>NC_133525.1:10815000-13315000 GCF_049354715.1 Callithrix jacchus | reverse complement strand
GTCTTCAATGTGTGCATTGAACTTACGGAGTTAAACTGATGTGTGTTTGCAGGAGTTTCTAAACCCTTTCTGTGAAGAAGTGGAAAACGCATTTTCCCAGCCAAATCCAGGCATTCTAGAAATAGCTGGAAATCTCGGTCTAAAACACAAAAAGAACGTATCTTGCAAACTGCTCTGCTGGCTGTTCGCTCAGCTAAGGGAGTTGAATCCGCCTTCAGAATCAGAGAGTGAGAAGCACGGTTCTTCCAGGAGCTTGGTTTCGTTATACCCGGGTGAATTGGAACAAACGCGGTATTGAGAAATATCTGCTTCTAAAACCAAAACGGAGCTACCTAACAGAACGGTCTTCAATGTGTGCATTCAACTTACGGAGTTAAACTGATGTGTGTTTGCAGGAGTTTCTAAACCCTTTCTGTGAAGAAGTGGAAAACGCATTTTCCCAGCCAAATCCAGGCATTCAAGAAATAGCTGGAAATCTCCGTCTAAAACACAAAAAGAACGTATCTTGCAAACTGCTCTGCTGGGTGTTCGCTCAGCTAAGGGAGTTGAATCCGCCTTCAGAATCAGAGAGTGAGAAGCACGGTTCTTCCAGGAGCTGGGTTTCGTTATACCTGGGTGAATTGGAACAAACGCGGTATTGAGAAATATCTGCTTCTAAAACCAAAACGGAGCTACCTAACAGAACGGTCTTCAATGTGTGCATTCAACGTACGGAGGTAAACTGATGTGTGTTTGCAGGAGTTTCTAAACCCTTTCTGTGAAGAAGTGGAAAACGCATTTTCCCAGCCAAAGCCAGGCATTCAAGAAATAGCTGGAAATCTCCGTCTGAAACACAAAAAGAACGTATCTTGCAAACTGCTCTGCTGGGTGTTCGCTCAGCTAAGGGAGTTGAATCCGCCTTCAGAATCAGAGAGTGAGAAGCACGGTTCTTCCAGGAGCTGGGTTTCGTAATACCCGGGTGAATTGGAACAAACGCGGTATTGAGAAATATCTGCTTCTAAAACCAAAACGGAGCTACCTAACAGAACGGTCTTCAATGTGTGCATTCAACTTACGGAGTTAAACTGATGTGTGTTTGCAGGAGTTTCTAAACCCTTTCTGTGAAGAACTGGAAAACGCATTTTCCCAGCCAAATCCAGGCATTCTAGAAATAGCTGGAAATCTCCGTCTAAAACACAAAAAGAACGTATCTTGCAAACTGTTCTGCTGGGTGTTCGCTCAGCTAAGGGAGTTGAATCCGCCTTCAGAATCAGAGAGTGAGAAGCACGGTTCTTCCAGGAGCTTGGTTTCGTTATACCCGGGTTAATTGGAACAAACGCGGTATTGAGAAATATCTGCTTCTAAAACCAAAACGGAGCTACCTAACAGAACGGTCTTCAATGTGTGCATTCAACTTACGGAGTTAAACTGATGTGTGTTTGCAGGAGTTTCTAAACCCTTTCTGTGAAGAAGTGGAAAACGCATTTTCCCAGCCAAATCCAGGCATTCTAGAAATAGCTGGAAATCTCGGTCTAAAACACAAAAAGAACGTATCTTGCAAACTGCTCTGCTGGCTGTTCGCTCAGCTAAGGGAGTTGAATCCGCCTTCAGAATCAGAGAGTGAGAAGCACGGTTCTTCCAGGAGCTTGGTTTCGTTATACCCGGGTGAATTGGAACAAACGCGGTATTGAGAAATATCTGCTTCTAAAACCAAAACGGAGCTACCTAACAGAACGGTCTTCAATGTGTGCATTCAACTTACGGAGTTAAACTGATGTGTGTTTGCAGGAGTTTCTAAACCCTTTCTGTGAAGAAGTGGAAAACGCATTTTCCCAGCCAAATCCAGGCATTCAAGAAATAGCTGGAAATCTCCGTCTAAAACACAAAAAGAACGTATCTTGCAAACTGCTCTGCTGGGTGTTCGCTCAGCTAAGGGAGTTGAATCCGCCTTCAGAATCAGAGAGTGAGAAGCACGGTTCTTCCAGGAGCTGGGTTTCGTTATACCTGGGTGAATTGGAACAAACGCGGTATTGAGAAATATCTGCTTCTAAAACCAAAACGGAGCTACCTAACAGAACGGTCTTCAATGTGTGCATTCAACGTACGGAGGTAAACTGATGTGTGTTTGCAGGAGTTTCTAAACCCTTTCTGTGAAGAAGTGGAAAACGCATTTTCCCAGCCAAAGCCAGGCATTCAAGAAATAGCTGGAAATCTCCGTCTGAAACACAAAAAGAACGTATCTTGCAAACTGCTCTGCTGGGTGTTCGCTCAGCTAAGGGAGTTGAATCCGCCTTCAGAATCAGAGAGTGAGAAGCACGGTTCTTCCAGGAGCTGGGTTTCGTTATACCTGGGTGAATTGGAACAAACGCGGTATTGAGAAATATCTGCTTCTAAAACCAAAACGGAGCTACCTAACAGAACGGTCTTCAATGTGTGCATTCAACGTACGGAGGTAAACTGATGTGTGTTTGCAGAAGTTTCTAAACCCTTTCTGTGAAGAAGTGGAAAACGCATTTTCCCAGCCAAAGCCAGGCATTCAAGAAATAGCTGGAAATCTCCGTCTGAAACACAAAAAGAACGTATCTTGCAAACTGCTCTGCTGGGTGTTCGCTCAGCTAAGGGAGTTGAATCCGCCTTCAGAATCAGAGAGTGAGAAGCACGGTTCTTCCAGGAGCTGGGTTTCGTAATACCCGGGTGAATTGGAACAAACGCGGTATTGAGAAATATCTGCTTCTAAAACCAAAACGGAGCTACCTAACAGAACGGTCTTCAATGTGTGCATTCAACTTACGGAGTTAAACTGATGTGTGTTTGCAGGAGTTTCTAAACCCTTTCTGTGAAGAACTGGAAAACGCATTTTCCCAGCCAAATCCAGGCATTCTAGAAATAGCTGGAAATCTCCGTCTAAAACACAAAAAGAACGTATCTTGCAAACTGTTCTGCTGGGTGTTCGCTCAGCTAAGGGAGTTGAATCCGCCTTCAGAATCAGAGAGTGAGAAGCACGGTTCTTCCAGGAGCTTGGTTTCGTTATACCCGGGTTAATTGGAACAAACGCGGTATTGAGAAATATCTGCTTCTAAAACCAAAACGGAGCTACCTAACAGAACGGTCTTCAATGTGTGCATTCAACTTACGGAGTTAAACTGATGTGTGTTTGCAGGAGTTTCTAAACCCTTTCTGTGAAGAAGTGGAAAACGCATTTTCCCAGCCAAATCCAGGCATTCTAGAAATAGCTGGAAATCTCGGTCTAAAACACAAAAAGAACGTATCTTGCAAACTGCTCTGCTGGCTGTTCGCTCAGCTAAGGGAGTTGAATCCGCCTTCAGAATCAGAGAGTGAGAAGCACGGTTCTTCCAGGAGCTTGGTTTCGTTATACCCGGGTGAATTGGAACAAACGCGGTATTGAGAAATATCTGCTTCTAAAACCAAAACGGAGCTACCTAACAGAACGGTCTTCAATGTGTGCATTCAACTTACGGAGTTAAACTGATGTGTGTTTGCAGGAGTTTCTAAACCCTTTCTGTGAAGAAGTGGAAAACGCATTTTCCCAGCCAAATCCAGGCATTCAAGAAATAGCTGGAAATCTCCGTCTAAAACACAAAAAGAACGTATCTTGCAAACTGCTCTGCTGGGTGTTCGCTCAGCTAAGGGAGTTGAATCCGCCTTCAGAATCAGAGAGTGAGAAGCACGGTTCTTCCAGGAGCTGGGTTTCGTTATACCTGGGTGAATTGGAACAAACGCGGTATTGAGAAATATCTGCTTCTAAAACCAAAACGGAGCTACCTAACAGAACGGTCTTCAATGTGTGCATTCAACGTACGGAGGTAAACTGATGTGTGTTTGCAGGAGTTTCTAAACCCTTTCTGTGAAGAAGTGGAAAACGCATTTTCCCAGCCAAAGCCAGGCATTCAAGAAATAGCTGGAAATCTCCGTCTGAAACACAAAAAGAACGTATCTTGCAAACTGCTCTGCTGGGTGTTCGCTCAGCTAAGGGAGTTGAATCCGCCTTCAGAATCAGAGAGTGAGAAGCACGGTTCTTCCAGGAGCTGGGTTTCGTAATACCCGGGTGAATTGGAACAAACGCGGTATTGAGAAATATCTGCTTCTAAAACCAAAACGGAGCTACCTAACAGAACGGTCTTCAATGTGTGCATTCAACTTACGGAGTTAAACTGATGTGTGTTTGCAGGAGTTTCTAAACCCTTTCTGTGAAGAAGTGTAAAACGCATTTTCCCAGCCAAATTCAGGCATTCAAGAAATAGCTGGAAATCTCCTTCTAAAACACAAAAAGAACGTATCTTGCAAACTGCTCTGCTGGGTGTTCGCTCAGCTAAGGGAGTTGAATCCGCCTTCAGAATCAGAGAGTGAGAAGCACGGTTCTTCCAGGAGCTGGGTTTCGTTATACCCGGGTGCATTGGAACAAACGCGGTATTGAGAAATATCTGCTTCTAAAACCAAAACGGAGCTACCTAACAGAACGGTCTTCAATGTGTGCCTTCAACTTACGGAGTTAAACTGATGTGTGTTTGCAGGAGTTTCTAAACCCTTTCTGTGAAGAAGTGGAAAACGCATTTTCCCAGCCAAATCCAGGCATTCAAGAAATAGTTGGAAATCTCCGTCTAAAACACAAAAAGAACGTATCTTGCAAACTGCTCTGCTGGGTGTTCGCTCAGCTAAGGGAGTTGAATCCGCCTTCAGAATCAGAGAGTGAGAAGCACGGTTCTTCCAGGAGCTTGGTTTCGTTATACCCGGGTGCATTGGAACAAACGCGGTATTGAGAAATATCTGCTTCTAAAACCAAAACGGAGCTAACTAACAGAACGGTCTTCAATGTGTGCATTCAACTTACGGAGTTAAACTGATGTGTGTTTGCAGGAGTTTCTAAACCCTTTCTGTGAAGAACTGGAAAACGCAGTTTCCCAGCCAAATCCAGGCATTCTAGAAATAGCTGGAAATCTCCGTCTAAAACACAAAAAGAACGTATCTTGCAAACTGTTCTGCTGGGTGTTCGCTCAGCTAAGGGAGTTGAATCCGCCTTCAGAATCAGAGAGTGAGAAGCACGGTTCTTCCAGGAGCTGGGTTTCGTAATACCCGGGTGAATTGGAACAAACGCGGTATTGAGAAATATCTGCTTCTAAAACCAAAACGGAGCTACCTAACAGAACGGTCTTCAATGTGTGCATTCAACTTACGGAGTTGAACTGATGTGTGTTTGCAGGAGTTTCTAAACCCTTTCTGTGAAGAAGTGGAAAACGCATTTTCCCAGCCAAATCCAGGCATTCAAGAAATAGCTGGAAATCTAGGTCTAAAACACAAAAAGAACGTATCTTGCAAACTGCTCTGCTGGCTGTTCGCTCAGCTAAGGGAGTTGAATCCGCCTTCAGAATCAGAGAGTGAGAAGCACGGTTCTTCCAGAATCTTGGTTTCGTTATACCCGGGTGAATTGGAACAAACGCGGTATTGAGAAATATCTGCTTCTAAAACCAAAACGGAGCTACCTAACAGAACGGTCTTCAATGTGTGCATTCAACTTACGGAGTTAAACTGATGTGTGTTTGCAGGAGTTTCTAAACCCTTTCTGTGAAGAAGTGGAAAACGCATTTTCCCAGCCAAATCCAGGCATTCAAGAAATAGCTGGAAATCTCCGTCTAAAACACAAATAGAACGTATCTTGCAAACTTCTCTGCTGGGTGTTCGCTCAGCTAAGGGAGTTGAATCCGCCTTCAGAATCAGAGAGTGAGAAGCACGGTTCTTCCAGGAGCTGGGTTTCGTTATACCTGGGTGAATTGGAACAAACGCGGTATTGAGAAATATCTGCTTCTAAAACCAAAACGGAGATACCTAACAGAACGGACTTCAATGTGTGCATTCAACTTACGGAGTTAAACTGATGTGTGTTTGCAGGAGTTTCTAAACCCTTTCTGTGAAGAAGTGGAAAACGCATTTTCCCAGCCAAATCCAGGTATTCAAGAAATAGCTGGAAATCTCCGTTTAAAACACAAAAAGAACGTATCTTGCAAACTGCTCTGCTGGGTGTTCGCTCAGCTAAGGGAGTTGAATCCGCCTTCAGAATCAGAGAGTGAGAAGCACGGTTCTTCCAGGAGCTGGGTTTCGTAATACCCGGGTGAATTGGAACAAACGCGGTATTGAGAAATATCTGCTTCTAAAACCAAAACGGAGCTACCTAACAGAACGGTCTTCAATGTGTGCATTCAACTTATGGAGTTAAACTGATGTGTGTTTGCAGGAGTTTCTAAACCCTTTCTGTGAAGAAGTGGAAAACGCATTTTCCCAGCCAAATCCAGGCATTCAAGAAATAGCTGGAAATCTCCGTCTAAAACACAAAAAGAACGTATCTTGCAAACTGCTCTGCTGGGTGTTCGCTCAGCTAAGGGAGTTGAATCCGCCTTCAGAATCAGAGAGTGAGAAGCACGGTTCTTCCAGGAGCTGGGTTTCGTTATACCCGGGTGCATTGGAACAAACGCGGTATTGAGAAATATCTGCTTCTAAAACCAAAACGGAGCTACCTAACAGAACGGTCTTCAATGTGTGCCTTCAACTTACGGAGTTAAACTGATGTGTGTTTGCAGGAGTTTCTAAACCCTTTCTGTGAAGAAGTGGAAAACGCATTTTCCCAGCCAAATCCAGGCATTCAAGAAATAGCTGGAAATCTCCGTCTAAAACACAAAAAGAACGTATCTTGCAAACTGCTCTGCTGGGTGTTCGCTCAGCTAAGGGAGTTGAATCCGCCTTCAGAATCAGAGAGTGAGAAGCACGGTTCTTCCAGGAGCTGGGTTTCGTAATACCCGGGTGAACTGGAACAAACGCGGTATTGAGAAATATCTGCTTCTAAAACCAAAACGGAGCTACCTAACAGAACGGTCTTAAATGTGTGCATTCAACTTACGGAGTTAAACTGATGTGTGTTTGCAGGAGTTTCTAAACCCTTTCTGTGAAGAAGTGGAAAACGCATTTTCCCAGCCAAATCCAGGCATTCAAGAAATAGCTGGAAATCTCCGTCTAAAACACAAAAAGAACGTAT
The DNA here is from genome assembly GCF_049354715.1 of Callithrix jacchus. Taxonomy (NCBI): domain Eukaryota; kingdom Metazoa; phylum Chordata; class Mammalia; order Primates; family Cebidae; genus Callithrix; species Callithrix jacchus. The sequence continues at coordinate 13,307,979 of NC_133525.1, read as the reverse complement.
CTTGCAAACTGCTCTGCTGGGTGTTCGCTCAGCTAAGGGAGTTGAATCCGCCTTCAGAATCAGAGAGTGAGAAGCACGGTTCTTCCAGGAGCTTGGTTTCGTTATACCCGGGTGCATTGGAACAAACACGGTATTGAGAAATATCTGCTTCTAAAACCAAAACGGAGCTAACTAACAGAACGGTCTTCAATGTGTGCATTCAACTTACGGAGTTAAACTGATGTGTGTTTGCAGGAGTTTCTAAACCCTTTCTGTGAAGAACTGGAAAACGCATTTTCGCAGCCAAATCCAGGCATTCTAGAAATAGCTGGAAATCTCCGTCTAAAACACAAAAAGAACGTATCTTGCAAACTGGTCTGCTGGGTGTTCGCTCAGCTAAGGGAGTTGAATCCGCCTTCAGAATCAGAGAGTGAGAAGCACGGTTCTTCCAGGAGCTGGGTTTCGTAATACCCGGGTGAATTGGAACAAACGCGGTATTGAGAAATATCTGCTTCTAAAACCAAAACGGAGCTACCTGACAGAACGGCCTTCAATGTGTGCATTCAACATACGGAGTTAAACTGATGTGTGTTTGCAGGAGTTTCTAAACCCTTTCTGTGAAGAAGTGGAAAACGCATTTTCCCAGCCAAATCCAGGCATTCAAGAAATAGCTGGAAATCTCCTTCTAAAACACAAAAAGAACGTATCTTGCAAACTGCTCTGCTGGGTGTTCGCTCAGCTAAGGGAGTTGAATCCGCCTTCAGAATCAGAGAGTGAGAAGCACGGTTCTTCCAGGAGCTGGGTGTCGTTATACCCGGGTGCATTGGAACAAACGCGGTATTGAGAAATATCTGCTTCTAAAACCAAAACGGAGCTACCTAACAGAACGGTCTTCAATGTGTGCCTTCAACTTACGGAGTTAAACTGATGTGTGTTTGCAGGAGTTTCTAAACCCTTTCTGTGAAGAAGTGGAAAACGCATTTTCCCAGCCAAATCCAGGCATTCAAGAAATAGCTGGAAATCTCCGTCTAAAACACAAAAAGAACGTATCTTGCAAACTGCTCTGCTGGGTGTTCGCTCAGCTAAGGGAGTTGAATCCGCCTTCAGAATCAGAGAGTGAGAAGCACGGTTCTTCCAGGAGCTGGATTTCGTAATACCCGGGTGAATTGGAACAAACGCGGTATTGAGAAATATCTGCTTCTAAAACCAAAACGGAGCTACCTAACAGAACGGTCTTCAATGTGTCCATTCAACTTACGGAGTTAAACTGATGTGTGTTTGCAGGAGTTTCTAAACCCTTTCTGTGAAGAAGTGGAAAACGCATTTTCCCAGCCAAATCCAGGCATTCAAGAAATAGCTGGAAATCTCCGTCTAAAACACAAAAAGAACGTATCTTGCAAACTGCTCTGCTGGGTGTTCGCTCAGCTAAGGGAGTTGAATCCGCCTTCAGAATCAGAGAGTGAGAAGCACGGTTCTTCCAGGAGCTGAGTTTCGTTATACCTGGGTGAATTGGAACAAACGCGGTATTGAGAAATATCTGCTTCTAAAACCAAAACGGAGCTACCTAACAGAACGGTCTTCAATGTGTGCATTCAACTTACGGAGTTAAACTGATGTGTGTTTGCAGGAGTTTCTAAACCCTTTCTGTGAAGAAGTGGAAAACGCATTTTCCCAGCCAAATCCAGGCATTCAAGAAATAGCTGGAAATCTCCGTCTAAAACACAAAAAGAACGTATCTTGCAAACTGCTCTGCTGGGTGTTCGCTCAGCTAAGGGAGTTGAATCCGCCTTCAGAATCAGAGAGTGAGAAGCACGGTGCTTCCAGGAGCTTGGTTTCGTTATACCCGGGTGCATTGGAACAAACGCGGTATTGAGAAATATCTGCTTCTAAAACCAAAACGGAGCTAACTAACAGAACGGTCTTCAATGTGTGCATTCAACTTACGGAGTTAAACTGATGTGTGTTTGCAGGAGTTTCTAAACCCTTTCTGTGAAGAACTGGAAAACGCATTTTCCAAGCCAAATCCAGGCATTCTAGAAATAGCTGGAAATCTCCGTCTAAAACACAAAAAGAACGTATCTTGCAAACTGTTCTGCTGGGTGTTCGCTCAGCTAAGGGAGCTGAATCCGCCTTCAGAATCAGAGAGTGAGAAGCACGGTTCTTCCAGGAGCTGGGTGTCGTTATACCCGGGTGCATTGGAACAAACGCGGTATTGAGAAATATCTGCTTCTAAAACCAAAACGGAGCTACCTAACAGAACGGTCTTCAATGTGTGCCTTCAACTTACGGAGTTAAACTGATGTGTGTTTGCAGGAGTTTCTAAACCCTTTCTGTGAAGAAGTGGAAAACGCATTTTCCCAGCCAAATCCAGGCATTCAAGAAATAGCTGGAAATCTCCGTCTGAAACACAAAAAGAACGTATCTTGCAAACTGCTCTGCTGGGTGTTCGCTCAGCTAAGGGAGTTGAATCCGCCTTCAGAATCAGAGAGTGAAAAGCACGGTTCTTCCAGGAGCTGGGTTTCGTAATACCCGGGTGAACTGGAACAAACGCGGTATTGAGAAATATCTGCTTCTAAAACCAAAACGGAGCTACCTAACAGAACGGTCTTCAATGTGTGCATTCAACTTACGGAGTTAAACTGATGTGTGTTTGCAGGAGTTTCTAAACCCTTTCTGTGAAGAAGTGGAAAACGCATTTTCCCAGCCAAATCCAGGCATTCAAGAAATAGCTGGAAATCTCCGTCTAAAACACAAAAAGAACGTATCTTGCAAACTGCTCTGCTGGGTGTTCGCTCAGCTAAGGGAGTTGAATCCGCCTTCAGAATCAGAGAGTGAGAAGCACGGTTCTTCCAGGAGCTGGGTTTCGTAATACCCGGGTGAATTGGAACAAACGCGGTATTGAGAAATATCTGCTTCTAAAACCAAAACGGAGCTACCTAACAGAACGGTCTTCAATGTGTGCATTCAACTTACGGAGTTAAACTGATGTGTGTTTGCAGGAGTTTCTAAACCCTTTCTGTGAAGAAGTGGAAAACGCATTTTCCCAGCCAAATCCAGGCATTCTAGAAATAGCTGGAAATCTCCATCTAAAACACAAAAAGAACGTATCTTGCAAACTGTTCTGCTGGGTGTTCGCTCAGCTAAGGGAGTTGAATCCGCCTTCAGAATCAGAGAGTGAGAAGCACGGTTCTTCCAGGAGCTGGGTTTCGTAATACCCGGGTGAATTGGAACAAACGCGGTATTGAGAAATATCTGCTTCTAAAACCAAAACGGAGCTACCTAACAGAACGGTCTTCAATGTGTGCATTCAACTTACGGAGTTAAACTGATGTGTGTTTGCAGGAGTTTCTAAACCCTTTCTGTGAAGAAGTGGAAAACGCATTTTGCCAGCCAAATCCAGGCATTCAAGAAATAGCTGGAAATCTCGGTCTAAAACACAAAAAGAACGTATCTTGCAAACTGCTCTGCTGGCTGTTCGCTCAGCTAAGGGAGTTGAATCCGCCTTCAGAATCAGAGAGTGAGAAGCACGGTTCTTCCAGAAGCTTGGTTTCGTTATACCCGGGTGAATTGGAACAAACGCGGTATTGAGAAATATCTGCTTCTAAAACCAAAACGGAGCTACCTAACAGAACGGTCTTCAATGTGTGCATTCAACTTACGGAGTTAAACTGATGTGTGTTTGCAGGAGTTTCTAAACCCTTTCTGTGAAGAAGTGGAAAACGCATTTTCCCAGCCAAATCCAGGCATTCAAGAAATAGCTGGAAATCTCCGTCTAAAACACAAAAAGAACGTATCTTGCAAACTGCTCTGCTGGGTGTTCGCTCAGCTAAGGGAGTTGAATCCGCCTTCAGAATCAGAGAGTGAGAAGCACGGTTCTTCCAGGAGCTGGATTTCGTAATACCCGGGTGAATTGGAACAAACGCGGTATTGAGAAATATCTGCTTCTAAAACCAAAACGGAGCTACCTAACAGAACGGTCTTCAATGTGTGCATTCAACTTACGGAGTTAAACTGATGTGTGTTTGCAGGAGTTTCTAAACCCTTTCTGTGAAGAAGTGGAAAACGCATTTTCCCAGCCAAATCCAGGCATTCAAGAAATAGCTGGAAATCTCCGTCTCAAACACAAAAAGAACGTATCTTGCAAACTGCTCTGCTGGGTGTTCGCTCAGCTAAGGGAGTTGAATCCGCCTTCAGAATCAGAGAGTGAGAAGCACGGTTCTTCCAGGAGCTGGGTTTCGTTATACCTGGGTGAATTGGAACAAACGCGGTATTGAGAAATATCTGCTTCTAAAACCAAAACGGAGCTACCTAACAGAACGGTCTTCAATGTGTGCATTCAACTTACGGAGTTAAACTGATGTGTGTTTGCAGGAGTTTCTAAACCCTTTCTGTGAAGAAGTGGAAAACGCATTTTCCCAGCCAAATCCAGGCATTCAAGAAATAGCTGGAAATCTCCGTCTAAAACACAAAAAGAACGTATCTTGCAAACTGCTCTGCTGGGTGTTCGCTAAGCTAAGGGAGTTGAATCCGCCTTCAGAATCAGAGAGTGAGAAGCACGGTTCTTCCAGGAGCTGGGTGTCGTAATACCCGGGTGAACTGGAACAAACGCGGTATTGAGAAATATCTGCTTCTAAAACCAAAACGGAGCTACCTAACAGAACGGTCTTCAATGTGTGCATTCAACTTACGGAGTTAAACTGATGTGTGTTTGCAGGAGTTTCTAAACCCTTTCTGTGAAGAAGTGGAAAACGCATTTTCCCAGCCAAATCCATGCATTCAAGAAATAGCTGGAAATCTCGGTCTAAAACACAAAAAGAACGTATCTTGCAAACTGCTCTGCTGGCTGTTCGCTCAGCTAAGGGAGTTGAATCCGCCTTCAGAATCAGAGAGTGAGAAGCACGGTTCTTCCAGAAGCTTGGTTTCGTTATACCCGGGTGAATTGGAACCAACGCGGTATTGAGAAATATCTGCTTCTAAAACCAAAACGGAGCTACCTAACAGAACGGTCTTCAATGTGTCCATTCAACTTACGGAGTTAAACTGATGTGTGTTTGCAGGAGTTTCTAAACCCTTTCTGTGAAGAAGTGGAAAACGCATTTTCCCGGCAAATCCAGGCATTCAAGAAATAGCTGGAAATCTCCGTCTAAAACACAAAAAGAACGTATCTTGCAAACTGCTCTGCTGGCTGTTCGCTCAGGTAAGGGAGTTGAATCCGCCTTCAGAATCAGAGAGTGAGAAGCACGGTTCTTCCAGGAGCTGGGTTTCGTAATACGCGGGTGAATTGGAACAAACGCGGTATTGAGAAATATCTGCTTCTAAAACCAAAACGGAGCTACCTAACAGAACGGTCTTCAATGTGTGCATTCAACTTACGGAGTTAAACTCATGTGTGTTTGCAGGAGTTTCTAAACCCTTTCTGTGAAGAAGTGGAAAACCCATATTCCCAGCCAAATCCAGGCATTCAAGATATAGCTGGAAATCTCCCTCTAAAATACAAAAAGAACGTATCTTGCAAACTGCTCTGCTGGGTGTTCGCTCAGCTAAGGGAGTTGAATCCGCCTTCAGAATCAGAGAGTGAGAAGCACGGTTCTTCCAGGAGCTGGGTTTCGTTATACCTGGGTGAATTGGAACAAACGCGGTATTCAGAAATATCTGCTTCTAAAACCAAAACGGAGCTACCTAACAGAACGGTCTTCAATGTGTGCATTCAACTTACGGAGTTAAACTGATGTGTGTTTGCAGGAGTTTCTAAACCCTTTCTGTGAAGAACTGGAAAACGCATTTTCCCAGCCAAATCCAGGCATTCAAGAAATAGCTGGAAATCTCCGTCTAAAACACAAAAAGAACGTATCTTGCAAACTGCTCTGCTGGGTGTTCGCTCAGCTAAGGGAGTTGAATCCGCCTTCAGAATCAGAGAGTGAGAAGCACGGTTCTTCCAGGAGCTTGGTTTCGTTATACCCGGGTGCATTGGAACAAACGCGGTATTGAGAAATATCTGCTTCTAAAACCAAAACGGAGCTACCTAACAGAACGGTCTTCAATGTGTGCCTTCAACTTACGGAGTTAAACTGATGTGTGTTTGCAGGAGTTTCTAAACCCTTTCTGTGAAGAAGTGGAAAACGCATTTTCCCAGCCAAATCCAGGCATTCAAGAAATAGCTGGAAATCTCCGTCTAAAACACAAAAAGAACGTATCTTGCCCACTGCTCTGCTGGGTGTTCGCTCAGCTAAGGGAGTTGAATCCGCCTTCAGAATCAGAGAGTGAGAAGCACGGTTCTTCCAGGAGCTGGGTTTCGTAATACCCGGGTGAAATGGAACAAACGCGGTATTGAGAAATATCTGCTTCTAAAACCAAAACGGAGCTACCTAACAGAACGGTCTTCAATGTGTGCATTCAACTTACGGAGTTAAACTGATGTGTGTTTGCAGGAGTTTCTAAACCCTTTCTGTGAAGAAGTGGAAAACGCACTTTCCCAGCCAAATCCAGGCATTCTAGAAATAGCTGGAAATCTCCGTCTAAAACACAATAAGAACGTATCTTGCAAACTGTTCTGCTGGGTGTTCGCTCAGCTAAGGGAGTTGAATCCGCCTTCAGAATCAGAGAGTGAGAAGCACGGTTCTTCCAGGAGCTTGGTTTCGTTATATCCGGGTGAATTGGTACAAACGCGGTATTGAGAAATATCTGCTTCTAAAACCAAAGCGGAGCTACCTAACAGAACGGTCTTCAATGTGTGCATTCAACTTACGGAGTCAAACTGACGTGTGTTTGCAGGAGTTTCTAAACCCTTTCTGTGAAGAAGTGGAAAACGCATTTTCACAGCCAAATCCATGCATTCAAGAAATAGCTGGAAATCTCCGTCTAAAACACAAAAAGAACGTATCTTGCAAACTGCTCTGCTGGCTGTTCGCTCAGCTAAGGGAGTTGAATCCGCCTTCAGAATCAGAGAGTGAGAAGCACGGTTCTTCCAGGAGCTTGGTTTCGTTATACCCGGGTGAATTGGAACAAACGCGGTATTGAGAAATATCTGCTTCTAAAACCAAAACGGAGCTACCTAACAGAACGGTCTTCAATGTGTGCATTCAACTTACGGAGTTAAACTGATGTGTGTTTGCAGGAGTTTCTAAACCCTTTCTGTGAAGAAGTGGAAAACGCATTTTCCCAGCCAAATCCAGGCATTCAAGAAATAGCTGGAAATCTCCGTCTAAAACACAAAAAGAACGTATCTTGCAAACTGCTCTGCTGGCTGTTCGCTCAGCTAAGGGAGTTGAATCTGCCTTCAGAATCAGAGAGTGAGAAGCACGGTTCTTCCAGGAGCTGGGTTTTGTAATAACCGGGTGAATTGGAACAAACGCGGTATTGAGAAATATCTGCTTCTAAAACCAAAACGGAGCTACCTAACAGAACGGTCTTCAATGTGTGCATTCAACTTACGGAGTTAAACTGATGTGTGTTTGCAGGAGTTTCTAAACGCTTTCTGTGAAGAAGTGGAAAACGCATTTTCCCAGCCAAATCCAGGCATTCAAGAAATAGCTGGAAATCTCCGTCTAAAACACAAAAAGAACGTATCTTGCAAACTGCTCTGCTGGGTGTTCGCTCAGCTAAGGGAGTTGAATCCGCCTTCAGAATCAGAGAGTGAGAAGCACGGTTCTTCCATGAGCTGGGTTTCGTAATACCCGGGTGAATTGGAATAAACGCGGTATTGAGAAATATCTGCTTCTAAAACCAAAACGGAGCTAACTAACAGAACGGTCTTCAATGTGTGCATTCAACTTACGGAGTTAAACTGATGTGTGTTTGCAGGAGTTTCTAAACCCTTTCTGTGAAGAAGTGGAAAACGCAATTTCCCAGCCAAATCCAGGCATTCAAGAAATAGCTGGAAATCTCCGTCTAAAACACAAAAAGAACGTATCTTGCAAACTGCTCTGCTGCGTGTTCGCTCAGCTAAGGGAGTTGAATCCGCCTTCAAAATCAGAGAGTGAGAAGCACGGTTCTTCCAGGAGCTGGGTTTCGTAATACCCGGGTGAATTGGAACAAACGCGGTATTGAGAAATATCTGCTTCTAAAACCAAAACGGAGCTACCTAACAGAACGGTCTTCAATGTGTGCATTCAACTTACGGAGTTAAACTGATGTGTGTTTGCAGGAGTTTCTAAACCCTTTCTGTGAAGAAGTGGAAAACGCATTTTTTCAGCCAAATCCAGGCATTCAAGAAATAGCTGGAATTCTCCGTCTAAAACACAAAAAGAACGTATCTTGCAAACTGCTCTGCTGGGTTTTCGCTCAGCTAAGGGAGTTGAATCCGCCTTCAGAATCAGAGAGTGAGAAGCACGGTTCTTCCAGGAGCTTGGTTTCGTTATACCCGGGTGCATTGGAACAAACGCGGTATTGAGAAATATCTGCTTCTAAAACCAAAACGGAGCTACCTAACAGAACGGTCTTCAATGTGTGCATTCAACGTACGGAGTTAAACTGATGTGTGTTTGCAGGAGTTTCTAAACCCTTTCTGTGAAGAAGTGGAAAACGCATTTTCCCAGCCAAATCCAGGCATTCTAGAAATAGCTGGAAATCTCCGTCTAAAACACAAAAGGAACGTATCTTGCAAACTGCTCTGCTGGGTGTTCGCTCAGCTAAGGGAGTTGAATCCGCCTTCAGAATCAGAGAGTGAGAAGCACGGTTCTTCCAGGAGCTTGGTTTCGTTATACCCGGGTGCATTGGAACAAACGCGGTATTGAGAAATATCTGCTTCTAAAACCAAAACGGAGCTAACTAACAGAACGGTCTTCAATGTGTGCATTCAACTTACGGAGTTAAACTGATGTGTGTTTGCAGGGTTTCTAAACCCTTTCTGTGAAAAAGTGGAAAACGCATTTTCCCAGCCAAATCCAGGCATTCAAGAAATAGCTGGAAATCTCCGTCTAAAACAAAAAAAGAACGTCTCTTGCAAACTGCTCTGCTGGATGTTCGCTCAGCTAAGGGAGTTGAATCCGCCTTCAGAATCAGAGAGTGAGAAGCACGGTTCTTCCAGGAGCTGGGTTTCGTTATACCCGGGTGAATTGGAACAAACGCGGTATTGAGAAATATCTGCTTCTAAAACCAAAACGGAGCTACCTAACAGAACGGTCTTCAATGTGTGCATTCAACTTACGGAGTTAAACTGATGTGTGTTTGCAGGAGTTTCTAAACCCTTTCTGTGAAGAAGTGGAAAACGCATTGTCCCAGCCAAATCCAGGCATTCAAGAAATAGCTGGAAATCTCCGTCTAAAACACAAAAAGAACGTATCTTGCAAACTGCTCTGCTGGGTGTTCGCTCAGCTAAGGGAGTTGAATCCGCCTTCAGAATCAGAGAGTGAGAAGCACGGTTCTTCCAGGAGCTGGGTTTCGTTATACCTGGGTGAATTGGAACAAACGCGGTATTGAGAAATATCTGCTTCTAAAACCAAAACGGAGCTACCTAACAGAACGGTCTTCAATGTGTGCATTCAACTTACGGAGTTAAACTGATGTGTGTTTGCAGGAGTTTCTAAACCCTTTCTGTGAAGAAGTAAAAAACGCATTTTCCCAGCCAAATCCAGGCATTCTAGAAATAGCTGGAAATCTCCGTCTAAAACACAAAAAGAACGTATCTTGCAACCTGCTCTGCTGGGTGTTCGCTCAGCTAAGGGAGTTGAATCCGCCTTCAGAATCAGAGAGTGAGAAGCACCGTTCTTCCAGGAGCTTGGTTTCGTTTTAACCGGGTGAATTGGAACAAACGCGGTATTGAGAAATATCTGCTTCTAAAACCAAAACGGAGCTACCTAACAGAACGGTCTTCAATGTGTGCATTCAACTTACGGAGTTAAACTGATGTGTGTTTGCAGGAGTTTCTAAACCCTTTCTGTGAAGAAGTGGAAAACGCATTTTCCCAGCCAAATCCAGGCATTCAAGAAATAGCTGGAAATCTCCGTCTAAAACACAAAAAGAACGTATCTTGCAAACTGTTCTGCTGGGTGTTCGCTCAGCTAAGGGAGTTGAATCCGCCTTCAGAATCAGAGAGTGAGAAGCACGGTTCTTCCAGGAGCTTGGTTTCGTTATACCCGGGTGAATTGGAACAAACGCGGTATTGAGAAATATCTGCTTCTAAAACCAAAACGGAGCTACCTAACAGAACGGTCTTCAATGTGTGCATTCAACTTACGGAGTTAAACTGATGTGTGTTTGCAAGAGTTTCTAAACCCTTTCTGTGAAGAAGTGGAAAACGCATTTTCCCAGCCAAATCCAGGCATTCAAGAAATAGCTGGAAATCTCCGTCTAAAACACAAAATGAACGTATCTTGCAAACTGCTCTGCTGGGTGTTCGCTCAGCTAAGGGAGTTGAATCCGCCTTCAGAATCAGAGAGTGAGAAGCACGGTTCTGCCAAAAGCTGGGTTTCGTTATACCCGGGTGAAATGGAACAAATGCGGTATTGAGAAATATCTGCTTCTAAAACCAAAACGGAGCTACCTAACAGAACGGTCTTCAATGTGTGCATTCAACTTACGGAGTTAAACTGATGTGTGTTTGCAGGAGTTTCTAAACCCTTTCTGTGAAGAAGTGGAAAACGCATTTTCCCAGCCAAATCCAGGCATTCACGAAATAGCTGGAAATCTCCGTCTAAAACACAAAAAGAACGTATCTTGCAAACTGCTCTGCTGGGTGTTCGCTCAGCTAAGGGAGTTGAATCCGCCTTCAGAATCAGAGAGTGAGAAGCACGGTTCTTCCAGGAGCTGGGTTTCGTAATACCCGGGTGAATTGGAACAAACGCGGTATTGAGAAATATCTGCTTCTAAAACCAAAACGGAGCTACCTAACAGAACTGTCTTCAATGTGTGCATTCAACTTACGGAGTTAAACTGATGTGTGTTTGCAGGAGTTTCTAAACCCTTTCTGTGAAGAAGTGGAAAACGCATTTTCCCAGCCAAATGCAGGCATTCAAGAAATAGCTGGAAATCTCCGTCTAAAACACAAAAAGAACGTATATTGCAAACTGCTCTGCTGGGTGTTCGCTCAGCTAAGGGAGTTGAATCCGCCTTCAGAATCAGAGAGTGAGAAGCACGGTTCTGCCAAAAGCTGGGTTTCGTTATACCCGGGTGAAATGGAACAAATGCGGTATTGAGAAATATCTGCTTCTAAAACCAAAAGGGAGCTACCTAACAGAACGGTCTTCAATGTGTGCATTCAACTTACGGAGTTAAACTGATGTGTGTTTGCAGGGTTTCTAAACCCTTTCTGTGAAGAAGTGGAAAACGCATTTTCCCAGCCAAATCCAGGCATTCAAGAAATAGCTGGAAATCTCCGTCTAAAACAAAAAAAGAACGTCTCTTGCAAACTGCTCTGCTGGATGTTCGCTCAGCTAAGGGAGTTGAATCCGCCTTCAGAATCAGAGAGTGAGAAGCACGGTTCTTCCAGGAGCTGGGTTTCGTTATACCCGGGTGAATTGGAACAAACGCGGTATTGAGAAATATCTGCTTCTAAAACCAAAACGGAGCTACCTAACAGAACGGTCTTCAATGTGTGCATTCAACTTACGGAGTTAAACTGATGTGTGTTTGCAGGAGTTTCTAAACCCTTTCTGTGAAGAAGTGGAAAACGCATTTTCCCAGCCAAATCCAGGCATTCACGAAATAGCTGGAAATCTCCGTCTAAAACACAAAAAGAACGTATCTTGCAAACTGCTCTGCTGGGTGTTCGCTCAGCTAAGGGAGTTGAATCCGCCTTCAGAATCAGAGAGTGAGAAGCACGGTTCTTCCAGGAGCTGGGTTTCGTAATACCCGGGTGAATTAGAACAAACGCGGTATTGAGAAATATCTGCTTCTAAAACCAAAACGGAGCTACCTAACAGAACGGTCTTCAATGTGTGCATTCAACTTACGGAGTTAAACTGATGTGTGTTTGCAGGAGTTTCTAAACCCTTTCTGTGAAGAAGTGGAAAACGCATTTTCCCAGCCAAATCCAGGCATTCAAGAAATAGCTGGAAATCTCCGTCTAAAACACAAAAAGAACGTATCTTGCAAACTGCTCTGCTGGGTGTTCGCTCAGCTAAGGGAGTTGAATCCGCCTTCAGAATCTGAGAGTGAGAAGCACGGTTCTGCCAAAAGCTGGGTTTCGTTATACCCGGGTGAAATGGAACAAATGCGGTATTGAGAAATATCTGCTTCTAAAACCAAAAGGGAGCTACCTAACAGAACGGTCTTCAATGTGTGCATTCAACTTACGGAGTTAAACTGATGTATGTTTGCAGGGTTTCTAAACCCTTTCTGTGAAGAAGTGGAAAACGCATTTTCCCAGCCAAATCCAGGCATTCAAGAAATAGCTGGAAATCTCCGTCTAAAACAAAAAAAGAACGTCTCTTGCAAACTGCTTTGCTGGATGTTCGCTCAGCTAAGGGAGTTGAATCCGCCTTCAGAATCAGAGAGTGAGAAGCACGGTTCTTCCAGGAGCTGGGTTTCGTTATACCCGGGTGAATTGGAACAAACGCGGTATTGAGAAATATCTGCTTCTAAAACAAAAACGGAGCTACCTAACAGAACGGTCTTCAATGTGTGCATTCAACTTACGGAGTTAAACTGATGTGTGTTTGCAGGAGTTTCTAAACCCTTTCTGTGAAGAAGTGGAAAACGCATTGTCCCAGCCAAATCCAGGCATTCAAGAAATAGCTGGAAATCTCCGTCTAAGACACAAAAAGAACGTATCTTGCAAACTGCTCTGCTGGGTGTTCGCTCAGCTAAGGGAGTTGAATCCGCCTTCAGAATCAGAGAGTGAGAAGCACGGTTCTTCCAGGAGCTGGGTTTCGTTATACCTGGGTGAATTGGAACAAACGCGGTATTGAGAAATATCTGCTTCTAAAACCAAAACGGAGCTACCTAACAGAACGGTCTTCAATGTGTGCATTCAACTTACGGAGTTAAACTGATGTGTGTTTGCAGGAGTTTCTAAACCCTTTCTGTGAAGAACTGGAAAACGCATTTTCCCAGCCAAATCCAGGCATTCTAGAAATAGCTGGAAATCTCCGTCTAAAACACAAAAAGAACGTATCTTGCAAACTGCTCTGCTGGGTGTTCGCTCAGCTAAGGGAGTTGAATCCGCCTTCAGAATCAGAGAGTGAGAAGCACGGTTCTTCCAGGAACTTGGTTTCGTTATACCAGGGTGAATTGGAACAAACGCGGTATTCAGAAATATCTGCTTCTAAAACCAAAACGGAGCTACCTAACAGAACGGTCTTCAATGTGTGCATTCAACTTACGGAGTTAAACTGATGTGTGTTTGCAGGAGTTTCTAAACCCTTTCTGTGAAGAAGTGGAAAACGCATTTTCCCAGCCAAATCCAGGCATTCAAGAAATAGCTGGAAATCTCCGTCTAAAACACAAAAAGAACGTATCTTGCAAACTGGTCTGCTGGGTGTTCGCTCAGCTAAGGGAGTTGAATCCGCCTTCAGAATCAGAGAGTGAGAAGCACGGTTCTTCCAGGAGCTGGATTTCGTAATACCCGGGTGAATTGGAACAAACGCGGTATTGAGAAATATCTGCTTCTAAAACCAAAACGGAGCTACCTAACAGAACGGTCTTCAATGTGTGCATTCAACTTACGGAGTTAAACTGATGTGTGTTTGCAGGAGTTTCTAAACCCTTTCTGTGAAGAAGTGGAAAACGCATTTTCCCAGCCAAATCCAGGCATTCAAGAAATAGCTGGAAATCTCCGTCTAAAACACAAAAAGAACGTATCTTGCAAACTGCTCTGCTGGGTGTTCGCTCAGCTAAGGGAGTTGAATCCGCCTTCAGAATCAGAGAGTGAGAAGCACGGTTCTTCCAGGAGCTGGGTTTCGTAATACCCGGGTGAATTGGAACAAACGCGGTATTGAGAAATATCTGCTTCTAAAACCAAAACGGAGCTACCTAACACAACGGTCTTCAATGTGTGCATTCAACTTACGGAGTTAAACTGATGTGTGTTTGCAGGAGTTTCTAAACCCTTTCTGTGAAGAAGTGGAAAACGCATTTTCCCAGCCAAATCCAGGCATTCAAGAAATAGCTGGAAATCTCCGTCTAAAACACAAAAAGAACGTATCTTGCAAACTGCTCTGCTGGGTGTTCGCTCAGCTAAGGGAGTTGAATCCGCCTTCAGAATCAGAGAGTGAGAAGCACGGTTCTTCCAGGAGCTTGGTTTCGTTATACCCGGGTGCATTGGAACAAACGCGGTATTGAGAAATATCTGCTTCTAAAACCAAAACGGAGCTACCTAACAGAACGGTCTTCAATGTGTGCATTCAACTTACGGAGTTAAACTCATGTGTGTTTGCAGGAGTTTCTAAACCCTTTCTGTGAAGAAGTGGAAAACCCATATTCCCAGCCAAATCCAGGCATTCAAGATATAGCTGGAAATCTCCCTCTAAAATACAAAAAGAACGTATCTTGCAAACTGCTCTGCTGGGTGTTCGCTCAGCTAAGGGAGTTGAATCCGCCTTCAGAATCAGAGAGTGAGAAGCACGGTTCTTCCAGGAGCTGGGTTTCGTTATACCTGGGTGAATTGGAACAAACGCGGTATTCAGAAATATCTGCTTCTAAAACCAAAACGGAGCTACCTAACAGAACGGTCTTCAATGTGTGCATTCAACTTACGGAGTTAAACTGATGTGTGTTTGCAGGAGTTTCTAAACCCTTTCTGTGAAGAACTGGAAAACGCATTTTCCCAGCCAAATCCAGGCATTCAAGAAATAGCTGGAAATCTCCGTCTAAAACACAAAAAGAACGTATCTTGCAAACTGCTCTGCTGGGTGTTCGCTCAGCTAAGGGAGTTGAATCCGCCTTCAGAATCAGAGAGTGAGAAGCACGGTTCTTCCAGGAGCTTGGTTTCGTTATACCCTGGTGAATTGGAACAAACGCGGTATTGAGAAATATCTGCTTCTAAAACCAAAACGGATCTACCTAACAGAACGGTCTTCAATGTGTGCCTTCAACTTACGGAGTTAAACTGATGTGTGTTTGCAGGAGTTTCTAAACCCTTTCTGTGAAGAAGTGGAAAACGCATTTTCCCAGCCAAATCCAGGCATTCAAGAAATAGCTGGAAATCTCCGTCTAAAACACAAAAAGAACGTATCTTGCCCACTGCTCTGCTGGGTGTTAGCTCAGCTAAGGGAGTTGAATCCGCCTTCAGAATCAGAGAGTGAGAAGCACGGTTCTTCCAGGAGCTGGGTTTCGTAATACCCGGGTGAAATGGAACAAACGCGGTATTGAGAAATATCTGCTTCTAAAACCAAAACGGAGCTACCTAACAGAACGGTCTTCAATGTGTGCATTCAACTTACGGAGTTAAACTGATGTGTGTTTGCAGGAGTTTCTAAACCCTTTCTGTGAAGAAGTGGAAAACGCACTTTCCCAGCCAAATCCAGGCATTCTAGAAATAGCTGGAAATCTCCGTCTAAAACACAATAAGAACGTATCTTGCAAACTGTTCTGCTGGGTGTTCGCTCAGCTAAGGGAGTTGAATCCGCCTTCAGAATCAGAGAGTGAGAAGCACGGTTCTTCCAGGAGCTTGGTTTCGTTATATCCGGGTGAATTGGAACAAACGCGGTATTGAGAAATATCTGCTTCTAAAACCAAAGCGGAGCTACCTAACAGAACGGTCTTCAATGTGTGCATTCAACTTACGGAGTCAAACTGATGTGTGTTTGCAGGAGTTTCTAAACCCTTTCTGTGAAGAAGTGGAAAACGCATTTTCACAGCCAAATCCATGCATTCAAGAAATAGCTGGAAATCTCCGTCTAAAACACAAAAAGAACGTATCTTGCAAACTGCTCTGCTGGCTGTTCGCTCAGCTAAGGGAGTTGAATCCGCCTTCAGAATCAGAGAGTGAGAAGCACGGTTCTTCCAGGAGCTTGGTTTCGTTATACCCGGGTGAATTGGAACAAACGCGGTATTGAGAAATATCTGCTTCTAAAACCAAAACGGAGCTACCTAACAGAACGGTCTTCAATGTGTGCATTCAACTTACGGAGTTAAACTGATGTGTGTTTGCAGGAGTTTCTAAACCCTTTCTGTGAAGAAGTGGAAAACGCATTTTCCCAGCCAAATCCAGGCATTCAAGAAATAGCTGGAAATCTCCGTCTAAAACACAAAAAGAACGTATCTTGCAAACTGCTCTGCTGGGTGTTCGCTCAGCTAAGGGAGTTGAATCCGCCTTCAGAATCAGAGAGTGAGAAGCACGGTTCTTCCAGGAGCTGGGTTTTGTAATAACCGGGTGAATTGGAACAAACGCGGTATTGAGAAATATCTGCTTCTAAAACCAAAACGGAGCTACCTAACAGAACGGTCTTCAATGTGTGCATTCAACTTACGGAGTTAAACTGATGTGTGTTTGCAGGAGT
This sequence comes from Callithrix jacchus, assembly GCF_049354715.1. Taxonomy (NCBI): domain Eukaryota; kingdom Metazoa; phylum Chordata; class Mammalia; order Primates; family Cebidae; genus Callithrix; species Callithrix jacchus. The sequence goes on along the minus strand of NC_133525.1, from coordinate 13,291,624 downwards.
TTCTAAACTCTTTCTGTGAAGAAGTGGAAAACGCATTTTCCCAGCCAAATCCAGGCATTCAAGAAATAGCTGGAAATCTCCGTCTAAAACACAAAAAGAACGTATCTTGCAAACTGCTCCGCTGGGTGTTCGCTCAGCTAAGGGAGTTGAATCCGCCTTCAGAATCAGAGAGTGAGAAGCACGGTTCTTCCATGAGCTGGGTTTCGTAATACCCGGGTGAATTGGAATAAACGCGGTATTGAGAAATATCTGCTTCTAAAACCAAAACGGAGCTACCTAACAGAACGGTCTTCAATGTGTGCATTCAACTTACGGAGTTAAACTGATGTGTGTTTGCAGGAGTTTCTAAACCCTTTCTGTGAAGAAGTGGAAAACGCATTTTCCCAGCCAAATCCAGGCATTCAAGAAATAGCTGGAAATCTCCGTCTAAAACACAAAAAGAACGTATCTTGCAAACTGCTCTGCTGGGTGTTCGCTCAGCTAAGGGAGTTGAATCCGCCTTCAAAATCAGAGAGTGAGAAGCACGGTTCTTCCAGGAGCTGGGTTTCGTAATACCCGGGTGAATTGGAACAAACGCGGTATTGAGAAATATCTGCTTCTAAAACCAAAACGGAGCTACCTAACAGAACGGTCTTCAATGTGTGCATTCAACTTACGGAGTTAAACTGATGTGTGTTTGCAGGAGTTTCTAAACCCTTTCTGTGAAGAAGTGGAAAACGCATTTTCCCAGCCAAATCCAGGCATTCAAGAAATAGCTGGAATTCTCCGTCTAAAACACAAAAAGAACGTATCTTGCAAACTGCTCTGCTGGGTTTTCGCTCAGCTAAGGGAGTTGAATCCGCCTTCAGAATCAGAGAGTGAGAAGCACGGTTCTTCCAGGAGCTTGGTTTCGTTATACCCGGGTGCATTGGAACAAACGCGGTATTGAGAAATATCTGCTTCTAAAACCAAAACGGAGCTACCTAACAGAACGGTCTTCAATGTGTGCATTCAACTTACGGAGTTAAACTGATGTGTGTTTGCAGGAGTTTCTAAACCCTTTCTGTGAAGAAGTGGAAAACGCATTTTCCCAGCCAAATCCAGGCATTCTAGAAATAGCTGGAAATCTCCGTCTAAAACACAAAAAGAACGTATCTTGCAAACTGCTCTGCTGGGTGTTCGCTCAGCTAAGGGAGTTGAATCCGCCTTCAGAATCAGAGAGTGAGAAGCACGGTTCTTCCAGGAGCTTGGTTTCGTTATACCCGGGTGCATTGGAACAAACGCGGTATTGAGAAATATCTGCTTCTAAAACCAAAACGGAGCTAACTAACAGAACGGTCTTCAATGTGTGCATTCAACTTACGGAGTTAAACTGATGTGTGTTTGCAGGGTTTCTAAACCCTTTCTGTGAAAAAGTGGAAAACGCATTTTCCCAGCCAAATCCAGGCATTCAAGAAATAGCTGGAAATCTCCGTCTAAAACAAAAAAAGAACGTCTCTTGCAAACTGCTCTGCTGGATGTTCGCTCAGCTAAGGGAGTTGAATCCGCCTTCAGAATCAGAGAGTGAGAAGCACGGTTCTTCCAGGAGCTGGGTTTCGTTATACCCGGGTGAATTGGAACAAACGCGGTATTGAGAAATATCTGCTTCTAAAACCAAAACGGAGCTACCTAACAGAACGGTCTTCAATGTGTGCATTCAACTTACGGAGTTAAACTGATGTGTGTTTGCAGGAGTTTCTAAACCCTTTCTGTGAAGAAGTGGAAAACGCATTGTCCCAGCCAAATCCAGGCATTCAAGAAATAGCTGGAAATCTCCGTCTAAAACACAAAAAGAACGTATCTTGCAAACTGCTCTGCTGGGTGTTCGCTCAGCTAAGGGAGTTGAATCCGCCTTCAGAATCAGAGAGTGAGAAGCACGGTTCTTCCAGGAGCTGGGTTTCGTTATACCTGGGTGAATTGGAACAAACGCGGTATTGAGAAATATCTGCTTCTAAAACCAAAACGGAGCTACCTAACAGAACGGTCTTCAATGTGTGCATTCAACTTACGGAGTTAAACTGATGTGTGTTTGCAGGAGTTTCTAAACCCTTTCTGTGAAGAAGTAAAAAACGCATTTTCCCAGCCAAATCCAGGCATTCTAGAAATAGCTGGAAATCTCCGTCTAAAACACAAAAAGAACGTATCTTGCAAACTGCTCTGCTGGGTGTTCGCTCAGCTAAGGGAGTTGAATCCGCCTTCAGAATCAGAGAGTGAGAAGCACGGTTCTTCCAGGAGATGGGTTTCGTAATACCCGGGTGAATTGGAACAAACGCGGTATTGAGAAATGTCTGCTTCTAAAACCAAAACGGAGCTACCTAACAGAACGGTCTTCAATGTGTGCATTCAACTTACGGAGTTAAACAGATGTGTGTTTGCAGGAGTTTCTAAACCCTTTCTGTGAACAAGTGGAAAACGCATTTTCCCAGCCAAATCCAGGCATTCAAGAAATAGCTGGAAATCTCCGTCTAAAACACAAAAAGAACGTATCTTGCAACCTGCTCTGCTGGGTGTTCGCTCAGCTAAGGGAGTTGAATCCGCCTTCAGAATCAGAGAGTGAGAAGCACGGTTCTTCCAGGAGCTGGGTTTCGTAATACCCGGGTGAATTGGAACAAACGCGGTATTGAGAAATATCTGCTTCTAAAACCAAAACGGAGCTACCTAACAGAACGGTCTTCAATGTGTGCATTCAACTTACGGAGTTAAACTGATGTGTGTTTGCAGGAGTTTCTAAACCCTTTCTGTGAAGAAGTGGAAAACGCATTTTCCCAGCCAAATCCAGGCATTCAAGAAATAGCTGGAAATCTCCGTCTAAAACACAAAGAACGTATCTTGCAAACTGCTCTGCTGGGTGTTCGCTCAGCTAAGGGAGTTGAATCCGCCTTCAGAATCAGAGAGTGAGAAGCACGGTTCTTCCAGGAGCTGGGTTTCGTAATACCCGGGTGAATTGGAACAAACGCGGTATTGAGAAATATCTGCTTCTAAAACCAAAACGGAGCTACCTAACAGAACGGTCTTCAATGTGTGCATTCAACTTACGGAGTTAAACTGATGTGTGTTTGCAGGAGTTTCTAAACCCTTTCTGTGAAGAAGTGAAAACGCATTTTCCCAGCCAAATCCAGGCATTCTAGAAATAGCTGGAAATCTCCGTCTAAAACACAAAAAGAACGTATCTTGCAAACTGTTCTGCTGGGTGTTCGCTCAGCTAAGGGAGTTGAATCCGCCTTCAGAATCAGAGAGTGAGAAGCACGGTTCTTCCAGGAGCTTGGTTTCGTTATACCCGGGTGAATTGGAACAAACGCGGTATTGAGAAATATCTGCTTCTAAAACCAAAACGGAGCTACCTAACAGAACGGTCTTCAATGTGTGCATTCAACTTACGGAGTTAAACTGATGTGTGTTTGCAAGAGTTTCTAAACCCTTTCTGTGAAGAAGTGGAAAACGCATTTTCCCAGCCAAATCCAGGCATTCAAGAAATAGCTGGAAATCTCCGTCTAAAACACAAAATGAACGTATCTTGCAAACTGCTCTGCTGGGTGTTCGCTCAGCTAAGGGAGTTGAATCCGCCTTCAGAATCAGAGAGTGAGAAGCACGGTTCTGCCAAAAGCTGGGTTTCGTTATACCCGGGTGAAATGGAACAAATGCGGTATTGAGAAATATCTGCTTCTAAAACCAAAACGGAGCTACCTAACAGAACGGTCTTCAATGTGTGCATTCAACGTACGGAGTTAAACTGATGTGTGTTTGCAGGAGTTTCTAAACCCTTTCTGTGAAGAAGTGGAAAACGCATTTTCCCAGCCAAATCCAGGCATTCACGAAATAGCTGGAAATTTCCGTCTAAAACACAAAAAGAACGTATCTTGCAAACTGCTCTGCTGGGTGTTCGCTCAGCTAAGGGAGTTGAATCCGCCTTCAGAATCAGAGAGTGAGAAGCACGGTTCTTCCAGGAGCTGGGTTTCGTAATACCCGGGTGAATTGGAACAAACGCGGTATTGAGAAATATCTGCTTCTAAAACCAAAACGGAGCTACCTAACAGAACGGTCTTCAATGTGTGCATTCAACTTACGGAGTTAAACTGATGTGTGTTTGCAGGAGTTTCTAAACCCTTTCTGTGAAGAAGTGGAAAACGCATTTTCCCAGCCAAATGCAGGCATTCAAGAAATAGCTGGAAATCTCCGTCTAAAACACAAAAAGAACGTATATTGCAAACTGCTCTGCTGGGTGTTCGCTCAGCTAAGGGAGTTGAATCCGCCTTCAGAATCAGAGAGTGAGAAGCACGGTTCTGCCAAAAGCTGGGTTTCGTTATACCCGGGTGAAATGGAACAAATGCGGTATTGAGAAATATCTGCTTCTAAAACCAAAAGGGAGCTACCTAACAGAACGGTCTTCAATGTGTGCATTCAACTTACGGAGTTAAACTGATGTGTGTTTGCAGGGTTTCTAAACCCTTTCTGTGAAGAAGTGGAAAACGCATTTTCCCAGCCAAATCCAGGCATTAAAGAAATAGCTGGAAATCTCCGTCTAAAACAAAAAAAGAACGTCTCTTGCAAACTGCTCTGCTGGATGTTCGCTCAGCTAAGGGAGTTGAATCCGCCTTCAGAATCAGAGAGTGAGAAGCACGGTTCTTCCAGGAGCTGGGTTTCGTTATACCCGGGTGAATTGGAACAAACGCGGTATTGAGAAATATCTGCTTCTAAAACAAAAACGGAGCTACCTAACAGAACGGTCTTCAATGTGTGCATTCAACTTACGGAGTTAAACTGATGTGTGTTTGCAGGAGTTTCTAAACCCTTTCTGTGAAGAAGTGGAAAACGCATTTTCCCAGCCAAATCCAGGCATTCACGAAATAGCTGGAAATCTCCGTCTAAAACACAAAAAGAACGTATCTTGCAAACTGCTCTGCTGGGTGTTCGCTCAGCTAAGGGAGTTGAATCCGCCTTCAGAATCAGAGAGTGAGAAGCACGGTTCTTCCAGGAGCTGGGTTTCGTAATACCCGGGTGAATTAGAACAAACGCGGTATTGAGAAATATCTGCTTCTAAAACCAAAACGGAGCTACCTAACAGAACGGTCTTCAATGTGTGCATTCAACTTACGGAGTTAAACTGATGTGTGTTTGCAGGAGTTTCTAAACCCTTTCTGTGAAGAAGTGGAAAACGCATTTTCCCAGCCAAATCCAGGCATTCAAGAAATAGCTGGAAATCTCCGTCTAAAACACAAAAAGAACGTATCTTGCAAACTGCTCTGCTGGGTGTTCGCTCAGCTAAGGGAGTTGAATCCGCCTTCAGAATCTGAGAGTGAGAAGCACGGTTCTGCCAAAAGCTGGGTTTCGTTATACCCGGGTGAAATGGAACAAATGCGGTATTGAGAAATATCTGCTTCTAAAACCAAAAGGGAGCTACCTAACAGAACGGTCTTCAATGTGTGCATTCAACTTACGGAGTTAAACTGATGTATGTTTGCAGGGTTTCTAAACCCTTTCTGTGAAGAAGTGGAAAACGCATTTTCCCAGCCAAATCCAGGCATTCAAGAAATAGCTGGAAATCTCCGTCTAAAACAAAAAAAGAACGTCTCTTGCAAACTGCTTTGCTGGATGTTCGCTCAGCTAAGGGAGTTGAATCCGCCTTCAGAATCAGAGAGTGAGAAGCACGGTTCTTCCAGGAGCTGGGTTTCGTTATACCCGGGTGAATTGGAACAAACGCGGTATTGAGAAATATCTGCTTCTAAAACAAAAACGGAGCTACCTAACAGAACGGTCTTCAATGTGTGCATTCAACTTACGGAGTTAAACTGATGTGTGTTTGCAGGAGTTTCTAAACCCTTTCTGTGAAGAAGTGGAAAACGCATTTTCCCAGCCAAATCCAGGCATTCAAGAAATAGCTGGAAATCTCCGTCTAAGACACAAAAAGAACGTATCTTGCAAACTGCTCTGCTGGGTGTTCGCTCAGCTAAGGGAGTTGAATCCGCCTTCAGAATCAGAGAGTGAGAAGCACGGTTCTTCCAGGAGCTGGGTTTCGTTATACCTGGGTGAATTGGAACAAACGCGGTATTGAGAAATATCTGCTTCTAAAACCAAAACGGAGCTACCTAACAGAACGGTCTTCAATGTGTGCATTCAACTTACGGAGTTAAACTGATGTGTGTTTGCAGGAGTTTCTAAACCCTTTCTGTGAAGAACTGGAAAACGCATTTTCCCAGCCAAATCCAGGCATTCTAGAAATAGCTGGAAATCTCCGTCTAAAACACAAAAAGAACGTATCCTGCAAACTGTTCTGCTGGGTGTTCGCTCAGCTAAGGGAGTTGAATCCGCCTTCAGAATCAGAGAGTGAGAAGCACGGTTCTTCCAGGAGCTGGGTTTCGTAATACCCGGGTGAATTGGAACAAACGCGGTATTGAGAAATATCTGCTTCTAAAACCAAAACGGAGCTACCTAACACAACGGTCTTCAATGTGTGCATTCAACTTACGGAGTTAAACTGATGTGTGTTTGCAGGAGTTTCTAAACCCTTTCTGTGAAGAAGTGGAAAACGCATTTTCCCAGCCAAATCCAGGCATTCAAGAAATAGCTGGAAATCTCGGTCTAAAACACAAAAAGAACGTATCTTGCAAACTGCTCTGCTGGCTGTTCGCTCAGCTAAGGGAGTTGAATCCGCCTTCAGAATCAGAGAGTGAGAAGCACGGTTCTTCCAGGAACTTGGTTTCGTTATACCCGGGTGAATTGGAACAAACGCGGTATTCAGAAATATCTGCTTCTAAAACCAAAACGGAGCTACCTAACAGAACGGTCTTCAATGTGTGCATTCAACTTACGGAGTTAAACTGATGTGTGTTTGCAGGAGTTTCTAAACCCTTTCTGTGAAGAAGTGGAAAACGCATTTTCCCAGCCAAATCCAGGCATTCAAGAAATAGCTGGAAATCTCCGTCTAAAACACAAAAAGAACGTATCTTGCAAACTGGTCTGCTGGGTGTTCGCTCAGCTAAGGGAGTTGAATCCGCCTTCAGAATCAGAGAGTGAGAAGCACGGTTCTTCCAGGAGCTGGATTTCGTAATACCCGGGTGAATTGGAACAAACGCGGTATTGAGAAATATCTGCTTCTAAAACCAAAACGGAGCTACCTAACAGAACGGTCTTCAATGTGTGCATTCAACTTACGGAGTTAAACTGATGTGTGTTTGCAGGAGTTTCTAAACCCTTTCTGTGAAGAAGTGGAAAACGCATTTTCCCAGCCAAATCCAGGCATTCAAGAAATAGCTGGAAATCTCCGTCTAAAACACAAAAAGAACGTATCTTGCAAACTGCTCTGCTGGGTGTTCGCTCAGCTAAGGGAGTTGAATCCGCCTTCAGAATCAGAGAGTGAGAAGCACGGTTCTTCCAGGAGCTGGGTTTCGTAATACCCGGGTGAATTGGAACAAACGCGGTATTGAGAAATATCTGCTTCTAAAACCAAAACGGAGCTACCTAACACAACGGTCTTCAATGTGTGCATTCAACTTACGGAGTTAAACTGATGTGTGTTTGCAGGAGTTTCTAAACCCTTTCTGTGAAGAAGTGGAAAACGCATTTTCCCAGCCAAATCCAGGCATTCAAGAAATAGCTGGAAATCTCCGTCTAAAACACAAAAAGAACGTATCTTGCAAACTGCTCTGCTGGGTGTTCGCTCAGCTAAGGGAGTTGAATCCGCCTTCAGAATCAGAGAGTGAGAAGCACGGTTCTTCCAGGAGCTGGGTTTCGTAATACCCGGGTGAGCTGGAACAAACGCGGTATTGAGAAATATCTGCTTCTAAAACCAAAACGGAGCTACCTAACAGAACGGTCTTCAATGTGTGCATTCAACTTACGGAGTTAAACTGATGTGTGTTTGCAGGAGTTTCTAAACCCTTTCTGTGAAGAAGTGGAAAACGCATTTTCCCAGCCAAATCCAGGCATTCTAGAAATAGCTGGAAATCTCCGTCTAAAACACAAAAAGAACGTATCTTGCAAACTGTTCTGCTGGGTGTTCGCTCAGCTAAGGGAGTTGAATCCGCCTTCAGAATCAGAGAGTGAGAAGCACGGTTCTTCCAGGAGCTTGGTTTCGTTATACCCGGGTGAATTGGAACAAACGCAGTATTGAGAAATATCTGCTTCTAAAACCAAAACGGAGCTACCTAACAGAACGGTCTTCAATGTGTGCATTCAACTTACGGAGTTAAACTGATGTGTGTTTGCAGGAGTTTCTAAACCCTTTCTGTGAAGAAGTGGAAAACGCATTTTCCCAGCCAAATCCAGGCATTCAAGAAATAGCTGGAAATCTCGGTCTAAAACACAAAAAGAACGTATCTTGCAAACTGCTCTGCTGGCTGTTCGCTCAGCTAAGGGAGTTGAATCCGCCTTCAGCATCAGAGAGTGAGAAGCACGGTTCTTCCAGGAACTTGGTTTCGTTATACCCGGGTGAATTGGAACAAACGCGGTATTCAGAAATATCTGCTTCTAAAACCAAAACGGAGCTACCTAACAGAACGGTCTTCAATGTGTGCATTCAACTTACGGAGTTAAACTGATGTGTGTTTGCAGGAGTTTCTAAACCCTTTCTGTGAAGAAGTGGAAAACGCATTTTCCCAGCCAAATCCAGGCATTCAAGAAATAGCTGGAAATCTCGGTCTAAAACACAAAAAGAACGTATCTTGCAAACTGGTCTGCTGGGTGTTCGCTCAGCTAAGGGAGTTGAATCCGCCTTCAGAATCAGAGAGTGAGAAGCACGGTTCTTCCAGGAGCTGGATTTCGTAATACCCGGGTGAATTGGAACAAACGCGGTATTGAGAAATATCTGCTTCTAAAACCAAAACGGAGCTACCTAACAGAACGGTCTTCAATGTGTGCATTCAACTTACGGAGTTAAACTGATGTGTGTTTGCAGGAGTTTCTAAACCCTTTCTGTGAAGAAGTGGAAAACGCATTTTCCCAGCCAAATCCAGGCATTCAAGAAATAGCTGGAAATCTCCGTCTAAAACACAAAAAGAACGTATCTTGCAAACTGCTCTGCTGGGTGTTCGCTCAGCTAAGGGAGTTGAATCCGCCTTCAGAATCAGAGAGTGAGAAGCACGGTTCTTCCAGGAGCTGGGTTTTGTTATACCTGGGTTAATTGGAACAAACGCGGTATTGAGAAATATCTGCTTCTAAAACCAAAACGGAGCTACCTAACAGAACGGTCTTCAATGTGTGCATTCAACTTACGGAGTTAAACTGATGTGTGTTTGCAGGAGTTTCTAAACCCTTTCTGTGAAGAAGTGCAAAACGCATTTTCCCAGCCAAATCCAGGCATTCAAGAAATAGCTGGAAATCTCCGTCTAAAACACAAAAAGAACGTATCTTGCAAACTGCTCTGCTGGGTGTTCGCTCAGCTAAGGGAGTTGAATCCGCCTTCAGAATCAGAGAGTGAGAAGCACGGTTCTTCCAGGAGCTGGGTTTCGTTATACCTGGGTGAATTGGAACAAACGCGGTATTGAGAAATATCTGCTTCTAAAACCAAAACGGAGCTACCTAACCGAACGGTCTTCAATGTGTGCATTCAACTTACGGAGTTAAACTGATGTGTGTTTGCAGGAGTTTCTAAACCCTTTCTCTGAAGAAGTGGAAAACGCATTTTCCCAGCCAAATCCAGGCATTCAAGAAATAGCTGGAAATCTCCGTCTAAAACACAAAAAGAACGTATCTTGCAAGCTGCTCTGCTGGGTGTTCGCTCAGCTAAGGGAGTTGAATCCGCCTTCAGAATCAGAGAGTGAGAAGCACGGTTCTTCCAGGAGCTGGGTTTCGTAATACCCGGGTGAATTGGAACAAACGCGGTATTGAGAAATATCTGCTTCTAAAACCAAAACGGAGCTACCTAACAGAACGGTCTTCAATGTGTGCATTCAACTTACGGAGTTAAACTGATGTGTGTTTGCAGGAGTTTCTAAACCCTTTCTGTGAAGAAGTGGAAAACGCATTTTCCCAGCCAAATCCAGGCATTCTAGAAATAGCTGGAAATCTCCGTCTAAAACACAAAAAGAACGTATCTTGCAAACTGTTCTGCTGGGTGTTCGCTCAGCTAAGGGAGTTGAATCCGCCTTCAGAATCAGAGAGTGAGAAGCACGGTTCTTCCAGGAGCTTGGTTTCGTTATACCCGGGTGCATTGGAACAAACGCGGTATTGAGAAATATCTGCTTCTAAAACCAAAACGGAGCTACCTAACAGAACGGTCTTCAATGTGTGCATTCACCTTACGGAGTTAAACTGATGTGTGTTTGCAGGAGTTTCTAAACCCTTTCTGTGAAGAAGTGGAAAACGCATTTTCCCAGCCAAATCCAGGCATTCAAGAAATAGCTGGAAATCTCCGTCTGAAACACAAAAAGAACGTATCTTGCAAACTGCTCTGCTGGGTGTTCGCTCAGCTAAGAAAGTTGAATCCGCCTTCAGAATCAGAGAGTGAGAAGCACGGTTCTTCCAGGAGCTTGGTTTCGTTATACCCGGGTGCATTGGAACAAACGCGGTATTGAGAAATATCTGCTTCTAAAACCAAAACGGAGCTAACTAAAAGAACGGTCTTCAATGTGTGCATTCAACTTACGGAGTTAAACTGATGTGTGTTTGCAGGAGTTTCTAAACCCTTTCTGTGAAGAACAGGAAAACGCATTTTCCCAGCCAAATCCAGGCATTCTAGAAATAGCTGGAAATCTCCGTCTAAAACACAAAAAGAACGTATCTTGCAAACTGTTCTGCTGGGTGTTCGCTCAGCTAAGGGAGTTGAATCCGCCTTCAGAATCAGAGAGTGAGAAGCACGGTTCTTCCAGGAGCTGGGTTTCGTAATACCCGGGTGAATTGGAACAAACGCGGTATTGAGAAATATCTGCTTCTAAAACCAAAACGGAGCTACCTAACAGAACGGTCTTCAATGTGTGCATTCAACTTACGGAGTTAAACTGATGTGTGTTTGCAGGAGTTTCTAAACCCTTTCTGTGAAGAAGTGGAAAACGCATTTTCCCAGCCAAATCCAGGCATTCAAGAAATAGATGGAAATCTTTGTCTGAAACACAAAAAGAACGTATCTTGCAAACTGCTCTGCTGGGTGTTCGCTCAGCTAAGGGAGTTGAATCCGCCTTCAGAATCAGAGAGTGAGAAGCACGGTTCTTCCAGGAGCTTGGTTTCGTTATACCCGGGTGAATTGGAACAAACGCGGTATTGAGAAATATCTGCTTCTAAAACCAAAACGGAGCTACCTAACAGAACGGTCTTCAATGTGTTCATTCAACTTACGGAGTTAAACTGATGTGTGTTTGCAGGAGTTTCTAAACCCTTTCTGTAAAGAAGTAAAAAACGCATTTTCCCAGCCAAATCCAGGCATTCAAGAAATAGCTGGAAATCTCCGTCTGAAACACAAAAAGAACGTATCTTGCAAACTGCTCTGCTGGGTGTTCGCTCAGCTAAGGGAGTTGAATCCGCCTTCAGAATCAGAGAGTGAGAAGCACGGTTCTTCCAGGAGCTTGGTTTCGTTATACCCGGGTGCATTGGAACAAACGCGGTATTGAGAAATATCTGCTTCTAAAACCAAAACGGAGCTAACTAACAGAACGGTCTTCAATGTGTGCATTCAACTTACGGAGTTAAACTGATGTGTGTTTGCAGGAGTTTCTAAACCCTTTCTGTGAAGAACTGGAAAACGCATTTTCCCAGCCAAATCCAGGCATTCTAGAAATAGCTGGAAATCTCCGTCTAAAACACAAAAACAACGTATCTTGCAAACTGTTCTGCTGGGTGTTCGCTCAGCTAAGGGAGTTGAATCCGCCTTCAGAATCAGAGAGTGAGAAGCACGGTTCTTCCAGGAGCTGGGTTTCGTAATACCCGGGTGAATTGGAACAAACGCGGTATTGAGAAATATCTGCTTCTAAAACCAAAACGGAGCTACCTAACAGAACGGTCTTCAATGTGTGCATTCAACTTACGGAGTTAAACTGATGTGTGTTTGCAGGAGTTTCTAAACCCTTTCTGTGAAGAAGTGGAAAACGCATTTTCCCAGCCAAATCCAGGCATTCAAGAAATAGCTGGAAATCTCCGTCTGAAACACAAAAAGAACGTATCTTGCAAACTGCTCTGCTGGGTGTTCGCTCAGCTAAGGGAGTTGAATCCGCCTTCAGAATCAGAGAGTGAGAAGCACGGTTCTTCCAGGAGCTTGGTTTCGTTATACCCGGGTGAATTGGAACAAACGCGGTATTGAGAAATATCTGCTTCTAAAACCAAAACGGAGCTACCTAACAGAACGGTCTTCAATGTGTGCATTCAACTTACGGAGTTAAACTGATGTGTGTTTGCAGGAGTTTCTAAACCCTTTCTGTGAAGAAGTGGAAAACGCATTTTCCCAGCCAAATCCAGGCATTCAAGAAATAGCTGGAAATCTCCGTCTGAAACACAAAAAGAACGTATCTTGCAAACTGCTCTGCTGGGTGTTCGCTCAGCTAAGGGAGTTGAATCCGCCTTCAGAATCAGAGAGTGAGAAGCACGGTTCTTCCAGGAGCTTGGTTTCGTTATACCCGGGTGCATTGGAACAAACGCGGTATTGAGAAATATCTGCTTCTAAAACCAAAACGGAGCTAACTAACAGAACGGTCTTCAATGTGTGCATTCAACTTACGGAGTTAAACTGATGTGTGTTTGCAGGAGTTTCTAAACCCTTTCTGTGAAGAACTGGAAAACGCATTTTCCCAGCCAAATCCAGGCATTCTAGAAATAGCTGGAAATCTCCGTCTAAAACACAAAAAGAACGTATCTTGCAAACTGTTCTGCTGGGTGTTCGCTCAGCTAAGGGAGTTGAATCCGCCTTCAGAATCAGAGAGTGAGAAGCACGGTTCTTCCAGGAGCTGGGTTTCGTAATACCCGGGTGAATTGGAACAAACGCGGTATTGAGAAATATCTGCTTCTAAAACCAAAACGGAGCTACCTAACAGAACGGTCTTCAATGTGTGCATTCAACTTACGGAGTTAAACTGATGTGTGTTTGCAGGAGTTTCTAAACCCTTTCTGTGAGAAAGTGGAAAACGCATTTTCCCAGCCAAATCCAGGCATTCAAGAAATAGCTGGAAATCTCCGTCTGAAACACAAAAAGAACGTATCTTGCAAACTGCTCTGCTGGGTGTTCGCTCAGCTAAGGGAGTTGAATCTGCCTTCAGAATCAGAGAGTGAGAAGCACGGTTCTTCCAGGAGCTTGGTTTCGTTATACCCGGGTGCATTGGAAGAAACGCGGTATTGAGAAATATCTGCTTCTAAAACCAAAACGGAGCTAACTAACAGAACGGTCTTCAATGTGTGCATTCAACTTACGGAGTTAAACTGATGTGTGTTTGCAGGAGTTTCTAAACCCTTTCTGTGAAGAACTGGAAAACGCATATTCCCAGCCAAATCCAGGCATTCTAGAAATAGCTGGAAATCTCCGTCTAAAACACAAAAAGAACGTATCTTGCTAACTGCTCTGCTGGGTGTTCGCTCAGCTAAGGGAGTTGAATCCGCCTTCAGAATCAGAGAGTGAGAAGCACGGTTCTTCCAGGAGCTGGGTTTCGTAATACCCGGGTGAATTGGAACAAACGCGGTATTGAGAAATATCTGCTTCTAAAACCAAAACGGAGCTACCTAACAGAACGGTCTTCAATGTGTGCATTCAACTTACGGAGTTAAACTGATGTGTGTTTGCAGGAGTTTCTAAACCCTTTCTGTGAAGAAGTGGAAAACGCATTTTCCCAGCCAAATCCAGGCATTCAAGAAATAGCTGGAAATCTCCGTCTGAAACACAAAAAGAACGTATCTTGCAAACTGCTCTGCTGGGTGTTCGCTCAGCTAAGGGAGTTGAATCCGCCTTCAGAATCAGAGAGTGAGAAGCACGGTTCTTCCAGGAGCTTGGTTTCGTTATACCCGGGTGCATTGGAACAAACGTGGTATTGAGAAATATCTGCTTCTAAAACCAAAACGGAGCTAACTAACAGAACGGTCTTCAATGTGTGCATTCAACTTACGGAGTTAAACTGATGTGTGTTTGCAGGAGTTTCTAAACCCTTTCTGTGAAGAACTGAAAAACGCATTTTCCCAGCCAAATCCAGGCATTCTAGAAATAGCTGGAAATCTCCGTCTAAAACACAAAAAGAACGTATCTTGCAAACTGCTCTGCTGGGTGTTCGCTCAGCTAAGGGAGTTGAATCCGCCTTCAGAATCAGAGAGTGAGAAGCACGGTTCTTCCAGGAGCTTGGTTTCGTTATACCCGGGTGAATTGGAACAAACGCGGTATTGAGAAATATCTGCTTCTAAAACCAAAACGGAGCTAACTAACAGAACGGTCTTCAATGTGTGCATTCAACTTACGGAGTTAAACTGATGTGTGTTTGCAGGAGTTTCTAAACCCTTTCTGTGAAGAACTGAAAAACGCATTTTCCCAGCCAAATCCAGGCATTCTAGAAATAGCTGGAAATCTCCGTCTAAAACACAAAAAGAACGTATCTTGCAAACTGCTCTGCTGGGTGTTCGCTCAGCTAAGGGAGTTGAATCCGCCTTCAGAATCAGAGAGTAAGAAGCACGGTTCTTCCAGGAGCTTGGTTTCGTTATACCCGGGTGCTTTGGAACAAACGCGGTATTGAGAAATATCTGCTTCTAAAACCAAAACGGAGCTAACTAACAGAACGGTCTTCAATGTGTGCATTCAACTTACGGAGTTAAACTGATGTGTGTTTGCAGGAGTTTCTAAACCCTTTCTGTGAAGAACTGGAAAACGCATTTTCCCAGCCAAATCCAGGCATTCTAGAAATAGCTGGAAATCTCCGTCTAAAACACAAAAAGAACGTATCTTGCAAACTGCTCTGCTGGGTGTTCGCTCAGCTAAGGGAGTTGAATCCGCCTTCAGAATCAGAGAGTGAGAAGCACGGTTCTTCCAGGAGCTGGGTTTCGTAATACCCGGGTGAATTGGAACAAACGCGGTATTGAGAAATATCTGCTTCTAAAACCAAAACGGAGCTACCTAACAGAACGGTCTTCAATGTGTGCATTCAACTTACGGAGTTAAACTGATGTGTGTTTGCAGGAGTTTCTAAACCCTTTCTGTGAAGAAGTGGAAAACGCATTTTCCCAGCCAAATCCAGGCATTCAAGAAATAGCTGGAAATCTCCGTCTGAAACACAAAAAGAACGTATCTTGCAAACTGCTCTGCTGGGT
Organism: Callithrix jacchus; assembly: GCF_049354715.1. Taxonomy (NCBI): domain Eukaryota; kingdom Metazoa; phylum Chordata; class Mammalia; order Primates; family Cebidae; genus Callithrix; species Callithrix jacchus. The sequence goes on along the minus strand of NC_133525.1, from coordinate 13,276,411 downwards.
GTTCGCTCAGCTAAGGGAGTTGAATCCGCCTTCAGAATCAGAGAGTGAGAAGCACGGTTCTTCCAGGAGCTTGATTTCGTTATACCCGGGTGCTTTGCAACAAACGCGGTATTGAGAAATATCTGCTTCTAAAACCAAAACGGAGCTAACTAACAGAACGGTCTTCAATGTGTGCATTCAACTTACGGAGTTAAACTGATGTGTGTTTGCAGGAGTTTCTAAACCCTTTCTGTGAAGAACTGGAAAACGCATTTTCCCAGCCAAATCCAGGCATTCTAGAAATAGCTGGAAATCTCCGTCTAAAACACAAAAAGAACGTATCTTGCAAACTGCTCTGCTGGGTGTTCGCTCAGCTAAGGGAGTTGAATCCGCCTTCAGAATCAGAGAGTGAGAAGCACGGTTCTTCCAGGAGCTGTGTTTCGTTATACCCGGGTGAATGGGTGCAAACGCGATATTGAGAAATATCTGCTTCTAAAACCAAAACGGAGCTACGTAACAGAACGGTCTTCAATGTGTGCATTCAACTTACGGAGTTCAACTGATGTGTGTTTGCAGGAGTTTGTAAACCCTTTCTGTGAAGAAGTGAAAAACGCATTTTCCCAGCCAAATGCAGGCATTCAAGAAATAGCTGGAAATCTCCGTCTAAAACACAAAAAGAACGTATCTTGCAAACTGCTCTGCTGGGTGTTCGCTCAGCTAAGGGAGTTGAATCCGCCTTCAGAATCACAGAGTGAGAAGCACGGTTCTTCCAGGAGCTGTGTTTCGTTATACCCGGGTGAATGGGTGCAAACGCGATATTGAGAAATATCTGCTTCTAAAACCAAAACGGAGCTACCTAACAGAACGGTCTTCAATGTGTGCATTCAACTTACGGAGTTAAACTGATGTGTGTTTGCAGGAGTTTCTAAACCCTTTCTGTGAAGAAGTGGAAAACGCATTTTCCCAGCCAAATCCAGGCATTCTAGAAATAGCTGGAAATCTCCGTCTAAAACACAAAAAGAACGTATCTTGCAAACTGCTCTGCTGGGTGTTCGCTCAGCTAAGGGAGTTGAATCCGCCTTCAGAATCAGAGAGTGAGAAGCACGGTTCTTCCAGGAGCTTGATTTCGTTATACCCGGGTGCTTTGGAACAAACGCGGTATTGAGAAATATCTGCTTCTAAAACCAAAACGGAGCTAACTAACAGAACGGTCTTCAATGTGTGCATTCAACTTACGGAGTTAAACTGATGTGTGTTTGCAGGAGTTTCTAAACCCTTTCTGTGAAGAACTGGAAAACGCATTTTCCCAGCCAAATCCAGGCATTCTAGAAATAGCTGGAAATCTCCGTCTAAAACACAAAAAGAACGTATCTTGCAAACTGCTCTGCTGGGTGTTCGCTCAGCTAAGGGAGTTGAATCCGCCTTCAGAATCAGAGAGTGAGAAGCACGGTTCTTCCAGGAGCTGTGTTTCGTTATACCCGGGTGAATGGGTGCAAACGCGATATTGAGAAATATCTGCTTCTAAAACCAAAACGGAGCTACCTAACAGAACGGTCTTCAATGTGTGCATTCAACTTACGGAGTTAAACTGATGTGTGTTTGCAGGAGTTTCTAAACCCTTTCTGTGAAGAAGTGGAAAACGCATTTTCCCAGCCAAATCCAGGCATTCTAGAAATAGCTGGAAATCTCCGTCTAAAACACAAAAAGAACGTATCTTGCAAACTGTTCTGCTGGGTGTTCGCTCAGCTAAGGGAGTTGAATCCGCCTTCAGAATCAGAGAGTGAGAAGCACGGTTCTTCCTGGAGCTTGGTTTCGTTATACCCGGGTGAATTGGAACAAACGCGGTATTGAGAAATATCTGCTTCTAAAACCAAAACGGAGCTACCTAACAGAACGGTCTTCAATGTGTGCATTCAACTTACGGAGTTAAACTGATGTGTGTTTGCAGGAGTTTCTAAACCCTTTCTGTGAAGAAGTGGAAAACGCATTTTCCCAGCCAAATCCAGGCATTCAAGAAATAGCTGGAAATCTCGGTCTAAAACACAAAAAGAACGTATCTTGCAAACTGCTCGGCTGGCTGTTCGCTCAGCTAAGGGAGCTGAATCCGCCTTCAGAATCAGAGAGTGAGAAGCACGGTTCTTCCAGGAGCTTGGTTTCGTTATACCCGGGTGAATTGAAACAAACGCGGTATTGAGAAATATCTGCTTCTAAAACCAAAACGGAGCTACCTAACAGAACGGTCTTCAATGTGTGCATTCAACTTACGGAGTTAAACTGATGTGTGTTTGCAGGAGTTTCTAAACCCTTTCTGTGAAGAAGTGGAAAACGCATTTTCCCAGCCAAATCCAGGCATTCAAGAAATAGCTGGAAATCTCCGTCTAAAACACAAAAAGTACGTATCTTGCAAACTGCTCTGCTGGGTGTTCGCTCAGCTAAGGGAGTCTAATCCGACTTCAGAATCAGAGAGTGAGAAGCACGGTTCTTCCAGGAGCTGGGTTTCGTTATACCTGGGTGAATTGGAACAAACGCGGTATTGAGAAATATCTGCTTCTAAAACCAAAACGGAGCTACCTAACAGAACGGTCTTCAATGTGTGCATTCAACTTACGGAGTTAAACTGATGTGTGTTTGCAGGAGTTTCTAAACCCTTTCTGTGAAGAAGTGGAAAACGCATTTTCCCAGCCAAATCCAGGCATTCAAGAAATAGCTGGAAATCTCCGTCTGAAACACCAAAGGAACGTATCTTGCAAACTGCTCTGCTGGGTGTTCGCTCAGCTAAGGGAGTTGAATCCGCCTTCAGAATCAGAGAGTGAGAAGCACGGTTCTTCCAGGAGCTTGGTTTCGTTATACCCGGGTGCATTGGAACAAACGCGGTATTGAGAAATATCTGCTTCTAAAACCAAAACGGAGCTAACTAACAGAACGGTCTTCAATGTGTGCATTCAACTTACGGAGTTAAACTGATGTGTGTTTGCAGGAGTTTCTAAACCCTTTCTGTGAAGAACTGGAAAACGCATTTTCCCAGCCAAATCCAGGCATTCTAGAAATAGCTGGAAATCTCCGTCTAAAACACAAAAAGAACGTATCTTGCAAACTGTTCTGCTGGGTGTTCGCTCAGCTAAGGGAGTTGAATCCGCCTTCAGAATCAGAGAGTGAGAAGCACGGTTCTTCCAGGAGCTGGGTTTCGTAATACCCGGGTGAATTGGAACAAACGCGGTATTGAGAAATATCTGCTTCTAAAACCAAAACGGAGCTACCTAACAAAACGGTCTTCAATGTGTGCATTCAACTTACGGAGTTAAACTGATGTGTGTTTGCAGGAGTTTCTAAACCCTTTCTGTGAAGAAGTGGAAAACGCATTTTCCAAGCCAAATCCAGGCATTCAAGAAATAGCTGGAAATCTCCTTCTAAAACACAAAAAGAACGTATCTTGCAAACTGCTCTGCTGGGTGTTCACTCAGCTAAGGGAGTTGAATCCGCCTTCAGAATCAGAGAGTGAGAAGCACGGTTCTTCCAGGAGCTGGGTTTCGTTTTACACGGGTGCATTGGAACAAACGCGGTATTGAGAAATATCTTCTTTTAAAACCAAAACGGAGCTACCTAACAGAACGGTCTTCAATGTGTGCCTTCAACTTACGGAGTTAAACTGATGTGTGTTTGCAGGAGTTTCTAAACCCTTTCTGTGAAGAAGTGGAAAACGCAATTTCCCAGCCAAATCCAGGCATTCAAGAAATACCTGGAAATCTCCGTCTAAAACACAAAAAGAACGTATCTTGCAAACTGCTCTGCTGGGTGTTCGCTCAGCTAAGGGAGTTGAATCCGCCTTCAGAATCAGAGAGTGAGAAGCACGGTTCTTCCAGGAGCTGGGTTTCGTAATACCCGGGTGAATTGGAACAAACGCGGTATTGAGAAATATCTGCTTCTAAAACCAAAACGGAGCTACCTAACAGAACGGTCTTCAATGTGTGCATTCAACTTACGGAGTTAAACTGATGTGTGTTTGCAGGAGTTTCTAAACCCTTTCTGTGAAGAAGAGGAAAACGCATTTTACCAGCCAAATCCAGGCATTCAAGAAATAGCTGGAAATCTCCGTCTGAAACACAAAAAGAACGTATCTTGCAAACTGCTCTGCTGGGTGTTCGCTCAGCTAAGGGAGTTGAATCCGCCTTCAGAATCAGAGAGTGAGAAGCACGGTTCTTCCAGGAGCTTGATTTCGTTATACCCGGGTGCTTTGGAACAAACGCGGTATTGAGAAATATCTGCTTCTAAAACCAAAACGGAGCTAACTAACAGAACGGTCTTCAATGTGTGCATTCAACTTACGGAGTTAAACTGATGTGTGTTTGCAGGAGTTTCTAAACCCTTTCTGTGAAGAACTGGAAAACGCATTTTCGCAGCCAAATCCAGGCATTCTAGAAATAGCTGGAAATCTCGGTCTAAAACACAAAAAGAACGTATCTTGCAAACTGCTCTGCTTGGTGTTCGCTCAGCTAAGGGAGTTGAATCCGCCTTCAGAATCAGAGAGTGAGAAGCACGGTTCTTCCAGGAGCTGTGTTTCGTTATACCCGGGTGAATGGGTGCAAACGCGATATTGAGAAATATCTGCTTCTAAAACCAAAACGGAGCTACGTAACAGAACGGTCTTCAATGTGTGCATTCAACTTACGGAGTTAAACTGATGTGTGTTTGCAGGAGTTTCTAAACCCTTTCTGTGAAGAAGTGAAAAACGCATTTTCCCAGCCAAATGCAGGCATTCAAGTAATAGCTGGAAATCTCCGTCTAAAACACAAAAAGAACGTATCTTGCAAACTGCTCTGCTGGGTGTTCGCTCAGCTAAGGGAGTTGAATCCGCCTTCAGAATCAGAGAGTGAGAAGCACGGTTCTTCCAGGAGCTGGGTTTCGTTATACCCGGGTGAATGGGTGCAAACGCGATATTGAGAAATATCTGCTTCTAAAACCAAAACGGAGCAACCTAACAGAACGGTCTTCAATGTGTGCATTCAACTTACGGAGTTAAACTGATGTGTGTTTGCAGGAGTTTCTAAACCCTTTCTGTGAAGAAGTGGAAAACGCATTTTCCCAGCCAAATCCAGGCATTCAAGAAATAGCTGGAAATCTCCGTCTAAAACACAAAAAGAACGTATCTTGCAAACTGCTCTGCTGGGTGTTCGCTCAGCTAAGGGAGTTGAATCAGCCTTCAGAATCAGAGAGTGAGAAGCACGGTTCTTCCAGGAGCTGGGTTTCGTAATACCCGGGTGAATTGGAACAAACCCGGTATTGAGAAATATCTGCTTCTAAAACCAAAACGGAGCTACCTAACAGAACGGTCTTCAATGTGTGCATTCAACTTACGGAGTTAAACTGATGTGTGTTTGCAGGAGTTTCTAAACCCTTTCTGTGAAGAAGTGGAAAACGCATTTTCCCAGCCAAATCCAGGCATTCTAGAAATAGCTGGAAATCTCCGTCTAAAACACAAAAAGAACGTATCTTGCAAACTGTTCTGCTGGGTGTTCGCTCAGCTAAGGGAGTTGAATCCGCCTTCAGAATCAGAGAGTGAGAAGCACGGTTCTTCCAGGAGCTTGGTTTCGTTATACCCGGGTGAATTGGAACAAACGCGGTATTGAGAAATATCTGCTTCTAAAACCAAAACGGAGCTACCTAACAGAACGGTCTTCAATGTGTGCATTCAACTTACGGAGTTAAACTGATGTGTGTTTGCAGGAGTTTCTAAACCCTTTCTGTGAAGAAGTGGAAAACGCATTTTCCCAGCCAAATCCAGGCATTCAAGAAATAGCTGGAAATCTCCGTCTAAAACACAAAAAGAACGTATCTTGCAAACTGCTCTGCTGGGTGTTCGCTCAGCTAAGGGAGTTGAATCAGCCTTCAGAATCAGAGAGTGAGAAGCACGGTTCTTCCAGGAGCTGGGTTTCGTAATACCCGGGTGAATTGGAACAAACCCGGTATTGAGAAATATCTGCTTCTAAAACCAAAACGGAGCTACCTAACAGAACGGTCTTCAATGTGTGCATTCAACTTACGGAGTTAAACTGATGTGTGTTTGCAGGAGTTTCTAAACCCTTTCTGTGAAGAAGTGGAAAACGCATTTTCCCAGCCAAATCCAGGCATTCAAGAAATAGCTGGAAATCTCCGTCTAAAACACAAAAAGAACGTATCTTGCAAACTGCTCTGCTGGGTGTTCGCTCAGCTAAGGGAGTTGAATCCGCCTTCAGAATCAGAGAGTGAGAAGCACGGTTCTTCCAGGAGCTGGGTTTCGTTATACCTGGGTGAATCGGAACAAACGCGGTATTGAGAAATATCTGCTTCTAAAACCAAAACGGAGCTACCTAACAGAACGGTCTTCAATGTGTGCATTCAACTTACGGAGTTAAACTGATGTGTGTTTGCAGGAGTTTCTAAACCCTTTCTGTGAAGAAGTGGAAAACGCATTTTCCCAGCCAAATCCAGGCATTCAAGAAATAGCTGGAAATCTCCGTCTGAAACACAAAAAGAACGTATCTTGCAAACTGCTCTGCTGGGTGTTCGCTCAGCTAAGGGAGTTGAATCCGCCTTCAGAATCAGAGAGTGAGAAGCACGGTTCTTCCAGGAGCTTGGTTTCGTTATACCCGGGTGCATTGGAACAAACGCGGTATTGAGAAATATCTGCTTCTAAAACCAAAACGGAGCTAACTAACAGAACGGTCTTCAATGTGTGCATTCAACTTACGGAGTTAAACTGATGTGTGTTTGCAGGAGTTTCTAAACCCTTTCTGTGAAGAACTGGAAAACGCATTTTCGCAGCCAAATCCAGGCATTCTAGAAATAGCTGGAAATCTCGGTCTAAAACACAAAAAGAACGTATCTTGCAAACTGCTCTGCTGGGTGTTCGCTCAGCTAAGGGAGTTGAATCCGCCTTCAGAATCAGAGAGTGAGAAGCACGGTTCTTCCAGGAGCTGGGTTTCGTAATACCCGGGTGAATTGGAACAAACGCGGTATTGAGAAATATCTGCTTCTAAAACCAAAACGGAGCTACCTAACAGAACGGTCTTCAATGTGTGCCTTCAACTTACGGAGTTAAACTGATGTGTGTTTGCAGGAGTTTCTAAACCCTTTCTGTGAAGAAGTGGAAGACGCATTTTCCCAGCCAAATCCACGCATTCAAGAAATACCTGGAAATCTCCGTCTAAAACACAAAAAGAACGTATCTTGCAAACTGCTCTGCTGGGTGTTCGCTCAGCTAAGGGAGTTGAATCCGCCTTCAGAATCAGAGAGTGAGAAGCACGGTTCTTCCAGGAGCTGGATTTCGTAATACCCGGGTGAATTGGAACAAACGCGGTATTGAGAAATATCTGCTTCTAAAACCAAAACGGAGCTAACTAACAGAACGGTCTTCAATGTGTGCATTCAACTTACGGAGTTAAACTGATGTGTGTTTGCAGGAGTTTCTAAACCCTTTCTGTGAAGAAGTGGAAAACGCATTTTCCCAGCCAAATCCAGGCATTCAAGAAATAGCTGGAAATCTCCGTCTAAAACACAAAAAGAACGTATCTTGCAAACTGCTCTGCTGGGTGTTCGCTCAGCTAAGGGAGTTGAATCCGCCTTCAGAATCAGAGAGTGAGAAGCACGGTTCTTCCAGGAGCTGGGTTTCGTTATACCTGGGTGAATTGGAACAAACGCGGTATTGAGAAATATCTGCTTCTAAAACCAAAACGGAGCTAACTAACAGAACGGTCTTCAATGTGTGCATTCAACTTACGGAGTTAAACTGATGTGTGTTTGCAGAAGTTTCTAAACCCTTTCTGTGAAGAACTGGAAAACGCATTTTCCCAGCCAAATCCAGGCATTCTAGAAATAGCTGGAAATCTCCGTCTAAAACACAAAAAGAACGTATCTTGCAAACTGTTCTGCTGGGTGTTCGCTCAGCTAAGGGAGTTGAATCCGCCTTCAGAATCAGAGAGTGAGAAGCACGGTTCTTCCAGGAGCTGGGTTTCGTAATACCCGGGTGAATTGGAACAAACGCGGTATTGAGAAATATCTGCTTCTAAAACCAAAACGGAGCTACCTAACAGAACGGTCTTCAATGTGTGCCTTCAACTTACGGAGTTAAACTGATGTGTGTTTGCAGGAGTTTCTAAACCCTTTCTGTGAAGAAGTGGAAGACGCATTTTCCCAGCCAAATCCAGGCATTCAAGAAATAGCTGGAAATCTCCGTCTAAAACACAAAAAGAACGTATCTTGCAAACTGCTCTGTTGGGTGTTCGCTCAGCTAAGGGAGTTGAATCCGCCTTCAGAATCAGAGAGTGAGAAGCACGGTTCTTCCAGGAGCTGGATTTCGTACTACCCGGGTGAATTGGAACAAACGCGGTATTGAGAAATATCTGCTTCTAAAACCAAAACGGAGCTAACTAACAGAACGGTCTTCAATGTGTGCATTCAACTTACGGAGTTAAACTGATGTGTGTTTGCAGGAGTTTCTAAACCCTTTCTGTGAAGAAGTGGAAAACGCATTTTCCCAGCCAAATCCAGGCATTCAAGAAATAGCTGGAAATCTCCGTCTAAAACACAAAAAGAACGTATCTTGCAAACTGCTCTGCTGGGTGTTCGCTCAGCTAAGGGAGTTGAATCCGCCTTCAGAATCAGAGAGTGAGAAGCACGGTTCTTCCAGGAGCTGGGTTTCGTTACACCTGGGTGAATTGGAACAAACGCGGTATTGAGAAATATCTGCTTCTAAAACCAAAACGGAGCTAACTAACAGAACGGTCTTCAATGTGTGCATTCAACTTACGGAGTTAAACTGATGTGTGTTTGCAGGAGTTTCTAAACCCTTTCTGTGAAGAACTGGAAAACGCATTTTCCCAGCCAAATTTAGGCATTCTAGAAATAGCTGGAAATCTCCGTCTAAAACACAAAAAGAACGTATCTTGCAAACTGTTCTGCTGGGTGTTCGCTCAGCTAAGGGAGTTGAATCCGCCTTCAGAATCAGAGAGTGAGAAGCACGGTTCTTCCAGGAGCTGGGTTTCGTAATACCCGGGTGAATTGGAACAAACACGGTATTGAGAAATATCTGCTTCTGAAACCAAAACGCAGCTACCTAACAGAACGGTCTTCAATGTGTGCATTCAACTTACGGAGTTAAACTGATGTGTGTTTGCAGGAGTTTCTAAACCCTTTCTGTGAAAAACTGGAAAACGCATTTTCCCAGCCAAATCCAGGCATTCTAGAAATAGCTGGAAATCTCGGTCTAAAACACAAAAAGAACGTATCTTGCAAACTGCTCTGCTGGGTGTTCGCTCAGCTAAGGGAGTTGAATCCGCCTTCAGAATCAGAGAGTGAGAAGCACGGTTCTTCCAGGAGCTGAGTTTCGTAATACCCGGGTGAATTGGAACAAACGCGGTATTGAGAAATATCTGCTTCTAAAACCAAAACGGAGCTACCTAACAGAACGGTCTTCAATGTGTGCCTTCAACTTACGGAGTTAAACTGATGTGTGTTTGCAGGAGTTTCTAAACCCTTTCTGTGAAGAAGTGGAAGACGCATTTTCCCAGCCAAATCCAGGCATTCAAGAAATAGCTGGAAATCTCCGTCTAAAACACAAAAAGCACGTATCTTGCAAACTGCTCTGCTGGGTGTTCGCTCAGCTAAGGGAGTTGAATCCGCCTTCAGAATCAGAGAGTGAGAAGCACGGTTCTTCCAGGAGCTGGATTTCGTAATACCCGGGTGAATTGGAACAAACGCGGTATTGAGAAATATCTGCTTCTAAAACCAAAACGGAGCTAACTAACAGAACGGTCTTCAATGTGTGCATTCAACTTACGGAGTTAAACTGATGTGTGTTTGCAGGAGTTTCTAAACCCTTTCTGTGAAGAAGTGGAAAACGCATTTTCCCAGCCAAATCCAGGCATTCAAGAAATAGCTGGAAATCTCCGTCTAAAACACAAAAAGAACGTATCTTGCAAACTGCTCTGCTGGGTGTTCGCTCAGCTAAGGGAGTTGAATCCGCCTTCAGAATCAGAGAGTGAGAAGCACGGTTCTTCCAGGAGCTGGGTTTCGTTATACCTGGGTGAATTGGAACAAACGCGGTATTGAGAAATATCTGCTTCTAAAACCAAAACGGAGCTAACTAACAGAACGGTCTTCAATGTGTGCATTCAACTTACGGAGTTAAACTGATGTGTGTTTGCAGGAGTTTCTAAACCCTTTCTGTGAAGAACTGGAAAACGCATTTTCCCAGCCAAATCCAGGCATTCTAGAAATAGCTGGAAATCTCCGTCTAAAACACAAAAAGAACGTATCTTGCAAACTGTTCTGCTGGGTGTTCGCTCAGCTAAGGGAGTTGAATCCGCCTTCAGAATCAGAGAGTGAGAAGCACGGTTCTTCCAGGAGCTGGGTTTCGTAATACCCTGGTGAATTGGAACAAACGCGGTATTGAGAAATATCTGCTTCTAAAACCAAAACGGAGCTACCTAACAGAACGGTCTTCAATGTGTGCATTCAACTTACGGAGTTAAACTGATGTGTGTTTGCAGGAGTTTCTAAACCCTTTCTGTGAAGAAGTGGAAAACGCATTTTCCCAGCCAAATCCAGGCATTCAAGAAATAGCTGGAAATCTCCGTCTAAAACACAAAAAGAACGTATCTTGCAAACTGCTCTGCTGGGTGTTCGCTCAGCTAAGGGAGTTGAATCCGCCTTCAGAATCAGAGAGTGAAAAGCACGGTTCTTCCAGGAGCTGGGTTTCGTAATACCCGGGTGAATTGGAACAAACGCGGTATTGAGAAATATCTGCTTCTAAAACCAAAACGGAGCTACCTAACAGAACGGTCTTCAATGTGTGCATTCAACTTACGGAGTTAAACTGATGTGTGTTTGCAGGAGTTTCTAAACCCTTTCTGTGAAGAAGTGGAAAATGCATTTTCCCAGCCAAATCCAGGCATTCTAGAAATAGCTGGAAATCTCCGTCTAAAACACAAAAAGAACATATCTTGCAAACTGTTCTGCTGGGTGTTCGCTCAGCTAAGGGAGTTGAATCCGCCTTCAGAATCAGAGAGTGAGAAGCACGGTTCTTCCAGGAGCTTGGTTTCGTTATACCCGGGTGAATTGGAACAAACGCGGTATTGAGAAATATCTGCTTCTAAAACCAAAACGGAGCAACCTAACAGAACGGTCTTCAATGTGTGCATTCAACTTACGGAGTTAAACTGATGTGTGTTTGCAGGAGTTTCTAAACCCTTTCTGTGAAGAAGTGGAAAACGCATTTTCCCAGCCAAATCCAGGCATTCAAGAAATAGCTGGAAATCTCGGTCTAAAACACAAAAAGAACGTATCTTGCAAACTGCTCTGCTGGCTGTTCGCTCAGCTAAGGGAGTTGAATCCGCCTTCAAAATCAGAGAGTGAGAAGCACGGTTCTTCCAGAAGCTTGGTTTCGTTATACACGGGTGAATTGGAACAAACGCGGTATTGAGAAATATCTGCTTCTAAAACCAAAACGGAGCTACCTAACAGAACGGTCTTCAATGTGTGCATTCAACTTACGGAGTTAAACTGATGTGTGTTTGCAGGAGTTTCTAAACCCTTTCTGTGAAGAAGTGGAAAACGCATTTTCCCAGCCAAATCCAGGCATTCAAGAAATATCTGGAAATCTCCGTCTAATACACAAAAAGAACGTATCTTGCAAACTGCTCTGCTGGGTGTTGGCTCAGCTAAGGGAGTTGAATCCGCCTTCAGAATCAGAGAGTGAGAAGCACGGTTCTTCCAGGAGCTGGGTTTCGTTATACCTGGGTGAATTGGAACAAACGCGGTATTGAGAAATATCTGCTTCTAAAACCAAAACGGAGCTACCTAACAGAACGATCTTCAATGTGTGCATTCAACTTACGGAGTTAAACTGATGTGTGTTTGCAGGAGTTTCTAAACCCTTTCTGTGAAGAAGTGGAAAACGCATTTTCCCAGCCAAATCCAGGCATTCAAGAAGTAGCTGGAAATCTCGGTCTAAAACACAAAAAGAACGTATCTTGCAAACTGCTCTGCTGGGTGTTCGCTCAGCTAAGGGAGTTGAATCCGCCTTCAGAATCAGAGAGTGAGAAGCACGGTTCTTCCAGGAGCTGGGTTTCGTTATACCTGGGTGAATTGGAACAAACGCGGTATTGAGAAATATCTGCTTCTAAAACCAAAACGGAGCTACCTAACAGAACGGTCTTCAATGTGTGCATTCAACTTACGGAGCTAAACTGATGTGTGTTTGCAGGAGTTTCTAAACCCTTTCTGTGAAGAAGTGGAAAACGCATTTTCCCAGCCAAATCCAGGCATTCAAGAAATAGCTGGAAATCTCCGTCTGAAACACAAAAAGAACGTATCTTGCAAACTGCTCTGCTGGGTGTTCGCTCAGCTAAGGGAGTTGAATCCGCCTTCAGAATCAGAGAGTGAGAAGCACGGTTCTTCCAAGAGCTGGGTTTCGTTATACCCGGGTGCATTGGAACAAACGCGGTATTGAGAAATATCTGCTTCTAAAACCAAAACGGAGCTACCTAACAGAACGGTCTTCAATGTGTGCATTCAACATACGGAGTTAAACTGATGTGTGTTTGCAGGAGTTTCTAAACCCTTTCTGTGAAGAAGTGGAAAACGCATTTTCCCAGCCAAATCCAGGCATTCAAGAAATAGCTGGAAATCTCCGTCTAAAACACAAAAAGAACGTATCTTGCAAACTGCTCTGCTGGGTGTTCGCTCAGCTAAGGGAGTTGAATCCGCCTTCAGAATCAGAGAGTGAGAAGCACGGTTCTTCCAGGAGCTGGGTTTCGTTATACCTGGGTGAATCGGAACAAACGCGGTATTGAGAAATATCTGCTTCTAAAACCAAAACGGAGCTACCTAACAGAACGGTCTTCAATGTGTGCATTCAACTTACGGAGTTAAACTGATGTGTGTTTGCAGGAGTTTTTAAACCCTTTCTGTGAAGAAGTGGAAAACGCATTTTCCCAGCCAAATCCAGGCATTCTAGAAATAGCTGGAAATCTCCGTCTAAAACACAAAAAGAACGTATCTTGCAAACTGTTCTGCTGGGTGTTCGCTCAGCTAAGGGAGTTGAATCCGCCTTCAGAATCAGAGAGTGAGAAGCACGGTTCTTCCAGGAGCTGGGTTTCGTTATACCCGGGTGAATTGGAACAAACGCGGTATTGAGAAATATCTGCTTCTAAAACCAAAACGGAGCTACCTAACAGAACGGTCTTCAATGTGTGCATTCAACTTACGGAGTTAAACTGATGTGTGTTTGCAGGAGTTTCTAAACTTTTTCTGTGAAGAAGTGGAAAACGCATTTTCCCAGCCAAATCCAGGCATTCAAGAAATAGCTGGAAATCTCGGTCTAAAACACAAAAAGAACGTATCTTGCAAACTGCTCTGCTGGGTGTTCGCTCAGCTAAGGGAGTTGAATCCGCCTTCAGAATCAGAGAGTGAGAAGCACGGTTCTTCCAGGAGCTGGATTTCGTAATACCCGGGTGAATTGGAACAAACGCGGTATTGAGAAATATCTGCTTCTAAAACCAAAACGGAGCTACCTAACAGAACGGTCTTCAATGTGTGCATTCAACTTACGGAGTTAAACTGATGTGTGTTTGCAGGAGTTTCTAAACCCTTTCTGTGAAGAAGTTGAAAACGCATTTTCCCAGCCAAATCCAGGCATTCAAGAAATAGCTGGAAATCTCCGTCTAAAACACAAAAAGAACGTATCTTGCAAACTGCTCTGCTGGGTGTTCGCTCAGCTAAGGGAGTTGAATCCGCCTTCAGAATCAGAGAGTGAGAAGCACGGTTCTTCCAGGAGCTGGGTTTCGTTATACCTGGGTGAATTGGAACAAACGCGGTATTGAGAAATATCTGCTTCTAAAACCAAAACGGAGCTACCTAACAGAACGGTCTTCAATGTGTGCATTCAACTTACGGAGTTAAACTGATGTGTGTTTGCAGGAGTTTCTAAACCCTTTCTGTGAAGAAGTGGAAAACGCATTTTCCCAGCCAAATCCAGGCATTCAAGAAATAGCTGGAAATCTCCGTCTGAAACACAAAAAGAACGTATCTTGCAAACTGCTCTGCTGGGTGTTCGCTCAGCTAAGGGAGTTGAATCCGCCTTCAGAATCAGAGAGTGAGAAGCACGGTTCTTCCAGGAGCTGGGTTTCGTTATACCTGGGTGAATCGGAACAAACGCGGTATTGAGAAATATCTGCTTCTAAAACCAAAACGGAGCTACCTAACAGAACGGTCTTCAATGTGTGCATTCAACTTACGGAGTTAAACTGATGTGTGTTTGCAGGAGTTTCTAAACCCTTTCTGTGAAGAAGTGGAAAACGCATTTTCCCAGCCAAATCCAGGCATTCAAGAAATAGCTGGAAATCTCCGTCTGAAACACAAAAAGAACGTATCTTGCAAACTGCTCTGCTGGGTGTTCGCTCAGCTAAGGGAGTTGAATCCGCCTTCAGAATCAGAGAGTGAGAAGCACGGTTCTTCCAAGAGCTGGGTTTCGTTATACCCGGGTGCATTGGAACAAACGCGGTATTGAGAAATATCTGCTTCTAAAACCAAAACGGAGCTACCTAACAGAACGGTCTTCAATGTGTGCATTCAACTTACGGAGTTAAACTGATGTGTGTTTGCAGGAGTTTCTAAACCCTTTCTGTGAAGAAGTGGAAAACGCATTTTCCCAGCCAAATCCAGGCATTCAAGAAATAGCTGGAAATCTCCGTCTAAAACACAAAAAGAACGTATCTTGCAAACTGCTCTGCTGGGTGTTCGCTCAGCTAAGGGAGTTGAATCCGCCTTCAGAATCAGAGAGTGAGAAGCACGGTTCTTCCAGGAGCTGGGTTTCGTTATACCTGGGTGAATCGGAACAAACGCGGTATTGAGAAATATCTGCTTCTAAAACCAAAACGGAGCTACCTAACAGAACGGTCTTCAATGTGTGCATTCAACTTACGGAGTTAAACTGATGTGTGTTTGCAGGAGTTTCTAAACCCTTTCTGTGAAGAAGTGGAAAACGCATTTTCCCAGCCAAATCCAGGCATTCTAGAAATAGCTGGAAATCTCCGTCTAAAACACAAAAAGAACGTATCTTGCAAACTGTTCTGCTGGGTGTTCGCTCAGCTAAGGGAGTTGAATCCGCCTTCAGAATCAGAGAGTGAGAAGCACGGTTCTTCCAGGAGCTTGGTTTCGTTATACCCGGGTGAATTGGAACAAACGCGGTATTGAGAAATATCTGCTTCTAAAACCAAAACGGAGCTACCTAACAGAACGGTCTTCAATGTGTGCATTCAACTTACGGAGTTAAACTGATGTGTGTTTGCAGGAGTTTCTAAACCCTTTCTGTGAAGAAGTGGAAAACGAATTTTCCCAGCCAAATCCAGGCATTCAAGAAATAGCTGGAAATCTCGGTCTAAAACACAAAAAGAACGTATCTTGCAAACTGCTCTGCTGGCTGTTCGCTCAGCTAAGGGAGTTGAATCCGCCTTCAGAATCAGAGAGTGAGAAGCACGGTTCTTCCAGTAGCTTGGTTTCGTTATACACGGGTGAATTGGAACAAACGCGGTATTGAGAAATATCTGCTTCTAAAACCAAAACGGAGCTACCTAACAGAACGGTCTTCAATGTGTGCATTCAACTTACGGAGTTAAACTGATGTGTGTTTGCAGGAGTTTCTAAACCCTTTCTGTGAAGAAGTGGAAAACGCATTTTCCCAGCCAAATCCAGGCATTCAAGAAATAGCTGGAAATCTCCGTCTAAAACACAAAAAGAACGTATCTTGCAAACTGCTCTGCTGGGTGTTCGCTCAGCTAAGGGAGTTGAATCCGCCTTCAGAATCAGAGAGTGAGAAGCACGGTTCTTCCAGGAGCTGGGTTTCGTTATACCTGGGTGAATTGGAACAAACGCGGTATTGAGAAATATCTGCTTCTAAAACCAAAACGGAGCTACCTAACAGAACGATCTTCAATGTGTGCATTCAACTTACGGAGTTAAACTGATGTGTGTTTGCAGGAGTTTCTAAACCCATTCTGTGAAGAAGTGGAAAACGCATTTTCCCAGCCAAATCCAGGCATTCAAGAAATAGCTGGAAATCTCGGTCTAAAACACAAAAAGAACGTATCTTGCAAACTGCTCTGCTGGGTGTTCGCTCAGCTAAGGGAGTTGAATCCGCCTTCAGAATCAGAGAGTGAGAAGCACGGTTCTTCCAGGAGCTGGATTTCGTAATACCCGGGTGAATTGGAACAAACGCGGTATTGAGAAATATCTGCTTCTAAAACCAAAACGGAGCTACCTAACAGAACGGTCTTCAATGTGTGCATTCAACTTACGGAGTTAAACTGATGTGTGTTTGCAGGAGTTTCTAAACCCTTTCTGTGAAGAAGTTGAAAACGCATTTTCCCAGCCAAATCCAGGCATTCAAGAAATAGCTGGAAATCTCCGTCTAAAACACAAAAAGAACGTATCTTGCAAACTGCTCTGCTGGGTGTTCGCTCAGCTAAGGGAGTTGAATCCGCCTTCAGAATCAGAGAGTGAGAAGCACGGTTCTTCCAGGAGCTGGGTTTCGTTATACCTGGGTGAATTGGAACAAACGCGGTATTGAGAAATATCTGCTTCTAAAACCAAAACGGAGCTACCTAACAGAACGGTCTTCAATGTGTTCATTCAACTTACGGAGTTAAACTGATGTGTGTTTGCAGGAGTTTCTAAACCCTTTCTGTGAAGAAGTGGAAAACGCATTTTCCCAGCCAAATCCAGGCATTCAAAAAATAGCTGGAAATCTCCGTCTGAAACACAAAAAGAACGTATCTTGCAAACTGCTCTGCTGGGTGTTCGCTCAGCTAAGGGAGTTGAATCCGCCTTCAGAATCAGAGAGTGAGAAGCACGGTTCTTCCAAGAGCTGGGTTTCGTTATACCCGGGTGCATTGGAACAAACGCGGTATTGAGAAATATCTGCTTCTAAAACCAAAACGGAGCTACCTAACAGAACGGTCTTCAATGTGTGCATTCAACTTACGGAGTTAAACTGATGTGTGTTTGCAGGAGTTTCTAAACCCTTTCTGTGAAGAAGTGGAAAACGCATTTTCCCAGCCAAATCCAGGCATTCAAGAAATAGCTGGAAATCTCCGTCTAAAACACAAAAAGAACGTATCTTGCAAACTGCTCTGCTGGGTGTTCGCTCAGCTAAGGGAGTTGAATCCGTCTTCAGAATCAGAGAGTGAGAAGCACGGTTCTTCCAGGAGCTGGGTTTCGTTATACCTGGGTGAATCGGAACAAACGCGGTATTGAGAAATATCTGCTTCTAAAACCAAAACGGAGCTACCTAACAGAACGGTCTTCAATGTGTGCATTCAACTTACGGAGTTAAACTGATGTGTGTTTGCAGGAGTTTCTAAACCCTTTCTGTGAAGAAGTGGAAAACGCATTTTCCCAGCCAAATCCAGGCATTCAAGAAATAGCTGGAAATCTCCGTCTAAAACACAAAAAGAACGTATCTTGCAAACTGCTCTGCTGGCTGTTCGCTCAGCTAAGGGAGTTGAATCCGCCTTCAGAATCAGAGAGTGAGAAGCACGGTTCTTCCAGGAGCTGGATTTCGTAATACCCTGGTGAATTGGAACAAACGCGGTATTGAGAAATATTTGCTTCTAAAACCAAAACGGAGCTAACTAACAGAACGGTCTTCAATGTGTGCATTCAACTTACGGAGTTAAACTGATGTGTGTTTGCAGGAGTTTCTAAACCCTTTCTGTGAAGAAGTGGAAAACGCATTTTCCCAGCCAAATCCAGGCATTCAAGAAATAGCTGGAAATCTCCGTCTAAAACACAAAAAGAACGTATCTTGCAAACTGCTCTGCTGGGTGTTCGCTCAGCTAAGGGAGTTGAATCCGCCTTCAGAATCAGAGAGTGAGAAGCACGGTTCTTCCAGGAGCTGGGTTTCGTTATACCTGGGTGAATTGGAAAAAACGCGGTATTGAGAAATATCTGCTTCTAAAACCAAAACGGAGCTAACTAACAGAACGGTCTTCAATGTGTGCATTCAACTTACGGAGTTAAACTGATGTGTGTTTGCAGGAGTTTCTAAACCCTTTCTGTGAAGAACTGGAAAACGCATTTTCCCAGCCAAATCCAGGCATTCTAGAAATAGCTGGAAATCTCCGTCTAAAACACAAAAAGAACGTATCTTGCAAACTGCTCTGCTGGGTGTTCGCTCAGCTAAGGGAGTTGAATCCGCCTTCAGAATCAGAGAGTGAGAAGCACGGTTCTTCCAGGAGCTGGATTTCGTAATACCCGGGTGAATTGGAACAAACGCGGTATTGAGAAATATCTGCTTCTAAAACCAAAACGGAGCTAACTAACAGAACGGTCTTCAATGTGTGCATTCAACTTACGGAGTTAAACTGATGTGTGTTTGCAGGAGTTTCTAAACCCTTTCTGTGAAGAACTGGAAAACGCATTTTCCCAGCCAAATCCAGGCATTCTAGAAATAGCTGGAAATCTCCGTCTAAAACACAAAAAGAACGTATCTTGCAAACTGTTCTGCTGGGTGTTCGCTCAGCTAAGGGAGTTGAATCCGCCTTCAGAATCAGAGAGTGAGAAGCACGGTTCTTCCAGGAGCTGGGTTTCGTAATACCCTGGTGAATTGGAACAAACGCGGTATTGAGAAATATCTGCTTCTAAAACCAAAACGGAGCTACCTAACAGAACGGTCTTCAATGTGTGCATTCAACTTACGGAGTTAAACTGATGTGTGTTTGCAGGAGTTTCTAAACCCTTTCTGTGAAGAAGTGGAAAACGCATTTTCCCAGCCAAATCCAGGCATTGAAGAAATAGCTGGAAATCTCCGTCTAAAACACAAAAAGAACGTATCTTGCAAACTGTTCTGCTGGGTGTTCGCTCAGCTAAGGGAGTTGAATCCGCCTTCAGAATCAGAGAGTGAGAAGCACGGTTCTTCCAGGAGCTTGGTTTCGTTATACCCGGGTGAATTGGAACAAACGCGGTATTGAGAAATATCTGCTTCTAAAACCAAAACGGAGCTACCTAACAGAACGGTCTTCAATGTGTGCATTCAACTTACGGAGTTAAACTGATGTGTGTTTGCAGGAGTTTCTAAACCCTTTCTGTGAAGAAGTGGAAAACGCATTTTCCCAGCCAAATCCAGGCATTCAAGAAATAGCTGGAAATCTCGGTCTAAAACACAAAAAGAACGTATCTTGCAAACTGCTCTGCTGGCTGTTCGCTCAGCTAAGGGAGTTGAATCCGCCTTCAGAATCAGAGAGTGAGAAGCACGGTTCTTCCAGAAGCTTGGTTTCGTTATACAGGGGTGAATTGGAACAAACGCGGTATTGAGAAATATCTGCTTCTAAAACCAAAACGGAGCTACCTAACAGAACGGTCTTCAATGTGTGCATTCAACTTACGGAGTTAAACTGATGTGTGTTTGCAGGAGTTTCTAAACCCTTTCTGTGAAGAAGTGGAAAACGCATTTTCCCAGCCAAATCCAGGCATTCAAGAAATAGCTGGAAATCTCCGTCTAAAACACAAAAAGAACGTATCTTGCAAACTGCTCTGCTGGGTGTTCGCTCAGCTAAGGGAGTTGAATCCGCCTTCAGAATCAGAGAGTGAGAAGCACGGTTCTTCCAGGAGCTGGGTTTCGTTATACCTGGGTGAATTGGAACAAACGCGGTATTGAGAAATATCTGCTTCTAAAACCAAAACGGAGCTACCTAACAGAACGATCTTCAATGTGTGCATTCAACTTACGGAGTTAAACTGATGTGTTTTTGCAGGAGTTTCTAAACCCTTTCTGTGAAGAAGTGGAAAACGCATTTTCCCAGCCAAATCCAGGCATTCAAGAAATAGCTGGAAATCTCGGTCTAAAACACAAAAAGAACGTATCTTGCAAACTGCTCTGCTGGGTGTTCGCTCAGCTAAGGGAGTTGAATCCGCCTTCAGAATCAGAGAGTGAGAAGCACGGTTCTTCCAGGAGCTGGATTTCGTAATACCCGGGTGCATTGGAACAAACGCGGTATTGAGAAATATCTGCTTCTAAAACCAAAACGGAGCGACCTAACAGAACGGTCTTCAATGTGTGCATTCAACTTACGGAGTTAAACTGATGTGTGTTTGCAGGAGTTTCTAAACCCTTTCTGTGAAGAAGTGGAAAACGCATTTTCCCAGCCAAATCCAGGCATTCAAGAAATAGCTGGAAATCTCCGTCTAAAACACAAAAAGAACGTATCTTGCAAACTGCTCTGCTGGGTGTTCGCTCAGCTAAGGGAGTTGAATCCGCCTTCAGAATCAGAGAGTGAGAAGCACGGTTCTTCCAGGAGCTGGGTTTCGTTATACCTGGGTGAATCGGAACAAACGCGGTATTGAGAAATATCTGCTTCTAAAACCAAAACGGAGCTACCTAACAGAACGGTCTTCAATGTGTGCATTCAACTTACGGAGTTAAACTGATGTGTGTTTGCAGGAGTTTCTAAACCCTTTCTGTGAAGAAGTGGAAAACGCATTTTCCCAGCCAAATCCAGGCATTCAAGAAATAGCTGGAAATCTCCGTCTAAAACACAAAAAGAACGTATCTTGCAAACTGCTCTGCTGGGTGTTCGCTCAGCT
This sequence comes from Callithrix jacchus, assembly GCF_049354715.1. Classification (NCBI taxonomy): domain Eukaryota; kingdom Metazoa; phylum Chordata; class Mammalia; order Primates; family Cebidae; genus Callithrix; species Callithrix jacchus. Next base: position 13,255,819 of record NC_133525.1, on the reverse strand, counting down.
AAGGGAGTTGAATCCGCCTTCAGAATCAGAGAGTGAGAAGCACGGTTCTTCCAGGAGCTGGATTTCGTAATACCCGGGTGAATTGGAACAAACGCGGTATAGAGAAATATCTGCTTCTAAAACCAAAACGGAGCTAACTAACAGAACGGTCTTCAATGTGTGCATTCAACTTACGGAGTTAAACTGATGTGTGTTTGCAGGAGTTTCTAAACCCTTTCTGTGAAGAAGTGGAAAACGCATTTTCCCAGCCAAATCCAGGCATTCAAGAAATAGCTGGAAATCTCCGTATAAACACAAAAAGAACGTATCTTGCAAACTGCTCTGCTGGGTGTTCGCTCAGCTAAGGGAGTTGAATCCGCCTTCAGAATCAGAGAGTGAGAAGCACGGTTCTTCCAGGAGCTGGGTTTCGTAATACCTGGGTGAATTGGAACAAACGCGGTATTGAGAAATATCTGCTTCTAAAACCAAAACGGAGCTAACTAACAGAACGGTCTTCAATGTGTGCATTCAACTTACGGAGTTAAACTGATGTGTGTTTGCAGGAGTTTCTAAACCCTTTCTGTGAAGAACTGGAAAACGCATTTTCCCAGCCAAATCCAGGCATTCTAGAAATAGCTGGAAATCTCCGTCTAAAACACAAAAAGAACGTATCTTGCAAACTGTTCTGCTGGGTGTTCGCTCAGCTAAGGGAGTTGAATCCGCCTTCAGAATCAGAGAGTGAGAAGCACGGTTCTTCCAGGAGCTGGGTTTCGTAATACCCGGGTGAATTGGAACAAACGCGGTATTGAGAAATATCTGCTTCTAAAACCAAAACGGAGCTACCTAACAGAACGGTCTTCAATGTGTGCATTCAACTTACGGAGTTAAACTGATGTGTGTTTGCAGGAGTTTCTGAACCCTTTCTGTGAAGAAGTGGAAAACGCATTTTCCCAGCCAAATCCAGGCATTCAAGAAATAGCTGGAAATCTCCGTCTAAAACACAAAAAGAACGTATCTTGCAAACTGATCTGCTGGGTGTTCGCTCAGCTAAGGGAGTTGAATCCGCCTTCAGAATCAGAGAGTGAGAAGCACGGTTCTTCCAGGAGCTGGGTTTCGTAATACCCGGGTGAATTGGAACAAACGCGGTATTGAGAAATATCTGCTTCTAAAACCAAAACGGAGCTACCTAACAGAACGGTCTTCAATGTGTGCATTCAACTTACGGAGTTAAACTGATGTGTGTTTGCAGGAGTTTCTAAACCCTTTCTGTGAAGAAGTGGAAAACGCATTTTCCCAGCCAAATCCAGGCATTCTAGAAATAGCTGGAAATCTCCGTCTAAAACACAAAAAGAACGTATCTTGCAAATTGTTCTGCTGGGTGTTCGCTCAGCTAAGGGAGTTGAATCCGCCTTCAGAATCAGAGAGTGAGAAGCACGGTTCTTCCAGGAGCTTGGTTTCGTTATACCCGGGTGAATTGGAACAAACGCGGTATTGAGAAATATCTGCTTCTAAAACCAAAACGGAGCTACCTAACAGAACGGTCTTCAATGTGTGCATTCAACTTACGGAGTTAAACTGATGTGTGTTTGCAGGAGTTTCTAAACCCTTTCTGTGAAGAAGTGGAAAACGCATTTTCCCAGCCAAATCCAGGCATTCAAGAAATAGCTGGAAATCTCCGTCTAAAACACAAAAAGAACGTATCTTGCAAACTGCTCTGCTGGCTGTTCGCTCAGCTAAGGGAGTTGAATCCGCCTTCAGAATCAGAGAGTGAGAAGCACGGTTCTTCCAGGAGCTTGGTTTCGTTATACCCGGGTGAATTGGAACAAACGCGGTATTGAGAAATATCTGCTTCTAAAACCAAAACGGAGCTACCTAACAGAACGGTCTTCAATGTGTGCATTCAACTTACGGAGTTAAACTGATGTGTGTTTGCAGGAGTTTCTAAACCCTTTCTGTGAAGAAGTGGAAAACGCATTTTCCCAGCCAAATCCAGGCATTCAAGAAATGGCTGGAAATCTCGGTCTAAAACACAAAAAGAACGTATCTTGCAAACTGCTCTGCTGGCTGTTCGCTCAGCTAAGGGAGTTGAATCCGCCTTCAGAATCAGAGAGTGAGAAGCACGGTTCTTCCAGAAGCTTGGTTTCGTTATACCCGGGTGAATTGGAACAAACGCGGTATTGAGAAATATCTGCTTCTAAAACCAAAACGGAGCTACCTAACAGAACGGTCTTCAATGTGTGCATTCAACTTACGGAGTTAAACTGATGTGTGTTTGCAGGAGTTTCTAAACCCTTTCTGTGAAGAAGTGGAAAACGCATTTTCCCAGCCAAATCCAGGCATTCAAGAAATAGCTGGAAATCTCCGTCTAAAACACAAAAAGAACGTATCTTGCAAACTGCTCTGCTGGCTGTTCGCTCAGCTAAGGGAGTTGAATCCGCCTTCAGAATCAGAGAGTGAGAAGCACGGTTCTTCCAGGAGCTGGATTTCGTCATACCCGGGTGAATTGGAACAAACGCGGTATTGAGAAATATCTGCTTCTAAAACCAAAACGGAGCTACCTAACAGAACGGTCTTCAATGTGTGCATTCAACTTACGGAGTTAAACTGATGTGTGTTTGCAGGAGTTTCTAAACCCTTTCTGTGAAGAAGTTAAAAACGCATTTTCCCAGCCAAATCCAGGCATTCAAAAAATAGCTGGAAATCTCCGTCTAAAACACAAAAAGAACGTATCTTGCAAACTGCTCTGCTGGGTGTTCGCTCAGCTAAGGGAGTTGAATCCGCCTTCAGAATCAGAGAGTGAGAAGCACGGTTCTTCCAGGAGCTGGGTTTCGTTATACCTGGGTGAATCGGAACAAACGCGGTATTGAGAAATATCTGCTTCTAAAACCAAAACGGAGCTACCTAACAGAACGGTCTTCAATGTGTGCATTCAACTTACGGAGTTAAACTGATGTGTGTTTGCAGGAGTTTCTAAACCCTTTCTGTGAAGAAGTGGAAAACGCATTTTCCCAGCCAAATCCAGGCATTCAAGAAATAGCTGGAAATCTCCGTCTGAAACACAAAAAGAACGTATCTTGCAAACTGCTCTGCTGGGTGTTCGCTCAGCTAAGGGAGTTGAATCCGCCTTCAGAATCAGAGAGTGAGAAGCACGGTTCTTCCAGGAGCTTGGTTTCGTTATACCCGGGTGCATTGGAACAAACGCGGTATTGAGAAATATCTGCTTCTAAAACCAAAACGGAGCTACCTAACAGAACGGTCTTCAATGTGTGCATTCAACTTACGGAGTTAAACTGATGTGTGTTTGCAGGAGTTTCTAAACCCTTTCTGTGAAGAAGTGGAAAACGCATTTTCCCAGCCAAATCAAGGCATTCAAGAAATAGCTGGAAAACTCCGTCTAAAACACAAAAAGAACGTATCTTGCAAACTGCTCTGCTGGGTGTTCGCTCAGCTAAGGGAGTTGAATCCGCCTTCAGAATCAGAGAGTGAGAAGCACGGTTCTTCCAGGAGCTGGGTTTCGTTATACCCGGGTGAATTGGAACAAACGCGGTATTGAGAAATATCTGCTTCTAAAACCAAAACGGAGCTACCTAACAGAACGGTCTTCAATGTGTGCATTCAACTTCCGGAGTTAAACTGATGTGTGTTTGCAGGAGTTTCTAAACCCTTTCTGTGAAGAAGTGGAAAACGCATTTTCCCAGCCAAATCCAGGCATTCAAGAAATGGCTGGAAATCTCGGTCTAAAACACAAAAAGAACGTATCTTGCAAACTGCTCTGCTGGGTGTTCGCTCAGCTAAGGGAGTTGAATCCGCCTTCAGAATCAGAGAGTGAGAAGCACGGTTCTTCCAGAAGCTTGGTTTCGTTATACCCGGGTGAATTGGAACAAACGCGGTATTGAGAAATATCTGCTTCTAAAACCAAAACGGAGCTACCTAACAGAACGGTCTTCAATGTGTGCATTCAACTTACGGAGTTAAACTGATGTGTGTTTGCAGGAGTTTCTAAACCCTTTCTGTGAAGAAGTGGAAAACGCAATTTCCCAGCCAAATCCAGGCATTCAAGAAATAGCTGGAAATCTCCGTCTAAAACACAAAAAGAACGTATCTTGCAAACTGCTCTGCTGGGTGTTCGCTCAGCTAAGGGAGTTGAATCCGCCTTCAGAATCAGAGAGTGAGAAGCACGGTTCTTCCAGGAGCTGGATTTCGTCATACCCGGGTGAATTGGAACAAACGCGGTATTGAGAAATATCTGCTTCTAAAACCAAAACGGAGCTACCTAACAGAACGGTCTTCAATGTGTGCATTCAACTTACGGAGTTAAACTGATGTGTGTTTGCAGGAGTTTCTAAACCCTTTCTGTGAAGAAGTTAAAAACGCATTTTCCCAGCCAAATCCAGGCATTCAAGAAATAGCTGGAAATCTCCGTCTAAAACACAAAAAGAACGTATCTTGCAAACTGCTCTGCTGGGTGTTCGCTCAGCTAAGGGAGTTGAATCCGCCTTCAGAATCAGAGAGTGAGAAGCACGGTTCTTCCAGGAGCTGGGTTTCGTTATACCTGGGTGAATCGGAACAAACGCGGTATTGAGAAATATCTGCTTCTAAAACCAAAACGGAGCTACCTAACAGAACGGTCTTCAATGTGTGCATTCAACTTACGGAGTTAAACTGATGTGTGTTTGCAGGAGTTTCTAAACCCTTTCTGTGAAGAAGTGGAAAACGCATTTTCCCAGCCAAATCCAGGCATTCAAGAAATAGCTGGAAATCTCCGTCTGAAACACAAAAAGAACGTATCTTGCAAACTGCTCTGCTGGGTGTTCGCTCAGCTAAGGGAGTTGAATCCGCCTTCAGAATCAGAGAGTGAGAAGCACGGTTCTTCCAGGAGCTTGGTTTCGTTATACCCGGGTGCATTGGAACAAACGCGGTATTGAGAAATATCTGCTTCTAAAACCAAAACGGAGCTACCTAACAGAACGGTCTTCAATGTGTGCATTCAACTTACGGAGTTAAACTGATGTGTGTTTGCAGGAGTTTCTAAACCCTTTCTGTGAAGAACTGGAAAACGCATTTTCCCAGCCAAATCCAGGCATTCTAGAAATAGCTGGAAATCTCCGTCTAAAACACAAAAAGAACGTATCTTGCAAACTGCTCTGCTGGGTGTTCGCTCAGCTAAGGGAGTTGAATCCGCCTTCAGAATCAGAGAGTGAGAAGCACGGTTCTTCCAGGAGCTGGGTTTCGTAATACCCGGGTGAATTGGAACAAACGCGGTATTGAGAAATATCTGCTTCTAAAACCAAAACGGAGCTACCTAACAGAACGGTCTTCAATGTGTGCCTTCAACTTACGGAGTTAAACTGATGTGTGTTTGCAGGAGTTTCTAAACCCTTTCTGTGAAGAAGTGGAAAACGCATTTTCCCAGCCAAATCCAGGCATTCAAGAAATAGCTGGAAATCTCCGTCTAAAACACAAAAAGAACGTATCTTGCAAACTGTTCTGCTGGGTGTTCGCTCAGCTAAGGGAGTTGAATCCGCCTTCAGAATTAGAGAGTGAGAAGCACGGTTCTTCCAGGAGCTGGGTTTCGTAATACCCGGGTGAATTGGAACAAACGCGGTATTGAGAAATATCTGCTTCTAAAACCAAAACGGAGCTACCTAACAGAACGGTCTTCAATGTGTGCATTCAACTTACGGAGTTAAACTGATGTGTGTTTGCAGGAGTTTCTAAACCCTTTCTGTGAAGAAGTGGAAAACGCATTTTCCCAGCCAAATCCAGGCATTCTAGAAATAGCTGGAAATCTCCGTCTAAAACACAAAAAGAACGTATCTTGCAAACTGTTCTGCTGGGTGTTCGCTCAGCTAAGGGAGTTGAATCCACCTTCAGAATCAGAGAGTGAGAAGCACGGTTCTTCCAGGAGCTTGGTTTCGTTATAAACGGGTGAACTGGAACAAACGCGGTATTGAGAAATATCTGCTTCTAAAACCAAAACGGAGCTACCTAACAGAACGGTCTTCAATGTGTGCATTCAACTTACGGAGTTAAACTGATGTGTGTTTGCAGGAGTTTCTAAACCCTTTCTGTGAAGAAGTGGAAAACGCATTTTCCCAGCCAAATCCAGGCATTCAAGAAATAGCTGGAAATCTCGGTCTAAAACACAAAAAGAACGTATCTTGCAAACTGCTCTGCTGGCTGTTCGCTCAGCTAAGGGAGTTGAATCCGCCTTCAGAATCAGAGAGTGAGAAGCACGATTCTTCCAGGAGCTTGGTTTCGTTATACCCGGGTGAATTGGAACAAACGCGGTATTGAGAAATATCTGCTTCTAAAACCAAAACGGAGCTACCTAACAGAACGGTCTTCAATGTGTGCATTCAACTTACGGAGTTAAACTGATGTGTGTTTGCAGGAGTTTCTAAACCCTTTCTGTGAAGAAGTGGAAAACGCATTTTCCCAGCGAAATCCAGGCATTCAAGAAATAGCTGGAAATCTCCGTCTAAAACACAAAAAGAACGTATCTTGCAAACTGCTCTGCTGGGTGTTCGCTCAGCTAAGGGAGTTGAATCCGCCTTCAGAATCAGAGAGTGAGAAGCACGGTTCTTCCAGGAGCTGGGTTTCGTTATACCTGGGTGAATTGGAACAAACGCGGTATTGAGAAATATCTGCTTCTAAAACCAAAACGGAGCTACCTAACAGAACGGTCTTCAATGTGTGCATTCAACTTACGGAGTTAAACTGATGTGTGTTTGCAGGAGTTTCTAAACCCTTTCTGTGAAGAAGTGGAAAACGCATTTTCTTAGCCAAATCCAGGCATTCAAGAAATAGCTGGAAATCTCGGTGTAAAACACAAAAAGAACGTATCTTGCAAACTGCTCTGCTGGCTGTTCGCTCAGCTAAGGGAGTTGAATCCGCCTTCAGAATCAGAGAGTGAGAAGCACGGTTCTTCCAGGAGCTTGGTTTCGTTATACCCGGGTGAATTGGAACAAACGCGGTATTGAGAAATATCTGCTTCTAAAACCAAAACGGAGCTACCTAACAGAACGGTCTTCAATGTGTGCATTCAACTTACGGAGTTAAACTGATGTGTGTTTGCAGGAGTTTCTAAACCCTTTCTGTGAAGAAGTGGAAAACGCATTTTCCCAGCCAAATCCAGGAATTCAAGAAATGGCTGGAAATCTCGGTCTAAAACACAAAAAGAACGTATCTTGCAAACTGCTCTGCTGGCTGTCCGCTCAGCTAAGGGAGTTGAATCCGCCTTCAGAATCAGAGAGTGAGAAGCACGGTTCTTCCAGAAGCTTGGTTTCGTTATACCCGGGTGAATTGGAACAAACGCGGTATTGAGAAATATCTGCTTCTAAAACCAAAACGGAGCTACCTAACAGAACGGTCTTCAATGTGTGCATTCAACTTACGGAGTTAAACTGATGTGTGTTTGCAGGAGTTTCTAAACCCTTTCTGTGAAGAAGTGGAAAACGCATTTTCCCAGCCAAATCCAGGCATTCAAGAAATAGCTGGAAATCTCCGTCTAAAACACAAAATGAACGTATCTTGCAAACTGCTCTGCTGGGTGTTCGCTCAGCTAAGGGAGTTGAATCCGCCTTCAGAATCAGAGAGTGAGAAGCACGGTTCTTCCAGGAGCTGGGTTTCGTAATACCCGGGTGAGCTGGAACAAACGCGGTATTGAGAATTATCTGCTTCTAAAACCAAAACGGAGCTACCTAACAGAACGGTCTTCAATGTGTGCATTCAACTTACAAAGTTAAACTGATGTGTGTTTGCAGGAGTTTCTAAACCCTTTCTGTGAAGAAGTGGAAAACGCATTTTCCCAGCCAAATCCAGGCATTCTAGAAATAGCTGGAAATCTCCGTCTAAAACACAAAAAGAACGTATCTTGCAAACTGTTCTGCTGGGTGTTCGCTCAGCTAAGGGAGTTGAATCCGCCTTCAGAATCAGAGAGTGAGAAGCACGGTTCTTCCAGGAGCTTGGTTTCGTTATACCCGGGTGAATTGGAACAAACGCGGTATTGAGAAATATCTGCTTCTAAAACCAAAACGGAGCTACCTAACAGAACGGTCTTCAATGTGTGCATTCAACTTACGGAGTTAAACTGATGTGTGTTTGCAGGAGTTTCTAAACCCTTTCTGTGAAGAACTGGAAAACGCATTTTCCCAGCCAAATCCAGGCATTCAAGAAATAGCTGGAAATCTCGGTCTAAAACACAAAAAGAACGTATCTTGCAAACTGCTCTGCTGGCTGTTCGCTCAGCTAAGGGAGTTAAATCCGCCTTCAGAATCAGAGAGTGAGAAGCACGGTTCTTCCAGGAGCTTGGTTTCGATATACCCGGGTGAATTGGAACAAACGCGGTATTGAGATATATCTGCTTCTAAAACCAAAACGGAGCTACCTAACAGAACGGTCTTCAATGTGTGCATTCAACTTACGGAGTTAAACTGATGTGTGTTTGCAGGAGTTTCTAAACCCTTTCTGTGAAGAAGTGGAAAACGCATTTTCCCAGCCAAATCCAGGCATTCAAGAAATAGCTGGAAATCTCCGTCTAAAACACAAAAAGAACGTATCTTGCAAACTGCTCTGCTGGCTGTTCGCTCAGCTAAGGGAGTTGAATCCGCCTTCAGAATCAGAGAGTGAGAAGCACGGTTCTTCCAGAAGCTTGGTTTCGTTATACCCGGGTATATTGGAACAAACGCGGTATTGAGAAATATCTGCTTCTAAAACCAAAACGGAGCTACCTAACAGAACGGTCTTCAATGTGTGCATTCAACTTACGGAGTTAAACTGATGTGTGTTTGCAGGAGTTTCTAAACCCTTTCTGTGAAGAAGTGGAAAACGCATTTTCCCAGCCAAATCCAGGCATTCAAGAAATAGCTGGAAATCTCCGTCTAAAACACAAAAAGAACGTATCTTGCAAACTGCTCTGCTGGGTGTTCGCTCAGCTAAGGGAGTTGAATCCGCCTTCAGAATCAGAGAGTGAGAAGCACGGTTCTTCCAGGAGCTGGGTATCGTTATACCTGGGTGAATTGGAACAAACGCGGTATTGAGAAATATCTGCTTCTAAAACCAAAACGGAGCTACCTAACAGAACGGTCTTCAATGTGTGCATTCAACTTACGGAGTTAAACTGATGTGTGTTTGCAGGAGTTTCTAAACCCTTTCTGTGAAGAAGTGGAAAACGCATTTTCCCAGCCAAATCCAGGCATTCAAGAAATAGCTGGAAATCTCCGTCTAAAACACAAAAAGAACGTATCTTGCAAACTGCTCTGCTGGGTGTTCGCTCAGCTAAGGGAGTTGAATCCGCCTTCAGAATCAGAGAGTGAGAAGCACGGTTCTTCCAGGAGCTGGGTTTCGTTATACCTGGGTGAATTGGAACAAACGCGGTATTGAGAAATATCTGCTTCTAAAACCAAAACGGAGCTACCTAACAGAACGGTCTTCAATGTGTGCATTCAACTTACGGAGTTAAACTGATGTGTGTTTGCAGGAGTTTCTAAACCCTTTCTGTGAAGAACTGGAAAACGCATTTTCCCAGCCAAATTCAGGCATTCAAGAAATAGCTGGAAATCTCCGTCTAAAACACAAAAAGAACGTATCTTGCAAACTGCTCTGCTGGCTGTTCGCTCAGCTAAGGGAGTTGAATCCGCCTTCAGAATCAGAGAGTGAGAAGCACGGTTCTTCCAGGAGCTTGGTTTCGTTATACCCGGGTGAATTGGAACAAACGCGGTATTGAGAAATATCTGCTTCTAAAACCAAAACGGAGCTACCTAACAGAACGGTCTTCAATGTGTGCATTCAACTTACGGAGTTAAACTGATGTGTGTTTGCAGGAGTTTCTAAACCCTTTCTGTGAAGAAGTGGAAAACGCATTTTCCCAGCCAAATCCAGGCATTCAAGAAATGGCTGGAAATCTCGGTCTAAAACACAAGAAGAACGTATCTTGCAAACTGCTCTGCTGGCTGTTCGCTCAGCTAAGGGAGTTGAATCCGCCTTCAGAATCAGAGAGTGAGAAGCACGGTTCTTCCAGGAGCTGGATTTCGTAATACCCGGGTGAATTGGAACAAACGCGGTATTGAGAAATATCTGCTTCTAAAACCAAAACGGAGCTACCTAACAGAACGGTCTTCAATGTGTGCATTCAACTTACGGAGTTAAACTGATGTGTGTTTGCAGGAGTTTCTAAACCCTTTCTGTGAAGAAGTTGAAAACGCATTTTCCCAGCCAAATCCAGGCATTCAAGAAATAGCTGGAAATCTCCGTCTAAAACACAAAAAGAACGTATCTTGCAAACTGCTCTGCTGGGTGTTCGCTCAGCTAAGGGAGTTGAATCCGCCTTCAGAATCAGAGAGTGAGAAGCACGGTTCTTCCAGGAGCTGGGTTTCGTTATACCTGGGTGAATCGGAACAAACGCGGTATTGAGAAATATCTGCTTCTAAAACCAAAACGGAGCTACCTAACAGAACGGTCTTCAATGTTTGCATTCAACTTACGGAGTTAAACTGATGTGTGTTTGCAGGAGTTTCTAAACCCTTTCTGTGAAGAAGTGGAAAACGCATTTTCCCAGCCAAATCCAGGCATTCAAGAAATAGCTGGAAATCTCCGTCTGAAACACAAAAAGAACGTATCTTGCAAACTGCTCTGCTGGGTGTTCGCTCAGCTAAGGGAGTTGAATCCGCCTTCAGAATCAGAGAGTGAGAAGCACGGTTCTTCCAGGAGCTTGGTTTCGTTATACCCGGGTGCATTGGAACAAACGCGGTATTGAGAAATATCTGCTTCTAAAACCAAAACGGAGCTAACTAACAGAACGGTCTTCAATGTGTGCATTCAACTTACGGAGTTAAACTGATGTGTGTTTGCAGGAGTTTCTAAACCCTTTCTGTGAAGAAGTGGAAAACGCATTTTCCCAGCCAAATCCAGGCATTCTAGAAATAGCTGGAAATCTCCGTCTAAAACACAAAAAGAACGTATCTTGCAAACTGCTCTGCTGGGTGTTCGCTCAGCTAAGGGAGTTGAATCCGCCTTCAGAATCAGAGAGTGAGAAGCACGGTTCTTCCAGGAGCTGGGTTTCGTAATACCCGGGTGAATTGGAACAAACGCGGTATTGAGAAATATCTGCTTCTAAAACCAAAACGGAGCTACCAAACAGAACGGTCTTCAATGTGTGCATTCAACTTACGGAGTTAAACTGATGTGTGTTTGCAGGAGTTTCTAAACCCTTTCTGTGAAGAAGTGGAAAACGCATTTTCCCATCCAAATCCAGGCATTCTAGAAATAGCTGGAAATCTCCGTCTAAAACACAAAAAGAACGTATCTTGCAAACTGTTCTGCTGGGTGTTCGCTCAGCTAAGGGAGTTGAATCCGCCTTCAGAATCAGAGAGTGAGAAGCACGGTTCTTCCAGGAGCTTGGTTTCGTTATACCCGGGTGAATTGGAACAAACGCGGTATTGAGAAATATCTGCTTCTAAAACCAAAACGGAGCTACCTAACAGAACGGTCTTCAATGTGTGCATTCAACTTACGGAGTTAAACTGATGTGTGTTTGCAGGAGTTTCTAAACCCTTTCTGTGAAGAACTGGAAAACGCATTTTCCCAGCCGAATCCAGGCATTCTAGAAATAGCTGGAAATCTCCGTCTAAAACACAAAAAGAACGTATCTTGCAAACTGCTCTGCTGGGTGTTCGCTCAGCTAAGGGAGTTGAATCCGCCTTCAGAATCAGAGAGTGAGAAGCACGGTTCTTCCAGGAGCTGGGTTTCGTAATACCCGGGTGAATTGGAACAAACGCGGTATTGAGAAATATCTGCTTCTAAAACCAAAACGGAGCTACCTAACAGAACGGTCTTCAATGTGTGCCTTCAACTTACGGAGTTAAACTGATGTGTGTTTGCAGGAGTTTCTAAACCCTTTCTGTGAAGAAGTGGAAAACGCATTTTCCCAGCCAAATCCAGGCATTCAAGAAATAGCTGGAAATCTCGGTCTAAAACACAAAAAGAACGTATCTTGCAAACTGCTCTGCTGGCTGTTCGCTCAGCTAAGGGAGTTGAATCCGCCTTCAGAATCAGAGAGTGAGAAGCACGGTTCTTCCAGGAGCTTGGTTTCGTTATACCCGGGTGAATTGGAACAAACGCGGTATTGAGAAATATCTGCTTCTAAAACTAAAACGGAGCTACCTAACAGAACGGTCTTCAATGTGTGCATTCAACTTACGGAGTTAAACTGATGTGTGTTTGCAGGAGTTTCTAAACCCTTTCTGTGAAGAAGTGGAAAACGCATTTTCCCAGCCAAATCCAGGCATTCAAGAAATGGCTGGAAATCTCGGTCTAAAACACCAAAAGAACGTATCTTGCAAACTGCTCTGCTGGCTGTTCGCTCAGCTAAGGGAGTTGAATCCCCCTTCAGAATCAGAGAGTGAGAAGCACGGTTCTTCCAGGAGCTGGGTTTCGTAATACCCGGGTGAATTGGAACAAACGCGGTATTGAGAAATATCTGCTTCTAAAACCAAAACGGAGCTACCTAACAGAACGGTCTTCAATGTGTGCATTCAACTTACGGAGTTAAACTGATGTGTGTTTGCAGGAGTTTCTAAACCCTTTCTGTGAAGAAGTGGAAAACGCATTTTCCCAGCCAAATCCAGGCATTCAAGAAATAGCTGGAAATCTCCGTCTAAAACACAAAAAGAACGTATCTTGCAAACTGCTCTGCTGGGTGTTCGCTCAGCTAAGGGAGTTGAATCCGCCTTCAGAATCAGAGAGTGAGAAGCACGGTTCTTCCAGGAGCTGGATTTCGTAATACCCGGGTGAATTGGAACAAACGCGGTATTGAGAAATATCTGCTTCTAAAACCAAAACGGAGCTACCTAACAGAACGGTCTTCAATGTGCGCATTCAACTTACGGAGTTAAACTGATGTGAGTTTGCAGGAGTTTCTAAACCCTTTCTGTGAAGAAGCGGAAAACGCATTTTCCCAGCCAAATCCAGGCATTCAAGAAATAGCTGGAAATCTCCGTCTAAAACACAAAAAGAACGTATCTTGCAAACTGCTCTGCTGGCTGTTCGCTCAGCTAAGGGAGTTGAATCCGCCTTCAGAATCAGAGAGTGAGAAGCACGGTTCTGCCAAAAGCTGGGTTTCGTTATACCCGGGTGAATTGGAACAAACGCGGTATTGAGAAATATCTGCTTCTAAAACCAAAACGGAGCTACCTAACAGAACGGTCTTCAATGTGTGCATTCAACTTACGGAGTTAAACTGATGTGTGTTTGCAGGAGTTTCTAAACCCTTTCTGTGAAGAACTGGAAAACGCATTTTCCCAGCCAAATCCAGGCATTCTAGAAATAGCTGAAAATCTCCGTCTAAAACACAAAAAGAACGTATCTTGCAAACTGTTCTGCTGGGTGTTCGCTCAGCTAAGGGAGTTGAATCCGCCTTCAGAATCAGAGAGTGAGAAGCACGGTTCTTCCAGGAGCTGGGTTTCGTAATACCCGGGTGAATTGGAACAAACGCGGTATTGAGAAATATCTGCTTCTAAAACCAAAACGGAGCTACCTAACAGAACGGTCTTCAATGTGTGCATTCAACTTACGGAGTTAAACTGATGTGTGTTTGCAGGAGTTTCTAAACCCTTTCTGTGAAGAAGTGGAAAACGCATTTTCCCAGCCAAATCCAGGCATTCAAGAAATAGCTGGAAATCTCCGTCTAAAACACAAAAAGAACGTATCTTGCAAACTGCTCTGCTGGGTGTTCGCTCAGCTAAGGGAGTTGAATCCGCCTTCAGAATCAGAGAGTGAGAAGCACGGTTCTTCCAGGAGCTGGGTTTCGTAATACCCGGGTGAATTGGAACAAACGCGGTATTGAGAAATATCTGCTTCTAAAACCAAAACGGAGCTACCTAACAGAACGGTCTTCAATGTGTGCATTCAACTTACGGAGTTAAACTGATGTGTGTTTGCAGGAGTTTCTAAACCCTTTCTGTGAAAAACTGGAAAACGCATTTTCCCAGCCAAATCCAGGCATTCTAGAAATAGACGGAAATCTCCGTCTAAAACACAAATAGAACGTATCTTGCAAACTGTTCTGCTGGGTGTTCGCTCAGCTAAGGGAGTTGAATCCGCCTTCAGAATCAGAGAGTGAGAAGCACGGTTCTTCCAGGAGCTGGGTTTCGTAATACCCGGGTGAATTGGAACAAACGCGGTATTGAGAAATATCTGCTTCTAAAACCAAAACGGAGCTACCTAACAGAACGGTCTTCAATGTGTGCATTCAACTTACGGAGTTAAACTGATGTGTGTTTGCAGGAGTTTCTAAACCCTTTCTGTGAAGAAGTGGAAAACGCATTTTCCCAGCCAAATCCAGGCATTCAAGAAATAGCTGGAAATCTCCGTCTAAAACACAAAAAGAACGTATCTTGCAAACTGCTCTGCTGGGTGTTCGCTCAGCTAAGGGAGTTGAATCCGCCTTCAGAATCAGAGAGTGAGAAGCACGGTTCTTCCAGGAGCTGGGTTTCGTAATACCCGGGTGAATTGGAACAAACGCGGTATTGAGAAATATCTGCTTCTAAAACCAAAACGGAGCTACCTAACAGAACGGTCTTCAATGTGTGCTTCAACTTACGGAGTTAAACTGATGTGTGTTTGCAGGAGTTTCTAAACCCTTTCTGTGAAGAAGTGGAAAACGCATTTTCCCAGCCAAATCCAGGCATTCAAGAAATAGCTGGAAATCTCCGTCTAAAACACAAAAAGAACGTATCTTGCAAACTGCTCTGCTGGGTGTTCGCTCAGCTAAGGGAGTTGAATCCGCCTTCAGAATCAGAGAGTGAGAAGCACGGTTCTTCCAGGAGCTGGGTTTCGTAATACCCGGGTGAATTGGAACAAACGCGGTATTGAGAAATATCTGCTTCTAAAACCAAAACGGAGCTACCTAACAGAACGGTCTTCAATGTGTGCATTCAACTTACGGAGTTAAACTGATGTGTGTTTGCAGGAGTTTCTAAACCCTTTCTGTGAAGAACTGGAAAACGCATTTTCCCAGCCAAATCCAGGCATTCTAGAAATAGCTGGAAATCTCCGTCTAAAACACAAAAAGAACGTATCTTGGAAACTGTTCTGCTGGGTGTTCGCTCAGCTAAGGGAGTTGAATCCGCTTTCAGAATCAGAGAGTGAGAAGCACGGTTCTTCCAGGAGCTGGGTTTCGTAATACCCGGGTGAATTGGAACAAACGCGGTATTGAGAAATATCTGCTTCTAAAACCAAAACGGAGCTACCTAACAGAACGGTCTTCAATGTGTGCATTCAACTTACGGAGTTAAACTGATGTGTGTTTGCAGGAGTTTCTAAACCCTTTCTGTGAAGAAGTGGAAAACGCATTTTCCCAGCCAAATCCAGGCATTCAAGAAATAGCTGGAAATCTCCGTCTAAAACACAAAAAGAACGTATCTTGCAAACTGCTCTGCTGGGTGTTCGCTCAGCTAAGGGAGTTGAATCCGCCTTCAGAATCAGAGAGTGAGAAGCACGGTTCTTCCAGGAGCTGGGTTTCGTAATACCCGGGTGAATTGGAACAAACGCGGTATTGAGAAATATCTGCTTCTAAAACCAAAACGGAGCTACCTAACAGAACGGTCTTCAATGTGTGCCTTCAACTTACGGAGTTAAACTGATGTGTGTTTGCAGGAGTTTCTAAACCCTTTCTGTGAAGAAGTGGAAAACGCATTTTCCCAGCCAAATCCAGGCATTCAAGAAATAGCTGGAAATCTCCGTCTAAAACACAAAAAGAACGTATCTTGCAAACTGCTCTGCTGGGTGTTCGCTCAGCTAAGGGAGTTGAATCCGCCTTCAGAATCAGAGAGTGAGAAGCACGGTTCTTCCAGGAGCTGGGTTTCGTAATACCCGGGTGAATTGGAACAAACGCGGTATTGAGAAATATCTGCTTCTAAAACCAAAACGGAGCTACCTAACAGAACGGTCTTCAATGTGTGCATTCAACTTACGGAGTTAAACTGATGTGTGTTTGCAGGAGTTTCTAAACCCTTTCTGTGAAGAACTGGAAAACGCATTTTCCCAGCCAAATCCAGGCATTCTAGAAATAGCTGGAAATCTCCGTCTAAAACACAAAAAGAACGTATCTTGCAAACTGTTCTGCTGGGTGTTCGCTCAGCTAAGGGAGTTGAATCCGCCTTCAGAATCAGAGAGTGAGAAGCACGGTTCTTCCAGGAGCTGGGTTTCGTAATACCCGGGTGAATTGGAACAAACGCGGTATTGAGAAATATCTGCTTCTAAAACCAAAACGGAGCTACCTAACAGAACGGTCTTCAATGTGTGAATTCAACTTACGGAGTTAAACTGATGTGTGTTTGCAGGAGTTTCTAAACCCTTTCTGTGAAGAAGTGGAAAACGCATTTTCCCAGCCAAATCCAGGCATTCAAGAAATAGCTGGAAATCTCCGTCTAAAACACAAAAAGAACGTATCTTGCAAACTGCTTTGCTGGGTGTTCGCTCAGCTAAGGGAGTTGAATCCGCCTTCAGAATCAGAGAGTGAGAAGCACGGTTCTTCCAGGAGCTGGGTTTCGTAATACCCGGGTGAATTGGAACAAACGCGGTATTGAGAAATATCTGCTTCTAAAACCAAAACGGAGCTACCTAAAAGAACGGTCTTGAATGTGTGCCTTCAACTTACGGAGTTAAACTGATGTGTGTTTGCAGGAGTTTCTAAACCCTTTCTGTGAAGAAGTGGAAAACGCATTTTCCCAGCCAAATCCAGGCATTCAAGAAATAGCTGGAAATCTCCGTCTAAAACACAAAAAGAACGTATCTTGCAAACTGCTCTGCTGGGTGTTCGCTCAGCTAAGGGAGTTGAATCCGCCTTCAGAATCAGAGAGTGAGAAGCACGGTTCTTCCAAGAGCTGGGTTTCGTTATACCCGGGTGCATTGGAACAAACGCGGTATTGAGAAATATCTGCTTCTAAAACCAAAACGGAGCTACCTAACAGAACGGTCTTCAATGTGTGCATTCAACTTACGGAGTTAAACTGATGTGTGTTTGCAGGAGTTTCTAAACCCTTTCTGTGAAGAAGTGGAAATCGCATTTTCCCAGCCAAATCCAGGCATTCAAGAAATAGCTGGAAATCTCCGTCTAAAACACAAAAAGAACGTATCTTGCAAACTGCTCTGCTGGCTGTTCGCTCAGCTAAGGGAGTTGAATCCGCCTTCAGAATCAGAGAGTGAGAAGCACGGTTCTTCCAGAAGCTTGGTTTCGTTATACCCGGGTGAATTGGAACAAACGCGGTATTGAGAAATATCTGCTTCTAAAACCAAAACGGAGCTACCTAACAGAACGGTCTTCAATGTGTGCATTCAACTTACGGAGTTAAACTGATGTGTGTTTGCAGGAGTTTCTAAACCCTTTCTGTGAAGAAGTGGAAAACGCATTTTCCCAGCCAAATCCAGGCATTCAAGAAATAGCTGGAAATCTCCGTCTAAAACACAAAAAGAACGTATCTTGCAAACTGCTCTGCTGGGTGTTCGCTCAGCTAAGGGAGTTGAATCCGCCTTCAGAATCAGAGAGTGAGAAGCACGGTTCTTCCCGGAGCTGGATTTCGTAATACCCGGGTGAATTGGAACAAACGCGGTATTGAGAAATATCTGCTTCTAAAACCAAAACGGAGCTACCTAACAGAACGGTCTTCAATGTGTGCATTCAACTTACGGAGTTAAACTGATGTGTGTTTGCAGGAGTTTCTAAACCCTTTCTGTGAAGAAGTGGAAAACGCATTTTCCCAGCCAAATCCAGGCATTCAAGATATAGCTGGAAATCTCCGTCTAAAACACAAGAAGAACGTATCTTGCAAACTGCTCTGCTGGGTGTTCGTTCAGCTAAGGGAGTTGAATCCGCCTTCAGAATCAGAGAGTGAGAAGCACGGTTCTTCCAGGAGCTGGGTATCGTTATACCTGGGTGAATTGGAACAAACGCGGTATTGAGAAATATCTGCTTCTAAAACCAAAACGGAGCTACCTAACAGAACGGTCTTCAATGTGTGCATTCAACTTACGGAGTTAAACTGATGTGTGTTTGCAGGAGTTTCTAAACCCTTTCTGTGAAGAAGTGGAAAACGCATTTTCCCAGCCAAATCCAGGCATTCAAGAAATAGCTGGAAATCTCCGTCTAAAACACAAAAAGAACGTATCTTGCAAACTGCTCTGCTGGGTGTTCGCTCAGCTAAGGGAGTTGAATCCGCCTTCAGAATCAGAGAGTGAGAAGCACGGTTCTTCCAGGAGCTGGGTTTCGTTATACCTGGGTGAATTGGAACAAACGCGGTATTGAGAAATATCTGCTTCTAAAACCAAAACGGAGCTACCTAACAGAACGGTCTTCAATGTGTGCATTCAACTTACGGAGTTAAACTGATGTGTGTTTGCAGGAGTTTCTAAACCCTTTCTGTGAAGAAGTGGAAAACGCATTTTCCCAGCCAAATCCAGGCATTCAAGAAATAGCTGGAAATCTCCGTCTAAAACACAAAAAGAACGTATCTTGCAAACTGCTCTGCTGGCTGTTCGCTCAGCTAAGGGAGTTGAATCCGCCTTCAGAATCAGAGAGTGAGAAGCACGGTTCTTCCAGGAGCTTGGTTTCGTTATACCCGGGTGAATTGGAAAAAACGCGGTATTGAGAAATATCTGCTTCTAAAACCAAAACGGAGCTACCTAACAGAACGGTCTTCAATGTGTGCATTCAACTTACGGAGTTAAACTGATGTGTGTTTGCAGGAGTTTCTAAACCCTTTCTGTGAGGAAGTGGAAAACGGATTTTCCCAGCCAAATCCAGGCATTCAAGAAATAGCTGGAAATCTCGGTCTAAAACACAAAAAGAACGTATCTTGCAAACTGCTCTGCTGGCTGTTCGCTCAGCTAAGGGAGTTGAATCCGCCTTCAGAATCAGAGAGTGAGAAGCACGGTTCTTCCAGAAGCTTGGTTTCGTTATACCCGGGTGAATTGGAACAAACGCGGTATTGAGAAATATCTGCTTCTAAAACCAAAACGGAGCTACCTAACAGAACGGTCTTCAATGTGTGCATTCAACTTACGGAGTTAAACTGATGTGTGTTTGCAGGAGTTTCTAAACCCTTTCTGTGAAGAAGTGGAAAACGCATTTTCCCAGCCAAATCCAGGCATTCAAGAAATAGCTGGAAATCTCCGTCTAAAACACAAAAAGAACGTATCTTGCAAACTGCTCTGCTGGGTGTTCGCTCAGCTAAGGGAGTTGAATCCGCCTTCAGAATCAGAGAGTGAGAAGCACGGTTCTTCCAGGAGCTGGGTTTCGTTATACCCGGGTGAATTGGAACAAACGCGGTATTGAGAAATATCTGCTTCTAAAACCAAAACGGAGCTACCTAACAGAACGGTCTTCAATGTGTGCATTCAACTTACGGAGTTAAACTGATGTGTGTTTGCAGGAGTTTCTAAACCCTTTCTGTGAAGAAGTGGAAAACGCATTTTCCCAGCCAAATCCAGGCATTCAAGAAATAGCTGGAAATCTCCGTCTAAAACACAAAAAGAACGTATCTTGCAAACTGCTCTGCTGGGTGTTCGCTCAGCTAAGGGAGTTGAATCCGCCTTCAGAATCAGAGAGTGAGAAGCACGGTTCTTCCAGGAGCTGGGTTTCGTTATACCTGGGTGAATTGGAACAAACGCGGTATTGAGAAATATCTGCTTCTAAAACCAAAACGGAGCTACCTAACAGAACGGTCTTTAATATGTGCATTCAACTTACGGAGTTAAACTGATGTGTGTTTGCAGGAGTTTCTAAACCCTTTCTGTGAAGAACTGGAAAACGCATTTTCCCAGCCAAATCCAGGCATTCTAGAAATAGCTGGAAATCTCCGTCTAAAACACAAGAAGAACGTATCTTGCAAACTGTTCTGCTGGGTGTTCGCTCAGCTTAGGGAGTTGAATCCGCCTTCAGAATCAGAGAGTGAGAAGCACGGTTCTTCCAGGAGCTGGGTTTCGTTATACCCGGGTGAATTGGAACAAACGCGGTATTGAGAAATATCTGCTTCTAAAACCAAAACGGAGCTACCTAACAGAACGGTCTTCAATGTGTGCATTCAACTTACGGAGTTAAACTGATGTGTGTTTGCAGGAGTTTCTAAACCCTTTCTGTGAAGAAGTGGAAAACGCATTTTCCCAGCCAAATCCAGGCATTCAAGAAATAGCTGGAAATCTCCGTCTAAAACACAAAAAGAACGTATCTTGCAAACTGCTCTGCTGGGTGTTCGCTCAGCTAAGGGAGTTGAATCCGCCTTCAGAATCAGAGAGTGAGAAGCACGGTTCTTCCAGGAGCTGGGTTTCGTAATACCCGGGTGAATTGGAACAAACGCGGTATTGAGAAATATCTGCTTCTAAAACCAAAACGGAGCTACCTAACAGAACGGTCTTCAATGTGTGCATTCAACTTACGGAGTTAAACTGATGTGTGTTTGCAGGAGTTTCTAAACCCTTTCTGTGAAGAAGTGGAAAACGCATTTTCCCAGCCAAATCCAGGCATTCTAGAAATAGCTGGAAATCTCCGTCTAAAACACAAAAAGAACGTATCTTGCAAACTGTTCTGCTGGGTGTTCGCTCAGCTAAGGGAGTTGAATCCGCCTTCAGAATCAGAGAGTGAGAAGCACGGTTCTTCCAGGAGCTTGGTTTCGTTATACCGGGGTGAATTGGAACAAACGCGGTATTGAGAAATATCTGCTTCTAAAACCAAAACGGAGCTACCTAACAGAACGGTCTTCAATGTGTGCATTCAACTTACGGAGTTAAACTGATGTGTGTTTGCAGGAGTTTCTAAACCCTTTCTGTGAAGAAGTGGAAAACGCATTTTCCCAGCCAAATCCAGGCATTCAAGAAATAGCTGGAAATCTCCGTTTAAAACACAAAAAGAACGTATCTTGCAAACTGCTCTGCTGGCTGTTCGCTCAGCTAAGGGAGTTGAATCCGCCTTCAGAATCAGAGAGTGAGAAGCACGGTTCTTCCAGGAGCTTGGTTTCGTTATACCCGGGTGAATTGGAACAAACGCGGTATTGAGAAATATCTGCTTCTAAAACCAAAACGGAGCTACCTAACAGAACGGTCTTCAATGTGTGCATTCAACTTACGGAGTTAAACTGATGTGTGTTTGCAGGAGTTTCTAAACCCTTTCTGTGAAGAAGTGGAAAACGCATTTTCCCAGCCAAATCCAGGCATTCAAGAAATAGCTGGAAATCTCCGTCTAAAACACAAAAAGAACGTATCTTGCAAACTGCTCTGCTGGGTGTTCGCTCAGCTAAGGGAGTTGAATCCGCCTTCAGAATCAGAGAGTGAGAAGCACGGTTCTTCCAGGAGCTGGGTTTCGTTATACCTGGGTGAATTGGAACAAACGCGGTATTGAGAAATATCTGCTTCTAAAACCAAAACGGAGCTAACTAACAGAACGGTCTTCAATGTGTGCATTCAACTTACGGAGTTAAACTGATGTGTGTTTGCAGGAGTTTCTAAACCCTTTCTGTGAAGAACTGGAAAACGCATTTTCCCAGCCAAATCCAGGCATTCTAGAAATAGCTGGAAATCTCCGTCTAAAACACAAAAAGAACGTATCTTGCAAACTGTTCTGCTGGGTGTTCGCTCAGCTAAGGGAGTTGAATCCGCCTTCAGAATCAGAGAGTGAGAAGCACGGTTCTTCCAGGAGCTGGGTTTCGTAATACCCGGGTGAATTGGAACAAACGCGGTATTGAGAAATATCTGCTTCTAAAACCAAAACGGAGCTACCTAACAGAACGGTCTTCAATGTGTGCATTCAACTTACGGAGTTAAACTGATGTGTGTTTGCAGGAGTTTCTAAACCCTTTCTGTGAAGAAGTGGAAAACGCATTTTCCCAGCCAAATCAAGGCATTCAAGAAATAGCTGGAAATCTCCGTCTAAAACACAAAAAGAACGTATCTTGCAAACTGCTCTGCTGGGTGTTCGCTCAGCTAAGGGAGTTGAATCCGCCTTCAGAATCAGAGAGTGAGAAGCACGGTTCTTCCAAGAGCTGGGTTTCGTTATACCCGGGTGCATTGGAACAAACGCGGTATTGAGAAATATCTTCTTCTAAAACCAAAACGGAGCTACCTAACAGAACGGTCTTCAATGTGTGCATTCAACTTACGGAGTTAAACTGATGTGTGTTTGCAGGAGTTTCTAAACCCTTTCTGTGAACAAGTGGAAAACGCATTTTCCCAGCCAAATCCAGGCATTCAAGAAATAGCTGGAAATCTCCGTCTAAAACACAAAAAGAACGTATCTTGCAAACTGCTCTGCTGGGTGTTCGCTCAGCTAAGGGAGTTGAATCCGCCTTCAGAATCAGAGAGTGAGAAGCACGGTTCTTCCAGGAGCTGGGTTTCGTAATACCCGGGTGAGCTGGAACAAACGCGGTATTGAGAAATATCTGCTTCTAAAACCAAAACGGAGCTACCTAACAGAACGGTCTTCAATGTGTGCATTCAACTTACGGAGTTAAACTGATGTGTGTTTGCAGGAGTTTCTAAAACCTTTCTGTGAAGAAGTGGAAAACGCATTTTCCCAGCCAAATCCAGGCATTCTAGAAATTGCTGGAAATCTCCGTCTAAAACACAAAAAGAACGTATCTTGCAAACTGTTCTGCTGGGTGTTCGCTCAGCTAAGGGAGTTGAATCCGCCTTCAGAATCAGAGAGTGAGAAGCACGGTTCTTCCAGGAGCTTGGTTTCGTTATACCCGGGTGAATTGGAACAAACGCTGTATTGAGAAATATCTGCTTCTAAAACCAAAACGGAGCTACCTAACAGAACGGTCTTCAATGTGTGCATTCAACTTACGGAGTTAAACTGATGTGTGTTTGCAGGAGTTTCTAAACCCTTTCTGTGAAGAAGTGGAAAACGCATTTTCCCAGCCAAATCCAGGCATTCAAGAAATAGCTGGAAATCTCCGTCTAAAACACAAAAAGAACGTATCTTGCAAACTGCTCTGCTGGCTGTTCGCTCAGCTAAGGGAGTTGAATCCGCCTTCAGAATCAGAGAGTGAGAAGCACGGTTCTTCCAGGAGCTTGGTTTCGTTATACCCGGGTGAATTGGAACAAACGCGGTATTGAGAAATATCCGCTTCTAAAACCAAAACGGAGCTACCTAACAGAACGGTCTTCAATGTGTGCATTCAACTTACGGAGTTAAACTGATGTGTGTTTGCAGGAGTTTCTAAACCCTTTCTGTGAAGAAGTGGAAAACGCATTTTCCCAGCCAAATCCAGGCATTCTAGAAATAGCTGGAAATCTCCGTCTAAAACACAAAAAGAACGTATCTTGCAAACTGCTCTGCTGGGTGTTCGCTCAGCTAAGGGAGTTGAATCCGCCTTCAGAATCAGAGAGTGAGAAGCACGGTTCTTCCAGGAGCTGGGTTTCGTTATACCTGGGTGAATTGGAACAAACGCGGTATTGAGAAATATCTGCTTCTAAAACCAAAACGGAGCTACCTAACAGAACGGTCTTCAATGTGTGCATTCAACTTATGGAGTTAAACTGATGTGTGTTTGCAGGAGTTTCTAAACCCTTTCTGTGAAGAAGTGGAAAACGCATTTTCCCAGCCAAATCCAGGCATTCAAGAAATAGCTGGAAATCTCCGTCTGAAACACAAAAAGAACGTATCTTGCAAACTGCTCTGCTGGGTGTTCGCTCAGCTAAGGGAGTTGAATCCGCCTTCAGAATCAGAGAGTGAGAAGCACGGTTCTTCCAGGAGCTTGGTTTCGTTATACCCGGGTGCATTGGAACAAACGCGGTATTGAGAAATATCTGCTTCTAAAACCAAAACGGAGCTAACTAACAGAACGGTCTTCAATGTGTGCATTCAACTTACGGAGTTAAACTGATGTGTGTTTGCAGGAGTTTCTAAACCCTTTCTGTGAAGAAGTGGAAAACGCATTTTCCCAGCCAAATCCAGGCATTCAAGAAATAGCTGGAAATCTCCGTCTAAAACACAAAAAGAACGTATCTTGCAAACTGCTCTGCTGGCTGTTCGCTCAGCTAAGGGAGTTGAATCCGCCTTCAGAATCAGAGAGTGAGAAGCACGGTTCTTCCAGGAGCTTGGTTTCGTTATACCCGGGTGAATTGGAACAAACGCGGTATTGAGAAATATCCGCTTCTAAAACCAAAACGGAGCTACCTAACAGAACGGTCTTCAATGTGTGCATTCAACTTACGGAGTTAAACTGATGTGTGTTTGCAGGAGTTTCTAAACCCTTTCTGTGAAGAAGTGGAAAACGCATTTTCCCAGCCAAATCCAGGCATTCTAGAAATAGCTGGAAATCTCCGTCTAAAACACAAAAAGAACGTATCTTGCAAACTGCTCTGCTGGGTGTTCGCTCAGCTAAGGGAGTTGAATCCGCCTTCAGAATCAGAGAGTGAGAAGCACGGTTCTTCCAGGAGCTGGGTTTCGTTATACCTGGGTGAATTGGAACAAACGCGGTATTGAGAAATATCTGCTTCTAAAACCAAAACGGAGCTACCTAACAGAACGGTCTTCAATGTGTGCATTCAACTTATGGAGTTAAACTGATGTGTGTTTGCAGGAGTTTCTAAACCCTTTCTGTGAAGAAGTGGAAAACGCATTTTCCCAGCCAAATCCAGGCATTCAAGAAATAGCTGGAAATCTCCGTCTGAAACACAAAAAGAACGTATCTTGCAAACTGCTCTGCTGGGTGTTCGCTCAGCTAAGGGAGTTGAATCCGCCTTCAGAATCAGAGAGTGAGAAGCACGGTTCTTCCAGGAGCTTGGTTTCGTTATACCCGGGTGCATTGGAACAAACGCGGTATTGAGAAATATCTGCTTCTAAAACCAAAACGGAGCTAACTAACAGAACGGTCTTCAATGTGTGCATTCAACTTACGGAGTTAAACTGATGTGTGTTTGCAGGAGTTTCTAAACCCTTTCTGTGAAGAACTGGAAAACGCATTTTCCCAGCCAAATCCAGGCATTCTAGAAATAGCTGGAAATATCCGTCTAAAACACAAAAAGAACGTATCTTGCAAACTGTTCTGCTGGGTGTTCGCTCAGCTAAGGGAGTTGAATCCGCCTTCAGAATCAGAGAGTGAGAAGCACGGTTCTTCCAGGAGCTGGGTTTCGTAATACCCGGGTGAATTGGAACAAACGCGGTATTGAGAAATATCTGCTTCTAAAACCAAAACGGAGCTACCTAACAGAACGGTCTTCAATGTGTGCATTCAACTTACAAAGTTAAACTGATGTGTGTTTGCAGGAGTTTCTAAACCCTTTCTGTGAAGAAGTGGAAAACGCATTTTCCCAGCCAAATCCAGGCATTCAAGAAATAGCTGGAAATCTCCTTCTAAAACACAAAAAGAACGTATCTTGCAAACTGCTCTGCTGGGTGTTCGCTGAGCTAAGGGAGTTGAATCCGCCTTCAGAATCAGAGAGTGAGAAGCACGGTTCTTCCAGGAGCTGGGTTTCGTTATACCCGGGTGCATTGGAACAAACGCGGTATTGAGAAATATCTGCTTCTAAAACCAAAACGGAGCTACCTAACAGAACGGTCTTCAATGTGTCCATTCAACTTACGGAGTTAAACTGATGTGTGTTTGCAGGAGTTTCTAAACCCTTTCTGTGAAGAAGTGGAAAACGCATTTTCCCAGGCAAATCCAGGCATTCAAGAAATAGCTGGAAATCTCCGTCTAAAACACAAAAAGAACGTATCTTGCAAACTGCTCTGCTGGGTGTTCGCTCAGCTAAGGGAGTTGAATTTGCCTTCAGAATCAGAGAGTGAGAAGCACGGTTCTTCCAGGAGCTTGGTTTCGTTATACCCGGGTGAATTGGAACAAACGCGGTATTGAGAAATATCTGCTTCTAAAACCAAAACGGAGCTACCTAACAGAACGGTCTTCAATGTGTGCATTCAACTTACGGAGTTAAACTGACGTGTGTTTGCAGGAGTTTCTAAACCCTTTCTGTGAAGAAGTGGAAAACGCATTTTCCCAGCCAAATCCAGGCATTCAAGAAATGGCTGGAAATCTCGGTCTAAAACACAAAAAGAACGTATCTTGCAAACTGCTCTGCTGGCTGTTCGCTCAGCTAAGGGAGTTGAATCCGCCTTCAGAATCAGAGAGTGAGAAGCACGGTTCTTCCAGAAGCTTGGTTTCGTTATACCCGGGTGAATTGGAACAAACGCGGTATTGAGAAATATCTGCTTCTAAAACCAAAACGGAGCTACCTAACACAACGGTCTTCAATGTGTGCATTCAACTTACGGAGTTAAACTGATGTGTGTTTGCAGGAGTTTCTAAACCCTTTCTGTGAAGAAGTTGAAAACGCATTTTCCCAGCCAAATCCAGGCATTCAAGAAATAGCTGGAAATCTCCGTCTAAAACACAAAAAGAACGTATCTTGCAAACTGCTCTGCTGGGTGTTCGCTCAGCTAAGGGAGTTGAATCCGCCTTCAGAATCAGAGAGTGAGAAGCACGGTTCTTCCAGGAGCTGGGTTTCGTTATACCTGGGTGAATCGGAAAAAACGCGGTATTGAGAAATATCTGCTTCTAAAACCAAAACGGAGCTACCAAACAGGACGGTCTTCAATGTGTGCATTCAACTTACGGAGTTAAACTGGTGTGTGTTTGCAGGAGTTTCTAAACCCTTTCTGTGAAGAAGTGGAAAACGCATTTTCCCAGCCAAATCCAGGCATTCAAGAAATAGCTGGAAATCTCCGTCTGAAACACAAAAAGAACGTATCTTGCAAACTGCTCTGCTGGGTGTTCGCTCAGCTAAGGGAGTTGAATCCGCCTTCAGAATCAGAGAGTGAGAAGCACGGTTCTTCCAGGAGCTTGGTTTCGTTATACCCGGGTGCATTGGAACAAACGCGGTATTGAGAAATATCTGCTTCTAAAACCAAAACGGAGCTAACTAACAGAACGGTCTTCAATGTGTGCATTCAACTTACGGAGTTAAACTGGTGTGTGTTTGCAGGAGTTTCTAAACCCTTTCTGTGAAGAAGTGGAAATCGCATTTTCCCAGCCAAATCCAGGCATTCAAGAAATAGCTGGAAATCTCCGTCTAAAACACAAAAAGAACGTATCTTGCAAACTGCTCTGCTGGCTGTTCGCTCAGCTAAGGGAGTTGAATCCGCCTTCAGAATCAGAGAGTGAGAAGCACGGTTCTTCCAGGAGCTTGGTTTCGTTATACCCGGGTGAATTGGAACAAACGCGGTATTGAGAAATATCTGCTTCTAAAACCAAAACGGAGCTACCTAACAGAACGGTCTTCAATGTGTGCATTCAACTTACGGAGTTAAACTGATGTGTGTTTGCAGGAGTTTCTAAACCCTTTCTGTGAAGAACTGGAAAACGCATTTTCCCAGCCAAATCCAGGC
Source organism: Callithrix jacchus (assembly GCF_049354715.1). Classification (NCBI taxonomy): domain Eukaryota; kingdom Metazoa; phylum Chordata; class Mammalia; order Primates; family Cebidae; genus Callithrix; species Callithrix jacchus. Next base: position 13,228,464 of record NC_133525.1, on the reverse strand, counting down.
ATTCAAGAAATGGCTGGAAATCTCGGTCTAAAACACAAAAAGAACGTATCTTGCAAACTGCTCTGCTGGCTGTTCGCTCAGCTAAGGGAGTTGAATCCGCCTTCAGAATCAGAGAGTGAGAAGCACGGTTCTTCCAGAAGCTTGGTTTCGTTATACCCGGGTGAATTGGAACAAACGCGGTATTGAGAAATATCTGCTTCTAAAACCAAAACGGAGCTACCTAACAGAACGGTCTTCAATGTGTGCATTCAACTTACGGAGTTAAACTGATGTGTGTTTGCAGGAGTTTCTAAACCCTTTCTGTGAAGAAGTGGAAAACGCATTTTCCCAGCCAAATCCAGGCATTCAAGAAATAGCTGGAAATCTCCGTCTAAAACACAAAAAGAACGTATCTTGCAAACTGCTCTGCTGGGTGTTCGCTCAGCTAAGGGAGTTGAATCCGCCTTCAGAATCAGAGAGTGAGAAGCACGGTTCTTCCAGGAGCTGGATTTCGTAATACCCGGGTGAATTGGAACAAACGCGGTATTGAGAAATATCTGCTTCTAAAACCAAAACGGAGCTACCTAACAGAACGGTCTTCAATGTGTGCATTCAACTTACGGAGTTAAACTGATGTGTGTTTGCAGGAGTTTCTAAACCCTTTCTGTGAAGAAGTTGAAAACGCATTTTCCCAGCCAAATCCAGGCATTCAAGAAATAGCTGGAAATCTCCGTCTAAAACACAAAAAGAACGTATCTTGCAAACTGCTCTGCTGGGTGTTCGCTCAGCTAAGGGAGTTGAATCCGCCTTCAGAATCAGAGAGTGAGAAGCACGGTTCTTCCAGGAGCTGGGTTTCGTTATACCTGGGTGAATCGGAACAAACGCGGTATTGAGAAATATCTGCTTCTAAAACCAAAACGGAGCTACCTAACAGAACGGTCTTCAATGTGTGCATTCAACTTACGGAGTTAAACTGATGTGTGTTTGCAGGAGTTTCTAAACCCTTTCTGTGAAGAAGTGGAAAACGCATTTTTTCAGCCAAATCCAGGCATTCAAGAAATAGCTGGAAATCTCCGTCTGAAACACAAAAAGAACGTATCTTGCAAACTGCTCTGCTGGGTGTTCGCTCAGCTAAGGGAGTTGAATCCGCCTTCAGAATCAGAGAGTGAGAAGCACGGTTCTTCCAGGAGCTTGGTTTCGTTATACCCGGGTGCATTGGAACAAACGCGGTATTGAGAAATATCTGCTTCTAAAACCAAAACGGAGCTAACTAACAGAACGGTCTTCAATGTGTGCATTCAACTTACGGAGTTAAACTGATGTGTGTTTGCAGGAGTTTCTAAACCCTTTCTGTGAAGAACTGGAAAACGCATTTTCCCAGCCAAATCCAGGCATTCTAGAAATAGCTGGAAATCTCCGTCTAAAACACAAAAAGAACGTATCTTGCAAACTGCTCTGCTGGGTGTTCGCTCAGCTAAGGGAGTTGAATCCGCCTTCAGAATCAGAGAGTGAGAAGCACGGTTCTTCCAGGAGCTGGGTTTCGTTATACCTGGGTGAATCGGAACAAACGCGGTATTGAGAAATATCTGCTTCTAAAACCAAAACGGAGCTACCTAACAGAACGGTCTTCAATGTGTGCATTCAACTTACGGAGTTAAACTGATGTGTGTTTGCAGGAGTTTCTAAACCCTTTCTGTGAAGAAGTGGAAAACGCATTTTCCCAGCCAAATCCAGGCATTCAAGAAATAGCTGGAAATCTCCGTCTGAAACACAAAAAGAACGTATCTTGCAAACTGCTCTGCTGGGTGTTCGCTCAGCTAAGGGAGTTGAATCCGCCTTCAGAATCAGAGAGTGAGAAGCACGGTTCTTCCAGGAGCTTGGTTTCGTTATACCCGGGTGCATTGGAACAAACGCCGTATTGAGAAATATCTGCTTCTAAAACCAAAACGGAGCTAACTAACAGAACGGTCTTCAATGTGTGCATTCAACTTACGGAGTTAAACTGATGTGTGTTTGCAGGAGTTTCTAAACCCTTTCTGTGAAGAACTGGAAAACGCATTTTCCCAGCCAAATCCAGGCATTCTAGAAATAGCTGGAAATCTCCGTCTAAAACACAAAAAGAACGTATCTTGCAAACTGCTCTGCTGGGTGTTCGCTCAGCTAAGGGCGTTGAATCCGCCTTCAGAATCAGAGAGTGAGAAGCACGGTTCTTCCAGGAGCTGGGTTTCGTAATACCCGGGTGAATTGGAACAAACGCGGTATTGAGAAATATCTGCTTCTAAAACCAAAACGGAGCTACCTAACAGAACGGTCTTCAATGTGTGCCTTCAACTTACGGAGTTAAACTGATGTGTGTTTGCAGGAGTTTCTAAACTTTTTCTGTGAAGAAGTGGAAAACGCATTTTCCCAGCCAAATCCAGGCATTCAAGAAATAGCTGGAAATCTCCGTCTAAAACACAAAAAGAACGTATCTTGCAAACTGCTTTGCTGGCTGTTCGCTCAGCTAAGGGAGTTGAATCCGCCTTCAGAATCAGAGAGTGAGAAGCACGGTTCTTCCAGGAGCTGGGTTTCGTAATACCCGGGTGAATTGGAACAAACGCGGTATTGAGAAATATCTGCTTCTAAAACCAAAACGGAGCTACCTAACAGAACGGTCTTCAATGTGTGCCTTCAACTTACGGAGTTAAACTGATGTGTGTTTGCAGGAGTTTCTAAACCCTTTCTGTGAAGAAGTGGAAAACGCATTTTCCCAGCCAAATCCAGGCATTCAAGAAATAGCTGGAAATCTCCGTCTAAAACACAAAAAGAACGTATCTTGCAAACTGCTCTGCTGGCTGTTCGCTCAGCTAAGGGAGTTGAATCCGCCTTCAGAATCAGAGAGTGAGAAGCACGGTTCTTCCAGGAGCTTGGTTTCGTTATACCCGGGTGAATTGGAACAAACGCGGTATTGAGAAATATCTGCTTCTAAAACCAAAACGGAGCTACCTAACAGAACGGTCTTCAATGTGTGCATTCAACTTACGGAGTTAAACTGATGTGTGTTTGCAGGAGTTTCTAAACCCTTTCTGTGAAGAAGTGGAAAACGCATTTTCCCAGCCAAATCCAGGCATTCAAGAAATGGCTGGAAATCTCGGTCTAAAACACAAAAAGAACGTATCTTGCAAACTGCTCTGCTGGCTGTTCGCTCAGCTAAGGGAGTTGAATCCGCCTTCAGAATCAGAGAGTGAGAAGCACGGTTCTTCCAGAAGCTTGGTTTCGTTATACCCGGGTGAATTGGAACAAACGCGGTATTGAGAAATATCTGCTTCTAAAACCAAAACGGAGCTACCTAACAGAACGGTCTTCAATGTGTGCATTCAACTTACGGAGTTAAACTGATGTGTGTTTGCAGGAGTTTCTAAACCCTTTCTGTGAAGAAGTGGAAAACGCATTTTCCCAGCCAAATCCAGGCATTCAAGAAATAGCTGGAAATCTCCGTCTAAAACACAAAAAGAACGTATCTTGCAAACTGCTCTGCTGGGTGTTCGCTCAGCTAAGGGAGTTGAATCCGCCTTCAGAATCAGAGAGTGAGAAGCACGGTTCTTCCAGGAGCTGGATTTCGTAATACCCGGGTGAATTGGAACAAACGCGGTATTGAGAAATATCTGCTTCTAAAACCAAAACGGAGCTACCTAACAGAACGGTCTTCAATGTGTGCATTCAACTTACGGAGTTAAACTGATGTGTGTTTGCAGGAGTTTCTAAACCCTTTCTGTGAAGAAGTTGAAAACGCATTTTCCCAGCCAAATCCAGGCATTCAAGAAATAGCTGGAAATCTCCGTCTAAAACACAAAAAGAACGTATCTTGCAAACTGCTCTGCTGGGTGTTCGCTCAGCTAAAAGAGTTGAATCCGCCTTCAGAATCAGAGAGTGAGAAGCACGGTTCTTCCAGGAGCTGGGTTTCGTTATACCTGGGTGAATCGGAACAAACGCGGTATTGAGAAATATCTGCTTCTAAAACCAAAACGGAGCTACCTAACAGAACGGTCTTCAATGTGTGCATTCAACTTACGGAGTTAAACTGATGTGTGTTTGCAGGAGTTTCTAAACCCTTTCTGTGAAGAAGTGGAAAACGCATTTTTTCAGCCAAATCCAGGCATTCAAGAAATAGCTGGAAATCTCCGTCTGAAACACAAAAAGAACGTATCTTGCAAACTGCTCTGCTGGGTGTTCGCTCAGCTAAGGGAGTTGAATCCGCCTTCAGAATCAGAGAGTGAGAAGCACGGTTCTTCCAGGAGCTTGGTTTCGTTATACCCGGGTGCATTGGAACAAACGCGGTATTGAGAAATATCTGCTTCTAAAACCAAAACGGAGCTAACTAACAGAACGGTCTTCAATGTGTGCATTCAACTTACGGAGTTAAACTGATGTGTGTTTGCAGGAGTTTCTAAACCCTTTCTGTGAAGAAGTGGAAAACGCATTTTCCCAGCCAAATCCAGGCATTCTAGAAATAGCTGGAAATCTCCGTCTAAAACACAAAAAGAACGTATCTTGCAAACTGCTCTGCTGGGTGTTCGCTCAGCTAAGGGAGTTGAATCCGCCTTCAGAATCAGAGAGTGAGAAGCACGGTTCTTCCAGGAGCTGGGTTTCGTAATACCCGGGTGAATTGGAACAAACGCGGTATTGAGAAATATCTGCTTCTAAAACCAAAACGGAGCTACCTAACAGAACGGTCTTCAATGTGTGCATTCAACTTACGGAGTTAAACTGATGTGTGTTTGCAGGAGTTTCTAAACCCTTTCTGTGAAGAAGTGGAAAACGCATTTTCCCAGCCAAATCCAGGCATTCTAGAAATAGCTGGAAATCTCCGTCTAAAACACAAAAAGAACGTATCTTGCAAACTGTTCTGCTGGGTGTTCGCTCAGCTAAGGGAGTTGAATCCGCCTTCAGAATCAGAGAGTGAGAAGCACGGTTCTTCCAGGAGCTTGGTTTCGTTATACCCGGGTGAATTGGAACAAACGCGGTATTGAGAAATATCTGCTTCTAAAACCAAAACGGAGCTACCTAACAGAACGGTCTTCAATGTGTGCATTCAACTTACGGAGTTAAACTGATGTGTGTTTGCAGGAGTTTCTAAACCCTTTCTGTGAAGAAGTGGAAAACGCATTTTCCCAGCCAAATCCAGGCATTCAAGAAATAGCTGGAAATCTCCGTCTAAAACACAAAAAGAACGTATCTTGCAAACTGCTCTGCTGGGTGTTCGCTCAGCTAAGGGAGTTGAATCCGCCTTCAGAATCAGAGAGTGAGAAGCACGGTTCTTCCAGGAGCTGGGTTTCGTTATACCTGGGTGAATTGGAACAAACGCGGTATTGAGAAATATCTGCTTCTAAAACCAAAACGGAGCTACCTAACAGAACGGTCTTCAATGTGTGCATTCAACTTACGGAGTTAAACTGATGTGTGTTTGCAGGAGTTTCTAAACCCTTTCTGTGAAGAAGTGGAAAACGCATTTTCCCAGCCAAATCCAGGCATTCAAGAAATAGCTGGAAATCTCGGTCTAAAACACAAAAAGAACGTATCTTGCAAACTGCTCTGCTGGCTGTTCGCTCAGCTAAGGGAGTTGAATCCGCCTTCAGAATCAGAGAGTGAGAAGCACGGTTCTTCCAGGAGCTTGGTTTCGTTATACCCGGGTGAATTGGAACAAACGCGGTATTGAGAAATATCTGCTTCTAAAACCAAAACGGAGCTACCTAACAGAACGGTCTTCAATGTGTGCATTCAACTTACGGAGTTAAACTGATGTGTGTTTGCAGGAGTTTCTAAACCCTTTCTGTGAAGAAGTGGAAAACGCATTTTCCCAGCCAAATCCAGGCATTTAAGAAATGGCTGGAAATCTCGGTCTAAAACACAAAAAGAACGTATCTTGCAAACTGCTCTGCTGGCTGTTCGCTCAGATAAGGGAGTTGAATCCGCCTTCAGAATCCGAGAGTGAGAAGCACGGTTCTTCCAGAAGCTTGGTTTCGTTATACCCGGGTGAATTGGAACAAACGCGGTATTGAGAAATATCTGCTTCTAAAACCAAAACGGAGCTACCTAACAGAACGGTCTTCAATGTGTGCATTCAACTTACGGAGTTAAACTGATGTGTGTTTGCAGGAGTTTCTAAACCCTTTCTGTTAAGAAGTGGAAAACGCATTTTCCCAGCCAAATCCAGGCATTCAAGAAATAGCTGGAAATCTCCGTCTAAAACACAAAAAGAACGTATCTTGCAAACTGCTCTGCTGGGTGTTCGCTCAGCTAAGGGAGTTGAATCCGCCTTCAGAATCAGAGAGTGAGAAGCACGGTTCTTCCAGGAGCTGGATTTCGTAATACCCGGGTGAATTGGAACAAACGCGGTATTGAGAAATATCTGCTTCTAAAACCAAAACGGAGCTACCTAACAGAACGGTCTTCAATGTGTGCATTCAACTTACGGAGTTAAACTGATGTGTGTTTGCAGGAGTTTCTAAACCCTTTCTGTGAAGAAGTGGAAAACGCATTTTCCCAGCCAAATCCAGGCATTCAAGAAATAGCTGGAAATCTCCGTCTAAAATACAAAAAGAACGTATCTTGCAAACTGCTCTGCTGGGTGTTCGCTCAGCTAAGGGAGTTGAATCCGCCTTCAGAATCTGAGAGTGAGAAGCACGGTTCTTCCAGGAGCTGGGTATCGTTATACCTGGGTGAATTGGAACAAACGCGGTATTGAGAAATATCTGCTTCTAAAACCAAAACGGAGCTACCTAACCGAACGGTCTTCAATGTGTGCATTCAACTTACGGAGTTAAACTGATGTGTGTTTGCAGGAGTTTCTAAACCCTTTCTGTGAAGAAGTGGAAAACGCATTTTCCCAGCCAAATCCAGGCATTCAAAAAATAGCTGGAAATCTCCGTCTAAAACACAAAAAGAACGTATCTCGCAAACTGCTCTGCTGGGTGTTCGCTCAGCTAAGGGAGTTGAATCCGCCTTCAGAATCAGAGAGTGAGAAGCACGGATCTTCCAGGAGCTGGGTTTCGTTATACCTGGGTGAATTGGAACAAACGCGGTATTGAGAAATATCTGCTTCTAAAACCAAAACGGAGCTACCTAACAGAACGGTCTTCAATGTGTGCATTCTACTTACGGAGTTAAACTGATGTGTGTTTGCAGGAGTTTCTAAACCCTTTCTGTGAAGAAGTGGAAAACGCATTTTCCCAGCCAAATCCAGGCATTGAAGAAATAGCTGGAAATCTCCGTCTAAAACACAAAAAGAACGTATCTTGCAAACTGCTCTGCTGGGTGTTCGCTCAGCTAAGGGAGTTGAATCCGCCTTCAGAATCAGAGAGTGAGAAGCACGGTTCTTCCAGGAGCTTGGTTTCGTTATACCCGGGTGAATTGGAACAAACGCGGTATTGAGAAATATCTGCTTCTAAAACCAAAACGGAGCTACCTAACAGAACGGTCTTCAATGTGTGCATTCAACTTACGGAGTTAAACTGATGTGTGTTTGCAGGAGTTTCTAAACCCTTTCTGTGAAGGAGTGGAAAACGCATTTTCCCAGCCAAATCCAGGCATTCAAGAAATGGCTGGAAATCTCGGTCTAAAACACAAAAAGAACGTATCTTGCAAACTGCTCTGCTGGCTGTTCGCTCAGCTAAGGGAGTTGAATCCGCCTTCAGAATCAGAGAGTGAGAAGCACGGTTCTTCCAGAAGCTTGGTTTCGTTATACCCGGGTGAATTGGAACAAACGCGGTATTGAGAAATATCTGCTTCTAAAACCAAAACGGAGCTACCTAACAGAACGGTCTTCAATGTGTACATTCAACTTACGGAGTTAAACTGATGTGTGTTTGCAGGAGTTTCTAAACACTTTCTGTGAAGAAGTGGAAAACGCATTTTCCCAGCCAAATCCAGGCATTCAAGAAATAGCTGGAAATCTCCGTCTAAAACACAAAAAGAACGTATCTTGCAAACTGCTCTGCTGGGTGTTCGCTCAGCTAAGGGAGTTGAATCCGCCTTCAGAATCAGAGAGTGAGAAGCACGGTTCTTCCAGAAGCTTGGTTTCGTTATACCCGGGTGAATTGGAACAAACGCGGTATTGAGAAATATCTGCTTCTAAAACCAAAACGGAGCTACCTAACAGAACGGTCTTCAATGTGTGCATTCAACTTACGGAGTTAAACTGATGTGTGTTTGCAGGAGTTTCTAAACCCTTTCTGTGAAGAAGTGGAAAACGCATTTTCCCAGCCAAATCCAGGCATTCAAGAAATAGCTGGAAATCTCCGTCTGAAACACAAAACGAACGTATCTTGCAAACTGCTCTGCTGGGTGTTCGCTCAGCTAAGGGAGTTGAATCCGCCTTCAGAATCAGAGAGTGAGAAGCACGGTTCTTCCAAGAGCTGGGTTTCGTTATACCCGGGTGCATTGGAACAAACGCGGTATTGAGAAATATCTGCTTCTAAAACCAAAACGGAGCTACCTAACAGAACGGTCTTCAATGTGTGCATTCAACTTACGGAGTTAAACTGATGTGTGTTTGCAGGAGTTTCTAAACCCTTTCTGTGAAGAAGTGGAAAACGCATCTTCCCAGCCAAATCCAGGCATTCAAGAAATAGCTGGAAATCTCCGTCTAAAACACAAAAAGAACGTATCTTGCAAACTGCTCTGCTGGGTGTTCGCTCAGCTAAGGGAGTTGAATCCGCCTTCAGAATCAGAGAGTGAGAAGCACGGTTCTTCCAGGAGCTGGGTTTCGTAATACCCGGGTGAATTGGAACAAACGCGGTATTGAGAAATATCTGCTTCTAAAACCAAAACGGAGCTACCTAACAGAACGGTCTTCAATGTGTGCATTCAACTTACGGAGTTAAACTGATGTGTGTTTGTAGGAGTTTCTAAACCCTTTCTGTGAAGAACTGGAAAACGCATTTTCCCAGCCAAATCCAGGCATTCTAGTAATAGCTGGAAATCTCCGTCTAAAACACAAAAAGAACGTATCTTGCAAACTGTTCTGCTGGGTGTTCGCTCAGCTAAGGGAGTTGAATCCGCCTTCAGAATCAGAGAGTGAGAAGCACGGTTCTTCCAGGAGCTGGGTTTCGTAATACCCGGGTGAATTGGAACAAACGCGGTATTGAGAAATATCTGCTTCTAAAACCAAAACGGAGCTACCTAACAGAACGGTCTTCAATGTGTGCATTCAACTTACGGAGTTAAACTGATGTGTGTTTGTAGGAGTTTCTAAACCCTTTCTGTGAAGAACTGGAAAACGCATTTTCCCAGCCAAATCCAGGCATTCTAGTAATAGCTGGAAATCTCCGTCTAAAACACAAAAAGAACGTATCTTGCAAACTGTTCTGCTGGGTGTTCGCTCAGCTAAGGGAGTTGAATCCGCCTTCAGAATCAGAGAGTGAGAAGCACGGTTCTTCCAGGAGCTGGGTTTCGTAATACCCGGGTGAATTGGAACAAACGCGGTATTGAGAAATATCTGCTTCTAAAACCAAAACGGAGCTACCTAACAGAACGGTCTTCAATGTGTGCATTCAACTTACGGAGTTAAACTGATGTGTGTTTGCAGGAGTTTCTAAACCCTTTCTGTGAAGAACTGGAAAACGCATTTTCCCAGCCAAATTTAGGCATTCTAGAAATAGCCGGAAATCTCCGTCTAAAACACAAAAAGAACGTATCTTGCAAACTGTTCTGCTGGGTGTTCGCTCAGCTAAGGGAGTTGAATCCGCCTTCAGAATCAGAGAGTGAGAAGCACGGTTCTTCCAGGAGCTGGGTTTCGTAATACCCGGGTGAATTGGAACAAACGCGGTATTGAGAAATATCTGCTTCTAAAACCAAAACGGAGCTACCTAACAGAACGGTCTTCAATGTGTGCATTCAACTTACGGAGTTAAACTGATGTGTGTTTGCAGGAGTTTCTAAACCCTTTCTGTGAAGAAGTGGAAAACGCATTTTCCCAGCCAAATCCAGGCATTCAAGAAATAGCTGGAAATCTCCGTCTAAAACACAAAAAGAACGTATCTTGCAAACTGCTCTGCTGGGTGTTCGCTCAGCTAAGGGAGTTGAATCCGCCTTCAGAATCAGAGAGTGAGAAGCACGGTTCTTCCAGGAGCTGGGTTTCGTAATACCCGGGTGAATTGCAACAAACGCGGTATTGAGAAATATCTGCTTCTAAAACCAAAAGGGAGCTACCTAACAGAACGGTCTTCAATGTGTGCATTCAACTTACGGAGTTAAACTGATGTGTGTTTGCAGGAGTTTCTAAACCCTTTCTGTGAAGAAGTGGAAAACGCATTTTCCCAGCCAAATCCAGGCATTCAAGAAATAGCTGGAAATCTCCGTCTAAAACACAAAAAGAACGTATCTTGCAAACTGCTCTGCTGGGTGTTCGCTCAGCTAAGGGAGTTGAATCCGCCTTCAGAATCAGAGAGTGAGAAGCACGGTTCTTCCAGGAGCTGGGTTTCGTAATACCCGGGTGAATTGGAACAAACGCGGTATTGAGAAATATCTGCTTCTAAAACCAAAACGGAGCTACCTAACAGAACGGTCTTCAATGTGTGCATTCAACTTACGGAGTTAAACTGATGTGTGTTTGCAGGAGTTTCTAAACCCTTTCTGTGAAGAAGTGGAAAACGCATTTTCCCAGCCAAATCCAGGCATTCAAGAAATAGCTGGAAATCTCCGTCTAAAACACAAAAAGAACGTATCTTGCAAACTGCTCTGCTGGGTGTTCGCTCAGCTAAGGGAGTTGAATCCGCCTTCAGAATCAGAGAGTGAGAAGCACGGTTCTTCCAGGAGCTGGGTTTCGTAATACCCGGGTGAATTGGAACAAACGCGGTATTGAGAAATATCTGCTTCTAAAACCAAAACGGAGCTACCTAACAGAACGGTCTTCAATGTGTGCCTTCAACTTACGGAGTTAAACTGATGTGTGTTTGCAGGAGTTTCTAAACCCTTTCTGTGAAGAAGTGGAAAACGCATTTTCCCAGCCAAATCCAGGCATTCAAGAAATAGCTGGAAATCTCCGTCTAAAACACAAAAAGAACGTATCTTGCAAACTGCTCTGCTGGGTGTTCGCTCAGCTAAGGGAGTTGAATCCGCCTTCAGAATCAGAGAGTGAGAAGCACGGTTCTTCCAGGAGCTGGGTTTCGTAATACACGGGTGAATTGGAACAAACGCGGTATTGAGAAATATCTGCTTCTAAAACCAAAACGGAGCTACCTAACAGAACGGTCTTCAATGTGTGCATTCAACTTACGGAGTTAAACTGATGTGTGTTTGCAGGAGTTTCTAAACCCTTTCTGTGAAGAACTGGAAAACGCATTTTCCCAGCCAAATCCAGGCATTCTAGAAATAGCCGGAAATCTTTGTCTAAAACACAAAAAGAACGTATCTTGCAAACTGTTCTGCTGGGTGTTCGCTCAGCTAAGGGAGTTGAATCCGCCTTCAGAATCAGAGAGTGAGAAGCACGGTTCTTCCAGGAGCTGGGTTTCGTAATACCCGGGTGAATTGGAACAAACGCGGTATTGAGAAATATCTGCTTCTAAAACCAAAACGGAGCTACCTAACAGAACGGTCTTCAATGTGTGCATTCAACTTACGGAGTTAAACTGATGTGTGTTTGCAGGAGTTTCTAAACCCTTTCTGTGAAGAAGTGGAAAACGCATTTTCCCAGCCAAATCCAGGCATTCAAGAAATAGCTGGAAATCTCCGTCTAAAACACAAAAAGAACGTATCTTGCAAACTGCTCTGCTGGGTGTTCGCTCAGCTAAGGGAGTTGAATCCGCCTTCAGAATCAGAGAGTGAGAAGCACGGTTCTTCCAGGAGCTGGGTTTCGTAATACCCGGGTGAATTGCAACAAACGCGGTATTGAGAAATATCTGCTTCTAAAACCAAAACGGAGCTACCTAACAGAACGGTCTTCAATGTGTGCATTCAACTTACGGAGTTAAACTGATGTGTGTTTGCAGGAGTTTCTAAACCCTTTCTGTGAAGAAGTGGAAAACGCATTTTCCCAGCCAAATCCAGGCATTCAAGAAATAGCTGGAAATCTCCGTCTAAAACACAAAAAGAACGTATCTTGCAAACTGCTCTGCTGGGTGTTCGCTCAGCTAAGGGAGTTGAATCCGCCTTCAGAATCAGAGAGTGAGAAGCACGGTTCTTCCAGGAGCTGGGTTTCGTAATACCCGGGTGAATTGGAACAAACGCGGTATTGAGAAATATCTGCTTCTAAAACCAAAACGGAGCTACCTAACAGAACGGTCTTCAATGTGTGCATTCAACTTACGGAGTTAAACTGATGTGTGTTTGCAGGAGTTTCTAAACCCTTTCTGTGAAGAAGTGGAAAACGCATTTTCCCAGCCAAATCCAGGCATTCAAGAAATAGCTGGAAATCTCCGTCTAAAACACAAAAAGAACGTATCTTGCAAACTGCTCTGCTGGGTGTTCGCTCAGCTAAGGGAGTTGAATCCGCCTTCAGAATCAGAGAGTGAGAAGCACGGTTCTTCCAGGAGCTGGGTTTCGTAATACCCGGGTGAATTGGAACAAACGCGGTATTGAGAAATATCTGCTTCTAAAACCAAAACGGAGCTACCTAACAGAACGGTCTTCAATGTGTGCCTTCAACTTACGGAGTTAAACTGATGTGTGTTTGCAGGAGTTTCTAAACCCTTTCTGTGAAGAAGTGGAAAACGCATTTTCCCAGCCAAATCCAGGCATTCAAGAAATAGCTGGAAATCTCCGTCTAAAACACAAAAAGAACGTATCTTGCAAACTGCTCTGCTGGGTGTTCGCTCAGCTAAGGGAGTTGAATCCGCCTTCAGAATCAGAGTGTGAGAAGCACGGTTCTTCCAGGAGCTGGGTTTCGTAATACCCGGGTGAATTGGAACAAACGCGGTATTGAGAAATATCTGCTTCTAAAACCAAAACGGAGCTACCTAACAGAACGGTCTTCAATGTGTGCATTCAACTTACGGAGTTAAACTGATGTGTGTTTGCAGGAGTTTCTAAACCCTTTCTGTGAAGAACTGGAAAACGCATTTTCCCAGCCAAATCCAGGCATTCTAGAAATAGCTGGAAAAATCCGTCTAAAACACAAAAAGAACGTATCTTGCAAAATGTTCTGCTGGGTGTTCGCTCAGCTAAGGGAGTTGAATCCGCCTTCAGAATCAGAGAGTGAGAAGCACGGTTCTTCCAGGAGCTGGGTTTCGTAATACCCGGGTGAATTGGAACAAACGCGGTATTGAGAAATATCTGCTTCTAAAACCAAAACGGAGCTACCTAACAGAACGGTCTTCAATGTGTGCATTCAACTTACGGAGTTAAACTGATGTGTGTTTGCAGGAGTTTTTAAACCCTTTCTGTGAAGAAGTGGAAAACGCATTTTCCCAGCCAAATCCAGGCATTCAAGAAATAGCTGGAAATCTCCGTCTAAAACACAAAAAGAACGTATCTTGCAAACTGCTCTGCTGGGTGTTCGCTCAGCTAAGGGAGTTGAATCCGCCTTCAGAATCAGAGAGTGAGAAGCACGGTTCTTCAAGGAGCTGGGTTTCGTAATACCCGGGTGAGCTGGAACAAACGCGGTATTGAGAATTATCTGCTTCTAAAACCAAAACGGAGCTACCTAACAGAACGGTCTTCAATGTGTGCATTCAACTTACGGAGTTAAACTGATGTGTGTTTGCAGGAGTTTCTAAACCCTTTCTGTGAAGAAGTGGAAAACGCATTTTCCCAGCCAAATCCAGGCATTCTAGAAATAGCTGGAAATCTCCGTCTAAAACACAAAAAGAACGTATCTTGCAAACTGTTCTGCTGGGTGTTCGCTCAGCTAAGGGAGTTGAATCCGCCTTCAGAATCAGAGAGTGAGAAGCACGGTTCTTCCAGGAGCTTGGTTTCGTTATACCCGGGTGAATTGGAACAAACGCGGTATTGAGAAATATCTGCTTCTAAAACCAAAACGGAGCTACCTAACAGAACGGTCTTCAATGTGTGCATTCAACTTACGGAGTTAAACTGATGTGTGTTTGCAGGAGTTTCTAAACCCTTTCTGTGAAGAAGTGGAAAACGCATTTTCCCAGCCAAATCCAGGCATTCAAGAAATAGCTGGAAATCTCCGTCTAAAACACAAAAAGAACGTATCTTGCAAACTGCTCTGCTGGGTGTTCGCTCAGCTAAGGGAGTTGAATCCGCCTTCAGAATCAGAGAGTGAGAAGCACGGTTCTTCCAGGAGCTGGGTTTCGTAATACCCGGGTGAATTGGAACAAACGCGGTATTGAGAAATATCTGCTTCTAAAACCAAAACGGAGCTACCTAACAGAACGGTCTTCAATGTGTGCCTTCAACTTACGGAGTTAAACTGATGTGTGTTTGCAGGAGTTTCTAAACCCTTTCTGTGAAGAAGTGGAAAACGCATTTTCCCAGCCAAATCCAGGCATTCAAGAAATAGCTGGAAATCTCCGTCTAAAACACAAAAAGAACGTATCTTGCAAACTGCTCTGCTGGGTGTTCGCTCAGCTAAGGGAGTTGAATCCGCCTTCAGAATCAGAGAGTGAGAAGCACGGTTCTTCCAGGAGCTGGGTTTCGTAATACACGGGTGAATTGGAACAAACGCGGTATTGAGAAATATCTGCTTCTAAAACCAAAACGGAGCTACCTAACAGAACGGTCTTCAATGTGTGCATTCAACTTACGGAGTTAAACTGATGTGTGTTTGCAGGAGTTTCTAAACCCTTTCTGTGAAGAACTGGAAAACGCATTTTCCCAGCCAAATCCAGGCATTCTAGAAATAGCCGGAAATCTTTGTCTAAAACACAAAAAGAACGTATCTTGCAAACTGTTCTGCTGGGTGTTCGCTCAGCTAAGGGAGTTGAATCCGCCTTCAGAATCAGAGAGTGAGAAGCACGGTTCTTCCAGGAGCTGGGTTTCGTAATACCCGGGTGAATTGGAACAAACGCGGTATTGAGAAATATCTGCTTCTAAAACCAAAACGGAGCTACCTAACAGAACGGTCTTCAATGTGTGCATTCAACTTACGGAGTTAAACTGATGTGTGTTTGCAGGAGTTTCTAAACCCTTTCTGTGAAGAAGTGGAAAACGCATTTTCCCAGCCAAATCCAGGCATTCAAGAAATAGCTGGAAATCTCCGTCTAAAACACAAAAAGAACGTATCTTGCAAACTGCTCTGCTGGGTGTTCGCTCAGCTAAGGGAGTTGAATCCGCCTTCAGAATCAGAGAGTGAGAAGCACGGTTCTTCCAGGAGCTGGGTTTCGTAATACCCGGGTGAATTGGAACAAACGCGGTATTGAGAAATATCTGCTTCTAAAACCAAAACGGAGCTACCTAACAGAACGGTCTTCAATGTGTGCATTCAACTTACGGAGTTAAACTGATGTGTGTTTGCAGGAGTTTCTAAACCCTTTCTGTGAAGAAGTGGAAAACGCATTTTCCCAGCCAAATCCAGGCATTCAAGAAATAGCTGGAAATCTCCGTCTAAAACACAAAAAGAACGTATCTTGCAAACTGCTCTGCTGGGTGTTCGCTCAGCTAAGGGAGTTGAATCCGCCTTCAGAATCAGAGAGTGAGAAGCACGGTTCTTCCAGGAGCTGGGTTTCGTTATACCCGGGTGCATTGGAACAAACGCGGTATTGAGAAATATCTGCTTCTAAAACCAAAACGGAGCTACCTAACAGAACGGTCTTCAATGTGTGCCTTCAACTTACGGAGTTAAACTGATGTGTGTTTGCAGGAGTTTCTAAACCCTTTCTGTGAAGAAGTGGAAAACGCATTTTCCCAGCCAAATCCAGGCATTCAAGAAATAGCTGGAAATCTCCGTCTAAAACACAAAAAGAACGTATCTTGCAAACTGCTCTGCTGGGTGTTCGCTCAGCTAAGGGAGTTGAATCCGCCTTCAGAATCAGAGAGTGAGAAGCACGGTTCTTCCAGGAGCTGGGTTTCGTAATACCCGGGTGAACTGGAACAAACGCGGTATTGAGAAATATCTGCTTCTAAAACCAAAACGGAGCTACCTAACAGAACGGTCTTCAATGTGTGCATTCAACTTACAGAGTTAAACTGATGTGTGTTTGCAGGAGTTTCTAAACCCTTTCTGTGAAGAAGTGGAAAACGCATTTTCCCAGCCAAATCCAGGCATTCAAGAAATAGCTGGAAATCTCCGTCTAAAACACAAGAAGAACGTATCTTGCAAACTGCTCTGCTAAGTGTTCGCTCAGCTAAGGGAGTTGAATCCGCCTTCAGAATCAGAGAGTGAGAAGCATGGTTCTTCCAGGAGCTGGGTTTCGTAATACCCGGATGAATTGGAACAAACGCGGTATTGAGAAATATCTGCTTCTAAAACCAAAACGGAGCTACCTAACAGAACGGTCTTCAATGTGTCCATTCAACTTACGGAGTTAAACTGATGTGTGTTTGCAGGAGTTTCTAAACCCTTTCTGTGAAGAAGTGGAAAACGCATTTTCCCAGCCAAATCCAGGCATTCTAGAAATAGCTGTAAATCTCCGTCTAAAACACAAAAATAACGTATCTTGCAAACTGCTCTGCTGGGTGTTCGCTCAGCTAAGGGAGTTGAATCCGCCTTCAGAATCAGAGAGTGAGAAGCACGGTTCTTCCAAGAGCTGGGTTTCGTTATACCCGGGTGCATTGGAACAAACGCGGTATTGAGAAATATCTGCTTCTAAAACCAAAACGGAGCTACCTAACAGAACGGTCTTCAATGTGTGCATTCAACTTACGGAGTTAAACTGATGTGTGTTTGCAGGAGTTTCTAAACCCTTTCTGTGAAGAAGTGGAAAACGCATTTTCCCAGCCAAATCCAGGCATTCAAGAAATAGCTGGAAATCTCCGTCTAAAACACAAAAAGAACGTATCTTGCAAACTGCTCTGCTGGGTGTTCGCTCAGCTAAGGGAGTTGAATCCGCCTTCAGAATCAGAGAGTGAGAAGCACGGTTCTTCCAGGAGCTTGGTTTTGTTATACCCGGGTGCATTGGAACAAACGCGGTATTGAGAAATATCTGCTTCTAAAACCAAAACGGAGCTAACTAACAGAACGGTCGTCAATGTGTGCATTCAACTTACGGAGTTAAACTGATGTGTGTTTGCAGGAGTTTCTAAACCCTTTCTGTGAAGAAGTGGAAAACGCATTTTCCCAGCCAAATCCAGGCATTCTAGAAATAGCTGGAAATCTCCGTCTAAAACACAAAAAGAACGTATCTTGCAAACTGTTCTGCTGGGTGTTCGCTCAGCTAAGGGAGTTGAATCCGCCTTCAGAATCAGAGAGTGAGAAGCACGGTTCTTCCAGGAGCTGGGTTTCGTTATACCTGGGTGAATTGGAACAAACGCGGTATTGAGAAATATCTGCTTCTAAAACCAAAACGGAGCTACCTAACAGAACGGTCTTCAATGTGTGCATTCAACTTACGGAGTTAAACTGATGTGTGTTTGCAGGAGTTTCTAAACCCTTTCTGTGAAGAAGTGGAAAACGCATTTTCCCAGCCAAATCCAGGCATTCAAGAAATAGCTGGAAATCTCCGTCTAAAACACAAAAAGAACGTATCTTGCAAACTGCTCTGCTGGGTGTTCGCTCAGCTAAGGGAGTTGAATCCGCCTTCAGAATCAGAGAGTGAGAAGCACGGTTCTTCCAGGAGCTGGGTTTCGTAATACCCGGGTGAATTGGAACAAACGCGGTATTGAGAAATATCTGCTTCTAAAACCAAAACGGAGCTACCTAACAGAACGGTCTTCAATGTGTGCATTCAACTTACGGAGTTAAACTGACGTGTGTTTGCAGGAGTTTCTAAACCCTTTCTGTGAAGAAGTGGAAAACGCATTTTCCCAGCCAAATCCAGGCATTCAAGAAATAGCTGGAAATCTCCGTCTAAAACACAAAAAGAACGTATCTTGCAAACTGCTCTGCTGGGTGTTCGCTCAGCTAAGGGAGTTGAATCCGCCTTCAGAATCAGAGAGTGAGAAGCACGGTTCTTCCAGGAGCTGGGTTTCGTTATACCCGGGTGCATTGGAACAAACGCGGTATTGAGAAATATCTGCTTCTAAAACCAAAACGGAGCTACCTAACAGAACGGTCTTCAATGTGTGCCTTCAACTTACGGAGTTAAACTGATGTGTGTTTGCAGGAGTTTCTAAACCCTTTCTGTGAAGAAGTGGAAAACGCATTTTCCCAGCCAAATCCAGGCATTCAAGAAATAGCTGGAAATCTCCGTCTAAAACACAAAAAGAACGTATCTTGCAAACTGCTCTGCTGGGTGTTCGCTCAGCTAAGGGAGTTGAATCCGCCTTCAGAATCAGAGAGTGAGAAGCACGGTTCTTCCAGGAGCTGGGTTTCGTAATACCCGGGTGAACTGGAACAAACGCGGTATTGAGAAATATCTGCTTCTAAAACCAAAACGGAGCTACCTAACAGAACGGTCTTCAATGTGTGCATTCAACTTACAGAGTCAAACTGATTTGTGTTTGCAGGAGTTTCTAAACCCTTTCTGTGAAGAAGTGGAAAACGCATTTTCCCAGCCAAATCCAGGCATTCAAGAAATAGCTGGAAATCTCCGTCTAAAACACAAAAAGAACGTATCTTGCAAACTGCTCTGCTAAGTGTTCGCTCAGCTAAGGGAGTTGAATCCGCCTTCAGAATCAGAGAGTGAGAAGCATGGTTCTTCCAGGAGCTGGGTTTCGTAATACCCGGGTGAATTGGAACAAACGCGGTATTGAGAAATATCTGCTTCTAAAACCAAAACGGAGCTACCTAACAGAACGGTCTTCAATGTGTCCATTCAACTTACGGAGTTAAACTGATGTGTGTTTGCAGGAGTTTCTAAACCCTTTCTGTGAAGAAGTGGAAAACGCATTTTCCCAGCCAAATCCAGGCATTCTAGAAATAGCTGTAAATTTCCGTCTAAAACACAAAAAGAACGTATCTTGCAAACTGTTCTGCTGGGTGTTCGCTCAGGTAAGGGAGTTGAATCCGCCTTCAGAATCAGAGAGTGAGAAGCACGGTTCTTCCAGGAGCTGGGTTTCGTAATACCCGGGTGAATTGGAACAAACGCGGTATTGAGAAATATCTGCTTCTAAAACCAAAACGGAGCTACCTAACAGAACGGTCTTCAATGTGTGCATTCAACTTACGGAGTTAAACTGATGTGTGTTTGCAGGAGTTTCTAAACCCTTTCTGTGAAGAAGTGGAAAACGCATTTTGCCAGCCAAATCCAGGCATTCAAGAAATAGCTGGAAATCTCGGTCTAAAACACAAAAAGAACGTATCTTGCAAACTGCTCTGCTGGGTGTTCGCTCAGCTAAGGGAGTTGAATCCGCCTTCAGAATCAGAGAGTGAGAAGCACGGTTCTTCCAGGAGCTGGGTTTCGTTATACCTGGGTGAATTGGAACAAACGCGGTATTGAGAAATATCTGCTTCTAAAACCAAAACGGAGCTACCTAACAGAACGGTCTTCAATGTGTGCATTCAACTTACGGAGTTAAACTGATGTGTGTTTGCAGGAGTTTCTAAACCCTTTCTGTGAAGAAGTGGAAAACGCATTTTCCCAGCCAAATCCAGGCATTCAAGAAATAGCTGGAAATCTCCGTCTAAAACACAAAAAGAACGTATCTTGCAAACTGCTCTGCTGGGTGTTCGCTCAGCTAAGGGAGTTGAATCCGCCTTCAGAATCAGAGAGTGAGAAGCACGGTTCTTCCAGGAGCTTGGTTTCGTTATACCCGGGTGCATTGGAACAAACGCCGTATTGAGAAATATCTGCTTCTAAAACCAAAACGGAGCTAACTAACAGAACGGTCTTCAATGTGTGCATTCAACTTACAAAGTTAAACTGATGTGTGTTTGCAGGAGTTTCTAAACCCTTTCTGTGAAGAACTGGAAAACGCATTTTCCCAGCCAAATCCAGGCATTCTAGAAATAGCTGGAAATCTCCGTCTAAAACACAAAAAGAACGTATCTTGCAAACTGTTCTGCTGGGTGTTCGCTCAGCTAAGGGAGTTGAATCCGCCTTCAGAATCAGAGAGTGAGAAGCACGGTTCTTCCAGGAGCTGGGTTTCGTTATACCCGGGTGCATTGGAACAAACGCGGTATTGAGAAATATCTGCTTCTAAAACCAAAACGGAGCTACCTAACAGAACGGTCTTCAATGTGTGCCTTCAACTTACGGAGTTAAACTGATGTGTGTTTGCAGGAGTTTCTAAACCCTTTCTGTGAAGAAGTGGAAAACGCATTTTCCCAGCCAAATCCAGGCATTCAAGAAATAGCTGGAATTCTCCGTCTAAAACACAAAAAGAACGTATCTTGCAAACTGCTCTGCTGGGTGTTCGCTCAGCTAAGGGAGTTGAATCCGCCTTCAGAATCAGAGAGTGAGAAGCACGGTTCTTCCAGGAGCTGGGTTTCGTAATACCCGGGTGAATTGGAACAAACGCGGTATTGAGAAATATCTGCTTCTAAAACCAAAACGGAGCTACCTAACAGAACGGTCTTCAATGTGTGCATTCAACTTACGGAGTTAAACTGATGTGTGTTTGCAGGAGTTTCTAAACCCTTTCTGTGAAGAAGTGGAAAACGCATTTTCCCAGCCAAATCCAGGCATTCAAGAAATAGCTGGAAATCTCCTTCTAAAACACAAAAAGAACGTATCTTGCAAACTGCTCTGCTGGGTGTTCGCTCAGCTAAGGGAGTTGAATCCGCCTTCAGAATCAGAGAGTGAGAAGCACGGTTCTTCCAGGAGCTGGGTTTCGTTATACCCGGGTGCATTGGAACAAACGCGGTATTGAGAAATATCTGCTTCTAAAACCAAAACGGAGCTACCTAACAGAACGGTCTTCAATGTGTGCCTTCAACTTACGGAGTTAAACTGATGTGTGTTTGCAGGAGTTTCTAAACCCTTTCTGTGAAGAACTGGAAAACGCATTTTCCCAGCCAAATCCAGGCATTCAAGAAATAGCTGGAAATCTCCGTCTAAAACACAAAAAGAACGTATCTTGCAAACTGCTCTGCTGGGTGTTCGCTCAGCTAAGGGAGTTGAATCCGCCTTCAGAATCAGAGAGTGAGAAGCACGGTTCTTCCAGGAGCTGGGTTTCGTTATACCCGGGTGCATTGGAACAAACGCGGTATTGAGAAATATCTGCTTCTAAAACCAAAACGGAGCTACCTAACAGAACGGTCTTCAATGTGTGCATTCAACTTACGGAGTTAAACTGATGTGTGTTTGCAGGAGTTTCTAAACCCTTTCTGTGAAGAAGTGGAAAACGCATTTTCCCAGCCAAATCCAGGCATTCAAGAAATAGCTGGAAATCTCCGTCTAAAACACAAAAAGAACGTATCTTGCAAACTGCTCTGCTGGGTGTTCGCTCAGCTAAGGGAGTTGAATCCGCCTTCAGAATCAGAGAGTGAGAAGCACGGTTCTTCCAGGAGCTGGGTTTCGTAATACCCGGGTGAACTGGAACAAACGCGGTATTGAGAAATATCTGCTTCTAAAACCAAAACGGAGCTACCTAACAGAACGGTCTTCAATGTGTGCATTCAACTTACAGAGTTAAACTGATGTGTGTTTGCAGGAGTTTCTAAACCCTTTCTGTGAAGAAGTGGAAAACGCATTTTCCCAGCCAAATCCAGCCATTCAAGAAATAGCTGGAAATCTCCGTCTAAAACACAAAAAGAACGTATCTTGCAAACTGCTCTGCTAAGTGTTCGCTCAGCTAAGGGAGTTGAATCCGCCTTCAGAATCAGAGAGTGAGAAGCATGGTTCTTCCAGGAGCTGGGTTTCGTAATACCCGGGTGAATTGGAACAAACGCGGTATTGAGAAATATCTGCTTCTAAAACCAAAACGGAGCTACCTAACAGAACGGTCTTCAATGTGTCCATTCAACTTACGGAGTTAAACTGATGTGTGTTTGCAGGAGTTTCTAAACCCTTTCTGTGAAGAAGTGGAAAACGCATTTTCCCAGCCAAATCCAGGCATTCAAGAAATAGCTGGAAATCTCCGTCTAAAACACAAAAAGAACGTATCTTGCAAACTGCTCTGCTGGGTGTTCGCTCAGCTAAGGGAGTTGAATCCGCCTTCAGAATCAGAGAGTGAGAAGCACGGTTCTTCCAGGAGCTTGGTTTCGTTATACCCGGGTGCATTGGAACAAACGCCGTATTGAGAAATATCTGCTTCTAAAACCAAAACGGAGCTAACTAACAGAACGGTCTTCAATGTGTGCATTCAACTTACAAAGTTAAACTGATGTGTGTTTGCAGGAGTTTCTAAACCCTTTCTGTGAAGAACTGGAAAACGCATTTTCCCAGCCAAATCCAGGCATTCTAGAAATAGCTGGAAATCTCCGTCTAAAACACAAAAAGAACGTATCTTGCAAACTGTTCTGCTGGGTGTTCGCTCAGCTAAGGGAGTTGAATCCGCCTTCAGAATCAGAGAGTGAGAAGCACGGTTCTTCCAGGAGCTGGGTTTCGTTATACCCGGGTGCATTGGAACAAACGCGGTATTGAGAAATATCTGCTTCTAAAACCAAAACGGAGCTACCTAACAGAACGGTCTTCAATGTGTGCCTTCAACTTACGGAGTTAAACTGATGTGTGTTTGCAGGAGTTTCTAAACCCTTTCTGTGAAGAAGTGGAAAACGCATTTTCCCAGCCAAATCCAGGCATTCAAGAAATAGCTGGAATTCTCCGTCTAAAACACAAAAAGAACGTATCTTGCAAACTGCTCTGCTGGGTGTTCGCTCAGCTAAGGGAGTTGAATCCGCCTTCAGAATCAGAGAGTGAGAAGCACGGTTCTTCCAGGAGCTGGGTTTCGTAATACCCGGGTGAATTGGAACAAACGCGGTATTGAGAAATATCTGCTTCTAAAACCAAAACGGAGCTACCTAACAGAACGGTCTTCAATGTGTGCATTCAACTTACGGAGTTAAACTGATGTGTGTTTGCAGGAGTTTCTAAACCCTTTCTGTGAAGAAGTGGAAAACGCATTTTCCCAGCCAAATCCAGGCATTCAAGAAATAGCTGGAAATCTCCTTCTAAAACACAAAAAGAACGTATCTTGCAAACTGCTCTGCTGGGTGTTCGCTCAGCTAAGGGAGTTGAATCCGCCTTCAGAATCAGAGAGTGAGAAGCACGGTTCTTCCAGGAGCTGGGTTTCGTTATACCCGGGTGCATTGGAACAAACGCGGTATTGAGAAATATCTGCTTCTAAAACCAAAACGGAGCTACCTAACAGAACGGTCTTCAATGTGTGCCTTCAACTTACGGAGTTAAACTGATGTGTGTTTGCAGGAGTTTCTAAACCCTTTCTGTGAAGAACTGGAAAACGCATTTTCCCAGCCAAATCCAGGCATTCAAGAAATAGCTGGAAATCTCCGTCTAAAACACAAAAAGAACGTATCTTGCAAACTGCTCTGCTGGGTGTTCGCTCAGCTAAGGGAGTTGAATCCGCCTTCAGAATCAGAGAGTGAGAAGCACGGTTCTTCCAGGAGCTGGGTTTCGTTATACCCGGGTGCATTGGAACAAACGCGGTATTGAGAAATATCTGCTTCTACAACCAAAACGGAGCTACCTAACAGAACGGTCTTCAATGTGTGCCTTCAACTTACGGAGTTAAACTGATGTGTGTTTGCAGGAGTTTCTAAACCCTTTCTGTGAAGAAGTGGAAAACGCATTTTCCCAGCCAAATCCAGGCATTCAAGAAATAGCTGGAAATCTCCGTCTAAAACACAAAAAGAACGTATCTTGCAAACTGCTCTGCTGGGTGTTCGCTCAGCTAAGGGAGTTGAATCCGCCTTCAGAATCAGAGAGTGAGAAGCACGGTTCTTCCAGGAGCTGGGTTTCGTAATACCCGGGTGAACTGGAACAAACGCGGTATTGAGAAATATCTGCTTCTAAAACCAAAACGGAGCTACCTAACAGAACGGTCTTCAATGTGTGCATTCAACTTACAGAGTTAAACTGATGTGTGTTTGCAGGAGTTTCTAAACCCTTTCTGTGAAGAAGTGGAAAACGCATTTTCCCAGCCAAATCCAGGCATTCAAGAAATAGCTGGAAATCTCCGTCTAAAACACAAAAAGAACGTATCTTGCAAACTGCTCTGCTAAGTGTTCGCTCAGCTAAGGGAGTTGAATCCGCCTTCAGAATCAGAGAGTGAGAAGCATGGTTCTTCCAGGAGCTGGGTTTCGTAATACCCGGGTGAATTGGAACAAACGCGGTATTGAGAAATATCTGCTTCTAAAACCAAAACGGAGCTACCTAACAGAACGGTCTTCAATGTGTCCATTCAACTTACGGAGTTAAACTGATGTGTGTTTGCAGGAGTTTCTAAACCCTTTCTGTGAAGAAGTGGAAAACGCATTTTCCCAGCCAAATCCAGGCATTCTAGAAATAGCTGTAAATTTCCGTCTAAAACACAAAAAGAACGTATCTTGCAAACTGTTCTGCTGGGTGTTCGCTCAGGTAAGGGAGTTGAATCCGCCTTCAGAATCAGAGAGTGAGAAGCACGGTTCTTCCAGGAGCTGGGTTTCGTAATACCCGGGTGAATTGGAACAAACGCGGTATTGAGAAATATCTGCTTCTAAAACCAAAACGGAGCTACCTAACAGAACGGTCTTCAATGTGTGCATTCAACTTACGGAGTTAAACTGATGTGTGTTTGCAGGAGTTTCTAAACCCTTTCTGTGAAGAAGTGGAAAACGCATTTTGCCAGCCAAATCCAGGCATTCAAGAAATAGCTGGAAATCTCGGTCTAAAACACAAAAAGAACGTATCTTGCAAACTGCTCTGCTGGGTGTTCGCTCAGCTAAGGGAGTTGAATCCGCCTTCAGAATCAGAGAGTGAGAAGCACGGTTCTTCCAGGAGCTGGGTTTCGTTATACCTGGGTGAATTGGAACAAACGCGGTATTGAGAAATATCTGCTTCTAAAACCAAAACGGAGCTACCTAACAGAACGGTCTTCAATGTGTGCATTCAACTTACGGAGTTAAACTGATGTGTGTTTGCAGGAGTTTTAAACCCTTTCTGTGAAGAAGTGGAAAACGCATTTTCCCAGCCAAATCCAGGCATTCAAGAAATAGCTGGAAATCTCCGTCTAAAACACAAAAAGAACGTATCTTGCAAACTGCTCTGCTGGGTGTTCGCTCAGCTAAGGGAGTTGAATCCGCCTTCAGAATCAGAGAGTGAGAAGCACGGTTCTTCCAGGAGCTTGGTTTCGTTATACCCGGGTGCATTGGAACAAACGCCGTATTGAGAAATATCTGCTTCTAAAACCAAAACGGAGCTAACTAACAGAACGGTCTTCAATGTGTGCATTCAACTTACAAAGTTAAACTGATGTGTGTTTGCAGGAGTTTCTAAACCCTTTCTGTGAAGAACTGGAAAACGCATTTTCCCAGCCAAATCCAGGCATTCTAGAAATAGCTGGAAATCTCCGTCTAAAACACAAAAAGAACGTATCTTGCAAACTGTTCTGCTGGGTGTTCGCTCAGCTAAGGGAGTTGAATCCGCCTTCAGAATCAGAGAGTGAGAAGCACGGTTCTTCCAGGAGCTGGGTTTCGTTATACCCGGGTGCATTGGAACAAACGCGGTATTGAGAAATATCTGCTTCTAAAACCAAAACGGAGCTACCTAACAGAACGGTCTTCAATGTGTGCCTTCAACTTACGGAGTTAAACTGATGTGTGTTTGCAGGAGTTTCTAAACCCTTTCTGTGAAGAAGTGGAAAACGCATTTTCCCAGCCAAATCCAGGCATTCAAGAAATAGCTGGAATTCTCCGTCTAAAACACAAAAAGAACGTATCTTGAACTGCTCTGCTGGGTGTTCGCTCAGCTAAGGGAGTTGAATCCGCCTTCAGAATCAGAGAGTGAGAAGCACGGTTCTTCCAGGAGCTGGGTTTCGTAATACCCGGGTGAATTGGAACAAACGCGGTATTGAGAAATATCTGCTTCTAAAACCAAAACGGAGCTACCTAACAGAACGGTCTTCAATGTGTGCATTCAACTTACGGAGTTAAACTGATGTGTGTTTGCAGGAGTTTCTAAACCCTTTCTGTGAAGAAGTGGAAAACGCATTTTCCCAGCCAAATCCAGGCATTCAAGAAATAGCTGGAAATCTCCTTCTAAAACACAAAAAGAACGTATCTTGCAAAATGCTCTGCTGGGTGTTCGCTCAGCTAAGGGAGTTGAATCCGCCTTCAGAATCAGAGAGTGAGAAGCACGGTTCTTCCAGGAGCTGGGTTTCGTTATACCCGGGTGCATTGGAACAAACGCGGTATTGAGAAATATCTGCTTCTAAAACCAAAACGGAGCTACCTAACAGAACGGTCTTCAATGTGTGCCTTCAACTTACGGAGTTAAACTGATGTGTGTTTGCAGGAGTTTCTAAACCCTTTCTGTGAAGAACTGGAAAACGCATTTTCCCAGCCAAATCCAGGCATTCAAGAAATAGCTGGAAATCTCCGTCTAAAACACAAAAAGAACGTATCTTGCAAACTGCTCTGCTGGGTGTTCGCTCAGCTAAGGGAGTTGAATCCGCCTTCAGAATCAGGGAGTGAGAAGCACGGTTCTTCCAGGAGCTGGGTTTCGTTATACCCGGGTGAATTGGAACAAACGCGGTATTGAGAAATATCTGCTTCTAAAACCAAAACGGAGCTAACTAACAGAACGGTCTTCAATGTGTGCATTCAACTTACGGAGTTAAACTGATGTGTGTTTGCAGGAGTTTCTAAACCCTTTCTGTGAAGAACTGGAAAACGCATTTTCCCAGCCAAATCCAGGCATTATAGAAATAGCTGGAAATCTCCGTCTAAAACACAAGAAGAACGTATCTTTCAAACTGTTCTGCTGGGTGTTCGCTCAGCTAAGGGAGTTGAATCCGCCTTCAGAATCAGAGAGTGAGAAGCACGGTTCTTCCAGGAGCTGGGTTTCGTAATACCCGGGTGAATTGGAACAAACGCGGTATTGAGAAATATCTGCTTCTAAAACCAAAACGGAGCTACCTAACAGAACGGTCTTCAATGTGTGCATTCAACTTACGGAGTTAAACTGATGTGTGTTTGCAGGAGTTTCTAAACCCTTTCTGTGAAGAAGTGGAAAACGCATTTTCCCAGCCAAATCCAGGCATTCAAGAAATAGCTGGAAATCTCCGTCTAAAACACAAAAAGAACGTATCTTGCAAACTGCTCTGCTGGGTGTTCGCTCAGCTAAGGGAGTTGAATCCGCCTTCAGAATCAGAGAGTGAGAAGCACGGTTCTTCCAGGAGCTGGGTTTCGTAATACCCGGGTGAATTGGAACAAACGCGGTATTGAGAAATATCTGCTTCTAAAACCAAAACGGAGCTACCTAACAGAACGGTCTTCAATGTGTGCATTCAACTTACGGAGTTAAACTGATGTGTGTTTGCAGGAGTTTCTAAACCCTTTCTGTGAAGAAGTGGAAAACGCATTTTCCCAGCCAAATCCAGGCATTCTAGAAATAGCTGGAAATCTCCGTCTAAAACACAAAAAGAACGTATCTTGCAAACTGCTCTGCTGGCTGTTCGCTCAGCTAAGGGAGTTGAATCCGCCTTCAGAATCAGAGAGTGAGAAGCACGGTTCTTCCAGGAGCTGGGTTTCGTTATACCCGGGTGAATTGGAACAAACGCGGTATTGAGAAATATCTGCTTCTCAAACCAAAACGGAGCTACCTAACAGAACGGTCTTCAATGTGTGCATTCAACTTACGGAGTTAAACTGATGTGTGTTTGCAGGAGTTTCTAAACCCTTTCTGTGAAGAAGTGGAAAACGCATTTTCCCAGCCAAATCCAGGCATTCAAGAAATAGCTGGAAATCTCCGTCTGAAACACAAAAAGAACGTATCTTGCAAACTGCTCTGCTGGGTGTTCGCTCAGCTAAGGGAGTTGAATCCGCCTTCAGAATCAGAGAGTGAGAAGCACGGTTCTTCCAGGAGCTTGGTTTCGTTATACCCGGGTGCATTGGAACAAACGCGGTATTGAGAAATATCTGCGTCTAAAACCAAAACGGAGCTAACTAACAGAACGGTCTTCAATGTGTGCATTCAACTTACGGAGTTAAACTGATGTGTGTTTGCAGGAGTTTCTAAACCCTTTCTGTGAAGAAGTGGAAAACGCATTTTCCCAGCCAAATCCAGGCATTCTAGAAATAGCTGGAAATCTCCGTCTAAAACACAAAAAGAACGTATCTTGCAAACTGTTCTGCTGGGTGTTCGCTCAGCTAAGGGAGTTGAATCCGCCTTCAGAATCAGAGAGTGAGAAGCACGGTTCTTCCAGGAGCTGGGTTTCCTAATACCCGGGTGAATTGGAACAAACGCGGTATTGAGAAATATCTGCTTCTAAAACCAAAACGGAGCTACCTAACAGAACGGTCTTCAATGTGTGCATTCAACTTACGGAGTTAAACTGATGTGTGTTTGCAGGAGTTTCTAAACCCTTTCTGTGAAGAAGTGGAAAACGCATTTTCCCAGCCAAATCAAGGCATTCAAGAAATAGATGGAAATCTCCGTCTAAAACACAAAAAGAACGTATCTTGCAAACTGCTCTGCTGGGTGTTCGCTCAGCTAAGGGAGTTGAATCCGCCTTCAGAATCAGAGAGTGAGAAGCACGGTTCTTCCAAGAGCTGGGTTTCGTTATACGCGGGTGCATTGGAACAAACGCGGTATTGAGAAATATCTTCTTCTAAAACCAAAACGGAGCTACCTAACAGAACGGTCTTCAATGTGTGCATTCAACTTACGGAGTTAAACTGATGTGTGTTTGCAGGAGTTTCTAAACCCTTTCTGTGAAGAAGTGGAAAACGCATTTTCCCAGCCAAATCCAGGCATTCAAGAAATAGCTGGAAATCTCCGTCTAAAACACAAAAAGAACGTATCTTGCAAACTGCTCTGCTGGGTGTTCGCTCAGCTAAGGGAGTTGAATCCGCCTTCAGAATCAGAGAGTGAGAAGCACGGTTCTTCCAGGAGCTGGGTTTCGTAATACCCGGGTGAGCTGGAACAAACGCGGTATTGAGAAATATCTGCTTCTAAAACCAAAACGGAGCTACCTAACAGAACGGTCTTCAATGTGTGCATTCAACTTACGGAGTTAAACTGATGTGTGTTTGCAGGAGTTTCTAAACCCTTTCTGTGAAGAAGTGGAAAACGCATTTTCCCAGCCAAATCCAGGCATTCTAGAAATTGCTGGAAATCTCCGTCTAAAACACAAAAAGAACGTATCTTGCAAACTGTTCTGCTGGGTGTTCGCTCAGCTAAGGGAGTTGAATCCGCCTTCAGAATCAGAGAGTGAGAAGCACGGTTCTTCCAGGAGCTTGGTTTCGTTATACCCGGGTGAATTGGAACAAACGCGGTATTGAGAAATATTTGCTTCTAAAACCAAAACGGAGCTACCTAACAGAACGGTCTTCAATGTGTGCATTCAACTTACGGAGTTAAACTGATGTGTGTTTGCAGGAGTTTCTAAACCCTTTCTGTGAAGAAGTGGAAAACGCATTTTCCCAGCCAAATCCAGGCATTCAAGAAATAGCTGGAAATCTCCGTCTAAAACACAAAAAGAACGTATCTTGCAAACTGCTCTGCTGGCTGTTCGCTCAGCTAAGGGAGTTGAATCCGCCTTCAGAATCAGAGAGTGAGAAGCACGGTTCTTCCAGGAGCTTGGTTTCGTTATACGCGGGTGAATTGGAACAAACGCGGTATTGAGAAATATCTGCTTCTAAAACCAAAACGGAGCTACCTAACAGAACGGTCTTCAATGTGTGCATTCAACTTACGGAGTTAAACTGATGTGTGTTTGCAGGAGTTTCTAAACCCTTTCTGTGAAGAAGTGGAAAACGCATTTTCCCAGCCAAATCCAGGCATTCAAGAAATAGCTGGAAATCTCCGTCTAAAACACAAAAAGAACGTATCTTGCAAACTGCTCTGCTGGCTGTTCGCTCAGCTAAGGGAGTTGAATCCGCCTTCAGAATCAGAGAGTGAGAAGCACGGTTCTTCCAGGAGCTTGGTTTCGTTATACCCGGGTGAATTGGAACAAACGCGGTATTGAGAAATATCTGCTTCTAAAACCAAAACGGAGCTACCTAACAGAACGGTCTTCAATGTGTGCATTCAACTTACGGAGTTAAACTGATGTGTGTTTGCAGGAGTTTCTAAACCCTTTCTGTGAAGAAGTGGAAAACGCATTTTCCCAGCCAAATCCAGGCATTCAAGAAATAGCTGGAAATCTCCGTCTAAAACACAAAAAGAACGTATCTTGCAAACTGCTCTGCTGGGTGTTCGCTCAGCTAAGGGAGTTGAATCCGCCTTCAGAATCAGAGAGTGAGAAGCACGGTTCTTCCAGGAGCTGGGTTTCGTTATACCTGGGTGAATTGGAACAAACGCGGTATTGAGAAATATCTGCTTCTAAAACCAAAACGGAGCTACCTAACAGAACGGTCTTCAATGTGTGCATTCAACTTACGGAGTTAAACTGATGTGTGTTTGCAGGAGTTTCTAAACCCTTTCTGTGAAGAAGTGGAAAACGCATTTTCCCAGCCAAATCCAGGCATTCAAGAAATAGCTGGAAATCTCCGTCTGAAACACAAAAAGAACGTATCTTGCAAACTGCTCTGCTGGGTGTTCGCTCAGCTAAGGGAGTTGAATCCGCCTTCAGAATCAGAGAGTGAGAAGCACGGTTCTTCCAGGAGCTTGGTTTCGTTATACCCGGGTGCATTGGAACAAACGCGGTATTGAGAAATATCTGCTTCTAAAACCAAAACGGAGCTAACTAACAGAACGGTCTTCAATGTGTGCATTCAACTTACGGAGTTAAACTGATGTGTGTTTGCAGGAGTTTCTAAACCCTTTCTGTGAAGAAGTGGAAAACGCATTTTCCCAGCCAAATCAAGGCATTCAAGAAATAGATGGAAATCTCCGTCTAAAACACAAAAAGAACGTATCTTGCAAACTGCTCTGCTGGGTGTTCGCTCAGCTAAAAGAGTTGAATCCGCCTTCAAAATCAGAGAGTGAGAAGCACGGTTCTTCCAAGAGCTGGGTTTCGTTATACTGGGGTGCATTGGAACAAACGCGGTATTGAGAAATATCTTCTTCTAAAACCAAAACGGAGCTACCTAACAGAACGGTCTTCAATGTGTGCATTCAACTTACGGAGTTAAACTGATGTGTGTTTGCAGGAGTTTCTAAACCCTTTCTGTGAAGAAGTGGAAAACGCATTTTCCCAGCCAAATCCAGGCATTCAAGAAATAGCTGGAAATCTCCGTCTAAAACACATAAAGAACGTATCTTGCAAACTGCTCTGCTGGGTGTTCGCTCAGCTAAGTGAGTTGAATCCGCCTTCAGAATCAGAGAGTGAGAAGCACGGTTCTTCCAGGAGCTGGGTTTCGTAATACCCGGGTGAGCTGGAACAAACGCGGTATTGAGAAATATCTGCTTCTAAAACCAAAACGGAGCTACCTAACAGAACGGTCTTCAATGTGTGCATTCAACTTACGGAGTTAAACTGATGTGTGTTTGCAGGAGTTTCTAAACCCTTTCTGTGAAGAAGTGGAAAACGCATTTTCCCAGCCAAATCCAGGCATTCTAGAAATTGCTGGAAATCTCCGTCTAAAACACAAAAAGAACGTATCTTGCAAACTGTTCTGCTGGGTGTTCGCTCAGCTAAGGGAGTTGAATCCGCCTTCAGAATCAGAGAGTGAGAAGCACGGTTCTTCCAGGAGCTTGGTTTTGTTATACCCGGGTGAATTGGAACAAACGCGGTATTGAGAAATATTTGCTTCTAAAACCAAAACGGAGCTACCTAACAGAACGGTCTTCAATGTGTGCATTCAACTTACGGAGTTAAACTGATGTGTGTTTGCAGGAGTTTCTAAACCCTTTCTGTGAAGAAGTGGAAAACGCATTTTCCCAGCCAAATCCAGGCATTCAAGAAATAGCTGGAAATCTCGGTCTAAAACACAAAAAGAACGTATCTTGCAAACTGCTCTGCTGGCTGTTCGCTCAGCTAAGGGAGTTGAATCCGCCTTCAGAATCACAGAGTGAGAAGCACGGTTCTTCCAGGAGCTTGGTTTCGTTATACGCGGGTGAATTGGAACAAACGCGGTATTGAGAAATATCTGCTTCTAAAACCAAAACGGAGCTACCTAACAGAACGGTCTTCAATGTGTGCATTCAACTTACGGAGTTAAACTGATGTGTGTTTGCAGGAGTTTCTAAACCCTTTCTGTGAAGAAGTGGAAAACGCATTTTCCCAGGCAAATCCAGGCATTCAAGAAATAGCTGGAAATCTCCGTCTAAAACACAAAAAGAACGTATCTTGCAAACTGTTCTGCTGGGTGTTCGCTCAGCTAAGGGAGTTGAATACGCCTTCAGAATCAGAGAGTGAGAAGCACGGTTCTTCCAGGAGCTGGGTTTCGTAATACCCGGGTGAATTGGAACAAACGCGGTATTGAGAAATATCTGCTTCTAAAACCAAAACGGAGCTACCTAACAGAACGGTCTTCAATGTGTGCATTCAGCTTACGGAGTCAAACTGATGTGTGTTTGCAGGAGTTTCTAAACCCTTTCTGTGAAGAAGTGGAAAACGCATTTTCCCAGCCAAATCCAGGCATTCAAGAAATAGCTGGAAATCTCCGTCTAAAACACAAAAAGAACGTATCTTGCAAACTGCTCTGCTGGGTGTTCGCTCAGCTAAGGGAGTTGAATCCGCCTTCAGAATCAGAGAGTGAGAAGCACGGTTCTTCCAGGAGCTGGGTTTCGTAATACCCGGGTGAATTGGAACAAACGCGGTATTGAGAAATATCTGCTTCTAAAACCAAAACGGAGCTACCTAACAGAACGGTCTTCAATGTGTGCATTCAACTTACAGAGTTAAACTGATGTGTGTTTGCAGGAGTTTCTAAACCCTTTCTGTGAAGAAGTGGAAAACGCATTTTCCCAGCCAAATCCAGGCATTCTAAAAATAGCTGGAAATCTCCGTCTAAAACACAAAAAGAACGTATCTTGCAAACTGTTCTGCTGGGTGTTCGCTCAGCTAAGGGAGTTGAATCCGCCTTCAGAATCAGAGAGTGAGAAGCACGGTTCTTCCAGGAGCTTGGTTTCGTTATACCCGGGTGAATTGGAACAAACGCGGTATTGAGAAATATCTGCTTCTAAAACCAAAACGGAGCTACCTAACAGAACGGTCTTCAATGTGTGCATTCAACTTACGGAGTTAAACTGATGTGTGTTTGCAGGAGTTTCTAAACCCTTTCTGTGAAGAAGTGGAAAACGCATTTTCCCAGCCAAATCCAGGCATTCAAGAAATAGCTGGAAATCTCCGTCTAAAACACAAAAAGAACGTATCTTGCAAACTGCTCTGCTGGCTGTTCGCTCAGCTAAGGGAGTTGAATCCGCCTTCAGAAACAGAGAGTGAGAAGCACGGTTCTTCCAGGAGCTTGGTTTCGTTATACCCGGGTGAATTGGAACAAACGCGGTATTGAGAAATATCTGCTTCTAAAACCAAAACGGAGCTACCTAACAGAACGGTCTTCAATGTGTGCATTCAACTTACGGAGTTAAACTGATGTGTGTTTGCAGGAGTTTCTAAACCCTTTCTGTGAATAAGTGGAAAACGCATTTTCCCAGCCAAATCCAGGCATTCAAGAAATAGCTGGAAATCTCCGTCTAAAACACAAAAAGAACGTATCTTGCAAACTGCTCTGCTGGGTGTTCGCTCAGCTAAGGGAGTTGAATCCGCCTTCAGAATCAGAGAGTGAGAAGCACGGTTCTTCCAGGAGCTGGGTTTCGTTATACCTGGGTGAATTGGAACAAACGCGGTATTGAGAAATATCTGCTTCTAAAACCAAAACGGAGCTACCTAACAGAACGGTCTTCAATGTGTGCATTCAACTTACGGAGTTAAACTGATGTGTGTTTGCAGGAGTTTCTAAACCCTTTCTGTGAAGAAGTGGAAAACGCATTTTCCCAGCCAAATCCAGGCATTCAAGAAATAGCTGGAAATCTCCGTCTGAAACACAAAAAGAACGTATCTTGCAAACTGCTCTGCTGGGTGTTCGCTCAGCTAAGGGAGTTGAATCCGCCTTCAAAATCAGAGAGTGAGAAGCACGGTTCTTCCAGGAGCTTGGTTTCGTTATACCCGGGTGCATTGGAACAAACGCGGTATTGAGAAATATCTGCTTCTAAAACCAAAACGGAGCTAACTAACAGAACGGTCTTCAATATGTGCATTCAACATACGGAGTTAAACTGATGTGTGTTTGCAGGAGTTTCTAAACCCTTTCTGTGAAGAACTGGAAAACGCATTTTCCCAGCCAAATCCAGGCATTCTAGAAATAGCTGGAAATCTCCGTCTAAAACACAAAAAGAACGTATCTTGCAAACTGTTCTGCTGGGTGTTCGCTCAGCTAAGGGAGTTGAATCCGCCTTCAGAATCAGAGAGTGAGAAGCACGGTTCTTCCAGGAGCTGGGTTTCGTAATACCTGGGTGAATTGGAACAAACGCGGTATTGAGATATATCTGCTTCTAAAACCAAAACGGAGCTACCTAACAGAACGGTCTTCAATGTGTGCATTCAACTTACGGAGTTAAACTGATGTGTGTTTGCAGGAGTTTCTAAACCCTTTCTGTGAAGAAGTGGAAAACGCATTTTCCCAGCCAAATCCAGGCATTCAAGAAATAGCTGGAAATCTCCGTCTAAAACACAAAAAGAACGTATCTTGCAAACTGCTCTGCTGGGTGTTCGCTCAGCTAAGGGAGTTGAATCCGCCTTCAGAATCAGAGAGTGAGAAGCACGGTTCTTCCAGGAGCTGGGTTTCGTAATACCTGGGTGAATTGGAACAAACGCGGTATTGAGATATATCTGCTTCTAAAACCAAAACGGAGCTACCTAACAGAACGGTCTTCAATGTGTGCATTCAACTTACGGAGTTAAACTGATGTGTGTTTGCAGGAGTTTCTAAACCCTTTCTGTGAAGAAGTGGAAAACGCATTTTCCCAGCCAAATCCAGGCATTCAAGAAATAGCTGGAAATCTCCGTCTAAAACACAAAAAAAACGTATCTTGCAAACTGCTCTGCTGGGTGTTCGCTCAGCTAAGGGAGTTGAATCCGCCTTCAGAATCAGAGAGTGAGAAGCACGGTTCTTCCAGGAGCTGGGTTTCGTAATACCCGGGTGAATTGGAACAAACGCGGTATTGAGAAATATCTGCTTCTAAAACCAAAACGGAGCTACCTAACAGAACGGTCTTCAATGAGTGCATTCAACTTACGGAGTTAAACTGATGTGTGTTTGCAGGAGTTTCTAAACCCTTTCTGTGAAGAAGTGGAAAACGCATTTTCCCAGCCAAATCCAGGCATTCAAGAAATCGCTGGAAATCTCGGTCTAAAACACAAAAAGAACGTATCTTGCAAACTGCTCTGCTGGCTGTTCGCTCAGCTAAGGGAGTTGAATCCGCCTTCAGAATCAGAGAGTGAGAAGCACGGTTCTCCCAGGAGCTGGGTTTCGTTATACCTGGGTGCATTGGAACAAACGCGGTATTGAGAAATATCTGCTTCTAAAACCAAAACGGAGCTACCTAACAGAACGGTCTTCAATGTGTGCATTCAACTTACGGAGTTAAACTGATGTGTGTTTGCAGGAGTTTCTAAACCCTTTCTGTGAAGAAGTGGAAAACGCATTTTCCCAGCCAAATCCAGGCATTCAAGAAATAGCTGGAAATCTCGGTCTAAAACACAAAAAGAACGTATCTTGCAAACTGCTCTGCTGGCTGTTTGCTCAGCTAAGGGAGTTGAATCCGCCTTCAGAATCAGAGAGTGAGAAGCACGGTTCTTCCAGGAGCTTGGTTTCGTTATACCCGGGTGAATTGGAAAAAACGCGGTATTGAGAAATGTCTGCTTCTAAAACCAAAACGGAGCTACCTAACAGAACGGTCTTCAATGTGTGCATTCAACTTACGGAGTTAAACTGATGTGTGTTTGCAGGAGTTTCTAAACCCTTTCTGTGAAGAAGTGGAAAACGCATTTTCCCAGCCAAATCCAGGCATTCAAGAAATCGCTGGAAATCTCGGTCTAAAACACAAAAAGAACGTATCTTGCAAACTGCTCTGCTGGCTGTTCGCTCAGCTAAGGGAGTTGAATCCGCCTTCAGAATCAGAGAGTGAGAAGCACGGTTCTCCCAGGAGCTGGGTTTCGTTATACCTGGGTGAATTGGAACAAACGCGGTATTGAGAAATATCTGCTTCTAAAACCAAAACGGAGCTACCTAACAGAACGGTCTTCAATGTGTGCATTCAACTTACGGAGTTAAACTGATGTGTGTTTGCAGGAGTTTCTAAACCCTTTCTGTGAAGAAGTGGAAAACGCATTTTCCCAGCCAAATCCAGGCATTCAAAAAATAGCTGGAAATCTCGGTCTAAAACACAAAAAGAACGTATCTTGCAAACTGCTCTGCTGGCTGTTTGCTCAGCTAAGGGAGTTGAATCCGCCTTCAGAATCAGAGAGTGAGAAGCACGGTTCTTCCAGGAGCTTGGTTTCGTTATACCCGGGTGAATTGGAAAAAACGCGGTATTGAGAAATATCTGCTTCTAAAACCAAAACGGAGCTACCTAACAGAACGGTCTTCAATGTGTGCATTCAACTTACGGAGTTAAACTGATGTGTGTTTGCAGGAGTTTCTAAACCCTTTCTGTGAAGAAGTGGAAAACGCATTTTCCCAGCCAAATCCAGGCATTCAAGAAATAGCTGGAAATCTCCGTCTAAAACACAA
This sequence comes from Callithrix jacchus, assembly GCF_049354715.1. Classification (NCBI taxonomy): domain Eukaryota; kingdom Metazoa; phylum Chordata; class Mammalia; order Primates; family Cebidae; genus Callithrix; species Callithrix jacchus. The sequence continues at coordinate 13,191,728 of NC_133525.1, read as the reverse complement.
AAAGAACGTATCTTGCAAACTGCTCTGCTGGGTGTTCGCTCAGCTAAGGGAGTTGAATCCGCCTTCAGAATCAGAGAGTGAGAAGCACGGTTCTTCCAGGAGCTGGATTTCGTAATACCCGGGCGAATTGGAACGAACGCGGTATTGAGAAATATCTGCTTCTAAAACCAAAACGGAGCTACCTAACAGAACGGTCTTCAATGTGTGCATTCAACTTACGGAGTTAAACTGATGTGTGTTTGCAGGAGTTTCTAAACCCTTTCTGTGAAGAACTGGAAAACGCATTTTCCCAGCCAAATCCAGGCATTCAAGAAATAGCTGGAAATCTCCGTCTAAAACACAAAAAGAACGTATCTTGCAAACTGCTCTGCTGGGTGTTCGCTCAGCTAAGGGAGTTGAATCCGCCTTCAGAATCAGAGAGTGAGAAGCACGGTTCTTCCAGGAGCTGGGTTTCGTTATACCTGGGTGAATTGGAACAAACGCGGTATTGAGAAATATCTGCTTCTAAAACCAAAACGGAGCTACCTAACAGAACGGTCTTTAATATGTGCATTCAATTTACGGAGTTAAACTGATGTGTGTTTGCAGGAGTTTCTAAACCCTTTCTGTGAAGAAGTGGAAAACACATTTTCCCAGCCAAATCCAGGCATTCAAGAAATAGCTGGAAATCTCCGTCTGAAACACAAAAAGAACGTATCTTGCAAACTGCTCTACTGGGTGTTCGCTCAGCTAAGGGAGTTGAATCCGCCTTCAGAATCAGAGAGTGAGAAGCACGGTTCTTCCAGGAGCTTGGTTTCGTTATACCCGGGTGCATTGGAACAAACGCGGTATTGAGAAATATCTGCTTCTAAAACCAAAACGGAGCTAACTAACAGAACGGTCTTCAATGTGTGCATTCAACTTACGGAGTTAAACTGATGTGTGTTTGCAGGAGTTTCTAAACCCTTTCTGTGAAGAACTGGAAAACGCATTTTCCCAGCCAAATCCAGGCATTCTAGAAATAGCTGGAAATCTCCGTCTAAAACACAAAAAGAACGTATCTTGCAAACTGCTCTGCTGGGTGTTCGCTCAGCTAAGGGAGTTGAATCCGCCTTCAGAATCAGAGAGTGAGAAGCACGGTTCTTCCAGGAGCTGGGTTTCGTAATACCCGGGTGAATTGGAACAAACGCGGTATTGAGAAATATCTGCTTCTAAAACCAAAACGGAGCTACCTAACAGAACGGTCTTCAATGTGTGCATTCAACTTACGGAGTTAAACTGATGTGTGTTTGCAGGAGTTTCTAAACCCTTTCTGTGAAGAAGTGGAAAACGCATTTTCCCAGCCAAATCCAGGCATTCAAGAAATAGCTGGAAATCTCCTTCTAAAACACAAAAAGAACGTATCTTGCAAACTGCTCTGCTGGGTGTTCGCTCAGCTAAGGGAGTTGAATCCGCCTTCAGAATCAGAGAGTGAGAAGCACGGTTCTTCCAGGAGCTGGGTTTCGTTATACCCGGGTGCATTGGAACAAACGCGGTATTGAGAAATATCTGCTTCTAAAACCAAAACGGAGCTACCTAACAGAACGGTCTTCAATGTGTGCCTTCAACGTACGGAGTTAAACTGATGTGTGTTTGCAGGAGTTTCTAAACCCTTTCTGTGAAGAAGTGGAAAACGCATTTTCCCAGCCAAATCCAGGCATTCAAGAAATAGCTGGAAATCTCCGTCTAAAACACAAAAAGAACGTATCTTGCAAACTGCTCTGCTGGGTGTTCGCTCAGCTAAGGGAGTTGAATCCGCCTTCAGAATCAGAGAGTGAGAAGCACGGTTCTTCCAGGAGCTGGATTTCGTAATACCCGGGTGAATTGGAACAAACGCGGTATTGAGAAATATCTGCTTCTAAAACCAAAACGGAGCTACCTAACAGAACGGTCTTCAATGTGTGCATTCAACTTACGGAGTTAAACTGATGTGTGTTTGCAGGAGTTTCTAAACCCTTTCTGTGAAGAAGTGGAAAACGCATTTTCCCAGCCAAATCCAGGCATTCAAGAAATAGCTGGAAATCTCCGTCTAAAACACAAAAAGAACGTATCTTGCAAACTGCTCTGCTGGGTGTTCGCTCAGCTAAGGGAGTTGAATCCGCCTTCAGAATCAGGGAGTGAGAAGCACGGTTCTTCCAGGAGCTGGGTTTCGTTATACCCGGGTGAATTGGAACAAACGCGGTATTGAGAAATATCTGCTTCTAAAACCAAAACGGAGCTAACTAACAGAACGGTCTTCAATGTGTGCATTCAACTTACGGAGTTGAACTGATGTGTGTTTGCAGGAGTTTCTAAACCCTTTCTGTGAAGAACTGGAAAACGCATTTTCCCAGCAAAATCCAGGCATTCTAGAAATAGCTGGTAATCTCCGTCTAAAACACAAGAAGAACGTATCTTGCAAACTGTTCTGCTGGGTGTTCGCTCAGCTAAGGGAGTTGAATCCGCCTTCAGAATCAGAGAGTGAGAAGCACGGTTCTTCCAGGAGCTGGGTTTCGTAATACCCGGGTGAATTGGAACAAACGCGGTATTGAGAAATATCTGCTTCTAAAACCAAAACGGAGCTACCTAACAGAACGGTCTTCAATGTGTGCATTCAACTTACGGAGTTAAACTGATGTGTGTTTGCAGGAGTTTCTAAACCCTTTCTGTGAAGAAGTGGAAAACGCATTTTCCCAGCCAAATCCAGGCATTCAAGAAATGGCTGGAAATTTCGGTCTAAAACACAAAAAGAACGTATCTTGCAAACTGCTCTGCTGTCTGTTCGCTCAGCTAAGGGAGTTGAATCCGCCTTCAGAATCAGAGAGTGAGAAGCACGGTTCTTCCAGAAGCTTGGTTTCGTTATACCCGGGTGAATTGGAACAAACGCGGTATTGAGAAATATCTGCTTCTAAAACCAAAACGGAGCTACCTAACAGAACGGTCTTCAATGTGTGCCTTCAACGTACGGAGTTAAACTGATGTGTGTTTGCAGGAGTTTCTAAACCCTTTCTGTGAAGAAGTGGAAAACGCATTTTCCCAGCCAAATCCAGGCATTCAAGAAATAGCTGGAAATCTCCGTCTAAAACACAAAAAGAACGTATCTTGCAAACTGCTCTGCTGGGTGTTCGCTCAGCTAAGGGAGTTGAATCCGCCTTCAGAATCAGAGAGTGAGAAGCACGGTTCTTCCAGAAGCTGGATTTCGTAATACCCGGGTGAATTGGAACAAACGCGGTATTGAGAAATATCTGCTTCTAAAACCAAAACGGAGCTACCTAACAGAACGGTCTTCAATGTGTGCATTCAACTTACAGAGTTAAACTGATGTGTGTTTGCAGGAGTTTCTAAACCCTTTCTGTGAAGAAGTGGAAAACGCATTTTCCCAGCCAAATCCAGGCATTCAAGAAATAGCTGGAAATCTCCGTCTAAAACACAAAAAGAACGTATCTTGCAAACTGCTCTGCTGGGTGTTCGCTCAGCTAAGGGAGTTGAATCCGCCTTCAGAATCAGGGAGTGAGAAGCACGGTTCTTCCAGGAGCTGGGTTTCGTTATACCCGGGTGAATTGGAACAAACGCGGTATTGAGAAATATCTGCTTCTAAAACCAAAACGGAGCTAACTAACAGAACGGTCTTCAATGTGTGCATTCAACTTACGGAGTTAAACTGATGTGTGTTTGCAGGAGTTTCTAAACCCTTTCTGTGAAGAACTGGAAAACGCATTTTCCCAGCAAAATCCAGGCATTCTAGAAATAGCTGGTAATCTCCGTCTAAAACACAAGAAGAACGTATCTTGCAAACTGTTCTGCTGGGTGTTCGCTCAGCTAAGGGAGTTGAATCCGCCTTCAGAATCAGAGAGTGAGAAGCACGGTTCTTCCAGGAGCTGGGTTTCGTAATACCCGGGTGAATTGGAACAAACGCGGTATTGAGAAATATCTGCTTCTAAAACCAAAACGGAGCTACCTAACAGAACGGTCTTCAATGTGTGCATTCAACTTACGGAGTTAAACTGATGTGTGTTTGCAGGAGTTTCTAAACCCTTTCTGTGAAGAAGTGGAAAACGCATTTTCCCAGCCAAATCCAGGCATTCAAGAAATAGCTGGAAATCTCCGTCTAAAACACAAAAAGAACGTATCTTGCAAACTGCTCTGCTGGGTGTTCGCTCAGCTAAGGGAGTTGAATCCGCCTTCAGAATCAGAGAGTGAGAAGCACGGTTCTTCCAGGAGCTGGGTTTCGTAATACCCGGGTGAATTGGAACAAACGCGGTATTGAGAAATATCTGCTTCTAAAACCAAAACGGAGCTACCTAACAGAACGGTCTTCAATGTGTGCATTCAACTTACAGAGTTAAACTGATGTGTGTTTGCAGGAGTTTCTAAACCCTTTCTGTGAAGAAGTGGAAAACGCATTTTCCCAGCCAAATCCAGGCATTCTAGAAATAGCTGGAAATCTCCGTCTAAAACACAAAAAGAACGTATCTTGCAAACTGTTCTGCTGGGTGTTCGCTCAGCTAAGGGAGTTGAATCCGCCTTCAGAATCAGAGAGTGAGAAGCACGGTTCTTCCAGGAGCTTGGTTTCGTTATACCCGGGTGAATTGGAACAAACGCGGTATTGAGAAATATCTGCTTCTAAAACCAAAACGGAGCTACCTAACAGAACGGTCTTCAATGTGTGCATTCAACTTACGGAGTTAAACTGATGTGTGTTTGCAGGAGTTTCTAAACCCTTTCTGTGAAGAAGTGCAAAACGCATTTTCCCAGGCAAATCCAGGCATTCAAGAAATAGCTGGAAATCTCCGTCTAAAACACAAAAAGAACGTATCTTGCAAACTGTTCTGCTGGGTGTTCGCTCAGCTAAGGGAGTTGAATCCGCCTTCAGAATCAGAGAGTGAGAAGCACGGTTCTTCCAGGAGCTTGGTTTCGTTATACCCGGGTGAATTGGAACAAACGCGGTATTGAGAAATATCTGCTTCTAAAACCAAAACGGAGCTACCTAACAGAACGGTCTTCAATGTGTGCATTCAACTTACGGAGTTAAACTGATGTGTGTTTGCAGGAGTTTCTAAACCCTTTCTGTGAAGAAGTGCAAAACGCATTTTCCCAGCCAAATCCAGGCATTCAAGAAATAGCTGGAAATCTCCGTCTAAAACACAAAAAGAACGTATATTGCAAACTGCTCTGCTGGCTGTTCGCTCAGCTAAGGGAGTTGAATCCGCCTTCAGAATCAGAGAGTGAGAAGCACGGTTCTTCCAGGAGCTTGGTTTCGTTATACCCGGGTGAATTGGAACAAACGCGGTATTGAGAAATATCTGCTTCTAAAACCAAAACGGAGCTACCTAACAGAACGGTCTTCAATGTGTGCATTCAACTTACGGAGTTAAACTGATGTGTGTTTGCAGGAGTTTCTAAACCCTTTCTGTGAAGAAGTGGAAAACGCATTTTCCCAGCCAAATCCAGGCATTCAAGAAATAGCTGGAAATCTCCGTCTAAAACACAAAAAGAACGTATCTTGCAAACTGCTCTGCTGGGTGTTCGCTCAGCTAAGGGAGTTGAATCCGCCTTCAGAATCAGAGAGTGAGAAGCACGGTTCTTCCAGGAGCTGGGTTTCGTTATACCTGGGTGAATTGGAACAAACGCGGTATTGAGAAATATCTGCTTCTAAAACCAAAACGGAGCTACCTAACAGAACGGTCTTCAATGTGTGCATTCAACTTACGGAGTTAAACTGATGTGTGTTTGCAGGAGTTTCTAAACCCTTTCTGTGAAGAAGTGGAAAACGCATTTTCCCAGCCAAATCCAGGCATTCAAGAAATAGCTGGAAATCTCCGTCTGAAACACAAAAAGAACGTATCTTGCAAACTGCTCTGCTGGGTGTTCGCTCAGCTAAGGGAGTTGAATCCGCCTTCAGAATCAGAGAGTGAGAAGCACGGTTCTTCCAGGAGCTTGGTTTCGTTATACCCGGGTGCATTGGAACAAACGCGGTATTGAGAAATATCTGCTTCTAAAACCAAAACGGAGCTAACTAACAGAACGGTCTTCAATGTGTGCATTCAACTTACGGAGTTAAACTGATGTGTGTTTGCAGGAGTTTCTAAACCCTTTCTGTGAAGAAGTGGAAAACGCATTTTCCCAGCCAAATCAAGGCATTCAAGAAATAGATGGAAATCTCCGTCTAAAACACAAAAAGAACGTATCTTGCAAACTGCTCTGCTGGGTGTTCGCTCAGCTAAGGGAGTTGAATCCGCCTTCAGAATCAGAGAGTGAGAAGCACGGTTCTTCCAAGAGCTGGGTTTCGTTATACCCGGGTGCATTGGAACAAACGCGGTATTGAGAAATATCTTCTTCTAAAACCAAAACGGAGCTACCTAACAGAACGGTCTTCAATGTGTGCATTCAACTTACGGAGTTAAACTGATGTGTGTTTGCAGGAGTTTCTAAACCCTTTCTGTGAAGAAGTGGAAAACGCATTTTCCCAGCCAAATCCAGGCATTCAAGAAATAGCTGGAAATCTCCGTCTAAAACACAAAAAGAACGTATCTTGCAAACTGCTCTGCTGGGTGTTCGCTCAGCTAAGGGAGTTGAATCCGCCTTCAGAATCAGAGAGTGAGAAGCACGGTTCTTCCAGGAGCTGGGTTTCGTAATACCCGGGTGAGCTGGAACAAACGCGGTATTGAGAAATATCTGCTTCTAAAACCAAAACGGAGCTACCTAACAGAACGGTCTTCAATGTGTGCATTCAACTTACGGAGTTAAACTGATGTGTGTTTGCAGGAGTTTCTAAACCCTTTCTGTGAAGAAGTGGAAAACGCATTTTCCCAGCCAAATCCAGGCATTCTAGAAATTGCTGGAAATCTCCGTCTAAAACACAAAAAGAACGTATCTTGCAAACTGTTCTGCTGGGTGTTCGCTCAGCTAAGGGAGTTGAATCCGCCTTCAGAATCAGAGAGTGAGAAGCACGGTTCTTCCAGGAGCTTGGTTTCGTTATACCCGGGTGAATTGGAACAAACGCGGTATTGAGAAATATTTGCTTCTAAAACCAAAACGGAGCTACCTAACAGAACGGTCTTCAATGTGTGCATTCAACTTACGGAGTTAAACTGATGTGTGTTTGCAGGAGTTTCTAAACCCTTTCTGTGAAGAAGTGGAAAACGCATTTTCCCAGCCAAATCCAGGCATTCAAGAAATAGCTGGAAATCTCGGTCTAAAACACAAAAAGAACGTATCTTGCAAACTGCTCTGCTGGCTGTTCGCTCAGCTAAGGGAGTTGAATCCGCCTTCAGAATCAGAGAGTGAGAAGCACGGTTCTTCCAGGAGCTTGGTTTTGTTATACGCGGGTGAATTGGAACAAACGCGGTATTGAGAAATATCTGCTTCTAAAACCAAAACGGAGCTACCTAACAGAACGGTCTTCAATGTGTGCATTCAACTTACGGAGTTAAACTGATGTGTGTTTGCAGGAGTTTCTAAACCCTTTCTGTGAAGAAGTGGAAAACGCATTTTCCCAGCCAAATCCAGGCATTCAAGAAATAGCTGGAAATCTCCGTCTAAAACACAAAAAGAACGTATCTTGCAAACTGTTCTGCTGGGTGTTCGCTCAGCTAAGGGAGTTGAATCCGCCTTCAGAATCAGAGAGTGAGAAGCACGGTTCTTCCAGGAGCTGGGTTTCGTAATACCCGGGTGAATTGGAACAAACGCGGTATTGAGAAATATCTGCTTCTAAAACCAAAACGGAGCTACCTAACAGAACGGTCTTCAATGTGTGCATTCAGCTTACGGAGTTAAACTGATGTGTGTTTGCAGGAGTTTCTAAACCCTTTCTGTGAAGAAGTGGAAAACGCATTTTCCCAGCCAAATCCAGGCATTCAAGAAATAGCTGGAAATCTCCGTCTAAAACACAAAAAGAACGTATCTTGCAAACTGCTCTGCTGGGTGTTCGCTCAGCTAAGGGAGTTGAATCCGCCTTCAGAATCAGAGAGTGAGAAGCACGGTTCTTCCAGGAGCTGGGTTTCGTAATACCCGGGTGAATTGGAACAAACGCGGTATTGAGAAATATCTGCTTCTAAAACCAAAACGGAGCTACCTAACAGAACGGTCTTCAATGTGTGCATTCAACTTACAGAGTTAAACTGATGTGTGTTTGCAGGAGTTTCTAAACCCTTTCTGTGAAGAAGTGGAAAACGCATTTTCCCAGCCAAATCCAGGCATTCTAGAAATAGCTGGAAATCTCCGTCTAAAACACAAAAAGAACGTATCTTGCAAACTGTTCTGCTGGGTGTTCGCTCAGCTAAGGGAGTTGAATCCGCCTTCAGAATCAGAGAGTGAGAAGCACGGTTCTTCCAGGAGCTTGGTTTCGTTATACCCGGGTGAATTGGAACAAACGCGGTATTGAGAAATATCTGCTTCTAAAACCAAAACGGAGCTACCTAACAGAACGGTCTTCAATGTGTGCATTCAACTTACGGAGTTAAACTGATGTGTGTTTGCAGGAGTTTCTAAACCCTTTCTGTGAAGAAGTGGAAAACGCATTTTCCCAGCCAAATCCAGGCATTCAAGAAATAGCTGGAAATCTCCGTCTAAAACACAAAAAGAACGTATCTTGGAAACTGCTCTGCTGGCTGTTCGCTCAGCTAAGGGAGTTGAATCCGCCTTCAGAATCAGAGAGTGAGAAGCACGGTTCTTCCAGGAGCTTGGTTTCGTTATACCCGGGTGAATTGGAACAAACGCGGTATTGAGAAATATCTGCTTCTAAAACCAAAACGGAGCTACCTAACAGAACGGTCTTCAATGTGTGCATTCAACTTACGGAGTTAAACTGATGTGTGTTTGCAGGAGTTTCTAAACCCTTTCTGTGAAGAAGTGGAAAACGCATTTTCCCAGCCAAATCCAGGCATTCAAGAAATAGCTGGAAATCTCCGTCTGAAACACAAAAAGAACGTATCTTGCAAACTGCTCTGCTGGGTGTTCGCTCAGCTAAGGGAGTTGAATCCGCCTTCAGAATCAGAGAGTGAGAAGCACGGTTCTTCCAGGAGCTTGGTTTCGTTATACCCGGGTGCATTGGAACAAACGCGGTATTGAGAAATATCTGCTTCTAAAACCAAAACGGAGCTAACTAACAGAACGGTCTTCAATGTGTGCATTCAACTTACGGAGTTAAACTGATGTGTGTTTGCAGGAGTTTGTAAACCCTTTCTGTGAAGAACTGGAAAACGCATTTTCCCAGCCAAATCCAGGCATTCAAGAAATAGCTGGAAATCTCCGTATAAAACACAAAAAGAACGTATCTTGCAAACTGCTCTGCTGGGTGTTCGCTCAGCTAAGGGAGTTGAATCCGCCTTCAGAATCAGAGAGTGAGAAGCACGGTTCTTCCAGGAGCTGGGTTTCGTAATACCCGGGTGAATTGGAACAAACGCGGTATTGAGAAATATCTGCTTCTAAAACCAAAACGGAGCTACCTAACAGAACGGTCTTCAATGTGTGCATTCAGCTTACGGAGTTAAACTGATGTGTGTTTGCAGGAGTTTCTAAACCCTTTCTGTGAAGAAGTGGAAAACGCATTTTCCCAGCCAAATCCAGGCATTCAAGAAATAGCTGGAAATCTCCGTCTAAAACACAAAAAGAACGTATCTTGCAAACTGCTCTGCTGGGTGTTCGCTCAGCTAAGGGAGTTGAATCCGCCTTCAGAATCAGAGAGTGAGAAGCACGGTTCTTCCAGGAGCTGGGTTTCGTAATACCCGGGTGAATTGGAACAAACGCGGTATTGAGAAATATCTGCTTCTAAAACCAAAACGGAGCTACCTAACAGAACGGTCTTCAATGTGTGCATTCAACTTACAGAGTTAAACTGATGTGTGTTTGCAGGAGTTTCTAAACCCTTTCTGTGAAGAAGTGGAAAACGCATTTTCCCAGCCAAATCCAGGCATTCTAGAAATAGCTGGAAATCTCCGTCTAAAACACAAAAAGAACGTATCTTGCAAACTGTTCTGCTGGGTGTTCGCTCAGCTAAGGGAGTTGAATCCGCCTTCAGAATCAGAGAGTGAGAAGCACGGTTCTTCCAGGAGCTTGGTTTCGTTATACCCGGGTGAATTGGAACAAACGCGGTATTGAGAAATATCTGCTTCTAAAACCAAAACGGAGCTACCTAACAGAACGGTCTTCAATGTGTGCATTCAACTTACGGAGTTAAACTGATGTGTGTTTGCAGGAGTTTCTAAACCCTTTCTGTGAAGAAGTGCAAAACGCATTTTCCCAGCCAAATCCAGGCATTCAAGAAATAGCTGGAAATCTCCGTCTAAAACACAAAAAGAACGTATCTTGCAAACTGTTCTGCTGGGTGTTCGCTCAGCTAAGGGAGTTGAATCCGCCTTCAGAATCAGAGAGTGAGAAGCACGGTTCTTCCAGGAGCTTGGTTTCGTTATACCCCGGTGAATTGGAACAAACGCGGTATTGAGAAATATCTGCTTCTAAAACCAAAACGGAGCTACCTAACAGAACGGTCTTCAATGTGTGCATTCAGCTTACGGAGTTGAACTGATGTGTGTTTGCAGGAGTTTCTAAACCCTTTCTGTGAAGAAGTGGAAAACGCATTTTCCCAGCCAAATCCAGGCATTCAAGAAATAGCTGGAAATCTCCGTCTAAAACACAAAAGGAACGTATCTTGCAAACTGCTCTGCTGGGTGTTCGCTCAGCTAAGGGAGTTGAATCCGCCTTCAGAATCAGAGAGTGAGAAGCACGGTTCTTCCAGGAGCTGGGTTTCGTAATACCCGGGTGAATTGGAACAAACGCGGTATTGAGAAATATCTGCTTCTAAAACCAAAACGGAGCTACCTAACAGAACGGTCTTCAATGTGTGCATTCAACTTACAGAGTTAAACTGATGTGTGTTTGCAGGAGTTTCTAAACCCTTTCTGTGAAGAAGTGGAAAACGCATTTTCCCAGCCAAATCCAGGCATTCTAGAAATAGCTGGAAATCTCCGTCTAAAACACAAAAAGAACGTATCTTGCAAACTGTTCTGCTGGGTGTTCGCTCAGCTAAGGGAGTTGAATCCGCCTTCAGAATCAGAGAGTGAGAAGCACGGTTCTTCCAGGAGCTTGGTTTCGTTATACCCGGGTGAATTGGAACAAACGCGGTATTGAGAAATATCTGCTTCTAAAACCAAAACGGAGCTACCTAACAGAACGGTCTTCAATGTGTGCATTCAACTTACGGAGTTAAACTGATGTGTGTTTGCAGGAGTTTCTAAACCCTTTCTGTGAAGAAGTGCAAAACGCATTTTCCCAGCCAAATCCAGGCATTCAAGAAATAGCTGACAATCTCCGTCTAAAACACAAAAAGAACGTATCTTGCAAACTGTTCTGCTGGGTGTTCGCTCAGCTAAGGGAGTTGAATCCGCCTTCAGAATCAGAGAGTGAGAAGCACGGTTCTTCCAGGAGCTTGGTTTCGTTATACCCGGGTGAATTGGAACAAACGCGGTATTGAGAAATATCTGCTTCTAAAACCAAAACGGAGCTACCTAACAGAACGGTCTTCAATGTGTGCATTCAACTTACGGAGTTAAACTGATGTGTGTTTGCAGGAGTTTCTAAACCCTTTCTGTGAAGAAGTGCAAATCGCATTTTCCCAGCCAAATCCAGGCATTCAAGAAATAGCTGGAAATCTCCGTCTAAAACACAAAAAGAACGTATCTTGCAAACTGCTCTGCTGGCTGTTCGCTCAGCTAAGGGAGTTGAATCCGCCTTCAGAATCAGAGAGTGAGAAGCACGGTTCTTCCAGGAGCTTGGTTTCGTTATACCCGGGTGAATTGGAACAAACGCGGTATTGAGAAATATCTGCTTCTAAAACCAAAACGGAGCTACCTAACAGAACGGTCTTCAATGTGTGCATTCAACTTACGGAGTTAAACTGATGTGTGTTTGCAGGAGTTTCTAAACCCTTTCTGTGAAGAAGTGGAAAACGCATTTTCCCAGCCAAATCCAGGCATTCAAGAAATAGCTGGAAATCTCCGTCTAAAACACAAAAAGAACGTATCTTGCAAACTGCTCTGCTGGGTGTTCGCTCAGCTAAGGGAGTTGAATCCGCCTTCAGAATCAGAGAGTGAGAAGCATGGTTCTTCCAGGAGCTGGGTTTCGTTATACCCGGGTGCATTGGAACAAACGCGGTATTGAGAAATATCTGCTTCTAAAACCAAAACGGAGCTAACTAACAGAACGGTCTTCAATGTGTGCATTCAACTTACGGAGTTAAACTGATGTGTGTTTGCAGGAGTTTCTAAACCCTTTCTGTGAAGAAGTGGAAAACGCATTTTCCCAGCCAAATCAAGGCATTCCAGAAATAGATGGAAATCTCCGTCTAAAACACAAAAAGAACGTATCTTGCAAACTGCTCTGCTGGGTGTTCGCTCAGCTAAGGGAGTTGAATCCGCCTTCAGAATCAGAGAGTGAGAAGCACGGTTCTTCCAAGAGCTGGGTTTCGTTATACCCGGGTGCATTGGAACAAACGCGGTATTGAGAAATATCTTCTTCTAAAACCAAAACGGAGCTACCTAACAGAACGGTCTTCAATGTGTGCATTCAACTTACGGAGTTAAACTGATGTGTGTTTGCAGGAGTTTCTAAACCCTTTCTGTGAAAAAGTGGAAAACGCATTTTCCCAGCCAAATCCAGGCATTCAAGAAATAGCTGGAAATCTCCGTCTAAAACACAAAAAGAACGTATCTTGCAAACTGCTCTGCTGGGTGTTCGCTCAGCTAAGGGAGTTGAATCCGCCTTCAGAATCAGAGAGTGAGAAGCACGGTTCTTCCAGGAGCTGGGTTTCGTAATACCCGGGTGAGCTGGAACAAACGCGGTATTGAGAAATATCTGCTTCTAAAACCAAAACGGAGCTACCTAACAGAACGGTCTTCAATGTGTGCATTCAACTTACGGAGTTAAACTGATGTGTGTTTGCAGGAGTTTCTAAACCCTTTCTGTGAAGAAGTGGAAAACGCATTTTCCCAGCCAAATCCAGGCATTCTAGAAATTGCTGGAAATCTCCGTCTAAAACACAAAAAGAACGTATCTTGCAAACTGTTCTGCTGGGTGTTCGCTCAGCTAAGGGAGTTGAATCCGCCTTCAGAATCAGAGAGTGAGAAGCACGGTTCTTCCAGGAGCTTGGTTTCGTTATACCCGGGTGAATTGGAACAAACGCGGTATTGAGAAATATTTGCTTCTAAAACCAAAACGGAGCTACCTAACAGAACGGTCTTCAATGTGTGCATTCAACTTACGGAGTTAAACTGATGTGTGTTTGCAGGAGTTTCTAAACCCTTTCTGTGAAGAAGTGGAAAACGCATTTTCCCAGCCAAATCCAGGCATTCAAGAAATAGCTGGAAATCTCGGTCTAAAACACAAAAAGAACGTATCTTGCAAACTGCTCTGCTGGCTGTTCGCTCAGCTAAGGGAGTTGAATCCGCCTTCAGAATCAGAGAGTGAGAAGCACGGTTCTTCCAGGAGCTTGGTTTCGTTATACGCGGGTGAATTGGAACAAACGCGGTATTGAGAAATATCTGCTTCTAAAACCAAAACGGAGCTACCTAACAGAACGGTCTTCAATGTGTGCATTCAACTTACGGAGTTGAACTGATGTGTGTTTGCAGGAGTTTCTAAACCCTTTCTGTGAAAAAGTGGAAAACGCATTTTCCCAGCCAAATCCAGGCATTCAAGAAATAGCTGGAAATCTCCGTCTAAAACACAAAAAGAACGTATCTTGCAAACTGTTCTGCTGGGTGTTCGCTCAGCTAAGGGAGTTGAATCCGCCTTCAGAATCAGAGAGTGAGAAGCACGGTTCTTCCAGGAGCTGGGTTTCGTAATACCCGGGTGAATTGGAACAAACGCGGTATTGAGAAATATCTGCTTCTAAAACCAAAACGGAGCTACCTAACAGAACGGTCTTCAATGTGTGCATTCAGCTTACGGAGTTAAACTGATGTGTGTTTGCAGGAGTTTCTAAACCCTTTCTGTGAAGAAGTGGAAAACGCATTTTCCCAGCCAAATCCAGGCATTCAAGAAATAGCTGGAAATCTCCGTCTAAAACACAAAAAGAACGTATCTTGCAAACTGCTCTGCTGGGTGTTCGCTCAGCTAAGGGAGTTGAATCCGCCTTCAGAATCAGAGAGTGAGAAGCACGGTTCTTCCAGGAGCTGGGTTTCGTAATACCCGGGTGAATTGGAACAAACGCGGTATTGAGAAATATCTGCTTCTAAAACCAAAGCGGAGCTACCTAACAGAACGGTCTTCAATGTGTGCATTCAACTTACAGAGTTAAACTGATGTGTGTTTGCAGGAGTTTCTAAACCCTTTCTGTGAAGAAGTGGAAAACGCATTTTCCCAGCCAAATCCAGGCATTCTAGAAATAGCTGGAAATCTCCGTCTAAAACACAAAAAGAACGTATCTTGCAAACTGTTCTGCTGGGTGTTCGCTCAGCTAAGGGAGTTGAATCCGCCTTCAGAATCAGAGAGTGAGAAGCACGGTTCTTCCAGGAGCTTGGTTTCGTTATACCCGGGTGAATTGGAACAAACGCGGTATTGAGAAATATCTGCTTCTAAAACCAAAACGGAGCTACCTAACAGAACGGTCTTCAATGTGTGCATTCAGCTTACGGAGTTAAACTGATGTGTGTTTGCAGGAGTTTCTAAACCCTTTCTGTGAAGAAGTGGAAAACGCATTTTCCCAGCCAAATCCAGGCATTCAAGAAATAGCTGGAAATCTCCGTCTAAAACACAAAAAGAACGTATCTTGCAAACTGCTCTGCTGGCTGTTCGCTCAGCTAAGGGAGTTGAATCCGCCTTCAGAATCAGAGAGTGAGAAGCACGGTTCTTCCAGGAGCTTGGTTTCGTTATACCCGGGTGAATTGGAACAAACGCGGTATTGAGAAATATCTGCTTCTAAAACCAAAACGGAGCTACCTAACAGAACGGTCTTCAATGTGTGCATTCAACTTACGGAGTTAAACTGATGTGTGTTTGCAGGAGTTTCTAAACCCTTTCTGTGAAGAAGTGGAAAACGCATTTTCCCAGCCAAATCCAGGCATTCAAGAAATAGCTGGAAATCTCCGTCTGAAACACAAAAAGAACGTATCTTGCAAACTGCTCTGCTGGGTGTTCGCTCAGCTAAGGGAGTTGAATCCGCCTTCAGAATCAGAGAGTGAGAAGCACGGTTCTTCCAGGAGCTTGGTTTCGTTATACCCGGGTGCATTGGAACAAACGCGGTATTGAGAAATATCTGCTTCTAAAACCAAAACGGAGCTAACTAACAGAACGGTCTTCAATGTGTGCATTCAACTTACGGAGTTAAACTGATGTGTGTTTGCAGGAGTTTGTAAACCCTTTCTGTGAAGAACTGGAAAACGCATTTTCCCAGCCAAATCCAGGCATTCTAGAAATAGCTGGAAATCTCCGTCTAAAACACAAAAAGAACGTATCTTGCAAACTGTCCTGCTGGGTGTTCGCTCAGCTAAGGGAGTTGAATCCGCCTTCAGAATCAGAGAGTGAGAAGCACGGTTCTTCCAGGAGCTGGGTTTCGTAATACCCGGGTGAATTGGAACAAACGCGGTATTGAGAAATATCTGCTTCTAAAACCAAAACGGAGCTACCTAACAGAACGGTCTTCAATGTGTGCATTCAACTTACGGAGTTAAACTGATGTGTGTTTGCAGGAGTTTCTAAACCCTTTCTGTGAAGAAGTGGAAAACGCATTTTCCCAGCCAAATCCAGGCATTCAAGAAATAGCTGGAAATCTCCGTCTAAAACACAAAAAGAACGTATCTTGCAAACTGCTCTGCTGGGTGTTCGCTCAGCTAAGGGAGTTGAATCCGCCTTCAGAATCAGAGAGTGAGAAGCACGGTTCTTCCAGGAGCTGGGTTTCGTTATACCTGGGTGAATTGGAACAAACGCGGTATTGAGAAATATCTGCTTCTAAAACCAAAACGGAGCTACCTAACAGAACGGTCTTCAATGTGTGCATTCAACTTACGGAGTTAAACTGATGTGTGTTTGCAGGAGTTTCTAAACCCTTTCTGTGAAGAAGTGGAAAACGCATTTTCCCAGCCAAATCCAGGCATTCAAGAAATAGCTGGAAATCTCCGTCTAAAACACAAAAAGAACGTATCTTGCAAACTGCTCTGCTGGGTGTTCGCTCAGCTAAGGGAGTTGAATCCGCCTTCAGAATCAGAGAGTGAGAAGCACGGTTCTTCCAGGAGCTGGGTTTCGTAATACCCGGGTGAATTGGAACAAACGCGGTATTGAGAAATATCTGCTTCTAAAACCAAAACGGAGCTACCTAACAGAACGGTCTTCAATGTGTGCATTCAACTTACGGAGTTAAACTGATGTGTGTTTGCAGGAGTTTCTAAACCCTTTCTGTGAAGAAGTGGAAAACGCATTTTGCCAGCCAAATCCAGGCATTCAAGAAATAGCTGGAAATCTCGGTCTAAAACACAAAAAGAACGTACCTTGCAAACTGCTCTGCTGGGTGTTCGCTCAGCTAAGGGAGTTGAATCCGCCTTCAGAATCATAGAGTGAGAAGCACGGTTCTTCCAGGAGCTGGGTTTCGTTATACCCGGGTGCATTGGAACAAACGCGGTATTGAGAAATATCTGCTTCTAAAACCAAAACGGAGCTACCTAACAGAACGGTCTTCAATGTGTGCCTTCAACTTACGGAGCTAAACTGATGTGTGTTTGCAGGAGTTTCTAAACCCTTTCTGTGAAGAAGTGGAAAACGCATTTTCCCAGCCAAATCCAGGCATTCAAGAAATAGCTGGAAATCTCCGTCTAAAACACAAAAAGAACGTATCTTGCAAACTGCTCTGCTGGGTGTTCGCTCAGCTAAGGGAGTTGAATCCGCCTTCAGAATCAGAGAGTGAGAAGCACGGTTCTTCCAGGAGCTGGGTTTCGTAATACCCGGGTGAACTGGAACAAACGCGGTATTGAGAAATATCTGCTTCTAAAACCAAAACGGAGCTACCTAACAGAACGGTCTTCAATGTGTGCATTCAACTTACGGAGTTAAACTGATGTGTGTTTGCAGGAGTTTCTAAACCCTTTCTGTGAAGAACTGGAAAACGCATTTTCGCAGCCAAATCCAGGCATTCAAGAAATAGCTGGAAATCTCCGTCTGAAACACAAAAAGAACGTATCTTGCAAACTGCTCTGCTGGGTGTTCGCTCAGCTAAGGGAGTTGAATCCGCCTTCAGAATCAGAGAGTGAGAAGCACGGTTCTTCCAGGAGCTTGGTTTCGTTATACCCGGGTGCATTGGAACAAACGCGGTATTGAGAAATATCTGCTTCTAAAACCAAAACGGAGCTAACTAACAGAACGGTCTTCAATGTGTGCATTCAACTTACGGAGTTAAACTGATGTGTGTTTGCAGGAGTTTGTAAACCCTTTCTGTGAAGAACTGGAAAACGCATTTTCCCAGCCAAATCCAGGCATTCTAGAAATAGCTGGAAATCTCCGTCTAAAACACAAAAAGAACGTATCTTGCAAACTGTTCTGCTGGGTGTTCGCTCAGCTAAGGGAGTTGAATCCGCCTTCAGAATCAGAGAGTGAGAAGCACGGTTCTTCCAGGAGCTGGGTTTCCTAATACCCGGGTGAATTGGAACAAACGCGGTATTGAGAAATATCTGCTTCTAAAACCAAAACGGAGCTACCTAACAGAACGGTCTTCAATGTGTGCATTCAACTTACGGAGTTAAACTGATGTGTGTTTGCAGGAGTTTCTAAACCCTTTCTGTGAAGAAGTGGAAAACGCTTTTTCCCAGCCAAATCCAGGCATTCAAGAAATAGCTGGAAATCTCCGTCTGAAACACAAAAAGAACGTATCTTGCAAACTGCTCTGCTGGGTGTTCGCTCAGCTAAGGGAGTTGAATCCGCCTTCAGAATCAGAGAGTGAGAAGCACGGTTCTTCCAGGAGCTTGGTTTCGTTATACCCGGGTGCATTGGAACAAACGCGGTATTGAGAAATATCTGCTTCTAAAACCAAAACGGAGCTAACTAACAGAACGGTCTTCAATGTGTGCATTCAACTTACGGAGTTAAACTGATGTGTGTTTGCAGGAGTTTGTAAACCCTTTCTGTGAAGAACTGGAAAACGCATTTTCCCAGCCAAATCCAGGCATTCTAGAAATAGCTGGAAATCTCCGTCTAAAACACAGAAAGAACGTATCTTGCAAACTGTTCTGCTGGGTGTTCGCTCAGCTAAGGGAGTTGAATCCGCCTTCAGAATCAGAGAGTGAGAAGCACGGTTCTTCCAGGAGCTGGGTTTCGTAATACCCGGGTGAATTGGAACAAACGCGGTATTGAGAAATATCTGCTTCTAAAACCAAAACGGAGCTACCTAACAGAACGGTCTTCAATGTGTGCATTCAACTTACGGAGTTAAACTGATGTGTGTTTGCAGGAGTTTCTAAACCCTTTCTGTGAAGAAGTGGAAAACGCATTTTCCCAGCCAAATCCAGGCATTCAAGAAATAGCTGGAAATCTCCGTCTAAAACACAAAAAGAACGTATCTTGCAAACTGCTCTGCTGGGTGTTCGCTCAGCTAAGGGAGTTGAATCCGCCTTCAGAATCAGAGAGTGAGAAGCACGGTTCTTCCAGGAGCTGGGTTTCGTAATACCCGGGTGAACTGGAACAAACGCGGTATTGAGAAATATCTGCTTCTAAAACCAAAACGGAGCTACCTAACAGAACGGTCTTCAATGTGTGCCTTCAACATACGGAGATAAACTGATGTGTGTTTGCAGGAGTTTCTAAACCCTTTCTGTGAAGAAGTGGAAAACGCATTTTCCCAGCCAAATCCAGGCATTCAAGAAATAGCTGGAAATCTCCGTCTAAAACACAAAAAGAACGTATCTTGCAAACTGCTCTGCTGGGTGTTCGCTCAGCTAAGGGAGTTGAATCCGCCTTCAGAATCAGAGAGTGAGAAGCACGGTTCTTCCAGGAGCTGGGTTTCGTAATACCCGGGTGAACTGGAACAAACGCGGTATTGAGAAATATCTGCTTCTAAAACCAAAACGGAGCTACCTAACAGAACGGTCTTCAATGTGTGCATTCAACTTACGGAGTTAAACTGATGTGTGTTTGCAGGAGTTTCTAAACCCTTTCTGTGAAGAAGTGGAAAACGCATTTTCCCAGCCAAATCCAGGCATTCAAGAAATAGCTGGAAATCTCCGTCTGAAACACAAAAAGAACGTATCTTGCAAACTGCTCTGCTGGGTGTTCGCTCAGCTAAGGGAGTTGAATCCGCCTTCAGAATCAGAGAGTGAGAAGCACGGTTCTTCCAGGAGCTTGGTTTCCTTATACCCGGGTGCATTGGAACAAACGCGGTATTGAGAAATATCTGCTTCTAAAACCAAAACGGAGCTAACTAACAGAACGGTCTTCAATGTGTGCATTCAACTTACGGAGTTAAACTGATGTGTGTTTGCAGGAGTTTGTAAACCCTTTCTGTGAAGAACTGGAAAACGCATTTTCCCAGCCAAATCCAGGCATTCTAGAAATAGCTGGAAATCTCCGTCTAAAACACAAAAAGAACGTATCTTGCAAACTGTTCTGCTGGGTGTTCGCTCAGATAAGGGAGTTGAATCCGCCTTCAGAATCAGAGAGTGAGAAGCACGGTTCTTCCAGGAGCTGGGTTTCGTAATACCCGGGTGAATTGGAACAAACGCGGTATTGAGAAATATCTGCTTCTAAAACCAAAACGGAGCTACCTAACAGAACGGTCTTCAATGTGTGCATTCAACTTACGGAGTTAAACTGATGTGTGTTTGCAGGAGTTTCTAAACCCTTTCTGTGAAGAACTGGAAAACGCATTTTCCCAGCCAAATCCAGGCATTCAAGAAATAGCTGGAAATCTCCGTCTAAAACACAAAAAGAACGTATCTTGCAAACTGCTCTGCTGGGTGTTCGCTCAGCTAAGGGAGTTGAATCCGCCTTCAGAATCAGAGAGTGAGAAGCACGGTTCTTCCAGGAGCTGGGTTTCGTTATACCTGGGTGAATTGGAACGAACGCGGTATTGAGAAATATCTGCTTCTAAAACCAAAACGGAGCTACCTAACAGAACGGTCTTCAATGTGTGCATTCAACTTACGGAGTTAAACTGATGTGTGTTTGCAGGAGTTTCTAAACCCTTTCTGTGAAGAAGTGGAAAACGCATTTTCCCAGCCAAATCCAGGCATTCAAGAAATAGCTGGAAATCTCCGTCTGAAACACAAAAAGAACGTATCTTGCAAACTGCTCTGCTGGGTGTTCGCTCAGCTAAGGGAGTTGAATCCGCCTTCAGAATCAGAGAGTGAGAAGCACGGTTCTTCCAGGAGCTTGGTTTCGTTATACTCGGGTGCATTGGAACAAACGCGGTATTGAGAAATATCTGCTTCTAAAACCAAAACGGAGCTAACTAACAGAACGGTCTTCAATGTGTGCATTCAACTTACGGAGTTAAACTGATGTGTGTTTGCAGGAGTTTGTAAACCCTTTCTGTGAAGAACTGGAAAACGCATTTTCCCAGCCAAATCCAGGCATTCTAGAAATAGCTGGAAATCTCCGTCTAAAACACAAAAAGAACGTATCTTGCAAACTGTTCTGCTGGGTGTTCGCTCAGCTAAGGGAGTTGAATCCGCCTTCAGAATCAGAGAGTGAGAAGCACGGTTCTTCCAGGAGCTGGGTTTCGTAATACCCGGGTGAATTGGAACAAACGCGGTATTGAGAAATATCTGCTTCTAAAACCAAAACGGAGCTACCTAACAGAACAATCTTCAATGTGTGCATTCAACTTACGGAGTTAAACTGATGTGTGTTTGCAGGAGTTTCTAAACCCTTTCTGTGAAGAAGTGGAAAACGCATTTTCCCAGCCAAATCCAGGCATTCAAGAAATAGCTGGAAATCTCCGTCTAAAACACAAAAAGAACGTATCTTGCAAACTGCTCTGCTGGGTGTTCGCTCAGCTAAGGGAGTTGAATCCGCCTTCAGAATCAGAGAGTGAGAAGCACGGTTCTTCCAGGAGCTGGGTTTCGTTATACCTGGGTGAATTGGAACAAACGCGGTATTGAGAAATATCTGCTTCTATAACCAAAACGGAGCTACCTAACAGAACGGTCTTCAATGTGTGCATTCAACTTACGGAGTTAAACTGATGTGTGTTTGCAGGAGTTTCTAAACCCTTTCTGTGAAGAAGTGGAAAACGCATTTTCCCAGCCAAATCCAGGCATTCAAGAAATAGCTGGAAATCTCCGTCTAAAACACAAAAAGAACGTATCTTGCAAACTGCTCTGCTGGGTGTTCGCTCAGCTAAGGGAGTTGAATCCGCCTTCAGAATCAGAGAGTGAGAAGCACGGTTCTTCCAGGAGCTTGGTTTTGTTATACCCGGGTGCATTGGAACAAACGCGGTATTGAGAAATATCTGCTTCTAAAACCAAAACGGAGCTAACTAACAGAACGGTCTTCAATGTGTGCATTCAACTTACGGAGTTAAACTGATGTGTGTTTGCAGGAGTTTCTAAACCCTTTCTGTGAAGAACTGGAAAACGCATTTTCCCAGCCAAATCCAGGCATTCTAGAAATAGCTGGAAATCTCCGTCTAAAACACAAAAAGAACGTATCTTGCAAACTGTTCTGCTGGGTGTTCGCTCAGCTAAGGGAGTTGAATCCGCCTTCAGAATCAGAGAGTGAGAAGCACGGTTCTTCCAGGAGCTGGGTTTCGTTATACCTGGGTGAATTGGAACAAACGCGGTATTGAGAAATATCTGCTTCTAAAACCAAAACGGAGCTACCTAACAGAACGGTCTTCAATGTGTGCATTCAACTTACGGAGTTAAACTGATGTGTGTTTGCAGGAGTTTCTAAACCCTTTCTGTGAAGAAGTGGAAAACGCATTTTCCCAGCCAAATCCAGGCATTCAAGAAATAGCTGGAAATCTCCGTCTAAAACACAAAAAGAACGTATCTTGCAAACTGCTCTGCTGGGTGTTCGCTCAGCTAAGGGAGTTGAATCCGCCTTCAGAATCAGAGAGTGAGAAGCACGGTTCTTCCAGGAGCTGGGTTTCGTAATACCCGGGTGAATTGGAACAAACGCGGTATTGAGAAATATCTGCTTCTAAAACCAAAACGGAGCTACCTAACAG
Source organism: Callithrix jacchus (assembly GCF_049354715.1). Lineage (NCBI taxonomy): Eukaryota > Metazoa > Chordata > Mammalia > Primates > Cebidae > Callithrix > Callithrix jacchus. The sequence goes on along the minus strand of NC_133525.1, from coordinate 13,169,587 downwards.
AACGGTCTTCAATGTGTGCATTCAACTTACGGAGTTAAACTGATGTGTGTTTGCAGGAGTTTCTAAACCCTTTCTGTGAAGAAGTGGAAAACGCATTTTGCCAGCCAAATCCAGGCATTCAAGAAATAGCTGGAAATCTCGGTCTAAAACACAAAAAGAACGTATCTTGCAAACTGCTCTGCTGGGTGTTCGCTCAGCTAAGGGAGTTGAATCCGCCTTCAGAATCAGAGAGTGAGAAGCACGGTTCTTCCAGGAGCTGGGTTTCGTTATACCCGGGTGCATTGGAACAAACGCGGTATTGAGAAATATCTGCTTCTAAAACCAAAACGGAGCTACCTAACAGAACGGTCTTCAATGTGTGCCTTCAACTTACGGAGTTAAACTGATGTGTGTTTGCAGGAGTTTCTAAACCCTTTCTGTGAAGAAGTGGAAAACGCATTTCCCAGCCAAATCCAGGCATTCAAGAAATAGCTGGAAATCTCCGTCTAAAACACAAAAAGAACGTATCTTGCAAACTGCTCTGCTGGGTGTTCGCTCAGCTAAGGGAGTTGAATCCGCCTTCAGAATCAGAGAGTGAGAAGCACGGTTCTTCCAGGAGCTGGGTTTCGTAATACCCGGGTGAACTGGAACAAACGCGGTATTGAGAAATATCTGCTTCTAAAACCAAAACGGAGCTACCTAACAGAACGGTCTTCAATGTGTGCATTCAACTTACGGAGTTAAACTGATGTGTGTTTGCAGGAGTTTCTAAACCCTTTCTGTGAAGAAGTGGAAAACGCATTTTCCCAGCCAAATCCAGGCATTCAAGAAATAGCTGGAAATCTCCGTCTGAAACACAAAAAGAACGTATCTTGCAAACTGCTCTGCTGGGTGTTCGCTCAGCTAAGGGAGTTGAATCCGCCTTCAGAATCAGAGAGTGAGAAGCACGGTTCTTCCAGGAGCTTGGTTTCGTTATACCCGGGTGCATTGGAACAAACGCGGTATTGAGAAATATCTGCTTCTAAAACCAAAACGGAGCTAACTAACAGAACGGTCTTCAATGTGTGCATTCAACTTACGGAGTTAAACTGATGTGTGTTTGCAGGAGATTGTAAACCCTTTCTGTGAAGAACTGGAAAACGCATTTTCCCAGCCAAATCCAGGCATTCTAGAAATAGCTGGAAATCTCCGTCTAAAACACAAAAAGAACGTATCTTGCAAACTGTTCTGCTGGGTGTTCGCTCAGCTAAGGGAGTTGAATCCGCCTTCAGAATCAGAGAGTGAGAAGCACGGTTCTTCCAGGAGCTGGGTTTCGTAATACCCGGGTGAATTGGAACAAACGCGGTATTGAGAAATATCTGCTTCTAAAACCAAAACGGAGCTACCTAACAGAACGGTCTTCAATGTGTGCATTCAACTTACGGAGTTAAACTGATGTGTGTTTGCAGGAGTTTCTAAACCCTTTCTGTGAAGAAGTGGAAAACGCATTTTGCCAGCCAAATCCAGGCATTCAAGAAATAGCTGGAAATCTCGGTCTAAAACACAGAAAGAACGTACCTTGCAAACTGCTCTGCTGGGTGTTCGCTCAGCTAAGGGAGTTGAATCCGCCTTCAGAATCATAGAGTGAGAAGCACGGTTCTTCCAGGAGCTGGGTTTCGTTATACCCGGGTGCATTGGAACAAACGCGGTATTGAGAAATATCTGCTTCTAAAACCAAAACGGAGCTACCTAACAGAACGGTCTTCAATGTGTGCCTTCAACTTACGGAGCTAAACTGATGTGTGTTTGCAGGAGTTTCTAAACCCTTTCTGTGAAGAAGTGGAAAACGCATTTTCCCAGCCAAATCCAGGCATTCAAGAAATAGCTGGAAATCTCCGTCTAAAACACAAAAAGAACGTATCTTGCAAACTGCTCTGCTGGGTGTTCGCTCAGCTAAGGGAGTTGAATCCGCCTTCAGAATCAGAGAGTGAGAAGCACGGTTCTTCCAGGAGCTGGGTTTCGTAATACCCGGGTGAACTGGAACAAACGCGGTATTGAGAAATATCTGCTTCTAAAACCAAAACGGAGCTACCTAACAGAACGGTCTTCAATGTGTGCATTCAACTTACGGAGTTAAACTGATGTGTGTTTGCAGGAGTTTCTAAACCCTTTCTGTGAAGAACTGGAAAACGCATTTTCGCAGCCAAATCCAGGCATTCAAGAAATAGCTGGAAATCTCCGTCTGAAACACAAAAAGAACGTATCTTGCAAACTGCTCTGCTGGGTGTTCGCTCAGCTAAGGGAGTTGAATCCGCCTTCAGAATCAGAGAGTGAGAAGCACGGTTCTTCCAGGAGCTTGGTTTCGTTATACCCGGGTGCATTGGAACAAACGCGGTATTGAGAAATATCTGCTTCTAAAACCAAAACGGAGCTAACTAACAGAACGGTCTTCAATGTGTGCATTCAACTTACGGAGTTAAACTGATGTGTGTTTGCAGGAGTTTGTAAACCCTTTCTGTGAAGAACTGGAAAACGCATTTTCCCAGCCAAATCCAGGCATTCTAGAAATAGCTGGAAATCTCCGTCTAAAACACAAAAAGAACGTATCTTGCAAACTGTTCTGCTGGGTGTTCGCTCAGCTAAGGGAGTTGAATCCGCCTTCAGAATCAGAGAGTGAGAAGCACGGTTCTTCCAGGAGCTGGGTTTCCTAATACCCGGGTGAATTGGAACAAACGCGGTATTGAGAAATATCTGCTTCTAAAACCAAAACGGAGCTACCTAACAGAACGGTCTTCAATGTGTGCATTCAACTTACGGAGTTAAACTGATGTGTGTTTGCAGGAGTTTCTAAACCCTTTCTGTGAAGAAGTGGAAAACGCTTTTTCCCAGCCAAATCCAGGCATTCAAGAAATAGCTGGAAATCTCCGTCTGAAACACAAAAAGAACGTATCTTGCAAACTGCTCTGCTGGGTGTTCGCTCAGCTAAGGGAGTTGAATCCGCCTTCAGAATCAGAGAGTGAGAAGCACGGTTCTTCCAGGAGCTTGGTTTCGTTATACCCGGGTGCATTGGATAAAACGCGGTATTGAGAAATATCTGCTTCTAAAACCAAAACGGAGCTAACTAACAGAACGGTCTTCAATGTGTGCATTCAACTTACGGAGTTAAACTGATGTGTGTTTGCAGGAGTTTGTAAACCCTTTCTGTGAAGAACTGGAAAACGCATTTTCCCAGCCAAATCCAGGCATTCTAGAAATAGCTGGAAATCTCCGTCTAAAACACAGAAAGAACGTATCTTGCAAACTGTTCTGCTGGGTGTTCGCTCAGCTAAGGGAGTTGAATCCGCCTTCAGAATCAGAGAGTGAGAAGCACGGTTCTTCCAGGAGCTGGGTTTCGTAATACCCGGGTGAATTGGAACAAACGCGGTATTGAGAAATATCTGCTTCTAAAACCAAAACGGAGCTACCTAACAGAACGGTCTTCAATGTGTGCATTCAACTTACGGAGTTAAACTGATGTGTGTTTGCAGGAGTTTCTAAACCCTTTCTGTGAAGAACTGGAAAACGCATTTTCCCAGCCAAATCCAGGCATTCAAGAAATAGCTGGAAATCTCCGTCTAAAACACAAAAAGAACGTATCTTGCAAACTGCTCTGCTGGGTGTTCGCTCAGCTAAGGGAGTTGAATCCGCCTTCAGAATCAGAGAGTGAGAAGCACGGTTCTTCCAGGAGCTGGGTTTCGTTATACCTGGGTGAATTGGAACGAACGCGGTATTGAGAAATATCTGCTTCTAAAACCAAAACGGAGCTACCTAACAGAACGGTCTTCAATGTGTGCATTCAACTTACGGAGTTAAACTGATGTGTGTTTGCAGGAGTTTCTAAACCCTTTCTGTGAAGAAGTGGAAAACGCATTTTCCCAGCCAAATCCAGGCATTCAAGAAATAGCTGGAAATCTCCGTCTGAAACACAAAAAGAACGTATCTTGCAAACTGCTCTGCTGGGTGTTCGCTCAGCTAAGGGAGTTGAATCCGCCTTCAGAATCAGAGAGTGAGAAGCACGGTTCTTCCAGGAGCTTGGTTTCGTTATACTCGGGTGCATTGGAACAAACGCGGTATTGAGAAATATCTGCTTCTAAAACCAAAACGGAGCTAACTAACAGAACGGTCTTCAATGTGTGCATTCAACTTACGGAGTTAAACTGATGTGTGTTTGCAGGAGTTTGTAAACCCTTTCTGTGAAGAACTGGAAAACGCATTTTCCCAGCCAAATCCAGGCATTCTAGAAATAGCTGGAAATCTCCGTCTAAAACACAAAAAGAACGTATCTTGCAAACTGTTCTGCTGGGTGTTCGCTCAGCTAAGGGAGTTGAATCCGCCTTCAGAATCAGAGAGTGAGAAGCACGGTTCTTCCAGGAGCTGGGTTTCGTAATACCCGGGTGAATTGGAACAAACGCGGTATTGAGAAATATCTGCTTCTAAAACCAAAACGGAGCTACCTAACAGAACAATCTTCAATGTGTGCATTCAACTTACGGAGTTAAACTGATGTGTGTTTGCAGGAGTTTCTAAACCCTTTCTGTGAAGAAGTGGAAAACGCATTTTCCCAGCCAAATCCAGGCATTCAAGAAATAGCTGGAAATCTCCGTCTAAAACACAAAAAGAACGTATCTTGCAAACTGCTCTGCTGGGTGTTCGCTCAGCTAAGGGAGTTGAATCCGCCTTCAGAATCAGAGAGTGAGAAGCACGGTTCTTCCAGGAGCTGGGTTTCGTTATACCTGGGTGAATTGGAACAAACGCGGTATTGAGAAATATCTGCTTCTAAAACCAAAACGGAGCTACCTAACAGAACGGTCTTCAATGTGTGCATTCAACTTACGGAGTTAAACTGATGTGTGTTTGCAGGAGTTTCTAAACCCTTTCTGTGAAGAAGTGGAAAACGCATTTTCCCAGCCAAATCCAGGCATTCAAGAAATAGCTGGAAATCTCCGTCTAAAACACAAAAAGAACGTATCTTGCAAACTGTTCTGCTGGGTGTTCGCTCAGCTAAGGGAGTTGAATCCGCCTTCAGAATCAGAGAGTGAGAAGCACGGTTCTTCCAGGAGCTTGGTTTTGTTATACCCGGGTGCATTGGAACAAACGCGGTATTGAGAAATATCTGCTTCTAAAACCAAAACGGAGCTAACTAACAGAACGGTCTTCAATGTGTGCATTCAACTTACGGAGTTAAACTGATGTGTGTTTGCAGGAGTTTCTAAACCCTTTCTGTGAAGAACTGGAAAACGCATTTTCCCAGCCAAATCCAGGCATTCTAGAAATAGCTGGAAATCTCCGTCTAAAACACAAAAAGAACGTATCTTGCAAACTGTTCTGCTGGGTGTTCGCTCAGCTAAGGGAGTTGAATCCGCCTTCAGAATCAGAGAGTGAGAAGCACGGTTCTTCCAGGAGCTGGGTTTCGTTATACCTGGGTGAATTGGAACAAACGCGGTATTGAGAAATATCTGCTTCTAAAACCAAAACGGAGCTACCTAACAGAACGGTCTTCAATGTGTGCATTCAACTTACGGAGTTAAACTGATGTGTGTTTGCAGGAGTTTCTAAACCCTTTCTGTGAAGAAGTGGAAAACGCATTTTCCCAGCCAAATCCAGGCATTCAAGAAATAGCTGGAAATCTCCGTCTAAAACACAAAAAGAACGTATCTTGCAAACTGCTCTGCTGGGTGTTCGCTCAGCTAAGGGAGTTGAATCCGCCTTCAGAATCAGAGAGTGAGAAGCACGGTTCTTCCAGGAGCTGGGTTTCGTAATACCCGGGTGAATTGGAACAAACGCGGTATTGAGAAATATCTGCTTCTAAAACCAAAACGGAGCTACCTAACAGAACGGTCTTCAATGTGTGCATTCAACTTACGGAGTTAAACTGATGTGTGTTTGCAGGAGTTTCTAAACCCTTTCTGTGAAGAAGTGGAAAACGCATTTTGCCAGCCAAATCCAGGCATTCAAGAAATAGCTGGAAATCTCGGTCTAAAACACAAAAAGAACGTATCTTGCAAACTGCTCTGCTGGGTGTTCGCTCAGCTAAGGGAGTTGAATCCGCCTTCAGAATCAGAGAGTGAGAAGCACGGTTCTTCCAGGAGCTGGGTTTCGTTATACCCGGGTGCATTGGAACAAACGCGGTATTGAGAAATATCTGCTTCTAAAACCAAAACGGAGCTACCTAACAGAACGGTCTTCAATGTGTGCCTTCAACTTACGGAGTTAAACTGATGTGTGTTTGCAGGAGTTTCTAAACCCTTTCTGTGAAGAAGTGGAAAACGCATTTCCCAGCCAAATCCAGGCATTCAAGAAATAGCTGGAAATCTCCGTCTAAAACACAAAAAGAACGTATCTTGCAAACTGCTCTGCTGGGTGTTCGCTCAGCTAAGGGAGTTGAATCCGCCTTCAGAATCAGAGAGTGAGAAGCACGGTTCTTCCAGGAGCTGGGTTTCGTAATACCCGGGTGAACTGGAACAAACGCGGTATTGAGAAATATCTGCTTCTAAAACCAAAACGGAGCTACCTAACAGAACGGTCTTCAATGTGTGCCTTCAACTTACGGAGTTAAACTGATGTGTGTTTGCAGGAGTTTCTAAACCCTTTCTGTGAAGAAGTGGAAAACGCATTTTCCCAGCCAAATCCAGGCATTCAAGAAATAGCTGGAAATCTCCGTCTAAAACACAAAAAGAACGTATCTTGCAAACTGCTCTGCTGGGTGTTCGCTCAGCTAAGGGAGTTGAATCCGCCTTCAGAATCAGAGAGTGAGAAGCACGGTTCTTCCAGGAGCTGGGTTTCGTAATACCCGGGTGAACTGGAACAAACGCGGTATTGAGAAATATCTGCTTCTAAAACCAAAACGGAGCTACCTAACAGAACGGTCTTCAATGTGTGCATTCAACTTACGGAGTTAAACTGATGTGTGTTTGCAGGAGTTTCTAAACCCTTTCTGTGAAGAAGTGGAAAACGCATTTTCCCAGCCAAATCCAGGCATTCAAGAAATAGCTGGAAATCTCCGTCTGAAACACAAAAAGAACGTATCTTGCAAACTGCTCTGCTGGGTGTTCGCTCAGCTAAGGGAGTTGAATCCGCCTTCAGAATCAGAGAGTGAGAAGCACGGTTCTTCCAGGAGCTTGGTTTCGTTATACCCGGGTGCATTGGAACAAACGCGGTATTGAGAAATATCTGCTTCTAAAACCAAAACGGAGCTAACTAACAGAACGGTCTTCAATGTGTGCATTCAACTTACGGAGTTAAACTGATGTGTGTTTGCAGGAGATTGTAAACCCTTTCTGTGAAGAACTGGAAAACGCATTTTCCCAGCCAAATCCAGGCATTCTAGAAATAGCTGGAAATCTCCGTCTAAAACACAAAAAGAACGTATCTTGCAAACTGTTCTGCTGGGTGTTCGCTCAGCTAAGGGAGTTGAATCCGCCTTCAGAATCAGAGAGTGAGAAGCACGGTTCTTCCAGGAGCTGGGTTTCGTAATACCCGGGTGAATTGGAACAAACGCGGTATTGAGAAATATCTGCTTCTAAAACCAAAACGGAGCTACCTAACAGAACGGTCTTCAATGTGTGCATTCAACTTACGGAGTTAAACTGATGTGTGTTTGCAGGAGTTTCTAAACCCTTTCTGTGAAGAAGTGGAAAACGCATTTTCCCAGCCAAATCCAGGCATTCAAGAAATAGCTGGAAATCTCCGTCTAAAACACAAAAAGAACGTATCTTGCAAACTGCTCTGCTGGGTGTTCGCTCAGCTAAGGGAGTTGAATCCGCCTTCAGAATCAGAGAGTGAGAAGCACGGTTCTTCCAGGAGCTGGGTTTCGTTATACCAGGGTGAATTGGAACAAACGCGGTATTGAGAAATATCTGCTTCTAAAACCAAAACGGAGCTACCTAACAGAACGGTCTTCAATGTGTGCATTCAACTTACGGAGTTAAACTGATGTGTGTTTGCAGGAGTTTCTAAACCCTTTCTGTGAAGAAGTGGAAAACGCATTTTCCCAGCCAAATCCAGGCATTCAAGAAATAGCTGGAAATCTCCGTCTAAAACACAAAAAGAACGTATCTTGCAAACTGCTCTGCTGGGTGTTCGCTCAGCTAAGGGAGTTGAATCCGCCTTCAGAATCAGAGAGTGAGAAGCACGGTTCTTCCAGGAGCTTGGTTTTGTTATACCCGGGTGCATTGGAACAAACGCGGTATTGAGAAATATCTGCTTCTAAAACCAAAACGGAGCTAACTAACAGAACGGTCTTCAATGTGTGCCTTCAACTTACGGAGTTAAACTGATGTGTGTTTGCAGGAGTTTCTAAACCCTTTCTGTGAAGAACTGGAAAACGCATTTTCCCAGCCAAATCCAGGCATTCTAGAAATAGCTGGAAATCTCCGTCTAAAACACAAAAAGAACGTATCTTGCAAACTGTTCTGCTGGGTGTTCGCTCAGCTAAGGGAGTTGAATCCGCCTTCAGAATCAGAGAGTGAGAAGCACGGTTCTTCCAGGAGCTGGGTTTCGTTATACCTGGGTGAATTGGAACAAACGCGGTATTGAGAAATATCTGCTTCTAAAACCAAAACGGAGCTACCTAACAGAACGGTCTTCAATGTGTGCATTCAACTTACGGAGTTAAACTGATGTGTGTTTGCAGGAGTTTCTAAACCCTTTCTGTGAAGAAGTTGAAAACGCATTTTCCCAGCCAAATCCAGGCATTCAAGAAATAGCTGGAAATCTCCGTCTAAAACACAAAAAGAACGTATCATGCAAACTGCTCTGCTGGGTGTTCGCTCAGCTAAGGGAGTTGAATCCGCCTTCAGAATCAGAGAGTGAGAAGCACGGTTCTTCCAGGAGCTGGGTTTCGTAATACCCGGGTGAATTGGAACAAACGCGGTATTGAGAAATATCTGCTTCTAAAACCAAAACGGAGCTACCTAACAGAACGGTCTTCAATGTGTGCATTCAACTTACGGAGTTAAACTGATGTGTGTTTGCAGGAGTTTCTAAACCCTTTCTGTGAAGAAGTGGAAAACGCATTTTCCCAGCCAAATCCAGGCATTCAAGAAATAGCTGGTAATCTCCGTCTAAAACACAAAAAGAACGTATCTTGCAAACTGCTCTGCTGGGTGTTCGCTCAGCTAAGGGAGTTGAATCCGCCTTCAGAATCAGAGAGTGAGAAGCACGGTTCTTCCAGGAGCTGGGTTTCGTTATACCCGGGTGCTTTGGAACAAACGCGGTATTGAGAAATATCTGCTTCTAAAACCAAAACGGAGCTACCTAACAGAACGGTCTTCAATGTGTGCATTCAACTTACGGAGTTAAACTGATGTGTGTTTGCAGGAGTTTCTAAACCCTTTCTGTGAAGAAGTGGAAAACGCATTTTCCCAGCCAAATCCAGGCATTCAAGAAATAGCTGGAAATCTCCGTCTAAAACACAAAAAGAACGTATCTTGCAAACTACTCTGCTGGGTGTTCGCTCAGCTAAGGGAGTTGAATCCGCCTTCAGAATCAGAGAGTGAGAAGCACGGTTCTTCCAGGAGCTGGGTTTCGTAATACCCGGGTGAACTGGAACAAACGCGGTATTGAGAAATATCTGCTTCTAAAACCAAAACGGAGCTACCTAACAGAACGGTCTTCAATGTGTGCATTCAACTTACGGAGTTAAACTGATGTGTGTTTGCAGGAGTTTCTAAACCCTTTCTGTGAAGAAGTGGAAAACGCATTTTCCCAGCCAAATCCAGGCATTCAAGAAATAGCTGGAAATCTCCGTCTGAAACACAAAAAGAACGTATCTTGCAAACTGCTCTGCTGGGTGTTCGCTCAGCTAAGGGAGTTGAATCCGCCTTCAGAATCAGAGAGTGAGAAGCACGGTTCTTCCAGGAGCTTGGTTTCGTTATACCCGGGTGCATTGGAACAAACGCGGTATTGAGAAATATCTGCTTCTAAAACCAAAACGGAGCTAACTAACAGAACGGTCTTCAATGTGTGCATTCAACTTACGGAGTTAAACTGATGTGTGTTTGCAGGAGTTTGTAAACCCTTTCTGTGAAGAACTGGAAAACGCAATTTCCCAGCCAAATCCAGGCATTCTAGAAATAGCTGGAAATCTCCGTCTAAAACAAAAAAAGAACGTATCTTGCAAACTGTTCTGCTGGGTGTTCGCTCAGCTAAGGGAGTTGAATCCGCCTTCAGAATCAGAGAGTGAGAAGCACGGTTCTTCCAGGAGCTGGGTTTCGTAATACCCGGGTGAATTGGAACAAACGCGGTATTGAGAAATATCTGCTTCTAAAACCAAAACGGAGCTACCTAACAGAACGGTCTTCAATGTGTGCATTCAACTTACAGAGTTAAACTGATGTGTGTTTGCAGGAGTTTCTAAACCCTTTCTGTGAAGAAGTGGAAAACGCATTTTCCCAGCCAAATCCAGGCATTCAAGAAATAGCTGGAAATCTCCGTCTAAAACACAAAAAGAACGTATCTTGCAAACTGCTCTGCTGGGTGTTCGCTCAGCTAAGGGAGTTGAATCCGCCTTCAGAATCAGAGAGTGAGAAGCACGGTTCTTCCAGGACCTGGATTTCGTAATACACGGGTGAATTGGAACAAACGCGGTATTGAGAAATATCTGCTTCTAAAACCAAAACGGAGCTACCTAACAGAACGGTCTTCAATGTGTCCATTCAACTTACGGAGTTAAACTGATGTGTGTTTGCAGGAGTTTCTAAACCCTTTCTGTGAAGAAGTGGAAAACGCATTTTCCCAGCCAAATCCAGGCATTCAAGAAATAGCTGGAAATCTCCGTCTAAAACACAAAAAGAACGTATCTTGCAAACTGCTCTGCTGGGTGTTCGCTCAGCTAAGGGAGTTGAATCCGCCTTCAGAATCAGAGAGTGAGAAGCACGGTTCTTCCAGGAGCTGGGTTTCGTAATACCCGGGTGAATTGGAACAAACGCGGTATTGAGAAATATCTGCTTCTCAAACCAAAACGGAGCTACCTAACAGAACGGTCTTCAATGTGTGCATTCAACTTACGGAGTTAAACTGATGTGTGTTTGCAGGAGTTTCTAAACCCTTTCTGTGAAGAAGTGGAAAACGCATTTTCCCAGCCAAATCCAGGCATTCAAGAAATAGCTGGAAATCTCCGTCTAAAACACAAAAAGAACGTATCTTGCAAACTGCTCTGCTGGGTGTTCGCTCAGCTAAGGGAGTTGAATCCGCCTTCAGAATCAGAGAGTGAGAAGCACGGTTCTTCCAGGAGCTGGGTTTCGTTATACCCGGGTGCATTGGAACAAACGCGGTATTGAGAAATATCTGCTTCTAAAACCAAAACGGAGCTACCTAACAGAACGGTCTTCAATGTGTGCCTTCAACTTACGGAGTTAAACTGATGTGTGTTTGCAGGAGTTTCTAAACCCTTTCTGTGAAGAAGTGGAAAACGCATTTTCCCAGCCAAATCCAGGCATTCAAGAAATAGCTGGAAATCTCCGTCTAAAACACAAAAAGAACGTATCTTGCAAACTGCTCTGCTGGGTGTTCGCTCAGCTAAGGGAGTTGAATCCGCCTTCAGAATCAGAGAGTGAGAAGCACGGTTCTTCCAGGAGCTGGGTTTCGTAATACCCGGGTGAATTGGAACAAACGCGGTATTGAGAAATATCTGCTTCTAAAACCAAAACGGAGCTACCTAACAGAACGGTCTTCAATGTGTGCATTCAACTTCCGGAGTTAAACTGATGTGTGTTTGCAGGAGTTTCTAAACCCTTTCTGTGAAGAAGTGGAAAACGCATTTTCCCAGCCAAATCCAGGCATTCAAGAAATAGCTGGAAATCTCCTTGTAAAACACAAAAAGAACGTATCTTGCAAACTGCTCTGCTGGGTGTTCGCTCAGCTAAGGGAGTTGAATCCGCCTTCAGAATCAGAGAGTGAGAAGCACGGTTCTTCCAGGAGCTGGGTTTCGTTATACCCGGGTGCATTGGAACAAACGCGGTATTGAGAAATATCTGCTTCTAAAACCAAAACGGAGCTACCTAACAGAACGGTCTTCAATGTGTGCCTTCAACTTACGGAGTTAAACTGATGTGTGTTTGCAGGAGTTTCTAAACCCTTTCTGTGAAGAAGTGGAAAACGCATTTTCCCAGCCAAATCCAGGCATTCAAGAAATAGCTGGAAATCTCCGTCTAAAACACAAAAAGAACGTATCTTGCAAACTGCTCTGCTGGGTGTTCGCTCAGCTAAGGGAGTTGAATCCGCCTTCAGAATCAGAGAGTGAGAAGCACGGTTCTTCCAGGAGCTGGATTTCGTAATACCCGGGTGAATTGGAACAAAAGCGGTATTGAGAAATATCTGCTTCTAAAACCAAAACGGAGCTACCTAAAAGAACGGTCTTCAATGTGTGCATTCAACTTACGGAGTTAAACTGATGTGTGTTTGCAGGAGTTTCTAAACCCTTTCTGTGAAGAAGTGGAAAACGCATTTTCCCAGCCAAATCCAGGCATTCAAGAAATAGCTGGAAATCTCCGTCTAAAACACAAAAAGAACGTATCTTGCAAACTGCTCTGCTGGGTGTTCGCTCAGCTAAGGGAGTTGAATCCGCCTTCAGAATCAGGGAGTGAGAAGCACGGTTCTTCCAGGAGCTGGGTTTCGTTATACCCGGGTGAATTGGAACAAACGCGGTATTGAGAAATATCTGCTTCTAAAACCAAAACGGAGCTACCTAACAGAACGGTCTTCAATGTGTGCATTCAACTTACGGAGTTAAACTGATGTGTGTTTGCAGGAGTTTCTAAACCCTTTCTGTGAAGAAGTGGAAAACGCATTTTCCCAGCCAAATCCAGGCATTCAAGAAATAGCTGGAAATCTCCGTCTGAAACACAAAAAGAACGTATCTTGCAAACTGCTCTGCTGGGTGTTCGCTCAGCTAAGGGAGTTGAATCCGCCTTCAGAATCAGAGTGAGAAGCACGGTTCTTCCAGGAGCTTGGTTTCGTTATACCCGGGTGCATTGGAACAAACGCGGTATTGAGAAATATCTGCTTCTAAAACCAAAACGGAGCTAACTAACAGAACGGTCTTCAATGTGTGCATTCAACTTACGGAGTTAAACTGATGTGTGTTTGCAGGAGTTTCTAAACCCTTTCTGTGAAGAAGTGGAAAACGCATTTTCCCAGCCAAATCCAGGCATTCTAGAAATAGCTGGAAATCTCCGTCTAAAACACAAAAAGAACGTATCTTGCAAACTGTTCTGCTGGGTGTTCGCTCAGCTAAGGGAGTTGAATCCGCCTTCAGAATCAGAGAGTGAGAAGCACGGTTCTTCCAGGAGCTGGGTTTCGTAATACCCGGGTGAATTGGAACAAACGCGGTATTAAGAAATATCTGCTTCTAAAACCAAAACGGAGCTACCTAACAGAACGGTCTTCAATGTGTGCATTCAACTTACGGAGTTAAACTGATGTGTGTTTGCAGGAGTTTCTAAACCCTTTCTGTGAAGAAGTGGAAAACGCATTTTCCCAGCCAAATCAAGGCATTCAAGAAATAGATGGAAATCTCCGTCTAAAACACAAAAAGAACGTATCTTGCAAACTGCTCTGCTGGGTGTTCGCTCAGCTAAGGGAGTTGAATCCGCCTTCAGAATCAGAGAGTGAGAAGCACGGTTCTTCCAAGAGCTGGGTTTCGTTATACCCGGGTGCATTGGAACAAACGCGGTATTCAGAAATATCTTCTTCTAAAACCAAAACGGAGCTACCTAACAGAACGGTCTTCAATGTGTGCATTCAACTTACGGAGTTAAACTGATGTGTGTTTGCAGGAGTTTCTAAACCCTTTCTGTGAAGAAGTGGAAAACGCATTTTCCCAGCCAAATCCAGGCATTCAAGAAATAGCTGGAAATCTCCGTCTAAAACACAAAAAGAACGTATCTTGCAAACTGCTCTGCTGGGTGTTCGCTCAGCTAAGGGAGTTGAATCCGCCTTCAGAATCAGAGAGTGAGAAGCACGGTTCTTCCAGGAGCTGGGTTTCGTAATACCCGGGTGAGCTGGAACAAACGCGGTATTGAGAAATATCTGCTTCTAAAACCAAAACGGAGCTACCTAACAGAACGGTCTTCAATGTGTGCATTCAACTTACGGAGTTAAACTGATGTGTGTTTGCAGGAGTTTCTAAACCCTTTCTGTGAAGAAGTGGAAAACGCATTTTCCCAGCCAAATCCAGGCATTCTAGAAATTGCTGGAAATCTCCGTCTAAAACACAAAAAGAACGTATCTTGCAAACTGTTCTGCTGGGTGTTCGCTCAGCTAAGGGAGTTGAATCCGCCTTCAGAATCAGAGAGTGAGAAGCACGGTTCTTCCAGGAGCTTGGTTTCGTTATACCCCGGTGAATTGGAACAAACGCGGTATTGAGAAATATTTGCTTCTAAAACCAAAACGGAGCTACCTAACAGAACGGTCTTCAATGTGTGCATTCAACTTACGGAGTTAAACTGATGTGTGTTTGCAGGAGTTTCTAAACCCTTTCTGTGAAGAAGTGGAAAACGCATTTTCCCAGCCAAATCCAGGCATTCAAGAAATAGCTGGAAATCTCCGTCTAAAACACAAAAAGAACGTATCTTGCAAACTGCTCTGCTGGGTGTTCGCTCAGCTAAGGGAGTTGAATCCACCTTCAGAATCAGAGAGTGAGAAGCACGGTTCTTCCAGGAGCTTGGTTTTGTTATACCCGAGTGCATTGGAACAAATGCGGTATTGAGAAATATCTGCTTCTAAAACCAAAACGGAGCTAACTAACAGAACGGTCTTCAATGTGTGCATTCAGCTTACGGAGTTAAACTGATGTGTGTTTGCAGGAGTTTCTAAACCCTTTCTGTGAAGAACTGGAAAACGCATTTTCCCAGCCAAATCCAGGCATTCTAGAAATAGCTGGAAATCTCCGTCTAAAACACAAAAAGAACGTATCTTGCAAACTGTTCTGCTGGGTGTTCGCTCAGCTAAGGGAGTTGAATCCGCCTTCAGAATCAGAGAGTGAGAAGCACGGTTCTTCCAGGAGCTGGGTTTCGTTATACCTGGGTGAATTGGAACAAACGCGGTATTGAGAAATATCTGCTTCTAAAACCAAAACGGAGCTACCTAACAGAACGGTCTTCAATGTGTGCATTCAACTTACGGAGTTAAACTGATGTGTGTTTGCAGGAGTTTCTAAACCCTTTCTGTGAAGAAGTGGAAAACGCATTTTCCCAGCCAAATCCAGGCATTCAAGAAATAGCTGGAAATCTCCGTCTAAAACACAAAAAGAACGTATCTTGCAAACTGCTCTGCTGGGTGTTCGCTCAGCTAAGGGAGTTGAATCCGCCTTCAGAATCAGAGAGTGAGAAGCACGGTTCTTCCAGGAGCTGGGTTTCGTAATACCCGGGTGAATTGGAACAAACGCGGTATTGAGAAATATCTGCTTCTAAAACCAAAACGGAGCTACCTAACAGAACGGTCTTCAATGTGTGCATTCAACTTACGGAGTTAAACTGATGTGTGTTTGCAGGAGTTTCTAAACCCTTTCTGTGAAGAAGTGGAAAACGCATTTTGCCAGCCAAATCCAGGCATTCAAGAAATAGCTGGAAATCTCGGTCTAAAACACAAAAAGAACGTATCTTGCAAACTGCTCTGCTGGGTGTTCGCTCAGCTAAGGGAGTTGAATCCGCCTTCAGAATCAGAGAGTGAGAAGCACGGTTCTTCCAGGAGCTGGGTTTCGTTATACCCGGGTGCATTGGAACAAACGCGGTATTGAGAAATATCTGCTTCTAAAACCAAAACGGAGCTACCTAACAGAACGGTCTTCAATGTGTGCCTTCAACTTACGGAGTTAAACTGATGTGTGTTTGCAGGAGTTTCTAAACCCTTTCTGTGAAGAAGTGGAAAATGCATTTTCCCAGCCAAATCCAGGCATTCAAGAAATAGCTGGAAATCTCCGTCGAAAACACAAAAAGAACGTATCTTGCAAACTGCTCTGCTGGCTGTTCGCTCAGCTAAGGGAGTTGAATCCGCCTTCAGAATCAGAGAGTGAGAAGCACGGTTCTTCCAGGAGCTGGGTTTCGTAATACCCGGGTGAACTGGAACAAACGCGGTATTGAGAAATATCTGCTTCTAAAACCAAAACGGAGCTACCTAACAGAACGGTCTTCAATGTGTGCATTCAACTTACGGAGTTAAACTGATGTGTGTTTGCAGGAGTTTCTAAACCCTTTCTGTGAAGAAGTGGAAAACGCATTTTCCCAGCCAAATCCAGGCATTCAAGAAATAGCTGGAAATCTCCGTCTAAAACACAAAAAGAACGTATCTTGCAAACTGCTCTGCTGGGTGTTCGCTCAGCTAAGGGAGTTGAATCCGCCTTCAGAATCAGAGAGTGAGAAGCACGGTTCTTCCAGGACCTGGATTTCGTAATACACGGGTGAATTGGAACAAACGCGGTATTGAGAAATATCTGCTTCTAAAACCAAAACGGAGCTACCTAACAGAACGGTCTTCAATGTGTCCATTCAACTTACGGAGTTAAACTGATGTGTGTTTGCAGGAGTTTCTAAACCCTTTCTGTGAAGAAGTGGAAAACGCATTTTCCCAGCCAAATCCAGGCATTCAAGAAATAGCTGGAAATCTCCGTCTAAAACACAAAAAGAACGTATCTTGCAAACTGCTCTGCTGGGTGTTCGCTCAGCTAAGGGAGTTGAATCCGCCTTCAGAATCAGAGAGTGAGAAGCACGGTTCTTCCAGGAGCTGGGTTTCGTAATACCCGGGTGAACTGGAACAAACGCGGTATTGAGAAATATCTGCTTCTAAAACCAAAACGGAGCTACCTAACAGAACGGTCTTCAATGTGTGCATTCAACTTACGGAGTTAAACTGATGTGTGTTTGCAGGAGTTTCTAAACCCTTTCTGTGAAGAAGTGGAAAACGAATTTTCCCAGCCAAATCCAGGCATTCAAGAAATAGCTGGAAATCTCCGTCTAAAACACAAAAAGAACGTATCTTGCAAACTGCTCTGCTAAGTGTTCGCTCCGCTAAGGGAGTTGAATCCGCCTTCAGAATCAGAGAGTGAGAAGCATGGTTCTTCCAGGAGCTGGGTTTCGTAATACCCGGGTGAATTGGAACAAACGCTGTATTGAGAAATATCTGCTTCTAAAACCAAAACGGAGCTACCTAACAGAACGGTCTTCAATGTGTGCATTCAACTTACGGAGTTAAACTGATGTGTGTTTGCAGGAGTTTCTAAACCCTTTCTGTGAAGAAGTGGAAAACGCATTTTCCCAGCCAAATCCAGGCATTCAAGAAATAGCTGGAAATCTCCGTCTAAAACACAAAAAGAACGTATCTTGCAAACTGCTCTGCTGGGTGTTCGCTCAGCTAAGAAAGTTGAATCCGCCTTCAGAATCAGAGAGTGAGAAGCACGGTTCTTCCAGGAGCTTGGTTTCTTTATACCCGGGTGCATTGGAACAAACGCCGTATTGAGAAATATCTGCTTCTAAAACCAAAACGGAGCTAACTAACAGAACGGTCTTCAATGTGTGCATTCAACTTACAAAGTTAAACTGATGTGTGTTTGCAGGAGTTTCTAAACCCTTTCTGTGAAGAACTGGAAAACGCATTTTCCCAGCCAAATCCAGGCATTCTAGAAATAGCTGGAAATCTCCGTCTAAAACACAAAAAGAACGTATCTTGCAAACTGTTCTGCTGGGTGTTCGCTCAGCTAAGGGAGTTGAATCCGCCTTCAGAATCAGAGAGTGAGAAGCACGGTTCTTCCAGGAGCTGGGTTTCGTTATACCCGGGTGCATTGGAACAAACGCGGTATTGAGAAATATCTGCTTCTAAAACCAAAACGGAGCTACCTAACAGAACGGTCTTCAATGTGTGCCTTCAACTTACGGAGTCAAACTGATGTGTGTTTGCAGGAGTTTCTAAACCCTTTCTGTGAAGAAGTGGAAAACGCATTTTCCCAGCCAAATCCAGGCATTCAAGAAATAGCTGGAAATCTCCGTCTAAAACACAAAAAGAACGTATCTTGCAAACTGCTCTGCTGGGTGTTCGCTCAGCTAAGGGAGTTGAATCCGCCTTCAGAATCAGAGAGTGAGAAGCACGGTTCTTCCAGGAGCTGGGTTTCGTAATACCCGGGTGAATTGGAACAAACGCGGTATTGAGAAATATCTGCTTCTAAAACCAAAACGGAGCTACCTAACAGAACGGTCTTCAATGTGTGCATTCAACTTACGGAGTTAAACTGATGTGTGTTTGCAGGAGTTTCTAAACCCTTTCTGTGAAGAAGTGGAAAACGCATTTTCCCAGCCAAATCCAGGCATTCAAGAAATAGCTGGAAATCTCCGTCTAAAACACAAAAAGAACGTATCTTGCAAACTGCTCTGCTGGGTGTTCGCTCAGCTAAGGGAGTTGAATCCGCCTTCAGAATCAGAGAGTGAGAAGCACGGTTCTTCCAGGAGCTGGGTTTCGTAATACCCGGGTGAATTGGAACAAACGCGGTATTGAGAAATATCTGCTTCTAAAACCAAAACGGAGCTACCTAACAGAACGGTCTTCAATGTGTGCATTCAACTTACGGAGTTAAACTGATGTGTGTTTGCATTAGTTTCTAAACCCTTTCTGTAAAGAAGTGGAAAACGCATTTTCCCAGCCAAATCCAGGCATTCAAGAAATAGCTGGAAATCTCCGTCTAAAACACAAAAAGAACGTATCTTGCAAACTGCTCTGCTGGGTGTTCGCTCAGCTAAGGGAGTTGAATCCGCCTTCAGAATCAGAGAGTGAGAAGCACGGTTCTTCCAGGAGCTGGGTTTCGTTATACCCGGGTGCATTGGAACAAACGCGGTATTGAGAAATATCTGCTTCTAAAACCAAAACGGAGCTACCTAACAGAACGGTCTTCAATGTGTGCATTCAACTTACGGAGTTAAACTGATGTGTGTTTGCAGGAGTTTCTAAACCCTTTCTGTGAAGAAGTGGAAAACGCATTTTCCCAGCCAAATCCAGGCATTCAAGAAATAGCTGGAAATCTCCGTCTAAAACACAAAAAGAACGTATCTTGCAAACTGCTCTGCTGGGTGTTCGCTCAGCTAAGGGAGTTGAATCCGCCTTCAGAATCAGAGAGTGAGAAGCACGGTTCTTCCAGGAGCTGGATTTCGTAATACCTGGGTGAATTGGAACAAACGCGGTATTGAGAAATATCTGCTTCTAAAACCAAAACGGAGCTACCTAACAGAACGGTCTTCAATGTGTGCATTCAACTTACGGAGTTAAACTGATGTGTGTTTGCAGGAGTTTCTAAACCCTTTCTGTGAAGAAGTGGAAAACGCATTTTCCCAGCCAAATCCAGGCATTCAAGAAATAGCTGGAAATCTCCGTCTAAAACACAAAAAGAACGTATCTTGCAAACTGCTCTGCTGGGTGTTCGCTCAGCTAAGGGAGTTGAATCCGCCTTCAGAATCAGGGAGTGAGAAGCACGGTTCTTCCAGGAGCTGGGTTTCGTTATACCCGGGTGAATTGGAACAAACGCGGTATTGAGAAATATCTGCTTCTAAAACCAAAACGGAGCTAACTAACCGAACGGTCTTCAATGTGTGCATTCAACTTACGGAGTTAAACTGATGTGTGTTTGCAGGAGTTTCTAAACCCTTTCTGTGAAGAACTGGAAAACGCATTTTCCCAGCCAAATCCAGGCATTCTAGAAATAGCTGGAAATCTCCGTCTAAAACACAAGAAGAACGTATCTTGCAAACTGTTCTGCTGGGTGTTCGCTCAGCTAAGGGAGTTGAATCCGCCTTCAGAATCAGAGAGTGAGAAGCACGGTTCTTCCAGGAGCTGGGTTTCGTAATACCCGGGTGAATTGGAACAAACGCGGTATTGAGAAATATCTGCTTCTAAAACCAAAACGGAGCTACCTAACAGAACGGTCTTCAATGTGTGCATTCAACTTACGGAGTTAAACTGATGTGTGTTTGCAGGAGTTTCTAAACCCTTTCTGTGAAGAAGTGGAAAACGCATTTTCCCAGCCAAATCCAGGCATTCAAGAAATAGCTGGAAATCTCCGTCTAAAACACAAAAAGAACGTATCTTGCAAACTGCTCTGCTGGGTGTTCGCTCAGCTAAGGGAGTTGAATCCGCCTTCAGAATCAGAGAGTGAGAAGCACGGTTCTTCCAGGAGCTGGGTTTCGTAATACCCGGGTGAATTGGAACAAACGCGGTATTGAGAAATATCTGCTTCTAAAACCAAAACGGAGCTACCTAACAGAACGGTCTTCAATGTGTGCATTCAACTTACGGAGTTAAACTGATGTGTGTTTGCAGGAGTTTCTAAACCCTTTCTGTGAAGAAGTGGAAAACGCATTTTCCCAGCCAAATCAAGGCATTCAAGAAATAGATGGAAATCTCCGTCTAAAACACAAAAAGAACGTATCTTGCAAACTGCTCTGCTGGGTGTTCGCTCAGCTAAGGGAGTTGAATCCGCCTTCAGAATCAGAGAGTGAGAAGCACGGTTCTTCCAAGAGCTGGGTTTCGTTATACCCGGGTGCATTGGAACAAACGTGGTATTCAGAAATATCTTCTTCTAAAACAAAAATGGAGCTACCTAACAGAACGGTCTTCAATGTGTGCATTCAACTTACGGAGTTAAACTGATGTGTGTTTGCAGGAGTTTCTAAACCCTTTCTGTGAAGAAGTGGAAAACGCATTTTCCCAGCCAAATCCAGGCATTCAAGAAATAGCTGGAAATCTCCGTCTAAAACACAAAAAGAACGTATCTTGCAAACTGCTCTGCTGGGTGTTCGCTCAGCTAAGGGAGTTGAATCCGCCTTCAGAATCAGAGAGTGAGAAGCACGGTTCTTCCAGGAGCTGGGTTTCGTAATACCCGGGTGAGCTGGAACAAACGCGGTATTGAGAAATATCTGCTTCTAAAACCAAAACGGAGCTACCTAACAGAACGGTCTTCAATGTGTGCATTCAACTTACGGAGTTAAACTGATGTGTGTTTGCAGGAGTTTCTAAACCCTTTCTGTGAAGAAGTGGAAAACGCATTTTCCCAGCCAAATCCAGGCATTCTAGAAATTGCTGGAAATCTCCGTCTAAAACACAAAAAGAACGTATCTTGCAAACTGTTCTGCTGGGTGTTCGCTCAGCTAAGGGAGTTGAATCCGCCTTCAGAATCAGAGAGTGAGAAGCACGGTTCTTCCAGGAGCTTGGTTTCGTTATACCCGGGTGAATTGGAACAAACGCGGTATTGAGAAATATTTGCTTCTAAAACCAAAACGGAGCTACCTAACAGAACGGTCTTCAATGTGTGCATTCAACTTACGGAGTTAAACTGATGTGTGTTTGCAGGAGTTTCTAAACCCTTTCTGTGAAGAAGTGGAAAACGCATTTTCCCAGCCAAATCCAGGCATTCAAGAAATAGCTGGAAATCTCGGTCTAAAACACAAAAAGAACGTATCTTGCAAACTGCTCTGCTGGCTGTTCGCTCAGCTAAGGGAGTTGAATCCGCCTTCAGAATCAGAGAGTGAGAAGCACGGTTCTTCCAGGAGCTTGGTTTCGTTATACGCGGGTGAATTGGAACAAACGCGGTATTGAGAAATATCTGCTTCTAAAACCAAAACGGAGCTACCTAACAGAACGGTCTTCAATGTGTGCATTCAACTTACGGAGTTAAACTGATGTGTGTTTGCAGGAGTTTCTAAACCCTTTCTGTGAAGAAGTGGAAAACGCATTTTCCCAGCCAAATCCAGGCATTCAAGAAATAGCTGGAAATCTCCGTCTAAAACACAAAAAAAACGTATCTTGCAAACTGTTCTGCTGGGTGTTCGCTCAGCTAAGGGAGTTGAATCCGCCTTCAGAATCAGAGAGTGAGAAGCACGGTTCTTCCAGGAGCTGGGTTTCGTAATACCCGGGTGAATTGGAACAAACGCGGTATTGAGAAATATCTGCTTCTAAAACCAAAACGGAGCTACCTAACAGAACGGTCTTCAATGTGTGCATTCAGCTTACGGAGTTAAACTGATGTGTGTTTGCAGGAGTTTCCAAACCCTTTCTGTGAAGAAGTGGAAAACGCATTTTCCCAGCCAAATCCAGGCATTCAAGAAATAGCTGGAAATCTCCGTCTAAAACACAAAAAGAACGTATCTTGCAAACTGCTCTGCTGGGGGTTCGCTCAGCTAAGGGAGTTGAATCCGCCTTCAGAATCAGAGAGTGAGAAGCACGGTTCTTCCAGGAGCTGGGTTTCGTAATACCCGGGTGAATTGAAACAAACGCGGTATTGAGAAATATCTGCTTCTAAAACCAAAACGGAGCTACCTAACAGAACGGTCTTCAATGTGTGCATTCAACTTACAGAGTTAAACTGATGTGTGTTTGCAGGAGTTTCTAAACCCTTTCTGTGAAGAAGTGGAAAACGCATTTTCCCAGCCAAATCCAGGCATTCTAGAAATAGCTGGAAATCTCCGTCTAAAACACAAAAAGAACGTATCTTGCAAACTGTTCTGCTGGGTGTTCGCTCAGCTAAGGGAGTTGAATCCGCCTTCAGAATCAGAGAGTGAGAAGCACGGTTCTTCCAGGAGCTTGGTTTCGTTATACCCGGGTGAATTGGAACAAACGCGGTATTGAGAAATATCTGCTTCTAAAACCAAAACGGAGCTACCTAACAGAACGGTCTTCAATGTGTGCATTCAACTTACGGAGTTAAACTGATGTGTGTTTGCAGGAGTTTCTAAACCCTTTCTGTGAAGAAGTGGAAAACGCATTTTCCCAGCCAAATCCAGGCATTCAAGAAATAGCTGGAAATCTCCGTCTAAAACACAAAAAGAACGTATCTTGCAAACTGCTCTGCTGGCTGTTCGCTCAGCTAAGGGAGTTGAATCCGCCTTCAGAATCAGAGAGTGAGAAGCACGGTTCTTCCAGGAGCTTGGTTTCGTTATACCCGGGTGAATTGGAACAAACGCGGTATTGAGAAATATCTGCTTCTAAAACCAAAACGGAGCTACCTAACAGAACGGTCTTCAATGTGTGCATTCAACTTACGGAGTTAAACTGATGTGTGTTTGCAGGAGTTTCTAAACCCTTTCTGTGAAGAAGTGGAAAACGCATTTTCCCAGCCAAATCCAGGCATTCAAGAAATAGCTGGAAATCTCCGTCTAAAACACAAAAAGAACGTATCTTGCAAACTGCTCTGCTGGGTGTTCGCTCAGCTAAGGGAGTTGAATCCGCCTTCAGAATCAGAGAGTGAGAAGCACGGTTCTTCCAGGAGCTGGGTTTCGTTATACCCGGGTGAATTGGAACAAACGCGGTATTGAGAAATATCTGCTTCTAAAACCAAAACGGAGCTACCTAACAGAACGGTCTTCAATGTGTGCATTCAACTTACGGAGTTAAACTGATGTGTGTTTGCAGGAGTTTCTAAACCCTTTCTGTGAAGAAGTGGAAAACGCAATTTCCCAGCCAAATCAAGGCATTCAAGAAATAGATGGAAATCTCCGTCTAAAACACAAAAAGAACGTATCTTGCAAACTGCTCTGCTGGGTGTTCGCTCAGCTAAGGGAGTTGAATCCGCCTTCAGAATCAGAGAGTGAGAAGCACGGTTCTTCCAAGAGCTGGGTTTCGTTATACCCGGGTGCATTGGAACAAACGCGGTATTGAGAAATATCTTCTTCTAAAACCAAAACGGAGCTACCTAACAGAACGGTCTTCAATGTGTGCATTCAACTTACGGAGTTAAACTGATGTGTGTTTGCAGGAGTTTCTAAACCCTTTCTGTGAAGAAGTGGAAAACGCATTTTCCCAGCCAAATCCAGGCATTCAAGAAATAGCTGGAAATCTCCGTCTAAAACACAATAAGAACGTATCTTGCAAACTGCTCTGCTGGGTGTTCGCTCAGCTAAGGGAGTTGAATCCGCCTTCAGAATCAGAGAGTGAGAAGCACGGTTCTTCCAGGAGCTGGGTTTTGTAATACCCGGGTGAGCTGGAACAAACGCGGTATTGAGAAATATCTGCTTCTAAAACCAAAACGGAGCTACCTAACAGAACGGTCTTCAATGTGTGCATTCAACTTACGGAGTTGAACTGATGTGTGTTTGCAGGAGTTTCTAAACCCTTTCTGTGAAGAAGTGGAAAACGCATTTTCCCAGCCAAATCCAGGCATTCTAGAAATTGCTGGAAATCTCCGTCTAAAACACAAAAAGAACGTATCTTGCAAACTGTTCTGCTGGGTGTTCGCTCAGCTAAGGGAGTTGAATCCGCCTTCAGAATCAGAGAGTGAGAAGCACGGTTCTTCCAGGAGCTTGGTTTCGTTATACCCGGGTGAATTGGAACAAACGCGGTATTGAGAAATATTTGCTTCTAAAACCAAAACGGAGCTACCTAACAGAACGGTCTTCAATGTGTGCATTCAATTTACGGAGTTAAACTGATGTGTGTTTGCAGGAGTTTCTAAACCCTTTCTGTGAAGAAGTGGAAAACGCATTTTCCCAGCCAAATCCAGGCATTCAAGAAATAGCTGGAAATCTCGGTCTAAAACACAAAAAGAACGTATCTTGCAAACTGCTCTGCTGGCTGTTCGCTCAGCTAAGGGAGTTGAATCCGCCTTCAGAATCAGAGAGTGAGAAGCACGGTTCTTCCAGGAGCTGGGTTTCGTAACACCCGGGTGAATTGGAACAAACGCGGTATTGAGAAATATCTGCTTCTAAAACCAAAACGGAGCTACCTAACAGAACGGTCTTCAATGTGTGCATTCAACTTACGGAGTTAAACTGATGTGTGTTTGCAGGAGTTTCTAAACCCTTTCTGTGAAGAAGTGGAAAACGCATTTTCCGAGCCAAATCCAGGCATTCAAGAAATAGCTGGAAATCTCCGTCTAAAACACAAAAAGAACGTATCTTGCAAACTGCTCTGCTGGGTGTTCGCTCAGCTAAGGGAGTTGAATCCGCCTTCAGAATCAGAGAGTGAGAAGCACGGTTCTTCCAGGAGCTGGGTTTCGTAATACCCGGGTGAATTGGAACAAACGCGGTATTGAGAAATATCTGCTTCTAAAACCAAAACGGAGCTACCTAACAGAACGGTCTTCAATGTGTGCATTCAACTTACGGAGTTAAACTGATGTGTGTTTGCAGGAGTTTCTAAACCCTTTCTGTGAAGAAGTGGAAAACGCATTTTCCCAGCCAAATCCAGGCATTCAAGAAATAGCTGGAAATCTCCGTCTAAAACACAAAAAGAACGTATCTTGCAAACTGCTCTGCTGGGTGTTCGCTCAGCTAAGGGAGTTGAATCCGCCTTCAGAATCAGAGAGTGAGAAGCACGGTTCTTCCAGGAGCTGGGTTTCGTAATACCCGGGTGAACTGGAACAAACGCGGTATTGAGAAATATCTGCTTCTAAAACCAAAACGGAGCTACCTAACAGAACGGTCTTCAATGTGTGTTTTCAACATACGGAGTTAAACTGATGTGTGTTTGCAGGAGTTTCTAAACCCTTTCTGTGAAGAAGTGGAAAACGCATTTTCCCAGCCAAATCCAGGCATTCAAGAAATAGCTGGAAATCTCCGTCTAAAACACAAAAAGAACGTATCTTGCAAACTGCTCTGCTGGGTGTTCGCTCAGCTAAGGGAGTTGAATCCGCCTTCAGAATCAGAGAGTGAGAAGCACGGTTCTTCCAGGAGCTGGGTTTCGTAATACCCGGGTGAACTGGAACAAACGCGGTATTGAGAAATATCTGCTTCTAAAACCAAAACGGAGCTACCTAACAGAACGGTCTTCAATGTGTGCATTCAACTTACGGAGTTAAACTGATGTGTGTTTGCAGGAGTTTCTAAACCCTTTCTGTGAAGAAGTGGAAAACGCATTTTCCCAGCCAAATCCAGGCATTCAAGAAATAGCTGGAAATCTCCGTCTGAAACACAAAAAGAACGTATCTTGCAAACTGCTCTGCTGGGTGTTCGCTCAGCTAAGGGAGTTGAATCCGCCTTCAGAATCAGAGAGTGAGAAGCACGGTTCTTCCAGGAGCTTGGTTTCGTTATACCCGGGTGCATTGGAACAAACGCGGTATTGAGAAATATCTGCTTCTAAAACCAAAACGGAGCTAACTAACAGAACGGTCTTCAATGTGTGCATTCAACTTACGGAGTTAAACTGATGTGTGTTTGCAGGAGTTTGTAAACCCTTTCTGTGAAGAACTGGAAAACGCATTTTCCCAGCCAAATCCAGGCATTCTAGAAATAGCTGGAAATCTCCGTCTAAAACACAAAAAGAACGTATCTTGCAAACTGTTCTGCTGGGTGTTCGCTCAGATAAGGGAGTTGAATCCGCCTTCAGAATCAGAGAGTGAGAAGCACGGTTCTTCCAGGAGCTGGGTTTCGTAATACCCGGGTGAATTGGAACAAACGCGGTATTGAGAAATATCTGCTTCTAAAACCAAAACGGAGCTACCTAACAGAACGGTCTTCAATGTGTGCATTCAACTTACGGAGTTAAACTGATGTGTGTTTGCAGGAGTTTCTAAACCCTTTCTGTGAAGAACTGGAAAACGCATTTTCCCAGCCAAATCCAGGCATTCAAGAAATAGCTGGAAATCTCCGTCTAAAACACAAAAAGAACGTATCTTGCAAACTGCTCTGCTGGGTGTTCGCTCAGCTAAGGGAGTTGAATCCGCCTTCAGAATCAGAGAGTGAAAAGCACGGTTCTTCCAGGAGCTGGGTTTCGTTATACCTGGGTGAATTGGAACGAACGCGGTATTGAGAAATATCTGCTTCTAAAACCAAAACGGAGCTACCTAACAGAACGGTCTTCAATGTGTGCATTCAACTTACGGAGTTAAACTGATGTGTGTTTGCAGGAGTTTCTAAACCCTTTCTGTGAAGAAGTGGAAAACGCATTTTCCCAGCCAAATCCAGGCATTCAAGAAATAGCTGGAAATCTCCGTCTGAAACACAAAAAGAACGTATCTTGCAAACTGCTCTGCTGGGTGTTCGCTCAGCTAAGGGAGTTGAATCCGCCTTCAGAATCAGAGAGTGAGAAGCACGGTTCTTCCAGGAGCTTGGTTTCGTTATACTCGGGTGCATTGGAACAAACGCGGTATTGAGAAATATCTGCTTCTAAAACCAAAACGGAGCTAACTAACAGAACGGTCTTCAATGTGTGCATTCAACTTACGGAGTTAAACTGATGTGTGTTTGCAGGAGTTTGTAAACCCTTTCTGTGAAGAACTGGAAAACGCATTTTCCCAGCCAAATCCAGGCATTCTAGAAATAGCTGGAAATCTCCGTCTAAAACACAAAAAGAACGTATCTTGCAAACTGTTCTGCTGGGTGTTCGCTCAGCTAAGGGAGTTGAATCCGCCTTCAGAATCAGAGAGTGAGAAGCACGGTTCTTCCAGGAGCTGGGTTTCGTAATACCCGGGTGAATTGGAACAAACGCGGTATTGAGAAATATCTGCTTCTAAAACCAAAACGGAGCTACCTAACAGAACAATCTTCAATGTGTGCATTCAACTTACGGAGTTAAACTGATGTGTGTTTGCAGGAGTTTCTAAACCCTTTCTGTGAAGAAGTGGAAAACGCATTTTCCCAGCCAAATCCAGGCATTCAAGAAATAGCTGGAAATCTCCGTCTAAAACACAAAAAGAACGTATCTTGCAAACTGCTCTGCTGGGTGTTCGCTCAGCTAAGGGAGTTGAATCCGCCTTCAGAATCAGAGAGTGAGAAGCACGGTTCTTCCAGGAGCTGGGTTTCGTTATACCTGGGTGAATTGGAACAAACGCGGTATTGAGAAATATCTGCTTCTAAAACCAAAACGGAGCTACCTAACAGAACGGTCTTCAATGTGTGCATTCAACTTACGGAGTTAAACTGATGTGTGTTTGCAGGAGTTTCTAAACCCTTTCTGTGAAGAAGTGGAAAACGCATTTTCCCAGCCAAATCCAGGCATTCAAGAAATAGCTGGAAATCTCCGTCTAAAACACAAAAAGAACGTATCTTGCAAACTGCTCTGCTGGGTGTTCGCTCAGCTAAGGGAGTTGAATCCGCCTTCAGAATCAGAGAGTGAGAAGCACGGTTCTTCCAGGAGCTTGGTTTTGTTATACCCGGGTGCATTGGAACAAACGCGGTATTGAGAAATATCTGCTTCTAAAACCAAAACGGAGCTAACTAACAGAACGGTCTTCAATGTGTGCATTCAACTTACGGAGTTAAACTGATGTGTGTTTGCAGGAGTTTCTAAACCCTTTCTGTGAAGAACTGGAAAACGCATTTTCCCAGCCAAATCCAGGCATTCTAGAAATAGCTGGAAATCTCCGTCTAAAACACAAAAAGAACGTATCTTGCAAACTGTTCTGCTGGGTGTTCGCTCAGCTAAGGGAGTTGAATCCGCCTTCAGAATCAGAGAGTGAGAAGCACGGTTCTTCCAGGAGCTGGGTTTCGTTATACCTGGGTGAATTGGAACAAACGCGGTATTGAGAAATATCTGCTTCTAAAACCAAAACGGAGCTACCTAACAGAACGGTCTTCAATGTGTGCATTCAACTTACGGAGTTAAACTGATGTGTGTTTGCAGGAGTTTCTAAACCCTTTCTGTGAAGAAGTGGAAAACGCATTTTCCCAGCCAAATCCAGGCATTCAAGAAATAGCTGGAAATCTCCGTCTAAAACACAAAAAGAACGTATCTTGCAAACTGCTCTGCTGGGTGTTCGCTCAGCTAAGGGAGTTGAATCCGCCTTCAGAATCAGAGAGTGAGAAGCACGGTTCTTCCAGGAGCTGGGTTTCGTAATACCCGGGTGAATTGGAACAAACGCGGTATTGAGAAATATCTGCTTCTAAAACCAAAACGGAGCTACCTAACAGAACGGTCTTCAATGTGTGCATTCAACTTACGGAGTTAAACTGATGTGTGTTTGCAGGAGTTTCTAAACCCTTTCTGTGAAGAAGTGGAAAACGCATTTTGCCAGCCAAATCCAGGCATTCAAGAAATAGCTGGAAATCTCGGTCTAAAACACAAAAAGAACGTATCTTGCAAACTGCTCTGCTGGGTGTTCGCTCAGCTAAGGGAGTTGAATCCGCCTTCAGAATCAGAGAGTGAGAAGCACGGTTCTTCCAGGAGCTGGGTTTCGTTATACCCGGGTGCATTGGAACAAACGCGGTATTGAGAAATATCTGCTTCTAAAACCAAAACGGAGCTACCTAACAGAACGGTCTTCAATGTGTGCCTTCAACTTACGGAGTTAAACTGATGTGTGTTTGCAGGAGTTTCTAAACCCTTTCTGTGAAGAAGTGGAAAACGCATTTCCCAGCCAAATCCAGGCATTCAAGAAATAGCTGGAAATCTCCGTCTAAAACACAAAAAGAACGTATCTTGCAAACTGCTCTGCTGGGTGTTCGCTCAGCTAAGGGAGTTGAATCCGCCTTCAGAATCAGAGAGTGAGAAGCACGGTTCTTCCAGGAGCTGGGTTTCGTAATACCCGGGTGAACTGGAACAAACGCGGTATTGAGAAATATCTGCTTCTAAAACCAAAACGGAGCTACCTAACAGAACGGTCTTCAATGTGTGCCTTCAACTTACGGAGTTAAACTGATGTGTGTTTGCAGGAGTTTCTAAACCCTTTCTGTGAAGAAGTGGAAAACGCATTTTCCCAGCCAAATCCAGGCATTCAAGAAATAGCTGGAAATCTCCTTCTAAAACACAAAAAGAACGTATCTTGAAAACTGCTCTGCTGGGTGTTCGCTCAGCTAAGGGAGTTGAATCCGCCTTCAGAATCAGAGAGTGAGAAGCACGGTTCTTCCAGGAGCTGGGTTTCGTAATACCCGGGTGAATTGGAACAAACGCGGTATTGAGAAATATCTGCTTCTCAAACCAAAACGGAGCTACCTAACAGAACGGTCTTCAATGTGTGCATTCAGCTTACGGAGTTAAACTGATGTGTGTTTGCAGGAGTTTCTAAACCCTTTCTGTGAAGAAGTGGAAAACGCATTTTCCCAGCCAAATCCAGGCATTCAAGAAATAGCTGGAAATCTCCGTCTAAAACACAAAAAGAACGTATCTTGCAAACTGCTCTGCTGGCTGTTCGCTCAGCTAAGGGAGTTGAATCCGCCTTCAGAATCAGAGAGTGAGAAGCACGGTTCTTCCAGGAGCTTGGTTTCGTTATACGCGGGTGAATTGGAACAAACGCGGTATTGAGAAATATCT
The DNA here is from genome assembly GCF_049354715.1 of Callithrix jacchus. NCBI lineage: Eukaryota > Metazoa > Chordata > Mammalia > Primates > Cebidae > Callithrix > Callithrix jacchus. The sequence goes on along the minus strand of NC_133525.1, from coordinate 13,139,440 downwards.
GCTTCTAAAACCAAAACGGAGCTACCTAACAGAACGGTCTTCAATGTGTGCATTCAACTTACGGAGTTAAACTGATGTGTGTTTGCAGGAGTTTCTAAACCCTTTCTGTGAAGAAGTGGAAAACGCATTTTCCCAGCCAAATCCAGGCATTCAAGAAATAGTTGGAAATCTCCGTCTAAAACACAAAAAGAACGTATCTTCCAAACTGCTCTGCTGGGTGTTCGCTCAGCTAAGGGAGTTGAATCCGCCTTCAGAATCAGAAAGTGAGAAGCACGGTTCTTCCAGGAGCTGGGTTTCGTTATACCTGGGTGAATTGGAACAAACGCGGTATTGAGAAATATCTGCTTCTAAAACCAAAACGGAGCTACCTAACAGAACGGTCTTCAATGTGTGCATTCAACTTACGGAGTTAAACTGATGTGTGTTTGCAGGAGTTTCTAAACCCTTTCTGTGAAGAAGTGGAAAACGCATTTTCCCAGCCAAATCCAGGCATTCTAGAAATAGCTGGAAATCTCCGTCTAAAACACAAAAAGAACGTATCTTGCAAACTGTTCTGCTGGGTGTTCGCTCAGCTAAGGGAGTTGAATCCGCCTTCAGAATCAGAGAGTGAGAAGCACGGTTCTTCCAGGAGCTGGGTTTCGTAATACCCGGGTGAATTGGAACAAACGCGGTATTGAGAAATATCTGCTTCTAAAACCAAAACGGAGCTACCTAACAGAACGGTCTTCAATGTGTGCATTCAACTTACGGAGTTAAACTGATGTGTGTTTGCAGGAGTTTCTAAACCCTTTCTGTGAAGAAGTGGAAAACGCATTTTCCGAGCCAAATCCAGGCATTCAAGAAATAGCTGGAAATCTCCGTCTAAAACACAAAAAGAACGTATCTTGCAAACTGCTCTGCTGGGTGTTCGCTCAGCTAAGGGAGTTGAATCCGCCTTCAGAATCAGAGAGTGAGAAGCACGGTTCTTCCAGGAGCTGGGTTTCGTAATACCCGGGTGAATTGGAACAAACGCGGTATTGAGAAATATCTGCTTCTAAAACCAAAACGGAGCTACCTAACAGAACGGTCTTCAATGTGTGCATTCAACTTACGGAGTTAAACTGATGTGTGTTTGCAGGAGTTTCTAAACCCTTTCTGTGAAGAAGTGGAAAACGCATTTTCCCAGCCAAATCCAGGCATTCAAGAAATAGCTGGAAATCTCCTTCTAAAAAACAAAAAGAACGTATCTTGCAAACTGCTCTGCTGGGTGTTCGCTCAGCTAAGGGAGTTGAATCCGCCTTCAGAATCAGAGAGTGAGAAGCACGGTTCTTCCAGGAGCTGGGTTTCGTTATACCCGGGTGCATTGGAACAAACGCGGTATTGAGAAATATCTGCTTCTAAAACCAAAACGGAGCTACCTAACAGAACGGTCTTCAATGTGTGCCTTCAACTTACGGAGTTAAACTGATGTGTGTTTGCAGGAGTTTCTAAACCCTTTCTGTGAAGAAGTGGAAAACGCATTTTCCCAGCCAAATCCAGGCATTCAAGAAATAGCTGGAAATCTCCGTCTAAAACACAAAAAGAACGTATCTTGCAAACTGCTCTGCTGGGTGTTCGCTCAGCTAAGGGAGTTGAATCCGCCTTCAGAATCAGAGAGTGAGAAGCACGGTTCTTCCAGGAGCTGGATTTCGTAATACCCGGGTGAATTGGAACAAACGCGGTATTGAGAAATATCTGCTTCTAAAACCAAAACGGAGCTACCTAACAGAACGGTCTTCAATGTGTGCATTCAACTTACAGAGTTAAACTGATGTGTGTTTGCAGGAGTTTCTAAACCCTTTCTGTGAAGAAGTGGAAAACGCATTTTCCCAGCCAAATCCAGGCATTCAAGAAATAGCTGGAAATCTCCGTCTAAAACACAAAAAGAACGTATCTTGCAAACTGCTCTGCTGGGTGTTCGCTCAGCTAAGGGAGTTGAATCCGCCTTCAGAATCAGAGAGTGAGAAGCACGGTTCTTCCAGGAGCTGGGTTTCGTTATACCTGGGTGAATTGGAACAAACGCGGTATTGAGAAATATCTGCTTCTAAAACCAAAACGGAGCTACCTAACAGAACGGTCTTCAATGTGTGCATTCAACTTACGGAGTTAAACTGATGTGTGTTTGCAGGAGTTTCTAAACCCTTTCTGTGAAGAAGTGGAAAACACATTTTCCCAGCCAAATCCAGGCATTCAAGAAATAGCTGGAAATCTCCGTCTAAAACACAAAAAGAACGTATCTTGCAAACTGCTCTGCTGGGTGTTCGCTCAGCTAAGGGAGTTGAATCCGCCTTCAGAATCAGAGAGTGAGAAGCACGGTTCTTCCAGGAGCTTGGTTTCGTTATACCCGGGTGCATTGGAACAAACGCGGTATTGAGAAATATCTGCTTCTAAAACCAAAACGGAGCTAACTAACAGAACGGTCTTCAATGTGTGCATTCAACTTACGGAGTTAAACTGATGTGTGTTTGCAGGAGTTTCTAAACCCTTTCTGTGAAGAAGTGGAAAACGCATTTTCCCAGCCAAATCCAGGCATTCTAGAAATAGCTGGAAATCTCCGTCTAAAACACAAAAAGAACGTATCTTGCAAACTGTTCTGCTGGGTGTTCGCTCAGCTAAGGGAGTTGAATCCGCCTTCAGAATCAGAGAGTGAGAAGCACGGTTCTTCCAGGAGCTGGGTTTCGTTATACCTGGGTGAATTGGAACAAACGCGGTATTGAGAAATATCTGCTTCTCAAACCAAAACGGAGCTACCTAACAGAACGGTCTTCAATGTGTGCATTCAACTTACGGAGTTAAACTGATGTGTGTTTGCAGGAGTTTCTAAACCCTTTCTGTGAAGAAGTGGAAAACGCATTTTCCCAGCCAAATCCAGGCATTCAAGAAATAGCTGGAAATCTCGGTCTAAAACACAAAAAGAACGTATCTTGCAAACTGCTCTGCTGGCTGTTCGCTCAGCTAAGGGAGTTGAATCCGCCTTCAGAATCAGAGAGTGAGAAGCACGGTTCTTCCAGGAGCTTGGTTTCGTTATACGCGGGTAAATTGGAACAAACGCGGTATTGAGAAATATCTGCTTCTAAAACCAAAACGGAGCTACCTAACAGAACGGTCTTCAATGTGTGCATTCAACTTACGGAGTTAAACTGATGTGTGTTTGCAGGAGTTTCTAAACCCTTTCTGTGAAGAAGTGGAAAACGCATTTTCCCAGCCAAATCCAGGCATTGAAGAAATAGCTGGAAATCTCCGTCTAAAACACAAAAAGAACGTATCTTGCAAACTGTTCTGCTGGGTGTTCGCTCAGCTAAGGGAGTTGAATCCGCCTTCAGAATCAGAGAGTGAGAAGCACGGTTCTTCCAGGAGCTGGGTTTCGTAATACCCGGGTGAATTGGAACAAACGCGGTATTGAGAAATATCTGCTTCTCAAACCAAAACGGAGCTACCTAACAGAACGGTCTTCAATGTGTGCATTCAGCTTACGGGGTTAAACTGATGTGTGTTTGCAGGAGTTTCTAAACCCTTTCTGTGAAGAAGTGGAAAACGCATTTTCCCAGCCAAATCCAGGCATTCAAGAAATAGCTGGAAATCTCCGTCTAAAACACAAAAAGAACGTATCTTGCAAACTGCTCTGCTGGCTGTTCGCTCAGCTAAGGGAGTTGAATCCGCCTTCAGAATCAGAGAGTGAGAAGCACGGTTCTTCCAGGAGCTTGGTTTCGTTATACCCGGGTGAATTGGAACAAACGCGGTATTGAGAAATATCTGCTTCTAAAACCAAAACGGAGCTACCTAACAGAACGGTCTTCAATGTGTGCATTCAACTTACGGAGTTAAACTGATGTGTGTTTGCAGGAGTTTCTAAACCCTTTCTGTGAAGAAGTGGAAAACGCATTTTCCCAGCCAAATCCAGGCATTCAAGAAATAGTTGGAAATCTCCGTCTAAAACACAAAAAGAACGTATCTTCCAAACTGCTCTGCTGGGTGTTCGCTCAGCTAAGGGAGTTGAATCCGCCTTCAGAATCAGAAAGTGAGAAGCACGGTTCTTCCAGGAGCTGGGTTTCGTTATACCTGGGTGAATTGGAACAAACGCGGTATTGAGAAATATCTGCTTCTAAAACCAAAACGGAGCTACCTAACAGAACGGTCTTCAATGTGTGCATTCAACTTACGGAGTTAAACTGATGTGTGTTTGCAGGAGTTTCTAAACCCTTTCTGTGAAGAAGTGGAAAACGCATTTTCCCAGCCAAATCCAGGCATTCAAGAAATAGCTGGAAATCTCCGTCTAAAACACAAAAAGAACGTATCTTGCAAACTGCTCTGCTGGGTGTTCGCTCAGCTAAGGGAGTTGAATCCGCCTTCAGAATCAGAGAGTGAGAAGCACGGTTCTTCCAGGAGCTTGGTTTCGTTATACCCGGGTGCATTGGAACAAACGCGGTATTGAGAAATATCTGCTTCTAAACCCAAAACGGAGCTAACTAACAGAACGGTCTTCAATGTGTGCATTCAACTTACGGAGTTAAACTGATGTGTGTTTGCAGGAGTTTCTAAACCCTTTCTGTGAAGAACTGGAAAACGCATTTTCCCAGCCAAATCCAGGCATTCTAGAAATAGCTGGAAATCTCCGTCTAAAACACAAAAAGAACGTATCTTGCAAACTGTTCTGTTGGGTGTTCGCTCAGCTAAGGGAGTTGAATCCGCCTTCAGTATCAGAGAGTGAGAAGCACGGTTCTTCCAGGAGCTGGGTTTCGTAATACCCGGGTGAATTGGAACAAACGCGGTATTGAGAAATATCTGCTTCTAAAACCAAAACGGAGCTACCTAACAGAACGGTCTTCAATGTGTGCATTCAACTTACGGAGTTAAACTGATGTGTGTTTGCAGGAGTTTCTAAACCCTTTCTGTGAAGAAGTGGAAAACGCATTTTCCGAGCCAAATCCAGGCATTCAAGAAATAGCTGGAAATCTCCGTCTAAAACACAAAAAGAACGTATCTTGCAAACTGCTCTGCTGGGTGTTCGCTCAGCTAAGGGAGTTGAATCCGCCTTCAGAATCAGAGAGTGAGAAGCACGGTTCTTCCAGGAGCTGGGTTTCGTAATACCCGGGTGAATTGGAACAAACGCGGTATTGAGAAATATCTGCTTCTAAAACCAAAACGGAGCTACCTAACAGAACGGTCTTCAATGTGTGCATTCAACTTACGGAGTTAAACTGATGTGTGTTTGCAGGAGTTTCTAAACCCTTTCTGTGAAGAAGTGGAAAACGCATTTTCCCAGCCAAATCCAGGCATTCAAGAAATAGCTGGAAATCTCCTTCTAAAACACAAAAAGAACGTATCTTGCAAACTGCTCTGCTGGGTGTTCGCTCAGCTAAGGGAGTTGAATCCGCCTTCAGAATCAGAGAGTGAGAAGCACGGTTCTTCCAGGAGCTGGATTTCGTAATACCCGGGTGAATTGGAACAAACGCGGTATTGAGAAATATCTGCTTCTAAAACCAAAACGGAGCTACCTAACAGAACGGTCTTCAATGTGTGCATTCAATTTACGGAGTTAAACTGATGTGTGTTTGCAGGAGTTTCTAAACCCTTTCTGTGAAGAAGTGGAAAACGCATTTTCCCAGCCAAATCCAGGCATTCAAGAAATAGCTGGAAATCTCCGTCTAAAACACAAAAAGAACGTATCTTGCAAACTGCTCTGCTGGGTGTTCGCTCAGCTAAGGGAGTTGAATCCGCCTTCAGAATCAGAGAGTGAGAAGCACGGTTCTTCCAGGAGCTGGGTTTCGTTATACCTGGGTGAATTGGAACAAACGCGGTATTGAGAAATATCTGCTTCTCAAACCAAAACGGAGCTACCTAACAGAACGGTCTTCAATGTGTGCATTCAACTTACGGAGTTAAACTGATGTGTGTTTGCAGGAGTTTCTAAACCCTTTCTGTGAAGAAGTGGAAAACGCATTTTCCCAGCCAAATCCAGGCATTCAAGAAATAGCTGGAAATCTCCGTCTAAAACACAAAAAGAACGTATCTTGCAAACTGCTCTGCTGGGTGTTCGCTCAGCTAAGGGAGTTGAATCCGCCTTCAGAATCAGAGAGTGAGAAGCACGGTTCTTCCAGGAGCTGGGTTTCGTAATACCCGGGTGAATTGGAACAAACGCGGTATTGAGAAATATCTGCTTCTAAAACCAAAACGGAGCTACCTAAAAGAACGGTCTTCAATGTGTGCATTCAACTTACGGAGTTAAACTGATGTGTGTTTACAGGAGTTTCTAAACCCTTTCTGTGAAGAAGTGGAAAACGCATTTTCCCAGCCAAATCCAGGCATTCAAGAAATAGCTGGAAATCTCCGTCTAAAACACAAAAAGAACGTATCTTGCAAACTGCTCTGCTGGGTGTTCGCTCAGCTAAGGGAGTTGAATCCGCCTTCAGAATCAGAGAGTGAGAAGCACGGTTCTTCCAGGAGCTGGGTTTCGTTATACCCGGGTGCATTGGAACAAACGCGGTATTGAGAAATATCTGCTTCTAAAACCAAAACGGAGCTACCTAACAGAACGGTCTTCAATGTGTGCCTTCAACTTCCAGAGTTAAACTGATGTGTGTTTGCAGGAGTTTCTAAACCCTTTCTGTGAAGAAGTGGAAAACGCATTTTCCCAGCCAAATCCAGGCATTCAAGAAATAGCTGGAAATCTCCGTCTAAAACACAAAAAGAACGTATCTTGCAAACTGCTCTGCTGGGTGTTCGCTCAGCTAAGGGAGTTGAATCCGCCTTCAGAATCAGAGAGTGAGAAGCACGGTTCTTCCAGGAGCTGGGTTTCGTAATACCCGGGTTAACTGGAACAAACGCGGTATTGAGAAATATCTGCTTCTAAAACCAAAACGGAGCTACCTAACAGAACGGTGTTCAATGTGTGCATTCAACTTACGGAGTTAAACTGATGTGTGTTTGCAGGAGTTTCTAAACCCTTTCTGTGAAGAAGTGGAAAACGCATTTTCCCAGCCAAATCCAGGCATTCAAGAAATAGCAGGAAATCTCCGTCTAAAACACAAAAAGAACGTATCTTGCAAACTGCTCTGCTGGGTGTTCGCTCAGCTAAGGGAGTTGAATCCGCCTTCAGAATCAGAGAGTGAGAAGCACGGTTCTTCCAGGACTTGGATTTCGTAATACCCGGGTGAATTGGAACAAACGCGGTATTGAGAAATATCTGCTTCTAAAACCAAAACGGAGCTACCTAACAGAACGGTCTTCAATGTGTCCATTCAACTTACGGAGTTAAACTGATGTGTGTTTGCAGGAGTTTCTAAACCCTTTCTGTGAAGAAGTGGAAAACGCATTTTCCCAGCCAAATCCAGGCATTCAAGAAATAGCTGGAAATCTCCGTCTAAAACACAAAAAGAACGTATCTTGCAAACTGCTCTGCTGGGTGTTCGCTCAGCTAAGGGAGTTGAATTCGCCTTCAGAATCAGAGAGTGAGAAGCACGGTTCTTCCAGGAGCTGGGTTTCGTAATACCCGGGTGAGCTGGAACAAACGCGGTATTGAGAAATATCTGCTTCTAAAACCAAAACGGAGCTACCTAACAGAACGGTCTTCAATGTGTGCATTCAACTTACGGAGTTAAACTGATGTGTGTTTGCAGGAGTTTCTAAACCCTTTCTGTGAAGAAGTGGAAAACGCATTTTCCCAGCCAAATCCAGGCATTCTAGAAATTGCTGGAAATCTCCGTCTAAAACACAAAAAAACGTATCTTGCAAACTGTTCTGCTGGGTGTTCGCTCAGCTAAGGGAGTTGAATCCGCCTTCAGAATCAGAGAGTGAGAAGCACGGTTCTTCCAGGAGCTGGGTTTCGTAATACCCGGGTGAATTGGAACAAACGCGGTATTGAGAAATATCTGCTTCTAAAACCAAAACGGAGCTACCTAACAGAACGGTCTTCAATGTGTGCATTCAACTTACGGAGTTAAACTGATGTGTGTTTGCAGGAGTTTCTAAACCCTTTCTGTGAAGAAGTGGAAAACGCATTTTCCGAGCCAAATCCAGGCATTCAAGAAATAGCTGGAAATCTCCGTCTAAAACACAAAAAGAACGTATCTTGCAAACTGCTCTGCTGGGTGTTCGCTCAGCTAAGGGAGTTGAATCCGCCTTCAGAATCAGAGAGTGAGAAGCACGGTTCTTCCAGGAGCTGGGTTTCGTAATACCCGGGTGAATTGGAACAAACGCGGTATTGAGAAATATCTGCTTCTAAAACCAAAACGGAGCTACCTAACAGAACGGTCTTCAATGTGTGCATTCAACTTACGGAGTTAAACTGATGTGTGTTTGCAGGAGTTTCTAAACCCTTTCTGTGAAGAAGTGGAAAACGCATTTTCCCAGCCAAATCCAGGCATTCAAGAAATAGCTGGAAATCTCCTTCTAAAACACAAAAAGAACGTATCTTGCAAACTGCTCTGCTGGGTGTTCGCTCAGCTAAGGGAGTTGAATCCGCCTTCAGAATCAGAGAGTGAGAAGCATGGTTCTTCCAGGAGCTGGGTTTCGTTATACCCGGGTGCATTGGAACAAACGCGGTATTGAGAAATATCTGCTTCTAAAACCAAAACGGAGCTACCTAACAGAACGGTCTTCAATGTGTGCATTCAACTTACGGAGTTAAACTGATGTGTGTTTGCAGGAGTTTCTAAACCCTTTCTGTGAAGAAGTGGAAAACGCATTTTCCCAGCCAAATCCAGGCATTCAAGAAATAGCTGGAAATCTCGGTCTAAAACACAAAAAGAACGTATCTTGCAAACTGCTCTGCTGGGTGTTCGCTCAGCTAAGGGAGTTGAATCCGCCTTCAGAATCAGAGAGTGAGAAGCACGGTTCTTCCAGGAGCTGGATTTCGTAATACCCGGGTGAATTGGAACAAACGCGGTATTGAGAAATATCTGCTTCTAAAACCAAAACGGAGCTACCTAACAGAACGGTCTTCAATGTGTGCATTCAACTTACGGAGTTAAACTGATGTGTGTTTGCAGGAGTTTCTAAACCCTTTCTGTGAAGAAGTGGAAAACGGATTTTCCCAGCCAAATCCAGGCATTCAAGAAATAGCTGGAAATCTCCGTCTAAAACACAAAAAGAACGTATCTTGCAAACTGCTCTGCTGGGTGTTCGCTCAGCTAAGGGAGTTGAATCCGCCTTCAGAATCAGAGAGTGAGAAGCACGGTTCTTCCAGGAGCTGGGTTTCGTTATACCTGGGTGAATTGGAACAAACGCGGTATTGAGAAATATCTGCTTCTAAAACCAAAACGGAGCTACCTAACAGAACGGTCTTCAATGTGTGCATTCAACTTACGGAGTTAAACTGATGTGTGTTTGCAGGAGTTTCTAAACCCTTTCTGTGAAGAAGTGGAAAACGCATTTTCCCAGCCAAATCCAGGCATTCAAGAAATAGCTGGAAATCTCCGTCTAAAACACAAAAAGAACGTATCTTGCAAACTGCTCTGCTGGGTGTTCGCTCAGCTAAGGGAGTTGAATCCGCCTTCAGAATCAGAGAGTGAGAAGCACGGTTCTTCCAGGAGCTTGGTTTCGTTATACCCGGGTGCATTGGAACAAACGCGGTATTGAGAAATATCTGCTTCTAAAACCAAAACGGAGCTAACTAACAGAACGGTCTTCAATGTGTGCATTCAACTTACGGAGTTAAACTGATGTGTGTTTGCAGGAGTTTCTAAACCCTTTCTGTGAAGAACTGGAAAACGCATTTTCCCAGCCAAATCCAGGCATTCTAGAAATAGCTGGAAATCTCCGTCTAAAACACAAAAAGAACGTATCTTGCAAACTGTTCTGCTGGGTATTCGCTCAGCTAAGGGAGTTGAATCCGCCTTCAGAATCAGAGAGTGAGAAGCACGGTTCTTCCAGGAGCTGGGTTTCGTTATACCTGGGTGAATTGGAACAAACGCGGTATTGAGAAATATCTGCTTCTCAAACCAAAACGGAGCTACCTAACAGAACGGTCTTCAATGTGTGCATTCAACTTACGGAGTTAAACTGATGTGTGTTTGCAGGAGTTTCTAAACCCTTTCTGTGAAGAAGTGGAAAACGCATTTTCCCAGCCAAATCCAGGCATTCAAGAAATAGCTGGAAATCTCCGTCTAAAACACAAAAAGAACGTATCTTGCAAACTGCTCTGCTGGCTGTTCGCTCAGCTAAGGGAGTTGAATCCGCCTTCAGAATCAGAGAGTGAGAAGCACGGTTCTTCCAGGAGCTGGGTTTCGTAATACCCGGGTGAATTGGAACAAACGCGGTATTGAGAAATATCTGCTTCTAAAACCAAAACGGAGCTACCTAACAGAACGGTCTTCAATGTGTGCATTCAACTTACGGAGTTAAACTGATGTGTGTTTGCAGGAGTTTCTAAACCCTTTCTGTGAAGAAGTGGAAAACGCATTTTCCCAGCCAAATCCAGGCATTCAAGAAATAGCTGGAAATCTCCGTCTAAAACACAAAAAGAACGTATCTTGCAAACTGCTCTGCTGGGTGTTCGCTCAGCTAAGGGAGTTGAATCCGCCTTCAGAATCAGAGAGTGAGAAGCACGGTTCTTCCAGGAGCTGGGTTTCGTTATACCCGGGTGCATTGGAACAAACGCGGTATTGAGAAATATCTGCTTCTAAAACCAAAACGGAGCTACCTAACAGAACGGTCTTCAATGTGTGCCTTCAACTTACGGAGTTAAACTGATGTGTGTTTGCAGGAGTTTCTAAACCCTTTCTGTGAAGAAGTGGAAAACGCATTTTCCCAGCCAAATCCAGGCATTCAAGAAATAGCTGGAAATCTCCGTCTAAAACACAAAAAGAACGTATCTTGCAAACTGCTCTGCTGGGTGTTCGCTCAGCTAAGGGAGTTGAATCCGCCTTCAGAATCAGAGAGTGAGAAGCACGGTTCTTCCAGGAGCTGGGTTTCGTAATACCCGGGTGAACTGGAACAAACGCGGTATTGAGAAATATCTGCTTCTAAAACCAAAACGGAGCTACCTAACAGAACGGTCTTCAATGTGTGCATTCAACTTACGGAGTTAAACTGATGTGTGTTTGCAGGAGTTTCTAAACCCTTTCTGTGAAGAAGTGGAAAACGCATTTTCCCAGCCAAATCCAGGCATTCAAGAAATAGCTGGAAATCTCCGTCTAAAACACAAAAAGAACGTATCTTGCAAACTGCTCTGCTGGGTGTTCGCTCAGCTAAGGGAGTTGAATCCGCCTTCAGAATCAGAGAGTGAGAAGCACGGTTCTTCCAGGAGCTGGATTTCGTAATACCCGGGTGAATTGGAACAAACGCGGTATTGAGAAATATCTGCTTCTAAAACCAAAACGGAGCTACCTAACAGAACGGTCTTCAATGTGTGCATTCAACTTACGGAGTTAAACTGATGTGTGTTTGCAGGAGTTTCTAAACCCTTTCTGTGAAGAAGTGGAAAACGGATTTTCCCAGCCAAATCCAGGCATTCAAGAAATAGCTGGAAATCTCCGTCTAAAACACAAAAAGAACGTATCTTGCAAACTGCTCTGCTGGGTGTTCGCTCAGCTAAGGGAGTTGAATCCGCCTTCAGAATCAGAGAGTGAGAAGCACGGTTCTTCCAGGAGCTGGGTTTCGTTATACCTGGGTGAATTGGAACAAACGCGGTATTGAGAAATATCTGCTTCTAAAACCAAAACGGAGCTACCTAACAGAACGGTCTTCAATGTGTGCATTCAACTTACGGAGTTAAACTGATGTGTGTTTGCAGGAGTTTCTAAACCCTTTCTGTGAAGAAGTGGAAAACGCATTTTCCCAGCCAAATCCAGGCATTCAAGAAATAGCTGGAAATCTCCGTCTAAAACACAAAAAGAACGTATCTTGCAAACTGCTCTGCTGGGTGTTCGCTCAGCTAAGGGAGTTGAATCCGCCTTCAGAATCAGAGAGTGAGAAGCACGGTTCTTCCAGGAGCTTGGTTTCGTTATACCCGGGTGCATTGGAACAAACGCGGTATTGAGAAATATCTGCTTCTAAAACCAAAACGGAGCTAACTAACAGAACGGTCTTCAATGTGTGCATTCAACTTACGGAGTTAAACTGATGTGTGTTTGCAGGAGTTTCTAAACCCTTTCTGTGAAGAACTGGAAAACGCATTTTCCCAGCCAAATCCAGGCATTCTAGAAATAGCTGGAAATCTCCGTCTAAAACACAAAAAGAACGTATCTTGCAAACTGTTCTGCTGGGTGTTCGCTCAGCTAAGGGAGTTGAATCCGCCTTCAGAATCAGAGAGTGAGAAGCACGGTTCTTTCAGGAGCTGGGTTTCGTTATACCTGGGTGAATTGGAACAAACGCGGTATTGAGAAATATCTGCTTCTCAAACCAAAACGGAGCTACCTAACAGAACGGTCTTCAATGTGTGCATTCAACTTACGGAGTTAAACTGATGTGTGTTTGCAGGAGTTTCTAAACCCTTTCTGTGAAGAAGTGGAAAACGCATTTTCCCAGCCAAATCCAGGCATTCAAGAAATAGCTGGAAATCTCCGTCTAAAACACAAAAAGAACGTATCTTGCAAACTGCTCTGCTGGCTGTTCGCTCAGCTAAGGGAGTTGAATCCGCCTTCAGAATCAGAGAGTGAGAAGCACGGTTCTTCCAGGAGCTGGGTTTCGTAATACCCGGGTGAATTGGAACAAACGCGGTATTGAGAAATATCTGCTTCTAAAACCAAAACGGAGCTACCTAACAGAACGGTCTTCAATGTGTGCATTCAACTTACGGAGTTAAACTGATGTGTGTTTGCAGGAGTTTCTAAACCCTTTCTGTGAAGAAGTGGAAAACGCATTTTCCCAGCCAAATCCAGGCATTCAAGAAATAGCTGGAAATCTCCGTCTAAAACACAAAAAGAACGTATCTTGCAAACTGCTCTGCTGGGTGTTCGCTCAGCTAAGGGAGTTGAATCCGCCTTCAGAATCAGAGAGTGAGAAGCACGGTTCTTCCAGGAGCTGGGTTTCGTTATACCCGGGTGCATTGGAACAAACGCGGTATTGAGAAATATCTGCTTCTAAAACCAAAACGGAGCTACCTAACAGAACGGTCTTCAATGTGTGCCTTCAACTTACGGAGTTAAACTGATGTGTGTTTGCAGGAGTTTCTAAACCCTTTCTGTGAAGAAGTGGAAAACGCATTTTCCCAGCCAAATCCAGGCATTCAAGAAATAGCTGGAAATCTCCGTCTAAAACACAAAAAGAACGTATCTTGCAAACTGCTCTGCTGGGTGTTCGCTCAGCTAAGGGAGTTGAATCCGCCTTCAGAATCAGAGAGTGAGAAGCACGGTTCTTCCAGGAGCTGGGTTTCGTAATACCCGGGTGAACTGGAACAAACGCGGTATTGAGAAATATCTGCTTCTAAAACCAAAACGGAGCTACCTAACAGAACGGTCTTCAATGTGTGCATTCAACTTACGGAGTTAAACTGATGTGTGTTTGCAGGAGTTTCTAAACCCTTTCTGTGAAGAAGTGGAAAACGCATTTTCCCAGCCAAATCCAGGCATTCAAGAAATAGCTGGAAATCTCCGTCTAAAACACAAAAAGAACGTATCTTGCAAACTGCTCTGCTGGGTGTTCGCTCAGCTAAGGGAGTTGAATCCGCCTTCAGAATCAGAGAGTGAGAAGCACGGTTCTTCCAGGACCTGGATTTCGTAATACCCGGGTGAATTGGAACAAACGCGGTATTGAGAAATATCTGCTTCTAAAACCAAAACGGAGCTACCTAACAGAACGGTCTTCAATGTGTCCATTCAACTTACGGAGTTAAACTGATGTGTGTTTGCAGGAGTTTCTAAACCCTTTCTGTGAAGAAGTGGAAAACGCATTTTCCCAGCCAAATCCAGGCATTCAAGAAATAGCTGGAAATCTCCGTCTAAAACACAAAAAGAACGTATCTTGCAAACTGCTCTGCTGGGTGTTCGCTCAGCTAAGGGAGTTGAATCCGCCTTCAGAATCAGAGAGTGAGAAGCACGGTTCTTCAAGGAGCTGGGTTTCGTTATACCTGGGTGAATTGCAACAAACGCGGTATTGAGAAATATCTGCTTCTAAAACCAAAACGGAGCTACCTAACAGAACGGTCTTCAATGTGTGCATTCAACTTACGGAGTTAAACTGATGTGTGTTTGCAGGAGTTTCTAAACCCTTTCTGTGAAGAAGTGGAAAACGCATTTTCCCAGCCAAATCCAGGCATTCAAGAAATAGCTGGAAATCTCCGTCTAAAACACAAAAAGAACGTATCTTGCAAACTGTTCTGCTGGGTGTTCGCTCAGCTAAGGGAGTTGAATCCGCCTTCAGAATCAGAGAGTGAGAAGCACGGTTCTTCCAGGAGCTGGGTTTCGTTATACCCGGGTGCATTGGAACAAACGCGGTATTGAGAAATATCTGCTTCTAAAACCAAAACGGAGCTACCTAACAGAACGGTCTTCAATGTGTGCCTTCAACTTACGGAGTTAAACTGATGTGTGTTTGCAGGAGTTTCTAAACCCTTTCTGTGAAGAAGTGGAAAACGCATTTTCCCAGCCAAATCCAGGCATTCAAGAAATAGCTGGAAATCTCCGTCTAAAACACAAAAAGAACGTATCTTGCAAACTGCTCTGCTGGGTGTTCGCTCAGCTAAGGGAGTTGAATCCGCCTTCAGAATCAGAGAGTGAGAAGCACGGTTCTTCCAGGAGCTGGATTTCGTAATACCCGGGTGAATTGGAACAAACGCGGTATTGAGAAATGTCTGCTTCTAAAACCAAAACGGAGCTACCTAACAGAACGGTCTTCAATGTGTGCATTCAACTTACGGAGTTAAACTGATGTGTGTTTGCAGGAGTTTCTAAACCCTTTCTGTGAAGAAGTGGAAAACGCATTTTCCCAGCCAAATCCAGGCATTCAAGAAATAGCTGGAAATCTCCGTCTAAAACACAAAAAGAACGTATCTTGCAAACTGCTCTGCTGGGTGTTCGCTCAGCTAAGGGAGTTGAATCCGCCTTCAGAATCAGAGAGTGAGAAGCACGGTTCTTCCAGGAGCTGGGTTTCGTAATACCCGGGTGAACTGGAACAAACGCGGTATTGAGAAATATCTGCTTCTAAAACCAAAACGGAGCTACCTAACAGAACGGTCTTCAATGTGTGCATTCAACTTACAGAGTTAAACTGATGTGTGTTTGCAGGAGTTTCTAAACCCTTTCTGTGAAGAAGTGGAAAACGCATTTTCCCAGCCAAATCCAGGCATTCAAGAAATAGCTGGAAATCTCCGTCTAAAACACAAAAAGAACGTATCTTGCAAACTGCTCTGCTGGGTGTTCGCTCAGCTAAGGGAGTTGAATCCGCCTTCAGAATCAGAGAGTGAGAAGCATGGTTCTTCCAGGAGCTGGGTTTCGTAATACCCGGGTGAATTGGAACAAACGCGGTATTGAGAAATATCTGCTTCTAAAACCAAAACGGAGCTACCTAACAGAACGGTCTTCAATGTGTCCATTCAACTTACGGAGTTAAACTGATGTGTGTTTGCAGGAGTTTCTAAACCCTTTCTGTGAAGAAGTGGAAAACGCATTTTGCCAGCCAAATTCAGGCATTCAAGAAATAGCTGGAAATCTCGGTCTAAAACACAAAAAGAACGTATCTCGCAAACTGCTCTGCTGGGTGTTCGCTCAGCTAAGGGAGTTGAATCCGCCTTCAGAATCAGAGAGTGAGAAGCACGGTTCTTCCAGGAGCTGGGTTTCGTTATACCTGGGTGAATTGGAACAAACGCGGTATTGAGAAATATCTGCTTCTAAAACCAAAACGGAGCTACCTAACAGAACGGTCTTCAATGTGTGCATTCAACTTACGGAGTTAAACTGATGTGTGTTTGCAGGAGTTTCTAAACCCTTTCTGTGAAGAAGTGGAAAACGCATTTTCCCAGCCAAATCCAGGCATTCAAGAAATAGCTGGAAATCTCCGTCTAAAACACAAAAAGAACGTATCTTGCAAACTGCTCTGCTGGGTGTTCGCTCAGCTAAGGGAGTTGAATCCGCCTTCAGAATCAGAGAGTGAGAAGCACGGTTCTTCCAGGAGCTTGGTTTCGTTATACCCGGGTGAATTGGAACAAACGCCGTATTGAGAAATATCTGCTTCTAAAACCAAAACGGAGCTACCTAACAGAACGGTCTTCAATGTGTGCATTCAACTTACAAAGTTAAACTGATGTGTGTTTGCAGGAGTTTCTAAACCCTTTCTGTGAAGAACTGGAAAACGCATTTTCCCAGCCAAATCCAGGCATTCTAGAAATAGCTGGAAATCTCCGTCTAAAACACAAAAAGAACGTATCTTGCAAACTGTTCTGCTGGGTGTTCGCTCAGCTAAGGGAGTTGAATCCGCCTTCAGAATCAGAGAGTGAGAAGCACGGTTCTTCCAGGAGCTGGGTTTCGTTATACCCGGGTGCATTGGAACAAACGCGGTATTGAGAAATATCTGCTTCTAAAACCAAAACGGAGCTACCTAACAGAACGGTCTTCAATGTGTGCCTTCAACTTACGGAGTTAAACTGATGTGTGTTTGCAGGAGTTTCTAAACCCTTTCTGTGAAGAAGTGGAAAACGCATTTTCCCAGCCAAATCCAGGCATTCAAGAAATAGCTGGAAATCTCCGTCTAAAACACAAAAAGAACGTATCTTGCAAACTGCTCTGCTGGGTGTTCGCTCAGCTAAGGGAGTTGAATCCGCCTTCAGAATCAGAGAGTGAGAAGCACGGTTCTTCCAGGAGCTGGATTTCTTAATACCCGGGTGAATTGGAACAAACGCGGTATTGAGAAATATCTGCTTCTAAAACCAAAACGGAGCTACCTAACAGAACGGTCTTCAATGTGTGCATTCAACTTACGGAGTTAAACTGATGTGTGTTTGCAGGAGTTTCTAAACCCTTTCTGTGAAGAAGTGGAAAACGCATTTTCCCAGCCAAATCCAGGCATTCAAGAAATAGCTGGAAATCTCCGTCTGAAACACAAAAAGAACGTATCTTGCAAACTGCTCTGCTGGGTGTTCGCTCAGCTAAGGGAGTTGAATCCGCCTTCAGAATCAGAGAGTGAGAAGCACGGTTCTTCCAAGAGCTGGGTTTCGTTATACACGGGTGCATTGGAACAAACGCGGTATTGAGAAATATCTGCTTCTAAAACCAAAACGGAGCTACCTAACAGAACGGTCTTCAATGTGTGCATTCAACTTACGGAGTTAAACTGATGTGTGTTTGCAGGAGTTTCTAAACCCTTTCTGTGAAGAAGTGGAAAACGCATTTTCCCAGCCAAATCCAGGCATTCAAGAAATAGCTGGAAATCTCCGTCTAAAACACAAAAAGAACGTATCTTGCAAACTGCTCTGCTGGGTGTTCGCTCAGCTAAGGGAGTTGAATCCGCCTTCAGAATCAGAGAGTGAGAAGCACGGTTCTTCCAGGAGCTGGGTTTCGTTATACCTGGGTGAATCGGAACAAACGCGGTATTGAGAAATATCTGCTTCTAAAACCAAAACGGAGCTACCTAACAGAACGGTCTTCAATGTGTGCATTCAACTTATGGAGTTAAACTGATGTGTGTTTGCAGGAGTTTCTAAACCCTTTCTGTGAAGAAGTGGAAAACGCATTTTCCCAGCCAAATCCAGGCATTCAAGAAATAGCTGGAAATCTCCGTCTAAAACACAAAAAGAACGTATCTTGCAAACTGCTCTGCTGGGTGTTCGCTCAGCTAAGGGAGTTGAATCCGCCTTCAGAATCAGAGAGTGAGAAGCACGGTTCTTCCAGGAGCTGGGTTTCGTAATACCCGGGTGAATTGGAACAAACGCGGTATTGAGAAATATCTGCTTCTAAAACCAAAACGGAGCTACCTAACAGAACGGTCTTCAATGTGTCCATTCAACTTACAAAGGTAAACTGATGTGTGTTTGCAGGAGTTTCTAAACCCTTTCTGTGAAGAAGTGGAAAACGCATTTTCCCAGCCAAATCCAGGCATTCAAGAAATAGCTGGAAATCTCCGTCTAAAACACAAAAAGAACGTATCTTGCAAACTGCTCTGCTGGGTGTTCGCTCAGCTAAGGGAGTTGAATCCGCCTTCAGAATCAGAGAGTGAGAAGCACGGTTCTTCCAGGAGCTGGGTTTCGTTATACCTGGGTGAATTGGAACAAACGCGGTATTGAGAAATATCTGCTTCTAAAACCAAAACGGAGCTACCTAACAGAACGATCTTCAATGTGTGCATTCAACTTACGGAGTTAAACTGATGTGTGTTTTCAGGAGTTTCTAAACCCTTTCTGTGAAGAAGTGCAAAACGCATTTTCCCAGCCAAATCCAGGCATTCAAGAAATAGCTGGAAATCTCGGTCTAAAACACAAAAAGAACGTATCTTGCAAACTGCTCTGCTGGCTGTTCGCTCAGCTAAGGGAGTTGAATCTGCCTTCAGAATCAGAGAGTGAGAAGCACGGTTCTTCCAGGAGCTTGGTTTTGTTATACCCGGGTGAATTGGAACAAACGCGGTATTGAGAAATATCTGCTTCTAAAACCAAAACGGAGCTACCTAACAGAACGGTCTTCAATGTGTGCATTCAACTTATGGAGTTAAACTGATGTGTGTTTGCAGGAGTTTCTAAACCCTTTCTGTGAAGAAGTGGAAAACGCATTTTCCCAGCCAAATCCAGGCATTCAAGAAATGGCTGGAAATCTCGGTCTAAAACACAAAAAGAACGTATCTTGCAAACTGCTCTGCTGGCTGTCCGCTCAGCTAAGGGAGTTCAATCCGCCTTCAGAATCAGAGAGTGAGAAGCACGGTTCTTCCAGAAGCTTGGTTTCGTTATACCCGGGTGAATTGGAACAAACGCGGTATTGAGAAATATCTGCTTCTAAAACCAAAACGGAGCTACCTAACAGAACGGTCTTCAATGTGTGCATTCAACTTACGGAGTTAAACTGATGTGTGTTTGCAGGAGTTTCTAAACCCTTTCTGTGAAGAAGTGGAAAACGCATTTTCCCAGCCAAATCCAGGCATTCAAGAAATAGCTGGAAATCTCCGTGTAAAACACAAAGAGAACGTATCTTGCAAACTGCTCTGCTGGGTGTTCGCTCAGCTAAAAGAGTTGAATCCGCCTTCAGAATCAGAGAGTGAGAAGCACGGTTCTTCCAGGAGCTGGATTTCATAATACCCGGGTGAATTGGAACAAACGCGGTATTGAGAAATATCTGCTTCTAAAACCAAAACGGAGCTACCTAACAGAACGGTCTTCAATGTTTGCATTCAACTTACGGAGTTAAACTGATGTGTGTTTGCAGGAGTTTCTAAACCCTTTCTGTGAAGAAGTTGAAAACGCATTTTCCCAGCCAAATCCAGGCATTCAAGAAATAGCTGGAAATCTCCGTCTAAAACACAAAAAGAACGTATCTTGCAAACTGCTCTGCTGGGTGTTCGCTCAGCTAAGGGAGTTGAATCCGCCTTCAGAATCAGAGAGTGAGAAGCACAATTCTTCCAGGAGCTGGGTTTCGTTATACCTGGGTGAATTGGAACAAACGCGGTATTGAGAAATATCTGCTTCTAAAACCAAAACGGAGCTACCTAACAGAACGGTCTTCAATGTGTGCATTCAACTTACGGAGTTAAACTGATGTGTGTTTGCAGGAGTTTCTAAACCCTTTCTGTGAAGAAGTGGAAAACGCATTTTCCCAGCCAAATCCAGGCATTCAAGAAATAGCTGGAAATCTCCGTCTGAAACACAAAAAGAACGTATCTTGCAAACTGCTCTGCTGGGTGTTCGCTCAGCTAAGGGAGTTGAATCCGCCTTCAGAATCAGAGAGTGAGAAGCACGGTTCTTCCAAGAGCTGGGTTTCGTTATACCCGGGTGCATTGGAACAAACGCGGTATTGAGAAATATCTGCTTCTAAAACCAAAACGGAGCTACCTAACAGAACGGTCTTCAATGTGTGCATTCAACTTACGGAGTTAAACTGATGTGTGTTTGCAGGAGTTTCTAAACCCTTTCTGTGAAGAAGTGGAAAACGCATTTTCCCAGCCAAATCCAGGCATTCAAGAAATAGCTGGAAATCTCCGTCTAAAACACAAAAAGAACGTATCTTGCAAACTGCTCTGCTGGGTGTTCGCTCAGCTAAGGGAGTTGAATCCGCCTTCAGAATCAGAGAGTGAGAAGCACGGTTCTTCCAGGAGCTGGGTTTCGTTATACCTGGGTGAATCGGAACAAACGCGGTATTGAGAAATATCTGCTTCTAAAACCAAAACGGAGCTACCTAACAGAACGGTCTTCAATGTGTCCATTCAACTTACGGAGTTAAACTGATGTGTGTTTGCAGGAGTTTCTAAACCCTTTCTGTGAAGAAGTGGAAAACGCATTTTCCCAGCCAAATCCAGGCATTCAAGAAATAGCTGGAAATCTCCGTCTAAAACACAAAAAGAACGTATCTTGCAAACTGCTCTGCTGGGTGTTCGCTCAGCTAAGGGAGTTGAATCCGCCTTCAGAATCAGAGAGTGAGAAGCACGGTTCTTCCAGGAGCTGGGTTTCGTTATACCTGGGTGAATTGCAACAAACGCGGTATTGAGAAATATCTGCTTCTAAAACCAAAACGGAGCTACCTAACAGAACGGTCTTCAATGTGTGCATTCAACTTACGGAGTTAAACTGATGTGTGTTTGCAGGAGTTTCTAAACCCTTTCTGTGAAGAAGTGGAAAACGCATTTTCCCAGCCAAATCGAGGCATTCAAGAAATAGCTGGAAATCTCCGTCTAAAACACAAAAAGAACGTATCTTGCAAACTGTTCTGCTGGGTGTTCGCTCAGCTAAGGGAGTTGAATCCGCCTTCAGAATCAGAGAGTGAGAAGCACGGTTCTTCCAGGAGCTGGGTTTCGTTATACCCGGGTGCATTGGAACAAACGCGGTATTGAGAAATATCTGCTTCTAAAACCAAAACGGAGCTACCTAACAGAACGGTCTTCAATGTGTGCCTTCAACTTACGGAGTTAAACTGATGTGTGTTTGCAGGAGTTTCTAAACCCTTTCTGTGAAGTAGTGGAAAACGCATTTTCCCAGCCAAATCCAGGCATTCAAGAAATAGCTGGAAATCTCCGTCTAAAACACAAAAAGAACGTATCTTGCAAACTGCTCTGCTGGGTGTTCGCTCAGCTAAGGGAGTTGAATCCGCCTTCAGAATCAGAGAGTGAGAAGCACGGTTCTTCCAGGAGCTGGATTTCGTAATACCCGGGTGAATTGGAACAAACGCGGTATTGAGAAATGTCTGCTTCTAAAACCAAAACGGAGCTACCTAACAGAACGGTCTTCAATGTGTGCATTCAACTTACGGAGTTAAACTGATGTGTGTTTGCAGGAGTTTCTAAACCCTTTCTGTGAAGAAGTGGAAAACGCATTTTCCCAGCCAAATCCAGGCATTCAAGAAACAGCTGGAAATCTCCGTCTAAAACACAAAAAGAACGTATCTTGCAAACTGCTCTGCTGGGTGTTCGCTCAGCTAAGGGAGTTGAATCCGCCTTCAGAATCAGAGAGTGAGAAGCACGGTTCTTCCAGGAGCTGGGTTTCGTAATACCCGGGTGAACTGGAACAAACGCGGTATTGAGAAATATCTGCTTCTAAAACCAAAACGGAGCTACCTAACAGAACGGTCTTCAATGTGTGCATTCAACTTACAGAGTTAAACTGATGTGTGTTTGCAGGAGTTTCTAAACCCTTTCTGTGAAGAAGTGGAAAACGCATTTTCCCAGCCAAATCCAGGCATTCAAGAAATAGCTGGAAATCTCCGTCTAAAACACAAAAAGAACGTATCTTGCAAACTGCTCTGCTGGGTGTTCGCTCAGCTAAGGGAGTTGAATCCGCCTTCAGAATCAGAGAGTGAGAAGCATGGTTCTTCCAGGAGCTGGGTTTCGTAATACCCGGGTGAATTGGAACAAACGCGGTATTGAGAAATATCTGCTTCTAAAACCAAAACGGAGCTACCTAACAGAACGGTCTTCAATGTGTCCATTCAACTTACGGAGTTAAACTGATGTGTGTTTGCAGGAGTTTCTAAACCCTTTCTGTGAAGAAGTGGAAAACGCATTTTGCCAGCCAAATCCAGGCATTCAAGAAATAGCTGGAAATCTCGGTCTAAAACACAAAAAGAACGTATCTTGCAAACTGCTCTGCTGGGTGTTCGCTCAGCTAAGGGAGTTGAATCCGCCTTCAGAATCAGAGAGTGAGAAGCACGGTTCTTCCAGGAGCTGGGTTTCGTTATACCTGGGTAAATTGGAACAAACGCGGTATTGAGAAATATCTGCTTCTAAAACCAAAACGGAGCTACCTAACAGAACGGTCTTCAATGTGTGCATTCAACTTACGGAGTTAAACTGATGTGTGTTTGCAGGAGTTTCTAAACCCTTTCTGTGAAGAAGTGGAAAACGCATTTTCCCAGCCAAATCCAGGCATTCAAGAAATAGCTGGAAATCTCCGTCTAAAACACAAAAAGAACGTATCTTGCAAACTGCTCTGCTGGGTGTTCGCTCAGCTAAGGGAGTTGAATCCGCCTTCAGAATCAGAGAGTGAGAAGCACGGTTCTTCCAGGAGCTTGGTTTCGTTATACCCGGGTGAATTGGAACAAACGCCGTATTGAGAAATATCTGCTTCTAAAACCAAAACGGAGCTACCTAACAGAACGGTCTTCAATGTGTGCATTCAACTTACAAAGTTAAACTGATGTGTGTTTGCAGGAGTTTCTAAACCCTTTCTGTGAAGAACTGGAAAACGCATTTTCCCAGCCAAATCCAGGCATTCTAGAAATAGCTGGAAATCTCCGTCTAAAACACAAAAAGAACGTATCTTGCAAACTGTTCTGCTGGGTGTTCGCTCAGCTAAGGGAGTTGAATCCGCCTTCAGAATCAGAGAGTGAGAAGCACGGTTCTTCCAGGAGCTGGGTTTCGTTATACCCGGGTGCATTGGAACAAACGCGGTATTGAGAAATATCTGCTTCTAAAACCAAAACGGAGCTACCTAACAGAACGGTCTTCAATGTGTGCCTTCAACTTACGGAGTTAAACTGATGTGTGTTTGCAGGAGTTTCTAAACCCTTTCTGTGAAGAAGTGGAAAACGCATTTTCCCAGCCAAATCCAGGCATTCAAGAAATAGCTGGAAATCTCCGTCTAAAACACAAAAAGAACGTATCTTGCAAACTGCTCTGCTGGGTGTTCGCTCAGCTAAGGGAGTTGAATCCGCCTTCAGAATCAGAGAGTGAGAAGCACGGTTCTTCCAGGAGCTGGGTTTCGTAATACCCGGGTGGATTGGAACAAACGCGGTATTGAGAAATATCTGCTTCTAAAACCAAAACGGAGCTACCTAACAGAACGGTCTTCAATGTGTGCATTCAACTTACGGAGTTAAACTGATGTGTGTTTGCAGGAGTTTCTAAACCCTTTCTGTGAAGAAGTGGAAAACGCATTTTGCCAGCCAAATCCAGGCATTCAAGAAATAGCTGGAAATCTCAGTCTAAAACACAAACAGAACGTATCTTGCAAACTGCTCTGCTGGCTGTTCGCTCAGCTAAGGGAGTTGAATCCGCCTTCAGAATCAGAGAGTGAGAAGCACGGTTCTTCCAGAAGCTTGGTTTCGTTATACCCGGGTGAATTGGAACAAACGCGGTATTGAGAAATATCTGCTTCTAAAACCAAAACGGAGCTACCTAACAGAACGGTCTTCAATGTGTGCATTCAACTTACGGAGTTAAACTGATGTGTGTTTGCAGGAGTTTCTAAACCCTTTCTGTGAAGAAGTGGAAAACGCATTTTCCCAGCCAAATCCAGGCATTCAAGAAATAGCTGGAAATCTCCGTCTAAAACACAAAAAGAACGTATCTTGCAAACTGCTCTGCTGGGTGTTCGCTCAGCTAAGGGAGTTGAATCCGCCTTCAGAATCAGAGAGTGAGAAGCACGGTTCTTCCAGGAGCTGGATTTCTTAATACCCGGGTGAATTGGAACAAACGCGGTATTGAGAAATATCTGCTTCTAAAACCAAAACGGAGCTACCTAACAGAACGGTCTTCAATGTGTGCATTCAACTTACGGAGTTAAACTGATGTGTGTTTGCAGGAGTTTCTAAACCCTTTCTGTGAAGAAGTGGAAAACGCATTTTCCCAGCCAAATCCAGGCATTCAAGAAATAGCTGGAAATCTCCGTCTGAAACACAAAAAGAACGTATCTTGCAAACTGCTCTGCTGGGTGTTCGCTCAGCTAAGGGAGTTGAATCCGCCTTCAGAATCAGAGAGTGAGAAGCACGGTTCTTCCAAGGGCTGGGTTTCGTTATACCCGGGTGCATTGGAACAAACGCGGTATTGAGAAATATCTGCTTCTAAAACCAAAACGGAGCTACCTAACAGAACGGTCTTCAATGTGTGCATTCAACTTACGGAGTTAAACTGATGTGTGTTTGCAGGAGTTTCTAAACCCTTTCTGTGAAGAAGTGGAAAACGCATTTTCCCAGCCAAATCCAGGCATTCAAGAAATAGCTGGAAATCTCCGTCTAAAACACAAAATGAACGTATCTTGCAAACTGCTCTGCTGGGTGTTCGCTCAGCTAAGGGAGTTGAATCCGCCTTCAGAATCAGAGAGTGAGAAGCACGGTTCTTCCAGGAGCTGGGTTTCGTTATACCTGGGTGAATCGGAACAAACGCGGTATTGAGAAATATCTGCTTCTAAAACCAAAACGGAGCTACCTAACAGAACGGTCTTCAATGTGTGCATTCAACTTATGGAGTTAAACTGATGTGTGTTTGCAGGAGTTTCTAAACCCTTTCTGTGAAGAAGTGGAAAACGCATTTTCCCAGCCAAATCCAGGCATTCAAGAAATAGCTGGAAATCTCCGTCTAAAACACAAAAAGAACGTATCTTGCAAACTGCTCTGCTGGGTGTTCGCTCAGCTAAGGGAGTTGAATCCGCCTTCAGAATCAGAGAGTGAGAAGCACGGTTCTTCCAGGAGCTGGGTTTCGTAATACCCGGGTGAATTGGAACAAACGCGGTATTGAGAAATATCTGCTTCTAAAACCAAAACGGAGCTACCTAACAGAACGGTCTTCAATGTGTGCATTCAACTTACGGAGGTAAACTGATGTGTGTTTGCAGGAGTTTCTAAACCCTTTCTGTGAAGAAGTGGAAAACGCATTTTCCCAGCCAAATCCAGGCATTCAAGAAATAGCTGGAAATCTCCGTCTAAAACACAAAAAGAACGTATCTTGCAAACTGCTCTGCTGGGTGTTCGCTCAGCTAAGGGAGTTGAATCCGCCTTCAGAATCAGAGAGTGAGAAGCACGGTTCTTCCAGGAGCTGGGTTTCGTTATACCTGGGTGAATTGGAACAAACGCCGTATTGAGAAATATCTGCTTCTAAAACCAAAACGGAGCTACCTAACAGAACGATCTTCAATGTGTGCATTCAACTTACGGAGTTAAACTGATGTGTGTTTTCAGGAGTTTCTAAACCCTTTCTGTGAAGAAGTGCAAAACGCATTTTCCCAGCCAAATCCAGGCATTCAAGAAATAGCTGGAAATCTCGGTCTAAAACACAAAAAGAACGTATCTTGCAAACTGCTCTGCTGGCTGTTCGCTCAGCTAAGGGAGTTGAATCTGCCTTCAGAATCAGAGAGTGAGAAGCACGGTTCTTCCAGGAGCTTGGTTTTGTTATACCCGGGTGAATTGGAACAAACGCGGTATTGAGAAATATCTGCTTCTAAAACCAAAACGGAGCTACCTAACAGAACGGTCTTCAATGTGTGCATTCAACTTATGGAGTTAAACTGATGTGTGTTTGCAGGAGTTTCTAAACCCTTTCTGTGAAGAAGTGGAAAACGCATTTTCCCAGCCAAATCCAGGCATTCAAGAAATGGCTGGAAATCTCGGTCTAAAACACAAAAAGAACGTATCTTGCAAACTGCTCTGCTGGCTGTCCGCTCAGCTAAGGGAGTTCAATCCGCCTTCAGAATCAGAGAGTGAGAAGCACGGTTCTTCCAGAAGCTTGGTTTCGTTATACCCGGGTGAATTGGAACAAACGCGGTATTGAGAAATATCTGCTTCTAAAACCAAAACGGAGCTACCTAACAGAACGGTCTTCAATGTGTGCATTCAACTTACGGAGTTAAACTGATGTGTGTTTGCAGGAGTTTCTAAACCCTTTCTGTGAAGAAGTGGAAAACGCATTTTCCCAGCCAAATCCAGGCATTCAAGAAATAGCTGGAAATCTCCGTGTAAAACACAAAGAGAACGTATCTTGCAAACTGCTCTGCTGGGTGTTCGCTCAGCTAAAAGAGTTGAATCCGCCTTCAGAATCAGAGAGTGAGAAGCACGGTTCTTCCAGGAGCTGGATTTCATAATACCCGGGTGAATTGGAACAAACGCGGTATTGAGAAATATCTGCTTCTAAAACCAAAACGGAGCTACCTAACAGAACGGTCTTCAATGTTTGCATTCAACTTACGGAGTTAAACTGATGTGTGTTTGCAGGAGTTTCTAAACCCTTTCTGTGAAGAAGTTGAAAACGCATTTTCCCAGCCAAATCCAGGCATTCAAGAAATAGCTGGAAATCTCCGTCTAAAACACAAAAAGAACGTATCTTGCAAACTGCTCTGCTGGGTGTTCGCTCAGCTAAGGGAGTTGAATCCGCCTTCAGAATCAGAGAGTGAGAAGCACAATTCTTCCAGAAGCTGGGTTTCGTTATACCTGGGTGAATTGGAACAAACGCGGTATTGAGAAATATCTGCTTCTAAAACCAAAACGGAGCTACCTAACAGAACGGTCTTCAATGTGTGCATTCACCTTACGGAGTTAAACTGATGTGTGTTTGCAGGAGTTTCTAAACCCTTTCTGTGAAGAAGTGGAAAACGCATTTTCCCAGCCAAATCCAGGCATTCAAGAAATAGCTGGAAATCTCCGTCTGAAACACAAAAAGAACGTATCTTGCAAACTGCTCTGCTGGGTGTTCGCTCAGCTAAGGGAGTTGAATCCGCCTTCAGAATCAGAGAGTGAGAAGCACGGTTCTTCCAAGAGCTGGGTTTCGTTATACCCGGGTGCATTGGAACAAACGCGGTATTGAGAAATATCTGCTTCTAAAACCAAAACGGAGCTACCTAACAGAACGGTCTTCAATGTGTGCATTCAACTTACGGAGTTAAACTGATGTGTGTTTGCAGGAGTTTCTAAACCCTTTCTGTGAAGAAGTGGAAAACGCATTTTCCCAGCCAAATCCAGGCATTCAAGAAATAGCTGGAAATCTCCGTCTAAAACACAAAAAGAACGTATCTTGCAAACTGCTCTGCTGGGTGTTCGCTCAGCTAAGGGAGTTGAATCCGCCTTCAGAATTAGAGAGTGAGAAGCACGGTTCTTCCAGGAGCTGGGTTTCGTTATACCTGGGTGAATCGGAACAAACGCGGTATTGAGAAATATCTGCTTCTAAAACCAAAACGGAGCTACCTAACAGAACGGTCTTCAATGTGTGCATTCAACTTACGGAGTTAAACTGATGTGTGTTTGCAGGAGTTTCTAAACCCTTTCTGTGAAGAAGTGGAAAACGCATTTTCCCAGCCAAATCCAGGCATTCAAGAAATAGCTGGAAATCTCCGTCTAAAACACAAAAAGAACGTATCTTGCAAACTGCTCTGCTGGGTGTTCGCTCAGCTAAGGGAGTTGAATCCGCCTTCAGAATCAGAGAGTGAGAAGCACGGTTCTTCCAGGAGCTGGATTTCGTAATACCCTGGTGAATTGGAACAAACGCGGTATTGAGAAATATCTGCTTCTAAAACCAAAACGGAGCTAACTAACAGAACGGTCTTCAATGTGTGCATTCAACTTACGGAGTTAAACTGATGTGTGTTTGCAGGAGTTTCTAAACCCTTTCTGTGAAGAAGTGGAAAACGCATTTTCCCAGCCAAATCCAGGCATTCAAGAAATAGCTGGAAATCTCCGTCTAAAACACAAAAAGAACGTATCTTGCAAACTGCTCTGCTGGGTGTTCGCTCAGCTAAGGGAGTTGAATCCGCCTTCAGAATCAGAGAGTGAGAAGCACGGTTCTTCCAGGAGCTGGGTTTCGCTATACCCGGGTGAATTGGAACAAACGCGGTATTGAGAAATATCTGCTTCTAAAACCAAAACGGAGCTACCTAACAGAACGGTCTTCAATGTGTGCATTCAACTTACGGAGTTAAACTGATGTGTGTTTGCAGGAGTTTCTAAACCCTTTCTGTGAAGAAGTGGAAAACGCATTTTCCCAGCCAAATCCAGGCATTCAAGAAATAGCTGGAAATCTCCGTCTAAAACACAAAAAGAACGTATCTTGCAAACTGCTCTGCTGGGTGTTCGCTCACCTAAGGGAGTTGAATCCGCCTTCAGAATCAGAGAGTGAGAAGCACGGTTCTTCCAGGAGCTGGGTTTCGTTATACCCGGGTGAATTGGAACAAACGCGGTATTGAGAAATATCTGCTTCTAAAACCAAAACGGAGCTACCTAACAGAACGATCTTCAATGTGTGCATTCAACTTACGGAGTTAAACTGATGTGTGTTTGCAGGAGTTTCTAAACCCTTTCTGTGAAGAAGTGGAAAACGCATTTTCCCAGCCAAATCCAGGCATTCAAGAAATAGCTGGAAATCTCCGTCTAAAACACAAAAAGAACGTATCTTGCAAACTGCTCTGCTGGGTGTTCGCTCAGCTAAGGGAGTTGAATCCGCCTTCAGAATCAGAGAGTGAGAAGCACGGTTCTTCCAGGAGCTGGATTTCGTAATACCCGGGTGAATTGGAACAAACGCGGTATTGAGAAATATCTGCTTCTAAAACCAAAACGGAGCTACCTAACAGAACGGTCTTCAATGTGTGCATTCAACTTACGGAGTTAAACTGATGTGTGTTTGCAGGAGTTTCTAAACCCTTTCTGTGAAGAAGTGGAAAACGCATTTTCCCAGCCAAATCCAGGCATTCAAGAAATAGCTGGAAATCTTCGTGTAAAACACAAAAAGAACGTATCTTGCAAACTGCTCTGCTGGGTGTTCGCTCAGCTAAAAGAGTTGAATCCGCCTTCAGAATCAGAGAGTGAGAAGCACGGTTCTTCCAGGAGCTGGATTTCATAATACCCGGGTGAATTGGAACAAACGCGGTATTGAGAAATATCTGCTTCTAAAACCAAAACGGAGCTACCTAACAGAACGGTCTTCAATGTGTGCATTCAACTTACGGAGTTAAACTGATGTGTGTTTGCAGGAGTTTCTAAACCCTTTCTGTGAAGAAGTTGAAAACGCATTTTCCCAGCCAAATCCAGGCATTCAAGAAATAGCTGGAAATCTCCGTCTAAAACACAAAAAGAACGTATCTTGCAAACTGCTCTGCTGGGTGTTCGCTCAGCTAAGGGAGTTGAATCCGCCTTCAGAATCAGAGAGTGAGAAGCACGGTTCTTCCAGGAGCTGGGTTTCGTTATACCTGGGTGAATTGGAACAAACGCGGTATTGAGAAATATCTGCTTCTAAAACCAAAACGGAGCTACCTAACAGAACGGTCTTCAATGTGTGCATTCAACTTACGGAGTTAAACTGATGTGTGTTTGCAGGAGTTTCTAAACCCTTTCTGTGAAGAAGTGGAAAACGCATTTTCCCAGCCAAATCCAGGCATTCAAGAAATAGCTGGAAATCTCCGTCTGAAACACAAAAAGAACGTATCTTGCAAACTGCTCTGCTGGGTGTTCGCTCAGCTAAGGGAGTTGAATCCGCCTTCAGCGTCAGAGAGTGAGAAGCACGGTTCTTCCAAGAGCTGGGTTTCGTTATACCCGGGTGCATTGGAACAAACGCGGTATTGAGAAATATCTGCTTCTAAAACCAAAACGGAGCTACCTAACAGAACGGTCTTCAATGTGTGCATTCAACTTACGGAGTTAAACTGATGTGTGTTTGCAGGAGTTTCTAAACCCTTTCTGTGAAGAAGTGGAAAACGCATTTTCCCAGCCAAATCCAGGCATTCAAGAAATAGCTGGAAATCTCCGTCTAAAACACAAAAAGAACGTATCTTGCAAACTGCTCTGCTGGGTGTTCGCTCAGCTAAGGGAGTTGAATCCGCCTTCAGAATCAGAGAGTGAGAAGCACGGTTCTTCCAGGAGCTGGGTTTCGTTATACCTGGGTGAATCGGAACAAACGCGGTATTGAGAAATATCTGCTTCTAAAACCAAAACGGAACTACCTAACAGAACGGTCTTCAATGTGTGCATTCAACTTACGGAGTTAAACTGATGTGTGTTTGCAGGAGTTTCTAAACCCTTTCTGTGAAGAAGTGGAAAACGCATTTTCCCAGCCAAATCCAGGCATTCAAGAAATAGCTGGAAATCTCCGTCTAAAACACAAAAAGAACGTATCTTGCAAACTGCTCTGCTGGGTGTTCGCTCAGCTAAGGGAGTTGAATCCGCCTTCAGAATCAGAGAGTGAGAAGCACGGTTCTTCCAGGAGCTGGATTTCGTAATACCCGGGTGAATTGGAACAAACGCGGTATTGAGAAATATCTGCTTCTAAAACCAAAACGGAGCTAACTAACAGAACGGTCTTCAATGTGTGCATTCAACTTACGGAGTTAAACTGATGTGTGTTTGCAGGAGTTTCTAAACCCTTTCTGTGAAGAAGTAGAAAACGCATTTTCCCAGCCAAATCCAGGCATTCAAGAAATAGCTGGAAATCTCCGTCTAAAACACAAAAAGAACGTATCTTGCAAACTGCTCTGCTGGGTGTTCGCTCAGCTAAGGGAGTTGAATCCGCCTTCAGAATCAGAGAGTGAGAAGCACGGTTCTTCCAGGAGCTGGGTTTCATTATACCCGGGTGAATTGGAACAAACGCGGTATTGAGAAATATCTGCTTCTAAAACCAAAACGGAGCTACCTAACAGAACGGTCTTCAATGTGTGCATTCAACTTACGGAGTTAAACTGATGTGTGTTTGCAGGAGTTTCTAAACCCTTTCTGTGAAGAAGTGGAAAACGCATTTTCCCAGCCAAATCCAGGCATTCAAGAAATAGCTGGAAATCTCCGTCTAAAACACAAAAAGAACGTATCTTGCAAACTGCTCTGCTGGGTGTTCGCTCACCTAAGGGAGTTGAATCCGCCTTCAGAATCAGAGAGTGAGAAGCACGGTTCTTCCAGGAGCTGGGTTTCGTTATACCTGGGTGAATTGGAACAAACGCGGTATTGAGAAATATCTGCTTCTAAAACCAAAACGGAGCTACCTAACATAACGATCTTCAATGTGTGCATTCAACTTACGGAGTTAAACTGATGTGTGTTTGCAGGAGTTTCTAAACCCTTTCTGTGAAGAAGTGGAAAACGCATTTTCCCAGCCAAATCCAGGCATTCAAGAAATAGCTGGAAATCTCCGTCTAAAACACAAAAAGAACGTATCTTGCAAACTGCTCTGCTGGGTGTTCGCTCAGCTAAGGGAGTTGAATCCGCCTTCAGAATCAGAGAGTGAGAAGCACGGTTCTTCCAGGAGCTGGATTTCGTAATACCCGGGTGAATTGGAACAAACGCGGTATTGAGAAATATCTGCTTCTAAAACCAAAACGGAGCTACCTAACAGAACGGTCTTCAATGTGTGCATTCAACTTACGGAGTTAAACTGATGTGTGTTTGCAGGAGTTTCTAAACCCTTTCTGTGAAGAAGTTGAAAACGCATTTTCCCAGCCAAATCCAGGCATTCAAGAAATAGCTGGAAATCTCCGTCTAAAACACAAAAAGAACGTATCTTGCAAACTGCTCTGCTGGGTGTTCGCTCAGCTAAGGGAGTTGAATCCGCCTTCAGAATCAGAGAGTGAGAAGCACGGTTCTTCCAGGAGCTGGGTTTCGTTATACCTGGGTGAATTGGAACAAACGCGGTATTGAGAAATATCTGCTTCTAAAACCAAAACGGAGCTACCTAACAGAACGGTCTTCAATGTGTGCATTCAACTTACGGAGTTAAACTGATGTGTGTTTGCAGGAGTTTCTAAACCCTTTCTGTGAAGAAGTGGAAAACGCATTTTCCCAGCCAAATCCAGGCATTCAAGAAATAGCTGGAAATCTCCGTCTGAAACACAAAAAGAACGTATCTTGCAAACTGCTCTGCTGGGTGTTCGCTCAGCTAAGGGAGTAGAATCCGCCTTCAGAATCAGAGAGTGAGAAGCACGGTTCTTCCAAGAGCTGGGTTTCGTTATACCCGGGTGCATTGGAACAAACGCCGTATTGAGAAATATCTGCTTCTAAAACCAAAACGGAGCTACCTAACAGAACGGTCTTCAATGTGTGCATTCAACTTACGGAGTTAAACTGATGTGTGTTTGCAGGAGTTTCTAAACCCTTTCTGTGAAGAAGTGGAAAACGCATTTTCCCAGCCAAATCCAGGCATTCAAGAAATAGCTGGAAATCTCCGTCTAAAACACAAAAAGAACGTATCTTGCAAACTGCTCTGCTGGGTGTTCGCTCAGCTAAGGGAGTTGAATCCGCCTTCAGAATCAGAGAGTGAGAAGCACGGTTCTTCCAGGAGCTGGGTTTCGTTATACCTGGGTGAATCGGAACAAACGCGGTATTGAGAAATATCTGCTTCTAAAACCAAAACGGAGCTACCTAACAGAACGGTCTTCAATGTGTGCATTCATCTTACGGAGTTAAACTGATGTGTGTTTGCAGGAGTTTCTAAACCCTTTCTGTGAAGAAGTGGAAAACGCATTTTCCCAGCCAAATCCAGGCATTCAAGAAATAGCTGGAAATCTCGGTCTAAAACACAAAAAGAACGTATCTTGCAAACTGCTCTGCTGGGTGTTCGCTCAGCTAAGGGAGTTGAATCCGCCTTCAGAATCAGAGAGTGAGAAGCACGGTTCTTCCAGGAGCTGGATTTCGTAATACCCGGGTGAATTGGAACAAACGCGGTATTGAGAAATATCTGCTTCTAAAACCAAAACGGAGCTACCTAACAGAACGGTCTTCAATGTGTGCATTCAACTTACGGAGTTAAACTGATGTGTGTTTGCAGGAGTTTCTAAACCCTTTCTGTGAAGAAGTGGAAAACGCATTTTCCCAGCCAAATCCAGGCATTCAAGAAATAGCTGGAAATCTCCGTCTGAAACACAAAAAGAACGTATCTTGCAAACTGCTCTGCTGGGTGTTCGCTCAGCTAAGGGAGTTGAATCCGCCTTCAGAATCAGAGAGTGAGAAGCACGGTTCTTCCAGGAGCTGGATTTCTTTATACCCGGGTGCATTGGAACAAACGCGGTATTGAGAAATATCTGCTTCTAAAACCAAAACGGAGCTACCTAACAGAACGGTCTTCAATGTGTGCATTCAACTTACGGAGTTAAACTGATGTGTGTTTGCAGGAGTTTCTAAACCCTTTCTGTGAAGAAGTGGAAAACGCATTTTCCCAGCCAAATCCAGGCATTCAAGAAATAGCTGGAAATCTCCGTCTAAAACACAAAAAGAACGTATCTTGCAAACTGCTCCGCTGGGTGTTCGCTCAGCTAAGGGAGTTGAATCCGCCTTCAGAATCAGAGAGTGAGAAGCACGGTTCTTCCAGGAGCTGGGTTTCGTTATACCTGGGTGAATCGGAACAAACGCGGTATTGAGAAATATCTGCTTCTAAAACCAAAACGGAGCTACCTAACAGAACGGTCTTCAATGTGTGCATTCAACTTACGGAGTTAAACTGATGTGTGTTTGCAGGAGTTTCTAAACCCTTTCTGTGAAGAAGTGGAAAACGCATTTTCCCAGCCAAATCCAGGCATTCAAGAAATAGCTGGAAATCTCCGTCTAAAACACAAAAAGAACGTATCTTGCAAACTGCTCTGCTGGGTGTTCGCTCAGCTAAGGGAGTGGAATCCGCCTTCAGAATCAGAGAGTGAGAAGCACGGTTCTTCCAGGAGCTGGATTTCGTAATACCCGGGTGAATTGGAACAAACGCGGTATTGAGAAATATCTGCTTCTAAAACCAAAACGGAGCTAACTAACAGAACGGTCTTCAATGTGTGCATTCAACTTACGGAGTTAAACTGATGTGTGTTTGCAGGAGTTTCTAAACCCTTTCTGTGAAGAAGTGGAAAACGCATTTTCCCAGCCAAATCCAGGCATTCAAGAAATAGCTGGAAATCTCCGTCTGAAACACAAAAAGAACGTATCTTGCAAACTGCTCTGATGGGTGTTCGCTCAGCTAAGGGAGTTGAATCCGCCTTCAGAATCAGAGAGTGAGAAGCACGGTTCTTCCAGGAGCTGGGTTTCGTTATACCTGGGTGAATTGGAACAAACGCGGTATTGAGAAATATCTGCTTCTAAAACCAAAACGGAGCTAACTAACAGAACGGTCTTCAATGTGTGCATTCAACTTACGGAGGTAAACTGATGTGTGTTTGCAAGAGTTTCTAAACCCTTTCTGTGAAGAACTGGAAAACGCATTTTCCCAGCCAAATCCAGGCATTCTAGAAATAGCTGGAAATCTCCGTCTAAAACACAAAAAGAACGTATCTTGCAAACTGTTCGGCTGGGTGTTCGCTCAGCTAAGGGAGTTGAATCCGCCTTCAGAATCAGAGAGTGAGAAGCACGGTTCTTCCAGGAGCTGGGTTTCGTAATACCCGGGTGAATTGGAACAAACGCGGTATTGAGAAATATCTGCTTCTAAAACCAAAACGGAGCTACCTAACAGAACGGTCTTCAATGTGTGCATTCAACTTACGGAGTTAAACTGATGTGTGTTTGCAGGAGTTTCTAAACCCTTTCTGTGAAGAAGTGGAAAACGCATTTTCCCAGCCAAATCCAGGCATTCAAGAAATAGCTGGAAATCTCCGTCTAAAACACAAAAAGAACGTATCTTGCAAACTGCTCTGCTGGGTGTTCGCTCAGCTAAGGGAGTTGAATCCGCCTTCAGAATCAGAGAGTGAGAAGCACGGTTCTTCCAGGAGCTGGATTTCGTAATACCCGGGTGAATTGGAACAAACGCTGTATTGAGAAATATCTGCTTCTAAAACCAAAACGGAGCTACCTAACAGAACGGTCTTCAATGTGTGCATTCAACTTACGGAGTTAAACTGATGTGTGTTTGCAGGAGTTTCTAAACCCTTTCTGTGAAGAAGTTGAAAACGCATTTTCCCAGCCAAATCCAGGCATTCAAGAAATAGCTGGAAATCTCCGTCTAAAACACAAAAAGAACGTATCTTGCAAACTGCTCTGCTGGGTGTTCGCTCAGCTAAGGGAGTTGAATCCGCCTTCAGAATCAGAGAGTGAGAAGCACGGTTCTTCCAGGAGCTGGGTTTCGTTATACCTGGGTGAATTGGAACAAACGCGGTATTGAGAAATATCTGCTTCTAAAACCAAAACGGAGCTACCTAACAGAACGGTCTTCAATGTGTGCATTCAACTTACGGAGTTAAACTGATGTGTGTTTGCAGGAGTTTCTAAACCCTTTCTGTGAAGAAGTGGAAAACGCATTTTCCCAGCCAAATCCAGGCATTCAAGAAATAGCTGGAAATCTCCGTCTGAAACACAAAAAGAACGTATCTTGCAAACTGCTCTGCTGGGTGTTCGCTCAGCTAAGGGAGTTGAATCCGCCTTCAGAATCAGAGAGTGAGAAGCACGGTTCTTCCAGGAGCTGGATTTCGTTATACCCGGGTGCATTGGAACAAACGCGGTATTGAGAAATATCTGCTTCTAAAACCAAAACGGAGCTACCTAACAGAACGGTCTTCAATGTGTGCATTCAACTTACGGAGTTAAACTGATGTGTGTTTGCAGGAGTTTCTAAACCCTTTCTGTGAAGAAGTGGAAAACGCATTTTCCCAGCCAAATCCAGGCATTCAAGAAATAGCTGGAAATCTCCGTCTAAAACACAAAAAGAACGTATCTTGCAAACTGCTCCGCTGGGTGTTCGCTCAGCTAAGGGAGTTGAATCCGCCTTCAGAATCAGAGAGTGAGAAGCACGGTTCTTCCAGGAGCTGGGTTTCGTTATACCTGGGTGAATCGGAACAAACGCGGTATTGAGAAATATCTGCTTCTAAAACCAAAACGGAGCTACCTAACAGAACGGTCTTCAATGTGTGCATTCAACTTACGGAGTTAAACTGATGTGTGTTTGCAGGAGTTTCTAAACCCTTTCTGTGAAGAAGTGGAAAACGCATTTTCCCAGCCAAATCCAGGCATTCAAGAAATAGCTGGAAATCTCCGTCTAAAACACAAAAAGAACGTATCTTGCAAACTGCTCTGCTGGGTGTTCGCTCAGCTAAGGGAGTGGAATCCGCCTTCAGAATCAGAGAGTGAGAAGCACGGTTCTTCCAGGAGCTGGATTTCGTAATACCCGGGTGAATTGGAACAAACGCGGTATTGAGAAATATCTGCTTCTAAAACCAAAACGGAGCTAACTAACAGAACGGTCTTCAATGTGTGCATTCAACTTACGGAGTTAAACTGATGTGTGTTTGCAGGAGTTTCTAAACCCTTTCTGTGAAGAAGTGGAAAACGCATTTTCCCAGCCAAATCCAGGCATTCAAGAAATAGCTGGAAATCTCCGTCTGAAACACAAAAAGAACGTATCTTGCAAACTGCTCTGCTGGGTGTTCGCTCAGCTAAGGGAGTTGAATCCGCCTTCAGAATCAGAGAGTGAGAAGCACGGTTCTTCCAGGAGCTGGGTTTCGTTATACCTGGGTGAATTGGAACAAACGCGGTATTGAGAAATATCTGCTTCTAAAACCAAAACGGAGCTAACTAACAGAACGGTCTTCAATGTGTGCATTCAACTTACGGAGTTAAACTGATGTGTGTTTGCAAGAGTTTCTAAACCCTTTCTGTGAAGAACTGGAAAACGCATTTTCCCAGCCAAATCCAGGCATTCTAGAAATAGCTGGAAATCTCCGTCTAAAACACAAAAAGAACGTATCTTGCAAACTGTTCGGCTGGGTGTTCGCTCAGCTAAGGGAGTTGAATCCGCCTTCAGAATCAGAGAGTGAGAAGCACGGTTCTTCCAGGAGCTGGGTTTCGTAATACCCGGGTGAATTGGAACAAACGCGGTATTGAGAAATATCTGCTTCTAAAACCAAAACGGAGCTACCTAACAGAACGGTCTTCAATGTGTGCATTCAACTTACGGAGTTAAACTGATGTGTGTTTGCAGGAGTTTCTAAACCCTTTCTGTGAAGAAGTGGAAAACGCATTTTCCCAGCCAAATCCAGGCATTCAAGAAATAGCTGGAAATCTCCGTCTAAAACACAAAAAGAACGTATCTTGCAAACTGCTCTGCTGGGTGTTCGCTCAGCTAAGGGAGTTGAATCCGCCTTCAGAATCAGAGAGTGAGAAGCACGGTTCTTCCAGGAGCTGGATTTCGTAATACCCGGGTGAATTGGAACAAACGCTGTATTGAGAAATATCTGCTTCTAAAACCAAAACGGAGCTACCTAACAGAACGGTCTTCAATGTGTGCATTCAACTTACGGAGTTAAACTGATGTGTGTTTGCAGGAGTTTCTAAACCCTTTCTGTGAAGAAGTTGAAAACGCATTTTCCCAGCCAAATCCAGGCATTCAAGAAATAGCTGGAAATCTCCGTCTAAAACACAAAAAGAACGTATCTTGCAAACTGCTCTGCTGGGTGTTCGCTCAGCTAAGGGAGTTGAATCCGCCTTCAGAATCAGAGAGTGAGAAGCACGGTTCTTCCAGGAGCTGGGTTTCGTTATACCTGGGTGAATTGGAACAAACGCGGTATTGAGAAATATCTGCTTCTAAAACCAAAACGGAGCTACCTAACAGAACGGTCTTCAATGTGTGCATTCAACTTACGGAGTTAAACTGATGTGTGTTTGCAGGAGTTTCTAAACCCTTTCTGTGAAGAAGTGGAAAACGCATTTTCCCAGCCAAATCCAGGCATTCAAGAAATAGCTGGAAATCTCCGTCTGAAACACAAAAAGAACGTATCTTGCAAACTGCTCTGCTGGGTGTTCGCTCAGCTAAGGGAGTTGAATCCGCCTTCAGAATCAGAGAGTGAGAAGCACGGTTCTTCCAGGAGCTGGATTTCGTTATACCCGGGTGCATTGGAACAAACGCGGTATTGAGAAATATCTGCTTCTAAAACCAAAACGGAGCTACCTAACAGAACGGTCTTCAATGTGTGCATTCAACTTACGGAGTTAAACTGATGTGTGTTTGCAGGAGTTTCTAAACCCTTTCTGTGAAGAAGTGGAAAACGCATTTTCCCAGCCAAATCCAGGCATTCAAGAAATAGCTGGAAATCTCCGTCTAAAACACAAAAAGAACGTATCTTGCAAACTGCTCTGCTGGGTGTTCGCTCAGCTAAGGGAGTTGAATCCGCCTTCAGAATCAGAGAGTGAGAAGCACGGTTCTTCCAGGAGCTGGGTTTCGTTATACCTGGGTGAATCGGATCAAACGCGGTATTGAGAAATATCTGCTTCTAAAACCAAAACGGAGCTACCTAACAGAACGGTCTTCAATGTGTGCATTCAACTTACGGAGTTAAACTGATGTGTGTTTGCAGGAGTTTCTAAACCCTTTCTGTGAAGAAGTGGAAAACGCATTTTCCCAGCCAAATCCAGGCATTCAAGAAATAGCTGGAAATCTCCGTCTAAAACACAAAAAGAACGTATCTTGCAAACTGCTCTGCTGGGTGTTCGCTCAGCTAAGGGAGTGGAATCCGCCTTCAGAATCAGAGAGTGAGAAGCACGGTTCTTCCAGGAGCTGGATTTCGTAATACCCGGGTGAATTGGAACAAACGCGGTATTGAGAAATATCTGCTTCTAAAACCAAAACGGAGCTAACTAACAGAACGGTCTTCAATGTGTGCATTCAACTTACGGAGTTAAACTGATGTGTGTTTGCAGGAGTTTCTAAACCCTTTCTGTGAAGAAGTGGAAAACGCATTTTCCCAGCCAAATCCAGGCATTCAAGAAATAGCTGGAAATCTCCGTCTAAAACACAAAAAGAACGTATCTTGCAAACTGCTCTGCTGGGTGTTCGCTCAGCTAAGGGAGTTGAATCCGCCTTCAGAATCAGAGAGTGAGAAGCACGGTTATTCCAGGAGCTGGGTTTCGTTATACCTGGGTGAATTGGAACAAACGCGGTATTGAGAAATATCTGCTTCTAAAACCAAAACGGAGCTAACTAACAGAACGGTCTTCAATGTGTGCATTCAACTTACGGAGTTAAACTGATGTGTGTTTGCAAGAGTTTCTAAACCCTTTCTGTGAAGAACTGGAAAACGCATTTTCCCAGCCAAATCCAGGCATTCTAGAAATAGCTGGAAATCTCCGTCTAAAACACAAAAAGAACGTATCTTGCAAACTGTTCTGCTGGGTGTTCGCTCAGCTAAGGGAGTTGAATCCGCCTTCAGAATCAGAGAGTGAGAAGCACGGTTCTTCCAGGAGCTGGGTTTCGTAATACCCGGGTGAATTGGAACAAACGCGGTATTGAGAAATATCTGCTTCTAAAACCAAAACGGAGCTACCTAACAGAACGGTCTTCAATGTGTGCATTCAACTTACGGAGTTAAACTGATGTGTGTTTGCAGGAGTTTCTAAACCCTTTCTGTGAAGAAGTGGAAAACGCATTTTCCCAGCCAAATCCAGGCATTCAAGAAATAGCTGGAAATCTCCGTCTAAAACACAAAAAGAACGTATCTTGCAAACTGCTCTGCTGGGTGTTCGCTCAGCTAAGGGAGTTGAATCCGCCTTCAGAATCAGAGAGTGAGAAGCACGGTTCTTCCAGGAGCTGGATTTCGTAATACCCGGGTGAATTGGAACAAACGCGGTATTGAGAAATATCTGCTTCTAAAACCAAAACGGAGCTACCTAACAGAACGGTCTTCAATGTGTGCATTCAACTTACGGAGTTAAACTGATGTGTGTTTGCAGGAGTTTCTAAACCCTTTCTGTGAAGAAGTTGAAAACGCATTTTCCCAGCCAAATCCAGGCATTCAAGAAATAGCTGGAAATCTCCGTCTAAAACACAAAAAGAACGTATCTTGCAAACTGCTCTGCTGGGTGTTCGCTCAGCTAAGGGAGTTGAATCCGCCTTCAGAATCAGAGAGTGAGAAGCACGGTTCTTCCAGGAGCTGGGTTTCGTTATACCTGGGTGAATTGGAACAAACGCGGTATTGAGAAATATCTGCTTCTAAAACCAAAACGGAGCTACCTAACAGAACGGTCTTCAATGTGTGCATTCAACTTACGGAGTTAAACTGATGTGTGTTTGCAGGAGTTTCTAAACCCTTTCTGTGAAGAAGTGGAAAACGCATTTTCCCAGCCAAATCCAGGCATTCAAGAAATAGCTGGAAATCTCCGTCTGAAACACAAAAAGAACGTATCTTGCAAACTGCTCTGCTGGGTGTTCGCTCAGCTAAGGGAGTTGAATCCGCCTTCAGAATCAGAGAGTGAGAAGCACGGTTCTTCCAAGAGCTGGGTTTCGTTATACCCGGGTGCATTGGAACAAACGCGGTATTGAGAAATATCTGCTTCTAAAACCAAAACGGAGCTACCTAACAGAACGGTCTTCAATGTGTGCATTCAACTTACGGAGTTAAACTGATGTGTGTTTGCAGGAGTTTCTAAACCCTTTCTGTGAAGAAGTGGAAAACGCATTTTCCCAGCCAAATCCAGGCATTCAAGAAATAGCTGGAAATCTCCGTCTAAAACACAAAAAGAACGTATCTTGCAAACTGCTCTGCTGGGTGTTCGCTCAGCTAAGGGAGTTGAATCCGCCTTCAGAATCAGAGAGTGAGAAGCACGGTTCTTCCAGGAGCTGGGTTTCGTTATACCTGGGTGAATCGGAACAAACGCGGTATTGAGAAATATCTGCTTCTAAAACCAAAACGGAGCTACCTAACAGAACGGTCTTCAATGTGTGCATTCAACTTACGGAGTTAAACTGATGTGTGTTTGCAGGAGTTTCTAAACCCTTTCTGTGAAGAAGTGGAAAACGCATTTTCCCAGCCAAATCCAGGCATTCAAGAAATAGCTGGAAATCTCCGTCTAAAACACAAAAAGAACGTATCTTGCAAACTGCTCTGCTGGGTGTTCGCTCAGCTAAGGGAGTTGAATCCGCCTTCAGAATCAGAGAGTGAGAAGCACGGTCCTTCCAGGAGCTGGATTTCGTAATACCCGGGTGAATTGGAACAAACGCGGTATTGAGAAATATCTGCTTCTAAAACCAAAACGGAGCTAACTAACAGAACGGTCTTCAATGTGTGCATTCAACTTACGGAGTTAAACTGATGTGTGTTTGCAGGAGTTTCTAAACCCTTTCTGTG
The DNA here is from genome assembly GCF_049354715.1 of Callithrix jacchus. Taxonomy (NCBI): domain Eukaryota; kingdom Metazoa; phylum Chordata; class Mammalia; order Primates; family Cebidae; genus Callithrix; species Callithrix jacchus. The sequence goes on along the minus strand of NC_133525.1, from coordinate 13,098,171 downwards.
AAGAAGTGGAAAACGCATTTTCCCAGCCAAATCCAGGCATTCAAAAAATAGCTGGAAATCTCCGTCTAAAACACAAAAAGAACGTATCTTGCAAACTGCTCTGCTGGGTGTTCGCTCAGCTAAGGGAGTTGAATCCGCCTTCAGAATCAGAGAGTGAGAAGCACGGTTCTTCCAGGAGCTGGGTTTCGTTATACCTGGGTGAATTGGAACAAACGCGGTATTGAGAAATATCTGCTTCTAAAACCAAAACGGAGCTAACTAACAGAACGGTCTTCAATGTGTGCATTCAACTTACGGAGTTAAACTGATGTGTGTTTGCAGGAGTTTCTAAACCCTTTCTGTGAAGAACTGGAAAACGCATTTTCCCAGCCAAATCCAGGCATTCTAGAAATAGCTGGAAATCTCCGTCTAAAACACAAAAAGAACGTATCTTGCAAACTGTTCTGCTGGGTGTTCGCTCAGCTAAGGGAGTTGAATCCGCCTTCAGAATCAGAGAGTGAGAAGCACGGTTCTTCCAGGAGCTGGGTTTCGTAATACCCGGGTGAATTGGAACAAACGCGGTATTGAGAAATATCTGCTTCTAAAACCAAAACGGAGCTACCTAACAGAACGGTCTTCAATGTGTGCATTCAACTTACGGAGGTAAACTGATGTGTGTTTGCAGGAGTTTCTAAACCCTTTCTGTGAAGAAGTGGAAAACGCATTTTCCCAGCCAAATCCAGGCATTCAAGAAATAGCTGGAAATCTCCGTCTAAAACACAAAAAGAACGTATCTTGCAAACTGCTCTGCTGGGTGTTCGCTCAGCTAAGGGAGTTGAATCCGCCTTCAGAATCAGAGAGTGAGAAGCACGGTTCTTCCAGGAGCTGGGTTTCGTTATACCTGGGTGAATTGGAACAAACGCGGTATTGAGAAATATCTGCTTCTAAAACCAAAACGGAGCTACCTAACAGAACGATCTTCAATGTGTGCATTCAACTTACGGAGTTAAACTGATGTGTGTTTTCAGGAGTTTCTAAACCCTTTCTGTGAAGAAGTGGAAAACGCATTTTCCCAGCCAAATCCAGGCATTCAAGAAATAGCTGGAAATCTCGGTCTAAAACACAAAAAGAACGTATCTTGCAAACTGCTCTGCTGGCTGTTCGCTCAGCTAAGGGAGTTGAATCCGCCTTCAGAATCAGAGAGTGAGAAGCACGGTTCTTCCAGGAGCTTGGTTTTGTTATACCCGGGTGAATTGGAACAAACGCGGTATTGAGAAATATCTGCTTCTAAAACCAAAACGGAGCTACCTAACAGAACGGTCTTCAATGTGTGCATTCAACTTATGGAGTTAAACTGATGTGTGTTTGCAGGAGTTTCTAAACCCTTTCTGTGAAGAAGTGGAAAACGCATTTTCCCAGCCAAATCCAGGCATTCAAGAAATGGCTGGAAATCTCGGTCTAAAACACAAAAAGAACGTATCTTGCAAACTGCTCTGCTGGCTGTCCGCTCAGCTAAGGGAGTTGAATCCGCCTTCAGAATCAGAGAGTGAGAAGCACGGTTCTTCCAGAAGCTTGGTTTCGTTATACCCGGGTGAATTGGAACAAACGCGGTATTCAGAAATATCTGCTTCTAAAACCAAAACGGAGCTACCTAACAGAACGGTCTTCAATGTGTGCATTCAACTTACGGAGTTAAACTGATGTGTGTTTGCAGGAGTTTCTAAACCCTTTCTGTGAAGAAGTGGAAAACGCATTTTCCCAGCCAAATCCAGGCATTCAAGAAATAGCTGGAAATCTTTGTGTAAAACACAAAGAGAACGTATCTTGCAAACTGCTCTGCTGGGTGTTCGCTCAGCTAAAAGAGTTGAATCCGCCTTCAGAATCAGAGAGTGAGAAGCACGGTTCTTCCAGGAGCTGGATTTCATAATACCCGGGTGAATTGGAACAAACGCGGTATTGAGAAATATCTGCTTCTAAAACCAAAACGGAGCTACCTAACAGAACGGTCTTCAATGTGTGCATTCAACTTACGGAGTTAAACTGATGTGTGTTTGCAGGAGTTTCTAAACCCTTTCTGTGAAGAAGTTGAAAACGCATTTTCCCAGCCAAATCCAGGCATTCAAGAAATAGCTGGAAATCTCCGTCTAAAACACAAAAAGAACGTATCTTGCAAACTGCTCTGCTGGGTGTTCGCTCAGCTAAGGGAGTTGAATCCGCCTTCAGAATCAGAGAGTGAGAAGCACGGTTCTTCCAGGAGCTGGGTTTCGTTATACCTGGGTGAATTGGAACAAACGCGGTATTGAGAAATATCTGCTTCTAAAACCAAAACGGAGCTACCTAACAGAACGGTCTTCAATGTGTGCATTCAACTTACGGAGTTAAACTGATGTGTGTTTGCAGGAGTTTCTAAACCCTTTCTGTGAAGAAGTGGAAAACGCATTTTCCCAGCCAAATCCAGGCATTCAAGAAATAGCTGGAAATCTCCGTCTGAAACACAAAAAGAACGTATCTTGCAAACTGCTCTGCTGGGTGTTCGCTCAGCTAAGGGAGTTGAATCCGCCTTCAGAATCAGAGAGTGAGAAGCACGGTTCTTCCAAGAGCTGGGTTTCGTTATACCCGGGTGCATTGGAACAAACGCGGTATTGAGAAATATCTGCTTCTAAAACCAAAACGGAGCTACCTAACAGAACGGTCTTCAATGTGTGCATTCAACTTACGGAGTTAAACTGATGTGTGTTTGCAGGAGTTTCTAAACCCTTTCTGTGAAGAAGTGGAAAACGCATTTTCCCAGCCAAATCCAGGCATTCAAGAAATAGCTGGAAATCTCCGTCTAAAACACAAAAAGAACGTATCTTGCAAACTGCTCTGCTGGGTGTTCGCTCAGCTAAGGGAGTTGAATCCGCCTTCAGAATCAGAGAGTGAGAAGCACGGTTCTTCCAGGAGCTGGGTTTCGTTATACCTGGGTGAATCGGAACAAACGCGGTATTGAGAAATATCTGCTTCTAAAACCAAAACGGAGCTACCTAACAGAACGGTCTTCAATGTGTGCATTCAACTTACGGAGTTAAACTGATGTGTGTTTGCAGGAGTTTCTAAACCCTTTCTGTGAAGAAGTGGAAAACGCATTTTCCCAGCCAAATCCAGGCATTCAAGAAATAGCTGGAAATCTCCGTCTAAAACACAAAAAGAACGTATCTTGCAAACTGCTCTGCTGGGTGTTCGCTCAGCTAAGGGAGTTGAATCCGCCTTCAGAATCAGAGAGTGAGAAGCACGGTTCTTCCAGGAGCTGGGTTTCGTTATACCTGGGTGAATTGGAACAAACGCGGTATTGAGAAATATCTGCTTCTAAAACCAAAACGGAGCTACCTAACAGAACGGTCTTCAATGTGTGCATTCAACTTACGGAGTTAAACTGATGTGTGTTTGCAGGAGTTTCTAAACCCTTTCTGTGAAGAAGTGGAAAACGCATTTTCCCAGCCAAATCCAGGCATTCAAGAAATAGCTGGAAATCTCCGTCTGAAACACAAAAAGAACGTATCTTGCAAACTGCTCTGCTGGGTGTTCGCTCAGCTAAGGGAGTTGAATCCGCCTTCAGAATCAGAGAGTGAGAAGCACGGTTCTTCCAAGAGCTGGGTTTCGTTATACCCGGGTGCATTGGAACAAACGCGGTATTGAGAAATATCTGCTTCTAAAACCAAAACGGAGCTACCTAACAGAACGGTCTTCAATGTGTGCATTCAACTTACGGAGTTAAACTGATGTGTGTTTGCAGGAGTTTCTAAACCCTTTCTGTGAAGAAGTGGAAAACGCATTTTCCCAGCCAAATCCAGGCATTCAAGAAATAGCTGGAAATCTCCGTCTAAAACACAAAAAGAACGTATCTTGCAAACTGCTCTGCTGGGTGTTCGCTCAGCTAAGGGAGTTGAATCCGCCTTCAGAATCAGAGAGTGAGAAGCACGGTTCTTCCAGGAGCTGCGTTTCGTTATACCTGGGTGAATCGGAACAAACGCGGTATTGAGAAATATCTGCTTCTAAAACCAAAACGGAGCTACCTAACAGAACGGTCTTCAATGTGTGCATTCAACTTACGGAGTTAAACTGATGTGTGTTTGCAGGAGTTTCTAAACCCTTTCTGTGAAGAAGTGGAAAACGCATTTTCCCAGCCAAATCCAGGCATTCAAGAAATAGCTGGAAATCTCCGTCTAAAACACAAAAAGAACGTATCTTGCAAACTGCTCTGCTGGGTGTTCGCTCAGCTAAGGGAGTTGAATCCGCCTTCAGAATCAGAGAGTGAGAAGCACGGTTCTTCCAGGAGCTGGGTTTCGTTATACCCGGGTGAATTGGAACAAACGCGGTATTGAGAAATATCTGCTTCTAAAACCAAAACGGAGCTACCTAACAGAACGGTCTTCAATGTGTGCATTCAACTTACGGAGTTAAACTGATGTGTGTTTGCAGGAGTTTCTAAACCCTTTCTGTGAAGAACTGGAAAACGCATTTTCCCAGCCAAATCCAGGCATTCAAGAAATAGCTGGAAATCTCCGTCTAAAACACAAAAAGAACGTATCTTGCAAACTGCTCTGCTGGGTGTTCGCTCAGCTAAGGGAGTTGAATCCGCCTTCAGAATCAGAGAGTGAGAAGCACGGTTCTTCCAGGAGCTGGGTTTCGTTATACCTGGGTGAATTGGAACAAACGCGGTATTGAGAAATATCTGCTTCTAAAACCAAAACGGAGCTACCTAACAGAACGGTCTTCAATGTGTGCATTCAACTTACGGAGTTAAACTGATGTGTGTTTGCAGGAGTCTCTAAACCCTTTCTGTGAAGAAGTGGAAAACGCATTTTCCCAGCCAAATCCAGGCATTCAAGAAATAGCTGGAAATCTCGGTCTAAAACACAAAAAGAACGTATCTTGCAAACTGCTCTGCTGGCTGTTCGCTCAGCTAAGGGAGTTGAATCCGCCTTCAGAATCAGAGAGTGAGAAGCACGGTTCTTCCAGGAGCTTGGTTTTGTTATACCCGGGTGAATTGGAACAAACGCGGTATTGAGAAATATCTGCTTCTAAAACCAAAACGGAGCTACCTAACAGAACGGTCTTCAATGTGTGCATTCAACTTATGGAGTTAAACTGATGTGTGTTTGCAGGAGTTTCTAAACCCTTTCTGTGAAGAAGTGGAAAACGCATTTTCCCAGCCAAATCCAGGCATTCAAGAAATGGCTGGAAATCTCGGTCTAAAACACAAAAAGAACGTATCTTGCAAACTGCTCTGCTGGCTGTCCGCTCAGCTAAGGGAGTTGAATCCGCCTTCAGAATCAGAGAGTGAGAAGCACGGTTCTTCCAGAAGCTTGGTTTCGTTATACCCGGGTGAATTGGAACAAACGCGGTATTGAGAAATATCTGCTTCTAAAACCAAAACGGAGCTACCTAACAGAACGGTCTTCAATGTGTGCATTCAACTTACGGAGTTAAACTGATGTGTGTTTGCAGGAGTTTCTAAACCCTTTCTGTGAAGAAGTGGAAAACGCATTTTCCCAGCCAAATCCAGGCATTCAAGAAATAGCTGGAAATCTCCGTCTGAAACACAAAAAGAACGTATCTTGCAAACTGCTCTGCTGGGTGTTCGCTCAGCTAAAAGAGTTGAATCCGCCTTCAGAATCAGAGAGTGAGAAGCACGGTTCTTCCAGGAGCTGGATTTCATAATACCCGGGTGAATTGGAACAAACGCGGTATTGAGAAATATCTGCTTCTAAAACCAAAACGGAGCTACCTAACAGAACGGTCTTCAATGTGTGCATTCACCTTACGGAGTTAAACTGATGTGTGTTTGCAGGAGTTTCTAAACCCTTTCTGTGAAGAAGTGGAAAACGCATTTTCCCAGCCAAATCCAGGCATTCAAGAAATAGCTGGAAATCTCCGTCTAAAACACAAAAAGAACGTATCTTGCAAACTGCTCTGCTGGCTGTTCGCTCAGCTAAGGGAGTTGAATCCGCCTTCAGAATCAGAGAGTGAGAAGCACGGTTCTTCCAGGAGCTGGGTTTCGTTATACCTGGGTGAATTGGAACAAACGCGGTATTGAGAAATATCTGCTTCTAAAACCAAAACGGAGCTACCTAACAGAACGGTCTTCAATGTGTGCATTCAACTTACGGAGTTAAACTGATGTGTGTTTGCAGGAGTTTCTAAACCCTTTCTGTGAAGAAGTGGAAAACGCATTTTCCCAGCCAAATCCAGGCATTCAAGAAATAGCTGGAAATCTCCGTCTGAAACACAAAAAGAACGTATCTTGCAAACTGCTCTGCTGGGTGTTCGCTCAGCTAAGGGAGTTGAATCCGCCTTCAGAATCAGAGAGTGAGAAGCACGGTTCTTCCAAGAGCTGGGTTTCGTTATACCCGGGTGCATTGGAACAAACGCGGTATTGAGAAATATCTGCTTCTAAAACCAAAACGGAGCTACCTAACAGAACGGTCTTCAATGTGTGCATTCAACTTACGGAGTTAAACTGATGTGTGTTTGCAGGAGTTTCTAAACCCTTTCTGTGAAGAAGTGGAAAACGCATTTTCCCAGCCAAATCCAGGCATTCAAGAAATAGCTGGAAATCTCCGTCTGAAACACAAAAAGAACGTATCTTGCAAACTGCTCTGCTGGGTGTTCGCTCAGCTAAAAGAGTTGAATCCGCCTTCAGAATCAGAGAGTGAGAAGCACGGTTCTTCCAGGAGCTGGATTTCATAATACCCGGGTGAATTGGAACAAACGCGGTATTGAGAAATATCTGCTTCTAAAACCAAAACGGAGCTACCTAACAGAACGGTCTTCAATGTGTGCATTCACCTTACGGAGTTAAACTGATGTGTGTTTGCAGGAGTTTCTAAACCCTTTCTGTGAAGAAGTGGAAAACGCATTTTCCCAGCCAAATCCAGGCATTCAAGAAATAGCTGGAAATCTCCGTCTAAAACACAAAAAGAACGTATCTTGCAAACTGCTCTGCTGGCTGTTCGCTCAGCTAAGGGAGTTGAATCCGCCTTCAGAATCAGAGAGTGAGAAGCACGGTTCTTCCAGGAGCTGGGTTTCGTTATACCTGGGTGAATTGGAACAAACGCGGTATTGAGAAATATCTGCTTCTAAAACCAAAACGGAGCTACCTAACAGAACGGTCTTCAATGTGTGCATTCAACTTACGGAGTTAAACTGATGTGTGTTTGCAGGAGTTTCTAAACCCTTTCTGTGAAGAAGTGGAAAACGCATTTTCCCAGCCAAATCCAGGCATTCAAGAAATAGCTGGAAATCTCCGTCTGAAACACAAAAAGAACGTATCTTGCAAACTGCTCTGCTGGGTGTTCGCTCAGCTAAGGGAGTTGAATCCGCCTTCAGAATCAGAGAGTGAGAAGCACGGTTCTTCCAAGAGCTGGGTTTCGTTATACCCGGGTGCATTGGAACAAACGCGGTATTGAGAAATATCTGCTTCTAAAACCAAAACGGAGCTACCTAACAGAACGGTCTTCAATGTGTGCATTCAACTTACGGAGTTAAACTGATGTGTGTTTGCAGGAGTTTCTAAACCCTTTCTGTGAAGAAGTGGAAAACGCATTTTCCCAGCCAAATCCAGGCATTCAAGAAATAGCTGGAAATCTCCGTCTAAAACACAAAAAGAACGTATCTTGCAAACTGCTCTGCTGGGTGTTCGCTCAGCTAAGGGAGTTGAATCCGCCTTCAGAATCAGAGAGTGAGAAGCACGGTTCTTCCAGGAGCTGGATTTCGTCATACCCGGGTGAATTGGAACAAACGCGGTATTGAGAAATATCTGCTTCTAAAACCAAAACGGAGCTACCTAACAGAACGGTCTTCAATGTGTGCATTCAACTTACGGAGTTAAACTGATGTGTGTTTGCAGGAGTTTCTAAACCCTTTCTGTGAAGAAGTTAAAAACGCATTTTCCCAGCCAAATCCAGGCATTCAAGAAATAGCTGGAAATCTCCGTCTAAAACACAAAAAGAACGTATCTTGCAAACTGCTCTGCTGGGTGTTCGCTCAGCTAATGGAGTTGAATCCGCCTTCAGAATCAGAGAGTGAGAAGCACGGTTCTTCCAGGAGCTGGGTTTCGTTATACCTGGGTGAATCGGAACAAACGCGGTATTGAGAAATATCTGCTTCTAAAACCAAAACGGAGCTACCTAACAGAACGGTCTTCAATGTGTGCATTCAACTTACGGAGTTAAACTGATGTGTGTTTGCAGGAGTTTCTAAACCCTTTCTGTGAAGAAGTGGAAAACGCATTTTCCCAGCCAAATCCAGGAATTCAAGAAATGGCTGGAAATCTCGGTCTAAAACACTAAAAGAACGTATCTTGCAAACTGCTCTGCTGGCTGTCCGCTCAGCTAAGGGAGTTGAATCCGCCTTCAGAATCAGAGAGTGAGAAGCACGGTTTTTACAGAAGCTTGGTTTCGTTATACCCGGGTGAATTGGAACAAACGCGGTATTGAGAAATATCTGCTTCTAAAACCAAAACGGAGCTACCTAACAGAACGGTCTTCAATGTGTGCATTCAACTTACGGAGTTAAACTGATGTGTGTTTGCAGGAGTTTCTAAACCCTTTCTGTGAAGAAGTGGAAAACGCATTTTCCCAGCCAAATCCAGGCATTCAAGAAATAGCTGGAAATCGTCTAAAACACAAAAAGAACGTATCTTGCAAACTGCTCTGCTGGGTGTTCGCTCAGCTAAGGGAGTTGAATCCGCCTTCAGAATCAGAGAGTGAGAAGCACGGTTCTTCCAGGAGCTGGATTTCGTAATACCCGGATGAATTGGAACAAACGCGGTATTGAGAAATATCTGCTTCTAAAACCAAAACGGAGCTACCTAACAGAACGGTCTTCAATGTGTGCATTCAACTTACGGAGTTAAACTGATGTGTGTTTGCAGGAGTTTCTAAACCCTTTCTGTGAAGAAGTTGAAAACGCATTTTCCCAGCCAAATCCAGGCATTCAAGAAATAGCTGGAAATCTCCGTCTAAAACACAAAAAGAACGTATCTTGCAAACTGCTCTGCTGGCTGTTCGCTCAGCTAAGGGAGTTGAATCCGCCTTCAGAATCAGAGAGTGAGAAGCACGGTTCTTCCAGGAGCTGGGTTTCGTTATACCCGGGTGAGCTGGAACAAACGCGGTATTGAGAAATATCTGCTTCTAAAACCAAAACGGAGCTACCTAACAGAACGGTCTTCAATGTGTGCATTCAACTTACGGAGTTAAACTGATGTGTGTTTGCAGGAGTTTCTAAACCCTTTCTGTGAAGAACTGGAAAACGCATTTTCCCAGCCAAATCCAGGCATTCAAGAAATAGCTGGAAATCTCGGTCTAAAACACAAAAAGAACGTATCTTGCAAACTGCTCTGCTGGCTGTTCGCTCAGCTAAGGGAGTTGAATCCGCCTTCAGAATCAGAGAGTGAGAAGCACGGTTCTTCCAGGAGCTTGGTTTCGTTATACCCGGGTGAATTGGAACAAACGCGGTATTGAGAAATATCTGCTTCTAAAACCAAAACGGAGCTACCTAACAGAACGGTCTTCAATGTGTCCATTCAACTTACGGAGTTAAACTGATGTGTGTTTGCAGGAGTTTCTAAACCCTTTCTGTGAAGAAGTGGAAAACGCATTTTCCCAGCCAAATCCAGGCATTCAAGAAATAGCTGGAAATCTCCGTCTAAAACACAAAAAGAACGTATCTTGCAAACTGCTCTGCTGGGTGTTCGCTCAGCTAAGGGAGTTGAATCCGCCTTCAGAATCAGAGAGTGAGAAGCACGGTTCTTCCAGGAGCTGGGTATCGTTATACCTGGGTGAATTGGAACAAACGCGGTATTGAGAAATATCTGCTTCTAAAACCAAAACGGAGCTACCTAACAGAACGGTCTTCAATGTGTGCATTCAACTTACGGAGTTAAACTGATGTGTGTTTGCAGGAGTTTCTAAACCCTTTCTGTGAAGAAGTGGAAAACGCATTTTCCCAGCCAAATCCAGGCATTCAAGAAATAGCTGGAAATCTCCGTCTAAAACACAAAAAGAACGTATCTTGCAAACTGCTCTGCTGGGTGTTCGCTCAGCTAAGGGAGTTGAATCCGCCTTCAGAATCAGAGAGTGAGAAGCACGGTTCTTCCAGGAGCTGGGTTTCGTTATACCCGGGTGAATTGGAACAAACGCGGTATTGAGAAATATCTGCTTCTAAAACCAAAACGGAGCTACCTAACAGAACGGTCTTCAATGTGTGCATTCAACTTACGGAGTTAAACTGATGTGTGTTTGCAGGAGTTTCTAAACCCTTTCTGTGAAGAAGTGGAAAACGCATTTTCCCAGCCAAATCCAGGCATTCAAGAAATGGCTGGAAATCTCGGTCTAAAACACAAAAAGAACGTATCTTGCAAACTACTCTGCTGGCAGTTCGCTCAGCTAAGGGAGTTGAATCCGCCTTCAGAATCAGAGAGTGAGAAGCACGGTTCTTTCAGAAGCTTGGTTTCGTTATACCCGGGTGAATTGGAACAAACGCGGTATTGAGAAATATCTGCTTCTAAAACCAAAACGGAGCTACCTAACAGAACGGTCTTCAATGTGTGCATTCAACTTACGGAGTTAAACTGATGTGTGTTTGCAGGAGTTTCTAAACCCTTTCTGTGAAGAAGTGGAAAACGCATTTTCCCAGCCAAATCCAGGCATTCAAGAAATAGCTGGAAATCTCCGTCTAAAACACAAAAAGAACGTATCTTGCAAACTGCTCTGCTGGGTGTTCGCTCAGCTAAGGGAGTTGAATCCGCCTTCAGAATCAGAGAGTGAGAAGCACGGTTCTTCCAGGAGCTGGATTTCGTCATACCCGGGTGAATTGGAACAAACGCGGTATTGAGAAATATCTGCTTCTAAAACCAAAACGGAGCTACCTAACAGAACGGTCTTCAATGTGTGCATTCAACTTACGGAGTTAAACTGATGTGTGTTTGCAGGAGTTTCTAAACCCTTTCTGTGAAGAAGTTAAAAACGCATTTTCCCAGCCAAATCCAGGCATTCAAGAAATAGCTGGAAATCTCCGTCTAAAACACAAAAAGAACGTATCTTGCAAACTGCTCTGCTGGGTGTTCGCTCAGCTAAGGGAGTTGAATCCGCCTTCAGAATCAGAGAGTGAGAAGCACGGTTCTTCCAGGAGCTGGGTTTCGTTATACCCGGGTGAATTGGAACAAACGCGGTATTGAGAAATATCTGCTTCTAAAACCAAAACGGAGCTGCCTAACAGAACGGTCTTCAATGTGTGCATTCAACTTACGGAGTTAAACTGATGTGTGTTTGCAGGAGTTTCTAAACCCTTTCTGTGAAGAAGTGGAAAACGCATTTTCCCAGCCAAATCCAGGCATTCAAGAAATAGCTGGAAATCTCCGTCTAAAACACAAAAAGAACGTATCTTGCAAACTGCTCTGCTGGGTGTTCGCTCAGCTAAGGGAGTTGAATCCGCCTTCAGAATCAGAGAGTGAGAAGCACGGTTCTTCCAGGAGCTGGGTTTCGTTATACCCGGGTGAATAGGAACAAACGCGGTATTGAGAAATATCTGCTTCTCAAACCAAAACGGAGCTACCTAACAGAACGGTCTTCAATGTGTGCATTCAACTTACGGAGTTAAACTGATGTGTGTTTGCAGGAGTTTCTAAACCCTTTCTGTGAAGAAGTGGAAAACGCATTTTCCCAGCCAAATCCAGGCATTCAAGAAATAGCTGGAAATCTCCGTCTAAAACACAAAACGAACGTATCTTGCAAACTGCTCTGCTGGGTGTTCGCTCAGCTAAGGGAGTTGAATCCGCCTTCAGAATCAGAGAGTGAGAAGCACGGTTCTTCCAGGAGCTGGGTTTCGTTATACCTGGGTGAATTGGAACAAACGCGGTATTGAGAAATATCTGCTTCTAAAACCAAAACGGAGCTACCTAACAGAACGGTCTTTAATATGTGCATTCAATTTACGGAGTTAAACTGATGTGTGTTTGCAGGAGTTTCTAAACCCTTTCTGTGAAGAAGTGGAAAACGCATTTTCCCAGCCAAATCCAGGCATTCAAGAAATAGCTGGAAATCTCCGTCTGAAACACAAAAAGAACGTATCTTGCAAACTGCTCTACTGGGTGTTCGCTCAGCTAAGGGAGTTGAATCCGCCTTCAGAATCAGAGAGTGAGAAGCACGGTTCTTCCAGGAGCTTGGTTTCGTTATACCCGGGTGCATTGGAACAAACGCGGTATTGAGAAATATCTGCTTCTAAAACCAAAACGGAGCTAACTAACAGAACGGTCTTCAATGTGTGCATTCAACTTACGGAGTTAAACTGATGTGTGTTTGCAGGAGTTTTTAACCCTTTCTGTGAAGAACTGGAAAACGCATTTTCCCAGCCAAATCCAGGCATTCTAGAAATAGCTGGAAATCTCCGTCTAAAACACAAAAAGAACGTATCTTGCAAACTGCTCTGCTGGGTGTTCGCTCAGCTAAGGGAGTTGAATCCGCCTTCAGAATCAGAGAGTGAGAAGCACGGTTCTTCCAGGAGCTGGGTTTCTTAATACCCGGGTGAATTGGAACAAACGCGGTATTGAGAAATATCTGCTTCTAAAACCAAAACGGAGCTACCTAACAGAACGGTCTTCAATGTGTGCATTCAACTTACGGAGTTAAACTGATGTGTGTTTGCAGGAGTTTCTAAACCCTTTCTGTGAAGAAGTGGAAAACGCATTTTCCCAGCCAAATCCAGGCATTCAAGAAATAGCTGGAAATCTCCTTCTAAAACACAAAAAGAACGTATCTTGCAAACTGCTCTGCTGGGTGTTCGCTCAGCTAAGGGAGTTGAATCCGCCTTCAGAATCAGAGAGTGAGAAGCACGGTTCTTCCAGGAGCTCGGTTTCGTTATACCCGGGTGCATTGGAACAAACGCGGTATTGAGAAATATCTGCTTCTAAAACCAAAACGGAGCTACCTAACAGAACGGTCTTCAATGTGTGCCTTCAACTTACGGAGTTAAACTGATGTGTGTTTGCAGGAGTTTCTAAACCCTTTCTGTGAAGAAGTGGAAAACGCATTTCCCCAGCCAAATCCAGGCATTCTAGAAATAGCTGGAAATCTCCGTCTAAAACACAAAAAGAACGTATCTTGCAAACTGTTCTGCTGGGTGTTCGCTCAGCTAAGGGAGTTGAATCCGCCTTCAGAATCAGAGAGTGAGAAGCACGGTTCTTCCAGGAGCTGGGTTTCGTAATACCCGGGTGAATTGGAACAAACGCGGTATTGAGAAATATCTGCTTCTAAAACCAAAACGGAGCTACCTAACAGAACGGTCTTCAATGTGTGCATTCAACTTACGGAGTTAAACTGATGTGTGTTTGCAGGAGTTTCTAAACCCTTTCTGTGAAGAAGTGGAAAACGCATTTTCCCAGCCAAATCAAGGCATTCAAGAAATAGATGGAAATCTCCGTCTAAAACACAAACAGAACGTATCTTGCAAACTGCTCTGCTGGGTGTTCGCTCAGCTAAGGGAGTTGAATCCGCCTTCAGAATCAGAGAGTGAGAAGCACGGTTCTTCCAGGAGCTGGGTTTTGTAATACCCGGGTGAGCTGGAACAAACGCGGTATTGAGAAATATCTGCTTCTAAAACCAAAACGGAGCTACCTAACAGAACGGTCTTCAATGTGTGCATTCATCTTACGGAGTTAAACTGATGTGTGTTTGCAGGAGTTTCTAAACCCTTTCTGTGAAGAAGTGGAAAACGCATTTTCCCAGCCAAATCCAGGCATTCTAGAAATTGCTGGAAATCTCCGTCTAAAACACAAAAAGAACGTATCTTGCAAACTGTTCTGCTGGGTGTTCGCTCAGCTAAGGGAGTTGAATCCGCCTTCAGAATCAGAGAGTGAGAAGCACGGTTCTTCCAGGAGCTTGGTTTCGTTATACCCGGGTGAATTGGAACAAACGCGGTATTGAGAAATATTTGCTTCTAAAACCAAAACGGAGCTAGCTAACAGAACGGTCTTCAATGTCTGCATTCAACTTACGGAGTTAAACTGATGTGTGTTTGCAGGAGTTTCTAAACCCTTTCTGTGAAGAAGTGGAAAACGCATTTTCCCAGCCAAATCCAGGCATTCAAGAAATAGCTGGAAATCTCGGTCTAAAACACAAAAAGAACGTATCTTGCAAACTGCTCTGCTGGCTGTTCGCTCAGCTAAGGGAGTTGAATCCGCCTTCAGAATCAGAGAGTGAGAAGCACGGTTCTTCCAGGAGCTTGGTTTCGTTATACGCGGGTGAATTGGAACAAACGCGGTATTGAGAAATATCTGCTTCTAAAACCAAAACGGAGCTACCTAACAGAACGGTCTTCAATGTGTGCATTCAACTTACGGAGTTAAACTGATGTGTGTTTGCAGGAGTTTCTAAACCCTTTCTGTGAAGAAGTGGAAAACGCATTTTCCCAGCCAAATCCAGGCATTGAAGAAATAGCTGGAAATCTCCGTCTAAAACACAAAAAGAACGTATCTTGCAAACTGTTCTGCTGGGTGTTCGCTCAGCTAAGGGAGTTGAATCCGCCTTCAGAATCAGAGAGTGAGAAACACGGTTCTTCCAGGAGCTGGGTTTCGTAATACCCGGGTGAATTGGAACAAACGCGGTATTGAGAAATATCTGCTTCTAAAACCAAAACGGAGCTACCTAACAGAACGGTCTTCAATGTGTGCATTCAGCTTACGGAGTTAAACTGATGTGTGTTTGCAGGAGTTTCTAAACCCTTTCTGTGAAGAAGTGGAAAACGCATTTTCCCAGCCAAATCCAGGCATTCAAGAAATAGCTGGAAATCTCCGTCTAAAACACAAAAAGAACGTATCTTGCAAACTGCTCTGCTGGGTGTTCGCTCAGCTAAGGGAGTTGAATCCGCCTTCAGAATCAGAGAGTGAGAAGCACGGTTCTTCCAGGAGCTGGGTTTCGTAATACCCGGGTGAATTGGAACAAACGCGGTATTGAGAAATATCTGCTTCTAAAACCAAAACGGAGCTACCTAACAGAACGGTCTTCAATGTGTGCATTCAACTTACAGAGTTAAACTGATGTGTGTTTGCAGGAGTTTCTAAACCCTTTCTGTGAAGAAGTGGAAAACGCATTTTCCCAGCCAAATCCAGGCATTCTAGAAATAGCTGGAAATCTCCGTCTAAAACACAAAAAGAACGTATCTTGCAAACTGTTCTGCTGGGTGTTCGCTCAGCTAAGGGAGTTGAATCCGCCTTCAGAATCAGAGAGTGAGAAGCACGGTTCTTCCAGGAGCTTGGTTTCGTTATACCCGGGTGAATTGGAACAAACGCGGTATTGAGAAATATCTGCTTCTAAAACCAAAACGGAGCTACCTAACAGAACGGTCTTCAATGTGTGCATTCAACTTACGGAGTTAAACTGATGTGTGTTTGCAGGAGTTTCTAAACCCTTTCTGTGAAGAAGTGGAAAACGCATTTTCCCAGCCAAATCCAGGCATTCAAGAAATAGCTGGAAATCTCCGTCTAAAACACAAAAAGAACGTATCTTGCAAACTGCTCTGCTGGCTGTTCGCTCAGCTAAGGGAGTTGAATCCGCCTTCAGAATCAGAGAGTGAGAAGCACGGTTCTTCCAGGAGCTTGGTTTCGTTATACCCGGGTGAATTGGAACAAACGCGGTATTGAGAAATATCTGCTTCTAAAACCAAAACGGAGCTACCTAACAGAACGGTCTTCAATGTGTGCATTCAACTTACGGAGTTAAACTGATGTGTGTTTGCAGGAGTTTCTAAACCCTTTCTGTGAAGAAGTGGAAAACGCATTTTCCCAGCCAAATCCAGGCATTCAAGAAATAGCTGGAAATCTCCGTCTAAAACACAAAAAGAACGTATCTTGCAAACTGCTCTGCTGGGTGTTCGCTCAGCTAAGGGAGTTGAATCCGCCTTCAGAATCAGAGAGTGAGAAGCACGGTTCTTCCAGGAGCTGGGTTTCGTTATACCCGGGTGAATAGGAACAAACGCGGTATTGAGAAATATCTGCTTCTCAAACCAAAACGGAGCTACCTAACAGAACGGTCTTCAATGTGTGCATTCAACTTACGGAGTTAAACTGATGTGTGTTTGCAGGAGTTTCTAAACCCTTTCTGTGAAGAAGTGGAAAACGCATTTTCCCAGCCAAATCCAGGCATTCAAGAAATAGCTGGAAATCTCCGTCTAAAACACAAAACGAACGTATCTTGCAAACTGCTCTGCTGGGTGTTCGCTCAGCTAAGGGAGTTGAATCCGCCTTCAGAATCAGAGAGTGAGAAGCACGGTTCTTCCAGGAGCTGGGTTTCGTTATACCTGGGTGAATTGGAACAAACGCGGTATTGAGAAATATCTGCTTCTAAAACCAAAACGGAGCTACCTAACAGAACGGTCTTTAATATGTGCATTCAATTTACGGAGTTAAACTGATGTGTGTTTGCAGGAGTTTCTAAACCCTTTCTGTGAAGAAGTGGAAAACGCATTTTCCCAGCCAAATCCAGGCATTCAAGAAATAGCTGGAAATCTCCGTCTGAAACACAAAAAGAACGTATCTTGCAAACTGCTCTACTGGGTGTTCGCTCAGCTAAGGGAGTTGAATCCGCCTTCAGAATCAGAGAGTGAGAAGCACGGTTCTTCCAGGAGCTTGGTTTCGTTATACCCGGGTGCATTGGAACAAACGCGGTATTGAGAAATATCTGCTTCTAAAACCAAAACGGAGCTAACTAACAGAACGGTCTTCAATGTGTGCATTCAACTTACGGAGTTAAACTGATGTGTGTTTGCAGGAGTTTCTAAACCCTTTCTGTGAAGAACTGGAAAACGCATTTTCCCAGCCAAATCCAGGCATTCTAGAAATAGCTGGAAATCTCCGTCTAAAACACAAAAAGAACGTATCTTGCAAACTGCTCTGCTGGGTGTTCGCTCAGCTAAGGGAGTTGAATCCGCCTTCAGAATCAGAGAGTGAGAAGCACGGTTCTTCCAGGAGCTGGATTTCGTCATACCCGGGTGAATTGGAACAAACGCGGTATTGAGAAATATCTGCTTCTAAAACCAAAACGGAGCTACCTAACAGAACGGTCTTCAATGTGTGCATTCAACTTACGGAGTTAAACTGATGTGTGTTTGCAGGAGTTTCTAAACCCTTTCTGTGAAGAAATGGAAAACGCATTTTCCCAGCCAAATCCAGGCATTCAAGAAATAGCTGGAAATCTCCTTCTAAAACACAAAAAGAACGTATCTTGCAAACTGCTCTGCTGGGTGTTCGCTCAGCTAAGGGAGTTGAATCCGCCTTCAGAATCAGAGAGTGAGAAGCACGGTTCTTCCAGGAGCTCGGTTTCGTTATACCCGGGTGCATTGGAACAAACGCGGTATTGAGAAATATCTGCTTCTAAAACCAAAACGGAGCTACCTAACAGAACGGTCTTCAATGTGTGCCTTCAACTTACGGAGTTAAACTGATGTGTGTTTGCAGGAGTTTCTAAACCCTTTCTGTGAAGAAGTGGAAAACGCATTTCCCCAGCCAAATCCAGGCATTCTAGAAATAGCTGGAAATCTCCGTCTAAAACACAAAAAGAACGTATCTTGCAAACTGTTCTGCTGGGTGTTCGCTCAGCTAAGGGAGTTGAATCCGCCTTCAGAATCAGAGAGTGAGAAGCACGGTTCTTCCAGGAGCTGGGTTTCGTAATACCCGGGTGAATTGGAACAAACGCGGTATTGAGAAATATCTGCTTCTAAAACCAAAACGGAGCTACCTAACAGAACGGTCTTCAATGTGTGCATTCAACTTACGGAGTTAAACTGATGTGTGTTTGCAGGAGTTTCTAAACCCTTTCTGTGAAGAAGTGGAAAACGCATTTTCCCAGCCAAATCAAGGCATTCAAGAAATAGATTGAAATCTCCGTCTAAAACACAAAAAGAACGTATCTTGCAAACTGCTCTGCTGGGTGTTCGCTCAGCTAAGGGAGTTGAATCCGCCTTCAGAATCAGAGAGTGAGAAGCACGGTTCTTCCAGGAGCTGGGTTTTGTAATACCCGGGTGAGCTGGAACAAACGCGGTATTGAGAAATATCTGCTTCTAAAACCAAAACGGAGCTACCTAACAGAACGGTCTTCAATGTGTGCATTCAACTTACGGAGTTAAACTGATGTGTGTTTGCAGGAGTTTCTAAACCCTTTCTGTGAAGAAGTGGAAAACGCATTTTCCCAGCCAAATCCAGGCATTCTAGAAATTGCTGGAAATCTCCGTCTAAAACACAAAAAGAACGTATCTTGCAAACTGTTCTGCTGGGTGTTCGCTCAGCTAAGGGAGTTGAATCCGCCTTCAGAATCAGAGAGTGAGAAGCACGGTTCTTCCAGGAGCTTGGTTTCGTTATACCCGGGTGAATTGGAACAAACGCGGTATTGAGAAATATTTGCTTCTAAAACCAAAACGGAGCTACCTAACAGAACGGTCTTCAATGTGTGCATTCAACTTACAAAGTTAAACTGATGTGTGTTTGCAGGAGTTTCTAAACCCTTTCTGTGAAGAAGTGGAAAACGCATTTTCCCAGCCAAATCCAGGCATTCAAGAAATAGCTGGAAATCTCGGTCTAAAACACAAAAAGAACGTATCTTGCAAACTGCTCTGCTGGCTGTTCGCTCAGCTAAGGGAGTTGAATCCGCCTTCAGAATCAGAGAGTGAGAAGCACGGTTCTTCCAGGAGCTTGGTTTCGTTATACGCGGGTGAATTGGAACAAATGCGGTATTGAGAAATATCTGCTTCTAAAACCAAAACGGAGCTACCTAACAGAACGGTCTTCAATGTGTGCATTCATCTTACGGAGTTAAACTGATGTGTGTTTGCAGGAGTTTCTAAACCCTTTCTGTGAAGAAGTGGAAAACGCATTTTCCCAGCCAAATCCAGGCATTGAAGAAATAGCTGGAAATCTCCGTCTCAAACACAAAAAGAACGTATCTTGCAAACTTTTCTGCTGGGTGTTCGCTCAGCTAAGGGAGTTGAATCCGCCTTCAGAATCAGAGAGTGAGAAGCACGGTTCTTCCAGGAGCTGGGTTTCGTAATACCCGGGTGAATTGGAACAAACGCGGTATTGAGAAATATCTGCTTCTAAAACCAAAACGGAGCTACCTAACAGAACGGTCTTCAATGTGTGCATTCAGCTTACGGAGTTAAACTGATGTGTGTTTGCAGGAGTTTCTAAACCCATTCTGTGAAGAAGTGGAAAACGCATTTTCCCAGCCAAATCCAGGCATTCAAGAAATAGCTGGAAATCTCCGTCTAAAACACAAAAAGAACGTATCTTGCAAACTGCTCTGCTGGGTGTTCGCTCAGCTAAGGGAGTTGAATCCGCCTTCAGAATCAGAGAGTGAGAAGCACGGTTCTTCCAGGAGCTGGGTTTCGTAATACCCGGGTGAATTGGAACAAACGCGGTATTGAGAAATATCTGCTTCTAAAACCAAAACGGAGCTACCTAACAGAACGGTCTTCAATGTGTGCATTCAACTTACAGAGTTAAACTGATGTGTGTTTGCAGGAGTTTCTAAACCCTTTCTGTGAAGAAGTGGAAAACGCATTTTCCCAGCCAAATCCAGGCATTCAAGAAATAGCTGGAAATCTCCGTCTGAAACACAAAAAGAACGTATCTTGCAAACTGCTCTACTGGGTGTTCGCTCAGCTAAGGGAGTTGAATCCGCCTTCAGAATCAGAGAGTGAGAAGCACGGTTCTTCCAGGAGCTTGGTTTCGTTATACCCGGGTGCATTGGAACAAACGCGGTATTGAGAAATATCTGCTTCTTAAACCAAAACGGAGCTAACTAACAGAACGGTCTTCAATGTGTGCATTCAACTTACGGAGTTAAACTGATGTGTGTTTGCAGGAGTTTCTAAACCCTTTCTGTGAAGAACTGGAAAACGCATTTTCCCAGCCAAATCCAGGCATTCTAGAAATAGCTGGAAATCTCCGTCTAAAACACAAAAAGAACGTATCTTGCAAACTGCTCTGCTGGGTGTTCGCTCAGCTAAGGGAGTTGAATCCGCCTTCAGAATCAGAGAGTGAGAAGCACGGTTCTTCCAGGAGCTGGGTTTCTTAATACCCGGGTGAATTGGAACAAACGCCGTATTGAGAAATATCTGCTTCTAAAACCAAAACGGAGCTACCTAACAGAACGGTCTTCAATGTGTGCATTCAACTTACGGAGTTAAACTGATGTGTGTTTGCAGGAGTTTCTAAACCCTTTCTGTGAAGAAGTGGAAAACGCATTTTCCCAGCCAAATCCAGGCATTCAAGAAATAGCTGGAAATCTCCTTCTAAAACACAAAAAGAACGTATCTTGCAAACTGCTCTGCTGGGTGTTCGCTCAGCTAAGGGAGTTGAATCCGCCTTCAGAATCAGAGAGTGAGAAGCACGGTTCTTCCAGGAGCTGGGTTTCGTTATACCCGGGTGCATTGGAACAAACGCGGTATTGAGAAATATCTGCTTCTAAAACCAAAACGGAGCTACCTAACAGAACGGTCTTCAATGTGTGCCTTCAACTTACGGAGTTAAACTGATGTGTGTTTGCAGGAGTTTCTAAACCCTTTCTGTGAAGAAGTGGAAAACGCATTTTCCCAGCCAAATCCAGGCATTCTAGAAATAGCTGGAAATCTCCGTCTAAAACACAAAAAGAACGTATCTTGCAAACTGTTCTGCTGGGTGTTCGCTCAGCTAAGGGAGTTGAATCCGCCTTCAGAATCAGAGAGTGAGAAGCACGGTTCTTCCAGGAGCTGGGTTTCGTAATACCCGGGTGAATTGGAACAAACGCGGTATTGAGAAATATCTGCTTCTAAAACCAAAACGGAGCTACCTAACAGAACGGTCTTCAATGTGTGCATTCAACTTACGGAGTTAAACTGATGTGTGTTTGCAGGAGTTTCTAAACCCTTTCTGTGAAGAAGTGGAAAACGCATTTTCCCAGCCAAATCAAGGCATTCAAGAAATAGCTGGAAATCTCCGTCTAAAACACAAAAAGAACGTATCTTGCAAACTGCTCTGCTGGGTGTTCGCTCAGCTAAGGGAGTTGAATCCGCCTTCAGAATCAGAGAGTGAGAAGCACGGTCCTTCCAGGAGCTGGGTTTCGTAATACCCGGGTGAATTGGAACAAACGCGGTATTGAGAAATATCTGCTTCTAAAACCAAAACGGAGCTACCTAACAGAACGGTCTTCAATGTGTGCATTCAACTTACGGAGTTAAACTGATGTGTGTTTGCAGGAGTTTCTAAACCCTTTCTGTGAAGAAGTGGAAAACGCATTTTCCCAGCCAAATCCAGGCATTCAAGAAATAGCTGGAAATCTCCGTCTAAAACACAAAAAGAACGTATCTTGCAAACTGCTCTGCTGGGTGTTCGCTCAGCTAAGGGAGTTGAATCCGCCTTCAGAATCAGAGAGTGAGAAGCACGGTTCTTCCAGGAGCTGGGTTTCGTAATACCCGGGTGAGCTGGAACAAACGCGGTATTGAGAAATATCTGCTTCTAAAACCAAAACGGAGCTACCTAACAGAACGGTCTTCAATGTGTGCATTCAACTTACGGAGTTAAACTGATGTGTGTTTGCAGGAGTTTCTAAACCCTTTCTGTGAAGAAGTGGAAAACGCATTTTCCCAGCCAAATCCAGGCATTCAAGAAATAGCTGGAAATCTCGGTCTAAAACACAAAAAGAACGTATCTTGCAAACTGCTCTGCTGGCTGTTCGCTCAGCTAAGGGAGTTGAATCCGCCTTCAGAATCAGAGAGTGAGAAGCACGGTTCTTCCAGGAGCTGGGTTTCGTTATACCTGGGTGAATTGGAACAAACGCGGTATTGAGAAATATCTGCTTCTAAAACCAAAACGGAGCTACCTAACAGAACGGTCTTTAATATGTGCATTCAATTTACGGAGTTAAACTGATGTGTGTTTGCAGGAGTTTCTAAACCCTTTCTGTGAAGAAGTGGAAAACGCATTTTCCCAGCCAAATCCAGGCATTCAAGAAATAGCTGGAAATCTCCGTCTGAAACACAAAAAGAACGTATCTTGCAAACTGCTCTACTGGGTGTTCGCTCAGCTAAGGGAGTTGAATCCGCCTTCAGAATCAGAGAGTGAGAAGCACGGTTCTTCCAGGAGCTTGGTTTCGTTATACCCGGGTGCATTGGAACAAACGCGGTATTGAGAAATATCTGCTTCTAAAACCAAAACGGAGCTAACTAACAGAACGGTCTTCAATGTGTGCATTCAACTTACGGAGTTAAACTGATGTGTGTTTGCAGGAGTTTCTAAACCCTTTCTGTGAAGAACTGGAAAACGCATTTTCCCAGCCAAATCCAGGCATTCTAGAAATAGCTGGAAATCTCCGTCTAAAACACAAAAAGAACGTATCTTGCAAACTGCTCTGCTGGGTGTTCGCTCAGCTAAGGGAGTTGAATCCGCCTTCAGAATCAGAGAGTGAGAAGCACGGTTCTTCCAGGAGCTGGGTTTCTTAATACCCGGGTGAATTGGAACAAACGCGGTATTGAGAAATATCTGCTTCTAAAACCAAAACGGAGCTACCTAACAGAACGGTCTTCAATGTGTGCATTCAACTTACGGAGTTAAACTGATGTGTGTTTGCAGGAGTTTCTAAACCCTTTCTGTGAAGAAGTGGAAAACGCATTTTCCCAGCCAAATCCAGGCATTCAAGAAATAGCTGGAAATCTCCTTCTAAAACACAAAAAGAACGTATCTTGCAAACTGCTCTGCTGGGTGTTCGCTCAGCTAAGGGAGTTGAATCCGCCTTCAGAATCAGAGAGTGAGAAGCACGGTTCTTCCAGGAGCTGGGTTTCGTTATACCCGGGTGCATTGGAACAAACGCGGTATTGAGAAATATCTGCTTCTAAAACCAAAACGGAGCTACCTAACAGAACGGTCTTCAATGTGTGCCTTCAACTTACGGAGTTAAACTGATGTGTGTTTGCAGGAGTTTCTAAACCCTTTCTGTGAAGAAGTGGAAAACGCATTTCCCCAGCCAAATCCAGGCATTCTAGAAATAGCTGGAAATCTCCGTCTAAAACACAAAAAGAACGTATCTTGCAAACTGTTCTGCTGGGTGTTCGCTCAGCTAAGGGAGTTGAATCCGCCTTCAGAATCAGAGAGTGAGAAGCACGGTTCTTCCAGGAGCTGGGTTTCGTAATACCCGGGTGAATTGGAACAAACGCGGTATTGAGAAATATCTGCTTCTAAAACCAAAACGGAGCTACCTAACAGAACGGTCTTCAATGTGTGCATTCAACTTACGGAGTTAAACTGATGTGTGTTTGCAGGAGTTTCTAAACCCTTTCTGTGAAGAAGTGGAAAACGCATTTTCCCAGCCAAATCAAGGCATTCAAGAAATAGATGGAAATCTCCGTCTAAAACACAAAAAGAACGTATCTTGCAAACTGCTCTGCTGGGTGTTCGCTCAGCTAAGGGAGTTGAATCCGCCTTCAGAATCAGAGAGTGAGAAGCACGGTTCTTCCAGGAGCTGGGTTTTGTAATACCCGGGTGAGCTGGAACAAACGCGGTATTGAGAAATATCTGCTTCTAAAACCAAAACGGAGCTACCTAACAGAACGGTCTTCAATGTGTGCATTCAACTTACGGAGTTAAACTGATGTGTGTTTGCAGGAGTTTCTAAACCCTTTCTGTGAAGAAGTGGAAAACGCATTTTCCCAGCCAAATCCAGGCATTCTAGAAATTGCTGGAAATCTCCGTCTAAAACACAAAAAGAACGTATCTTGCAAACTGTTCTGCTGGGTGTTCGCTCAGCTAAGGGAGTTGAATCCGCCTTCAGAATCAGAGAGTGAGAAGCACGGTTCTTCCAGGAGCTTGGTTTCGTTATACCCGGGTGAATTGGAACAAACGCGGTATTGAGAAATATTTGCTTCTAAAACCAAAACGGAGCTACCTAACAGAACGGTCTTCAATGTGTGCATTCAACTTACAAAGTTAAACTGATGTGTGTTTGCAGGAGTTTCTAAACCCTTTCTGTGAAGAAGTGGAAAACGCATTTTCCCAGCCAAATCCAGGCATTCAAGAAATAGCTGGAAATCTCGGTCTAAAACACAAAAAGAACGTATCTTGCAAACTGCTCTGCTGGCTGTTCGCTCAGCTAAGGGAGTTGAATCCGCCTTCAGAATCAGAGAGTGAGAAGCACGGTTCTTCCAGGAGCTTGGTTTCGTTATACGCGGGTGAATTGGAACAATTGCGGTATTGAGAAATATCTGCTTCTAAAACCAAAACGGAGCTACCTAACAGAACGGTCTTCAATGTGTGCATTCAACTTACGGAGTTAAACTGATGTGTGTTTGCAGGAGTTTCTAAACCCTTTCTGTGAAGAAGTGGAAAACGCATTTTCCCAGCCAAATCCAGGCATTGAAGAAATAGCTGGAAATCTCCGTCTCAAACACAAAAAGAACGTATCTTGCAAACTGTTCTGCTGGGTGTTCGCTCAGCTAAGGGAGTTGAATCCGCCTTCAGAATCAGAGAGTGAGAAGCACGGTTCTTCCAGGAGCTGGGTTTCGTAATACCCGGGTGAATTGGAACAAACGCGGTATTGAGAAATATCTGCTTCTAAAACCAAAACGGAGCTACCTAACAGAACGGTCTTCAATGTGTGCATTCAGCTTACGGAGTTAAACTGATGTGTGTTTGCAGGAGTTTCTAAACCCTTTCTGTGAAGAAGTGGAAAACGCATTTTCCCAGCCAAATCCAGGCATTCAAGAAATAGCTGGAAATCTCCGTCTAAAACACAAAAAGAACGTATCTTGCAAACTGCTCTGCTGGGTGTTCGCTCAGCTAAGGGAGTTGAATCCGCCTTCAGAATCAGAGAGTGAGAAGCACGGTTCTTCCAGGAGCTGGGTTTCGTAATACCCGGGTGAATTGGAACAAACGCGGTATTGAGAAATATCTGCTTCTAAAACCAAAACGGAGCTACCTAACAGAACGGTCTTCAATGTGTGCATTCAACTTACAGAGTTAAACTGATGTGTGTTTGCAGGAGTTTCTAAACCCTTTCTGTGAAGAAGTGGAAAACGCATTTTCCCAGCCAAATCCAGGCATTCAAGAAATAGCTGGAAATCTCCGTCTGAAACACAAAGAGAACGTATCTTGCAAACTGCTCTACTGGGTGTTCGCTCAGCTAAGGGAGTTGAATCCGCCTTCAGAATCAGAGAGTGAGAAGCACGGTTCTTCCAGGAGCTTGGTTTCGTTATACCCGGGTGCATTGGAACAAACGCGGTATTGAGAAATATCTGCTTCTAAAACCAAAACGGAGCTACCTAACAGAACGGTCTTCAATGTGTGCATTCAACTTACGGAGTTAAACTGATGTGTGTTTGCAGGAGTTTCTAAACCCTTTCTGTGAAGAACTGGAAAACGCATTTTCCCAGCCAAATCCAGGCATTCTAGAAATAGCTGGAAATCTCCGTCTAAAACACAAAAAGAACGTATCTTGCAAACTGCTCTGCTGGGTGTTCGCTCAGCTAAGGGAGTTGAATCCGCCTTCAGAATCAGAGAGTGAGAAGCACGGTTCTTCCAGGAGCTGGGTTTCTTAATACCCGGGTGAATTGGAACAAACGCGGTATTGAGAAATATCTGCTTCTAAAACCAAAACGGAGCTACCTAACAGAACGGTCTTCAATGTGTGCATTCAACTTACGGAGTTAAACTGATGTGTGTTTGCAGGAGTTTCTAAACCCTTTCTGTGAAGAAGTGGAAAACGCATTTTCCCAGCCAAATCCAGGCATTCAAGAAATAGCTGGAAATCTCCTTCTAAAACACAAAAAGAACGTATCTTGCAAACTGCTCTGCTGGGTGTTCGCTCAGCTAAGGGAGTTGAATCCGCCTTCAGAATCAGAGAGTGAGAAGCACGGTTCTTCCAGGAGCTGGGTTTCGTTATACCCGGGTGCATTGGAACAAACGCGGTATTGAGAAATATCTGCTTCTAAAACCAAAACGGAGCTACCTAACAGAACGGTCTTCAATGTGTGCCTTCAACTTACGGAGTTAAACTGATGTGTGTTTGCAGGAGTTTCTAAACCCTTTCTGTGAAGAAGTGGAAAACGCATTTTCCCAGCCAAATCCAGGCATTCTAGAAATAGCTGGAAATCTCCGTCTAAAACACAAAAAGAACGTATCTTGCAAACTGTTCTGCTGGGTGTTCGCTCAGCTAAGGGAGTTGAATCCGCCTTCAGAATCAGAGAGTGAGAAGCACGGTTCTTCCAGGAGCTGGGTTTCGTAATACCCGGGTGAATTGGAACAAACGCGGTATTGAGAAATATCTGCTTCTAAAACCAAAACGGAGCTACCTAACAGAACGGTCTTCAATGTGTGCATTCAACTTACGGAGTTAAACTGATGTGTGTTTGCAGGAGTTTCTAAACCCTTTCTGTGAAGAAGTGGAAAACGCATTTTCCCAGCCAAATCAAGGCATTCAAGAAATAGCTGGAAATCTCCGTCTAAAACACAAAAAGAACGTATCTTGCAAACTGCTCTGCTGGGTGTTCGCTCAGCTAAGGGAGTTGAATCCGCCTTCAGAATCAGAGAGTGAGAAGCACGGTCCTTCCAGGAGCTGGGTTTCGTAATACCCGGGTGAATTGGAACAAACGCGGTATTGAGAAATATCTGCTTCTAAAACCAAAACGGAGCTACCTAACAGTACGGTCTTCAATGTGTGCATTCAACTTACGGAGTTAAACTGATGTGTGTTTGCAGGAGTTTCTAAACCCTTTCTGTGAAGAAGTGGAAAACGCATTTTCCCAGCCAAATCCAGGCATTCAAGAAATAGCTGGAAATCTCCGTCTAAAACACAAAAAGAACGTATCTTGCAAACTGCTCTGCTGGGTGTTCGCTCAGCTAAGGGAGTTGAATCCGCCTTCAGAATCAGAGAGTGAGAAGCACGGTTCTTCCAGGAGCTGGGTTTCGTAATACCCGGGTGAGCTGGAACAAACGCGGTATTGAGAAATATCTGCTTCTAAAACCAAAACGGAGCTACCTAACAGAACGGTCTTCAATGTGTGCATTCAACTTACGGAGTTAAACTGATGTGTGTTTGCAGGAGTTTCTAAACCCTTTCTGTGAAGAAGTGGAAAACGCATTTTCCCAGCCAAATCCAGGCATTCAAGAAATAGCTGGAAATCTCGGTCTAAAACACAAAAAGAACGTATCTTGCAAACTGCTCTGCTGGCTGTTCGCTCAGCTAAGGGAGTTGAATCCGCCTTCAGAATCAGAGAGTGAGAAGCACGGTTCTTCCAGGAGCTTGGTTTCGTTATACGCGGGTGAATTGGAACAAACGCGGTATTGAGAAATATCTGCTTCTAAAACCAAAACGGAGCTACCTAACAGAACGGTCTTCAATGTGTGCATTCAACTTACGGAGTTAAACTGATGTGTGTTTGCAGGAGTTTCTAAACCCTTTCTGTGAAGAAGTGGAAAACGCATTTTCCCAGCCAAATCCAGGCATTGAAGAAATAGCTGGAAATCTCCGTCTAAAACACAAAAAGAACGTATCTTGCAAACTGTTCTGCTGGGTGTTCGCTCAGCTAAGGGAGTTGAATCCGCCTTCAGAATCAGAGAGTGAGAAGCACGGTTCTTCCAGGAGCTGGGTTTCGTAATACCCGGGTGAATTGGAACAAACGCGGTATTGAGAAATATCTGCTTCTAAAACCAAAACGGAGCTACCTAACAGAACGGTCTTCAATGTGTGCATTCAGCTTACGGAGTTAAACTGATGTGTGTTTGCAGGAGTTTCTAAACCCTTTCTGTGAAGAAGTGGAAAACGCATTTTCCCAGCCAAATCCAGGCATTCAAGAAATAGCTGGAAATCTCCGTCTAAAACACAAAAAGAACGTATCTTGCAAACTGCTCTGCTGGGTGTTCGCTCAGCTAAGGGAGTTGAATCCGCCTTCAGAATCAGAGAGTGAGAAGCACGGTTCTTCCAGGAGCTGGGTTTCGTAATACCCGGGTGAATTGGAACAAACGCGGTATTGAGAAATATCTGCTTCTAAAACCAAAACGGAGCTACCTAACAGAACGGTCTTCAATGTGTGCATTCAACTTACAGAGTTAAACTGATGTGTGTTTGCAGGAGTTTCTAAACCCTTTCTGTGAAGAAGTGGAAAACGCATTTTCCCAGCCAAATCCAGGCATTCAAGAAATAGCTGGAAATCTCCGTGTGAAACACAAAAAGAACGTATCTTGCAAACTGCTCTACTGGGTGTTCGCTCAGCTAAGGGAGTTGAATCCGCCTTCAGAATCAGAGAGTGAGAAGCACGGTTCTTCCAGGAGCTTGGTTTCGTTATACCCGGGTGCATTGGAACAAACGCGGTATTGAGAAATATCTGCTTCTAAAACCAAAACGGAGCTACCTAACAGAACGGTCTCCAATGTGTGCATTCAACTTACGGAGTTAAACTGATGTGTGTTTGCAGGAGTTTCTAAACCCTTTCTGTGAAGAAGTGGAAAACGCATTTTCCCAGCCAAATCCAGGCATTCAAGAAATAGCTGGAAATCTCCTTCTAAAACACAAAAAGAACGTATCTTGCAAACTGCTCTGCTGGGTGTTCGCTCAGCTAAGGGAGTTGAATCCGCCTTCAGAATCAGAGAGTGAGAAGCACGGTTCTTCCAGGAGCTGGGTTTCGTTATACCCGGGTGCATTGGAACAAACGCGGTATTGAGAAATATCTGCTTCTAAAACCAAAACGGAGCTACCTAACAGAACGGTCTTCAATGTGTGCCTTCAACTTACGGAGTTAAACTGATGTGTGTTTGCAGGAGTTTCTAAACCCTTTCTGTGAAGAAGTGGAAAACGCATTTTCCCAGCCAAATCCAGGCATTCAAGAAATAGCTGGAAATCTCCGTCTAAAACACAAAAAGAACGTATCTTGCAAACTGCTCTGCTGGGTGTTCGCTCAGCTAAGGGAGTTGAATCCGCCTTCAGAATCAGAGAGTGAGAAGCACGGTTCTTCCAGGAGCTGGATTTCGTAATACCCGGGTGAATTGGAACAAACGCGGTATTGAGAAATATCTGCTTCTAAAACCAAAACGGAGCTACCTAACAGAACGGTCTTCAATGTGTGCATTCAACTTACGGAGTTAAACTGATGTGTGTTTGCAGGAGTTTCTAAACCCTTTCTGTGAAGAAGTGGAAAACGCATTTTCCCAGCCAAATCCAGGCATTCAAGAAATAGCTGGAAATCTCCGTCTAAAACACAAAAAGAACGTATCTTGCAAACTGCTCTGCTGGGTGTTCGCTCAGCTAAGGGAGTTGAATCCGCCTTCAGAATCAGAGAGTGAGAAGCACGGTTCTTCCAGGAGCTTGGTTTCGTTATACCCGGGTGAATTGGAACAAACGCGGTATTGAGAAATATTTGCTTCTAAAACCAAAACGGAGCTACCTAACAGAACGGTCTTCAATGTGTGCATTCAACTTACAAAGTTAAACTGATGTGTGTTTGCAGGAGTTTCTAAACCCTTTCTGTGAAGAAGTGGAAAACGCATTTTCACAGCCAAATCCAGGCATTCAAGAAATAGCTGGAAATCTCGGTCTAAAACACAAAAAGAACGTATCTTGCAAACTGCTCTGCTGGCTGTTCGCTCAGCTAAGGGAGTTGAATCCGCCTTCAGAATCAGAGAGTGAGAAGCACGGTTCTTCCAGGAGCTTGGTTTCGTTATACGCGGGTGAATTGGAACAAACGCGGTATTGAGAAATATCTGCTTCTAAAACCAAAACGGAGCTACCTAACAGAACGGTCTTCAATGTGTGCATTCAACTTACGGAGTTAAACTGATGTGTGTTTGCAGGAGTTTCTAAACCCTTTCTGTGAAGAAGTGGAAAACGCATTTTCCCAGCCAAATCCAGGCATTGAAGAAATAGCTGGAAATCTCCGTCTCAAACACAAAAAGAACGTATCTTGCAAACTGTTCTGCTGGGTGTTCGCTCAGCTAAGGGAGTTGAATCCGCCTTCAGAATCAGAGAGTGAGAAGCACGGTTCTTCCAGGAGCTGGGTTTCGTAATACCCGGGTGAATTGGAACAAACGCGGTATTGAGAAATATCTGCTTCTAAAACCAAAACGGAGCTACCTAACAGAACGGTCTTCAATGTGTGCATTCAGCTTACGGAGTTAAACTGATGTGTGTTTGCAGGAGTTTCTAAACCCTTTCTGTGAAGAAGTGGAAAACGCATTTTCCCAGCCAAATCCAGGCATTCAAGAAATAGCTGGAAATCTCCGTCTAAAACACAAAAAGAACGTATCTTGCAAACTGCTCTGCTGGGTGTTCGCTCAGCTAAGGGAGTTGAATCCGCCTTCAGAATCAGAGAGTGAGAAGCACGGTTCTTCCAGGAGCTGGGTTTCGTAATACCCGGGTGAATTGGAACAAACGCGGTATTGAGAAATATCTGCTTCTAAAACCAAAACGGAGCTACCTAACAGAACGGTCTTCAATGTGTGCATTCAACTTACAGAGTTAAACTGATGTGTGTTTGCAGGAGTTTCTAAACCCTTTCTGTGAAGAAGTGGAAAACGCATTTTCCCAGCCAAATCCAGGCATTCAAGAAATAGCTGGAAATCTCCGTCTGAAACACAAAAAGAACGTATCTTGCAAACTGCTCTACTGGGTGTTCGCTCAGCTAAGGGAGTTGAATCCGCCTTCAGAATCAGAGAGTGAGAAGCACGGTTCTTCCAGGAGCTTGGTTTCGTTATACCCGGGTGCATTGGAACAAACGCGGTATTGAGAAATATCTGCTTCTAAAACCAAAACGGAGCTAACTAACAGAACGGTCTTCAATGTGTGCATTCAACTTACGGAGTTAAACTGATGTGTGTTTGCAGGAGTTTCTAAACCCTTTCTGTGAAGAACTGGAAAACGCATTTTCCCAGCCAAATCCAGGCATTCTAGAAATAGCTGGAAATCTCCGTCTAAAACACAAAAAGAACGTATCTTGCAAACTGCTCTGCTGGGTGTTCGCTCAGCTAAGGGAGTTGAATCCGCCTTCAGAATCAGAGAGTGAGAAGCACGGTTCTTCCAGGAGCTGGGTTTCTTAATACCCGGGTGAATTGGAACAAACGCGGTATTGAGAAATATCTGCTTCTAAAACCAAAACGGAGCTACCTAACAGAACGGTCTTCAATGTGTGCATTCAACTTACGGAGTTAAACTGATGTGTGTTTGCAGGAGTTTCTAAACCCTTTCTGTGAAGAAGTGGAAAACGCATTTTCCCAGCCAAATCCAGGCATTCAAGAAATAGCTGGAAATCTCCTTCTAAAACACAAAAAGAACGTATCTTGCAAACTGCTCTGCTGGGTGTTCGCTCAGCTAAGGGAGTTGAATCCGCCTTCAGAATCAGAGAGTGAGAAGCACGGTTCTTCCAGGAGCTGGGTTTCGTTATACCCGGGTGCATTGGAACAAACGCGGTATTGAGAAATATCTGCTTCTAAAACCAAAACGGAGCTACCTAACAGAACGGTCTTCAATGTGTGCCTTCAACTTACGGAGTTAAACTGATGTGTGTTTGCAGGAGTTTCTAAACCCTTTCTGTGAAGAAGTGGAAAACGCATTTTCCCAGCCAAATCCAGGCATTCTAGAAATAGCTGGAAATCTCCGTCTAAAACACAAAAAGAACGTATCTTGCAAACTGTTCTGCTGGGTGTTCGCTCAGCTAAGGGAGTTGAATCCGCCTTCAGAATCAGAGAGTGAGAAGCACGGTTCTTCCAGGAGCTGGGTTTCGTAATACCCGGGTGAATTGGAACAAACGCGGTATTGAGAAATATCTGCTTCTAAAAGGAAAACGGAGCTACCTAACAGAATGGTCTTCAATGTGTGCATTCAACTTACGGAGTTAAACTGATGTGTGTTTGCAGGAGTTTCTAAACCCTTTCTGTGAAGAAGTGGAAAACGCATTTTCCCAGCCAAATCAAGGCATTCAAGAAATAGCTGGAAATCTCCGTCTAAAACACAAAAAGAACGTATCTTGCAAACTGCTCTGCTGGGTGTTCGCTCAGCTAAGGGAGTTGAATCCGCCTTCAGAATCAGAGAGTGAGAAGCACGGTTCTTCCAAGAGCTGGGTTTCGTAATACCCGGGTGAATTGGAACAAACGCGGTATTGAGAAATATCTGCTTCTAAAACCAAAACGGAGCTACCTAACAGAACGGTCTTCAATGTGTGCATTCAGCTTACGGAGTTAAACTGATGTGTGTTTGCAGGAGTTTCTAAACCCTTTCTGTGAAGAAGTGGAAAACGCATTTTCCCAGCCAAATCCAGGCATTCAAGAAATAGCTGGAAATCTCCGTCTAAAACACAAAAAGAACGTATCTTGCAAACTGCTCTGCTGGGTGTTCGCTCAGCTAAGGGAGTTGAATCCGCCTTCAGAATCAGAGAGTGAGAAGCACGGTTCTTCCAGGAGCTGGGTTTCGTAATACCCGGGTGAATTGGAACAAACGCGGTATTGAGAAATATCTGCTTCTAAAACCAAAACGGAGCTACCTAACAGAACGGTCTTCAATGTGTGCATTCAACTTACAGAGTTAAACTGATGTGTGTTTGCAGGAGTTTCTAAACCCTTTCTGTGAAGAAGTGGAAAACGCATTTTCCCAGCCAAATCCAGGCATTCTAGAAATAGCTGGAAATCTCCGTCTAAAACACAAAAAGAACGTATCTTGCAAACTGTTCTGCTGGGTGTTCGCTCAGCTAAGGGAGTTGAATCCGCCTTCAGAATCAGAGAGTGAGAAGCACGGTTCTTCCAGGAGCTTGGTTTCGTTATACCCGGGTGAATTGGAACAAACGCGGTATTGAGAAATATCTGCTTCTAAAACCAAAACGGAGCTACCTAACAGAACGGTCTTCAATGTGTGCATTCAACTTACGGAGTTAAACTGATGTGTGTTTGCAGGAGTTTCTAAACCCTTTCTGTGAAGAAGTGGAAAACGCATTTTCCCAGCCAAATCCAGGCATTCAAGAAATAGCTGGAAATCTCCTTCTAAAACACAAAAAGAACGTATCTTGCAAACTGCTCTGCTGGGTGTTCGCTCAGCTAAGGGAGTTGAATCCGCCTTCAGAATCAGAGAGTGAGAAGCACGGTTCTTCCAGGAGCTGGGTTTCGTTATACCCGGGTGCATTGGAACAAACGCGGTATTGAGAAATATCTGCTTCTAAAACCAAAACGGAGCTACCTAACAGAACGGTCTTCAATGTGTGCCTTCAACTTACGGAGTTAAACTGATGTGTGTTTGCAGGAGTTTCTAAACCCTTTCTGTGAAGAAGTGGAAAACGCATTTTCCCAGCCAAATCCAGGCATTCAAGAAATAGCTGGAAATCTCCGTCTAAAACACAAAAAGAACGTATCTTGCAAACTGCTCTGCTGGGTGTTCGCTCAGCTAAGGGAGTTGAATCCGCCTTCAGAATCAGAGAGTGAGAAGCACGGTTCTTCCAGGAGCTGGATTTCGTAATACCCGGGTGAATTGGAACAAACGCGGTATTGAGAAATATCTGCTTCTAAAACCAAAACGGAGCTACCTAACAGAACGGTCTTCAATGTGTGCATTCAACTTACGGAGTTAAACTGATGTGTGTTTGCAGGAGTTTCTAAACCCTTTCTGTGAAGAAGTGGAAAACGCATTTTCCCAGCCAAATCCAGGCATTCAAGAAATAGCTGGAAATCTCCGTCTAAAACACAAAAAGAACGTATCTTGCAAACTGCTCTGCTGGGTGTTCGCTCAGCTAAGGGAGTTGAATCCGCCTTCAGAATCAGAGAGTGAGAAGCACGGTTCTTCCAGGAGCTGGGTTTCGTTATACCTGGGTGAATTGGAACAAACGCGGTATTGAGAAATATCTGCTTCTAAAACCAAAACGGAGCTACCTAACAGAACGGTCTTCAATGTGTGCATTCAACTTACGGAGTTAAACTGATGTGTGTTTGCAGGAGTTTCTAAACCCTTTCTGTGAAGAAGTGGAAAACGCATTTTCCCAGCCAAATCCAGGCATTCAAGAAATAGCTGGAAATCTCCGTCTAAAACACAAAAAGAACGTATCTTGCAAACTGCTCTGCTGGGTGTTCGCTCAGCTAAGGGAGTTGAATCCGCCTTCAGAATCAGAGAGTGAGAAGCACGGTTCTTCCAGGAGCTTGGTTTCGTTATACCCGGGTGCATTGGAACAAACGCGGTATTGAGAAATATCTGCTTCTAAAACCAAAACGGAGCTAACTAACAGAACGGTCTTCAATGTGTGCATTCAACTTACGGAGTTAAACTGATGTGTGTTTGCAGGAGTTTCTAAACCCTTTCTGTGAAGAAGTGGAAAACGCATTTTCCCAGCCAAATCCAGGCATTCTAGAAATAGCTGGAAATCTCCGTCTAAAACACAAAAAGAACGTATCTTGCAAACTGTTCTGCTGGGTGTTCGCTCAGCTAAGGGAGTTGAATCCGCCTTCAGAATCAGAGAGTGAGAAGCACGGTTCTTCCAGGAGCTGGGTTTCGTTATACCTGGGTGAATTGGAACAAACGCGGTATTGAGAAATATCTGCTTCTCAAACCAAAACGGAGCTACCTAACAGAACGGTCTTCAATGTGTGCATTACACTTACGGAGTTAAACTGATGTGTGTTTGCAGGAGTTTCTAAACCCTTTCTGTGAAGAAGTGGAAAACGCATTTTCCCAGCCAAATCCAGGCATTCAAGAAATAGCTGGAAATCTCCGTCTAAAACACAAAAAGAACGTATCTTGCAAACTGCTCTGCTGGGTGTTCGCTCAGCTAAGGGAGTTGAATCCGCCTTCAGAATCAGAGAGTGAGAAGCACGGTTCTTCCAGGAGCTGGGTTTCGTTATACCCGGGTGCATTGGAACAAACGCGGTATTGAGAAATATCTGCTTCTAAAACCAAAACGGAGCTACCTAACAGAACGGTCTTCAATGTGTGCCTTCAACTTACGGAGTTAAACTGATGTGTGTTTGCAGGAGTTTCTAAACCCTTTCTGTGAAGAAGTGGAAAACGCATTTTCCCAGCCAAATCCAGGCATTCTAGAAATAGCTGGAAATCTCCGTCTAAAACACAAAAAGAACGTATCTTGCAAACTGTTCTGCTGGGTGTTCGCTCAGCTAAGGGAGTTGAATCCGCCTTCAGAATCAGAGAGTGAGAAGCACGGTTCTTCCAGGAGCTGGGTTTCGTAATACCCGGGTGAATTGGAACAAACGCGGTATTGAGAAATATCTGCTTCTAAAAGGAAAACGGAGCTACCTAACAGAATGGTCTTCAATGTGTGCATTCAACTTACGGAGTTAAACTGATGTGTGTTTGCAGGAGTTTCTAAACCCTTTCTGTGAAGAAGTGGAAAACGCATTTTCCCAGCCAAATCAAGGCATTCAAGAAATAGCTGGAAATCTCCGTCTAAAACACAAAAAGAACGTATCTTGCAAACTGCTCTGCTGGGTGTTCGCTCAGCTAAGGGAGTTGAATCCGCCTTCAGAATCAGAGAGTGAGAAGCACGGTTCTTCCAAGAGCTGGGTTTCGTAATACCCGGGTGAATTGGAACAAACGCGGTATTGAGAAATATCTGCTTCTAAAACCAAAACGGAGCTACCTAACAGAACGGTCTTCAATGTGTGCATTCAGCTTACGGAGTTAAACTGATGTGTGTTTGCAGGAGTTTCTAAACCCTTTCTGTGAAGAAGTGGAAAACGCATTTTCCCAGCCAAATCCAGGCATTCAAGAAATAGCTGGAAATCTCCGTCTAAAACACAAAAAGAACGTATCTTGCAAACTGCTCTGCTGGGTGTTCGCTCAGCTAAGGGAGTTGAATCCGCCTTCAGAATCAGAGAGTGAGAAGCACGGTTCTTCCAGGAGCTGGGTTTCGTAATACCCGGGTGAATTGGAACAAACGCGGTATTGAGAAATATCTGCTTCTAAAACCAAAACGGAGCTACCTAACAGAACGGTCTTCAATGTGTGCATTCAACTTACAGAGTTAAACTGATGTGTGTTTGCAGGAGTTTCTAAACCCTTTCTGTGAAGAAGTGGAAAACGCATTTTCCCAGCCAAATCCAGGCATTCTAGAAATAGCTGGAAATCTCCGTCTAAAACACAAAAAGAACGTATCTTGCAAACTGTTCTGCTGGGTGTTCGCTCAGCTAAGGGAGTTGAATCCGCCTTCAGAATCAGAGAGTGAGAAGCACGGTTCTTCCAGGAGCTTGGTTTCGTTATACCCGGGTGAATTGGAACAAACGCGGTATTGAGAAATATCTGCTTCTAAAACCAAAACGGAGCTACCTAACAGAACGGTCTTCAATGTGTGCATTCAACTTACGGAGTTAAACTGATGTGTGTTTGCAGGAGTTTCTAAACCCTTTCTGTGAAGAAGTGGAAAACGCATTTTCCCAGCCAAATCCAGGCATTCAAGAAATAGCTGGAAATCTCCTTCTAAAACACAAAAAGAACGTATCTTGCAAACTGCTCTGCTGGGTGTTCGCTCAGCTAAGGGAGTTGAATCCGCCTTCAGAATCAGAGAGTGAGAAGCACGGTTCTTCCAGGAGCTGGGTTTCGTTATACCCGGGTGCATTGGAACAAACGCGGTATTGAGAAATATCTGCTTCTAAAACCAAAACGGAGCTACCTAACAGAACGGTCTTCAATGTGTGCCTTCAACTTACGGAGTTAAACTGATGTGTGTTTGCAGGAGTTTCTAAACCCTTTCTGTGAAGAAGTGGAAAACGCATTTTCCCAGCCAAATCCAGGCATTCAAGAAATAGCTGGAAATCTCCGTCTAAAACACAAAAAGAACGTATCTTGCAAACTGCTCTGCTGGGTGTTCGCTCAGCTAAGGGAGTTGAATCCGCCTTCAGAATCAGAGAGTGAGAAGCACGGTTCTTCCAGGAGCTGGATTTCGTAATACCCGGGTGAATTGGAACAAACGCGGTATTGAGAAATATCTGCTTCTAAAACCAAAACGGAGCTACCTAACAGAACGGTCTTCAATGTGTGCATTCAACTTACGGAGTTAAACTGATGTGTGTTTGCAGGAGTTTCTAAACCCTTTCTGTGAAGAAGTGGAAAACGCATTTTCCCAGCCAAATCCAGGCATTCAAGAAATAGCTGGAAATCTCCGTCTAAAACACAAAAAGAACGTATCTTGCAAACTGCTCTGCTGGGTGTTCGCTCAGCTAAGGGAGTTGAATCCGCCTTCAGAATCAGAGAGTGAGAAGCACGGTTCTTCCAGGAGCTGGGTTTCGTTATACCTGGGTGAATTGGAACAAACGCGGTATTGAGAAATATCTGCTTCTAAAACCAAAACGGAGCTACCTAACAGAACGGTCTTCAATGTGTGCATTCAACTTACGGAGTTAAACTGATGTGTGTTTGCAGGAGTTTCTAAACCCTTTCTGTGAAGAAGTGGAAAACGCATTTTCCCAGCCAAATCCAGGCATTCAAGAAATAGCTGGAAATCTCCGTCTAAAACACAAAAAGAACGTATCTTGCAAACTGCTCTGCTGGGTGTTCGCTCAGCTAAGGGAGTTGAATCCGCCTTCAGAATCAGAGAGTGAGAAGCACGGTTCTTCCAGGAGCTTGGTTTCGTTATACCCGGGTGCATTGGAACAAACGCGGTATTGAGAAATATCTGCTTCTAAAACCAAAACGGAGCTAACTAACAGAACGGTCTTCAATGTGTGCATTCAACTTACGGAGTTAAACTGATGTGTGTTTGCAGGAGTTTCTAAACCCTTTCTGTGAAGA
Organism: Callithrix jacchus; assembly: GCF_049354715.1. NCBI lineage: Eukaryota > Metazoa > Chordata > Mammalia > Primates > Cebidae > Callithrix > Callithrix jacchus. Next base: position 13,060,441 of record NC_133525.1, on the reverse strand, counting down.
AGTGGAAAACGCATTTTCCCAGCCAAATCCAGGCATTCTAGAAATAGCTGGAAATCTCCGTCTAAAACACAAAAAGAACGTATCTTGCAAACTGTTCTGCTGGGTGTTCGCTCAGCTAAGGGAGTTGAATCCGCCTTCAGAATCAGAGAGTGAGAAGCACGGTTCTTCCAGGAGCTGGGTTTCGTTATACCTGGGTGAATTGGAACAAACGCGGTATTGAGAAATATCTGCTTCTCAAACCAAAACGGAGCTACCTAACAGAACGGTCTTCAATGTGTGCATTACACTTACGGAGTTAAACTGATGTGTGTTTGCAGGAGTTTCTAAACCCTTTCTGTGAAGAAGTGGAAAACGCATTTTCCCAGCCAAATCCAGGCATTCAAGAAATAGCTGGAAATCTCCGTCTAAAACACAAAAAGAACGTATCTTGCAAACTGCTCTGCTGGGTGTTCGCTCAGCTAAGGGAGTTGAATCCGCCTTCAGAATCAGAGAGTGAGAAGCACGGTTCTTCCAGGAGCTGGGTTTCGTTATACCCGGGTGCATTGGAACAAACGCGGTATTGAGAAATATCTGCTTCTAAAACCAAAACGGAGCTACCTAACAGAACGGTCTTCAATGTGTGCCTTCAACTTCCGGAGTTAAACTGATGTGTGTTTGCAGGAGTTTCTAAACCCTTTCTGTGAAGAAGTGGAAAACGCATTTTCCCAGCCAAATCCAGGCATTCAAGAAATAGCTGGAAATCTCCGTCTAAAACACAAAAAGAACGTATCTTGCAAACTGCTCTGCTGGGTGTTCGCTCAGCTAAGGGAGTTGAATCCGCCTTCAGAATCAGAGAGTGAGAAGCACGGTTCTTCCAGGAGCTGGGTTTCGTTATACCTGGGTGAATCGGATCAAACGCGGTATTGAGAAATATCTGCTTCTAAAACCAAAACGGAGCTACCTAACAGAACGGTCTTCAATGTGTGCATTCAACTTACGGAGTTAAACTGATGTGTGTTTGCAGGAGTTTCTAAACCCTTTCTGTGAAGAAGTGGAAAACGCATTTTCCCAGCCAAATCCAGGCATTCAAGAAATAGCTGGAAATCTCCGTCTAAAACACAAAAAGAACGTATCTTGCAAACTGCTCTGCTGGGTGTTCGCTCAGCTAAGGGAGTGGAATCCGCCTTCAGAATCAGAGAGTGAGAAGCACGGTTCTTCCAGGAGCTGGATTTCGTAATACCCGGGTGAATTGGAACAAACGCGGTATTGAGAAATATCTGCTTCTAAAACCAAAACGGAGCTAACTAACAGAACGGTCTTCAATGTGTGCATTCAACTTACGGAGTTAAACTGATGTGTGTTTGCAGGAGTTTCTAAACCCTTTCTGTGAAGAAGTGGAAAACGCATTTTCCCAGCCAAATCCAGGCATTCAAGAAATAGCTGGAAATCTCCGTCTAAAACACAAAAAGAACGTATCTTGCAAACTGTTCTGCTGGGTGTTCGCTCAGCTAAGGGAGTTGAATCCGCCTTCAGAATCAGAGAGTGAGAAGCACGGTTCTTCCAGGAGCTGGGTTTCGTAATACCCGGGTGAGCTGGAACAAACGCGGTATTGAGAAATATCTGCTTCTAAAACCAAAACGGAGCTACCTAACAGAACGGTCTTCAATGTGTGCATTCAACTTACGGAGTTAAACTGATGTGTGTTTGCAGGAGTTTCTAAACACTTTCTGTGAAGAAGTGGAAAACGCATTTTCCCAGCCAAATCCAGGCATTCTAGAAATTGCTGGAAATCTCCGTCTAAAACACAAAAAGAACGTATCTTGCAAACTGTTCTGCTGGGTGTTCGCTCAGCTAAGGGAGTTGAATCCGCCTTCAGAATCAGAGAGTGAGAAGCACGGTTCTTCCAGGAGCTGGGTTTCGTAATACCCGGGTGAATTGGAACAAACGCGGTATTGAGAAATATCTGCTTCTAAAACCAAAACGGAGCTACCTAACAGAACGGTCTTCAATGTGTGCATTCAACTTACGGAGTTAAACTGATGTGTGTTTGCAGGAGTTTCTAAACCCTTTCTGTGAAGAAGTGGAAAACGCATTTTCCGAGCCAAATCCAGGCATTCAAGAAATAGCTGGAAATCTCCGTCTAAAACACAAAAAGAACGTATCTTGCAAACTGCTCTGCTGGGTGTTCGCTCAGCTAAGGGAGTTGAATCCGCCTTCAGAATCAGAGAGTGAGAAGCACGGTTCTTCCAGGAGCTGGGTTTCGTAATACCCGGGTGAATTGGAACAAACGCGGTATTGAGAAATATCTGCTTCTAAAACCAAAACGGAGCTACCTAACAGAACGGTCTTCAATGTGTGCATTCAACTTACGGAGTTAAACTGATGTGTGTTTGCAGGAGTTTCTAAACCCTTTCTGTGAAGAAGTGGAAAACGCATTTTCCCAGCCAAATCCAGGCATTTAAGAAATAGCTGGAAATCTCCTTCTAAAACACAAAAAGAACGTATCTTGCAAACTGCTCTGCTGGGTGTTCGCTCAGCTAAGGGAGTTGAATCCGCCTTCAGAATCAGAGAGTGAGAAGCATGGTTCTTCCAGGAGCTGGGTTTCGTTATACCCGGGTGCATTGGAACAAACGCGGTATTGAGAAATATCTGCTTCTAAAACCAAAACGGAGCTACCTAACAGAACGGTCTTCAATGTGTGCCTTCAACTTACGGAGTTAAACTGATGTGTGTTTGCAGGAGTTTCTAAACCCTTTCTGTGAAGAAGTGGAAAACGCATTTTCCCAGCCAAATCCAGGCATTCAAGAAATAGCTGGAAATCTCCGTCTAAAACACAAAAAGAACGTATCTTGCAAACTGCTCTGCTGGGTGTTCGCTCAGCTAAGGGAGTTGAATCCGCCTTCAGAATCAGAGAGTGAGAAGCACGGTTCTTCCAGGAGCTGGATTTCGTAATACCCGGGTGAATTGGAACAAACGCGGTATTGAGAAATATCTGCTTCTAAAACCAAAACGGAGCTACCTAACAGAACGGTCTTTAATGTGTGCATTCAACTTACGGAGTTAAACTGATGTGTGTTTGCAGGAGTTTCTAAACCCTTTCTGTGAAGAAGTGGAAAACGCATTTTCCCAGCCAAATCCAGGCATTCAAGAAATAGCTGGAAATCTCCGTCTAAAACACAAAAAGAACGTATCTTGCAAACTGCTCTGCTGGGTGTTCGCTCAGCTAAGGGAGTTGAATCCGCCTTCAGAATCAGAGAGTGAGAAGCACGGTTCTTCCAGGAGCTGGGTTTCGTTATACCTGGGTGAATTGGAACAAACGCGGTATTGAGAAATATCTGCTTCTAAAACCAAAACGGAGCTACCTAACAGAACGGTCTTCAATGTGTGCATTCAACTTACGGAGTTAAACTGATGTGTGTTTGCAGGAGTTTCTAAACCCTTTCTGTGAAGAAGTGGAAAACGCATTTTCCCAGCCAAATCCAGGCATTCAAGAAATAGCTGGAAATCTCCGTCTAAAACACAAAAAGAACGTATCTTGCAAACTGCTCTGCTGGGTGTTCGCTCAGCTAAGGGAGTTGAATCCGCCTTCAGAATCAGAGAGTGAGAAGCACGGTTCTTCCAGGAGCTGGGTTTCGTAATACCCGGGTGAACTGGAACAAACGCGGTATTGAGAAATATCTGCTTCTAAAACCAAAACGGAGCTACCTAACAGAACGGTCTTCAATGTGTGCATTCAACTTACGGAGTTAAACTGATGTGTGTTTGCAGGAGTTTCTAAACCCTTTCTGTGAAGAAGTGGAAAACGCATTTTCCCAGCCAAATCCAGGCATTCAAGAAATAGCTGGAAATCTCCGTCTAAAACACAAAAAGAACGTATCTTGCAAACTGCTCTGCTGGGTGTTCGCTCAGCTAAGGGAGTTGAATCCGCCTTCAGAATCAGAGAGTGAGAAGCACGGTTCTTCCAGGACCTGGATTTCGTAATACCCGGGTGAATTGGAACAAACGCGGTATTGAGAAATATCTGCTTCTAAAACCAAAACGGAGCTACCTAACAGAACGGTCTTCAATGTGTCCATTCAACTTACGGAGTTAAACTGATGTGTGTTTGCAGGAGTTTCTAAACCCTTTCTGTGAAGAAGTGGAAAACGCATTTTCCCAGCCAAATCCAGGCATTCAAGAAATAGCTGGAAATCTCCGTCTAAAACACTAAAAGAACGTATCTTGCAAACTGCTCTGCTGGGTGTTCGCTCAGCTAAGGGAGTTGAATCCGCCTTCAGAATCAGAGAGTGAGAAGCACGGTTCTTCCAGGAGCTGGGTTTCGTTATACCCGGGTGCATTGGAACAAACGCGGTATTGAGAAATATCTGCTTCTAAAACCAAAACGGAGCTACCTAACAGAACGGTCTTCAATGTGTGCCTTCAACTTACGGAGTTAAACTGATGTGTGTTTGCAGGAGTTTCTAAACCCTTTCTGTGAAGAAGTGGAAAACGCATTTTCCCAGCCAAATCCAGGCATTCAAGAAATAGCTGGAAATCTCCGTCTAAAACACAAAAAGAACGTATCTTGCAAACTGCTCTGCTGGGTGTTCGCTCAGCTAAGGGAGTTGAATCCGCCTTCAGAATCAGAGAGTGAGAAGCACGGTTCTTCCAGGAGCTGGATTTCGTAATACCCGGGTAAATTGGAACAAACGCGGTATTGAGAAATGTCTGCTTCTAAAACCAAAACGGAGCTACCTAACAGAACGGTCTTCAATGTGTGCATTCAACTTACGGAGTTAAACTGATGTGTGTTTGCAGGAGTTTCTAAACCCTTTCTGTGAAGAATTGGAAAACGCATTTTCCCAGCCAAATCCAGGCATTCAAGAAATAGCTGGAAATCTCCGTCTAAAACACAAAAAGAACGTATCTTGCAAACTGCTCTGCTGGGTGTTCGCTCAGCTAAGGGAGTTGAATCCGCCTTCAGAATCAGAGAGTGAGAAGCACGGTTCTTCCAGGAGCTGGGTTTCGTAATACCCGGGTGAACTGGAACAAACGCGGTATTGAGAAATATCTGCTTCTAAAACCAAAACGGAGCTACCTAACAGAACGGTCTTCAATGTGTGCATTCAACTTACAGAGTTAAACGGATGTGTGTTTGCAGGAGTTTCTAAACCCTTTCTGTGAAGAAGTGGAAAACGCAATTTCCCAGCCAAATCCAGGCATTCAAGAAATAGCTGGAAATCTCCGTCTAAAACACAAAAAGAACGTATCTTGCAAACTGCTCTGCTGGGTGTTCGCTCAGCTAAGGGAGTTGAATCCGCCTTCAGAATCAGAGAGTGAGAAGCATGGTTCTTCCAGGAGCTGGGTTTCGTAATACCCGGGTTAATTGGAACAAACGCGGTATTGAGAAATATCTGCTTCTAAAACCAAAACGGAGCTACCTAACAGAACGGTCTTCAATGTGTGCATTCAACTTACGGAGTTAAACTGATGTGTGTTTGCAGGAGTTTCTAAACCCTTTCTGTGAAGAAGTGGAAAACGCATTTTCCCAGCCAAATCCAGGCATTCAAGAAATAGCTGGAAATCTCCGTCTAAAACACAAAAAGAACGTATCTTGCAAACTGCTCTGCTGGGTGTTCGCTCAGCTAAGGGAGTTGAATCCGCCTTCAGAATCAGAGAGTGAGAAGCACGGTTCTTCCAGGAGCTGGGTTTCGTTATACCTGGGTGAATTGGAACAAACGCGGTATTGAGAAATATCTGCTTCTAAAACCAAAACGGAGCTACCTAACAGAACGATCTTCAATGTGTGCATTCAACTTACGGAGTTAAACTGATGTGTGTTTGCAGGAGTTTCTAAACCCTTTCTGTGAAGAAGTGGAAAACGCATTTTCCCAGCCAAATCCAGGCATTCAAGAAATAGCTGGAAATCTCCGTCTAAAACACAAAAAGAACGTATCTTGCAAACTGCTCTGCTGGGTGTTCGCTCAGCTAAGGGAGTTGAATCCGCCTTCAGAATCAGAGAGTGAGAAGCACGGTTCTTCCAGGAGCTGGATTTCGTAATACCCGGGTGAATTGGAACAAACGCGGTATTGAGAAATATCTGCTTCTAAAACCAAAACGGAGCTACCTAACAGAACGGTCTTCAATGTGTGCATTCAACTTACGGAGTTAAACTGATGTTTGTTTGCAGGAGTTTCTAAACCCTTTCTGTGAAGAAGTGGAAAACGCATTTTCCCAGCCAAATCCAGGCATTCAAGAAATAGCTGGAAATCTTCGTGTAAAACACAAAAAGAACGTATCTTGCAAACTGCTCTGCTGGGTGTTCGCTCAGCTAAAAGAGTTGAATCCGCCTTCAGAATCAGAGAGTGAGAAGCACGGTTCTTCCAGGAGCTGGATTTCATAATACCCGGGTGAATTGGAACAAACGCGGTATTGAGAAATATCTGCTTCTAAAACCAAAACGGAGCTACCTAACAGAACGGTCTTCAATGTGTGCATTCAACTTACGGAGTTAAACTGATGTGTGTTTGCAGGAGTTTCTAAACCCTTTCTGTGAAGAAGTTGAAAACGCATTTTCCCAGCCAAATCCAGGCATTCAAGAAATAGCTGGAAATCTCCGTCTAAAACACAAAAAGAACGTATCTTGCAAACTGCTCTGCTGGGTGTTCGCTCAGCTAAGGGAGTTGAATCCGCCTTCAGAATCAGAGAGTGAGAAGCACGGTTCTTCCAGGAGCTGGGTTTCGTTATACCTGGGTGAATTGGAACAAACGCGGTATTGAGAAATATCTGCTTCTAAAACCAAAACGGAGCTACCTAACAGAACGGTCTTCAATGTGTGCATTCAACTTACGGAGTTAAACTGATGTGTGTTTGCAGGAGTTTCTAAACCCTTTCTGTGAAGAAGTGGAAAACGCATTTTCCCAGCCAAATCCAGGCATTCAAGAAATAGCTGGAAATCTCCGTCTGAAACACAAAAAGAACGTATCTTGCAAACTGCTCTGCTGGGTGTTCGCTCAGCTAAGGGAGTTGAATCCGCCTTCAGAGTCAGAGAGTGAGAAGCACGGTTCTTCCAAGAGCTGGGTTTCGTTATACCCGGGTGCATTGGAACAAACGCGGTATTGAGAAATATCTGCTTCTAAAACCAAAACGGAGCTACCTAACAGAACGGTCTTCAATGTGTGCATTCAACTTACGGAGTTAAACTGATGTGTGTTTGCAGGAGTTTCTAAACCCTTTCTGTGAAGAAGTGGAAAACGCATTTTCCCAGCCAAATCCAGGCATTCAAGAAATAGCTGGAAATCTCCGTCTAAAACACAAAAAGAACGTATCTTGCAAACTGCTCTGCTGGGTGTTCGCTCAGCTAAGGGAGTTGAATCCGCCTTCAGAATCAGAGAGTGAGAAGCACGGTTCTTCCAGGAGCTGGGTTTCGTTATACCTGGGTGAATCGGAACAAACGCGGTATTGAGAAATATCTGCTTCTAAAACCAAAACAGAACTACCTAACAGAACGGTCTTCAATGTGTGCATTCAACTTACGGAGTTAAACTGATGTGTGTTTGCAGGAGTTTCTAAACCCTTTCTGTGAAGAAGTGGAAAACGCATTTTCCCAGCCAAATCCAGGCATTCAAGAAATAGCTGGAAATCTCCGTCTAAAACACAAAAAGAACGTATCTTGCAAACTGCTCTGCTGGGTGTTCGCTCAGCTAAGGGAGTTGAATCCGCCTTCAGAATCAGAGAGTGAGAAGCACGGTTCTTCCAGGAGCTGGATTTCGTAATACCCGGGTGAATTGGAACAAACGCGGTATTGAGAAATATCTGCTTCTAAAACCAAAACGGAGCTAACTAACAGAACGGTCTTCAATGTGTGCATTCAACTTACGGAGTTAAACTGATGTGTGTTTGCAGGAGTTTCTAAACCCTTTCTGTGAAGAAGTGGAAAACGCATTTTCCCAGCCAAATCCAGGCATTCAAGAAATAGCTGGAAATCTCCGTCTAAAACACAAAAAGAACGTATCTTGCAAACTGCTCTGCTGGGTGTTCGCTCAGCTAAGGGAGTTGAATCCGCCTTCAGAATCAGAGAGTGAGAAGCACGGTTCTTCCAGGAGCTGGGTTTCATTATACCCGGGTGAATTGGAACAAACGCGGTATTGAGAAATATCTGCTTCTAAAACCAAAACGGAGCTACCTAACAGAACGGTCTTCAATGTGTGCATTCAACTTACGGAGTTAAACTGATGTGTGTTTGCAGGAGTTTCTAAACCCTTTCTGTGAAGAAGTGGAAAACGCATTTTCCCAGCCAAATCCAGGCATTCAAGAAATAGCTGGAAATCTCCGTCTAAAACACAAAAAGAACGTATCTTGCAAACTGCTCTGCTGGGTGTTCGCTCACCTAAGGGAGTTGAATCCGCCTTCAGAATCAGAGAGTGAGAAGCACGGTTCTTCCAGGAGCTGGGTTTCGTTATACCTGGGTGAATTGGAACAAACGCGGTATTGAGAAATATCTGCTTCTAAAACCAAAACGGAGCTACCTAACATAACGATCTTCAATGTGTGCATTCAACTTACGAAGTTAAACTGATGTGTGTTTGCAGGAGTTTCTAAACCCTTTCTGTGAAGAAGTGGAAAACGCATTTTCCCAGCCAAATCCAGGCATTCAAGAAATAGCTGGAAATCTCCGTCTAAAACACAAAAAGAACGTATCTTGCAAACTGCTCTGCTGGGTGTTCGCTCAGCTAAGGGAGTTGAATCCGCCTTCAGAATCAGAGAGTGAGAAGCACGGTTCTTCCAGGAGCTGGATTTCGTAATACCCGGGTGAATTGGAACAAACGCGGTATTGAGAAATATCTGCTTCTAAAACCAAAACGGAGCTACCTAACAGAACGGTCTTCAATGTGTGCATTCAACTTACGGAGTTAAACTGATGTGTGTTTGCAGGAGTTTCTAAACCCTTTCTGTGAAGAAGTTGAAAACGCATTTTCCCAGCCAAATCCAGGCATTCAAGAAATAGCTGGAAATCTCCGTCTAAAACACAAAAAGAACGTATCTTGCAAACTGCTCTGCTGGGTGTTCGCTCAGCTAAGGGAGTTGAATCCGCCTTCAGAATCAGAGAGTGAGAAGCACGGTTCTTCCAGGAGCTGGGTTTCGTTATACCCGGGTGCATTGGAACAAACGCGGTATTGAGAAATATCTGCTTCTAAAACCAAAACGGAGCTACCTAACAGAACGGTCTTCAATGTGTGCCTTCAACTTACGGAGTTAAACTGATGTGTGTTTGCAGGAGTTTCTAAACCCTTTCTGTGAAGAAGTGGAAAACGCATTTTCCCAGCCAAATCCAGGCATTCAAGAAATAGCTGGAAATCTCCGTCTAAAACACAAAAAGAACGTATCTTGCAAACTGCTCTGCTGGGTGTTCGCTCAGCTAAGGGAGTTGAATCCGCCTTCAGAATCAGAGAGTGAGAAGCACGGTTCTTCCAGGAGCTGGATTTCGTAATACCCGGGTAAATTGGAACAAACGCGGTATTGAGAAATGTCTGCTTCTAAAACCAAAACGGAGCTACCTAACAGAACGGTCTTCAATGTGTGCATTCAACTTACGGAGTTAAACTGATGTGTGTTTGCAGGAGTTTCTAAACCCTTTCTGTGAAGAATTGGAAAACGCATTTTCCCAGCCAAATCCAGGCATTCAAGAAATAGCTGGAAATCTCCGTCTAAAACACAAAAAGAACGTATCTTGCAAACTGCTCTGCTGGGTGTTCGCTCAGCTAAGGGAGTTGAATCCGCCTTCAGAATCAGAGAGTGAGAAGCACGGTTCTTCCAGGAGCTGGGTTTCGTAATACCCGGGTGAACTGGAACAAACGCGGTATTGAGAAATATCTGCTTCTAAAACCAAAACGGAGCTACCTAACAGAACGGTCTTCAATGTGTGCATTCAACTTACAGAGTTAAACGGATGTGTGTTTGCAGGAGTTTCTAAACCCTTTCTGTGAAGAAGTGGAAAACGCAATTTCCCAGCCAAATCCAGGCATTCAAGAAATAGCTGGAAATCTCCGTCTAAAACACAAAAAGAACGTATCTTGCAAACTGCTCTGCTGGGTGTTCGCTCAGCTAAGGGAGTTGAATCCGCCTTCAGAATCAGAGAGTGAGAAGCATGGTTCTTCCAGGAGCTGGGTTTCGTAATACCCGGGTTAATTGGAACAAACGCGGTATTGAGAAATATCTGCTTCTAAAACCAAAACGGAGCTACCTAACAGAACGGTCTTCAATGTGTGCATTCAACTTACGGAGTTAAACTGATGTGTGTTTGCAGGAGTTTCTAAACCCTTTCTGTGAAGAAGTGGAAAACGCATTTTCCCAGCCAAATCCAGGCATTCAAGAAATAGCTGGAAATCTCCGTCTAAAACACAAAAAGAACGTATCTTGCAAACTGCTCTGCTGGGTGTTCGCTCAGCTAAGGGAGTTGAATCCGCCTTCAGAATCAGAGAGTGAGAAGCACGGTTCTTCCAGGAGCTGGGTTTCGTTATACCTGGGTGAATTGGAACAAACGCGGTATTGAGAAATATCTGCTTCTAAAACCAAAACGGAGCTACCTAACAGAACGATCTTCAATGTGTGCATTCAACTTACGGAGTTAAACTGATGTGTGTTTGCAGGAGTTTCTAAACCCTTTCTGTGAAGAAGTGGAAAACGCATTTTCCCAGCCAAATCCAGGCATTCAAGAAATAGCTGGAAATCTCCGTCTAAAACACAAAAAGAACGTATCTTGCAAACTGCTCTGCTGGGTGTTCGCTCAGCTAAGGGAGTTGAATCCGCCTTCAGAATCAGAGAGTGAGAAGCACGGTTCTTCCAGGAGCTGGATTTCGTAATACCCGGGTGAATTGGAACAAACGCGGTATTGAGAAATATCTGCTTCTAAAACCAAAACGGAGCTACCTAACAGAACGGTCTTCAATGTGTGCATTCAACTTACGGAGTTAAACTGATGTTTGTTTGCAGGAGTTTCTAAACCCTTTCTGTGAAGAAGTGGAAAACGCATTTTCCCAGCCAAATCCAGGCATTCAAGAAATAGCTGGAAATCTTCGTGTAAAACACAAAAAGAACGTATCTTGCAAACTGCTCTGCTGGGTGTTCGCTCAGCTAAAAGAGTTGAATCCGCCTTCAGAATCAGAGAGTGAGAAGCACGGTTCTTCCAGGAGCTGGATTTCATAATACCCGGGTGAATTGGAACAAACGCGGTATTGAGAAATATCTGCTTCTAAAACCAAAACGGAGCTACCTAACAGAACGGTCTTCAATGTGTGCATTCAACTTACGGAGTTAAACTGATGTGTGTTTGCAGGAGTTTCTAAACCCTTTCTGTGAAGAAGTTGAAAACGCATTTTCCCAGCCAAATCCAGGCATTCAAGAAATAGCTGGAAATCTCCGTCTAAAACACAAAAAGAACGTATCTTGCAAACTGCTCTGCTGGGTGTTCGCTCAGCTAAGGGAGTTGAATCCGCCTTCAGAATCAGAGAGTGAGAAGCACGGTTCTTCCAGGAGCTGGGTTTCGTTATACCTGGGTGAATTGGAACAAACGCGGTATTGAGAAATATCTGCTTCTAAAACCAAAACGGAGCTACCTAACAGAACGGTCTTCAATGTGTGCATTCAACTTACGGAGTTAAACTGATGTGTGTTTGCAGGAGTTTCTAAACCCTTTCTGTGAAGAAGTGGAAAACGCATTTTCCCAGCCAAATCCAGGCATTCAAGAAATAGCTGGAAATCTCCGTCTGAAACACAAAAAGAACGTATCTTGCAAACTGCTCTGCTGGGTGTTCGCTCAGCTAAGGGAGTTGAATCCGCCTTCAGAGTCAGAGAGTGAGAAGCACGGTTCTTCCAAGAGCTGGGTTTCGTTATACCCGGGTGCATTGGAACAAACGCGGTATTGAGAAATATCTGCTTCTAAAACCAAAACGGAGCTACCTAACAGAACGGTCTTCAATGTGTGCATTCAACTTACGGAGTTAAACTGATGTGTGTTTGCAGGAGTTTCTAAACCCTTTCTGTGAAGAAGTGGAAAACGCATTTTCCCAGCCAAATCCAGGCATTCAAGAAATAGCTGGAAATCTCCGTCTAAAACACAAAAAGAACGTATCTTGCAAACTGCTCTGCTGGGTGTTCGCTCAGCTAAGGGAGTTGAATCCGCCTTCAGAATCAGAGAGTGAGAAGCACGGTTCTTCCAGGAGCTGGGTTTCGTTATACCTGGGTGAATCGGAACAAACGCGGTATTGAGAAATATCTGCTTCTAAAACCAAAACAGAACTACCTAACAGAACGGTCTTCAATGTGTGCATTCAACTTACGGAGTTAAACTGATGTGTGTTTGCAGGAGTTTCTAAACCCTTTCTGTGAAGAAGTGGAAAACGCATTTTCCCAGCCAAATCCAGGCATTCAAGAAATAGCTGGAAATCTCCGTCTAAAACACAAAAAGAACGTATCTTGCAAACTGCTCTGCTGGGTGTTCGCTCAGCTAAGGGAGTTGAATCCGCCTTCAGAATCAGAGAGTGAGAAGCACGGTTCTTCCAGGAGCTGGATTTCGTAATACCCGGGTGAATTGGAACAAACGCGGTATTGAGAAATATCTGCTTCTAAAACCAAAACGGAGCTAACTAACAGAACGGTCTTCAATGTGTGCATTCAACTTACGGAGTTAAACTGATGTGTGTTTGCAGGAGTTTCTAAACCCTTTCTGTGAAGAAGTGGAAAACGCATTTTCCCAGCCAAATCCAGGCATTCAAGAAATAGCTGGAAATCTCCGTCTAAAACACAAAAAGAACGTATCTTGCAAACTGCTCTGCTGGGTGTTCGCTCAGCTAAGGGAGTTGAATCCGCCTTCAGAATCAGAGAGTGAGAAGCACGGTTCTTCCAGGAGCTGGGTTTCATTATACCCGGGTGAATTGGAACAAACGCGGTATTGAGAAATATCTGCTTCTAAAACCAAAACGGAGCTACCTAACAGAACGGTCTTCAATGTGTGCATTCAACTTACGGAGTTAAACTGATGTGTGTTTGCAGGAGTTTCTAAACCCTTTCTGTGAAGAAGTGGAAAACGCATTTTCCCAGCCAAATCCAGGCATTCAAGAAATAGCTGGAAATCTCCGTCTAAAACACAAAAAGAACGTATCTTGCAAACTGCTCTGCTGGGTGTTCGCTCACCTAAGGGAGTTGAATCCGCCTTCAGAATCAGAGAGTGAGAAGCACGGTTCTTCCAGGAGCTGGGTTTCGTTATACCTGGGTGAATTGGAACAAACGCGGTATTGAGAAATATCTGCTTCTAAAACCAAAACGGAGCTACCTAACATAACGATCTTCAATGTGTGCATTCAACTTACGAAGTTAAACTGATGTGTGTTTGCAGGAGTTTCTAAACCCTTTCTGTGAAGAAGTGGAAAACGCATTTTCCCAGCCAAATCCAGGCATTCAAGAAATAGCTGGAAATCTCCGTCTAAAACACAAAAAGAACGTATCTTGCAAACTGCTCTGCTGGGTGTTCGCTCAGCTAAGGGAGTTGAATCCGCCTTCAGAATCAGAGAGTGAGAAGCACGGTTCTTCCAGGAGCTGGATTTCGTAATACCCGGGTGAATTGGAACAAACGCGGTATTGAGAAATATCTGCTTCTAAAACCAAAACGGAGCTACCTAACAGAACGGTCTTCAATGTGTGCATTCAACTTACGGAGTTAAACTGATGTGTGTTTGCAGGAGTTTCTAAACCCTTTCTGTGAAGAAGTTGAAAACGCATTTTCCCAGCCAAATCCAGGCATTCAAGAAATAGCTGGAAATCTCCGTCTAAAACACAAAAAGAACGTATCTTGCAAACTGCTCTGCTGGGTGTTCGCTCAGCTAAGGGAGTTGAATCCGCCTTCAGAATCAGAGAGTGAGAAGCACGGTTCTTCCAGGAGCTGGGTTTCGTTATACCTGGGTGAATTGGAACAAACGCGGTATTGAGAAATATCTGCTTCTAAAACCAAAACGGAGCTACCTAACAGAACGGTCTTCAATGTGTGCATTCAACTTACGGAGTTAAACTGATGTGTGTTTGCAGGAGTTTCTAAACCCTTTCTGTGAAGAAGTGGAAAACGCATTTTCCCAGCCAAATCCAGGCATTCAAGAAATAGCTGGAAATCTCCGTCTGAAACACAAAAAGAACGTATCTTGCAAACTGCTCTGCTGGGTGTTCGCTCAGCTAAGGGAGTAGAATCCGCCTTCAGAATCAGAGAGTGAGAAGCACGGTTCTTCCAAGAGCTGGGTTTCGTTATACCCGGGTGCATTGGAACAAACGCCGTATTGAGAAATATCTGCTTCTAAAACCAAAACGGAGCTACCTAACAGAACGGTCTTCAATGTGTGCATTCAACTTACGGAGTTAAACTGATGTGTGTTTGCAGGAGTTTCTAAACCCTTTCTGTGAAGAAGTGGAAAACGCATTTTTTCAGCCAAATCCAGGCATTCAAGAAATAGCTGGAAATCTCCGTCTAAAACACAAAAAGAACGTATCTTGCAAACTGCTCTGCTGGGTGTTCGCTCAGCTAAGGGAGTTGAATCCGCCTTCAGAATCAGAGAGTGAGAAGCACGGTTCTTCCAGGAGCTGGGTTTCGTTATACCTGGGTGAATCGGAACAAACGCGGTATTGAGAAATATCTGCTTCTAAAACCAAAACGGAGCTACCTAACAGAACGGTCTTCAATGTGTGCATTCATCTTACGGAGTTAAACTGATGTGTGTTTGCAGGAGTTTCTAAACCCTTTCTGTGAAGAAGTGGAAAACGCATTTTCCCAGCCAAATCCAGGCATTCAAGAAATAGCTGGAAATCTCGGTCTAAAACACAAAAAGAACGTATCTTGCAAACTGCTCTGCTGGGTGTTCGCTCAGCTAAGGGAGTTGAATCCGCCTTCAGAATCAGAGAGTGAGAAGCACGGTTCTTCCAGGAGCTGGATATCGTAATACCCGGGTGAATTGGAACAAACGCGGTATTGAGAAATATCTGCTTCTAAAACCAAAACGGAGCTACCTAACAGAACGGTCTTCAATGTGTGCATTCAACTTACGGAGTTAAACTGATGTGTGTTTGCAGGAGTTTCTAAACCCTTTCTGTGAAGAAGTGGAAAACGCATTTTCCCAGCCAAATCCAGGCATTCAAGAAATAGCTGGAAATCTCCGTCTGAAACACAAAAAGAACGTATCTTGCAAACTGCTCTGCTGGGTGTTCGCTCAGCTAAGGGAGTTGAATCCGCCTTCAGAATCAGAGAGTGAGAAGCACGGTTCTTCCAGGAGCTGGATTTCTTTATACCCGGGTGCATTGGAACAAACGCGGTATTGAGAAATATCTGCTTCTAAAACCAAAACGGAGCTACCTAACAGAACGGTCTTCAATGTGTGCATTCAACTTACGGAGTTAAACTGATGTGTGTTTGCAGGAGTTTCTAAACCCTTTCTGTGAAGAAGTGGAAAACGCATTTTCCCAGCCAAATCCAGGCATTCAAGAAATAGCTGGAAATCTCCGTCTAAAACACAAAAAGAACGTATCTTGCAAACTGCTCTGCTGGGTGTTCGCTCAGCTAAGGGAGTTGAATCCGCCTTCAGAATCAGAGAGTGAGAAGCACGGTTCTTCCAGGAGCTGGGTTTCGTTATACCTGGGTGAATCGGAACAAACGCGGTATTGAGAAATATCTGCTTCTAAAACCAAAACGGAGCTACCTAACAGAACGGTCTTCAATGTGTGCATTCAACTTACGGAGTTAAACTGATGTGTGTTTGCAGGAGTTTCTAAACCCTTTCTGTGAAGAAGTGGAAAACGCATTTTCCCAGCCAAATCCAGGCATTCAAGAAATAGCTGGAAATCTCCGTCTAAAACACAAAAAGAACGTATCTTGCAAACTGCTCTGCTGGGTGTTCGCTCAGCTAAGGGAGTGGAATCCGCCTTCAGAATCAGAGAGTGAGAAGCACGGTTCTTCCAGGAGCTGGATTTCGTAATACCCGGGTGAATTGGAACAAACGCGGTATTGAGAAATATCTGCTTCTAAAACCAAAACGGAGCTAACTAACAGAACGGTCTTCAATGTGTGCATTCAACTTACGGAGTTAAACTGATGTGTGTTTGCAGGAGTTTCTAAACCCTTTCTGTGAAGAAGTGGAAAACGCATTTTCCCAGCCAAATCCAGGCATTCAAGAAATAGCTGGAAATCTCCGTCTGAAACACAAAAAGAACGTATCTTGCAAACTGCTCTGCTGGGTGTTCGCTCAGCTAAGGGAGTAGAATCCGCCTTCAGAATCAGAGAGTGAGAAGCACGGTTCTTCCAGGAGCTGGGTTTCGTTATACCTGGGTGAATTGGAACAAACGCTGTATTGAGAAATATCTGCTTCTAAAACCAAAACGGAGCTAACTAAATGAACGGTCTTCAATGTGTGCATTCAACTTACGGAGTTAAACTGATGTGTGTTTGCAAGAGTTTCTAAACCCTTTCTGTGAAGAACTGGAAAACGCATTTTCCCAGCCAAATCCAGGCATTCTAGAAATAGCTGGAAATCTCCGTCTAAAACACAAAAAGAACGTATCTTGCAAACTGTTCTGCTGGGTGTTCGCTCAGCTAAGGGAGTTGAATCCGCCTTCAGAATCAGAGAGTGAGAAGCACGGTTCTTCCAGGAGCTGGGTTTCGTAATACCCGGGTGAATTGGAACAAACGCGGTATTGAGAAATATCTGCTTCTAAAACCAAAACGGAGCTACCTAACAGAACGGTCTTCAATGTGTGCATTCAACTTACGGAGTTAAACTGATGTGTGTTTGCAGGAGTTTCTAAACCCTTTCTGTGAAGAAGTGGAAAACGCATTTTCCCAGCCAAATCCAGGAATTCAAGAAATAGCTGGAAATCTCCGTCTAAAACACAAAAAGAACGTATCTTGCAAACTGCTCTGCTGGGTGTTCGCTCAGCTAAGGGAGTTGAATCCGCCTTCAGAATCAGAGAGTGAGAAGCACGGTTCTTCCAGGAGCTGGATTTCGTAATACCCGGGTGAATTGGAACAAACGCGGTATTGAGAAATATCTGCTTCTAAAACCAAAACGGAGCTACCTAACAGAACGGTCTTCAATGTGTGCATTCAACTTACGGAGTTAAACTGATGTGTGTTTGCAGGAGTTTCTAAACCCTTTCTGTGAAGAAGTTGAAAACGCATTTTCCCAGCCAAATCCAGGCATTCAAGAAATAGCTGGAAATCTCCGTCTAAAACACAAAAAGAACGTATCTTGCAAACTGCTCTGCTGGGTGTTCGCTCAGCTAAGGGAGTTGAATCCGCCTTCAGAATCAGAGAGTGAGAAGCACGGTTCTTCCAGGAGCTGGGTTTCGTTATACCTGGGTGAATTGGAACAAACGCGGTATTGAGAAATATCTGCTTCTAAAACCAAAACGGAGCTACCTAACAGAACGGTCTTCAATGTGTGCATTCAACTTACGGAGTTAAACTGATGTGTGTTTGCAGGAGTTTCTAAACCCTTTCTGTGAAGAAGTGGAAAACGCATTTTCCCAGCCAAATCCAGGCATTCAAGAAATAGCTGGAAATCTCCGTCTGAAACACAAAAAGAACGTATCTTGCAAACTGCTCTGCTGGGTGTTCGCTCAGCTAAGGGAGTTGAATCCGCCTTCAGAATCAGAGAGTGAGAAGCACGGTTCTTCCAGGAGCTGGATTTCGTTATACCCGGGTGCATTGGAACAAACGCGGTATTGAGAAATATCTGCTTCTAAAACCAAAACGGAGCTACCTAACAGAACGGTCTTCAATGTGTGCATTCAACTTACGGAGTTAAACTGATGTGTGTTTGCAGGAGTTTCTAAACCCTTTCTGTGAAGAAGTGGAAAACGCATTTTCCCAGCCAAATCCAGGCATTCAAGAAATAGCTGGAAATCTCCGTCTAAAACACAAAAAGAACGTATCTTGCAAACTGCTCTGCTGGGTGTTCGCTCAGCTAAGGGAGTTGAATCCGCCTTCAGAATCAGAGAGTGAGAAGCACGGTTCTTCCAGGAGCTGGGTTTCGTTATACCTGGGTGAATCGGATCAAACGCGGTATTGAGAAATATCTGCTTCTAAAACCAAAACGGAGCTACCTAACAGAACGGTCTTCAATGTGTGCATTCAACTTACGGAGTTAAACTGATGTGTGTTTGCAGGAGTTTCTAAACCCTTTCTGTGAAGAAGTGGAAAACGCATTTTCCCAGCCAAATCCAGGCATTCAAGAAATAGCTGGAAATCTCCGTCTAAAACACAAAAAGAACGTATCTTGCAAACTGCTCTGCTGGGTGTTCGCTCAGCTAAGGGAGTGGAATCCGCCTTCAGAATCAGAGAGTGAGAAGCACGGTTCTTCCAGGAGCTGGATTTCGTAATACCCGGGTGAATTGGAACAAACGCGGTATTGAGAAATATCTGCTTCTAAAACCAAAACGGAGCTAACTAACAGAACGGTCTTCAATGTGTGCATTCAACTTACGGAGTTAAACTGATGTGTGTTTGCAGGAGTTTCTAAACCCTTTCTGTGAAGAAGTGGAAAACGCATTTTCCCAGCCAAATCCAGGCATTCAAGAAATAGCTGGAAATCTCCGTCTAAAACACAAAAAGAACGTATCTTGCAAACTGCTCTGCTGGGTGTTCGCTCAGCTAAGGGAGTTGAATCCGCCTTCAGAATCAGAGAGTGAGAAGCACGGTTATTCCAGGAGCTGGGTTTCGTTATACCTGGGTGAATTGGAACAAACGCGGTATTGAGAAATATCTGCTTCTAAAACCAAAACGGAGCTAACTAACAGAACGGTCTTCAATGTGTGCATTCAACTTACGGAGTTAAACTGATGTGTGTTTGCAAGAGTTTCTAAACCCTTTCTGTGAAGAACTGGAAAACGCATTTTCCCAGCCAAATCCAGGCATTCTAGAAATAGCTGGAAATCTCCGTCTAAAACACAAAAAGAACGTATCTTGCAAACTGTTCTGCTGGGTGTTCGCTCAGCTAAGGGAGTTGAATCCGCCTTCAGAATCAGAGAGTGAGAAGCACGGTTCTTCCAGGAGCTGGGTTTCGTAATACCCGGGTGAATTGGAACAAACGCGGTATTGAGAAATATCTGCTTCTAAAACCAAAACGGAGCTACCTAACAGAACGGTCTTCAATGTGTGCATTCAACTTACGGAGTTAAACTGATGTGTGTTTGCAGGAGTTTCTAAACCCTTTCTGTGAAGAAGTGGAAAACGCATTTTCCCAGCCAAATCCAGGCATTCAAGAAATAGCTGGAAATCTCCGTCTAAAACACAAAAAGAACGTATCTTGCAAACTGCTCTGCTGGGTGTTCGCTCAGCTAAGGGAGTTGAATCCGCCTTCAGAATCAGAGAGTGAGAAGCACGGTTCTTCCAGGAGCTGGATTTCGTAATACCCGGGTGAATTGGAACAAACGCGGTATTGAGAAATATCTGCTTCTAAAACCAAAACGGAGCTACCTAACAGAACGGTCTTCAATGTGTGCATTCAACTTACGGAGTTAAACTGATGTGTGTTTGCAGGAGTTTCTAAACCCTTTCTGTGAAGAAGTTGAAAACGCATTTTCCCAGCCAAATCCAGGCATTCAAGAAATAGCTGGAAATCTCCGTCTAAAACACAAAAAGAACGTATCTTGCAAACTGCTCTGCTGGGTGTTCGCTCAGCTAAGGGAGTTGAATCCGCCTTCAGAATCAGAGAGTGAGAAGCACGGTTCTTCCAGGAGCTGGGTTTCGTTATACCTGGGTGAATTGGAACAAACGCGGTATTGAGAAATATCTGCTTCTAAAACCAAAACGGAGCTACCTAACAGAACGGTCTTCAATGTGTGCATTCAACTTACGGAGTTAAACTGATGTGTGTTTGCAGGAGTTTCTAAACCCTTTCTGTGAAGAAGTGGAAAACGCATTTTCCCAGCCAAATCCAGGCATTCAAGAAATAGCTGGAAATCTCCGTCTGAAACACAAAAAGAACGTATCTTGCAAACTGCTCTGCTGGGTGTTCGCTCAGCTAAGGGAGTTGAATCCGCCTTCAGAATCAGAGAGTGAGAAGCACGGTTCTTCCAAGAGCTGGGTTTCGTTATACCCGGGTGCATTGGAACAAACGCGGTATTGAGAAATATCTGCTTCTAAAACCAAAACGGAGCTACCTAACAGAACGGTCTTCAATGTGTGCATTCAACTTACGGAGTTAAACTGATGTGTGTTTGCAGGAGTTTCTAAACCCTTTCTGTGAAGAAGTGGAAAACGCATTTTCCCAGCCAAATCCAGGCATTCAAGAAATAGCTGGAAATCTCCGTCTAAAACACAAAAAGAACGTATCTTGCAAACTGCTCTGCTGGGTGTTCGCTCAGCTAAGGGAGTTGAATCCGCCTTCAGAATCAGAGAGTGAGAAGCACGGTTCTTCCAGGAGCTGGGTTTCGTTATACCTGGGTGAATCGGAACAAACGCGGTATTGAGAAATATCTGCTTCTAAAACCAAAACGGAGCTACCTAACAGAACGGTCTTCAATGTGTGCATTCAACTTACGGAGTTAAACTGATGTGTGTTTGCAGGAGTTTCTAAACCCTTTCTGTGAAGAAGTGGAAAACGCATTTTCCCAGCCAAATCCAGGCATTCAAGAAATAGCTGGAAATCTCCGTCTAAAACACAAAAAGAACGTATCTTGCAAACTGCTCTGCTGGGTGTTCGCTCAGCTAAGGGAGTTGAATCCGCCTTCAGAATCAGAGAGTGAGAAGCACGGTCCTTCCAGGAGCTGGATTTCGTAATACCCGGGTGAATTGGAACAAACGCGGTATTGAGAAATATCTGCTTCTAAAACCAAAACGGAGCTAACTAACAGAACGGTCTTCAATGTGTGCATTCAACTTACGGAGTTAAACTGATGTGTGTTTGCAGGAGTTTCTAAACCCTTTCTGTGAAGAAGTGGAAAACGCATTTTCCCAGCCAAATCCAGGCATTCAAGAAATAGCTGGAAATCTCCGTCTAAAACACAAAAAGAACGTATCTTGCAAACTGCTCTGCTGGGTGTTCGCTCAGCTAAGGGAGTTGAATCCGCCTTCAGAATCAGAGAGTGAGAAGCACGGTTCTTCCAGGAGCTGGGTTTCGTTATACCTGGGTGAATTGGAACAAACGCGGTATTGAGAAATATCTGCTTCTAAAACCAAAACGGAGCTAACTAACAGAACGGTCTTCAATGTGTGCATTCAACTTACGGAGTTAAACTGATGTGTGTTTGCAGGAGTTTCTAAACCCTTTCTGTGAAGAACTGGAAAACGCATTTTCCCAGCCAAATCCAGGCATTCTAGAAATAGCTGGAAATCTCCGTCTAAAACACAAAAAGAACGTATCTTGCAAACTGTTCTGCTGGGTGTTCGCTAAGCTAAGGGAGTTGAATCCGCCTTCAGAATCAGAGAGTGAGAAGCACGGTTCTTCCAGGAGCTGGGTTTCGTAATACCCGGGTGAATTGGAACAAACGCGGTATTGAGAAATATCTGCTTCTAAAACCAAAACGGAGCTACCTAACAGAACGGTCTTCAATGTGTGCATTCAACTTACGGAGGTAAACTGATGTGTGTTTGCAGGAGTTTCTAAACCCTTTCTGTGAAGAAGTGGAAAACGCATTTTCCCAGCCAAATCCAGGCATTCAAGAAATAGCTGGAAATCTCCGTCTAAAACACAAAAAGAACGTATCTTGCAAACTGCTCTGCTGGGTGTTCGCTCAGCTAAGGGAGTTGAATCCGCCTTCAGAATCAGAGAGTGAGAAGCACGGTTCTTCCAGGAGCTGGGTTTCGTTATACCTGGGTGAATTGGAACAAACGCGGTATTGAGAAATATCTGCTTCTAAAACCAAATCGGAGCTACCTAACAGAACGATCTTCAATGTGTGCATTCAACTTACGGAGTTAAACTGATGTGTGTTTTCAGGAGTTTCTAAACCCTTTCTGTGAAGAAGTGGAAAACGCATTTTCCCAGCCAAATCCAGGCATTCAAGAAATAGCTGGAAATCTCGGTCTAAAACACAAAAAGAACGTATCTTGCAAACTGCTCTGCTGGCTGTTCGCTCAGCTAAGGGAGTTGAATCCGCCTTCAGAATCAGAGAGTGAGAAGCACGGTTCTTCCAGGAGCTTGGTTTTGTTATACCCGGGTGAATTGGAACAAACGCGGTATTGAGAAATATCTGCTTCTAAAACCAAAACGGAGCTACCTAACAGAACGGTCTTCAATGTGTGCATTCAACTTATGGAGTTAAACTGATGTGTGTTTGCAGGAGTTTCTAAACCCTTTCTGTGAAGAAGTGGAAAACGCATTTTCCCAGCCAAATCCAGGCATTCAAGAAATGGCTGGAAATCTCGGTCTAAAACACAAAAAGAACGTATCTTGCAAACTGCTCTGCTGGCTGTCCGCTCAGCTAAGGGAGTTGAATCCGCCTTCAGAATCAGAGAGTGAGAAGCACGGTTCTTCCAGAAGCTTGGTTTCGTTATACCCGGGTGAATTGGAACAAACGCGGTATTGAGAAATATCTGCTTCTAAAACCAAAACGGAGCTACCTAACAGAACGGTCTTCAATGTGTGCATTCAACTTACGGAGTTAAACTGATGTGTGTTTGCAGGAGTTTCTAAACCCTTTCTGTGAAGAAGTGGAAAACGCATTTTCCCAGCCAAATCCAGGCATTCAAGAAATAGCTGGAAATCTCCGTCTGAAACACAAAAAGAACGTATCTTGCAAACTGCTCTGCTGGGTGTTCGCTCAGCTAAAAGAGTTGAATCCGCCTTCAGAATCAGAGAGTGAGAAGCACGGTTCTTCCAGGAGCTGGATTTCATAATACCCGGGTGAATTGGAACAAACGCGGTATTGAGAAATATCTGCTTCTAAAACCAAAACGGAGCTACCTAACAGAACGGTCTTCAATGTGTGCATTCACCTTACGGAGTTAAACTGATGTGTGTTTGCAGGAGTTTCTAAACCCTTTCTGTGAAGAAGTGGAAAACGCATTTTCCCAGCCAAATCCAGGCATTCAAGAAATAGCTGGAAATCTCCGTCTAAAACACAAAGAGAACGTATCTTGCAAACTGCTCTGCTGGCTGTTCGCTCAGCTAAGGGAGTTGAATCCGCCTTCAGAATCAGAGAGTGAGAAGCACGGTTCTTCCAGGAGCTGGGTTTCGTTATACCTGGGTGAATTGGAACAAACGCGGTATTGAGAAATATCTGCTTCTAAAACCAAAACGGAGCTACCTAACAGAACGGTCTTCAATGTGTGCATTCAACTTACGGAGTTAAACTGATGTGTGTTTGCAGGAGTTTCTAAACCCTTTCTGTGAAGAAGTGGAAAACGCATTTTCCCAGCCAAATCCAGGCATTCAAGAAATAGCTGGAAATCTCCGTCTGAAACACAAAAAGAACGTATCTTGCAAACTGCTCTGCTGGGTGTTCGCTCAGCTAAGGGAGTTGAATCCGCCTTCAGAATCAGAGAGTGAGAAGCACGGTTCTTCCAAGAGCTGGGTTTCGTTATACCCGGGTGCATTGGAACAAACGCGGTATTGAGAAATATCTGCTTCTAAAACCAAAACGGAGCTACCTAACAGAACGGTCTTCAATGTGTGCATTCAACTTACGGAGTTAAACTGATGTGTGTTTGCAGGAGTTTCTAAACCCTTTCTGTGAAGAAGTGGAAAACGCATTTTCCCAGCCAAATCCAGGCATTCAAGAAATAGCTGGAAATCTCCGTCTAAAACACAAAAAGAACGTATCTTGCAAACTGCTCTGCTGGGTGTTCGCTCAGCTAAGGGAGTTGAATCCGCCTTCAGAATCAGAGAGTGAGAAGCACGGTTCTTCCAGGAGCTGGGTTTCGTAATACCCGGGTGAATTGGAACAAACGCGGTATTGAGAAATATCTGCTTCTAAAACCAAAACGGAGCTACCTAACAGAACGGTCTTCAATGTGTGCATTCAACTTACGGAGTTAAACTGATGTGTGTTTGCAGGAGTTTCTAAACCCTTTCTGTGAAGAACTGGAAAACGCATTTTCCCAGCCAAATCCAGGCATTCAAGAAATAGCTGGAAATCTCGGTCTAAAACACAAAAAGAACGTATCTTGCAAACTGCTCTGCTGGCTGTTCGCTCAGCTAAGGGAGTTGAATCCGCCTTCAGAATCAGAGAGTGAGAAGCACGGTTCTTCCAGGAGCTTGGTTTCGTTATACCCGGGTGAATTGGAACAAACGCGGTATTGAGAAATATCTGCTTCTAAAACCAAAACGGAGCTACCTAACAGAACGGTCTTCAATGTGTCCATTCAACTTACGGAGTTAAACTGATGTGTGTTTGCAGGAGTTTCTAAACCCTTTCTGTGAAGAAGTGGAAAACGCATTTTCCCAGCCAAATCCAGGCATTCAAGAAATAGCTGGAAATCTCCGTCTAAAACACAAAAAGAACGTATCTTGCAAACTGCTCTGCTGGGTGTTCGCTCAGCTAAGAAAGTTGAATCCGCCTTCAGAATCAGAGAGTGAGAAGCACGGTTCTTCCAGGAGCTGGGTATCGTTATACCTGGGTGAATTGGAACAAACGCGGTATTGAGAAATATCTGCTTCTAAAACCAAAACGGAGCTACCTAACAGAACGGTCTTCAATGTGTGCATTCAACTTACGGAGTTAAACTGATGTGTGTTTGCAGGAGTTTCTAAACCCTTTCTGTGAAGAAGTGGAAAACGCATTTTCCCAGCCAAATCCAGGCATTCAAGAAATAGCTGGAAATCTCCGTCTAAAACACAAAAAGAACGTATCTTGCAAACTGCTCTGCTGGGTGTTCGCTCAGCTAAGGGAGTTGAATCCGCCTTCAGAATCAGAGAGTGAGAAGCACGGTTCTTCCAGGAGCTGGGTTTCGTTATACCCGGGTGAATTGGAACAAACGCGGTATTGAGAAATATCTGCTTCTAAAACCAAAACGGAGCTACCTAACAGAACGGTCTTCAATGTGTGCATTCAACTTACGGAGTTAAACTGATGTGTGTTTGCAGGAGTTTCTAAACCCTTTCTGTGAAGAAGTGGAAAACGCATTTTCCCAGCCAAATCCAGGCATTCAAGAAATGGCTGGAAATCTCGGTCTAAAACACAAAAAGAACGTATCTTGCAAACTACTCTGCTGGCAGTTCGCTCAGCTAAGGGAGTTGAATCCGCCTTCAGAATCAGAGAGTGAGAAGCACGGTTCTTTCAGAAGCTTGGTTTCGTTATACCCGGGTGAATTGGAACAAACGCGGTATTGAGAAATATCTGCTTCTAAAACCAAAACGAAGCTACCTAACAGAACGGTCTTCAATGTGTGCATTCAACTTACGGAGTTAAACTGATGTGTGTTTGCAGGAGTTTCTAAACCCTTTCTGTGAAGAAGTGGAAAACGCATTTTCCCAGCCAAATCCAGGCATTCAAGAAATAGCTGGAAATCTCCGTCTAAAACACAAAAAGAACGTATCTTGCAAACTGCTCTGCTGGGTGTTCGCTCAGCTAAGGGAGTTGAATCCGCCTTCAGAATCAGAGAGTGAGAAGCACGGTTCTTCCAGGAGCTGGATTTCGTCATACCCGGGTGAATTGGAACAAACGCGGTATTGAGAAATATCTGCTTCTAAAACCAAAACGGAGCTACCTAACAGAACGGTCTTCAATGTGTGCATTCAACTTACGGAGTTAAACTGATGTGTGTTTGCAGGAGTTTCTAAACCCTTTCTGTGAAGAAGTTAAAAACGCATTTTCCCAGCCAAATGCAGGCATTCAAGAAATAGCTGGAAATCTCCGTCTAAAACACAAAAAGAACGTATCTTGCAAACTGCTCTGCTGGGTGTTCGCTCAGCTAAGGGAGTTGAATCCGCCTTCAGAATCAGAGAGTGAGAAGCACGGTTCTTCCAGGAGCTGGGTTTCGTTATACCTGGGTGAATCGGAACAAACGCGGTATTGAGAAATATCTGCTTCTAAAACCAAAACGGAGCTACCTAACAGAACGGTCTTCAATGTGTGCATTCAACTTACGGAGTTAAACTGATGTGTGTTTGCAGGAGTTTCTAAACCCTTTCTGTGAAGAAGTGGAAAACGCATTTTCCCAGCCAAATCCAGGCATTCAAGAAATAGCTGGAAATCTCCGTCTGAAACACAAAAAGAACGTATCTTGCAAACTGCTCTGCTGGGTGTTCGCTCAGCTAAGGGAGTTGAATCCGCCTTCAGAATCAGAGAGTGAGAAGCACGGTTCTTCCAGGAGCTTGGTTTCGTTATACCCGGGTGCATTGGAACAAACGCGGTATTGAGAAATATCTGCTTCTAAAACCAAAACGGAGCTAACTAACAGAACGGTCTTCAATGTGTGCATTCAACTTACGGAGTTAAACTGATGTGTGTTTGCAGGAGTTTCTAAACCCTTTCTGTGAAGAAGTGGAAAACGCATTTTCCCAGCAAAATCCAGGCATTCAAGAAATGGCTGGAAATCTCGGTCTAAAACACAAAAAGAACGTATCTTGCAAACTGCTCTGCTGGCTGTTCGCTCAGCTAAGGGAGTTGAATCCGCCTTCAGAATCAGAGAGTGAGAAGCACGGTTCTTCCAGAAGCTTGGTTTCGTTATACCCGGGTGAATTGGAACAAACGCGGTATTGAGAAATATCTGCTTCTAAAACCAAAACGGAGCTACCTAACAGAACGGTCTTCAATGTGTGCATTCAACTTACGGAGTTAAACTGATGTGTGTTTGCAGGAGTTTCTAAACCCTTTCTGTGAAGAAGTGGAAAACGCATTTTCCCAGCCAAATCCAGGCATTCAAGAAATAGCTGGAAATCTCCGTCTAAAACACAAAAAGAACGTATCTTGCAAACTGCTCTGCTGGGTGTTCGCTCAGCTAAGGGAGTTGAATCCGCCTTCAGAATCAGAGAGTGAGAAGCACGGTTCTTCCAGGAGCTGGATTTCGTCATACCCGGGTGAATTGGAACAAACGCGGTATTGAGAAATATCTGCTTCTAAAACCAAAACGGAGCTACCTAACAGAACGGTCTTCAATGTGTGCATTCAACTTACGGAGTTAAACTGATGTGTGTTTGCAGGAGTTTCTAAACCCTTTCTGTGAAGAAGTTAAAAACGCATTTTCCCAGCCAAATCCAGGCATTCAAGAAATAGCTGGAAATCTCCGTCTAAAACACAAAAAGAACGTATCTTGCAAACTGCTCTGCTGGGTGTTCGCTCAGCTAATGGAGTTGAATCCGCCTTCAGAATCAGAGAGTGAGAAGCACGGTTCTTCCAGGAGCTGGGTTTCGTTATACCTGGGTGAATCGGAACAAACGCGGTATTGAGAAATATCTGCTTCTAAAACCAAAACGGAGCTACCTAACAGAACGGTCTTCAATGTGTGCATTCAACTTACGGAGTTAAACTGATGTGTGTTTGCAGGAGTTTCTAAACCCTTTCTGTGAAGAAGTGGAAAACGCATTTTCCCAGCCAAATCCAGGCATTCAAGAAATAGCTGGAAATCTCCGTCTGAAACACAAAAAGGACGTATCTTGCAAACTGCTCTGCTGGGTGTTCGCTCAGCTAAGGGAGTTGAATCCGCCTTCAGAATCAGAGAGTGAGAAGCACGGTTCTTCCAGGAGCTCGGTTTCGTAATACCCGGGTGAATTGGAACAAACGCGGTATTGAGAAATATCTGCTTCTAAAACCAAAACGGAGCTACCTAACAGAACGGTCTTCAATGTGTGCATTCAACTTACGGAGTTAAACTGATGTGTGTTTGCAGGAGTTTCTAAACCCTTTCTGTGAAGAAGTGGAAAACGCATTTTCCCAGCCAAATCCAGGCATTCTAGAAATAGCTTGAAATCTCCGTCTAAAACACAAAAAGAACGTATCTTGCAAACTGTTCTGCTGGGTGTTCGCTCAGCTAAGGGAGTTGAATCCGCCTTCAGAATCAGAGAGTGAGAAGCACGGTTATTCCAGGAGCTTGGTTTCGTTATACCCGGGTGAATTGGAACAAACGCGGTATTGAGAAATATCTGCTTCTAAAACCAAAACGGAGCTACCTAACAGAACGGTCTTCAATGTGTGCATTCAACTTACGGAGTTAAACTGATGTGTGTTTGCAGGAGTTTCTAAACCCTTTCTGTGAAGAAGTGGAAAACGCATTTTCCCAGCCAAATCCAGGCATTCAAGAAATAGCTGGAAATCTCGGTCTAAAACACAAAAAGAACGTATCTTGCAAACTGCTCTGCTGGCTGTTCGCTCAGCTAAGGGAGTTGAATCCGCCTTCAGAATCAGAGAGTGAGAAGCACGGTTCTTCCAGGAGCTTGGTTTCGTTATACCCGGGTGAATTGGAACAAACGCGGTATTGAGTAATATCTGCTTCTAAAACCAAAACGGAGCTACCTAACAGAACGGTCTTCAATGTGTGCATTCAACTTACGGAGGTAAACTGATGTGTGTTTGCAGGAGTTTCTAAACCCTTTCTGTGAAGAAGTGGAAAACGCATTTTCCCAGCCAAATCCAGGAATTCAAGAAATGGCTGGAAATCTCGGTCTAAAACACTAAAAGAACGTATCTTGCAAACTGCTCTGCTGGCTGTCCGCTCAGCTAAGGGAGTTGAATCCGCCTTCAGAATCAGAGAGTGAGAAGCACGGTTTTTCCAGAAGCTTGGTTTCGTTATACCCGGGTGAATTGGAACAAACGCGGTATTGAGAAATATCTGCTTCTAAAACCAAAACGGAGCTACCTAACAGAACGGTCTTCAATGTGTGCATTCAACTTACGGAGTTAAACTGATGTGTGTTTGCAGGAGTTTCTAAACCCTTTCTGTGAAGAAGTGGAAAACGCATTTTCCCAGCCAAATCCAGGCATTCAAGAAATAGCTGGAAATCGTCTAAAACACAAAAAGAACGTATCTTGCAAACTGCTCTGCTGGGTGTTCGCTCAGCTAAGGGAGTTGAATCCGCCTTCAGAATCAGAGAGTGAGAAGCACGGTTCTTCCAGGAGCTGGATTTCGTAATACCCGGATGAATTGGAACAAACGCGGTATTGAGAAATATCTGCTTCTAAAACCAAAACGGAGCTACCTAACAGAACGGTCTTCAATGTGTCCATTCAACTTACGGAGTTAAACTGATGTGTGTTTGCAGGAGTTTCTAAACCCTTTCTGTGAAGAAGTGGAAAACGCATTTTCCCAGCCAAATCCAGGCATTCAAGAAATAGCTGGAAATCTCCGTCTAAAACACAAAAAGAACGTATCTTGCAAACTGCTCTGCTGGGTGTTCGCTCAGCTAAGGGAGTTGAATCCGCCTTCAGAATCAGAGAGTGAGAAGCACGGTTCTTCCAGGAGCTGGGTATCGTTATACCTGGGTGAATTGGAACAAACGCGGTATTGAGAAATATCTGCTTCTAAAACCAAAACGGAGCTACCTAACAGAACGGTCTTCAATGTGTGCATTCAACTTACGGAGTTAAACTGATGTGTGTTTGCAGGAGTTTCTAAACCCTTTCTGTGAAGAAGTGGAAAACGCATTTTCCCAGCCAAATCCAGGCATTCAAGAAATAGCTGGAAATCTCCGTCTAAAACACAAAAAGAACGTATCTTGCAAACTGCTCTGCTGGGTGTTCGCTCAGCTAAGGGAGTTGAATCCGCCTTCAGAATCAGAGAGTGAGAAGCACGGTTCTTCCAGGAGCTGGGTTTCGTTATACCCGGGTGAATTGGAACAAACGCGGTATTGAGAAATATCTGCTTCTAAAACCAAAACGGAGCTACCTAACAGAACGGTCTTCAATGTGTGCATTCAACTTACGGAGTTAAACTGATGTGTGTTTGCAGGAGTTTCTAAACCCTTTCTGTGAAGAAGTGGAAAACGCATTTTCCCAGCCAAATCCAGGCATTCAAGAAATGGCTGGAAATCTCGGTCTAAAACACAAAAAGGACGTATCTTGCAAACTACTCTGCTGGCAGTTCGCTCAGCTAAGGGAGTTGAATCCGCCTTCAGAATCAGAGAGTGAGAAGCACGGTTCTTTCAGAAGCTTGGTTTCGTTATACCCGGGTGAATTGGAACAAACGCGGTATTGAGAAATATCTGCTTCTAAAACCAAAACGGAGCTACCTAACAGAACGGTCTTCAATGTGTGCATTCAACTTACGGAGTTAAACTGATGTGTGTTTGCAGGAGTTTCTAAACCCTTTCTGTGAAGAAGTGGAAAACGCATTTTCCCAGCCAAATCCAGGCATTCAAGAAATAGCTGGAAATCTCCGTCTAAAACACAAAAAGAACGTATCTTGCAAACTGCTCTGCTGGGTGTTCGCTCAGCTAAGGGAGTTGAATCCGCCTTCAGAATCAGAGAGTGAGAAGCACGGTTCTTCCAGGAGCTGGATTTCGTCATACCCGGGTGAATTGGAACAAACGCGGTATTGAGAAATATCTGCTTCTAAAACCAAAACGGAGCTACCTAACAGAACGGTCTTCAATGTGTGCATTCAACTTACGGAGTTAAACTGATGTGTGTTTGCAGGAGTTTCTAAACCCTTTCTGTGAAGAAGTTAAAAACGCATTTTCCCAGCCAAATGCAGGCATTCAAGAAATAGCTGGAAATCTCCGTCTAAAACACAAAAAGAACGTATCTTGCAAACTGCTCTGCTGGGTGTTCGCTCAGCTAAGGGAGTTGAATCCGCCTTCAGAATCAGAGAGTGAGAAGCACGGTTCTTCCAGGAGCTGGGTTTCGTTATACCTGGGTGAATCGGAACAAACGCGGTATTGAGAAATATCTGCTTCTAAAACCAAAACGGAGCTACCTAACAGAACGGTCTTCAATGTGTGCATTCAACTTACGGAGTTAAACTGATGTGTGTTTGCAGGAGTTTCTAAACCCTTTCTGTGAAGAAGTGGAAAACGCATTTTCCCAGCCAAATCCAGGCATTCAAGAAATAGCTGGAAATCTCCGTCTGAAACACAAAAAGAACGTATCTTGCAAACTGCTCTGCTGGGTGTTCGCTCAGCTAAGGGAGTTGAATCCGCCTTCAGAATCAGAGAGTGAGAAGCACGGTTCTTCCAGGAGCTTGGTTTCGTTATACCCGGGTGCATTGGAACAAACGCGGTATTGAGAAATATCTGCTTCTAAAACCAAAACGGAGCTAACTAACAGAACGGTCTTCAATGTGTGCATTCAACTTACGGAGTTAAACTGATGTGTGTTTGCAGGAGTTTCTAAACCCTTTCTGTGAAGAAGTGGAAAACGCATTTTCCCAGCAAAATCCAGGCATTCAAGAAATGGCTGGAAATCTCGGTCTAAAACACAAAAAGAACGTATCTTGCAAACTGCTCTGCTGGCTGTTCGCTCAGCTAAGGGAGTTGAATCCGCCTTCAGAATCAGAGAGTGAGAAGCACGGTTCTTCCAGAAGCTTGGTTTCGTTATACCCGGGTGAATTGGAACAAACGCGGTATTGAGAAATATCTGCTTCTAAAACCAAAACGGAGCTACCTAACAGAACGGTCTTCAATGTGTGCATTCAACTTACGGAGTTAAACTGATGTGTGTTTGCAGGAGTTTCTAAACCCTTTCTGTGAAGAAGTGGAAAACGCATTTTCCCAGCCAAATCCAGGCATTCAAGAAATAGCTGGAAATCTCCGTCTAAAACACAAAAAGAACGTATCTTGCAAACTGCTCTGCTGGGTGTTCGCTCAGCTAAGGGAGTTGAATCCGCCTTCAGAATCAGAGAGTGAGAAGCACGGTTCTTCCAGGAGCTGGATTTCGTCATACCCGGGTGAATTGGAACAAACGCGGTATTGAGAAATATCTGCTTCTAAAACCAAAACGGAGCTACCTAACAGAACGGTCTTCAATGTGTGCATTCAACTTACGGAGTTAAACTGATGTGTGTTTGCAGGAGTTTCTAAACCCTTTCTGTGAAGAAGTTAAAAACGCATTTTCCCAGCCAAATCCAGGCATTCAAGAAATAGCTGGAAATCTCCGTCTAAAACACAAAAAGAACGTATCTTGCAAACTGCTCTGCTGGGTGTTCGCTCAGCTAATGGAGTTGAATCCGCCTTCAGAATCAGAGAGTGAGAAGCACGGTTCTTCCAGGAGCTGGGTTTCGTTATACCTGGGTGAATCGGAACAAACGCGGTATTGAGAAATATCTGCTTCTAAAACCAAAACGGAGCTACCTAACAGAACGGTCTTCAATGTGTGCATTCAACTTACGGAGTTAAACTGATGTGTGTTTGCAGGAGTTTCTAAACCCTTTCTGTGAAGAAGTGGAAAACGCATTTTCCCAGCCAAATCCAGGCATTCAAGAAATAGCTGGAAATCTCCGTCTGAAACACAAAAAGAACGTATCTTGCAAACTGCTCTGCTGGGTGTTCGCTCAGCTAAGGGAGTTGAATCCGCCTTCAGAATCAGAGAGTGAGAAGCACGGTTCTTCCAGGAGCTTGGTTTCGTTATACCCGGGTGAATTGGAACAAACGCGGTATTGAGAAATATCTGCTTCTAAAACCAAAACGGAGCTAACTAACAGAACGGTCTTCAATGTGTGCATTCAACTTACGGAGTTAAACTGATGTGTGTTTGCAGGAGTTTCTAAACCCTTTCTGTGAAGAACTGGAAAACGCATTTTCCCAGCCAAATCCAGGCATTCTAGAAATAGCTGGAAATCTCCGTCTAAAACACAAAAAGAACGTATCTTGCAAACTGTTCTGCTGGGTGTTCGCTCAGCTAAGGGAGTTGAATCCGCCTTCAGAATCAGAGAGTGAGAAGCACGGTTCTTCCAGGAGCTCGGTTTCGTAATACCCGGGTGAATTGGAACAAACGCGGTATTGAGAAATATCTGCTTCTAAAACCAAAACGGAGCTACCTAACAGAACGGTCTTCAATGTGTGCATTCAACTTACGGAGTTAAACTGATGTGTGTTTGCAGGAGTTTCTAAACCCTTTCTGTGAAGAAGTGGAAAACGCATTTTCCCAGCCAAATCCAGGCATTCTAGAAATAGCTGGAAATCTCCGTCTAAAACACAAAAAGAACGTATCTTGCAAACTGTTCTGCTGGGTGTTCGCTCAGCTAAGGGAGTTGAATCCGCCTTCAGAATCAGAGAGTGAGAAGCACGGTTATTCCAGGAGCTTGGTTTCGTTATACCCGGGTGAATTGGAACAAACGCGGTATTGAGAAATATCTGCTTCTAAAACCAAAACGGAGCTACCTAACAGAACGGTCTTCAATGTGTGCATTCAACTTACGGAGTTAAACTGATGTGTGTTTGCAGGAGTTTCTAAACCCTTTCTGTGAAGAAGTGGAAAACGCATTTTCCCAGCCAAATCCAGGCATTCAAGAAATAGCTGGAAATCTCGGTCTAAAACACAAAAAGAACGTATCTTGCAAACTGCTCTGCTGGCTGTTCGCTCAGCTAAGGGAGTTGAATCCGCCTTCAGAATCAGAGAGTGAGAAGCACGGTTCTTCCAGGAGCTTGGTTTCGTTATACCCGGGTGAATTGGAACAAACGCGGTATTGAGTAATATCTGCTTCTAAAACCAAAACGGAGCTACCTAACAGAACGGTCTTCAATGTGTGCATTCAACTTACGGAGGTAAACTGATGTGTGTTTGCAGGAGTTTCTAAACCCTTTCTGTGAAGAAGTGGAAAACGCATTTTCCCAGCCAAATCCAGGAATTCAAGAAATGGCTGGAAATCTCGGTCTAAAACACTAAAAGAACGTATCTTGCAAACTGCTCTGCTGGCTGTCCGCTCAGCTAAGGGAGTTGAATCCGCCTTCAGAATCAGAGAGTGAGAAGCACGGTTTTTCCAGAAGCTTGGTTTCGTTATACCCGGGTGAATTGGAACAAACGCGGTATTGAGAAATATCTGCTTCTAAAACCAAAACGGAGCTACCTAACAGAACGGTCTTCAATGTGTGCATTCAACTTACGGAGTTAAACTGATGTGTGTTTGCAGGAGTTTCTAAACCCTTTCTGTGAAGAAGTGGAAAACGCATTTTCCCAGCCAAATCCAGGCATTCAAGAAATAGCTGGAAATCGTCTAAAACACAAAAAGAACGTATCTTGCAAACTGCTCTGCTGGGTGTTCGCTCAGCTAAGGGAGTTGAATCCGCCTTCAGAATCAGAGAGTGAGAAGCACGGTTCTTCCAGGAGCTGGATTTCGTAATACCCGGATGAATTGGAACAAACGCGGTATTGAGAAATATCTGCTTCTAAAACCAAAACGGAGCTACCTAACAGAACGGTCTTCAATGTGTGCATTCAACTTACGGAGTTAAACTGATGTGTGTTTGCAGGAGTTTCTAAACCCTTTCTGTGAAGAAGTTGAAAACGCATTTTCCCAGCCAAATCCAGGCATTCAAGAAATAGCTGGAAATCTCCGTCTAAAACACAAAAAGAACGTATCTTGCAAACTGCTCTGCTGGCTGTTCGCTCAGCTAAGGGAGTTGAATCCGCCTTCAGAATCAGAGAGTGAGAAGCACGGTTCTTCCAGGAGCTGGGTTTCGTTATACCTGGGTGAATTGGAACAAACGCGGTATTGAGAAATATCTGCTTCTAAAACCAAAACGGAGCTACCTAACAGAACGGTCTTCAATGTGTGCATTCAACGTACGGAGTTAAACTGATGTGTGTTTGCAGGAGTTTCTAAACCCTTTCTGTGAAGGAGTGGAAAACGCATTTTCCCAGCCAAATCCAGGCATTCAAGAAATAGCTGGAAATCTCCGTCTGAAACACAAAAAGAACGTATCTTGCAAACTGCTCTGCTGGGTGTTCGCTCAGCTAAGGGAGTTGAATCCGCCTTCAGAATCAGAGAGTGAGAAGCACGGTTCTTCCAAGAGCTGGGTTTCGTTATACCCGGGTGCATTGTAACAAACGCGGTATTGAGAAATATCTGCTTCTAAAACCAAAACGGAGCTACCTAACAGAACGGTCTTCAATGTGTGCATTCAACTTACGGAGTTAAACTGATGTGTGTTTGCAGGAGTTTCTAAACCCTTTCTGTGAAGAAGTGGAAAACGCACTTTCCCAGCCAAATCCAGGCATTCAAGAAATAGCTGGAAATCTCCGTCTAAAACACAAAAAGAACGTATCTTGCAAACTGCTCTGCTGGGTGTTCGCTCAGCTAAGGGAGTTGAATCCGCCTTCAGAATCAGAGAGTGAGAAGCACGGTTCTTCCAGGAGCTGGGTTTCGTAATACCCGGGTGAGCTGGAACAAACGCGGTATTGAGAATTATCTGCTTCTAAAACCAAAACGGAGCTAACTAACAGAACGGTCTTCAATGTGTGCATTCAACTTACGGAGTTAAACTGATGTGTGTTTGCAGGAGTTTCTAAACCCTTTCTGTGAAGAAGTGGAAAACGCATTTTCCCAGACAAATCCAGGCATTCTAGAAATAGCTGGAAATCTCCGTCTAAAACACAAAAAGAACGTATCTTGCAAACTGTTCTGCTGGGTGTTCGCTCAGCTAAGGGAGTTGAATCCGCCTTCAGAATCAGAGAGTGAGAAGCACGGTTCTTCCAGGAGCTTGGTTTCGTTATACCCGGGTGAATTGGAACAAACGCGGTATTGAGAAATATCTGCTTCTAAAACCAAAACGGAGCTACCTAACAGAACGGTCTTCAATCTGTGCATTCAACTTACGGAGTTAAACTGATGTGTGTTTGCAGGAGTTTCTAAACCCTTTCTGTGAAGAACTGGAAAACGCATTTTCCCAGCCAAATCCAGGCATTCAAGAAATAGCTGGAAATCTCGGTCTAAAACACAAAAAGAACGTATCTTGCAAACTGCTCTGCTGGCTGTTCGCTCAGCTAAGGGAGTTGAATCCGCCTTCAGAATCAGAGAGTGAGAAGCACGGTTCTTCCAGGAGCTTGGTTTCGTTATACCCGGGTGAATTGGAACAAACGCGGTATTGAGAAATATCTGCTTCTAAAACCAAAACGGAGCTACCTAACAGAACGGTCTTCAATGTGTGCATTCAACTTACAGAGTTAAACTGATGTGTGTTTGCAGGAGTTTCTAAACCCTTTCTGTGAAGAACTGGAAAACGCATTTTCCCAGCCAAATCCAGGCATTCAAGAAATAGCTGGAAATCTCGGTCTAAAACACAAAAAGAACGTATCTTGCAAACTGCTCTGCTGGGTGTTCGCTCAGCTAAGGGAGTTGAATCCGCCTTCAGAATCAGAGAGTGAGAAGCACGGTTCTTCCAGGAGCTGGGTTTCGTTATACCTGGGTGAATCGGAACAAACGCGGTATTGAGAAATATCTGCTTCTAAAACCAAAACGGAGCTACCTAA
Source organism: Callithrix jacchus (assembly GCF_049354715.1). Taxonomy (NCBI): domain Eukaryota; kingdom Metazoa; phylum Chordata; class Mammalia; order Primates; family Cebidae; genus Callithrix; species Callithrix jacchus. The sequence continues at coordinate 13,024,174 of NC_133525.1, read as the reverse complement.
CAGAACGGTCTTCAATGTGTGCATTCAACTTACGGAGTTAAACTGATGTGTGTTTGCAGGAGTTTCTAAACCCTTTCTGTGAAGAACTGGAAAACGCATTTTCCCAGCCAAATCCAGGCATTGAAGAAATAGCTGGAAATCTCCGTCTGAACACAAAAAGAACGTATCTTGCAAACTGCTCTGCTGGGTGTTCGCTCAGCTAAGGGAGTTGAATCCGCCTTCAGAATCAGAGAGTGAGAAGCACGGTTCTTCCAGGAGCTGGGTTTCGTAATACCCGGGTGAATTGGAACAAACGCGGTATTGAGAAATATCTGCTTCTAAAACCAAAACGGAGCTACCTAACAGAACGGTCTTCAATGTGTGCCTTCAACTTACGGAGTTAAACTGATGTGTGTTTGCAGGAGTTTCTAAACCCTTTCTGTGAAGAAGTGGAAAACGCATTTTCCCAGCCAAATTCAGGCATTCAAGAAATAGCTGGAAATCTCCGTCTAAAACACATAAGGAACGTATCTTGCAAACTGCTCTGCTGGCTGTTCGCTCAGCTAAGGGAGTTGAATCCGCCTTCAGAATCAGAGAGTGAGAAGCACGGTTCTTCCAGGAGCTTGGTTTCGTTATACCCGGGTGAATTGGAACAAACGCGGTATTGAGAAATATCTGCTTCTAAAACCAAAACGGAGCTACCTAACAGAACGGTCTTCAATGTGTGCATTCAACTTACGGAGTTAAACTGATGTGTGTTTGCAGGAGTTTCTAAACCCTTTCTGTGAAGTAGTGGAAAACGCATTTTCCCAGCCAAATCCAGGCATTCAAGAAATGGCTGGAAATCTCGGTCTAAAACACAAAAAGAACGTATCTTGCAAACTGCTCTGCTGGGTGTTCGCTCAGCTAAGGGAGTTGAATCCGCCTTCAGAATCAGAGAGTGAGAAGCACGGTTCTTCCAGGAGCTGGATTTCGTAATACCCGGGTGAATTGGAACAAACGCGGTATTGAGAAATATCTGCTTCTAAAACCAAAACGGAGCTACCTAACAGAACGGTCTTCAATGTGTGCATTCAACTTACGGAGTTAAACTGATGTGTGTTTGCAGGAGTTTCTAAACCCTTTCTGTGAAGAAGTGGAAAACGCATTTTCCCAGCCAAATCCAGGCATTCAAGAAATAGCTGGAAATCTCCGTCTGAAACACAAAAAGAACGTATCTTGCAAACTGCTCTGCTGGGTGTTCGCTCAGCTAAGGGAGTTGAATCCGCCTTCAGAATCAGAGAGTGAGAAGCACGGTTCTTCCAGGAGCTTGGTTTCGTTATACCCGGGTGCATTGGAACAAACGCGGTATTGAGAAATATCTGCTTCTAAAACCAAAACGGAGCTAACAGAACGGTCTTCAATGTGTGCATTCAACTTACGGAGTTAAACTGATGTGTGTTTGCAGGAGTTTCTAAACCCTTTCTGTGAAGAACTGGAAAACGCATTTTCCCAGCCAAATCCAGGCATTCTAGAAATAGCTGGAAATCTCCGTCTAAAACACAAAAAGAACGTATCTTGCAAACTGCTCTGCTGGGTGTTCGCTCAGCTAAGGGAGTTGAATCCGCCTTCAGAATCAGAGAGTGAGAAGCACGGTTCTTCCAGGAGCTGGGTTTCGTAATACCCGGGTAAATTGGAACAAACGCGGTATTGAGAAATATCTGCTTCTAAAACCAAAACGGAGCTACCTAACAGAACGGTCTTCAATGTGTGCCTTCAACTTACGGAGTTAAACTGATGTGTGTTTGCAGGAGTTTCTAAACCCTTTCTGTGAAGAAGTGGAAAACGCATTTTCCCAGCCAAATTCAGGCATTCAAGAAATAGCTGGAAATCTCCGTCTAAAACACAAAAAGAACGTATCTTGCAAACTGCTCTGCTTGCTGTTCGCTCAGCTAAGGGAGTTGAATCCGCCTTCAGAATCAGAGAGTGAGAAGCACGGTTCTTCCAGGAGCTTGGTTTCGTTATACCCGGGTGAATTGAAACAAACGCGGTATTGAGAAATATCTGCTTCTAAAACCAAAACGGAGCTACCTAACAGAACGGTCTTCAATGTGTGCATTCAACTTACGGAGTTAAACTGATGTGTGTTTGCAGGAGTTTCTAAACCCTTTCTGTGAAGAAGTGGAAAACGCATTTTCCCAGCCAAATCCAGGCATTCAAGAAATGGCTGGAAATCTCGGTCTAAAACACAAAAAGAACGTATCTTGCAAACTGCTCTGCTGGCTGTTCGCTCAGCTAAGGGAGTTGAATCCGCCTTCAGAATCAGAGAGTGAGAAGCACGGTTCTTCCAGAAGCTTGGTTTCGTTATACCCGGGTGAATTGGAACAAACGCGGTATTGAGAAATATCTGCTTCTAAAACCAAAACGGAGCTACCTAACAGAACGGTCTTCAATGTGTGCATTCAACTTACGGAGTTAAACTGATGTGTGTTTGCAGGAGTTTCTAAACCCTTTCTGTGAAGAAGTGGAAAACGCATTTTCCCAGCCAAATCCAGGCATTCAAGAAATAGCTGGAAATCTCCGTCTAAAACACAAAAAGAACGTATCTTGCAAACTGCTCTGCTGGGTGTTCGCTCAGCTAAGGGAGTTGAATCCGCCTTCAGAATCAGAGAGTGAGAAGCACGGTTCTTCCAGGAGCTGGATTTCGTAATACCCGGGTGAATTGGAACAAACGCGGTATTGAGAAATATCTGCTTCTAAAACCAAAACGGAGCTACCTAACAGAACGGTCTTCAATGTGTGCATTCAACTTACGGAGTTAAACTGATGTGTGTTTGCAGGAGTTTCTAAACCCTTTCTGTGAAGAAGTGGAAAACGCATTTTCCCAGCCAAATCCAGGCATTCAAGAAATAGCTGGAAATCTCCGTCTGAAACACAAAAAGAACGTATCTTGCAAACTGCTCTGCTGGGTGTTCGCTCAGCTAAGGGAGTTGAATCCGCCTTCAGAATCAGAGAGTGAGAAGCACGGTTCTTCCAAGAGCTTGGTTTCGTTATACCCGGGTGCATTGGAACAAACGCGGTATTGAGAAATATCTGCTTCTAAAACCAAAACGGAGCTAACTAACAGAACGGTCTTCAATGTGTGCATTCAACTTACGGAGTTAAACTGATGTGTGTTTGCAGGAGTTTCTAAACCCTTTCTGTGAAGAAGTGGAAAACGCATTTTCCCAGCCAAATCCAGGCATTCTAGAAATAGCTGGAAATCTCCGTCTAAAACACAAAAAGAACGTATCTTGCAAACTGCTCTGCTGGGTGTTCGCTCAGCTAAGGGAGTTGAATCCGCCTTCAGAATCAGAGAGTGAGAAGCACGGTTCTTCCAGGAGCTGGATTTCGTAATACCCGGGTGAATTGGAACAAACGCGGTATTGAGAAATATCTGCTTCTAAAACCAAAACGGAGCTACCTAACAGAACGGTCTTCAATGTGTGCATTCAACTTACGGAGTTAAACTGATGTGTGTTTGCAGGAGTTTCTAAACCCTTTCTGTGAAGAAGTGGAAAACGCATTTTCCCAGCCAAATCCAGGCATTCTAGAAATAGCTGGAAATCTCCGTCTAAAACACAAAAAGAACGTATCTTGCAAACTGCTCTGCTGGGTGTTCGCTCAGCTAAGGGAGTTGAATCCGCCTTCAGAATCAGAGAGTGAGAAGCACGGTTCTTCCAGGAGCTTGGTTTCGTTATACCCGGGTGCATTGGAACAAACGCGGTATTGAGAAATATCTGCTTCTAAAACCAAAACGGAGCTAACAGAACGGTCTTCAATGTGTGCATTCAACTTACGGAGTTAAACTGATGTGTGTTTGCAGGAGTTTCTAAACCCTTTCTGTGAAGAACTGGAAAACGCATTTTCCCAGCCAAATCCAGGCATTCTAGAAATAGCTGGAAATCTCCGTCTAAAACACAAAAAGAACGTATCTTGCAAACTGCTCTGCTGGGTGTTCGCTCAGCTAAGGGAGTTGAATCCGCCTTCAGAATCAGAGAGTGAGAAGCACGGTTCTTCCAGGAGCTGGATTTCGTAATACCCGGGTGAATTGGAACAAACGCGGTATTGAGAAATATCTGCTTCTAAAACCAAAACGGAGCTACCTAACAGAACGGTCTTCAATGTGTGCATTCAACTTACGGAGTTAAACTGATGTGTGTTTGCAGGAGTTTCTAAACCCTTTCTGTGAAGAAGTGGAAAACGCATTTTCCCAGCCAAATCCAGGCATTCAAGAAATAGCTGGAAATCTCCGTCTGAAACACAAAAAGAACGTATCTTGCAAACTGCTCTGCTGGGTGTTCGCTCAGCTAAGGGAGTTGAATCCGCCTTCAGAATCAGAGAGTGAGAAGCACGGTTCTTCCAAGAGCTTGGTTTCGTTATACCCGGGTGCATTGGAACAAACGCGGTATTGAGAAATATCTGCTTCTAAAACCAAAACGGAGCTAACTAACAGAACGGTCTTCAATGTGTGCATTCAACTTACGGAGTTAAACTGATGTGTGTTTGCAGGAGTTTCTAAACCCTTTCTGTGAAGAAGTGGAAAACGCATTTTCCCAGCCAAATCCAGGCATTCTAGAAATAGCTGGAAATCTCCGTCTAAAACACAAAAAGAACGTATCTTGCAAACTGCTCTGCTGGGTGTTCGCTCAGCTAAGGGAGTTGAATCCGCCTTCAGAATCAGAGAGTGAGAAGCACGGTTCTTCCAGGAGCTGGATTTCGTAATACCCGGGTGAATTGGAACAAACGCGGTATTGAGAAATATCTGCTTCTAAAACCAAAACGGAGCTACCTAACAGAACGGTCTTCAATGTGTGCATTCAACTTACGGAGTTAAACTGATGTGTGTTTGCAGGAGTTTCTAAACCCTTTCTGTGAAGAAGTGGAAAACGCATTTTCCCAGCCAAATCCAGGCATTCTAGAAATAGCTGGAAATCTCCGTCTAAAACACAAAAAGAACGTATCTTGCAAACTGCTCTGCTGGGTGTTCGCTCAGCTAAGGGAGTTGAATCCGCCTTCAGAATCAGAGAGTGAGAAGCACGGTTCTTCCAGGAGCTTGGTTTCGTTATACCCGGGTGCATTGGAACAAACGCGGTATTGAGAAATATCTGCTTCTAAAACCAAAACGGAGCTAACAGAACGGTCTTCAATGTGTGCATTCAACTTACGGAGTTAAACTGATGTGTGTTTGCAGGAGTTTCTAAACCCTTTCTGTGAAGAACTGGAAAACGCATTTTCCCAGCCAAATCCAGGCATTCTAGAAATAGCTGGAAATCTCCGTCTAAAACACAAAAAGAACGTATCTTGCAAACTGCTCTGCTGGGTGTTCGCTCAGCTAAGGGAGTTGAATCCGCCTTCAGAATCAGAGAGTGAGAAGCACGGTTCTTCCAGGAGCTGGGTTTCGTAATACCCGGGTAAATTGGAACAAACGCGGTATTGAGAAATATCTGCTTCTAAAACCAAAACGGAGCTACCTAACAGAACGGTCTTCAATGTGTGCCTTCAACTTACGGAGTTAAACTGATGTGTGTTTGCAGGAGTTTCTAAACCCTTTCTGTGAAGAAGTGGAAAACGCATTTTCCCAGCCAAATTCAGGCATTCAAGAAATAGCTGGAAATCTCCGTCTAAAACACAAAAAGAACGTATCTTGCAAACTGCTCTGCTTGCTGTTCGCTCAGCTAAGGGAGTTGAATCCGCCTTCAGAATCAGAGAGTGAGAAGCACGGTTCTTCCAGGAGCTTGGTTTCGTTATACCCGGGTGAATTGAAACAAACGCGGTATTGAGAAATATCTGCTTCTAAAACCAAAACGGAGCTACCTAACAGAACGGTCTTCAATGTGTGCATTCAACTTACGGAGTTAAACTGATGTGTGTTTGCAGGAGTTTCTAAACCCTTTCTGTGAAGAAGTGGAAAACGCATTTTCCCAGCCAAATCCAGGCATTCAAGAAATGGCTGGAAATCTCGGTCTAAAACACAAAAAGAACGTATCTTGCAAACTGCTCTGCTGGCTGTTCGCTCAGCTAAGGGAGTTGAATCCGCCTTCAGAATCAGAGAGTGAGAAGCACGGTTCTTCCAGAAGCTTGGTTTCGTTATACCCGGGTGAATTGGAACAAACGCGGTATTGAGAAATATCTGCTTCTAAAACCAAAACGGAGCTACCTAACAGAACGGTCTTCAATGTGTGCATTCAACTTACGGAGTTAAACTGATGTGTGTTTGCAGGAGTTTCTAAACCCTTTCTGTGAAGAAGTGGAAAACGCATTTTCCCAGCCAAATCCAGGCATTCAAGAAATAGCTGGAAATCTCCGTCTAAAACACAAAAAGAACGTATCTTGCAAACTGCTCTGCTGGGTGTTCGCTCAGCTAAGGGAGTTGAATCCGCCTTCAGAATCAGAGAGTGAGAAGCACGGTTCTTCCAGGAGCTGGATTTCGTAATACCCGGGTGAATTGGAACAAACGCGGTATTGAGAAATATCTGCTTCTAAAACCAAAACGGAGCTACCTAACAGAACGGTCTTCAATGTGTGCATTCAACTTACGGAGTTAAACTGATGTGTGTTTGCAGGAGTTTCTAAACCCTTTCTGTGAAGAAGTGGAAAACGCATTTTCCCAGCCAAATCCAGGCATTCAAGAAATAGCTGGAAATCTCCGTCTGAAACACAAAAAGAACGTATCTTGCAAACTGCTCTGCTGGGTGTTCGCTCAGCTAAGGGAGTTGAATCCGCCTTCAGAATCAGAGAGTGAGAAGCACGGTTCTTCCAAGAGCTTGGTTTCGTTATACCCGGGTGCATTGGAACAAACGCGGTATTGAGAAATATCTGCTTCTAAAACCAAAACGGAGCTAACTAACAGAACGGTCTTCAATGTGTGCATTCAACTTACGGAGTTAAACTGATGTGTGTTTGCAGGAGTTTCTAAACCCTTTCTGTGAAGAACTGGAAAACGCATTTTCCCAGACAAATCCAGGCATTCTAGAAATAGCTGGAAATCTCCGTCTAAAACACAAAAAGAACGTATCTTGCAAACTGCTCTGCTGGGTGTTCGCTCAGCTAAGGGAGTTGAATCCGCCTTCAGAATCAGAGAGTGAGAAGCACGGTTCTTCCAGGAGCTGGGTTTCGTAATACCCGGGTGAATTGGAACAAACGCGGTATTGAGAAATATCTGCTTCTAAAACCAAAACGGAGCTACCTAACAGAACGGTCTTCAATGTGTGCCTTCAACTTACGGAGTTAAACTGATGTGTGTTTGCAGGAGTTTCTAAACCCTTTCTGTGAAGAAGTGGAAAACGCATTTGCCCAGCCAAATTCAGGCATTCAAGAAATAGCTGGAAATCTCCGTCTAAAACACAAAAAGAACGTATCTTGCAAACTGCTCTGCTGGCTGTTCGCTCAGCTAAGGGAGTTGAATCCGCCTTCAGAATCAGAGAGTGAGAAGCACGGTTCTTCCAGGAGCTTGGTTTCGTTATACCCGGGTGAATTGGAACAAACGCGGTATTGAGAAATATCTGCTTCTAAAACCAAAACGGAGCTACCTAACAGAACGGTCTTCAATGTGTGCATTCAACTTACGGAGTTAAACTGATGTGTGTTTGCAGGAGTTTCTAAACCCTTTCTGTGAAGAAGTGGAAAACGCATTTTCCCAGCCAAATCCAGGCATTCAAGAAATGGCTGGAAATCTCGGTCTAAAACACAAAAAGAACGTATCTTGCAAACTGCTCTGCTGGCTGTTCGCTCAGCTAAGGGAGTTGAATCCGCCTTCAGAATCAGAGAGTGAGAAGCACGGTTCTTCCAGAAGCTTGGTTTCGTTATACCCGGGTGAATTGGAACAAACGCGGTATTGAGAAATATCTGCTTCTAAAACCAAAACGGAGCTACATAACAGAACGGTCTTCAATGTGTGCATTCAACTTACGGAGTTAAACTGATGTGTGTTTGCAGGAGTTTCTAAACCCTTTCTGTGAAGAAGTGGAAAACGCATTTTCCCAGCCAAATTCAGGCATTCAAGAAATAGCTGGAAATCTTCGTCTAAAACACAAAAAGAACGTATCTTGCAAACTGCTCTGCTGGCTGTTCGCTCAGCTAAGGCAGTTGAATCCGCCTTCAGAATCAGAGAGTGAGAAGCACGGTTCTTCCAGGAGCTTGGTTTCGTTATACCCGGGTGAATTGGAACAAACGCGGTATTGAGAAATATCTGCTTCTAAAACCAAAACGGAGCTACCTAACAGAACGGTCTTCAATGCGTGCATTCAACTTACGGAGTTAAACTGATGTGTGTTTGCAGGAGTTTCTAAACCCTTTCTGTGAAGAAGTGGAAAACGCATTTTCCCAGCCAAATCCAGGCATTCAAGAAATGGCTGGAAATCTCGGTCTAAAACACAAAAAGAACGTATCTTGCAAACTGCTCTGCTGGCTGTTCGCTCAGCTAAGGGAGTTGAATCCGCCTTCAGAATCAGAGAGTGAGAAGCACGGTTCTTCCAGAAGCTTGGTTTCGTTATACCCGGGTGAATTGGAACAAACGCGGTATAGAGAAATATCTGCTTCTAAAACCAAAACGGAGCTACCTAACAGAACGGTCTTCAATGTGTGCATTCAACTTACGGAGTTAAACTGATGTGTGTTTGCAGGAGTTTCTAAACCCTTTCTGTGAAGAAGTGGAAAACGCATTTTCCCAGCCAAATCCAGGCATTCAAGAAATAGCTGGAAATCTCCGTCTAAAACACAAAAAGAACGTATCTTGCAAACTGCTCTGCTGGGTGTTCGCTCAGCTAAGGGAGTTGAATCCGCCTTCAGAATCAGAGAGTGAGAAGCACGGTTCTTCCAGGAGCTGGGTTTCGTAATACCCGGGTGAGCTGGAACAAACGCGGTATTGAGAAATATCTGCTTCTAAAACCAAAACGGAGCTACCTAACAGAACGGTCTTCAATGTGTGCATTCAACTTACGGAGTTAAACTGATGTGTGTTTGCAGGAGTTTCTAAACCCTTTCTGTGAAGAAGTGGAAAACGCATTTTCCCAGCCAAATCCAGGCATTCTAGAAATTGCTGGAAATCTCCGTCTAAAACACAAAAAGAACGTATCTTGCAAACTGTTCTGCTGGGTGTTCGCTCAGCTAAGGGAGTTGAATCCGCCTTCAGAATCAGAGAGTGAGAAGCACGGTTCTTCCAGGAGCTTGGTTTCGTTATACCCGGGTGAATTGGAACAAACGCGGTATTGAGAAATATTTGCTTCTAAAACCAAAACGGAGCTAGCTAACAGAACGGTCTTCAATGTCTGCATTCAACTTACGGAGTTAAACTGATGTGTGTTTGCAGGAGTTTCTAAACCCTTTCTGTGAAGAAGTGGAAAACGCATTTTCCCAGCCAAATCCAGGCATTCAAGAAATAGCTGGAAATCTCGGTCTAAAACACAAAAAGAACGTATCTTGCAAACTGCTCTGCTGGCTGTTCGCTCAGCTAAGGGAGTTGAATCCGCCTTCAGAATCAGAGAGTGAGAAGCACGGTTCTTCCAGGAGCTTGGTTTCGTTATACGCGGGTGAATTGGAACAAACGCGGTATTGAGAAATATCTGCTTCTAAAACCAAAACGGAGCTACCTAACAGAACGGTCTTCAATGTGTGCATTCAACTTACGGAGTTAAACTGATGTGTGTTTGCAGGAGTTTCTAAACCCTTTCTGTGAAGAAGTGGAAAACGCATTTTCCCAGCCAAATCCAGGCATTGAAGAAATAGCTGGAAATCTCCGTCTAAAACACAAAAAGAACGTATCTTGCAAACTGTTCTGCTGGGTGTTCGCTCAGCTAAGGGAGTTGAATCCGCCTTCAGAATCAGAGAGTGAGAAACACGGGTCTTCCAGGAGCTGGGTTTCGTAATACCCGGGTGAATTGGAACAAACGCGGTATTGAGAAATATCTGCTTCTAAAACCAAAACGGAGCTACCTAACAGAACGGTCTTCAATGTGTGCATTCAGCTTACGGAGTTAAACTGATGTGTGTTTGCAGGAGTTTCTAAACCCTTTCTGTGAAGAAGTGGAAAACGCATTTTCCCAGCCAAATCCAGGCATTCAAGAAATAGCTGGAAATCTCCGTCTAAAACACAAAAAGAACGTATCTTGCAAACTGCTCTGCTGGGTGTTCGCTCAGCTAAGGGAGTTGAATCCGCCTTCAGAATCAGAGAGTGAGAAGCACGGTTCTTCCAGGAGCTGGGTTTCGTAATACCCGGGTGAATTGGAACAAACGCGGTATTGAGAAATATCTGCTTCTAAAACCAAAACGGAGCTACCTAACAGAACGGTCTTCAATGTGTGCATTCAACTTACAGAGTTAAACTGATGTGTGTTTGCAGGAGTTTCTAAACCCTTTCTGTGAAGAAGTGGAAAACGCATTTTCCCAGCCAAATCCAGGCATTCTAGAAATAGCTGGAAATCTCCGTCTAAAACACAAAAAGAACGTATCTTGCAAACTGTTCTGCTGGGTGTTCGCTCAGCTAAGGGAGTTGAATCCGCCTTCAGAATCAGAGAGTGAGAAGCACGGTTCTTCCAGGAGCTTGGTTTCGTTATACCCGGGTGAATTGGAACAAACGCGGTATTGAGAAATATCTGCTTCTAAAACCAAAACGGAGCTACCTAACAGAACGGTCTTCAATGTGTGCATTCAACTTACGGAGTTAAACTGATGTGTGTTTGCAGGAGTTTCTAAACCCTTTCTGTGAAGAAGTGGAAAACGCATTTTCCCAGCCAAATCCAGGCATTCAAGAAATAGCTGGAAATCTCCGTCTAAAACACAAAAAGAACGTATCTTGCAAACTGCTCTGCTGGCTGTTCGCTCAGCTAAGGGAGTTGAATCCGCCTTCAGAATCAGAGAGTGAGAAGCACGGTTCTTCCAGGAGCTTGGTTTCGTTATACCCGGGTGAATTGGAACAAACGCGGTATTGAGAAATATCTGCTTCTAAAACCAAAACGGAGCTACCTAACAGAACGGTCTTCAATGTGTGCATTCAACTTACGGAGTTAAACTGATGTGTGTTTGCAGGAGTTTCTAAACCCTTTCTGTGAAGAAGTGGAAAACGCATTTTCCCAGCCAAATCCAGGCATTCAAGAAATAGCTGGAAATCTCCGTCTAAAACACAAAAAGAACGTATCTTGCAAACTGCTCTGCTGGGTGTTCGCTCAGCTAAGGGAGTTGAATCCGCCTTCAGAATCAGAGAGTGAGAACCACGGTTCTTCCAGGAGCTGGGTTTCGTTATACCCGGGTGAATAGGAACAAACGCGGTATTGAGAAATATCTGCTTCTCAAACCAAAACGGAGCTACCTAACAGAACGGTCTTCAATGTGTGCATTCAACTTACGGAGTTAAACTGATGTGTGTTTGCAGGAGTTTCTAAACCCTTTCTGTGAAGAAGTGGAAAACGCATTTTCCCAGCCAAATCCAGGCATTCAAGAAATAGCTGGAAATCTCCGTCTAAAACACAAAACGAACGTATCTTGCAAACTGCTCTGCTGGGTGTTCGCTCAGCTAAGGGAGTTGAATCCGCCTTCAGAATCAGAGAGTGAGAAGCACGGTTCTTCCAGGAGCTGGGTTTCGTTATACCTGGGTGAATTGGAACAAACGCGGTATTGAGAAATATCTGCTTCTAAAACCAAAACGGAGCTACCTAACAGAACGGTCTTTAATATGTGCATTCAATTTACGGAGTTAAACTGATGTGTGTTTGCAGGAGTTTCTAAACCCTTTCTGTGAAGAAGTGGAAAACGCATTTTCCCAGCCAAATCCAGGCATTCAAGAAATAGCTGGAAATCTCCGTCTGAAACACAAAAAGAACGTATCTTGCAAACTGCTCTACTGGGTGTTCGCTCAGCTAAGGGAGTTGAATCCGCCTTCAGAATCAGAGAGTGAGAAGCACGGTTCTTCCAGGAGCTTGGTTTCGTTATACCCGGGTGCATTGGAACAAACGCGGTATTGAGAAATATCTGCTTCTAAAACCAAAACGGAGCTAACTAACAGAACGGTCTTCAATGTGTGCATTCAACTTACGGAGTTAAACTGATGTGTGTTTGCAGGAGTTTCTAAACCCTTTCTGTGAAGAACTGGAAAACGCATTTTCCCAGCCAAATCCAGGCATTCTAGAAATAGCTGGAAATCTCCGTCTAAAACACAAAAAGAACGTATCTTGCAAACTGCTCTGCTGGGTGTTCGCTCAGCTAAGGGAGTTGAATCCGCCTTCAGAATCAGAGAGTGAGAAGCACGGTTCTTCCAGGAGCTGGGTTTCTTAATACCCGGGTGAATTGGAACAAACGCGGTATTGAGAAATATCTGCTTCTAAAACCAAAACGGAGCTACCTAACAGAACGGTCTTCAATGTGTGCATTCAACTTACGGAGTTAAACTGATGTGTGTTTGCAGGAGTTTCTAAACCCTTTCTGTGAAGAAGTGGAAAACGCATTTTCCCAGCCAAATCCAGGCATTCAAGAAATAGCTGGAAATCTCCTTCTAAAACACAAAAAGAACGTATCTTGCAAACTGCTCTGCTGGGTGTTCGCTCAGCTAAGGGAGTTGAATCCGCCTTCAGAATCAGAGAGTGAGAAGCACGGTTCTTCCAGGAGCTCGGTTTCGTTATACCCGGGTGCATTGGAACAAACGCGGTATTGAGAAATATCTGCTTCTAAAACCAAAACGGAGCTACCTAACAGAACGGTCTTCAATGTGTGCCTTCAACTTACGGAGTTAAACTGATGTGTGTTTGCAGGAGTTTCTAAACCCTTTCTGTGAAGAAGTGGAAAACGCATTTCCCCAGCCAAATCCAGGCATTCTAGAAATAGCTGGAAATCTCCGTCTAAAACACAAAAAGAACGTATCTTGCAAACTGTTCTGCTGGGTGTTCGCTCAGCTAAGGGTGTTGAATCCGCCTTCAGAATCAGAGAGTTAGAAGCACGGTTCTTCCAGGAGCTGGGTTTCGTAATACCCGGGTGAATTGGAACAAACGCGGTATTGAGAAATATCTGCTTCTAAAACCAAAACGGAGCTACCTAACAGAACGGTCTTCAATGTGTGCATTCAACTTACGGAGTTAAACTGATGTGTGTTTGCAGGAGTTTCTAAACCCTTTCTGTGAAGAAGTGGAAAACGCATTTTCCCAGCCAAATCAAGGCATTCAAGAAATAGATGGAAATCTCCGTCTAAAACACAAAAAGAACGTATCTTGCAAACTGCTCTGCTGGGTGTTCGCTCAGCTAAGGGAGTTGAATCCGCCTTCAGAATCAGAGAGTGAGAAGCACGGTTCTTCCAGGAGCTGGGTTTTGTAATACCCGGGTGAGCTGGAACAAACGCGGTATTGAGAAATATCTGCTTCTAAAACCAAAACGGAGCTACCTAACAGAACGGTCTTCAATGTGTGCATTCAACTTACGGAGTTAAACTGATGTGTGTTTGCAGGAGTTTCTAAACCCTTTCTGTGAAGAAGTGGAAAACGCATTTTCCCAGCCAAATCCAGGCATTGAAGAAATAGCTGGAAATCTCCGTTTAAAACACAAAAAGAACGTATCTTGCAAACTGTTCTGCTGGGTGTTCGCTCAGCTAAGGGAGTTGAATCCGCCTTCAGAATCAGAGAGTGAGAAACACGGTTCTTCCAGGAGCTGGGTTTCGTAATACCCGGGTGAATTGGAACAAACGCGGTATTGAGAAATATCTGCTTCTAAAACCAAAACGGAGCTACCTAACAGAACGGTCTTCAATGTGTGCATTCAGCTTACGGAGTTAAACTGATGTGTGTTTGCAGGAGTTTCTAAACCCTTTCTGTGAAGAAGTGGAAAACGCATTTTCCCAGCCAAATCCAGGCATTCAAGAAATAGCTGGAAATCTCCGTCTAAAACACAAAAAGAACGTATCTTGCAAACTGCTCTGCTGGGTGTTCGCTCAGCTAAGGGAGTTGAATCCGCCTTCAGAATCAGAGAGTGAGAAGCACGGTTTTTCCAGGAGCTGGGTTTCGTAATACCCGGGTGAATTGGAACAAACGCGGTATTGAGAAATATCTGCTTCTAAAACCAAAACGGAGCTACCTAACAGAACGGTCTTCAATGTGTGCATTCAACTTACAGAGTTAAACTGATGTGTTTTTGCAGGAGTTTCTAAACCCTTTCTGTGAAGAAGTGGAAAACGCATTTTCCCAGCCAAATCCAGGCATTCTAGAAATAGCTGGAAATCTCCGTCTAAAACACAAAAAGAACGTATCTTGCAAACTGTTCTGCTGGGTGTTCGCTCAGCTAAGGGAGTTGAATCCGCCTTCAGAATCAGAGAGTGAGAAGCACGGTTCTTCCAGGAGCTTGGTTTCGTTATACCCGGGTGAATTGGAACAAACGCGGTATTGAGAAATATCTGCTTCTAAAACCAAAACGGAGCTACCTAACAGAACGGTCTTCAATGTGTGCATTCAACTTACGGAGTTAAACTGATGTGTGTTTGCAGGAGTTTCTAAACCCTTTCTGTGAAGAAGTGGAAAACGCATTTTCCCAGCCAAATCCAGGCATTCAAGAAATAGCTGGAAATCTCCGTCTAAAACACAAAAAGAACGTATCTTGCAAACTGCTCTGCTGGCTGTTCGCTCAGCTAAGGGAGTTGAATCCGCCTTCAGAATCAGAGAGTGAGAAGCACGGTTCTTCCAGGAGCTTGGTTTCGTTATACCCGGGTGAATTGGAACAAACGCGGTATTGAGAAATATCTGCTTCTAAAACCAAAACGGAGCTACCTAACAGAACGGTCTTCAATGTGTGCATTCAACTTACGGAGTTAAACTGATGTGTGTTTGCAGGAGTTTCTAAACCCTTTCTGTGAAGAAGTGGAAAACGCATTTTCCCAGCCAAATCCAGGCATTCAAGAAATAGCTGGAAATCTCCGTCTAAAACACAAAAAGAACGTATCTTGCAAACTGCTCTGCTGGGTGTTCGCTCAGCTAAGGGAGTTGAATCCGCCTTCAGAATCAGAGAGTGAGAAGCACGGTTCTTCCAGGAGCTGGGTTTCGTTATACCCGGGTGAATAGGAACAAACGCGGTATTGAGAAATATCTGCTTCTCAAACCAAAACGGAGCTACCTAACAGAACGGTCTTCAATGTGTGCATTCAACTTACGGAGTTAAACTGATGTGTGTTTGCAGGAGTTTCTAAACCCTTTCTGTGAAGAAGTGGAAAACGCATTTTCCCAGCCAAATCCAGGCATTCAAGAAATAGCTGGAAATCTCCGTCTAAAACACAAAACGAACGTATCTTGCAAACTGCTCTGCTGGGTGTTCGCTCAGCTAAGGGAGTTGAATCCGCCTTCAGAATCAGAGAGTGAGAAGCACGGTTCTTCCAGGAGCTGGGTTTCGTTATACCTGGGTGAATTGGAACAAACGCGGTATTGAGAAATATCTGCTTCTAAAACCAAAACGGAGCTACCTAACAGAACGGTCTTTAATATGTGCATTCAATTTACGGAGTTAAACTGATGTGTGTTTGCAGGAGTTTCTAAACCCTTTCTGTGAAGAAGTGGAAAACGCATTTTCCCAGCCAAATCCAGGCATTCAAGAAATAGCTGGAAATCTCCGTCTGAAACACAAAAAGAACGTATCTTGCAAACTGCTCTACTGGGTGTTCGCTCAGCTAAGAAAGTTGAATCCGCCTTCAGAATCAGAGAGTGAGAAGCACGGTTCTTCCAGGAGCTTGGTTTCGTTATACCCGGGTGCATTGGAACAAACGCGGTATTGAGAAATATCTGCTTCTAAAACCAAAACGGAGCTAACTAACAGAACGGTCTTCAATGTGTGCATTCAACTTACGGAGTTAAACTGATGTGTGTTTGCAGGAGTTTCTAAACCCTTTCTGTGAAGAACTGGAAAACGCATTTTCCCAGCCAAATCCAGGCATTCTAGAAATAGCTGGAAATCTCCGTCTAAAACACAAAAAGAACGTATCTTGCAAACTGCTCTGCTGGGTGTTCGCTCAGCTAAGGGAGTTGAATCCGCCTTCAGAATCAGAGAGTGAGAAGCACGGTTCTTCCAGGAGCTGGGTTTCGTAATACCCGGGTGAATTGGAACAAACGCGGTATTGAGAAATATCTGCTTCTAAAACCAAAACGGAGCTACCTAACAGAACGGTCTTCAATGTGTGCATTCAACTTACAGAGTTAAACTGATGTGTGTTTGCAGGAGTTTCTAAACCCTTTCTGTGAAGAAGTGGAAAACGCATTTTCCCAGCCAAATCCAGGCATTCAAGAAATAGCTGGAAATCTCCGTCTGAAACACAAAAAGAACGTATCTTGCAAACTGCTCTACTGGGTGTTCGCTCAGCTAAGGGAGTTGAATCCGCCTTCAGAATCAGAGAGTGAGAAGCACGGTTCTTCCAGGAGCTTGGTTTCGTTATACCCGGGTGCATTGGAACAAACGCGGTATTGAGAAATATCTGCTTCTTAAACCAAAACGGAGCTAACTAACAGAACGGTCTTCAATGTGTGCATTCAACTTACGGAGTTAAACTGATGTGTGTTTGCAGGAGTTTCTAAACCCTTTCTGTGAAGAACTGGAAAACGCATTTTCCCAGCCAAATCCAGGCATTCTAGAAATAGCTGGAAATCTCCGTCTAAAACACAAAAAGAACGTATCTTGCAAACTGCTCTGCTGGGTGTTCGCTCAGCTAAGGGAGTTGAATCCGCCTTCAGAATCAGAGAGTGAGAAGCACGGTTCTTCCAGGAGCTGGGTTTCTTAATACCCGGGTGAATTGGAACAAACGCGGTATTGAGAAATATCTGCTTCTAAAACCAAAACGGAGCTACCTAACAGAACGGTCTTCAATGTGTGCATTCAACTTACGGAGTTAAACTGATGTGTGTTTGCAGGAGTTTCTAAACCCTTTCTGTGAAGAAGTGGAAAACGCATTTTCCCAGCCAAATCCAGGCATTCAAGAAATAGCTGGAAATCTCCTTCTAAAACACAAAAAGAACGTATCTTGCAAACTGCTCTGCTGGGTGTTCGCTCAGCTAAGGGAGTTGAATCCGCCTTCAGAATCAGAGAGTGAGAAGCACGGTTCTTCCAGGAGCTGGGTTTCGTTATACCCGGGTGCATTGGAACAAACGCGGTATTGAGAAATATCTGCTTCTAAAACCAAAACGGAGCTACCTAACAGAACGGTCTTCAATGTGTGCCTTCAACTTACGGAGTTAAACTGATGTGTGTTTGCAGGAGTTTCTAAACCCTTTCTGTGAAGAAGTGGAAAACGCATTTTCCCAGCCAAATCCAGGCATTCTAGAAATAGCTGGAAATCTCCGTCTAAAACACAAAAAGAACGTATCTTGCAAACTGTTCTGCTGGGTGTTCGCTCAGCTAAGGGAGTTGAATCCGCCTTCAGAATCAGAGAGTGAGAAGCACGGTTCTTCCAGGAGCTGGGTTTCGTAATACCCGGGTGAATTGGAACAAACGCGGTATTGAGAAATATCTGCTTCTAAAACCAAAACGGAGCTACCTAACAGAACGGTCTTCAATGTGTGCATTCAACTTACGGAGTTAAACTGATGTGTGTTTGCAGGAGTTTCTAAACCCTTTCTGTGAAGAAGTGGAAAACGCATTTTCCCAGCCAAATCAAGGCATTCAAGAAATAGCTGGAAATCTCCGTCTAAAACACAAAAAGAACGTATCTTGCAAACTGCTCTGCTGGGTGTTCGCTCAGCTAAGGGAGTTGAATCCGCCTTCAGAATCAGAGAGTGAGAAGCACGGTCCTTCCAGGAGCTGGGTTTCGTAATACCCGGGTGAATTGGAACAAACGCGGTATTGAGAAATATCTGCTTCTAAAACCAAAACGGAGCTACCTAACAGAACGGTCTTCAATGTGTGCATTCAACTTACGGAGTTAAACTGATGTGTGTTTGCAGGAGTTTCTAAACCCTTTCTGTGAAGAAGTGGAAAACGCATTTTCCCAGCCAAATCCAGGCATTCAAGAAATAGCTGGAAATCTCCGTCTAAAACACAAAAAGAACGTATCTTGCAAACTGCTCTGCTGGGTGTTCGCTCAGCTAAGGGAGTTGAATCCGCCTTCAGAATCAGAGAGTGAGAAGCACGGTTCTTCCAGGAGCTGGGTTTCGTAATACCCGGGTGAGCTGGAACAAACGCGGTATTGAGAAATATCTGCTTCTAAAACCAAAACGGAGCTACCTAACAGAACGGTCTTCAATGTGTGCATTCAACTTACGGAGGTAAACTGATGTGTGTTTGCAGGAGTTTCTAAACCCTTTCTGTGAAGAAGTGGAAAACGCATTTTCCCAGCCAAATCCAGGCATTCTAGAAATTGCTGGAAATCTCCGTCTAAAACACAAAAAGAACGTATCTTGCAAACTGTTCTGCTGGGTGTTCGCTCAGCTAAGGGAGTTGAATCCGCCTTCAGAATCAGAGAGTGAGAAGCACGGTTCTTCCAGGAGCTTGGTTTCATTATACCCGGGTGAATTGGAACAAACGCGGTATTGAGAAATATTTGCTTCTAAAACCAAAACGGAGCTACCTAACAGAACGGTCTTCAATGTGTGCATTCAACTTACGGAGTTAAACTGATGTGTGTTTGCAGGAGTTTCTAAACCCTTTCTGTGAAGAAGTGGAAAACGCATTTTCCCAGCCAAATCCAGGCATTCAAGAAATAGCTGGAAATCTCGGTCTAAAACACAAAAAGAACGTATCTTGCAAACTGCTCTGCTGGCTGTTCGCTCAGCTAAGGGAGTTGAATCCGCCTTCAGAATCAGAGAGTGAGAAGCACGGTTCTTCCAGGAGCTGGGTTTCGTTATACCTGGGTGAATTGGAACAAACGCGGTATTGAGAAATATCTGCTTCTAAAACCAAAACGGAGCTACCTAACAGAACGGTCTTTAATATGTGCATTCAATTTACGGAGTTAAACTGATGTGTGTTTGCAGGAGTTTCTAAACCCTTTCTGTGAAGAAGTGGAAAACGCATTTTCCCAGCCAAATCCAGGCATTCAAGAAATAGCTGGAAATCTCCGTCTGAAACACAAAAAGAACGTATCTTGCAAACTGCTCTACTGGGTGTTCGCTCAGCTAAGGGAGTTGAATCCGCCTTCAGAATCAGAGAGTGAGAAGCACGGTTCTTCCAGGAGCTTGGTTTCGTTATACCCGGGTGCATTGGAACAAACGCGGTATTGAGAAATATCTGCTTCTAAAACCAAAACGGAGCTAACTAACAGAACGGTCTTCAATGTGTGCATTCAACTTACGGAGTTAAACTGATGTGTGTTTGCAGGAGTTTCTAAACCCTTTCTGTGAAGAACTAAAAAACGCATTTTCCCAGCCAAATCCAGGCATTCTAGAAATAGCTGGAAATCTCCGTCTAAAACACAAAAAGAACGTATCTTGCAAACTGCTCTGCTGGGTGTTCGCTCAGCTAAGGGAGTTGAATCCGCCTTCAGAATCAGAGAGTGAGAAGCACGGTTCTTCCAGGAGCTGGGTTTCTTAATACCCGGGTGAATTGGAACAAACGCGGTATTGAGAAATATCTGCTTCTAAAACCAAAACGGAGCTACCTAACAGAACGGTCTTCAATGTGTGCATTCAACTTACGGAGTTAAACTGATGTGTGTTTGCAGGAGTTTCTAAACCCTTTCTGTGAAGAAGTGGAAAACGCATTTTCCCAGCCAAATCCAGGCATTCAAGAAATAGCTGGAAATCTCCTTCTAAAACACAAAAAGAACGTATCTTGCAAACTGCTCTGCTGGGTGTTCGCTCAGCTAAGGGAGTTGAATCCGCCTTCAGAATCAGAGAGTGAGAAGCACGGTTCTTCCAGGAGCTGGGTTTCGTTATACCCGGGTGCATTGGAACAAACGCGGTATTGAGAAATATCTGCTTCTAAAACCAAAACGGAGCTACCTAACAGAACGGTCTTCAATGTGTGCCTTCAACTTACGGAGTTAAACTGATGTGTGTTTGCAGGAGTTTCTAAACCCTTTCTGTGAAGAAGTGGAAAACGCATTTCCCCAGCCAAATCCAGGCATTCTAGAAATAGCTGGAAATCTCCGTCTAAAACACAAAAAGAACGTATCTTGCAAACTGTTCTGCTGGGTGTTCGCTCAGCTAAGGGAGTTGAATCCGCCTTCAGAATCAGAGAGTGAGAAGCACGGTTCTTCCAGGAGCTGGGTTTCGTAATACCCGGGTGAATTGGAACAAACGCGGTATTGAGAAATATCTGCTTCTAAAACCAAAACGGAGCTACCTAACAGAACGGTCTTCAATGTGTGCATTCAACTTACGGAGTTAAACTGATGTGTGTTTGCAGGAGTTTCTAAACCCTTTCTGTGAAGAAGTGGAAAACGCATTTTCCCAGCCAAATCAAGGCATTCAAGAAATAGAAGGAAATCTCCGTCTAAAACACAAAAAGAACGTATCTTGCAAACTGCTCTGCTGGGTGTTCGCTCAGCTAAGGGAGTTGAATCCGCCTTCAGAATCAGAGAGTGAGAAGCACGGTTCTTCCAGGAGCTGGGTTTTGTAATACCCGGGTGAGCTGGAACAAACGCGGTATTGAGAAATATCTGCTTCTAAAACCAAAACGGAGCTACCTAACAGAACGGTCTTCAATGTGTGCATTCAACTTACGGAGTTAAACTGATGTGTGTTTGCAGGAGTTTCTAAACCCTTTCTGTGAAGAAGTGGAAAACGCATTTTCCCAGCCAAATCCAGGCATTCTAGAAATTGCTGGAAATCTCCGTCTAAAACACAAAAAGAACGTATCTTGCAAACTGTTCTGCTGGGTGTTCGCTCAGCTAAGGGAGTTGAATCCGCCTTCAGAATCAGAGAGTGAGAAGCACGGTTCTTCCAGGAGCTTGGTTTCGTTATACCCGGGTGAATTGGAACAAACGCGGTATTGAGAAATATTTGCTTCTAAAACCAAAACGGAGCTACCTAACAGAACGGTCTTCAATGTGTGCATTCAACTTACAAAGTTAAACTGATGTGTGTTTGCAGGAGTTTCTAAACCCTTTCTGTGAAGAAGTGGAAAACGCATTTTCCCAGCCAAATCCAGGCATTCAAGAAATAGCTGGAAATCTCGGTCTAAAACACAAAAAGAACGTATCTTGCAAACTGCTCTGCTGGCTGTTCGCTCAGCTAAGGGAGTTGAATCCGCCTTCAGAATCAGAGAGTGAGAAGCACGATTCTTCCAGGAGCTTGGTTTCGTTATACGCGGGTGAATTGGAACAATTGCGGTATTGAGAAATATCTGCTTCTAAAACCAAAACGGAGCTACCTAACAGAACGGTCTTCAATGTGTGCATTCAACTTACGGAGTTAAACTGATGTGTGTTTGCAGGAGTTTCTAAACCCTTTCTGTGAAGAAGTGGAAAACGCATTTTCCCAGCCAAATCCAGGCATTGAAGAAATAGCTGGAAATCTCCGTCTCAAACACAATAAGAACGTATCTTGCAAACTGTTCTGCTGGGTGTTCGCTCAGCTAAGGGAGTTGAATCCGCCTTCAGAATCAGAGAGTGAGAAGCACGGTTCTTCCAGGAGCTGGGTTTCGTAATACCCGGGTGAATTGGAACAAACGCGGTATTGAGAAATATCTGCTTCTAAAACCAAAACGGAGCTACCTAACAGAACGGTCTTCAATGTGTGCATTCAGCTTACGGAGTTAAACTGATGTGTGTTTGCAGGAGTTTCTAAACCCTTTCTGTGAAGAAGTGGAAAACGCATTTTCCCAGCCAAATCCAGGCATTCAAGAAATAGCTGGAAATCTCCGTCTAAAACACAAAAAGAACGTATCTTGCAAACTGCTCTGCTGGGTGTTCGCTCAGCTAAGGGAGTTGAATCCGCCTTCAGAATCAGAGAGTGAGAAGCACGGTTCTTCCAGGAGCTGGGTTTCGTAATACACGGGTGAATTGGAACAAACGCGGTATTGAGAAATATCTGCTTCTAAAACCAAAACGGAGCTACCTAACAGAACGGTCTTCAATGTGTGCATTCAACTTACAGAGTTAAACTGATGTGTGTTTGCAGGAGTTTCTAAACCCTTTCTGTGAAGAAGTGGAAAACGCATTTTCCCAGCCAAATCCAGGCATTCAAGAAATAGCTGGAAATCTCCGTCTGAAACACAAAAAGAACGTATCTTGCAAACTGCTCTACTGGGTGTTCGCTCAGCTAAGGGAGTTGAATCCGCCTTCAGAATCAGAGAGTGAGAAGCACGGTTCTTCCAGGAGCTTGGTTTCGTTATACCCGGGTGCATTGGAACAAACGCGGTATTGAGAAATATCTGCTTCTAAAACCAAAACGGAGCTAACTAACAGAACGGTCTTCAATGTGTGCATTCAACTTACGGAGTTAAACTGATGTGTGTTTGCAGGAGTTTCTAAACCCTTTCTGTGAAGAACTGGAAAACGCATTTTCCCAGCCAAATCCAGGCATTCTAGAAATAGCTGGAAATCTCCGTCTAAAACACAAAAAGAACGTATCTTGCAAACTGCTCTGCTGGGTGTTCGCTCAGCTAAGGGAGTTGAATCCGCCTTCAGAATCAGAGAGTGAGAAGCACGGTTCTTCCAGGAGCTGGGTTTCTTAATACCCGGGTGAATTGGAACAAACGCGGTATTGAGAAATATCTGCTTCTAAAACCAAAACGGAGCTACCTAACAGAACGGTCTTCAATGTGTGCATTCAACTTACGGAGTTAAACTGATGTGTGTTTGCAGGAGTTTCTAAACCCTTTCTGTGAAGAAGTGGAAAACGCATTTTCCCAGCCAAATCCAGGCATTCAAGAAATAGCTGGAAATCTCCTTCTAAAACACAAAAAGAACGTATCTTGCAAACTGCTCTGCTGGGTGTTCGCTCAGCTAAGGGAGTTGAATCCGCCTTCAGAATCAGAGAGTGAGAAGCACGGTTCTTCCAGGAGCTGGGTTTCGTTATATTCGGGTGAATTGGAACAAACGCGGTATTGAGAAATATCTGCTTCTAAAACCAAAACGGAGCTACCTAACAGAACGGTCTTCAATGTGTGCATTCAACTTACGGAGTTAAACTGATGTGTGTTTGCAGGAGTTTCTAAACCCTTTCTGTGAAGAAGTGGAAAACGCATTTTCCCAGCCAAATCAAGGCATTCAAGAAATAGCTGGAAATCTCCGTCTAAAACACAAAAAGAACGTATCTTGCAAACTGCTCTGCTGGGTGTTCGCTCAGCTAAGGGAGTTGAATCCGCCTTCAGAATCAGAGAGTGAGAAGCACGGTCCTTCCAGGAGCTGGGTTTCGTAATACCCGGGTGAATTGGAACAAACGCGGTATTGAGAAATATCTGCTTCTAAAACCAAAACGGAGCTACCTAACAGAACGGTCTTCAATGTGTGCATTCAACTTACGGAGTTAAACTGATGTGTGTTTGCAGGAGTTTCTAAACCCTTTCTGTGAAGAAGTGGAAAACGCATTTTCCCAGCCAAATCCAGGCATTCAAGAAATAGCTGGAAATCTCCGTCTAAAACACAAAAAGAACGTATCTTGCAAACTGCTCTGCTGGGTGTTCGCTCAGCTAAGGGAGTTGAATCCGCCTTCAGAATCAGAGAGTGAGAAGCACGGTTCTTCCAGGAGCTGGGTTTCGTAATACCCGGGTGAGCTGGAACAAACGCGGTATTGAGAAATATCTGCTTCTAAAACCAAAACGGAGCTACCTAACAGAACGGTCTTCAATGTGTGCATTCAACTTACGGAGTTAAACTGATGTGTGTTTGCAGGAGTTTCTAAACCCTTTCTGTGAAGAAGTGGAAAACGCATTTTCCCAGCCAAATCCAGGCATTCTAGAAATTGCTGGAAATCTCCGTCTAAAACACAAAAAGAACGTATCTTGCAAACTGTTCTGCTGGGTGTTCGCTCAGCTAAGGGAGTTGAATCCGCCTTCAGAATCAGAGAGTGAGAAGCACGGTTCTTCCAGGAGCTTGGTTTCATTATACCCGGGTGAATTGGAACAAACGCGGTATTGAGAAATATTTGCTTCTAAAACCAAAACGGAGCTACCTAACAGAACGGTCTTCAATGTGTGCATTCAACTTACGGAGTTAAACTGATGTGTGTTTGCAGGAGTTTCTAAACCCTTTCTGTGAAGAAGTGGAAAACGCATTTTCCCAGCCAAATCCAGGCATTCAAGAAATAGCTGGAAATCTCGGTCTAAAACACAAAAAGAACGTATCTTGCAAACTGCTCTGCTGGCTGTTCGCTCAGCTAAGGGAGTTGAATCCGCCTTCAGAATCAGAGAGTGAGAAGCACGGTTCTTCCAGGAGCTTGGTTTCGTTATACGCGGGTGAATTGGAACAAACGCGGTATTGAGAAATATCTGCTTCTAAAACCAAAACGGAGCTACCTAACAGAACGGTCTTCAATGTGTGCATTCAACTTACGGAGTTAAACTGATGTGTGTTTGCAGGAGTTTCTAAACCCTTTCTGTGAAGAAGTGGAAAACGCATTTTCCCAGCCAAATCCAGGCATTGAAGAAATAGCTGGAAATCTCCGTCTAAAACACAAAAAGAACGTATCTTGCAAACTGTTCTGCTGGGTGTTCGCTCAGCTAAGGGAGTTGAATCCGCCTTCAGAATCAGAGAGTGAGAAGCACGGTTCTTCCAGGAGCTGGGTTTCGTAATACCCGGGTGAATTGGAACAAACGCGGTATTGAGAAATATCTGCTTCTAAAACCAAAACGGAGCTACCTAACAGAACGGTCTTCAATGTGTGCATTCAGCTTACGGAGTTAAACTGATGTGTGTTTGCAGGAGTTTCTAAACCCTTTCTGTGAAGAAGTGGAAAACGCATTTTCCCAGCCAAATCCAGGCATTCAAGAAATAGCTGGAAATCTCCGTCTAAAACACAAAAAGAACGTATCTTGCAAACTGCTCTGCTGGGTGTTCGCTCAGCTAAGGGAGTTGAATCCGCCTTCAGAATCAGAGAGTGAGAAGCACGGTTCTTCCAGGAGCTGGGTTTCGTAATACCCGGGTGAATTGGAACAAACGCGGTATTGAGAAATATCTGCTTCTAAAACCAAAACGGAGCTACCTAACAGAACGGTCTTCAATGTGTGCATTCAACTTACAGAGTTAAACTGATGTGTGTTTGCAGGAGTTTCTAAACCCTTTCTGTGAAGAAGTGGAAAACGCATTTTCCCAGCCAAATCCAGGCATTCTAGAAATAGCTGGAAATCTCCGTCTAAAACACAAAAAGAACGTATCTTGCAAACTGTTCTGCTGGGTGTTCGCTCAGCTAAGGGAGTTGAATCCGCCTTCAGAATCAGAGAGTGAGAAGCACGGTTCTTCCAGGAGCTTGGTTTCGTTATACCCGGGTGCATTGGAACAAACGCGGTATTGAGAAATATCTGCTTCTAAAACCAAAACGGAGCTACCTAACAGAACGGTCTTCAATGTGTGCATTCAACTTACGGAGTTAAACTGATGTGTGTTTGCAGGAGTTTCTAAACCCTTTCTGTGAAGAAGTGGAAAACGCATTTTCCCAGCCAAATCCAGGCATTCAAGAAATAGCTGGAAATCTCCTTCTAAAACACAAAAAGAACGTATCTTGCAAACTGCTCTGCTGGGTGTTCACTCAGCTAACGGAGTTGAATCCGCCTTCAGAATCAGAGAGTGAGAAGCACGGTTCTTCCAGGAGCTGGGTTTCGTTATACCCGGGTGCATTGGAACAAACGCGGTATTGAGAAATATCTGCTTCTAAAACCAAAATGGAGCTACCTAACAGAACGGTCTTCAATGTGTGCCTTCAACTTACGGAGTTAAACTGATGTGTGTTTGCAGGAGTTTCTAAACCCTTTCTGTGAAGAAGTGGAAAACGCATTTTCCCAGCCAAATCCAGGCATTCAAGAAATAGCTGGAAATCTCCGTCTAAAACACAAAAAGAACGTATCTTGCAAACTGCTCTGCTGGGTGTTCGCTCAGCTAAGGGAGTTGAATCCGCCTTCAGAATCAGAGAGTGAGAAGCACGGTTCTTCCAGGAGCTGGATTTCGTAATACCCGGGTGAATTGGAACAAACGCGGTATTGAGAAATATCTGCTTCTAAAACCAAAACGGAGCTACCTAACAGAACGGTCTTCAATGTGTGCATTCAACTTACGGAGTTAAACTGATGTGTGTTTGCAGGAGTTTCTAAACCCTTTCTGTGAAGAAGTGGAAAACGCATTTTCCCAGCCAAATCCAGGCATTCAAGAAATAGCTGGAAATCTCCGTCTAAAACACAAAAGAACGTATCT
Organism: Callithrix jacchus; assembly: GCF_049354715.1. Taxonomy (NCBI): domain Eukaryota; kingdom Metazoa; phylum Chordata; class Mammalia; order Primates; family Cebidae; genus Callithrix; species Callithrix jacchus. The sequence continues at coordinate 12,997,950 of NC_133525.1, read as the reverse complement.
TGCAAACTGCTCTGCTGGGTGTTCGCTCAGCTAAGGGAGTTGAATCCGCCTTCAGAATCAGAGAGTGAGAAGCACGGTTCTTCCAGGAGCTTGGTTTCGTTATACCCGGGTGAATTGGAACAAACGCGGTATTGAGAAATATTTGCTTCTAAAACCAAAACGGAGCTACCTAACAGAACGGTCTTCAATGTGTGCATTCAACTTACAAAGTTAAACTGATGTGTGTTTGCAGGAGTTTCTAAACCCTTTCTGTGAAGAAGTGGAAAACGCATTTTCACAGCCAAATCCAGGCATTCAAGAAATAGCTGGAAATCTCGGTCTAAAACACAAAAAGAACGTATCTTGCAAACTGCTCTGCTGGCTGTTCGCTCAGCTAAGGGAGTTGAATCCGCCTTCAGAATCAGAGAGTGAGAAGCACGGTTCTTGCAGGAGCTTGGTTTCGTTATACGCGGGTGAATTGGAACAAACGCGGTATTGAGAAATATCTGCTTCTAAAATCAAAACGGAGCTACCTAACAGAACGGTCTTCAATGTGTGCATTCAACTTACGGAGTTAAACTGATGTGTGTTTGCAGGAGTTTCTAAACCCTTTCTGTGAAGAAGTGGAAAACGCATTTTCCCAGCCAAATCCAGGCATTGAAGAAATAGCTGGAAATCTCCGTCTCAAACACAAAAAGAACGTATCTTGCAAACTGTTCTGCTGGGTGTTCGCTCAGCTAAGGGAGTTGAATCCGCCTTCAGAATCAGAGAGTGAGAAGCACGGTTCTTCCAGGAGCTGGGTTTCGTAATACCCGGGTGAATTGGAACAAACGCGGTATTGAGAAATATCTGCTTCTAAAACCAAAACGGAGCTACCTAACAGAACGGTCTTCAATGTGTGCATTCAGCTTACGGAGTTAAACTGATGTGTGTTTGCAGGAGTTTCTAAACCCTTTCTGTGAAGAAGTGGAAAACGCATTTTCCCAGCCAAATCCAGGCATTCAAGAAATAGCTGGAAATCTCCGTCTAAAACACAAAAAGAACGTATCTTGCAAACTGCTCTGCTGGGTGTTCGCTCAGCTAAGGGAGTTGAATCCGCCTTCAGAATCAGAGAGTGAGAAGCACGGTTCTTCCAGGAGCTGGGTTTCGTAATACCCGGGTGAATTGGAACAAACGCGGTATTGAGAAATATCTGCTTCTAAAACCAAAACGGAGCTACCTAACAGAACGGTCTTCAATGTGTGCATTCAACTTACAGAGTTAAACTGATGTGTGTTTGCAGGAGTTTCTAAACCCTTTCTGTGAAGAAGTGGAAAACGCATTTTCCCAGCCAAATCCAGGCATTCAAGAAATAGCTGGAAATCTCCGTCTGAAACACAAAAAGAACGTATCTTGCAAACTGCTCTACTGGGTGTTCGCTCAGCTAAGGGAGTTGAATCCGCCTTCAGAATCAGAGAGTGAGAAGCACGGTTCTTCCAGGAGCTTGGTTTCGTTATACCCGGGTGCATTGGAACAAACGCGGTATTGAGAAATATCTGCTTCTAAAACCAAAACGGAGCTAACTAACAGAACGGTCTTCAATGTGTGCATTCAACTTACGGAGTTAAACTGATGTGTGTTTGCAGGAGTTTCTAAACCCTTTCTGTGAAGAACTGGAAAACGCATTTTCCCAGCCAAATCCAGGCATTCTAGAAATAGCTGGAAATCTCCGTCTAAAACACAAAAAGAACGTATCTTGCAAACTGCTCTGCTGGGTGTTCGCTCAGCTAAGGGAGTTGAATCCGCCTTCAGAATCAGAGAGTGAGAAGCACGGTTCTTCCAGGAGCTGGGTTTCTTAATACCCGGGTGAATTGGAACAAACGCGGTATTGAGAAATATCTGCTTCTAAAACCAAAACGGAGCTACCTAACAGAACGGTCTTCAATGTGTGCATTCAACTTACGGAGTTAAACTGATGTGTGTTTGCAGGAGTTTCTAAACCCTTTCTGTGAAGAAGTGGAAAACGCATTTTCCCAGCCAAATCCAGGCATTCAAGAAATAGCTGGAAATCTCCTTCTAAAACACAAAAAGAACGTATCTTGCAAACTGCTCTGCTGGGTGTTCGCTCAGCTAAGGGAGTTGAATCCGCCTTCAGAATCAGAGAGTGAGAAGCACGGTTCTTCCAGGAGCTGGGTTTCGTTATACCCGGGTGCATTGGAACAAACGCGGTATTGAGAAATATCTGCTTCTAAAACCAAAACGGAGCTACCTAACAGAACGGTCTTCAATGTGTCCCTTCAACTTACGGAGTTAAACTGATGTGTGTTTGCAGGAGTTTCTAAACCCTTTCTGTGAAGAAGTGGAAAACGCATTTTCCCAGCCAAATCCAGGCATTCTAGAAATAGCTGGAAATCTCCGTCTAAAACACAAAAAGAACGTATCTTGCAAACTGTTCTGCTGGGTGTTCGCTCAGCTAAGGGAGTTGAATCCGCCTTCAGAATCAGAGAGTGAGAAGCACGGTTCTTCCAGGAGCTGGGTTTCGTTATACCTGGGTGAATTGGAACAAACGCGGTATTGAGAAATATCTGCTTCTCAAACCAAAACGGAGCTACCTAACAGAACGGTCTTCAATGTGTGCATTCAACTTACGGAGTTAAACTGATGTGTGTTTGCAGGAGTTTCTAAACCCTTTCTGTGAAGAAGTGGAAAACGCATTTTCCCAGCCAAATCCAGGCATTCAAGAAATAGCTGGAAATCTCCGTCTAAAACACAAAAAGAACGTATCTTGCAAACTGCTCTGCTGGGTGTTCGCTCAGCTAAGGGAGTTGAATCCGCCTTCAGAATCAGAGAGTGAGAAGCACGGTTCTTCCAGGAGCTGGGTTTCGTTATACCCGGGTGCATTGGAACAAACGCGGTATTGAGAAATATCTGCTTCTAAAACCAAAACGGAGCTACCTAACAGAACGGTCTTCAATGTGTGCCTTCAACTTCCGGAGTTAAACTGATGTGTGTTTGCAGGAGTTTCTAAACCCTTTCTGTGAAGAAGTGGAAAACGCATTTTCCCAGCCAAATCCAGGCATTCAAGAAATAGCTGGAAATCTCCGTCTAAAACACAAAAAGAACGTATCTTGCAAACTGCTCTGCTGGGTGTTCGCTCAGCTAAGGGAGTTGAATCCGCCTTCAGAATCAGAGAGTGAGAAGCACGGTTCTTCCAGGAGCTGGGTTTCGTAATACCCGGGTTAACTGGAACAAACGCGGTATTGAGAAATATCTGCTTCTAAAACCAAAACGGAGCTACCTAACAGAACGGTCTTCAATGTGTGCATTCAACTTACGGAGTTAAACTGATGTGTGTTTGCAGGAGTTTCTAAACCCTTTCTGTGAAGAAGTGGAAAACGCATTTTCCCAGCCAAATCCAGGCATTCAAGAAATAGCAGGAAATCTCCGTCTAAAACACAAAAAGAACGTATCTTGCAAACTGCTCTGCTGGGTGTTCGCTCAGCTAAGGGAGTTGAATCCGCCTTCAGAATCAGAGAGTGAGAAGCACGGTTCTTCCAGGACTTGGATTTCGTAATACCCGGGTGAATTGGAACAAACGCGGTATTGAGAAATATCTGCTTCTAAAACCAAAACGGAGCTACCTAACAGAACGGTCTTCAATGTGTCCATTCAACTTACGGAGTTAAACTGATGTGTGTTTGCAGGAGTTTCTAAACCCTTTCTGTGAAGAAGTGGAAAACGCATTTTCCCAGCCAAATCCAGGCATTCAAGAAATAGCTGGAAATCTCCGTCTAAAACACAAAAAGAACGTATCTTGCAAACTGTTCTGCTGGGTGTTCGCTCAGCTAAGGGAGTTGAATCCGCCTTCATAATCAGAGAGTGAGAAGCACGGTTCTTCCAGGAGCTGGGTTTCGTAATACCCGGGTGAGCTGGAACAAACGCGGTATTGAGAAATATCTGCTTCTAAAACCAAAACGGAGCTACCTAACAGAACGGTCTTCAATGTGTGCATTCAACTTACGGAGTTAAACTGATGTGTGTTTGCAGGAGTTTCTAAACCCTTTCTGTGAAGAAGTGGAAAACGCATTTTCCCAGCCAAATACAGGCATTCAAGAAATAGCTGGAAATCTCCGTCTAAAACACAAAAAGAACGTATCTTGCAAACTGCTCTGCTGGGTGTTCGCTCAGCTAAGGGAGTTGAATCCGCCTTCAGAATCAGAGAGTGAGAAGCACGGTTCTTCCAGGAGCTGGGTTTCGTTATACCTGGGTGAATCGGAACAAACGCGGTATTGAGAAATATCTGCTTCTAAAACCAAAACGGAGCTACCTAACAGAACGGTCTTCAATGTGTGCATTCAACTTACGGAGTTAAACTGATGTGTGTTTGCAGGAGTTTCTAAACCCTTTCTGTGAAGAAGTGGAAAACGCATTTTCCCAGCCAAATCCAGGCATTCAAGAAATAGCTGGAAATCTCCGTCTAAAACACAAAAAGAACGTATCTTGCAAACTGCTCTGCTGGGTGTTCGCTCAGCTAAGGGAGTTGAATCCGCCTTCAGAATCAGAGAGTGAGAAGCACGGTTCTTCCAGGAGCTGGATTTCGTAATACCCGGGTGAATTGGAACAAACGCGGTATTGAGAAATATCTGCTTCTAAAACCAAAACGGAGCTAACTAACAGAACGGTCTTCAATGTGTGCATTCAACTTACGGAGTTAAACTGATGTGTGTTTGCAGGAGTTTCTAAACCCTTTCTGTGAAGAAGTGGAAAACGCATTTTCCCAGCCAAATCCAGGCATTCAAGAAATAGCTGGAAATCTCCGTCTAAAACACAAAAAGAACGTATCTTGCAAACTGCTCTGCTGGGTGTTCGCTCAGCTAAGGGAGTTGAATCCGCCTTCAGAATCAGAGAGTGAGAAGCACGGTTCTTCCAGGAGCTGGGTTTCGTTATACCTGGGTGAATCGGAACAAACGCGGTATTGAGAAATATCTGCTTCTAAAACCAAAACGGAGCTACCTAACAGAACCGTCTTCAATGTGTGCATTCAACTTACGGAGTTAAACTGATGTGTGTTTGCAGGAGTTTCTAAACCCTTTCTGTGAAGAAGTGGAAAACGCATTTTCCCAGCCAAATCCAGGTATTCAAGAAATAGCTGGAAATCTCCGTCTGAAACACAAAAAGAACGTATCTTGCAAACTGCTCTGCTGGGTGTTCGCTCAGCTAAGGGAGTTGAATCCGCCTTCAGAATCAGAGAGTGAGAAGCACGGTTCTTCCAGGAGCTTGGTTTCGTTATACCCGGGTGCATTGGAACAAACGCGGTATTGAGAAATATCTGCTCCTAAAACCAAAACGGAGCTAACTAACAGAACGGTCTTCAATGAGTGCATTCAACTTACGGAGTTAAACTGATGTGTGTTTGCAGGAGTTTCCAAACCCTTTCTGTGAAGAAGTGGAAAACGCATTTTCCCAGCCAAATCCAGGCATTCAAGAAATGCCTGGAAATCTCGGTCTAAAACACAAAAAGAACGTATCTTGCAAACTGCTCTGCTGGCTGTCCGCTCAGCTAAGGGAGTTGAATCCGCCTTCAGAATCAGAGAGTGAGAAGCACGGTTCTTCCAGAAGCTTGGTTTCGTTATACCCGGGTGAATTGGAACAAACGCGGTATTGAGAAATATCTGCTTCTAAAACCAAAACGGAGCTACCTAACAGAACGGTCTTCAATGTGTGCATTCAACTTACGGAGTTAAACTGATGTGTGTTTGCAGGAGTTTCTAAACCCTTTCTGTGAAGAAGTGGAAAACGCATTTTCCCAGCCAAATCCAGGCATTCAAGAAATAGCTGGAAATCTCCGTGTAAAACACAAAGAGAACGTATCTTGCAAACTGCTCTGCTGGGTGTTCGCTCAGCTAAAAGAGTTGACTGCGCCTTCAGAATCAGAGAGTGAGAAGCACGGTTCTTCCAGGAGCTGGATTTCATAATACCCGGGTGAATTGGAACAAACGCGGTATTGAGAAATATCTGCTTCTAAAACCAAAACGGAGCTACCTAACAGAACGGTCTTCAATGTGTGCATTCAACTTACGGAGTTAAACTGATGTGTGTTTGCAGGAGTTTCTAAACCCTTTCTGTGAAGAAGTTGAAAACGCATTTTCCCAGCCAAATCCAGGCATTCAAGAAATAGCTGGAAATCTCCGTCTAAAACACAAAAAGAACGTATCTTGCAAACTGCTCTGCTGGGTGTTCGCTCAGCTAAGGGAGTTGAATCCGCCTTCAGAATCAGAGAGTGAGAAGCACGGTTCTTCCAGGAGCTGGGTTTCGTTATACCTGGGTGAATTGGAACAAACGCGGTATTGAGAAATATCTGCTTCTAAAACCAAAACGGAGCTACCTAACAGAACGGTCTTCAATGTGTGCATTCAACTTACGGAGTTAAACTGATGTGTGTTTGCAGGAGTTTCTAAACCCTTTCTGTGAAGAAGTGGAAAACGCATTTTCCCAGCCAAATCCAGGCATTCAAGAAATAGCTGGAAATCTCCGTCTGAAACACAAAAAGAACGTATCTTGCAAACTGCTCTACTGGGTGTTCGCTCAGCTAAGGGAGTTGAATCCGCCTTCAGAATCAGAGAGTGAGAAGCACGGTTCTTCCAAGAGCTGGGTTTCGTTATACCCGGGTGCATTGGAACAAACGCGGTATTGAGAAATATCTGCTTCTAAAACCAAAACGGAGCTACCTAACAGAACGGTCTTCAATGTGTGCATTCAACTTACGGAGTTAAACTGATGTGTGTTTGCAGGAGTTTCTAAACCCTTTCTGTGAAGAAGTGGAAAACGCATTTTCCCAGCCAAATCCAGGCATTCAAGAAATAGCTGGAAATCTCCGTCTAAAACACAAAAAGAACGTATCTTGCAAACTGCTCTGCTGGGTGTTCGCTCAGCTAAGGGAGTGGAATCCGCCTTCAGAATCAGAGAGTGAGAAGCACGGTTCTTCCAGGAGCTGGGTTTCGTTATACCTGGGTGAATCGGAACAAACGCGGTATTGAGAAATATCTGCTTCTAAAACCAAAACGGAGCTACCTAACAGAACGGTCTTCAATGTGTGCATTCAACTTACGGAGTTAAACTGATGTGTGTTTGCAGGAGTTTCTAAACCCTTTCTGTGAAGAAGTGGAAAACGCATTTTCCCAGCCAAATCCAGGCATTCAAGAAATAGCTGGAAATCTCCGTCTCAAACACAAAAAGAACGTATCTTGCAAACTGCTCTGCTGGGTGTTCGCTCAGCTAAGGGAGTTGAATCCGCCTTCAGAATCAGAGAGTGAGAAGCACGGTTCTTCCAGGAGCTGGATTTCGTAATACCCGGGTGAATTGGAACAAACGCGGTATTGAGAAATATCTGCTTCTAAAACCAAAACGGAGCTAACTAACAGAACGGTCTTCAATGTGTGCATTCAACTTACGGAGTTAAACTGATGTGTGTTTGCAGGAGTTTCTAAACCCTTTCTGTGAAGAAGTGGAAAACGCATTTTCCCAGCCAAATCCAGGCATTCAAGAAATAGCTGGAAATCTCCGTCTAAAACACAAAAAGAACGTATCTTGCAAACTGCTCTGCTGGGTGTTCGCTCAGCTAAGGGAGTTGAATCCGCCTTCAGAATCAGAGAGTGAGAAGCACGGTTCTTCCAGGAGCTGGGTTTCGTAATACCCGGGTTAACTGGAACAAACGCGGTATTGAGAAATATCTGCTTCTAAAACCAAAACGGAGCTACCTAACAGAACGGTCTTCAATGTGTGCATTCAACTTACGGAGTTAAACTGATGTGTGTTTGCAGGAGTTTCTAAACCCTTTCTGTGAAGAAGTGGAAAACGCATTTTCCCAGCCAAATCCAGGCATTCAAGAAATAGCAGGAAATCTCCGTCTAAAACACAAAAAGAACGTATCTTGCAAACTGCTCTGCTGGGTGTTCGCTCAGCTAAGGGAGTTGAATCCGCCTTCAGAATCAGAGAGTGAGAAGCACGGTTCTTCCAGGACTTGGATTTCGTAATACCCGGGTGAATTGGAACAAACGCGGTATTGAGAAATATCTGCTTCTAAAACCAAAACGGAGCTACCTAACAGAACGGTCTTCAATGTGTCCATTCAACTTACGGAGTTAAACTGATGTGTGTTTGCAGGAGTTTCTAAACCCTTTCTGTGAAGAAGTGGAAAACGCATTTTCCCAGCCAAATCCAGGCATTCAAGAAATAGCTGGAAATCTCCGTCTAAAACACAAAAAGAACGTATCTTGCAAACTGTTCTGCTGGGTGTTCGCTCAGCTAAGGGAGTTGAATCCGCCTTCATAATCAGAGAGTGAGAAGCACGGTTCTTCCAGGAGCTGGGTTTCGTAATACCCGGGTGAGCTGGAACAAACGCGGTATTGAGAAATATCTGCTTCTAAAACCAAAACGGAGCTACCTAACAGAACGGTCTTCAATGTGTGCATTCAACTTACGGAGTTAAACTGATGTGTGTTTGCAGGAGTTTCTAAACCCTTTCTGTGAAGAAGTGGAAAACGCATTTTCCCAGCCAAATCCAGGCATTCAAGAAATAGCTGGAAATCTCCGTCTAAAACACAAAAAGAACGTATCTTGCAAACTGCTCTGCTGGGTGTTCGCTCAGCTAAGGGAGTTGAATCCGCCTTCAGAATCAGAGAGTGAGAAGCACGGTTCTTCCAGGAGCTGGGTTTCGTTATACCTGGGTGAATCGGAACAAACGCGGTATTGAGAAATATCTGCTTCTAAAACCAAAACGGAGCTACCTAACAGAACGGTCTTCAATGTGTGCATTCAACTTACGGAGTTAAACTGATGTGTGTTTGCAGGAGTTTCTAAACCCTTTCTGTGAAGAAGTGGAAAACGCATTTTCCCAGCCAAATCCAGGCATTCAAGAAATAGCTGGAAATCTCCGTCTAAAACACAAAAAGAACGTATCTTGCAAACTGCTCTGCTGGGTGTTCGCTCAGCTAAGGGAGTTGAATCCGCCTTCAGAATCAGAGAGTGAGAAGCACGGTTCTTCCAGGAGCTGGATTTCGTAATACCCGGGTGAATTGGAACAAACGCGGTATTGAGAAATATCTGCTTCTAAAACCAAAACGGAGCTAACTAACAGAACGGTCTTCAATGTGTGCATTCAACTTACGGAGTTAAACTGATGTGTGTTTGCAGGAGTTTCTAAACCCTTTCTGTGAAGAAGTGGAAAACGCATTTTCCCAGCCAAATCCAGGCATTCAAGAAATAGCTGGAAATCTCCGTCTAAAACACAAAAAGAACGTATCTTGCAAACTGCTCTGCTGGGTGTTCGCTCAGCTAAGGGAGTTGAATCCGCCTTCAGAATCAGAGAGTGAGAAGCACGGTTCTTCCAGGAGCTGGGTTTCGTTATACCTGGGTGAATCGGAACAAACGCGGTATTGAGAAATATCTGCTTCTAAAACCAAAACGGAGCTACCTAACAGAACCGTCTTCAATGTGTGCATTCAACTTACGGAGTTAAACTGATGTGTGTTTGCAGGAGTTTCTAAACCCTTTCTGTGAAGAAGTGGAAAACGCATTTTCCCAGCCAAATCCAGGTATTCAAGAAATAGCTGGAAATCTCCGTCTGAAACACAAAAAGAACGTATCTTGCAAACTGCTCTGCTGGGTGTTCGCTCAGCTAAGGGAGTTGAATCCGCCTTCAGAATCAGAGAGTGAGAAGCACGGTTCTTCCAGGAGCTTGGTTTCGTTATACCCGGGTGCATTGGAACAAACGCGGTATTGAGAAATATCTGCTTCTAAAACCAAAACGGAGCTAACTAACAGAACGGTCTTCAATGAGTGCATTCAACTTACGGAGTTAAACTGATGTGTGTTTGCAGGAGTTTCCAAACCCTTTCTGTGAAGAAGTGGAAAACGCATTTTCCCAGCCAAATCCAGGCATTCAAGAAATGCCTGGAAATCTCGGTCTAAAACACAAAAAGAACGTATCTTGCAAACTGCTCTGCTGGCTGTCCGCTCAGCTAAGGGAGTTGAATCCGCCTTCAGAATCAGAGAGTGAGAAGCACGGTTCTTCCAGGAGCTGGGTTTCGTTATACCCGGGTGCATGAAAACAAACGCGTTATTGAGAAATATCTGCTTCTAAAACCAAAACGGAGCTACCTAACAGAACGGTCTTCAATGTGTGCATTCAACTTACGGAGTTAAACTGATGTGTGTTTGCAGGAGTTTCTAAACCCTTTCTGTGAAGAAGTGGAAAACGCATTTTCCCAGCCAAATCCAGGCATTCAAGAAATAGCTGGAAATCTCCGTCTAAAACACAAAAAGAACGTATCTTGCAAACTGCTCTGCTGGGTGTTCGCTCAGCTAAGGGAGTTGAATCCGCCTTCAGAATCAGAGAGTGAGAAGCACGGTTCTTCCAGGAGCTGGGTTTCGTAATACCCGGGTTAACTGGAACAAACGCGGTATTGAGAAATATCTGCTTCTAAAACCAAAACGGAGCTACCTAACAGAACGGTCTTCAATGTGTGCATTCAACTTACGGAGTTAAACTGATGTGTGTTTGCAGGAGTTTCTAAACCCTTTCTGTGAAGAAGTGGAAAACGCATTTTCCCAGCCAAATCCAGGCATTCAAGAAATAGCAGGAAATCTCCGTCTAAAACACAAAAAGAACGTATCTTGCAAACTGCTCTGCTGGGTGTTCGCTCAGCTAAGGGAGTTGAATCCGCCTTCAGAATCAGAGAGTGAGAAGCACGGTTCTTCCAGGACTTGGATTTCGTAATACCCGGGTGAATTGGAACAAACGCGGTATTGAGAAATATCTGCTTCTAAAACCAAAACGGAGCTACCTAACAGAACGGTCTTCAATGTGTCCATTCAACTTACGGAGTTAAACTGATGTGTGTTTGCAGGAGTTTCTAAACCCTTTCTGTGAAGAAGTGGAAAACGCATTTTCCCAGCCAAATCCAGGCATTCAAGAAATAGCTGGAAATCTCCGTCTAAAACACAAAAAGAACGTATCTTGCAAACTGTTCTGCTGGGTGTTCGCTCAGCTAAGGGAGTTGAATCCGCCTTCATAATCAGAGAGTGAGAAGCACGGTTCTTCCAGGAGCTGGGTTTCGTAATACCCGGGTGAGCTGGAACAAACGCGGTATTGAGAAATATCTGCTTCTAAAACCAAAACGGAGCTACCTAACAGAACGGTCTTCAATGTGTGCATTCAACTTACGGAGTTAAACTGATGTGTGTTTGCAGGAGTTTCTAAACCCTTTCTGTGAAGAAGTGGAAAACGCATTTTCCCAGCCAAATACAGGCATTCAAGAAATAGCTGGAAATCTCCGTCTAAAACACAAAAAGAACGTATCTTGCAAACTGCTCTGCTGGGTGTTCGCTCAGCTAAGGGAGTTGAATCCGCCTTCAGAATCAGAGAGTGAGAAGCACGGTTCTTCCAGGAGCTGGGTTTCGTTATACCTGGGTGAATCGGAACAAACGCGGTATTGAGAAATATCTGCTTCTAAAACCAAAACGGAGCTACCTAACAGAACGGTCTTCAATGTGTGCATTCAACTTACGGAGTTAAACTGATGTGTGTTTGCAGGAGTTTCTAAACCCTTTCTGTGAAGAAGTGGAAAACGCATTTTCCCAGCCAAATCCAGGCATTCAAGAAATAGCTGGAAATCTCCGTCTAAAACACAAAAAGAACGTATCTTGCAAACTGCTCTGCTGGGTGTTCGCTCAGCTAAGGGAGTTGAATCCGCCTTCAGAATCAGAGAGTGAGAAGCACGGTTCTTCCAGGAGCTGGATTTCGTAATACCCGGGTGAATTGGAACAAACGCGGTATTGAGAAATATCTGCTTCTAAAACCAAAACGGAGCTAACTAACAGAACGGTCTTCAATGTGTGCATTCAACTTACGGAGTTAAACTGATGTGTGTTTGCAGGAGTTTCTAAACCCTTTCTGTGAAGAAGTGGAAAACGCATTTTCCCAGCCAAATCCAGGCATTCAAGAAATAGCTGGAAATCTCCGTCTAAAACACAAAAAGAACGTATCTTGCAAACTGCTCTGCTGGGTGTTCGCTCAGCTAAGGGAGTTGAATCCGCCTTCAGAATCAGAGAGTGAGAAGCACGGTTCTTCCAGGAGCTGGGTTTCGTTATACCTGGGTGAATCGGAACAAACGCGGTATTGAGAAATATCTGCTTCTAAAACCAAAACGGAGCTACCTAACAGAACCGTCTTCAATGTGTGCATTCAACTTACGGAGTTAAACTGATGTGTGTTTGCAGGAGTTTCTAAACCCTTTCTGTGAAGAAGTGGAAAACGCATTTTCCCAGCCAAATCCAGGTATTCAAGAAATAGCTGGAAATCTCCGTCTGAAACACAAAAAGAACGTATCTTGCAAACTGCTCTGCTGGGTGTTCGCTCAGCTAAGGGAGTTGAATCCGCCTTCAGAATCAGAGAGTGAGAAGCACGGTTCTTCCAGGAGCTTGGTTTCGTTATACCCGGGTGCATTGGAACAAACGCGGTATTGAGAAATATCTGCTTCTAAAACCAAAACGGAGCTAACTAACAGAACGGTCTTCAATGAGTGCATTCAACTTACGGAGTTAAACTGATGTGTGTTTGCAGGAGTTTCCAAACCCTTTCTGTGAAGAAGTGGAAAACGCATTTTCCCAGCCAAATCCAGGCATTCAAGAAATGCCTGGAAATCTCGGTCTAAAACACAAAAAGAACGTATCTTGCAAACTGCTCTGCTGGCTGTCCGCTCAGCTAAGGGAGTTGAATCCGCCTTCAGAATCAGAGAGTGAGAAGCACGGTTCTTCCAGAAGCTTGGTTTCGTTATACCCGGGTGAATTGGAACAAACGCGGTATTGAGAAATATCTGCTTCTAAAACCAAAACGGAGCTACCTAACAGAACGGTCTTCAATGTGTGCATTCAACTTACGGAGTTAAACTGATGTGTGTTTGCAGGAGTTTCTAAACCCTTTCTGTGAAGAAGTGGAAAACGCATTTTCCCAGCCAAATCCAGGCATTCAAGAAATAGCTGGAAATCTCCGTGTAAAACACAAAGAGAACGTATCTTGCAAACTGCTCTGCTGGGTGTTCGCTCAGCTAAAAGAGTTGACTGCGCCTTCAGAATCAGAGAGTGAGAAGCACGGTTCTTCCAGGAGCTGGATTTCATAATACCCGGGTGAATTGGAACAAACGCGGTATTGAGAAATATCTGCTTCTAAAACCAAAACGGAGCTACCTAACAGAACGGTCTTCAATGTGTGCATTCAACTTACGGAGTTAAACTGATGTGTGTTTGCAGGAGTTTCTAAACCCTTTCTGTGAAGAAGTTGAAAACGCATTTTCCCAGCCAAATCCAGGCATTCAAGAAATAGCTGGAAATCTCCGTCTAAAACACAAAAAGAACGTATCTTGCAAACTGCTCTGCTGGGTGTTCGCTCAGCTAAGGGAGTTGAATCCGCCTTCAGAATCAGAGAGTGAGAAGCACGGTTCTTCCAGGAGCTGGGTTTCGTTATACCTGGGTGAATTGGAACAAACGCGGTATTGAGAAATATCTGCTTCTAAAACCAAAACGGAGCTACCTAACAGAACGGTCTTCAATGTGTGCATTCAACTTACGGAGTTAAACTGATGTGTGTTTGCAGGAGTTTCTAAACCCTTTCTGTGAAGAAGTGGAAAACGCATTTTCCCAGCCAAATCCAGGCATTCAAGAAATAGCTGGAAATCTCCGTCTGAAACACAAAAAGAACGTATCTTGCAAACTGCTCTGCTGGGTGTTCGCTCAGCTAAGGGAGTTGAATCCGCCTTCAGAATCAGAGAGTGAGAAGCACGGTTCTTCCAAGAGCTGGGTTTCGTTATACCCGGGTGCATTGGAACAAACGCGGTATTGAGAAATATCTGCTTCTAAAACCAAAACGGAGCTACCTAACAGAACGGTCTTCAATGTGTGCATTCAACTTACGGAGTTAAACTGATGTGTGTTTGCAGGAGTTTCTAAACCCTTTCTGTGAAGAAGTGGAAAACGCATTTTCCCAGCCAAATCCAGGCATTCAAGAAATAGCTGGAAATCTCCGTCTAAAACACAAAAAGAACGTATCTTGCAAACTGCTCTGCTGGGTGTTCGCTCAGCTAAGGGAGTGGAATCCGCCTTCAGAATCAGAGAGTGAGAAGCACGGTTCTTCCAGGAGCTGGGTTTCGTTATACCTGGGTGAATCGGAACAAACGCGGTATTGAGAAATATCTGCTTCTAAAACCAAAACGGAGCTACCTAACAGAACGGTCTTCAATGTGTGCATTCAACTTACGGAGTTAAACTGATGTGTGTTTGCAGGAGTTTCTAAACCCTTTCTGTGAAGAAGTGGAAAACGCATTTTCCCAGCCAAATCCAGGCATTCAAGAAATAGCTGGAAATCTCCGTCTCAAACACAAAAAGAACGTATCTTGCAAACTGCTCTGCTGGGTGTTCGCTCAGCTAAGGGAGTTGAATCCGCCTTCAGAATCAGAGAGTGAGAAGCACGGTTCTTCCAGGAGCTGGATTTCGTAATACCCGGGTGAATTGGAACAAACGCGGTATTGAGAAATATCTGCTTCTAAAACCAAAACGGAGCTAACTAACAGAACGGTCTTCAATGTGTGCATTCAACTTACGGAGTTAAACTGATGTGTGTTTGCAGGAGTTTCTAAACCCTTTCTGTGAAGAAGTGGAAAACGCATTTTCCCAGCCAAATCCAGGCATTCAAGAAATAGCTGGAAATCTCCGTCTAAAACACAAAAAGAACGTATCTTGCAAACTGCTCTGCTGGGTGTTCGCTCAGCTAAGGGAGTTGAATCCGCCTTCAGAATCAGAGAGTGAGAAGCACGGTTCTTCCAGGAGCTGGGTTTCGTTATACCCGGGTGAATTGGAAGAAACGCGGTATTGAGAAATATCTGCTTCTAAAACCAAAACGGAGCTACCTAACAGAACGGTCTTCAATGTGTGCATTCAACTTACGGAGTTAAACTGATGTGTGTTTGCAGGAGTTTCTAAACCCTTTCTGTGAAGAAGTGGAAAACGCATTTTCCCAGCCAAATCCAGGCATTCAAGAAATAGCTGGAAATCTCCGTCTAAAACACAAAAAGAACGTATCTTGCAAACTGCTCTGCTGGGTGTTCGCTCACCTAAGGGAGTTGAATCCGCCTTCAGAATCAGAGAGTGAGAAGCACGGTTCTTCCAGGAGCTGGGTTTCGTTATACCTGGGTGAATTGGAACAAACGCGGTATTGAGAAATATCTGCTTCTAAAACCAAAACGGAGCTACCTAACAGAACGATCTTCAATGTGTGCATTCAACTTACGGAGTTAAACTGATGTGTGTTTGCAGGAGTTTCTAAACCCTTTCTGTGAAGAAGTGGAAAACGCATTTTCCCAGCCAAATCCAGGCATTCAAGAAATAGCTGGAAATCTCGGTCTAAAACACAAAAAGAACGTATCTTGCAAACTGCTCTGCTGGGTGTTCGCTCAGCTAAGGGAGTTGAATCCGCCTTCAGAATCAGAGAGTGAGAAGCACGGTTCTTCCAGGAGCTGGATTTCGTAATACCCGGGTGAATTGGAACAAACGCGGTATTGAGAAATATCTGCTTCTAAAACCAAAACGGAGCTACCTAACAGAACGGTCTTCAATGTGTGCATTCAACTTACGGAGTTAAACTGATGTGTGTTTGCAGGAGTTTCTAAACCCTTTCTGTGAAGAAGTTGAAAACGCATTTTCCCAGCCAAATCCAGGCATTCAAGAAATAGCTGGAAATCTCCGTCTAAAACACAAAAAGAACGTATCTTGCAAACTGCTCTGCTGGGTGTTCGCTCAGCTAAGGGAGTTGAATCCGCCTTCAGAATCAGAGAGTGAGAAGCACGGTTCTTCCAGGAGCTGGGTTTCGTTATACCTGGGTGAATTGGAACAAACGCGGTATTGAGAAATATCTGCTTCTAAAACCAAAACGTAGCTACCTAACAGAACGGTCTTCAATGTGTGCATTCAACTTACGGAGTTAAACTGATGTGTGTTTGCAGGAGTTTCTAAACCCTTTCTGTGAAGAAGTGGAAAACGCATTTTCCCAGCCAAATCCAGGCATTCAAGAAATAGCTGGAAATCTCCGTCTGAAACACAAAAAGAACGTATCTTGCAAACTGCTCTGCTGGGTGTTCGCTCAGCTAAGGGAGTAGAATCCGCCTTCAGAATCAGAGAGTGAGAAGCACGGTTCTTCCAAGAGCTGGGTTTCGTTATACCCGGGTGCATTGGAACAAACGCCGTATTGAGAAATATCTGCTTCTAAAACCAAAACGGAGCTACCTAACAGAACGGTCTTCAATGTGTGCATTCAACTTACGGAGTTAAACTGATGTGTGTTTGCAGGAGTTTCTAAACCCTTTCTGTGAAGAAGTGGAAAACGCATTTTCCCAGCCAAATCCAGGCATTCAAGAAATAGCTGGAAATCTCCGTCTAAAACACAAAAAGAACGTATCTTGCAAACTGCTCTGCTGGGTGTTCGCTCAGCTAAGGGAGTTGAATCCGCCTTCAGAATCAGAGAGTGAGAAGCACGGTTCTTCCAGGAGCTGGGTTTCGTTATACCTGGGTGAATCGGAACAAACGCGGTATTGAGAAATATCTGCTTCTAAAACCAAAACGGAGCTACCTAACAGAACGGTCTTCAATGTGTGCATTCAACTTACGGAGTTAAACTGATGTGTGTTTGCAGGAGTTTCTAAACCCTTTCTGTGAAGAAGTGGAAAACGCATTTTCCCAGCCAAATCCAGGCATTCAAGAAATAGCTGGAAATCTCGGTCTAAAACACAAAAAGAACGTATCTTGCAAACTGCTCTGCTGGGTGTTCGCTCAGCTAAGGGAGTTGAATCCGCCTTCAGAATCAGAGAGTGAGAAGCACGGTTCTTCCAGGAGCTGGATTTCGTAATACCCGGGTGAATTGGAACAAACGCGGTATTGAGAAATATCTGCTTCTAAAACCAAAACGGAGCTACCTAACAGAACGGTCTTCAATGTGTGCATTCAACTTACGGAGTTAAACTGATGTGTGTTTGCAGGAGTTTCTAAACCCTTTCTGTGAAGAAGTGGAAAACGCATTTTCCCAGCCAAATCCAGGCATTCAAGAAATAGCTGGAAATCTCCGTCTGAAACACAAAAAGAACGTATCTTGCAAACTGCTCTGCTGGGTGTTCGCTCAGCTAAGGGAGTTGAATCCGCCTTCAGAATCAGAGAGTGAGAAGCACGGTTCTTCCAGGAGCTGGATTTCGTTATACCCGGGTGCATTGGAACAAACGCGGTATTGAGAAATATCTGCTTCTAAAACCAAAACGGAGCTACCTAACAGAACGGTCTTCAATGTGTGCATTCAACTTACGGAGTTAAACTGATGTGTGTTTGCAGGAGTTTCTAAACCCTTTCTGTGAAGAAGTGGAAAACGCATTTTCCCAGCCAAATCCAGGCATTCAAGAAATAGCTGGAAATCTCCGTCTAAAACACAAAAAGAACGTATCTTGCAAACTGCTCTGCTGGGTGTTCGCTCAGCTAAGGGAGTTGAATCCGCCTTCAGAATCAGAGAGTGAGAAGCACGGTTCTTCCAGGAGCTGGGTTTCGTTATACCTGGGTGAATCGGAACAAACGCGGTATTGAGAAATATCTGCTTCTAAAACCAAAACGGAGCTACCTAACAGAACGGTCTTCAATGTGTGCATTCAACTTACGGAGTTAAACTGATGTGTGTTTGCAGGAGTTTCTAAACCCTTTCTGTGAAGAAGTGGAAAACGCATTTTCCCAGCCAAATCCAGGCATTCAAGAAATAGCTGGAAATCTCCGTCTAAAACACAAAAAGAACGTATCTTGCAAACTGCTCTGCTGGGTGTTCGCTCAGCTAAGGGAGTGGAATCCGCCTTCAGAATCAGAGAGTGAGAAGCACGGTTCTTCCAGGAGCTGGATTTCGTAATACCCGGGTGAATTGGAACAAACGCGGTATTGAGAAATATCTGCTTCTAAAACCAAAACGGAGCTAACTAACAGAACGGTCTTCAATGTGTGCATTCAACTTACGGAGTTAAACTGATGTGTGTTTGCAGGAGTTTCTAAACCCTTTCTGTGAAGAAGTGGAAAACGCATTTTCCCAGCCAAATCCAGGCATTCAAGAAATAGCTGGAAATCTCCGTCTAAAACACAAAAAGAACGTATCTTGCAAACTGCTCTGCTGGGTGTTCGCTCAGCTAAGGGAGTTGAATCCGCCTTCAGAATCAGAAAGTGAGAAGCACGGTTCTTCCAGGAGCTGGGTTTCGTTATACCTGGGTGAATTGGAACAAACGCGGTATTGAGAAATATCTGCTTCTAAAACCAAAACGGAGCTAACTAACAGAACGGTCTTCAATGTGTGCATTCAACTTACGGAGTTAAACTGATGTGTGTTTGCAAGAGTTTCTAAACCCTTTCTGTGAAGAACTGGAAAACGCATTTTCCCAGCCAAATCCAGGCATTCTAGAAATAGCTGGAAATCTCCGTCTAAAACACAAAAAGAACGTATCTTGCAAACTGTTCTGCTGGGTGTTCGCTCAGCTAAGGGAGTTGAATCCGCCTTCAGAATCAGAGAGTGAGAAGCACGGTTCTTCCAGGAGCTGGGTTTCGTAATACCCGGGTGAATTGGAACAAACGCGGTATTGAGAAATATCTGCTTCTAAAACCAAAACGGAGCTACCTAACAGAACGGTCTTCAATGTGTGCATTCAACTTACGGAGTTAAACTGATGTGTGTTTGCAGGAGTTTCTAAACCCTTTCTGTGAAGAAGTGGAAAACGCATTTTCCCAGCCAAATCCAGGCATTCAAGAAATAGCTGGAAATCTCCGTCTAAAACACAAAAAGAACGTATCTTGCAAACTGCTCTGCTGGGTGTTCGCTCAGCTAAGGGAGTTGAATCCGCCTTCAGAATCAGAGAGTGAGAAGCACGGTTCTTCCAGGAGCTGGGTTTCGTTATACCCGGGTGAATTGGAACAAACGCGGTATTGAGAAATATCTGCTTCTAAAACCAAAACGGAGCTACCTAACAGAACGGTCTTCAATGTGTGCATTCAACTTACGGAGTTAAACTGATGTGTGTTTGCAGGAGTTTCTAAACCCTTTCTGTGAAGAAGTGGAAAACGCATTTTCCCAGCCAAATCCAGGCATTCAAGAAATAGCTGGAAATCTCCGTCTAAAACACAAAAAGAACGTATCTTGCAAACTGCTCTGCTGGGTGTTCGCTCACCTAAGGGAGTTGAATCCGCCTTCAGAATCAGAGAGTGAGAAGCACGGTTCTTCCAGGAGCTGGGTTTCGTTATACCTGGGTGAATTGGAACAAACGCGGTATTGAGAAATATCTGCTTCTAAAACCAAAACGGAGCTACCTAACAAAACGGTCTTCAATGTGTGCATTCAACTTACGGAGTTAAACTGATGTGTGTTTGCAGGAGTTTCTAAACCCTTTCTGTGAAGAAGTGGAAAACGCATTTTCCCAGCCAAATCCAGGCATTCAAGAAATAGCTGGAAATCTCCGTCTGAAACACAAAAAGAACGTATCTTGCAAACTGCTCTGCTGGGTGTTCGCTCAGCTAAGGGAGTAGAATCCGCCTTCAGAATCAGAGAGTGAGAAGCACGGTTCTTCCAAGAGCTGGGTTTCGTTATACCCGGGTGCATTGGAACAAACGCCGTATTGAGAAATATCTGCTTCTAAAACCAAAACGGAGCTACCTAACAGAACGGTCTTCAATGTGTGCATTCAACTTACGGAGTTAAACTGATGTGTGTTTGCAGGAGTTTCTAAACCCTTTCTGTGAAGAAGTGGAAAACGCATTTTCCCAGCCAAATCCAGGCATTCAAGAAATAGCTGGAAATCTCCGTCTAAAACACAAAAAGAACGTATCTTGCAAACTGCTCTGCTGGGTGTTCGCTCAGCTAAGGGAGTTGAATCCGCCTTCAGAATCAGAGAGTGAGAAGCACGGTTCTTCCAGGAGCTGGGTTTCGTTATACCTGGGTGAATCGGAACAAACGCGGTATTGAGAAATATCTGCTTCTAAAACCAAAACGGAGCTACCTAACAGAACGGTCTTCAATGTGTGCATTCAACTTACGGAGTTAAACTGATGTGTGTTTGCAGGAGTTTCTAAACCCTTTCTGTGAAGAAGTGGAAAACGCATTTTCCCAGCCAAATCCAGGCATTCAAGAAATAGCTGGAAATCTCGGTCTAAAACACAAAAAGAACGTATCTTGCAAACTGCTCTGCTGGGTGTTCGCTCAGCTAAGGGAGTTGAATCCGCCTTCAGAATCAGAGAGTGAGAAGCACGGTTCTTCCAGGAGCTGGATTTCGTAATACCCGGGTGAATTGGAACAAACGCGGTATTGAGAAATATCTGCTTCTAAAACCAAAACGGAGCTACCTAACAGAACGGTCTTCAATGTGTGCATTCAACTTACGGAGTTAAACTGATGTGTGTTTGCAGGAGTTTCTAAACCCTTTCTGTGAAGAAGTGGAAAACGCATTTTCCCAGCCAAATCCAGGCATTCAAGAAATAGCTGGAAATCTCCGTCTGAAACACAAAAAGAACGTATCTTGCAAACTGCTCTGCTGGGTGTTCGCTCAGCTAAGGGAGTTGAATCCGCCTTCAGAATCAGAGAGTGAGAAGCACGGTTCTTCCAGGAGCTGGATTTCGTTATACCCGGGTGCATTGGAACAAACGCGGTATTGAGAAATATCTGCTTCTAAAACCAAAACGGAGCTACCTAACAGAACGGTCTTCAATGTGTGCATTCAACTTACGGAGTTAAACTGATGTGTGTTTGCAGGAGTTTCTAAACCCTTTCTGTGAAGAAGTGGAAAACGCATTTTCCCAGCCAAATCCAGGCATTCAAGAAATAGCTGGAAATCTCCGTCTAAAACACAAAAAGAACGTATCTTGCAAACTGCTCTGCTGGGTGTTCGCTCAGCTAAGGGAGTTGAATCCGCCTTCAGAATCAGAGAGTGAGAAGCACGGTTCTTCCAGGAGCTGGGTTTCGTTATACCTGGGTGAATCGGAACAAACGCGGTATTGAGAAATATCTGCTTCTAAAACCAAAACGGAGCTACCTAACAGAACGGTCTTCAATGTGTGCATTCAACTTACGGAGTTAAACTGATGTGTGTTTGCAGGAGTTTCTAAACCCTTTCTGTGAAGAAGTGGAAAACGCATTTTCCCAGCCAAATCCAGGCATTCAAGAAATAGCTGGAAATCTCCGTCTAAAACACAAAAAGAACGTATCTTGCAAACTGCTCTGCTGGGTGTTCGCTCAGCTAAGGGAGTGGAATCCGCCTTCAGAATCAGAGAGTGAGAAGCACGGTTCTTCCAGGAGCTGGATTTTGTAATACCCGGGTGAATTGGAACAAACGCGGTATTGAGAAATATCTGCTTCTAAAACCAAAACGGAGCTAACTAACAGAACGGTCTTCAATGTGTGCATTCAACTTACGGAGTTAAACTGATGTGTGTTTGCAGGAGTTTCTAAACCCTTTCTGTGAAGAAGTGGAAAACGCATTTTCCCAGCCAAATCCAGGCATTCAAGAAATAGCTGGAAATCTCCGTCTAAAACACAAAAAGAACGTATCTTGCAAACTGCTCTGCTGGGTGTTCGCTCAGCTAAGGGAGTTGAATCCGCCTTCAGAATTAGAAAGTGAGAAGCACGGTTCTTCCAGGAGCTGGGTTTCGTTATACCTGGGTGAATTGGAACAAACGCGGTATTGAGAAATATCTGCTTCTAAAACCAAAACGGAGCTAACTAACAGAACGGTCTTCAATGTGTGCATTCAACTTACGGAGTTAAACTGATGTGTGTTTGCAAGAGTTTCTAAACCCTTTCTGTGAAGAACTGGAAAACGCATTTTCCCAGCCAAATCCAGGCATTCTAGAAATAGCTGGAAATCTCCGTCTAAAACACAAAAAGAACGTATCTTGCAAACTGTTCTGCTGGGTGTTCGCTCAGCTAAGGGAGTTGAATCCGCCTTCAGAATCAGAGAGTGAGAAGCACGGTTCTTCCAGGAGCTGGGTTTCGTAATACCCGGGTGAATTGGAACAAACGCGGTATTGAGAAATATCTGCTTCTAAAACCAAAACGGAGCTACCTAACAGAACGGTCTTCAATGTGTGCATTCAACTTACGGAGTTAAACTGATGTGTGTTTGCAGGAGTTTCTAAACCCTTTCTGTGAAGAAGTGGAAAACGCATTTTCCCAGCCAAATCCAGGCATTCAAGAAATAGCTGGAAATCTCCGTCTAAAACACAAAAAGAACGTATCTTGCAAACTGCTCTGCTGGGTGTTCGCTCAGCTAAGGGAGTTGAATCCGCCTTCAGAATCAGAGAGTGAGAAGCACGGTTCTTCCAGGAGCTGGATTTCGTAATACCCGGGTGAATTGGAACAAACGCGGTATTGAGAAATATCTGCTTCTAAAACCAAAACGGAGCTACCTAACAGAACGGTCTTCAATGTGTGCATTCAACTTACGGAGTTAAACTGATGTGTGTTTGCAGGAGTTTCTAAACCCTTTCTGTGAAGAAGTGGAAAACGCATTTTCCCAGCCAAATCCAGGCATTCAAGAAATAGCTGGAAATCTCCGTCTGAAACACAAAAAGAACGTATCTTGCAAACTGCTCTGCTGGGTGTTCGCTCAGCTAAGGGAGTTGAATCCGCCTTCAGAATCAGAGAGTGAGAAGCACGGTTCTTCCAAGAGCTGGGTTTCGTTATACCCGGGTGCATTGGAACAAACGCGGTATTGAGAAATATCTGCTTCTAAAACCAAAACGGAGCTACCTAACAGAACGGTCTTCAATGTGTGCATTCAACTTACGGAGTTAAACTGATGTGTGTTTGCAGGAGTTTCTAAACCCTTTCTGTGAAGAAGTGGAAAACGCATTTTCCCAGCCAAATCCAGGCATTCTAGAAATAGCTGGAAATCTCCGTCTAAAACACAAAAAGAACGTATCTTGCAAACTGTTCTGCTGGGTGTTCGCTCAGCTAAGGGAGTTGAATCCGCCTTCAGAATCAGAGAGTGAGAAGCACGGTTCTTCCAGGAGCTGGGTTTCGTAATACCCGGGTGAATTGGAACAAACGCGGTATTGAGAAATATCTGCTTCTAAAACCAAAACGGAGCTACCTAACAGAACGGTCTTCAATGTGTGCATTCAACTTACGGAGGTAAACTGATGTGTGTTTGCAGGAGTTTCTAAACCCTTTCTGTGAAGAAGTGGAAAACGCATTTTCCCAGCCAAATCCAGGCATTCAAGAAATAGCTGGAAATCTCCGTCTAAAACACAAAAAGAACGTATCTTGCAAACTGCTCTGCTGGGTGTTCGCTCAGCTAAGGGAGTTGAATCCGCCTTCAGAATCAGAGAGTGAGAAGCACGGTTCTTCCAGGAGCTGGGTTTCGTTATACCTGGGTGAATTGGAACAAACGCGGTATTGAGAAATATCTGCTTCTAAAA
Source organism: Callithrix jacchus (assembly GCF_049354715.1). Lineage (NCBI taxonomy): Eukaryota > Metazoa > Chordata > Mammalia > Primates > Cebidae > Callithrix > Callithrix jacchus. The sequence goes on along the minus strand of NC_133525.1, from coordinate 12,974,472 downwards.
CCAAAACGGAGCTACCTAACAGAACGATCTTCAATGTGTGCATTCAACTTACGGAGTTAAACTGATGTGTGTTTTCAGGAGTTTCTAAACCCTTTCTGTGAAGAAGTGGAAAACGCATTTTCCCAGCCAAATCCAGGCATTCAAGAAATAGCTGGAAATCTCGGTCTAAAACACAAAAAGAACGTATCTTGCAAACTGCTCTGCTGGCTGTTCGCTCACCTAAGGGAGTTGAATCCGCCTTCAGAATCAGAGAGTGAGAAGCACGGTTCTTCCAGGAGCTTGGTTTTGTTATACCCGGGTGAATTGGAACAAACGCGGTATTGATAAATATCTGCTTCTAAAACCAAAACGGAGCTACCTAACAGAACGGTCTTCAATGTGTGCATTCAACTTATGGAGTTAAACTGATGTGTGTTTGCAGGAGTTTCTAAACCCTTTCTGTGAAGAAGTGGAAAACGCATTTTCCCAGCCAAATCCAGGCATTCAAGAAATGGCTGGAAATCTCGGTCTAAAACACAAAAAGAACGTATCTTGCAAACTGCTCTGCTGGCTGTCCGCTCAGCTAAGGGAGTTGAATCCGCCTTCAGAATCAGAGAGTGAGAAGCACGGTTCTTCCAGAAGCTTGGTTTCGTTATACCCGGGTGAATTGGAACAAACGCGGTATTGAGAAATATCTGCTTCTAAAACCAAAACGGAGCTACCTAACAGAACGGTCTTCAATGTGTGCATTCAACTTACGGAGTTAAACTGATGTGTGTTTGCAGGAGTTTCTAAACCCTTTCTGTGAAGAAGTGGAAAACGCATTTTCCCAGCCAAATCCAGGCATTCAAGAAATAGCTGGAAATCTTTGTGTAAAACACAAAGAGAACGTATCTTGCAAACTGCTCTGCTGGGTGTTCGCTCAGCTAAAAGAGTTGAATCCGCCTTCAGAATCAGAGAGTGAGAAGCACGGTTCTTCCAGGAGCTGGATTTCATAATACCCGGGTGAATTGGAACAAACGCGGTATTGAGAAATATCTGCTTCTAAAACCAAAACGGAGCTACCTAACAGAACGGTCTTCAATGTGTGCATTCAACTTACGGAGTTAAACTGATGTGTGTTTGCAGGAGTTTCTAAACCCTTTCTGTGAAGAAGTGGAAAACGCATTTTCCCAGCCAAATCCAGGCATTCAAGAAATAGCTGGAAATCTCCGTCTAAAACACAAAAAGAACGTATCTTGCAAACTGCTCTGCTGGGTGTTCGCTCAGCTAAGGGAGTTGAATCCGCCTTCAGAATCAGAGAGTGAGAAGCACGGTTCTTCCAGGAGCTGGGTTTCGTTATACCTGGGTGAATTGGAACAAACGCGGTATTGAGAAATATCTGCTTCTAAAACCAAAACGGAGCTACCTAACAGAACGGTCTTCAATGTGTGCATTCAACTTACGGAGTTAAACTGATGTGTGTTTGCAGGAGTTTCTAAACCCTTTCTGTGAAGAAGTGGAAAACGCATTTTCCCAGCCAAATCCAGGCATTCAAGAAATAGCTGGAAATCTCCGTCTGAAACACAAAAAGAACGTATCTTGCAAACTGCTCTGCTGGGTGTTCGCTCAGCTAAGGGAGTTGAATCCGCCTTCAGAATCAGAGAGTGAGAAGCACGGTTCTTCCAAGAGCTGGGTTTCGTTATACCCGGGTGCATTGGAACAAACGCGGTATTGAGAAATATCTGCTTCTAAAACCAAAACGGTGCTACCTAACAGAACGGTCTTCAATGTGTGCATTCAACTTACGGAGTTAAACTGATGTGTGTTTGCAGGAGTTTCTAAACCCTTTCTGTGAAGAAGTGGAAAACGCATTTTCCCAGCCAAATCCAGGCATTCAAGAAATAGCTGGAAATCTCCGTCTAAAACACAAAAAGAACGTATCTTGCAAACTGCTCTGCTGGGTGTTCGCTCAGCTAAGGGAGTTGAATCCGCCTTCAGAATCAGAGAGTGAGAAGCACGGTTCTTCCAGGAGCTGGGTTTCGTTATACCTGGGTGAATCGGAACAAACGCGGTATTGAGAAATATCTGCTTCTAAAACCAAAACGGAGCTACCTAACAGAACGGTCTTCAATGTGTGCATTCAACTTACGGAGTTAAACTGATGTGTGTTTGCAGGAGTTTCTAAACCCTTTCTGTGAAGAAGTGGAAAACGCATTTTCCCAGCCAAATCCAGGCATTCAAGAAATAGCTGGAAATCTCCGTCTAAAACACAAAAAGAACGTATCTTGCAAACTGCTCTGCTGGGTGTTCGCTCAGCTAAGGGAGTTGAATCCGCCTTCAGAATCAGAGAGTGAGAAGCACGGTTCTTCCAGGAGCTGGATTTCGTAATACCCGGGTGAATTGGAACAAACGCGGTATTGAGAAATATCTGCTTCTAAAACCAAAACGGAGCTAACTAACAGAACGGTCTTCAATGTGTGCATTCAACTTACGGAGTTAAACTGATGTGTGTTTGCAGGAGTTTCTAAACCCTTTCTGTGAAGAAGTGGAAAACGCATTTTCCCAGCCAAATCCAGGCATTCAAGAAATAGCTGGAAATCTCCGTCTAAAACACAAAAAGAACGTATCTTGCAAACTGCTCTGCTGGGTGTTCGCTCAGCTAAGGGAGTTGAATCCGCCTTCAGAATCAGAGAGTGAGAAGCACGGTTCTTCCAGGAGCTGGGTTTCGTTATACCCGGGTGAATTGGAACAAACGCGGTATTGAGAAATATCTGCTTCTAAAACCAAAACGGAGCTACCTAACAGAACGGTCTTCAATGTGTGCATTCAACTTACGGAGTTAAACTGATGTGTGTTTGCAGGAGTTTCTAAACCCTTTCTGTGAAGAACTGGAAAACGCATTTTCCCAGCCAAATCCAGGCATTCAAGAAATAGCTGGAAATCTCCGTCTAAAACACAAAAAGAACGTATCTTGCAAACTGCTCTGCTGGGTGTTCGCTCAGCTAAGGGAGTTGAATCCGCCTTCAGAATCAGAGAGTGAGAAGCACGGTTCTTCCAGGAGCTGGGTTTCGTTATACCTGGGTGAATTGGAACAAACGCGGTATTGAGAAATATCTGCTTCTAAAACCAAAACGGAGCTACCTAACAGAACGGTCTTCAATGTGTGCATTCAACTTACGGAGTTAAACTGATGTGTGTTTGCAGGAGTTTCTAAACCCTTTCTGTGAAGAAGTGGAAAACGCATTTTCCCAGCCAAATCCAGGCATTCAAGAAATAGCTGGAAATCTCGGTCTAAAACACAAAAAGAACGTATCTTGCAAACTGCTCTGCTGGCTGTTCGCTCAGCTAAGGGAGTTGAATCCGCCTTCAGAATCAGAGAGTGAGAAGCACGGTTCTTCCAGGAGCTTGGTTTTGTTATACCCGGGTGAATTGGAACAAACGCGGTATTGAGAAATATCTGCTTCTAAAACCAAAACGGAGCTACCTAACAGAACGGTCTTCAATGTGTGCATTCAACTTATGGAGTTAAACTGACGTGTGTTTGCAGGAGTTTCTAAACCCTTTCTGTGAAGAAGTGGAAAACGCATTTTCCCAGCCAAATCCAGGCATTCAAGAAATGGCTGGAAATCTCGGTCTAAAACACAAAAAGAACGTATCTTGCAAACTGCTCTGCTGGCTGTCCGCTCAGCTAAGGGAGTTGAATCCGCCTTCAGAATCAGAGAGTGAGAAGCACGGTTCTTCCAGAAGCTTGGTTTCGTTATACCCGGGTGAATTGGAACAAACGCGGTATTGAGAAATATCTGCTTCTAAAACCAAAACGGAGCTACCTAACAGAACGGTCTTCAATGTGTGCATTAAACTTACGGAGTTAAACTGATGTGTGTTTGCAGGAGTTTCTACACCCTTTCTGTGAAGAAGTGGAAAACGCATTTTCCCAGCCAAATCCAGGCATTCAAGAAATAGCTGGAAATCTCCGTCTGAAACACAAAAAGAACGTATCTTGCAAACTGCTCTGCTGGGTGTTCGCTCAGCTAAAAGAGTTGAATCCGCCTTCAGAATCAGAGAGTGAGAAGCACGGTTCTTCCAGGAGCTGGATTTCATAATACCCGGGTGAATTGGAACAAACGCGGTATTGAGAAATATCTGCTTCTAAAACCAAAACGGAGCTACCTAACAGAACGGTCTTCAATGTGTGCATTCACCTTACGGAGTTAAACTGATGTGTGTTTGCAGGAGTTTCTAAACCCTTTCTGTGAAGAAGTGGAAAACGCATTTTCCCAGCCAAATCAAGGCATTCAAGAAATAGCTGGAAATCTCCGTCTAAAACACAAAAAGAACGTATCTTGCAAACTGCTCTGCTGGCTGTTCGCTCAGCTAAGGGAGTTGAATCCGCCTTCAGAATCAGAGAGTGAGAAGCACGGTTCTTCCAGGAGCTGGGTTTCGTTATACCTGGGTGAATTGGAACAAACGCGGTATTGAGAAATATCTGCTTCTAAAACCAAAACGGAGCTACCTAACAGAACGGTCTTCAATGTGTGCATTCAACTTACGGAGTTAAACTGATGTGTGTTTGCAGGAGTTTCTAAACCCTTTCTGTGAAGAAGTGGAAAACGCATTTTCCCAGCCAAATCCAGGCATTCAAGAAATAGCTGGAAATCTCCGTCTGAAACACAAAAAGAACGTATCTTGCAAACTGCTCTGCTGGGTGTTCGCTCAGCTAAGGGAGTTGAATCCGCCTTCAGAATCAGAGAGTGAGAAGCACGGTTCTTCCAAGAGCTGGGTTTCGTTATACCCGGGTGCATTGGAACAAACGCGGTATTGAGAAATATCTGCTTCTAAACCCAAAACGGAGCTACCTAACAGAACGGTCTTCAATGTGTGCATTCAACTTACGGAGTTAAACTGATGTGTGTTTGCAGGAGTTTCTAAACCCTTTCTGTGAAGAAGTGGAAAACGCATTTTCCCAGCCAAATCCAGGCATTCAAGAAATAGCTGGAAATCTCCGTCTAAAACACAAAAAGAACGTATCTTGCAAACTGCTCTGCTGGGTGTTCGCTCAGCTAAGGGAGTAGAATCCGCCTTCAGAATCAGAGAGTGAGAAGCACGGTTCTTCCAGGAGCTGGGTTTCGTAATACCCGGGTGAGCTGGAACAAACGCGGTATTGAGAATTATCTGCTTCTAAAACCAAAACGGAGCTACCTAACAGAACGGTCTTCAATGTGTGCATTCAACTTACGGAGTTAAACTGATGTGTGTTTGCAGGAGTTTCTAAACCCTTTCTGTGAAGAAGTGGAAAACGCATTTTCCCAGCCAAATCCAGGCATTCTAGAAATAGCTGGAAATCTCCGTCTAAAACACAAAAAGAACGTATCTTGCAAACTGTTTTGCTGGGTGTTCGCTCAGCTAAGGGAGTTGAATCCGCCTTCAGAATCAGAGAGTGAGAAGCACGGTTCTTCCAGGAGCTTTGTTTCGTTATACCCGGGTGAATTGGAACAAACGCGGTATTGAGAAATATCTGCTTCTAAAACCAAAACGGAGCTACCTAACAGAACGGTCTTCAATGTGTGCATTCAACTTACGGAGTTAAACTGATGTGTGTTTGCAGGAGTTTCTAAACCCTTTCTGTGAAGAACTGGAAAACGCATTTACCCAGCCAAATCCAGGCATTCAAGAAATAGCTGGAAATCTCGGTCTAAAACACAAAAAGAACGTATCTTGCAAACTGCTCTGCTGGCTGTTCGCTCAGCTAAGGGAGTTGAATCCGCCTTCAGAATCAGAGAGTGAGAAGCACGGTTCTTCCAGGAGCTTGGTTTCGTTATACCCGGGTGAATTGGAACAAACGCGGTATTGAGAAATATCTGCTTCTAAAACCAAAACGGAGCTACCTAACAGAACGGTCTTCAATGTGTCCATTCAACTTACGGAGTTAAACTGATGTGTGTTTGCAGGAGTTTCTAAACCCTTTCTGTGAAGAAGTGGAAAACGCATTTTCCCAGCCAAATCCAGGCATTCAAGAAATAGCTGGAAATTTCCGTCTAAAACACAAAAAGAACGTATCTTGCAAACTGCTCTGCTGGGTGTTCGCTCAGCTAAGGGAGTTGAATCCGCCTTCAGAATCAGAGAGTGAGAAGCACGGTTCTTCCAGGAGCTGGGTATCGTTATACCTGGGTGAATTGGAACAAACGCGGTATTGAGAAATATCTGCTTCTAAAACCAAAACGGAGCTACCTAACCGAACGGTCTTCAATGTGTGCATTCAACTTACGGAGTTAAACTGATGTGTGTTTGCAGGAGTTTCTAAACCCTTTCTGTGAAGAAGTGCAAAACGCATTTTCCCAGCCAAATCCAGGCATTCAAGAAATAGCTGGAAATCTCCGTCTAAAACACAAAAAGAACGTATCTTGCAAACTGCTCTGCTGGGTGTTCGCTCAGCTAAGGGAGTTGAATCCGCCTTCAGAATCAGAGAGTGAGAAGCACGGTTCTTCCAGGAGCTTGGTTTCGTTATACCCGGGTGAATTGGAACAAACGCGGTATTGAGAAATATCTGCTTCTAAAACCAAAACGGAGCTACCTAACAGAACGGTCTTCAATGTGTGCATTCAACTTACGGAGTTAAACTGATGTGTGTTTGCAGGAGTTTCTAAACCCTTTCTGTGAAGAAGTGGAAAACGCATTTTCCCGGCCAAATTCAGGCATTCAAGAAATAGCTGGAAATCTCCGTCTAAAACACAAAAAGAACGTATCTTGCAAACTGCTCTGCTGGCTGTTCGCTCAGCTAAGGGAGTTGAATCCGCCTTCAGAATCAGAGAGTGAGAAGCACGGTTCTTCCAGGAGCTTGGTTTCGTTATACCCGGGTGAATTGGAACAAACGCGGTATTGAGAAATATCTGCTTCTAAAACCAAAACGGAGCTACCTAACAGAACGGTCTTCAATGTGTGCATTCAACTTACGGAGTTAAACTGATGTGTGTTTGCAGGAGTTTCTAAACCCTTTCTGTGAAGAAGTGGAAAACGCATTTTCCCAGCCAAATCCAGGCATTCAAGAAATGGCTGGAAATCTCGGTCTAAAACACAAAAAGAACGTATCTTGCAAACTGCTCTGCTGGCTGTTCGCTCAGCTAAGGGAGTTGAATCCGCCTTCAGAATCAGAGAGTGAGAAGCACGGTTCTTTCAGAAGCTTGGTTTCGTTATACCCGGGTGAATTGGAACAAACGCGGTATTGAGAAATATCTGCTTCTAAAACCAAAACGGAGCTACCTAACAGAACGGTCTTCAATGTGTGCATTCAACTTACGGAGTTAAACTGATGTGTGTTTGCAGGAGTTTCTAAACCCTTTCTGTGAAGAAGTGGAAAACGCATTTTCCCAGCCAAATCCAGGCATTCAAGAAATAGCTGGAAATCTCCGTCTGAAACACAAAAAGAACGTATCTTGCAAACTGCTCTGCTGGGTGTTCGCTCAGCTAAGGGAGTTGAATCCGCCTTCAGAATCAGAGAGTGAGAAGCACGGTTCTTCCAAGAGCTGGGTTTCGTTATACCCGGGTGCATTGGAACAAACGCGGTATTGAGAAATATCTGCTTCTAAAACCAAAACGGTGCTACCTAACAGAACGGTCTTCAATGTGTGCATTCAACTTACGGAGTTAAACTGATGTGTGTTTGCAGGAGTTTCTAAACCCTTTCTGTGAAGAAGTGGAAAACGCATTTTCCCAGCCAAATCCAGGCATTCAAGAAATAGCTGGAAATCTCCGTCTAAAACACAAAAAGAACGTATCTTGCAAACTGCTCTGCTGGGTGTTCGCTCAGCTAAGGGAGTTGAATCCGCCTTCAGAATCAGAGAGTGAGAAGCACGGTTCTTCCAGGAGCTGGGTTTCGTTATACCTGGGTGAATCGGAACAAACGCGGTATTGAGAAATATCTGCTTCTAAAACCAAAACGGAGCTACCTAACAGAACGGTCTTCAATGTGTGCATTCAACTTACGGAGTTAAACTGATGTGTGTTTGCAGGAGTTTCTAAACCCTTTCTGTGAAGAAGTGGAAAACGCATTTTCCCAGCCAAATCCAGGCATTCAAGAAATAGCTGGAAATCTCCGTCTAAAACACAAAAAGAACGTATCTTGCAAACTGCTCTGCTGGGTGTTCGCTCAGCTAAGGGAGTTGAATCCGCCTTCAGAATCAGAGAGTGAGAAGCACGGTTCTTCCAGGAGCTGGATTTCGTAATACCCGGGTGAATTGGAACAAACGCGGTATTGAGAAATATCTGCTTCTAAAACCAAAACGGAGCTAACTAACAGAACGGTCTTCAATGTGTGCATTCAACTTACGGAGTTAAACTGATGTGTGTTTGCAGGAGTTTCTAAACCCTTTCTGTGAAGAAGTGGAAAACGCATTTTCCCAGCCAAATCCAGGCATTCAAGAAATAGCTGGAAATCTCCGTCTAAAACACAAAAAGAACGTATCTTGCAAACTGCTCTGCTGGGTGTTCGCTCAGCTAAGGGAGTTGAATCCGCCTTCAGAATCAGAGAGTGAGAAGCACGGTTCTTCCAGGAGCTGGGTTTCGTTATACCCGGGTGAATTGGAACAAACGCGGTATTGAGAAATATCTGCTTCTAAAACCAAAACGGAGCTACCTAACAGAACGGTCTTCAATGTGTGCATTCAACTTACGGAGTTAAACTGATGTGTGTTTGCAGGAGTTTCTAAACCCTTTCTGTGAAGAACTGGAAAACGCATTTTCCCAGCCAAATCCAGGCATTCAAGAAATAGCTGGAAATCTCCGTCTAAAACACAAAAAGAACGTATCTTGCAAACTGCTCTGCTGGGTGTTCGCTCAGCTAAGGGAGTTGAATCCGCCTTCAGAATCAGAGAGTGAGAAGCACGGTTCTTCCAGGAGCTGGGTTTCGTTATACCTGGGTGAATTGGAACAAACGCGGTATTGAGAAATATCTGCTTCTAAAACCAAAACGGAGCTACCTAACAGAACGGTCTTCAATGTGTGCATTCAACTTACGGAGTTAAACTGATGTGTGTTTGCAGGAGTTTCTAAACCCTTTCTGTGAAGAAGTGGAAAACGCATTTTCCCAGCCAAATCCAGGCATTCAAGAAATAGCTGGAAATCTCGGTCTAAAACACAAAAAGAACGTATCTTGCAAACTGCTCTGCTGGCTGTTCGCTCAGCTAAGGGAGTTGAATCCGCCTTCAGAATCAGAGAGTGAGAAGCACGGTTCTTCCAGGAGCTTGGTTTTGTTATACCCGGGTGAATTGGAACAAACGCGGTATTGAGAAATATCTGCTTCTAAAACCAAAACGGAGCTACCTAACAGAACGGTCTTCAATGTGTGCATTCAACTTATGGAGTTAAACTGACGTGTGTTTGCAGGAGTTTCTAAACCCTTTCTGTGAAGAAGTGGAAAACGCATTTTCCCAGCCAAATCCAGGCATTCAAGAAATGGCTGGAAATCTCGGTCTAAAACACAAAAAGAACGTATCTTGCAAACTGCTCTGCTGGCTGTCCGCTCAGCTAAGGGAGTTGAATCCGCCTTCAGAATCAGAGAGTGAGAAGCACGGTTCTTCCAGAAGCTTGGTTTCGTTATACCCGGGTGAATTGGAACAAACGCGGTATTGAGAAATATCTGCTTCTAAAACCAAAACGGAGCTACCTAACAGAACGGTCTTCAATGTGTGCATTAAACTTACGGAGTTAAACTGATGTGTGTTTGCAGGAGTTTCTACACCCTTTCTGTGAAGAAGTGGAAAACGCATTTTCCCAGCCAAATCCAGGCATTCAAGAAATAGCTGGAAATCTCCGTCTGAAACACAAAAAGAACGTATCTTGCAAACTGCTCTGCTGGGTGTTCGCTCAGCTAAAAGAGTTGAATCCGCCTTCAGAATCAGAGAGTGAGAAGCACGGTTCTTCCAGGAGCTGGATTTCATAATACCCGGGTGAATTGGAACAAACGCGGTATTGAGAAATATCTGCTTCTAAAACCAAAACGGAGCTACCTAACAGAACGGTCTTCAATGTGTGCATTCACCTTACGGAGTTAAACTGATGTGTGTTTGCAGGAGTTTCTAAACCCTTTCTGTGAAGAAGTGGAAAACGCATTTTCCCAGCCAAATCAAGGCATTCAAGAAATAGCTGGAAATCTCCGTCTAAAACACAAAAAGAACGTATCTTGCAAACTGCTCTGCTGGCTGTTCGCTCAGCTAAGGGAGTTGAATCCGCCTTCAGAATCAGAGAGTGAGAAGCACGGTTCTTCCAGGAGCTGGGTTTCGTTATACCTGGGTGAATTGGAACAAACGCGGTATTGAGAAATATCTGCTTCTAAAACCAAAACGGAGCTACCTAACAGAACGGTCTTCAATGTGTGCATTCAACTTACGGAGTTAAACTGATGTGTGTTTGCAGGAGTTTCTAAACCCTTTCTGTGAAGAAGTGGAAAACGCATTTTCCCAGCCAAATCCAGGCATTCAAGAAATAGCTGGAAATCTCCGTCTGAAACACAAAAAGAACGTATCTTGCAAACTGCTCTGCTGGGTGTTCGCTCAGCTAAGGGAGTTGAATCCGCCTTCAGAATCAGAGAGTGAGAAGCACGGTTCTTCCAGGAGCTGGGTTTCGTAATACCCGGGTGAATTGGAACAAACGCGGTATTGAGAAATATCTGCTTCTAAAACCAAAACGGAGCTACCTAACAGAACGGTCTTCAATGAGTGCATTCAACTTACGGAGTTAAACTGATGTGTGTTTGCAGGAGTTTCTAAACCCTTTCTGTGAAGAAGTGGAAAACGCATTTTCCCAGCCAAATCCAGGCATTCAAGAAATCGCTGGAAATCTCGGTCTAAAACACAAAAAGAACGTATCTTGCAAACTGCTCTGCTGGCTGTTCGCTCAGCTAAGGGAGTTGAATCCGCCTTCAGAATCAGAGAGTGAGAAGCACGGTTCTTCCAGGAGCTGGGTTTCGTTATACCTGGGTGAATTGGAACAAACGCGGTATTGAGAAATATCTGCTTCTAAAACCAAAACGGAGCTACCTAACAGAACGGTCTTTAATATGTGCATTCAATTTACGGAGTTAAACTGATGTGTGTTTGCAGGAGTTTCTAAACCCTTTCTGTGAAGAAGTGGAAAACGCATTTTCCCAGCCAAATCCAGGCATTCAAGAAATAGCTGGAAATCTCCGTCTGAAACACAAAAAGAACGTATCTTGCAAACTGCTCTACTGGGTGTTCGCTCAGCTAAGGGAGTTGAATCCGCCTTCAGAATCAGAGAGTGAGAAGCACGGTTCTTCCAGGAGCTTGGTTTCGTTATACCCGGGTGCATTGGAACAAACGCGGTATTGAGAAATATCTGCTTCTAAAACCAAAACGGAGCAAACTAACAGAACGGTCTTCAATGTGTGCATTCAACTTACGGAGTTAAACTGATGTGTGTTTGCAGGAGTTTCTAAACCCTTTCTGTGAAGAACTGGAAAACGCATTTTCCCAGCCAAATCCAGGCATTCTAGAAATAGCTGGAAATCTCCGTCTAAAACACAAAAAGAACGTATCTTGCAAACTGCTCTGCTGGCTGTTCGCTCAGCTAAGGGAGTTGAATCCGCCTTCAGAATCAGAGAGTGAGAAGCACGGTTCTTCCAGGAGCTGGGTTTCGTTATACCCGGGTGCATTGGAACAAACGCGGTATTGAGAAATATCTGCTTCTAAAACCAAAACGGAGCTACCTAACAGAACGGTCTTCAATGTGTGCCTTCAACTTACGGAGTTAAACTGATGTGTGTTTGCAGGAGTTTCTAAACCCTTTCTGTGAAGAAGTGGAAAACGCATTTTCCCAGCCAAATTCAGGCATTCAAGAAATAGCTGGAAATCTCCGTCTAAAACACAAAAAGAACGTATCTTGCAAACTGCTCTGCTGGGTGTTCGCTCAGCTAAGGGAGTTGAATCCGCCTTCAGAATCAGAGAGTGAGAAGCACGGTTCTTCCAGGAGCTGGGTTTCGTAATACCCGGGTGAATTGGAACAAACGCGGTATTGAGAAATATCTGCTTCTAAAACCAAAACGGAGCTACCTAACAGAACGGTCTTCAATGAGTGCATTCAACTTACGGAGTTAAACTGATGTGTGTTTGCAGGAGTTTCTAAACCCTTTCTGTGAAGAAGTGGAAAACGCATTTTCCCAGCCAAATCCAGGCATTCAAGAAATCGCTGGAAATCTCGGTCTAAAACACAAAAAGAACGTATCTTGCAAACTGCTCTACTGGGTGTTCGCTCAGCTAAGGGAGTTGAATCCGCCTTCAGAATCAGAGAGTGAGAAGCACGGTTCTTCCAGGAGCTTGGTTTCGTTATACCCGGGTGCATTGGAACAAACGCGGTATTGAGAAATATCTGCTTCTAAAACCAAAACGGAGCAAACTAACAGAACGGTCTTCAATGTGTGCATTCAACTTACGGAGTTAAACTGATGTGTGTTTGCAGGAGTTTCTAAACCCTTTCTGTGAAGAACTGGAAAACGCATTTTCCCAGCCAAATCCAGGCATTCTAGAAATAGCTGGAAATCTCCGTCTAAAACACAAAAAGAACGTATCTTGCAAACTGCTCTGCTGGCTGTTCGCTCAGCTAAGGGAGTTGAATCCGCCTTCAGAATCAGAGAGTGAGAAGCACGGTTCTTCCAGGAGCTGGGTTTCGTTATACCCGGGTGCATTGGAACAAACGCGGTATTGAGAAATATCTGCTTCTAAAACCAAAACGGAGCTACCTAACAGAACGGTCTTCAATGTGTGCCTTCAACTTACGGAGTTAAACTGATGTGTGTTTGCAGGAGTTTCTAAACCCTTTCTGTGAAGAAGTGGAAAACGCATTTTCCCAGCCAAATCCAGGCATTCAAGAAATAGCTGGAAATCTCCGTCTAAAACACAAAAAGAACGTATCTTGCAAACTGCTCTGCTGGGTGTTCGCTCAGCTAAGGGAGTTGAATCCGCCTTCAGAATCAGAGAGTGAGAAGCACGGTTCTTCCAGGAGCTGGATTTCGTAATACCCGGGTGAATTGGAACAAACGCGGTATTGAGAAATATCTGCTTCTAAAACCAAAACGGAGCTACCTAACAGAACGGTCTTCAATGTGTGCATTCAACTTACGGAGTTAAACTGATGTGTGTTTGCAGGAGTTTCTAAACCCTTTCTGTGAAGAAGTGGAAAACGCATTTTCCCAGCCAAATCCAGGCATTCAAGAAATAGCTGGAAATCTCCGTCTAAAACACAAAAAGAACGTATCTTGCAAACTGCTCTGCTGGGTGTTCGCTCAGCTAAGGGAGTTGAATCCGCCTTCAGAATCAGGGAGTGAGAAGCACGGTTCTTCCAGGAGCTGGGTTTCGTTATACCCGGGTGAATTGGAACAAACGCGGTATTGATAAATATCTGCTTCTAAAACCAAAACGGAGCTAACTAACAGAACGGTCTTCAGTGTGTGCATTCAACTTACGGAGTTAAACTGATGTGTGTTTGCAGGAGTTTCTAAACCCTTTCTGTGAAGAACTGGAAAACGCATTTTCCCAGCCAAATCCAGGCATTCTAGAAATAGCTGGAAATCTCCGTCTAAAACACAAGAAGAACGTATCTTGCAAAATGTTCTGCTGGGTGTTCGCTCAGCTAAGGGAGTTGAATCCGCCTTCAGAATCAGAGAGTGAGAAGCACGGTTCTTCCAGGAGCTGGGTTTCGTAATACCCGGGTGAATTGGAACAAACGCGGTATTGAGAAATATCTGCTTCTAAAACCAAAACGGAGCTACCTAACAGAACGGTCTTCAATGTGTGCATTCAACTTACGGAGTTAAACTGATGTGTGTTTGCAGGAGTTTCTAAACCCTTTCTGTGAAGAAGTGGAAAACGCATTTTCCCAGCCAAATCCAGGCATTCAAGAAATAGCTGGAAATCTCCGTCTAAAACACAAAAAGAACGTATCTTGCAAACTGCTCTGCTGGGTGTTCGCTCAGCTAAGGGAGTTGAATCCGCCTTCAGAATCAGAGAGTGAGAAGCACGGTTCTTCCAGGAGCTGGGTTTCGTAATACCCGGGTGAATTGGAACAAACGCGGTATTGAGAAATATCTGCTTCTAAAACCAAAACGGAGCTACCTAACAGAACGGTCTTCAATGTGTGCATTCAACTTACGGAGTTAAACTGATGTGTGTTTGCAGGAGTTTCTAAACCCTTTCTGTGAAGAAGTGGAAAACGCATTTTCCCAGCCAAATCCAGGCATTCTAGAAATAGCTGGAAATCTCCGTCTAAAACACAAAAAGAACGTATCTTGCAAACTGTTCTGCTGGGTGTTCGCTCAGCTAAGGGAGTTGAATCCGCCTTCAGAATCAGAGAGTGAGAAGCACGGTTCTTCCAGGAGCTTGGTTTCGTTATACCCGGGTGAATTGGAACAAACGCGGTATTGAGAAATATCTGCTTCTAAAACCAAAACGGAGCTACCTAACAGAACGGTCTTCAATGTGTGCATTCAACTTACGGAGTTAAACTGATGTGTGTTTGCAGGAGTTTCTAAACCCTTTCTGTGAAGAAGTGGAAAACGCATTTTCCCAGCCAAATCCAGGCATTCAAGAAATAGCTGGAAATCTCGGTCTAAAACACAAAAAGAACGTATCTTGCAAACTGCTCTGCTGGCTGTTCGCTCAGCTAAGGGAGTTGAATCCGCCTTCAGAATCAGAGAGTGAGAAGCACGGTTCTTCCAGGAGCTTGGTTTCGTTATACCCGGGTGAATTGGAACAAACGCGGTATTGAGAAATATCTGCTTCTAAAACCAAAACGGAGCTACCTAACAGAACGGTCTTCAATGTGTGCATTCAACTTACGGAGTTAAACTGATGTGTGTTTGCAGGAGTTTCTAAACCCTTTCTGTGAAGAAGTGGAAAACGCATTTTCCCAGCCAAATCCAGGCATTCAAGAAATAGCTGGAAATCTCCGTCTAAAACACAAAAAGAACGTATCTTGCAAACTGCTCTGCTGGGTGTTCGCTCAGCTAAGGGAGTTGAATCCGCCTTCAGAATCAGAGAGTGAGAAGCACGGTTCTTCCAGGAGCTGGGTTTCGTTATACCTGGGTGAATTGGAACAAACGCGGTATTGAGAAATATCTGCTTCTCAAACCAAAACGGAGCTACCTAACAGAACGGTCTTCAATGTGTGCATTCAACTTACGGAGTTAAACTGATGTGTGTTTGCAGGAGTTTCTAAACCCTTTCTGTGAAGAAGTGGAAAACGCATTTTCCCAGCCAAATCCAGGCATTCAAGAAATAGCTGGAAATCTCCGTCTGAAACACAAAAAGAACGTATCTTGCAAACTGCTCTGCTGGGTGTTCGCTCAGCTAAGGGAGTTGAATCCGCCTTCAGAATCAGAGAGTGAGAAGCACGGTTCTTCCAGGAGCTTGGTTTCGTTATACGCGGGTGCATTGGAACAAACGCGGTATTGAGAAATATCTGCTTCTAAAACCAAAACGGAGCTAACTAACAGAACGGTCTTCAATGTGTGCATTCAACTTACGGAGTTAAACTGATGTGTGTTTGCAGGAGTTTCTAAACCCTTTCTGTGAAGAAGTGGAAAACGCATTTTCCCAGCCAAATCCAGGCATTCTAGAAATAGCTGGAAATCTCCGTCTAAAACACAAAAAGAACGTATCTTGCAAACTGCTCTGCTGGGTGTTCGCTCAGCTAAGGGAGTTGAATCCGCCTTCAGAATCAGAGAGTGAGAAGCACGGTTCTTCCAGGAGCTGGATTTCGTAATACCCGGGTGAATTGGAACAAACGCGGTATTGAGAAATATCTGCTTCTAAAACCAAAACGGAGCTACCTAACAGAACGGTCTTCAATGTGTGCATTCAACTTACGGAGTTAAACTGATGTGTGTTTGCAGGAGTTTCTAAACCCTTTCTGTGAAGAAGTGGAAAACGCATTTTCCCAGCCAAATCCAGGCATTCAAGAAATAGCTGGAAATCTCCTTCTAAAACACAAAAAGAACGTATCTTGCAAACTGCTCTGCTGGGTGTTCGCTCAGCTAAGGGAGTTGAATCCGCCTTCAGAATCAGAGAGTGAGAAGCACGGTTCTTCCAGGAGCTGGGTTTCGTTATACCCGGGTGCATTGGAACAAACGCGGTATTGAGAAATATCTGCTTCTAAAACCAAAACGGAGCTACCTAACAGAACGGTCTTAAATGTGTGCCTTCAACTTACGGAGTTAAACTGAGGTGTGTTTGCAGGAGTTTCTAAACCCTTTCTGTGAAGAAGTGGAAAACGCATTTTCCCAGCCAAATCCAGGCATTCAAGAAATAGCTGGAAATCTCCGTCTAAAACACAAAAAGAACGTATCTTGCAAACTGCTCTGCTGGGTGTTCGCTCAGCTAAGGGAGTTGAATCCGCCTTCAGAATCAGGGAGTGAGAAGCACGGTTCTTCCAGGAGCTGGGTTTCGTTATACCCGGGTGAATTGGAACAAACGCGGTATTGATAAATATCTGCTTCTAAAACCAAAACGGAGCTAACTAACAGAACGGTCTTCAGTGTGTGCATTCAACTTACGGAGTTAAACTGATGTGTGTTTGCAGGAGTTTCTAAACCCTTTCTGTGAAGAACTGGAAAACGCATTTTCTCAGCCAAATCCAGGCATTCTAGAAATAGCTGGAAATCTCCGTCTAAAACACAAGAAGAACGTATCTTGCAAACTGTTCTGCTGGGTGTTCGCTCAGCTAAGGGAGTTGAATCCGCCTTCAGAATCAGAGAGTGAGAAGCACGGTTCTTCCAGGAGCTGGGTTTCGTAATACCCGGGTGAATTGGAACAAACGCGGTATTGAGAAATATCTGCTTCTAAACCAAAACGGAGCTACCTAACAGAACGGTCTTCAATGTGTGCATTCAACTTACGGAGTTAAACTGATGTGTGTTTGCAGGAGTTTCTAAACCCTTTCTGTGAAGAAGTGGAAAACGCATTTTCCCAGCCAAATCCAGGCATTCAAGAAATAGCTGGAAATCTCCGTCTAAAACACAAAAAGAACGTATCTTGCAAACTGCTCTGCTGGGTGTTCGCTCAGCTAAGGGAGTTGAATCCGCCTTCAGAATCAGAGAGTGAGAAGCACGGTTCTTCCAGGAGCTGGGTTTCGTAATACCCGGGTGAATTGGAACAAATGCGGTATTGAGAAATATCTGCTTCTAAAACCAAAACGGAGCTACCTAACAGAACGGTCTTCAATGTGTGCATTCAACTTACGGAGTTAAACTGATGTGTGTTTGCAGGAGTTTCTAAACCCTTTCTGTGAAGAAGTGGAAAACGCATTTTCCCAGCCAAATCCAGGCATTCTAGAAATAGCTGGAAATCTCCGTCTAAAACACAAAAAGAACGTATCTTGCAAACTGTTCTGCTGGGTGTTCGCTCAGCTAAGGGAGTTGAATCCGCCTTCAGAATCAGAGAGTGAGAAGCACGGTTCTTCCAGGAGCTTGGTTTCGTTATACCCGGGTGAATTGGAACAAACGCGGTATTGAGAAATATCTGCTTCTAAAACCAAAACGGAGCTACCTAACAGAACGGTCTTCAATGTGTGCATTCAACTTACGGAGTTAAACTGATGTGTGTTTGCAGGAGTTTCTAAACCCTTTCTGTGAAGAAGTGGAAAACGCATTTTCCCAGCCAAATCCAGGCATTCAAGAAATAGCTGGAAATCTCGGTCTAAAACACAAAAAGAACGTATCTTGCAAACTGCTCTGCTGGCTGTTCGCTCAGCTAAGGGAGTTGAATCCGCCTTCAGAATCAGAGAGTGAGAAGCACGGTTCTTCCAGGAGCTTGGTTTCGTTATACCCGGGTGAATTGGAACAAACGCGGTATTGAGAAATATCTGCTTCTAAAACCAAAACGGAGCTACCTAACAGAACGGTCTTCAATGTGTGCATTCAACTTACGGAGTTAAACTGATGTGTGTTTGCAGGAGTTTCTAAACCCTTTCTGTGAAGAAGTGGAAAACGCATTTTCCCAGCCAAATCCAGGCATTCAAGAAATAGCTGGAAATCTCCGTCTAAAACACAAAAAGAACGTATCTTGCAAACTGCTCTGCTGGGTGTTCGCTCAGCTAAGGGAGTTGAATCCGCCTTCAGAATCAGAGAGTGAGAAGCACGGTTCTTCCAGGAGCTGGGTTTCGTTATACCTGGGTGAATTGGAACAAACGCGGTATTGAGAAATATCTGCTTCTCAAACCAAAACGGAGCTACCTAACAGAACGGTCTTCAATGTGTGCATTCAACTTACGGAGTTAAACTGATGTGTGTTTGCAGGAGTTTCTAAACCCTTTCTGTGAAGAAGTGGAAAACGCATTTTCCCAGCCAAATCCAGGCATTCAAGAAATAGCTGGAAATCTCCGTCTGAAACACAAAAAGAACGTATCTTGCAAACTGCTCTGCTGGGTGTTCGCTCAGCTAAGGGAGTTGAATCCGCCTTCAGAATCAGAGAGTGAGAAGCACGGTTCTTCCAGGAGCTTGGTTTCGTTATACGCGGGTGCATTGGAACAAACGCGGTATTGAGAAATATCTGCTTCTAAAACCAAAACGGAGCTAACTAACAGAACGGTCTTCAATGTGTGCATTCAACTTACGGAGTTAAACTGATGTGTGTTTGCAGGAGTTTCTAAACCCTTTCTGTGAAGAAGTGGAAAACGCATTTTCCCAGCCAAATCCAGGCATTCAAGAAATAGCTGGAAATCTCCGTCTAAAACACAAAAAGAACGTATCTTGCAAACTGCTCTGCTGGGTGTTCGCTCAGCTAAGGGAGTTGAATCCGCCTTCAGAATCAGAGAGTGAGAAGCACGGTTCTTCCAGGAGCTGGATTTCGTAATACCCGGGTGAATTGGAACAAACGCGGTATTGAGAAATATCTGCTTCTAAAACCAAAACGGAGCTACCTAACAGAACGGTCTTCAATGTGTGCATTCAACTTACGGAGTTAAACTGATGTGTGTTTGCAGGAGTTTCTAAACCCTTTCTGTGAAGAAGTGGAAAACGCATTTTCCCAGCCAAATCCAGGCATTCAAGAAATAGCTGGAAATCTCCGTCTGAAACACAAAAAGAACGTATCTTGCAAACTGCTCTGCTGGGTGTTCGCTCAGCTAAGGGAGTTGAATCCGCCTTCAGAATCAGAGAGTGAGAAGCACGGTTCTTCCAGGAGCTTGGTTTCGTTATACCCGGGTGCATTGGAACAAACGCGGTATTGAAAATATCTGCTTCTAAAACCAAAACGGAGCTAACTAACAGAACGGTCTTCAATGTGTGCATTCAACTTACGGAGTTAAACTGATGTGTGTTTGCAGGAGTTTCTAAACCCTTTCTGTGAAGAACTGGAAAACGCATTTTCCCAGCCAAATCCAGGCATTCTAGAAATAGCTGGAAATCTCCGTCTAAAACACAAGAAGAACGTATCTTGCAAACTGTTCTGCTGGGTGTTCGCTCAGCTAAGGGAGTTGAATCCGCCTTCAGAATCAGAGAGTGAGAAGCACGGTTCTTCCAGGAGCTGGGTTTCGTAATACCCGGGTGAATTGGAACAAACGCGGTATTGAGAAATATCTGCTTCTAAAACCAAAACGGAGCTACCTAACAGAACGGTCTTCAATGTGTGCATTCAACTTACGGAGTTAAACTGATGTGTGTTTGCAGGAGTTTCTAAACCCTTTCTGTGAAGAAGTGGAAAACGCATTTTCCCAGCCAAATCCAGGCATTCAAGAAATAGCTGGAAATCTCCGTCTAAAACACAAAAAGAACGTATCTTGCAAACTGCTCTGCTGGGTGTTCGCTCAGCTAAGGGAGTTGAATCCGCCTTCAGAATCAGAGAGTGAGAAGCACGGTTCTTCCAGGAGCTGGGTTTCGTAATACCCGGGTGAATTGGAACAAATGCGGTATTGAGAAATATCTGCTTCTAAAACCAAAACGGAGCTACCTAACAGAACGGTCTTCAATGTGTGCATTCAACTTACGGAGTTAAACTGATGTGTGTTTGCAGGAGTTTCTAAACCCTTTCTGTGAAGAAGTGGAAAACGCATTTTCCCAGCCAAATCCAGGCATTCTAGAAATAGCTGGAAATCTCCGTCTAAAACACAAAAAGAACGTATCTTGCAAACTGTTCTGCTGGGTGTTCGCTCAGCTAAGGGAGTTGAATCCGCCTTCAGAATCAGAGAGTGAGAAGCACGGTTCTTCCAGGAGCTTGGTTTCGTTATACCCGGGTGAATTGGAACAAACGCGGTATTGAGAAATATCTGCTTCTAAAACCAAAACGGAGCTACCTAACAGAACGGTCTTCAATGTGTGCATTCAACTTACGGAGTTAAACTGATGTGTGTTTGCAGGAGTTTCTAAACCCTTTCTGTGAAGAAGTGGAAAACGCATTTTCCCAGCCAAATCCAGGCATTCAAGAAATAGCTGGAAATCTCGGTCTAAAACACAAAAAGAACGTATCTTGCAAACTGCTCTGCTGGCTGTTCGCTCAGCTAAGGGAGTTGAATCCGCCTTCAGAATCAGAGAGTGAGAAGCACGGTTCTTCCAGGAGCTTGGTTTCGTTATACCCGGGTGAATTGGAACAAACGCGGTATTGAGAAATATCTGCTTCTAAAACCAAAACGGAGCTACCTAACAGAACGGTCTTCAATGTGTGCATTCAACTTACGGAGTTAAACTGATGTGTGTTTGCAGGAGTTTCTAAACCCTTTCTGTGAAGAAGTGGAAAACGCATTTTCCCAGCCAAATCCAGGCATTCAAGAAATAGCTGGAAATCTCCGTCTAAAACACAAAAAGAACGTATCTTGCAAACTGCTCTGCTGGGTGTTCGCTCAGCTAAGGGAGTTGAATCCGCCTTCAGAATCAGAGAGTGAGAAGCACGGTTCTTCCAGGAGCTGGGTTTCGTTATACCTGGGTGAATTGGAACAAACGCGGTATTGAGAAATATCTGCTTCTCAAACCAAAACGGAGCTACCTAACAGAACGGTCTTCAATGTGTGCCTTCAACTTACGGAGTTAAACTGATGTGTGTTTGCAGGAGTTTCTAAACCCTTTCTGTGAAGAAGTGGAAAACGCATTTTCCCAGCCAAATCCAGGCATTCAAGAAATAGCTGGAAATCTCCGTCTGAAACACAAAAAGAACGTATCTTGCAAACTGCTCTGCTGGGTGTTCGCTCAGCTAAGGGAGTTGAATCCGCCTTCAGAATCAGAGAGTGAGAAGCACGGTTCTTCCAGGAGCTTGGTTTCGTTATACCCGGGTGAATTGGAACAAACGCGGTATTGAGAAATATCTGCTTCTAAAACCAAAACGGAGCTACCTAACAGAACGGTCTTCAATGTGTGCATTCAACTTACGGAGTTAAACTGATGTGTGTTTGCAGGAGTTTCTAAACCCTTTCTGTGAAGAAGTGGAAAACGCATTTTCCCAGCCAAATCCAGGCATTCAAGAAATAGCTGGAAATCTCCGTCTAAAACACAAAAAGAACGTATCTTGCAAACTGCTCTGCTGGGTGTTCGCTCAGCTAAGGGAGTTGAATCCGCCTTCAGAATCAGAGAGTGAGAAGCACGGTTCTTCCAGGAGCTGGATTTCGTAATACCCGGGTGAATTGGAACAAACGCGGTATTGAGAAATATCTGCTTCTAAAACCAAAACGGAGCTAACTAACAGAACGGTCTTCAATGTGTGCATTCAACTTACGGAGTTAAACTGATGTGTGTTTGCAGGAGTTTCTAAACCCTTTCTGTGAAGAAGTGGAAAACGCATTTTCCCAGCCAAATCCAGGCATTCAAGAAATAGCTGGAAATCTCCGTCTAAAACACAAAAAGAACGTATCTTGCAAACTGCTCTGCTGGGTGTTCGCTCAGCTAAGGGAGTTGAATCCGCCTTCAGAATCAGAGAGTGAGAAGCACGGTTCTTCCAGGAGCTGGATTTCGTAATACCCGGGTGAATTGGAACAAACGCGGTATTGAGAAATATCTGCTTCTAAAACCAAAACGGAGCTAACTAACAGAACGGTCTTCAATGTGTGCATTCAACTTACGGAGTTAAACTGATGTGTGTTTGCAGGAGTTTCTAAACCCTTTCTGTGAAGAAGTGGAAAACGCATTTTCCCAGCCAAATCCAGGCATTCAAGAAATAGCTGGAAATCTCCGTCTAAAACACAAAAAGAACGTATCTTGCAAACTGCTCTGCTGGGTGTTCGCTCAGCTAAGGGAGTTGAATCCGCCTTCAGAATCAGAGAGTGAGAAGCACGGTTCTTCCAGGAGCTGGGTTTCGTTATACCCGGGTGAATTGGAACAAACGCGGTATTGAGAAATATCTGCTTCTAAAACCAAAACGGAGCTACCTAACAGAACGGTCTTCAATGTGTGCATTCAACTTACGGAGTTAAACTGATGTGTGTTTGCAGGAGTTTCTAAACCCTTTCTGTGAAGAACTGGAAAACGCATTTTCCCAGCCAAATCCAGGCATTCAAGAAATAGCTGGAAATCTCCGTCTAAAACACAAAAAGAACGTATCTTGCAAACTGCTCTGCTGGGTGTTCGCTCAGCTAAGGGAGTTGAATCCGCCTTCAGAATCAGAGAGTGAGAAGCACGGTTCTTCCAGGAGCTGGGTTTCGTTATACCTGGGTGAATTGGAACAAACGCGGTATTGAGAAATATCTGCTTCTAAAACCAAAACGGAGCTACCTAACAGAACGGTCTTCAATGTGTGCATTCAACTTACGGAGTTAAACTGATGTGTGTTTGCAGGAGTTTCTAAACCCTTTCTGTGAAGAAGTGGAAAACGCATTTTCCCAGCCAAATCCAGGCATTCAAGAAATAGCTGGAAATCTCGGTCTAAAACACAAAAAGAACGTATCTTGCAAACTGCTCTGCTGGCTGTTCGCTCAGCTAAGGGAGTTGAATCCGCCTTCAGAATCAGAGAGTGAGAAGCACGGTTCTTCCAGGAGCTTGGTTTTGTTATACCCGGGTGAATTGGAACAAACGCGGTATTGAGAAATATCTGCTTCTAAAACCAAAACGGAGCTACCTAACAGAACGGTCTTCAATGTGTGCATTCAACTTATGGAGTTAAACTGACGTGTGTTTGCAGGAGTTTCTAAACCCTTTCTGTGAAGAAGTGGAAAACGCATTTTCCCAGCCAAATCCAGGCATTCAAGAAATGGCTGGAAATCTCGGTCTAAAACACAAAAAGAACGTATCTTGCAAACTGCTCTGCTGGCTGTCCGCTCAGCTAAGGGAGTTGAATCCGCCTTCAGAATCAGAGAGTGAGAAGCACGGTTCTTCCAGAAGCTTGGTTTCGTTATACCCGGGTGAATTGGAACAAACGCGGTATTGAGAAATATCTGCTTCTAAAACCAAAACGGAGCTACCTAACAGAACGGTCTTCAATGTGTGCATTAAACTTACGGAGTTAAACTGATGTGTGTTTGCAGGAGTTTCTACACCCTTTCTGTGAAGAAGTGGAAAACGCATTTTCCCAGCCAAATCCAGGCATTCAAGAAATAGCTGGAAATCTCCGTCTGAAACACAAAAAGAACGTATCTTGCAAACTGCTCTGCTGGGTGTTCGCTCAGCTAAAAGAGTTGAATCCGCCTTCAGAATCAGAGAGTGAGAAGCACGGTTCTTCCAGGAGCTGGATTTCATAATACCCGGGTGAATTGGAACAAACGCGGTATTGAGAAATATCTGCTTCTAAAACCAAAACGGAGCTACCTAACAGAACGGTCTTCAATGTGTGCATTCAACTTACGGAGTTAAACTGATGTGTGTTTGCAGGAGTTTCTAAACCCTTTCTGTGAAGAAGTGGAAAACGCATTTTCCCAGCCAAATCCAGGCATTCAAGAAATAGCTGGAAATCTCCGTCTAAAACACAAAAAGAACGTATCTTGCAAACTGCTCTGCTGGCTGTTCGCTCAGCTAAGGGAGTTGAATCCGCCTTCAGAATCAGAGAGTGAGAAGCACGGTTCTTCCAGGAGCTTGGTTTCGTTATACCCGGGTGAATTGGAACAAACGCGGTATTGAGAAATATCTGCTTCTAAAACCAAAACGGAGCTACCTAACAGAACGGTCTTCAATGTGTGCATTCAACTTACGGAGTTAAACTGATGTGTGTTTGCAGGAGTTTCTAAACCCTTTCTGTGAAGAAGTGGAAAACGCATTTTCCCAGCCAAATCCAGGCATTCAAGAAATAGCTGGAAATCTCCGTCTAAAACACAAAAAGAACGTATCTTGCAAACTGCTCTGCTGGGTGTTCGCTCAGCTAAGGGAGTTGAATCCGCCTTCAGAATCAGAGAGTGAGAACCACGGTTCTTCCAGGAGCTGGGTTTCGTTATACCCGGGTGAATAGGAACAAACGCGGTATTGAGAAATATCTGCTTCTCAAACCAAAACGGAGCTACCTAACAGAACGGTCTTCAATGTGTGCATTCAACTTACGGAGTTAAACTGATGTGTGTTTGCAGGAGTTTCTAAACCCTTTCTGTGAAGAAGTGGAAAACGCATTTTCCCAGCCAAATCCAGGCATTCAAGAAATAGCTGGAAATCTCCGTCTAAAACACAAAACGAACGTATCTTGCAAACTGCTCTGCTGGGTGTTCGCTCAGCTAAGGGAGTTGAATCCGCCTTCAGAATCAGAGAGTGAGAAGCACGGTTCTTCCAGGAGCTGGGTTTCGTTATACCTGGGTGAATTGGAACAAACGCGGTATTGAGAAATATCTGCTTCTAAAACCAAAACGGAGCTACCTAACAGAACGGTCTTTAATATGTGCATTCAATTTACGGAGTTAAACTGATGTGTGTTTGCAGGAGTTTCTAAACCCTTTCTGTGAAGAAGTGGAAAACGCATTTTCCCAGCCAAATCCAGGCATTCAAGAAATAGCTGGAAATCTCCGTCTGAAACACAAAAAGAACGTATCTTGCAAACTGCTCTACTGGGTGTTCGCTCAGCTAAGGGAGTTGAATCCGCCTTCAGAATCAGAGAGTGAGAAGCACGGTTCTTCCAGGAGCTTGGTTTCGTTATACCCGGGTGCATTGGAACAAACGCGGTATTGAGAAATATCTGCTTCTAAAACCAAAACGGAGCTAACTAACAGAACGGTCTTCAATGTGTGCATTCAACTTACGGAGTTAAACTGATGTGTGTTTGCAGGAGTTTCTAAACCCTTTCTGTGAAGAACTGGAAAACGCATTTTCCCAGCCAAATCCAGGCATTCTAGAAATAGCTGGAAATCTCCGTCTAAAACACAAAAAGAACGTATCTTGCAAACTGCTCTGCTGGGTGTTCGCTCAGCTAAGGGAGTTGAATCCGCCTTCAGAATCAGAGAGTGAGAAGCACGGTTCTTCCAGGAGCTGGGTTTCTTAATACCCGGGTGAATTGGAACAAACGCGGTATTGAGAAATATCTGCTTCTAAAACCAAAACGGAGCTACCTAACAGAACGGTCTTCAATGTGTGCATTCAACTTACGGAGTTAAACTGATGTGTGTTTGCAGGAGTTTCTAAACCCTTTCTGTGAAGAAGTGGAAAACGCATTTTCCCAGCCAAATCCAGGCATTCAAGAAA
The DNA here is from genome assembly GCF_049354715.1 of Callithrix jacchus. Taxonomy (NCBI): domain Eukaryota; kingdom Metazoa; phylum Chordata; class Mammalia; order Primates; family Cebidae; genus Callithrix; species Callithrix jacchus. The sequence goes on along the minus strand of NC_133525.1, from coordinate 12,948,944 downwards.
TAGCTGGAAATCTCCTTCTAAAACACAAAAAGAACGTATCTTGCAAACTGCTCTGCTGGGTGTTCGCTCAGCTAAGGGAGTTGAATCCGCCTTCAGAATCAGAGAGTGAGAAGCACGGTTCTTCCAGGAGCTCGGTTTCGTTATACCCGGGTGCATTGGAACAAACGCGGTATTGAGAAATATCTGCTTCTAAAACCAAAACGGAGCTACCTAACAGAACGGTCTTCAATGTGTGCCTTCAACTTACGGAGTTAAACTGATGTGTGTTTGCAGGAGTTTCTAAACCCTTTCTGTGAAGAAGTGGAAAACGCATTTCCCCAGCCAAATCCAGGCATTCTAGAAATAGCTGGAAATCTCCGTCTAAAACACAAAAAGAACGTATCTTGCAAACTGTTCTGCTGGGTGTTCGCTCAGCTAAGGGTGTTGAATCCGCCTTCAGAATCAGAGAGTTAGAAGCACGGTTCTTCCAGGAGCTGGGTTTCGTAATACCCGGGTGAATTGGAACAAACGCGGTATTGAGAAATATCTGCTTCTAAAACCAAAACGGAGCTACCTAACAGAACGGTCTTCAATGTGTGCATTCAACTTACGGAGTTAAACTGATGTGTGTTTGCAGGAGTTTCTAAACCCTTTCTGTGAAGAAGTGGAAAACGCATTTTCCCAGCCAAATCAAGGCATTCAAGAAATAGATGGAAATCTCCGTCTAAAACACAAAAAGAACGTATCTTGCAAACTGCTCTGCTGGGTGTTCGCTCAGCTAAGGGAGTTGAATCCGCCTTCAGAATCAGAGAGTGAGAAGCACGGTTCTTCCAGGAGCTGGGTTTTGTAATACCCGGGTGAGCTGGAACAAACGCGGTATTGAGAAATATCTGCTTCTAAAACCAAAACGGAGCTACCTAACAGAACGGTCTTCAATGTGTGCATTCAACTTACGGAGTTAAACTGATGTGTGTTTGCAGGAGTTTCTAAACCCTTTCTGTGAAGAAGTGGAAAACGCATTTTCCCAGCCAAATCCAGGCATTGAAGAAATAGCTGGAAATCTCCGTTTAAAACACAAAAAGAACGTATCTTGCAAACTGTTCTGCTGGGTGTTCGCTCAGCTAAGGGAGTTGAATCCGCCTTCAGAATCAGAGAGTGAGAAACACGGTTCTTCCAGGAGCTGAGTTTCGTAATACCCGGGTGAATTGGAACAAACGCGGTATTGAGAAATATCTGCTTCTAAAACCAAAACGGAGCTACCTAACAGAACGGTCTTCAATGTGTGCATTCAGCTTACGGAGTTAAACTGATGTGTGTTTGCAGGAGTTTCTAAACCCTTTCTGTGAAGAAGTGGAAAACGCATTTTCCCAGCCAAATCCAGGCATTCAAGAAATAGCTGGAAATCTCCGTCTAAAACACAAAAAGAACGTATCTTGCAAACTGCTCTGCTGGGTGTTCGCTCAGCTAAGGGAGTTGAATCCGCCTTCAGAATCAGAGAGTGAGAAGCACGGTTCTTCCAGGAGCTGGGTTTCGTAATACCCGGGTGAATTGGAACAAACGCGGTATTGAGAAATATCTGCTTCTAAAACCAAAACGGAGCTACCTAACAGAACGGTCTTCAATGTGTGCATTCAACTTACAGAGTTAAACTGATGTGTGTTTGCAGGAGTTTCTAAACCCTTTCTGTGAAGAAGTGGAAAACGCATTTTCCCAGCCAAATCCAGGCATTCTAGAAATAGCTGGAAATCTCCGTCTAAAACACAAAAAGAACGTATCTTGCAAACTGTTCTGCTGGGTGTTCGCTCAGCTAAGGGAGTTGAATCCGCCTTCAGAATCAGAGAGTGAGAAGCACGGTTCTTCCAGGAGCTTGGTTTCGTTATACCCGGGTGAATTGGAACAAACGCGGTATTGAGAAATATCTGCTTCTAAAACCAAAACGGAGCTACCTAACAGAACGGTCTTCAATGTGTGCATTCAACTTACGGAGTTAAACTGATGTGTGTTTGCAGGAGTTTCTAAACCCTTTCTGTGAAGAAGTGGAAAACGCATTTTCCCAGCCAAATCCAGGCATTCAAGAAATAGCTGGAAATCTCCGTCTAAAACACAAAAAGAACGTATCTTGCAAACTGCTCTGCTGGCTGTTCGCTCAGCTAAGGGAGTTGAATCCGCCTTCAGAATCAGAGAGTGAGAAGCACGGTTCTTCCAGGAGCTTGGTTTCGTTATACCCGGGTGAATTGGAACAAACGCGGTATTGAGAAATATCTGCTTCTAAAACCAAAACGGAGCTACCTAACAGAACGGTCTTCAATGTGTGCATTCAACTTACGGAGTTAAACTGATGTGTGTTTGCAGGAGTTTCTAAACCCTTTCTGTGAAGAAGTGGAAAACGCATTTTCCCAGCCAAATCCAGGCATTCAAGAAATAGCTGGAAATCTCCGTCTAAAACACAAAAAGAACGTATCTTGCAAACTGCTCTGCTGGGTGTTCGCTCAGCTAAGGGAGTTGAATCCGCCTTCAGAATCAGAGAGTGAGAAGCACGGTTCTTCCAGGAGCTGGGTTTCGTTATACCCGGGTGAATAGGAACAAACGCGGTATTGAGAAATATCTGCTTCTCAAACCAAAACGGAGCTACCTAACAGAACGGTCTTCAATGTGTGCATTCAACTTACGGAGTTAAACTGATGTGTGTTTGCAGGAGTTTCTAAACCCTTTCTGTGAAGAAGTGGAAAACGCATTTTCCCAGCCAAATCCAGGCATTCAAGAAATAGCTGGAAATCTCCGTCTAAAACACAAAACGAACGTATCTTGCAAACTGCTCTGCTGGGTGTTCGCTCAGCTAAGGGAGTTGAATCCGCCTTCAGAATCAGAGAGTGAGAAGCACGGTTCTTCCAGGAGCTGGGTTTCGTTATACCTGGGTGAATTGGAACAAACGCGGTATTGAGAAATATCTGCTTCTAAAACCAAAACGGAGCTACCTAACAGAACGGTCTTTAATATGTGCATTCAATTTACGGAGTTAAACTGATGTGTGTTTGCAGGAGTTTCTAAACCCTTTCTGTGAAGAAGTGGAAAACGCATTTTCCCAGCCAAATCCAGGCATTCAAGAAATAGCTGGAAATCTCCGTCTGAAACACAAAAAGAACGTATCTTGCAAACTGCTCTACTGGGTGTTCGCTCAGCTAAGAAAGTTGAATCCGCCTTCAGAATCAGAGAGTGAGAAGCACGGTTCTTCCAGGAGCTTGGTTTCGTTATACCCGGGTGCATTGGAACAAACGCGGTATTGAGAAATATCTGCTTCTAAAACCAAAACGGAGCTAACTAACAGAACGGTCTTCAATGTGTGCATTCAACTTACGGAGTTAAACTGATGTGTGTTTGCAGGAGTTTCTAAACCCTTTCTGTGAAGAACTGGAAAACGCATTTTCCCAGCCAAATCCAGGCATTCTAGAAATAGCTGGAAATCTCCGTCTAAAACACAAAAAGAACGTATCTTGCAAACTGCTCTGCTGGGTGTTCGCTCAGCTAAGGGAGTTGAATCCGCCTTCAGAATCAGAGAGTGAGAAGCACGGTTCTTCCAGGAGCTGGGTTTCGTAATACCCGGGTGAATTGGAACAAACGCGGTATTGAGAAATATCTGCTTCTAAAACCAAAACGGAGCTACCTAACAGAACGGTCTTCAATGTGTGCATTCAACTTACAGAGTTAAACTGATGTGTGTTTGCAGGAGTTTCTAAACCCTTTCTGTGAAGAAGTGGAAAACGCATTTTCCCAGCCAAATCCAGGCATTCAAGAAATAGCTGGAAATCTCCGTCTGAAACACAAAAAGAACGTATCTTGCAAACTGCTCTACTGGGTGTTCGCTCAGCTAAGGGAGTTGAATCCGCCTTCAGAATCAGAGAGTGAGAAGCACGGTTCTTCCAGGAGCTTGGTTTCGTTATACCCGGGTGCATTGGAACAAACGCGGTATTGAGAAATATCTGCTTCTTAAACCAAAACGGAGCTAACTAACAGAACGGTCTTCAATGTGTGCATTCAACTTACGGAGTTAAACTGATGTGTGTTTGCAGGAGTTTCTAAACCCTTTCTGTGAAGAACTGGAAAACGCATTTTCCCAGCCAAATCCAGGCATTCTAGAAATAGCTGGAAATCTCCGTCTAAAACACAAAAAGAACGTATCTTGCAAACTGCTCTGCTGGGTGTTCGCTCAGCTAAGGGAGTTGAATCCGCCTTCAGAATCAGAGAGTGAGAAGCACGGTTCTTCCAGGAGCTGGGTTTCTTAATACCCGGGTGAATTGGAACAAACGCGGTATTGAGAAATATCTGCTTCTAAAACCAAAACGGAGCTACCTAACAGAACGGTCTTCAATGTGTGCATTCAACTTACGGAGTTAAACTGATGTGTGTTTGCAGGAGTTTCTAAACCCTTTCTGTGAAGAAGTGGAAAACGCATTTTCCCAGCCAAATCCAGGCATTCAAGAAATAGCTGGAAATCTCCTTCTAAAACACAAAAAGAACGTATCTTGCAAACTGCTCTGCTGGGTGTTCGCTCAGCTAAGGGAGTTGAATCCGCCTTCAGAATCAGAGAGTGAGAAGCACGGTTCTTCCAGGAGCTGGGTTTCGTTATACCCGGGTGCATTGGAACAAACGCGGTATTGAGAAATATCTGCTTCTAAAACCAAAACGGAGCTACCTAACAGAACGGTCTTCAATGTGTGCCTTCAACTTACGGAGTTAAACTGATGTGTGTTTGCAGGAGTTTCTAAACCCTTTCTGTGAAGAAGTGGAAAACGCATTTTCCCAGCCAAATCCAGGCATTCTAGAAATAGCTGGAAATCTCCGTCTAAAACACAAAAAGAACGTATCTTGCAAACTGTTCTGCTGGGTGTTCGCTCAGCTAAGGGAGTTGAATCCGCCTTCAGAATCAGAGAGTGAGAAGCACGGTTCTTCCAGGAGCTGGGTTTCGTAATACCCGGGTGAATTGGAACAAACGCGGTATTGAGAAATATCTGCTTCTAAAACCAAAACGGAGCTACCTAACAGAACGGTCTTCAATGTGTGCATTCAACTTACGGAGTTAAACTGATGTGTGTTTGCAGGAGTTTCTAAACCCTTTCTGTGAAGAAGTGGAAAACGCATTTTCCCAGCCAAATCAAGGCATTCAAGAAATAGCTGGAAATCTCCGTCTAAAACACAAAAAGAACGTATCTTGCAAACTGCTCTGCTGGGTGTTCGCTCAGCTAAGGGAGTTGAATCCGCCTTCAGAATCAGAGAGTGAGAAGCACGGTCCTTCCAGGAGCTGGGTTTCGTAATACCCGGGTGAATTGGAACAAACGCGGTATTGAGAAATATCTGCTTCTAAAACCAAAACGGAGCTACCTAACAGAACGGTCTTCAATGTGTGCATTCAACTTACGGAGTTAAACTGATGTGTGTTTGCAGGAGTTTCTAAACCCTTTCTGTGAAGAAGTGGAAAACGCATTTTCCCAGCCAAATCCAGGCATTCAAGAAATAGCTGGAAATCTCCGTCTAAAACACAAAAAGAACGTATCTTGCAAACTGCTCTGCTGGGTGTTCGCTCAGCTAAGGGAGTTGAATCCGCCTTCAGAATCAGAGAGTGAGAAGCACGGTTCTTCCAGGAGCTGGGTTTCGTAATACCCGGGTGAGCTGGAACAAACGCGGTATTGAGAAATATCTGCTTCTAAAACCAAAACGGAGCTACCTAACAGAACGGTCTTCAATGTGTGCATTCAACTTACGGAGGTAAACTGATGTGTGTTTGCAGGAGTTTCTAAACCCTTTCTGTGAAGAAGTGGAAAACGCATTTTCCCAGCCAAATCCAGGCATTCTAGAAATTGCTGGAAATCTCCGTCTAAAACACAAAAAGAACGTATCTTGCAAACTGTTCTGCTGGGTGTTCGCTCAGCTAAGGGAGTTGAATCCGCCTTCAGAATCAGAGAGTGAGAAGCACGGTTCTTCCAGGAGCTTGGTTTCATTATACCCGGGTGAATTGGAACAAACGCGGTATTGAGAAATATTTGCTTCTAAAACCAAAACGGAGCTACCTAACAGAACGGTCTTCAATGTGTGCATTCAACTTACGGAGTTAAACTGATGTGTGTTTGCAGGAGTTTCTAAACCCTTTCTGTGAAGAAGTGGAAAACGCATTTTCCCAGCCAAATCCAGGCATTCAAGAAATAGCTGGAAATCTCGGTCTAAAACACAAAAAGAACGTATCTTGCAAACTGCTCTGCTGGCTGTTCGCTCAGCTAAGGGAGTTGAATCCGCCTTCAGAATCAGAGAGTGAGAAGCACGGTTCTTCCAGGAGCTGGGTTTCGTTATACCTGGGTGAATTGGAACAAACGCGGTATTGAGAAATATCTGCTTCTAAAACCAAAACGGAGCTACCTAACAGAACGGTCTTTAATATGTGCATTCAATTTACGGAGTTAAACTGATGTGTGTTTGCAGGAGTTTCTAAACCCTTTCTGTGAAGAAGTGGAAAACGCATTTTCCCAGCCAAATCCAGGCATTCAAGAAATAGCTGGAAATCTCCGTCTGAAACACAAAAAGAACGTATCTTGCAAACTGCTCTACTGGGTGTTCGCTCAGCTAAGGGAGTTGAATCCGCCTTCAGAATCAGAGAGTGAGAAGCACGGTTCTTCCAGGAGCTTGGTTTCGTTATACCCGGGTGCATTGGAACAAACGCGGTATTGAGAAATATCTGCTTCTAAAACCAAAACGGAGCTAACTAACAGAACGGTCTTCAATGTGTGCATTCAACTTACGGAGTTAAACTGATGTGTGTTTGCAGGAGTTTCTAAACCCTTTCTGTGAAGAACTAAAAAACGCATTTTCCCAGCCAAATCCAGGCATTCTAGAAATAGCTGGAAATCTCCGTCTAAAACACAAAAAGAACGTATCTTGCAAACTGCTCTGCTGGGTGTTCGCTCAGCTAAGGGAGTTGAATCCGCCTTCAGAATCAGAGAGTGAGAAGCACGGTTCTTCCAGGAGCTGGGTTTCTTAATACCCGGGTGAATTGGAACAAACGCGGTATTGAGAAATATCTGCTTCTAAAACCAAAACGGAGCTACCTAACAGAACGGTCTTCAATGTGTGCATTCAACTTACGGAGTTAAACTGATGTGTGTTTGCAGGAGTTTCTAAACCCTTTCTGTGAAGAAGTGGAAAACGCATTTTCCCAGCCAAATCCAGGCATTCAAGAAATAGCTGGAAATCTCCTTCTAAAACACAAAAAGAACGTATCTTGCAAACTGCTCTGCTGGGTGTTCGCTCAGCTAAGGGAGTTGAATCCGCCTTCAGAATCAGAGAGTGAGAAGCACGGTTCTTCCAGGAGCTGGGTTTCGTTATACCCGGGTGCATTGGAACAAACGCGGTATTGAGAAATATCTGCTTCTAAAACCAAAACGGAGCTACCTAACAGAACGGTCTTCAATGTGTGCCTTCAACTTACGGAGTTAAACTGATGTGTGTTTGCAGGAGTTTCTAAACCCTTTCTGTGAAGAAGTGGAAAACGCATTTCCCCAGCCAAATCCAGGCATTCTAGAAATAGCTGGAAATCTCCGTCTAAAACACAAAAAGAACGTATCTTGCAAACTGTTCTGCTGGGTGTTCGCTCAGCTAAGGGAGTTGAATCCGCCTTCAGAATCAGAGAGTGAGAAGCACGGTTCTTCCAGGAGCTGGGTTTCGTAATACCCGGGTGAATTGGAACAAACGCGGTATTGAGAAATATCTGCTTCTAAAACCAAAACGGAGCTACCTAACAGAACGGTCTTCAATGTGTGCATTCAACTTACGGAGTTAAACTGATGTGTGTTTGCAGGAGTTTCTAAACCCTTTCTGTGAAGAAGTGGAAAACGCATTTTCCCAGCCAAATCAAGGCATTCAAGAAATAGAAGGAAATCTCCGTCTAAAACACAAAAAGAACGTATCTTGCAAACTGCTCTGCTGGGTGTTCGCTCAGCTAAGGGAGTTGAATCCGCCTTCAGAATCAGAGAGTGAGAAGCACGGTTCTTCCAGGAGCTGGGTTTTGTAATACCCGGGTGAGCTGGAACAAACGCGGTATTGAGAAATATCTGCTTCTAAAACCAAAACGGAGCTACCTAACAGAACGGTCTTCAATGTGTGCATTCAACTTACGGAGTTAAACTGATGTGTGTTTGCAGGAGTTTCTAAACCCTTTCTGTGAAGAAGTGGAAAACGCATTTTCCCAGCCAAATCCAGGCATTCTAGAAATTGCTGGAAATCTCCGTCTAAAACACAAAAAGAACGTATCTTGCAAACTGTTCTGCTGGGTGTTCGCTCAGCTAAGGGAGTTGAATCCGCCTTCAGAATCAGAGAGTGAGAAGCACGGTTCTTCCAGGAGCTTGGTTTCGTTATACCCGGGTGAATTGGAACAAACGCGGTATTGAGAAATATTTGCTTCTAAAACCAAAACGGAGCTACCTAACAGAACGGTCTTCAATGTGTGCATTCAACTTACAAAGTTAAACTGATGTGTGTTTGCAGGAGTTTCTAAACCCTTTCTGTGAAGAAGTGGAAAACGCATTTTCCCAGCCAAATCCAGGCATTCAAGAAATAGCTGGAAATCTCGGTCTAAAACACAAAAAGAACGTATCTTGCAAACTGCTCTGCTGGCTGTTCGCTCAGCTAAGGGAGTTGAATCCGCCTTCAGAATCAGAGAGTGAGAAGCACGATTCTTCCAGGAGCTTGGTTTCGTTATACGCGGGTGAATTGGAACAATTGCGGTATTGAGAAATATCTGCTTCTAAAACCAAAACGGAGCTACCTAACAGAACGGTCTTCAATGTGTGCATTCAACTTACGGAGTTAAACTGATGTGTGTTTGCAGGAGTTTCTAAACCCTTTCTGTGAAGAAGTGGAAAACGCATTTTCCCAGCCAAATCCAGGCATTGAAGAAATAGCTGGAAATCTCCGTCTCAAACACAATAAGAACGTATCTTGCAAACTGTTCTGCTGGGTGTTCGCTCAGCTAAGGGAGTTGAATCCGCCTTCAGAATCAGAGAGTGAGAAGCACGGTTCTTCCAGGAGCTGGGTTTCGTAATACCCGGGTGAATTGGAACAAACGCGGTATTGAGAAATATCTGCTTCTAAAACCAAAACGGAGCTACCTAACAGAACGGTCTTCAATGTGTGCATTCAGCTTACGGAGTTAAACTGATGTGTGTTTGCAGGAGTTTCTAAACCCTTTCTGTGAAGAAGTGGAAAACGCATTTTCCCAGCCAAATCCAGGCATTCAAGAAATAGCTGGAAATCTCCGTCTAAAACACAAAAAGAACGTATCTTGCAAACTGCTCTGCTGGGTGTTCGCTCAGCTAAGGGAGTTGAATCCGCCTTCAGAATCAGAGAGTGAGAAGCACGGTTCTTCCAGGAGCTGGGTTTCGTAATACACGGGTGAATTGGAACAAACGCGGTATTGAGAAATATCTGCTTCTAAAACCAAAACGGAGCTACCTAACAGAACGGTCTTCAATGTGTGCATTCAACTTACAGAGTTAAACTGATGTGTGTTTGCAGGAGTTTCTAAACCCTTTCTGTGAAGAAGTGGAAAACGCATTTTCCCAGCCAAATCCAGGCATTCAAGAAATAGCTGGAAATCTCCGTCTGAAACACAAAAAGAACGTATCTTGCAAACTGCTCTACTGGGTGTTCGCTCAGCTAAGGGAGTTGAATCCGCCTTCAGAATCAGAGAGTGAGAAGCACGGTTCTTCCAGGAGCTTGGTTTCGTTATACCCGGGTGCATTGGAACAAACGCGGTATTGAGAAATATCTGCTTCTAAAACCAAAACGGAGCTAACTAACAGAACGGTCTTCAATGTGTGCATTCAACTTACGGAGTTAAACTGATGTGTGTTTGCAGGAGTTTCTAAACCCTTTCTGTGAAGAACTGGAAAACGCATTTTCCCAGCCAAATCCAGGCATTCTAGAAATAGCTGGAAATCTCCGTCTAAAACACAAAAAGAACGTATCTTGCAAACTGCTCTGCTGGGTGTTCGCTCAGCTAAGGGAGTTGAATCCGCCTTCAGAATCAGAGAGTGAGAAGCACGGTTCTTCCAGGAGCTGGGTTTCTTAATACCCGGGTGAATTGGAACAAACGCGGTATTGAGAAATATCTGCTTCTAAAACCAAAACGGAGCTACCTAACAGAACGGTCTTCAATGTGTGCATTCAACTTACGGAGTTAAACTGATGTGTGTTTGCAGGAGTTTCTAAACCCTTTCTGTGAAGAAGTGGAAAACGCATATTCCCAGCCAAATCCAGGCATTCAAGAAATAGCTGGAAATCTCCTTCTAAAACACAAAAAGAACGTATCTTGCAAACTGCTCTGCTGGGTGTTCGCTCAGCTAAGGGAGTTGAATCCGCCTTCAGAATCAGAGAGTGAGAAGCACGGTTCTTCCAGGAGCTGGGTTTCGTTATATTCGGGTGAATTGGAACAAACGCGGTATTGAGAAATATCTGCTTCTAAAACCAAAACGGAGCTACCTAACAGAACGGTCTTCAATGTGTGCATTCAACTTACGGAGTTAAACTGATGTGTGTTTGCAGGAGTTTCTAAACCCTTTCTGTGAAGAAGTGGAAAACGCATTTTCCCAGCCAAATCAAGGCATTCAAGAAATAGCTGGAAATCTCCGTCTAAAACACAAAAAGAACGTATCTTGCAAACTGCTCTGCTGGGTGTTCGCTCAGCTAAGGGAGTTGAATCCGCCTTCAGAATCAGAGAGTGAGAAGCACGGTCCTTCCAGGAGCTGGGTTTCGTAATACCCGGGTGAATTGGAACAAACGCGGTATTGAGAAATATCTGCTTCTAAAACCAAAACGGAGCTACCTAACAGAACGGTCTTCAATGTGTGCATTCAACTTACGGAGTTAAACTGATGTGTGTTTGCAGGAGTTTCTAAACCCTTTCTGTGAAGAAGTGGAAAACGCATTTTCCCAGCCAAATCCAGGCATTCAAGAAATAGCTGGAAATCTCCGTCTAAAACACAAAAAGAACGTATCTTGCAAACTGCTCTGCTGGGTGTTCGCTCAGCTAAGGGAGTTGAATCCGCCTTCAGAATCAGAGAGTGAGAAGCACGGTTCTTCCAGGAGCTGGGTTTCGTAATACCCGGGTGAGCTGGAACAAACGCGGTATTGAGAAATATCTGCTTCTAAAACCAAAACGGAGCTACCTAACAGAACGGTCTTCAATGTGTGCATTCAACTTACGGAGTTAAACTGATGTGTGTTTGCAGGAGTTTCTAAACCCTTTCTGTGAAGAAGTGGAAAACGCATTTTCCCAGCCAAATCCAGGCATTCTAGAAATTGCTGGAAATCTCCGTCTAAAACACAAAAAGAACGTATCTTGCAAACTGTTCTGCTGGGTGTTCGCTCAGCTAAGGGAGTTGAATCCGCCTTCAGAATCAGAGAGTGAGAAGCACGGTTCTTCCAGGAGCTTGGTTTCATTATACCCGGGTGAATTGGAACAAACGCGGTATTGAGAAATATTTGCTTCTAAAACCAAAACGGAGCTACCTAACAGAACGGTCTTCAATGTGTGCATTCAACTTACGGAGTTAAACTGATGTGTGTTTGCAGGAGTTTCTAAACCCTTTCTGTGAAGAAGTGGAAAACGCATTTTCCCAGCCAAATCCAGGCATTCAAGAAATAGCTGGAAATCTCGGTCTAAAACACAAAAAGAACGTATCTTGCAAACTGCTCTGCTGGCTGTTCGCTCAGCTAAGGGAGTTGAATCCGCCTTCAGAATCAGAGAGTGAGAAGCACGGTTCTTCCAGGAGCTTGGTTTCGTTATACGCGGGTGAATTGGAACAAACGCGGTATTGAGAAATATCTGCTTCTAAAACCAAAACGGAGCTACCTAACAGAACGGTCTTCAATGTGTGCATTCAACTTACGGAGTTAAACTGATGTGTGTTTGCAGGAGTTTCTAAACCCTTTCTGTGAAGAAGTGGAAAACGCATTTTCCCAGCCAAATCCAGGCATTGAAGAAATAGCTGGAAATCTCCGTCTAAAACACAAAAAGAACGTATCTTGCAAACTGTTCTGCTGGGTGTTCGCTCAGCTAAGGGAGTTGAATCCGCCTTCAGAATCAGAGAGTGAGAAGCACGGTTCTTCCAGGAGCTGGGTTTCGTAATACCCGGGTGAATTGGAACAAACGCGGTATTGAGAAATATCTGCTTCTAAAACCAAAACGGAGCTACCTAACAGAACGGTCTTCAATGTGTGCATTCAGCTTACGGAGTTAAACTGATGTGTGTTTGCAGGAGTTTCTAAACCCTTTCTGTGAAGAAGTGGAAAACGCATTTTCCCAGCCAAATCCAGGCATTCAAGAAATAGCTGGAAATCTCCGTCTAAAACACAAAAAGAACGTATCTTGCAAACTGCTCTGCTGGGTGTTCGCTCAGCTAAGGGAGTTGAATCCGCCTTCAGAATCAGAGAGTGAGAAGCACGGTTCTTCCAGGAGCTGGGTTTCGTAATACCCGGGTGAATTGGAACAAACGCGGTATTGAGAAATATCTGCTTCTAAAACCAAAACGGAGCTACCTAACAGAACGGTCTTCAATGTGTGCATTCAACTTACAGAGTTAAACTGATGTGTGTTTGCAGGAGTTTCTAAACCCTTTCTGTGAAGAAGTGGAAAACGCATTTTCCCAGCCAAATCCAGGCATTCTAGAAATAGCTGGAAATCTCCGTCTAAAACACAAAAAGAACGTATCTTGCAAACTGTTCTGCTGGGTGTTCGCTCAGCTAAGGGAGTTGAATCCGCCTTCAGAATCAGAGAGTGAGAAGCACGGTTCTTCCAGGAGCTTGGTTTCGTTATACCCGGGTGCATTGGAACAAACGCGGTATTGAGAAATATCTGCTTCTAAAACCAAAACGGAGCTACCTAACAGAACGGTCTTCAATGTGTGCATTCAACTTACGGAGTTAAACTGATGTGTGTTTGCAGGAGTTTCTAAACCCTTTCTGTGAAGAAGTGGAAAACGCATTTTCCCAGCCAAATCCAGGCATTCAAGAAATAGCTGGAAATCTCCTTCTAAAACACAAAAAGAACGTATCTTGCAAACTGCTCTGCTGGGTGTTCACTCAGCTAACGGAGTTGAATCCGCCTTCAGAATCAGAGAGTGAGAAGCACGGTTCTTCCAGGAGCTGGGTTTCGTTATACCCGGGTGCATTGGAACAAACGCGGTATTGAGAAATATCTGCTTCTAAAACCAAAATGGAGCTACCTAACAGAACGGTCTTCAATGTGTGCCTTCAACTTACGGAGTTAAACTGATGTGTGTTTGCAGGAGTTTCTAAACCCTTTCTGTGAAGAAGTGGAAAACGCATTTTCCCAGCCAAATCCAGGCATTCAAGAAATAGCTGGAAATCTCCGTCTAAAACACAAAAAGAACGTATCTTGCAAACTGCTCTGCTGGGTGTTCGCTCAGCTAAGGGAGTTGAATCCGCCTTCAGAATCAGAGAGTGAGAAGCACGGTTCTTCCAGGAGCTGGATTTCGTAATACCCGGGTGAATTGGAACAAACGCGGTATTGAGAAATATCTGCTTCTAAAACCAAAACGGAGCTACCTAACAGAACGGTCTTCAATGTGTGCATTCAACTTACGGAGTTAAACTGATGTGTGTTTGCAGGAGTTTCTAAACCCTTTCTGTGAAGAAGTGGAAAACGCATTTTCCCAGCCAAATCCAGGCATTCAAGAAATAGCTGGAAATCTCCGTCTAAAACACAAAAAGAACGTATCTTGCAAACTGCTCTGCTGGGTGTTCGCTCAGCTAAGGGAGTTGAATCCGCCTTCAGAATCAGAGAGTGAGAAGCACGGTTCTTCCAGGAGCTTGGTTTCGTTATACCCGGGTGAATTGGAACAAACGCGGTATTGAGAAATATTTGCTTCTAAAACCAAAACGGAGCTACCTAACAGAACGGTCTTCAATGTGTGCATTCAACTTACAAAGTTAAACTGATGTGTGTTTGCAGGAGTTTCTAAACCCTTTCTGTGAAGAAGTGGAAAACGCATTTTCACAGCCAAATCCAGGCATTCAAGAAATAGCTGGAAATCTCGGTCTAAAACACAAAAAGAACGTATCTTGCAAACTGCTCTGCTGGCTGTTCGCTCAGCTAAGGGAGTTGAATCCGCCTTCAGAATCAGAGAGTGAGAAGCACGGTTCTTGCAGGAGCTTGGTTTCGTTATACGCGGGTGAATTGGAACAAACGCGGTATTGAGAAATATCTGCTTCTAAAACCAAAACGGAGCTACCTAACAGAACGGTCTTCAATGTGTGCATTCAACTTACGGAGTTAAACTGATGTGTGTTTGCAGGAGTTTCTAAACCCTTTCTGTGAAGAAGTGGAAAACGCATTTTCCCAGCCAAATCCAGGCATTGAAGAAATAGCTGGAAATCTCCGTCTCAAACACAAAAAGAACGTATCTTGCAAACTGTTCTGCTGGGTGTTCGCTCAGCTAAGGGAGTTGAATCCGCCTTCAGAATCAGAGAGTGAGAAGCACGGTTCTTCCAGGAGCTGGGTTTCGTAATACCCGGGTGAATTGGAACAAACGCGGTATTGAGAAATATCTGCTTCTAAAACCAAAACGGAGCTACCTAACAGAACGGTCTTCAATGTGTGCATTCAGCTTACGGAGTTAAACTGATGTGTGTTTGCAGGAGTTTCTAAACCCTTTCTGTGAAGAAGTGGAAAACGCATTTTCCCAGCCAAATCCAGGCATTCAAGAAATAGCTGGAAATCTCCGTCTAAAACACAAAAAGAACGTATCTTGCAAACTGCTCTGCTGGGTGTTCGCTCAGCTAAGGGAGTTGAATCCGCCTTCAGAATCAGAGAGTGAGAAGCACGGTTCTTCCAGGAGCTGGGTTTCGTAATACCCGGGTGAATTGGAACAAACGCGGTATTGAGAAATATCTGCTTCTAAAACCAAAACGGAGCTACCTAACAGAACGGTCTTCAATGTGTGCATTCAACTTACAGAGTTAAACTGATGTGTGTTTGCAGGAGTTTCTAAACCCTTTCTGTGAAGAAGTGGAAAACGCATTTTCCCAGCCAAATCCAGGCATTCAAGAAATAGCTGGAAATCTCCGTCTGAAACACAAAAAGAACGTATCTTGCAAACTGCTCTACTGGGTGTTCGCTCAGCTAAGGGAGTTGAATCCGCCTTCAGAATCAGAGAGTGAGAAGCACGGTTCTTCCAGGAGCTTGGTTTCGTTATACCCGGGTGCATTGGAACAAACGCGGTATTGAGAAATATCTGCTTCTAAAACCAAAACGGAGCTAACTAACAGAACGGTCTTCAATGTGTGCATTCAACTTACGGAGTTAAACTGATGTGTGTTTGCAGGAGTTTCTAAACCCTTTCTGTGAAGAACTGGAAAACGCATTTTCCCAGCCAAATCCAGGCATTCTAGAAATAGCTGGAAATCTCCGTCTAAAACACAAAAAGAACGTATCTTGCAAACTGCTCTGCTGGGTGTTCGCTCAGCTAAGGGAGTTGAATCCGCCTTCAGAATCAGAGAGTGAGAAGCACGGTTCTTCCAGGAGCTGGGTTTCTTAATACCCGGGTGAATTGGAACAAACGCGGTATTGAGAAATATCTGCTTCTAAAACCAAAACGGAGCTACCTAACAGAACGGTCTTCAATGTGTGCATTCAACTTACGGAGTTAAACTGATGTGTGTTTGCAGGAGTTTCTAAACCCTTTCTGTGAAGAAGTGGAAAACGCATTTTCCCAGCCAAATCCAGGCATTCAAGAAATAGCTGGAAATCTCCTTCTAAAACACAAAAAGAACGTATCTTGCAAACTGCTCTGCTGGGTGTTCGCTCAGCTAAGGGAGTTGAATCCGCCTTCAGAATCAGAGAGTGAGAAGCACGGTTCTTCCAGGAGCTGGGTTTCGTTATACCCGGGTGCATTGGAACAAACGCGGTATTGAGAAATATCTGCTTCTAAAACCAAAACGGAGCTACCTAACAGAACGGTCTTCAATGTGTGCCTTCAACTTACGGAGTTAAACTGATGTGTGTTTGCAGGAGTTTCTAAACCCTTTCTGTGAAGAAGTGGAAAACGCATTTTCCCAGCCAAATCCAGGCATTCTAGAAATAGCTGGAAATCTCCGTCTAAAACACAAAAAGAACGTATCTTGCAAACTGTTCTGCTGGGTGTTCGCTCAGCTAAGGGAGTTGAATCCGCCTTCAGAATCAGAGAGTGAGAAGCACGGTTCTTCCAGGAGCTGGGTTTCGTTATACCTGGGTGAATTGGAACAAACGCGGTATTGAGAAATATCTGCTTCTCAAACCAAAACGGAGCTACCTAACAGAACGGTCTTCAATGTGTGCATTCAACTTACGGAGTTAAACTGATGTGTGTTTGCAGGAGTTTCTAAACCCTTTCTGTGAAGAAGTGGAAAACGCATTTTCCCAGCCAAATCCAGGCATTCAAGAAATAGCTGGAAATCTCCGTCTAAAACACAAAAAGAACGTATCTTGCAAACTGCTCTGCTGGGTGTTCGCTCAGCTAAGGGAGTTGAATCCGCCTTCAGAATCAGAGAGTGAGAAGCACGGTTCTTCCAGGAGCTGGGTTTCGTTATACCCGGGTGCATTGGAACAAACGCGGTATTGAGAAATATCTGCTTCTAAAACCAAAACGGAGCTACCTAACAGAACGGTCTTCAATGTGTGCCTTCAACTTCCGGAGTTAAACTGATGTGTGTTTGCAGGAGTTTCTAAACCCTTTCTGTGAAGAAGTGGAAAACGCATTTTCCCAGCCAAATCCAGGCATTCAAGAAATAGCTGGAAATCTCCGTCTAAAACACAAAAAGAACGTATCTTGCAAACTGCTCTGCTGGGTGTTCGCTCAGCTAAGGGAGTTGAATCCGCCTTCAGAATCAGAGAGTGAGAAGCACGGTTCTTCCAGGAGCTGGGTTTCGTAATACCCGGGTTAACTGGAACAAACGCGGTATTGAGAAATATCTGCTTCTAAAACCAAAACGGAGCTACCTAACAGAACGGTCTTCAATGTGTGCATTCAACTTACGGAGTTAAACTGATGTGTGTTTGCAGGAGTTTCTAAACCCTTTCTGTGAAGAAGTGGAAAACGCATTTTCCCAGCCAAATCCAGGCATTCAAGAAATAGCAGGAAATCTCCGTCTAAAACACAAAAAGAACGTATCTTGCAAACTGCTCTGCTGGGTGTTCGCTCAGCTAAGGGAGTTGAATCCGCCTTCAGAATCAGAGAGTGAGAAGCACGGTTCTTCCAGGACTTGGATTTCGTAATACCCGGGTGAATTGGAACAAACGCGGTATTGAGAAATATCTGCTTCTAAAACCAAAACGGAGCTACCTAACAGAACGGTCTTCAATGTGTCCATTCAACTTACGGAGTTAAACTGATGTGTGTTTGCAGGAGTTTCTAAACCCTTTCTGTGAAGAAGTGGAAAACGCATTTTCCCAGCCAAATCCAGGCATTCAAGAAATAGCTGGAAATCTCCGTCTAAAACACAAAAAGAACGTATCTTGCAAACTGTTCTGCTGGGTGTTCGCTCAGCTAAGGGAGTTGAATCCGCCTTCATAATCAGAGAGTGAGAAGCACGGTTCTTCCAGGAGCTGGGTTTCGTAATACCCGGGTGAGCTGGAACAAACGCGGTATTGAGAAATATCTGCTTCTAAAACCAAAACGGAGCTACCTAACAGAACGGTCTTCAATGTGTGCATTCAACTTACGGAGTTAAACTGATGTGTGTTTGCAGGAGTTTCTAAACCCTTTCTGTGAAGAAGTGGAAAACGCATTTTCCCAGCCAAATACAGGCATTCAAGAAATAGCTGGAAATCTCCGTCTAAAACACAAAAAGAACGTATCTTGCAAACTGCTCTGCTGGGTGTTCGCTCAGCTAAGGGAGTTGAATCCGCCTTCAGAATCAGAGAGTGAGAAGCACGGTTCTTCCAGGAGCTGGGTTTCGTTATACCTGGGTGAATCGGAACAAACGCGGTATTGAGAAATATCTGCTTCTAAAACCAAAACGGAGCTACCTAACAGAACGGTCTTCAATGTGTGCATTCAACTTACGGAGTTAAACTGATGTGTGTTTGCAGGAGTTTCTAAACCCTTTCTGTGAAGAAGTGGAAAACGCATTTTCCCAGCCAAATCCAGGCATTCAAGAAATAGCTGGAAATCTCCGTCTAAAACACAAAAAGAACGTATCTTGCAAACTGCTCTGCTGGGTGTTCGCTCAGCTAAGGGAGTTGAATCCGCCTTCAGAATCAGAGAGTGAGAAGCACGGTTCTTCCAGGAGCTGGATTTCGTAATACCCGGGTGAATTGGAACAAACGCGGTATTGAGAAATATCTGCTTCTAAAACCAAAACGGAGCTAACTAACAGAACGGTCTTCAATGTGTGCATTCAACTTACGGAGTTAAACTGATGTGTGTTTGCAGGAGTTTCTAAACCCTTTCTGTGAAGAAGTGGAAAACGCATTTTCCCAGCCAAATCCAGGCATTCAAGAAATAGCTGGAAATCTCCGTCTAAAACACAAAAAGAACGTATCTTGCAAACTGCTCTGCTGGGTGTTCGCTCAGCTAAGGGAGTTGAATCCGCCTTCAGAATCAGAGAGTGAGAAGCACGGTTCTTCCAGGAGCTGGGTTTCGTTATACCTGGGTGAATCGGAACAAACGCGGTATTGAGAAATATCTGCTTCTAAAACCAAAACGGAGCTACCTAACAGAACCGTCTTCAATGTGTGCATTCAACTTACGGAGTTAAACTGATGTGTGTTTGCAGGAGTTTCTAAACCCTTTCTGTGAAGAAGTGGAAAACGCATTTTCCCAGCCAAATCCAGGTATTCAAGAAATAGCTGGAAATCTCCGTCTGAAACACAAAAAGAACGTATCTTGCAAACTGCTCTGCTGGGTGTTCGCTCAGCTAAGGGAGTTGAATCCGCCTTCAGAATCAGAGAGTGAGAAGCACGGTTCTTCCAGGAGCTTGGTTTCGTTATACCCGGGTGCATTGGAACAAACGCGGTATTGAGAAATATCTGCTTCTAAAACCAAAACGGAGCTAACTAACAGAACGGTCTTCAATGAGTGCATTCAACTTACGGAGTTAAACTGATGTGTGTTTGCAGGAGTTTCCAAACCCTTTCTGTGAAGAAGTGGAAAACGCATTTTCCCAGCCAAATCCAGGCATTCAAGAAATGCCTGGAAATCTCGGTCTAAAACACAAAAAGAACGTATCTTGCAAACTGCTCTGCTGGCTGTCCGCTCAGCTAAGGGAGTTGAATCCGCCTTCAGAATCAGAGAGTGAGAAGCACGGTTCTTCCAGAAGCTTGGTTTCGTTATACCCGGGTGAATTGGAACAAACGCGGTATTGAGAAATATCTGCTTCTAAAACCAAAACGGAGCTACCTAACAGAACGGTCTTCAATGTGTGCATTCAACTTACGGAGTTAAACTGATGTGTGTTTGCAGGAGTTTCTAAACCCTTTCTGTGAAGAAGTGGAAAACGCATTTTCCCAGCCAAATCCAGGCATTCAAGAAATAGCTGGAAATCTCCGTGTAAAACACAAAGAGAACGTATCTTGCAAACTGCTCTGCTGGGTGTTCGCTCAGCTAAAAGAGTTGACTGCGCCTTCAGAATCAGAGAGTGAGAAGCACGGTTCTTCCAGGAGCTGGATTTCATAATACCCGGGTGAATTGGAACAAACGCGGTATTGAGAAATATCTGCTTCTAAAACCAAAACGGAGCTACCTAACAGAACGGTCTTCAATGTGTGCATTCAACTTACGGAGTTAAACTGATGTGTGTTTGCAGGAGTTTCTAAACCCTTTCTGTGAAGAAGTTGAAAACGCATTTTCCCAGCCAAATCCAGGCATTCAAGAAATAGCTGGAAATCTCCGTCTAAAACACAAAAAGAACGTATCTTGCAAACTGCTCTGCTGGGTGTTCGCTCAGCTAAGGGAGTTGAATCCGCCTTCAGAATCAGAGAGTGAGAAGCACGGTTCTTCCAGGAGCTGGGTTTCGTTATACCTGGGTGAATTGGAACAAACGCGGTATTGAGAAATATCTGCTTCTAAAACCAAAACGGAGCTACCTAACAGAACGGTCTTCAATGTGTGCATTCAACTTACGGAGTTAAACTGATGTGTGTTTGCAGGAGTTTCTAAACCCTTTCTGTGAAGAAGTGGAAAACGCATTTTCCCAGCCAAATCCAGGCATTCAAGAAATAGCTGGAAATCTCCGTCTGAAACACAAAAAGAACGTATCTTGCAAACTGCTCTACTGGGTGTTCGCTCAGCTAAGGGAGTTGAATCCGCCTTCAGAATCAGAGAGTGAGAAGCACGGTTCTTCCAAGAGCTGGGTTTCGTTATACCCGGGTGCATTGGAACAAACGCGGTATTGAGAAATATCTGCTTCTAAAACCAAAACGGAGCTACCTAACAGAACGGTCTTCAATGTGTGCATTCAACTTACGGAGTTAAACTGATGTGTGTTTGCAGGAGTTTCTAAACCCTTTCTGTGAAGAAGTGGAAAACGCATTTTCCCAGCCAAATCCAGGCATTCAAGAAATAGCTGGAAATCTCCGTCTAAAACACAAAAAGAACGTATCTTGCAAACTGCTCTGCTGGGTGTTCGCTCAGCTAAGGGAGTGGAATCCGCCTTCAGAATCAGAGAGTGAGAAGCACGGTTCTTCCAGGAGCTGGGTTTCGTTATACCTGGGTGAATCGGAACAAACGCGGTATTGAGAAATATCTGCTTCTAAAACCAAAACGGAGCTACCTAACAGAACGGTCTTCAATGTGTGCATTCAACTTACGGAGTTAAACTGATGTGTGTTTGCAGGAGTTTCTAAACCCTTTCTGTGAAGAAGTGGAAAACGCATTTTCCCAGCCAAATCCAGGCATTCAAGAAATAGCTGGAAATCTCCGTCTCAAACACAAAAAGAACGTATCTTGCAAACTGCTCTGCTGGGTGTTCGCTCAGCTAAGGGAGTTGAATCCGCCTTCAGAATCAGAGAGTGAGAAGCACGGTTCTTCCAGGAGCTGGATTTCGTAATACCCGGGTGAATTGGAACAAACGCGGTATTGAGAAATATCTGCTTCTAAAACCAAAACGGAGCTAACTAACAGAACGGTCTTCAATGTGTGCATTCAACTTACGGAGTTAAACTGATGTGTGTTTGCAGGAGTTTCTAAACCCTTTCTGTGAAGAAGTGGAAAACGCATTTTCCCAGCCAAATCCAGGCATTCAAGAAATAGCTGGAAATCTCCGTCTAAAACACAAAAAGAACGTATCTTGCAAACTGCTCTGCTGGGTGTTCGCTCAGCTAAGGGAGTTGAATCCGCCTTCAGAATCAGAGAGTGAGAAGCACGGTTCTTCCAGGAGCTGGGTTTCGTAATACCCGGGTTAACTGGAACAAACGCGGTATTGAGAAATATCTGCTTCTAAAACCAAAACGGAGCTACCTAACAGAACGGTCTTCAATGTGTGCATTCAACTTACGGAGTTAAACTGATGTGTGTTTGCAGGAGTTTCTAAACCCTTTCTGTGAAGAAGTGGAAAACGCATTTTCCCAGCCAAATCCAGGCATTCAAGAAATAGCAGGAAATCTCCGTCTAAAACACAAAAAGAACGTATCTTGCAAACTGCTCTGCTGGGTGTTCGCTCAGCTAAGGGAGTTGAATCCGCCTTCAGAATCAGAGAGTGAGAAGCACGGTTCTTCCAGGACTTGGATTTCGTAATACCCGGGTGAATTGGAACAAACGCGGTATTGAGAAATATCTGCTTCTAAAACCAAAACGGAGCTACCTAACAGAACGGTCTTCAATGTGTCCATTCAACTTACGGAGTTAAACTGATGTGTGTTTGCAGGAGTTTCTAAACCCTTTCTGTGAAGAAGTGGAAAACGCATTTTCCCAGCCAAATCCAGGCATTCAAGAAATAGCTGGAAATCTCCGTCTAAAACACAAAAAGAACGTATCTTGCAAACTGTTCTGCTGGGTGTTCGCTCAGCTAAGGGAGTTGAATCCGCCTTCATAATCAGAGAGTGAGAAGCACGGTTCTTCCAGGAGCTGGGTTTCGTAATACCCGGGTGAGCTGGAACAAACGCGGTATTGAGAAATATCTGCTTCTAAAACCAAAACGGAGCTACCTAACAGAACGGTCTTCAATGTGTGCATTCAACTTACGGAGTTAAACTGATGTGTGTTTGCAGGAGTTTCTAAACCCTTTCTGTGAAGAAGTGGAAAACGCATTTTCCCAGCCAAATCCAGGCATTCAAGAAATAGCTGGAAATCTCCGTCTAAAACACAAAAAGAACGTATCTTGCAAACTGCTCTGCTGGGTGTTCGCTCAGCTAAGGGAGTTGAATCCGCCTTCAGAATCAGAGAGTGAGAAGCACGGTTCTTCCAGGAGCTGGGTTTCGTTATACCTGGGTGAATCGGAACAAACGCGGTATTGAGAAATATCTGCTTCTAAAACCAAAACGGAGCTACCTAACAGAACGGTCTTCAATGTGTGCATTCAACTTACGGAGTTAAACTGATGTGTGTTTGCAGGAGTTTCTAAACCCTTTCTGTGAAGAAGTGGAAAACGCATTTTCCCAGCCAAATCCAGGCATTCAAGAAATAGCTGGAAATCTCCGTCTAAAACACAAAAAGAACGTATCTTGCAAACTGCTCTGCTGGGTGTTCGCTCAGCTAAGGGAGTTGAATCCGCCTTCAGAATCAGAGAGTGAGAAGCACGGTTCTTCCAGGAGCTGGATTTCGTAATACCCGGGTGAATTGGAACAAACGCGGTATTGAGAAATATCTGCTTCTAAAACCAAAACGGAGCTAACTAACAGAACGGTCTTCAATGTGTGCATTCAACTTACGGAGTTAAACTGATGTGTGTTTGCAGGAGTTTCTAAACCCTTTCTGTGAAGAAGTGGAAAACGCATTTTCCCAGCCAAATCCAGGCATTCAAGAAATAGCTGGAAATCTCCGTCTAAAACACAAAAAGAACGTATCTTGCAAACTGCTCTGCTGGGTGTTCGCTCAGCTAAGGGAGTTGAATCCGCCTTCAGAATCAGAGAGTGAGAAGCACGGTTCTTCCAGGAGCTGGGTTTCGTTATACCTGGGTGAATCGGAACAAACGCGGTATTGAGAAATATCTGCTTCTAAAACCAAAACGGAGCTACCTAACAGAACCGTCTTCAATGTGTGCATTCAACTTACGGAGTTAAACTGATGTGTGTTTGCAGGAGTTTCTAAACCCTTTCTGTGAAGAAGTGGAAAACGCATTTTCCCAGCCAAATCCAGGTATTCAAGAAATAGCTGGAAATCTCCGTCTGAAACACAAAAAGAACGTATCTTGCAAACTGCTCTGCTGGGTGTTCGCTCAGCTAAGGGAGTTGAATCCGCCTTCAGAATCAGAGAGTGAGAAGCACGGTTCTTCCAGGAGCTTGGTTTCGTTATACCCGGGTGCATTGGAACAAACGCGGTATTGAGAAATATCTGCTTCTAAAACCAAAACGGAGCTAACTAACAGAACGGTCTTCAATGAGTGCATTCAACTTACGGAGTTAAACTGATGTGTGTTTGCAGGAGTTTCCAAACCCTTTCTGTGAAGAAGTGGAAAACGCATTTTCCCAGCCAAATCCAGGCATTCAAGAAATGCCTGGAAATCTCGGTCTAAAACACAAAAAGAACGTATCTTGCAAACTGCTCTGCTGGCTGTCCGCTCAGCTAAGGGAGTTGAATCCGCCTTCAGAATCAGAGAGTGAGAAGCACGGTTCTTCCAGGAGCTGGGTTTCGTTATACCCGGGTGCATGAAAACAAACGCGTTATTGAGAAATATCTGCTTCTAAAACCAAAACGGAGCTACCTAACAGAACGGTCTTCAATGTGTGCATTCAACTTACGGAGTTAAACTGATGTGTGTTTGCAGGAGTTTCTAAACCCTTTCTGTGAAGAAGTGGAAAACGCATTTTCCCAGCCAAATCCAGGCATTCAAGAAATAGCTGGAAATCTCCGTCTAAAACACAAAAAGAACGTATCTTGCAAACTGCTCTGCTGGGTGTTCGCTCAGCTAAGGGAGTTGAATCCGCCTTCAGAATCAGAGAGTGAGAAGCACGGTTCTTCCAGGAGCTGGGTTTCGTAATACCCGGGTTAACTGGAACAAACGCGGTATTGAGAAATATCTGCTTCTAAAACCAAAACGGAGCTACCTAACAGAACGGTCTTCAATGTGTGCATTCAACTTACGGAGTTAAACTGATGTGTGTTTGCAGGAGTTTCTAAACCCTTTCTGTGAAGAAGTGGAAAACGCATTTTCCCAGCCAAATCCAGGCATTCAAGAAATAGCAGGAAATCTCCGTCTAAAACACAAAAAGAACGTATCTTGCAAACTGCTCTGCTGGGTGTTCGCTCAGCTAAGGGAGTTGAATCCGCCTTCAGAATCAGAGAGTGAGAAGCACGGTTCTTCCAGGACTTGGATTTCGTAATACCCGGGTGAATTGGAACAAACGCGGTATTGAGAAATATCTGCTTCTAAAACCAAAACGGAGCTACCTAACAGAACGGTCTTCAATGTGTCCATTCAACTTACGGAGTTAAACTGATGTGTGTTTGCAGGAGTTTCTAAACCCTTTCTGTGAAGAAGTGGAAAACGCATTTTCCCAGCCAAATCCAGGCATTCAAGAAATAGCTGGAAATCTCCGTCTAAAACACAAAAAGAACGTATCTTGCAAACTGTTCTGCTGGGTGTTCGCTCAGCTAAGGGAGTTGAATCCGCCTTCATAATCAGAGAGTGAGAAGCACGGTTCTTCCAGGAGCTGGGTTTCGTAATACCCGGGTGAGCTGGAACAAACGCGGTATTGAGAAATATCTGCTTCTAAAACCAAAACGGAGCTACCTAACAGAACGGTCTTCAATGTGTGCATTCAACTTACGGAGTTAAACTGATGTGTGTTTGCAGGAGTTTCTAAACCCTTTCTGTGAAGAAGTGGAAAACGCATTTTCCCAGCCAAATACAGGCATTCAAGAAATAGCTGGAAATCTCCGTCTAAAACACAAAAAGAACGTATCTTGCAAACTGCTCTGCTGGGTGTTCGCTCAGCTAAGGGAGTTGAATCCGCCTTCAGAATCAGAGAGTGAGAAGCACGGTTCTTCCAGGAGCTGGGTTTCGTTATACCTGGGTGAATCGGAACAAACGCGGTATTGAGAAATATCTGCTTCTAAAACCAAAACGGAGCTACCTAACAGAACGGTCTTCAATGTGTGCATTCAACTTACGGAGTTAAACTGATGTGTGTTTGCAGGAGTTTCTAAACCCTTTCTGTGAAGAAGTGGAAAACGCATTTTCCCAGCCAAATCCAGGCATTCAAGAAATAGCTGGAAATCTCCGTCTAAAACACAAAAAGAACGTATCTTGCAAACTGCTCTGCTGGGTGTTCGCTCAGCTAAGGGAGTTGAATCCGCCTTCAGAATCAGAGAGTGAGAAGCACGGTTCTTCCAGGAGCTGGATTTCGTAATACCCGGGTGAATTGGAACAAACGCGGTATTGAGAAATATCTGCTTCTAAAACCAAAACGGAGCTAACTAACAGAACGGTCTTCAATGTGTGCATTCAACTTACGGAGTTAAACTGATGTGTGTTTGCAGGAGTTTCTAAACCCTTTCTGTGAAGAAGTGGAAAACGCATTTTCCCAGCCAAATCCAGGCATTCAAGAAATAGCTGGAAATCTCCGTCTAAAACACAAAAAGAACGTATCTTGCAAACTGCTCTGCTGGGTGTTCGCTCAGCTAAGGGAGTTGAATCCGCCTTCAGAATCAGAGAGTGAGAAGCACGGTTCTTCCAGGAGCTGGGTTTCGTTATACCTGGGTGAATCGGAACAAACGCGGTATTGAGAAATATCTGCTTCTAAAACCAAAACGGAGCTACCTAACAGAACCGTCTTCAATGTGTGCATTCAACTTACGGAGTTAAACTGATGTGTGTTTGCAGGAGTTTCTAAACCCTTTCTGTGAAGAAGTGGAAAACGCATTTTCCCAGCCAAATCCAGGTATTCAAGAAATAGCTGGAAATCTCCGTCTGAAACACAAAAAGAACGTATCTTGCAAACTGCTCTGCTGGGTGTTCGCTCAGCTAAGGGAGTTGAATCCGCCTTCAGAATCAGAGAGTGAGAAGCACGGTTCTTCCAGGAGCTTGGTTTCGTTATACCCGGGTGCATTGGAACAAACGCGGTATTGAGAAATATCTGCTTCTAAAACCAAAACGGAGCTAACTAACAGAACGGTCTTCAATGAGTGCATTCAACTTACGGAGTTAAACTGATGTGTGTTTGCAGGAGTTTCCAAACCCTTTCTGTGAAGAAGTGGAAAACGCATTTTCCCAGCCAAATCCAGGCATTCAAGAAATGCCTGGAAATCTCGGTCTAAAACACAAAAAGAACGTATCTTGCAAACTGCTCTGCTGGCTGTCCGCTCAGCTAAGGGAGTTGAATCCGCCTTCAGAATCAGAGAGTGAGAAGCACGGTTCTTCCAGAAGCTTGGTTTCGTTATACCCGGGTGAATTGGAACAAACGCGGTATTGAGAAATATCTGCTTCTAAAACCAAAACGGAGCTACCTAACAGAACGGTCTTCAATGTGTGCATTCAACTTACGGAGTTAAACTGATGTGTGTTTGCAGGAGTTTCTAAACCCTTTCTGTGAAGAAGTGGAAAACGCATTTTCCCAGCCAAATCCAGGCATTCAAGAAATAGCTGGAAATCTCCGTGTAAAACACAAAGAGAACGTATCTTGCAAACTGCTCTGCTGGGTGTTCGCTCAGCTAAAAGAGTTGACTGCGCCTTCAGAATCAGAGAGTGAGAAGCACGGTTCTTCCAGGAGCTGGATTTCATAATACCCGGGTGAATTGGAACAAACGCGGTATTGAGAAATATCTGCTTCTAAAACCAAAACGGAGCTACCTAACAGAACGGTCTT
The DNA here is from genome assembly GCF_049354715.1 of Callithrix jacchus. Taxonomy (NCBI): domain Eukaryota; kingdom Metazoa; phylum Chordata; class Mammalia; order Primates; family Cebidae; genus Callithrix; species Callithrix jacchus. Next base: position 12,921,964 of record NC_133525.1, on the reverse strand, counting down.
CAATGTGTGCATTCAACTTACGGAGTTAAACTGATGTGTGTTTGCAGGAGTTTCTAAACCCTTTCTGTGAAGAAGTTGAAAACGCATTTTCCCAGCCAAATCCAGGCATTCAAGAAATAGCTGGAAATCTCCGTCTAAAACACAAAAAGAACGTATCTTGCAAACTGCTCTGCTGGGTGTTCGCTCAGCTAAGGGAGTTGAATCCGCCTTCAGAATCAGAGAGTGAGAAGCACGGTTCTTCCAGGAGCTGGGTTTCGTTATACCTGGGTGAATTGGAACAAACGCGGTATTGAGAAATATCTGCTTCTAAAACCAAAACGGAGCTACCTAACAGAACGGTCTTCAATGTGTGCATTCAACTTACGGAGTTAAACTGATGTGTGTTTGCAGGAGTTTCTAAACCCTTTCTGTGAAGAAGTGGAAAACGCATTTTCCCAGCCAAATCCAGGCATTCAAGAAATAGCTGGAAATCTCCGTCTGAAACACAAAAAGAACGTATCTTGCAAACTGCTCTGCTGGGTGTTCGCTCAGCTAAGGGAGTTGAATCCGCCTTCAGAATCAGAGAGTGAGAAGCACGGTTCTTCCAAGAGCTGGGTTTCGTTATACCCGGGTGCATTGGAACAAACGCGGTATTGAGAAATATCTGCTTCTAAAACCAAAACGGAGCTACCTAACAGAACGGTCTTCAATGTGTGCATTCAACTTACGGAGTTAAACTGATGTGTGTTTGCAGGAGTTTCTAAACCCTTTCTGTGAAGAAGTGGAAAACGCATTTTCCCAGCCAAATCCAGGCATTCAAGAAATAGCTGGAAATCTCCGTCTAAAACACAAAAAGAACGTATCTTGCAAACTGCTCTGCTGGGTGTTCGCTCAGCTAAGGGAGTGGAATCCGCCTTCAGAATCAGAGAGTGAGAAGCACGGTTCTTCCAGGAGCTGGGTTTCGTTATACCTGGGTGAATCGGAACAAACGCGGTATTGAGAAATATCTGCTTCTAAAACCAAAACGGAGCTACCTAACAGAACGGTCTTCAATGTGTGCATTCAACTTACGGAGGTAAACTGATGTGTGTTTGCAGGAGTTTCTAAACCCTTTCTGTGAAGAAGTGGAAAACGCATTTTCCCAGCCAAATCCAGGCATTCAAGAAATAGCTGGAAATCTCCGTCTCAAACACAAAAAGAACGTATCTTGCAAACTGCTCTGCTGGGTGTTCGCTCAGCTAAGGGAGTTGAATCCGCCTTCAGAATCAGAGAGTGAGAAGCACGGTTCTTCCAGGAGCTGGATTTCGTAATACCCGGGTGAATTGGAACAAACGCGGTATTGAGAAATATCTGCTTCTAAAACCAAAACGGAGCTACCTAACAGAACGGTCTTCAATGTGTGCATTCAACTTACGGAGTTAAACTGATGTGTGTTTGCAGGAGTTTCTAAACCCTTTCTGTGAAGAAGTGGAAAACGCATTTTCCCAGCCAAATCCAGGCATTCAAGAAATAGCTGGAAATCTCCGTCTGAAACACAAAAAGAACGTATCTTGCAAACTGCTCTGCTGGGTGTTCGCTCAGCTAAGGGAGTTGAATCCGCCTTCAGAATCAGAGAGTGAGAAGCACGGTTCTTCCAGGAGCTGGATTTCGTTATACCCGGGTGCATTGGAACAAACGCGGTATTGAGAAATATCTGCTTCTAAAACCAAAACGGAGCTACCTAACAGAACGGTCTTCAATGTGTGCATTCAACTTACGGAGTTAAACTGATGTGTGTTTGCAGGAGTTTCTAAACCCTTTCTGTGAAGAAGTGGAAAACGCATTTTCCCAGCCAAATCCAGGCATTCAAGAAATAGCTGGAAATCTCCGTCTAAAACACAAAAAGAACGTATCTTGCAAACTGCTCTGCTGGGTGTTCGCTCAGCTAAGGGAGTTGAATCCGCCTTCAGAATCAGAGAGTGAGAAGCACGGTTCTTCCAGGAGCTGGGTTTCGTTATACCTGGGTGAATCGGAACAAACGCGGTATTGAGAAATATCTGCTTCTAAAACCAAAACGGAGCTACCTAACAGAACGGTCTTCAATGTGTGCATTCAACTTACGGAGTTAAACTGATGTGTGTTTGCAGGAGTTTCTAAACCCTTTCTGTGAAGAAGTGGAAAACGCATTTTCCCAGCCAAATCCAGGCATTCAAGAAATAGCTGGAAATCTCCGTCTAAAACACAAAAAGAACGTATCTTGCAAACTGCTCTGCTGGGTGTTCGCTCAGCTAAGGGAGTGGAATCCGCCTTCAGAATCAGAGAGTGAGAAGCACGGTTCTTCCAGGAGCTGGATTTCGTAATACCCGGGTGAATTGGAACAAACGCGGTATTGAGAAATATCTGCTTCTAAAACCAAAACGGAGCTAACTAACAGAACGGTCTTCAATGTGTGCATTCAACTTACGGAGTTAAACTGATGTGTGTTTGCAGGAGTTTCTAAACCCTTTCTGTGAAGAAGTGGAAAACGCATTTTCCCAGCCAAATCCAGGCATTCAAGAAATAGCTGGAAATCTCCGTCTAAAACACAAAAAGAACGTATCTTGCAAACTGCTCTGCTGGGTGTTCGCTCAGCTAAGGGAGTTGAATCCGCCTTCAGAATCAGAAAGTGAGAAGCACGGTTCTTCCAGGAGCTGGGTTTCGTTATACCTGGGTGAATTGGAACAAACGCGGTATTGAGAAATATCTGCTTCTAAAACCAAAACGGAGCTAACTAACAGAACGGTCTTCAATGTGTGCATTCAACTTACGGAGTTAAACTGATGTGTGTTTGCAAGAGTTTCTAAACCCTTTCTGTGAAGAACTGGAAAACGCATTTTCCCAGCCAAATCCAGGCATTCTAGAAATAGCTGGAAATCTCCGTCTAAAACACAAAAAGAACGTATCTTGCAAACTGTTCTGCTGGGTGTTCGCTCAGCTAAGGGAGTTGAATCCGCCTTCAGAATCAGAGAGTGAGAAGCACGGTTCTTCCAGGAGCTGGGTTTCGTAATACCCGGGTGAATTGGAACAAACGCGGTATTGAGAAATATCTGCTTCTAAAACCAAAACGGAGCTACCTAACAGAACGGTCTTCAATGTGTGCATTCAACTTACGGAGTTAAACTGATGTGTGTTTGCAGGAGTTTCTAAACCCTTTCTGTGAAGAAGTGGAAAACGCATTTTCCCAGCCAAATCCAGGCATTCAAGAAATAGCTGGAAATCTCCGTCTAAAACACAAAAAGAACGTATCTTGCAAACTGCTCTGCTGGGTGTTCGCTCAGCTAAGGGAGTTGAATCCGCCTTCAGAATCAGAGAGTGAGAAGCACGGTTCTTCCAGGAGCTGGGTTTCGTTATACCCGGGTGAATTGGAACAAACGCGGTATTGAGAAATATCTGCTTCTAAAACCAAAACGGAGCTACCTAACAGAACGGTCTTCAATGTGTGCATTCAACTTACGGAGTTAAACTGATGTGTGTTTGCAGGAGTTTCTAAACCCTTTCTGTGAAGAAGTGGAAAACGCATTTTCCCAGCCAAATCCAGGCATTCAAGAAATAGCTGGAAATCTCCGTCTAAAACACAAAAAGAACGTATCTTGCAAACTGCTCTGCTGGGTGTTCGCTCACCTAAGGGAGTTGAATCCGCCTTCAGAATCAGAGAGTGAGAAGCACGGTTCTTCCAGGAGCTGGGTTTCGTTATACCTGGGTGAATTGGAACAAACGCGGTATTGAGAAATATCTGCTTCTAAAACCAAAACGGAGCTACCTAACAAAACGGTCTTCAATGTGTGCATTCAACTTACGGAGTTAAACTGATGTGTGTTTGCAGGAGTTTCTAAACCCTTTCTGTGAAGAAGTGGAAAACGCATTTTCCCAGCCAAATCCAGGCATTCAAGAAATAGCTGGAAATCTCCGTCTGAAACACAAAAAGAACGTATCTTGCAAACTGCTCTGCTGGGTGTTCGCTCAGCTAAGGGAGTAGAATCCGCCTTCAGAATCAGAGAGTGAGAAGCACGGTTCTTCCAGGAGCTGGATTTCGTAATACCCGGGTGAATTGGAACAAACGCGGTATTGAGAAATATCTGCTTCTAAAACCAAAACGGAGCTAACTAACAGAACGGTCTTCAATGTGTGCATTCAACTTACGGAGTTAAACTGATGTGTGTTTGCAGGAGTTTCTAAACCCTTTCTGTGAAGAAGTGGAAAACGCATTTTCCCAGCCAAATCCAGGCATTCAAGAAATAGCTGGAAATCTCCGTCTAAAACACAAAAAGAACGTATCTTGCAAACTGCTCTGCTGGGTGTTCGCTCAGCTAAGGGAGTTGAATCCGCCTTCAGAATCAGAGAGTGAGAAGCACGGTTCTTCCAGGAGCTGGGTTTCGTTATACCTGGGTGAATCGGAACAAACGCGGTATTGAGAAATATCTGCTTCTAAAACCAAAACGGAGCTACCTAACAGAACCGTCTTCAATGTGTGCATTCAACTTACGGAGTTAAACTGATGTGTGTTTGCAGGAGTTTCTAAACCCTTTCTGTGAAGAAGTGGAAAACGCATTTTCCCAGCCAAATCCAGGTATTCAAGAAATAGCTGGAAATCTCCGTCTGAAACACAAAAAGAACGTATCTTGCAAACTGCTCTGCTGGGTGTTCGCTCAGCTAAGGGAGTTGAATCCGCCTTCAGAATCAGAGAGTGAGAAGCACGGTTCTTCCAGGAGCTTGGTTTCGTTATACCCGGGTGCATTGGAACAAACGCGGTATTGAGAAATATCTGCTTCTAAAACCAAAACGGAGCTAACTAACAGAACGGTCTTCAATGAGTGCATTCAACTTACGGAGTTAAACTGATGTGTGTTTGCAGGAGTTTCCAAACCCTTTCTGTGAAGAAGTGGAAAACGCATTTTCCCAGCCAAATCCAGGCATTCAAGAAATGCCTGGAAATCTCGGTCTAAAACACAAAAAGAACGTATCTTGCAAACTGCTCTGCTGGCTGTCCGCTCAGCTAAGGGAGTTGAATCCGCCTTCAGAATCAGAGAGTGAGAAGCACGGTTCTTCCAGGAGCTGGGTTTCGTTATACCCGGGTGCATGAAAACAAACGCGTTATTGAGAAATATCTGCTTCTAAAACCAAAACGGAGCTACCTAACAGAACGGTCTTCAATGTGTGCATTCAACTTACGGAGTTAAACTGATGTGTGTTTGCAGGAGTTTCTAAACCCTTTCTGTGAAGAAGTGGAAAACGCATTTTCCCAGCCAAATCCAGGCATTCAAGAAATAGCTGGAAATCTCCGTCTAAAACACAAAAAGAACGTATCTTGCAAACTGCTCTGCTGGGTGTTCGCTCAGCTAAGGGAGTTGAATCCGCCTTCAGAATCAGAGAGTGAGAAGCACGGTTCTTCCAGGAGCTGGGTTTCGTAATACCCGGGTTAACTGGAACAAACGCGGTATTGAGAAATATCTGCTTCTAAAACCAAAACGGAGCTACCTAACAGAACGGTCTTCAATGTGTGCATTCAACTTACGGAGTTAAACTGATGTGTGTTTGCAGGAGTTTCTAAACCCTTTCTGTGAAGAAGTGGAAAACGCATTTTCCCAGCCAAATCCAGGCATTCAAGAAATAGCAGGAAATCTCCGTCTAAAACACAAAAAGAACGTATCTTGCAAACTGCTCTGCTGGGTGTTCGCTCAGCTAAGGGAGTTGAATCCGCCTTCAGAATCAGAGAGTGAGAAGCACGGTTCTTCCAGGACTTGGATTTCGTAATACCCGGGTGAATTGGAACAAACGCGGTATTGAGAAATATCTGCTTCTAAAACCAAAACGGAGCTACCTAACAGAACGGTCTTCAATGTGTCCATTCAACTTACGGAGTTAAACTGATGTGTGTTTGCAGGAGTTTCTAAACCCTTTCTGTGAAGAAGTGGAAAACGCATTTTCCCAGCCAAATCCAGGCATTCAAGAAATAGCTGGAAATCTCCGTCTAAAACACAAAAAGAACGTATCTTGCAAACTGTTCTGCTGGGTGTTCGCTCAGCTAAGGGAGTTGAATCCGCCTTCATAATCAGAGAGTGAGAAGCACGGTTCTTCCAGGAGCTGGGTTTCGTAATACCCGGGTGAGCTGGAACAAACGCGGTATTGAGAAATATCTGCTTCTAAAACCAAAACGGAGCTACCTAACAGAACGGTCTTCAATGTGTGCATTCAACTTACGGAGTTAAACTGATGTGTGTTTGCAGGAGTTTCTAAACCCTTTCTGTGAAGAAGTGGAAAACGCATTTTCCCAGCCAAATACAGGCATTCAAGAAATAGCTGGAAATCTCCGTCTAAAACACAAAAAGAACGTATCTTGCAAACTGCTCTGCTGGGTGTTCGCTCAGCTAAGGGAGTTGAATCCGCCTTCAGAATCAGAGAGTGAGAAGCACGGTTCTTCCAGGAGCTGGGTTTCGTTATACCTGGGTGAATCGGAACAAACGCGGTATTGAGAAATATCTGCTTCTAAAACCAAAACGGAGCTACCTAACAGAACGGTCTTCAATGTGTGCATTCAACTTACGGAGTTAAACTGATGTGTGTTTGCAGGAGTTTCTAAACCCTTTCTGTGAAGAAGTGGAAAACGCATTTTCCCAGCCAAATCCAGGCATTCAAGAAATAGCTGGAAATCTCCGTCTAAAACACAAAAAGAACGTATCTTGCAAACTGCTCTGCTGGGTGTTCGCTCAGCTAAGGGAGTTGAATCCGCCTTCAGAATCAGAGAGTGAGAAGCACGGTTCTTCCAGGAGCTGGATTTCGTAATACCCGGGTGAATTGGAACAAACGCGGTATTGAGAAATATCTGCTTCTAAAACCAAAACGGAGCTAACTAACAGAACGGTCTTCAATGTGTGCATTCAACTTACGGAGTTAAACTGATGTGTGTTTGCAGGAGTTTCTAAACCCTTTCTGTGAAGAAGTGGAAAACGCATTTTCCCAGCCAAATCCAGGCATTCAAGAAATAGCTGGAAATCTCCGTCTAAAACACAAAAAGAACGTATCTTGCAAACTGCTCTGCTGGGTGTTCGCTCAGCTAAGGGAGTTGAATCCGCCTTCAGAATCAGAGAGTGAGAAGCACGGTTCTTCCAGGAGCTGGGTTTCGTTATACCTGGGTGAATCGGAACAAACGCGGTATTGAGAAATATCTGCTTCTAAAACCAAAACGGAGCTACCTAACAGAACCGTCTTCAATGTGTGCATTCAACTTACGGAGTTAAACTGATGTGTGTTTGCAGGAGTTTCTAAACCCTTTCTGTGAAGAAGTGGAAAACGCATTTTCCCAGCCAAATCCAGGTATTCAAGAAATAGCTGGAAATCTCCGTCTGAAACACAAAAAGAACGTATCTTGCAAACTGCTCTGCTGGGTGTTCGCTCAGCTAAGGGAGTTGAATCCGCCTTCAGAATCAGAGAGTGAGAAGCACGGTTCTTCCAGGAGCTTGGTTTCGTTATACCCGGGTGCATTGGAACAAACGCGGTATTGAGAAATATCTGCTTCTAAAACCAAAACGGAGCTAACTAACAGAACGGTCTTCAATGAGTGCATTCAACTTACGGAGTTAAACTGATGTGTGTTTGCAGGAGTTTCCAAACCCTTTCTGTGAAGAAGTGGAAAACGCATTTTCCCAGCCAAATCCAGGCATTCAAGAAATGCCTGGAAATCTCGGTCTAAAACACAAAAAGAACGTATCTTGCAAACTGCTCTGCTGGCTGTCCGCTCAGCTAAGGGAGTTGAATCCGCCTTCAGAATCAGAGAGTGAGAAGCACGGTTCTTCCAGAAGCTTGGTTTCGTTATACCCGGGTGAATTGGAACAAACGCGGTATTGAGAAATATCTGCTTCTAAAACCAAAACGGAGCTACCTAACAGAACGGTCTTCAATGTGTGCATTCAACTTACGGAGTTAAACTGATGTGTGTTTGCAGGAGTTTCTAAACCCTTTCTGTGAAGAAGTGGAAAACGCATTTTCCCAGCCAAATCCAGGCATTCAAGAAATAGCTGGAAATCTCCGTGTAAAACACAAAGAGAACGTATCTTGCAAACTGCTCTGCTGGGTGTTCGCTCAGCTAAAAGAGTTGACTGCGCCTTCAGAATCAGAGAGTGAGAAGCACGGTTCTTCCAGGAGCTGGATTTCATAATACCCGGGTGAATTGGAACAAACGCGGTATTGAGAAATATCTGCTTCTAAAACCAAAACGGAGCTACCTAACAGAACGGTCTTCAATGTGTGCATTCAACTTACGGAGTTAAACTGATGTGTGTTTGCAGGAGTTTCTAAACCCTTTCTGTGAAGAAGTTGAAAACGCATTTTCCCAGCCAAATCCAGGCATTCAAGAAATAGCTGGAAATCTCCGTCTAAAACACAAAAAGAACGTATCTTGCAAACTGCTCTGCTGGGTGTTCGCTCAGCTAAGGGAGTTGAATCCGCCTTCAGAATCAGAGAGTGAGAAGCACGGTTCTTCCAGGAGCTGGGTTTCGTTATACCTGGGTGAATTGGAACAAACGCGGTATTGAGAAATATCTGCTTCTAAAACCAAAACGGAGCTACCTAACAGAACGGTCTTCAATGTGTGCATTCAACTTACGGAGTTAAACTGATGTGTGTTTGCAGGAGTTTCTAAACCCTTTCTGTGAAGAAGTGGAAAACGCATTTTCCCAGCCAAATCCAGGCATTCAAGAAATAGCTGGAAATCTCCGTCTGAAACACAAAAAGAACGTATCTTGCAAACTGCTCTGCTGGGTGTTCGCTCAGCTAAGGGAGTTGAATCCGCCTTCAGAATCAGAGAGTGAGAAGCACGGTTCTTCCAAGAGCTGGGTTTCGTTATACCCGGGTGCATTGGAACAAACGCGGTATTGAGAAATATCTGCTTCTAAAACCAAAACGGAGCTACCTAACAGAACGGTCTTCAATGTGTGCATTCAACTTACGGAGTTAAACTGATGTGTGTTTGCAGGAGTTTCTAAACCCTTTCTGTGAAGAAGTGGAAAACGCATTTTCCCAGCCAAATCCAGGCATTCAAGAAATAGCTGGAAATCTCCGTCTAAAACACAAAAAGAACGTATCTTGCAAACTGCTCTGCTGGGTGTTCGCTCAGCTAAGGGAGTGGAATCCGCCTTCAGAATCAGAGAGTGAGAAGCACGGTTCTTCCAGGAGCTGGGTTTCGTTATACCTGGGTGAATCGGAACAAACGCGGTATTGAGAAATATCTGCTTCTAAAACCAAAACGGAGCTACCTAACAGAACGGTCTTCAATGTGTGCATTCAACTTACGGAGGTAAACTGATGTGTGTTTGCAGGAGTTTCTAAACCCTTTCTGTGAAGAAGTGGAAAACGCATTTTCCCAGCCAAATCCAGGCATTCAAGAAATAGCTGGAAATCTCCGTCTCAAACACAAAAAGAACGTATCTTGCAAACTGCTCTGCTGGGTGTTCGCTCAGCTAAGGGAGTTGAATCCGCCTTCAGAATCAGAGAGTGAGAAGCACGGTTCTTCCAGGAGCTGGATTTCGTAATACCCGGGTGAATTGGAACAAACGCGGTATTGAGAAATATCTGCTTCTAAAACCAAAACGGAGCTACCTAACAGAACGGTCTTCAATGTGTGCATTCAACTTACGGAGTTAAACTGATGTGTGTTTGCAGGAGTTTCTAAACCCTTTCTGTGAAGAAGTGGAAAACGCATTTTCCCAGCCAAATCCAGGCATTCAAGAAATAGCTGGAAATCTCCGTCTGAAACACAAAAAGAACGTATCTTGCAAACTGCTCTGCTGGGTGTTCGCTCAGCTAAGGGAGTTGAATCCGCCTTCAGAATCAGAGAGTGAGAAGCACGGTTCTTCCAGGAGCTGGATTTCGTTATACCCGGGTGCATTGGAACAAACGCGGTATTGAGAAATATCTGCTTCTAAAACCAAAACGGAGCTACCTAACAGAACGGTCTTCAATGTGTGCATTCAACTTACGGAGTTAAACTGATGTGTGTTTGCAGGAGTTTCTAAACCCTTTCTGTGAAGAAGTGGAAAACGCATTTTCCCAGCCAAATCCAGGCATTCAAGAAATAGCTGGAAATCTCCGTCTAAAACACAAAAAGAACGTATCTTGCAAACTGCTCTGCTGGGTGTTCGCTCAGCTAAGGGAGTTGAATCCGCCTTCAGAATCAGAGAGTGAGAAGCACGGTTCTTCCAGGAGCTGGGTTTCGTTATACCTGGGTGAATCGGAACAAACGCGGTATTGAGAAATATCTGCTTCTAAAACCAAAACGGAGCTACCTAACAGAACGGTCTTCAATGTGTGCATTCAACTTACGGAGTTAAACTGATGTGTGTTTGCAGGAGTTTCTAAACCCTTTCTGTGAAGAAGTGGAAAACGCATTTTCCCAGCCAAATCCAGGCATTCAAGAAATAGCTGGAAATCTCCGTCTAAAACACAAAAAGAACGTATCTTGCAAACTGCTCTGCTGGGTGTTCGCTCAGCTAAGGGAGTGGAATCCGCCTTCAGAATCAGAGAGTGAGAAGCACGGTTCTTCCAGGAGCTGGATTTCGTAATACCCGGGTGAATTGGAACAAACGCGGTATTGAGAAATATCTGCTTCTAAAACCAAAACGGAGCTAACTAACAGAACGGTCTTCAATGTGTGCATTCAACTTACGGAGTTAAACTGATGTGTGTTTGCAGGAGTTTCTAAACCCTTTCTGTGAAGAAGTGGAAAACGCATTTTCCCAGCCAAATCCAGGCATTCAAGAAATAGCTGGAAATCTCCGTCTAAAACACAAAAAGAACGTATCTTGCAAACTGCTCTGCTGGGTGTTCGCTCAGCTAAGGGAGTTGAATCCGCCTTCAGAATCAGAAAGTGAGAAGCACGGTTCTTCCAGGAGCTGGGTTTCGTTATACCTGGGTGAATTGGAACAAACGCGGTATTGAGAAATATCTGCTTCTAAAACCAAAACGGAGCTAACTAACAGAACGGTCTTCAATGTGTGCATTCAACTTACGGAGTTAAACTGATGTGTGTTTGCAAGAGTTTCTAAACCCTTTCTGTGAAGAACTGGAAAACGCATTTTCCCAGCCAAATCCAGGCATTCTAGAAATAGCTGGAAATCTCCGTCTAAAACACAAAAAGAACGTATCTTGCAAACTGTTCTGCTGGGTGTTCGCTCAGCTAAGGGAGTTGAATCCGCCTTCAGAATCAGAGAGTGAGAAGCACGGTTCTTCCAGGAGCTGGGTTTCGTAATACCCGGGTGAATTGGAACAAACGCGGTATTGAGAAATATCTGCTTCTAAAACCAAAACGGAGCTACCTAACAGAACGGTCTTCAATGTGTGCATTCAACTTACGGAGTTAAACTGATGTGTGTTTGCAGGAGTTTCTAAACCCTTTCTGTGAAGAAGTGGAAAACGCATTTTCCCAGCCAAATCCAGGCATTCAAGAAATAGCTGGAAATCTCCGTCTAAAACACAAAAAGAACGTATCTTGCAAACTGCTCTGCTGGGTGTTCGCTCAGCTAAGGGAGTTGAATCCGCCTTCAGAATCAGAGAGTGAGAAGCACGGTTCTTCCAGGAGCTGGGTTTCGTTATACCCGGGTGAATTGGAACAAACGCGGTATTGAGAAATATCTGCTTCTAAAACCAAAACGGAGCTACCTAACAGAACGGTCTTCAATGTGTGCATTCAACTTACGGAGTTAAACTGATGTGTGTTTGCAGGAGTTTCTAAACCCTTTCTGTGAAGAAGTGGAAAACGCATTTTCCCAGCCAAATCCAGGCATTCAAGAAATAGCTGGAAATCTCCGTCTAAAACACAAAAAGAACGTATCTTGCAAACTGCTCTGCTGGGTGTTCGCTCACCTAAGGGAGTTGAATCCGCCTTCAGAATCAGAGAGTGAGAAGCACGGTTCTTCCAGGAGCTGGGTTTCGTTATACCTGGGTGAATTGGAACAAACGCGGTATTGAGAAATATCTGCTTCTAAAACCAAAACGGAGCTACCTAACAAAACGGTCTTCAATGTGTGCATTCAACTTACGGAGTTAAACTGATGTGTGTTTGCAGGAGTTTCTAAACCCTTTCTGTGAAGAAGTGGAAAACGCATTTTCCCAGCCAAATCCAGGCATTCAAGAAATAGCTGGAAATCTCCGTCTGAAACACAAAAAGAACGTATCTTGCAAACTGCTCTGCTGGGTGTTCGCTCAGCTAAGGGAGTAGAATCCGCCTTCAGAATCAGAGAGTGAGAAGCACGGTTCTTCCAAGAGCTGGGTTTCGTTATACCCGGGTGCATTGGAACAAACGCCGTATTGAGAAATATCTGCTTCTAAAACCAAAACGGAGCTACCTAACAGAACGGTCTTCAATGTGTGCATTCAACTTACGGAGTTAAACTGATGTGTGTTTGCAGGAGTTTCTAAACCCTTTCTGTGAAGAAGTGGAAAACGCATTTTCCCAGCCAAATCCAGGCATTCAAGAAATAGCTGGAAATCTCCGTCTAAAACACAAAAAGAACGTATCTTGCAAACTGCTCTGCTGGGTGTTCGCTCAGCTAAGGGAGTTGAATCCGCCTTCAGAATCAGAGAGTGAGAAGCACGGTTCTTCCAGGAGCTGGGTTTCGTTATACCTGGGTGAATCGGAACAAACGCGGTATTGAGAAATATCTGCTTCTAAAACCAAAACGGAGCTACCTAACAGAACGGTCTTCAATGTGTGCATTCAACTTACGGAGTTAAACTGATGTGTGTTTGCAGGAGTTTCTAAACCCTTTCTGTGAAGAAGTGGAAAACGCATTTTCCCAGCCAAATCCAGGCATTCAAGAAATAGCTGGAAATCTCGGTCTAAAACACAAAAAGAACGTATCTTGCAAACTGCTCTGCTGGGTGTTCGCTCAGCTAAGGGAGTTGAATCCGCCTTCAGAATCAGAGAGTGAGAAGCACGGTTCTTCCAGGAGCTGGATTTCGTAATACCCGGGTGAATTGGAACAAACGCGGTATTGAGAAATATCTGCTTCTAAAACCAAAACGGAGCTACCTAACAGAACGGTCTTCAATGTGTGCATTCAACTTACGGAGTTAAACTGATGTGTGTTTGCAGGAGTTTCTAAACCCTTTCTGTGAAGAAGTGGAAAACGCATTTTCCCAGCCAAATCCAGGCATTCAAGAAATAGCTGGAAATCTCCGTCTGAAACACAAAAAGAACGTATCTTGCAAACTGCTCTGCTGGGTGTTCGCTCAGCTAAGGGAGTTGAATCCGCCTTCAGAATCAGAGAGTGAGAAGCACGGTTCTTCCAGGAGCTGGATTTCGTTATACCCGGGTGCATTGGAACAAACGCGGTATTGAGAAATATCTGCTTCTAAAACCAAAACGGAGCTACCTAACAGAACGGTCTTCAATGTGTGCATTCAACTTACGGAGTTAAACTGATGTGTGTTTGCAGGAGTTTCTAAACCCTTTCTGTGAAGAAGTGGAAAACGCATTTTCCCAGCCAAATCCAGGCATTCAAGAAATAGCTGGAAATCTCCGTCTAAAACACAAAAAGAACGTATCTTGCAAACTGCTCTGCTGGGTGTTCGCTCAGCTAAGGGAGTTGAATCCGCCTTCAGAATCAGAGAGTGAGAAGCACGGTTCTTCCAGGAGCTGGGTTTCGTTATACCTGGGTGAATCGGAACAAACGCGGTATTGAGAAATATCTGCTTCTAAAACCAAAACGGAGCTACCTAACAGAACGGTCTTCAATGTGTGCATTCAACTTACGGAGTTAAACTGATGTGTGTTTGCAGGAGTTTCTAAACCCTTTCTGTGAAGAAGTGGAAAACGCATTTTCCCAGCCAAATCCAGGCATTCAAGAAATAGCTGGAAATCTCCGTCTAAAACACAAAAAGAACGTATCTTGCAAACTGCTCTGCTGGGTGTTCGCTCAGCTAAGGGAGTGGAATCCGCCTTCAGAATCAGAGAGTGAGAAGCACGGTTCTTCCAGGAGCTGGATTTTGTAATACCCGGGTGAATTGGAACAAACGCGGTATTGAGAAATATCTGCTTCTAAAACCAAAACGGAGCTAACTAACAGAACGGTCTTCAATGTGTGCATTCAACTTACGGAGTTAAACTGATGTGTGTTTGCAGGAGTTTCTAAACCCTTTCTGTGAAGAAGTGGAAAACGCATTTTCCCAGCCAAATCCAGGCATTCAAGAAATAGCTGGAAATCTCCGTCTAAAACACAAAAAGAACGTATCTTGCAAACTGCTCTGCTGGGTGTTCGCTCAGCTAAGGGAGTTGAATCCGCCTTCAGAATTAGAAAGTGAGAAGCACGGTTCTTCCAGGAGCTGGGTTTCGTTATACCTGGGTGAATTGGAACAAACGCGGTATTGAGAAATATCTGCTTCTAAAACCAAAACGGAGCTAACTAACAGAACGGTCTTCAATGTGTGCATTCAACTTACGGAGTTAAACTGATGTGTGTTTGCAAGAGTTTCTAAACCCTTTCTGTGAAGAACTGGAAAACGCATTTTCCCAGCCAAATCCAGGCATTCTAGAAATAGCTGGAAATCTCCGTCTAAAACACAAAAAGAACGTATCTTGCAAACTGTTCTGCTGGGTGTTCGCTCAGCTAAGGGAGTTGAATCCGCCTTCAGAATCAGAGAGTGAGAAGCACGGTTCTTCCAGGAGCTGGGTTTCGTAATACCCGGGTGAATTGGAACAAACGCGGTATTGAGAAATATCTGCTTCTAAAACCAAAACGGAGCTACCTAACAGAACGGTCTTCAATGTGTGCATTCAACTTACGGAGTTAAACTGATGTGTGTTTGCAGGAGTTTCTAAACCCTTTCTGTGAAGAAGTGGAAAACGCATTTTCCCAGCCAAATCCAGGCATTCAAGAAATAGCTGGAAATCTCCGTCTAAAACACAAAAAGAACGTATCTTGCAAACTGCTCTGCTGGGTGTTCGCTCAGCTAAGGGAGTTGAATCCGCCTTCAGAATCAGAGAGTGAGAAGCACGGTTCTTCCAGGAGCTGGATTTCGTAATACCCGGGTGAATTGGAACAAACGCGGTATTGAGAAATATCTGCTTCTAAAACCAAAACGGAGCTACCTAACAGAACGGTCTTCAATGTGTGCATTCAACTTACGGAGTTAAACTGATGTGTGTTTGCAGGAGTTTCTAAACCCTTTCTGTGAAGAAGTGGAAAACGCATTTTCCCAGCCAAATCCAGGCATTCAAGAAATAGCTGGAAATCTCCGTCTGAAACACAAAAAGAACGTATCTTGCAAACTGCTCTGCTGGGTGTTCGCTCAGCTAAGGGAGTTGAATCCGCCTTCAGAATCAGAGAGTGAGAAGCACGGTTCTTCCAAGAGCTGGGTTTCGTTATACCCGGGTGCATTGGAACAAACGCGGTATTGAGAAATATCTGCTTCTAAAACCAAAACGGAGCTACCTAACAGAACGGTCTTCAATGTGTGCATTCAACTTACGGAGTTAAACTGATGTGTGTTTGCAGGAGTTTCTAAACCCTTTCTGTGAAGAAGTGGAAAACGCATTTTCCCAGCCAAATCCAGGCATTCTAGAAATAGCTGGAAATCTCCGTCTAAAACACAAAAAGAACGTATCTTGCAAACTGTTCTGCTGGGTGTTCGCTCAGCTAAGGGAGTTGAATCCGCCTTCAGAATCAGAGAGTGAGAAGCACGGTTCTTCCAGGAGCTGGGTTTCGTAATACCCGGGTGAATTGGAACAAACGCGGTATTGAGAAATATCTGCTTCTAAAACCAAAACGGAGCTACCTAACAGAACGGTCTTCAATGTGTGCATTCAACTTACGGAGGTAAACTGATGTGTGTTTGCAGGAGTTTCTAAACCCTTTCTGTGAAGAAGTGGAAAACGCATTTTCCCAGCCAAATCCAGGCATTCAAGAAATAGCTGGAAATCTCCGTCTAAAACACAAAAAGAACGTATCTTGCAAACTGCTCTGCTGGGTGTTCGCTCAGCTAAGGGAGTTGAATCCGCCTTCAGAATCAGAGAGTGAGAAGCACGGTTCTTCCAGGAGCTGGGTTTCGTTATACCTGGGTGAATTGGAACAAACGCGGTATTGAGAAATATCTGCTTCTAAAACCAAAACGGAGCTACCTAACAGAACGATCTTCAATGTGTGCATTCAACTTACGGAGTTAAACTGATGTGTGTTTTCAGGAGTTTCTAAACCCTTTCTGTGAAGAAGTGGAAAACGCATTTTCCCAGCCAAATCCAGGCATTCAAGAAATAGCTGGAAATCTCGGTCTAAAACACAAAAAGAACGTATCTTGCAAACTGCTCTGCTGGCTGTTCGCTCACCTAAGGGAGTTGAATCCGCCTTCAGAATCAGAGAGTGAGAAGCACGGTTCTTCCAGGAGCTTGGTTTTGTTATACCCGGGTGAATTGGAACAAACGCGGTATTGATAAATATCTGCTTCTAAAACCAAAACGGAGCTACCTAACAGAACGGTCTTCAATGTGTGCATTCAACTTATGGAGTTAAACTGATGTGTGTTTGCAGGAGTTTCTAAACCCTTTCTGTGAAGAAGTGGAAAACGCATTTTCCCAGCCAAATCCAGGCATTCAAGAAATGGCTGGAAATCTCGGTCTAAAACACAAAAAGAACGTATCTTGCAAACTGCTCTGCTGGCTGTCCGCTCAGCTAAGGGAGTTGAATCCGCCTTCAGAATCAGAGAGTGAGAAGCACGGTTCTTCCAGAAGCTTGGTTTCGTTATACCCGGGTGAATTGGAACAAACGCGGTATTGAGAAATATCTGCTTCTAAAACCAAAACGGAGCTACCTAACAGAACGGTCTTCAATGTGTGCATTCAACTTACGGAGTTAAACTGATGTGTGTTTGCAGGAGTTTCTAAACCCTTTCTGTGAAGAAGTGGAAAACGCATTTTCCCAGCCAAATCCAGGCATTCAAGAAATAGCTGGAAATCTTTGTGTAAAACACAAAGAGAACGTATCTTGCAAACTGCTCTGCTGGGTGTTCGCTCAGCTAAAAGAGTTGAATCCGCCTTCAGAATCAGAGAGTGAGAAGCACGGTTCTTCCAGGAGCTGGATTTCATAATACCCGGGTGAATTGGAACAAACGCGGTATTGAGAAATATCTGCTTCTAAAACCAAAACGGAGCTACCTAACAGAACGGTCTTCAATGTGTGCATTCAACTTACGGAGTTAAACTGATGTGTGTTTGCAGGAGTTTCTAAACCCTTTCTGTGAAGAAGTGGAAAACGCATTTTCCCAGCCAAATCCAGGCATTCAAGAAATAGCTGGAAATCTCCGTCTAAAACACAAAAAGAACGTATCTTGCAAACTGCTCTGCTGGGTGTTCGCTCAGCTAAGGGAGTTGAATCCGCCTTCAGAATCAGAGAGTGAGAAGCACGGTTCTTCCAGGAGCTGGGTTTCGTTATACCTGGGTGAATTGGAACAAACGCGGTATTGAGAAATATCTGCTTCTAAAACCAAAACGGAGCTACCTAACAGAACGGTCTTCAATGTGTGCATTCAACTTACGGAGTTAAACTGATGTGTGTTTGCAGGAGTTTCTAAACCCTTTCTGTGAAGAAGTGGAAAACGCATTTTCCCAGCCAAATCCAGGCATTCAAGAAATAGCTGGAAATCTCCGTCTGAAACACAAAAAGAACGTATCTTGCAAACTGCTCTGCTGGGTGTTCGCTCAGCTAAGGGAGTTGAATCCGCCTTCAGAATCAGAGAGTGAGAAGCACGGTTCTTCCAAGAGCTGGGTTTCGTTATACCCGGGTGCATTGGAACAAACGCGGTATTGAGAAATATCTGCTTCTAAAACCAAAACGGTGCTACCTAACAGAACGGTCTTCAATGTGTGCATTCAACTTACGGAGTTAAACTGATGTGTGTTTGCAGGAGTTTCTAAACCCTTTCTGTGAAGAAGTGGAAAACGCATTTTCCCAGCCAAATCCAGGCATTCAAGAAATAGCTGGAAATCTCCGTCTAAAACACAAAAAGAACGTATCTTGCAAACTGCTCTGCTGGGTGTTCGCTCAGCTAAGGGAGTTGAATCCGCCTTCAGAATCAGAGAGTGAGAAGCACGGTTCTTCCAGGAGCTGGGTTTCGTTATACCTGGGTGAATCGGAACAAACGCGGTATTGAGAAATATCTGCTTCTAAAACCAAAACGGAGCTACCTAACAGAACGGTCTTCAATGTGTGCATTCAACTTACGGAGTTAAACTGATGTGTGTTTGCAGGAGTTTCTAAACCCTTTCTGTGAAGAAGTGGAAAACGCATTTTCCCAGCCAAATCCAGGCATTCAAGAAATAGCTGGAAATCTCCGTCTAAAACACAAAAAGAACGTATCTTGCAAACTGCTCTGCTGGGTGTTCGCTCAGCTAAGGGAGTTGAATCCGCCTTCAGAATCAGAGAGTGAGAAGCACGGTTCTTCCAGGAGCTGGATTTCGTAATACCCGGGTGAATTGGAACAAACGCGGTATTGAGAAATATCTGCTTCTAAAACCAAAACGGAGCTAACTAACAGAACGGTCTTCAATGTGTGCATTCAACTTACGGAGTTAAACTGATGTGTGTTTGCAGGAGTTTCTAAACCCTTTCTGTGAAGAAGTGGAAAACGCATTTTCCCAGCCAAATCCAGGCATTCAAGAAATAGCTGGAAATCTCCGTCTAAAACACAAAAAGAACGTATCTTGCAAACTGCTCTGCTGGGTGTTCGCTCAGCTAAGGGAGTTGAATCCGCCTTCAGAATCAGAGAGTGAGAAGCACGGTTCTTCCAGGAGCTGGGTTTCGTTATACCCGGGTGAATTGGAACAAACGCGGTATTGAGAAATATCTGCTTCTAAAACCAAAACGGAGCTACCTAACAGAACGGTCTTCAATGTGTGCATTCAACTTACGGAGTTAAACTGATGTGTGTTTGCAGGAGTTTCTAAACCCTTTCTGTGAAGAACTGGAAAACGCATTTTCCCAGCCAAATCCAGGCATTCAAGAAATAGCTGGAAATCTCCGTCTAAAACACAAAAAGAACGTATCTTGCAAACTGCTCTGCTGGGTGTTCGCTCAGCTAAGGGAGTTGAATCCGCCTTCAGAATCAGAGAGTGAGAAGCACGGTTCTTCCAGGAGCTGGGTTTCGTTATACCTGGGTGAATTGGAACAAACGCGGTATTGAGAAATATCTGCTTCTAAAACCAAAACGGAGCTACCTAACAGAACGGTCTTCAATGTGTGCATTCAACTTACGGAGTTAAACTGATGTGTGTTTGCAGGAGTTTCTAAACCCTTTCTGTGAAGAAGTGGAAAACGCATTTTCCCAGCCAAATCCAGGCATTCAAGAAATAGCTGGAAATCTCGGTCTAAAACACAAAAAGAACGTATCTTGCAAACTGCTCTGCTGGCTGTTCGCTCAGCTAAGGGAGTTGAATCCGCCTTCAGAATCAGAGAGTGAGAAGCACGGTTCTTCCAGGAGCTTGGTTTTGTTATACCCGGGTGAATTGGAACAAACGCGGTATTGAGAAATATCTGCTTCTAAAACCAAAACGGAGCTACCTAACAGAACGGTCTTCAATGTGTGCATTCAACTTATGGAGTTAAACTGACGTGTGTTTGCAGGAGTTTCTAAACCCTTTCTGTGAAGAAGTGGAAAACGCATTTTCCCAGCCAAATCCAGGCATTCAAGAAATGGCTGGAAATCTCGGTCTAAAACACAAAAAGAACGTATCTTGCAAACTGCTCTGCTGGCTGTCCGCTCAGCTAAGGGAGTTGAATCCGCCTTCAGAATCAGAGAGTGAGAAGCACGGTTCTTCCAGAAGCTTGGTTTCGTTATACCCGGGTGAATTGGAACAAACGCGGTATTGAGAAATATCTGCTTCTAAAACCAAAACGGAGCTACCTAACAGAACGGTCTTCAATGTGTGCATTAAACTTACGGAGTTAAACTGATGTGTGTTTGCAGGAGTTTCTACACCCTTTCTGTGAAGAAGTGGAAAACGCATTTTCCCAGCCAAATCCAGGCATTCAAGAAATAGCTGGAAATCTCCGTCTGAAACACAAAAAGAACGTATCTTGCAAACTGCTCTGCTGGGTGTTCGCTCAGCTAAAAGAGTTGAATCCGCATTCAGAATCAGAGAGTGAGAAGCACGGTTCTTCCAGGAGCTGGATTTCATAATACCCGGGTGAATTGGAACAAACGCGGTATTGAGAAATATCTGCTTCTAAAACCAAAACGGAGCTACCTAACAGAACGGTCTTCAATGTGTGCATTCACCTTACGGAGTTAAACTGATGTGTGTTTGCAGGAGTTTCTAAACCCTTTCTGTGAAGAAGTGGAAAACGCATTTTCCCAGCCAAATCAAGGCATTCAAGAAATAGCTGGAAATCTCCGTCTAAAACACAAAAAGAACGTATCTTGCAAACTGCTCTGCTGGCTGTTCGCTCAGCTAAGGGAGTTGAATCCGCCTTCAGAATCAGAGAGTGAGAAGCACGGTTCTTCCAGGAGCTGGGTTTCGTTATACCTGGGTGAATTGGAACAAACGCGGTATTGAGAAATATCTGCTTCTAAAACCAAAACGGAGCTACCTAACAGAACGGTCTTCAATGTGTGCATTCAACTTACGGAGTTAAACTGATGTGTGTTTGCAGGAGTTTCTAAACCCTTTCTGTGAAGAAGTGGAAAACGCATTTTCCCAGCCAAATCCAGGCATTCAAGAAATAGCTGGAAATCTCCGTCTGAAACACAAAAAGAACGTATCTTGCAAACTGCTCTGCTGGGTGTTCGCTCAGCTAAGGGAGTTGAATCCGCCTTCAGAATCAGAGAGTGAGAAGCACGGTTCTTCCAAGAGCTGGGTTTCGTTATACCCGGGTGCATTGGAACAAACGCGGTATTGAGAAATATCTGCTTCTAAACCCAAAACGGAGCTACCTAACAGAACGGTCTTCAATGTGTGCATTCAACTTACGGAGTTAAACTGATGTGTGTTTGCAGGAGTTTCTAAACCCTTTCTGTGAAGAAGTGGAAAACGCATTTTCCCAGCCAAATCCAGGCATTCAAGAAATAGCTGGAAATCTCCGTCTAAAACACAAAAAGAACGTATCTTGCAAACTGCTCTGCTGGGTGTTCGCTCAGCTAAGGGAGTAGAATCCGCCTTCAGAATCAGAGAGTGAGAAGCACGGTTCTTCCAGGAGCTGGGTTTCGTAATACCCGGGTGAGCTGGAACAAACGCGGTATTGAGAATTATCTGCTTCTAAAACCAAAACGGAGCTACCTAACAGAACGGTCTTCAATGTGTGCATTCAACTTACGGAGTTAAACTGATGTGTGTTTGCAGGAGTTTCTAAACCCTTTCTGTGAAGAAGTGGAAAACGCATTTTCCCAGCCAAATCCAGGCATTCTAGAAATAGCTGGAAATCTCCGTCTAAAACACAAAAAGAACGTATCTTGCAAACTGTTTTGCTGGGTGTTCGCTCAGCTAAGGGAGTTGAATCCGCCTTCAGAATCAGAGAGTGAGAAGCACGGTTCTTCCAGGAGCTTTGTTTCGTTATACCCGGGTGAATTGGAACAAACGCGGTATTGAGAAATATCTGCTTCTAAAACCAAAACGGAGCTACCTAACAGAACGGTCTTCAATGTGTGCATTCAACTTACGGAGTTAAACTGATGTGTGTTTGCAGGAGTTTCTAAACCCTTTCTGTGAAGAACTGGAAAACGCATTTACCCAGCCAAATCCAGGCATTCAAGAAATAGCTGGAAATCTCGGTCTAAAACACAAAAAGAACGTATCTTGCAAACTGCTCTGCTGGCTGTTCGCTCAGCTAAGGGAGTTGAATCCGCCTTCAGAATCAGAGAGTGAGAAGCACGGTTCTTCCAGGAGCTTGGTTTCGTTATACCCGGGTGAATTGGAACAAACGCGGTATTGAGAAATATCTGCTTCTAAAACCAAAACGGAGCTACCTAACAGAACGGTCTTCAATGTGTCCATTCAACTTACGGAGTTAAACTGATGTGTGTTTGCAGGAGTTTCTAAACCCTTTCTGTGAAGAAGTGGAAAACGCATTTTCCCAGCCAAATCCAGGCATTCAAGAAATAGCTGGAAATTTCCGTCTAAAACACAAAAAGAACGTATCTTGCAAACTGCTCTGCTGGGTGTTCGCTCAGCTAAGGGAGTTGAATCCGCCTTCAGAATCAGAGAGTGAGAAGCACGGTTCTTCCAGGAGCTGGGTATCGTTATACCTGGGTGAATTGGAACAAACGCGGTATTGAGAAATATCTGCTTCTAAAACCAAAACGGAGCTACCTAACCGAACGGTCTTCAATGTGTGCATTCAACTTACGGAGTTAAACTGATGTGTGTTTGCAGGAGTTTCTAAACCCTTTCTGTGAAGAAGTGCAAAACGCATTTTCCCAGCCAAATCCAGGCATTCAAGAAATAGCTGGAAATCTCCGTCTAAAACACAAAAAGAACGTATCTTGCAAACTGCTCTGCTGGGTGTTCGCTCAGCTAAGGGAGTTGAATCCGCCTTCAGAATCAGAGAGTGAGAAGCACGGTTCTTCCAGGAGCTTGGTTTCGTTATACCCGGGTGAATTGGAACAAACGCGGTATTGAGAAATATCTGCTTCTAAAACCAAAACGGAGCTACCTAACAGAACGGTCTTCAATGTGTGCATTCAACTTACGGAGTTAAACTGATGTGTGTTTGCAGGAGTTTCTAAACCCTTTCTGTGAAGAAGTGGAAAACGCATTTTCCCGGCCAAATTCAGGCATTCAAGAAATAGCTGGAAATCTCCGTCTAAAACACAAAAAGAACGTATCTTGCAAACTGCTCTGCTGGCTGTTCGCTCAGCTAAGGGAGTTGAATCCGCCTTCAGAATCAGAGAGTGAGAAGCACGGTTCTTCCAGGAGCTTGGTTTCGTTATACCCGGGTGAATTGGAACAAACGCGGTATTGAGAAATATCTGCTTCTAAAACCAAAACGGAGCTACCTAACAGAACGGTCTTCAATGTGTGCATTCAACTTACGGAGTTAAACTGATGTGTGTTTGCAGGAGTTTCTAAACCCTTTCTGTGAAGAAGTGGAAAACGCATTTTCCCAGCCAAATCCAGGCATTCAAGAAATGGCTGGAAATCTCGGTCTAAAACACAAAAAGAACGTATCTTGCAAACTGCTCTGCTGGCTGTTCGCTCAGCTAAGGGAGTTGAATCCGCCTTCAGAATCAGAGAGTGAGAAGCACGGTTCTTTCAGAAGCTTGGTTTCGTTATACCCGGGTGAATTGGAACAAACGCGGTATTGAGAAATATCTGCTTCTAAAACCAAAACGGAGCTACCTAACAGAACGGTCTTCAATGTGTGCATTCAACTTACGGAGTTAAACTGATGTGTGTTTGCAGGAGTTTCTAAACCCTTTCTGTGAAGAAGTGGAAAACGCATTTTCCCAGCCAAATCCAGGCATTCAAGAAATAGCTGGAAATCTCCGTCTGAAACACAAAAAGAACGTATCTTGCAAACTGCTCTGCTGGGTGTTCGCTCAGCTAAGGGAGTTGAATCCGCCTTCAGAATCAGAGAGTGAGAAGCACGGTTCTTCCAAGAGCTGGGTTTCGTTATACCCGGGTGCATTGGAACAAACGCGGTATTGAGAAATATCTGCTTCTAAAACCAAAACGGTGCTACCTAACAGAACGGTCTTCAATGTGTGCATTCAACTTACGGAGTTAAACTGATGTGTGTTTGCAGGAGTTTCTAAACCCTTTCTGTGAAGAAGTGGAAAACGCATTTTCCCAGCCAAATCCAGGCATTCAAGAAATAGCTGGAAATCTCCGTCTAAAACACAAAAAGAACGTATCTTGCAAACTGCTCTGCTGGGTGTTCGCTCAGCTAAGGGAGTTGAATCCGCCTTCAGAATCAGAGAGTGAGAAGCACGGTTCTTCCAGGAGCTGGGTTTCGTTATACCTGGGTGAATCGGAACAAACGCGGTATTGAGAAATATCTGCTTCTAAAACCAAAACGGAGCTACCTAACAGAACGGTCTTCAATGTGTGCATTCAACTTACGGAGTTAAACTGATGTGTGTTTGCAGGAGTTTCTAAACCCTTTCTGTGAAGAAGTGGAAAACGCATTTTCCCAGCCAAATCCAGGCATTCAAGAAATAGCTGGAAATCTCCGTCTAAAACACAAAAAGAACGTATCTTGCAAACTGCTCTGCTGGGTGTTCGCTCAGCTAAGGGAGTTGAATCCGCCTTCAGAATCAGAGAGTGAGAAGCACGGTTCTTCCAGGAGCTGGATTTCGTAATACCCGGGTGAATTGGAACAAACGCGGTATTGAGAAATATCTGCTTCTAAAACCAAAACGGAGCTAACTAACAGAACGGTCTTCAATGTGTGCATTCAACTTACGGAGTTAAACTGATGTGTGTTTGCAGGAGTTTCTAAACCCTTTCTGTGAAGAAGTGGAAAACGCATTTTCCCAGCCAAATCCAGGCATTCAAGAAATAGCTGGAAATCTCCGTCTAAAACACAAAAAGAACGTATCTTGCAAACTGCTCTGCTGGGTGTTCGCTCAGCTAAGGGAGTTGAATCCGCCTTCAGAATCAGAGAGTGAGAAGCACGGTTCTTCCAGGAGCTGGGTTTCGTTATACCCGGGTGAATTGGAACAAACGCGGTATTGAGAAATATCTGCTTCTAAAACCAAAACGGAGCTACCTAACAGAACGGTCTTCAATGTGTGCATTCAACTTACGGAGTTAAACTGATGTGTGTTTGCAGGAGTTTCTAAACCCTTTCTGTGAAGAACTGGAAAACGCATTTTCCCAGCCAAATCCAGGCATTCAAGAAATAGCTGGAAATCTCCGTCTAAAACACAAAAAGAACGTATCTTGCAAACTGCTCTGCTGGGTGTTCGCTCAGCTAAGGGAGTTGAATCCGCCTTCAGAATCAGAGAGTGAGAAGCACGGTTCTTCCAGGAGCTGGGTTTCGTTATACCTGGGTGAATTGGAACAAACGCGGTATTGAGAAATATCTGCTTCTAAAACCAAAACGGAGCTACCTAACAGAACGGTCTTCAATGTGTGCATTCAACTTACGGAGTTAAACTGATGTGTGTTTGCAGGAGTTTCTAAACCCTTTCTGTGAAGAAGTGGAAAACGCATTTTCCCAGCCAAATCCAGGCATTCAAGAAATAGCTGGAAATCTCGGTCTAAAACACAAAAAGAACGTATCTTGCAAACTGCTCTGCTGGCTGTTCGCTCAGCTAAGGGAGTTGAATCCGCCTTCAGAATCAGAGAGTGAGAAGCACGGTTCTTCCAGGAGCTTGGTTTTGTTATACCCGGGTGAATTGGAACAAACGCGGTATTGAGAAATATCTGCTTCTAAAACCAAAACGGAGCTACCTAACAGAACGGTCTTCAATGTGTGCATTCAACTTATGGAGTTAAACTGACGTGTGTTTGCAGGAGTTTCTAAACCCTTTCTGTGAAGAAGTGGAAAACGCATTTTCCCAGCCAAATCCAGGCATTCAAGAAATGGCTGGAAATCTCGGTCTAAAACACAAAAAGAACGTATCTTGCAAACTGCTCTGCTGGCTGTCCGCTCAGCTAAGGGAGTTGAATCCGCCTTCAGAATCAGAGAGTGAGAAGCACGGTTCTTCCAGAAGCTTGGTTTCGTTATACCCGGGTGAATTGGAACAAACGCGGTATTGAGAAATATCTGCTTCTAAAACCAAAACGGAGCTACCTAACAGAACGGTCTTCAATGTGTGCATTAAACTTACGGAGTTAAACTGATGTGTGTTTGCAGGAGTTTCTACACCCTTTCTGTGAAGAAGTGGAAAACGCATTTTCCCAGCCAAATCCAGGCATTCAAGAAATAGCTGGAAATCTCCGTCTGAAACACAAAAAGAACGTATCTTGCAAACTGCTCTGCTGGGTGTTCGCTCAGCTAAAAGAGTTGAATCCGCCTTCAGAATCAGAGAGTGAGAAGCACGGTTCTTCCAGGAGCTGGATTTCATAATACCCGGGTGAATTGGAACAAACGCGGTATTGAGAAATATCTGCTTCTAAAACCAAAACGGAGCTACCTAACAGAACGGTCTTCAATGTGTGCATTCACCTTACGGAGTTAAACTGATGTGTGTTTGCAGGAGTTTCTAAACCCTTTCTGTGAAGAAGTGGAAAACGCATTTTCCCAGCCAAATCAAGGCATTCAAGAAATAGCTGGAAATCTCCGTCTAAAACACAAAAAGAACGTATCTTGCAAACTGCTCTGCTGGCTGTTCGCTCAGCTAAGGGAGTTGAATCCGCCTTCAGAATCAGAGAGTGAGAAGCACGGTTCTTCCAGGAGCTGGGTTTCGTTATACCTGGGTGAATTGGAACAAACGCGGTATTGAGAAATATCTGCTTCTAAAACCAAAACGGAGCTACCTAACAGAACGGTCTTCAATGTGTGCATTCAACTTACGGAGTTAAACTGATGTGTGTTTGCAGGAGTTTCTAAACCCTTTCTGTGAAGAAGTGGAAAACGCATTTTCCCAGCCAAATCCAGGCATTCAAGAAATAGCTGGAAATCTCCGTCTGAAACACAAAAAGAACGTATCTTGCAAACTGCTCTGCTGGGTGTTCGCTCAGCTAAGGGAGTTGAATCCGCCTTCAGAATCAGAGAGTGAGAAGCACGGTTCTTCCAGGAGCTGGGTTTCGTAATACCCGGGTGAATTGGAACAAACGCGGTATTGAGAAATATCTGCTTCTAAAACCAAAACGGAGCTACCTAACAGAACGGTCTTCAATGAGTGCATTCAACTTACGGAGTTAAACTGATGTGTGTTTGCAGGAGTTTCTAAACCCTTTCTGTGAAGAAGTGGAAAACGCATTTTCCCAGCCAAATCCAGGCATTCAAGAAATCGCTGGAAATCTCGGTCTAAAACACAAAAAGAACGTATCTTGCAAACTGCTCTGCTGGCTGTTCGCTCAGCTAAGGGAGTTGAATCCGCCTTCAGAATCAGAGAGTGAGAAGCACGGTTCTTCCAGGAGCTGGGTTTCGTTATACCTGGGTGAATTGGAACAAACGCGGTATTGAGAAATATCTGCTTCTAAAACCAAAACGGAGCTACCTAACAGAACGGTCTTTAATATGTGCATTCAATTTACGGAGTTAAACTGATGTGTGTTTGCAGGAGTTTCTAAACCCTTTCTGTGAAGAAGTGGAAAACGCATTTTCCCAGCCAAATCCAGGCATTCAAGAAATAGCTGGAAATCTCCGTCTGAAACACAAAAAGAACGTATCTTGCAAACTGCTCTACTGGGTGTTCGCTCAGCTAAGGGAGTTGAATCCGCCTTCAGAATCAGAGAGTGAGAAGCACGGTTCTTCCAGGAGCTTGGTTTCGTTATACCCGGGTGCATTGGAACAAACGCGGTATTGAGAAATATCTGCTTCTAAAACCAAAACGGAGCAAACTAACAGAACGGTCTTCAATGTGTGCATTCAACTTACGGAGTTAAACTGATGTGTGTTTGCAGGAGTTTCTAAACCCTTTCTGTGAAGAACTGGAAAACGCATTTTCCCAGCCAAATCCAGGCATTCTAGAAATAGCTGGAAATCTCCGTCTAAAACACAAAAAGAACGTATCTTGCAAACTGCTCTGCTGGCTGTTCGCTCAGCTAAGGGAGTTGAATCCGCCTTCAGAATCAGAGAGTGAGAAGCACGGTTCTTCCAGGAGCTGGGTTTCGTTATACCCGGGTGCATTGGAACAAACGCGGTATTGAGAAATATCTGCTTCTAAAACCAAAACGGAGCTACCTAACAGAACGGTCTTCAATGTGTGCCTTCAACTTACGGAGTTAAACTGATGTGTGTTTGCAGGAGTTTCTAAACCCTTTCTGTGAAGAAGTGGAAAACGCATTTTCCCAGCCAAATTCAGGCATTCAAGAAATAGCTGGAAATCTCCGTCTAAAACACAAAAAGAACGTATCTTGCAAACTGCTCTGCTGGGTGTTCGCTCAGCTAAGGGAGTTGAATCCGCCTTCAGAATCAGAGAGTGAGAAGCACGGTTCTTCCAGGAGCTGGGTTTCGTAATACCCGGGTGAATTGGAACAAACGCGGTATTGAGAAATATCTGCTTCTAAAACCAAAACGGAGCTACCTAACAGAACGGTCTTCAATGAGTGCATTCAACTTACGGAGTTAAACTGATGTGTGTTTGCAGGAGTTTCTAAACCCTTTCTGTGAAGAAGTGGAAAACGCATTTTCCCAGCCAAATCCAGGCATTCAAGAAATCGCTGGAAATCTCGGTCTAAAACACAAAAAGAACGTATCTTGCAAACTGCTCTACTGGGTGTTCGCTCAGCTAAGGGAGTTGAATCCGCCTTCAGAATCAGAGAGTGAGAAGCACGGTTCTTCCAGGAGCTTGGTTTCGTTATACCCGGGTGCATTGGAACAAACGCGGTATTGAGAAATATCTGCTTCTAAAACCAAAACGGAGCAAACTAACAGAACGGTCTTCAATGTGTGCATTCAACTTACGGAGTTAAACTGATGTGTGTTTGCAGGAGTTTCTAAACCCTTTCTGTGAAGAACTGGAAAACGCATTTTCCCAGCCAAATCCAGGCATTCTAGAAATAGCTGGAAATCTCCGTCTAAAACACAAAAAGAACGTATCTTGCAAACTGCTCTGCTGGCTGTTCGCTCAGCTAAGGGAGTTGAATCCGCCTTCAGAATCAGAGAGTGAGAAGCACGGTTCTTCCAGGAGCTGGGTTTCGTTATACCCGGGTGCATTGGAACAAACGCGGTATTGAGAAATATCTGCTTCTAAAACCAAAACGGAGCTACCTAACAGAACGGTCTTCAATGTGTGCCTTCAACTTACGGAGTTAAACTGATGTGTGTTTGCAGGAGTTTCTAAACCCTTTCTGTGAAGAAGTGGAAAACGCATTTTCCCAGCCAAATCCAGGCATTCAAGAAATAGCTGGAAATCTCCGTCTAAAACACAAAAAGAACGTATCTTGCAAACTGCTCTGCTGGGTGTTCGCTCAGCTAAGGGAGTTGAATCCGCCTTCAGAATCAGAGAGTGAGAAGCACGGTTCTTCCAGGAGCTGGATTTCGTAATACCCGGGTGAATTGGAACAAACGCGGTATTGAGAAATATCTGCTTCTAAAACCAAAACGGAGCTACCTAACAGAACGGTCTTCAATGTGTGCATTCAACTTACGGAGTTAAACTGATGTGTGTTTGCAGGAGTTTCTAAACCCTTTCTGTGAAGAAGTGGAAAACGCATTTTCCCAGCCAAATCCAGGCATTCAAGAAATAGCTGGAAATCTCCGTCTAAAACACAAAAAGAACGTATCTTGCAAACTGCTCTGCTGGGTGTTCGCTCAGCTAAGGGAGTTGAATCCGCCTTCAGAATCAGGGAGTGAGAAGCACGGTTCTTCCAGGAGCTGGGTTTCGTTATACCCGGGTGAATTGGAACAAACGCGGTATTGATAAATATCTGCTTCTAAAACCAAAACGGAGCTAACTAACAGAACGGTCTTCAGTGTGTGCATTCAACTTACGGAGTTAAACTGATGTGTGTTTGCAGGAGTTTCTAAACCCTTTCTGTGAAGAACTGGAAAACGCATTTTCCCAGCCAAATCCAGGCATTCTAGAAATAGCTGGAAATCTCCGTCTAAAACACAAGAAGAACGTATCTTGCAAAATGTTCTGCTGGGTGTTCGCTCAGCTAAGGGAGTTGAATCCGCCTTCAGAATCAGAGAGTGAGAAGCACGGTTCTTCCAGGAGCTGGGTTTCGTAATACCCGGGTGAATTGGAACAAACGCGGTATTGAGAAATATCTGCTTCTAAAACCAAAACGGAGCTACCTAACAGAACGGTCTTCAATGTGTGCATTCAACTTACGGAGTTAAACTGATGTGTGTTTGCAGGAGTTTCTAAACCCTTTCTGTGAAGAAGTGGAAAACGCATTTTCCCAGCCAAATCCAGGCATTCAAGAAATAGCTGGAAATCTCCGTCTAAAACACAAAAAGAACGTATCTTGCAAACTGCTCTGCTGGGTGTTCGCTCAGCTAAGGGAGTTGAATCCGCCTTCAGAATCAGAGAGTGAGAAGCACGGTTCTTCCAGGAGCTGGGTTTCGTAATACCCGGGTGAATTGGAACAAACGCGGTATTGAGAAATATCTGCTTCTAAAACCAAAACGGAGCTACCTAACAGAACGGTCTTCAATGTGTGCATTCAACTTACGGAGTTAAACTGATGTGTGTTTGCAGGAGTTTCTAAACCCTTTCTGTGAAGAAGTGGAAAACGCATTTTCCCAGCCAAATCCAGGCATTCTAGAAATAGCTGGAAATCTCCGTCTAAAACACAAAAAGAACGTATCTTGCAAACTGTTCTGCTGGGTGTTCGCTCAGCTAAGGGAGTTGAATCCGCCTTCAGAATCAGAGAGTGAGAAGCACGGTTCTTCCAGGAGCTTGGTTTCGTTATACCCGGGTGAATTGGAACAAACGCGGTATTGAGAAATATCTGCTTCTAAAACCAAAACGGAGCTACCTAACAGAACGGTCTTCAATGTGTGCATTCAACTTACGGAGTTAAACTGATGTGTGTTTGCAGGAGTTTCTAAACCCTTTCTGTGAAGAAGTGGAAAACGCATTTTCCCAGCCAAATCCAGGCATTCAAGAAATAGCTGGAAATCTCGGTCTAAAACACAAAAAGAACGTATCTTGCAAACTGCTCTGCTGGCTGTTCGCTCAGCTAAGGGAGTTGAATCCGCCTTCAGAATCAGAGAGTGAGAAGCACGGTTCTTCCAGGAGCTTGGTTTCGTTATACCCGGGTGAATTGGAACAAACGCGGTATTGAGAAATATCTGCTTCTAAAACCAAAACGGAGCTACCTAACAGAACGGTCTTCAATGTGTGCATTCAACTTACGGAGTTAAACTGATGTGTGTTTGCAGGAGTTTCTAAACCCTTTCTGTGAAGAAGTGGAAAACGCATTTTCCCAGCCAAATCCAGGCATTCAAGAAATAGCTGGAAATCTCCGTCTAAAACACAAAAAGAACGTATCTTGCAAACTGCTCTGCTGGGTGTTCGCTCAGCTAAGGGAGTTGAATCCGCCTTCAGAATCAGAGAGTGAGAAGCACGGTTCTTCCAGGAGCTGGGTTTCGTTATACCTGGGTGAATTGGAACAAACGCGGTATTGAGAAATATCTGCTTCTCAAACCAAAACGGAGCTACCTAACAGAACGGTCTTCAATGTGTGCATTCAACTTACGGAGTTAAACTGATGTGTGTTTGCAGGAGTTTCTAAACCCTTTCTGTGAAGAAGTGGAAAACGCATTTTCCCAGCCAAATCCAGGCATTCAAGAAATAGCTGGAAATCTCCGTCTGAAACACAAAAAGAACGTATCTTGCAAACTGCTCTGCTGGGTGTTCGCTCAGCTAAGGGAGTTGAATCCGCCTTCAGAATCAGAGAGTGAGAAGCACGGTTCTTCCAGGAGCTTGGTTTCGTTATACGCGGGTGCATTGGAACAAACGCGGTATTGAGAAATATCTGCTTCTAAAACCAAAACGGAGCTAACTAACAGAACGGTCTTCAATGTGTGCATTCAACTTACGGAGTTAAACTGATGTGTGTTTGCAGGAGTTTCTAAACCCTTTCTGTGAAGAAGTGGAAAACGCATTTTCCCAGCCAAATCCAGGCATTCTAGAAATAGCTGGAAATCTCCGTCTAAAACACAAAAAGAACGTATCTTGCAAACTGCTCTGCTGGGTGTTCGCTCAGCTAAGGGAGTTGAATCCGCCTTCAGAATCAGAGAGTGAGAAGCACGGTTCTTCCAGGAGCTGGATTTCGTAATACCCGGGTGAATTGGAACAAACGCGGTATTGAGAAATATCTGCTTCTAAAACCAAAACGGAGCTACCTAACAGAACGGTCTTCAATGTGTGCATTCAACTTACGGAGTTAAACTGATGTGTGTTTGCAGGAGTTTCTAAACCCTTTCTGTGAAGAAGTGGAAAACGCATTTTCCCAGCCAAATCCAGGCATTCAAGAAATAGCTGGAAATCTCCTTCTAAAACACAAAAAGAACGTATCTTGCAAACTGCTCTGCTGGGTGTTCGCTCAGCTAAGGGAGTTGAATCCGCCTTCAGAATCAGAGAGTGAGAAGCACGGTTCTTCCAGGAGCTGGGTTTCGTTATACCCGGGTGCATTGGAACAAACGCGGTATTGAGAAATATCTGCTTCTAAAACCAAAACGGAGCTACCTAACAGAACGGTCTTAAATGTGTGCCTTCAACTTACGGAGTTAAACTGAGGTGTGTTTGCAGGAGTTTCTAAACCCTTTCTGTGAAGAAGTGGAAAACGCATTTTCCCAGCCAAATCCAGGCATTCAAGAAATAGCTGGAAATCTCCGTCTAAAACACAAAAAGAACGTATCTTGCAAACTGCTCTGCTGGGTGTTCGCTCAGCTAAGGGAGTTGAATCCGCCTTCAGAATCAGGGAGTGAGAAGCACGGTTCTTCCAGGAGCTGGGTTTCGTTATACCCGGGTGAATTGGAACAAACGCGGTATTGATAAATATCTGCTTCTAAAACCAAAACGGAGCTAACTAACAGAACGGTCTTCAGTGTGTGCATTCAACTTACGGAGTTAAACTGATGTGTGTTTGCAGGAGTTTCTAAACCCTTTCTGTGAAGAACTGGAAAACGCATTTTCTCAGCCAAATCCAGGCATTCTAGAAATAGCTGGAAATCTCCGTCTAAAACACAAGAAGAACGTATCTTGCAAACTGTTCTGCTGGGTGTTCGCTCAGCTAAGGGAGTTGAATCCGCCTTCAGAATCAGAGAGTGAGAAGCACGGTTCTTCCAGGAGCTGGGTTTCGTAATACCCGGGTGAATTGGAACAAACGCGGTATTGAGAAATATCTGCTTCTAAACCAAAACGGAGCTACCTAACAGAACGGTCTTCAATGTGTGCATTCAACTTACGGAGTTAAACTGATGTGTGTTTGCAGGAGTTTCTAAACCCTTTCTGTGAAGAAGTGGAAAACGCATTTTCCCAGCCAAATCCAGGCATTCAAGAAATAGCTGGAAATCTCCGTCTAAAACACAAAAAGAACGTATCTTGCAAACTGCTCTGCTGGGTGTTCGCTCAGCTAAGGGAGTTGAATCCGCCTTCAGAATCAGAGAGTGAGAAGCACGGTTCTTCCAGGAGCTGGGTTTCGTAATACCCGGGTGAATTGGAACAAATGCGGTATTGAGAAATATCTGCTTCTAAAACCAAAACGGAGCTACCTAACAGAACGGTCTTCAATGTGTGCATTCAACTTACGGAGTTAAACTGATGTGTGTTTGCAGGAGTTTCTAAACCCTTTCTGTGAAGAAGTGGAAAACGCATTTTCCCAGCCAAATCCAGGCATTCTAGAAATAGCTGGAAATCTCCGTCTAAAACACAAAAAGAACGTATCTTGCAAACTGTTCTGCTGGGTGTTCGCTCAGCTAAGGGAGTTGAATCCGCCTTCAGAATCAGAGAGTGAGAAGCACGGTTCTTCCAGGAGCTTGGTTTCGTTATACCCGGGTGAATTGGAACAAACGCGGTATTGAGAAATATCTGCTTCTAAAACCAAAACGGAGCTACCTAACAGAACGGTCTTCAATGTGTGCATTCAACTTACGGAGTTAAACTGATGTGTGTTTGCAGGAGTTTCTAAACCCTTTCTGTGAAGAAGTGGAAAACGCATTTTCCCAGCCAAATCCAGGCATTCAAGAAATAGCTGGAAATCTCGGTCTAAAACACAAAAAGAACGTATCTTGCAAACTGCTCTGCTGGCTGTTCGCTCAGCTAAGGGAGTTGAATCCGCCTTCAGAATCAGAGAGTGAGAAGCACGGTTCTTCCAGGAGCTTGGTTTCGTTATACCCGGGTGAATTGGAACAAACGCGGTATTGAGAAATATCTGCTTCTAAAACCAAAACGGAGCTACCTAACAGAACGGTCTTCAATGTGTGCATTCAACTTACGGAGTTAAACTGATGTGTGTTTGCAGGAGTTTCTAAACCCTTTCTGTGAAGAAGTGGAAAACGCATTTTCCCAGCCAAATCCAGGCATTCAAGAAATAGCTGGAAATCTCCGTCTAAAACACAAAAAGAACGTATCTTGCAAACTGCTCTGCTGGGTGTTCGCTCAGCTAAGGGAGTTGAATCCGCCTTCAGAATCAGAGAGTGAGAAGCACGGTTCTTCCAGGAGCTGGGTTTCGTTATACCTGGGTGAATTGGAACAAACGCGGTATTGAGAAATATCTGCTTCTCAAACCAAAACGGAGCTACCTAACAGAACGGTCTTCAATGTGTGCATTCAACTTACGGAGTTAAACTGATGTGTGTTTGCAGGAGTTTCTAAACCCTTTCTGTGAAGAAGTGGAAAACGCATTTTCCCAGCCAAATCCAGGCATTCAAGAAATAGCTGGAAATCTCCGTCTGAAACACAAAAAGAACGTATCTTGCAAACTGCTCTGCTGGGTGTTCGCTCAGCTAAGGGAGTTGAATCCGCCTTCAGAATCAGAGAGTGAGAAGCACGGTTCTTCCAGGAGCTTGGTTTCGTTATACGCGGGTGCATTGGAACAAACGCGGTATTGAGAAATATCTGCTTCTAAAACCAAAACGGAGCTAACTAACAGAACGGTCTTCAATGTGTGCATTCAACTTACGGAGTTAAACTGATGTGTGTTTGCAGGAGTTTCTAAACCCTTTCTGTGAAGAAGTGGAAAACGCATTTTCCCAGCCAAATCCAGGCATTCAAGAAATAGCTGGAAATCTCCGTCTAAAACACAAAAAGAACGTATCTTGCAAACTGCTCTGCTGGGTGTTCGCTCAGCTAAGGGAGTTGAATCCGCCTTCAGAATCAGAGAGTGAGAAGCACGGTTCTTCCAGGAGCTGGATTTCGTAATACCCGGGTGAATTGGAACAAACGCGGTATTGAGAAATATCTGCTTCTAAAACCAAAACGGAGCTACCTAACAGAACGGTCTTCAATGTGTGCATTCAACTTACGGAGTTAAACTGATGTGTGTTTGCAGGAGTTTCTAAACCCTTTCTGTGAAGAAGTGGAAAACGCATTTTCCCAGCCAAATCCAGGCATTCAAGAAATAGCTGGAAATCTCCGTCTGAAACACAAAAAGAACGTATCTTGCAAACTGCTCTGCTGGGTGTTCGCTCAGCTAAGGGAGTTGAATCCGCCTTCAGAATCAGAGAGTGAGAAGCACGGTTCTTCCAGGAGCTTGGTTTCGTTATACCCGGGTGCATTGGAACAAACGCGGTATTGAAAATATCTGCTTCTAAAACCAAAACGGAGCTAACTAACAGAACGGTCTTCAATGTGTGCATTCAACTTACGGAGTTAAACTGATGTGTGTTTGCAGGAGTTTCTAAACCCTTTCTGTGAAGAACTGGAAAACGCATTTTCCCAGCCAAATCCAGGCATTCTAGAAATAGCTGGAAATCTCCGTCTAAAACACAAGAAGAACGTATCTTGCAAACTGTTCTGCTGGGTGTTCGCTCAGCTAAGGGAGTTGAATCCGCCTTCAGAATCAGAGAGTGAGAAGCACGGTTCTTCCAGGAGCTGGGTTTCGTAATACCCGGGTGAATTGGAACAAACGCGGTATTGAGAAATATCTGCTTCTAAAACCAAAACGGAGCTACCTAACAGAACGGTCTTCAATGTGTGCATTCAACTTACGGAGTTAAACTGATGTGTGTTTGCAGGAGTTTCTAAACCCTTTCTGTGAAGAAGTGGAAAACGCATTTTCCCAGCCAAATCCAGGCATTCAAGAAATAGCTGGAAATCTCCGTCTAAAACACAAAAAGAACGTATCTTGCAAACTGCTCTGCTGGGTGTTCGCTCAGCTAAGGGAGTTGAATCCGCCTTCAGAATCAGAGAGTGAGAAGCACGGTTCTTCCAGGAGCTGGGTTTCGTAATACCCGGGTGAATTGGAACAAATGCGGTATTGAGAAATATCTGCTTCTAAAACCAAAACGGAGCTACCTAACAGAACGGTCTTCAATGTGTGCATTCAACTTACGGAGTTAAACTGATGTGTGTTTGCAGGAGTTTCTAAACCCTTTCTGTGAAGAAGTGGAAAACGCATTTTCCCAGCCAAATCCAGGCATTCTAGAAATAGCTGGAAATCTCCGTCTAAAACACAAAAAGAACGTATCTTGCAAACTGTTCTGCTGGGTGTTCGCTCAGCTAAGGGAGTTGAATCCGCCTTCAGAATCAGAGAGTGAGAAGCACGGTTCTTCCAGGAGCTTGGTTTCGTTATACCCGGGTGAATTGGAACAAACGCGGTATTGAGAAATATCTGCTTCTAAAACCAAAACGGAGCTACCTAACAGAACGGTCTTCAATGTGTGCATTCAACTTACGGAGTTAAACTGATGTGTGTTTGCAGGAGTTTCTAAACCCTTTCTGTGAAGAAGTGGAAAACGCATTTTCCCAGCCAAATCCAGGCATTCAAGAAATAGCTGGAAATCTCGGTCTAAAACACAAAAAGAACGTATCTTGCAAACTGCTCTGCTGGCTGTTCGCTCAGCTAAGGGAGTTGAATCCGCCTTCAGAATCAGAGAGTGAGAAGCACGGTTCTTCCAGGAGCTTGGTTTCGTTATACCCGGGTGAATTGGAACAAACGCGGTATTGAGAAATATCTGCTTCTAAAACCAAAACGGAGCTACCTAACAGAACGGTCTTCAATGTGTGCATTCAACTTACGGAGTTAAACTGATGTGTGTTTGCAGGAGTTTCTAAACCCTTTCTGTGAAGAAGTGGAAAACGCATTTTCCCAGCCAAATCCAGGCATTCAAGAAATAGCTGGAAATCTCCGTCTAAAACACAAAAAGAACGTATCTTGCAAACTGCTCTGCTGGGTGTTCGCTCAGCTAAGGGAGTTGAATCCGCCTTCAGAATCAGAGAGTGAGAAGCACGGTTCTTCCAGGAGCTGGGTTTCGTTATACCTGGGTGAATTGGAACAAACGCGGTATTGAGAAATATCTGCTTCTCAAACCAAAACGGAGCTACCTAACAGAACGGTCTTCAATGTGTGCCTTCAACTTACGGAGTTAAACTGATGTGTGTTTGCAGGAGTTTCTAAACCCTTTCTGTGAAGAAGTGGAAAACGCATTTTCCCAGCCAAATCCAGGCATTCAAGAAATAGCTGGAAATCTCCGTCTGAAACACAAAAAGAACGTATCTTGCAAACTGCTCTGCTGGGTGTTCGCTCAGCTAAGGGAGTTGAATCCGCCTTCAGAATCAGAGAGTGAGAAGCACGGTTCTTCCAGGAGCTTGGTTTCGTTATACCCGGGTGAATTGGAACAAACGCGGTATTGAGAAATATCTGCTTCTAAAACCAAAACGGAGCTACCTAACAGAACGGTCTTCAATGTGTGCATTCAACTTACGGAGTTAAACTGATGTGTGTTTGCAGGAGTTTCTAAACCCTTTCTGTGAAGAAGTGGAAAACGCATTTTCCCAGCCAAATCCAGGCATTCAAGAAATAGCTGGAAATCTCCGTCTAAAACACAAAAAGAACGTATCTTGCAAACTGCTCTGCTGGGTGTTCGCTCAGCTAAGGGAGTTGAATCCGCCTTCAGAATCAGAGAGTGAGAAGCACGGTTCTTCCAGGAGCTGGATTTCGTAATACCCGGGTGAATTGGAACAAACGCGGTATTGAGAAATATCTGCTTCTAAAACCAAAACGGAGCTAACTAACAGAACGGTCTTCAATGTGTGCATTCAACTTACGGAGTTAAACTGATGTGTGTTTGCAGGAGTTTCTAAACCCTTTCTGTGAAGAAGTGGAAAACGCATTTTCCCAGCCAAATCCAGGCATTCAAGAAATAGCTGGAAATCTCCGTCTAAAACACAAAAAGAACGTATCTTGCAAACTGCTCTGCTGGGTGTTCGCTCAGCTAAGGGAGTTGAATCCGCCTTCAGAATCAGAGAGTGAGAAGCACGGTTCTTCCAGGAGCTGGATTTCGTAATACCCGGGTGAATTGGAACAAACGCGGTATTGAGAAATATCTGCTTCTAAAACCAAAACGGAGCTAACTAACAGAACGGTCTTCAATGTGTGCATTCAACTTACGGAGTTAAACTGATGTGTGTTTGCAGGAGTTTCTAAACCCTTTCTGTGAAGAAGTGGAAAACGCATTTTCCCAGCCAAATCCAGGCATTCAAGAAATAGCTGGAAATCTCCGTCTAAAACACAAAAAGAACGTATCTTGCAAACTGCTCTGCTGGGTGTTCGCTCAGCTAAGGGAGTTGAATCCGCCTTCAGAATCAGAGAGTGAGAAGCACGGTTCTTCCAGGAGCTGGGTTTCGTTATACCCGGGTGAATTGGAACAAACGCGGTATTGAGAAATATCTGCTTCTAAAACCAAAACGGAGCTACCTAACAGAACGGTCTTCAATGTGTGCATTCAACTTACGGAGTTAAACTGATGTGTGTTTGCAGGAGTTTCTAAACCCTTTCTGTGAAGAACTGGAAAACGCATTTTCCCAGCCAAATCCAGGCATTCAAGAAATAGCTGGAAATCTCCGTCTAAAACACAAAAAGAACGTATCTTGCAAACTGCTCTGCTGGGTGTTCGCTCAGCTAAGGGAGTTGAATCCGCCTTCAGAATCAGAGAGTGAGAAGCACGGTTCTTCCAGGAGCTGGGTTTCGTTATACCTGGGTGAATTGGAACAAACGCGGTATTGAGAAATATCTGCTTCTAAAACCAAAACGGAGCTACCTAACAGAACGGTCTTCAATGTGTGCATTCAACTTACGGAGTTAAACTGATGTGTGTTTGCAGGAGTTTCTAAACCCTTTCTGTGAAGAAGTGGAAAACGCATTTTCCCAGCCAAATCCAGGCATTCAAGAAATAGCTGGAAATCTCGGTCTAAAACACAAAAAGAACGTATCTTGCAAACTGCTCTGCTGGCTGTTCGCTCAGCTAAGGGAGTTGAATCCGCCTTCAGAATCAGAGAGTGAGAAGCACGGTTCTTCCAGGAGCTTGGTTTTGTTATACCCGGGTGAATTGGAACAAACGCGGTATTGAGAAATATCTGCTTCTAAAACCAAAACGGAGCTACCTAACAGAACGGTCTTCAATGTGTGCATTCAACTTATGGAGTTAAACTGACGTGTGTTTGCAGGAGTTTCTAAACCCTTTCTGTGAAGAAGTGGAAAACGCATTTTCCCAGCCAAATCCAGGCATTCAAGAAATGGCTGGAAATCTCGGTCTAAAACACAAAAAGAACGTATCTTGCAAACTGCTCTGCTGGCTGTCCGCTCAGCTAAGGGAGTTGAATCCGCCTTCAGAATCAGAGAGTGAGAAGCACGGTTCTTCCAGAAGCTTGGTTTCGTTATACCCGGGTGAATTGGAACAAACGCGGTATTGAGAAATATCTGCTTCTAAAACCAAAACGGAGCTACCTAACAGAACGGTCTTCAATGTGTGCATTAAACTTACGGAGTTAAACTGATGTGTGTTTGCAGGAGTTTCTACACCCTTTCTGTGAAGAAGTGGAAAACGCATTTTCCCAGCCAAATCCAGGCATTCAAGAAATAGCTGGAAATCTCCGTCTGAAACACAAAAAGAACGTATCTTGCAAACTGCTCTGCTGGGTGTTCGCTCAGCTAAAAGAGTTGAATCCGCCTTCAGAATCAGAGAGTGAGAAGCACGGTTCTTCCAGGAGCTGGATTTCATAATACCCGGGTGAATTGGAACAAACGCGGTATTGAGAAATATCTGCTTCTAAAACCAAAACGGAGCTACCTAACAGAACGGTCTTCAATGTGTGCATTCACCTTACGGAGTTAAACTGATGTGTGTTTGCAGGAGTTTCTAAACCCTTTCTGTGAAGAAGTGGAAAACGCATTTTCCCAGCCAAATCAAGGCATTCAAGAAATAGCTGGAAATCTCCGTCTAAAACACAAAAAGAACGTATCTTGCAAACTGCTCTGCTGGCTGTTCGCTCAGCTAAGGGAGTTGAATCCGCCTTCAGAATCAGAGAGTGAGAAGCACGGTTCTTCCAGGAGCTGGGTTTCGTTATACCTGGGTGAATTGGAACAAACGCGGTATTGAGAAATATCTGCTTCTAAAACCAAAACGGAGCTACCTAACAGAACGGTCTTCAATGTGTGCATTCAACTTACGGAGTTAAACTGATGTGTGTTTGCAGGAGTTTCTAAACCCTTTCTGTGAAGAAGTGGAAAACGCATTTTCCCAGCCAAATCCAGGCATTCAAGAAATAGCTGGAAATCTCCGTCTGAAACACAAAAAGAACGTATCTTGCAAACTGCTCTGCTGGGTGTTCGCTCAGCTAAGGGAGTTGAATCCGCCTTCAGAATCAGAGAGTGAGAAGCACGGTTCTTCCAGGAGCTGGGTTTCGTAATACCCGGGTGAATTGGAACAAACGCGGTATTGAGAAATATCTGCTTCTAAAACCAAAACGGAGCTACCTAACAGAACGGTCTTCAATGAGTGCATTCAACTTACGGAGTTAAACTGATGTGTGTTTGCAGGAGTTTCTAAACCCTTTCTGTGAAGAAGTGGAAAACGCATTTTCCCAGCCAAATCCAGGCATTCAAGAAATCGCTGGAAATCTCGGTCTAAAACACAAAAAGAACGTATCTTGCAAACTGCTCTGCTGGCTGTTCGCTCAGCTAAGGGAGTTGAATCCGCCTTCAGAATCAGAGAGTGAGAAGCACGGTTCTTCCAGGAGCTGGGTTTCGTTATACCTGGGTGAATTGGAACAAACGCGGTATTGAGAAATATCTGCTTCTAAAACC
The DNA here is from genome assembly GCF_049354715.1 of Callithrix jacchus. Taxonomy (NCBI): domain Eukaryota; kingdom Metazoa; phylum Chordata; class Mammalia; order Primates; family Cebidae; genus Callithrix; species Callithrix jacchus. Next base: position 12,881,178 of record NC_133525.1, on the reverse strand, counting down.
AAAACGGAGCTACCTAACAGAACGGTCTTTAATATGTGCATTCAATTTACGGAGTTAAACTGATGTGTGTTTGCAGGAGTTTCTAAACCCTTTCTGTGAAGAAGTGGAAAACGCATTTTCCCAGCCAAATCCAGGCATTCAAGAAATAGCTGGAAATCTCCGTCTGAAACACAAAAAGAACGTATCTTGCAAACTGCTCTACTGGGTGTTCGCTCAGCTAAGGGAGTTGAATCCGCCTTCAGAATCAGAGAGTGAGAAGCACGGTTCTTCCAGGAGCTTGGTTTCGTTATACCCGGGTGCATTGGAACAAACGCGGTATTGAGAAATATCTGCTTCTAAAACCAAAACGGAGCAAACTAACAGAACGGTCTTCAATGTGTGCATTCAACTTACGGAGTTAAACTGATGTGTGTTTGCAGGAGTTTCTAAACCCTTTCTGTGAAGAACTGGAAAACGCATTTTCCCAGCCAAATCCAGGCATTCTAGAAATAGCTGGAAATCTCCGTCTAAAACACAAAAAGAACGTATCTTGCAAACTGCTCTGCTGGCTGTTCGCTCAGCTAAGGGAGTTGAATCCGCCTTCAGAATCAGAGAGTGAGAAGCACGGTTCTTCCAGGAGCTGGGTTTCGTTATACCCGGGTGCATTGGAACAAACGCGGTATTGAGAAATATCTGCTTCTAAAACCAAAACGGAGCTACCTAACAGAACGGTCTTCAATGTGTGCCTTCAACTTACGGAGTTAAACTGATGTGTGTTTGCAGGAGTTTCTAAACCCTTTCTGTGAAGAAGTGGAAAACGCATTTTCCCAGCCAAATTCAGGCATTCAAGAAATAGCTGGAAATCTCCGTCTAAAACACAAAAAGAACGTATCTTGCAAACTGCTCTGCTGGGTGTTCGCTCAGCTAAGGGAGTTGAATCCGCCTTCAGAATCAGAGAGTGAGAAGCACGGTTCTTCCAGGAGCTGGGTTTCGTAATACCCGGGTGAATTGGAACAAACGCGGTATTGAGAAATATCTGCTTCTAAAACCAAAACGGAGCTACCTAACAGAACGGTCTTCAATGAGTGCATTCAACTTACGGAGTTAAACTGATGTGTGTTTGCAGGAGTTTCTAAACCCTTTCTGTGAAGAAGTGGAAAACGCATTTTCCCAGCCAAATCCAGGCATTCAAGAAATCGCTGGAAATCTCGGTCTAAAACACAAAAAGAACGTATCTTGCAAACTGCTCTACTGGGTGTTCGCTCAGCTAAGGGAGTTGAATCCGCCTTCAGAATCAGAGAGTGAGAAGCACGGTTCTTCCAGGAGCTTGGTTTCGTTATACCCGGGTGCATTGGAACAAACGCGGTATTGAGAAATATCTGCTTCTAAAACCAAAACGGAGCAAACTAACAGAACGGTCTTCAATGTGTGCATTCAACTTACGGAGTTAAACTGATGTGTGTTTGCAGGAGTTTCTAAACCCTTTCTGTGAAGAACTGGAAAACGCATTTTCCCAGCCAAATCCAGGCATTCTAGAAATAGCTGGAAATCTCCGTCTAAAACACAAAAAGAACGTATCTTGCAAACTGCTCTGCTGGCTGTTCGCTCAGCTAAGGGAGTTGAATCCGCCTTCAGAATCAGAGAGTGAGAAGCACGGTTCTTCCAGGAGCTGGGTTTCGTTATACCCGGGTGCATTGGAACAAACGCGGTATTGAGAAATATCTGCTTCTAAAACCAAAACGGAGCTACCTAACAGAACGGTCTTCAATGTGTGCCTTCAACTTACGGAGTTAAACTGATGTGTGTTTGCAGGAGTTTCTAAACCCTTTCTGTGAAGAAGTGGAAAACGCATTTTCCCAGCCAAATCCAGGCATTCAAGAAATAGCTGGAAATCTCCGTCTAAAACACAAAAAGAACGTATCTTGCAAACTGCTCTGCTGGGTGTTCGCTCAGCTAAGGGAGTTGAATCCGCCTTCAGAATCAGAGAGTGAGAAGCACGGTTCTTCCAGGAGCTGGATTTCGTAATACCCGGGTGAATTGGAACAAACGCGGTATTGAGAAATATCTGCTTCTAAAACCAAAACGGAGCTACCTAACAGAACGGTCTTCAATGTGTGCATTCAACTTACGGAGTTAAACTGATGTGTGTTTGCAGGAGTTTCTAAACCCTTTCTGTGAAGAAGTGGAAAACGCATTTTCCCAGCCAAATCCAGGCATTCAAGAAATAGCTGGAAATCTCCGTCTAAAACACAAAAAGAACGTATCTTGCAAACTGCTCTGCTGGGTGTTCGCTCAGCTAAGGGAGTTGAATCCGCCTTCAGAATCAGGGAGTGAGAAGCACGGTTCTTCCAGGAGCTGGGTTTCGTTATACCCGGGTGAATTGGAACAAACGCGGTATTGATAAATATCTGCTTCTAAAACCAAAACGGAGCTAACTAACAGAACGGTCTTCAGTGTGTGCATTCAACTTACGGAGTTAAACTGATGTGTGTTTGCAGGAGTTTCTAAACCCTTTCTGTGAAGAACTGGAAAACGCATTTTCCCAGCCAAATCCAGGCATTCTAGAAATAGCTGGAAATCTCCGTCTAAAACACAAGAAGAACGTATCTTGCAAACTGCTCTGCTGGGTGTTCGCTCAGCTAAGGGAGTTGAATCCGCCTTCAGAATCAGAGAGTGAGAAGCACGGTTCTTCCAGGAGCTGGGTTTCGTAATACCCGGGTGAATTGGAACAAACGCGGTATTGAGAAATATCTGCTTCTAAAACCAAAACGGAGCTACCTAACAGAACGGTCTTCAATGTGTGCATTCAACTTACGGAGTTAAACTGATGTGTGTTTGCAGGAGTTTCTAAACCCTTTCTGTGAAGAAGTGGAAAACGCATTTTCCCAGCCAAATCCAGGCATTCAAGAAATAGCTGGAAATCTCCGTCTAAAACACAAAAAGAACGTATCTTGCAAACTGCTCTGCTGGGTGTTCGCTCAGCTAAGGGAGTTGAATCCGCCTTCAGAATCAGAGAGTGAGAAGCACGGTTCTTCCAGGAGCTGGGTTTCGTAATACCCGGGTGAATTGGAACAAACGCGGTATTGAGAAATATCTGCTTCTAAAACCAAAACGGAGCTACCTAACAGAACGGTCTTCAATGTGTGCATTCAACTTACGGAGTTAAACTGATGTGTGTTTGCAGGAGTTTCTAAACCCTTTCTGTGAAGAAGTGGAAAACGCATTTTCCCAGCCAAATCCAGGCATTCTAGAAATAGCTGGAAATCTCCGTCTAAAACACAAAAAGAACGTATCTTGCAAACTGTTCTGCTGGGTGTTCGCTCAGCTAAGGGAGTTGAATCCGCCTTCAGAATCAGAGAGTGAGAAGCACGGTTCTTCCAGGAGCTTGGTTTCGTTATACCCGGGTGAATTGGAACAAACGCGGTATTGAGAAATATCTGCTTCTAAAACCAAAACGGAGCTACCTAACAGAACGGTCTTCAATGTGTGCATTCAACTTACGGAGTTAAACTGATGTGTGTTTGCAGGAGTTTCTAAACCCTTTCTGTGAAGAAGTGGAAAACGCATTTTCCCAGCCAAATCCAGGCATTCAAGAAATAGCTGGAAATCTCGGTCTAAAACACAAAAAGAACGTATCTTGCAAACTGCTCTGCTGGCTGTTCGCTCAGCTAAGGGAGTTGAATCCGCCTTCAGAATCAGAGAGTGAGAAGCACGGTTCTTCCAGGAGCTTGGTTTCGTTATACCCGGGTGAATTGGAACAAACGCGGTATTGAGAAATATCTGCTTCTAAAACCAAAACGGAGCTACCTAACAGAACGGTCTTCAATGTGTGCATTCAACTTACGGAGTTAAACTGATGTGTGTTTGCAGGAGTTTCTAAACCCTTTCTGTGAAGAAGTGGAAAACGCATTTTCCCAGCCAAATCCAGGCATTCAAGAAATAGCTGGAAATCTCCGTCTAAAACACAAAAAGAACGTATCTTGCAAACTGCTCTGCTGGGTGTTCGCTCAGCTAAGGGAGTTGAATCCGCCTTCAGAATCAGAGAGTGAGAAGCACGGTTCTTCCAGGAGCTGGGTTTCGTTATACCTGGGTGAATTGGAACAAACGCGGTATTGAGAAATATCTGCTTCTCAAACCAAAACGGAGCTACCTAACAGAACGGTCTTCAATGTGTGCATTCAACTTACGGAGTTAAACTGATGTGTGTTTGCAGGAGTTTCTAAACCCTTTCTGTGAAGAAGTGGAAAACGCATTTTCCCAGCCAAATCCAGGCATTCAAGAAATAGCTGGAAATCTCCGTCTGAAACACAAAAAGAACGTATCTTGCAAACTGCTCTGCTGGGTGTTCGCTCAGCTAAGGGAGTTGAATCCGCCTTCAGAATCAGAGAGTGAGAAGCACGGTTCTTCCAGGAGCTTGGTTTCGTTATACGCGGGTGCATTGGAACAAACGCGGTATTGAGAAATATCTGCTTCTAAAACCAAAACGGAGCTAACTAACAGAACGGTCTTCAATGTGTGCATTCAACTTACGGAGTTAAACTGATGTGTGTTTGCAGGAGTTTCTAAACCCTTTCTGTGAAGAAGTGGAAAACGCATTTTCCCAGCCAAATCCAGGCATTCAAGAAATAGCTGGAAATCTCCGTCTAAAACACAAAAAGAACGTATCTTGCAAACTGCTCTGCTGGGTGTTCGCTCAGCTAAGGGAGTTGAATCCGCCTTCAGAATCAGAGAGTGAGAAGCACGGTTCTTCCAGGAGCTGGATTTCGTAATACCCGGGTGAATTGGAACAAACGCGGTATTGAGAAATATCTGCTTCTAAAACCAAAACGGAGCTACCTAACAGAACGGTCTTCAATGTGTGCATTCAACTTACGGAGTTAAACTGATGTGTGTTTGCAGGAGTTTCTAAACCCTTTCTGTGAAGAAGTGGAAAACGCATTTTCCCAGCCAAATCCAGGCATTCAAGAAATAGCTGGAAATCTCCTTCTAAAACACAAAAAGAACGTATCTTGCAAACTGCTCTGCTGGGTGTTCGCTCAGCTAAGGGAGTTGAATCCGCCTTCAGAATCAGAGAGTGAGAAGCACGGTTCTTCCAGGAGCTGGGTTTCGTTATACCCGGGTGCATTGGAACAAACGCGGTATTGAGAAATATCTGCTTCTAAAACCAAAACGGAGCTACCTAACAGAACGGTCTTAAATGTGTGCCTTCAACTTACGGAGTTAAACTGAGGTGTGTTTGCAGGAGTTTCTAAACCCTTTCTGTGAAGAAGTGGAAAACGCATTTTCCCAGCCAAATCCAGGCATTCAAGAAATAGCTGGAAATCTCCGTCTAAAACACAAAAAGAACGTATCTTGCAAACTGCTCTGCTGGGTGTTCGCTCAGCTAAGGGAGTTGAATCCGCCTTCAGAATCAGGGAGTGAGAAGCACGGTTCTTCCAGGAGCTGGGTTTCGTTATACCCGGGTGAATTGGAACAAACGCGGTATTGATAAATATCTGCTTCTAAAACCAAAACGGAGCTAACTAACAGAACGGTCTTCAGTGTGTGCATTCAACTTACGGAGTTAAACTGATGTGTGTTTGCAGGAGTTTCTAAACCCTTTCTGTGAAGAACTGGAAAACGCATTTTCTCAGCCAAATCCAGGCATTCTAGAAATAGCTGGAAATCTCCGTCTAAAACACAAGAAGAACGTATCTTGCAAACTGTTCTGCTGGGTGTTCGCTCAGCTAAGGGAGTTGAATCCGCCTTCAGAATCAGAGAGTGAGAAGCACGGTTCTTCCAGGAGCTGGGTTTCGTAATACCCGGGTGAATTGGAACAAACGCGGTATTGAGAAATATCTGCTTCTAAACCAAAACGGAGCTACCTAACAGAACGGTCTTCAATGTGTGCATTCAACTTACGGAGTTAAACTGATGTGTGTTTGCAGGAGTTTCTAAACCCTTTCTGTGAAGAAGTGGAAAACGCATTTTCCCAGCCAAATCCAGGCATTCAAGAAATAGCTGGAAATCTCCGTCTAAAACACAAAAAGAACGTATCTTGCAAACTGCTCTGCTGGGTGTTCGCTCAGCTAAGGGAGTTGAATCCGCCTTCAGAATCAGAGAGTGAGAAGCACGGTTCTTCCAGGAGCTGGGTTTCGTAATACCCGGGTGAATTGGAACAAATGCGGTATTGAGAAATATCTGCTTCTAAAACCAAAACGGAGCTACCTAACAGAACGGTCTTCAATGTGTGCATTCAACTTACGGAGTTAAACTGATGTGTGTTTGCAGGAGTTTCTAAACCCTTTCTGTGAAGAAGTGGAAAACGCATTTTCCCAGCCAAATCCAGGCATTCTAGAAATAGCTGGAAATCTCCGTCTAAAACACAAAAAGAACGTATCTTGCAAACTGTTCTGCTGGGTGTTCGCTCAGCTAAGGGAGTTGAATCCGCCTTCAGAATCAGAGAGTGAGAAGCACGGTTCTTCCAGGAGCTTGGTTTCGTTATACCCGGGTGAATTGGAACAAACGCGGTATTGAGAAATATCTGCTTCTAAAACCAAAACGGAGCTACCTAACAGAACGGTCTTCAATGTGTGCATTCAACTTACGGAGTTAAACTGATGTGTGTTTGCAGGAGTTTCTAAACCCTTTCTGTGAAGAAGTGGAAAACGCATTTTCCCAGCCAAATCCAGGCATTCAAGAAATAGCTGGAAATCTCGGTCTAAAACACAAAAAGAACGTATCTTGCAAACTGCTCTGCTGGCTGTTCGCTCAGCTAAGGGAGTTGAATCCGCCTTCAGAATCAGAGAGTGAGAAGCACGGTTCTTCCAGGAGCTTGGTTTCGTTATACCCGGGTGAATTGGAACAAACGCGGTATTGAGAAATATCTGCTTCTAAAACCAAAACGGAGCTACCTAACAGAACGGTCTTCAATGTGTGCATTCAACTTACGGAGTTAAACTGATGTGTGTTTGCAGGAGTTTCTAAACCCTTTCTGTGAAGAAGTGGAAAACGCATTTTCCCAGCCAAATCCAGGCATTCAAGAAATAGCTGGAAATCTCCGTCTAAAACACAAAAAGAACGTATCTTGCAAACTGCTCTGCTGGGTGTTCGCTCATCTAAGGGAGTTGAATCCGCCTTCAGAATCAGAGAGTGAGAAGCACGGTTCTTCCAGGAGCTGGGTTTCGTTATACCTGGGTGAATTGGAACAAACGCGGTATTGAGAAATATCTGCTTCTCAAACCAAAACGGAGCTACCTAACAGAACGGTCTTCAATGTGTGCATTCAACTTACGGAGTTAAACTGATGTGTGTTTGCAGGAGTTTCTAAACCCTTTCTGTGAAGAAGTGGAAAACGCATTTTCCCAGCCAAATCCAGGCATTCAAGAAATAGCTGGAAATCTCCGTCTGAAACACAAAAAGAACGTATCTTGCAAACTGCTCTGCTGGGTGTTCGCTCAGCTAAGGGAGTTGAATCCGCCTTCAGAATCAGAGAGTGAGAAGCACGGTTCTTCCAGGAGCTTGGTTTCGTTATACGCGGGTGCATTGGAACAAACGCGGTATTGAGAAATATCTGCTTCTAAAACCAAAACGGAGCTAACTAACAGAACGGTCTTCAATGTGTGCATTCAACTTACGGAGTTAAACTGATGTGTGTTTGCAGGAGTTTCTAAACCCTTTCTGTGAAGAAGTGGAAAACGCATTTTCCCAGCCAAATCCAGGCATTCAAGAAATAGCTGGAAATCTCCGTCTAAAACACAAAAAGAACGTATCTTGCAAACTGCTCTGCTGGGTGTTCGCTCAGCTAAGGGAGTTGAATCCGCCTTCAGAATCAGAGAGTGAGAAGCACGGTTCTTCCAGGAGCTGGATTTCGTAATACCCGGGTGAATTGGAACAAACGCGGTATTGAGAAATATCTGCTTCTAAAACCAAAACGGAGCTACCTAACAGAACGGTCTTCAATGTGTGCATTCAACTTACGGAGTTAAACTGATGTGTGTTTGCAGGAGTTTCTAAACCCTTTCTGTGAAGAAGTGGAAAACGCATTTTCCCAGCCAAATCCAGGCATTCAAGAAATAGCTGGAAATCTCCGTCTGAAACACAAAAAGAACGTATCTTGCAAACTGCTCTGCTGGGTGTTCGCTCAGCTAAGGGAGTTGAATCCGCCTTCAGAATCAGAGAGTGAGAAGCACGGTTCTTCCAGGAGCTTGGTTTCGTTATACCCGGGTGCATTGGAACAAACGCGGTATTGAAAATATCTGCTTCTAAAACCAAAACGGAGCTAACTAACAGAACGGTCTTCAATGTGTGCATTCAACTTACGGAGTTAAACTGATGTGTGTTTGCAGGAGTTTCTAAACCCTTTCTGTGAAGAACTGGAAAACGCATTTTCCCAGCCAAATCCAGGCATTCTAGAAATAGCTGGAAATCTCCGTCTAAAACACAAGAAGAACGTATCTTGCAAACTGTTCTGCTGGGTGTTCGCTCAGCTAAGGGAGTTGAATCCGCCTTCAGAATCAGAGAGTGAGAAGCACGGTTCTTCCAGGAGCTGGGTTTCGTAATACCCGGGTGAATTGGAACAAACGCGGTATTGAGAAATATCTGCTTCTAAAACCAAAACGGAGCTACCTAACAGAACGGTCTTCAATGTGTGCATTCAACTTACGGAGTTAAACTGATGTGTGTTTGCAGGAGTTTCTAAACCCTTTCTGTGAAGAAGTGGAAAACGCATTTTCCCAGCCAAATCCAGGCATTCAAGAAATAGCTGGAAATCTCCGTCTAAAACACAAAAAGAACGTATCTTGCAAACTGTTCTGCTGGGTGTTCGCTCAGCTAAGGGAGTTGAATCCGCCTTCAGAATCAGAGAGTGAGAAGCACGGTTCTTCCAGGAGCTGGGTTTCGTAATACCCGGGTGAATTGGAACAAATGCGGTATTGAGAAATATCTGCTTCTAAAACCAAAACGGAGCTACCTAACAGAACGGTCTTCAATGTGTGCATTCAACTTACGGAGTTAAACTGATGTGTGTTTGCAGGAGTTTCTAAACCCTTTCTGTGAAGAAGTGGAAAACGCATTTTCCCAGCCAAATCCAGGCATTCTAGAAATAGCTGGAAATCTCCGTCTAAAACACAAAAAGAACGTATCTTGCAAACTGTTCTGCTGGGTGTTCGCTCAGCTAAGGGAGTTGAATCCGCCTTCAGAATCAGAGAGTGAGAAGCACGGTTCTTCCAGGAGCTTGGTTTCGTTATACCCGGGTGAATTGGAACAAACGCGGTATTGAGAAATATCTGCTTCTAAAACCAAAACGGAGCTACCTAACAGAACGGTCTTCAATGTGTGCATTCAACTTACGGAGTTAAACTGATGTGTGTTTGCAGGAGTTTCTAAACCCTTTCTGTGAAGAAGTGGAAAACGCATTTTCCCAGCCAAATCCAGGCATTCAAGAAATAGCTGGAAATCTCGGTCTAAAACACAAAAAGAACGTATCTTGCAAACTGCTCTGCTGGCTGTTCGCTCAGCTAAGGGAGTTGAATCCGCCTTCAGAATCAGAGAGTGAGAAGCACGGTTCTTCCAGGAGCTTGGTTTCGTTATACCCGGGTGAATTGGAACAAACGCGGTATTGAGAAATATCTGCTTCTAAAACCAAAACGGAGCTACCTAACAGAACGGTCTTCAATGTGTGCATTCAACTTACGGAGTTAAACTGATGTGTGTTTGCAGGAGTTTCTAAACCCTTTCTGTGAAGAAGTGGAAAACGCATTTTCCCAGCCAAATCCAGGCATTCAAGAAATAGCTGGAAATCTCCGTCTAAAACACAAAAAGAACGTATCTTGCAAACTGCTCTGCTGGGTGTTCGCTCAGCTAAGGGAGTTGAATCCGCCTTCAGAATCAGAGAGTGAGAAGCACGGTTCTTCCAGGAGCTGGGTTTCGTTATACCTGGGTGAATTGGAACAAACGCGGTATTGAGAAATATCTGCTTCTCAAACCAAAACGGAGCTACCTAACAGAACGGTCTTCAATGTGTGCATTCAACTTACGGAGTTAAACTGATGTGTGTTTGCAGGAGTTTCTAAACCCTTTCTGTGAAGAAGTGGAAAACGCATTTTCCCAGCCAAATCCAGGCATTCAAGAAATAGCTGGAAATCTCCGTCTGAAACACAAAAAGAACGTATCTTGCAAACTGCTCTGCTGGGTGTTCGCTCAGCTAAGGGAGTTGAATCCGCCTTCAGAATCAGAGAGTGAGAAGCACGGTTCTTCCAGGAGCTTGGTTTCGTTATACGCGGGTGCATTGGAACAAACGCGGTATTGAGAAATATCTGCTTCTAAAACCAAAACGGAGCTAACTAACAGAACGGTCTTCAATGTGTGCATTCAACTTACGGAGTTAAACTGATGTGTGTTTGCAGGAGTTTCTAAACCCTTTCTGTGAAGAAGTGGAAAACGCATTTTCCCAGCCAAATCCAGGCATTCAAGAAATAGCTGGAAATCTCCGTCTAAAACACAAAAAGAACGTATCTTGCAAACTGCTCTGCTGGGTGTTCGCTCAGCTAAGGGAGTTGAATCCGCCTTCAGAATCAGAGAGTGAGAAGCACGGTTCTTCCAGGAGCTGGATTTCGTAATACCCGGGTGAATTGGAACAAACGCGGTATTGAGAAATATCTGCTTCTAAAACCAAAACGGAGCTACCTAACAGAACGGTCTTCAATGTGTGCATTCAACTTACGGAGTTAAACTGATGTGTGTTTGCAGGAGTTTCTAAACCCTTTCTGTGAAGAAGTGGAAAACGCATTTTCCCAGCCAAATCCAGGCATTCAAGAAATAGCTGGAAATCTCCGTCTAAAACACAAAAAGAACGTATCTTGCAAACTGCTCTACTGGGTGTTCGCTCAGCTAAGGGAGTTGAATCCGCCTTCAGAATCAGAGAGTGAGAAGCACGTTTCGTCCAGGAGCTGCGTTTCGTTATACCCGGTTGAAATGGAAGAAACGCTGTATTGAGAAATATCTGCTTCTAAAACCAAAACGGAGCTACCTAACAAAGCGGTCTTCAATGTGTGCATTCAACTTACGGAGTTAAACTGATGTGTGTTTGCAGGAGTTTCTAAACCCTTTCTGTGAAGAAGTGGAAAACGCATTTTCCCAGCCAAATCCAGGCATTCAAGAAATAGCTGGAAATCTTCGTCTAAAACACAAAAAGAACGTATCTTGCAAACTGTTCGCTCAGCTAAGGAAGTTGAATCCGCCTTCAGAATCAGACAGTGAGAAGCACGGTTCTTCCAGGAGCTTTGTTTCGTTATAACCGGGTGAATTGGTGCAAACGCAATATTGAGAAATATCTGCTTCTAAATCCAAAACGGAGCTACCTAACAGAACGGTCTTCAACGTATGCATTCAACTTACGGAGTTAAACTGATGTGTGTTTGCAGGAGTTTCTACACTTTTTCTTAGAAGAAGTGCAAAACGCATTTTCCCAGCCAAATCCAGGCATTCAAGAAATAGCTGGAAATCTCCGTCTAAAACACAAAAAGAACGTATCTTGCAAACTGATCTGCTGGGTGTTCGCTCAGCTAAGAGAGTTGAATCCGCCTTCCAAATCAGAGAGTGAGAAGCACGGTTCTTCCAGGAGCTTGGTTTCGTTATACATGGGTTAATTGGAACAAACCCGGTATTGAGGAATATCTGCTTCTAAAACCAAAACGGAGCTACCTAACAGAACGGTCTTCATTGTGTGCATTCAACTTACGGAGTTAAACTGATGTGTGTTTGCAGGAGTTTCTAAACCCTTTCTGTGAAGAAGTGGAAAACGCATTTTCCCAGCCAAATGCAGGCATTCAAGAAATAGCTGGAAATCTCCGTCTAAAACACAAAAAGAACGTATCTTGCAAACTGCTCTGCTGGGTGTTCGCTCAGCTAGGGGAGTTGAATCCGCCTTCAGAATCAGAGAGTGAGAAGCACGTTTCGTCCAGGAGCTGCGTTTCGTTATACCCGGTTGGAATGGAAGAAACGCTGTATTGAGAAATATCTGCTTCTAAAACCAAAACGGAGCGACCTAACAAAGCGGTCTTCAATGTGTGCATTCAACATACGGAGTTAAACTGATGTGTGTTTGCAGGAGTTTCTAAACCCTTTCTGTGAAGAAGTGGAAAACGCATTTTCCCAGCCAAATGCAGGCATTCAAGAAATAGCTGGAAATCTCCGTCTAAAACACAAAAAGAACGTATATTGCAAACTGCTCTGCTGGGTGTTCGCTCAGCTAAGGGAGTTGAATCCGCCTTCAGAATCAGAGAGTGAGAAGCACGGTTCTTCCAGGAGCTGCGTTTCGTTATACCCGGGTGCATTGGAACAAACGCGGTATTGAGAAATATCTGCTTCTAAAACCAAAACGGAGCTACCTAACAGAACGGTCTTCAATGTGTGCATTCAACTTACGGAGTTAAACTGATGTGTGTTTGCAGGAGTTTCTACACTTTTTCTTTGAAGAAGTGCAAAACGCATTTTCCCAGCCAAATCCAGGCATTCAAGAAATAGCTGGAAATCTCCGTCTAAAACACAAAAAGAACGTATCTTGCAAACTGATCTGCTGGGTGTTCGCTCAGCTAAGAGAGTTGAATCCGCCTTTCGAATCAGGGAGTGAGAAGCACGGTTCTTCCAGGAGCTTGGTTTCGTTATACCTGGGTGAATTGGAACAAACCCGGTATTGAGAAATATCTGCTTCTAAAACCAAAACGGAGCTACCTAACAGAACGGTCTTCAATGTGTGCATTCAACTTACGGAGTTAAACTGATGTGTGTTTGCAGGAGTTTCTAAACCCTTTCTGTGAAGAAGTGGAAAACGCATTTTCCCAGCCAAATCCAGGCATTCAAGCCATAGCTGGAAATCTCCGTCTAAAACAAAAAAAGAACGTATCTTGCAAACTGCTCTGCTGGGTGTTCGCTCAGCTAAGGGAGTTGAATCCGCCTTCAGAATCAGAGAGTGAGAAGCACGGTTATTCCAGGAGCTGGGTTTTGTTATACCCGGGTGCATTGGATCAAACGCGGTATTGAGAAATATCTGCTTCTAAAACCAAAACGGAGCTACCTAACAGAACGGTCTTCAATGTGTGCATTCAACTTACGGAGTTAAACTGATGTGTGTTTGCAGGAGTTTCTAAACCCTTTCTGTGAAGAAGTGGAAAACGCATTTTCCCAGCCAAATCCAGGCATTCAAGAAATAGCTGGAAATCTCCGTATAAAACACAAAAAGTACCTATCTTGCAAACTGCTCTGCTGGGTGTTCGCTCAGCTAAGGGAGTTGAATCCGCCTTCAGAATCAGAGAGTGAGAAGCACGGTTCTTCCAGGAGCTGGGTTTCGTTATACCCGGGTGCATTGGAACAAACGCGGTATTGAGAAATATCTGCTTCTAAAACCAAAACGGAGCTACCTAACAGAACGGTCTTCAACGCGTGCATTCAACGTGTGGAGTTAAACTGATGTGTGTCTGCAGGAGTCTCTAAACATTTTCTGTGAAGAAGTGAAAAACGCATTTTCCAGGCCAAATCAAGTCATTCAAGAAATAGCTGGAAATCTCCGTCTAAAACACAAAAAGAACGTATTTTGTGAGCTGCTCTGCTGGGTATTCGCTCAGCTAAGGGAGTTGAATCCGCCTTCAGAATCAGAGAGTGAGAAGCACAATTCTTCCAGGAGCTGGGTTTCGTTATACCCGGGTGAATTGGAACAAACAAGGTATTGAGAAATATCAGTTTCTATAACCAAAACGGAGCTACCTAACAGAACGGTCTTCAATGTGTGCATTCAACCTACGGAGTTAAACTGATGTGTGTTTGCAGGAGTTTCTAAACCCTTTCTGTGAAGAAGTGGAAAACGCATTTTCCCAGCCAAATTCATGCATTCAAGAAATAGCTGGAAATCTCCGTCTAAAACACAAAAAGAACGTATCTTGCAAACTGCTCTGCTGGCTGTTCGCTCAGCTAAGGGAGTTGAATCCGCCTTCAGAATCAGAGAGTGAGAAGCACGGTTCTTCCAGGAGCTGGGTTTCGTTATACCCGGGTGAATTGGAACAAACGCAGTATTGAGAAATATCTGCTTCTAAAACCAAAACGGAGCTACCTAAAAGAACGGTCTTCAATGTGTGCATTCAACTTACGGAGTTAAACTGATGTGTGTTTGCAGGAGTTTCTAAACCCTTTCTGTGAAGAAGTGGAAAACGCATTTTCCCAGCCAAATGCAGTCATTCAAGAAATAGCTGGGAATCTCCATCTAAAATACAAAAAGGACGTATCTTGTAAACTCCTCTGCTGGGTGTTCGCTCAGCTAATGGAGTTGAATCCGCCTTCAGAATCAGAGAGTGAGAAGCACGGTTCTTCCAGGAGCTGTGTTTCCTTATAACCGGGTGAATTGGTGCAAACGCAATATTGAGAAATATCTGCTTCTAAAACCAAAACGGAGCTACCTAACAGAACGGTCTTCAACGTATGCATTCAACTTACGGAGTTAAACTGATGTGTGTTTGCAGGAGTTTCTAAACCCTTTCTGTGAAGAAGTGGAAAACGCATTTTCCCAACCAAATGCAGGCATTCAAGATATAGCTGGAAATCTCCGTCTAAAATACAAAAAGAACGTATCTTGTAAACTGCTCTGCTGGGTGTTCGCTCAGCTAAGGGAGTTAAATCGGCGTTCAGAATCAGAGAGTGAGAAGCACGGTTCTTCCAGGAGCTGGGTTTCGTTATACCCGGGTGCATTGGAAAAAACGCTTTATTGAGAAATATCTGCTTCTAAAACCAAAACGGAGCTACCTAACAGAACGGTCTTCAATGTGTGCATTCAACTTACGGAGTTAAACTGATGTGTGTTTGCAGGAGTTTCTAAACCCTTTCTGTGAAGAAGTGGAAAACGCATTTTCCCAGCCAAATCCAGGCATTCAAGCCATAGCTGGAAATCTCCGTCTAAAACAAAAAAAGAACGTATCTTGCAAACTGCTCTGCTGGGTGTTCGCTCAGCTAAGGGAGTTGAATCCGCCTTCAGAATCAGAGAGTGAGAAGCACGGTTATTCCAGGAGCTGGGTTTTGTTATACCCGGGTGCATTGGATCAAACGCGGTATTGAGAAATATCTGCTTCTAAAACCAAAACGGAGCTACCTAACAGAACGGTCTTCAATGTGTGCATTCAACTTACGGAGTTAAACTGATGTGTGTTTGCAGGAGTTTCTAAACCCTTTCTGTGAAGAAGTGGAAAACGCATTTTTCCAGCCAAATCCAGGCATTCAAGAAATAGCTGGAAATCTCCGTATAAAACACAAAAAGTACCTATCTTGCAAACTGCTCTGCTGGGTGTTCGCTCAGCTAAGGGAGTTGAATCCGCCTTCAGAATCAGAGAGTGAGAAGCACGGTTCTTCCAGGAGCTGGGTTTCGTTATACCCGGGTGCATTGGAACAAACGCGGTATTGAGAAATATCTGCTTCTAAAACCAAAACGGAGCTACCTAACAGAACGGTCTTCAACGCGTGCATTCAACGTGTGGAGTTAAACTGATGTGTGTTTGCAGGAGTCTCTAAACATTTTCTGTGAAGAAGTGAAAAACGCATTTTCCAGGCCAAATCAAGTCATTCAAGAAATAGCTGGAAATCTCCGTCTAAAACACAAAAAGAACGTATTTTGTGAGCTGCTCTGCTGGGTATTCGCTCAGCTAAGGGAGTTGAATCCGCCTTCAGAATCAGAGAGTGAGAAGCACAATTCTTCCAGGAGCTGGGTTTCGTTATACCCGGGTGAATTGGAACAAACAAGGTATTGAGAAATATCAGTTTCTATAACCAAAACGGAGCTACCTAACAGAACGGTCTTCAATGTGTGCATTCAACCTACGGAGTTAAACTGATGTGTGTTTGCAGGAGTTTCTAAACCCTTTCTGTGAAGAAGTGGAAAACGCATTTTCCCAGCCAAATTCATGCATTCAAGAAATAGCTGGAAATCTCCGTCTAAAACACAAAAAGAACGTATCTTGCAAACTGCTCTGCTGGCTGTTCGCTCAGCTAAGGGAGTTGAATCCGCCTTCAGAATCAGAGAGTGAGAAGCACGGTTCTTCCAGGAGCTGGGTTTCGTTATACCCGGGTGAATTGGAACAAACGCAGTATTGAGAAATATCTGCTTCTAAAACCAAAACGGAGCTACCTAAAAGAACGGTCTTCAATGTGTGCATTCAACTTACGGAGTTAAACTGATGTGTGTTTGCAGGAGTTTCTAAACCCTTTCTGTGAAGAAGTGGAAAACGCATTTTCCCAGCCAAATGCAGGCATTCAAGAAATAGCTGGGAATCTCCATCTAAAATACAAAAAGGACGTACCTTGTAAACTCCTCTGCTGGGTGTTCGCTCAGCTAATGGAGTTGAATCCGCCTTCAGAATCAGAGAGTGAGAAGCACGGTTCTTCCAGGAGCTGTGTTTCCTTATAACCGGGTGAATTGGTGCAAACGCAATATTGAGAAATATCTGCTTCTAAAACCAAAACGGAGCTACCTAACAGAACGGTCTTCAACGTATGCATTCAACTTACGGAGTTAAACTGATGTGTGTTTGCAGGAGTTTCTAAACCCTTTCTGTGAAGAAGTGGAAAACGCATTTTCCCAACCAAATGCAGGCATTCAAGATATAGCTGGAAATCTCCGTCTAAAATACAAAAAGAACGTATCTTGTAAACTGCTCTGCTGGGTGTTCGCTCAGCTAAGGGAGTTAAATCGGCGTTCAGAATCAGAGAGTGAGAAGCACGGTTCTTCCAGGAGCTGGGTTTCGTTATACCCGGGTGCATTGGAAAAAACGCTTTATTGAGAAATATCTGCTTCTAAAACCAAAACGGAGCTACCTAACAGAACGGTCTTCAATGTGTGCATTCAACTTACGGAGTTAAACTGATGTGTGTTTGCAGGAGTTTCTACACTTTTTCTTTGAAGAAGTGCAAAACGCATTTTCCCAGCCAAATCCAGGCATTCAAGAAATAGCTGGAAATCTCCGTCTAAAACACAAAAAGAACGTATCTTGCAAACTGATCTGCTGGGTGTTCGCTCAGCTAAGAGAGTTGAATCCGCCTTCAGAATCAGGGAGTGAGAAGCACGGTTCTTCCAGGAGCTTGGTTTCGTTATACCTGGGTGAATTGGAACAAACCCGGTATTGAGAAATATCTGCTTCTAAAACCAAAACGGAGCTACCTAACAGAACGGTCTTCAATGTGTGCATTCAACTTACGGAGCTAAACTGATGTGTGTTTGCAGGAGTTTCTAAATTCTTTCTGTGAAGAAGTGGAAAACGCATTTTCCCAGCGAAATCCAGGCATTCAAGCAATAGCTGGAAATCTCCGTCTAAAACAAAAAAAGAACGTATCTTGCAAACTGCTCTGCTGGGTGTTCGCTCAGCTAAGGGAGTTGAATCCGCCTTCAGAATCAGAGAGTGAGAAGCACGGTTCTTCCAGGAGGTGGGTTTTGTTATACCCGGGTGCATTGGAACAAACGCGGTATTGAGAAATATCTGCTTCTAAAACCAAAACGGAGCTACCTAACAGAACGGTCTTCAATGTGTGCATTCAACTTACAGAGTTAAACTGATGTGTGTTTGCAGGAGTTTCTAAACCCTTTCTGTGAAGAAGTGGAAAACGCATTTTCCCAGCCAAATCCAGGCATTCAAGAAATAGCTGGAAATCTCCGTATAAAAAACAAAAAGAACGAATCTTGCAAACTGCTCTGCTGGGTGTTCGGTCAGCTAAGGGAGTTGAATCCGCCTTCAGAATCAGAGAGTGAGAAGCACGGTTCTTCCAGGAGCTGGGTTTCGTTATACCCGGGTGCATTGGAACAAACGCGGTATTGAGAAATATCTGCTTCTAAAACCAAAACGGAGCTACCTAACAGAACGGTCTTCAACGCGTGCATTCAACGTGTGGAGTTAAACTGATGTGTGTTTGCAGGAGTTTCTAAACCCTTTCTGTGAAAAAGTGAAAAACGCATTTTCCAGGCCAAATCAAGTCATTCAAGAAATAGATGGAAATCTCCGTCTAAAACACAAAAAGAACGTATTTTGAGAGCTGCTCTGCTGGGTATTCGCTCAGCTAAGGGAGTTGAATCCGCCTTCAGAATCAGAGAGTGAGAAGCACGGTTCTTCCAGGAGCTGGGTTTCGTTATACCCGGGTGAATTGGAACAAACGCGGTATTGAGAAATATCTGCTTCTAAAACCAAAACGGAGCTACCTAACAGAACGGTCTTCAATGTGTGCATTCAACTTACGGAGTTAAAGTGATGTGTGTTTGCAGGAGTTTCTAAACCCTTTCTGTGAAGAAGTGGAAAACGCATTTTCCCAGCCAAATCCAGGCATTCAAGAAATAGCTGGAAATCTCCGTCTAAAACACAAAAAGAACATATCTTGCAAACTGTTCTGCTGGGTGTTCGCTCAGCTAAGGGAGTTGAATCCGCCTTCAGAATCAGAGAGTGAGAAGCACGGTTCTTCCAGGAGCTGTGTTTCGTT
The DNA here is from genome assembly GCF_049354715.1 of Callithrix jacchus. Lineage (NCBI taxonomy): Eukaryota > Metazoa > Chordata > Mammalia > Primates > Cebidae > Callithrix > Callithrix jacchus. The sequence goes on along the minus strand of NC_133525.1, from coordinate 12,862,725 downwards.
ATTCCCGGGTGAATGGGTGCAAACGCGATATTGAGAAATATCTGCTTCTAAAACCAAAACGGAGCTACCTAACAAAACGGTCTTCAATGTGTGCCTTCAACTTACGGAGTTAAACTGATGTGTGTTTGCAGGAGTTTCTAAACCCTTTCTGTGAAGAAACAGAAAACGCATTTTCAAAGCCAAATGCAGGCATTCAAGAAATAGCTGGAAATCTCCGTCTAATACACAAAAAGAACGTATCTTGCAAACTGCTCTGCTGGGTGTTCGCTCAGCTAAGGGAGTTGAATCCGCCTTCAGAATCAGAGAGTGAGAAGCACGGTTCCTCCAGGAGCTGCGTTTCGTTATACCCGGGTGAATGGGAGAAAACACGGTATTGAGAAATATCTGCTTCTAAAACCAAAACGGAGCTACCTAACAGAACGGTCTTCAATGTGTGCATTCAACTTACGGAGTTAAACTGATGTGTGTTTGCAGGAGTTTCTAAACCCTTTCTGTGAAGAAGTGGAAAACGCATTTTCCCAGCCAAATGCAGGCATTCAAGAAATAGCTGGAAATCTCCGTCTAAAACACAAAAAGAACGTATGTTGCAAACTGCTCTGCTAGGTGTTTGCTCAGCTAAGGAAGTTGAATCCGCCTTCAGAATCAGAGAGTGAGAAGCACGGTTCTTCCAGGAGCTGTGTTTCGTTATACCCGGGTGAATGGGTGCAAACGCGATATTGAGAAATATCTGCTTCTAAAACCAAAACGGAGCTACCTAACAGAACGGTCTTCAATGTGTGCATTCAACTTACGGAGTTAAACTGATGTGTGTTTGCAGGAGTTTCTAAACCCTTTTTGTGAAGAAGAGGAAAACGCATTTTCCCAGCCAAATGCAGGCATTCAAGAAATAGCTGGAAATCTCCGTCTAAAACACAAAAAGAACGTATCTTGCAAACTGCTCTGCTGGGTGTTCGCTCAGCTAAGGGAGTTGAATCCGCCTTCAGAATCAGAGAGTGAGAAGCACGGTTCTTCCAGAAGCTGTGTTTCGTTATACCCGGGTGAATGGGTGCAAACGCGATATTGAGAAATATCTGCTTCTAAAACCAAAACGGAGCTACCTAACAGAACGGTCTTCAATGTGTGCATTCAACTTACGGAGTTAAACTGATGTGTGTTTGCAGGAGTTTCTAAACCCTTTCTGTGAAGAAGTGGAAAACGCATTTTCCCAGCCAAATGCAGGCATTCAAGAAATAGCTGGAAATCTCCGTCTAAAACACAAAAAGAACGTATCTTGCAAACTGCTCTGCTGGGTGTTCGCTCAGCTAGGGGAGTTGAATCCGCCTTCAGAATCAGAGAGTGAGAAGCACGTTTCGTCCAGGAGCTGCGTTTCGTTATACCCGGTTGGAATGGAAGAAACGCTGTATTGAGAAATATCTGCTTCTAAAACCAAAACGGAGCGACCTAACAAAGCTGTCTTCAATGTGTGCATTCAACATACGGAGTTAAACTGATGTGTGTTTGCAGGAGTTTCTAAACCCTTTCTGTGAAGAAGTGGAAAACGCATTTTCCCAGCCAAATGCAGGCATTCAAGAAATAGCTGGAAATCTCCGTCTAAAACACAAAAAGAACGTATATTGCAAACTGCTCTGCTGGGTGTTCGCTCAGCTAAGGGAGTTGAATCCGCCTTCAGAATCAGAGAGTGAGAAGCACGGTTCTTCCAGGAGCTGCGTTTCGTTATACCCGGGTGCATTGGAACAAACGCGGTATTGAGAAATATCTGCTTCTAAAACCAAAACGGAGCTACCTAACAGAACGGTCTTCAATGTGTGCATTCAACTTACGGAGTTAAACTGATGTGTGTTTGCAGGAGTTTCTACACTTTTTCTTTGAAGAAGTGCAAAACGCATTTTCCCAGCCAAATCCAGGCATTCAAGAAATAGCTGGAAATCTCCGTCTAAAACACAAAAAGAACGTATCTTGCAAACTAATCTGCTGGGTGTTCGCTCAGCTAAGAGAGTTGAATCCGCCTTTCGAATCAGGGAGTGAGAAGCACGGTTCTTCCAGGAGCTTGGTTTCGTTATACCTGGGTGAATTGGAACAAACCCGGTATTGAGAAATATCTGCTTCTAAAACCAAAACGGAGCTACCTAACAGAACGGTCTTCAATGTGTGCATTCAACTTACGGAGTTAAACTGATGTGTGTTTGCAGGAGTTTCTAAACCCTTTCTGTGAAGAAGTGGAAAACGCATTTTCCCAGCCAAATCCAGGCATTCAAGAAATAGCTGGAAATCTCCGTATAAAAAACAAAAAGAACGAATCTTGCAAACTGCTCTGCTGGGTGTTCGCTCAGCTAAGGGAGTTGAATCCGCCTTCAGAATCAGAGAGTGAGAAGCACGGTTCTTCCAGGAGCTGGGTTTCGTTATACCCGGGTGCATTGGAACAAACGCGGTATTGAGAAATATCTGCTTCTAAAACCAAAACGGAGCTACCTAACAGAACGGTCTTCAACGCGTGCATTCAACGTGTGGAGTTAAACTGATGTGTGTTTGCAGGAGTTTCTAAACCCTTTCTGTGAAAAAGTGAAAAACGCATTTTCCAGGCCAAATCAAGTCATTCAAGAAATAGATGGAAATCTCCGTCTAAAACACAAAAAGAACGTATTTTGAGAGCTGCTCTGCTGGGTATTCGCTCAGCTAAGGGAGTTGAATCCGCCTTCAGAATCAGAGAGTGAGAAGCACGGTTCTTCCAGGAGCTGCGTTTCGTTATACCCGGGTGCATTGGAACAAACGCGGTATTGAGAAATATCTGCTTCTAAAACCAAAACGGAGCTACCTAACAGAACGGTCTTCAATGTGTGCATTCAACTTACGGAGTTAAACTGATGTGTGTTTGCAGGAGTTTCTAAACCCTTTCTGTGAAGAAGTGGAAAACGCATTTTCCCAGCCAAATCCAGGCATTCAAGAAATAGCTGGAAATCTCCATCTAAAATACAAAAAGAACGTATCTTGTAAACTCCTCTGCTGGGTCTTCGCTCAGCTAATGAAGTTTAATCCGCCTTCAGAATCAGAGTGTGAGAAGCACGGTTCTTCCAGGAGCTGTGTTTTGTTATAACCGGGTGAATTGGTGCAAACGCAATATTGAGAAATATCTGCTTCTAAAACCAAAACGGAGCTACCTAACAGAACGGTCTGTAATGTGTGCATTCAACTTACGGAGTTAAACTGATGTGTGTTTGCAGGAGTTTCTAAACCCTTTCTGTGAAGAAGTGGAAAACGCATTTTCCCAACCAAATGCAGGCATTCAAGATAGCTGGAAATCTCCGTCTAAAATACAAAAAGAACGTATCTTGTAAACTGCTCTGCTGGGTGTTCGCTCAGCTAAGGGAGTTAAATCGGCGTTCAGAATCAGAGTGAGAAGCACGGTTCTTCCAGGAGCTGGGTTTCGTTATACCCGGGTGCATTGGAACAAACGCGGTATTGAGAAATATCTGCTTCTAAAACCAAAACGGAGCTACCTAACAGAACGGTCTTCAATGTGTGCCTTCAACTTACGGAGTTAAACTGATGTGTGTTTGCAGGAGTTTCTACACTTTTTCTTTGAAGAAGTGCAAAACGCCTTTTCCCAGCCAAATCCAGGCATTCAAGAAATAGCTGGAAATCTCCGTCTAAAACACAAAAAGAACGTATCTTGCAAACTGATCTGCTGGGTGTTCGCTCAGCTAAGAGAGTTGAATCCGCCTTCCGAATCAGGGAGTGAGAAGCACGGTTCTTCCAGGAGCTTGGTTTCGTTATACCTGGGTGAATTGGAACAAACCCGGTATTGAGAAATATCTGCTTCTAAAACCAAAACGGAGCTACCTAACAGAACGGTCTTCAATGTGTGCATTCAACTTACGGAGTTAAACTGATGTGTGTTTGCAGGAGTTTCTAAACCCTTTCTGTGAAGAAGTGGAAAACGCATTTTCCCAGCGAAATCCAGGCATTCAAGCAATAGCTGGAAATCTCCGTCTAAAACAAAAAAAGAACGTATCTTGCAAACTGCTCTGCTGGGTGTTCGCTCAGCTAAGGGAGTTGAATCCGCCTTCAGAATCAGAGAGTGAGAAGCACGGTTCTTCCAGGAGCTGGGTTTCGTTATACCCGGGTGAATTGGAACAAACGCGGGATTGAGAAATATCTGCTTCTAAAACCAAAACGGAGCTACCTAACAGAACGGTCTTCAATGTGTGCATTCAACTTACGGAGTTAAACTGATGTGTGTTTGCAGGAGTTTCTAAACCCTTTCTGTGAAGAAGTGGAAAACGCAATTTCCCAGCGAAATCCAGGCATTCAAGAAATAGCTGGAAATCTCCGTCTAAAACACAAAAAGAACGTATCTTGCAAACTGCTCTGCTGGGTGTTCGCTCAGCTAAGGGAGTTGAATCCGCCTTCAGAATCAGAGAGTGAGAAGCACGGTTCTTGCAGGAACTGGGTTTCGTTATACCCGGGTGCATTGGAACAAACGCGGTTTTGAGAAATATATGCTTCTAAAACCAAAACGGAGCTACCTAACAGAACGGTCTTCAATGTGTGCATTCAACTTACGGAGTTAAACTGATGTGTGTTTGCAGGAGTTTCTAAACCCTTTCTGTGAAGAAGTGGAAAACGCATTTTCCCAACCAAATGCAGGCATTCAAGAAATAGCTGGAAATCTCCGTCTAAAATACAAAAAGAACGTATCTTGTAAACTGCTCTGCTGGGTGTTCGCTCAGCTAAGGGAGTTGAATCCGCCTTCAGAATCAGAGAGTGAGAAGCACGGTTCTTCCAGGAGCTGTGTTTCTTTATACCCGGGTGAATGGGTACAATCCCAATATTTAGAAATATCTGCTTCTAAAACCAAAACGGAGCTACCTAACAGAACGGTCTTCAATGTGTACATTCAACTTACGTAGTTAAACTGATGTGTGTTTGCAGGAGTTTCTAAACCCTTTCTCTGAAGAAGTGGAGAACGCATTTTCCCAGCCAAATGCAGGCATTCAAGAAATAGCAGGAAATCTCCGTCTAAAACACAAAAAGAACGTATCTTGCAAACTGTTCGCTCAGCTAAGGGAGTTGAATCCGCCTTCAGAATCAGAGAGTGAGAAGCACGGTTCTTCCAGGAGCTGGGTTTCGTTATACCCGGGTGAATGGGTGCAAACGCGATATTGAGAAATATCAGCTTCTAAAACCAAAACGGAGCTACCTAACAGAACGGTCTTCAATGTGTGCATTCAACCTACAAAGTTAAACTGATGTGTGTTTGCAGGAGTTTCTAAACCCTTTCTGTGAAGAAGTGGAAGACGCATTTTTTCAGCCAAATCCAGGCATTCAAGAAATATCTGGAAATCTCCGTCTAAAACACAAAAAGAACGTATCTTGCAAACTGCTCTGCTGGGTGTTCGCTCAGCTAAGGGAGTTAAATCGGCGTTCAGAATCAGAGAGTGAGAAACACGGTTCTTCCAGGAGCTGGGTTTCGTTATACCCGGGTGAATTGGAACAAACGCGGTATTGAGAAATATCTGCTTCTAAAACCAAAACGGAGCTACCTAACAGAACGGTCTTCAATGTGTGCATTCAAATTACGGAGTTAAACTGATGTGTGTTTGCAGGAGTTTCTACACTTTTTCTTTGAAGAAGTGCAAAACGCATTTTCCCAGCCAAATCCAGGCATTCAAGAAATAGCTGGAAATCTCCGCCTAAAACACAAAAAGAACGTATCTTGCAAACTGATCTGCTGGGTGTTCGCTCAGCTAAGAGAGTTGAATCCGCCTTCCAAATCAGAGAGTGAGAAGCACGGTTCTTCCAGGAGCTTGGTTTCGTTATACCCGGGTGAATTGGAACAAACCCCGTATTGAGAAATATCTGCTTCTAAAACCAAAACGGAGCTACCTAACAGAACGGTCTTCAATGTGTGCATTCAACTTACGGAGTTAAACTGATGTGTGTTTGCAGGAGTTTCTAAACCCTTTCTGTGAAGAAGTGGAAAACGCATTTTCCCAGCCAAATCCAGGCATTCAAGAAATAGCTGGAAATCTCCGTCTAAAACACAAAAAGAACGTATCTTGCAAACTGCTCTGCTGGGTGTTCGCTCAGCTAAGGGAGTTGAATCCGCCTTCAGAATCAGAGAGTGAGAAGCACGGTTCTTCCAGGAGCTGGGTTTCGTTATACCCGGGTGCATTGGAAAAAACGCGGTATTGAGAAATATCTGCTTCTAAAACCAAAACGGAGCTACCTAACAGAACGGTCTTCAATGTGTGCATTCAACTTACGGAGTTAAACTGATGTGTTTTTGCAGGAGTTTCTACACTTTTTTTTTGAAGAAGTGGAAAACGCATTTTCCCAGCCAAATCCAGGCATTCAAGAAATAGCTGGAAATCTCCATCTAAAATACAAAAAGAACGTATCTTGTAAACTCCTCTGCTGGGTCTTCGCTCAGCTAATGAAGTTTAATCCGCCTTCAGAATCAGAGTGTGAGAAGCACGGTTCTTCCAGGAGCTGTGTTTCGTTATAACCGGGTGAATTGGTGCAAACGCAATATTGAGAAATATCTGCTTCTAAAACCAAAACGGAGCTACCTAACAGAACGGTCTGTAATGTGTGCATTCAACTTACGGAGTTAAACTGATGTGTGTTTGCAGGAGTTTCTAAACCCTTTCTGTGAAGAAGTGGAAAACGCATTTTCCCAACCAAATGCAGGCATTCAAGATAGCTGGAAATCTCCGTCTAAAATACAAAAAGAACGTATCTTGTAAACTGCTCTGCTGGGTGTTCGCTCAGCTAAGGGAGTTAAATCGGCGTTCAGAATCAGAGTGAGAAGCACGGTTCTTCCAGGAGCTGGGTTTCGTTATACCCGGGTGCATTGGAACAAACGCGGTATTGAGAAATATCTGCTTCTAAAACCAAAACGGAGCTACCTAACAGAACGGTCTTCAATGTGTGCCTTCAACTTACGGAGTTAAACTGATGTGTGTTTGCAGGAGTTTCTACACTTTTTCTTTGAAGAAGTGCAAAACGCCTTTTCCCAGCCAAATCCAGGCATTCAAGAAATAGCTGGAAATCTCCGTCTAAAACACAAAAAGAACGTATCTTGCAAACTGATCTGCTGGGTGTTCGCTCAGCTAAGAGAGTTGAATCCGCCTTCCGAATCAGGGAGTGAGAAGCACGGTTCTTCCAGGAGCTTGGTTTCGTTATACCTGGGTGAATTGGAACAAACCCGGTATTGAGAAATATCTGCTTCTAAAACCAAAACGGAGCTACCTAACAGAACGGTCTTCAATGTGTGCATTCAACTTACGGAGTTAAACTGATGTGTGTTTGCAGGAGTTTCTAAACCCTTTCTGTGAAGAAGTGGAAAACGCATTTTCCCAGCGAAATCCAGGCATTCAAGCAATAGCTGGAAATCTCCGTCTAAAACAAAAAAAGAACGTATCTTGCAAACTGCTCTGCTGGGTGTTCGCTCAGCTAAGGGAGTTGAATCCGCCTTCAGAATCAGAGAGTGAGAAGCACGGTTCTTGCAGGAACTGGGTTTCGTTATACCCGGGTGCATTGGAACAAACGCGGTTTTGAGAAATATATGCTTCTAAAACCAAAACGGAGCTACCTAACAGAACGGTCTTCAATGTGTGCATTCAACTTACGGAGTTAAACTGATGTGTGTTTGCAGGAGTTTCTAAACCCTTTCTGTGAAGAAGTGGAAAACGCATTTTCCCAACCAAATGCAGGCATTCAAGAAATAGCTGGAAATCTCCGTCTAAAATACAAAAAGAACGTATCTTGTAAACTGCTCTGCTGGGTGTTCGCTCAGCTAAGGGAGTTGAATCCGCCTTCAGAATCAGAGAGTGAGAAGCACGGTTCTTCCAGGAGCTGTGTTTCTTTATACCCGGGTGAATGGGTACAATCCCAATATTTAGAAATATCTGCTTCTAAAACCAAAACGGAGCTACCTAACAGAACGGTCTTCAATGTGTACATTCAACTTACGTAGTTAAACTGATGTGTGTTTGCAGGAGTTTCTAAACCCTTTCTCTGAAGAAGTGGAGAACGCATTTTCCCAGCCAAATGCAGGCATTCAAGAAATAGCAGGAAATCTCCGTCTAAAACACAAAAAGAACGTATCTTGCAAACTGTTCGCTCAGCTAAGGGAGTTGAATCCGCCTTCAGAATCAGAGAGTGAGAAGCACGGTTCTTCCAGGAGCTGGGTTTCGTTATACCCGGGTGAATGGGTGCAAACGCGATATTGAGAAATATCAGCTTCTAAAACCAAAACGGAGCTACCTAACAGAACGGTCTTCAATGTGTGCATTCAACCTACAAAGTTAAACTGATGTGTGTTTGCAGGAGTTTCTAAACCCTTTCTGTGAAGAAGTGGAAGACGCATTTTTTCAGCCAAATCCAGGCATTCAAGAAATATCTGGAAATCTCCGTCTAAAACACAAAAAGAACGTATCTTGCAAACTGCTCTGCTGGGTGTTCGCTCAGCTAAGGGAGTTAAATCGGCGTTCAGAATCAGAGAGTGAGAAACACGGTTCTTCCAGGAGCTGGGTTTCGTTATACCCGGGTGAATTGGAACAAACGCGGTATTGAGAAATATCTGCTTCTAAAACCAAAACGGAGCTACCTAACAGAACGGTCTTCAATGTGTGCATTCAAATTACGGAGTTAAACTGATGTGTGTTTTCAGGAGTTTCTACACTTTTTCTTTGAAGAAGTGCAAAACGCATTTTCCCAGCCAAATCCAGGCATTCAAGAAATAGCTGGAAATCTCCGCCTAAAACACAAAAAGAACGTATCTTGCAAACTGATCTGCTGGGTGTTCGCTCAGCTAAGAGAGTTGAATCCGCCTTCCAAATCAGAGAGTGAGAAGCACGGTTCTTCCAGGAGCTTGGTTTCGTTATACCCGGGTGAATTGGAACAAACCCCGTATTGAGAAATATCTGCTTCTAAAACCAAAACGGAGCTACCTAACAGAACGGTCTTCAATGTGTGCATTCAACTTACGGAGTTAAACTGATGTGTGTTTGCAGGAGTTTCTAAACCCTTTCTGTGAAGAAGTGGAAAACGCATTTTCCCAGCCAAATCCAGGCATTCAAGAAATAGCTGGAAATCTCCGTCTAAAACACAAAAAGAACGTATCTTGCAAACTGCTCTGCTGGGTGTTCGCTCAGCTAAGGGAGTTGAATCCGCCTTCAGAATCAGAGAGTGAGAAGCACGGTTCTTCCAGGAGCTGGGTTTCGTTATACCCGGGTGCATTGGAAAAAACGCGGTATTGAGAAATATCTGCTTCTAAAACCAAAACGGAGCTACCTAACAGAACGGTCTTCAATGTGTGCATTCAACTTACGGAGTTAAACTGATGTGTTTTTGCAGGAGTTTCTACACTTTTTTTTTGAAGAAGTGGAAAACGCATTTTCCCAGCCAAATCCAGGCATTCAAGATATAGCTGGAAATCTCCGTCTAAAACACAAAAAGAACGTATCTTGCAAACTGATCTGCTGGGTGTTCGCTCAGCTAAGAGAGTTGAATCCGCCTTCCGAATCAGGGAGTGAGAAGCACGGTTCTTCCAGGAGCTTGGTTTTGTTATACCCGGGTGAATTGGAACAAACCCGGTATTGAGAAATATCTGCTTCTAAAACCAAAACGGAGCTACCTAACAGAACGGTCTTCAATGTGTGCATTCAACTTACGGAGTTAAACTGATGTGTGTTTGCAGGAGTTTCTAAACCCTTTCTGTGAAGAAGTGGAAAACGCATTTTCCCAGCGAAATCCAGGCATTAAAGCAATAGCTGGAAATCTCCGTCTAAAACAAAAAAAGAACGTATCTTGCAAACTGCTCTGCTGGGTGTTCGCTCAGCTAAGGGAGTTGAATCCGCCTTCAGAATCAGAGAGTGAGAAGCACGTTTCGTCCAGGAGCTGCGTTTCGTTATACCCGGTTGAAATGGAAGAAACGCTGTATTGAGAAATATCTGCTTCTAAAACCAAAACGGAGCTACCTAACAAAGCGGTCTTCAATGTGTGCATTCAACTTACGGAGTTAAACTGATGTGTGTTTGCAGGAGTTTCTAAACCCTTTCTGTGAAGAAGTGGAAAACGCATTTTCCCAGCCAAATCCAGGCATTCAAGAAATAGCTGGAAATCTTCGTCTAAAACACAAAAAGAACGTATCTTGCAAACTGTTCGCTCAGCTAAGGAAGTTGAATCCGCCTTCAGAATCAGACAGTGAGAAGCACGGTTCTTCCAGGAGCTTTGTTTCGTTATAACCGGGTGAATTGGTGCAAACGCAATATTGAGAAATATCTGCTTCTAAATCCAAAACGGAGCTACCTAACAGAACGGTCTTCAACGTATGCATTCAACTTACGGAGTTAAACTGATGTGTGTTTGCAGGAGTTTCTAAACCCTTTCTGTGAAGAAGTGGAAGACGCATTTTTTCAGCCAAATCCAGGCATTCAAGAAATAGCTGGAAATCTCCGTCTAAAACACAAAATGAACGTATCTTGCAAACTGCTCTGCTGGGTGTTCGCTCAGCTAAGGGAGTTAAATCGGCGTTCAGAATCAGAGAGTGAGAAGCACGGTTCTTCCAGGAGCTGGGTTTCGTTATACCCGGGTGCATTGGAAAAAACGCGGTAATGAGAAATATGTGCTTCTAAAACCAAAACGGAGCTACCTAACAGAACGGTCTTCAATGTGTGCATTCAACTTACGGAGTTAAACTGATGTGTGTTTGCAGGAGTTTCTACACTTTTTCTTAGAAGAAGTGCAAAACGCATTTTCCCAGCCAAATCCAGGCATTCAAGAAATAGCTGGAAATCTCCGTCTAAAACACAAAAAGAACGTATCTTGCAAACTGATCTGCTGGGTGTTCGCTCAGCTAAGAGAGTTGAATCCGCCTTCCAAATCAGAGAGTGAGAAGCACGGTTCTTCCAGGAGCTTGGTTTCGTTATACATGGGTTAATTGGAACAAACCCGGTATTGAGGAATATCTGCTTCTAAAACCAAAACGGAGCTACCTAACAGAACGGTCTTCATTGTGTGCATTCAACTTACGGAGTTAAACTGATGTGTGTTTGCAGGAGTTTCTAAACCCTTTCTGTGAAGAAGTGGAAAACGCATTTTCCCAGCCAAATGCAGGCATTCAAGAAATAGCTGGAAATCTCCGTCTAAAACACAAAAAGAACGTATCTTGCAAACTGCTCTGCTGGGTGTTCGCTCAGCTAGGGGAGTTGAATCCGCCTTCAGAATCAGAGAGTGAGAAGCACGTTTCGTCCAGGAGCTGCGTTTCGTTATACCCGGTTGGAATGGAAGAAACGCTGTATTGAGAAATATCTGCTTCTAAAACCAAAACGGAGCGACCTAACAAAGCGGTCTTCAATGTGTGCATTCAACATACGGAGTTAAACTGATGTGTGTTTGCAGGAGTTTCTAAACCCTTTCTGTGAAGAAGTGGAAAACGCATTTTCCCAGCCAAATGCAGGCATTCAAGAAATAGCTGGAAATCTCCGTCTAAAACACAAAAAGAACGTATATTGCAAACTGCTCTGCTGGGTGTTCGCTCAGCTAAGGGAGTTGAATCCGCCTTCAGAATCAGAGAGTGAGAAGCACGGTTCTTCCAGGAGCTGCGTTTCGTTATACCCGGGTGCATTGGAACAAACGCGGTATTGAGAAATATCTGCTTCTAAAACCAAAACGGAGCTACCTAACAGAACGGTCTTCAATGTGTGCATTCAACTTACGGAGTTAAACTGATGTGTGTTTGCAGGAGTTTCTACACTTTTTCTTTGAAGAAGTGCAAAACGCATTTTCCCAGCCAAATCCAGGCATTCAAGAAATAGCTGGAAATCTCCGTCTAAAACACAAAAAGAACGTATCTTGCAAACTGATCTGCTGGGTGTTCGCTCAGCTAAGAGAGTTGAATCCGCCTTTCGAATCAGGGAGTGAGAAGCACGGTTCTTCCAGGAGCTTGGTTTCGTTATACCTGGGTGAATTGGAACAAACCCGGTATTGAGAAATATCTGCTTCTAAAACCAAAACGGAGCTACCTAACAGAACGGTCTTCAATGTGTGCATTCAACTTACGGAGTTAAACTGATGTGTGTTTGCAGGAGTTTCTAAACCCTTTCTGTGAAGAAGTGGAAAACGCATTTTCCCAGCCAAATCCAGGCATTCAAGCCATAGCTGGAAATCTCCGTCTAAAACAAAAAAAGAACGTATCTTGCAAACTGCTCTGCTGGGTGTTCACTCAGCTAAGGGAGTTGAATCCGCCTTCAGAATCAGAGAGTGAGAAGCACGGTTATTCCAGGAGCTGGGTTTTGTTATACCCGGGTGCATTGGATCAAACGCGGTATTGAGAAATATCTGCTTCTAAAACCAAAACGGAGCTACCTAACAGAACGGTCTTCAATGTGTGCATTCAACTTACGGAGTTAAACTGATGTGTGTTTGCAGGAGTTTCTAAACCCTTTCTGTGAAGAAGTGGAAAACGCATTTTCCCAGCCAAATCCAGGCATTCAAGAAATAGCTGGAAATCTCCGTATAAAACACAAAAAGTACCTATCTTGCAAACTGCTCTGCTGGGTGTTCGCTCAGCTAAGGGAGTTGAATCCGCCTTCAGAATCAGAGAGTGAGAAGCACGGTTCTTCCAGGAGCTGGGTTTCGTTATACCCGGGTGCATTGGAACAAACGCGGTATTGAGAAATATCTGCTTCTAAAACCAAAACGGAGCTACCTAACAGAACGGTCTTCAACGCGTGCATTCAACGTGTGGAGTTAAACTGATGTGTGTTTGCAGGAGTCTCTAAACATTTTCTGTGAAGAAGTGAAAAACGCATTTTCCAGGCCAAATCAAGTCATTCAAGAAATAGCTGGAAATCTCCGTCTAAAACACAAAAAGAACGTATTTTGTGAGCTGCTCTGCTGGGTATTCGCTCAGCTAAGGGAGTTGAATCCGCCTTCAGAATCAGAGAGTGAGAAGCACAATTCTTCCAGGAGCTGGGTTTCGTTATACCCGGGTGAATTGGAACAAACAAGGTATTGAGAAATATCAGTTTCTATAACCAAAACGGAGCTACCTAACAGAACGGTCTTCAATGTGTGCATTCAACCTACGGAGTTAAACTGATGTGTGTTTGCAGGAGTTTCTAAACCCTTTCTGTGAAGAAGTGGAAAACGCATTTTCCCAGCCAAATTCATGCATTCAAGAAATAGCTGGAAATCTCCGTCTAAAACACAAAAAGAACGTATCTTGCAAACTGCTCTGCTGGCTGTTCGCTCAGCTAAGGGAGTTGAATCCGCCTTCAGAATCAGAGAGTGAGAAGCACGGTTCTTCCAGGAGCTGGGTTTCGTTATACCCGGGTGAATTGGAACAAACGCAGTATTGAGAAATATCTGCTTCTAAAACCAAAACGGAGCTACCTAAAAGAACGGTCTTCAATGTGTGCATTCAACTTACGGAGTTAAACTGATGTGTGTTTGCAGGAGTTTCTAAACCCTTTCTGTGAAGAAGTGGAAAACGCATTTTCCCAGCCAAATGCAGGCATTCAAGAAATAGCTGGGAATCTCCATCTAAAATACAAAAAGGACGTATCTTGTAAACTCCTCTGCTGGGTGTTCGCTCAGCTAATGGAGTTGAATCCGCCTTCAGAATCAGAGAGTGAGAAGCACGGTTCTTCCAGGAGCTGTGTTTCCTTATAACCGGGTGAATTGGTGCAAACGCAATATTGAGAAATATCTGCTTCTAAAACCAAAACGGAGCTACCTAACAGAACGGTCTTCAACGTATGCATTCAACTTACGGAGTTAAACTGATGTGTGTTTGCAGGAGTTTCTAAACCCTTTCTGTGAAGAAGTGGAAAACGCATTTTCCCAACCAAATGCAGGCATTCAAGATATAGCTGGAAATCTCCGTCTAAAATACAAAAAGAACGTATCTTGTAAACTGCTCTGCTGGGTGTTCGCTCAGCTAAGGGAGTTAAATCGGCGTTCAGAATCAGAGAGTGAGAAGCACGGTTCTTCCAGGAGCTGGGTTTCGTTATACCCGGGTGCATTGGAAAAAACGCTTTATTGAGAAATATCTGCTTCTAAAACCAAAACGGAGCTACCTAACAGAACGGTCTTCAATGTGTGCATTCAACTTACGGAGTTAAACTGATGTGTGTTTGCAGGAGTTTCTAAACCCTTTCTGTGAAGAAGTGGAAAACGCATTTTCCCAGCCAAATCCAGGCATTCAAGCCATAGCTGGAAATCTCCGTCTAAAACAAAAAAAGAACGTATCTTGCAAACTGCTCTGCTGGGTGTTCGCTCAGCTAAGGGAGTTGAATCCGCCTTCAGAATCAGAGAGTGAGAAGCACGGTTATTCCAGGAGCTGGGTTTTGTTATACCCGGGTGCATTGGATCAAACGCGGTATTGAGAAATATCTGCTTCTAAAACCAAAACGGAGCTACCTAACAGAACGGTCTTCAATGTGTGCATTCAACTTACGGAGTTAAACTGATGTGTGTTTGCAGGAGTTTCTAAACCCTTTCTGTGAAGAAGTGGAAAACGCATTTTCCCAGCCAAATCCAGGCATTCAAGAAATAGCTGGAAATCTCCGTATAAAACACAAAAAGTACCTATCTTGCAAACTGCTCTGCTGGGTGTTCGCTCAGCTAAGGGAGTTGAATCCGCCTTCAGAATCAGAGAGTGAGAAGCACGGTTCTTCCAGGAGCTGGGTTTCGTTATACCCGGGTGCATTGGAACAAACGCGGTATTGAGAAATATCTGCTTCTAAAACCAAAACGGAGCTACCTAACAGAACGGTCTTCAACGCGTGCATTCAACGTGTGGAGTTAAACTGATGTGTGTTTGCAGGAGTCTCTAAACATTTTCTGTGAAGAAGTGAAAAACGCATTTTCCAGGCCAAATCAAGTCATTCAAGAAATAGCTGGAAATCTCCGTCTAAAACACAAAAAGAACGTATTTTGTGAGCTGCTCTGCTGGGTATTCGCTCAGCTAAGGGAGTTGAATCCGCCTTCAGAATCAGAGAGTGAGAAGCACAATTCTTCCAGGAGCTGGGTTTCGTTATACCCGGGTGAATTGGAACAAACAAGGTATTGAGAAATATCAGTTTCTATAACCAAAACGGAGCTACCTAACAGAACGGTCTTCAATGTGTGCATTCAACCTACGGAGTTAAACTGATGTGTGTTTGCAGGAGTTTCTAAACCCTTTCTGTGAAGAAGTGGAAAACGCATTTTCCCAGCCAAATTCATGCATTCAAGAAATAGCTGGAAATCTCCGTCTAAAACACAAAAAGAACGTATCTTGCAAACTGCTCTGCTGGCTGTTCGCTCAGCTAAGGGAGTTGAATCCGCCTTCAGAATCAGAGAGTGAGAAGCACGGTTCTTCCAGGAGCTGGGTTTCGTTATACCCGGGTGAATTGGAACAAACGCAGTATTGAGAAATATCTGCTTCTAAAACCAAAACGGAGCTACCTAAAAGAACGGTCTTCAATGTGTGCATTCAACTTACGGAGTTAAACTGATGTGTGTTTGCAGGAGTTTCTAAACCCTTTCTGTGAAGAAGTGGAAAACGCATTTTCCCAGCCAAATGCAGGCATTCAAGAAATAGCTGGGAATCTCCATCTAAAATACAAAAAGGACGTATCTTGTAAACTCCTCTGCTGGGTGTTCGCTCAGCTAATGGAGTTGAATCCGCCTTCAGAATCAGAGAGTGAGAAGCACGGTTCTTCCAGGAGCTGTGTTTCCTTATAACCGGGTGAATTGGTGCAAACGCAATATTGAGAAATATCTGCTTCTAAAACCAAAACGGAGCTACCTAACAGAACGGTCTTCAACGTATGCATTCAACTTACGGAGTTAAACTGATGTGTGTTTGCAGGAGTTTCTAAACCCTTTCTGTGAAGAAGTGGAAAACGCATTTTCCCAACCAAATGCAGGCATTCAAGATATAGCTGGAAATCTCCGTCTAAAATACAAAAAGAACGTATCTTGTAAACTGCTCTGCTGGGTGTTCGCTCAGCTAAGGGAGTTAAATCGGCGTTCAGAATCAGAGAGTGAGAAGCACGGTTCTTCCAGGAGCTGGGTTTCGTTATACCCGGGTGCATTGGAAAAAACGCTTTATTGAGAAATATCTGCTTCTAAAACCAAAACGGAGCTACCTAACAGAACGGTCTTCAATGTGTGCATTCAACTTACGGAGTTAAACTGATGTGTGTTTGCAGGAGTTTCTACACTTTTTCTTTGAAGAAGTGCAAAACGCATTTTCCCAGCCAAATCCAGGCATTCAAGAAATAGCTGGAAATCTCCGTCTAAAACACAAAAAGAACGTATCTTGCAAACTGATCTGCTGGGTGTTCGCTCAGCTAAGAGAGTTGAATCCGCCTTCCGAATCAGGGAGTGAGAAGCACGGTTCTTCCAGGAGCTTGGTTTCGTTATACCTGGGTGAATTGGAACAAACCCGGTATTGAGGAATATCTGCTTCTAAAACCAAAACGGAGCTACCTAACAGAACGGTCTTCAATGTGTGCATTCAACTTACGGAGTTAAACTGATGTGTGTTTGCAGGAGTTTCTAAATTCTTTCTGTGAAGAAGTGGAAAACGCATTTTCCCAGCGAAATCCAGGCATTCAAGCAATAGCTGGAAATCTCCGTCTAAAACAAAAAAAGAACGTATCTTGCAAACTGCTCTGCTGGGTGTTCGCTCAGCTAAGGGAGTTGAATCCGCCTTCAGAATCAGAGAGTGAGAAGCACGGTTCTTCCAGGAGGTGGGTTTTGTTATACCCGGGTGCATTGGAACAAACGCGGTATTGAGAAATATCTGCTTCTAAAACCAAAACGGAGCTACCTAACAGAACGGTCTTCAATGTGTGCATTCAACTTACAGAGTTAAACTGATGTGTGTTTGCAGGAGTTTCTAAACCCTTTCTGTGAAGAAGTGGAAAACGCATTTTCCCAGCCAAATCCAGGCATTCAAGAAATAGCTGGAAATCTCCGTATAAAAAACAAAAAGAACGAATCTTGCAAACTGCTCTGCTGGGTGTTCGGTCAGCTAAGGGAGTTGAATCCGCCTTCAGAATCAGAGAGTGAGAAGCACGGTTCTTCCAGGAGCTGGGTTTCGTTATACCCGGGTGCATTGGGACAAACGCGGTATTGAGAAATATCTGCTTCTAAAACCAAAACGGAGCTACCTAACAGAACGGTCTTCAACGCGTGCATTCAACGTGTGGAGTTAAACTGATGTGTGTTTGCAGGAGTTTCTAAACCCTTTCTGTGAAAAAGTGAAAAACGCATTTTCCAGGCCAAATCAAGTCATTCAAGAAATAGATGGAAATCTCCGTCTAAAACACAAAAAGAACGTATTTTGAGAGCTGCTCTGCTGGGTATTCGCTCAGCTAAGGGAGTTGAATCCGCCTTCAGAATCAGAGAGTGAGAAGCACGGTTCTTCCAGGAGCTGGGTTTCGTTATACCCGGGTGAATTGGAACAAACGCGGTATTGAGAAATATCTGCTTCTAAAACCAAAACGGAGCTACCTAACAGAACGGTCTTCAATGTGTGCATTCAACTTACGGAGTTAAAGTGATGTGTGTTTGCAGGAGTTTCTAAACCCTTTCTGTGAAGAAGTGGAAAACGCATTTTCCCAGCCAAATCCAGGCATTCAAGAAATAGCTGGAAATCTCCGTCTAAAACACAAAAAGAACGTATCTTGCAAACTGCTCTGTTGGGTGTTCGCTCAGCTAAGGGCATTGAATCCGCCTTCAGAATCAGAGAGTGAGAAGCACGGTTCTTCCAGGAGCTGCGTTTCGTTATACCCGGGTGCATTGGAACAAACGCGGTATTGAGAAATATCTGCTTCTAAAACCAAAACGGAGCTACCTAACAGAACGGTCTTCAATGTGTGCATTCAACTTACGGAGTTAAACTGATGTGTGTTTGCAGGAGTTTCTAAACCCTTTCTGTGAAGAAGTGGAAAACGCATTTTCCCAGCCAAATCCAGGCATTCAAGAAATAGCTGGAAATCTCCGTCTAAAACACAAAAAGAATGTATCTTGCAAACTGTTCGCTCAGTTAAGGGAGTTGAATCCGCCTTCAGAATCAGAGAGTGAGAAGCACGGTTCTTCCAGGAGCTGCGTTTCGTTATACCCGGGTGCATTGGAACAAACGCGGTATTGAGAAATATCTGCTTCTAAAACCAAAACGGAGCTACCTAACAGAACGGTCTTCAATGTGTGCATTCAACTTACGGAGTTAAACTGATGTGTGTTTGCAGGAGTTTCTAAACCCTTTCTGTGAAGAAGTGGAAAACGCATTTTCCCAGCCAAATCCAGGCATTCAAGAAATAGCTGGAAATCTCCATCTAAAATACAAAAAGAACGTATCTTGTAAACTCCTCTGCTGGGTCTTCGCTCAGCTAATGGAGTTTAATCCGCCTTCAGAATCAGAGTGTGAGAAGCACGGTTCTTCCAGGAGCTGTGTTTCGTTATAACCGGGTGAATTGGTGCAAACGCAATATTGAGAAATATCTGCTTCTAAAACCAAAACGGAGCTACCTAACAGAACGGTCTGTAATGTGTGCATTCAACTTACGGAGTTAAACTGATGTGTGTTTGCAGGAGTTTCTACACTTTTTCTTTGAAGAAGTGCAAAACGCCTTTTCCCAGCCAAATCCAGGCATTCAAGAAATAGCTGGAAATCTCCGTCTAAAACACAAAAAGAACGTATCTTGCAAACTGATCTGCTGGGTGTTCGCTCAGCTAAGAGAGTTGAATCCGCCTTCCGAATCAGGGAGTGAGAAGCATGGTTCTTCCAGGAGCTTGGTTTCGTTATACCTGGGTGAATTGGAACAAACCCGGTATTGAGAAATATCTGCTTCTAAAACCAAAACGGAGCTACCTAACAGAACGGTCTTCAATGTGTGCATTCAACTTACGGAGTTAAACTGATGTGTGTTTGCAGGAGTTTCTAAACCCTTTCTGTGAAGAAGTGGAAAACGCAATTTCCCAGCGAAATCCAGGCATTCAAGAAATAGCTGGAAATCTCCGTCTAAAACACAAAAAGAACGTATCTTGCAAACTGCTCTGCTGGGTGTTCGCTCAGCTAAGGGAGTTGAATCCGCCTTCAGAATCAGAGAGTGAGAAGCACGGTTCTTGCAGGAACTGGGTTTCGTTATACCCGGGTGCATTGGAACAAACGCGGTTTTGAGAAATATATGCTTCTATAACCAAAACGGAGCTACCTAACAGAACGGTCTTCAATGTGTGCATTCAACTTACGGAGTTAAACTGATGTGTGTTTGCAGGAGTTTCTAAACCCTTTCTGTGAAGAAGTGGAAAACGCATTTTCCCAACCAAATGCAGGCATTCAAGAAATAGCTGGAAATCTCCGTCTAAAATACAAAAAGAACGTATCTTGTAAACTGCTCTGCTGGGTGTTCGCTCAGCTAAGGGAGTTGAATCCGCCTTCAGAATCAGAGAGTGAGAAGCACGGTTCTTCCAGGAGCTGTGTTTCTTTATACCCCGGTGAATGGGTACAATCCCAATATTTAGAAATATCTGCTTCTAAAACCAAAACGGAGCTACCTAACAGAACGGTCTTCAATGTGTACATTCAACTTACGTAGTTAAACTGATGTGTGTTTGCAGGAGTTTCTAAACCCTTTCTCTGAAGAAGTGGAGAACGCATTTTCCCAGCCAAATGCAGGCATTCAAGAAATAGCAGGAAATCTCCGTCTAAAACACAAAAAGAACGTATCTTGCAAACTGTTCGCTCAGCTAAGGGAGTTGAATCCGCCTTCAGAATCAGAGAGTGAGAAGCACGGTTCTTCCAGGAGCTGGGTTTCGTTATACCCGGGTGAATGGGTGCAAACGCGATATTGAGAAATATCAGCTTCTAAAACCAAAACGGAGCTACCTAACAGAACGGTCTTCAATGTGTGCATTCAACCTACAAAGTTAAACTGATGTGTGTTTGCAGGAGTTTCTAAACCCTTTCTGTGAAGAAGTGGAAGACGCATTTTTTCAGCCAAATCCAGGCATTCAAGAAATATCTGGAAATCTCCGTCTAAAACACAAAAAGAACGTATCTTGCAAACTGCTCTGCTGGGTGTTCGCTCAGCTAAGGGAGTTAAATCGGCGTTCAGAATCAGAGAGTGAGAAACACGGTTCTTCCAGGAGCTGGGTTTCGTTATACCCGGGTGAATTGGAACAAACGCGGTATTGAGAAATATCTGCTTCTAAAACCAAAACGGAGCTACCTAACAGAACGGTCTTCAATGTGTGCATTCAAATTACGGAGTTAAACTGATGTGTGTTTGCAGGAGTTTCTACACTTTTTCTTTGAAGAAGTGCAAAACGCATTTTCCCAGCCAAATCCAGGCATTCAAGAAATAGCTGGAAATCTCCGCCTAAAACACAAAAAGAACGTATCTTGCAAACTGATCTGCTGGGTGTTCGCTCAGCTAAGAGAGTTGAATCCGCCTTCCAAATCAGAGAGTGAGAAGCACGGTTCTTCCAGGAGCTTGGTTTCGTTATACCCGGGTGAATTGGAACAAACCCCGTATTGAGAAATATCTGCTTCTAAAACCAAAACGGAGCTACCTAACAGAACGGTCTTCAATGTGTGCATTCAACTTACGGAGTTAAACTGATGTGTGTTTGCAGGAGTTTCTAAACCCTTTCTGTGAAGAAGTGGAAAACGCATTTTCCCAGCCAAATCCAGGCATTCAAGAAATAGCTGGAAATCTCCGTCTAAAACACAAAAAGAACGTATCTTGCAAACTGCTCTGCTGGGTGTTCGCTCAGCTAAGGGAGTTGAATCCGCCTTCAGAATCAGAGAGTGAGAAGCACGGTTCTTCCAGGAGCTGGGTTTCGTTATACCCGGGTGCATTGGAAAAAACGCGGTATTGAGAAATATCTGCTTCTAAAACCAAAACGGAGCTACCTAACAGAACGGTCTTCAATGTGTGCATTCAACTTACGGAGTTAAACTGATGTGTTTTTGCAGGAGTTTCTACACTTTTTTTTTGAAGAAGTGGAAAACGCATTTTCCCAGCCAAATCCAGGCAT
Organism: Callithrix jacchus; assembly: GCF_049354715.1. Classification (NCBI taxonomy): domain Eukaryota; kingdom Metazoa; phylum Chordata; class Mammalia; order Primates; family Cebidae; genus Callithrix; species Callithrix jacchus. The sequence goes on along the minus strand of NC_133525.1, from coordinate 12,841,677 downwards.
TCAAGAAATAGCTGGAAATCTCCGTCTAAAACACAAAAAGAACGTATCTTGCAAACTGATCTGCTGGGTGTTCGCTCAGCTAAGAGAGTTGAATCCGCCTTCCGAATCAGGGAGTGAGAAGCACGGTTCTTCCAGGAGCTTGGTTTTGTTATACCCGGGTGAATTGGAACAAACCCGGTATTGAGAAATATCTGCTTCTAAAACCAAAACGGAGCTACCTAACAGAACGGTCTTCAATGTGTGCATTCAACTTACGGAGTTAAACTGATGTGTGTTTGCAGGAGTTTCTAAACCCTTTCTGTGAAGAAGTGGAAAACGCATTTTCCCAGCGAAATCCAGGCATTAAAGCAATAGCTGGAAATCTCCGTCTAAAACAAAAAAAGAACGTATCTTGCAAACTGCTCTGCTGGGTGTTCGCTCAGCTAAGGGAGTTGAATCCGCCTTCAGAATCAGAGAGTGAGAAGCACGTTTCGTCCAGGAGCTGCGTTTCGTTATACCCGGTTGAAATGGAAGAAACGCTGTATTGAGAAATATCTGCTTCTAAAACCAAAACGGAGCTACCTAACAAAGCGGTCTTCAATGTGTGCATTCAACTTACGGAGTTAAACTGATGTGTGTTTGCAGGAGTTTCTAAACCCTTTCTGTGAAGAAGTGGAAAACGCATTTTCCCAGCCAAATCCAGGCATTCAAGAAATAGCTGGAAATCTTCGTCTAAAACACAAAAAGAACGTATCTTGCAAACTGTTCGCTCAGCTAAGGAAGTTGAATCCGCCTTCAGAATCAGAGAGTGAGAAGCACGGTTCTTCCAGGAGCTGGGTTTCGTTATAACCGGGTGAATTGGTGCAAACGCAATATTGAGAAATATCTGCTTCTAAATCCAAAACGGAGCTACCTAACAGAACGGTCTTCAACGTATGCATTCAACTTACGGAGTTAAACTGATGTGTGTTTGCAGGAGTTTCTAAACCCTTTCTGTGAAGAAGTGGAAGACGCATTTTTTCAGCCAAATCCAGGCATTCAAGAAATAGCTGGAAATCTCCGTCTAAAACACAAAAAGAACGTATCTTGCAAACTGCTCTGCTGGATGTTCGCTCAGCTAAGGGAGTTAAATCGGCGTTCAGAATCAGAGAGTGAGAAGCACGGTTCTTCCAGGAGCTGGGTTTCGTTATACCCGGGTGCATTGGAAAAAACGCGGTAATGAGAAATATTTGCTTCTAAAACCAAAACGGAGCTACCTAACAGAACGGTCTTCAATGTGTGCATTCAACTTACGGAGTTAAACTGATGTGTGTTTGCAGGAGTTTCTACACTTTTTCTTAGAAGAAGTGCAAAACGCATTTTCCCAGCCAAATCCAGGCATTCAAGAAATAGCTGGAAATCTCCGTCTAAAACACAAAAAGAACGTATCTTGCAAACTGATCTGCTGGGTGTTCGCTCAGCTAAGAGAGTTGAATCCGCCTTCCAAATCAGAGAGTGAGAAGCACGGTTCTTCCAGGAGCTTGGTTTCGTTATACATGGGTTAATTGGAACAAACCCGGTATTGAGGAATATCTGCTTCTAAAACCAAAACGGAGCTACCTAACAGAACGGTCTTCATTGTGTGCATTCAACTTACGGAGTTAAACTGATGTGTGTTTGCAGGAGTTTCTAAACCCTTTCTGTGAAGAAGTGGAAAACGCATTTTCCCAGCCAAATCCAGGCATTCAAGAAATAGCTGGAAATCTCCGTCTAAAACACAAAAAGAACGTATCTTGCAAACTGCTCTGCTGGGTGTTCGCTCAGCTAAGGGAGTTGAATCCGCCTTTAGAATCAGAGAGTGAGAAGCACGGTTCTTCCAGGAGCTGAATTTTCTTATACCCGGGTGAATTGGTACAAACGCGGTATTGAGAAATATCTGCTTCTAAAACCAAAACGGAGCTACCTAACAGAACGGTCTTCAATGTGTGCATTTAACTTACGGAGTTAAACTGATGTGTGTTTGCAGGAGTTTCTAAACCCTTTCTGTGAAGAAGTGGAAAACGCATTTTCCCAGCCAAATCCAGGCATTCAAGAAATAGCTGGAAATCTCCGTCTAAAACACAAAAAGAACGTATCTTGCAAACTGCTCTGCTGGGTGTTCGCTCAGCTAAGGGAGTTGAATCCGCCTTCAGAATTAGACAGTGAGAAGCACGGTTCTTCCAGGAGCTGCGTTTCGTTATACCCGGGTGCATTGGAACAAACGCGGTATTGAGAAATATCTGCTTCTAAAACGAAAACGGAGCTACCTAACAGAACGGTCTTCAATGTGTACATTCAACTTACGGAGTTAAACTGATGTGTGTTTGCAGGAGTTTCTAAACCCTTTCTCTGAAGAAGTGGAGAACGCATTTTCCCAGCCAAATGCAGGCATTCAAGAAATAGCAGGAAATCTCCGTCTAAAACACAAAAAGAACGTATCTTGCAAACTGTTCGCTCAGCTAAGGGAGTTGAATCCGCCTTCAGAATCAGAGAGTGAGAAGCACGGTTCTTCCAGGAGCTGGGTTTCGTTATACCCGGGTGAATTGGAACAAACAAGTTATTGAGAAATATCAGCTTCTAAAACCAAAACGGAGCTACCTAACAGAACGGTCTTCAATGTGTGCATTCAACCTACAAAGTTAAACTGATGTGTGTTTGCAGGAGTTTCTAAACCCTTTCTGTGAAGAAGTGGAAGACGCATTTTTTCAGCCAAATCCAGGCATTCAAGAAATAGCTGGAAATCTTCGTCTAAAACACAAAAAGAACGTATCTTGCCAACTGCTCTGCTGGGTGTTCGCTCAGCTAAGGGAGTTGAATCCGCCTTCAGAATCAGAGAGTGAGAAGCACGGTTCTTCCAGGAGCTGGGTTTCGTTATACCCGGGTGCATTGGAAAAAACGCGGTATTGAGAAATATCTGCTTCTAAAACCAAAACGGAGCTACCTAACAGAACGGTCTTCAACGTATGCATTCAACTTACGGAGTTAAACTGATGTGTGTTTGCAGGAGTTTCTAAACCCTTTCTGTGAAGAAGTGGAAAACGCATTTTCCCAACCAAATGCAGGCATTCAAGATATAGCTGGAAATCTCCGTCTAAAATACAAAAAGAACGTATCTTGTAAACTGCTCTGCTGGGTGTTCGCTCAGCTAAGGGAGTTAAATCGGCGTTCAGAATCAGAGAGTGAGAAGCACGGTTCTTCCAGGAGCTGGGTTTCGTTATACCCGGGTGCATTGGAAAAAACGCTTTATTGAGAAATATCTGCTTCTAAAACCAAAACGGAGCTACCTAACAGAACGGTCTTCAATGTGTGCATTCAACTTACGGAGTTAAACTGATGTGTGTTTGCAGGAGTTTCTACACTTTTTCTTTGAAGAAGTGCAAAACGCATTTTCCCAGCCAAATCCAGGCATTCAAGAAATAGCTGGAAATCTCCGTCTAAAACACAAAAAGAACGTATCTTGCAAACTGATCTGCTGGGTGTTCGCTCAGCTAAGAGAGTTGAATCCGCCTTCAGAATCAGAGAGTGAGAAGCACGGTTCTTCCAGGAGCTGCGTTTCGTTATACCCGGGTGCATTGGAACAAACGCGGTATTGAGAAATATCTGCTTCTAAAACCAAAACGGAGCTACCTAACAGAACGGTCTTCAATGTGTGCATTCAACTTACGGAGTTAAACTGATGTGTGTTTGCAGGAGTTTCTAAACCCTTTCTGTGAAGAAGTGGAAAACGCATTTTCCCAGCCAAATCCAGGCATTCAAGAAATAGCTGGAAATCTCCATCTAAAATACAAAAAGAACGTATCTTGTAAACTCCTCTGCTGGGTCTTCGCTCAGCTAATGGAGTTTAATCCGCCTTCAGAATCAGAGTGTGAGAAGCACGGTCCTTCCAGGAGCTGTGTTTCGTTATAACCGGGTGAATTGGTGCAAACGCAATATTGAGAAATATCTGCTTCTAAAACCAAAACGGAGCTACCTAACAGAACGGTCTGTAATGTGTGCATTCAACTTACGGAGTTAAACTGATGTGTGTTTGCAGGAGTTTCTAAACCCTTTCTGTGAAGAAGTGGAAAACGCATTTTCCCAACCAAATGCAGGCATTCAAGATAGCTGGAAATCTCCGTCTAAAATACAAAAAGGACGTATCATGCAAACTGCTCTGCTGGGTGTTCGCTCAGCTAAGGGAGTTGAATCCGCCTTCAGAATCAGAGTGAGAAGCACGGTTCTTCCAGGAGCTGGGTTTCGTTATACCCGGGTGCATTGGAACAAACGCGGTATTGAGAAATATCTGCTTCTAAAACCAAAACGGAGCTACCTAACAGAACGGTCTTCAATGTGTGCCTTCAGCTTACGGAGTTAAACTGATGTGTGTTTGCAGGAGTTTCTACACTTTTTCTTTGAAGAAGTGCAAAACGCCTTTTCCCAGCCAAATCCAGGCATTCAAGAAATAGCTGGAAATCTCCGTCTAAAACACAAAAAGAACGTATCTTGCAAACTGATCTGCTGGGTGTTCGCTCAGCTAAGAGAGTTGAATCCGCCTTCCGAATCAGGGAGTGAGAAGCACGGTTCTTCCAGGAGCTTGGTTTCGTTATACCTGGGTGAATTGGAACAAACCCGGTATTGAGAAATATCTGCTTCTAAAACCAAAACGGAGCTACCTAACAGAACGGTCTTCAATGTGTGCATTCAACTTACGGAGTTTAACTGATGTGTGTTTGCAGGAGTTTCTAAACCCTTTCTGTGAAGAAGTGGAAAACGCAATTTCCCAGCGAAATCCAGGCATTCAAGAAATAGCTGGAAATCTCCGTCTAAAACACAAAAAGAACGTATCTTGCAAACTGCTCTGCTGGGTGTTCGCTCAGCTAAGGGAGTTGAATCCGCCTTCAGAATCAGAGAGTGAGAAGCACGGTTCTTGCAGGAACTGGGTTTCGTTATACCCGGGTGCATTGGAACAAACGCGGTTTTGAGAAATATATGCTTCTAAAACCAAAACGGAGCTACCTAACAGAACGGTCTTCAATGTGTGCATTCAACTTACGGAGTTAAACTGATGTGTGTTTGCAGGAGTTTCTAAACCCTTTCTGTGAAGAAGTGGAAAACGCATTTTCCCAACCAAATGCAGGCATTCAAGAAATAGCTGGAAATCTCCGTCTAAAATACAAAAAGAACGTATCTTGTAAACTGCTCTGCTGGGTGTTCGCTCAGCTAAGGGAGTTGAATCCGCCTTCAGAATCAGAGAGTGAGAAGCACGGTTCTTCCAGGAGCTGTGTTTCTTTATACCCGGGTGAATGGGTACAATCCCAATATTTAGAAATATCTGCTTCTAAAACCAAAACGGAGCTACCTAACAGAATGGTCTTCAATGTGTACATTCAACTTACGTAGTTAAACTGATGTGTGTTTGCAGGAGTTTCTAAACCCTTTCTCTGAAGAAGTGGAGAACGCATTTTCCCAGCCAAATGCAGGCATTCAAGAAATAGCAGGAAATCTCCGTCTAAAACACAAAAAGAACGTATCTTGCAAACTGTTCGCTCAGCTAAGGGAGTTGAATCCGCCTTCAGAATCAGAGAGTGAGAAGCACGGTTCTTCCAGGAGCTGGGTTTCGTTATACCCGGGTGAATGGGTGCAAACGCGATATTGAGAAATATCAGCTTCTAAAACCAAAACGGAGCTACCTAACAGAACTGTCTTCAATGTGTGCATTCAACCTACAAAGTTAAACTGATGTGTGTTTGCAGGAGTTTCTAAACCCTTTCTGTGAAGAAGTGGAAGACGCATTTTTTCAGCCAAATCCAGGCATTCAAGAAATATCTGGAAATCTCCGTCTAAAACACAAAAAGAACGTATCTTGCAAACTGCTCTGCTGGGTGTTCGCTCAGCTAAGGGAGTTAAATCGGCGTTCAGAATCAGAGAGTGAGAAACACGGTTCTTCCAGGAGCTGGGTTTCGTTATACCCGGGTGAATTGGAACAAACGCGGTATTGAGAAATATCTGCTTCTAAAACCAAAACGGAGCTACCTAACAGAACGGTCTTCAATGTGTGCATTCAAATTACGGAGTTAAACTGATGTGTGTTTGCAGGAGTTTCTACACTTTTTCTTTGAAGAAGTGCAAAACGCATTTTCCCAGCCAAATCCAGGCATTCAAGAAATAGCTGGAAATCTCCGCCTAAAACACAAAAAGAACGTATCTTGCAAACTGATCTGCTGGGTGTTCGCTCAGCTAAGAGAGTTGAATCCGCCTTCAGAATCAGAGAGTGAGAAGCACGGTTCTTCCAGGAGCTTGGTTTCGTTATACCCGGGTGAATTGGAACAAACCCCGTATTGAGAAATATCTGCTTCTAAAACCAAAACGGAGCTACCTAACAGAACGGTCTTCAATGTGTGCATTCAACTTACGGAGTTAAACTGATGTGTGTTTGCAGGAGTTTCTAAACCCTTTCTGTGAAGAAGTGGAAAACGCATTTTCCCAGCCAAATCCAGGCATTCAAGAAATAGCTGGAAATCTCCGTCTAAAACACAAAAAGAACGTATCTTGCAAACTGATCTGCTGGGTGTTCGCTCAGCTAAGAGAGTTGAATCCGCCTTCCGAATCAGGGAGTGAGAAGCACGGTTCTTCCAGGAGCTTGGTTTTGTTATACCCGGGTGAATTGGAACAAACCCGGTATTGAGAAATATCTGCTTCTAAAACCAAAACGGAGCTACCTAACAGAACGGTCTTCAATGTGTGCATTCAACTTACGGAGTTAAACTGATGTGTGTTTGCAGGAGTTTCTAAACCCTTTCTGTGAAGAAGTGGAAAACGCATTTTCCCAGCGAAATCCAGGCATTAAAGCAATAGCTGGAAATCTCCGTCTAAAACAAAAAAAGAACGTATCTTGCAAACTGCTCTGCTGGGTGTTCGCTCAGCTAAGGGAGTTGAATCCGCCTTCAGAATCAGAGAGTGAGAAGCACGTTTCGTCCAGGAGCTGCGTTTCGTTATACCCGGTTGAAATGGAAGAAACGCTGTATTGAGAAATATCTGCTTCTAAAACCAAAACGGAGCTACCTAACAAAGCGGTCTTCAATGTGTGCATTCAACTTACGGAGTTAAACTGATGTGTGTTTGCAGGAGTTTCTAAACCCTTTCTGTGAAGAAGTGGAAAACGCATTTTCCCAGCCAAATCCAGGCATTCAAGAAATAGCTGGAAATCTTCGTCTAAAACACAAAAAGAACGTATCTTGCAAACTGTTCGCTCAGCTAAGGAAGTTGAATCCGCCTTCAGAATCAGACAGTGAGAAGCACGGTTCTTCCAGGAGCTTTGTTTCGTTATAACCGGGTGAATTGGTGCAAACGCAATATTGAGAAATATCTGCTTCTAAATCCAAAACGGAGCTACCTAACAGAACGGTCTTCAACGTATGCATTCAACTTACGGAGTTAAACTGATGTGTGTTTGCAGGAGTTTCTAAACCCTTTCTGTGAAGAAGTGGAAGACGCATTTTTTCAGCCAAATCCAGGCATTCAAGAAATAGCTGGAAATCTCCGTCTAAAACACAAAAAGAACGTATCTTGCAAACTGCTCTGCTGGGTGTTCGCTCAGCTAAGGGAGTTGAATCCGCCTTCAGAATCAGACAGTGAGAAGCACGGTTCTTCCAGGAGCTGCGTTTCGTTATACCCGGGTGCATTGGAACAAACGCGGTATTGAGAAATATCTGCTTCTAAAACGAAAACGGAGCTACCTAACAGAACGGTCTTCAATGTGTACATTCAACTTACGGAGTTAAACTGATGTGTGTTTGCAGGAGTTTCTAAACCCTTTCTCTGAAGAAGTGGAGAACGCATTTTCCCAGCCAAATGCAGGCATTCAAGAAATAGCAGGAAATCTCCGTCTAAAACACAAAAAGAACGTATCTTGCAAACTGTTCGCTCAGCTAAGGGAGTTGAATCCGCCTTCAGAATCAGAGAGTGAGAAGCACGGTTCTTCCAGGAGCTGGGTTTCGTTATACCCGGGTGAATTGGAACAAACAAGTTATTGAGAAATATCAGCTTCTAAAACCAAAACGGAGCTACCTAACAGAACGGTCTTCAATGTGTGCATTCAACCTACAAAGTTAAACTGATGTGTGTTTGCAGGAGTTTCTAAACCCTTTCTGTGAAGAAGTGGAAGACGCATTTTTTCAGCCAAATCCAGGCATTCAAGAAATAGCTGGAAATCTTCGTCTAAAACACAAAAAGAACGTATCTTGCCAACTGCTCTGCTGGGTGTTCGCTCAGCTAAGGGAGTTGAATCCGCCTTCAGAATCAGAGAGTGAGAAGCACGGTTCTTCCAGGAGCTGGGTTTCGTTATACCCGGGTGCATTGGAAAAAACGCTTTATTGAGAAATATCTGCTTCTAAAACCAAAACGGAGCTACCTAACAGAACGGTCTTCAATGTGTGCATTCAACTTACGGAGTTAAACTGATGTGTGTTTGCAGGAGTTTCTACACTTTTTCTTTGAAGAAGTGCAAAACGCATTTTCCCAGCCAAATCCAGGCATTCAAGAAATAGCTGGAAATCTCCGTCTAAAACACAAAAAGAACGTATCTTGCAAACTGATCTGCTGGGTGTTCGCTCAGCTAAGAGAGTTGAATCCGCCTTCAGAATCAGAGAGTGAGAAGCACGGTTCTTCCAGGAGCTGCGTTTCGTTATACCCGGGTGCATTGGAACAAACGCGGTATTGAGAAATATCTGCTTCTAAAACCAAAACGGAGCTACCTAACAGAACGGTCTTCAATGTGTGCATTCAACTTACGGAGTTAAACTGATGTGTGTTTGCAGGAGTTTCTAAACCCTTTCTGTGAAGAAGTGGAAAACGCATTTTCCCAGCCAAATCCAGGCATTCAAGAAATAGCTGGAAATCTCCATCTAAAATACAAAAAGAACGTATCTTGTAAACTCCTCTGCTGGGTCTTCGCTCAGCTAATGGAGTTTAATCCGCCTTCAGAATCAGAGTGTGAGAAGCACGGTTCTTCCAGGAGCTGTGTTTCGTTATAACCGGGTGAATTGGTGCAAACGCAATATTGAGAAATATCTGCTTCTAAAACCAAAACGGAGCTACCTAACAGAACGGTCTGTAATGTGTGCATTCAACTTACGGAGTTAAACTGATGTGTGTTTGCAGGAGTTTCTAAACCCTTTCTGTGAACAAGTGGAAAACGCATTTTCCCAACCAAATGCAGGCATTCAAGATAGCTGGAAATCTCCGTCTAAAATACAAAAAGGACGTATCATGCAAACTGCTCTGCTGGGTGTTCGCTCAGCTAAGGGAGTTGAATCCGCCTTCAGAATCAGAGTGAGAAGCACGGTTCTTCCAGGAGCTGGGTTTCGTTATACCCGGGTGCATTGGAACAAACGCGGTATTGAGAAATATCTGCTTCTAAAACCAAAACGGAGCTACCTAACAGAACGGTCTTCAATGTGTGCCTTCAGCTTACGGAGTTAAACTGATGTGTGTTTGCAGGAGTTTCTACACTTTTTCTTTGAAGAAGTGCAAAACGCCTTTTCCCAGCCAAATCCAGGCATTCAAGAAATAGCTGGAAATCTCCGTCTAAAACACAAAAAGAACGTATCTTGCAAACTGATCTGCTGGGTGTTCGCTCAGCTAAGAGAGTTGAATCCGCCTTCCGAATCAGGGAGTGAGAAGCACGGTTCTTCCAGGAGCTTGGTTTCGTTATACCTGGGTGAATTGGAACAAACCCGGTATTGAGAAATATCTGCTTCTAAAACCAAAACGGAGCTACCTAACAGAACGGTCTTCAATGTGTGCATTCAACTTACGGAGTTTAACTGATGTGTGTTTGCAGGAGTTTCTAAACCCTTTCTGTGAAGAAGTGGAAAACGCAATTTCCCAGCGAAATCCAGGCATTCAAGAAATAGCTGGAAATCTCCGTCTAAAACACAAAAAGAACGTATCTTGCAAACTGCTCTGCTGGGTGTTCGCTCAGCTAAGGGAGTTGAATCCGCCTTCAGAATCAGAGAGTGAGAAGCACGGTTCTTGCAGGAACTGGGTTTCGTTATACCCGGGTGCATTGGAACAAACGCGGTTTTGAGAAATATATGCTTCTAAAACCAAAACGGAGCTACCTAACAGAACGGTCTTCAATGTGTGCATTCAACTTACGGAGTTAAACTGATGTGTGTTTGCAGGAGTTTCTAAACCCTTTCTGTGAAGAAGTGGAAAACGCATTTTCCCAACCAAATGCAGGCATTCAAGAAATAGCTGGAAATCTCCGTCTAAAATACAAAAAGAACGTATCTTGTAAACTGCTCTGCTGGGTGTTCGCTCAGCTAAGGGAGTTGAATCCGCCTTCAGAATCAGAGAGTGAGAAGCACGGTTCTTCCAGGAGCTGTGTTTCTTTATACCCGGGTGAATGGGTACAATCCCAATATTTAGAAATATCTGCTTCTAAAACCAAAACGGAGCTACCTAACAGAACGGTCTTCAATGTGTACATTCAACTTACGTAGTTAAACTGATGTGTGTTTGCAGGAGTTTCTAAACCCTTTCTCTGAAGAAGTGGAGAACGCATTTTCCCAGCCAAATGCAGGCATTCAAGAAATAGCAGGAAATCTCCGTCTAAAACACAAAAAGAACGTATCTTGCAAACTGTTCGCTCAGCTAAGGGAGTTGAATCCGCCTTCAGAATCAGAGAGTGAGAAGCACGGTTCTTCCAGGAGCTGGGTTTCGTTATACCCGGGTGAATGGGTGCAAACGCGATATTGAGAAATATCAGCTTCTAAAACCAAAACGGAGCTACCTAACAGAACTGTCTTCAATGTGTGCATTCAACCTACAAAGTTAAACTGATGTGTGTTTGCAGGAGTTTCTAAACCCTTTCTGTGAAGAAGTGGAAGACGCATTTTTTCAGCCAAATCCAGGCATTCAAGAAATATCTGGAAATCTCCGTCTAAAACACAAAAAGAACGTATCTTGCAAACTGCTCTGCTGGGTGTTCGCTCAGCTAAGGGAGTTAAATCGGCGTTCAGAATCAGAGAGTGAGAAACACGGTTCTTCCAGGAGCTGGGTTTCGTTATACCCGGGTGAATTGGAACAAACGCGGTATTGAGAAATATCTGCTTCTAAAACCAAAACGGAGCTACCTAACAGAACGGTCTTCAATGTGTGCATTCAAATTACGGAGTTAAACTGATGTGTGTTTGCAGGAGTTTCTACACTTTTTCTTTGAAGAAGTGCAAAACGCATTTTCCCAGCCAAATCCAGGCATTCAAGAAATAGCTGGAAATCTCCGCCTAAAACACAAAAAGAACGTATCTTGCAAACTGATCTGCTGGGTGTTCGCTCAGCTAAGAGAGTTGAATCCGCCTTCCAAATCAGAGAGTGAGAAGCACGGTTCTTCCAGGAGCTTGGTTTCGTTATACCCGGGTGAATTGGAACAAACCCCGTATTGAGAAATATCTGCTTCTAAAACCAAAACGGAGCTACCTAACAGAACGGTCTTCAATGTGTGCATTCAACTTACGGAGTTAAACTGATGTGTGTTTGCAGGAGTTTCTAAACCCTTTCTGTGAAGAAGTGGAAAACGCATTTTCCCAGCCAAATCCAGGCATTCAAGAAATAGCTGGAAATCTCCGTCTAAAACACAAAAAGAACGTATCTTGCAAACTGCTCTGCTGGGTGTTCGCTCAGCTAAGGGAGTTGAATCCGCCTTCAGAATCAGAGAGTGAGAAGCACGGTTCTTCCAGGAGCTGGGTTTCGTTATACCCGGGTGCATTGGAAAAAACGCGGTATTGAGAAATATCTGCTTCTAAAACCAAAACGGAGCTACCTAACAGAACGGTCTTCAATGTGTGCATTCAACTTACGGAGTTAAACTGATGTGTTTTTGCAGGAGTTTCTACACTTTTTTTTTGAAGAAGTGGAAAACGCATTTTCCCAGCCAAATCCAGGCATTCAAGAAATAGCTGGAAATCTCCGTCTAAAACACAAAAAGAACGTATCTTGCAAACTGATCTGCTGGGTGTTCGCTCAGCTAAGAGAGTTGAATCCGCCTTCCGAATCAGGGAGTGAGAAGCACGGTTCTTCCAGGAGCTTGGTTTTGTTATACCCGGGTGAATTGGAACAAACCCGGTATTGAGAAATATCTGCTTCTAAAACCAAAACGGAGCTACCTAACAGAACGGTCTTCAATGTGTGCATTCAACTTACGGAGTTAAACTGATGTGTGTTTGCAGGAGTTTCTAAACCCTTTCTGTGAAGAAGTGGAAAACGCATTTTCCCAGCGAAATCCAGGCATTAAAGCAATAGCTGGAAATCTCCGTCTAAAACAAAAAAAGAACGTATCTTGCAAACTGCTCTGCTGGGTGTTCGCTCAGCTAAGGGAGTTGAATCCGCCTTCAGAATCAGAGAGTGAGAAGCACGTTTCGTCCAGGAGCTGCGTTTCGTTATACCCGGTTGAAATGGAAGAAACGCTGTATTGAGAAATATCTGCTTCTAAAACCAAAACGGAGCTACCTAACAAAGCGGTCTTCAATGTGTGCATTCAACTTACGGAGTTAAACTGATGTGTGTTTGCAGGAGTTTCTAAACCCTTTCTGTGAAGAAGTGGAAAACGCATTTTCCCAGCCAAATCCAGGCATTCAAGAAATAGCTGGAAATCTTCGTCTAAAACACAAAAAGAACGTATCTTGCAAACTGTTCGCTCAGCTAAGGAAGTTGAATCCGCCTTCAGAATCAGACAGTGAGAAGCACGGTTCTTCCAGGAGCTTTGTTTCGTTATAACCGGGTGAATTGGTGCAAACGCAATATTGAGAAATATCTGCTTCTAAATCCAAAACGGAGCTACCTAACAGAACGGTCTTCAACGTATGCATTCAACTTACGGAGTTAAACTGATGTGTGTTTGCAGGAGTTTCTAAACCCTTTCTGTGAAGAAGTGGAAGACGCATTTTTTCAGCCAAATCCAGGCATTCAAGAAATAGCTGGAAATCTCCGTCTAAAACACAAAAAGAACGTATCTTGCAAACTGCTCTGCTGGATGTTCGCTCAGCTAAGGGAGTTAAATCGGCGTTCAGAATCAGAGAGTGAGAAGCACGGTTCTTCCAGGAGCTGGGTTTCGTTATACCCGGGTGCATTGGAAAAAACGCGGTAATGAGAAATATTTGCTTCTAAAACCAAAACGGAGCTACCTAACAGAACGGTCTTCAATGTGTGCATTCAACTTACGGAGTTAAACTGATGTGTGTTTGCAGGAGTTTCTACACTTTTTCTTAGAAGAAGTGCAAAACGCATTTTCCCAGCCAAATCCAGGCATTCAAGAAATAGCTGGAAATCTCCGTCTAAAACACAAAAAGAACGTATCTTGCAAACTGATCTGCTGGGTGTTCGCTCAGCTAAGAGAGTTGAATCCGCCTTCCAAATCAGAGAGTGAGAAGCACGGTTCTTCCAGGAGCTTGGTTTCGTTATACATGGGTTAATTGGAACAAACCCGGTATTGAGGAATATCTGCTTCTAAAACCAAAACGGAGCTACCTAACAGAACGGTCTTCATTGTGTGCATTCAACTTACGGAGTTAAACTGATGTGTGTTTGCAGGAGTTTCTAAACCCTTTCTGTGAAGAAGTGGAAAACGCATTTTCCCAGCCAAATCCAGGCATTCAAGAAATAGCTGGAAATCTCCGTCTAAAACACAAAAAGAACGTATCTTGCAAACTGCTCTGCTGGGTGTTCGCTCAGCTAAGGGAGTTGAATCCGCCTTTAGAATCAGAGAGTGAGAAGCACGGTTCTTCCAGGAGCTGAATTTTCTTATACCCGGGTGAATTGGTACAAACGCGGTATTGAGAAATATCTGCTTCTAAAACCAAAACGGAGCTACCTAACAGAACGGTCTTCAATGTGTGCATTTAACTTACGGAGTTAAACTGATGTGTGTTTGCAGGAGTTTCTAAACCCTTTCTGTGAAGAAGTGGAAAACGCATTTTCCCAGCCAAATCCAGGCATTCAAGAAATAGCTGGAAATCTCCGTCTAAAACACAAAAAGAACGTATCTTGCAAACTGCTCTGCTGGGTGTTCGCTCAGCTAAGGGAGTTGAATCCGCCTTCAGAATCAGACAGTGAGAAGCACGGTTCTTCCAGGAGCTGCGTTTCGTTATACCCGGGTGCATTGGAACAAACGCGGTATTGAGAAATATCTGCTTCTAAAACGAAAACGGAGCTACCTAACAGAACGGTCTTCAATGTGTACATTCAACTTACAAAGTTAAACTGATGTGTGTTTGCAGGAGTTTCTAAACCCTTTCTCTGAAGAAGTGGAGAACGCATTTTCCCAGCCAAATGCAGGCATTCAAGAAATAGCAGGAAATCTCCGTCTAAAACACAAAAAGAACGTATCTTGCAAACTGTTCGCTCAGCTAAGGGAGTTGAATCCGCCTTCAGAATCAGAGAGTGAGAAGCACGGTTCTTCCAGGAGCTGGGTTTCGTTATACCCGGGTGAATTGGAACAAACAAGTTATTGAGAAATATCAGCTTCTAAAACCAAAACGGAGCTACCTAACAGAACGGTCTTCAATGTGTGCATTCAACCTACAAAGTTAAACTGATGTGTGTTTGCAGGAGTTTCTAAACCCTTTCTGTGAAGAAGTGGAAGACGCATTTTTTCAGCCAAATCCAGGCATTCAAGAAATAGCTGGAAATCTTCGTCTAAAACACAAAAAGAACGTATCTTGCCAACTGCTCTGCTGGGTGTTCGCTCAGCTAAGGGAGTTGAATCCGCCTTCAGAATCAGAGAGTGAGAAGCACGGTTCTTCCAGGAGCTGGGTTTCGTTATACCCGGGTGCATTGGAAAAAACGCGGTATTGAGAAATATCTGCTTCTAAAACCAAAACGGAGCTACCTAACAGAACGGTCTTCAACGTATGCATTCAACTTACGGAGTTAAACTGATGTGTGTTTGCAGGAGTTTCTAAACCCTTTCTGTGAAGAAGTGGAAAACGCATTTTCCCAACCAAATGCAGGCATTCAAGATATAGCTGGAAATCTCCGTCTAAAATACAAAAAGAACGTATCTTGTAAACTGCTCTGCTGGGTGTTCGCTCAGCTAAGGGAGTTAAATCGGCGTTCAGAATCAGAGAGTGAGAAGCACGGTTCTTCCAGGAGCTGGGTTTCGTTATACCCGGGTGCATTGGAAAAAACGCTTTATTGAGAAATATCTGCTTCTAAAACCAAAACGGAGCTACCTAACAGAACGGTCTTCAATGTGTGCATTCAACTTACGGAGTTAAACTGATGTGTGTTTGCAGGAGTTTCTACACTTTTTCTTTGAAGAAGTGCAAAACGCATTTTCCCAGCCAAATCCAGGCATTCAAGAAATAGCTGGAAATCTCCGTCTAAAACACAAAAAGAACGTATCTTGCAAACTGATCTGCTGGGTGTTCGCTCAGCTAAGAGAGTTGAATCCGCCTTCCGAATCAGGGAGTGAGAAGCACGGTTCTTCCAGGAGCTTGGTTTCGTTATACCTGGGTGAATTGGAACAAACCCGGTATTGAGAAATATCTGCTTCTAAAACCAAAACGGAGCTACCTAACAGAACGGTCTTCAATGTGTGCATTCAACTTACGGAGTTAAACTGATGTGTGTTTGCAGGAGTTTCTAAATTCTTTCTGTGAAGAAGTGGAAAACGCATTTTCCCAGCGAAATCCAGGCATTCAAGCAATAGCTGGAAATCTCCGTCTAAAACAAAAAAAGAACGTATCTTGCAAACTGCTCTGCTGGGTGTTCGCTCAGCTAAGGGAGTTGAATCCGCCTTCAGAATCAGAGAGTGAGAAGCACGGTTCTTCCAGGAGGTGGGTTTTGTTATACCCGGGTGCATTGGAACAAACGCGGTATTGAGAAATATCTGCTTCTAAAACCAAAACGGAGCTACCTAACAGAACGGTCTTCAATGTGTGCATTCAACTTACGGAGTTAAGCTGATGTGTGTTTGCAGGAGTTTCTAAACCCTTTCTGTGAAGAAGTGGAAAACGCATTTTCCCAGCCAAATCCAGGCATTCAAGAAATAGCTGGAAATCTCCGTATAAAAAACAAAAAGAACGAATCTTGCAAACTGCTCTGCTGGGTGTTCGGTCAGCTAAGGGAGTTGAATCCGCCTTCAGAATCAGAGAGTGAGAAGCACGGTTCTTCCAGGAGCTGGGTTTCGTTATACCCGGGTGCATTGGAACAAACGCGGTATTGAGAAATATCTGCTTCTAAAACCAAAACGGAGCTACCTAACAGAACGGTCTTCAACGCGTGCATTCAACGTGTGGAGTTAAACTGATGTGTGTTTGCAGGAGTTTCTAAACCCTTTCTGTGAAAAAGTGAAAAACGCATTTTCCAGGCCAAATCAAGTCATTCAAGAAATAGATGGAAATCTCCGTCTAAAACACAAAAAGAACGTATTTTGAGAGCTGCTCTGCTGGGTATTCGCTCAGCTAAGGGAGTTGAATCCGCCTTCAGAATCAGAGAGTGAGAAGCACGGTTCTTCCAGGAGCTGGGTTTCGTTATACCCGGGTGAATTGGAACAAACGCGGTATTGAGAAATATCTGCTTCTAAAACCAAAACGGAGCTACCTAACAGAACGGTCTTCAATGTGTGCATTCAACTTACGGAGTTAAAGTGATGTGTGTTTGCAGGAGTTTCTAAACCCTTTCTGTGAAGAAGTGGAAAACGCATTTTCCCAGCCAAATCCAGGCATTCAAGAAATAGCTGGAAATCTCCGTCTAAAACACAAAAAGAACGTATCTTGCAAACTGCTCTGTTGGGTGTTCGCTCAGCTAAGGGCATTGAATCCGCCTTCAGAATCAGAGAGTGAGAAGCACGGTTCTTCCAGGAGCTGTGTTTCGTTATACCCGGGTGAATGGGTGCAAACGCGATATTGAGAAATATCTGGTTCTAAAACCAAAACGGAGCTACCTAACAGAACGGTCTTCAATGTATGCATTCAACTTACGGAGTTAAACTGATGTGTGTTTGCAGGAGTTTCTAAACCCTTTCTGTGAAGAAGTGGAAAACGCATTTTCCCAGCGAAATCCAGGCATTCAAGCAATAGCTGGAAATCTCCGTCTAAAACAAAAAAAGAACGTATCTTGCAAACTGCTCTGCTGGGTGTTCGCTCAGCTAAGGGAGTTGAATCCGCCTTCAGAATCAGAGAGTGAGAAGCACGTTTCGTCCAGGAGCTGCGTTTTGTTATACCCGGTTGAAATGGAAGAAACGCTGTATTGAGAAATATCTGCTTCTAAAACCAAAACGGAGCTACCTAACAAAGCGGTCTTCAATGTGTGCATTCAACTTACGGAGTTAAACTGATGTGTGTTTGCAGGAGTTTCTAAACCCTTTCTGTGAAGAAGTGGAAAACGCATTTTCCCAGCCAAATCCAGGCATTCAAGAAATAGCTGGAAATCTCCGTCTAAAACACAAAAAGAATGTATCTTGCAAACTGTTCGCTCAGCTAAGGGAGTTGAATCCGCCTTCAGAATCAGAGAGTGAGAAGCACGGTTCTTCCAGGAGCTGCGTTTCGTTATACCCGGGTGCATTGGAACAAACGCGGTATTGAGAAATATCTGCTTCTAAAACCAAAACGGAGCTACCTAACAGAACGGTCTTCAATGTGTGCATTCAACTTACGGAGTTAAACTGATGTGTGTTTGCAGGAGTTTCTAAACCCTTTCTGTGAAGAAGTGGAAAACGCATTTTCCCAGCCAAATCCAGGCATTCAAGAAATAGCTGGAAATCTCCGTCTAAAACACAAAAAGAATGTATCTTGCAAACTGTTCGCTCAGTTAAGGGAGTTGAATCCGCCTTCAGAATCAGAGAGTGAGAAGCACGGTTCTTCCAGGAGCTGCGTTTCGTTATACCCGGGTGCATTGGAACAAACGCGGTATTGAGAAATATCTGCTTCTAAAACCAAACGGAGCTACCTAACAGAACGGTCTTCAATGTGTGCATTCAACTTACGGAGTTAAACTGATGTGTGTTTGCAGGAGTTTCTAAACCCTTTCTGTGAAGAAGTGGAAAACGCATTTTCCCAGCCAAATCCAGGCATTCAAGAAATAGCTGGAAATCTCCATCTAAAATACAAAAAGAACGTATCTTGTAAACTCCTCTGCTGGGTCTTCGCTCAGCTAATGGAGTTTAATCCGCCTTCAGAATCAGAGTGTGAGAAGCACGGTTCTTCCAGGAGCTGTGTTTCGTTATAACCGGGTGAATTGGTGCAAACGCAATATTGAGAAATATCTGCTTCTAAAACCAAAACGGAGCTACCTAACAGAACGGTCTGTAATGTGTGCATTCAACTTACGGAGTTAAACTGATGTGTGTTTGCAGGAGTTTCTACACTTTTTCTTTGAAGAAGTGCAAAACGCCTTTTCCCAGCCAAATCCAGGCATTCAAGAAATAGCTGGAAATCTGCGTCTAAAACACAAAAAGAACGTATCTTGCAAACTGATCTGCTGGGTGTTCGCTCAGCTAAGAGAGTTGAATCCGCCTTCCGAATCAGGGAGTGAGAAGCATGGTTCTTCCAGGAGCTTGGTTTCGTTATACCTGGGTGAATTGGAACAAACCCGGTATTGAGAAATATCTGCTTCTAAAACCAAAACGGAGCTACCTAACAGAACGGTCTTCAATGTGTGCATTCAACTTACGGAGTTAAACTGATGTGTGTTTGCAGGAGTTTCTAAACCCTTTCTGTGAAGAAGTGGAAAACGCAATTTCCCAGCGAAATCCAGGCATTCAAGAAATAGCTGGAAATCTCCGTCTAAAACACAAAAAGAACGTATCTTGCAAACTGCTCTGGTGGGTGTTCGCTCAGCTAAGGGAGTTGAATCCGCCTTCAGAATCAGAGAGTGAGAAGCACGGTTCTTGCAGGAACTGGGTTTCGTTATACCCGGGTGCATTGGAACAAACGCGGTTTTGAGAAATATATGCTTCTAAAACCAAAACGGAGCTACCTAACAGAACGGTCTTCAATGTGTGCATTCAACTTACGGAGTTAAACTGATGTGTGTTTGCAGGAGTTTCTAAACCCTTTCTGTGAAGAAGTGGAAAACGCATTTTCCCAACCAAATGCAGGCATTCAAGAAATAGCTGGAAATCTCCGTCTAAAATACAAAAAGAACGTATCTTGTAAACTGCTCTGCTGGGTGTTCGCTCAGCTAAGGGAGTTGAATCCGCCTTCAGAATCAGAGAGTGAGAAGCACGGTTCTTCCAGGAGCTGTGTTTCTTTATACCCGGGTGAATGGGTACAATCCCAATATTTAGAAATATCTGCTTCTAAAACCAAAACGGAGCTACCTAACAGAACGGTCTTCAATGTGTACATTCAACTTACGTAGTT
The DNA here is from genome assembly GCF_049354715.1 of Callithrix jacchus. Taxonomy (NCBI): domain Eukaryota; kingdom Metazoa; phylum Chordata; class Mammalia; order Primates; family Cebidae; genus Callithrix; species Callithrix jacchus. The sequence continues at coordinate 12,822,337 of NC_133525.1, read as the reverse complement.
AAACTGATGTGTGTTTGCAGGAGTTTCTAAACCCTTTCTCTGAAGAAGTGGAGAACGCATTTTCCCAGCCAAATGCAGGCATTCAAGAAATAGCAGGAAATCTCCGTCTAAAACACAAAAAGAACGTATCTTGCAAACTGTTCGCTCAGCTAAGGGAGTTGAATCCGCCTTCAGAATCAGAGAGTGAGAAGCACGGTTCTTCCAGGAGCTGGGTTTCGTTATACCCGGGTGAATGGGTGCAAACGCGATATTGAGAAATATCAGCTTCTAAAACCAAAACGGAGCTACCTAACAGAACTGTCTTCAATGTGTGCATTCAACCTACAAAGTTAAACTGATGTGTGTTTGCAGGAGTTTCTAAACCCTTTCTGTGAAGAAGTGGAAGACGCATTTTTTCAGCCAAATCCAGGCATTCAAGAAATATCTGGAAATCTCCGTCTAAAACACAAAAAGAACGTATCTTGCAAACTGCTCTGCTGGGTGTTCGCTCAGCTAAGGGAGTTAAATCGGCGTTCAGAATCAGAGAGTGAGAAACACGGTTCTTCCAGGAGCTGGGTTTCGTTATACCCGGGTGAATTGGAACAAACGCGGTATTGAGAAATATCTGCTTCTAAAACCAAAACGGAGCTACCTAACAGAACGGTCTTCAATGTGTGCATTCAAATTACGGAGTTAAACTGATGTGTGTTTGCAGGAGTTTCTACACTTTTTCTTTGAAGAAGTGCAAAACGCATTTTCCCAGCCAAATCCAGGCATTCAAGAAATAGCTGGAAATCTCCGCCTAAAACACAAAAAGAACGTATCTTGCAAACTGATCTGCTGGGTGTTCGCTCAGCTAAGAGAGTTGAATCCGCCTTCCAAATCAGAGAGTGAGAAGCACGGTTCTTCCAGGAGCTTGGTTTCGTTATACCCGGGTGAATTGGAACAAACCCCGTATTGAGAAATATCTGCTTCTAAAACCAAAACGGAGCTACCTAACAGAACGGTCTTCAATGTGTGCATTCAACTTACGGAGTTAAACTGATGTGTGTTTGCAGGAGTTTCTAAACCCTTTCTGTGAAGAAGTGGAAAACGCATTTTCCCAGCCAAATCCAGGCATTCAAGAAATAGCTGGAAATCTCCGTCTAAAACACAAAAAGAACGTATCTTGCAAACTGCTCTGCTGGGTGTTCGCTCAGCTAAGGGAGTTGAATCCGCCTTCAGAATCAGAGAGTGAGAAGCACGGTTCTTCCAGGAGCTGGGTTTCGTTATACCCGGGTGCATTGGAAAAAACGCGGTATTGAGAAATATCTGCTTCTAAAACCAAAACGGAGCTACCTAACAGAACGGTCTTCAATGTGTGCATTCAACTTACGGAGTTAAACTGATGTGTTTTTGCAGGAGTTTCTACACTTTTTTTTTGAAGAAGTGGAAAACGCATTTTCCCAGCCAAATCCAGGCATTCAAGAAATAGCTGGAAATCTCCGTCTAAAACACAAAAAGAACGTATCTTGCAAACTGCTCTGCTGGGTGTTCGCTCAGCTAAGGGAGTTGAATCCGCCTTCAGAATCAGAGAGTGAGAAGCACGTTTCGTCCAGGAGCTGCGTTTCGTTATACCCGGTTGAAATGGAAGAAACGCTGTATTGAGAAATATCTGCTTCTAAAACCAAAACGGAGCTACCTAACAAAGCGGTCTTCAATGTGTGCATTCAACTTACGGAGTTAAACTGATGTGTGTTTGCAGGAGTTTCTAAACCCTTTCTGTGAAGAAGTGGAAGACGCATTTTCCCAGCCAAATCCAGGCATTCAAGAAATAGCTGGAAATCTTCGTCTAAAACACAAAATGAACGTATCTTGCAAACTGCTCTGCTGGGTGTTCGCTCAGCTAAGGGAGTTAAATCGGCGTTCAGAATCAGAGAGTGAGAAGCACGGTTCTTCCAGGAGCTGGGTTTCGTTATACCCGGGTGCATTGGAAAAAACGCGGTAATGAGAAATATTTGCTTCTAAAACCAAAACGGAGCTCCTAACAGAACGGTCTTCAATGTGTGCATTCAACTTACGGAGTTAAACTGATGTGTGTTTGCAGGAGTTTCTACACTTTTTCTTAGAAGAAGTGCAAAACGCATTTTCCCAGCCAAATCCAGGCATTCAAGAAATAGCTGGAAATCTCCGTCTAAAACACAAAAAGAACGTATCTTGCAAACTGATCTGCTGGGTGTTCGCTCAGCTAAGAGAGTTGAATCCGCCTTCCAAATCAGAGAGTGAGAAGCACGGTTCTTCCAGGAGCTTGGTTTCGTTATACATGGGTTAATTGGAACAAACCCGGTATTGAGGAATATCTGCTTCTAAAACCAAAACGGAGCTACCTAACAGAACGGTCTTCATTGTGTGCATTCAACTTACGGAGTTAAACTGATGTGTGTTTGCAGGAGTTTCTAAACCCTTTCTGTGAAGAAGTGGAAAACGCATTTTCCCAGCCAAATCCAGGCATTCAAGAAATAGCTGGAAATCTCCGTCTAAAACACAAAAAGAACGTATCTTGCAAACTGCTCTGTTGGGTGTTCGCTCAGCTAAGGGCATTGAATCCGCCTTCAGAATCAGAGAGTGAGAAGCACGGTTCTTCCAGGAGCTGTGTTTCGTTATACCCGGGTGAATGGGTGCAAACGCGATATTGAGAAATATCTGCTTCTAAAACCAAAACGGAGCTACCTAACAGAACGGTCTTCAATGTGTGCATTCAACTTACGGAGTTAAAGTGATGTGTGTTTGCAGGAGTTTCTAAACCCTTTCTGTGAAGAAGTGGAAAACGCATTTTCCCAGCCAAATCCAGGCATTCAAGAAATAGCTGGAAATCTCCGTCTAAAACACAAAAAGAACGTATCTTGCAAACTGCTCTGTTGGGTGTTCGCTCAGCTAAGGGCATTGAATCCGCCTTCAGAATCAGAGAGTGAGAAGCACGGTTCTTCCAGGAGCTGTGTTTCGTTATACCCGGGTGAATGGGTGCAAACGCGATATTGAGAAATATCTGCTTCTAAAACCAAAACGGAGCTACCTAACAGAACGGTCTTCAATGTATGCATTCAACTTACGGAGTTAAACTGATGTGTGTTTGCAGGAGTTTCTAAACCCTTTCTGTGAAGAAGTGGAAAACGCATTTTCCCAGCGAAATCCAGGCATTCAAGCAATAGCTGGAAATCTCCGTCTAAAACAAAAAAAGAACGTATCTTGCAAACTGCTCTGCTGGGTGTTCGCTCAGCTAAGGGAGTTGAATCCGCCTTCAGAATCAGAGAGTGAGAAGCACGTTTCGTCCAGGAGCTGCGTTTTGTTATACCCGGTTGAAATGGAAGAAACGCTGTATTGAGAAATATCTGCTTCTAAAACCAAAACGGAGCTACCTAACAAAGCGGTCTTCAATGTGTGCATTCAACTTACGGAGTTAAACTGATGTGTGTTTGCAGGAGTTTCTAAACCCTTTCTGTGAAGAAGTGGAAAACGCATTTTCCCAGCCAAATCCAGGCATTCAAGAAATAGCTGGAAATCTCCGTCTAAAACACAAAAAGAATGTATCTTGCAAACTGTTCGCTCAGCTAAGGGAGTTGAATCCGCCTTCAGAATCAGAGAGTGAGAAGCACGGTTCTTCCAGGAGCTGCGTTTCGTTATACCCGGGTGCATTGGAACAAACGCGGTATTGAGAAATATCTGCTTCTAAAACCAAAACGGAGCTACCTAACAGAACGGTCTTCAATGTGTGCATTCAACTTACGGAGTTAAACTGATGTGTGTTTGCAGGAGTTTCTAAACCCTTTCTGTGAAGAAGTGGAAAACGCATTTTCCCAGCCAAATCCAGGCATTCAAGAAATAGCTGGAAATCTCCGTCTAAAACACAAAAAGAATGTATCTTGCAAACTGTTCGCTCAGCTAAGGGAGTTGAATCCGCCTTCAGAATCAGAGAGTGAGAAGCACGGTTCTTCCAGGAGCTGCGTTTCGTTATACCCGGGTGCATTGGAACAAACGCGGTATTGAGAAATATCTGCTTCTAAAACCAAAACGGAGCTACCTAACAGAACGGTCTTCAATGTGTGCATTCAACTTACGGAGTTAAACTGATGTGTGTTTGCAGGAGTTTCTAAACCCTTTCTGTGAAGAAGTGGAAAACGCATTTTCCCAGCCAAATCCAGGCATTCAAGAAATAGCTGGAAATCTCCATCTAAAATACAAAAAGAACGTATCTTGTAAACTCCTCTGCTGGGTCTTCGCTCAGCTAATGGAGTTTAATCCGCCTTCAGAATCAGAGTGTGAGAAGCACGGTTCTTCCAGGAGCTGTGTTTCGTTATAACCGGGTGAATTGGTGCAAACGCAATATTGAGAAATATCTGCTTCTAAAACCAAAACGGAGCTACCTAACAGAACGGTCTGTAATGTGTGCATTCAACTTACGGAGTTAAACTGATGTGTGTTTGCAGGAGTTTCTAAACCCTTTCTGTGAAGAAGTGGAAAACGCATTTTCCCAACCAAATGCAGGCATACAAGATAGCTGGAAATCTCCGTCTAAAATACAAAAAGGACGTATCATGCAAACTGCTCTGCTGGGTGTTCGCTCAGCTAAGGGAGTTGAATCCGCCTTCAGAATCAGAGTGAGAAGCACGGTTCTTCCAGGAGCTTGGTTTCGTTATACCCGGGTGCATTGGAACAAACGCGGTATTGAGAAATATCTGCTTCTAAAACCAAAACGGAGCTACCTAACAGAACGGTCTTCAATGTGTGCCTTCAACTTACGGAGTTAAACTGATGTGTGTTTGCAGGAGTTTCTACACTTTTTCTTTGAAGAAGTGCAAAACGCCTTTTCCCAGCCAAATCCAGGCATTCAAGAAATAGCTGGAAATCTCCGTCTAAAACACAAAAAGAACGTATCTTGCAAACTGATCTGCTGGGTGTTCGCTCAGCTAAGAGAGTTGAATCCGCCTTCCGAATCAGGGAGTGAGAAGCACGGTTCTTCCAGGAGCTTGGTTTCGTTATACCTGGGTGAATTGGAACAAACCCGGTATTGAGAAATATCTGCTTCTAAAACCAAAACGGAGCTACCTAACAGAACGGTCTTCAATGTGTGCATTCAACTTACGGAGTTAAACTGATGTGTGTTTGCAGGAGTTTCTAAATTCTTTCTGTGAAGAAGTGGAAAACGCATTTTCCCAGCGAAATCCAGGCATTCAAGCAATAGCTGGAAATCTCCGTCTAAAACAAAAAAAGAACGTATCTTGCAAACTGCTCTGCTGGGTGTTCGCTCAGCTAAGGGAGTTGAATCCGCCTTCAGAATCAGAGAGTGAGAAGCACGGTTCTTCCAGGAGGTGGGTTTTGTTATACCCGGGTGCATTGGAACAAACGCGGTATTGAGAAATATCTGCTTCTAAAACCAAAACGGAGCTACCTAACAGAACGGTCTTCAATGTGTGCATTCAACTTACGGAGTTAAGCTGATGTGTGTTTGCAGGAGTTTCTAAACCCTTTCTGTGAAGAAGTGGAAAACGCATTTTCCCAGCCAAATCCAGGCATTCAAGAAATAGCTGGAAATCTCCGTATAAAAAACAAAAAGAACGAATCTTGCAAACTGCTCTGCTGGGTGTTCGGTCAGCTAAGGGAGTTGAATCCGCCTTCAGAATCAGAGAGTGAGAAGCACGGTTCTTCCAGGAGCTGGGTTTCGTTATACCCGGGTGCATTGGAACAAACGCGGTATTGAGAAATATCTGCTTCTAAAACCAAAACGGAGCTACCTAACAGAACGGTCTTCAACGCGTGCATTCAACGTGTGGAGTTAAACTGATGTGTGTTTGCAGGAGTTTCTAAACCCTTTCTGTGAAAAAGTGAAAAACGCATTTTCCAGGCCAAATCAAGTCATTCAAGAAATAGATGGAAATCTCCGTCTAAAACACAAAAAGAACGTATTTTGAGAGCTGCTCTGCTGGGTATTCGCTCAGCTAAGGGAGTTGAATCCGCCTTCAGAATCAGAGAGTGAGAAGCACGGTTCTTCCAGGAGCTGGGTTTCGTTATACCCGGGTGAATTGGAACAAACGCGGTATTGAGAAATATCTGCTTCTAAAACCAAAACGGAGCTACCTAACAGAACGGTCTTCAATGTGTGCATTCAACTTACGGAGTTAAAGTGATGTGTGTTTGCAGGAGTTTCTAAACCCTTTCTGTGAAGAAGTGGAAAACGCATTTTCCCAGCCAAATCCAGGCATTCAAGAAATAGCTGGAAATCTCCGTCTAAAACACAAAAAGAACGTATCTTGCAAACTGCTCTGTTGGGTGTTCGCTCAGCTAAGGGCATTGAATCCGCCTTCAGAATCAGAGAGTGAGAAGCACGGTTCTTCCAGGAGCTGTGTTTCGTTATACCCGGGTGAATGGGTGCAAACGCGATATTGAGAAATATCTGGTTCTAAAACCAAAACGGAGCTACCTAACAGAACGGTCTTCAATGTATGCATTCAACTTACGGAGTTAAACTGATGTGTGTTTGCAGGAGTTTCTAAACCCTTTCTGTGAAGAAGTGGAAAACGCATTTTCCCAGCGAAATCCAGGCATTCAAGCAATAGCTGGAAATCTCCGTCTAAAACAAAAAAAGAACGTATCTTGCAAACTGCTCTGCTGGGTGTTCGCTCAGCTAAGGGAGTTGAATCCGCCTTCAGAATCAGAGAGTGAGAAGCACGTTTCGTCCAGGAGCTGCGTTTTGTTATACCCGGTTGAAATGGAAGAAACGCTGTATTGAGAAATATCTGCTTCTAAAACCAAAACGGAGCTACCTAACAAAGCGGTCTTCAATGTGTGCATTCAACTTACGGAGTTAAACTGATGTGTGTTTGCAGGAGTTTCTAAACCCTTTCTGTGAAGAAGTGGAAAACGCATTTTCCCAGCCAAATCCAGGCATTCAAGAAATAGCTGGAAATCTCCGTCTAAAACACAAAAAGAATGTATCTTGCAAACTGTTCGCTCAGCTAAGGGAGTTGAATCCGCCTTCAGAATCAGAGAGTGAGAAGCACGGTTCTTCCAGGAGCTGCGTTTCGTTATACCCGGGTGCATTGGAACAAACGCGGTATTGAGAAATATCTGCTTCTAAAACCAAAACGGAGCTACCTAACAGAACGGTCTTCAATGTGTGCATTCAACTTACGGAGTTAAACTGATGTGTGTTTGCAGGAGTTTCTAAACCCTTTCTGTGAAGAAGTGGAAAACGCATTTTCCCAGCCAAATCCAGGCATTCAAGAAATAGCTGGAAATCTCCGTCTAAAACACAAAAAGAATGTATCTTGCAAACTGTTCGCTCAGTTAAGGGAGTTGAATCCGCCTTCAGAATCAGAGAGTGAGAAGCACGGTTCTTCCAGGAGCTGCGTTTCGTTATACCCGGGTGCATTGGAACAAACGCGGTATTGAGAAATATCTGCTTCTAAAACCAAACGGAGCTACCTAACAGAACGGTCTTCAATGTGTGCATTCAACTTACGGAGTTAAACTGATGTGTGTTTGCAGGAGTTTCTAAACCCTTTCTGTGAAGAAGTGGAAAACGCATTTTCCCAGCCAAATCCAGGCATTCAAGAAATAGCTGGAAATCTCCATCTAAAATACAAAAAGAACGTATCTTGTAAACTCCTCTGCTGGGTCTTCGCTCAGCTAATGGAGTTTAATCCGCCTTCAGAATCAGAGTGTGAGAAGCACGGTTCTTCCAGGAGCTGTGTTTCGTTATAACCGGGTGAATTGGTGCAAACGCAATATTGAGAAATATCTGCTTCTAAAACCAAAACGGAGCTACCTAACAGAACGGTCTGTAATGTGTGCATTCAACTTACGGAGTTAAACTGATGTGTGTTTGCAGGAGTTTCTACACTTTTTCTTTGAAGAAGTGCAAAACGCCTTTTCCCAGCCAAATCCAGGCATTCAAGAAATAGCTGGAAATCTGCGTCTAAAACACAAAAAGAACGTATCTTGCAAACTGATCTGCTGGGTGTTCGCTCAGCTAAGAGAGTTGAATCCGCCTTCCGAATCAGGGAGTGAGAAGCATGGTTCTTCCAGGAGCTTGGTTTCGTTATACCTGGGTGAATTGGAACAAACCCGGTATTGAGAAATATCTGCTTCTAAAACCAAAACGGAGCTACCTAACAGAACGGTCTTCAATGTGTGCATTCAACTTACGGAGTTAAACTGATGTGTGTTTGCAGGAGTTTCTAAACCCTTTCTGTGAAGAAGTGGAAAACGCAATTTCCCAGCGAAATCCAGGCATTCAAGAAATAGCTGGAAATCTCCGTCTAAAACACAAAAAGAACGTATCTTGCAAACTGCTCTGGTGGGTGTTCGCTCAGCTAAGGGAGTTGAATCCGCCTTCAGAATCAGAGAGTGAGAAGCACGGTTCTTGCAGGAACTGGGTTTCGTTATACCCGGGTGCATTGGAACAAACGCGGTTTTGAGAAATATATGCTTCTAAAACCAAAACGGAGCTACCTAACAGAACGGTCTTCAATGTGTGCATTCAACTTACGGAGTTAAACTGATGTGTGTTTGCAGGAGTTTCTAAACCCTTTCTGTGAAGAAGTGGAAAACGCATTTTCCCAACCAAATGCAGGCATTCAAGAAATAGCTGGAAATCTCCGTCTAAAATACAAAAAGAACGTATCTTGTAAACTGCTCTGCTGGGTGTTCGCTCAGCTAAGGGAGTTGAATCCGCCTTCAGAATCAGAGAGTGAGAAGCACGGTTCTTCCAGGAGCTGTGTTTCTTTATACCCGGGTGAATGGGTACAATCCCAATATTTAGAAATATCTGCTTCTAAAACCAAAACGGAGCTACCTAACAGAACGGTCTTCAATGTGTACATTCAACTTACGTAGTTAAACTGATGTGTGTTTGCAGGAGTTTCTAAACCCTTTCTCTGAAGAAGTGGAGAACGCATTTTCCCAGCCAAATGCAGGCATTCAAGAAATAGCAGGAAATCTCCGTCTAAAACACAAAAAGAACGTATCTTGCAAACTGTTCGCTCAGCTAAGGGAGTTGAATCCGCCTTCAGAATCAGAGAGTGAGAAGCACGGTTCTTCCAGGAGCTGGGTTTCGTTATACCCGGGTGAATGGGTGCAAACGCGATATTGAGAAATATCAGCTTCTAAAACCAAAACGGAGCTACCTAACAGAACTGTCTTCAATGTGTGCATTCAACCTACAAAGTTAAACTGATGTGTGTTTGCAGGAGTTTCTAAACCCTTTCTGTGAAGAAGTGGAAGACGCATTTTTTCAGCCAAATCCAGGCATTCAAGAAATATCTGGAAATCTCCGTCTAAAACACAAAAAGAACGTATCTTGCAAACTGCTCTGCTGGGTGTTCGCTCAGCTAAGGGAGTTAAATCGGCGTTCAGAATCAGAGAGTGAGAAACACGGTTCTTCCAGGAGCTGGGTTTCGTTATACCCGGGTGAATTGGAACAAACGCGGTATTGAGAAATATCTGCTTCTAAAACCAAAACGGAGCTACCTAACAGAACGGTCTTCAATGTGTGCATTCAAATTACGGAGTTAAACTGATGTGTGTTTGCAGGAGTTTCTACACTTTTTCTTTGAAGAAGTGCAAAACGCATTTTCCCAGCCAAATCCAGGCATTCAAGAAATAGCTGGAAATCTCCGCCTAAAACACAAAAAGAACGTATCTTGCAAACTGATCTGCTGGGTGTTCGCTCAGCTAAGAGAGTTGAATCCGCCTTCCAAATCAGAGAGTGAGAAGCACGGTTCTTCCAGGAGCTTGGTTTCGTTATACCCGGGTGAATTGGAACAAACCCCGTATTGAGAAATATCTGCTTCTAAAACCAAAACGGAGCTACCTAACAGAACGGTCTTCAATGTGTGCATTCAACTTACGGAGTTAAACTGATGTGTGTTTGCAGGAGTTTCTAAACCCTTTCTGTGAAGAAGTGGAAAACGCATTTTCCCAGCCAAATCCAGGCATTCAAGAAATAGCTGGAAATCTCCGTCTAAAACACAAAAAGAACGTATCTTGCAAACTGCTCTGCTGGGTGTTCGCTCAGCTAAGGGAGTTGAATCCGCCTTCAGAATCAGAGAGTGAGAAGCACGGTTCTTCCAGGAGCTGGGTTTCGTTATACCCGGGTGCATTGGAAAAAACGCGGTATTGAGAAATATCTGCTTCTAAAACCAAAACGGAGCTACCTAACAGAACGGTCTTCAATGTGTGCATTCAACTTACGGAGTTAAACTGATGTGTTTTTGCAGGAGTTTCTACACTTTTTTTTTGAAGAAGTGGAAAACGCATTTTCCCAGCCAAATCCAGGCATTCAAGAAATAGCTGGAAATCTCCGTCTAAAACACAAAAAGAACGTATCTTGCAAACTGCTCTGCTGGGTGTTCGCTCAGCTAAGGGAGTTGAATCCGCCTTCAGAATCAGAGAGTGAGAAGCACGTTTCGTCCAGGAGCTGCGTTTCGTTATACCCGGTTGAAATGGAAGAAACGCTGTATTGAGAAATATCTGCTTCTAAAACCAAAACGGAGCTACCTAACAAAGCGGTCTTCAATGTGTGCATTCAACTTACGGAGTTAAACTGATGTGTGTTTGCAGGAGTTTCTAAACCCTTTCTGTGAAGAAGTGGAAGACGCATTTTCCCAGCCAAATCCAGGCATTCAAGAAATAGCTGGAAATCTTCGTCTAAAACACAAAATGAACGTATCTTGCAAACTGCTCTGCTGGGTGTTCGCTCAGCTAAGGGAGTTAAATCGGCGTTCAGAATCAGAGAGTGAGAAGCACGGTTCTTCCAGGAGCTGGGTTTCGTTATACCCGGGTGCATTGGAAAAAACGCGGTAATGAGAAATATTTGCTTCTAAAACCAAAACGGAGCTCCTAACAGAACGGTCTTCAATGTGTGCATTCAACTTACGGAGTTAAACTGATGTGTGTTTGCAGGAGTTTCTACACTTTTTCTTAGAAGAAGTGCAAAACGCATTTTCCCAGCCAAATCCAGGCATTCAAGAAATAGCTGGAAATCTCCGTCTAAAACACAAAAAGAACGTATCTTGCAAACTGATCTGCTGGGTGTTCGCTCAGCTAAGAGAGTTGAATCCGCCTTCCAAATCAGAGAGTGAGAAGCACGGTTCTTCCAGGAGCTTGGTTTCGTTATACATGGGTTAATTGGAACAAACCCGGTATTGAGGAATATCTGCTTCTAAAACCAAAACGGAGCTACCTAACAGAACGGTCTTCATTGTGTGCATTCAACTTACGGAGTTAAACTGATGTGTGTTTGCAGGAGTTTCTAAACCCTTTCTGTGAAGAAGTGGAAAACGCATTTTCCCAGCCAAATCCAGGCATTCAAGAAATAGCTGGAAATCTCCGTCTAAAACACAAAAAGAACGTATCTTGCAAACTGCTCTGTTGGGTGTTCGCTCAGCTAAGGGCATTGAATCCGCCTTCAGAATCAGAGAGTGAGAAGCACGGTTCTTCCAGGAGCTGTGTTTCGTTATACCCGGGTGAATGGGTGCAAACGCGATATTGAGAAATATCTGCTTCTAAAACCAAAACGGAGCTACCTAACAGAACGGTCTTCAATGTGTGCATTCAACTTACGGAGTTAAAGTGATGTGTGTTTGCAGGAGTTTCTAAACCCTTTCTGTGAAGAAGTGGAAAACGCATTTTCCCAGCCAAATCCAGGCATTCAAGAAATAGCTGGAAATCTCCGTCTAAAACACAAAAAGAACGTATCTTGCAAACTGCTCTGTTGGGTGTTCGCTCAGCTAAGGGCATTGAATCCGCCTTCAGAATCAGAGAGTGAGAAGCACGGTTCTTCCAGGAGCTGTGTTTCGTTATACCCGGGTGAATGGGTGCAAACGCGATATTGAGAAATATCTGCTTCTAAAACCAAAACGGAGCTACCTAACAGAACGGTCTTCAATGTATGCATTCAACTTACGGAGTTAAACTGATGTGTGTTTGCAGGAGTTTCTAAACCCTTTCTGTGAAGAAGTGGAAAACGCATTTTCCCAGCGAAATCCAGGCATTCAAGCAATAGCTGGAAATCTCCGTCTAAAACAAAAAAAGAACGTATCTTGCAAACTGCTCTGCTGGGTGTTCGCTCAGCTAAGGGAGTTGAATCCGCCTTCAGAATCAGAGAGTGAGAAGCACGTTTCGTCCAGGAGCTGCGTTTTGTTATACCCGGTTGAAATGGAAGAAACGCTGTATTGAGAAATATCTGCTTCTAAAACCAAAACGGAGCTACCTAACAAAGCGGTCTTCAATGTGTGCATTCAACTTACGGAGTTAAACTGATGTGTGTTTGCAGGAGTTTCTAAACCCTTTCTGTGAAGAAGTGGAAAACGCATTTTCCCAGCCAAATCCAGGCATTCAAGAAATAGCTGGAAATCTCCGTCTAAAACACAAAAAGAATGTATCTTGCAAACTGTTCGCTCAGCTAAGGGAGTTGAATCCGCCTTCAGAATCAGAGAGTGAGAAGCACGGTTCTTCCAGGAGCTGCGTTTCGTTATACCCGGGTGCATTGGAACAAACGCGGTATTGAGAAATATCTGCTTCTAAAACCAAAACGGAGCTACCTAACAGAACGGTCTTCAATGTGTGCATTCAACTTACGGAGTTAAACTGATGTGTGTTTGCAGGAGTTTCTAAACCCTTTCTGTGAAGAAGTGGAAAACGCATTTTCCCAGCCAAATCCAGGCATTCAAGAAATAGCTGGAAATCTCCGTCTAAAACACAAAAAGAATGTATCTTGCAAACTGTTCGCTCAGCTAAGGGAGTTGAATCCGCCTTCAGAATCAGAGAGTGAGAAGCACGGTTCTTCCAGGAGCTGCGTTTCGTTATACCCGGGTGCATTGGAACAAACGCGGTATTGAGAAATATCTGCTTCTAAAACCAAAACGGAGCTACCTAACAGAACGGTCTTCAATGTGTGCATTCAACTTACGGAGTTAAACTGATGTGTGTTTGCAGGAGTTTCTAAACCCTTTCTGTGAAGAAGTGGAAAACGCATTTTCCCAGCCAAATCCAGGCATTCAAGAAATAGCTGGAAATCTCCATCTAAAATACAAAAAGAACGTATCTTGTAAACTCCTCTGCTGGGTCTTCGCTCAGCTAATGGAGTTTAATCCGCCTTCAGAATCAGAGTGTGAGAAGCACGGTTCTTCCAGGAGCTGTGTTTCGTTATAACCGGGTGAATTGGTGCAAACGCAATATTGAGAAATATCTGCTTCTAAAACCAAAACGGAGCTACCTAACAGAACGGTCTGTAATGTGTGCATTCAACTTACGGAGTTAAACTGATGTGTGTTTGCAGGAGTTTCTAAACCCTTTCTGTGAAGAAGTGGAAAACGCATTTTCCCAACCAAATGCAGGCATACAAGATAGCTGGAAATCTCCGTCTAAAATACAAAAAGGACGTATCATGCAAACTGCTCTGCTGGGTGTTCGCTCAGCTAAGGGAGTTGAATCCGCCTTCAGAATCAGAGTGAGAAGCACGGTTCTTCCAGGAGCTTGGTTTCGTTATACCTGGGTGAATTGGAACAAACCCGGTATTGAGAAATATCTGCTTCTAAAACCAAAACGGAGCTACCTAACAGAACGGTCTTCAATGTGTGCATTCAACTTACGGAGTTAAACTGATGTGTGTTTGCAGGAGTTTCTAAACCCTTTCTGTGAAGAAGTGGAAAACGCAATTTCCCAGCGAAATCCAGGCATTCAAGAAATAGCTGGAAATCTCCGTCTAAAACACAAAAAGAACGTATCTTGCAAACTGCTCTGCTGGGTGTTCGCTCAGCTAAGGGAGTTGAATCCGCCTTCAGAATCAGAGAGTGAGAAGCACGGTTCTTGCAGGAACTGGGTTTCGTTATACCCGGGTGCATTGGAACAAACGCGGTTTTGAGAAATATATGCTTCTAAAACCAAAACGGAGCTACCTAACAGAACGGTCTTCAATGTGTGCATTCAACTTACGGAGTTAAACTGATGTGTGTTTGCAGGAGTTTCTAAACCCTTTCTGTGAAGAAGTGGAAAACGCATTTTCCCAACCAAATGCAGGCATTCAAGAAATAGCTGGAAATCTCCGTCTAAAATACAAAAAGAACGTATCTTGTAAACTGCTCTGCTGGGTGTTCGCTCAGCTAAGGGAGTTGAATCCGCCTTCAGAATCAGAGAGTGAGAAGCACGGTTCTTCCAGGAGCTGTGTTTCTTTATACCCGGGTGAATGGGTACAATCCCAATATTTAGAAATATCTGCTTCTAAAACCAAAACGGAGCTACCTAACAGAACGGTCTTCAATGTGTACATTCAACTTACGTAGTTAAACTGATGTGTGTTTGCAGGAGTTTCTAAACCCTTTCTCTGAAGAAGTGGAGAACGCATTTTCCCAGCCAAATGCAGGCATTCAAGAAATAGCAGGAAATCTCCGTCTAAAACACAAAAAGAACGTATCTTGCAAACTGTTCGCTCAGCTAAGGGAGTTGAATCCGCCTTCAGAATCAGAGAGTGAGAAGCACGGTTCTTCCAGGAGCTGGGTTTCGTTATACCCGGGTGAATGGGTGCAAACGCTATATTGAGAAATATCAGCTTCTAAAACCAAAACGGAGCTACCTAACAGAACTGTCTTCAATGTGTGCATTCAACCTACAAAGTTAAACTGATGTGTGTTTGCAGGAGTTTCTAAACCCTTTCTGTGAAGAAGTGGAAGACGCATTTTTTCAGCCAAATCCAGGCATTCAAGAAATATCTGGAAATCTCCGTCTAAAACACAAAAAGAACGTATCTTGCAAACTGCTCTGCTGGGTGTTCGCTCAGCTAAGGGAGTTAAATCGGCGTTCAGAATCAGAGAGTGAGAAACACGGTTCTTCCAGGAGCTGGGTTTCGTTATACCCGGGTGAATTGGAACAAACGCGGTATTGAGAAATATCTGCTTCTAAAACCAAAACGGAGCTACCTAACAGAACGGTCTTCAATGTGTGCATTCAAATTACGGAGTTAAACTGATGTGTGTTTGCAGGAGTTTCTACACTTTTTCTTTGAAGAAGTGCAAAACGCATTTTCCCAGCCAAATCCAGGCATTCAAGAAATAGCTGGAAATCTCCGTCTAAAACACAAAAAGAACGTATCTTGCAAACTGCTCTGCTGGGTGTTCGCTCAGCTAAGGGAGTTGAATCCGCCTTCAGAATCAGAGAGTGAGAAGCACGGTTCTTCCAGGAGCTGGGTTTCGTTATACCCGGGTGCATTGGAAAAAACGCGGTATTGAGAAATATCTGCTTCTAAAACCAAAACGGAGCTACCTAACAGAACGGTCTTCAATGTGTGCATTCAACTTACGGAGTTAAACTGATGTGTTTTTGCAGGAGTTTCTACACTTTTTTTTTGAAGAAGTGGAAAACGCATTTTCCCAGCCAAATCCAGGCATTCAAGAAATAGCTGGAAATCTCCGTCTAAAACACAAAAAGAACGTATCTTGCAAACTGATCTGCTGGGTGTTCGCTCAGCTAAGAGAGTTGAATCCGCCTTCCGAATCAGGGAGTGAGAAGCACGGTTCTTCCAGGAGCTTGGTTTTGTTATACCCGGGTGAATTGGAACAAACCCGGTATTGAGAAATATCTGCTTCTAAAACCAAAACGGAGCTACCTAACAGAACGGTCTTCAATGTGTGCATTCAACTTACGGAGTTAAACTGATGTGTGTTTGCAGGAGTTTCTACACTTTTTCTTTGAAGAAGTGCAAAACGCATTTTCCCAGCGAAATCCAGGCATTAAAGCAATAGCTGGAAATCTCCGTCTAAAACAAAAAAAGAACGTATCTTGCAAACTGCTCTGCTGGGTGTTCGCTCAGCTAAGGGAGTTGAATCCGCCTTCAGAATCAGAGAGTGAGAAGCACGTTTCGTCCAGGAGCTGCGTTTCGTTATACCCGGTTGAAATGGAAGAAACGCTGTATTGAGAAATATCTGCTTCTAAAACCAAAACGGAGCTACCTAACAAAGCGGTCTTCAATGTGTGCATTCAACTTACGGAGTTAAACTGATGTGTGTTTGCAGGAGTTTCTAAACCCTTTCTGTGAAGAAGTGGAAAACGCATTTTCCCAGCCAAATCAAGGCATTCAAGAAATAGCTGGAAATCTCCGTCTAAAACACAAAAAGAACGTATCTTGCAAACTGTTCGCTCAGCTAAGGAAGTTGAATCCGCCTTCAGAATCAGACAGTGAGAAGCACGGTTCTTCCAGGAGCTTTGTTTCGTTATAACCGGGTGAATTGGTGCAAACGCAATATTGAGAAATATCTGCTTCTAAATCCAAAACGGAGCTACCTAACAGAACGGTCTTCAACGTATGCATTCAACTTACGGAGTTAAACTGATGTGTGTTTGCAGGAGTTTCTAAACCCTTTCTGTGAAGAAGTGGAAGACGCATTTTTTCAGCCAAATCCAGGCATTCAAGAAATAGCTGGAAATCTCCGTCTAAAACACAAAATGAACGTATCTTGCAAACTGCTCTGCTGGGTGTTCGCTCAGCTAAGGGAGTTAAATCGGCGTTCAGAATCAGAGAGTGAGAAGCATGGTTCTTCCAGGAGCTGGGTTTTGTTATACCCGGGTGCATTGGAAAAAACGCGGTAATGAGAAATATTTGCTTCTAAAACCAAAACGGAGCTACCTAACAGAACGGTCTTCAATGTGTGCATTCAACTTACGGAGTTAAACTGATGTGTGTTTGCAGGAGTTTCTACACTTTTTCTTAGAAGAAGTGCAAAACGCATTTTCCCAGCCAAATCCAGGCATTCAAGAAATAGCTGGAAATCTCCGTCTAAAACACAAAAAGAACGTATCTTGCAAACTGATCTGCTGGGTGTTCGCTCAGCTAAGAGAGTTGAATCCGCCTTCCAAATCAGAGAGTGAGAAGCACGGTTCTTCCAGGAGCTTGGTTTCGTTATACATGGGTTAATTGGAACAAACCCGGTATTGAGGAATATCTGCTTCTAAAACCAAAACGGAGCTACCTAACAGAACGGTCTTCATTGTGTGCATTCAACTTACGGAGTTAAACTGATGTGTGTTTGCAGGAGTTTCTAAACCCTTTCTGTGAAGAAGTGGAAAACGCATTTTCCCAGCCAAATCCAGGCATTCAAGAAATAGCTGGAAATCTCCGTCTAAAACACAAAAAGAACGTATCTTGCAAACTGCTCTGCTGGGTGTTCGCTCAGCTAAGGGAGTTGAATCCGCCTTTAGAATCAGAGAGTGAGAAGCACGGTTCTTCCAGGAGCTGAATTTTCTTATACCCGGGTGAATTGGTACAAACGCGGTATTGAGAAATATCTGCTTCTAAAACCAAAACGGAGCTACCTAACAGAACGGTCTTCAATGTGTGCATTTAACTTACGGAGTTAAACTGATGTGTGTTTGCAGGAGTTTCTAAACCCTTTCTGTGAAGAAGTGGAAAACGCATTTTCCCAGCCAAATCCAGGCATTCAAGAAATAGCTGGAAATCTCCGTCTAAAACACAAAAAGAACGTATCTTGCAAACTGCTCTGCTGGGTGTTCGCTCAGCTAAGGGAGTTGAATCCGCCTTCAGAATCAGACAGTGAGAAGCACGGTTCTTCCAGGAGCTGCGTTTCGTTATACCCGGGTGCATTGGAACAAACGCGGTATTGAGAAATATCTGCTTCTAAAACGAAAACGGAGCTACCTAACAGAACGGTCTTCAATGTGTACATTCAACTTACGGAGTTAAACTGATGTGTGTTTGCAGGAGTTTCTAAACCCTTTCTCTGAAGAAGTGGAGAACGCATTTTCCCAGCCAAATGCAGGCATTCAAGAAATAGCAGGAAATCTCCGTCTAAAACACAAAAAGAACGTATCTTGCAAACTGTTCGCTCAGCTAAGGGAGTTGAATCCGCCTTCAGAATCAGAGAGTGAGAAGCACGGTTCTTCCAGGAGCTGGGTTTCGTTATACCCGGGTGAATTGGAACAAACAAGTTATTGAGAAATATCAGCTTCTAAAACCAAAACGGAGCTACCTAACAGAACGGTCTTCAATGTGTGCATTCAACCTACAAAGTTAAACTGATGTGTGTTTGCAGGAGTTTCTAAACCCTTTCTGTGAAGAAGTGGAAGACGCATTTTTTCAGCCAAATCCAGGCATTCAAGAAATAGCTGGAAATCTTCGTCTAAAACACAAAAAGAACGTATCTTGCCAACTGCTCTGCTGGGTGTTCGCTCAGCTAAGGGAGTTGAATCCGCCTTCAGAATCAGAGAGTGAGAAGCACGGTTCTTCCAGGAGCTGGGTTTCGTTATACCCGGGTGCATTGGAAAAAACGCTTTATTGAGAAATATCTGCTTCTAAAACCAAAACGGAGCTACCTAACAGAACGGTCTTCAATGTGTGCATTCAACTTACGGAGTTAAACTGATGTGTGTTTGCAGGAGTTTCTACACTTTTTCTTTGAAGAAGTGCAAAACGCATTTTCCCAGCCAAATCCAGGCATTCAAGAAATAGCTGGAAATCTCCGTCTAAAACACAAAAAGAACGTATCTTGCAAACTGATCTGCTGGGTGTTCGCTCAGCTAAGAGAGTTGAATCCGCCTTCAGAATCAGAGAGTGAGAAGCACGGTTCTTCCAGGAGCTGCGTTTCGTTATACCCGGGTGCATTGGAACAAACGCGGTATTGAGAAATATCTGCTTCTAAAACCAAAACGGAGCTACCTAACAGAACGGTCTTCAATGTGTGCATTCAACTTACGGAGTTAAACTGATGTGTGTTTGCAGGAGTTTCTAAACCCTTTCTGTGAAGAAGTGGAAAACGCATTTTCCCAGCCAAATCCAGGCATTCAAGAAATAGCTGGAAATCTCCATCTAAAATACAAAAAGAACGTATCTTGTAAACTCCTCTGCTGGGTCTTCGCTCAGCTAATGGAGTTTAATCCGCCTTCAGAATCAGAGTGTGAGAAGCACGGTTCTTCCAGGAGCTGTGTTTCGTTATAACCGGGTGAATTGGTGCAAACGCAATATTGAGAAATATCTGCTTCTAAAACCAAAACGGAGCTACCTAACAGAACGGTCTGTAATGTGTGCATTCAACTTACGGAGTTAAACTGATGTGTGTTTGCAGGAGTTTCTAAACCCTTTCTGTGAAGAAGTGGAAAACGCATTTTCCCAACCAAATGCAGGCATTCAAGATAGCTGGAAATCTCCGTCTAAAATACAAAAAGGACGTATCATGCAAACTGCTCTGCTGGGTGTTCGCTCAGCTAAGGGAGTTGAATCCGCCTTCAGAATCAGAGTGAGAAGCACGGTTCTTCCAGGAGCTGGGTTTCGTTATACCCGGGTGCATTGGAACAAACGCGGTATTGAGAAATATCTGCTTCTAAAACCAAAACGGAGCTACCTAACAGAACGGTCTTCAATGTGTGCCTTCAGCTTACGGAGTTAAACTGATGTGTGTTTGCAGGAGTTTCTACACTTTTTCTTTGAAGAAGTGCAAAACGCCTTTTCCCAGCCAAATCCAGGCATTCAAGAAATAGCTGGAAATCTCCGTCTAAAACACAAAAAGAACGTATCTTGCAAACTGATCTGCTGGGTGTTCGCTCAGCTAAGAGAGTTGAATCCGCCTTCCGAATCAGGGAGTGAGAAGCACGGTTCTTCCAGGAGCTTGGTTTCGTTATACCTGGGTGAATTGGAACAAACCCGGTATTGAGAAATATCTGCTTCTAAAACCAAAACGGAGCTACCTAACAGAACGGTCTTCAATGTGTGCATTCAACTTACGGAGTTTAACTGATGTGTGTTTGCAGGAGTTTCTAAACCCTTTCTGTGAAGAAGTGGAAAACGCAATTTCCCAGCGAAATCCAGGCATTCAAGAAATAGCTGGAAATCTCCGTCTAAAACACAAAAAGAACGTATCTTGCAAACTGCTCTGCTGGGTGTTCGCTCAGCTAAGGGAGTTGAATCCGCCTTCAGAATCAGAGAGTGAGAAGCACGGTTCTTGCAGGAACTGGGTTTCGTTATACCCGGGTGCATTGGAACAAACGCGGTTTTGAGAAATATATGCTTCTAAAACCAAAACGGAGCTACCTAACAGAACGGTCTTCAATGTGTGCATTCAACTTACGGAGTTAAACTGATGTGTGTTTGCAGGAGTTTCTAAACCCTTTCTGTGAAGAAGTGGAAAACGCATTTTCCCAACCAAATGCAGGCATTCAAGAAATAGCTGGAAATCTCCGTCTAAAATACAAAAAGAACGTATCTTGTAAACTGCTCTGCTGGGTGTTCGCTCAGCTAAGGGAGTTGAATCCGCCTTCAGAATCAGAGAGTGAGAAGCACGGTTCTTCCAGGAGCTGTGTTTCTTTATACCCGGGTGAATGGGTACAATCCCAATATTTAGAAATATCTGCTTCTAAAACCAAAACGGAGCTACCTAACAGAACGGTCTTCAATGTGTACATTCAACTTACGTAGTTAAACTGATGTGTGTTTGCAGGAGTTTCTAAACCCTTTCTCTGAAGAAGTGGAGAACGCATTTTCCCAGCCAAATGCAGGCATTCAAGAAATAGCAGGAAATCTCCGTCTAAAACACAAAAAGAACGTATCTTGCAAACTGTTCGCTCAGCTAAGGGAGTTGAATCCGCCTTCAGAATCAGAGAGTGAGAAGCACGGTTCTTCCAGGAGCTGGGTTTCGTTATACCCGGGTGAATGGGTGCAAACGCGATATTGAGAAATATCAGCTTCTAAAACCAAAACGGAGCTACCTAACAGAACTGTCTTCAATGTGTGCATTCAACCTACAAAGTTAAACTGATGTGTGTTTGCAGGAGTTTCTAAACCCTTTCTGTGAAGAAGTGGAAGACGCATTTTTTCAGCCAAATCCAGGCATTCAAGAAATATCTGGAAATCTCCGTCTAAAACACAAAAAGAACGTATCTTGCAAACTGCTCTGCTGGGTGTTCGCTCAGCTAAGGGAGTTAAATCGGCGTTCAGAATCAGAGAGTGAGAAACACGGTTCTTCCAGGAGCTGGGTTTCGTTATACCCGGGTGAATTGGAACAAACGCGGTATTGAGAAATATCTGCTTCTAAAACCAAAACGGAGCTACCTAACAGAACGGTCTTCAATGTGTGCATTCAAATTACGGAGTTAAACTGATGTGTGTTTGCAGGAGTTTCTACACTTTTTCTTTGAAGAAGTGCAAAACGCATTTTCCCAGCCAAATCCAGGCATTCAAGAAATAGCTGGAAATCTCCGCCTAAAACACAAAAAGAACGTATCTTGCAAACTGATCTGCTGGGTGTTCGCTCAGCTAAGAGAGTTGAATCCGCCTTCCAAATCAGAGAGTGAGAAGCACGGTTCTTCCAGGAGCTTGGTTTCGTTATACCCGGGTGAATTGGAACAAACCCCGTATTGAGAAATATCTGCTTCTAAAACCAAAACGGAGCTACCTAACAGAACGGTCTTCAATGTGTGCATTCAACTTACGGAGTTAAACTGATGTGTGTTTGCAGGAGTTTCTAAACCCTTTCTGTGAAGAAGTGGAAAACGCATTTTCCCAGCCAAATCCAGGCATTCAAGAAATAGCTGGAAATCTCCGTCTAAAACACAAAAAGAACGTATCTTGCAAACTGCTCTGCTGGGTGTTCGCTCAGCTAAGGGAGTTGAATCCGCCTTCAGAATCAGAGAGTGAGAAGCACGGTTCTTCCAGGAGTTGGGTTTCGTTATACCCGGGTGCATTGGAAAAAACGCGGTATTGAGAAATATCTGCTTCTAAAACCAAAACGGAGCTACCTAACAGAACGGTCTTCAATGTGTGCATTCAACTTACGGAGTTAAACTGATGTGTTTTTGCAGGAGTTTCTACACTTTTTTTTTGAAGAAGTGGAAAACGCATTTTCCCAGCCAAATCCAGGCATTCAAGAAATAGCTGGAAATCTCCGTCTAAAACACAAAAAGAACGTATCTTGCAAACTGATCTGCTGGGTGTTCGCTCAGCTAAGAGAGTTGAATCCGCCTTCCGAATCAGGGAGTGAGAAGCACGGTTCTTCCAGGAGCTTGGTTTTGTTATACCCGGGTGAATTGGAACAAACCCGGTATTGAGAAATATCTGCTTCTAAAACCAAAACGGAGCTACCTAACAGAACGGTCTTCAATGTGTGCATTCAACTTACGGAGTTAAACTGATGTGTGTTTGCAGGAGTTTCTAAACCCTTTCTGTGAAGAAGTGGAAAACGCATTTTCCCAGCGAAATCCAGGCATTAAAGCAATAGCTGGAAATCTCCGTCTAAAACAAAAAAAGAACGTATCTTGCAAACTGCTCTGCTGGGTGTTCGCTCAGCTAAGGGAGTTGAATCCGCCTTCAGAATCAGAGAGTGAGAAGCACGTTTCGTCCAGGAGCTGCGTTTCGTTATACCCGGTTGAAATGGAAGAAACGCTGTATTGAGAAATATCTGCTTCTAAAACCAAAACGGAGCTACCTAACAAAGCGGTCTTCAATGTGTGCATTCAACTTACGGAGTTAAACTGATGTGTGTTTGCAGGAGTTTCTAAACCCTTTCTGTGAAGAAGTGGAAAACGCATTTTCCCAGCCAAATCCAGGCATTCAAGAAATAGCTGGAAATCTTCGTCTAAAACACAAAAAGAACGTATCTTGCAAACTGTTCGCTCAGCTAAGGAAGTTGAATCCGCCTTCAGAATCAGACAGTGAGAAGCACGGTTCTTCCAGGAGCTTTGTTTCGTTATAACCGGGTGAATTGGTGCAAACGCAATATTGAGAAATATCTGCTTCTAAATCCAAAACGGAGCTACCTAACAGAACGGTCTTCAACGTATGCATTCAACTTACGGAGTTAAACTGATGTGTGTTTGCAGGAGTTTCTAAACCCTTTCTGTGAAGAAGTGGAAGACGCATTTTTTCAGCCAAATCCAGGCATTCAAGAAATAGCTGGAAATCTCCGTCTAAAACACAAAAAGAACGTATCTTGCAAACTGCTCTGCTGGATGTTCGCTCAGCTAAGGGAGTTAAATCGGCGTTCAGAATCAGAGAGTGAGAAGCACGGTTCTTCCAGGAGCTGGGTTTCGTTATACCCGGGTGCATTGGAAAAAACGCGGTAATGAGAAATATTTGCTTCTAAAACCAAAACGGAGCTACCTAACAGAACGGTCTTCAATGTGTGCATTCAACTTACGGAGTTAAACTGATGTGTGTTTGCAGGAGTTTCTACACTTTTTCTTAGAAGAAGTGCAAAACGCATTTTCCCAGCCAAATCCAGGCATTCAAGAAATAGCTGGAAATCTCCGTCTAAAACACAAAAAGAACGTATCTTGCAAACTGATCTGCTGGGTGTTCGCTCAGCTAAGAGAGTTGAATCCGCCTTCCAAATCAGAGAGTGAGAAGCACGGTTCTTCCAGGAGCTTGGTTTCGTTATACATGGGTTAATTGGAACAAACCCGGTATTGAGGAATATCTGCTTCTAAAACCAAAACGGAGCTACCTAACAGAACGGTCTTCATTGTGTGCATTCAACTTACGGAGTTAAACTGATGTGTGTTTGCAGGAGTTTCTAAACCCTTTCTGTGAAGAAGTGGAAAACGCATTTTCCCAGCCAAATCCAGGCATTCAAGAAATAGCTGGAAATCTCCGTCTAAAACACAAAAAGAACGTATCTTGCAAACTGCTCTGCTGGGTGTTCGCTCAGCTAAGGGAGTTGAATCCGCCTTTAGAATCAGAGAGTGAGAAGCACGGTTCTTCCAGGAGCTGAATTTTCTTATACCCGGGTGAATTGGTACAAACGCGGTATTGAGAAATATCTGCTTCTAAAACCAAAACGGAGCTACCTAACAGAACGGTCTTCAATGTGTGCATTTAACTTACGGAGTTAAACTGATGTGTGTTTGCAGGAGTTTCTAAACCCTTTCTGTGAAGAAGTGGAAAACGCATTTTCCCAGCCAAATCCAGGCATTCAAGAAATAGCTGGAAATCTCCGTCTAAAACACAAAAAGAACGTATCTTGCAAACTGCTCTGCTGGGTGTTCGCTCAGCTAAGGGAGTTGAATCCGCCTTCAGAATCAGACAGTGAGAAGCACGGTTCTTCCAGGAGCTGCGTTTCGTTATACCCGGGTGCATTGGAACAAACGCGGTATTGAGAAATATCTGCTTCTAAAACGAAAACGGAGCTACCTAACAGAACGGTCTTCAATGTGTACATTCAACTTACGGAGTTAAACTGATGTGTGTTTGCAGGAGTTTCTAAACCCTTTCTCTGAAGAAGTGGAGAACGCATTTTCCCAGCCAAATGCAGGCATTCAAGAAATAGCAGGAAATCTCCGTCTAAAACACAAAAAGAACGTATCTTGCAAACTGTTCGCTCAGCTAAGGGAGTTGAATCCGCCTTCAGAATCAGAGAGTGAGAAGCACGGTTCTTCCAGGAGCTGGGTTTCGTTATACCCGGGTGAATTGGAACAAACAAGTTATTGAGAAATATCAGCTTCTAAAACCAAAACGGAGCTACCTAACAGAACGGTCTTCAATGTGTGCATTCAACCTACAAAGTTAAACTGATGTGTGTTTGCAGGAGTTTCTAAACCCTTTCTGTGAAGAAGTGGAAGACGCATTTTTTCAGCCAAATCCAGGCATTCAAGAAATAGCTGGAAATCTTCGTCTAAAACACAAAAAGAACGTATCTTGCCAACTGCTCTGCTGGGTGTTCGCTCAGCTAAGGGAGTTGAATCCGCCTTCAGAATCAGAGAGTGAGAAGCACGGTTCTTCCAGGAGCTGGGTTTCGTTATACCCGGGTGCATTGGAAAAAACGCGGTATTGAGAAATATCTGCTTCTAAAACCAAAACGGAGCTACCTAACAGAACGGTCTTCAACGTATGCATTCAACTTACGGAGTTAAACTGATGTGTGTTTGCAGGAGTTTCTAAACCCTTTCTGTGAAGAAGTGGAAAACGCATTTTCCCAACCAAATGCAGGCATTCAAGATATAGCTGGAAATCTCCGTCTAAAATACAAAAAGAACGTATCTTGTAAACTGCTCTGCTGGGTGTTCGCTCAGCTAAGGGAGTTAAATCGGCGTTCAGAATCAGAGAGTGAGAAGCACGGTTCTTCCAGGAGCTGGGTTTCGTTATACCCGGGTGCATTGGAAAAAACGCTTTATTGAGAAATATCTGCTTCTAAAACCAAAACGGAGCTACCTAACAGAACGGTCTTCAATGTGTGCATTCAACTTATGGAGTTAAACTGATGTGTGTTTGCAGGAGTTTCTACACTTTTTCTTTGAAGAAGTGCAAAACGCATTTTCCCAGCCAAATCCAGGCATTCAAGAAATAGCTGGAAATCTCCGTCTAAAACACAAAAAGAACGTATCTTGCAAACTGATCTGCTGGGTGTTCGCTCAGCTAAGAGAGTTGAATCCGCCTTCCGAATCAGGGAGTGAGAAGCACGGTTCTTCCAGGAGCTTGGTTTCGTTATACCTGGGTGAATTGGAACAAACCCGGTATTGAGAAATATCTGCTTCTAAAACCAAAACGGAGCTACCTAACAGAACGGTCTTCAATGTGTGCATTCAACTTACGGAGTTAAACTGATGTGTGTTTGCAGGAGTTTCTAAATTCTTTCTGTGAAGAAGTGGAAAACGCATTTTCCCAGCGAAATCCAGGCATTCAAGCAATAGCTGGAAATCTCCGTCTAAAACAAAAAAAGAACGTATCTTGCAAACTGCTCTGCTGGGTGTTCGCTCAGCTAAGGGAGTTGAATCCGCCTTCAGAATCAGAGAGTGAGAAGCACGGTTCTTGCAGGAGGTGGGTTTTGTTATACCCGGGTGCATTGGAACAAACGCGGTATTGAGAAATATCTGCTTCTAAAACCAAAACGGAGCTACCTAACAGAACGGTCTTCAATGTGTGCATTCAACTTACGGAGTTAAGCTGATGTGTGTTTGCAGGAGTTTCTAAACCCTTTCTGTGAAGAAGTGGAAAACGCATTTTCCCAGCCAAATCCAGGCATTCAAGAAATAGCTGGAAATCTCCGTATAAAAAACAAAAAGAACGAATCTTGCAAACTGCTCTGCTGGGTGTTCGGTCAGCTAAGGGAGTTGAATCCGCCTTCAGAATCAGAGAGTGAGAAGCACGGTTCTTCCAGGAGCTGGGTTTCGTTATACCCGGGTGCATTGGAACAAACGCGGTATTGAGAAATATCTGCTTCTAAAACCAAAACGGAGCTACCTAACAGAACGGTCTTCAACGCGTGCATTCAACGTGTGGAGTTAAACTGATGTGTGTTTGCAGGAGTTTCTAAACCCTTTCTGTGAAAAAGTGAAAAACGCATTTTCCAGGCCAAATCAAGTCATTCAAGAAATAGATGGAAATCTTTGTCTAAAACACAAAAAGAACGTATTTTGAGAGCTGCTCTGCTGGGTATTCGCTCAGCTAAGGGAGTTGAATCCGCCTTCAGAATCAGAGAGTGAGAAGCACGGTTCTTCCAGGAGCTGGGTTTCGTTATACCCGGGTGAATTGGAACAAACGCGGTATTGAGAAATATCTGCTTCTAAAACCAAAACGGAGCTACCTAACAGAACGGTCTTCAATGTGTGCATTCAACTTACGGAGTTAAAGTGATGTGTGTTTGCAGGAGTTTCTAAACCCTTTCTGTGAAGAAGTGGAAAACGCATTTTCCCAGCCAAATCCAGGCATTCAAGAAATAGCTGGAAATCTCCGTCTAAAACACAAAAAGAACGTATCTTGCAAACTGCTCTGTTGGGTGTTCGCTCAGCTAAGGGCATTGAATCCGCCTTCAGAATCAGAGAGTGAGAAGCACGGTTCTTCCAGGAGCTGTGTTTCGTTATACCCGGGTGAATGGGTGCAAACGCGATATTGAGAAATATCTGGTTCTAAAACCAAAACGGAGCTACCTAACAGAACGGTCTTCAATGTATGCATTCAACTTACGGAGTTAAACTGATGTGTGTTTGCAGGAGTTTCTAAACCCTTTCTGTGAAGAAGTGGAAAACGCATTTTCCCAGCGAAATCCAGGCATTCAAGCAATAGCTGGAAATCTCCGTCTAAAACAAAAAAAGAACGTATCTTGCAAACTGCTCTGCTGGGTGTTCGCTCAGCTAAGGGAGTTGAATCCGCCTTCAGAATCAGAGAGTGAGAAGCACGTTTCGTCCAGGAGCTGCGTTTTGTTATACCCGGTTGAAATGGAAGAAACGCTGTATTGAGAAATATCTGCTTCTAAAACCAAAACGGAGCTACCTAACAAAGCGGTCTTCAATGTGTGCATTCAACTTACGGAGTTAAACTGATGTGTGTTTGCAGGAGTTTCTAAACCCTTTCTGTGAAGAAGTGGAAAACGCATTTTCCCAGCCAAATCCAGGCATTCAAGAAATAGCTGGAAATCTCCGTCTAAAACACAAAAAGAATGTATCTTGCAAACTGTTCGCTCAGCTAAGGGAGTTGAATCCGCCTTCAGAATCAGAGAGTGAGAAGCACGGTTCTTCCAGGAGCTGCGTTTCGTTATACCCGGGTGCATTGGAACAAACGCGGTATTGAGAAATATCTGCTTCTAAAACCAAAACGGAGCTACCTAACAGAACGGTCTTCAATGTGTGCATTCAACTTACGGAGTTAAACTGATGTGTGTTTGCAGGAGTTTCTAAACCCTTTCTGTGAAGAAGTGGAAAACGCATTTTCCCAGCCAAATCCAGGCATTCAAGAAATAGCTGGAAATCTCCGTCTAAAACACAAAAAGAATGTATCTTGCAAACTGTTCGCTCAGTTAAGGGAGTTGAATCCGCCTTCAGAATCAGAGAGTGAGAAGCACGGTTCTTCCAGGAGCTGCGTTTCGTTATACCCGGGTGCATTGGAACAAACGCGGTATTGAGAAATATCTGCTTCTAAAACCAAACGGAGCTACCTAACAGAACGGTCTTCAATGTGTGCATTCAACTTACGGAGTTAAACTGATGTGTGTTTGCAGGAGTTTCTAAACCCTTTCTGTGAAGAAGTGGAAAACGCATTTTCCCAGCCAAATCCAGGCATTCAAGAAATAGCTGGAAATCTCCATCTAAAATACAAAAAGAACGTATCTTGTAAACTCCTCTGCTGGGTCTTCGCTCAGCTAATGGAGTTTAATCCGCCTTCAGAATCAGAGTGTGAGAAGCACGGTTCTTCCAGGAGCTGTGTTTCGTTATAACCGGGTGAATTGGTGCAAACGCAATATTGAGAAATATCTGCTTCTAAAACCAAAACGGAGCTACCTAACAGAACGGTCTGTAATGTGTGCATTCAACTTACGGAGTTAAACTGATGTGTGTTTGCAGGAGTTTCTACACTTTTTCTTTGAAGAAGTGCAAAACGCCTTTTCCCAGCCAAATCCAGGCATTCAAGAAATAGCTGGAAATCTGCGTCTAAAACACAAAAAGAACGTATCTTGCAAACTGATCTGCTGGGTGTTCGCTCAGCTAAGAGAGTTGAATCCGCCTTCCGAATCAGGGAGTGAGAAGCATGGTTCTTCCAGGAGCTTGGTTTCGTTATACCTGGGTGAATTGGAACAAACCCGGTATTGAGAAATATCTGCTTCTAAAACCAAAACGGAGCTACCTAACAGAACGGTCTTCAATGTGTGCATTCAACTTACGGAGTTAAACTGATGTGTGTTTGCAGGAGTTTCTAAACCCTTTCTGTGAAGAAGTGGAAAACGCAATTTCCCAGCGAAATCCAGGCATTCAAGAAATAGCTGGAAATCTCCGTCTAAAACACAAAAAGAACGTATCTTGCAAACTGCTCTGCTGGGTGTTCGCTCAGCTAAGGGAGTTGAATCCGCCTTCAGAATCAGAGAGTGAGAAGCACGGTTCTTGCAGGAACTGGGTTTCGTTATACCCGGGTGCATTGGAACAAACGCGGTTTTGAGAAATATATGCTTCTAAAACCAAAACGGAGCTACCTAACAGAACGGTCTTCAATGTGTGCATTCAACTTACGGAGTTAAACTGATGTGTGTTTGCAGGAGTTTCTAAACCCTTTCTGTGAAGAAGTGGAAAACGCATTTTCCCAACCAAATGCAGGCATTCAAGAAATAGCTGGAAATCTCCGTCTAAAATACAAAAAGAACGTATCTTGTAAACTGCTCTGCTGGGTGTTCGCTCAGCTAAGGGAGTTGAATCCGCCTTCAGAATCAGAGAGTGAGAAGCACGGTTCTTCCAGGAGCTGTGTTTCTTTATACCCGGGTGAATGGGTACAATCCCAATATTTAGAAATATCTGCTTCTAAAACCAAAACGGAGCTACCTAACAGAACGGTCTTCAATGTGTACATTCAACTTACGTAGTTAAACTGATGTGTGTTTGCAGGAGTTTCTAAACCCTTTCTCTGAAGAAGTGGAGAACGCATTTTCCCAGCCAAATGCAGGCATTCAAGAAATAGCAGGAAATCTCCGTCTAAAACACAAAAAGAACGTATCTTGCAAACTGTTCGCTCAGCTAAGGGAGTTGAATCCGCCTTCAGAATCAGAGAGTGAGAAGCACGGTTCTTCCAGGAGCTGGGTTTCGTTATACCCGGGTGAATGGGTGCAAACGCGATATTGAGAAATATCAGCTTCTAAAACCAAAACGGAGCTACCTAACAGAACTGTCTTCAATGTGTGCATTCAACCTACAAAGTTAAACTGATGTGTGTTTGCAGGAGTTTCTAAACCCTTTCTGTGAAGAAGTGGAAGACGCATTTTTTCAGCCAAATCCAGGCATTCAAGAAATATCTGGAAATCTCCGTCTAAAACACAAAAAGAACGTATCTTGCAAACTGCTCTGCTGGGTGTTCGCTCAGCTAAGGGAGTTAAATCGGCGTTCAGAATCAGAGAGTGAGAAACACGGTTCTTCCAGGAGCTGGGTTTCGTTATACCCGGGTGAATTGGAACAAACGCGGTATTGAGAAATATCTGCTTCTAAAACCAAAACGGAGCTACCTAACAGAACGGTCTTCAATGTGTGCATTCAACTTACGGAGTTAAACTGATGTGTGTTTGCAGGAGTTTCTACACTTTTTCTTTGAAGAAGTGCAAAACGCATTTTCCCAGCCAAATCCAGGCATTCAAGAAATAGCTGGAAATCTCCGTCTAAAACACAAAAAGAACGTATCTTGCAAACTGATCTGCTGGGTGTTCGCTCAGCTAAGAGAGTTGAATCCGCCTTCCGAATCAGGGAGTGAGAAGCACGGTTCTTCCAGGAGCTTGGTTTCGTTATACCTGGGTGAATTGGAACAAACCCGGTATTGAGAAATATCTGCTTCTAAAACCAAAACGGAGCTACCTAACAGAACGGTCTTCAATGTGTGCATTCAACTTACGGAGTTAAACTGATGTGTGTTTGCAGGAGTTTCTAAATTCTTTCTGTGAAGAAGTGGAAAACGCATTTTCCCAGCGAAATCCAGGCATTCAAGCAATAGCTGGAAATCTCCGTCTAAAACAAAAAAAGAACGTATCTTGCAAACTGCTCTGCTGGGTGTTCGCTCAGCTAAGGGAGTTGAATCCGCCTTCAGAATCAGAGAGTGAGAAGCACGGTTCTTCCAGGAGGTGGGTTTTGTTATACCCGGGTGCATTGGAACAAACGCGGTATTGAGAAATATCTGCTTCTAAAACCAAAACGGAGCTACCTAACAGAACGGTCTTCAATGTGTGCATTCAACTTACGGAGTTAAGCTGATGTGTGTTTGCAGGAGTTTCTAAACCCTTTCTGTGAAGAAGTGGAAAACGCATTTTCCCAGCCAAATCCAGGCATTCAAGAAATAGCTGGAAATCTCCGTATAAAAAACAAAAAGAACGAATCTTGCAAACTGCTCTGCTGGGTGTTCGGTCAGCTAAGGGAGTTGAATCCGCCTTCAGAATCAGAGAGTGAGAAGCACGGTTCTTCCAGGAGCTGGGTTTCGTTATACCCGGGTGCATTGGAACAAACGCGGTATTGAGAAATATCTGCTTCTAAAACCAAAACGGAGCTACCTAACAGAACGGTCTTCAACGCGTGCATTCAACGTGTGGAGTTAAACTGATGTGTGTTTGCAGGAGTTTCTAAACCCTTTCTGTGAAAAAGTGAAAAACGCATTTTCCAGGCCAAATCAAGTCATTCAAGAAATAGATGGAAATCTCCGTCTAAAACACAAAAAGAACGTATTTTGAGAGCTGCTCTGCTGGGTATTCGCTCAGCTAAGGGAGTTGAATCCGCCTTCAGAATCAGAGAGTGAGAAGCACGGTTCTTCCAGGAGCTGGGTTTCGTTATACCCGGGTGAATTGGAACAAACGCGGTATTGAGAAATATCTGCTTCTAAAACCAAAACGGAGCTACCTAACAGAACGGTCTTCAATGTGTGCATTCAACTTACGGAGTTAAAGTGATGTGTGTTTGCAGGAGTTTCTAAACCCTTTCTGTGAAGAAGTGGAAAACGCATTTTCCCAGCCAAATCCAGGCATTCAAGAAATAGCTGGAAATCTCCGTCTAAAACACAAAAAGAACGTATCTTGCAAACTGCTCTGTTGGGTGTTCGCTCAGCTAAGGGCATTGAATCCGCCTTCAGAATCAGAGAGTGAGAAGCACGGTTCTTCCAGGAGCTGTGTTTCGTTATACCCGGGTGAATGGGTGCAAACGCGATATTGAGAAATATCTGCTTCTAAAACCAAAACGGAGCTACCTAACAGAACGGTCTTCAATGTATGCATTCAACTTACGGAGTTAAACTGATGTGTGTTTGCAGGAGTTTCTAAACCCTTTCTGTGAAGAAGTGGAAAACGCATTTTCCCAGCGAAATCCAGGCATTCAAGCAATAGCTGGAAATCTCCGTCTAAAACAAAAAAAGAACGTATCTTGCAAACTGCTCTGCTGGGTGTTCGCTCAGCTAAGGGAGTTGAATCCGCCTTCAGAATCAGAGAGTGAGAAGCACGTTTCGTCCAGGAGCTGCGTTTTGTTATACCCGGTTGAAATGGAAGAAACGCTGTATTGAGAAATATCTGCTTCTAAAACCAAAACGGAGCTACCTAACAAAGCGGTCTTCAATGTGTGCATTCAACTTACGGAGTTAAACTGATGTGTGTTTGCAGGAGTTTCTAAACCCTTTCTGTGAAGAAGTGGAAAACGCATTTTCCCAGCCAAATCCAGGCATTCAAGAAATAGCTGGAAATCTCCGTCTAAAACACAAAAAGAATGTATCTTGCAAACTGTTCGCTCAGCTAAGGGAGTTGAATCCGCCTTCAGAATCAGAGAGTGAGAAGCACGGTTCTTCCAGGAGCTGCGTTTCGTTATACCCGGGTGCATTGGAACAAACGCGGTATTGAGAAATATCTGCTTCTAAAACCAAAACGGAGCTACCTAACAGAACGGTCTTCAATGTGTGCATTCAACTTACGGAGTTAAACTGATGTGTGTTTGCAGGAGTTTCTAAACCCTTTCTGTGAAGAAGTGGAAAACGCATTTTCCCAGCCAAATCCAGGCATTCAAGAAATAGCTGGAAATCTCCGTCTAAAACACAAAAAGAATGTATCTTGCAAACTGTTCGCTCAGTTAAGGGAGTTGAATCCGCCTTCAGAATCAGAGAGTGAGAAGCACGGTTCTTCCAGGAGCTGCGTTTCGTTATACCCGGGTGCATTGGAACAAACGCGGTATTGAGAAATATCTGCTTCTAAAACCAAACGGAGCTACCTAACAGAACGGTCTTCAATGTGTGCATTCAACTTACGGAGTTAAACTGATGTGTGTTTGCAGGAGTTTCTAAACCCTTTCTGTGAAGAAGTGGAAAACGCATTTTCCCAGCCAAATCCAGGCATTCAAGAAATAGCTGGAAATCTCCATCTAAAATACAAAAAGAACGTATCTTGTAAACTCCTCTGCTGGGTCTTCGCTCAGCTAATGGAGTTTAATCCGCCTTCAGAATCAGAGTGTGAGAAGCACGGTTCTTCCAGGAGCTGTGTTTCGTTATAACCGGGTGAATTGGTGCAAACGCAATATTGAGAAATATCTGCTTCTAAAACCAAAACGGAGCTACCTAACAGAACGGTCTGTAATGTGTGCATTCAACTTACGGAGTTAAACTGATGTGTGTTTGCAGGAGTTTCTACACTTTTTCTTTGAAGAAGTGCAAAACGCCTTTTCCCAGCCAAATCCAGGCATTCAAGAAATAGCTGGAAATCTGCGTCTAAAACACAAAAAGAACGTATCTTGCAAACTGATCTGCTGGGTGTTCGCTCAGCTAAGAGAGTTGAATCCGCCTTCCGAATCAGGGAGTGAGAAGCATGGTTCTTCCAGGAGCTTGGTTTCGTTATACCTGGGTGAATTGGAACAAACCCGGTATTGAGAAATATCTGCTTCTAAAACCAAAACGGAGCTACCTAACAGAACGGTCTTCAATGTGTGCATTCAACTTACGGAGTTAAACTGATGTGTGTTTGCAGGAGTTTCTAAACCCTTTCTGTGAAGAAGTGGAAAACGCAATTTCCCAGCGAAATCCAGGCATTCAAGAAATAGCTGGAAATCTCCGTCTAAAACACAAAAAGAACGTATCTTGCAAACTGCTCTGCTGGGTGTTCGCTCAGCTAAGGGAGTTGAATCCGCCTTCAGAATCAGAGAGTGAGAAGCACGGTTCTTGCAGGAACTGGGTTTCGTTATACCCGGGTGCATTGGAACAAACGCGGTTTTGAGAAATATATGCTTCTAAAACCAAAACGGAGCTACCTAACAGAACGGTCTTCAATGTGTGCATTCAACTTACGGAGTTAAACTGATGTGTGTTTGCAGGAGTTTCTAAACCCTTTCTGTGAAGAAGTGGAAAACGCATTTTCCCAACCAAATGCAGGCATTCAAGAAATAGCTGGAAATCTCCGTCTAAAATACAAAAAGAACGTATCTTGTAAACTGCTCTGCTGGGTGTTCGCTCAGCTAAGGGAGTTGAATCCGCCTTCAGAATCAGAGAGTGAGAAGCACGGTTCTTCCAGGAGCTGTGTTTCTTTATACCCGGGTGAATGGGTACAATCCCAATATTTAGAAATATCTGCTTCTAAAACCAAAACGGAGCTACCTAACAGAACGGTCTTCAATGTGTACATTCAACTTACGTAGTTAAACTGATGTGTGTTTGCAGGAGTTTCTAAACCCTTTCTCTGAAGAAGTGGAGAACGCATTTTCCCAGCCAAATGCAGGCATTCAAGAAATAGCAGGAAATCTCCGTCTAAAACACAAAAAGAACGTATCTTGCAAACTGTTCGCTCAGCTAAGGGAGTTGAATCCGCCTTCAGAATCAGAGAGTGAGAAGCACGGTTCTTCCAGGAGCTGGGTTTCGTTATACCCGGGTGAATGGGTGCAAACGCGATATTGAGAAATATCAGCTTCTAAAACCAAAACGGAGCTACCTAACAGAACGGTCTTCAATGTGTGCATTCAACCTACAAAGTTAAACTGATGTGTGTTTGCAGGAGTTTCTAAACCCTTTCTGTGAAGAAGTGGAAGACGCATTTTTTCAGCCAAATCCAGGCATTCAAGAAATATCTGGAAATCTCCGTCTAAAACACAAAAAGAACGTATCTTGCAAACTGCTCTGCTGGGTGTTCGCTCAGCTAAGGGAGTTAAATCGGCGTTCAGAATCAGAGAGTGAGAAACACGGTTCTTCCAGGAGCTGGGTTTCGTTATACCCGGGTGAATTGGAACAAACGCGGTATTGAGAAATATCTGCTTCTAAAACCAAAACGGAGCTACCTAACAGAACGGTCTTCAATGTGTGCATTCAAATTACGGAGTTAAACTGATGTGTGTTTGCAGGAGTTTCTACACTTTTTCTTTGAAGAAGTGCAAAACGCATTTTCCCAGCCAAATCCAGGCATTCAAGAAATAGCTGGAAATCTCCGCCTAAAACACAAAAAGAACGTATCTTGCAAACTGATCTGCTGGGTGTTCGCTCAGCTAAGAGAGTTGAATCCGCCTTCCAAATCAGAGAGTGAGAAGCACGGTTCTTCCAGGAGCTTGGTTTCGTTATACCCGGGTGAATTGGAACAAACCCCGTATTGAGAAATATCTGCTTCTAAAACCAAAACGGAGCTACCTAACAGAACGGTCTTCAATGTGTGCATTCAACTTACGGAGTTAAACTGATGTGTGTTTGCAGGAGTTTCTAAACCCTTTCTGTGAAGAAGTGGAAAACGCATTTTCCCAGCCAAATCCAGGCATTCAAGAAATAGCTGGAAATCTCCGTCTAAAACACAAAAAGAACGTATCTTGCAAACTGCTCTGCTGGGTGTTCGCTCAGCTAAGGGAGTTGAATCCGCCTTCAGAATCAGAGAGTGAGAAGCACGGTTCTTCCAGGAGCTGGGTTTCGTTATACCCGGGTGCATTGGAAAAAACGCGGTATTGAGAAATATCTGCTTCTAAAACCAAAACGGAGCTACCTAACAGAACGGTCTTCAATGTGTGCATTCAACTTACGGAGTTAAACTGATGTGTTTTTGCAGGAGTTTCTACACTTTTTTTTTGAAGAAGTGGAAAACGCATTTTCCCAGCCAAATCCAGGCATTCAAGAAATAGCTGGAAATCTCCGTCTAAAACACAAAAAGAACGTATCTTGCAAACTGCTCTGCTGGGTGTTCGCTCAGCTAAGGGAGTTGAATCCGCCTTCAGAATCAGAGAGTGAGAAGCACGTTTCGTCCAGGAGCTGCGTTTCGTTATACCCGGTTGAAATGGAAGAAACGCTGTATTGAGAAATATCTGCTTCTAAAACCAAAACGGAGCTACCTAACAAAGCGGTCTTCAATGTGTGCATTCAACTTACGGAGTTAAACTGATGTGTGTTTGCAGGAGTTTCTAAACCCTTTCTGTGAAGAAGTGGAAGACGCATTTTCCCAGCCAAATCCAGGCATTCAAGAAATAGCTGGAAATCTTCGTCTAAAACACAAAATGAACGTATCTTGCAAACTGCTCTGCTGGGTGTTCGCTCAGCTAAGGGAGTTAAATCGGCGTTCAGAATCAGAGAGTGAGAAGCACGGTTCTTCCAGGAGCTGGGTTTCGTTATACCCGGGTGCATTGGAAAAAACGCGGTAATGAGAAATATTTGCTTCTAAAACCAAAACGGAGCTCCTAACAGAACGGTCTTCAATGTGTGCATTCAACTTACGGAGTTAAACTGATGTGTGTTTGCAGGAGTTTCTACACTTTTTCTTAGAAGAAGTGCAAAACGCATTTTCCCAGCCAAATCCAGGCATTCAAGAAATAGCTGGAAATCTCCGTCTAAAACACAAAAAGAACGTATCTTGCAAACTGATCTGCTGGGTGTTCGCTCAGCTAAGAGAGTTGAATCCGCCTTCCAAATCAGAGAGTGAGAAGCACGGTTCTTCCAGGAGCTTGGTTTCGTTATACATGGGTTAATTGGAACAAACCCGGTATTGAGGAATATCTGCTTCTAAAACCAAAACGGAGCTACCTAACAGAACGGTCTTCATTGTGTGCATTCAACTTACGGAGTTAAACTGATGTGTGTTTGCAGGAGTTTCTAAACCCTTTCTGTGAAGAAGTGGAAAACGCATTTTCCCAGCCAAATCCAGGCATTCAAGAAATAGCTGGAAATCTCCGTCTAAAACACAAAAAGAACGTATCTTGCAAACTGCTCTGTTGGGTGTTCGCTCAGCTAAGGGCATTGAATCCGCCTTCAGAATCAGAGAGTGAGAAGCACGGTTCTTCCAGGAGCTGTGTTTCGTTATACCCGGGTGAATGGGTGCAAACGCGATATTGAGAAATATCTGCTTCTAAAACCAAAACGGAGCTACCTAACAGAACGGTCTTCAATGTGTGCATTCAACTTACGGAGTTAAAGTGATGTGTGTTTGCAGGAGTTTCTAAACCCTTTCTGTGAAGAAGTGGAAAACGCATTTTCCCAGCCAAATCCAGGCATTCAAGAAATAGCTGGAAATCTCCGTCTAAAACACAAAAAGAACGTATCTTGCAAACTGCTCTGTTGGGTGTTCGCTCAGCTAAGGGCATTGAATCCGCCTTCAGAATCAGAGAGTGAGAAGCACGGTTCTTCCAGGAGCTGTGTTTCGTTATACCCGGGTGAATGGGTGCAAACGCGATATTGAGAAATATCTGCTTCTAAAACCAAAACGGAGCTACCTAACAGAACGGTCTTCAATGTATGCATTCAACTTACGGAGTTAAACTGATGTGTGTTTGCAGGAGTTTCTAAACCCTTTCTGTGAAGAAGTGGAAAACGCATTTTCCCAGCGAAATCCAGGCATTCAAGCAATAGCTGGAAATCTCCGTCTAAAACAAAAAAAGAACGTATCTTGCAAACTGCTCTGCTGGGTGTTCGCTCAGCTAAGGGAGTTGAATCCGCCTTCAGAATCAGAGAGTGAGAAGCACGTTTCGTCCAGGAGCTGCGTTTTGTTATACCCGGTTGAAATGGAAGAAACGCTGTATTGAGAAATATCTGCTTCTAAAACCAAAACGGAGCTACCTAACAAAGCGGTCTTCAATGTGTGCATTCAACTTACGGAGTTAAACTGATGTGTGTTTGCAGGAGTTTCTAAACCCTTTCTGTGAAGAAGTGGAAAACGCATTTTCCCAGCCAAATCCAGGCATTCAAGAAATAGCTGGAAATCTCCGTCTAAAACACAAAAAGAATGTATCTTGCAAACTGTTCGCTCAGCTAAGGGAGTTGAATCCGCCTTCAGAATCAGAGAGTGAGAAGCACGGTTCTTCCAGGAGCTGCGTTTCGTTATACCCGGGTGCATTGGAACAAACGCGGTATTGAGAAATATCTGCTTCTAAAACCAAAACGGAGCTACCTAACAGAACGGTCTTCAATGTGTGCATTCAACTTACGGAGTTAAACTGATGTGTGTTTGCAGGAGTTTCTAAACCCTTTCTGTGAAGAAGTGGAAAACGCATTTTCCCAGCCAAATCCAGGCATTCAAGAAATAGCTGGAAATCTCCGTCTAAAACACAAAAAGAATGTATCTTGCAAACTGTTCGCTCAGCTAAGGGAGTTGAATCCGCCTTCAGAATCAGAGAGTGAGAAGCACGGTTCTTCCAGGAGCTGCGTTTCGTTATACCCGGGTGCATTGGAACAAACGCGGTATTGAGAAATATCTGCTTCTAAAACCAAAACGGAGCTACCTAACAGAACGGTCTTCAATGTGTGCATTCAACTTACGGAGTTAAACTGATGTGTGTTTGCAGGAGTTTCTAAACCCTTTCTGTGAAGAAGTGGAAAACGCATTTTCCCAGCCAAATCCAGGCATTCAAGAAATAGCTGGAAATCTCCATCTAAAATACAAAAAGAACGTATCTTGTAAACTCCTCTGCTGGGTCTTCGCTCAGCTAATGGAGTTTAATCCGCCTTCAGAATCAGAGTGTGAGAAGCACGGTTCTTCCAGGAGCTGTGTTTCGTTATAACCGGGTGAATTGGTGCAAACGCAATATTGAGAAATATCTGCTTCTAAAACCAAAACGGAGCTACCTAACAGAACGGTCTGTAATGTGTGCATTCAACTTACGGAGTTAAACTGATGTGTGTTTGCAGGAGTTTCTAAACCCTTTCTGTGAAGAAGTGGAAAACGCATTTTCCCAACCAAATGCAGGCATACAAGATAGCTGGAAATCTCCGTCTAAAATACAAAAAGGACGTATCATGCAAACTGCTCTGCTGGGTGTTCGCTCAGCTAAGGGAGTTGAATCCGCCTTCAGAATCAGAGTGAGAAGCACGGTTCTTCCAGGAGCTTGGTTTCGTTATACCCGGGTGCATTGGAACAAACGCGGTATTGAGAAATATCTGCTTCTAAAACCAAAACGGAGCTACCTAACAGAACGGTCTTCAATGTGTGCCTTCAACTTACGGAGTTAAACTGATGTGTGTTTGCAGGAGTTTCTACACTTTTTCTTTGAAGAAGTGCAAAACGCCTTTTCCCAGCCAAATCCAGGCATTCAAGAAATAGCTGGAAATCTCCGTCTAAAACACAAAAAGAACGTATCTTGCAAACTGATCTGCTGGGTGTTCGCTCAGCTAAGAGAGTTGAATCCGCCTTCCGAATCAGGGAGTGAGAAGCACGGTTCTTCCAGGAGCTTGGTTTCGTTATACCTGGGTGAATTGGAACAAACCCGGTATTGAGAAATATCTGCTTCTAAAACCAAAACGGAGCTACCTAACAGAACGGTCTTCAATGTGTGCATTCAACTTACGGAGTTAAACTGATGTGTGTTTGCAGGAGTTTCTAAACCCTTTCTGTGAAGAAGTGGAAAACGCAATTTCCCAGCGAAATCCAGGCATTCAAGAAATAGCTGGAAATCTCCGTCTAAAACACAAAAAGAACGTATCTTGCAAACTGCTCTGCTGGGTGTTCGCTCAGCTAAGGGAGTTGAATCCGCCTTCAGAATCAGAGAGTGAGAAGCACGGTTCTTGCAGGAACTGGGTTTCGTTATACCCGGGTGCATTGGAACAAACGCGGTTTTGAGAAATATATGCTTCTAAAACCAAAACGGAGCTACCTAACAGAACGGTCTTCAATGTGTGCATTCAACTTACGGAGTTAAACTGATGTGTGTTTGCAGGAGTTTCTAAACCCTTTCTGTGAAGAAGTGGAAAACGCATTTTCCCAACCAAATGCAGGCATTCAAGAAATAGCTGGAAATCTCCGTCTAAAATACAAAAAGAACGTATCTTGTAAACTGCTCTGCTGGGTGTTCGCTCAGCTAAGGGAGTTGAATCCGCCTTCAGAATCAGAGAGTGAGAAGCACGGTTCTTCCAGGAGCTGTGTTTCTTTATACCCGGGTGAATGGGTACAATCCCAATATTTAGAAATATCTGCTTCTAAAACCAAAACGGAGCTACCTAACAGAACGGTCTTCAATGTGTACATTCAACTTACGTAGTTAAACTGATGTGTGTTTGCAGGAGTTTCTAAACCCTTTCTCTGAAGAAGTGGAGAACGCATTTTCCCAGCCAAATGCAGGCATTCAAGAAATAGCAGGAAATCTCCGTCTAAAACACAAAAAGAACGTATCTTGCAAACTGTTCGCTCAGCTAAGGGAGTTGAATCCGCCTTCAGAATCAGAGAGTGAGAAGCACGGTTCTTCCAGGAGCTGGGTTTCGTTATACCCGGGTGAATGGGTGCAAACGCTATATTGAGAAATATCAGCTTCTAAAACCAAAACGGAGCTACCTAACAGAACTGTCTTCAATGTGTGCATTCAACCTACAAAGTTAAACTGATGTGTGTTTGCAGGAGTTTCTAAACCCTTTCTGTGAAGAAGTGGAAGACGCATTTTTTCAGCCAAATCCAGGCATTCAAGAAATATCTGGAAATCTCCGTCTAAAACACAAAAAGAACGTATCTTGCAAACTGCTCTGCTGGGTGTTCGCTCAGCTAAGGGAGTTAAATCGGCGTTCAGAATCAGAGAGTGAGAAACACGGTTCTTCCAGGAGCTGGGTTTCGTTATACCCGGGTGAATTGGAACAAACGCGGTATTGAGAAATATCTGCTTCTAAAACCAAAACGGAGCTACCTAACAGAACGGTCTTCAATGTGTGCATTCAAATTACGGAGTTAAACTGATGTGTGTTTGCAGGAGTTTCTACACTTTTTCTTTGAAGAAGTGCAAAACGCATTTTCCCAGCCAAATCCAGGCATTCAAGAAATAGCTGGAAATCTCCGCCTAAAACACAAAAAGAACGTATCTTGCAAACTGATCTGCTGGGTGTTCGCTCAGCTAAGAGAGTTGAATCCGCCTTCCAAATCAGAGAGTGAGAAGCACGGTTCTTCCAGGAGCTTGGTTTCGTTATACCCGGGTGAATTGGAACAAACCCCGTATTGAGAAATATCTGCTTCTAAAACCAAAACGGAGCTACCTAACAGAACGGTCTTCAATGTGTGCATTCAACTTACGGAGTTAAACTGATGTGTGTTTGCAGGAGTTTCTAAACCCTTTCTGTGAAGAAGTGGAAAACGCATTTTCCCAGCCAAATCCAGGCATTCAAGAAATAGCTGGAAATCTCCGTCTAAAACACAAAAAGAACGTATCTTGCAAACTGCTCTGCTGGGTGTTCGCTCAGCTAAGGGAGTTGAATCCGCCTTCAGAATCAGAGAGTGAGAAGCACGGTTCTTCCAGGAGCTGGGTTTCGTTATACCCGGGTGCATTGGAAAAAACGCGGTATTGAGAAATATCTGCTTCTAAAACCAAAACGGAGCTACCTAACAGAACGGTCTTCAATGTGTGCATTCAACTTACGGAGTTAAACTGATGTGTTTTTGCAGGAGTTTCTACACTTTTTTTTTGAAGAAGTGGAAAACGCATTTTCCCAGCCAAATCCAGGCATTCAAGAAATAGCTGGAAATCTCCGTCTAAAACACAAAAAGAACGTATCTTGCAAACTGATCTGCTGGGTGTTCGCTCAGCTAAGAGAGTTGAATCCGCCTTCCGAATCAGGGAGTGAGAAGCACGGTTCTTCCAGGAGCTTGGTTTTGTTATACCCGGGTGAATTGGAACAAACCCGGTATTGAGAAATATCTGCTTCTAAAACCAAAACGGAGCTACCTAACAGAACGGTCTTCAATGTGTGCATTCAACTTACGGAGTTAAACTGATGTGTGTTTGCAGGAGTTTCTAAACCCTTTCTGTGAAGAAGTGGAAAACGCATTTTCCCAGCGAAATCCAGGCATTAAAGCAATAGCTGGAAATCTCCGTCTAAAACAAAAAAAGAACGTATCTTGCAAACTGCTCTGCTGGGTGTTCGCTCAGCTAAGGGAGTTGAATCCGCCTTCAGAATCAGAGAGTGAGAAGCACGTTTCGTCCAGGAGCTGCGTTTCGTTATACCCGGTTGAAATGGAAGAAACGCTGTATTGAGAAATATCTGCTTCTAAAACAAAAACGGAGCTACCTAACAAAGCGGTCTTCAATGTGTGCATTCAACTTACGGAGTTAAACTGATGTGTGTTTGCAGGAGTTTCTAAACCCTTTCTGTGAAGAAGTGGAAAACGCATTTTCCCAGCCAAATCCAGGCATTCAAGAAATAGCTGGAAATCTTCGTCTAAAACACAAAAAGAACGTATCTTGCAAACTGTTCGCTCAGCTAAGGAAGTTGAATCCGCCTTCAGAATCAGACAGTGAGAAGCACGGTTCTTCCAGGAGCTTTGTTTCGTTATAACCGGGTGAATTGGTGCAAACGCAATATTGAGAAATATCTGCTTCTAAATCCAAAACGGAGCTACCTAACAGAACGGTCTTCAACGTATGCATTCAACTTACGGAGTTAAACTGATGTGTGTTTGCAGGAGTTTCTAAACCCTTTCTGTGAAGAAGTGGAAGACGCATTTTTTCAGCCAAATCCAGGCATTCAAGAAATAGCTGGAAATCTCCGTCTAAAACACAAAATGAACGTATCTTGCAAACTGCTCTGCTGGGTGTTCGCTCAGCTAAGGGAGTTAAATCGGCGTTCAGAATCAGAGAGTGAGAAGCACGGTTCTTCCAGGAGCTGTGTTTCGTTATACCCGGGTGAATGGGTGCAAACACGATATTGAGAAATATCTGCTTCTAAAACCAAAACGGAGCTACCTAACAGAACGGTCTTCAATGTGTGCATTCAACTTACGGAGTTAAACTGATGTGTGTTTGCAGGAGTTTCTAAACCCTTTCTGTGAAGAAGTGGAAAACGCATTTTCCCAACCAAATGCAGGCATTCAAGAAATAGCTGGAAATCTCCGTCTAAAATACAAAAAGAACGTATCTTGTAAACTGCTCTGCTGGGTGTTCGCTCAGCTAAGGGAGTTGAATCCGCCTTCAGAATCAGAGAGTGAGAAGCACGGTTCTTCCAGGAGCTGTGTTTCTTTATACCCGGGTGAGTGGGTACAATCCCAATACTTAGAAATATCTGATTCTAAAACCAAAACGGAGCTACCTAACAGAACGGTCTTCAATGTGTGCATTCAACTTACGTAGTTAAACTGATGTGTGTTTGCAGGAGTTTCTAAACCCTTTCTCTGAAGAAGTGGAAAACGCATTTTCCCAGCCAAATGCAGGCATTCAAGAAATAGCAGGAAATCTCCGTCTAAAACACAAAAAGAACGTATCTTGCAAACTGTTCGCTCAGCTAAGGGAGTTGAATCCGCCTTCAGAATCAGAGAGTGAGAAGCACGGTTCTTCCAGGAGCTGGGTTTCCTTCTACCCGGCTGAATTGGAACAAACGCGGTATTGAGAAATATCTGCTTCTAAAACCAAAACGGATCTACCTAACAGAACGGTCTTCAACGCGTGCATTCAACGTGTGGAGTTAAACTGATGTGTGTTTGCAGGAGTTTCTAAACCCTTTCTGTGAAGAAGTGAAAAACGCATTTTCCAGGCCAAATCAAGTCATTCAAGAAATAGCTGGAAATCTCCGTCTAGAACACAAAAAGAACGTATCTTGCAAACTGCTCTGCTGGGTGTTCGCTCAGCTAAGGGAGTTGAATCCGCTTTCAGAATCAGAGAGTGAGAAGCACGTTTCGTCCAGGAGCTGCGTTTCGTTATACCCGGTTGAAATGGAACAAACGCTGTATTGAGAAATATCTGCTTCTAAAACCAAAACGGAGCTACCTAACAGAACGGTCTTCAA
Organism: Callithrix jacchus; assembly: GCF_049354715.1. Classification (NCBI taxonomy): domain Eukaryota; kingdom Metazoa; phylum Chordata; class Mammalia; order Primates; family Cebidae; genus Callithrix; species Callithrix jacchus. Next base: position 12,778,779 of record NC_133525.1, on the reverse strand, counting down.
TGTGTGCATTCAACTTACGGAGTTAAACTGCTGTGTGTTTGCAGGAGTTTCTAAACCCTTTCTGTGAAGAAGTGGAAAACGCATTTTCCCAGCCAAATCCAGGCATTCAAGAAATAGCTGGAAATCTCCGTCTAAAACACAAAAAGAATGTATCTTGCAAACTGTTCGCTCAGCTAAGGGAGTTGAATCCGCCTTCAGAATCAGAGAGTGAGAAGCACGGTTCTTCCAGGAGCTGCGTTTCGTTATACCCGGGTGCATTGGAACAAACGCGGTATTGAGAAATATCTGCTTCTAAAACCAAAACGGAGCTACCTAACAGAACGGTCTTCAATGTGTGCATTCAACTTACGGAGTTAAACTGATGTGTGTTTGCAGGAGTTTCTAAACCCTTTCTGTGAAGAAGTGGAAAACGCATTTTTCCAGCCAAATCCAGGCATTCAAGAAATAGCTGGAAATCTCCATCTAAAATACAAAAAGAACGTATCTTGTAAACTCCTCTGCTGGGTCTTCGCTCAGCTAATGGAGTTTAATCCGCCTTCAGAATCAGAGAGTGAGAAGCACGGTTCTTCCAGGAGCTGTGTTTCGTTATAACCGGGTGAATTGGTGCAAACGCAATATTGAGAAATATCTGCTTCTAAAACCAAAACGGAGCTACCTAACAGAACGGTCTTCAACGGATGCATTCAACTTACGGAGTTAAACTGATGTGTGTTTGCAGGAGTTTCTAAACCCTTTCTGTGAAGAAGTGGAAAACGCATTTTCCCAACCAAATGCAGGCATTCAAGATAGCTGGAAATCTCCGTCTAAAATACAAAAAGAACGTATCTTGTAAACTGCTCTGCTGGGTGTTCGCTCAGCTAAGGGAGTTGAATCCGCCTTCAGAATCAGAGAGTGAGAAGCACAATTCTTCCAGGAGCTGGGTTTCGTCATACCCGGGTGAATTGGAACAAACAAGGTATTGAGAAATATCAGCTTCTAAAACCAAAACGGAGCTACCTAACAGAACGGTCTTCAATGTGTGCATTCAGCCTACGGAGTTAAACTGATGTGTGTTTGCAGGAGTTTCTAAACCCTTTCTGTGAAGAAGTGGAAGACGCATTTTTTCAGCCAAATCAAGGCATTCAAGAAATAGCTGGAAATCTCCGTCTAAAACACAAAATGAACGTATCTTGCAAACTGCTCTGCTGGGTGTTCGCTCAGCTAAGGGAGTTGAATCCGCCTTCAGAATCAGAGAGTGAGAAGCACGGTTCTTCCAGGAGCTGGGTTTCGTTATACCCGGGTGCATTGGAAAAAACGGGGTAATGAGAAATATCTGCTTCTAAAACCAAAACGGAGCTCCCTAACAGAACGGTCTTCAATGTGTGCATTCAACTTACGGAGTTAAACTGATGTGTGTTTGCAGGAGTTTCTACACTTTTTCTTTGAAGAAGTGCAAAACGCATTTTCCCAGCCAAATCCAGGCATTCAAGAAATAGCTGGAAATCTCCGTCTAAAACACAAAAAGAACGTATCTTGCAAACTGATCTGCTGGGTGTTCGCTCAGCTAAGAGAGTTGAATCCGCCTTCAGAATCAGAGAGTGAGAAGCACGTTTCGTCCAGGAGCTGCGTTTCGTTATACCCGGTTGAAATGGAACAAACGCTGTATTGAGAAATATCTGCTTCTAAAACCAAAACGGAGCTACCTAACAAAGCGGTCTTCAATGTGTGCATTCAACTTACGGAGTTAAACTGATGTGTGTTTGCAGGAGTTTCTAAACCCTTTCTGTGAAGAAGTGGAAAACGCATTTTCCCAGCGAAATCCAGGCATTCAAGAAATAGCTGGAAATCTCCGTCTAAAACACAAAAAGAATGTATCTTGCAAACTGTTCGCTCAGCTAAGGGAGTTGAATCCGCCTTCAGAATCAGACAGTGAGAAGCACGGTTCTTCCAGGAGCTGCGTTTCGTTATACCCGGGTGCATTGGAACAAACGCGGTATTGAGAAATATCTGCTTCTAAAACCAAAACGGAGCTACCTAACAGAACGGTCTTCAATGTGTGCATTCAACTTACGGAGTTAAACTGATGTGTGTTTGCAGGAGTTTCTAAACCCTTTCTGTGAAGAAGTGGAAAACGCATTTTCCCAGCCAAATCCAGGCATTCAAGAAATAGCTGGAAATCTCCGTCTAAAACACAAAAAGAATGTATCTTGCAAACTGTTCGCTCAGTTAAGGGAGTTGAATCCGCCTTCAGAATCAGAGAGTGAGAAGCACGGTTCTTCCAGGAGCTGCGTTTCGTTATACCCGGGTGCATTGGAACAAACGCGGTATTGAGAAATATCTGCTTCTAAAACCAAAACGGAGCTACCTAACAGAACGGTCTTCAATGTGTGCATTCAACTTACGGAGTTAAACTGATGTGTGTTTGCAGGAGTTTCTACACTTTTTCTTTGAAGAAGTGCAAAACGCCTTTTCCCAGCCAAATCCAGGCATTCAAGAAATAGCTGGAAATCTCCGTCTAAAACACAAAAAGAACGTATCTTGCAAACTGATCTGCTGGGTGTTCGCTCAGCTAAGAGAGTTGAATCCGCCTTCCGAATCAGGGAGTGAGAAGCATGGTTCTTCCAGGAGCTTGGTTTCGTTATACCTGGGTGAATTGGAACAAACCCGGTATTGAGAAATATCTGCTTCTAAAACCAAAACGGAGCTACCTAACAGAACGGTCTTCAATGTGTGCATTCAACTTACGGAGTTAAACTGATGTGTGTTTGCAGGAGTTTCTAAACCCTTTCTGTGAAGAAGTGGAAAACGCAATTTCCCAGCGAAATCCAGGCATTCAAGAAATAGCTGGAAATCTCCGTCTAAAACACAAAAAGAACGTATCTTGCAAACTGCTCTGCTGGGTGTTCGCTCAGCTAAGGGAGTTGAATCCGCCTTCAGAATCAGAGAGTGAGAAGCACGGTTCTTGCAGGAACTGGGTTTCGTTATACCCGGGTGCATTGGAACAAACGCGGTTTTGAGAAATATATGCTTCTAAAACCAAAACGGAGCTACCTAACAGAACGGTCTTCAATGTGTGCATTCAACTTACGGAGTTAAACTGATGTGTGTTTGCAGGAGTTTCTAAACCCTTTCTGTGAAGAAGTGGAAAACGCATTTTCCCAACCAAATGCAGGCATTCAAGAAATAGCTGGAAATCTCCGTCTAAAATACAAAAAGAACGTATCTTGTAAACTGCTCTGCTGGGTGTTCGCTCAGCTAAGGGAGTTGAATCCGCCTTCAGAATCAGAGAGTGAGAAGCACGGTTCTTCCAGGAGCTGTGTTTCTTTATACCCGGGTGAATGGGTACAATCCCAATATTTAGAAATATCTGCTTCTAAAACCAAAACGGAGCTACCTAACAGAACGGTCTTCAATGTGTGCATTCAACTTACGTAGTTAAACTGATGTGTGTTTGCAGGAGTTTCTAAACCCTTTCTCTGAAGAAGTGGAGAACGCATTTTCCCAGCCAAATGCAGGCATTCAAGAAATAGCAGGAAATCTCCGTCTAAAACACAAAAAGAACGTATCTTGCAAACTGTTCGCTCAGCTAAGGGAGTTGAATCCGCCTTCAGAATCAGAGAGTGAGAAGCACGGTTCTTCCAGGAGCTGGGTTTCGTTATACCCGGGTGAATGGGTGCAAACGCGATATTGAGAAATATCAGCTTCTAAAACCAAAACGGAGCTACCTAACAGAACTGTCTTCAATGTGTGCATTCAACCTACAAAGTTAAACTGATGTGTGTTTGCAGGAGTTTCTAAACCCTTTTTGTGAAGAAGTGGAAGACGCATTTTTTCAGCCAAATCCAGGCATTCAAGAAATATCTGGAAATCTCCGTCTAAAACACAAAAAGAACGTATCTTGCAAACTGCTCTGCTGGGTGTTCGCTCAGCTAAGGGAGTTAAATCGGCGTTCAGAATCAGAGAGTGAGAAACACGGTTCTTCCAGGAGCTGGGTTTCGTTATACCCGGGTGAATTGGAACAAACGCGGTATTGAGAAATATCTGCTTCTAAAACCAAAACGGAGCTACCTAACAGAACGGTCTTCAATGTGTGCATTCAAATTACGGAGTTAAACTGATGTGTGTTTGCAGGAGTTTCTACACTTTTTCTTTGAAGAAGTGCAAAACGCATTTTCCCAGCCAAATCCAGGCATTCAAGAAATAGCTGGAAATCTCCGCCTAAAACACAAAAAGAACGTATCTTGCAAACTGATCTGCTGGGTGTTCGCTCAGCTAAGAGAGTTGAATCCGCCTTCCAAATCAGAGAGTGAGAAGCACGGTTCTTCCAGGAGCTTGGTTTCGTTATACCCGGGTGAATTGGAACAAACCCCGTATTGAGAAATATCTGCTTCTAAAACCAAAACGGAGCTACCTAACAGAACGGTCTTCAATGTGTGCATTCAACTTACGGAGTTAAACTGATGTGTGTTTGCAGGAGTTTCTAAACCCTTTCTGTGAAGAAGTGGAAAACGCATTTTCCCAGCCAAATCCAGGCATTCAAGAAATAGCTGGAAATCTCCGTCTAAAACACAAAAAGAACGTATCTTGCAAACTGCTCTGCTGGGTGTTCGCTCAGCTAAGGGAGTTGAATCCGCCTTCAGAATCAGAGAGTGAGAAGCACGGTTCTTCCAGGAGCTGGGTTTCGTTATACCCGGGTGCATTGGAAAAAACGCGGTATTGAGAAATATCTGCTTCTAAAACCAAAACGGAGCTACCTAACAGAACGGTCTTCAATGTGTGCATTCAACTTACGGAGTTAAACTGATGTGTTTTTGCAGGAGTTTCTACACTTTTTTTTTGAAGAAGTGGAAAACGCATTTTCCCAGCCAAATCCAGGCATTCAAGAAATAGCTGGAAATCTCCGTTTAAAACACAAAAAGAACGTATCTTGCAAACTGATCTGCTGGGTGTTCGCTCAGCTAAGAGAGTTGAATCCGCCTTCCGAATCAGGGAGTGAGAAGCACGGTTCTTCCAGGAGCTTGGTTTTGTTATACCCGGGTGAATTGGAACAAACCCGGTATTGAGAAATATCTGCTTCTAAAACCAAAACGGAGCTACCTAACAGAACGGTCTTCAATGTGTGCATTCAACTTACGGAGTTAAACTGATGTGTGTTTGCAGGAGTTTCTACACTTTTTCTTTGAAGAAGTGCAAAACGCATTTTCCCAGCCAAATCCAGGCATTCAAGAAATAGCTGGAAATCTCCGTCTAAAACACAAAAAGAACGTATCTTGCAAACTGATCTGCTGGGTGTTCGCTCAGCTAAGAGAGTTGAATTTGCCTTCAGAATCAGAGAGTGAGAAGCACGTTTCGTCCAGGAGCTGCGTTTCGTTATACCCGGTTGAAATGGAACAAACGCTGTATTGAGAAATATCTGCTTCTAAAACCAAAACGGAGCTACCTAACAAAGCGGTCTTCAATGTGTGCATTCAACTTACGGAGTTAAACTGATGTGTGTTTGCAGGAGTTTCTAAACCCTTTCTGTGAAGAAGTGGAAAACGCATTTTCCCAGCGAAATCCAGGCATTCAAGAAATAGCTGGAAATCTCCGTCTAAAACACAAAAAGAATGTATCTTGCAAACTGTTCGCTCAGCTAAGGGAGTTGAATCCGCCTTCAGAATCAGACAGTGAGAAGCACGGTTCTTCCAGGAGCTGCGTTTCGTTATACCCGGGTGCATTGGAACAAACGCGGTATTGAGAAATATCTGCTTCTAAAACCAAAACGGAGCTACCTAACAGAACGGTCTTCAATGTGTGCATTCAACTTACGGAGTTAAACTGATGTGTGTTTGCAGGAGTTTCTAAACCCTTTCTGTGAAGAAGTGGAAAACGCATTTTCCCAGCCAAATCCAGGCATTCAAGAAATAGCTGGAAATCTCCGTCTAAAACACAAAAAGAATGTATCTTGCAAACTGTTCGCTCAGTTAAGGGAGTTGAATCCGCCTTCAGAATCAGAGAGTGAGAAGCACGGTTCTTCCAGGAGCTGCGTTTCGTTATACCCGGGTGCATTGGAACAAACGCGGTATTGAGAAATATCTGCTTCTAAAACCAAAACGGAGCTACCTAACAGAACGGTCTTCAATGTGTGCATTCAACTTACGGAGTTAAACTGATGTGTGTTTGCAGGAGTTTCTACACTTTTTCTTTGAAGAAGTGCAAAACGCCTTTTCCCAGCCAAATCCAGGCATTCAAGAAATAGCTGGAAATCTCCGTCTAAAACACAAAAAGAACGTATCTTGCAAACTGATCTGCTGGGTGTTCGCTCAGCTAAGAGAGTTGAATCCGCCTTCCGAATCAGGGAGTGAGAAGCATGGTTCTTCCAGGAGCTTGGTTTCGTTATACCTGGGTGAATTGGAACAAACCCGGTATTGAGAAATATCTGCTTCTAAAACCAAAACGGAGCTACCTAACAGAACGGTCTTCAATGTGTGCATTCAACTTACGGAGTTAAACTGATGTGTGTTTGCAGGAGTTTCTAAACCCTTTCTGTGAAGAAGTGGAAAACGCAATTTCCCAGCGAAATCCAGGCATTCAAGAAATAGCTGGAAATCTCCGTCTAAAACACAAAAAGAACGTATCTTGCAAACTGCTCTGCTGGGTGTTCGCTCAGCTAAGGGAGTTGAATCCGCCTTCAGAATCAGAGAGTGAGAAGCACGGTTCTTGCAGGAACTGGGTTTCGTTATACCCGGGTGCATTGGAACAAACGCGGTTTTGAGAAATATATGCTTCTAAAACCAAAACGGAGCTACCTAACAGAACGGTCTTCAATGTGTGCATTCAACTTACGGAGTTAAACTGATGTGTGTTTGCAGGAGTTTCTAAACCCTTTCTGTGAAGAAGTGGAAAACGCATTTTCCCAACCAAATGCAGGCATTCAAGAAATAGCTGGAAATCTCCGTCTAAAATACAAAAAGAACGTATCTTGTAAACTGCTCTGCTGGGTGTTCGCTCAGCTAAGGGAGTTGAATCCGCCTTCAGAATCAGAGAGTGAGAAGCACGGTTCTTCCAGGAGCTGTGTTTCTTTATACCCGGGTGAATGGGTACAATCCCAATATTTAGAAATATCTGCTTCTAAAACCAAAACGGAGCTACCTAACAGAACGGTCTTCAATGTGTGCATTCAACTTACGTAGTTAAACTGATGTGTGTTTGCAGGAGTTTCTAAACCCTTTCTCTGAAGAAGTGGAGAACGCATTTTCCCAGCCAAATGCAGGCATTCAAGAAATAGCAGGAAATCTCCGTCTAAAACACAAAAAGAACGTATCTTGCAAACTGTTCGCTCAGCTAAGGGAGTTGAATCCGCCTTCAGAATCAGAGAGTGAGAAGCACGGTTCTTCCAGGAGCTGGGTTTCGTTATACCCGGGTGAATGGGTGCAAACGCGATATTGAGAAATATCAGCTTCTAAAACCAAAACGGAGCTACCTAACAGAACTGTCTTCAATGTGTGCATTCAACCTACAAAGTTAAACTGATGTGTGTTTGCAGGAGTTTCTAAACCCTTTTTGTGAAGAAGTGGAAGACGCATTTTTTCAGCCAAATCCAGGCATTCAAGAAATATCTGGAAATCTCCGTCTAAAACACAAAAAGAACGTATCTTGCAAACTGCTCTGCTGGGTGTTCGCTCAGCTAAGGGAGTTAAATCGGCGTTCAGAATCAGAGAGTGAGAAACACGGTTCTTCCAGGAGCTGGGTTTCGTTATACCCGGGTGAATTGGAACAAACGCGGTATTGAGAAATATCTGCTTCTAAAACCAAAACGGAGCTACCTAACAGAACGGTCTTCAATGTGTGCATTCAAATTACGGAGTTAAACTGATGTGTGTTTGCAGGAGTTTCTACACTTTTTCTTTGAAGAAGTGCAAAACGCATTTTCCCAGCCAAATCCAGGCATTCAAGAAATAGCTGGAAATCTCCGCCTAAAACACAAAAAGAACGTATCTTGCAAACTGATCTGCTGGGTGTTCGCTCAGCTAAGAGAGTTGAATCCGCCTTCCAAATCAGAGAGTGAGAAGCACGGTTCTTCCAGGAGCTTGGTTTCGTTATACCCGGGTGAATTGGAACAAACCCCGTATTGAGAAATATCTGCTTCTAAAACCAAAACGGAGCTACCTAACAGAACGGTCTTCAATGTGTGCATTCAACTTACGGAGTTAAACTGATGTGTGTTTGCAGGAGTTTCTAAACCCTTTCTGTGAAGAAGTGGAAAACGCATTTTCCCAGCCAAATCCAGGCATTCAAGAAATAGCTGGAAATCTCCGTCTAAAACACAAAAAGAACGTATCTTGCAAACTGCTCTGCTGGGTGTTCGCTCAGCTAAGGGAGTTGAATCCGCCTTCAGAATCAGAGAGTGAGAAGCACGGTTCTTCCAGGAGCTGGGTTTCGTTATACCCGGGTGCATTGGAAAAAACGCGGTATTGAGAAATATCTGCTTCTAAAACCAAAACGGAGCTACCTAACAGAACGGTCTTCAATGTGTGCATTCAACTTACGGAGTTAAACTGATGTGTTTTTGCAGGAGTTTCTACACTTTTTTTTTGAAGAAGTGGAAAACGCATTTTCCCAGCCAAATCCAGGCATTCAAGAAATAGCTGGAAATCTCCGTTTAAAACACAAAAAGAACGTATCTTGCAAACTGATCTGCTGGGTGTTCGCTCAGCTAAGAGAGTTGAATCCGCCTTCCGAATCAGGGAGTGAGAAGCACGGTTCTTCCAGGAGCTTGGTTTTGTTATACCCGGGTGAATTGGAACAAACCCGGTATTGAGAAATATCTGCTTCTAAAACCAAAACGGAGCTACCTAACAGAACGGTCTTCAATGTGTGCATTCAACTTACGGAGTTAAACTGATGTGTGTTTGCAGGAGTTTCTAAACCCTTTCTGTGAAGAAGTGGAAAACGCATTTTCCCAGCGAAATCCAGGCATTAAAGCAATAGCTGGAAATCTCCGTCTAAAACAAAAAAAGAACGTATCTTGCAAACTGCTCTGCTGGGTGTTCGCTCAGCTAAGGGAGTTGAATCCGCCTTCAGAATCAGAGAGTGAGAAGCACGTTTCGTCCAGGAGCTGCGTTTCGTTATACCCGGTTGAAATGGAAGAAACGCTGTATTGAGAAATATCTGCTTCTAAAACCAAAACGGAGCTACCTAACAAAGCGGTCTTCAATGTGTGCATTCAACTTACGGAGTTAAACTGATGTGTGTTTGCAGGAGTTTCTAAACCCTTTCTGTGAAGAAGTGGAAGACGCATTTTCCCAGCCAAATCCAGGCATTCAAGAAATAGCTGGAAATCTTCGTCTAAAACACAAAATGAACGTATCTTGCAAACTGCTCTGCTGGGTGTTCGCTCAGCTAAGGGAGTTGAATCCGCCTTCAGAATCAGAGAGTGAGAAGCACAATTCTTCCAGGAGCTGGGTTTCGTCATACCCGGGTGAATTGGAACAAACAAGGTATTGAGAAATATCAGCTTCTAAAACCAAAACGGAGCTACCTAACAGAACGGTCTTCAATGTGTGCATTCAGCCTACGGAGTTAAACTGATGTGTGTTTGCAGGAGTTTCTAAACCCTTTCTGTGAAGAAGTGGAAGACGCATTTTTTCAGCCAAATCAAGGCATTCAAGAAATAGCTGGAAATCTCCGTCTAAAACACAAAATGAACGTATCTTGCAAACTGCTCTGCTGGGTGTTCGCTCAGCTAAGGGAGTTGAATCCGCCTTCAGAATCAGAGAGTGAGAAGCACGGTTCTTCCAGGAGCTGGGTTTCGTTATATCCGGGTGCATTGGAAAAAACGGGGTAATGAGAAATATCTGCTTCTAAAACCAAAACGGAGCTCCCTAACAGAACGGTCTTCAATGTGTGCATTCAACTTACGGAGTTAAACTGATGTGTGTTTGCAGGAGTTTCTACACTTTTTCTTTGAAGAAGTGCAAAACGCATTTTCCCAGCCAAATCCAGGCATTCAAGAAATAGCTGGAAATCTCCGCCTAAAACACAAAAAGAACGTATCTTGCAAACTGATCTGCTGGGTGTTCGCTCAGCTAAGAGAGTTGAATCCGCCTTCCAAATCAGAGAGTGAGAAGCACGGTTCTTCCAGGAGCTTGGTTTCGTTATACCCGGGTGAATTGGAACAAACCCCGTATTGAGAAATATCTGCTTCTAAAACCAAAACGGAGCTACCTAACAGAACGGTCTTCAATGTGTGCATTCAACTTACGGAGTTAAACTGATGTGTGTTTGCAGGAGTTTCTAAACCCTTTCTGTGAAGAAGTGGAAAACGCATTTTCCCAGCCAAATCCAGGCATTCAAGAAATAGCTGGAAATCTCCGTCTAAAACACAAAAAGAACGTATCTTGCAAACTGCTCTGCTGGGTGTTCGCTCAGCTAAGGGAGTTGAATCCGCCTTCAGAATCAGAGAGTGAGAAGCACGGTTCTTCCAGGAGCTGGGTTTCGTTATACCCGGGTGCATTGGAAAAAACGCGGTATTGAGAAATATCTGCTTCTAAAACCAAAACGGAGCTACCTAACAGAACGGTCTTCAATGTGTGCATTCAACTTACGGAGTTAAACTGATGTGTTTTTGCAGGAGTTTCTACACTTTTTTTTTGAAGAAGTGGAAAACGCATTTTCCCAGCCAAATCCAGGCATTCAAGAAATAGCTGGAAATCTCCGTCTAAAACACAAAAAGAACGTATCTTGCAAACTGATCTGCTGGGTGTTCGCTCAGCTAAGAGAGTTGAATCCGCCTTCCGAATCAGGGAGTGAGAAGCACGGTTCTTCCAGGAGCTTGGTTTTGTTATACCCGGGTGAATTGGAACAAACCCGGTATTGAGAAATATCTGCTTCTAAAACCAAAACGGAGCTACCTAACAGAACGGTCTTCAATGTGTGCATTCAACTTACGGAGTTAAACTGATGTGTGTTTGCAGGAGTTTCTAAACCCTTTCTGTGAAGAAGTGGAAAACGCATTTTCCCAGCGAAATCCAGGCATTAAAGCAATAGCTGGAAATCTCCGTCTAAAACAAAAAAAGAACGTATCTTGCAAACTGCTCTGCTGGGTGTTCGCTCAGCTAAGGGAGTTGAATCCGCCTTCAGAATCAGAGAGTGAGAAGCACGTTTCGTCCAGGAGCTGCGTTTCGTTATACCCGGTTGAAATGGAAGAAACGCTGTATTGAGAAATATCTGCTTCTAAAACCAAAACGGAGCTACCTAACAAAGCGGTCTTCAATGTGTGCATTCAACTTACGGAGTTAAACTGATGTGTGTTTGCAGGAGTTTCTAAACCCTTTCTGTGAAGAAGTGGAAGACGCATTTTCCCAGCCAAATCCAGGCATTCAAGAAATAGCTGGAAATCTTCGTCTAAAACACAAAATGAACGTATCTTGCAAACTGCTCTGCTGGGTGTTCGCTCAGCTAAGGGAGTTAAATCGGCGTTCAGAATCAGAGAGTGAGAAGCACGGTTCTTCCAGGAGCTGGGTTTCGTTATACCCGGGTGCATTGGAAAAAACGCGGTAATGAGAAATATTTGCTTCTAAAACCAAAACGGAGCTACCTAACAGAACGGTCTTCAATGTGTGCATTCAACTTACGGAGTTAAACTGATGTGTGTTTGCAGGAGTTTCTACACTTTTTCTTAGAAGAAGTGCAAAACGCATTTTCCCAGCCAAATCCAGGCATTCAAGAAATAGCTGGAAATCTCCGTCTAAAACACAAAAAGAACGTATCTTGCAAACTGATCTGCTGGGTGTTCGCTCAGCTAAGAGAGTTGAATCCGCCTTCCAAATCAGAGAGTGAGAAGCACGGTTCTTCCAGGAGCTTGGTTTCGTTATACATGGGTTAATTGGAACAAACCCGGTATTGAGGAATATCTGCTTCTAAAACCAAAACGGAGCTACCTAACAGAACGGTCTTCATTGTGTGCATTCAACTTACGGAGTTAAACTGATGTGTGTTTGCAGGAGTTTCTAAACCCTTTCTGTGAAGAAGTGGAAAACGCATTTTCCCAGCCAAATCCAGGCATTCAAGAAATAGCTGGAAATCTCCGTCTAAAACACAAAAAGAACGTATCTTGCAAACTGCTCTGCTGGGTGTTCGCTCAGCTAAGGGAGTTGAATCCGCCTTTAGAATCAGAGAGTGAGAAGCACGGTTCTTCCAGGAGCTGAATTTTCTTATACCCGGGTGAATTGGTACAAACGCGGTATTGAGAAATATCTGCTTCTAAAACCAAAACGGAGCTACCTAACAGAACGGTCTTCAATGTGTGCATTCAACTTACGGAGTTAAAGTGATGTGTGTTTGCAGGAGTTTCTAAACCCTTTCTGTGAAGAAGTGGAAAACGCATTTTCCCAGCCAAATCCAGGCATTCAAGAAATAGCTGGAAATCTCCGTCTAAAACACAAAAAGAACGTATCTTGCAAACTGCTCTGTTGGGTGTTCGCTCAGCTAAGGGCATTGAATCCGCCTTCAGAATCAGAGAGTGAGAAGCACGGTTCTTCCAGGAGCTGTGTTTCGTTATACCCGGGTGAATGGGTGCAAACGCGATATTGAGAAATATCTGCTTCTAAAACCAAAACGGAGCTACCTAACAGAACGGTCTTCAATGTATGCATTCAACTTACGGAGTTAAACAGATGTGTGTTTGCAGGAGTTTCTAAACCCTTTCTGTGAAGAAGTGGAAAACGCATTTTCCCAGCCAAATCCAGGCATTCAAGAAATAGCTGGAAATCTCCGTCTAAAACACAAAAAGAATGTATCTTGCAAACTGTTCGCTCAGCTAAGGGAGTTGAATCCGCCTTCAGAATCAGAGAGTGAGAAGCACGGTTCTTCCAGGAGCTGCGTTTCGTTATACCCGGGTGCATTGGAACAAACGCGGTATTGAGAAATATCTGCTTCTAAAACCAAAACGGAGCTACCTAACAGAACGGTCTTCAATGTGTGCATTCAACTTACGGAGTTAAACTGATGTGTGTTTGCAGGAGTTTCTAAACCCTTTCTGTGAAGAAGTGGAAAACGCATTTTCCCAGCCAAATCCAGGCATTCAAGAAATAGCTGGAAATCTCCGTCTAAAACACAAAAAGAATGTATCTTGCAAACTGTTCGCTCAGCTAAGGGAGTTGAATCCGCCTTCAGAATCAGAGAGTGAGAAGCACGGTTCTTCCAGGAGCTGTGTTTCTTTATACCCGGGTGAATGGGTACAATCCCAATATTTAGAAATATCTGCTTCTAAAACCAAAACGGAGCTACCTAACAGAACGGTCTTCAATGTGTACATTCAACTTACGTAGTTAAACTGATGTGTGTTTGCAGGAGTTTCTAAACCCTTTCTCTGAAGAAGTGGAGAACGCATTTTCCCAGCCAAATGCAGGCATTCAAGAAATAGCAGGAAATCTCCGTCTAAAACACAAAAAGAACGTATCTTGCAAACTGTTCGCTCAGCTAAGGGAGTTGAATCCGCCTTCAGAATCAGAGAGTGAGAAGCACGGTTCTTCCAGGAGCTGGGTTTCGTTATACCCGGGTGAATGGGTGCAAACGCGATATTGAGAAATATCAGCTTCTAAAACCAAAACGGAGCTACCTAACAGAACTGTCTTCAATGTGTGCATTCAACCTACAAAGTTAAACTGATGTGTGTTTGCAGGAGTTTCTAAACCCTTTCTGTGAAGAAGTGGAAGACGCATTTTTTCAGCCAAATCCAGGCATTCAAGAAATATCTGGAAATCTCCGTCTAAAACACAAAAAGAACGTATCTTGCAAACTGCTCTGCTGGGTGTTCGCTCAGCTAAGGGAGTTAAATCGGCGTTCAGAATCAGAGAGTGAGAAACACGGTTCTTCCAGGAGCTGGGTTTCGTTATACCCGGGTGAATTGGAACAAACGCGGTATTGAGAAATATCTGCTTCTAAAACCAAAACGGAGCTACCTAACAGAACGGTCTTCAATGTGTGCATTCAAATTACGGAGTTAAACTGATGTGTGTTTGCAGGAGTTTCTACACTTTTTCTTTGAAGAAGTGCAAAACGCATTTTCCCAGCCAAATCCAGGCATTCAAGAAATAGCTGGAAATCTCCGCCTAAAACACAAAAAGAACGTATCTTGCAAACTGATCTGCTGGGTGTTCGCTCAGCTAAGAGAGTTGAATCCGCCTTCCAAATCAGAGAGTGAGAAGCACGGTTCTTCCAGGAGCTTGGTTTCGTTATACCCGGGTGAATTGGAACAAACCCCGTATTGAGAAATATCTGCTTCTAAAACCAAAACGGAGCTACCTAACAGAACGGTCTTCAATGTGTGCATTCAACTTACGGAGTTAAACTGATGTGTGTTTGCAGGAGTTTCTAAACCCTTTCTGTGAAGAAGTGGAAAACGCAATTTCCCAGCGAAATCCAGGCATTCAAGAAATAGCTGGAAATCTCCGTCTAAAACACAAAAAGAACGTATCTTGCAAACTGCTCTGCTGGGTGTTCGCTCAGCTAAGGGAGTTGAATCCGCCTTCAGAATCAGAGAGTGAGAAGCACGGTTCTTGCAGGAACTGGGTTTCGTTATACCCGGGTGCATTGGAACAAACGCGGTTTCGAGAAATATATGCTTCTAAAACCAAAACGGAGCTACCTAACAGAACGGTCTTCAATGTGTGCATTCAACTTACGGAGTTAAACTGATGTGTGTTTGCAGGAGTTTCTAAACCCTTTCTGTGAAGAAGTGGAAAACGCATTTTTCCAGCCAAATCCAGGCATTCAAGAAATAGCTGGAAATCTCCATCTAAAATACAAAAAGAACGTATCTTGTAAACTCCTCTGCTGGGTCTTCGCTCAGCTAATGGAGTTTAATCCGCCTTCAGAATCAGAGAGTGAGAAGCACGGTTCTTCCAGGAGCTGTGTTTCGTTATAACCGGGTGAATTGGTGCAAACGCAATATTGAGAAATATCTGCTTCTAAAACCAAAACGGAGCTACCTAACAGAACGGTCTTCAACGGATGCATTCAACTTACGGAGTTAAACTGATGTGTGTTTGCAGGAGTTTCTAAACCCTTTCTGTGAAGAAGTGGAAAACGCATTTTCCCAACCAAATGCAGGCATTCAAGATAGCTGGAAATCTCCGTCTAAAATACAAAAAGAACGTATCTTGTAAACTGCTCTGCTGGGTGTTCGCTCAGCTAAGGGAGTTGAATCCGCCTTCAGAATCAGAGAGTGAGAAGCACAATTCTTCCAGGAGCTGGGTTTCGTCATACCCGGGTGAATTGGAACAAACAAGGTATTGAGAAATATCAGCTTCTAAAACCAAAACGGAGCTACCTAACAGAACGGTCTTCAATGTGTGCATTCAGCCTACGGAGTTAAACTGATGTGTGTTTGCAGGAGTTTCTAAACCCTTTCTGTGAAGAAGTGGAAGACGCATTTTTTCAGCCAAATCAAGGCATTCAAGAAATAGCTGGAAATCTCCGTCTAAAACACAAAATGAACGTATCTTGCAAACTGCTCTGCTGGGTGTTCGCTCAGCTAAGGGAGTTGAATCCGCCTTCAGAATCAGAGAGTGAGAAGCACGGTTCTTCCAGGAGCTGGGTTTCGTTATATCCGGGTGCATTGGAAAAAACGGGGTAATGAGAAATATCTGCTTCTAAAACCAAAACGGAGCTCCCTAACAGAACGGTCTTCAATGTGTGCATTCAACTTACGGAGTTAAACTGATGTGTGTTTGCAGGAGTTTCTACACTTTTTCTTTGAAGAAGTGCAAAACGCATTTTCCCAGCCAAATCCAGGCATTCAAGAAATAGCTGGAAATCTCCGTCTAAAACACAAAAAGAACGTATCTTGCAAACTGATCTGCTGGGTGTTCGCTCAGCTAAGAGAGTTGAATCCGCCTTCAGAATCAGAGAGTGAGAAGCACGTTTCGTCCAGGAGCTGCGTTTCGTTATACCCGGTTGAAATGGAACAAACGCTGTATTGAGAAATATCTGCTTCTAAAACCAAAACGGAGCTACCTAACAAAGCGGTCTTCAATGTGTGCATTCAACTTACGGAGTTAAACTGATGTGTGTTTGCAGGAGTTTCTAAACCCTTTCTGTGAAGAAGTGGAAAACGCATTTTCCCAGCGAAATCCAGGCATTCAAGAAATAGCTGGAAATCTCCGTCTAAAACACAAAAAGAATGTATCTTGCAAACTGTTCGCTCAGCTAAGGGAGTTGAATCCGCCTTCAGAATCAGACAGTGAGAAGCACGGTTCTTCCAGGAGCTGCGTTTCGTTATACCCGGGTGCATTGGAACAAACGCGGTATTGAGAAATATCTGCTTCTAAAACCAAAACGGAGCTACCTAACAGAACGGTCTTCAATGTGTGCATTCAACTTACGGAGTTAAACTGATGTGTGTTTGCAGGAGTTTCTAAACCCTTTCTGTGAAGAAGTGGAAAACGCATTTTCCCAGCCAAATCCAGGCATTCAAGAAATAGCTGGAAATCTCCGTCTAAAACACAAAAAGAATGTATCTTGCAAACTGTTCGCTCAGTTAAGGGAGTTGAATCCGCCTTCAGAATCAGAGAGTGAGAAGCACGGTTCTTCCAGGAGCTGCGTTTCGTTATACCCGGGTGCATTGGAACAAACGCGGTATTGAGAAATATCTGCTTCTAAAACCAAAACGGAGCTACCTAACAGAACGGTCTTCAATGTGTGCATTCAACTTACGGAGTTAAACTGATGTGTGTTTGCAGGAGTTTCTACACTTTTTCTTTGAAGAAGTGCAAAACGCCTTTTCCCAGCCAAATCCAGGCATTCAAGAAATAGCTGGAAATCTCCGTCTAAAACACAAAAAGAACGTATCTTGCAAACTGATCTGCTGGGTGTTCGCTCAGCTAAGAGAGTTGAATCCGCCTTCCGAATCAGGGAGTGAGAAGCATGGTTCTTCCAGGAGCTTGGTTTCGTTATACCTGGGTGAATTGGAACAAACCCGGTATTGAGAAATATCTGCTTCTAAAACCAAAACGGAGCTACCTAACAGAACGGTCTTCAATGTGTGCATTCAACTTACGGAGTTAAACTGATGTGTGTTTGCAGGAGTTTCTAAACCCTTTCTGTGAAGAAGTGGAAAACGCAATTTCCCAGCGAAATCCAGGCATTCAAGAAATAGCTGGAAATCTCCGTCTAAAACACAAAAAGAACGTATCTTGCAAACTGCTCTGCTGGGTGTTCGCTCAGCTAAGGGAGTTGAATCCGCCTTCAGAATCAGAGAGTGAGAAGCACGGTTCTTGCAGGAACTGGGTTTCGTTATACCCGGGTGCATTGGAACAAACGCGGTTTTGAGAAATATATGCTTCTAAAACCAAAACGGAGCTACCTAACAGAACGGTCTTCAATGTGTGCATTCAACTTACGGAGTTAAACTGATGTGTGTTTGCAGGAGTTTCTAAACCCTTTCTGTGAAGAAGTGGAAAACGCATTTTCCCAACCAAATGCAGGCATTCAAGAAATAGCTGGAAATCTCCGTCTAAAATACAAAAAGAACGTATCTTGTAAACTGCTCTGCTGGGTGTTCGCTCAGCTAAGGGAGTTGAATCCGCCTTCAGAATCAGAGAGTGAGAAGCACGGTTCTTCCAGGAGCTGTGTTTCTTTATACCCGGGTGAATGGGTACAATCCCAATATTTAGAAATATCTGCTTCTAAAACCAAAACGGAGCTACCTAACAGAACGGTCTTCAATGTGTGCATTCAACTTACGTAGTTAAACTGATGTGTGTTTGCAGGAGTTTCTAAACCCTTTCTCTGAAGAAGTGGAGAACGCATTTTCCCAGCCAAATGCAGGCATTCAAGAAATAGCAGGAAATCTCCGTCTAAAACACAAAAAGAACGTATCTTGCAAACTGTTCGCTCAGCTAAGGGAGTTGAATCCGCCTTCAGAATCAGAGAGTGAGAAGCACGGTTCTTCCAGGAGCTGGGTTTCGTTATACCCGGGTGAATGGGTGCAAACGCGATATTGAGAAATATCAGCTTCTAAAACCAAAACGGAGCTACCTAACAGAACTGTCTTCAATGTGTGCATTCAACCTACAAAGTTAAACTGATGTGTGTTTGCAGGAGTTTCTAAACCCTTTTTGTGAAGAAGTGGAAGACGCATTTTTTCAGCCAAATCCAGGCATTCAAGAAATATCTGGAAATCTCCGTCTAAAACACAAAAAGAACGTATCTTGCAAACTGCTCTGCTGGGTGTTCGCTCAGCTAAGGGAGTTAAATCGGCGTTCAGAATCAGAGAGTGAGAAACACGGTTCTTCCAGGAGCTGGGTTTCGTTATACCCGGGTGAATTGGAACAAACGCGGTATTGAGAAATATCTGCTTCTAAAACCAAAACGGAGCTACCTAACAGAACGGTCTTCAATGTGTGCATTCAAATTACGGAGTTAAACTGATGTGTGTTTGCAGGAGTTTCTACACTTTTTCTTTGAAGAAGTGCAAAACGCATTTTCCCAGCCAAATCCAGGCATTCAAGAAATAGCTGGAAATCTCCGCCTAAAACACAAAAAGAACGTATCTTGCAAACTGATCTGCTGGGTGTTCGCTCAGCTAAGAGAGTTGAATCCGCCTTCCAAATCAGAGAGTGAGAAGCACGGTTCTTCCAGGAGCTTGGTTTCGTTATACCCGGGTGAATTGGAACAAACCCCGTATTGAGAAATATCTGCTTCTAAAACCAAAACGGAGCTACCTAACAGAACGGTCTTCAATGTGTGCATTCAACTTACGGAGTTAAACTGATGTGTGTTTGCAGGAGTTTCTAAACCCTTTCTGTGAAGAAGTGGAAAACGCATTTTCCCAGCCAAATCCAGGCATTCAAGAAATAGCTGGAAATCTCCGTCTAAAACACAAAAAGAACGTATCTTGCAAACTGCTCTGCTGGGTGTTCGCTCAGCTAAGGGAGTTGAATCCGCCTTCAGAATCAGAGAGTGAGAAGCACGGTTCTTCCAGGAGCTGGGTTTCGTTATACCCGGGTGCATTGGAAAAAACGCGGTATTGAGAAATATCTGCTTCTAAAACCAAAACGGAGCTACCTAACAGAACGGTCTTCAATGTGTGCATTCAACTTACGGAGTTAAACTGATGTGTTTTTGCAGGAGTTTCTACACTTTTTTTTTGAAGAAGTGGAAAACGCATTTTCCCAGCCAAATCCAGGCATTCAAGAAATAGCTGGAAATCTCCGTCTAAAACACAAAAAGAACGTATCTTGCAAACTGATCTGCTGGGTGTTCGCTCAGCTAAGAGAGTTGAATCCGCCTTCCGAATCAGGGAGTGAGAAGCACGGTTCTTCCAGGAGCTTGGTTTTGTTATACCCGGGTGAATTGGAACAAACCCGGTATTGAGAAATATCTGCTTCTAAAACCAAAACGGAGCTACCTAACAGAACGGTCTTCAATGTGTGCATTCAACTTACGGAGTTAAACTGATGTGTGTTTGCAGGAGTTTCTAAACCCTTTCTGTGAAGAAGTGGAAAACGCATTTTCCCAGCGAAATCCAGGCATTAAAGCAATAGCTGGAAATCTCCGTCTAAAACAAAAAAAGAACGTATCTTGCAAACTGCTCTGCTGGGTGTTCGCTCAGCTAAGGGAGTTGAATCCGCCTTCAGAATCAGAGAGTGAGAAGCACGTTTCGTCCAGGAGCTGCGTTTCGTTATACCCGGTTGAAATGGAAGAAACGCTGTATTGAGAAATATCTGCTTCTAAAACCAAAACGGAGCTACCTAACAAAGCGGTCTTCAATGTGTGCATTCAACTTACGGAGTTAAACTGATGTGTGTTTGCAGGAGTTTCTAAACCCTTTCTGTGAAGAAGTGGAAGACGCATTTTCCCAGCCAAATCCAGGCATTCAAGAAATAGCTGGAAATCTTCGTCTAAAACACAAAATGAACGTATCTTGCAAACTGCTCTGCTGGGTGTTCGCTCAGCTAAGGGAGTTAAATCGGCGTTCAGAATCAGAGAGTGAGAAGCACGGTTCTTCCAGGAGCTGGGTTTCGTTATACCCGGGTGCATTGGAAAAAACGCGGTAATGAGAAATATTTGCTTCTAAAACCAAAACGGAGCTACCTAACAGAACGGTCTTCAATGTGTGCATTCAACTTACGGAGTTAAACTGATGTGTGTTTGCAGGAGTTTCTACACTTTTTCTTAGAAGAAGTGCAAAACGCATTTTCCCAGCCAAATCCAGGCATTCAAGAAATAGCTGGAAATCTCCGTCTAAAACACAAAAAGAACGTATCTTGCAAACTGATCTGCTGGGTGTTCGCTCAGCTAAGAGAGTTGAATCCGCCTTCCAAATCAGAGAGTGAGAAGCACGGTTCTTCCAGGAGCTTGGTTTCGTTATACATGGGTTAATTGGAACAAACCCGGTATTGAGGAATATCTGCTTCTAAAACCAAAACGGAGCTACCTAACAGAACGGTCTTCATTGTGTGCATTCAACTTACGGAGTTAAACTGATGTGTGTTTGCAGGAGTTTCTAAACCCTTTCTGTGAAGAAGTGGAAAACGCATTTTCCCAGCCAAATCCAGGCATTCAAGAAATAGCTGGAAATCTCCGTCTAAAACACAAAAAGAACGTATCTTGCAAACTGCTCTGCTGGGTGTTCGCTCAGCTAAGGGAGTTGAATCCGCCTTTAGAATCAGAGAGTGAGAAGCACGGTTCTTCCAGGAGCTGAATTTTCTTATACCCGGGTGAATTGGTACAAACGCGGTATTGAGAAATATCTGCTTCTAAAACCAAAACGGAGCTACCTAACAGAACGGTCTTCAATGTGTGCATTCAACTTACGGAGTTAAAGTGATGTGTGTTTGCAGGAGTTTCTAAACCCTTTCTGTGAAGAAGTGGAAAACGCATTTTCCCAGCCAAATCCAGGCATTCAAGAAATAGCTGGAAATCTCCGTCTAAAACACAAAAAGAACGTATCTTGCAAACTGCTCTGTTGGGTGTTCGCTCAGCTAAGGGCATTGAATCCGCCTTCAGAATCAGAGAGTGAGAAGCACGGTTCTTCCAGGAGCTGTGTTTCGTTATACCCGGGTGAATGGGTGCAAACGCGATATTGAGAAATATCTGCTTCTAAAACCAAAACGGAGCTACCTAACAGAACGGTCTTCAATGTATGCATTCAACTTACGGAGTTAAACAGATGTGTGTTTGCAGGAGTTTCTAAACCCTTTCTGTGAAGAAGTGGAAAACGCATTTTCCCAGCCAAATCCAGGCATTCAAGAAATAGCTGGAAATCTCCGTCTAAAACACAAAAAGAATGTATCTTGCAAACTGTTCGCTCAGCTAAGGGAGTTGAATCCGCCTTCAGAATCAGAGAGTGAGAAGCACGGTTCTTCCAGGAGCTGCGTTTCGTTATACCCGGGTGCATTGGAACAAACGCGGTATTGAGAAATATCTGCTTCTAAAACCAAAACGGAGCTACCTAACAGAACGGTCTTCAATGTGTGCATTCAACTTACGGAGTTAAACTGATGTGTGTTTGCAGGAGTTTCTAAACCCTTTCTGTGAAGAAGTGGAAAACGCATTTTCCCAGCCAAATCCAGGCATTCAAGAAATAGCTGGAAATCTCCGTCTAAAACACAAAAAGAATGTATCTTGCAAACTGTTCGCTCAGCTAAGGGAGTTGAATCCGCCTTCAGAATCAGAGAGTGAGAAGCACGGTTCTTCCAGGAGCTGTGTTTCTTTATACCCGGGTGAATGGGTACAATCCCAATATTTAGAAATATCTGCTTCTAAAACCAAAACGGAGCTACCTAACAGAACGGTCTTCAATGTGTACATTCAACTTACGTAGTTAAACTGATGTGTGTTTGCAGGAGTTTCTAAACCCTTTCTCTGAAGAAGTGGAGAACGCATTTTCCCAGCCAAATGCAGGCATTCAAGAAATAGCAGGAAATCTCCGTCTAAAACACAAAAAGAACGTATCTTGCAAACTGTTCGCTCAGCTAAGGGAGTTGAATCCGCCTTCAGAATCAGAGAGTGAGAAGCACGGTTCTTCCAGGAGCTGGGTTTCGTTATACCCGGGTGAATGGGTGCAAACGCGATATTGAGAAATATCAGCTTCTAAAACCAAAACGGAGCTACCTAACAGAACTGTCTTCAATGTGTGCATTCAACCTACAAAGTTAAACTGATGTGTGTTTGCAGGAGTTTCTAAACCCTTTCTGTGAAGAAGTGGAAGACGCATTTTTTCAGCCAAATCCAGGCATTCAAGAAATATCTGGAAATCTCCGTCTAAAACACAAAAAGAACGTATCTTGCAAACTGCTCTGCTGGGTGTTCGCTCAGCTAAGGGAGTTAAATCGGCGTTCAGAATCAGAGAGTGAGAAACACGGTTCTTCCAGGAGCTGGGTTTCGTTATACCCGGGTGAATTGGAACAAACGCGGTATTGAGAAATATCTGCTTCTAAAACCAAAACGGAGCTACCTAACAGAACGGTCTTCAATGTGTGCATTCAAATTACGGAGTTAAACTGATGTGTGTTTGCAGGAGTTTCTACACTTTTTCTTTGAAGAAGTGCAAAACGCATTTTCCCAGCCAAATCCAGGCATTCAAGAAATAGCTGGAAATCTCCGCCTAAAACACAAAAAGAACGTATCTTGCAAACTGATCTGCTGGGTGTTCGCTCAGCTAAGAGAGTTGAATCCGCCTTCCAAATCAGAGAGTGAGAAGCACGGTTCTTCCAGGAGCTTGGTTTCGTTATACCCGGGTGAATTGGAACAAACCCCGTATTGAGAAATATCTGCTTCTAAAACCAAAACGGAGCTACCTAACAGAACGGTCTTCAATGTGTGCATTCAACTTACGGAGTTAAACTGATGTGTGTTTGCAGGAGTTTCTAAACCCTTTCTGTGAAGAAGTGGAAAACGCATTTTCCCAGCCAAATCCAGGCATTCAAGAAATAGCTGGAAATCTCCGTCTAAAACACAAAAAGAACGTATCTTGCAAACTGCTCTGCTGGGTGTTCGCTCAGCTAAGGGAGTTGAATCCGCCTTCAGAATCAGAGAGTGAGAAGCACGGTTCTTCCAGGAGCTGGGTTTCGTTATACCCGGGTGCATTGGAAAAAACGCGGTATTGAGAAATATCTGCTTCTAAAACCAAAACGGAGCTACCTAACAGAACGGTCTTCAATGTGTGCATTCAACTTACGGAGTTAAACTGATGTGTTTTTGCAGGAGTTTCTACACTTTTTTTTTGAAGAAGTGGAAAACGCATTTTCCCAGCCAAATCCAGGCATTCAAGAAATAGCTGGAAATCTCCGTCTAAAACACAAAAAGAACGTATCTTGCAAACTGATCTGCTGGGTGTTCGCTCAGCTAAGAGAGTTGAATCCGCCTTCCGAATCAGGGAGTGAGAAGCACGGTTCTTCCAGGAGCTTGGTTTTGTTATACCCGGGTGAATTGGAACAAACCCGGTATTGAGAAATATCTGCTTCTAAAACCAAAACGGAGCTACCTAACAGAACGGTCTTCAATGTGTGCATTCAACTTACGGAGTTAAACTGATGTGTGTTTGCAGGAGTTTCTAAACCCTTTCTGTGAAGAAGTGGAAAACGCATTTTCCCAGCGAAATCCAGGCATTAAAGCAATAGCTGGAAATCTCCGTCTAAAACAAAAAAAGAACGTATCTTGCAAACTGCTCTGCTGGGTGTTCGCTCAGCTAAGGGAGTTGAATCCGCCTTCAGAATCAGAGAGTGAGAAGCACGTTTCGTCCAGGAGCTGCGTTTCGTTATACCCGGTTGAAATGGAAGAAACGCTGTATTGAGAAATATCTGCTTCTAAAACCAAAACGGAGCTACCTAACAAAGCGGTCTTCAATGTGTGCATTCAACTTACGGAGTTAAACTGATGTGTGTTTGCAGGAGTTTCTAAACCCTTTCTGTGAAGAAGTGGAAGACGCATTTTCCCAGCCAAATCCAGGCATTCAAGAAATAGCTGGAAATCTTCGTCTAAAACACAAAATGAACGTATCTTGCAAACTGCTCTGCTGGGTGTTCGCTCAGCTAAGGGAGTTAAATCGGCGTTCAGAATCAGAGAGTGAGAAGCACGGTTCTTCCAGGAGCTGGGTTTCGTTATACCCGGGTGCATTGGAAAAAACGCGGTAATGAGAAATATTTGCTTCTAAAACCAAAACGGAGCTACCTAACAGAACGGTCTTCAATGTGTGCATTCAACTTACGGAGTTAAACTGATGTGTGTTTGCAGGAGTTTCTACACTTTTTCTTAGAAGAAGTGCAAAACGCATTTTCCCAGCCAAATCCAGGCATTCAAGAAATAGCTGGAAATCTCCGTCTAAAACACAAAAAGAACGTATCTTGCAAACTGATCTGCTGGGTGTTCGCTCAGCTAAGAGAGTTGAATCCGCCTTCCAAATCAGAGAGTGAGAAGCACGGTTCTTCCAGGAGCTTGGTTTCGTTATACATGGGTTAATTGGAACAAACCCGGTATTGAGGAATATCTGCTTCTAAAACCAAAACGGAGCTACCTAACAGAACGGTCTTCATTGTGTGCATTCAACTTACGGAGTTAAACTGATGTGTGTTTGCAGGAGTTTCTAAACCCTTTCTGTGAAGAAGTGGAAAACGCATTTTCCCAGCCAAATCCAGGCATTCAAGAAATAGCTGGAAATCTCCGTCTAAAACACAAAAAGAACGTATCTTGCAAACTGCTCTGCTGGGTGTTCGCTCAGCTAAGGGAGTTGAATCCGCCTTTAGAATCAGAGAGTGAGAAGCACGGTTCTTCCAGGAGCTGAATTTTCTTATACCCGGGTGAATTGGTACAAACGCGGTATTGAGAAATATCTGCTTCTAAAACCAAAACGGAGCTACCTAACAGAACGGTCTTCAATGTGTGCATTCAACTTACGGAGTTAAAGTGATGTGTGTTTGCAGGAGTTTCTAAACCCTTTCTGTGAAGAAGTGGAAAACGCATTTTCCCAGCCAAATCCAGGCATTCAAGAAATAGCTGGAAATCTCCGTCTAAAACACAAAAAGAACGTATCTTGCAAACTGCTCTGTTGGGTGTTCGCTCAGCTAAGGGCATTGAATCCGCCTTCAGAATCAGAGAGTGAGAAGCACGGTTCTTCCAGGAGCTGTGTTTCGTTATACCCGGGTGAATGGGTGCAAACGCGATATTGAGAAATATCTGCTTCTAAAACCAAAACGGAGCTACCTAACAGAACGGTCTTCAATGTATGCATTCAACTTACGGAGTTAAACAGATGTGTGTTTGCAGGAGTTTCTAAACCCTTTCTGTGAAGAAGTGGAAAACGCATTTTCCCAGCCAAATCCAGGCATTCAAGAAATAGCTGGAAATCTCCGTCTAAAACACAAAAAGAATGTATCTTGCAAACTGTTCGCTCAGCTAAGGGAGTTGAATCCGCCTTCAGAATCAGAGAGTGAGAAGCACGGTTCTTCCAGGAGCTGCGTTTCGTTATACCCGGGTGCATTGGAACAAACGCGGTATTGAGAAATATCTGCTTCTAAAACCAAAACGGAGCTACCTAACAGAACGGTCTTCAATGTGTGCATTCAACTTACGGAGTTAAACTGATGTGTGTTTGCAGGAGTTTCTAAACCCTTTCTGTGAAGAAGTGGAAAACGCATTTTCCCAGCCAAATCCAGGCATTCAAGAAATAGCTGGAAATCTCCGTCTAAAACACAAAAAGAATGTATCTTGCAAACTGTTCGCTCAGCTAAGGGAGTTGAATCCGCCTTCAGAATCAGAGAGTGAGAAGCACGGTTCTTCCAGGAGCTGTGTTTCTTTATACCCGGGTGAATGGGTACAATCCCAATATTTAGAAATATCTGCTTCTAAAACCAAAACGGAGCTACCTAACAGAACGGTCTTCAATGTGTGCATTCAACTTACGTAGTTAAACTGATGTGTGTTTGCAGGAGTTTCTAAACCCTTTCTCTGAAGAAGTGGAGAACGCATTTTCCCAGCCAAATGCAGGCATTCAAGAAATAGCAGGAAATCTCCGTCTAAAACACAAAAAGAACGTATCTTGCAAACTGTTCGCTCAGCTAAGGGAGTTGAATCCGCCTTCAGAATCAGAGAGTGAGAAGCACGGTTCTTCCAGGAGCTGGGTTTCGTTATACCCGGGTGAATGGGTGCAAACGCGATATTGAGAAATATCAGCTTCTAAAACCAAAACGGAGCTACCTAACAGAACTGTCTTCAATGTGTGCATTCAACCTACAAAGTTAAACTGATGTGTGTTTGCAGGAGTTTCTAAACCCTTTCTGTGAAGAAGTGGAAGACGCATTTTTTCAGCCAAATCCAGGCATTCAAGAAATATCTGGAAATCTCCGTCTAAAACACAAAAAGAACGTATCTTGCAAACTGCTCTGCTGGGTGTTCGCTCAGCTAAGGGAGTTAAATCGGCGTTCAGAATCAGAGAGTGAGAAACACGGTTCTTCCAGGAGCTGGGTTTCGTTATACCCGGGTGAATTGGAACAAACGCGGTATTGAGAAATATCTGCTTCTAAAACCAAAACGGAGCTACCTAACAGAACGGTCTTCAATGTGTGCATTCAAATTACGGAGTTAAACTGATGTGTGTTTGCAGGAGTTTCTACACTTTTTCTTTGAAGAAGTGCAAAACGCATTTTCCCAGCCAAATCCAGGCATTCAAGAAATAGCTGGAAATCTCCGCCTAAAACACAAAAAGAACGTATCTTGCAAACTGATCTGCTGGGTGTTCGCTCAGCTAAGAGAGTTGAATCCGCCTTCCAAATCAGAGAGTGAGAAGCACGGTTCTTCCAGGAGCTTGGTTTCGTTATACCCGGGTGAATTGGAACAAACCCCGTATTGAGAAATATCTGCTTCTAAAACCAAAACGGAGCTACCTAACAGAACGGTCTTCAATGTGTGCATTCAACTTACGGAGTTAAACTGATGTGTGTTTGCAGGAGTTTCTAAACCCTTTCTGTGAAGAAGTGGAAAACGCATTTTCCCAGCCAAATCCAGGCATTCAAGAAATAGCTGGAAATCTCCGTCTAAAACACAAAAAGAACGTATCTTGCAAACTGCTCTGCTGGGTGTTCGCTCAGCTAAGGGAGTTGAATCCGCCTTCAGAATCAGAGAGTGAGAAGCACGGTTCTTCCAGGAGCTGGGTTTCGTTATACCCGGGTGCATTGGAAAAAACGCGGTATTGAGAAATATCTGCTTCTAAAACCAAAACGGAGCTACCTAACAGAACGGTCTTCAATGTGTGCATTCAACTTACGGAGTTAAACTGATGTGTTTTTGCAGGAGTTTCTACACTTTTTTTTTGAAGAAGTGGAAAACGCATTTTCCCAGCCAAATCCAGGCATTCAAGAAATAGCTGGAAATCTCCGTCTAAAACACAAAAAGAACGTATCTTGCAAACTGATCTGCTGGGTGTTCGCTCAGCTAAGAGAGTTGAATCCGCCTTCCGAATCAGGGAGTGAGAAGCACGGTTCTTCCAGGAGCTTGGTTTTGTTATACCCGGGTGAATTGGAACAAACCCGGTATTGAGAAATATCTGCTTCTAAAACCAAAACGGAGCTACCTAACAGAACGGTCTTCAATGTGTGCATTCAACTTACGGAGTTAAACTGATGTGTGTTTGCAGGAGTTTCTAAACCCTTTCTGTGAAGAAGTGGAAAACGCATTTTCCCAGCGAAATCCAGGCATTAAAGCAATAGCTGGAAATCTCCGTCTAAAACAAAAAAAGAACGTATCTTGCAAACTGCTCTGCTGGGTGTTCGCTCAGCTAAGGGAGTTGAATCCGCCTTCAGAATCAGAGAGTGAGAAGCACGTTTCGTCCAGGAGCTGCGTTTCGTTATACCCGGTTGAAATGGAAGAAACGCTGTATTGAGAAATATCTGCTTCTAAAACAAAAACGGAGCTACCTAACAAAGCGGTCTTCAATGTGTGCATTCAACTTACGGAGTTAAACTGATGTGTGTTTGCAGGAGTTTCTAAACCCTTTCTGTGAAGAAGTGGAAAACGCATTTTCCCAGCCAAATCCAGGCATTCAAGAAATAGCTGGAAATCTTCGTCTAAAACACAAAAAGAACGTATCTTGCAAACTGTTCGCTCAGCTAAGGAAGTTGAATCCGCCTTCAGAATCAGACAGTGAGAAGCACGGTTCTTCCAGGAGCTTTGTTTCGTTATAACCGGGTGAATTGGTGCAAACGCAATATTGAGAAATATCTGCTTCTAAATCCAAAACGGAGCTACCTAACAGAACGGTCTTCAACGTATGCATTCAACTTACGGAGTTAAACTGATGTGTGTTTGCAGGAGTTTCTAAACCCTTTCTGTGAAGAAGTGGAAGACGCATTTTTTCAGCCAAATCCAGGCATTCAAGAAATAGCTGGAAATCTCCGTCTAAAACACAAAATGAACGTATCTTGCAAACTGCTCTGCTGGGTGTTCGCTCAGCTAAGGGAGTTAAATCGGCGTTCAGAATCAGAGAGTGAGAAGCACGGTTCTTCCAGGAGCTGGGTTTCGTTATACCCGGGTGCATTGGAAAAAACGCGGTAATGAGAAATATTTGCTTCTAAAACCAAAACGGAGCTACCTAACAGAACGGTCTTCAATGTGTGCATTCAACTTACGGAGTTAAACTGATGTGTGTTTGCAGGAGTTTCTACACTTTTTCTTAGAAGAAGTGCAAAACGCATTTTCCCAGCCAAATCCAGGCATTCAAGAAATAGCTGGAAATCTCCGTCTAAAACACAAAAAGAACGTATCTTGCAAACTGATCTGCTGGGTGTTCGCTCAGCTAAGAGAGTTGAATCCGCCTTCCAAATCAGAGAGTGAGAAGCACGGTTCTTCCAGGAGCTTGGTTTCGTTATACATGGGTTAATTGGAACAAACCCGGTATTGAGGAATATCTGCTTCTAAAACCAAAACGGAGCTACCTAACAGAACGGTCTTCATTGTGTGCATTCAACTTACGGAGTTAAACTGATGTGTGTTTGCAGGAGTTTCTAAACCCTTTCTGTGAAGAAGTGGAAAACGCATTTTCCCAGCCAAATCCAGGCATTCAAGAAATAGCTGGAAATCTCCGTCTAAAACACAAAAAGAACGTATCTTGCAAACTGCTCTGCTGGGTGTTCGCTCAGCTAAGGGAGTTGAATCCGCCTTTAGAATCAGAGAGTGAGAAGCACGGTTCTTCCAGGAGCTGAATTTTCTTATACCCGGGTGAATTGGTACAAACGCGGTATTGAGAAATATCTGCTTCTAAAACCAAAACGGAGCTACCTAACAGAACGGTCTTCAATGTGTGCATTTAACTTACGGAGTTAAACTGATGTGTGTTTGCAGGAGTTTCTAAACCCTTTCTGTGAAGAAGTGGAAAACGCATTTTCCCAGCCAAATCCAGGCATTCAAGAAATAGCTGGAAATCTCCGTCTAAAACACAAAAAGAACGTATCTTGCAAACTGCTCTGCTGGGTGTTCGCTCAGCTAAGGGAGTTGAATCCGCCTTCAGAATCAGACAGTGAGAAGCACGGTTCTTCCAGGAGCTGCGTTTCGTTATACCCGGGTGCATTGGAACAAACGCGGTATTGAGAAATATCTGCTTCTAAAACGAAAACGGAGCTACCTAACAGAACGGTCTTCAATGTGTACATTCAACTTACGTAGTTAAACTGATGTGTGTTTGCAGGAGTTTCTAAACCCTTTCTCTGAAGAAGTGGAGAACGCATTTTCCCAGCCAAATGCAGGCATTCAAGAAATAGCAGGAAATCTCCGTCTAAAACACAAAAAGAACGTATCTTGCAAACTGTTCGCTCAGCTAAGGGAGTTGAATCCGCCTTCAGAATCAGAGAGTGAGAAGCACGGTTCTTCCAGGAGCTGGGTTTCGTTATACCCGGGTGAATTGGAACAAACAAGTTATTGAGAAATATCAGCTTCTAAAACCAAAACGGAGCTACCTAACAGAACGGTCTTCAATGTGTCCATTCAACCTACAAAGTTAAACTGATGTGTGTTTGCAGGAGTTTCTAAACCCTTTCTGTGAAGAAGTGGAAGACGCATTTTTTCAGCCAAATCCAGGCATTCAAGAAATAGCTGGAAATCTTCGTCTAAAACACAAAAAGAACGTATCTTGCCAACTGCTCTGCTGGGTGTTCGCTCAGCTAAGGGAGTTGAATCCGCCTTCAGAATCAGAGAGTGAGAAGCACGGTTCTTCCAGGAGCTGGGTTTCGTTATACCCGGGTGCATTGGAAAAAACGCGGTATTGAGAAATATCTGCTTCTAAAACCAAAACGGAGCTACCTAACAGAACGGTCTTCAATGTGTGCATTCAACTTACGGAGTTAAACTGATGTGTGTTTGCAGGAGTTTCTACACTTTTTCTTTGAAGAAGTGCAAAACGCATTTTCCCAGCCAAATCCAGGCATTCAAGAAATAGCTGGAAATCTCCGTCTAAAACACAAAAAGAACGTATCTTGCAAACTGATCTGCTGGGTGTTCGCTCAGCTAAGAGAGTTGAATCCGCCTTCCGAATCAGGGAGTGAGAAGCACGGTTCTTCCAGGAGCTTGGTTTTGTTATACGCGGGTGAATTGGAACAAACCCGGTATTGAGAAATATCTGCTTCTAAAACCAAAACGGAGCTACCTAACAGAACGGTCTTCAATGTGTGCATTCAACTTACGGAGTTAAACTGATGTGTGTTTGCAGGAGTTTCTAAACCCTTTCTGTGAAGAAATGGAAAACGCATTTTCCCAGCGAAATCCAGGCATTCAAGCAATAGCTGGAAATCTCCGTCTAAAACAAAAAAAGAACGTATCTTGCAAACTGCTCTGCTGGGTGTTCGCTCAGCTAAGGGAGTTGAATCCGCCTTCAGAATCAGAGAGTGAGAAGCACGTTTCGTCCAGGAGCTGCGTTTCGTTATACCCGGTTGAAATGGAAGAAACGCTGTATTGAGAAATATCTGCTTCTAAAACCAAAACGGAGCTACCTAACAGAACGGTCTTCAATGTGTGCATTCAACTTACGGAGTTAAACTGATGTGTGTTTGCAGGAGTTTCTAAACCCTTTCTGTGAAGAAGTGGAAAACGCATTTTCCCAGCCAAATCCAGGCATTCAAGAAATAGCTGGAAATCTCCGTCTAAAACACAAAAAGAATGTATCTTGCAAACTGTTCGCTCAGCTAAGGGAGTTGAATCCGCCTTCAGAATCAGACAGTGAGAAGCACGGTTCTTCCAGAAGCTGCGTTTCGTTATACCCGGGTGCATTGGAACAAACGCGGTATTGAGAAATATCTGCTTCTAAAACCAAAACGGAGCTACCTAACAGAACGGTCTTCAATCTGTGCATTCAACTTACGGAGTTAAACTGATGTGTGTTTGCAGGAGTTTCTAAACCCTTTCTGTGAAGAAGTGGAAGACGCATTTTTTCAGCCAAATCCAGGCATTCAAGAAATAGCTGGAAATCTCCGTCTAAAACACAAAATGAACGTATCTTGCAAACTGCTCTGCTGGGTGTTCGCTCAGCTAAGGGAGTTAAATCGGCGTTCAGAATCAGAGAGTGAGAAGCACGGTTCTTCCAGGAGCTGGGTTTCGTTAAACCCGGGTGCATTGGAAAAAACGCGGTAATGAGAAATATCTGCTTCTAAAACCAAAACGGAGCTACCTAACAGAACGGTCTTCAATGTGTGCATTCAACTTACGGAGTTAAACTGATGTGTGTTTGCAGGAGTTTCTACAGTTTTTCTTAGAAGAAGTGCAAAACGCATTTTCCCAGCCAAATCCAGGCATTCAAGAAATAGCTGGAAATCTCCGTCTAAAACACAAAAAGAACGTATCTTGCAAACTGATCTGCTGGGTGTTCGCTCAGCTAAGAGAGTTGAATCCGCCTTCCAAATCAGAGAGTGAGAAGCACGGTTCTTCCAGGAGCTTGGTTTCGTTATACCTGGGTTAATTGGAACAAACCCGGTATTGAGGAATATCTGCTTCTAAAACCAAAACGGAGCTACCTAACAGAACGGTCTTCAATGTGTGCATTCAACTTACGGAGTTAAACTGATGTGTGTTTGCAGGAGTTTCTAAACCCTTTCTGTGAAGAAATGGAAAACGCATTTTCCCAGCCAAATCCAGGCATTCAAGAAATAGCTGGAAATCTCCGTCTAAAACACAAAAAGAACGTATCTTGCAATCTGCTCTGCTGGGTGTTCGCTCAGCTAAGAAAGTTGAATCCGCCCTCAGAATCAGAGAGTGAGAAGCACGGTTCTTCCAGGAGCTGGGTTTCGTTATACCCGGGTGAATTGGAACAAACGCGGTATTGAGAAATATCTGCTTCTAAAACCAAAACGGAGCTACCTAACAGAACGGTCTTCAATGTGTGCATTCAACTTACGGAGTTAAACTGATGTGTGTTTGCAGGAGTTCCTAAACCCTTTCTGTGAAGTAGTGGAAAACGCATTTTCCCAGCCAAATTCAGGCATTCAAAAAATAGCTGGAAATCTCCGTCTAAAACACAAAAAGAACGTATCTTGCAAACTGCTCTGCTGGGTGTTCGCTCAGCTAAGGGAGTTGAATCCGCCTTTAGAATCAGAGAGTGAGAAGCACGGTTCTTCCAGGAGCTGGGTTTTCTTATACCCGGGTGAATTGGAACAAACGCGGTATTGAGAAATATCTGCTTCTAAAACCAAAACGGAGCTACCTAACAGAACGGTCTTCAATGTGTGCATTTAACTTACGGAGTTAAGCTGATGTGTGTTTGCAGGAGTTTCTAAACCCTTTCTGTGAAGAAGTGGAAAACGCATTTTCCCAGCCAAATCCAGGCATTCAAGAAATAGCTGGAAATCTCCGTCTAAAACACAAACAGAACGTATCTTGCAAACTGCTCTGCTGGGTGTTCGCTCAGCTAAGGGAGTTGAATCCGCCTTCAGATTCAGAGAGTGAGAAGCACGGTTCTTCCAGGAGCTAGGTTTCGTAATACCCGGGTGCATTGGAACAAACGCGGTATTGAGAAATATCTGCTTCTAAAACCAAAACGGAGCTACCTAACAGAACGGTCTTCAATGTGTGCATTCAACTTACGGAGTTAAACTGATGTGTGTTTGCAGGAGTTTCTAAACCCTTTCTGTGAAGAAGTGGAAAACGCATTTTCCCAACCAAATGCAGGCATTCAACAAATAGCTGGAAATCTCCGTCTAAAATACAAAAAGAACGTATCTTGTAAACTGCTCTGCTGGGTGTTCGCTCAGCTAAGGGAGTTGAATCCGCCTTCAGAATCAGAGAGTGAGAAGCACGGTTCTTCCAGGAGCTGTGTTTCTTTATACCCGGGTGAATGGGTACAATCCCAATACTTAGAAATATCTGATTCTAAAACCAAAACGGAGCTACCTAACAGAACGGTCTTCAATGTGTGCATTCAACTTACGTAGTTAAACTGATGTGTGTTTGCAGGAGTTTCTAAACCCTTTCTCTGAAGAAGTGGAAAACGCATTTTCCCAGCCAAATGCAGGCATTCAAGAAATAGCAGGAAATCTCCGTCTAAAACACAAAAAGAACGTATCTTGCAAACTGTTCGCTCAGCTAAGGGAGTTGAATCCGCCTTCAGAATCAGAGAGTGAGAAGCACGGTCCTTCCAGGAGCTGGGTTTCCTTCTACCCGGCTGAATTGGAACAAACGCGGTATTGAGAAATATCTGCTTCTAAAACCAAAACGGATCTACCTAACAGAACGGTCTTCAACGCGTGCATTCAACGTGTGGAGTTAAACTGATGTGTGTTTGCAGGAGTTTCTAAACCCTTTCTGTGAAGAAGTGAAAAACGCATTTTCCAGGCCAAATCAAGTCATTCAAGAAATAGCTGGAAATCTCCGTCTAGAACACAAAAAGAACGTATCTTGCAAACTGCTCTGCTGGGTGTTCGCTCAGCTAAGGGAGTTGAATCCGCCTTCAGAATCAGAGAGTGAGAAGCACGTTTCGTCCAGGAGCTGCGTTTCGTTATACCCGGTTGAAATGGAACAAACGCTGTATTGAGAAATATCTGCTTCTAAAACCAAAACGGAGCTACCTAACAGAACGGTCTTCAATGTGTGCATTCAACTTACGGAGTTAAACTGCTGTGTGTTTGCAGGAGTTTCTAAACCCTTTCTGTGAAGAAGTGGAAAACGCATTTTCCCAGCCAAATCCAGGCATTCAAGAAATAGCTGGAAATCTCCGTCTAAAACACAAAAAGAATGTATCTTGCAAACTGTTCGCTCAGCTAAGGGAGTTGAATCCGCCTTCAGAATCAGAGAGTGAGAAGCACGGTTCTTCCAGGAGCTGCGTTTCGTTATACCCGGGTGCATTGGAACAAACGCGGTATTGAGAAATATCTGCTTCTAAAACCAAAACGGAGCTACCTAACAGAACGGTCTTCAATGTGTGCATTCAACTTACGGAGTTAAACTGATGTGTGTTTGCAGGAGTTTCTAAACCCTTTCTGTGAAGAAGTGGAAAACGCATTTTTCCAGCCAAATCCAGGCATTCAAGAAATAGCTGGAAATCTCCATCTAAAATACAAAAAGAACGTATCTTGTAAACTCCTCTGCTGGGTCTTCGCTCAGCTAATGGAGTTTAATCCGCCTTCAGAATCAGAGAGTGAGAAGCACGGTTCTTCCAGGAGCTGTGTTTCGTTATAACCGGGTGAATTGGTGCAAACGCAATATTGAGAAATATCTGCTTCTAAAACCAAAACGGAGCTACCTAACAGAACGGTCTTCAACGGATGCATTCAACTTACGGAGTTAAACTGATGTGTGTTTGCAGGAGTTTCTAAACCCTTTCTGTGAAGAAGTGGAAAACGCATTTTCCCAACCAAATGCAGGCATTCAAGATAGCTGGAAATCTCCGTCTAAAATACAAAAAGAACGTATCTTGTAAACTGCTCTGCTGGGTGTTCGCTCAGCTAAGGGAGTTGAATCCGCCTTCAGAATCAGAGAGTGAGAAGCACAATTCTTCCAGGAGCTGGGTTTCGTTATACCCGGGTGAATTGGAACAAACAAGGTATTGAGAAATATCAGCTTCTAAAACCAAAACGGAGCTACCTAACAGAACGGTCTTCAATGTGTGCATTCAGCCTACGGAGTTAAACTGATGTGTGTTTGCAGGAGTTTCTAAACCCTTTCTGTGAAGAAGTGGAAGACGCATTTTTTCAGCCAAATCAAGGCATTCAAGAAATAGCTGGAAATCTCCGTCTAAAACACAAAATGAACGTATCTTGCAAACTGCTCTGCTGGGTGTTCGCTCAGCTAAGGGAGTTGAATCCGCCTTCAGAATCAGAGAGTGAGAAGCACGGTTCTTCCAGGAGCTGGGTTTCGTTATACCCGGGTGCATTGGAAAAAACGGGGTAATGAGAAATATCTGCTTCTAAAACCAAAACGGAGCTCCCTAACAGAACGGTCTTCAATGTGTGCATTCAACTTACGGAGTTAAACTGATGTGTGTTTGCAGGAGTTTCTACACTTTTTCTTTGAAGAAGTGCAAAACGCATTTTCCCAGCCAAATCCAGGCATTCAAGAAATAGCTGGAAATCTCCGTCTAAAACACAAAAAGAACGTATCTTGCAAACTGATCTGCTGGGTGTTCGCTCAGCTAAGAGAGTTGAATCCGCCTTCAGAATCAGAGAGTGAGAAGCACGTTTCGTCCAGGAGCTGCGTTTCGTTATACCCGGTTGAAATGGAAGAAACGCTGTATTGAGAAATATCTGCTTCTAAAACCAAAACGGAGCTACCTAACAAAGCGGTCTTCAATGTGTGCATTCAACTTACGGAGTTAAACTGATGTGTGTTTGCAGGAGTTTCTAAACCCTTTCTGTGAAGAAGTGGAAAACGCATTTTCCCAGCGAAATCCAGGCATTCAAGAAATAGCTGGAAATCTCCGTCTAAAACACAAAAAGAATGTATCTTGCAAACTGTTCGCTCAGCTAAGGGAGTTGAATCCGCCTTCAGAATCAGACAGTGAGAAGCACGGTTCTTCCAGGAGCTGCGTTTCGTTATACCCGGGTGCATTGGAACAAACGCGGTATTGAGAAATATCTGCTTCTAAAACCAAAACGGAGCTACCTAACAGAACGGTCTTCAATGTGTGCATTCAACTTACGGAGTTAAACTGATGTGTGTTTGCAGGAGTTTCTAAACCCTTTCTGTGAAGAAGTGGAAAACGCATTTTCCCAGCAAAATCCAGGCATTCAAGAAATAGCTGGAAATCTCCATCTAAAATACAAAAAGAACGTATCTTGTAAACTCCTCTGCTGGGTTTTCGCTCAGCTAATGGAGTTGAATCCGCCTTCAGAATCAGAGAGTGAGAAGCACGGTTCTTCCAGGAGCTGTGTTTCGTTATAACCGGGTGAATTGGTGCAAACGCAATATTGAGAAATATCTGCTTCTAAAACCAAAACGGAGCTACCTAACAGAACGGTCTTCAACGTATGCATTCAACTTACGGAGTTAAACTGATGTGTGTTTGCAGGAGTTTCTAAACCCTTTCTGTGAAGAAGTGGAAGACGCATTTTTTCAGCCAAATCCAGGCATTCAAGAAATAGCTGCAAATCTCCGTCTAAAACACAAAATGAACGTATCTTGCAAACTGCTCTGCTGGGTGTTCGCTCAGCTAAGGGAGTTAAATCGGCGTTCAGAATCAGAGAGTGAGAAGCACGGTTCTTCCAGGAGCTGGGTTTCGTTATACCCGGGTGCATTGGAAAAAACGCGGTAATGAGAAATATCTGCTTCTAAAACCAAAACGGAGCTACCTAACAGAACGGTCTTCAATGTGTGCATTCAACTTACGGAGTTAAACTGATGTGTGTTTGCAGGAGTTTCTAAACCCTTTCTGTGAAGAAGTGGAAAACGCATTTTCCCAGCCAAATCCAGGCATTCAAGAAATAGCTGGAAATCTCCGTCTAAAACACAAAAAGAACGTATTTTGCAAACTGCTCTCCTGGGTGTTCGCTCAGCTAAGGGAGTTGAATCCGCCTTCAGAATCAGAGAGTGAGAAGTACGGTTCTTCCAGGAGCTGGGTTTCGTTATACCCGGGTGCATTGGAACAAACGCGGTATTGAGAAATATCTGCTTCTAAAACCAAAACGGAGCTACCTAACAGAACGGTCTTCAATGTGTGCATTCAACTTACGGAGTTAAACTGATGTGTGTTTGCAGGAGTTTCTAAACCCTTTCTGTGAAGAAGTGGAAAACGCATTTTCCCAGCCAAATCCAGGCATTCAAGAAATAGCTGGAAATCTCCGTCTAAAACACAAAAAGAACGTATCTTGCAAACTGCTCTGCTGGCTGTTCGCTCAGCTAAGGGAGTTGAATCCGCCTTCAGAATCAGAGAGTGAGAAGCACGGTTCTTCCAGGAGCTGGGTTTCGTTATACCCGGGTGAATTGGAACAAACGCGGTATTGAGAAATATCTGCTTCTAAAACCAAAACGGAGCTACCTAACAGAACGGTCTTCAATGTGTGCATTCAACTTACGGAGTTAAACTGATGTGTGTTTGCAGGAGTTTCTAAACCCTTTCTGTGAAGAAGTGGAAAACGCATTTTCCCAGCCAAATCCAGGCATTCAAGAAATAGCTGGAAATCTCCGTCTAAAACACAAAAAGAACGTATCTTGCAAACTGCTCTGCTGGGTGTTCGCTCAGCTAAGGGAGTTGAATCCGCCTTCAGAATCAGAGAGTGAGAAGCACGGTTCTTCCAGGAGCTGGGTATTGAGAAATATCTGCTTCTAAAACCAAAACGGAGCTACCTAACAGAACGGTCTTCAATGTGTGCATTCAACTTACGGAGGTGGAGGTCACCGTGAGCTGAGATCGCGCCATCGCACTCCAGCCTGGGTGACAGAGTGAGACTCTTGTCTCAAAATAATGGAAATTGCTTGCCAGACGGGAACCCCAAGTGATGGTGGTTCCCCAGGCTCTAGTTTGACTGTATTAAATGGTTAGGTTTCCCAAAGATAGTTAGACCCATAGGCGATATCTTTTTTGGGTACTTCAGTTACCTCAATCTAAGAAGCAATCATCTAGGGGGAAAAAATCATCAAAATGACTAAAGCTAAAGAAACCAATGCTTTGTATGAAAGGAAAATTAAAAGATGAGACTGAGAAGCCTGGTGCTGTAGCTACTGCACAGGTAAAGGCAGTCAAAGGTCACATGCAGGCTGGGAGGAAGAAATGCTTTATCACAAGCTCGTATGGGAGGGCCTGTGTTCTGTCTCTGTGGACTACTTCCCCTCACGTTTAAATGTTTTGTTTGTTCTTTGTTTTTCTAGCAGTAGTCAGTTCAGTGAACACCAGGGTTAAAGTTTCTTTGGGGTTCCTTTTCCTACCTGACTTAAATACCCAAGTTCTTTTATTTGTTTCAGATATGATGTCAGTGAATATGAAGAGTATTATTAATAGAAGAAAATGGCTCAAGAGTTTAAAAAGAAATATGTAAGTACATTTATAAACATTAACTTAATCTTCAGAGAAATAAACATTTATTGACCACAAAATATGTTGAGATGCCAGGATGAAGGCTTAGAGAGGCTAAAAAACTTGTTTTTTGGTTAAGAAATTTCACAAAGTCAAATGGAATATTCAAGAACTAAAATTTGATCCTAGTACATCTGTTTCCAAAGCCTGCACTTTGTGACTAAATCACATTACCTCATACTTTAGCTAAGACAGACTAAGTCACTTTGTCAAAACTTGACTATAGTAAAGTAGGAAGAGCCAAATCATTTCTGAGTTAAAAAATTAGGATAATAATAACAGCATTTTTGAACATCTGAAATGTACCAAATACTTTTCAGCAAGCTTTACATCTATTTTTAAAAATACAACACTCATAAAAATTCTGTGAGATAAATAATATTGTCTTCATTTTACAACTTGGGAAACTGAAGGATAGTGTTTTAGTAGGTTGTTGGAGGTTGTACATATTTATTTATCTTACACTTGCTATAGACTAGGGAAGGTCACACATTTATTAAGTGTCCGAGCCTGAATTCAAATATAAAAGTCTGATTATAGAATCCACGTTCCTAACCAGACTTCTCGTGGTGCAAGTCTGAGGAGATGAAAATTAAATCAATGAAGAGCAATTTGACAAAGAGCTCTACAGCCTAGAGTGACTTCCCAGATACAGATGCATTGGTACATAGCACCTTTGTGGTATAGAATATATCTGTTCTTTTCACAGTGCCATTGGCAATCTTCTTCCTGATGGCCTGCCCAATGGCTTCTTCATTCAGATACGAATAAGCTGAGTCAATATGGCGGTAGCCTACATCTATTGCCACCTGGACGGCTTCTTCTACATTACTCATGGCAACCTGGAAGAGCATAAAGAGATAAAGACCTGTTTGGCTCAGAAACAGATGCTCACTTCTCTAAAGAGATATTCAAAAGAATCTCCCCCACCCCCTCCACTAAGGGCTAAGAGCTAGAGGTGGCAAAGCTAAATGTTGAGTAACAATCAGTGGTAAATGTTTAACAACTAACTCTGAAGAAGTTCTGGTTTGTAGTATTTGCCAATTTCTATAGTGTAAATACTCTTCCACCATGGCTAAGGTCAAGCTTGCCAAAATGGGCAAAGATGCTCATAATACACTCTTTTGAGTCCTCGTGAGCTAGACTCAGCACATCACAGCCTTTACACCTCTATCTATGTATTTATAGTATATATATGATCTATAGATTTGCACAATCTAAAGATTTACATTCCTAACTTAATTTCCTCTATAAGAGATTACAAAATTGGTTTTGATCCAATAATTCAATGCTAATAATTATCAACATAAAGACATAACTTTAGACACAATAAA
The DNA here is from genome assembly GCF_049354715.1 of Callithrix jacchus. NCBI lineage: Eukaryota > Metazoa > Chordata > Mammalia > Primates > Cebidae > Callithrix > Callithrix jacchus. The sequence goes on along the minus strand of NC_133525.1, from coordinate 12,739,005 downwards.
ATATTGATTTACCTATTTTAACTTGGAAAAACAAAGAACATTTGAGGAAGAACAAAAATAGATACAGTTTTAAAAATTATTTTAAAGGAAAATAAGCTATTTAAAAATATTTTAAAATAACTTTTTTGATTTTTAAAATAAAATAATTATTTGAAAAGTAAAACTATTTTTTCACTCAAAAAATCTCATAATTATTTCTTCTTTTGGCTGCTGTGCTGGTTCTTAAGCAACACTTTCTCCTTCACATCCTTCTTATTTTTCTTAGGCATTCACTATTCTTCTGGCCCACCAGCCTGGACTCTTGAAGTCATCCATAATTTTTCTGTTTGTATTAGAACCCTTTATACCTCACTCAGTAATTAAAATGCCTCTTGGGTATATTTGTTTCATTTTTAACTACTGTTGAGTCAACTGAGTCTGTGAAGATAATTTAAGTATCCCCAGGTGAAAGAGCCAAGGAATGGCAAAAGCAGTACTTCATGACAGTCTTCTTTGCAGTCCTCAGTGGTAAGCATCATGTTTCTCTTGTGTTGGGAAGCACTCCTACAACTTTTCTTAAATAATTATAATGTTCTTCACCAACAACCACTGAGATGTGCCCTTGTAAGTTTGCAGTGCTTGATCCACAAACATGCACGAAGCCAAGGAGAAGGGAATTTTTCAAGTACCATGTGAGTCTTTCATGGCACCGTCTTACCAACCTGGCCTCTCAGAGACCGTGGCCACCTAGACCACACAGCTCCCTCCAAGCCTGTCTCTCTTTTCCCAAGTTCCTATGCCCCAGAACTTTCTGTTGATATTCTTATTAGTGGTGAACAGGGAGGACTTGGGTATTAAAAATTACAACACAACTTTCTCACAAGTTTGCTGTGAAGTTTCTGGCACATGGTAATCATGTCAATAGGATTTCGTTTCTTCTACTACGAAATGGCTACAACTGGACAGAAGCCAGAGTAACAGCAACAGACTTACTCACCCCTGCATTCTGAACAATTGCATGCATACTTTCATCTCTCTTGATGGAGGGCCACTCCAAGCATGGTTTTGGACAAGCAGCATCTGAATCAGTTGGAAGCTTATTATAAACGTAAATTCTAGAGCCTCATTCAAGATCTACTCAATCAGAACCTTCAGGGATAAGGCTTCCTAATCTACATTTTTAACAAGATCCTCAAGTGTTTATATATCTACTAAAACATGGAAAGCCCTGACTTAATGTACAAAGTAACCTAACTTGGTGATAAGTGTGTTACAAATGAGAAAAGTGAGGCCCACCTGAATTTCCCAAACTCACATAATGACTGATTCAGGTCAGGAACCACCTGCTACTCCTCCACCCCCAATACCATTATGGTTACCTTCCTAGGGGCAGAAGTACCAAACCCCAGCATAGGCATGAAGTGTCCATCATTCAGGATTACAGAAAGCAGTCTGGTAGAACTCATCTTCTTTTACTTTCCTGTGAAGCAGGGGTTTTTCTTCTCTTTATTAAGGGAAATCTGTAGAGAAGAGAAAATACAATGACTATTTTTATAACAACTTTAATGAGATATAATTTACATACCATAAAACCACCTCTTTAAAGTATACAAGTTAGTAACTTATTAAGTATAGTCATAGAGTTGTGACCACTCCACAATTTTAAAACATTTTCATTATCTTCAAAGGAATCCCATACTCATGAGAACTAATTCCCCATTTCTTCATTCCTCCACCTTCTGCCAACTACTCACCCACTTTCTGTCTCTATGGATTTGCCTATTCTGGACATTTGACATTAATGAATTTATACAATATGTGGCCTTTTGTGACTGCCTTTTTTACTAAGCATAATGTTTTCATGGTTCCATTATGTTGTAGCATGTATCAGTACTTCATTACTCTTTATGGCTAAGTAATGTTCCATTGTATGAATATACCACATGTTATTTATCCAGTTGATTAACATTTGTGTTTTCTACTCTTTTTATTATTAGGCATAATGCTGCTATAAACATTCATGTACGTGCTACTGTGTGGACATATATTTTATTCCCCTTGTGTATATATCTAGGAGTGAAATTGCTAAGTCATATGACAAACCAATATTTAACCTTTTGAGGAATTGCCAAATGGTTTTTTCAAAATGGGGGCATTATTTACACTACTAACAACATTTTATAAGAGTTACCATTTCTCCATATCTTCTGTGATTTATTTTCTCTCTTTAATTATAGCCATCTTTGAGAGTGTATCTCATAGTTTTGATTTATATTTCCCTGAGTGATTATATAGAGCATCTTCTCAGATACTTATTGCCATTTGTATATCTTTTTAGGATAAAATGTCTGTTTATATCCTTTTCTGATATTTTCATTGGGGTATTTATCTTTTTATTAACAAGTTATATTTGTTTTGTATATACTGTGGGTACAAGTCTTTTAATATGCGTATAAGATATGGAAATATTTTCTCTCATTATATGAATGGTCATTTCACATTTTTTGGGTGTCTTTAGAAGCACAAAGATTTACAATTTTGATAAAATCCAGTTTATCTTTTTTGCCACTTTTGTTTCTGGTGGCATAACTAAAATTGCTGAATCCTAGATCATCAAGATTTATGTCTATGTTTTCTTCTAAGAATTTTATAGCTCTAGATTTTATATTTAAGTCTATAATCTTTTTGAGTTAATTTTTTACATGTAGTGTGAGGTAGGGATCCAACTTCCTTTTTTTTGCCTGTGGTTATCTGGTTGTCCCAGAATCATTTGCTGAAAAGACTGTTTTTCCCCATTGAATGGTCTTGGCACCCTTGTCAAAATCAATTGATCATAGATACATTGATTTATTTCTGAACTACCAATTAATCTATAAAATTGATCTATGAATTTTTAAAATACATATTAGTATTTAAATCACTTTACTTGTTAAAAGACAATTCAGATTATCTATTTTTCTAGTTTTAGTATTTTATATTTTTCTAGGAATTTGTCATTTCATCTGAGTTATGTTTAAAAGGAATTGCAATGTCTCCTCTTTCATTTTTGATTTAAAAAATTTGTATCTTCTCTATGTTTTGCTTGATCAGTCTAACTAAAGGCTTATTGTATCAGACAAATCCCTAAGTAACCTTGATTTGGCAGTAATACAAATAGCAAGTTTTATCTCAACACCAGTAGCTTAATAACAGCAGATACAAAACAGGCAGGAAAGGAAATAAGAGAGAAATATTTGTAGAAGACTCTCATTAACTCTATAGTTGCAGGTTAACAATTTAAGCCCTAAAGTTTTCTTTTCAATTTGCCCATCAGTTTTAAAATGCGCACAGGAATAAGCCAAAATACATAAGAAGCTGGATTTCTAGCAGAGCTGCAGGAATTTGAACTTCTGCAGGAATTCTTACGCTTTTTCCCTTTCCTGCTCTAACGAGTCCTCAGTAGCCAGCCTTTTTGCAGAAACAGCACGTGTGGTCTCCTTATCGTACTTTGAATATTTTAGCTACTTGCAATATGTGCTCAGGCTTTGCCTGTTTTCTGAGCATCCTGGTACTCATGTGATGGCTCACAAAGCTCAAGCAGTAGGGCAGCTCCACCCCACACACGTTTCCGGTTATCCCAGTATTCCCCTGCAGACACCCCTCCCTCGCGCATCATTTGGTACCTAGGATCCTGTTCACGACTCCACTTGTGATGAGGAAAACTTGAAATTGTGTAGAAAAGCCTTCTCCCAAACTGGGAGGGAGCTGAGAGGCCAAAGAATGACTGCAACAAGTCCGGCCTGGTGAGTAGATGAGTTTAGTAGGACTTTACATGGGGCACTCCTGGACAGCGGCAGAACAGCTCCAGAGATCGGTGCCTCCTCCTGTCTCTAAGCTGCTTTTAAGCAAATTTTCTGGCTCTTTGCCTGCTGTGTGCCTGTGATGGGGCTGTTTCTCTTGGTAGGTTCTCTGATCCTTTTGGGGATGTTTGGGTTCTCAGGGACACCTGCTCCTCAGGTGGGCACCTTGGCCTTGGCTTACCACCTGGTTTTCAAGGTTTAAGCAGCAGACATTCACCCTTAAGTAACCTGGTGGAAGACCCATCACTCTACACCCAGGTGATTTCAGTGTGTGGCTAAGACAGCTGCAGTCTGAAGTCCCTTTTATTCTCCAATAATTCTCTGTTTAAAACACATGTACACACACGCACAAACACACACACACATTTGGTTTGCTGGAAGAACTGGGCCAACTGTGTTGGCTGTCTGGAGAGAATATTCTATTATTGTACATTCTGGATTTTCTGATCGGTTCTTTTGGGGTGGTAGCTGGTTTCTCTATCACTTTCTGTAAACAAATATTGGATTTAAAGACTTGATTTGATTACACTTTTTATAATTTTGTGGTTACATAGTAGGTATATATATTTATGGCATACACGAGATGCTTTGATAAAGGCATGCAATGTGTAATAATTACATCACAGAGAATGGGGTATCCATTTCCTCAAGCATTTATTTTTTGCGTTACAAACAATCCAATTATATTCTTCTCATTTTTTAAAACTGTAAAATTATTATTGACTATAGTCACCTTGCTGTGCTATCAAATATTTAGTTCTTATTTATTCTATCGTTTTGTACTCATTAACCAACTCCACTTTCCTCCCCCACCTCCCCAACTACACTTCACATCCTCTGGTAACCATCCTTCCATTCTCTATGTCCATGAGTTCAACTGTTTAGAATTTTTGATTCCAAAAATAAGTGAGAATATGTGATGTCTGTCTTTATGTCCTTGGTTTACTTCACTTAACATAATGATCTCTGGTTCCAACTATGAATGGATCCCACTCTTTTTTATGGTTGAATAATACTCCACTGTGTATATGTACCATAGTTTCTTTATCAATTCATGTGTTGATAGACACTTAGGTTGCTTCCAAATCTTAGCTACTGTGAACGTTACTGCAACAACATGGAGTGCAGATATTTCTTCTGTATACAGATTTCCTTTCTTTGGGGCATATACCCAGCATTGGGATTGATGAATCTTAGGATAACTCTATTTTTAGTTTTTTGATGTGCCTCCAAACTGTTCTCCATAATGGTTATACTAATTTACATTTTCACCAACGGTGTATGAGCCTTACTGTTTTCTCCTCTGCAGATTTTTTCTGTTTCTTGTCTTTTGATATAAGCCATTTTAATTAGGGAGAGATAATAATCTCACTGTAGTTTTTGTTTGCATTTGATTTGCATTTCTCTGATGATCAGTATGTTGAGCACCATTTCATATATCTGTTTGGCATTGGTATGTCTTGTTTTAAGAAATATCTATTCAAATCTTTTGCCCATTTTTAAAAAATTGGATCTTTTTTCCTATAGAGGTGTTTGTACTCCTGATATATTCTGGTTATTAATACCCTGTCAGATGGATAGTCTGCAAATATTGTCTCCCATCCTGTGGGGATTATCTCTTCACAGTGGCAGTTAATGATTTCCTTTGCTGTGCAGAGCATTTTAACTTATGATTGCATTTGTCCATTTTTGCTTTGGTTGCCTGTGCTTATAGGGTATTAGTCAAGAAATTTTTGCCCAGACGAATGTCCTGAAGATTTACCCAATGTTTACTTATAGTAGTTTCATCGTTTGAGATCTTAGCTTCAAGGCTTTAACCCATTATGATTTGATTTTTGCATATGTCAAGAGAGAGGGGTATTGTTTCATTCTTCTGCATATATTCAGCTTTCCCAGCACCATTTAGAGAAGAGATTGTCTTTTCCCCGGTGTATGTTCTTATCGCCTTTGTTGAAAACGAGTGCACTGTAGGTGTGTGGATTTGTTTCTGGGTTTTCTGTTCTGTTCCACTGATCTATGTGTCTGTTTAATGGCAATACCATGCTGTTTTCGTTACTAAGCTCTGTAGTGAAACTTGAGATCAGGTAATGTGATTCCCCCAGCTTTGTATTTTTTGCTTACGATAGATTGGGCTATTCTGATTATTTTAGGCTGATGACAACTCAACTGTGTTTGTATATAAACAAAAAAATTGGCAAAAGAAAACTAATAAAAACTTTATGCTTTATGTCTGGACCCGTTTTAAAATTTTTTGTTTCTGTTTATATCATATTGTACTGTGTATGTCTCGAAAAGTTGTTATTCTTTGAATTTGTTCATCAATTAATTTATCTACTTAGGATTAGTTTACACATCACAGTTACAGTATTATAATATTTGTGTTTTCCTGTGTACTTATGGTTACCAGTGAGTTCTGCACTTTCAGATGATTTCTTATTTCTCATTAATGTCCTTTTCTTTCTGACTGAAGTGCTCTCTTTAGCATTTCTTGTAGGACAGGCCTGACATTGATAAAGTCCCTTAGCTTCTGCTTATCTGGGAAAGTCTTTACTTCTCCTTCAGGTTTGAAGAATATTTTCACTAGATATACTATTCCAGGGTAAAAGCTTTTTTCTTCAGCACTTTAAGTATGTCATGCTGCTCTTGCCCAGCCTGTAAGGTTTCTATTAAAAAGTCTGTTGCCAGATGTATCAGAGCTCTATTGTATGTTTCCTTTTTTAAAATCTCTCTCTTGCTGCTTTTAGGAGCCTTTCTGTGTCTTTGATCTTTGAAAGTCTGATTATTAAATGCCTTGAGATAGTCTTATTTGGATTAAATCTGCTTAATGTTCTACAGCCTTCTTGTATTTAAGTACTGATATCTTTCTCTGGGTTTGGAAAGTTCTCTGCCATCCCTTTGAATAAACTTTCTACCTCTATTTCTTTCTCTACCTCATCCTTAAGCCCAGTAACTCAGATTTGCCTTTTTTGAGGCTCTTCTAGATCCTGTAGGCATGCTCTATTGTTTTCTTTTTTTCCTCTGTTTATTTTAAAACCGCTTGTCTTCAAGCTCATTAATTCTGCTTAATTCTACTATTAAAAACTATGATGCATTCTTCTTTTTTTTGAGAGAAAAAAGAAAAGAAAGAGAAAAAAGAATGAAAGAGAGAAAGAAAGAAAAAAAGAATAAAAAAAAGAATGGAAGAGAGAAAGAAAGAGGGAAAGAGGAAGAGAGAACGGGAGTGTTGCTTTATTGCCCAGGCTAGAATGCAGTCTAAAAATGGGTATTGAAAACCTCTTTTATGCCAATAATTATGCTTAACAATGGAAACAGGAAGAAGTAAGGGAGAAAAACAACAAACAAGCAGCCAACCAATATTTCATTTAAACCTGTGAAATGCTATGCAATTACTGAGGAGTGATTTACTTCTAATTATGTAGTCACTTTTAGAGTAGGTGTGATGTGGTACTGCTAAGAATGTATGTTTTGTGTATTGGGGGTGGAGAGTTCTATAAATGTTTAAGTTTACTTGTTCTGGGTCTGAGTCCAAGTCCTGGATATCCTTGTTAATTTTCTGTGTTGTTAATCTGTCTAATATTGACAATGTGATGTTAAAGTCTCCCACTATTACTGTGTGGGAGTCTAAGTCTCTTTATATGTCATTAATAACTTGTCTTATGTATCTGGGTGCTCCCGTATTGGGTGCGTATATATTTAGGATCGTTAGCTCTTCTTGTTGCATTGATCCTTTTACTATTATGTAATGTCCTTCTTTGCCTCTTTTGATCTTTGTTGCTTTAAAGTCTATTTTATCAGAGGCGAGAATTACAACTCCTGCTATTTATTTATTTATTTATTTATTTTTGCTCTCCATTTGATTGGCAAATCTTCCTCCATCCCTTTGTTTTGAGTCTTTGTGTATCCTTGCATGTGAGATGGGTCTGGATGCAGCATACCGATGGGTTTTGACTTTCCAGCCAATCTGCCTGTCTGTGTCTTTTATTGGGGGATTAGTCAATTTAAATTTAGGATTAATAATAATATATGTGAGTTTAATACTGCCATTTGATGCTAGCTGGCTGTTTTGCCCATTAGTTGATGTAAATTCTTCATTATGTTGATCTGCCTGTCTCGGCCTTCCAAAGTGCTGGGATTACAGGCATAAGTCTGTAGAATTGGCCAACTATAGTAAAATTGTCTTGAATGTTGCAAATACAATGTCAAAAGACAATGACTGGTGAAAAGTTGGATATTATTATACACCTAGAAAATTGAAGAGATCCTAGTAAAAAAACACTCAATAGAATAAACTAGAAACTTCTGTATTGACTGTATACAAAACAAGTGCATAAAACTTGATCCAAAGCATCTGGAAGTGGAATGAAAAAAATGCTGCATTCACTCAGATAACAACTTCAAAATACTTAGGAATAAAGTTGGCAATAATAATAGAGTTTTCACAGAATAAAACTATGCAATATCATTGAAGGCATATAATAAGGTCTGAACAAATAAAATGTAAAATTTTGGATCAGAGGACAATCTATTAAAATGTAAATCTCATAAAACAATATATATGCCTTCAAGATATTCTATCTCAAATTCCAACTGACTTGCTTTTAATTAGATACAATATTCTTTAAGTGTGCATAAAAATTAATGCAAGACAGAAAATGTATGAAAAGGTAGAACAGTGAGGGAAACTTATGTTAATGAATCTCATATCATATTACAAAGCCAATATATTCTAAACAATAACAATCACATTGGTGTAAGGTTACACAAAAATATCAGTTAAATACAATAGGAAATTCAGAATTAATTATTATTTATATAAGAATTAAAGAAATGATTCAAAAGATGGTGCATATGTCATTATATAATAAGTTATTTAATAAATAAGGCTTGAAAATACATTATTGACCTTAAAAATAGAATTGGATACCTTGTGACATCATATATATCCAAAAATTTCCAGATATATAAATGATACAAAGCATAAAAAGGAGAAATAACTTACATGCAATGTCTGAGGTGCACTCTTGAGTGAAAGGAGGCCTCGTTTAATGAACAAAAAAAAAAAAAAAAGAACTTTGCAAGAGGGAGATATCTGGATATGTAAAAAATTAATCTTTTACATGGAAAATGTCCTCAACACAGTTAACAAGTAAACAGTAGATTTGGAAAACGTTTATAAACCAGGTGAACAGAGTTTGATATTAATAACCCGAGAGAGCTATTAAAAATTGTCAAGAAGAAGACACATAATATATAAAAATTAGCTGAGCTATGTGAGAGCTGCCCAGGGGGGCAAACCAAGACAGGGCAGGGTATGTCCCCGCCTGGAATGTGCAGCCAGCTGGGAAGGTCAGGGGACTTCACCCTCTTGGTGCTCTGATTTGAATCCTGTGCTTACCTCGTCCCTCCTGTAACCGACAGTCCACGAGAGCCCTGCCAGACCGAGGGTTGTCATGCAAATCTAAGCTGTGGCTCTCCCCGGCACGGCAAGTTGTTGCACTGACCTGGGCTGAAGTTTGGACTAACACAAGCGGGACGGACGGTCCCACAGAAAGAGGCAGAGCTGAAAGAAGGGAAACAGGCCATGAGGCTGGCAGACCCCCAGAACTCAAATTCGCTAGAGAGCTTGGTAGCAAATACACCAGTTTGACCCCAACCTGGCAGATCAAGCTCTGGGAAGGAGAGATACTAGTGGAGAGGCGGGGTCAATCTCACCTGCAAACAAACTCCAGGAAAGGACCACCCACCCGGCAACCTGACTGAATTTGTGAGAGCCCAGCATCGCTATCTACAGGCCAAAAAAGATATAGCTCCAATAGAGACTCCCAAAATCACCAGCTTCAAAGATCAAAGGGAGATAAATCCACGAAGATGGGAAAAAAACAGCGCAAAAAGGATGAAACCATCAAAGACCAGAACACCTTTTCCCCTCCCAGGGATCACAACCCCTCACCATAAAGGGAACAAAAAAAGACAGAGAATGAATTTTATGAATTGACAGAAGCAGGCTTCAGAAGGTGGATAATAACAAACTTCTCTGAGTTAAAAGACTCAGATTTTAACCCAATGCAAAGAAACGAAGAACCTCGAAAAAAGGTTAGATGAAATGATAACTAGAATAACCAGGTTAGAGAGGATCATAAATGACTTGATGTAGCTGAAAAACACAGCTGGAGAACTTTGTGAGGCATACACAAATTTCAACAGCTGAATTGATCAGGCAGAAGAAAGGATATCAGAGATAGAAGATCAAATCAATGAAATAAAATGAGACGGCAAGATTAAAGAAAACAGAGTGAAAAAAATGAACAAAGCTTCCAAGAACTATGGGATTATGTGAAAAGACCACTGTTACACTCCCACTAGCATCAGGGCTTGTACTTGCCAGCAAGTTAGATAACCTAGATAAAATGGACAAATATATAGAAACACATAACCTACCAATACTGAATCATGAATGAATCTTTTTAGATTTTTATTTTTATTTTCTGTGGGTATATAGATGTATATATTTATGGAGTATGTATTAGTCTGTTCTTGCATTGCTCTAAAGAAATACCTGAGACTGGGTAATTTATAAAGAAAGGAGGTTTAATTGGCTCATGGTTCCACAGGCTGTATAGGAAGCATAATGCTGGCATCTGCTCAGCTTCCAGGGAAGCCTCAGGAAACTTATAATCATAGCAGAAGGGAAAGGGGGAGCTGGCACTTCACATTGTTGAAGCATGAGGAAGAAAAAGGTGTGTGTGGGGTGCTACAAACTTTTAGACAATTAGATCTTATGAGAACTCATTCAGTGAGGAAACTGATCTAAATCATATCAGGGCATATAAGACGTTTTGATACAGGCATGCAATGTGAACTAATGAATTATGGATGAATCTTGAATACAATATGGTAAGTGAAATAAACCAGGCATAAAAGGGCAAATATTGTGTGATTCTACTTATACGAGGTTCCTAGAGGAGTCAAATGTATAAATCCAGAAAGTAGACTGGTCGGTGCCAGAGGCTGGAGGAGAAAGGAATGGGGAGTTATTATTGTTTAATGGGTAGAAAGTTTCAGCTGGGAAAGATGAAAATACTCTGAAGGCAGATGATGGTGGTGGCTGTACAACAAAAGGAATGTACTTAATACCACTGAACAGCAAACTTATAAATGATTAAAATGGTATATTTTATCACAATAAAAACATTTGAATATGTTTTGCACAGATTTTCCAAGCCAAACCCAAGACTTCAGAGTCATATTGACCTGTCTGGAAACCAACAGGCTACCACAGCTTCAAATTCCCCTGAGATGACTATTGACCTTCCCCTGCTGTTAGGTCCATTTCTGTATCAAAGTTTGATAAGCCATGTTCTAAAAGGTAAAAGCAATGACTTAAAAGACAAGGAAAGTGATAATTTTATTTCTCACAGGTGTTCAATTTTGAGTTGACCCCAGATGATGTGAAAGCCATTAATGACCTCAACAGAAATTTTTACTATCTTGACCCTCTATTGTAAGTACTTGTCTGTGTGTCTTCTGTTGCTTTTTGTGATTTGTGGTGCAGAAGAGCAGGTCCATGTTCACCAATGCCAAAAGCAAGAAGCTGTTCTCAGGATAAAGCATGGGATACCTGCTCCACCGCTCTAGGACTGGACTGGGTAGGGTAGAACTAGACAAGGTTCATCTCTAATCCTTCTCACTGAGGGGCTTTTATTGACTCTACAATTCAAATTGGATTCCTTAAAGGAAAGCATGCCATTCCAGTCAAACCCTTGGTAAAATGACCAGTTACTCCAATTGTGTCCTGTTACAAAAAAAGGACAATTGCAAATAACTATATTGCCATAAGTTAAGAATACTCACAAATAGTTTCAAAATTTTGGAGAAATCAGGTAGAGAGAAACAAATAGGCTCCAAATGGTGTTCACAGAAGTATATTTGAGTCAATTGTTCAAAGTTGTAAATAGCTTAAGAGTTTTCTTAAGTCTGAAAAAACAAAGCAAAGGATTAGCAGCATTTTAAGCAAAGAAAAAAGTTAAAAAAGATTATCTCAGTTTTTTCTCAGGTCAGTCAATTTAGTTAATTCCTGTTCTGCTTGATAGTCATGAATATTTCAGCTCTCCATGAGAGCCCTGGAAGTTTTTTCTCTATTCTAATGACATAATTTCCAAACTTATCAGATACCTTCATTTAAGAGCAGCTATTAGAGTTCTATAGTTGATTATAAATCATGTTGTAAAGAAGACCAAAATAGGGCAAAAATTGTCCATAGATGACTAAAGTCTTAGGACAGTCAAAGTCAAAAACACAACTGACAAGAAATTTGGTTACCTCTGTGGCACAGAATAATTTTATGTAACAATTAAAATTATTAATAACATATACTTTATATCAGAATTAAAGCAATTTCCCATAATTTTGGAACATATACCAATAACATATTTATACAAATACAGCTCAAAGAAAACCAAATACCATTTCATATTTGACAATGCTTCCTGTATGATTTTTATACCAAATAAGCCAACTGTCATTGTTGCATTAGTGCATTGATGTCAGACCTAATTCTTAATAAAACCTTATAGATAAATGTATCCAATCATATTTACTCCAACCATAGGTAAGATTCTTAAACACCTTTTAAAACTCTGTACAATTTTTGTTAAAGAGCAGATCATAAGCAGAGTTTTTGCTCTAAGAAAAACTGGTTGTGCTTCTATTTCAAAGTTTAGTTTACAGAAAAACTAATAATACCCCTTTAACTTTAGCCAATATGTTCACAAACAGAATTTCTTTTACAGGATTAATTTCTCACAAACCTTCCACAACTTGCTTAAACCTTCAGCTTTACTCTATCTAACTTAATACTTTATTCTTTTAGATAGAAAATAAGGGGTGGATTATTCCTGCCTCCCTTTTTTTAGATCATATATGGTTACTTCCCGATGTTGCCATGGCATTTGTAAACTGTCCTGATGCTAGTGGGAGTGTAACAGTGAGGATGACCAGAGGTCACTCTCATCACCATCTTTGTTTCGGTGGGTTTTGGCTGGCTTCTTTATTGCAACTTGTTTTATCAGCAAGGTCTTTATGACCTGTATCTTGTGTGACCTCCTATGCTATCCTGTGACTTAGAATGCCTTGGCCATCTGGGAATGCAGCCCAGTAGGTCTCAACCTCATTTATCTCAGCCCCTATTCAAGGTGGAGTTACTCTGGTTTAAATGCTTCTGACATTTATCTCCACTTTCAGTTGTCCCACGTTTCCAGACCAAACCAAAGTATACCTCACATATACTGATTGCTGTCTTATGTCTCTCTAAAACAAATAAAACTAAGCTATAACCCAACCACAATAGGCACATGTTCTCAGAACCTCCTGGGGCTGTGTCATGGGTCATCGTCCTCACATTTGGCTTAGAATAAATCTCTTCAGATATTTTACAGAGTGGTTTTTCTTTTTTTCTGGCAGCAAGTTCCTCATTGCAATTAACCTTAAATGAACTACTGTTTGTCCAGTCTGATATATCAAAGAATATTCACAATTATCTGAAAAAGCTCTAAATCCTCCTCTCTTTACCAACTACTAATTTATAAGGCTGGATTTTTTTTTTCATGAAGTTTAGCCAAGACATTTTTATGGAATGCAAACTCAGATATGAAATCTACTAAGCCAGACATTAAAGAAGTTTACAAGCATATAAAACAATGCCAATCTTCTAAATATTTTTCTTTTGTCTTGGAGAATATATTATGAGAGTTTAGTTCTGGTTATTATATACTACAATAGTTCTTAGGGGCTTACTTTCCCCATTGCTTTGTAAATGATTCCAACTCCTAATTGAATCCAATTCCTTTGTTTCTTCTAATAACATCTATCCCCCTCTGATAATTTCCTGAGGTTTCTTAAATGTTCTTTTGTCTTAAGACATAGCCCCACAGCCTCTTATATCTCTTCAGCTTTAAAATATCCCTCAAGGTAACAGACACACACAGAAGGAAGACCATGTGAGGACACAGAGGCAAAAGTCCTAAAGATAGGACTTGGAAGAAACCAAATCTGCTAACACCTTGACCCTGGAATTCTACCCTCCAAAACTGTGAGAAAATAAATTTCTGCTGTGTAAGAAAAAATATATATTATATATATATGTATATGTATAATATCCTCCTAGGACTTTAAACTGTTTGTTGACTGTTCTTTAAACTGTAGGGTTATAGGGACAATGGCTGATTTCCCAAGAAATTTCAGTTTGCCAACTAAATAAATATTTACAAATTATGCATCTGACAAACGGCTAATATCCAGAATCTACAGGGAACTAAAAAAGGCCCAACAACAACAACAAAACATGTAACCCCATTATAAAAGTAGGTAAAGGACATCAACAGACATTTTTAGAAAGACTTATGAGCACCTAACACATATATGAAAAAATGCCCAGCATCATTAATCATCAGAGAAATGCAAATTAAAACCACAAGGAGATACCATCTTACACCAGTCAGAATGGCTATGAAAAAGTCCTGGGACAACCGATGTTGGCAAGCATGCAGAGTAAAAGAAATGATTATACACTGCTGGTAAGAAAGTAAATTAGTACAACCTTTATGGAAAACAGTGCGGAGGTTTCTCAAAGAACTAAAAATATAACTACCATTTGATCCAGCAATCCCATTACTGGGTATCTACCCAAAGAAAAAGAAATCTTTATATGAAAAAGGCATCTGCACTTGTATGTTTATCACAGCACTCTTCACAACAGCAACGATATGAAATCAGACAAAATGTCCATGAATCCATAACTGGATAAAGAAAATGTGATGTGTATGCATCATGGAATACTACTCATACATAAAAAGAATGAAATCATGCCTTTTGCAGCAATATGGATGGATCTGGTGCCATTATTCTAAGTGAAATAACTTAGAAACAGAAAGTCAAGTACCATGTTCTCAGTTCTCACTTATAAATGGAAGCTAAACAATGGGTACACATGGACATACAGTGTGGAATAATAGACACTGGAGAATCTAAAAGGTAGGAGGGTGGGAGCCAGGTGTGGATTGAAAAATTACTTATTTGGCACAAAGTTCACTATTTGGGCGATGCGTACACTAAAGACCAGACTTCAGCTGGGTGCGGTGGCTCATGCCTGCAATCCCAGCACTTTGGGAGGCCAAGGTGGGTGGATCACTTGAGGTCAGGAGTTTGATACCAGCCTGGCCAACATGGTAAAACCCTGTCTTTACTAAAAATACAAAAATTAGCCAGGAGTGGTGGTGGGCACCTATAATCCCAGGTACTCTGGAGGCTGTGGCAGGAGAATTGCTTGAACCTGGGAGATGGAGGCTGCGGTGAGCCAAGATCATGCCACTTCACTCCAGTCTAGGTGAAAGAGCAAAATTCCATCTCAAAAAAAAAAACATGTCCAGACTTCACCACCACCTAATATATGTACATCAGAAGGCTGTACGTGTAACTTTTAAATCTGCAAGAACACAAAAAAATGAAATAAAAATAAAAAAGCAGCAGCAGTTCCAGCAGACCTTGCCTACCTCTGCTGTGTTTTCTGCTTGCAAATTTTCCTAACTTGCTTCTGTGTAAATCCATTAGACACCAGGTGGGATGACAGACCCAGGTGGGTCTGCCCCTGCAGCTGTCACAACTCAATCCAACTTATCTAACTTAATTTCAGAGATTCTCGTTTGGGGTAGTCTCTAGCTAACTGTATTCTCCTTCCACTGATGGAGCTATTTCTGTCTTATTATTTTTCAAGAATTAATTGCACCAGTTTCAGGTGTTGCCCAGAATATGTTCAGGGCTCTTTCTGCCTGTAGAATCTTCTTTACTAATGAGGGCTGTGATCTTTTTCATGCTCTTCAGCTCTGTGAGACTTTTCCACTTCCCCCTAGAGATGCTGATTTTTCTAGGCAAGAAAGTGCAGCCTCTGTATCTCCTTCTAGATTTAAATATACCTCCTCTGTTTAAAAATCAGGGCTGGAAGTAAATTAAGCATATAATGGCTTGAGTTCATGTGAGTCACGAGTCCATGTCTCAGAGTAATTGTTTTTCAATGATTTCCCAGGTGAAGTAATGTTGGTCACCTATGGAATAGAGTTTTGCAGGCTTAACGAGCTCTTCTGTTTTTGTCATCCCAAACTCATCAACACTGCCAAGAAGTGTTTGGTTTTCCGCTGGTGTCACACGGAATGGAGCTGGGTGTTCAAAAGTTCTGGCATGGCCACTGGGCCACATGCCAGTCCCAGGGGTGGAATGTGTCCTATCTTCTCAGAAATGAACACCAAAAGTCTCACCCTCTTTCTTATTTACATAGTTTAAAAAGATTAATTCCAAGATAAAGAACACATAGTTAGCTGATTCCCACATGGGATGTAATTAAAAGCCCAGCCTCTGAAACCAGATTTCTTGAGTCAAACTACTTACCTCACCTAATAGCTGGGCTTTTAATTTGTGGGCAATTTCCTTAACTTCTCTACTCCTTGGTTACCTCTTCTATAAAATGGAAATAATGGTAAATCCTACCTTTCTGTGAAGATTGAGCTGCAATGTGTAACATACTTACAGAATAGTACCTGGCACGCAGAAAGCATCCAGTTAGTACTAGCAAATGTTAGGGATTGGTGTTGGAACACAGATAGGATGCTAAGTGGCAGAGGCCATATGTGACAGAAATGCACACTAAAAATTGTAGTTTTCCTAGTTCTCCATGTGTTCAAAGTACCAGAAACCAGCTGATGAAGAGGCTTCCAGTCCAGCACCAGCCTCCTAGTGACAACTGGCAGGCCATGGAAACCGGAGCTGGAGTCACACCCATCGGCCAGAGCTCCCAGTAGGGAATCCCACCGGGAGTGACAATGACCACAGCACGGTGGATGTCACATCATCTAATGTTGCTAACCTATGTCTGGATAGTTGATCCGTCCCAGTGTATGGATATGTAAAAGAATTCGGTCCTGTGAAGATATGCTGCATACCAAGCAAAAGGAAACACAACGAGGACACAGAGTCTTGATCAATTTCATGATGTAAAATGAAAATGTGTCCTAACCCACCCAGAGCCTGTCACGTCACATGTCACTTCATGAGCCTGCCTGTCCCATTTCAACGTGAGTGTTTAAGGGCAAAACCAAGTCTTCCTCATCTTTGTAACTAAGGATAACAACAAAGAAAGCTACCTGGAGAGCTGGGGTGGTGCCTGAAGCATTGTTTTAGTCACATGAAGTTTAAGGTGCATATTAGATGTTTACATCAAGAAAAGGAAAAATGGAAGAGAGAGAAAAGGCAGAGAAAGAAAAACATGCTAAAATGTGAATTGTATAATTGATTAAATTTGGGAACTAATAAATAGTATCTAAATGCACAGTTCTAAAACTGTGCACCTAGTCACCCTGAGGCCCCACAGTGAACTCATGGGAATGCCATGGACCATTTCACCAACGACATACAAATGGCCAATAAGCCCATGAAAAGATGCATCATTAGGCAGTAAGGAACTGTAATTAAATCCACGAGACACCATTTAACACCCACTAGAATAGCTGTTACAACTACAGGGGCAGTCCAAAACTATATCCTGACGAGGGTGTGGAGAAACTGGAAATTCACACATTCCTGATGGGACTGTAAGCCTGTTTCTCAAAACAATTAAACATAAACTGCCACCAGTCAGCGAGCTCCTGCTGTCCTCCCCAAGGTCTGTTGCTCCTTGATGCCAGCCACACCTCCTGAATCTGCTTCCTGCTTTTTAAGCCTTTGATCGCCACTTATCCTTGGATTTTCCATTCAAATGAAATGAGAAAGTGCCATTGAGGAGAAGCAGCTACGGAAACAAGTGTCTGAGTATCTCCCAGTCTTAAAAGTCAGGAGAGATGCTCACAATCATTTGAAGCAGAGGGTCCCTTAAGGACACACGTTTCCACTTCCTATACAGACCCTGGTCTGCAGGCCCCAGAGTGGGGAAGAACTTACACAGAAATTCCCTAGAGAAAAGCAGGGATGGAGGAAGGGGAGGGCTTGTCAGCTTGTCCACTCAGAATGAAGAGACAAGAGGCACAGAGCTATCAATTACCAACTGAAAAGGAATACTGCTCCAAAACGAGGCTGCATATCCTCTGTGAAACTTTTTAAGCTTTGCAATTGCCCAGTGTTTGCTTATTTTTGCTATGCATGGTTTCCTTCCTGTGATTATACAAATTTGAAGATGTCTTAAAAATCAAAGACAGTAAAAGGCTGCCATCTCCCGTCAGAACTGCAAATGCACTGGAACGAGAAGTCCTTCCCGGCGCCATCTGGTGGCAGGCTTCACTCATAGTTTTCATGCCAGGGAAGTAAATCCATGCAAATACTGTAGTGGATCCTCATAGGCCAGCTACGGTGAGACATACAATGCATTATTGTTAACCAAGTCACGCTACTGTGCAATGCGGCGCTGGGACTCATTCCTCCCAATTGCAACTTTATCCTTGCTGACCAACCTCTTCTCATCACCTACCCATCCCTGCCCTCCCTGGACTCTGGTAACGGCCATGCTACTCCCTACTTTTAAGGTCAATGAAAAATGGTTTGGGTATAAGTGACAAGAAAAATTCACAAAATAGCAGTTAAGTTTCTGACTCTGTGAGAGATAACATACAAGTCACACACCTACACACGTGTGTGTTCACAAGAGTCCTACATGCAGATGACTGTCTCCGGCTCCATGTGCACTGTGCTACTTAATCCTAACACCTCTAGGTAGAGAGTGGCCAAGAGTTTAAAGGTTTAAGAGGTTAAGTAATTTACACAAAGTCACACAGCTAATGAATGATAAGGAGTCATGGACATGGAAAAATTAAAAGTGCATGGTAGTAGAGCTGGGCCTGATCATATGACGGTGTCAGGAGACCCTCCCATTTCCTGGGTCCTTTGTAAACAATCTTCTGATTAAACCTCTCCTTGGCAATCTGGTCAAACCATGACACCTCATCCTCAATCTTACCCCCACTAGGGTGAGCTTCCCATGAAGCTACTGCACCAGTCACACGTCTTTTCATTCACCTGCAGCAAAGTCCTCTCTTGGGGCCAAGCCAGAAGGTTCCTACATGTCCCTGCACATCTGGAAGGCTGGGCAGGGAGGTGGATGGCAGTGATACTGGTTGTAGTAACAATGCATTCTTGCTGGGACATATCCTGGGCCAGACACTGTCTCCACAATCAGGAGGCACTGCAATTCCTCCATTGAGTGGACAAGGACACTGAGGGCTGGGAGGTGAGGCAGTCTGCTCAGGACCACAAAGCTAGAAAGGCAAAGCTTTTATCTGAAGAATCCACACCCCTGACTCAGCTGGCATGCCTGTGATAAAGTGAAAATGGGAAGTGATGTGGAGGGGTACTGTCCCCAAACAGGCCCCTTCAGCCACTGGGCAACGCCTCCATGCCTTCCTTGAACCTGATGCAGAGGGAACAGGAAATGAGAGGCTGACTGATGTGGGGGACATGGAAGAGGGAGGAGACCATGGAGCAGACATCAATTTTCTTCTGGCTTAACTCATTTTGAATAGGAGCCAAGGGCCTGTGACTTGAGAAGTTATATCCCTGGAGATTTGGTGTGAATTCCAAGACATAGGAGCTAGGCCAGATTCGCTGAGCAGACAGCAAGAAACAGGGACCATGGCCTCTAGACCACACAAAATCCATTAAACCACATCCTCCATCAACGCCTGGGTGTGAACACCACACTCTGCAGGGCCTCTTCCTGATATGTGAAACTAAACAGGCAGATGAGCAGATGTGAGGAAATGAGCTGTATTTTCACCTCTGTTATGGGGGGTTCCACAGGTATAATCTGACTTATCAGAAGACCATATTAAAAACTAGTATTTAGAAATTAACCAGCTACTTGGGAGGCTAAGGCAGGAGTATCACTTAAGCCCAGGAGGTGGAGGTTGCAGTGAGCTGAGATCACTCCACTACATTCCAGCCTGGGCGACATAACGAGACTCTGTCTCAAAAAAAACAACTAAAATTCAGATTTTTAAGGAGAAAAAAGCCTCTCTATTGAACTGAAAAAGTGCTCCAGATTTATCCCATTTTCCTTCCCACTGGGGGAAAGGAAGGACTCCGCTTTAGAATAACCTGGGTGTCACTGGCAGGGCAGAGAAAGAAGTGAAGGTGACGCAAGCTGGCCTGGGGCACAATTGGTGGAGCTGGACAATGGGCCAGAGATGGGTTACACTGTTTTCTCGGCTCTTAGATGGCTTAAATAATTTCACAAGATAATGTTTTCTTAAAATGTGAAGGCAAATTTCATTAATGAGTTATCAGTGTCTTTTTTCAGAGTAGAGGCCACACAGGCTCTCTAGGAGAAACCCCATTGACTTCACTTAAAACATGCTCAGTTCTCCAGATTACTCAGAGAAGGAGACTCTTGCACCCTCCTCTGACTGTGTGGCTCCTGTCCCAGGCACAGCTGCCATTAACAGAGGAGGGTCAACATTGCTAACGGTGTCGGTGCATCTGGGCTGAGCAGAAACAAGGAAGGGGAAGTTGTCCTCAGTATTCTATGTGGAAAGGATAGTCTTTGTGATTTTTACTTCTGAAAAACAGAAAAATAAAAAATTGAAACAAAGAGTGATTTTTTTTAAGAGAAACATTTTAAATGATATACACGTTTAACCTCCCCAGTGAAATTAGCTTCACTCAGTGGTCCATCTTCAAACAGAAAAGAATTATAATGAGAATGTTTAATTAATCTAAAATGTATATGATAAATACCTATTCAGGCACCAACCATCCAATCTGTATAGTTTTCCCTCTAGTTAAAAAGAAGGAGCCATATTTACATGGGGAACGTGGCCAGTCGGAGATTCCTGTCTAGGCTGAGGATGCTATTCATATTGTGCTGTGTTAATTCAAAATCAAACACCTGGAACCAAAATACAATGTTAATAGAAAACTTAATTCAATTCACATTTAATGGGGCACATGTTACCTACATAGCACTGTGCTAGACCAGCAGGGGACATGAAGATGTAAAAGAAACACTTCATCAGACCCTTGCAATTTCCCTGATTCACAGCCTGGATTTCCCAAATGCCTTTTGATTTAGATTTTGCCTGGTGCTGGCTTGGCTCTGGCTACATTTAGGAAGCCTTGGAAAGATGGAATATATACTGCACTCATCTTAGTGGAATAAAGAACATATGAGAATAGTTAAAAGGTAAAGCACAGAATTTTTTTCCACTGACCTGCTACCCTCAAAAAAATCCAACAAAACCATTTGTTCCATACACCTGCCAACTAGGGAGCCACTTGGCCCCGAGACTATGAATAGTACCCATATCACAGAGTGATCCTTTTTTCTTCCTTGAGAACAGTATTCTGGCCCGCCCCTCTTTCCCTTTTTATTGTTCCCACATACTGAGGAAGAGGACCCATGGCCACAGCATCAGCGTCTACCCCAGCCTGGCAGAGTGGCTGTGTCCCATGGGGAGGAAAGGTGTATTGAGTGATTCCCAATGTGAGGAGCTGGAGCACCCTAGCCTCTCTCCCACAAAAGCCTCCCACTTCTGAGGCCAGGAGAAAGTAGCCTCTGAGTGTCATCTGGAGGGAGTGGGGATTGCTGGGGCCGTGGTAGGGGGATGCTTGCATTTAAGGGTAACAGTGAGCAATTCTAGAAGAGACCCTACAAAGGGCAGGTGCCTTGCAGCAGCAGTTCTGCATGGCACTGGGGCGATAGGTTGGCCGGGCCAGCACCCTGCACTGGGTGCCTTGTGCCTGCACCCCTCTGTGCCTTTCTTCTCCTGGCCAGTCTTGTGGACCTGGCTCCCACCTCCTCCTGACAGCATGAGCACTGCCACGGCCCCTCCTAACCCGCTGCTGCTCTCTGTCCTCAGCCATCAGATCACTTCTGCTTTGGCCCTCTGGTCTCACATCATCCTGGTCCTGTCTCACTGCCTGGGGATGGCATTTGCCTTCAGTGTGCAGCAGACCTAACAGAGGAAGGGGGCATCTCAGCTGGGCCTGAGGTCCCCATGTCACATTCACTGCCCCTAGGCCATGGGGATCCCAGGCATTGAGAGCCACAAGGGTGGAACTGGGGCCATCCCCTGAGCCTATGTCCCAGGAGCAATCCTGGCTGCCCTGCAGGGCACAGATGTGGAGCAGATTAAGCAAGGCCCCCATGTGGAGCAGACGCCAGTCAGTCAGCAATGCTCAATTCTAACCACCGCACGAGACCTGCAGCCTCATTCCAAGAGGCCTGTCAGCAGCCATCACAGAGAACTGAGTTTACAGCTTAGCCAAATCCATATTCTTCAGGCTTTAGGTTGGCTGGTCACCCAGAGCTGCTATGGGCCATTCAGAGAGCAAGATGCCTGAGGAAGAAGAGGAGAAGTGTGTGTGGGCAGCAGGTGAGCTGGATGAGGGCCCGGAAGGGAGAGCGCTGTGGACACCATGAGGAGCCTGCCCATACTCAGGTCGTCCCATCATGGGTGGCCTGCCTCTCCTGCCAATGGCAGGGCTATGCCCACCTGCAGCCAGCCTGGCATGCACAGTGAGCCTGAGGGCACAGGCACTGCTATAGATCGGTCAGTCAAGAAATTTGATGGAAATGCTCACTTAGCACAACCAAATCGAGCCCCGAGGATGCAGCAGTGCCTTTTGGAACTCATGAGTAGCTCAGACACCAAGAGGGAGCTGACTCCTGAGCACCAGTGCATGTTGTCTATCAAAATGCAGCTGTGCGGCTGGTCCCAGGCTCACACACACCCATGCTGACATGACCAATGGGGGTGAGCTGCCCCCGATGCCTGTCACTGCCTGTGAGATCACCACAGGTGACATCCGGGACTGGGGGTGACTGGCAACTAAGAGCATCAGGTACTTCCTCATGCCAGGCACTATGCCACCCCTTCATTGTGTCATTACATTTCACCCTCACAGTGGTCTTATCAGAGAGGTTTTCTAATGAAGAAACAAGGCTCAGAGAGGTCAGACAACAGTTAAATGGTGAGTGGGCCTGTGGGAATCCCAAGTCCACGACTTTGACTGGGTTATAGACTATGTCATCAGGGTTGAAGCCACACATAACTCCAAAAATAGATTTCACATGCTTCTGTGGGTCTTGGCTAAGGTGAAAGGGTTGCCTGAAAAGGACCACTGCCTCTCTGTGTTCTGCACACACTCCACCTGTTCCAGTCTTCACTTTTGCCTCGGAAGTCACTAAACAGGAGTTGGGACCAGAATCTTCCCACACAACTCAAAGCAGTGCCCTCAGGCTACGCAGGCATGCTACCACGCAACGGAGGTGGAGACCTGTCCACTGACTGCCTCCCCTTTCTCCTGAGCACACACTTAGGAGACATCCAGCCACCTCTGTGGGCTGGCACAGCCATGTGACAGATGCACACGCCCAAGCCTGGTCCATAAAAATCTTCTCCATGAGATGCTCTTCCTGCCTTCCCAATCTTGGGCTGGATAGAGAAGATACCAAGACCCTAGGGGAGAGGGGGCCCTAAGATGGAAGGACCCTGGGTCCTTGGATTGCTGAGTGAACGGTCAACCAGCAACGCCCGCAGTGCAGAGGGAGAGGTCCCTGCTGTATCAAGGCACTGTGTTCCTGAGGCTGTATGCTACCGCAGTCATCTGAAACCCTCTAACATAAAAGAAGGAAAACACCTACCTGGATATTCTCTTTAATCCGACCTGGGGTGATAGATTTGGGGATCACTATTACATTCCTCTGGATTTGAAATCGGATCAAAATCTGCAAGGAAACAAAAAGTCTGCTATCACTCACAGGGAAATCCCATGTAGTCTAAGTTATTTTCTAACATTTTGAGTTTTACTGTGCAGTAAGAGTCTAAGAGTCAATGACAGCAGCAACAGTTACTGGCATTTAACCAGTTCTGATATGTTGGTAATGACAGCCAGCAGCCCAAGGAGGAGGCCAAAGAATTGGCCTTAATGAGAATTACTTAACATGCACCCAGTCCCCCACTGGACATTAGGACAAAGAAGACTAAAATAAATAGCTCTTCTGTTCCATCTCATACTAACCATGCGCAGTCGGGGGAGGGGGGGCACACGGAAAGGGCCTGGAAACTTCTCCTGAGTCTAGACAGGCTCCGAGGCAAGGGTACATGGCATGAGGAACTGGGAATGCGACTGCAGATCAACTTCTGCTCAATGCTGGGAGGTTCTGATGAGTCATGGACTCATCTGGGTGAGCAAGTCCCTTCCTGGGACCTGCCAAACCCCAGGACTCCCCAAGGATGTGGAGTGGTCAGAGGACCCCCGGCTCAGAAGAGCCCTCACTGAGTACCTGAGCGGGAGACTTGTTGTGCTCCTTGGCAATCCTCTGGATCACAGGGTCGTCCATCAGGTCAACTCCCTCACTAAAGAGACAGCACAAGGCAGTGAGCCAGAAGATCTAACGTGGATGCCCCTTTCTTTAGAAAGGAGAAATCTTTCTCGAAAATGAAGGATTAATTTTCTGATCATGACACAAGCTGACTGTAGGAAATTTTAAAACAGAAAAAAGCACGTCACTCCAAATTTCCAGTCTGGAGATGACCACTGCTAACACGTTGGTGAACACAGCTACATGACACATCACTTTTCATGTGTATTTTGTGCTTTTCCTCAAGAACCTGGTGGCCACGTCAGTGCACGAGCCAGTGAGCTCCCGTTTTAACTCCCCCACGACTCTCAAGGGTCTCTGGCTTCTCAGCTTCCACTGTAAGCCCTAGCACAGCACCAGGAATCGCTATTTGTTGATGATAATAATTTCAGAAAAATTCACCCAAAATACCACTAAAAAGTGAATATTGTGAACACGTGGAACCTTTACTACAAGTGATTTTGAAGGTGATCATAGAGTCTCTGCATCCTTTATTCAGGCACGGGTGGTCCCTGGGAACTCCGAGGATTCACTGCTTTAACAAGCACGTACTGAGCCATCACCCTGTGTCAGGCATTGTGCTAGTACTAGTCCCCAAGGTCTCCTAAAGGAAGCAAACAGAGTGCACAGCTTCCTGCCCCAGTCAGTCTTTGAGAGCTCCCTGACTCACTCCATCGGAGGATCCTCTACCCCAAAGCTCAGCTGTGGAATGGACCCAGCCTTCTAGGGACTCTCCAGCTGGTGCCACGTTCAAACACACACGCACCACTTCACAAGGAAAACACACAAGTGGTAAAACTCAAGTAATTTCAGCCTTTTTGGCATTCCCAATATGTCCCAGGTGCTGAGCTAGGAGCTGGGAAAAGAAGAATAAGTAAGATACTTCCACTCAGGTTGTTTTGACTAGTGGAAGAGACTGTGAAGAAAATCACAAGACAGTGTGACAAAGGGTATTTAAGAAACATAAATAAGGGGTCAGGAGGGCTTCCTGGAGGAGGTGATGCTGAACTGAACCTTAAATTAGAAACTGGAGTTTGCCAGATTAAAAAAAATTGTGGATAAAGAGAACAGTATCTGCAAAGGCACAGAGGTGAGAAAACATGTTTTATCTGAGGAACCATAGCAGCTTCATGTGGGTGAAGCCCAGGATGTTTACAGGGATGGGTAAGAATGAGGCCAGAAGCAGGCAGTAGTCAGGCTGGCTGTGTCTCACAGGCCACGCCAAAACCTGAAGAATTGTTCCCAGGAAAGTGACATGATCATAAGGAGACAGCTCCTTTCAGCCCCGCTGGGAGCAATGGATTAGAATGGAGTGGGCCAGGGAGGGAGCTGAGGGGCTCCTCTAATGACCTCAGGAATTGTACTTAATTAAGGCAGTGACAGAAATGGAAGAAATAAAATCACGGAACAAAGTCCAACTTTTCCTGGCAGAATAATCACTAGACTTTGGTGCTGGATTGGATTAGGGATGTGGGAAGCGATGATTTCCAAGCTTCTGGCTTAGGTGGCTGAATGGCTGGAGGATCCTTAGCTGATCTAGAGAGCACAGGACAGTTGCAGGGCCTGGGTAAAGATACCAGCAGTCTTTGCCTCATCCAACCACTGAGAGGCCTGAGGAGCATCCTTGTCAAGATGTCAGATGACTGATGCCCTAATGGAGAACTCAGCAAAGGGGTTGCTCCAGGCTGGTTTATGTCTCTGAAGAGGTCCTGCCCCTCTCAGGGCAGCCCACTTACAGCCACTCCCCACCTTCCAGTAATAAGCCCTGCTTTCACTCCGAGGTTTGAGAGGTGTGGACAGCCCTCTATGGCCCCATCCCTCCACACCCTGTCAAAACCTCCATTAAGGCCTCCCCAAATCATCCCAAGGAAATGAGAAGATGGCATCTACTTCCTGCTCAGCCTCTGACTAACATGTCACTGATGTATCCTTACCTTGAGCCACCAAGAGGACGGTAAGCAGTCACGGACACACCTCTGGATTGACAAAAACTGATCAGATTCTTCTGATTAAGATATGGGTGGCACTCAATCTACAACAGAATCACAGCTTACATAAAATTCAGACCACTAGTGTCCTAGAGAAGCTCTACAGCAGAAGACCTCCGCTGAAGTCTTGGCTGTCACTGAGTACCATGGGGCCTATCTCCAGGCCTGAGGGTTTCTGTTGTGAGAAGCCTGGACAGAGGAGTCTCCAAGTGGCCAGCTGCTGTCATGGTTTCTGAGTCTGTGGCCTCAGGGACACCTAAGTCACCTGAATGCTCCAATACCGCCTGCTCTGCAGGGCCTTCCCCGAGCACTCAGGAAAAGAGTGTAATGCTCCATAGCTCCCATCTCCCCACAGCCTTATTTTCCTCCACAGTACCTATCACTAACTGACAGCCCATAGATTTTACATACTTGCTTATTGTCTTTCTGTTTTCACCAGGATCTAAGCCTCATGAACACAGAGATTTTGTTTGAATTTTTTTCTTTATGGATGTCTTGCCAACACTAAGAACAACTTATACACATAGAAAGTAATAAAAATATATCCACTGCATGAATGAATTAAACGAAAAAACTGCATATGAGAAATACATGCTACAGGTGACTTGGATGAATATTTTAAGAAGCCAGAAGCAGGATCACTGTCTCTTGCACATTCTCCAAACTCTCATATATAATTCCAGGTTATAAGAAGATTTAAAATACCTATTTAGTGTAATTTACAGAGAACTATAAATAGTGCTTTAACTCTCAGGAATATGCGAAGCTCATCAAGATCAGCCTCTCTGGGAAGCCTCCAAAAGAGAGGCCAGCTTCTGGCACCTTCTGAATCCTGTGTTCCTGGGTATCCATCCTCCCATCAAAAAGCAGACCCTCTACCCGTCCAACCCACCTTGTCTACTCGGACTGTGCCATAACCATTCCCAGGTATTTAAATTGCTGAACAACTAAAAATACTGACACAAAACAGAAGCTACTATGCATACACACATATATAAAAACTTAATGCATATAAGGTTGTATACAAGGCAAAGCTGAACTGTATTAGCTGGGCCAGAAGCCAGGTTGCTCTTCATGGCAGCGACTACAACAGGACCTAGAGGTGCTACTGAATGGCTGAGGGTTTTTTCCTTGTTTTGTGTACTGAATACTCGAGTTTGTTCACTTGCAAAAATTCATCAAGCTATGTATGCCTTTTATGATTCACACACTTTTCTGCATCTATGCTATACAGAACTGTTTAAAAAAGCATATTTATTGAAAAAAAATAGAGAGTGATGCTCTATTCTTAACAGTTCCAAACTGGAAACTGTCCAAATGCCAACTAACACACTAACAGCAGAATGGATAACTCAATTGTGGTCAATTCACACAACAGAATACCACAATAAATAGGAGAGCACCATCTACAATCACATGCACAGAAACAGTGCTGTGTGAAAGAGGCGAGCACAGAAGGGTTTATGACGCATTATTATTTTATCTGTGTAAAGTTCAGAAGCGAATCCTGGCTGCTGGGAATGAGAACGATGCTGTGCTCTGAGGGCAGGAGTTGCAGGGGTGCTAGGTGTGCTGTTCACCAAGCTAGATGCTGGTCCTAGAGCTATGCTCAGTTTATGAGAATTTACTCAGCTCCATTTTTACATGTGTACTTCTACTCTTCAATAAAAAGCTTAAGGACTGTATAAATGATCTTTATATAGTTTGTATCATTTATACTTATACATATAAATGATACAAAGCCAGTCTAGAAAATTCAATAGTTCTTTCCCCACAAGTCTTTTCTCTACATCAAAAACCTGCATCAGCTTCAGTAGCCTATAAGCCTGGCGTGAGGGCATCTGGTCATCCATGCTTTCTTACTGCAGTTTGCAGGCTAGGAAGAGGTGGAGGGGAGACCCATGTTCCCTAATGAGGGCGACGCACCTGCCAGGACCCTGACTACTTCTGAGCACACCTGGTGTAGTCTGCACTGCACATGGAGGGCCAAGTGCCAGCTCACACCCTGCCTGCTAACAGAACCACCTACCCAGTTGCACCTTCAAGAACGCCACTTGGCTAGCTGCTGCCTTTAGTCACCATTCTGACTGCTGTCAGAGAAGAAGATGCCTGATTTGTGCTTCACCCCATCCTCCCATTTCCAGGAGCCCTGTGGAGGTAGCAGCTGGGAAGCCAGCCACATAGGTTAAACTCTCTGATGCTTCCACTGGTTTACCTGGTTGGTTACTGGTTTGAACCTCAACTCAGGCTTATTCAGAAGCCTCTCAAGCTGCTCATGGTTGAAGTTTGACACCCCGATGTTCTTCACCAGTCCACTGCTCACCAGGTCCTCCATGGCCTGTAAGAGAACAACAACTCTGCTGAGGGTGAAGGTTCTGTCTATCGAACTGACAATCTATGTCCCTCAGCAGTTCAGTACGCTATTCTACAACTGGTTCCACCCAATATTTTTACAATATTTTACCTCAAGCTTCAGAAGCATTTCTGCACTCAAGGTATGATCCCAGTCCCATCTTTCCTGGCTAGGGGATGCTGGGAAAGTTGCATGGCCTCATTTGGCCCCAGTTTCCTCAGCTTCAGAATAGGGCAACCCTGCCTGTGCCACAGGGCTATTTAGGAGTTACGTGGAATCACAGAAAACATTAGCTAAGACTGGCGTCCACCACTCAACACATGTGAGCTCTTCCTGTTCTTATTCCTCTTGACGCCTGGCAAGCACATCTGTGGATTTTATTTGTTCACTTTTCTTTCCACTGAGACTCTGATCTTAAGCACACGGATGCAACATCATTCTCCTAACCCACCCTCTGTACTTACCATTTTAAGGAACTTGAGGGCAGAGTAACCCAAAGCTCTGAGCTAGTCATTGACCAGCAAGCCAGGCTGCCCCTGAGCTTCAGGAAGAGCATGGCTTTGTGCCAGGGTCCAGGGTCAGCAGCAAGTCCTGAGTGACCAATGAGCCAACATGCAGCAGTGAGTTACTGCCTCAGCTGCAACAATCACCGGCCCCTCACTGGTGCTACATGAACCCTAGAGTTTAACCCAAATCTTTCAGGAGATAAAACAGTGTAACAGAAAGGGTTGATGCCCATGGGCCCTGGGACTGACATCTCAGATCCCTTAGTTAGTCTTTGTCTTATGCTGATGGGGGTCCTAGCCTGGGACTCCTCTGTGTTCAAGGGCTCCCTTCTGGCCTCCTCCCTGGAGAGCTTCACCCAGCAAGCTCTGTCCTAACCTCAGCAAACTTAAGCTTGAACTCACTTTCTTCTTGGGCCTCAAATGTGATGTCACATCCTACATGCTGGTTACCAAAACCGTATGACCACACATGCTCAGTCAGCCATGCTGGAGCCAAAGCCTAAGCCTCACATCAGCCTGTGGGTCTACTACCAGGAGCCTCTCAAATCCACCACATCCTTAATTCCCTGCTGAAGACTTTACTGCAAGCCCTTGCAATAAAGGGCCGTTTTTGGTCTGAACCCTAGAAATGGGCTGACCTTGGTAACCACCCCCACATTGGTCTTACCTCCCCAGCCTAAGCTTCCATGCTGCCAACTTTATCACTCTGAAATGCTTAAGAGAGAATAAAAAGGAACTGTAAAACATTAACAGTGGTACCACTGGGTGACGGGAAAATAAATTTTTTAATGTTAGTTTAATACAGAAGAACTCTCCTGTGCTTTCTGAAATAAATGTGGTTAATTAAAAAAATATTTGAGAAAAAGCAAAGTGAGGTCTGTAATGAGCTATCCCTCAAATAAAGTGGCACGAGAGCTGCACCACACCAAACCAAGGGTAATGAGAAAGTCACTGAGGTGTCTGAGTTCTTCAGGTACTGATTCCTCATTAGTACTGCAAACCCCACATCTCAGGTAGATACCCTCGATGTCTTTGAACACAAGCAGCTCACTGCATTCTGGATGAAGACCCACACAAGATGAGGCTGCCTTGTGGTGTGGCTCAGCTTACCTCCCACGTGTCCAGGAAGTCTGTATCACTGGGGATGACCATGTTGGTACAGTCCACAGGCAAGTCGTATACTCCAGGATGTGAGAAGCAGAAGGAAAGGAGCTTACTGGGAATCATGATCCAGGCTGGATGAGGAGGCTACAAAGAAGGAGAGTTGAGATGTATGAAAAGAAATACTGCATGTGTCAGGAGACCTGCATCCGAGCCATGGCCCTGTCACTAAGCAATCCCAGCCTGGCCATGTGACCAGGCCCACTCTTCACCTTTCTAGGAAAAGACCAAGGGCTCATGAACTGGGTGGCTGGCAAAACCTCCACCAGCCTGATGTTCCCTGTTCATCTCTCACAAGATGGGAAAGGAAGACCCTGCATCCTCACTGATGCAAGGTCATCCTCTTCCATCACCTCCAGAAAACAGTTTACTAATTTCAGGTAAAGAATGGGTGCAGAGTGCATTTTCTTCATGTCTTACAGAGCCCAAGCAGCCCTCTCCTAACTCTGCTGGTAGGGTCTTGTCTTCTTTTCTTAGAATCTCCATCATCATGAGAGGTAAGGAAGTGAGAATACAAAGGTGCACAGGAGGTGGAGGGCAGAGAGACACCTTGAAAGGGCGAGACCCTCTAGTCACCTTTGAGAGAAGCTATGGGCACCGATATGCAATCCAGCTACCTCCCTCACCCATCCCTACGTAGGGTGTTAAGGGTGAATGGCACAGGCATCTTTATTTACTGACACCTAATCATATTCCTAAGCAACAGTGGAAGAATGTCACATGTTCCAGCCTAATCCACATGAAAGAGGCATTTTCTATGATGAGCTGAAGTAACTAACAGTCTCACTCTAAAACCATATCCCATGTTGACATTTAACTGAGGGTCCACAAAAATGCTGCGGAGGCCTCATACTCGGACCCTGATCTAATCGTTCAGCATCACACCAGGCCTCGCAGTTCCCACTGGCCAGAAGATATGCTGATGATGCTGCATTACCCTTTTCTGTAATTTGTTGTGTGATCTGAGACCTTCTCCTTTTCTCCCATCCAGAAATCCAAAGATAGGGATCTGCTAAAGGGTGAGGGTAGCAAAGTGTAAGAAATGTCTGACCTGAGCATATGCTTCTGGGCTCCAATAATCTAACTTCAACCTGAAACTTTCTGTGTCTCAGTTTCACCATCTGTCCAAGAGGGATGTCAGCAGCGTCAACTCTGTAGAGCAGTCATGAGAATTAAAGGAGCTGCTCTGTGTGAAGCACCTGAGACAGTGCTGGGTACATAATGAAAACAATGCTGGCTGGCAATGAGTACAGTAGAGCTACAGTCACTGTTTTAATTATGACTTTCTGCATGCGATGAATTTCAAAGACATGGATATCATTCTGAATCACCCCTCTGGTTTTGCCCTCTGGTTATCTTCCACTCTCGGTCAGTGTGACTAATGGATAGCTGCCCATATCATTTATGGAAACTAGATACAAAGCCTTAGTTAAGCAAAACTGTGCTAGGAATGAAGTGGTTTTTATTTCACTCTAAACCAGTAACTAACAGTGTGGCACACGTAAAGGGACCCTCTCACGGGCAGCCATGCGGAATACCCTGAGCAGCAGCCACCCACTCCAGTGTAGGGAGAACATCCCTACAAGGGCTTCTGTGTCTCACAGGTGTTACCCAGGCAGGCTGTCATCATGGCCCAGGGCAAATGTGCAGGGACATCCTGGCCAGGACCTGTGTGAGAAGCAGGTTGCCTGGAGTAGGGAAGCTGCATGGCCAGACTGGGGTAGCTGAGTGACAAAGCCATGGCTCAGATGCACGTTACAGACACACCGTGAAGCAATTAAGAGAATAAAACCAAGTGGAAAAGTCAACTTCCACCACAACCCACTGGACCCTGCTGCAGGTGAGTAAGCACATAACGCCCATATTGTAAAACAGCATTCACTCCCCAAAGAGGACAGAACGTGCAAGCAGAGACAAGGCCTAGGACTTCACTGGAAACTTTGTCTGAAGAGAAAAAACCTGTTGCTCTGTTGGCCTGGAGGAAAAGTGACTGGCTTGAAAGACAGAACTGTGGGGGCCTCAGAGATCTTCCAAGCCAAGCCTCTCCTTAACTAAGACCCCCAGACATCAAGAGGCCTGACCAAAGGCTGCAGCTAGCATGTGGCAGATGGCCCTGACTCCTCACTGCAAGACAGGGTATGACCACGGGAGGCAAGTCCTGCAAACCCGGGAACGAACCACCTACTGACAGTACCTTGAAACCCATGGGCCAATGCATGAGGTAGAGGTCCAGATATTTCAGCTTCAAGGCTTTCAGACTCCTGCAGCATGCTGTTCTCACCAAGGGCTTTGTGTGCCAGGTGCACCACAGCTACAAAGGAGAGGGGACCAGCGTCACACACGCCCACCCAGAACCAGCACGGCACCCATTCTCTAGCCCCACGAAGCTACGGTATTGGACCAAAAATAGCCAAGATGAGATGACCACAAATACAACACGGCAGGTTCTAACAGAAGGACAGGGTCATTATCCTCAGAAGAGTTCCAGGACACCTGCAGGGAGAGGCTCCAAAGCTGGGCTTCTTCAGCCCGACTCCTCTTCAAGGAAGCTCAGGACATCAAGAGATATTTGATGGTTATTTGGATCCATTGGGACCAAAAAAAAAAAAAGAAAGAAAGAAAATGAAATTCCTTCAAGCAGAAAATACATGACAAAAAAATCAGAAAAATCTCTACCTTGTTTTTCTCACTTACACATACTCCATATTAAGGGTTCTCTGTTCGTAAGGCATTGTAACGGTGCAGGCTAACCCAGGTGAGTTCGCTCACACTGCCTTACTTCTTTTAGCTGTTTTCCCCCACATTCCCTTTTAGTAGAAAAACTTGTGTTTTTCCCCTCCTATTTCCTTCACTATACTTTTTTGACTGTGATGTAAGCTAACCTGAAGGCTCCATCACAGCAACGGAAAAACAAAAATGATGTTAAATGAAAGTAAAAGAAAGGGGAGTAAAATAAACGAAAGCAAACGAGCACAGTATATTAACAAAAAGTACAAAATAAACAACAGAAGTAAATGCATTCCATTGTTAATCACAGTTGTGTATATGTATGATTTATTTATTTGATTATATTTCTATGACTTTTTCAAATGTCCAAAATAATGAATATATTTCCACTGCTGACTACGATCCACACAGAAGCAACTTGCTCCAAATTGCAGGGCAAGCCTTAGAAATCTCCAGTTACTCACATCCCTACCTGGACTATTCTCCCCAGTTGGGCAAGCACACACAAAGGCTTCTCTCTTACCACTCTCTGCTCTAGCACAGATAGGAATGGTAACTGATGAACATTTACTTCCATGAAGTAAAACAGAAGGCAATTCAACTATAGAAATAACATTGAGCCTTGAGGTATGAAATTTTAACTGGGAAGTTACTCAGGAAATTCTCAAATCCAGAGTCTCATTTTACAAATAATGAAGCTGTGAGCCTGAGCCATCCAATCCCTAATACCCACAGCTCCTGACATGGCACAGCTGGACTTCCATGGCCTACCCCATCCACCACTCAGCCTCACTTCTCGTTACTCCTGCAGCCTGACATCCTGTGGTCCTGGAAGACCAAGTGATTTGGTTAGGCTGTGTCCCCAGACAAATCTCATCTTGAATTGTAGCTTCCATAATCCCTACATGTCATGGGAGGGACCCAATGGGAGGTAACTGAATCATGGGAGCAGGTTTTTCTGGTGCTGTTCTGGTGACAATGAACAAGTCTCATGAGACCTGATGGTTTTATAAAGGGCAGTTCGCCTACGCATGCTCTCTTGTGTGCCACCATGTAAGATGTGCCTTTGTTCCTCCTTTGCCTTCTGCCATGATTGAGGCCTCCCTAGCCTCGTGAAGCTGAGTCCATTAAACCTCTTTATCTTTATAAACTACCCACTCTCAGGTAAGTCCCATAGCAGCATGAGAATGGGCTAATACACCAAGCTTCTTACGAACCCCTGCACCTGTCATGCTGCTTCATGTCTTATGCCTGTGCTCAAGCTGCTTCTTCCATCTGTAATGCCATCTGCACTGCACCCAGAGTTTCTCATTCCACAGAAAAGGGCTAGAATTTGGAATCTGCATTTAACAATCACCCCAGTAATTCTGAGTTTAGGAATCACTGTGTAGACAGAGTTCGTGAAGGCTACGTCTTTGTCACTCAATCAGTTTGAAGAATATATTGTTAATTGGGGCTTATTGGTGCACTCCCACCTGAATGGCCAAGTAAATAATATGAAACAAACCTGTACACAATATAATTCAGCATGCTCATGAAGCTGTGAATATTCTTGTTTATTCTGATTTGAGTGTGAACAGTCATCAGCTCCCATAAGGAAAGTAGAAAGCCCTTCAGAGATGTAGCAATACTCAAGCTCTGTTGGCTTTGCACAGAGCAATCCTACCTTACTGGCAATGAACAGATCCTCCCGTCTCACGACACCTTCCTGGATCTTGTAACGGATCCCTGCTCCAACCTCATGCTCGTTGTGATATAAGTAAGCACAGTCGAAGTGCCGGTAGCCTGCGTCAATGGCCACCTTCACTGCCTCTGTCACTTTCCCCGGAGCGGCCTGCAAAACCAACAAAACAAAGTGTCTTCCCACAGTCAGAAGAATGCAACACAATTCTCCATTTCACCCAAGCATGAGGAGTAAATAACACATAAAAAATTAAGCCACTGATTTGGTACTAATATAATCAGTCTAAAACCAGATAATGTCAGAGTCACAAAGGAATTTATAAATAAGTTCCAACTCCTTTACGTATTTTGGGGAAAAAACTACAGGTTATTTTTAGTGTCTTCAGAAGACTGAGCTAGATGGTGTGTTTCCTGAATGATCAAAGCAATAAAAAAAGTGTAGAATGAATAATAATAACTGAGATGCAAAGAGGTTCAAGACTCATCCTATACCCTCAGAGACCACAGTGTCCAGTAATAAAGGGGATGAGGTGTAGACTCACATGAAGGTATCATCACAAAAAGCATATAACAAAACCCAAATGAATGTATGATGCTATGAGCAATAAGGCAGTTCAGAAAGAGAACAGTCACTCTAAATGCAGCTAAGGCAAGGGAAGAGACTAGAACTAGGAAAGACTATGGGGCTGTGGCTTTGCAATCTCATTAATCTCGAGACTGACAAGGGCTTCATAGTTCACAAAACACTTGCTAACTGGAGCTTCACAGCAACCCTAAGAGTTAGAGCAGCATCATGATCTTCATTTTATAGGCAACAGATTCAGAGTGGTTGAAAGCAAATGAACCAAGTATCCTTCTTAAGTTAGAAAAAGTACCCAAGAAATTGAATGGAAAGGTTAAAAATATGATTAAGAATAACATCAATAAAATAGAAAACAAAGATGTAACAGAGAAGATTAACAAAGTCAGAAGTTGGTTTTTTTGAAAAACTTCAGTAAAATAAACAGACTTCTGGCTAGGTTGATGAAGAAACAGATTTTTTTTTTTTTTAAACTGACATGAATGAAAAGTAAAACATGAAGATAAAATAGACTTAAAAGAAAATATTACCAATAACTATATGTCAATAATTTGGAAAAATGAGATAAAATGAAAAAATTCCTAGAAAAATTTAACTCAAGAATAAAGCTTAGTTACATAATTATTAAAGAAATGAAGCAATTAGAAAAAAAACCCACTAGTTTCATAAAACTTTCAAGAAAAAAAAAAAAATCCCAGTGTAACACAAACTTTCAAACAGTAAAAAAAGATGGACTTGTCTCAACTCATTCTACAAAACAGGCACACAGATGGATCAAGTGGCCACTAAAAAAGCAGAACCTGGCTGGGTGCGGTGGCTCACGCCTGTAATCCCAGCAGTTTGGGAGGCCAAGGAGGGGCAGATTACGAGGTCAAGAGATCGAGTCCAACCTGGCCAACATGGTGAAACCCTGTCTCTACTAAAAATACAGAAATTAGCCTGGTGTGGTGGCACGCGCCTGTGGTCCCAGCTACTGGGGAGGCTGAAGCGGAATAATTGCTTGAACCCAGGAGATGGAGGTAACATGAGCTGAGATTGCGCCACTGCACTCCAGCCTGGTGATAGAGCAAAACTATGTCTCAAAAAAAAAAAAA
The DNA here is from genome assembly GCF_049354715.1 of Callithrix jacchus. Taxonomy (NCBI): domain Eukaryota; kingdom Metazoa; phylum Chordata; class Mammalia; order Primates; family Cebidae; genus Callithrix; species Callithrix jacchus. Next base: position 12,702,703 of record NC_133525.1, on the reverse strand, counting down.
AATGCAGAGCCCAGGCTGAGACCTCCAGACATCTCACGGCTTGTCTTGCTCTCTTGAGCTTCAGCCATCCTCTTGAGAACACTGCCTAACTACCTGGATGAAGGCGGGAGGGGTGCGGAGTCAAGTGGAGTAGCCCCTACCATCCCAACTGAGACAAGCCAATCCCTAGACAAGTGAGGGAGCCGACCAAGATCCACAGAGCTGCTCTGCAGGAGGAATACACTTGCTGCTGTATATCACTGAGCTCTGGCGTTTGGCCATTGATGCAGCATTTCTGGGGCAACAGATAACTGATGATAGGTCTGTGATGTTCATTCAGTATTAAAAATAGCCAACTAAAAATAAGCCTTTGCATAGAACCAGTGATGAGCATTTATGATTAATCCAATTTGATGCACTTGCAGTCGAAAAAAAACCAAAACAATATTTTGACCTCTTAAGCACAATTTTCACTAATTTTTCCTTATCCTGTGTGCATGAGTCTGGACTCCTGCACCAAACTGTTGCAGAAGAAAGGGAAGCGACACTCAACAGTTTATCGAGCGCTTACTGAATGAATGGCTGCCCGATGCACGTCCTTTACTAGATGCTGAGAACCAATATGAACAAAGGGACACTTCTGATCTCTAAAAGCTGGTAAGCAGGTAGGAGAGATAATTTATATTTGATGAGCAGGGCTTGAACATTCCATTTCTGACTCCTTCAGTAACTAACTTTCTCTGTGCCTTCTTAAAGGTTTTAACAACTTAGTTTACCTTTTTTTTTTTTTTAAGATCAAATTTTAAACACTTTTAGTCAGTATTTTGTCTCAAATCACTGGCAGGAACTGTAACGTTCAAAGTAGAGAAAAATCATAGAGTAGAATGGTGGTTATCAGAGCCTGCAGGTTGGGAGGGGGGTGAGGAAGGAGGAAACGGGAAGTTGCGGATCAAAGGATACAAAGTTTCAGACACACAGGAGACATAGCTTTTGAGATTTACAGCACAAGAGGATGCTTAGTCAACAATAATTTATTATAAACCTGTATTTCAAAACAAGACAATACATTCCAAACATCTCACCACAAACAACAACTGAAAGAGGTGCTGGATATGTTAATTAGCTTGATTTAACCACACTGCATTGTATACACAGCTCAAAACATCACAGTGCACCCCATAAATGCACAGAACGATAATATGTCCTTTTTCTCAGGCATCCGGGTGGTCTACTTCTAAACAGGGAAGAACATGAGGTCCCAAAGCGTCCTTTAAAGCCTACTCAGCAATTCCAATTTTCCTTTTACATTTCTTGTTTGGGTTTTGTTAGTTGCTGTTGTTTTTGAGCAGGGTCTGGCTCTGTCCCCCAGGCTGGAATGCAGTGGCGCCACCAAAGCTCACTGCAGCCTTGACTTCCTGGGCTCCAGCGATCCTCCCACCTCAGCCTCCCGAGTAGCTGGGACAACAGGCTGGCACCCCCATGCCCAGCTGATTTTTTCATTTTTTTGTATAAACAGGGTTTCGTCAGGTTGATCTGGCTGGTCTTGAACTCCCGAGCTCAGGCGATACTACGGCCTCGGCCTCCCAACGTGCTGGGATTACAAGCCTACACCGTGCGCCCCGCCCCAACTTTTTTCTTTTTTTGAGACGGAGTTTCGCTCTTGTTACCCAGGCTGGAGTGCAATGGCGCGATCTCGGCTCATCAGAACCTCTGCCTCCTGGGTTCAGGCAATTCTCCTGCCTCAGCCTCCTGAGTAGCTGGGATTACAGGCACGCGCCACCATGCCCAGCTAATTTTTTGTATTTTTAGTAGAGACGGGGTTTCACCATGTTGACCAGGATGGCCTCGATCTGTTGACCTCGTGATCCACCAGCCTCAGCCTCCCAAAGTGCTGGGATTACAGGCTTGAGCCACCGCGCCCGGCCCCAACTTTTCTTTCTCATTGCTGGAGAGGAGGCTTCGCGTTCCCTGCTCAGGCCGAGTCCAGTGCCGCCGCCTCCCCTCAGCCTCCCCGCTCCATTTCTGAGTAACTAAGGGGCTCGGCCTCCCCCCCCCCACCCAGCAGCCCCACCCAACGCCACCGCTACAGCCCCAGGGTCAGAGGTGCCGCTGCCGAGGTCCCGGTGACTCGCAGAAGGGAAGGCTGGGCCAGGCTCTGTGTGGGCGGCGGGCGGGCACCTCAGCAGCGCCTACCCGGGCGCCGGCCAGGCGGAGAGGAGGCCGCCGCACTTTCCCCCAGCCCCGGCCTGGGCCCCATTGGGCGCCCCCAAGCCCCGGGCCCTAGGTCAGGCGCGCCTCCCCGCCCTCGACCGCGTCACCTTCCAGGTGCCCAGGCCCACGGCTGGGATATCTCCCATGGCCGCCACCGCCCCCGCCCCCGCCCCGCGCGGGACTACCAACGGACACCGAGCGAGTTACCACAGCGTTGGCGACGAAGGGCGGCTGCGATTGGCTGAAAGTGCCTTGTGACGGCTGACACGCTGACAATGGCTGGAGGCACGAACGCCAGGCTTCCTCACTGGCTGCTGGCTTCGAGTGGCGGGCACTCTGATTGGCTGGTTTTTATCAAAGACAGGCATCCTGATTGGCTGAAGGCACAGAGCCAGCGGGAGCCCCACATGGCTGGAGGCACTCACTCTGGACATTCTGATTGGCTGCGGGGGCACGGACAACGGACTTTCCAATTGGCTTGCCGAGCCACGCAGGGGCGGGGAAGGTTTTCCAGTTGAGTGGCAGTGCCGCTCAGGTCCCTGTAGGCTGGACCGCCTGGGTGCCTTCTCCTTCACGCAGGGTGCACACGCAACTGAGGTAGGGCAGAAGTGTTTGTCTGGTGGGCAGGGGTTTCTAACCTTTCCTGGGGGTCTCCATGGCGGGGCCATCGTAGGGCAAGCTCTAGGGTCAGGGCGCAGAGTCCTGCCTTCCCTGGAGCAAAGGGCACGGGAGTGGACCCCGCTTTCTTGCACCAGGGATGGCCTTTCTCGGGTGCCCCGAGGTCCCCAGGCTGGGAGAAGCTTGCCTGGCTTTGGTTCCCCGTCAGGGACCTACTGTGCCCTTGGAAAAGGCCTTCCACACTTTGGGGTCCTTCCCGGCTGCGGGGGTCCTGGGCGGTGCGGGGAGGCAGAGCCCTGCAGGAGGAGGGCAGCGTCCTTGCTGCAGCCTCGGGCCCTCATTTGGAAGCGGATGGGGTGGACGGGACACCTACGCTCATGAGTGGACTGGTCTCTCCTGGGGACAGTGGAGGGAAAGAGGCGTCAAGGGAGCCTTCCGACACCCCTCTTATCTCCCCTGGAGCTTGCAGCTCCCCTTTGTTGCCCCCCTCAGCCCTGGGAATCCCACTGCCTTGAGGACACCCACACCCAGGCGAGGGCTTGTTTCTGGGTTCCCTGCCTGGGTCTGCAGTGCCAGCACTGGCCGTCAGGGGACGCAGTGTCCATTCTGCTCAGTGGGGCCGCTGTAGCCAGAGAGGCTCCCAGGGTCACTCTGCGTGTCCCCCTGCCTCTCACCCCACTTGCATCTCCTGTTAGTAGCATCCATCTCCACCATGTGAGCTGCTCACAGGTGGGAAGGGAGCTTTTCGATACTCTCATTTATTCGTTCAAAACCTGTGCTTGGAGGATTTACCTGCGCAGGGGGCGGGTTAGGCCACGGTGCAGTGCTGGAAATGACCTGCATGGGCCTTGCCCTCAGGAGCTCAGCGTCTGGAGGAATGGATGGACAGAGGATAAAAGCAAATGCAGGTGAAAGAAAAGAGCAGGTGCCCTCTAGTAAAGTAAAGCAGGTGCTCGCAGTGAGAGGCGGGAGGGACAGAGTGAGGGAGTCCCCCAACACCTCAGCGAAGCGGCATTTGTGCTGCAATCAGAAAGGTAAGACAGAGGGGACCAGCCTGCACAAGTCTGGGAACAGTGTACCTGGGGGATGCTCAACTGCACTGCAATCGTGTATGATTCTATTTCCTTGTTTTAATAGAAATTCCAAAGTCTATGACATTGAGCATCTTTTACTCTGCTTGTTTGCCATCTGTGTATCTTTGATGAGGTGTGTTTTCAGGTCTTTTGCCCATTTTTTATTTGGGTTGTTCATTTTCTTATTGTTGTGTTTTAAGAGTTATTTGTGTATGTTGGATAAGAGTCCTTTATTAGATGTGTCTTTGTAAATATTTTCTCCCAATCTGTATTGCTTGTCTTCTCATTCCCTTGACATTGTCTTTAGCAGAAGAAAAGTTTTTCATTTTAATGAAGTCAGCTTATCAATTATTTCTTTCATTGCTCATAGCTTTTATGTTGCAATTTAAAAGTCATCTCGAAGGCATAAGAATGATATAATGGACTTTGGGGGCTCAAGGGGAAGGGTGGGAGAGGAGTGAGAGATAAAAGACTACACATTGGATACAGTGTACTCTACTCAGGTGATGGGTGCACCAAAATCTCAGAAATCACCACTAAGAACTTTTCCATGCAACCAAACACCACTTGTTGCTCTGAACTATTGAAATAAAAATACAAATTACAAAATTAGAGACTAGACAGAAAAAAAAAGTAAAATTCTAAAATAAGAATATCCTGGAACACGGTAATCAGTATAAAAAAATTTAAAAAAATCACTAAACCCCAGATAATCTAGATTTTCTCTTATTTTCTAGACATTTTATAGTGTTGTGTTTTATATTGAGGCCTGTGATCCACTTTGAGTTAATTTTAATGAAGAGTGTGAGATTTGTGTCTGGATTTAGTTTTTTGCCTGTGGATGTCCAACATCGTTTGTTAAAAAGACTGCATGTTCTCCAGTGTATTGCCTTTGCTCCTTTGCCAAACATCAGCTGACTATATTTGTGGTGGTCTATTTCTGTGCTCTTTTGCTCCACTGACCCATTTGCCTGTTTCATCAATACTACACTGTCTTGATGACTGTAGCTTTCTTGTAAGTCTTGAGGTCAGGTAGTGTGAGTCCCCTACCTTTGTTTTTTCATTATTGAGTTGTCTAGTCTGGGTTTTTTTGCCTCTACATATAAACCATAGATTCAGGTTGCCCACAAAATAATTTAGTAAAATTTTGACGGGTTTACATTGAATGTTTCAATTAATTTGGGGAGAACTGATGTATTGACTGTATTGATTGATTGTATTCATGAACATGGACTATCCATTTATTTATTTTTTTACATCTTTCATCAGAGTTTTGTCATTTTTCTATCCAGGACTCATACGTATTTTGTTAGTTTCATACATAAGTATTTCACTGTGGGGTGTGCTAATGTAAATGGTACTGTGCTTCTAATTTCAAGTGCCGCTTGTTGAATTCTGGTATATAGGAAAGGAGTTGATTTTTGTATAGTAATCTTGTCTTTTGTAACCTTGCTATAATAGCTTGTTAGTTTCAGAAACTTTTCATCAATTCTTTGGAAATTAAGACAGCCGATAATGTCACTGGTGAACAAAGACAGTTTAATATTTTTTCCTTCCCAATCTGTATACCCTTTAGTTCCTTTTTTGTCTTACTGTTTTGGTTAGGATGTCCAGTATAGTGTTGAGAAGGAATGTGGAGAGGGGACATTTTTTTGCCTTTTTCCTGACAGGAGTGCTTTTGAACAGTATAGTCTCCCTGTATGTGCACTGTTAAATCAGAAGGTTATGGTGGGTGTTTGGGACCTTCAGTCTGGACGATTTCTAATGGCCTCATGGACAGATGCATTTGTATGTTACGGTGTAACTTCACACTCAAATTACTTTTGTCGTTGTTATGGCATTCTGCTATAGTTGCTAAGATGCTGAGGCTTAAGAAATTCTTCTTCATGAACACTTACTACTCCCTTCTCAGCCACTGTCTTTTTACCCTTGTCGCTGTTTTCAGTGGACACTGGGATTTGCTGATTGTAGCTGTCATCTTGGTGATCTGTTTCTTGTGTGATACACTAGATCCATTAGTGTCTCCTGCACATCCCATGGCTGAGGGTGTGAAGAGTAATACATAAAAGAGCCTCCCATGGAAATAGCTAAAGGGTTAGTGTGTTTGGGAGAGGAAACTAGGAAAGTTCACAAGTAATTATAAACTAGAATAAAAAAGTAGCATGGGATAAATATAAATGATATTTAGTGGGACTCTCAAAGGAAGAAATTGTATCAAGTCGTGAGGAATATATGATTATTGAAATTAGCCTTCAAGATTAGAAGGACTAATGAACAGAAATGGGGAGAAATAATTCTTTGGTGGTTGAGTAGTTTTATTTGAGACAGAGTCTTGCTCTTGCTACCCAGGCTGGAGTGCAATGGCGTGATCTTGGCTCACAGCAACCTCCGCCTCCCGGGTTCAGGCAATTCTCCTGCCTCAGTCTCCTGAGTAGCTAGGATTACAGGCATGCGCCACCATGCCCAGCTAATTTTTTGTATTTTTAGTAGAGACGGGGTTTCACCATGTTGACCAGGATGGTCTCGATCTCTTGACCTCATGATCCACCTGCCTCGGCCTCCCAAAGTGCTGGGATTACAGGCGTGAGCCACTACGCCCGGATGACTACACTTTTTAAAAGTGCATTTTGGTAGTTACATGGATGGCCTGTTATCAAGGATGAGGGAAGTTACCACTGAGAGTGAGTGAGTAGTTTTGGTTTAGATAATAGGCATCTCTTTATCCATTTGCTTTCTTGGATATCATACACTCAATGATAATGTATAGGGAATAGTCTTTCTGGGGTATCCTTTGCACAGTGGCTCATTCTAAGTCAGTGCATGCATTGAGCGAATAACACACATGTTCTGCAGCCTGTGTGCATGTCTCTTGATGTTTGACACAGCTTCACACAACCTTCATCACCACCTCAGCAAACTCAGGGCTAAACCCTTACCAGACAACAGAGCAACAAGTCTGATTTCTTTGCACACATATGATGTTCAGGGATGAAGACAGGGAGAAGAAGTGCAGAAACAGCAGCAGATCTTTCGTTTCTTTGCAGCTGGGCAGATAAGCACACTCGGGAGAAAAAGTAGGGTCCGCTGCAGTTGAGAGAGTAGAAACCAGACGACAAATGCCAGCCGCCCAGGAAGGATCACAGAAACAGCGAACAAAAGCTAAGCCCTGTTATGCTGGTGGCAGATCTGCTAAGCCTGTTCTGATTGACTCAGATTTTCGCACATCTCACACCAAAGCACTCAGCCTTTCAGCTCTCGCTTCGAGTCACTTGTTTTAATAACGACATTAACCAGGGAACAGCACTAAGCGGTTCTGTTTGGGTTGAAGCCAACAGAAGCCTAAGGACGAAATGTGTCACTTCATGCGGGATCTTTACAAACACTGCTCCTGGCACTAGAGGTTTACTTGCCTTTTCCTCCCCACAGCAAAGGGACCTATCTGTCTTCTGCCAAGGTTTCAATGGAGACGACCAATCGGAGTCATCTTAGCCAAAATAAATCTCGTTTTGCCCCCCAAGAGCAGATTTGCTTGTGTGGATGATGCAGCTGTTGTCTTGCCAAGTCAGCAACTTCAGAAGTCAATAGACTACTTAGAGACCAGGGATTATACATGTGCAAAAAGGAGAAAGATTCCACGAAGAGGATGGGAGACTTACGACCTTTGAGAAATAGCACTTGGCTGAGCCAGTGATGACAAGACCAAGTAGGGAACAAGAAATTCCATCTGTTTGCTCACTCGTCAGGGCTCCAAGTATAGTGTTTTGTCTGATAAGAAGCTAAAAAGGCCCAATTCAGCCCAAAGGAAATACCATGGCCACTCAGACGGCAGCACTAGCTTACAGAACCCGGACAAAATTCGGCTGCTGTAATGGAAGGAGGCTTAAGAAGGAATTCACTGAAGTCTATATCTTAAGTTCTGTTTGAAGTGACACAAAAATAACAGCTTGTCATATGAGCGACCAAAAAAAAAAAAGGCATCATGTTTTTTAGTCGTAAATGGTGTCTTGGGCAAGAATTTGGGAGAATAATGTAAATGGTAAAGATGTAAACAAATGAACTGTGCACTACATTCTTTATAATGAAAGAATTGAATCTCTAGATGACAAGAAGGTGGTGTACATATTAGTAAATTTTAAAGCCCAGTTGTGTACACATGAGAATGTGGAAGGAAAGAGACTCGCACATATTGAGGGGACACACGTTGGACAGCAACTTGTCAACCTCAGACCGTGTGGGGACGTACCCTTCGAAGCAGCAGTTCCTCTGCATGGCAGCACTGTGTGACACAGAGAAAAAAATAGAAACAAATGATGTGTCTGTAGCAAGGTTGCTTCTAGAGGTATTAATTTATACACCTCTCCTCTCCCTGCTTCTCCTTCTTCCCTCTGCCTTCATGTCTTGCTGGAGTTCAGCTTTATAGCTCCTTGTCTGAAAGATCCGGGCAGGGAAGGAGGCAGAAACTTCCAGAAGACAAAGGCCCTTCAGGCCAAGTGCCCTGGGTGCAGGGTAAAGAGAGGGAGCTTTGGAAAGAAGGATCCGAGGGTAGAGCTGGCAACGCCTCTCCCGCATCCAAGGGTGGGTGAGTGACCGTTCCCTGGCCTATGGCTGCTACTTCATCCCCTGGTGTGGTACATCAGAGGGAGGACTCACAGCCTGAAGGAGGATGTCCTGTTCCTCTGGTCCAGAAGCAGCCAAAGTCTGATAACTGGGAGACAAGAGCAGGGGCCATCCACCTTCAGCAGGGACTGGTGATCCAACTGGCTTCTTCACCAGCTTGGTTGGAATTGAGTCCACAGCAAGGAAACAATGTTTTTAAATATGAATTTGAGTTTTTATATTGGAATTTGTTCTGCCTTAAACTGGAGGAATATAGACTGAATGGATGAATTATAGAATCTGTAAAAGGGAATATTCTGCCACTACTGACATCCATGTGGTACAGCCACACGTGCTGATAGGGAAAGTGGCCAAGGTCCCCCACTTAGTGAAAAAGCAACACATGTGATACGGTTTGGCTCTATGTCTCCACTCAAATCTCATGCTGACTTCTAATTCCCAATGTTGTTAGCGGGGTGGGGGGGATCAGGTGGGAGGTGATTGCATCACAGGGGCAGATTGCCCCTTCTTGTTCTCATGATAGTGAGTACTCATGAGACCTGATGGTTTAAAAGTATGTGGCAGTTCCTGATTCGCTCTCTCTCCCTCTCCTGCTCCGCCGTGGTAAGACATGCTGGCTTTCCCTTTGCCTTCTGCCAAGGTTGTAACTTTTCCGAGGCCTCCCCACCCATGCAGAACTGTGAGCCAATTAAACCTCTTTTATTCATAAATTGCCCAGTGCCAGGTAGTCATTTATAGCAGTGAGAACAGATTAATACAATGTGGAATTTGATAAATATGACACACATAATATACTGTACACACATACATATACAAACATATACATATGCAAACACATGCATACATAGAAATACAGAGGCACCTATACAGACATACACAGATGTACTCACAGACACATACACATACAAGTACATAGACACACACGCACATGTATACACACATACACCTGCATACACATATATAATATGCATATACATATACAGAGATACACATAAACACAAATAGACACACATATAGACACACACACAGGCACATCCCCCCATAGGCACATACACATTCATATACACATACACATTCCATCTATCCATCTGTATACTCCATATGCATAGAGAATTTTGCAGCAAATGAGAAATGTAACAGTGATTACCCGTGGGAGGGAGCAGTAAGGCATAAGATAATTTTTCAATGCTGGATGTTGTGAGAGTTTTACAATGTACGTGTCTTAATGTATAATTTTAAAAATTAGTTCATAAATTGAAACAATGTGAGAAAAGGCATTTTTATATTTACTTGAACAAGCAAGAAATGTAATGCCAACATATTTTTATCAGCCTCATTTTCTAAATAATTATTGTTGATTATTTATCGATCAATTCAGAGAAAATTCACTAATTGTAAATCAAGTTGGCTAGAATGTACTTGAACTTTGGAAATGTTTTGTGAATTGATTTAATTCAATTGACTTAATCAATTCAAGATGAATTGACTAATATAGGAATAAAACTGAGGAAAAATAATGGTATAATAAAAATAGTTCCTACATATTAAGGGACAAGTTTCCTTCTAAGAAGTTGGTGAGACCGTTGTAAGGACTTGATAGGTTGGTTCTTCCTGCCCTCTAGTGGCCATTGCTCAAAATGCAGACAGAGCTGTGTCAAGGTTAAACAATGAGATGGAGTTTTGCTCTTGTTGCCCAGGCTGGAGTGCAAGGGCAGGATCTCTGCTCCCTGCAACCTCTGCCTCCCAGGTTGAAGCGATTCTCCTGCCTCAGCCTCTTGAGTAGCTGGGAATACAGGCACCCGCCATCACACCCAGCTAATTTTTGTATTTTTAGTAAAGGTGGGTCTCACCTTTGGCCAGGCTGGTCTCGAACTCCTGACCTCATGTGATCTGCCTACCTCAGCTTCCCAAAGTGCTGGGATTACAGGTGTGAGCCGCTGCACCCGGCACAAAGAAATTACTAATTCAACCAAGGCGGTGACCCACAGAAGCCTGGGTAATACTCCAGTTTCCTCATTTTAATTTTGTAACTTAATCATGATATCTTGATTAGTCTCACTTGATATTGCTGACATAAAATTGAATTACGCCATCTCAGGTATTTGACTTGGATATTAAATTATCCAAAGCTACAGTAATTTTCTTTAAAACTTTTACATGTATAGCATATTCTTAGACTTTACCATATAAGGGGTGTTTCTCAAATAAGAAAATAAAAACACTTTTAAGTGTACTTACTTTTTTCCCCTACTGTTAGGTAAGTCCTTTAAATATTCTAGTTTTTGTTCCACATTACCACTCTGTATGTTCTGTGAAGTGTACACTCATTATTCAGATTCTACAAGGAATAGAATGACTCCGAGGGAGGCTGGTACACTCGATAATTGGCAGGCCCAGGGGCTGGAAAACATTCTGACTCCTGAGTTTATGTCTAAGCTCTCCTTCTTGTAGAAATCCATAGGGTTAATTGTGAAGTGATTTTTAAGTCTTTAACTAGAATGAGCTGATAATGTGCAACTTGTAAAAGCTTGTAAGATACAATTTTGTTTAAGGTAATGTTCGTTTACTTTTTTTTTTTTTTTTTTTGGGAGACAGAGTTCTGCTCTGTTGCCCAGCCTGGAGTGCAGTGGTCTGATCTTGGCTGACAGCAACCCCTGCCTCTCAAGTTCAAGCAGTTCTCCTGCCTCAGCTTCCTGAGTAGCTAGGATTACAAGCGCATGCCACCACACTCAGCTAATTTTTGTATTTTTAGTAGAGACGGGGTTTCATCATGTTGTCCAGGCTCGTCTTGAACTCCTGACCTCAAGTGATCCACCTGCCTTGGCCTCCCAAAGTGTTGGGATTCCAGGAATGTGCCACTGTGCCTGACTGGTTTACCATATTTTTAAAAAAGTGTATTAGCCTCAGAGTCCAAGTTTATAAATCAGGCTTCTTGATTTTAGGGGAGCTAAGTTTTTAGAATATCTAAAAGGAGGTTTTTAATTTTTTAAACCAAAATTTAGAAGGAGAGCCTACCCGGCACTAGTCATGAAAGTCTGGTCCCTCTGGTAGGGGCCAAGTGAGTGCTCGTGGCTCAAGAGAAAGTAAACCCTGAGAAAGATGGACTGAGTCAATATGGTTTTAGTAGAAAGGATGTTACCTTCAGAAGAGTTTTTTATAATTGTGGAACTCTAGACTCAACATTCTTAGGGTTTCTGGTCTAAAATAGCTTCATTAAAAAAAATGCTTGGGCATTCCACTGATAGCCGCTGTTTCAGGTGGGGTCATTTTAAGCTGTTGGTCATCTCTGGACCAGTTGCTGTGATCGTTCCAAATGATTTTCCCTCTTGGACTTCGATGATATGTAGGCCAGTCTCAAGGGTTCATGCCTATAAGCCCTGCACATTGAGAGGCCAAGGTAGGTGGGTCACTTGAGCCAGGAGTTCGAGACCAGCCTGATGAACATGGCAAAAGCCTGTCTGTACTAAAAATACAAAAAAGAAAAAAAAAAGAAAAAATTAGTTGGGTGCAGTGGCTCATGCCTATGCCTGTAATCCCAGCTACTCAAGAGGCTGAGGCACGAGAATTGCTTGAACCTGAGAGGCAGAGGTTACAGTGAGCTGAGATGATACCACTGCACTCCAGCCTGGGCAACAGAGTAAGACTCTGTCTCCAAAAAAGAAAAGAAGAAGGAGAAAAAGGAGAAGAGGGGAAGAAGTGAAAGAAGGAGAAGAAGGAGAAGAAAGAAGAGAAGAGAAAGAGAAGCAAGAAAGGGAAAGAAAAAGAAATAAAGAAGAGAAAAGAAGGAAGAAAGGAAGAAGGAAGAAGAAGTCAGTGGTATCTGGCTTATGTATGCAACTCGTACAGTGCTAACATTACACAGCAAGTATAGCAGGAGCAATGAAATGAACTAGAGAAGAATCAATATCCCATAGGAGTTAAACATATCAGATGTTTGCAGAATCATCAGTGAGGCATCTGGAGATGTGTGACTCCCTGCAGTGTCAAAGCAACTCCTGGGAAGTCTCAAAGGGGCAGAAGAAAGATTCAGTTGTAAATGCAAACACTAAATCTGGCCAACCGTACTGCCTGTGAGAAAAGCATATTAAAATAATGAGGCAACTCTTTCGAAGCTAATTTAATAATAAGAGCTATGCAAAATACTTAGAACCCAACTGTTTTAAGTATTAATTCAAGCAAGTCCCACTTCCACCCTACAGCTGGGGTATTCTTTTTAACCTTTCATGATGGATAAACTGAGGCACAGAGAATTTCAGTAATTTTTCCAGGATTCTAGTCTCATAAGTGACAGGGAGGACCAATTCCTGGGCCCACCTGGCATAGAACAACACTGTGCTGCCTGTGCCATGGCCCGCCTGCCTGTGCTGCAAGCTCCCAAGGACGGAAAGTATGTGTTACCTTTCTGCTGCAGGTCCAGCCCCTTCATCATTGCTGCTTTCCCAGTGCAGTGTGTTTGGAGTAGGGGAGTGTTCAGAAGGCAGGAATTTGCTTTTTTTCCATAGCAGTGCCCTGGAGACAGGGACCAGATCTTCAAGGGGGAATATTACTTATTCATCATCAATTACGGTTGCAGTGTGAAACAGAAACAATACAGACATAAAATACACAGTACCTGCTCTCACAGGCCTCACATCTTCTTAAGATGACAAAGTGATATTAATTTTAAGATAAAATTCTCATTTACAGGGTAACTTCTATATTAATCCTATATGACTGTTGGCTTAATATTGGAGTTTCAAAATATAGGAATCAAAAGCTGATAGAACTGAAAAGAGGAAATAAGTCTGCAATTCTAGCTGGAGATTTCAACACAGTAACTAATGGAATGAGTGCACAGACAATCTGTGAAAAGACAAGAGCGAGACGAATTTACCCTTCCTAGAACATCACTGACCACACCCAAATGAAGCAAACACACATTCTGCTCACAGGCACTTGGGACATTCACCAAGAGAGAAGAGACCACATTCTGGGTCATAACATGAATGTGAGTGTGTTGGAAAGGATTGAAGTCCCGCCACATTTGCTCCCCAGCTGCAAAGCCTCTACCTGGGTGCAGGTGGAGAGAACAAGCCTACAGTTGGGGTGATAGGCAGCACCGATGGGCGGCTGTACAGGCTTGCACTAAACAACCTCAGAGTGTGCAGAAGAGGAGAAGCTGGTGAGACATGTGATAGAGGAGCCATCAGCAGGACACGACTCCTTGCAGCAACTGTGGGGCTCGAAAGAGGAGTAACGGCCAGGAATATTCACTGGTTCCTGGCTTGGGTAACTGGGTGGTTATGATTTGATTCCCTAATCATAAAAGTGCTAGGCAAGAGGAAAGAGTTGGAATGAGTCTGTGCGTCTGTGTTATTGTGTGTGTGTCCATGTTTGTATGTGTCTCTCTGTGTGTCTGGGGGTGTCTGTGTGTATGTCTGTGCATGTGTGTGTGTGTATTTCTGTGTGTATCTGTGTATGACTGTGTTTGAGTATGGTTGCATCTGTGTATGTATCAGTGTGTGCCATTAGTTCAGTTTTTCTGTCTTATCTGTTGGAGAGAATACCCATTTGAACACAAGTGAGATAGCTCTCCTAGATAAGTGGATGTCCAGGTCAAGCACATTTGGGCGGTGGACAGGCCCGAAGTTGTGAGTGGAGTGGGGAGGAAGAAGTGATGGGAAAGGGTCTTGAACATCTCCATTAACAGGAACATTGACAGAAGGGCAGAAGCTGAGACCACAAAGCTTGGACCATGGACCTAGGACAGGAGAACCCAGTGGAAGGAGTTTGGCAGGCATTGCTGGTGGTCCACCCAACAAGCATTGCTCCTCCATCCACACTGGCAGAACCTGGCCACCCTTTTCCCTGTGGATCAGGATAGTCGTGATGAGCGTAAGCCTGTCCCGTAGTCCTCTTCCATATGGGATTGAATCATTTAGAGGGAGGAATGGCTCCTAAGTTCAAATAGGACTTCCTCTACTTTGGAACTCGTAAGCTAAGGGGAGTCTTTTCCCTCAAGGCTGTGAACCATTTATGCTGGGATAAGGGGCTGCCAAAGAATTCCTAGAAAATGTTTTCAGGCTCAAAGCCTGGGAATAAACAATTTCCCTGCATTTGGTGGATGGTGTTGTGTCTGGTTTTGGTCTTGCCAAACACAGGCACTCTCACACAGTCACACGTCACACATGCACACATGCCAAACACAGGCACTCACACAGTCACACGTCACACACATGCACACATGCACACATGCCAAACACAGGCACTCTCACACAGTCACACGTCACACACATGCACACATGCCAAACACAGGCACTCTCACACAGTCACACGTCACACACATGCACACATGCCAAACACAGGCACTCTTACACAGTCACACGTACACACATGCACACATGCCAAACACAGGCACTCTCACACAGTCACACGTCACACACATGCACACGTGCACACAGCACTCTCCGTCTCTATTTCTCTCTGTTATTCTCTCATTCTCCTTCTCTTCTTTTCTCCCAATTTCCTATGCCCTCTCTCTCTCTCTCTCTCTCTCTCTCACACACACACACACACACACACACACAGCTCAAATGGCTCAAGCCCCTACATCAGAACAACATCTGAACACGGTCACAATGAAAAAGGCAGCGGCTGTGTCCTGACGATGCAAGCCCTGATGATGAATTAATCTTAGAGACTCCAGATATTGGCAGCTCTTTTGCCAAGTGTAGCTAACTTATCTGAGATAATAAAATTCCTTATAGAGTCTTTCATTTTTACCCATTTTTTAAAAACTTAAAGCTAAAGATATTCCAATTTTTATATGGTGGCATCGCAGATATTCACCTGCAAAAGGTGAGGCAGTGACAAGATCATTGGTGACTTTTACACAAGCAGCTTCAGGGTGACCCACATGAATGGAGGATTCATCATCACTTAAGATTAGAGAGAGAATGAAAAGTGAGGAGGCAGGATGTGCAGGCCGTACACTCTTCTCTGCAGAATTTGGCTGTGAATGGAGAGGTTGGGTGAAAGCCAGATGAGGTCAGACTGACAATCCTTTCTTTTGTTTAGGGTTTAGACTCCTTTTGCTCTTGTTATTTTAGTTTTGCTTTGTTGCCTGTTAACAGGCATTGGAATGTGTTTATGTGCTGAGGGGAAGGATTCACTAAGAGAGGAAAAACTTGGTACAAAGAAGAGAAGGGATGTCATCAGCTCTTGGGCAGAGAAGCAGAGAGGAATGGCTCTTTAAGGAGAAGTAGGACTGTCCTCTGTCCTCAGGAACTAACTGGGTTGTCTGCTTGCAGAGTTGTCATGCAGCAGCCCTTACACATTCCTCAGCAGAAAGCTATAGCTTCCTCAAGGAGTTAGACTTTGCACTTATTAATTCTCTGCTCCAAACAACACCATTAAGACCCTGGCCATTTGTGAATGATACCTGTGGAGGGACAGTAAACAACCCATGATGTTGCTCTCAAGCCCCAGCGCTGACAGAGAACAGCCCAGGAGTTTTTGTCCTGCAGTCTCCTAACCAAGGGTCTCCAGCAAAGGTGGAAAGAAGACACCCTGGGTCTGTCCTAAGCCTCTGTCTTTCAGGTTCCTTCATCTGTCTGCTCATCCTGTCTTCCATTCCTTCCAGGATCACTGGGTCTTATTAGACACTGCTGTAATTTTGCTGTGCAACTCACAGTGGAAAGCCTCTATACACATTGGGAAAGGCTCACAGTTCTATGAGCCTTTTATTAAAAGTTGCTGTGTCTGTACATAGATAGACTTATTTGTAGTAAAGAACTCTCCGCATTCATTTTAAGTTTGAGATAGTCTGTGAGTCTGAAGGGCATTATGGACAGTGAAGGTAGAACTGCGGAAGAGGATTATCTCACTTCTACTCACTCTGGGCTCCAGCCAGTTCTCAGCAAAGTTTTAAGGATGTTGGCTAAGGAGACACGAATCACGGTCACATCCTTCCTCATGAATCCACCATGTCAATGCTATTTAGCCCAGAATAGTTCAACAACCATTATCAGGTTCTTATTATGGGGCAGACACTGGGCTAGAAGCAAGGGATATAAATATAATACCACTTGCAGAGTGGCAGAGTGGGAGGCAGAGGCTGGCGGATCACCTGAGGACAGGAGTTCAAGACCAGCCTGGCCAACATGGTGAAACCCCGTTTCTACTAAAAATACAAAAATTATCTAGGCATGGTGCCTATAATCCCAGCTATTCGGGAGGCTGAGGCAGCAGAATCGCTTAAACCCAGGAAATGAAGGTTGCAATGAGCCAAGATCGCACCATTGCACTCCGGCCTGGGAAACAGAGGGAGACTCTGTCTCAAAAAAATAATAAATAAATAAATAAAATACCACCCTAATTGTTCTCCAGGAACTTAGTCTTATAAGGAAGGCAACCTTTAGATAATTCACTTTTACATATTTGCATATGAATGTATACCCATATATACTAGGTATCTGAACTACCTATTATAGTACACATAAAAGAGGAAAATAGCCTTTTCTTAGAGAATGAGAGGTTGCCTGAGTGGATCACATAAAATATGATGAAAAGATGTCTTCATAATAAATATGGTAAAAAAAATTCCAGGAAAAGACATAGTGCGAACAATATGGTAGAGTCACAGAAATACAAAAATTTGGCCCTTGTTGACCACAATATTTCAGGAAAAGGGGAGAAGAGATGAAGCTGCAGGCTTTTGCCAGAGTTCCATTTTTAATATGCTGAGGAATTTATACAGTTAGAGATGAACGGGGTCTTTGGAAAGCTAAGAAAGAGCCATGATTGATATTCTACTTTGGATGGATGGTGCCAGGACTCAAATGGATTCAAGTGGGGATGAGATTGGAGGAAATGACTAATGTGGCATTGCAAATATTTCAGGCAGAAGACAATGGCACTGGATGAGAAAGGATGTGAATTATTCTAAAAATGTTTGCAAAGCGAACCCAGCAGCATGTAAAAATGGCATAATGTCGTCACCGTGTGGGGTTTATTCTGAAAATGAAAAGTTAGTTTAATATTCAAAAATTAATCAATGTTAATAAACTATATTAACAGACTAAAGAAGGAAAAGCGTATGATCTTCTTTTGAGATGCAAATAGAACCCTGTAATAATATTTATTCATTCAATACAATAAAATGTCCTCAGCTCAAAAAAATAAAAAAAAAAAAACCCTACAAAATACCTACAACTAAAGTCATGTTTATTAGTAAGCAATTGAATGGTTTCTTTCTAAAATCGAGACAAGACAAGGATGTCCCCTGTTGCTATTTTTATTGGTCATTGTAGGTAGTTCAATAAGGAGGAAGAAAAAAGAAATGAAAGCACGTGGACTGTAGATAAAAAACAACTGTTTCTCTTTACAGATGCTGTAATTGTGTAAGAAAATACAAACGAACCCATGGAATGCTACTGGTGCTGAAACATGATATTAGCAAAACAGTGTTTAAAAATCAGGCCAGGTATGGTGGCTCCTCTGTAATCCCAGTACTTTGGGAGGGAGAGGGAAGAGGATCCCTTGAAGCCAGGAGTTTTAGAAAACCCTGCCCAACATAGCGAGACCCTGTCTCTACAAAAAAAAAAAAAGAAAAAAAAAACTAGCTGGGCATGGTGATGTGTGCCTGTGATCCAAGTTACTTGAAAGGCTGAGGTGGGAGGATTGCTTGAGCCTCCAAATATGAGGCTGCAGTGAGCTATGATTATACCGCTGTACTCCAGCCTGGGTGACAGAATGAGACCCCCCCATCACAAATAAATAAATGAATAAATAACAGTTGCATGTTAATATGCTATCAATAAGCAATTTGAAATTGAAATTAGTATAAATGTAAAAACTCTAAATGACCTGTATGTCAAAAAATAAAAAAAAAAACCACTTATGAAAGAAACACTAATTAAAGCCCAACTAAAAAGACATAAAGATGAACTTTACGTTTCTCTTCCCATCATGAACTGGAAGACTCAGAAGTGATATTGTCACTTCTCCCCAAATTAATTTATAGAATTAATGCAATTTGAGTCAACATCACACACGACTTTTAAAATAGGAATTGACATAATCCTTTTAAATTTAGTAAAAATTCAAAGAAATAACCCAAACCACACGGAAAAAGAGAGAACATACTTGGAAGGATCACGCTATCTGGCTCAAGGCTCACTGTAAAGCTGTGGTGGTCCAGTCAGTGTGGCGTTGGCAGAAGGACAGACACCTGAACTAATGGAACTGAAAAGAGAGTCCAGAGATAGTCCTGCTAGGTATTATCAATTGGTTTTCTGCCAAGTTTTGCAAAGCAATTCAACTGAGAAAGAAAAGTATTTCTAGGAGTTGATGCTGGGACATTCATATACATACAAATTGCACTTTGACCCATATCTTGCACTGTATAAAAAAATTAACCCAAAATAGATTATAGACTTAAGTATTATGACCTATAAAGTTTCTTTTTTAAAATTTATTTATTAATTATATATTTTGGAGACAGAGTTTCTCTCTGTCGCCCAGGCTGGAGTGCAGTGGCATGATCTCAGCTCACTGCAACCTCTGCCTTCCAGTTTCAAGCTATTCTCCTGCCTCAGCCTCCCGAGTAGCTGGGATTACAGGCACCCACCACCATGGCCAACTAACTCTTGGTATTTTTAGTAGAGACGGGTTTTCACCATGTTGGTGAGGCTGGTATGTATGTATGAATTTATAATTCAGTCCCCATAGAGACTGCCAAAAATTGCCAATGCCATCTATATTTCAAGTTGTCCTGGCAGGGTATTGGGAAAAGTTTTCAATTAGCAATAAACCCACCTCTGTGAAACCTCATAGTCTACGATACTGCCACTGCGCAAAGCTCAGGCTGGTCTTGAACTCCTGGCCTCATGATCCACCTGCCTCGGCCCCCCAAAGTGCTAGGATTCCATGTGTGAGCCACCACTCCCTGCAAAAGTTTTTTTTTTTTTAATTATTTTACTTTAAGTTCCAGGATACGTGTGCAGAATGTGCAGGTTTGTTACATAGGTATACATGTGCCATGGTCATCTGCTGCACCTATTGACTCATCCTCTAGGTTCCCTCCCCTCGCTCCCCATCCCCCAAAGTATGTGTTGTTCCCCTTCCTGTGTCCATGTGCTCTCATTGTTCAACTCCCATTTATGAGTGAGCACATGCAGTGTTTGGTTTTCTGTTCCTGTGTTAGTTAGCTGAGGACAGTAGTTTCCAGTTCATCCATGTTCCTGCAAAGGATAAGATTGCATTCCTTTCTGTGGCTAAATAGCATTCCATGGTGTATTTTTAACCACATTTTCTTTATCCAGTCTATCATTAATGGGCTTTGGGTTGGTTCCATGTCTTTGCTATTGAAAATAGTGCTACAATAAACATCCACGTGCATGTGTCTTTATAGTAGAATGATTTATATTCCTTTGGGTATATACCCAGTAATGGGATTGCTGAGTCAAATGGTATTTCTGGTTCTAGATCCTTGAGGAATCACCACACTGACTTCCACAATGGTTGAACTAATTTATATTCCCACCAACAGTGTAAAAGCTTTCTATTTCTCCACAGCCTCATGAGCATCTATTGTTTCTTGACTTTTTAATAATTGCCATTCTGACCAGCCTGAGATGGTATCTCCTAGTGGTTTTGACATATAAAATTTCTAGAAGTAAACTTGATCATAAGTTCAGCAAAGAGTTGCTAGATATAAGACTAATAACACTGTCCTTGAAAGAAAAGATCACATATAATTAATTGAAATTAAGAAATCCTACCTTTTGAAAGACCTTGTTAAGAAAATAAAAAGACTTGGGGGGCCAAGGTGGGTGGATCAGGAGGTCAGGAGTTCGAGACCATCCTGGCCAACATAGTGAAACCACGTCTCTACTAAAAATACAAAAATTAGCCAGGCATGGTGATATGCGCCTGTAAACCCACCTACTCAGGAGGCTGAGGCAGGAGAACTGCTTGAACCCGGGAGGCAGAGGTTGCGGTGAGCCAAGACCATGCCATTGTACTGCAGCCTGGGAAACAGAGCAAGACTCCATCTCAAAAAAAGAAAAAAAAAAAAAAGACAAGCCATACACTATGAGAACATGCCAATAAAACATATATTTAATAAATAAGTGACATTCAAAATATATAACACACTTTCAAAATTCAATAGTGAAGAAAGAAAGCAATAAATAATTGGGCAAAATATTTTATAAGATTTCACCAAGTAAGATATATGAATAGAAAATAAACATGAAAAGATACTCAGTATTCTTAATTTTTACAGGAATTCAAATTAAACCACTATAAAATACTACTATGTCTCTATTAGAATAATCAAAATAATAAAAAGACTGTTGGCAAAAATGCTGACCAAACAGAACTCTCCTCTGTTGCTGGTAGAAATGCCAATGGTATAGTCACTTGGGGAAAAAATGTTTATTGTGGCTTTGTTTGTAATCCTCCCTGCAGACTAGAAACAAAGAGACCTTTCTACCATATTCACACATTTACCCACTCCCAATCTTTATTTTACTAGGAATCTCCCAAATCAGGGGCAATAAGAATTTTGAATATAAAAAAATTGAGGTCTTTAACTTCTGAGGATTAGTGATAATGTACATGTTGGCACATATGTATTTTATTTTTACCTTTGTGCACTTTATTTTGCAAATCAAAGTCTCCATTAACTCTGAGACCCCCGTTCCTTCATTTCATCCACATGTGATAAACTCTGGGAAAACTTTAAAACACGTTTACAAAGGACATGATTGCAACTCTTGCATGCTGTTTCAGCAAAGCTAAATTCAGGATACAATTATTTTCTTCAAAAATTTGGTTGACTCAACATATTTTCTAAAGAGGAAATTCCAAGGCATTGAAAAACACATCTGTGTTATACAGAAAACATTTTCTAAGCAGGAAAAGTCTTTCTGACTCTGCAAAATGTCATCAGATTTTCAATCACATGTTATCCTTATCCAAAGACTCCTTTTCCTTGAGTCAGTATGGTTTAGAAACGGGGAAGCAAGTGGTGGTAATGTCAGAGGCTTATCCAAACTACTGTGAAAAACGGATACTGTATTAAGGGATTTTCTTAGGACAAAACAGCAGCTTTTTAAGTCAGCTCTGCATCTCCGGTTTGCAGGGTTAGGCTTGATAATGCATGCATCTCAAAAGCACGAGATGAGCAACGCCTTCAGCTGCTCTGTGTAGACGTACTACCGACCACTGGTAATTATGTCTTTATTCTTTCGAAGTAAAATGTTGTTGATTCTTTTCAGCTTGCATTTTTCTCTACATCTCATTAAAAATCTACAGTGAGTAAAAATAATAGATGAAAAGTTGACATTGATGATAGAATCTAGAAATGAAACTTCAGAGCATGACGCATCATCCGGCCATCACTGTTTTTCAACACATTTATTCTGCCCCTGGTGGAAAGAGGTAGGACCTGCACTTCCAGCCCATTGGAACCCCTGGGGAAGCTGTGGGATAGATACTCCAGTCCCCACCTCTGTGTGTTCCAATGTGACAGGTCCACTCCACCGGAGGACTTGAACACAGAGGTTTGATATAAGACCCGAATCTAAGCTGCACAACTCTGTACTTCTAACAAGCAGTTTCAAAAATACTGATATTATCATATTCATAAAGAAAACCAAGTTAAAATCATGCATGTTTCAAGAAGTTGATCATTTCCTTTATTTTGAGGAAGGGTATACTGAGCTGTGGGAAGATGGACAAGGTTAGTTCCAGCACAGAAAGTCATGCTTTCGAATGACATTGGCCTGGACACAGAAGCACAGGGTTCAATGCTCCTTACCAAGCCAGAAAATCCTTCTGTTTCCAGCCTACTGGGAAACCTTCTTCAGAAAAGGCAGACTCTGTATACGCTCATTCCTCTTTGTACCCCGAAAATCCTGAGAGAAAGACATATCCCTAAACTAGGCAAATGCAAATGTTCAAGCACTCATTCTAGATTCTGAAAACAGGGGGAAGTATGATTTGCTTCTTGTTGTATTTGTTTGTTGTGTTGTTTTTTGTTTATTGTTACCCTTCCAAGTCATAATAGATAAAATTTGAGAAGCTGCACTAAGGTGTCAAATGTCACTCTTGATTACAGGTGAAGTACAATTTCAACAAATACTATTTTTAAAGTGAGTGATTTCTTAACAATGCAACATCCTCATTCTGGCGGATGGGCCAAAGAGGGTTAGCTTTATTGCTTTGTTAAAACTCAGTCACTCTGTGATGAAAGATGCTCTTTTGCACGGCCTACTCTGTAGATCAACACAGGAGACCTCCCTGAGCTGTGGCTGCTCTCCTGCAGGATTAGGTAGGGATGCACTCTCCATGGTTCCTGCCAGCAGGAATCCCTCCCTCCCCTTCCTGGTGCCCCTCCTCCATAAGTACATAGTCCACAGACCTTGAACTTAGGTGGTGAGAGTAAGAAAGAAAGGGAAAAGAAAAGAAAAGGTAAAAATAAACATCTATAAGTTCCATATACACTGCTGTGAGCGAGTATGTGTGCTTTAGCAGGAGAAAAGTATTTTAGTATTGAACAAGCCAACTCAACCTGGACTTTTCCTGCAGAGTCCTCAAATAATTAGGCCTCCAATGGAAAAAATGAAGCCAGTGGCCTAGTTTCAAGAACACCTGTATGTTAGACATTCTTCACTCTTTCACCTGATGGGCAGGTTGAAGTCTGGCATTGCCTTAGGACCTGATCCTTTACTGAACACTAGAAAGGAAATCACCCCTATGATTAGTGAACATGTATCTGTGTGTCTGTTCTTCTTCTCATTTAACAGCTACATAAAGTATAAAAGCCTGGATTTTTTTCTAGCACTAGGAATTTGGATGATTTAAAACAGCTAATCAAATTCAGGTAGAATAAAACTAGTGCAGAAATCTAGCTATGAAGGAAAAATTGAATAAGAATAAAAGATCAGTGTCTTGTTTGCTTTCCCATCAAATCTGTACCTGGATAACATAGGCTCAGATATGTAAACATCTAAAAATTGAGAAACGTGGCATGAAATGTACACAAAATTTAAAACATGAAACTACAGCAAAACGGCTATGTACTATTGTTAATTTGCTTAGAAACAGAGTATTTCAAGAATTGAATTTAACAATGCATGAACTTATTTTAATTATGAACAGCTTTCAAAGGCATATTTATCAATTTTAATACCCAATTCAACAGTCCAATAAAAGTGGAGAAGCCCTTAGCACTTCTTGTGTCTTTAAAAGATTGTAAATTTTTAAGAAGACTTACAGCTAAATCTCTAAATAAGAATTAGCTATTTTAGCATTAGAAGATAACATTTTTTTAAAGGACTGCATCATTTTTTGCTCAGCAAGTTATGTGGAAAAAGACCTTATCTTCACCTCTCTTTCTCTCCCCCCCCCCACACACACACACCCCACAATTCAAGTCTTTTCATTTAAAACAAATACTTTGGATGAGGTAATTGTAAGAGTGTCTGAAAGACAAACTGTCTCCTTTTTTTGGTGGGGAAAAGGATTAAATTGGAATGAAATCATAAAAACAGAGATGTAGACAATTAGTTGGAAGAAATAATAGTCACGCTTTTAATGAAATTTTAAAAATTCACCTAAAGTCATTACTTTATTCATTTGTTTTTAAATTAAATCATCTAACAACTGTTAATTAACACCCACTAGGAAGTGGAAATTAAAATACTTAAGCAAGTCTTTTTGGTTGCAATTAACAAAACCCCTCTGAGCTGACAGAATGCAGCACTGAGGGCTGTTGTACAGTTTTGGGGCATCTAAGGGAAGGCAGAGGGGCAGCAGGGCCTCCCAGGGGACCATGCCACAGGCTCACTGTGACTCATGGTGGCGAACCTCTCATTTCTGTGTCTCTCCTCTACTTTGTTCTTTTTCTTTCCTTGCAAACCAACATGTTCTGATGTTTGTTGTGCATGAGTCAAACTGTCCAAACTCTTCTTAGCTCTGCCTGCAAGACACCAGTTAAGCTGCTTACAGGCACTGGTTAGAGTTTGAAATCCAATTGCAATTCCAGGAAGAGAACGGGCTGTTGGCTCTGCCCTCCTCTCATGACATCTCGGGTTCATCAGTTTTACCTAGAATGGTTCTCAGGATGGGGTTTCAGCTTGGAGAGTGTGAATTCAGAACAGGGCTTTCAATGCAAGGGTGCCCAACATCCCTGCTTCATGATATTGATAGAAAATCTACTGATAATGTTATATAGCCACACAAATAATGTTTGAAAGTCAACATACTGCCCTAATGGTAATGTAAAGGAGAAACAAAAGGAAGATAATTTAAGATAAAATGATAGGATTTTAGTATTTAAATACTTGACACCCCCAGATGCACATCCATTATGTGTAAAATAACTGTGAAGATGACAGTTACATTCAAATACGTAGCAATTCCATAGAGGTGAGTTCTAGTGGGATGATTAAATGCCACAAGAACACTGCTCTTTGTGATGATTTTTCTGAAATATGGAGATTTGAGGGTACATTTCTGAACTTAAACTACTATCTTCTCTCAATTTTAATGTTAATTAAATTTCTATAAAATTTAGTGTATATTAAAATTATGCAAAGTTGGCTGGGTGTAGTGGCTCATGCCTATAAATCCCAGCACTTTGGGAGGCTGAGGCGAGTGGATCACGAGGTCAAGAGATCGAGACCATCCCGGCCAACATGGTAAAACCCTGTCTTTACTAAAAATACAAAAATTTGCTGAATGTGGTGGCATAGGTCCATCATCCCAGCTAGTTGGGAGGCTGAGGCAGGAGAATCACTTGAACCCAGAGGCAGAGGTTACAGTGAGCAAAGATTGTACTCTGCACTCCAGCCTGGCAACAGAGTAAGACTCTGCCTCAAAAAAAATATGCAAAATTGTGTGATTTATTTAAGCTTGTGGAGGCTCAGAGAAGTAGATTAGTATCTGAGTGTCTGTGAGTCCCCAGCAGGGCCCTGGCAGGCTGTGCAGGTGGAGGACAGCTCTGCATGGCAGTGGCGGCTGCCCGACTCACTGGGACATTCCGATCCCCTGACATGCTCTACTAAATAATAGTGACACCCACCCCCATTGTAACACTTGCAGACATCCCCACACCTTTCAGGCTACCTCTCCTATGAAGGGCCATGGTTTTTAGAAATACAACTCCTGAAAGAGAACTTCAGAAGCATTAGATCCCACTGCTTCCCTGCCTTTCAGTTCCCAAACCCTGCACTTTCTCTCACTGAAGTTTGTCTCTTCAAAGTTGCCAGTATACACCTTAAACACATTGGTAATGTTCAGCCCTTATCTTACATGACCTAGATTTCTCTGGCTATATTCGTGCAGTTTCCCAGCAGTCATCTCTTTAGATACCATTTTTAGTGTTGATACTTCTCTGATCTCAGTCCTTCAGTCTTTGCTTTTTGTCTCACATGCTCCCAGGAGCATCCTTTTCTCTCTCAGACCTTCTGTGATTAGCTCTGGGCTGATGGTTCTAGCATTTATATCTTCAGTGCAGACCTCTCATTAGAAATCCACAGAGAATGTTCTGCTGCCTCCTAAAATTCTCCATTAGTCCCATGGGGACCCGAAATGAAACACCTACAAAACCACCCTTCACGTCTCTTCACCCACCTGCCTTTCCCCTGCCCCAGGAACCCTATCTCAGTTTACTGGAGTAGTAAGTGGAATAAGGCACCCATAATCAGGAAGCTGTTGGCTGCCCTTCTGGGTGGGCAGAGATAGATGTTCACATGAGAGCACAGTTATCTTTGATCCTCTAAGTCATTCCAGTGATTCTCTTGGTTATTGAAATGTTAGACTAGCAGATGCCTAGGCTCTGACCAAAGACGATGCTACAATCTTCTGGTTCCAGGTGAGTGTGTGTGTGTGACTGTCGTAGGAAAAGCTGAATTTCTCTAGGATCTTGGGTTCATGGAGAGGCAGGGCAAGGTGAATAGGAAGCCAGGGGAACTTGCAAGGAGGTGACTGAGATTCATCCCTTCTTTCCAAGGTAGGTAAAGAGGAACGTGGAGGGGCTGAGCTTGTGGCTCAGACAATGATCCAAGGATACCACAGACTTGAAGATGAGGTTGGTGGGATGTTGCCATAGAAAATGCTGATGATCCTAGTATCTATTCTCCTCTCCTTTTCAAAGTAACTGAACCTTCCTTCTAAGTTTTAGCTAGGAATGTGGCCACTCATACTGGCCATATTCCTCTGTTCCCTTCCATCTTCACAACAGACTTCAGGCCAATCGAGCGGAGTGAAGGGAATGTGTGTGTGTGTGCATGTGTGATTGTGTGTGTGAGTGTATGCATGTGTTTGTGCTTGCGTGCGTGTGTGTGCGCATGTGCCTTTGTGATTGTGTATGCGCATGTGTGCATGTGTTTGCATGTGTGCATGTGTATGCATGTATAGTGTGCATGTCTGTGCGGACATGTATGAATCTATGTGTGTGCATGTGTTTGCATGCATGTGTGTGCATGGGTGTGTGTGTGCACCTCCGCCACAGAGATCTCTACTCTGGACTTTCCTTTCCCATCTGCTATAGAACATGGATGTGGCAATGGCCTGTCTCCAAACCTGCAAAGTAGAACAAGCCTGCAGGGCAGAGAACCTTAGCCTGGGTTTCCACGAACTAGTTATGAAAAAAATAATTATTACCTTATTTGCGTGAACTTCTAAAAAAATTTACCATTGCCTTTCACTAGGAATGAGGAAAAATGAAACAATAGCATTAAGATGATTCTGCTGAGGTGGAAACCTCAGCAGGGATCTCAGATGGAAATGAGGACAGTGTTGCTGGAAATGTGAGGAAAGGAAATCCTTGTTGTAGAGTGGCAGAAACTTGCCTGAGCTGTATTCTGAAGTTGAGTGCAAAGGACAATTTGTAAGCAATGAAGTTGGGTATTTAGCTGAAGGTATTTCGAGGAACGTGAAGAAAGTAAGGCCTGGTTTCTTCTTAATCATTATGGTAAAATATAAGAGGAGAGAGATAATTTGAGGAAAGAATGTTGGAGCAAGAAAAAACATCAGAGCTGATGACTTAGGAAGTTCTGAGCCTTATTGGATAGCAAAGGATACCGTAATGAGGAAATTCACTGTGGCCAGAGAAAGGATGTTCTGGAAGGAACACTAAGGTGGTGCCCAGAAAACCTTTGGCTGAAAAGGTTAGGCACATATCGTGGATCCAATCTCAGCAGAAGCCAGGAATAGAGATAGGGATACCCAGGAACAATCCCAGAGAGCCCTTATGTCTAATGACACAGATTCCCTTGATATACACAGGAACCACTGAGGATTTTGAGAACGTTAAACCAGTAGAAACACTACCATCTTGGAATGAAAGGGACAGAGACAGGACAAAATGAAGGAAAGTCATGGGACTTATAAACTGTACAAGCAGGAAACAGGGCAGTAGAGCCACTTGGCAGCCAGCATGCTCTACCTTTTCAGAAAAAGGAAGAATGACTCCAAGGACAGAGCAATGGATGCAGAGACTGACTGGGCTACCGCCACCTGCACCCAGAAGCCAATCATGACGCTGCTGCAGGCCCAGGGGCAGGGACCACCCGTGGAGCTGCTGCGGGCCCAGGGGCAGGGACCACCCATGACGCTGCTGCGGGCCCAGGGGCAGGGACCACCTGTGGAGCTGCTGCGGGCCCAGGGGCAGGGACCACCCATGACGCTTCTGCGGGCCCAGGGGAAGGGACCACCCGTGGAGCTGCTGCGGGCCCAGGGGCAGGGACCACCCATGACGCTGCTGCGGGCCCAGGGGCAGGGACCACCCGTGGAGCTGCTGCGGGCCCAGGGGCAGGGACCACCCATGACGCTGCTGCGGGCCCAGGGGCAGGGACCACCCATGAAGCTGCTGCGGGCCCAGGGGCAGGGACCACCCGTGGAGCTGCTGTGGGCCCAGGGGCAGGGACCACCCGTGGAGCTGCTGTGGGCCCAGGGTGTGGCAGATCAAGCTGCAAAAGATTGTTCTCAGGCCATTAAACCCAATAGAATGTGCTGTGCTAGGTTCTGCTTAATTCCAGTGTCCCCTTTATCCCTCCAATTTTTCTCCTTTTTGAAATAAAAGAAAAAACAATAACAAAGGTCTTCTTAGTTTTAAAAGGAGAAGACGTAAGCACACCAATGTATCTTTGGAGCAGATAACTTGTTTGTTAGATTCACAAGTCCAGAGAAGGACTTGTGAAGTCCTAGGATGGATCATACTCAAAGTTTCATGTGTCTGATTTAGATGATTAGCTTTGGTGTCTTTGACCTGATAATATTTTTATTATTTTTTTTGAAAGGAAGAAAGAAAAAAAGGAGGGAAGGAGAGGAATAAAGAGGAAGAAAAAGAGGGAGAGAAAACAGGAATGTAGCTTTATTCTAAAAATGGGTATTAATAATGGCCAATAAATATTTTGTGTATTTAAGGTGGAGAGCTCTATAAATATTTATTGAGTTTACTTTATTGATGATATTTATTGACCTGATAATATTTTTAAGAGATTTTAGACTAAGAATAGATAATCCAATGGGTTGAGGCTGTTAGGGATGTTAGGGTGGGGTAGCTGTCATCTTCTCAAGGGGCAGACATGGATGTGGAGTAGACAGTAGGCAGACTGTAGAGGGTTCAGTTGGTGCCTCTTCAAAAGATAGGTCCACTGGCAACTTTAGAATGTGACCTTTTTTGGAATAAAGATTTTTGAAGATGCAATTAAAGGAAGGATTTCAATATGACATCATTTTGTGTTACGATTGGCCCTAAATCCAATAACCGGTCTTCTTAGAAAGGAGATTCAGGGTTGAGACACATATACACAGCTCCCAAATGCAATCCCGGCCCTGCTCCCATTGGTTGTTTCAGGGACAGGGAGTTTCTTTGTTCCAGTCCCAGTGATGTTCAGGACTTCATTTAACGATTGGATAAGACACTGGACTGTAGGCTTGGAACTGCAGCCAGCCATTTGCTACCAGAAAGGAAGGCAGCCTGGGTGTGCAGCCCATATACAAAAGGTGGGCAAAACCAGGAAAATCAGAACTGCAGCATGCATGAAAATACTTTTGAAAGTTGAAATACGAGAAGTTGAATCCCTGAATAAACGAATAACAAGTTCTGAAATTGAGGCAGGAATTAAGAGCATACCAACCAAAAAAGGCCAAGACCAGGCAGATTCACAGCCAAATTCTACCAGAGGTACAAAGAGGAGCTGGTACTATTCCTTCTGAAACTATTCCAAACAATAGAAAAAGAGGGAAGCCTCCCTAATTAATTTTATGAGGCCAGCATAATCCTGATACCAAACCTGGCAGAGACACAACAACAAAATTTCTCTCTCAGGCTAATATCTCTCATGAACATCAATATGAAAATCCTCAATAAAATATTGGCAAACCAAATCCAGCAACACATCAAAAAGCTTATCCACCACAATCAAGTTGGCTTCATCTCTGGGATGCAAGGCTGGTTCAAAACATGCAAATCAATAAATGTAATCCACCACATAAATAGAACTAGTGACAAAAACCACATTATTATCTCAATAGATGCAGAAAAGGCCTTCAATAAAATTCAACAGCCCTTCATGCTAAAAACTCTCAATAAACTAGGTATTGATGGAACATACCTCAAAATAATAAGAGCTATTTGTGACAAACCCACAGCCAATATCATACTGAATGGGCAAAAGCTGGAAGCATTCTGTTTGAAAACTGGCACAAGACAAGGATGCCCTCTCTCACCACTCCTATTCAACATAGTATTGGAAGTTCTGGGCAGGGCAATTAGGCAAGAGAAAGAAATAAAGGATATTCAAACAGAAAGAGAGGAAGTCAAATTGTTTCTGTTTGCAGATGACATGATTGTATATTTAGAAACCCTCATCATCTCAGCCCCAAATCTCCTTAAACTTATCAGCAACTTCAGCAAAGTCTCAGGATACAAAATCAATGTGCAAAAATCACAAACATTCCTATACACCAATAATAGAGAGCCAAATCATGAGTGAACTCCCATTCACAATGGCTACAAAGAGAATAAAATACTTAGGAATACAACTTAAAAGGGATGTGAAGGACCTTTTCAAGGAGAACTACAAACCACTGCTCAAGGAGATAAGAGAGGACACAAACAAATGGAAAAACATTCCATGCTCATGGAGAGCAAGAATCAATATCATGAAAATGGCCATACTGCCCAAAGTAATTTATAGATTCAATGTTATCCACATCAAGCTACCATTGATTTTCTTCATAGAATTAGAAAAAACTACTTTAAATATCATCTGAACCAAAAAAGAGCCCATATGGCCAAGACAATCTTAAGCAAAAGAACAAAGCTGGAGGCATCACACTACCTGACTTCAAACTATACTACAAGGCTACATTAACAAAAACAGCATGGTACTTGTACCAAAACAGATATATAGACCAATGGAACAGAACAGAGGCCTCAGAAATTATGCCACACATCTACAACCATCTGGTCCTTGACAAACCTGACAAAAACAAGCAATGGAAAAAGGATTTCCTATTTAACAAATGGTTTGGGGAAAACTGGCTAGCCATATGCAGAAAACTGAAACTGGACTCCTCCCTTACACCTTATACAGAAATGAAATCCAAATGGATTAAAGGTTTAAACATAAGACCTAAAACCATAAAAGCCCTAGAAGAAAACCTGGGCAATACCATTGTGGACATAGGCATGGGCAAAGACTTCATGACTAAAACACCAAAAGCAATGGCAACAAAAGGCAAAATTGACAAATGGGATCTAATTAAACTAGAGAGCTTCTGCACAACAAAACAAGTTATCACCAGAGCAAACAGGCAACCTACAGAATGGGAGAAAAGTTTTGCAATCTATCCATCTGACAAAGGGTTAATATCCAGAGTCTACAAGGAACCTAAACAAATTAACAAGAAAAAAACAAACGCATCAAAAGGTGGGCAAAAGATACGAACAGACACTTCTCAAAAGAAGACATTTATGCAGCCAACAAACATATGTAAAAAAGCTCATCATCACTAGTGATTAGAGAAATGCAAATCAAAACCACAATACAATACCATCTCATGCCAGTTAGAATGATGATTATCAAAAAGTCAGAAAACAACAGATGCTGGAGAGGATGTGGAGAAATGGGAATGCTGTTTCTCTATTGGTGGGAGTGTAAATTAGTTCAACCATTGTGGAAGACAGTGTGGCAATTCCTCAAGGGTCTAGAACCAGAAATACCATTTGACCCAGCAGTCCTATTACTTAGTATATACCCAAAGGATTATAAATCATCCTACTATAAAGATAAATGCTCATGTATGTTTATGGCAGCACTATTCACAATAGCAAAGACTTGGAACCAACGCAAATGCCCATCAATGATACACTGGATAAAGAAAAAGTGGCACATATATACCGTGGAATACTATGCAGCCATTAAAAAGGGTGAGTTCATGCCCTTTGCAGGGACATGGATGAAGCTGGAAACTATCATTCTCAGCAGACTAACACAGGAACAGAAAACCAAACACCACATGTTCTCACTCATAAGTGGGAGTTGAACAATGAGAACACATGGACACAGGGAGGGGAACATCACACATTGGGGCCTGTCAGGGGTGGGGGGCTAGGGGAGGGACAGCTGTGGTGGGGGCATAGGGCAGGGATAGCATTAGGAGAAATACCTAATATAGATGACGGGTTGATGGATGTAGCAAACCGTTATGGCATGTGTATACCTATGTAACAAACCTGCACGTTCTGCACACATATCCCAGAACTTAAAGTATACTAAAAGAAAACAAAAAAGAAACTTGAAATACTCTGACTTTTCAGTTATGTGTCAATAACTTTCCTTTTTAGCTTGAGCCAATTCCAGTTGCGACTTGAAGTTACATTTTGGTTACACTGTCACATTTGCTAATACAATTGATTCATATGATTTAATTTGCAGAATGCACAATGTGTTTTAAACCATGCATTTGCAGCACATGTTTTGGAGGATATATGCTGTGAGAGCCTTGGCAATTTTATCTGAGAACTGCATTATTCAGAACTACTTAAGATCATACACTTCAGTCCCTCACTTCATAAATGAGAAACTGAGGCCATCAAAAATAATTGAAATTGTCCAGCTTAATAGATGTAGATAATGACAAAGTTAGATCAAAAATTAGTTCATTATTGACACAAAATCACTTTTCCCAGCACAGGACATGTTTCATTATGTTCCATGAACGGTGAAAAATATTGCAAGTAACTAAGCTAAGCCGGCAAGAAAGGTTTTCGAATGTGGGAAGTCCTCTTTCACACCGGGAGTGGAAATTGAGGACAAATCATGAAAGACTGCAGAATCCATTTCGGGCCTTGGAAAGACTTCCACTTGCCTCACAAAGCAACAGCTACCAACACTAAATGAAAGCACAGGAAGAAAAGAAGCAAATACCCGCTGCTCTCCCACCTTCATGGATTAGTTTATTTGACAAGTGCTATGTGTTACTTTATTTCAGGCCCTTTGCCAGCTCTTGGTGATAAATGATGAACAGAACCCTTATGGAATCCAGTAGGAAGGAGAGTTCAGCAATGAGATGTCATCTCACACCAGTTAGAATGGCGATCATCAAAAAGTCAGGAAACTAGATGCTGGAGAGGATGTGGAGGGGAATTCCTAGGAAGGAACTGGGATCAGAGAAATCTTCCTCAGACTTCAGAGCGGAGAATCTAGCAGGTGGGAGTGGGAGGACTGCATTTCAGACCAAAGGTTTGTGATTGGGAGAAACAGGAAAGGAAATCTGGAAAATCTGTCATTCATGTGGCTGGGGGATGGAGTGCAGGGAATTCTGAGCCCCCAAGAAAGAACCCCAAGATATCAGCAGAGGCAGAAG
This sequence comes from Callithrix jacchus, assembly GCF_049354715.1. Classification (NCBI taxonomy): domain Eukaryota; kingdom Metazoa; phylum Chordata; class Mammalia; order Primates; family Cebidae; genus Callithrix; species Callithrix jacchus. Next base: position 12,669,332 of record NC_133525.1, on the reverse strand, counting down.
CTCACAGGAATCTCCACAGGACTTAAACACCTCTCCATAAAATAACAATAATGAACCCTTTGTTGCAGATAAAGGTTGAATTTCCAGCTATAATCTGGATAGAGACTTGGTAATTTAAAAAATCATTTACAAAGCAAATGAATTTTATAATTTTTAAAGGCCATATGCCTACAGCATTAGAAATCATATGTTTTTGATTTTTGCTTATAGAAGCATGACAGGTGGTTTTTCTTTCACACATTCTAAGGCATTTTCAGGTTTAGAAAACTGGAATGCATAATTGAACAAAATTCCTGTAAATAAACATTTATTTTTCTGTGTCTTTGCAGAAACTAAAAATTGCTCTCTTTAAAATGTTACTGCAACATAATTTTTCTGCAAAGAGATACCTAGATCACTTGAGTATTTAAACATTTTATTTCTGATATAGCCTAGTCTCATTTGTCTTAATAACATATTTTTTTCTTACTGTATGCATATGTTTGTTTAATTACATCCTGGGTACTCTTGAAGTACTTTGAGCAAAAAGAGCAGATGTCGATGTTTCCCAGCTTTATGTAAATTATTTTAACATATGTAATCCCCCAGTCAATTGTAACTTTTTTCTAATTAAGAAATATTTGTTGGATGCATCTTTTCTATGTTAAACTATGTGTGCCTCATATATAGGCTCTGCATTTCTTAGAATAATATCTATAGTATTGGTGGTTAACCAATCACTTGCCACATTCTGGATATATTAATGATGGCCAATCTGTCAGAGAAGCAGGAACCAAGAAGGGACAGTGTAATGCCTTTTTAGTTCAATTCCATTCTGAGACTAGCAAAGCACATGCCTTACTGGTCATGACCCATATTCATGGGATGTTTGTATAAAAGGAAACAGCCTAAAGTTACCTGCAAGGACACACTCCCACAACAGAGTCCAGATGTTCCAATACTCATAACAATGTATGTTTTGAAGGTAATAATGGTTATGCTTTGATGTACTCACACACTAGACTGTCAAGGCTAGTTTTCTTTAAATCAAGAGAGTAATAAATTTGTCATGATGCCTGCCCACCTGCACATAGATGCAGCTTAGCTTGTCTTTACATAGACAAGACCCCTCCATAAGGAAAACTTAAAGACTGGTGGTTTCTCCTCTTGCTTTCTGTGGGTGACCTACTCTGTAATGGAGTAGCTTTTAATACACCCACTTTTTTCACTGTACTTTGTGACTCACCCTGAATTCCTTCCTGCAAGAATCTTCTTTTGGATTTCACAAATCCAGTAACAAATCTATTCCCAAAATCTACCATGATCTCAAATTTCTTTCTTAAGAATTATTTTTTTTTGGTGGGGGATTTGGTCAGAAACTTGTAATTTCTGTGGCATTTATGTGTTCTTTTAGCCAGTTTCAAGAGCTCCCAGATTCTCAAAGTAGCAAGGAAACAGGAAGCTTGCATTTAACCACATCTATGGATTGCATTCAATTTAAAAAAATTATACTTTAAGTTCTGGGGTTCATGTACAGAACGTGCAGGTTTGTTACGTAGGTATACATGTGCCACGGTGGTTTGCTGCATCCGTCACCCCGTCATCTACATTAGGTATTTCTCCTAATGCTATCCCTCCCCTGCTATCCCTCCCCTAGCCTCCCAACCCCTGACAGGCTGCAATGGCAACAAAAGCCAAAATAGACAAATGGGATGTAATTAAACGAAAGAGCTTCTGCACAGCAAAAGAAACTATCATTAGAGTGACTGGCAACCAATAGAATGGGAAAAAATTTTTTTGCAAATCTACCCATCTGACAAAGGGCTAACAACCAGAATGTACAAAGAACTTAAATAAATGTACAAGAAAAAAACAAGCAATACCATCAAAAAGTGGGTGAAGGATATGAACAGACACTTCTCAAAAGAAGACATATATGAGGCCAACAATCATATGAAAAAATGCTCATCATCACTGGTCATCAGAGATGCAAATCAAAACCACATTGAGATACCATCTCACGCCAGTTAGAATGGCAATCATTAAAAAATCAGGAGACAACAGATGCTGGAGAGGATGTGGAGAAATAGGAACGCTTTTACACTGTTGGTGGGAGTGTAAATTAGTTCAACCATTGTGTAAAACAGTGTGGCAATTCCTCAAGGATCTAGAACTAGAAATACCATTTGACCCAGCAATCCTGTTACTTGGTATATACCCAAAGAATTATAAATCATTTTATTATAAAGACACATGCACATGTATGTTTATTATGGAACTGTTCACAATAGCAAAGATTTGGAACCAACCCGAATGTCCATCAATGATAGACTGGATAAAGAAAATCTGGGCCGGGCACGGTGGCTCGAGCCTGTAATCCCAGCACTTTGGGAGGCCGAGGCGGGTGGATCACGAGGTTAAGAGATCGAGACCATCCTGGTCAACATTGTGAAACCCTGTCTCTACTAAAAATACAAAAAATTAGCTGGGCATGGTGGCGTGTGCCTGTAACCCCAGCTACTCAGGGGGCTGAGGCAGGAGAATTGCCTGAACCCAGGGGGCGGAGGTTGTGGTGAGCCGAGATCGAGCCATTGCACTCCAACCTGGGTAACAAGAGTGAAACTCCATCTCAAAAAAAAAAAAAAAAAAAAAAGAAAATCTGGCACATATACACCATGGAACAATTCAGCTGTAAAAAAGGACGAGTTAATGTCCTATACAGGGACATGGATAAAGCTGGAAACCATCGTTCTCATCAAATTGACACAAGAACAGCCAACCAAACACAGCATGTTCTCAATCATAAGTGGAGCTGATCAATGAGAACACATTGACACAGGAAGGGGAGCATTCAATTTTTAAAAGCACACAGGGTGTTAAAAGTTCTGTGGTGTCTTTAATTAATTCCTTATAGTCACACATCTGAAATGTAGTGTAGAGTGAAAAGAGCTCATTGTTCCTAAAATAGCTCAAAACTTGAGTGCACAAGGTGCTCTCATAGAAAATGAAATGCTCTATTTTTTGTCATCTTCATTCAGGTATAATTCGCATACAATAAAAAGGAAAAATTTTAAGTGTGTGCTGACGTGAGCATCTTCACTGTACATAAAAGCCATCCCAGGGTTTCTCCAGCCCTACTCACGCATCGTTCTATCACTATTGCTCGGTTCAGCCACAACTTCAAATAAGTGGATGCACACTGTGTGCATTTTTTTTTTCTGGCTTTCCTTGCTCAGTATGTCTTTGAGAGTCATCCATGTTGTGTGTTTGTTCTTTCTCATTGCTAAGTAGCTCTCAATTATATGAATATGCTGCAGGGTTTTTCATTCCTTTGCTTGTAGCTGAACCATTGAGTTGTTTTTGATTTGGGGTTATGTACAAGTCTTGCCATGTACAAGAAAACTATAAATAGTTTTATTTATTTTGTGTAAGTATCAATGTGTAGAATTGCTTGGCCATAATTTTAAATTACGAACAGCAGCATATGAAGTATGCAGTGGCTACGCATTTTTACTAAAAGTATTGTTAGCTTTTCATTGTCGATATTATATTTGTTATAAACTGGTATCTCATTCATTATGGTTTTAATTTGCAGTTTTCTGATTGCCAATCATATTGAACATCTTCTTATATATTTATTGACCATTCTGTTGTGAAGTAGTGCTTACTTAAGTCTTTTTGGCTCGTTTGTCTTATTAATTCTTATTGTAAAAACATTTGCATATGCTACATAATTACATTTGTATATTCTAGATAAATATATATTTTTCCTCCATGTCTGTGGTTTATAATTTTATTTCCTTAATGCTGTCTTTAGAAGGGCAGATGTTTTTATTTTTTATGATGCTTAATTTATTATTCCTAAAAACTGTATGTTTTATGCTTTTTGTGTTTAAGAAGTATTATAATTTTAGCTGTTACAATAAGGTCTCTCTAATCCACTTCAAATAAATTTCAGAGTGTGAGATAGAGGTTTCTTTCCTTTTTTCATACAAGTGTTGAGACACCATTTGTTGAAGAACTTATCTTTTTACATCGAAATATATTTGTGTCATTGTAAAAAAATAATTGACTGTATATGTGTGGGTCTATTTCTGACTTTTTTCCTATTCCACTTATACATATGTTTAAATTTATACCAACTCTGAAATACCTTGGTTATTGTTCCTTTATAATAAGTCTGGAAAGAATTTAGTGTAACTCTTTCAACTTTTATTTTTCAAATTATTTCAGCTTTTCTAGGTTATTTGATATCCACTTACATTTTACAATCAGCTTATTAGTTTCTGTGAAATATCTGTCAGGATATGGATTGAAAATGCATTTACTCCATAAATAAATTTGGTAAGAATTGACATCTTATTGATACCATTGCCATACTGTATTTTTTCTATTTGGACTTTTATTACTCTCAGCATTCTATTGTATTTTTCATCATAGATGTTATCCATAATTTTCTTGATTATATTTCTAGGTATTTTATGGCATTTATGTTATTTAAAATTACATTTTCTAGTTGTTTGGAATGTATTTAGAATTCTAATTTATTTTTTCAAAGGATTTGCTACCTAAATCCTTGCTAAATTTATTAATTAATTTTAGCAGATTAATTTGTTACTTAGGATTTTATAGAGGAACAATTATACAATCTATGAAAAGAGGCTATTTTAGTTCTTCATTTCAAATCTTTTTTCTTTTTCTTGCTTTTTTGCACTGACTAGGATTTCCAGTAAAGTGTTGGCTACAAGTGTGGAGAGCAGACATACTTTTCTTTTTTTCTTTTACTCTTAGAGGAATAGCATTTAGTCTTTCACATTAAGCATTTCATCAGCTATCGTTGTTGTTGTTTTTAACATGGCCTTAATCCGATTAAGACAGTTTCATAGTGTTTTTGAGAGTTTTTCATGGATAGATGCAGAATTTAGTCAAATGCACTTTTATCGTAACTCGATGACAAATATCACAGTATGATTATATGTGTTTGAAATTATAAATGTGTAAATCCTTACAGTATTCTATAAGTGAAGCATTATTCAAATTAATTTTTCATTTAAGTAGGTAAGTTAGTGTGTTTTTATAGTAGATTCAAAAGCCTATGCAGTTTTGACCATGCCCTCATGTCCTGGGTATTAGAATGTCTAGTGCATTAGTATGTTAGTGTATTGGTATCATTGTTGCTAATCCAGCCTGCCCTTCCTTATTTTACGGTATCATTGCTGTTCTGTTTTCCCCGAGTGCTAGTGCTACTTAGCATGTTGAATATTGACAAGAAAATGACACAAAGCAACTTGCCAGTCATAACTTTGCACTTAGTTCCATATATACTTGGAGTTAGCCAACGGCATTTCAGCTAACACATATTTTATAGGATGCCTTCAATCATAAACTACTGCTTTTATTTTTTGTTCCTCTTGCTATGTTATAGATATGGCTGATGACATTTTTCTCCTTGTGGTGGATAAAGAAAAAGCACAAGAAAAACCATTTCCAGGCTGTGATCTCACAGTGGCTTGTGGGGCAAGCATATAAATAAGGTACTGTGGATAATTTGCATGCTGGTTTAGTACTTTTTAAATCTTCCTTTTAAAATGCATTTTAGAAGGAATATATCAAGCATACATCAAATTTATGTAAGTGCTGTTGGTGGAAATCTTACATATTTCCCCCTTTCAAATTGAAATTTTGAAACATTCAAACATGGTATTTATGTCATAAAATGAAAGGTCTCCTTAATTCTATCTAAACATGTATTTCTCAGATTTTATATATTTATATAAAAATCATGTTTCTCTTAACATTTTGTTGGTGTTCTCTCTTGTCATTACTTATATAAAAAGATCTAATTTAGTATTTGCCAATGTTTTATTTACAAATGTGTTTCATTGAAGAAGTAAATGGTTTAAATATTTTTATGATTTTATTTGGTCCGAACAGTTCTAGACCACCATTTACCCAAATAGATTTGCTTTTTTAAACTCAAAATGCCAAAAAATTGTATTCGTAATATCAACATTTGGGATGTTTAGTGAAAGTTACTATTATGTTGATATTGGTATAAATTGCAAATTTTCCGGTAGTCACTTTTAAAACCAGGATTTGTTCAAACAACAAGTAGTAAATTTATTTGAGATTATTATTTATACACATAAAAGATCTCTATTTCTTTTATGTGTATAAATAATAATACCTGAGGTATCTATTCTTAATGAAGATGAGAGTCAATAACTCAGAAATAGCCAAATAATATTTGGAGGGAAGTGACCTGCTAGTGGGACCTCACACAGTGTTAATTTTGGTTATATACTAAAACAGCAATGATAGCTAACATTTCATGAGTAATTACTACCCACAAGGCACCATAAATTATGCCTTATATATATTATCTCATTTAATCCTCACAACTAATTTATGAGGTAAATAATACTATTACCATTTTGAAAGCAGATAAAACTGAGGCTTTACAGATATTGCAGATATTGTCCACTGTCATTCCACCAGGAAGTATCAGGAGGGAGTCTCTAACTCCATAACCTGTGGTCTTAGCTACTGCTCTACACAGTTAATGGTAAACAGAGGGTTTGGGTTACAAGACTGGTACCTGCATGGATCCTAGAGGCTCTAAATAAATATATTTGCATGAATAAAACTAACAACACAACAGCCTATACTTGTGATTGTGATATTTTTCATCAAATCAGGATATGAGGTCTGACAGGTATGAGTAGCTAAGGAAACAGGCTGGACAGGATCTCTGATACTCTGGCCATCTTACACACTTTGGGAATAATGATTGTTGTAACTACAGGTTATATGTGCTGAATTACAATGAACCAGTCACAACATTGCCTTTTCCAAGTCATTCATGAAAGATGTGATGTTAGGTCGATTGCGCATATTCCTTCAGGCCAATCCTAGAATATTGTCCTTATGAAATTCCAATGTTGTGTTTAAGAATACAGTATAGAAAAAGAGAGAGCTACCGATAAAGTGATGAAGGAGAACACACTTTCCTGGTGTTATCTGGTCGTTAAGCTAAACAAGATGGAGGCAATTGCATTTTAAAGTTATAACTGTTAGACATACACTTTTTGAAATGTAAGCAAAGGCCATATAAATGTAATTACTTTCTGTTTACTTCTTATTTCTAACTGTAATAAGCAGTTACTTCTCCAATTAATATTTTTGAAATCCATTTCGATAAGAAACAAGGAAAAAAGTAGCACAGATTAATTTTTTAGCCATCCTTAACCCCTGTCACATTTTGAAATGTCTTTCCTGTTCTAAAATGTGGCACGTATGCACTTGGAAATATAAATTGAAGCTTGACTTCATGGATATGGTCCATATTAAAAAAAATAAAGTCAGAAAAGGCATTTTTTGAGCTGTATTATTAACTTATTGTTAAGTATAGGGTATAGACAAATGGCTGCTAATGTAATAGGACTTCAGCTTGGTCTGAAAAGAATGATCAGTGTCTGAATGTTGGCTTTTCGCACAGGACAGATGGATGCACTGACCTTCCAGGGGCTGTTTATTTTGGGATGGAGAAGCAAAATAAAAGAGAGAATAAGGGTGCATAACTGTTCATCAACATCAGAGCTGGAAGTGTTTGATACTTCTTGGTCGTTTTCCAGACCCATTTTCATTACCTATTGGCTTTGTGCGAATGTCTGAATGATGCCACATGAGATGCTCAGAATTTTGGACTGAGAAGCCTGCTGATCAGTGAGATACATCCAGTGATCACTGGATTTTTCTAAATAATTTCTGTTGTTCACTCTTCATTTCCCTACCTGGCGATCTCAGCAACCAGCAACTCAAATAGGAAGGAGATGTTATTCCCATAATACCTTTGTTTCTTCTCTGGAAAGATTGTCTTGAATATCCTTACCTGCACATAATTAGATCATATGACCCACTTAGCCACCTTTAAGGCCAAACATTCCCTCAAAGGAAGGGCCTGGGAAACATGCTTTCCAGCTACTTCTAACTAGGGTAGAAGACACACTAGCAGCTTGATTTCACGTCAAGTGATGTGGGTGGCTTTCTTCTAAAGCTTGATTTCACTGTGTGCCAGAATGCCTGTGTGGAAGTCTAGTCTCAGAAGCTAAGCTATCATCAATTTGTACTTCGGGAACTTCCAGGTGTGATGAGATTCTAACACCAGGAGCAATGAACCATGTGGTAGGGCTGGAGAGGGAGAATACTGTCATTCGCAGAGTGAGCACACAACATTACCTTGGGTAATGTCTTCAGTCTCAGGAGCTTGCTTCCTCTTGGGTTTTCTATAGTGTGTGCTGTTATAAAAATAACTGCACATGACCTAAAAATGTGTTTAGGGAGGACTGCTGCTCTCTCCACTGACCCCAGGATATGTTGTTGGATAGGTGATCCCTAGTAAATCCTACTTTGGAAGAATATTAGAACGTATGTCATGGATACCTAAAGACAGTGATGCTTCCACAACATTATGTGAATGTGTTTTTCATGGATAGGAAGGAGAATAGGGAAAGAACAAAGGACGGGAGGTCAGAGGCCCTGAATAGAGGCTGAACTTTCAATTACTGAGGTTGAAATCCTGAATTCATAATTTACTTAAGAACAACTAAGAGTTAAGTAAGAAAGCTATTCTTTTATTAGCAAGGTTCTTTACTGCTATCAAAATATATAGATGCATCTAAGAAACTTGAGATTCAAGAGAAATAAGGTCGTCACGTTTTTGCAGATCTGAGTTGAAGCTCTAAATTTTGCTCTCCATTAAATATTGCTTTTGACTGAACCTGTTCATGTGTAGGTTAAGTATTATATACTTGTGTGTGTGTGTTTATATTGTCCTTTTTCAATTTCTGAAAATATTTCATTATGGCTTTCTAACAATCCTCCGATATTTATTCTGAGCCTATTATGTACAGTAAGATACAATCATTGACTTTAAGAAACTTACGGTTCAGTTGAGGAGTCAGAACTTAGGTGTATATAGTCATACTACAATGGAATATAAATGCTAAATATATGACACAGACAAATGCTAGAGTGTTTTAGTTGAGAGTTAACTGCAAATTGCTTGGGCTATCTAGAGTAAAAAAATCTTGGAGCTTATGGGATGCATAGTATACGATAAGCTGTCAATAATAATCATTGTTAATGGTTAAAAAAAATGTGTGTGAATGTGTGTAATTTGGCTCCATAGACTTGTATTGAGAGAAGGAGATGTGAATGGATGGAAACATTAGAATGACGACTCATATAGTTGTTGCAGCAATTAAGAGATTAGAAGGAATGTTTCATTGTTATAATGGAAAGGGGCTAGAGAATTAAAGAGCTCTGCTTACTATCCTGATGGATCGTATGCATGCAGCAGAAAAGGAAAAAAGAAGTACTGCTGACGACCTAGGGTCTTTTTAGCCAGAGGTCTCTATGGACACATTATCAATAGTAATGGCAACCATAGTGTATTACATGACAATGTGCTTAGCCAGAGCTCAGGTGTTGAAGATACAGACTTAGGCGAGCCCCTTGTTGAGGTACTTGAGGTATCCTGGTTTCAGTCAGATCAGGTCCACTCATTTAATACTGGCCTGAGTCCCAAGGCCAAGATACAAGGACTGAGACTGGTCAGTGATTTGAAGCGGTGCCTGATTCATGCAAGAAGCTAGAAATGTCAGCTGCTGCTTGAGGTAAACATTTGTTTTCCAGGGTAAATGTGACAGCTTCTGCTTTTCATAATAGTGTCACTCAAGCATGTGTCTGAAGGACAGCAAGACATCATGGAAATAGCTTTCATTCCTAATTCATATTTGTGTTTAACTATAGAACCATTTAATCCACCATCTCATTGTGATCATCAAAACAGAGAAGCTGCAAAAGATTTCCTTCATTATAAAAATAAAACCAAGTCCTGCTCTCTGCTTCAGATCCCTTTGAATGCTAATGCATAGCAGCCAGGATTAAATTAATCTCAGCTGTCTCAGTCACGCTTGGCTAATGAATCATAAAATAGCTTCATCTTCGTATGACAAGTTGCCCTTGATGGCAAATTAAAATCTTAATAAGGGTTTTTAAAATACACATGCATATATACATGCACAATCTCTTTCATTAGAGCTCAATGTCAAAATACGAATTCTTTTGCTTTGCATTTCAGATATCGTAAACTTTTGAGAACATCCTCTAGATCTTTTATCTGGTGGCTTAAAATTCTGTATACACAATGCCTTTAACTTAACTTTCAAAATAATTGTTTTGGAAATCTTGCCAGAGTTGTTGGACAATGGTTTGTTTTTAAAAATTATTTATATGTCATTTATTAACTGTTTATTTAAATAATGCAAATATTAATGGTCTAATTTTCTACCTCCCATGCTTCCTCAATAATGGTGGCTTCTTTGGTGTCATGATGTGACAGAGATGTCAGAGCCCAATTACAGAGGCAGATTCCTGCAGTGCTATGGAGGGGAAGATTCTGGAAAAGGAGATGAAACAAATAACAACAGCAGTAGAAGCAAATTAAACCTTAGCATGAATTTTATACAGCACATCCTGGTAAAAATATTGTTTGGAATAACAGTCGCTGTATGGAACAGTGCTGCTCAAACTTTAACATGCGTGCACATCACCCGGAAATCTTGCTGAGTGTAGATTCTTACTCAGTAGCTCTCAGGTGGACACAAGAGTCTGCATTTCTAACCAGCTACTTGTGATGCTGGTGTGGCTGATCCATGGGAAACACTGACAAGCAAGGTACAGCATAATGTACATATAAACAGAATATTTTATTTTGTTTGAAGATGCAAATCCAATTTTAGAAAAAGATGTATCTAGGCAGGTAGTTATACTTTTTCTAAATATGGTGAATTAGCTGGCTAACTTCAAATACATTTGTCTACCTACCTTTGAATTCACTTTCTTGGAATTCTCAACATTGGCTTAATATCATAGAGATTTGACTCAGAAGGAATTTCTAATGAGATATATTAGTTTAGATTTTTTAAAAAAGAAAAACAACAAAAAAGAACACATGGCAAAATATAAATTAAATAGAAAAGCATAATTTAAAAATTACAGTTTGATTTGTTGGCTGGAAAAGGGTATGGTGTTTTATATTTCTAAAAGAGGATTTGAAACAAGATTTAGAATATTACAACTAATTCTAACCACTTACCAATAATCAATAATTATTACTTAAAGTACCCAATCTGATGCTCACTGGAACAGGCGTGTATTCAACTGTAATACTAACATTTATGCCAGGTCAAAACTCCATTCCAAATGCCAAGACATTTAAAAAACTAAATTCTTAGATGTTATCTCAGGACTTTTTTTTCTTTTTCCAAAGAGAGAACAATATTATTGGTGCACTGACCTTTCTCCCAGATTCTAAACTCAAATGATTGTTTAAAAAGCAGAACTCTTACAGTCAAGCTGGGTATTTATTATTTGAATGTTTCATAGCAAATCCCTTTAATAGGTTATTAGAATATAAATGTTTGCTGCGTATCAATTCTATTATCCTTATTTATAGAATGCAGAACAGAGGTACACTGAGATATCCAAGACTTTGCGGCCAGTTCAAGAAAAGCCAAGTATAAGGAACAGGAGTCTGTCAGTGGCTTATTTTACAGATGAGTCATGTAAAACCATGTGGGAAAGACCAGAGGAAGATTTACCAGTTGTTAAATTTCAATTCATCTGAGTTATTGGAATTTAATTTTAGAAATACATACTTGGATTATGATTTTTTTCCTAATGTGACAACACTATGAGATAGGACTCAAACAAAAGATTCCTAACAACATGAATATGCTACTCTATCGTTCAAAAACTAGGAATCAGGGACTTTTAATGTCACACACCTGTTTTTATTGCAAAGTATTTTCATATATTAGGTGCCAAATGACTAACAGCTAAAACAAAATGAATTTTTACACATTTAAAAATTATAGGCATTAGGTTTTTAAAACGAACCTTTTTATTTTAGAGTGACTTTAGCTTTATAGAAAAATTGTGACAGAGGGTTTTCACACATCCCCCACTGTCTCCTCCTTCTGACATTAATATCTGGTCTTACTATGGCACATGTGTCACAATTAACAGTATCAACATATTGTTCCCTAAAGCCCCTAATTTATTTAGATTTCCTTGGTTGGTTTTTACCTATTTATTTCTTTTCTGTTCTGGGACCCCGTCTCACCCAGGACACCATGTTAATTACAGTCATCATGTCTTTGGGGTCCTTCTGGTTGGGACAGTGTCTCAGACTTTGTCTCTAAGACCTTGATGGTTTTGAGGAATACTGGTAAGATGTTCTGCAAAATCTGCCTAAACTTGAATTTGTCTGTTGTTTTCTTTTTTCTCAATTAGACTGAGGCTGTGGTTGCTGGGAGTCAGAATGGAGAGGTAAAACACCATTTCCGTCACATCAGTACTGGCTATTTGCTGTTGGTTTTAACATGTCACTGTTGATGTTAGCCTTGAACACCTGGTAAGGTTAGGTTTTTCACGGGTTTCCATGACAAAATGTCCCCTTTTGTCCACGTTTCCACTCTGTATTCTTAGAAAGGAAAGTCACTATGTAGTCACTGCCACTCTTAAGAAGTAGGGAGTCCTGTTCCAACTTTCTGATGGCAGAATATCTACAATAATTATTAGAAATTATTTTGCATGAGATGTTTGCCTATTCTGCTTGTTAGTTGTTAATATTTCCCTGTTCATTCATTCAGCTATTTATTTATATCAGTGTGGACTCATACATATTTATTTTATATTTTGGATTATGATCTAATCCTATGTGCTTTATTTACGTTGCTTATTTCAGTTATCCCATCTCTGACCATTGGGAGCCCTTTCAGTTCTCTGCTGTGTTCTTCTGACATACACACATCATTGTGGGGCTGTTGTTCTTTTGTTTGTTTTTAAACTTTCTGACCTTCTGGCACTACAGTGATTCTAGGGCTTATCTTGTAAATTACCTGGACAAGTCCTGGACTCAACCACTTCTTCAGTAAGCCCTGGTTCCTTCTACTGGAAGATGGTATTAGAAAGCAAGATCTAGGTGCTAGGTATGCATGCTGCTATTGGTGAGTCGTTGCTTCTAGACCCTCTCAGTTGGCAGAGCACAGAAATGCATGTATGTACACTATCCCATGTAGGTATGCATGCCTATAAATATAATATTTTAATATATAAACGTGTTTACAAAAACTGAATTAGTAACATTAAGCTGTGTATGAGTTCATACTGATGCCTCCACCTCAAATCCTAAGGATCATTGTAGCTGCCTTCTCTTCACTATCTGTAACTTCCCACTCCTGAAACAAACACCTGGGTGGTAGCAGCTACCATCTATATACTTAACTGCTCAATTTAAGTATACATGCATAGTGGTTTCCCTAGTGGGAATCAACTTTATCAGCCAGACTGCAGGATGAAGGTATAGTTTCTTGTGATTTAGTCTTACAGACAACTCTCATTTCAAAAAATACTTAGATCAGTACCTCTTTCCTTCATGCCCTTCATTTGGTTGTTTTATACATTTTTAATATAGTTAAGTTAGACTTTTTAGTCACATGTATTCCATGCTGGGCTCCCCTGACCTCCTAACTTATTTTAAGCTTGCATGCAGTAAGGTTTACTCTTTGAGTTATAAATTTCTGTGAGTTTTGTACTTATCATTACAGTACCATAAAGTTTCACTGCCCTGAAAATTCCCATGTACTTTACCCTTTTTTTCTACCTCTCCCCCCTTTCTGACCACATCTTATTGTTTTACAATCTCTATAGTTTTGCCTTTTCCAGAATGTCATAGAAATGGAATGATACACTATGCAGTCTTTTCAGACTAGCACGTTTCACTTGGCAGGAAGCACTGAAGATTCACCCATGTCTGTGTAAGGCTCCGTGACTCATTCCTCTTTATTTTTGAGAAGTATTCCACGGTGCACCACAGTCTGAGTATCTATTCAAGTACCGAAGGGATGTATTGGTTAATTTCTGTTTTGGGAAATTATGAATAAAGCTGCCATACATACTTGCTTGCAGGGTTTAGTGTAAACATACTTTTCAAATCAGTTGTGTAAATACTTAGGGGCATGACTGCTGGGTCATATGGAAGACATGAGTGGAAACTGCTCAGATGTCTTCCAGGGTCTGCTGCATTTTGTAGTCACTAGCAATGAATGAGAGTTCGGCTGGCTTTGCTTTCTTGCCAGGTATTGCTGTTTTGGGGGGTTTAAGAATAACAATAGATGTGTCGTGAGTTTCATAACTAGTTTAATTTATATTTCCACAATGACATATAATATTGAGCATCTTTGTCTTTTCGTGTGATACTTTTACTCTTGATGAGGTGGTCATTCAAATTTGCCCATTTCTTAATTGAGGCACTTGTTTTCTTACTGTTGAATTTTAAGAGTTTTGTATTTGTTAGAGTCCAGCTTTTTTATCACACATGTGTTTTGCAAATAGTTAATCACTTTCTTGGGTTTCCATTTTTATTCAGTTAAATAAATGTCTTTTGCAGAGCAGACATTTTAAATTTTAACAATGCCTAACCTCGAATCTTTTTTTGTGTGTGAATGGATCATGCTTTTGGAGTTGTATTTAGAAACTTATATCAAATTGAAGGTCAGGTAGACTTTCTGCATTTTCTTTTAGAAGTTTTGTACCTTACTATTTTATATTTGACGTTTATGCATCATTTTGAGTTAAATTAAAAAAAAATTTTATTTCCATAGGTTATTAGAAGACAGGTGGCATTTGATCACACAAATGTTTTAGCAGTGATTTGTGAGATTTGGGCGTATCCATCACCTAAGAAGTATACGCTGCACCTGATTTGTATCTTTTTTTTTTTTTTTGAGACGGAGTTTCGCTCTTGTTACCCAGGCTGGAGTGCAATGGCGCAATCTCGGCTCACTGCAACCTCTGCCTCCTGGGTTCAGGCATTTCTCCTGCCTCAGCCTCCTGAGTAGCTGGGATTGGGGCACGCGCCACCATGCCCAGCTAATTTTTTGTATTTTTAGTAGAGACGGGGTTTCACCATGTTGACCAGGATGGTCTAGATTTCTTGACCTCGTGATCCACCCGCCTCGGCCTCCCAAAGTGCTGGGATTACAGGCTTGAACCACCCCGTGCGGCCGATTTGTATCTTTTATCCCTTACTTCCTTCCCACTCTTTTCCCCTGAGCCCTCAAAGTCCACTGTGTCATTTTTATGCCTTTGCATCTCATTTTGAGTTAACTTTTGTGAAAAGTGTACAGTCTGCGTCCAGGTTCATTTTTTTGGCAATAGGTATGCAACTGTTCTGACACAATTTGTTTAAAAAAACTGCCCTTTCCCCATTGAATTGCATTTAGGACAATATAAAAACTTAAGTGACTATGTTTGGATCTATTTATTGGCTTCATATTCTGTTGATTGATTAATGTGTTTTGTTTTTGAAACCACGCTCTCTTGATTAATATAAACTTTATAGTGAGTCTGGAAATTGGATGATGTGAGCCCTCTAACTTTGGTCTTCTTCATTAGGGGACAATTCTAGATCTTTTGCATTTCTTTGTACTTTTGAATCAGGTTGGTGATATCTAAAAAATAGCTTGCTGGGATTTTGAACATGGAATATATCTTCATTTATTTAAATCTCATTTGATTTCTTTCATCAGTTTTGTAGTTTTTCACATGAAGGTACTTAGATATTTTGTTGGATTTGTTCTAACAAAGTAGTTCATTCTTTTGGTGCTATGGTAAATTGTATTCTTTTCTAAATTTTACATTCCAACTGTTTACTCCTAGTTTACAAAATAATTATATATATTAATATTGTTCCCTGTGACCTTGATATACTCATTTGTTACTTATAATTTTTTTTTTAAATCTACACATAAAAAACAATGAGTTTGTGTCCTTTGTAGGGACATGGATGAATCTGGAAACCATCATTCTCAGCAAACTGACACAAGAACTGAAAATCAAACACCACATGTTCTCACTCATAGGCAGGTGTTGAACAATGAGAACACATGGACACAGGGAGGGGAGCATCACACACTGGGGTCTGTTGTGGGGGATAGGCTAGGGACAGTGGGGGGTGGGGAGGTTGGGGAGGGAAAACATGGGGAGAAAAGCCAGATATAGGTGACGGGGGGATGGAGGCAGCAAACCACCTTGCCATGTATGTACCTATGCAACAACCCTGCATGATCTGCACATGTACCCCAGAACCTAAAGTACAGTTAAAAAAATCTACACAGTCATTCGTATGACAGTTTTATGTCTTCCTTTCCCATTTGTATATTTTCAATTACCCTTTTCTTGTTTCATTGTGCTAGTTAGCATTTCTGGCACAATGTCAAGTAGAATTATGTGGGGGGACATCCTTGCCATTTCTAATCTTAAGGGAAAATTATTAAGTTTCTCATTATTAGGTAGGAGATTAACTGTAGGTTTCTAGTAGAAGTCTTTTTATCAAGTTGAAAAGTTTCCCCTCTGTTCCTAGTTTACTGAAAATTTTTATTTTGAAAAGTTGTGAGGTTAGTGAGATGTTTTTTCTGCATCTATTGACACGAGCATATGATTTTTCTTCTTAGCCTGTTGTCATGGTGGATGACATGGATTGAATTTTGAGTGTTGAATCATACTTTTGTATCCTTTACTTCAGGAATGAAATGATCCCACTTGGTTGTAGTGTATTTTTAAAAATACATTGTTGGCTTTGTCTCATTAATATTCTGTTGAGATGCAATTATAAGAATGTTGGAGTCTGGATTACTCTTTTGCAATGTTTTTAATGGTGTTAAGGTAATTCTGGCCTCATAAAATGTTCTGGGAAGATTCCCTCTGCTTCCATTTTCTGCGATGAAGTTTATAAAGTTTAACCTAATTCTCCTGGTTTTCATGCCTAAGTATCACCCACTACTGTGCCTTACATGTCCCAGTGTAAGCGCTCTCTGAATCAATTTCTTTCTGGGTTGGGGAGATATGGTTACTAGTTTCAGATTCATGACTATAAATATACAGTTTGATAAAATAAATAAGACCTACTGTCTGCTAGATTAGTAGGGTGACTGTAGTTTACAATAATTGTTGTATATTTCAAAATATCCAGAAAAGAATAATTTCAATATTTCTAGCATAGAGAAAAGACAAATATTTAAGGTGATAGACATCCTAATTGCACTGGTTTTATCTTTATTGTTTACATGAATGCAGTAAATTATCACATGTATCCTGAAAGTGTGTACATTATGAATCAATAAGAAAACATTTAAAAATGGTAGAAGGAACCGTGGATGTCTGATCACTGTTTATTCCAGCTGTCTATTGGCCCTCCTAGTTTTGAGCCCTGTCTGTTCACTCTACATGCAAAACTCAGAACTTCTCGTTGTTTATCTTTCCCTGTTCTTTAGTGAAAAATCCTCTTAGGATTCAGCTTCCTTTGTTCTGCCGTCAGTTTCCTCTGTCTCCCATTTAAATATTTGTTAATGTCTCTCATCCACTGCAGCCTCTCCATTCAGTCACCTGCCTGTGATTTTAGTGGGATTTGTGGAAGGAGCAGACATAGGTGAGTGTGTGTCTAATCTACATTTACCTAGAGTTCCTGTAATTTATTTGCTTAGAAATGTTATGAAGCTCTTACAAAATCATATGACATCCATATTGCATTATTTAATAGAGCAGAACCTTACATTTTATGAGTTTATCGTTCATGTAAAAATAATAGAAACCTGAAGGAGACTTGAAAGGCTTGAGGCTGAAAAGCATCTAATTTATGGAATTTGAGAAATGTAGGATCCCTAAGGTAGAGTTGGGTGTTCTTCTTTGTGGCGGATCTTCTCCTTACTCTGGAATAAGATGATTTGATGAGTATAGCTGCATGCACATGGTATAGTTTCAGTATAAACTCATGCAGGATTGAGGTTAGAGCTTAGTCATTATTCTTGATACAAAGGATTAACCCAAATGTAGTTTCTTCATTTGGAGCTACTGTACCTTTATTTAGAAATGGAAATTGGGTATAGAAACAAGGCAGTATCTTTGTACAATAGAGCATTTTACCCCTAATTTTAGACTTGAATCATTCAATGAAGAAACATGAAGCATGTGCTCAAGAATGTGGAGGCCACACTACTGTTAGAAGCATGGTCCCCGCTCAGTACTCTGTGAAGAAAATCCCATGACAAAGGATTGGCTTGACTAACACTTCCAACTAATGATTAGCTCTTCTTTGCAAGGTTATTTAAGAGTGGATAAATATGACTTTGGGGAAGGTGGAATATTTCATTTGTATTTTTTGGTGAACAAACCATTTTTGAGTTTCTACTTTCTTCTTAAGTAAATAGCTATCTTTATTGTGGATTAACATGGACCTGGAAAGAAGGCAGGACCCGGATTTCTACCATTGTTTTGAGAATGGATATTGGCAGGTTTTCTCAAGCCACCTCTCCTCCAACCCTCCTTGACACCCTTTGTCCTGAAATCTAGCTCTGCAGACATAGTTATGGTGGCGGAGTGGTACATATTCTCAGAGGATAGGAAGTTTACAGAGAAGAGGGGAATGAAACCCACATCCAGAGACAGAATTACCTGAAACTTTAACATCCAGGGACTCTTATTAGATAAATTCCTCCAAAATCTTGGGAGAGGCTTCCTCCATGGCATTATGTTTTATAAGTTATGTTTTATGAATGGCTGCTTTTTATAGAAATGTACTTAATGAAGAAGAGAAAATCTGATTCAAAACCTGAAGAATGGATGAGTCACATGCCTATTTCCTACTCTGTCCAGTGCTCCTTTCTTCACTGGAAATTTCTTAGCCAAAAGCATCATTTGGAAGAAGCAAAGACAATCCTATCTAAATGGATGTGTGCAGAGAGGACATTCTATTTACGAAGAATTTATTTCCTGCTTCCTGTAGATGGAGCTAAACCCTTAAGCATATGTTTACATGTGTTGGAATTCCTGGGAAGGTCTTTGAAAGACAGTAATAATGCTGCTGCTGAAGGCTTTTGATTCCTTTGACAATAAGTGGGGCCACAATGTGCACAATTTGGTGCCAAAGAAAGTTTGTCGGCAGAATTCTGTACCTGCCTTCTAGTCTCCGCAGAGAGCAGAATTCTGTACCTGCCCTCTAGTCTCTGCAGACAGCAGAATTCTGTACCTGCCTTCTAGTCTCCGCAGAGAGCAGAATTCTGTACCTGCCCTCTAGTCTCTGCAGACAGCAGAATTCTGTACCTGCCTTCTAGTCTCCGCAGAGAGCAGAGAATTTGTTGTTGAATAGAAATGGCCAACAGTGTTACTATTGCTGTATTTTGCATTTTATCTAAGGTCGTATTCAACTTATTTTTTTCCCATAAAAAATTAAACTGTTAAACGGCCTATTATCCATTGTGCTTTTTACACGGGTGTTTCCTGGACTTGTCTGTTGCTCAGTGCGATTGAATGACCATGTATGACAAATAGTAATGAGCTCATAGTATTTCCCTTAGTCAGTTAATAAACACTGCATGTCTTTGCAAGAAGAGACGCACTTTATTACTTCCCCATATGGTTTCAAAGGGATGTGAGAGCACAATGAGTCAGGCCAACAGGAAGCTTAAAAAAAGAAACAGAAAAAGAAAAGTTTTTAAAGAATTCTATTGTGTTCCTACCACGTTGCTCATAGCACTATATTTGTTTATTAATTCTCAAAATGGGCAAAGAAATTTTATACTTTAATAAGAAAAGAAAAAGACAAATAATATTTCAGGGAGTTTAAATGTCAATATTTATATGGAAAACAATTTTATTAAGTGAATTCACCCATGTCTTAAGTGCTTCTTGGTATATCCAAGAGAGCATTAAATGCATGTTACTTCTTAAAAAAAAAAATGACCCTTAAAAAGTTTTAAAGATATTTTTCTATTTTTTTTTCCATTCAGCTTCCATTTTTGTAACTAGTACACTAATTCACAGGCAAAGTAAAAACAGATTATAACACAAAATATTATTTTGAGCTATTTTGATTGTTTTTGAACTTCATAATTATTTGAAGTCAAGAAGCAAGAAATGCTGGAATCAAAGTTAATTTCAGGCTCTATATTTTTAAGCTGTATATTAAAATCTCTCTCACCCTATGTATACTTTAATTTTTTAAAATTCTGACATTTTCAAAAATCAAGTATAAATTTTATCTGGATTAATACATAAATTTGTACATTGAGTTAATTTAGTCATACATGAGCTTTACATTTATATTCCAAGTAATTTTCAGAAACATTGGAGTACTCAGTTTTGTAGGCTGGTTAGCATTTTGTGTATCATTTACTATTAGTTTTTAGAGTTAGAGGATTAATGAAAAGAAATATTGGTACTAAATTGGCAAGTTCTGAAATCTGTGGTTTCCAAGTCAACATTCAGGATTATTCTTTTAAAAAAATAGTTAAATTTTCTCAGTGTTACATTTACTATATTACAAATAGTGCCTTGTTTTGATTTGTTAGGAAGACATTAATGGCATATTCTTTTTTATGCAGTTTTCTTAAGACTCCATTAAAACAAATGGCTTTCCGGTCTGTGTTCCCTTCCAGGTCAGCTAACAATTTTATATTGATTTGCAAAAGAGACTCCATTATAAAAACCTTCTGTAATTATCTAAATTCCATGTGTTTAGGAAGCTTTTGAAGCATCCAGGAATAAGCCAATTTCCTTAATGGTGAGAAAGAATTGTATGGTGGATAGAATAAATGCTTGTCTACTTACTTAGGCTTGTGTATAAGTCTGTAAGTATATGATTTGCCAATTTAAAAAAATAGTAAAAATTCTAATCTTCATTGGTAATGTTTTCTACATAAAAAAGCAAACCATTAGCAATTATAGTTCTATTTCTTAGTAATAATACTGCCAATCAGCTATCTTGAAGATGGAACAGGAAAACCAGAACTTATATTCAATGTGATAAGGAAACCTGAATTCATTTTATATACTCTAAAGTTATTAATAAGTAACCATAAGAATAGATTAAATAGATTTGTAAAGATCATTGAAAAAGTCCCTAACTTTGCCTACATACCTATAGCACATTTACACTTTAATATTTTAATATCAATATGCCTTCTTATGAGTTGTGTGTTTGCAAACTGACCATGTTTTTAAATTTGTTATTTCAAATTCCCCTTTGTTTAGGACTCTTGAAAGCACACAGGACTAACTGAGTTAGGACAATGGGCTTCCACTGTCCCCGTGGCTGTTGCCTTATTTAATAAGGCCTGGCTTGTGCAGTCACCAGTTGGATTGGATTATGTTCTTCCTGACATTTCCATTCACTCTGTTGCCCAGCCCTGATATGTTAAGCAAGATGAGATATCCTGGGGCCAGGATGATTTTCCTTTTAAAGCATTCTCATCAGATTTAAATATTTACTGCTTTCCCCCATGTCAAAGTCAATTAAATATTTTCTCATAGGATTTATGAGAGCCAAAATGCAATCTGGAAAGGAACACATCCAAACCCACTGACTCAATTGTAGACTGAGAAATGAAAATGTGGATTTCACTGGAGTGTTCTGGCATGGCAGTTTAGTTAACTTTAGGAAGCCTGGAATGTGGCCCTAGGAAGGAAAATCCTTGAGCATTGAGGGGCCCCCTTAATGAATTTCTCCATTTCTCTATGATCTTTCCTTTAGTTCCATAGCCCCCACCTAAGTAGAGCGTGAGGTCGGTGGGAATAAGGAAAGACATAAAGCAAACGATGCTGTCAGCTGTCCAAATTGTATAACCTTATTCATGCTGATAACGTACTGCAGGGACATTCAAAAATGAGTCTGCATTTCCTGAGCATATCCTACCTCACCTTTGCTGTGAATAAATCACAGACTGTCCTAGATTCCAGAACTCCCAGCCAGCGAAGCTGGCATTCCAAGAGAATCCCCTGATTCTTTTTGGCAAAACTCAGTCAAGAACATATTGTCGGTTCTTCATGGGCTCAACTAACTGTGGATTCCATTCACAATCACTTTGCTTTGCGTGTCGTGTACACTTATGACTGTTGTGTTTATCAGCAGTTCCAGAGTGCAGCTGCGAGGTTGCTTCCAAATATTACAATATGGTTACACAATGTTTGTAGAATTTGGAATCCATTATTCTCATATTCAAGGACAGGTTTCAGATTTCAGCACTGAAAGATGTCTTCCCAGCTCTTTCATTGCTTTCAGGGCACTCAGCTCACATGGCCAGAGACAAGAACTGTGCAGCCTCCACAGCCACCTAAACCATACACTTTCTAGAGGACTCTATGAAAGCCTGTTTCATGTGCAGCAGGATGGAAGAATACAGATAACTTTTTCAATACTAGAACCATAAAAAGTCACTGAATCTATATTACCTTTTTGTTTATCCTAAAAGAGACAAATATTCACCCTATCTAGAAACCGAGAACATCTTCAAATGCACCTCTGTGTTGTTGAAAAAGGCATGATTTGGGGAACTTTAAAGATGTTGAAAAATGAAGAATTCTTTTATTTATTCCTTTGATAATTCTACTAGAAGTGCATTTTTTAACAAGAAGACAGTTTCTTTGTTCTTTGTTCATTAACATGGTTTTATTCATCATAACTTTGAATCAAATTATCCCTTTCACAAAACTGCTCACGTTGTTTCCTGTTCCTTGGCACGATGAAGCAATGCATATGTATGATGCGTCACCAAGTGTCATTTTAGGAAAGACCCTGTTAGTGTGCCTATGGAGAGAAGCGGAGGTAGAGTATCGTAGCCATGGAAGCCACTTTACTTTGCAGCCTTTAGCTTCCTGGAGGGAATCTGGCGATGGGAAAGGAATTCCATTTTGCATACTATATTGTTAGTGTGCAAATGCTTCACTTATTTATATCATTCAGTTCAATCTGGACATCTTATTTTAAAAATGTGTATCTCAGTCCCTCTTTGAAGAAACCTATAACAAAAATATATGAATCAGAGCTCACAATTTTACATTATTTATAGATCGTAATAACGATCTTGGCATTTGTATTTACCTTATGTTGAGATGGGAAAACATTTTGGAAGGTTTTTTGGAGCAATAGGAGAGGGGAATGAAGTACACCATTAAAACAGGAAGGACATTGCAGTCACCTAATCAGACAGCCTCAGGACCACCAGCAGATGGTGCAATAACCTATGTAATAGTATTATCAGAAAATAACCAAGAAAGGCGTCTTTCTTTTTTTGCGAATTAATTCTAAATACACCTAGAAGTAATGAGTTTAATGATGCATTTAAAGCAATAAACATAGACTCTGTAATAATTTTGTAATAATAATTATACATAATATCTGACTTTTTAAAAGAGACTTTAGAACTCTCTGGTTCTAGCCTGCTGTTTATAGCTGAGGAAAGTAAATTTCTTAAGTTTAAACTTCAACCACCAGCTAAGGAGTGTTGTGATGAGCATTCTAGTCATATGACTGAGCCCATCGCTCATTGATTGAACAACATTATCCCTCAGCAAATACCATGTCTAGTCCAATAATCAAAATTTGGCCAGCAGTGGGGTGGCATTTGATCATCATCCAAGTTAAGATTTCTCAGCAGATGTTTATCTGCGAAGAGTCCTCTACTTTTAGAACATTCATTGTTTTAGGAAAGAGGCATTTTCTGGGAGAACATGCTCTCCTGTCCTCCCTGTTTCCAGCAGCTGCAAACTAATGTGTCATTTTGCCAAATGCTTCCTGTATAGCTTCTGGCTATTTCTGCAAAAGAGCAAGAGAGAAAGAAAGAGAGAGAGAGAAAGAGGAGAGATTTTTTTTTTACACCTTTGCTTTGTACTAGGAAAATATTTCTCATACAGTTAACAATGGCATACTAATGGGAATGATTTA
Organism: Callithrix jacchus; assembly: GCF_049354715.1. Taxonomy (NCBI): domain Eukaryota; kingdom Metazoa; phylum Chordata; class Mammalia; order Primates; family Cebidae; genus Callithrix; species Callithrix jacchus. The sequence continues at coordinate 12,645,508 of NC_133525.1, read as the reverse complement.
AGAAGCCCTAGCTTCTACTCTGTTGCCAGAATGCCAACGGGAATGTATGCTACTATTAAAAAAATAGGTATTGACAGTAGCCTGCACTATTGCACTGCAGTGAAAGAGTGCGGAAAGCTTCAGTTTATAAAACATGCTTGATGCGTCAAAAATAATCACCTTCCCTGATAACTGAAAAGGACAGAGAATTAATACGACAGTCATGGACTCTTAAAAATTTATTTTTGATAATTAACATTATTTCTTCTTGACGATGTTGCCAAAAGGCTTGAACACAGTCTGAAGAAGATGCACGATCATTTATGCTGAAAACAAAAGAAATTAGAAGCTTTTGTTGCACAGATAAGAAAAGATGACATTTCTGAACACCAAACATCCTATCAGATCTATCCATATTTGTTTTATGAATGGGTAACATTTTCTATTAGCTAATGAAAAGATGGTAGTTTAACAGTGAAATAATTTTTAATGTATTATAATCAGAGAATACAAGGTAAGCAAAAGTACAACCAAATGTCTGACTAGAAAAAATATATTATCTTACGGAATTAAAAAATATTATTTTATTAAATAAAATATGGTTTTCTTTTGAAAGTGTCTGGAAATCAAAATGTAAAGATCAGTGCAACCATTTAATTGAGTTTTATTTTGACAAAAGGCATTCTGTGTATATGCATGTTTTAGAAATAAGATGAAATGCATAAATTCAGGTAAAGCATTTTGCCCACTACCTGTTTCAAATTATTGGTTATTATTATTGTTATTACCATTAGAAGACAGAAGAAGGGCCATCCAATTTTCAGCATATACAACTCTTAAGCAGAAGGACCTTTAACAAAAGCTAAGTGTCCAGGCCTTGGCTTACTCATCAAAGCCAATGACCACATCAGATGTTCCCTGGACGCCTTCTGACGTTTAGCATTTGGTGATTTTATCATCTTACTCCAAATAAAGGAAGCAGCAAAACCTCTCTGATTTTATTTTGAGATCTCTGCTTAAATAACTATAAAATGTATTTGACCACATTATGAGAACATTTGGTAAAATAAATTTTATTTGGAATGCCAACTTGAATTGGGAATTAACTATTAGAGGATGTGACTTCCCTGATGCTTCCCTCATTACTGGACAGAATTGGGGCATCCTATGGGATTGACTAGGAGAGCATATTTGCTTTTCTTTGTTTGGTCTTTAGTTGGGAATGAGGGCAAAATTTAGGGAAGCTGTCAGTTATTAATCAAGGGGTGGTCATTTTGGGCAGATTGCTCAGAAGTGGAGTTTGTGGGTCAGACTACTATTTTCTTTTTCTAGAGACAGGGTTTTGCTCTGTCACCTACCCTAGAGTGCCGTGAATGATCATAGCTCATGGCAGTCTGGAACTCCTGGGTTCAAGTGATCCTCCCGCCTCGATCTCCCACAGTGTTGGGATAACAGGTGTGAGCCACTGCACCTGGCCAAGAGTACCATGTTCATATATGGTCCAGTTGTAAGCCTTTTGTGTAGTTGCCCTCTTCATGTAAGGCAGCTCTAGTGGTAGTTACAGATTTTCTAAAAGGGAGAGAGGTACAGGGGTAAATTTGTGAATGGAGACTCTCAGGAAATTGATGACCCTGCATTTGCATAGAAAACTCCCTAGTTTTTCTTGGCCTATTTGTTTACATGGAGCAGCTTCTGAGCAGGACCCACTGGACAAGAGGCTGTTGGAGCCTGTCCTGTGTCCCACAGTCCACAGCTGCAGAGAATTCTTGTGTTAAATCCATCTCATTCTCATGGAGGTGCTGACATTAATTTTCTAATTGTAATCAAATAGCAAAAAGACTTTAAGAACAGTCATGAATTTCAAACCTTAAATAAAACATTCTTTTTTTATGCAAAACTCTCTCCTAATGAAGTATGCTACCAAATAATTTGCTTTGCAGTTCTCAGGGAAGTTATTGAGAAAATGATGAATGGACAGAAGGGGGAAAGAATAGAAAGATTGGAAAGAGAGATGGGCTGAAGAGCTTCTGAGTAACTTGAACAAAATCAAATACTAGGAAAATTAATGATTAATCAAACTAATTGATTTATAAGATGAATGCTCCACTCAGAATAAAAATAATGATATTAAATGGCAGAATAACTGCATTTGAGGTTATTGAAAGGAAAGAAAATCTCTGCAGTGACTGGAGTTAATGACTTGCTCCTGCCCTGCTATCAACTTCCTTCATTCGGAATATATATATTTTCTCTCTCTCTCTTCCTCCCATGGAATATTAATATCTATATGACGATTGGATTTGCTCACAAATCATAATAAAGCAAAATTATGATTTGAATATTACTTCCATATTTTGAATACTCCCCGAAGTGCCTTTTGAATGATTAGAGTGATTTTTCATTTAGTGCATGAAGACACTGAGTTAAAAATGAAGGCTGTATACACAGCCCCTAAATGCATAATATCATTTTACATTTTTATGAAGATGTTCATCTGAAGCTTTCAAAGCCCATTGCTGATTTAAGGTCGTTCACATTCAGCCATGCAGCTGCTCTGAAGACACAGGAACTGTGTAGCTCCCTATGGGGAATGTCAAGGACTGAAAGGTCTAAGATGTTACCCTACTTGCAACCAACAAGTTATGCAGCCACAGTTTTATGGATGCTGTCAAAAGGCATGACACTCCTGGGTAAGAGACAGAAGACTTTACTACTCGTGGTGTAGCAGCCAGCTGGAGCATCTTGTTTTTTGAGTTAATGCCACTTGTCCCCTAAGTCCCACAGGTAAGGATACGAATTTTCCCAGATGGAAGCTTAGAAGCATGCATGCATGGGGTGGTAATGCTGGAGAGGACCTCTGAACTTGGAGCTCAGAGCTTTAACAGTGGTTGGAAAGTGTATCTTTCACCTGCTCTAGAAAGAGACATGGAGGGAGTCTCCTTCATAAAAGACCTTTCATACTGTTTGGTATTCAAATACCCTTGGAAAGAGGGGCTGAGACACAGGGTGGCCAGTGCCTCTGCTCACAACATGTACCCAAATCCAGAGGCACATGAAAAATTATCTTCCAAAACAATGGTGAACTTTCCCATAAGCGCACCACTCCACTAGCTACTGTGATGAATCTGTTCAATTATTCCCTCTCTAGCATGCAATTTAGCATGAGGGCAGCCTGCAGTGGTGACCTAAGGTATGACACCCCACCCCCAATCCTAGATGCAGCCAATGGCAAACAGCATGAACTGGGAGGCGGCCGACCATCGCTTACGCCTCTGCTTCGTGCACGTGTTTTCTACTTTTCTTGCACTGTAAAGGCAGAGGTTGCATCAATACCCTTATGGCCTGCAAAGCCCAAAATAATTACTGGCTGACTCTTCTCAGTGAACATTTGCTAACCCTGTCACAAACCATCAGGTTCTACCGCAGATTGCCCTGTGGCTCTCGTTAGGTTTCTGTGTGGACGTTTCCACGTGGTCTGAGGCATTCATCCAAGAAGAGCATGGTGTGTTAGTGACTGCACAGATTCTGCCTTGGCCCAAAAAGAGAACATCCAGGGCAGTCCTGTCATCTGTAACAATGCTGGCCAGTGAGTTGAGGCTGACCTGAATGCTGTCCTGGGCTGAGATGGTGTCACTGATCACTTCAGCCGAAGATGGGAAATTTCTTAGCACCTGGTATGATTTGCTGACTTCCATGGTCAGGATAAGGGGTCTCAGGATGCATGGAAATACCACGCTTCTCTGGGAAGCTTCCCTGAGTTACCAAGGGATCCTCATGTCTGAGAGACCTCCACTGTCATCTGAGGGTCACATGGACTTTCCTGCAATGCTTCAAGGTCTCCTGTGATAACCCCTAAGATGGAACTCCCAGTGTTTTGGGGAGGTAGACTGTGGCATGCAGTTTTGACAAGTGCTCAGTAGCAAGACAATGGCTGCTTTTCAGAAGTGCACCTGGCAAGCCCAGCACCACCTGGGCACCTCTGAGTGAGGGCTGCCTCACTTTGTCAGAAGATCCTGTTGACGAAAACTGCCAGTTTTAGCTCAAGGGGAATAACTCAAGGAATCACTGGGGTTGGGGAGCCCCAAAGGTAGCAGGTGGGCCACAGCTTACTGGACTTTCCAACACAGCTTGTTGATTTGAGCTCCTCTAAAAGGATGTTTATTTGTGCTTTGATCAATAGAAAAGGCATGAAGGATGCCCAAGCTAGGCACATGCAGTCTGCAATACCCAGAGTTCAGGAAGGGACTGGGCTCCTCTCCAGGCTCTGGTGGTGATTTGGGGGAGAGCAGGCAGCAGAGGGACAGCTGTGTTTAGTCTCATGTCGGTGGGGATATGGAGAGTTTAATGGCTCTCATTTCACCCACACGATGCGAAGAAACATTACCTGGTCATAAAGCCCCTAAATTGTATGTGGTTTCCCCTCTAACAGAGGTGTTAATAATCCTATAATCAGGGCCACTGAGGCAAAGGCTTCTGACTTCCTGACCTATAGTGGGAACTTTGGGCATAGTGGGAAGGAGGCACTTGCATTGAGCCCTGACCTACACACCAGGAACATGTGGCTGAGGGGGTTCCTCCTGCTGGTCCTGCTCTAACTGTGGCTCTTACTGATGGAAAGGCAGCACTTGGAAGTGGAAAGCACAAGTGTGGAACATTTCAATTCCTGCTGTATGCTGCAGAAACTACCACAGGGCCCCAAGTACCCTCCTACCCTTCCCCACTAAGCACCCCCTTAACTTCATCACCTGAATTTGGGCTCCCATAGAACATGATGGGTGGAGACCAGAGAGTTTTTATCCAACAGAACCAGGCAAGCTTGAGGCTCACCTTCCCATTCCCCAGCATATTCCGCTGGGTAAGTGTATGCTTCAGTCCCTCTTGGGGACCCAGAGACTTGGGCACCATCCTTAATCATTTATGCCTGAGGTTGCAATTTTTTGAATTTGAAAAATCAGACCTGGGCGATGACCTTGAGAAGTAGTTTACAAACAACTCTCACATGCTTAGCATTCCAATAATGGAACACTAGGCATACATTGATAGGGTGCTTTAAATGCAATTGATACTCTGCAAGGATTCATTAAATAAGTAGAGAATGACTTTAAATATTTACCCATCTAACAAAGATGCATGACTAAGGGCAGATGTTTTGCACTTTTGTCTCTGCAGACGGTGCAGTTGGGTTTAGCTTGGTCATCTTCTTCTTAGACTGGCTGCTGGTGACAGTTTATTGAACCAATATGGTAAAGTGGTGTCCTTGTCTGTGTGCTTTGGGGTCCACAGCCCTCTTTAACAGCCTGTTCTAAGGTTCTCAACCATGTCACCATCTAGCTAACATTTCAGTAGGTGAAACCGCAGGAAGGCTTAAGAACCATGTTGCCATGTCCGCATCCCTATTCCTGATTCTTTTCGCAGACGTAGACCTGCAATCTTATGTCTCTATCCTTACTTTCAACTGGTTTTCTCTTTTTCTTCTCCTTTTTCCTGACCTCCTTTATGATTTTCATTTCTCCACTGTCTGAATATACCAAACCATCCTTTTGCTTCCTCTTTTCTCTTCATTAATTATTCCAGGGGCTCTTTTTAAATTTTAATTAGGAAGATTTATTATTTTAACATGCTTTATAAAGTTAGTGGCATTAAGGAATTAATGTCCTTGAAAACTCATACATGTTCATCTACTAGAACCCTCTAAATCCAAGGAGCAAGAACATGCCATCTCTGAGTGTCCGCAGGAACAATACCAGATCGTACGCCAAACACCCCAGAAAAGACTCAATAAATTTAACCCTTCAGTGCTCACTGTGGCCAACATGTATTCAATATGTATAGTTGCTTGTTTTTATATTTGATGAAGTCCTGCTATTTGAATTAAAGTAATCAAAACAACGACAACAACAACTACAAAACCCATACGTGGTGGTAGCGTAGGCGAGGGACTAGCAATTTCCCCATCTTTCCTGTCCTGTCTTTCCCAGTCCTCATCCCCCTGCTGAGAAGAGACAGACATATCTCGGAGATTACATAGGTTCTAGTCAAGGATTTTATTGTGAAGTTCGTGTCACATTTTCCCTGGGTAAGGACTAATTAAGAGTTGGGAGAAGTATCCCTATGTTTTTGCAAGTTTACCCATGTTGTGTGCTTTCTCTTGATACATTTGTTAAATCTTTGCTTTATATTTAGTGTTGGAAATCTACTTTCATACACACACACACACACACACACACACCCCCCTTTAATGTGGTAAAATATGCATAACATAATTCCCATTTTAACAATTTTTTAAGTGTATAGTTCAGGGGTAAGTTCATTCACCTACTTGCAACCATCACCACCGTTTTTCTCCCGAATTTTTTTATTATCTCAAACTGAAACTCTGCACTCATTGAACAAAAACTCCCAATTCTCTCCTCCTCCTAGACCCTGGTAACCCCTCATCTATTTTCTGTCTCTGTGAATTTGACTGTTCTAGGAGTCACATTAACGTAGACTCACACAGTATTTCTCCTTCTGTGACTGGCTTCGTTCACCGCACACAACATCCTCAAGGTTCCTCACTCCTGAAATCCCAGCACTTTGGGAGGCTGAGATGGGTGGGTCACTTGAGGTCGGGAGTTTGAGACCAGCTTGGCCAACATTGTGAAACCCCATCTCTACTAAAATACAAAAATTAGCTGGGTATGGTGGTGTGCACTTGTAATCTCAGCTTCTGGGGAGGCTGAGGCAAGAGAATTGCTTGAACATGGGAGGCAGAGGTTGCAGTTAGCTGAGATGGTGCCACTGCCCTGCAGCCTGAGTTTCAGAGCAAGACCCTGTCTCAAAAAAACAAAAACAAAAACAAAAAAACAACTCAAGGTTCATCCATGCTGTGGCATGTGTCATAATTCATTTCTTCATATTCCTGAAATACTTTTTAAAATATAAAGTATTCATTATTATTTTTATTTCAAGTTAAGTTTATCAGATCCTGTAGTCAAGGGACTTTACACTCTTTGAATTATCTTTCTTAGACAATGTGGGAGCTCTTTTGAAAAAACTGAATACAATTTGAATACACTAAATCTGAATCATGCCATAGATGAGGACATAGTGTCTTAGTGAGAAGAAATTTGATTCTGCTGACTAGGATACTCAAGTTTGACCTTTATGGTCATCTCTTAATAAAATAAAAGGAGAGCACTGGGCTATTAAATAGTTTATTCATGGATCATAGGGTGAATAAGACCTAGATCCTAGAGGAAACACTTCCCACAGAGACACTCAGACTTTCATTCCTGTCAATGTTCTTGTGGATTTCCGGGAGCAATGATGGCTGTAAATCTGCGACTCATAGCGTTTCAGGCTAAACACATTCAGCCTTTATCACCATTGTTCACTTGACCTCTTTATCCAATTTTTTTCCACCCACTTGCCAATATCACCTTGTTCTTATGTAGGTTGTGTTTCAGCCAGCTTAAGCCTTACTAACAAATGAGGTGAAATCCATCTGAGGAGGAAGCTGGGGCATGCTGAATTGAAATAGCTTGCCTCAGGAGCAGCAAATTAGGTGTGCGACAAGAAATAGAACTCCAGAGTACATGTTCCCAGTCATTGGCTTCAGCTGGAGCCCAGCATCCTTCAATGAATCAATCAACATTTACCTATCTGTCCCCCACAGTAGCTTTGCAAATTGCTTTCAAAAATTGTTGAACCACTAACAGTTTATCCACTTTGCAAAATATACCTAGCTCTCCCCATATCCAGGAGAGTTATCCCTTCTCAGCTGCATTCAACTCTTTTTATAACCCCTGATTTCAATAAGCAGCAAATATATCCACCAGCTTAGGGAAAATACTCTTACCATATAATTGCCTCTTATACTGAAACGTCCATGAGACCCTCTCATGAAATAGGACTAGATAAAACACAGGTTTCCCCCAACTCAAACATGCCTGCCTCGTACATGTCATGCCCTTGAAAATGGCTAGCACTGCTCTCTGCCTCCTCGTCAGGGTTAAGGCCTTCACTGTCTCCTGCCACCTCTGATGAAATTACTAACACATATATTATCCTTACCCTTTGGCTTCTAATCCAGCACTTCAAACGCATCGAAGGTCCAGAGAGGAACTTCTTCTGGTCACCTTGACCTTGTGATGCAAGGCAGGTGGGAGCAAGGGCTCCCTATCTGCAGACACAGAGACACTGTGGTCACCATGCTGGTGTTTTAGTCCTGATTTCCTCTGCTGGAGTAGATGGTGACCTCCTGCTTGTTCCCTAATATAACTTCACTTTCCTCACCTGCAAAATCAAATTAATATTTCCTCCCTCATGCGGTGCTTGGTGCCCCTCACCTTGCATTTACACCGTAAGACAGATGATATCGTATCTATTATTTTGTGAGTGGGGCAAAAGGAATTGAAAGTGAGTGTCAGGAGCAGCAAATTAGGTGTGGGACAAGAAATAGAACTCCAGAGTACACCTTTCCAGTCATTGGCTTCAGCTGGAGCCCAGCATCCTTCAGTGAATCCGTAGAGCCACTAAAGGCGACATCCTCATTCTGCAAACTGACCTAAATAATTTGGCTTTCACTAATAGATTCGTTTGGTCAGTTATAGCGTTTAGAGGGAGAGGAAAGAGTGTACATATGTGTATATGTGTGTGTGGGTTGTGTGTGTCTATGCATGTATATATGTGTGTTAGGACAAATACCTAATGTATGTGGGGCTTAAAACCTAGATGATGGGTTGATAGGTGCAGCAAACCACCATGGTACATGTATACCTATGTAACAAATCAGCACGTTCTGCACATGTCCTCCAGAACTTAAATATATTTTAAAAAATAAAGTCTATTTATAAAAACCAGAATCAGCTAATCTGCTTTGGTAGCTCTGTTCTGTGCTGTCGGGTGTTCCATCCTGGGTGTGACACAGGAGGGTTTCGATGGCAGGACCCGCCCACTGCGCATGCTGGGTCAGGTGACAGAGACCTTTGGAAAGACAAGGCCATAGGACCAGGGGCTTCTTGATGACGCTGAAGGTCAGGCTTCAGGGATGCCAGGGACTCATAAGATCTTTGTCAGTGAACACTATGCTGAGCGTCATTCATTTTACCAGTGAAAACATATTTGTGACATCCTTTGTGCTTTTTAGCAAAGCCTGCGGTATGGATTTGCATGATACTCAAATTGCCGAGTAACCACTTTGGGAGGGTTCTTGATTAGGGCACTAAAAATGTCAAAACGACACCCGTGGGATGTAGATTAAGGTCAGCTTGTACTCGTGCGTCTCTCCTAGTGTACGTGCCAGAGTCTTAGTATTTCAGCTGACAAAGTCTCTGTCCATGTACTTCCAGCGTTGCCTTACGAATAAGCTACAGGAGGGCAGAGACAAAAAGTTGACTTCATTAGAAACTTTCGGAAGTTGCCCAATTTAGGAAAAAGTGTTAATAAATCAGGAATTTTAAAAGAGCTTTTTGGTAAATCTGTAGTTATTCAAAACAGCCTCAGCATGATAAGGCAACACTAAAGATTATGAATAGTTAAGAAATAAAAATTAAATTCCAGCCAAACAATTGATCCTTTTTTTTATTTTGAGATGGAGTTTTACACTTGTTGCCCAGGCTGGGGTGCAATGGAGCAGTCTTTGCTCCTTGCAACCTCCACCTCCCAAGTTCAAGCGATTTTCATGCCTCAGTTTCCTAATTAGCTGGGATTACAGGTACCCGCCACCATGCCTGGCTAATTTTTGTATTTTTAGTAGAGACAGGGTTTCACCATATTGGCCAGGCTGGCCTCGAACTCCTGACCTCAGCATCCCACCTCAAGTTCTGGGATTATAGGCATGAGCCACTGTGTTCAACTGATCCTTTATGTTCAGTAAAACAAATGTTATGTTGCCAGCACATAGGTCAAGTAGCCATTTTGAAATTGACCACAGGGTGACCCTTCTTCTCCTCTTCTGAGGATCTTGAGTTCTCATCTCCGTCTTGAATGTCATGAGACCCCTTTCTCTACTGTGGTGTTAGTGAACCTAGGAAGGGATCCTATGTTGCACATGAGTGTAGGAAAGGGAGACTATGGCTTGATGTCTTAGGGAACTGTTTTTTGTTTCCCCGAAGGCTGGCAGAGATGCTTTTTCTCCTGTAGTATAGTTCTTTAAATATCACACTCTTTTACAATCCTATCTAACTCTGTGATCATGTCTTCCATAAATACACCAGAATCCCAGTCCGAATATGCCTTGTAGAAAGGGACTAGTCTAGGACTCAAATGATTAGATGAGTTCAGGGAATATGTCTAATGATGGATTTTGAGCTGGATTTTTGAGTGCTGTTCTCAGTATCTTCATCATGTCCATCAGCTCCCAGTTTCCTATAACTATCATGGAATAGTTATATATAAACTAATATATATAACTATTTAAATATAAGAATAAAACCAGATTGGATTTTCCCAGTCAGCATTGTCTTTGTCTGATCTTCAGAGGTAAAGTCCAGATGTTGTAAGCCTTGGGTGGTGCGATGGTGCAGGGCTAACAGCATGCTACAAAAAAATGAGGCCCATGCAGTCCTGGGGAGGAAGGGTCTACGAGTGCAACATGGCAAAGGAGACGTAAGAAAATATGTGATTGGCTGGGCGCAGTGGCTCGTGCTTGTAATCGCAGCACTTTGGAAGGCCCGGGCATGCAGATCACCTGAGGTCAGGAGTTTGAGACCAGCCTGGCCAACATAGTGAAACCCATCTCTACAAAAAATACAAAAATATTAGGCGTGGTGGTGTGCACCTGTAATTCCAGCTACTTTGGGAGGCTGAGGCAGGAGAATTGCTTGAACCTGGGATGTGGAGGTTGCAGTGCTCCAAGATCGCACCATTGCACTCCAGACTGGGCGACAAGAGCAAAACTCCATTTCAAAATAAAATAAAATATTTGACTTGGGGATTCTGCCACCTTGCCTGGTCCTGGCACAGGACTAGTGGATACCTGACCATGACTGGTTGTCACCAATGAAAATTAGCATCTTTAAGCTTTGTGAGGGAAACGACAATCGTTCAAGGACTGAGTCATCTTTTAATTTGCCTTTTCTGTCTTCCTAATAGTCTGCTAACTATATTTCGGAACTCGTGCAAAATAGATCTGGAGGTCTCTGCCTTCCTTTTAAAAATGAATTTGCTTATCTTAAAATAAAATTAATTGGCAACGGTCTACATTAAATTAAATGTCCATTTTTAATGTGCAGACTGACGAGTTTTGACAAATGGGATCACCATCTTGATCCAGACACAGACCATTTCTGTGACTTTGGAATGGTCCCACCTGTCCATTCACAGTCCCTGTGTCTAGCCCCTACCCTGCACCAGGCAGCCTGAGCTAGCTTTCACCACGCTACGTTTTGCATGTGTTAGAATTTCACATAAATTGAGTCATATAGATTCACATGTTGGCTTTATGCTTTTAAGATTCATCAGTATTGTGGTATGTGTCAGATCCACACAGAAAGTGTGTTCCTTTTTATTGCTGAATGGTGTTTCATCATTTGACTGTACATCAATGGCAGACATTTGGGTTATTTCCAGTCTCACTATTAGAATAAAGCTGCTCTAAACACTGGTGTATAAAGTTTTGAGGACGTTGCTTGCTTGTTTAAAAATTTTTCATAGATAAATACATTGGACTGGACTTGCTGGCTTATAGCTTTAGTTTTATAAAAAGCTGCAGAACTATTTTCTACAGTGGGTGTGGAGTTTTACATTCCCAACAGCAAGGTATGTGGGTTCCACTTGCTCCACATCCTCATTAAATTTTGGTATTGTCAGCCTTTTTAGTTTTAGCCGTTCAAGTGTGTGAAGTGTTATCTCATTTGGCACTTCCATGATGAGTAATGCAGAACATCTTTCCATATTCTAAGATTAAGAAAAAGCTTAATACCTGAGTGTCTTAGTTTGTCTGTTTAAATAGTTAGCCATGCTGTTTTTAAAAAAATTACATGGATTGTTTGCTTTCTTATTATTAACTTGTTATATTTAAAAAATATTATGAATCCAATACGTGTGTATGTGAGTGTGTACATGTGTATATGGTGTACATGTGTATATGGTGTACATGTGTATATGGTACATGTATATATGGTGTACATGTGTATATGGTGTGCATGTGTATATGGTACGTGTGTATATGGTGTACATGTGTATATGGTGTGCATGTGTATATGGTGTGCATGTGTATATGGTACATGTGTATATGGTGTGCATGTGTATATGGTGTGCATGTGTATATGGTACAGGTGTATATGGTGTACATGTGTATATGGTGTGCATGTGTATATGGTACATGTGTATATGGTGTACATGTGTATATGGTGTACATGTGTATATGGTACATGTGTATATGGTGTACATGATTTACATGTTGTACCTTTTCTTTCCTTGTAATTCAACTAATTTGCCTTTTAAAAAAATAGCATTTCTTTTAGGAAGCATATATTGCTTTTTATCTAGTCTGAAAACATCTGCCCTCTGATGAGATTTTTAGTCTATTTAAGTTTAACGTCATTATTGACATAGCTGTATTTAATTCTGCAATTTTGTGATTTTCTTTCATTTGTCCCTTCTCTTTGTTCCTCTGTTGCTCTTTAACTGCTTTTATTTTATGAAAAGTATTTTTAGAATCCCACTTGATTCTTTCCACTGCAATTCTGAGCTAGTAATATTTTTAACTTATTTTTAGTGGTTGCCCCAGGGCTGACGATACGAATCCTCAATTTATCAAAGATTATGTAGAGTCAGCATTTTACCATTTCACACTTTATACTCCGCACCTGACAGTTCACAATTCACATGTTATCATTCATGCTGCCTGCTTCCTTCCACTCTGAATACACGCTACTTTCCAGATGTAACGGAATTATGGGATTGCAGTGTCACTCGCCTGCCCGCCATCACCCATGCTCTTCTTGTCACACATCTTATGTCTATAGATGCTATAAAATTTACCTTGTGATGCTATTTTTCAACAGTTTTTAAACAAAATGAAAAAACAGAAAAGTCTTTTATTGTGGGGCCACAATAGAATTTCCCCTAGGGGATGGCTTCTTTGCCCAAAGTGAAACATCTGGCGTCTCAGCTCTGTGCCAGGGTTGTTGATGAGATGTCAGTAACATCTCTCCATCATAGCAGGCTGGAATCCCAATGTCCTTGGGTAGGACTCTCCTATCTCTGTCCTCCCCTTAATCTCTCCTTAACATAAACCCCTTAAGCAGGTTTATGTTAAGATGGCAGCAGTCATAGCTGCATAAGAATATGCAGCCAAAACTCATGATGGGTCCCCAAAGGGATGCTTGGGATCTCCCCGATGCCCTCTTCTTCTGCCCCACAGATTCCCAAACCACCCATACTCCGACCCCTGCCTTCTCACCTCCGTGGAGTTGCCATTCTCTGCATGGGGGCCAACTGACTGCACTACTGTTTAGGCACTTGGTCCTTCCCACAGAGAGCCAGGAGAACCAGGAGTTTCCCTTGTCCCTGTGGTCATATTATTAAGCTGCACATAGTCCAATACCTGAAAACAGTCACTTCATAGATATGGTCTAGCTTGGTGTGTGTTTGCGAGACCTGCCCATAAAAATGACTCTGTCATAGTCAGTGACATATTTAAAATTCTATTAAACTCATCGTAGTTTTTAGAGCAATAGCTCTGTTAAACAGAATCCCCGACACATAATGAGTGTTTCTACCCGAGTTGCTGGCATCGTCTTGCTTCACTCTTCATCAGTCAGGGGAATTAGGCTCACAATTTACTATCCCCATTTTAACAATGTGGAGACTAAGGCTGAGGCAGAGTGAATAATTTATTCCGTTATGTACTAATAAGGGCAGAGCAGCAATTTAAAGCCAACTTTGAATGACTTCAAAAGTCATGCACATGATATATGGCCCCACCCAAATCACTTGTGCATGCTGCCTTTACCAACCAAATTGTACAGGAGGAAGCTGAACGTTTGAACTGATAAAGACTCTATAGAAATGCCCCAGAAAAACCACCTATCTCCAAATATTTTGGAAGAAACCTCTAAATCACATCTTTCTTGAACCTGTGATTGAACCTGTGATTGCCCATTATTGATTCCCTGCAGAAAGCAAGCAAATACAAAAAGACAAATGGAGTACAAGTTTTCTTGAGAACTAACTAGAAATGAGTATATAAATAAAAGTAAGGGTATATCATTTTGTAAAAATATGAATGCTCATATTAATTTTCCTGAAGCTGAAAATCATCTGGCATGGATGTTTTCATCAGCTCTTGCTGCAATATTGCTGTGGAAAAAGTCATGAAGACAGAAAAACAAGACCCTGTATTTCTTTCTCATGGGATTACAGGTCATTTGTAACTCCCCTGGCTAAACTCAAGTCCAAAATTTGGACTAGAGGCTTCAGGATGCTGGTGCAGTTCGAGTCTGGTCCACGTTTCCTCAACCTTTGAGGGGCATTGACTACTCCGAGTATCTTCTTTTCATGGCGGTTCAATAGACCTGCACACAAGTTTAAAGAGTTCTGCATATACTTCATTCCATTGCTAAAGCAATTTACATGACCAAATGTAACATCTCTGGGCAAGGACACGCATGCATATATCTCTACTGCACTGCAAGGTCACATGGAGGAGCAGATCATAAAATGTGATCGATGCAAGGAAATGACAATGATCAACCTACCATCATGGACAGGCCTGTATGTTGATACTAAGCCTCAACATGTTTTCTTTAGTAAAACAAGCTAAAGAAACCAGAACTATCTGCCTTTAGCTCAACAGTCTGATTAAAAACTTGAAATCTGGAAAAAATGGTATCTTGAAAACCTACCAAAAGTGGCTGTGGGAAAATTCAATTAATGCCAATTCCATTAATTAATCAGGGAAATTTGATCCAATAAGCTAAAATATAAACATATGTGAACAGGTCAATAAGATTATCTTTACTTTTTAAATTCTTTTTCAAGATTTAGAATAGTTTTCATAAAGAAGGACATGAAATAATTATTTTAATTTTTTTGAAAAGGAAAATAGTTGTATTTTAAACACTGTAATTAAGTTCATTATTTTAAAATTAGAATATCAAAATGAAAATATATTTGCATGTAATAAAATGTAAGATGTATATTAGCTCTTGTTTCTTAAAATACAAATATGATGTATTGGCTTTTCGGACATTTAGAAAATAATAGCTCATGCTATCCAGTTCCTTATATTGTGAATATTTTAAACCAGAAATCAAGTCTCATGGAGTTTTCCAGTCCTCACACAAACAAAAGTTCAAACTTACCTGTATTATTTAGAAGTAAATTATTTGACTACTTTATTCATGCTCGGTCATTTCTAACTATCCTCATTAGTATTCTTATGTTACCCTTCTTTAAAAGTAAATTTCATGTAATTATTATTTCATATAGATTTTAAAAATATTTTACTATAATGCAGACTTATTTTTAAGCTCTAGGTGAAAAATACTTCTTAGTGCAGATATTTATTTTTTTACTTGGTAGCTTTTATAGTGTAAACTATTAGTCAAAAAATATGGTTACGATTCAAATAAGGTATGTTATTTATTGAATAAAAGCAACAGTTCAATAGTTTAAATTCTATATTTACCTTCTCAGAGTTACTTTCTGTCAGTAAGAGGCAGATTTATGCAAACATTTAATAAACAATAGTGTATTTCAACATCTTTAATGCACTTTAGAAGAAAGAGTCTATGTAATTCAAGAAAAATAATTTTAGTATAATATTATTCTTAACATATATACACTTATTTAAGAGTTTATTTGACATTTTCATGCCTTTTTTTACAGAAATATCATAGAGGCTTGAGTAGAATATAGAAAATTTTAATTTTCACCACTCATATGCTTTGGGCTGATAGTGTGTGAGTTTTGGCAGAAGAGAATTTAGCCAGAGTAGAAGGAGGAGGGGACATTTAATAAGAGGCAAAAAATGCTTTCTCTAGGTAAGAGATGTGGTCTTCATTTGATGCTCAACTTGAAAAAGTAAAAATTCTACCGTGGAAAATGTGTGATTTATTAGATATGTTAACAAGTAATGAAACCTAAGAAATGGGTTTGTATTTTTTTAGCTGGATAAAAATGTTAGTTTAGCTGTTAAAATGTATCGGGCAGTTATTTAGGTCCTCTTTCTCTTTATGTGCCCAGTACTATCCTCTTTAGACCTTATTAATGCTAGATGTCTTATTCGATCATTTTATATCATATTTTATTCAGCCTAGTGATGTGAATTACAATATGTTTACATTTCACTTTGGTTCCTTGTTGTATATCCAGAGACTGAATAACTGATAACAAGAGATAGGACTTGATTCTTTTTGATAAAGCGGTCTCTACACTGCGTCTTCATACAGAGTACTTTTCTCTGTATCTGTGAATAAATTTGGTTATAGGAGAAATGGAACAGTTTTGGAGTATGGAATATCAAAGCAGAGCTCATTAGTGATGTTAATAATTTCTTAATATATTAAATGTGGCATGTTGAATGCTGTTCTAAATGCTTTCATGCATCGATGCATGAGCGTGCTGTGTGCAGTGATGCCGGGTCACCTTGCCAGGATGATCCTCAAGGACTGAGTGACACATTTGCAGGACTGTCAGGACAGTGGATGCTAACTGATCACAGCCGAGTCTGTCTCCAGGAATAACTCCTGGCCCGAGCAAGCAGCCTCCCTCCAACTGGAGACGTCTTTGAAGGGTCATGGGCCAGCGCAGTTCGGGAAGTCCCCCTACATTAGTATTTATATTGTGTGATTAATTCAGCTACTTATGTTGCATTTATATTTATGTTGTTTGATTATTGCTGTATCTTTGTATTTATGTTATTTGACTCTAGTATTTATGCTGTTTGTTTAATTCAGTGTCAATTAAAACAAAGGATGAATTAATGGCATCCACAAGCAACCTGGATGAGACTGGGGACTATTATAGATGAAGTGACTCAGTAAGAGAAAACCAAACATCGTGTGTTCTCACTCATAAGTGGGAGCTAAACTAAGAGAATGCAAAGGTATAAGAACAACACAATGGACTTTGGGGACTCAAGGGGAAAGGGTGGGAAGGGGGTGAGGGATAAAAGACTACAAATTGAGTGCAGTGTATACTGCTCAGGTGATGGGTGAACCAAATCTCACAAATCACCACTAAAGAACATACGCGTGTAACCAAACACCATCTGTTCCTCAGCAACCTATGGAAATAAAAAATTTAAAAATTGGTCTAGAAGAAGCTCTTAACACTGTCTTGTGGTCGCAGACATTTGCATCCATATTTTTATTGCAGCAAAATAACATAAAGCACTTTCAAGTATAGAAGCATTTACATTAATGTAAAAGTCTATGGAAGAAATGGCATGATATTTATATTCAAGGAGAAGAAAAAATCATGTAGAAATGCCAACTGTTATTTGAGATTTTTCATATATATTTTGAATGGATGATTCGAGAGAGAAAATCTTCCTGGTATTTAGATTTCACTGGGGACATTTAGGATCACGTGTCTAATTTTTAGTGGACCCTTTTTTATTTTTAAAACTCCCATATTTGCCGATACAAAAAGTACGTTCTTTACAACTATTCCAACTTAAAACCAAACTTTGTAGCTGCCACTTACAGTTGCAACATTGTAGAAGGGAATATATAGTTTTAAAATTTATTTTTGGTGTTAAAAATCGGCAAAAATTGCCGTCACATGAGGTGATTCCGAATTGCCTTTTGGCTAAAAATTCAGTGATGCTTTCTTGTTTATTCTAGCAGGAGAGTCAGTCTAATCCAGTCTTTTGTGGTGATCACCCATTCATGGTGAGAAAGAAAATTATTAGCAATGGAAGAAGTAACATCAGGAGGCATACCACAAACGGGAGGTAGCAACAGACGTTAAGATTTTTGGAGAAAGTACAACAACTGATTCAGTCAACTGTTAATTCGGGAATTCTCTCTCCCAGTTGATGATCTAAAGTTTTGAAATCCAAAAAAAGGTCTACAGCAGCCTCCTGCTCACCGTCTTAAGTCTTGACAGAACATAATAAAAAAAATCCAATGAGATTAATATTAATCAAAGCAATACTTAATTAAACTTAGTCTTCCCAGAGAAAGCTGCCATACCAATGACCCCAAACTCCACGGCTTAAAACAACAGACGTTTATTTTCTCACAGTTCTGGGGGCTAGAAGTACAAAATCAAGCTGTTAGCAGAGCTGCACTTCCTCTCAGGTTCTAGGGGGCATCCTTCCTGCCTCACTCAGCTTTTGCCACCTCCTGTGTCTTGGCTTCTGGCAGCATCTCACCCATCTCTGGCTCTGGTGTCATAGGGTTGCCTCTGAGTCTCTGTGGGGAACTTTGTGTCTCCTACAAGGGCACTTTCCTCGAATTTAGGGCTCACCCCACTCCAGTCACCCTCATCCTGATCTTTAATGACACCCACAAAGATTCTATTTGCAAATAAGTCATATTCTGAGGTTCTGGGTGGACATGAATTCCAAGTGGACACTATTCAACTCACTGGGATTTTATATATGCAATGTTATCAAATAGCCTTATAACTCAACAAGAATAAAAAGAAGAAAGGAATTGTTTGAGAAAGAAACTCGTCATATCTCACAGATGAGGCAATTTAGGTAGACTGACACCTGCCACAGTCAAAGCTGAGATTGGATTCCAGGACCTCGGGTGGTAAGTGCCATTCTCTGCACAGCTCTGTGGTGCTGGCTGCTGCCCTGTCTCTCAACCTACTCCATGTCTTCATGAGGACCAGTGGCGCATGTCCCCATCACTGGCCTTGTATAGGCGTCTCCTTGGTGTTGGCCTCACTGAAGACCAGGGAGAGGGACATGTTTGATGAAACCTTTTATGAAGCCTCCAGGATAAATGCAAGGTTCCAGCTCTACACATTCTTCCCAGCCCAAGAGATGACCTTGATTTAAACAACAGAAAAGTGCTTTCCAGCAGATTAAGTACCCTGTCCAAAGGATGAGTCCATAAGAGACTGCATCATCCAGCCCTTCAGGTACTAAAAGCATGTGATGCTCAATTAAAGTAGACAGTCTGGCTTTCTGTGTCCTCATAACTGACCCCGATCAGAAAAATATGTTTAACTGCTATGGGCAAAACACTGCAGTGTGCTTCAGGAATCACGCTGATCTTATTACTATGTGACCTTTTGCATTTGTGGCACTTATGTGTTGTCCTTAATTATTGTGTGAGTATTTTCAGGATAAGAAACAGCTATGATTTTTTTCATGCAATCCTTTTTTTAGATTGCTTTAAAATGAAATATGTTCATCACCTCTGACATTTTATTCTATTTATAAAAGAAATATATTGTAACTGGAAGAAAATTGTGTTCCCTTTATATATTTTTAAAGACTCAGAAAAAGCATAGATTTCTTCCTTCAAAATGGAGAGTCACTATAAGCAGGGGGTGATGGAATTGTGTGGAGGTATAAAGAAGGCAAATGATGATTCCATTCCTCTGTAGCACAGTTGGAGGTCTGACTTAAAGTCTATGGATAGTCAATGGTTCAACTGGAAGAACTGCTTTCTCTCCAGGCAAGAAGCATCATTCAAGATTTTTCATATATATTTTCAGTGCATAGTCCGAGAGAGAGAATCATCTTGGTATTTAGATTTCACTGGGTAAATTTAAGATCACGTATCTAATTTTTAGCTGACCCTTTTTTATTTTTAAAACTCCCATATTTACTGATATGAAAATGACATTGTTTACAACCATTTAAACTTAGAACTTTGTGGCTGCCACAATAGAATAAAGAGTACTTATTCTATTGCACATTTCAGAAAATTGACCCACTACCAGCAAGAGGGGCAGTGACATTATATTGATCTACTGGCAGGGTTGTAGAATTCTATTGATTAACTCTTGCTTGTGGCACTAAACACTCAAAACATCACCAGCATATTTACAAACTTGTGGATTTTCTACATTTTCAAACTACAATAATTCTGGTCATTGCAGCTTTATAATTTTATTAGAACAAATGTTAGAGCCAAACAGACATTATGTTTTCTTCCCTCTGCTCTTCCAGCTGGAATCATTGCAGGAGTTTTGCTCATCTGCCAAAACTTAAATCAACAGCTTTATCTTGTTAAGAGTGGAGCATAATAAGAATTACATTCACAACAGTTGTCAAAGTGTGGTTCATACTTAACTATTATAATGAAGTTTTTAAATTAAGATTGAATCAATATATGTATACATATGAAAGTGAAAAGGCAAGTGGGGTAGGGTTACCATCGATCTCTGAAAATGAGAGATCTTCCCTTCTATATGAAAAGAAAGAAGGACTGCCCAAGCTGATCTGGAAATAAACTACACTAGCATTTACAACAAACCAATGGCACTAAGAGAGATAAATATGGCTTATATGAATATATTAATGACATAAGATTGATGACATTGGAAACATAGAGAAAATAAATATATTAATAATGATACATTTATTAAGTAAATTTACTCCTTAATTGTCTTATGAAAGTAAAAAGGAACTTAGTCTTAGATGTTTTGAAAAATTTAGAAAGCTAAGACTTTATGTAAGTTTAAATAAAGATATCACTATAAGCTGATTAAAGTGTGAGGAAGGAACCTCTCTCTTTAGAGTGGAGAGGAGCTGGATGGATATGGTGGCTCATACCTGTAATCCCAGAACTTTGGGTGGCTGAGGCAGAATGATTGCTTGAGCCTCAGGACTTTGAGACCATCCCGGGTAATATAATGAGACCCCATCTCTAAAAGATATATATATGTATGCTTCTTGCCAGGACACAAATCATTCCTCCAGTTGAACCACAGAATAACTGGATGAAGACTTGAAGTCACAGGGGCATGGTGGTGTGTACCTGTAGTCCTATCTACTCAGGAGGCTGAGGAAGGAGGATCGCTTGAGCCCAGGAGGTTGAGTGGCTGCAGTGAACTATGATCACAGTACTGCACTCCAGCTTAGGTGACAGAGTGAGACCCTGTTTCAAGAAAAACAAAACTAAACATTTTAAAAATAAAAATAGAATAGAGTAGATGGGAGAATTTAAGTGTAATCAGAACACATGTTAGCTTTGCCAGGTTTAATTGTGCTGTATTATCTAAGCAGGACACAAAACATAAACTTCTTCACCTCCCCTGTCAGAAAGTGCAAATCTGAACTTGCTGTAAAATTAAAGCTGATGTTGTTTTGCAAGACCTTTAAGATCATAGGTGAGCGTTTTCTCACAGTTACTTAAAATTTGGTGAAGTGAAGGTTCATGTTCTATAGAAGATTTGGATTTTTTTCCTGGCAAAGATAAATTGCAGTTGTAACATTTTCCCAAAATTAATGATACTAACAGATTTGCCTACAAGACCAGGGTCATAATAACTCATGATCATCTGGTTGGACACACCAGACACACGATTTTCTTGTTGTTCATTTGTTTGTTTTTTCATTTCATATGATTCTAATTAGTGGTAAATGACTAATGTACCAAATGTGACAAACTAGAATTATTTTCTTAAATGGAATGTTCTGTCTGTCAGAGTTTTCAAAATAGCACATTGTGCAATGAAAAGCAAGCTCCCTGGAAATACTGATTGTTATTTAAAATTTCCCCACTACCAACAGGTCTTAACCAAGTAAATGTTGGTAAAAACTTATTCCTACAAAGCGGCTTGAAGTTATAGCATGGAAGAAAAGACACCTGTGGATACAAGATCCAGGGAAGCATGGGGATCCCCATCTAACAAATTAGACGCCCCTCAGAGTCTGAGAGCTATTGGTAGCCTTAAAAGGTTCATGTAGAGTCAAGTTCACCGACAGTGGACCATATTGTTCCATGAGAGTCGATGGGCCATTCTCACTGGAAAGGAAATCACGTCACAAATCACGGGCTTGGATCTTATTTTAAAGGGTCATGCTCAATTAATGTGTATACACTAAGCTGTTTTCTGAAATTATATTGTCCTAGAATTCTGAAATGTGTCATAAATTATTCTTGTAAAATGTCCCCAGTGACCCTCCTCTGGCAGCTATCATGAGAATTTCAAGTTGTTCTAAAATCTACATCTATAAAAATAAACAAAATATCACGATTGTTTCAAAATGTTTCTCCTGTCATATTAATAATATCCACAGCCACACTGAGTATTCATTGACAATATAAAAATATAAAACTGACTCTGATGATATGAAGACAATATTGGTCCTTCTCCTCCTGCCCTCCGTCTGCGGAAGACCCTGGTCTTTCTTTTCTATGTATTGACACATTCTCCATGGAGAATTTCTTAATCTCCTTTATTTGGGAAGATTCCAATTGATCCAAGTTCCTTCCTCCTTACCACACAATTAACACCTCATTATACAGCAGTTCATGCACTGACTATTTTTGTCTAGCAATTTAGCACTTGATAATAAATAATTCTGTTCTTCAATTTTCTTGGACTCTGCTGCCTGGCCCCCAGTCCTGTTATAAACATTGTATGCAGACCAAGGCGCTACTGCCTGGGATTCAGCCCTGATCCTTTAATTACAAGTATGTGTCATCTCAGGAAAATTACACAGACTTTTTTTTTTTTGCGTTCAGTTTTATGGGTTGCTGTCTGAAGTAAATATGATTACATTCAAAGTATGTAGAACTCTCTCGGAGATGTACTCGTGTTATATAATGTTAGCTGTCATCATCGTTATTTTATTGTTACAGTCATTTTTATCCTCAATACCGGTGACCCTCACACCGTTTCGTTTGAACTATGCCTTGCACAGGCTTGGTGACTGCTCCGTGAATATAGTCTCCTTGTGCATGAATGTGGGTGTGGCTCATGTTTAAACTCTCAGCAACACTGCATTTGTTTATCCGTGTAGGTCTATGCAGCCATAAAACACAATTGTGAGATGCTAATGAGACAACAGGAGAGATATAAACTCATAACACATCAATAAAAAACAGTTCCGCTTCTAGCGCAAAGCTTTTCTGATGACACAGAGTGGAAGCACTGAAACAATCTCGGGAAAGCTCTGAGGATGACATAAATGTAGCAGCTATTGAAAACATTTTTGTTTCTTTAATTCTATTTACTCATCTAAATACATTCAACGTCATCATCTTTGAAATTTCAAGCTGGGTACGGTGGCTCACACCTATAATCCCAGCACTTTGGGAAGCCAAGGTTGGCAGATCACTTGAGCCCAGGAGTTTGAAACCAGCCTGGACAACATGGTAAAGCCCTGTCTCTTTAAAAATACAAAACATTAGCCAGTCATGGTAGCATGCACCTGTAGTCCCAGCTGCTTGGAAAGCTGAAGTGAGAGGACGATCTGAGCCTGGAAGGTCGTGGCTGCAGTGAGCTGTGATTGTACCACTGCACTCCAGCCTAGGCAACAGAGCAAGACTATCTCTCTCTTTCTCTCTCTCATCTCTCTCTCTCTCTCTCTCTCTGTCTCTCTCTCTCTCTCTATATATATGTGTGTGTGTGTGTGTGTGTGTGTATGTATATGTATATACATATATATAAAATTCAAGAGCAGATTTAATATCAGGAGTTAAATATATATAATATATGTCATATTCAAGAGCAGGTTTAGTGTCAGTATAGTGTTAAACAAATTAGATACATTTTCATGTGGCAGAATAGGATACACCCATTCAAAATGCCGTCATAGAACAGATCAAATGTAAGGAAAGTTGTTCATGATCAATGTTAAGGGAACAAAGGTCAATATGGGTGAAACTTCATGAAGAATGAAGAGGACAAAGAGGAAGTGGAGAAGGAAGGGGAAGGGAGAAGAAGGAGGAGAAGGGAGTGATAGGAAAAAGGAGAAGGAGGAAGAGGGAGGAAGGACATTTTCTTTCTGCTGAGTAAATTAAGTTTGAATAAAAATATTTCTGACTCAAGAGTTCAATCTAAGCCTTGCATGCTGGAATCTATTAGTGAGGCTCAGTATTATTGAGAGGGCGGAGGTAAGAACAAGTAAACAATGTAAATGTCTCTTGCAGAACAATTGCTCTTACTTAAAAACAGAGTACAAACTGAGATGCTGCCCATAGCTCGGTAAAATCACATGTACAGTTTTTTTCTGAAAAGAAAAACAGATTAAAAGGACTATTTGGAAATAAGTTTGATGGCTGAGCCCTCTTAGGACACTCAGGAAAGAACAAGAAGGACAAACACAAATCAGTGTATAGACGTATGTACGTTTCTCAATTTATTTTACCTTAAAATCCTGCTAAACAACGAGTAGGTGCATGTTCTGTATACTGATCTAGAAAGCTGTCTCACTTTATAAACCCTGCAAAATAAGCTGTACATGCAGTTCTTAATTTGTCCCATGGGAACGTTTTTATGGAAAACACAAGGAGTCTGTATCTACATGTTGTTTATATTTGTATGCCGTCCCACGTCATTATGAAAGCATATTTTGAATTATAAATTAGAGTTGGTAATTTTTATTCCATTTGTCATATTTAATCTTTTCTAATTAAACATCATTTATTAGGATGAGAGTCATGAGACCTTCTGAAAATTAAAAGAGGAGGTCTTTAATCTGACATGGTTACAGACACAGGCCAGGGGAGCTCATCAAGATTCCAAGCAAGAGACAATTAAAGTGTCAATCTAGTGAGATGTATGGGCTTTCTTGAAAACTCAGACATAAGACGCCACTTAGGCAACAAAATCTACAGGAAGCAAATGAAAAATATTAGCATTGACTCTCTATTCTGATCAATTTATTATTGATATTGTTATTCATATATCAGAATGACTAATATACTCATAAATTTACAATTACATTATGATTACAACCAGATGGTATATTAGTATTATTATTTTATATGATAATATGTACTAATAATACACATATATTTATATAAATACTTATATCCAGATAGATAGTCTCCTCCATTCCCACATTTAGGATTCTATACCTATTCTCTAAAAGAAAATAAGAGTTTTCATGAACTGAATCAAAACTTCAAGCACTGTGGCTATTCTCAATTTCCAATAGAAAACAAATTTCATGGTTCAATTCCAAACCTCTATTATATATGTGTGGCTTGTACTACCTAGCAATTTTTATTTACAGGTTAAATAGGAGCATAAAAAAGTAAAAAAAAAAAGGCAAATAAAATTGGCAAATATATAAATAGCTGCATGTATATGTGCTTATTTCACTTTCTGAGATGTCTCAATTTCATGTTATAGGTTGGACTTTGTCCTGAATGCATTACATCCAAGGACATGTTTTTCTGTTTGCTTAGCCAAGAAATACTTTGTGGGTTATGAATTTGGTTAACATTAAGATCGAAGGATGATAATAGGGGTGAATATTTTCTGAATGGAATAGTCACAGGTAAATCAGAGGAAAAGGAGGAGAAAGTAAATGTTTAGCGCCATCCCATTTTGGAAATAGATTGGCTGTTACATCAAAAGGAAAAAGGCAGCAGTGAAATATGGGAGCCATGAGAAAGAACTCTCCCACACATCTCTCTATTTGCTTGCAAATATTTTCCTTGTTTGATGTAAACCAAACAAAAAAAAATGTAGATTTCATTTAGATTCTGTGCGTAGAGGGAGAATGCAGAGATATTTGCTCTGGCAAGAACATTTAGTAGTAATTAGATGCCACAGGAAGATGAGGTGGCTGAGACGGCTGAGATGGGAACTTGGAACAGAAATCTCTGACATGCAGGGGCTTTAAGTACAAGACAAAGGGCAGTCTGTAGCTACCAAGGCAGCTAGAAACTTCTTTCAGATACTTTATTTGTAGAACCCCAATAATCCTCTTTATAACAAGCACCTTTATCTTTTTTTTTTTTAATTTTACTTTAAGTTCTGGGATCCATGTGCAGAACATGCAGGTTTGTTCCAAAGGTATACACACGCCATGGCCGTTTGCTGCACCACCAACTCCTCATCCGGGTTTCAAGCCCTGAAGGCTTTAGGTATTTGTACTAATGCTCTCTCTCCCTCTCCTTGTTCGCCACCCCCAACAAGCTCCGTTGTGTGATGTTCCCTCTCTGTGTCCATGTGTTCACATTGTTCAACTCCCACTTATGAGTGAGAACATGTGAAAAAAGCACCTTTATCTTAAAGGATGTTGTCCAACTTGTTTCTTGCTCGTTAATGTTGCTGAGACAGATCTGTTTGAAGATATCCCACTATCTGCTTGAAGCCATCATATTTTATAGCACACATACATAACACACACACACACACACACACACACACCGCTCCTTGGACACGCCAGCAGATGTCCCTGCCTAGAATGCACTCTTCTGTTCCCTACATAGTCCCTGATGGGCAGCCCTGTTTCTGACACACATTTATCCTGCCCCACTGCAGTCCTTGGCAGAAATGGAAGACAGAAAGAACATTTAAGATATGCCAAACACAGCCATGTTCAAAACTGATTGCACCGTAGGAAAAATAAATATTACTTAACAAAAAAGCTTATTTCAGCTGATTTTGGCTTTCAGGATGATATTGTGATCTAAAGGCAGGTGGCCTTTGGAGGAAATGTTCTAGTTTTGAGTTTGGAATTTTATGGAGCCACTTCCTTCCTAAATAACTTGAAACAACAGAGCAAGAGAAGTTTTCACTGACTGGACCAAGTTCAAAAGAAAGTGGGGAGTTGTCCTAAAAGAAGAAAAGATGATATTTGGAGAGGAGTGGGGAGGGAGGGGCCCGGAAATGGAGGAAGGCTTTGCCCCCGGGAGCAGGTCCCTGGGCAGGACATTCTGTGAAGTGACTGGGCTTTAGGTGCAGGCACAGAAGAGACTGTTGAGCTGCGATGCAAACTCATTACAGCAAAGTTAGTAAAGATGTGCAGCATGCGATGTCCTCAAGCCTTTGGCTTTGTGGAAAATTATTAAAAAGATCGTTACATCTTACATTTGGGTTTACTTATAAAAAGTAGATGGGATGAGCTACAATAAGGGGTTAGATAATTCAGCTGCAAACTGAAAGAGGAAGGAAGGAGGGAGGGAGGGAGGGAGGGAAGGAGGAAGGAGGGAGGGAGGAAGGAAGGAGGGAGGGAGGAAGGAAGGACGGAGGGAGGGAGGGAGGGAGGATGGAGGGAGGGAGGGAGGATGGAGGGAGGGAGGAAGGAATGAAGGAGGGAGGGAAGAAGGAATGAAGGAGGGAGGGAGGAAGGAATGAAGGAGGGAGGGAGGGAGGGAATGAAGGAGGGAAGGAGGAGGGAAGGAGGGAGGGAGGGAGAAAGGAGGGAGGGAGGAGGGAAGGAGGGAAGGGGGAAGGAGGGAAGGAGGAGGGAGGGAAGGAGGGAGGGAGGGAGGAAGGATGGAGGGAGGAGGGAAGGAGGGAGGGAGGAGGGAGGGAGGAAGAAGGGAGGAAGAAGGGAGGGAGGGAGGGAAGAAGGAAGGAAGGAGAGAAGGAGGGAGGAAGGAAGGAAGGTGGGAGGGAGGGAGGAAGGAAGAAAATAATAAAGATGACCATGAGAATCTCTACAGTGTATATCAAATATTCTATAATAGGTTTGTGTTTATCCAGGGGTGTGTGTGTGTGTGTGTGTGTGTGTGTGTGAGAGAGAGAGAGAGAGAGAGAGAGAGAGAGAGAGAGAGACAGACAGACAGACAGAAAAAGAGACAGAGAGACAGAAATAAGAAGAAGGAAAGCCCAGCTTAAAAAACTTGGAGACACACAGGTTATATTGTAATTTAACAACATGAACTTGAACTATGGGGATCAAATATTCCATTTATTCATTCATTTGTGTAAATAAGTTTAGGCACAATGTTGGGTCCTTGGGGGCACAGATGTTAATAAAATGATCTCTTTATCCCGGGTGTTATTTTTAAAGAACTGGAGATTTAGAGAATCAGAAGCCAGTTTTGGAAGTAAGTGGGACGTTTATGATTAATAAGTTAAGAAACAAAGTAGAAAGAAACCTGACATTTGGCACAAATAATGTGAACAAACATACACTAGGTGAAACTTCATAATATTTGCAGTAATAATATTTAAAACAAAAATTAAAACTACAGATTTATAACAGCCATTTTAAGTTCAGGGCTAGGGTGCAATTCCATCTGGATAAAGAGACTTTCCATTATCTGGTCATCAGATGTCATTCCAAGACATCAAAACTCTGGTCGACTCCTTGCCTTGCTTTTTCTGCATTTTAAATCAGAGAGCTATTCTCATGGACCGTATGGATCAGGGCGCCACACAAAACAGCCTTCTCCACCCTGGAGGCTTTGCAAAGTTAGGGGTAGAGCTGAGGGAAACGGGAGACACTGAAGGAAGGGAAGCTGGGACTATCAGGGCGTTACTGCCACTGCCCTGCCTCATGGGGCAAAGAGTGTGGTTTCCAGAGCCCAGAAAAAGGCTGTAGCATAGAAGAGTATCACCGACAAGGCCTGTGCCCTCTGCGAGTCGGACCTCCAATCCCTTGAGTCCAAGATCATGGGAAAGGGAAGAAACTTCTTTTTTCTTTAAAATTTGTCATTGTTAGGCCGGGCATGGTGGCTCATGCCTGTAATCCCAGCACTTTGGGAGGCCGAGGCAGGTGGATCACGAGGTCGAGAGAT
The DNA here is from genome assembly GCF_049354715.1 of Callithrix jacchus. Classification (NCBI taxonomy): domain Eukaryota; kingdom Metazoa; phylum Chordata; class Mammalia; order Primates; family Cebidae; genus Callithrix; species Callithrix jacchus. Next base: position 12,616,970 of record NC_133525.1, on the reverse strand, counting down.
CGAGACCATCCTGGTCAACATGGTGAAACCCTGTCTCTACTAAAAATACAAAAAATTAGCTGGGCACGGTGGTGCGTGCCTGTAATCCCAGCTACTCAGGAGGCTGAGGCAGGAGAATTGCCTGAACCCAGGAGGTGGAGGTTGCAGTGAGCCGAGATCGCGCCATTGCACTCCAGTCTGGGTAACAAGAGCGAAACTCCCTCTCAAAAAAAAAAGAAAAAATTTGTCATTGTTTTCTTGGTTCTTAGACCTTGTCATCTCAGGTATGAGAGAGGCGGCATCAAACATCGCCTTCTGGTTTCGTGCTTTCCTGTGAGCTTGCAGGGTAGTGCTGTAACAATGAAGGTGCTAACAATGAAGGTGCTGTCTCCCAGCTGGTGACTTAGCCGAGTCTTCAGTAGGTCATTCTCCATGTTGTGCTGTGACGTGGCGGGGCACGTGGTCAATCACGGAATTTGTATTTGTCTCGGGTGTCTAAGGGTTTTCTGGGAAATTCTGCTGATCAAAATTAGAATTGGCCGATCTCAGCTTGGCACTTACTCACTTGTGGCCAGCTCAGGAGCAGGCTGGGAGCTGACTGGCCTAGAATATTCCCCAGCTGAGACAACTCAGTTTCCTCCACCCATCTCGTCCTCCCGGGGCCGGTGCAGCATGTTCTCCTGGTGGGGCCAGAAGGAGTGTGCATGTTGTCAAGCCAGCCACTTCTTGCAGCACGTCTTTAACTTCCCAAAGGCAAAAGCAAGTCTCATGGCCAACCTAGAATCTGTGTGGGAGGAAACTAGGAAGAGGCATGGAGGCAGGGAGAGGTGGGAAACGAAGAACTTCAGTGCAATCTACCAGAGGTATATTGGTCTCAAAACGTAAGTGTGGAGGTGATCCTTTGTAATTATTTTCTGGATGATTTTCTGGAACATTGTTTTCATTTATTTCTTAAATGCTTGGAAGCATTTCTCAGCAAAGTCATTTAAGTCCAGGTTTTCTTTTGGCATGGTTTCAATTACATTTAATCAATTACAGGATCAATTTAATAGATAAAGAGCAATTTTAAGTTTCTCTTTCTAATCTCAGTTTTGGTAAATTTGTATTTTGTAATCAAAGTTGTCAGGTGTTTTTTCAATATTTGTCATAAAGTGACGTTTTTATATAGATGGGATTTGTAATCAGCCTTTTATGATTCTTGATTTTTTTTTTTTTTTAAGACAGAATCTTTCTCTGTTGCTAGGCTAGAGTGCAGTGGTGTGATCTCGGCTCACCACAACCTCTGCCTCCTGGGTTCAAGTGATTCTCGTGCCTCAGCCTCCTGAGTTACTGGGGCCAAAGGTGCCCACCAGCATACCTGGCTAGTTTTTGTATTTTTATTAGAGATGTATTTTTGTTTTTTTAGTAGCGAGGTGATTGGACCTCAGGTGATCCACCCACTTCAGCCTCCCGAAGTGCTGGGATTACAGCTGTGAGCCACAATGCTAAGCCGATTCTTGATATTTTTAATCTGTGTTTTCTGGGTTATTTCTTGCTAATTTTATCAGTTGTATTAATTTTCTAATATTTGGCTTTTTAAGAGGTAATGCCGTAAAGTGTAAAACGGAGACATTTATATTGGGCAGGGAACACCACTAGATTGCGATGAAGATCTGGCTTTTTTGAAAATAAAGTTAAAAGTAAACAGTGAGATGGTTCATAATAAACTGAACTACATCAGTAACAAGGATGTGCACACAAGTTAAAATTTAATTCCTATGTGGAAAGGTTGATAAATGAAAGAATATTGAACCTGGAGAAGCCCAGGGTTCATGGGAATTCATGAAAACTCTCATCAAATAGTGGAGAGGCTGCCATATGGAAGAGGGGTTAGTTTTTTTCTCTGCTTTCCCAAGAGGTTGGGGTAGGTAGGATTTACCAGTGGAAGTTATAGAGAGGTGGATTTCAACTTCATTAAGGGAGACTATCATTGCTGTGCCAAGCAAGGATATCTTGGCTTAAGTTGTTCAAGCTGAAGCTGGATCCCTGCTTAATGGAAATGCTGCAGGGCTGTGCTTCTCCATGTGTTCTCTCCCTGAGATCTTGCAGGAGTTCTGCATGACCAAAATGGTTTTTATGATTACACTGAGACATCGCTTGCCTTGTGTGTTGCACTGATGGTGCAAAAGCTGTGGTGTAGAAAACTACGGATGGCTGAGCACAAAATGGGCAGCGGCATGAAACTATGTCAGCAGTCAGTTTCATTTTTATCCATCAGAACATTAAAAGGAATCAAGTGTTGACTTCATTTAAGAAACAGCATTAGGTTGGGTGCGGTGGCTCACACCTGTAAACCCAGCACTTTGGGAGGCCGAGGTGGGTGGATCACAAGGTCGGGAGTTTGAGACCAGCCTGACTCATATGCTGAAACCCCATCTCTACTAAAAAAACCAAAAATTAGCCAGGCATAGTGGCCAATTTAGTAGTATCCCAGCTACTCAGGAGGCCGAGGCTGAAGAATCCTTTGAATCCGGGAGATGGAGGTTGCAGTGAGCTGAGATCGTGCCACTGCACTCCAGCCTGGGCAACAGAGTGAGACTCCCTCTCAAAAAAATAAAATAGAATAAATAGCAGTTAAATAAATTAAACAGCAGTAAAAAAATTAACTTTTGTTTATAGCATTGACCCTTTAGTATACATCTTTTTAAACATTCCTTGTGATAGATGGGAAATATGATACTTAGCTTCTGGAAGTCAAGTATGATGGTTATTTTAGGAAACAGCACTTGTGTGATACAGTTGTGGGCTGATTTAGTTTTTTCATCGAAAATAATTTTTAATTGAAAGAATAACAAGAAATCTTCAGTTATTCAGATGTGGATATTTAGCAGATTTTTTTTTAAACAGAATAAACTGATCTTGCCACTTCAAGGAAAACAACAGATACTATTTGTTGCCAATAAATTTGAGCTTTCAAGTGATAGAATTTTGGAAACCATGTAAGCTCTCTTGTGATCTTGAAGCTTCCTAGTAGCTGCATGTTTCTCTTATGGTATCAGTGTGGACGGTCTAAGTGTGGATTTTTGGTATGATGTATTTAGCTATGTCAACATTTGGAAGAACTGAAAACCTAAAATATCCAGCAATTTCCAAATGATACCATGTGTGATGTGACATCACACATAGGTAAAAGATCCTTTGAAAGTGGGACATAAACTCATGGATATTAATGTGCCAGAGTACAGAACATTCACTGATAAGCTTTCAGATTCTACATTACAATTTTCATATTGATGCTTTTAAGAAACTACTACTTGTCAAATTTTGGTATAATATCACATGAGGACAACCACAATTATCTGAAAAGGCTATTCTAATATTCTTCTTTTCCACATATGTCTCTGTGTGAGGCTGAATTTTTTCATATACTTCATCCAATGCAACATATTTCAATTGCATGTATGCAGAAGCACATAGAAGTATTCAGAGAACCCAGCTATCCTCCATAAATTCAGACATTAAAGACATTTTTCAAATATCTTTACGGCAATACCATGATAGATGGGAAATGCATCTATGGCATTGCCTATTTTCCACTTTAAAAAAATGAGAAAAGATAGTAACTCTTATTAATAAATATGTTAACAGGCTATGGGTTTATTATTATTATTACTTTAAAAATGAATCAAGGAATAACTAAGTTGTTTCAAATTTAAGTTTGAATATGCTTAAGATTTATAGATATAACCTACATAACCAAAAGCTCCTTAGGGTTCTCTAAAATTCTTTAAAGTGTAAAGGGGTCCTAGGACCAAAAATTCCAGAACGATTATTATAGATTAGAGAGGTGAACTAACCTCATGAGCTTCATGAGTTTTTTTTTTTAATAAACATTTGAACCCAATGTTGTCATTTTGGTGTAGAATATCTTGTTGACTTAGTTCCTTCATTTCCCATGAGTGAATTCCCAAATATGTGCATGGTACCGATTGGTTGGCCCAAATGATTGGGACAGATGTCAAAATCCTTTCATTTTATTGTGTAAGCATGATTTAATTTGAAAATAAAAGGGATTTCATACCTAACACTTAATACAAATGTTCACTACGTCATCTGCAAGTAAATATTTATATCAGTCCAAAAAGGCACCTCAGCTCAGCCATAAGCTGACTGGTTCCAGAAGGTGACAGTTGTCTTACCCTATCAATATCTTAGGTGGAATAAAGACTTAGCTGGTGTTTACATACATATAACAAAGGCAGGCAGTTGTTGAAGGTCCTCTCTTAAAAAAAATAACTTAAATGTGTTTAAAATGTGTATATTCATTTTGTTTTACTCTTCCAGTATGTTTTATGATTCCCTGGAAGGCACATTATATATTAATAAATGGCTGCTATTCACTTGATTTTTTTTTTCACCTTAATCTTTCCAAATGGCAAAAATCTGTTTATGTGTGAACTTTAAAAGTTTGAGTATGATGCTTCAATGCTAACTGAGTTTTTCCCTGGAGAAATAATTTCTAATTAAAATTTTTTAGAAACCTTGGCCTCTTGACCTAAACTTTTAATGGTATTTTCCCATATTGTTATATGCCAACTACACACATAGACCAACTGTACTCAAAATTGTAAATCTTCCTCCCTAAAAAGATATCAGAGGTCTTCAGAAGAGTATTGACCTAGCAGTAATATGCAGTTTATAAATATGGTGTATAGCTATTTAAAGAATCCATTTAAATATAGACTGTTACTTCCCAAATAGTGAGAAAAAAAACTTTTTTGTTTTCTTCTCTGTAACATTCCAGGGCACCTCAGCATGTAACTTTATGTATGTAAGAAATGTGCTATGACTTACAGGTTGAGAAAACAATTGCCATTCTTGAACAGACATTTTTTTTTCATTTGTTTAAGCAATTATTTACCAAATGTCATCTAAATCCCACTAATTTGCAAGGTACCAGCATAAAGTGTCAACCACACAGACATGTCTATTAAGTAATATTGTTTTTGTTTCATGAAAATCTGATCCTGAATGTGTCTGGGATCTGATACTCTTGAGTCCATCCTTTGTATTAAGTGCTATTTGCCACTGCAAATACAGAAGAGCTCATGAATTGCTTCAGCATTTATTGTTAGTTCTTATTAATAGGTATGAGGAAGCACTCTTTCAAGTTTTTGGTGCCCGATGGTCTTCACAATAAAATTGTGATGTAGACCTTTCATCATCTCTGTTTTTCATACTGATATATGATTTATAACAATGGACACAGGGGCTTGTTGGGGGTGGGGGGCTAGGGGAGGGACAGCTGGGGTGGGGGCATAGGGGAGGGATAGCATTAGGAGAAATATCTAATGTAGATGATGGGGTAATGGATGCAGCAAACCACCATGGCATGTGTATACGTAAGAAACCACCATGGCATGTGTATACCTAAGTAACAAACCTGCACGTTCTGCACATGTACCCCAGAACTTAAAGTATAATAATAATAAAAACAATGTACTCAAGGACAACCCTTCTAAGAAACGTAATATTGTAATATACTAGTTTATTAGTTCCATGATTGTAGACATAATTCTTTTTTGAAATTACCTATATAAATAAAAAATAAATTTGTTTTTCTAAAAAAATCACTCTTGAGGTCTATTTTCTTTAAAATAGTATATACAATAGAAACTTCAAACTAATACTCCAGAAAAATTCAGTAATGCCTCTAAATTGCTAAGCACAAAACTGAGAAACAATGCCAGTTTGTCATGCCATTAGAAGCAATTTTATCAGCCAGTACATTTGCAGAAAGTTCCTGGCACCATTTGCTAAATGACTTGGTTATTCTCATTCATATGGATATATTACTGGGAACAGCATTGATAAACCATAAGCGATGTAAAAATACAGATGTAGAGATGTGAATCTGTAATGCTTTTAGGAAAGATGATGAGTCCTACTGAACCTGAAATGAATGGTGATTATTGTTTAGATCTGAGCTGCCAATAAGGTAGCCATGAGCCTCAGGCAACTACAAGCTCGTAAGACGTGGGTGACATTAAAGACATTTTTCAAGATTGAAAGCAATGCTCTTTTAAAAAAAATTAAAAATATGGCAATTTTTATTAATAAATGTCATAACAGGCTATGGGTTTATTATTATTTTAAATGAATCAGTGAATCATGATTTAAATTGTTCTCAAATTTATCTTTGAATATGCTAAATTAATTGAGATGTAACCAGATTTCAAAGATGTGGTGTGAATAGAAGAAAACATATTTCATTAAAAATTTTTATATTAATTGCACATTGAAATAACTTTTTTGAATACATTAGTTCAAATAATAGAGTTAATTTAGTTGGTTTTAGTTTTTTTTAATGTGGTTACTAGACCATTTAAAATGATTTGTATGTGTCTTACTATATTTCTATTGGACAGTACTGGTGTAGACAACTGGTTAATGAAATGTGTAGATTTTTAAAAATTCACATTCTCTTATAAAAGAATTGTGGGGCCTGGTGCGGTGGCTCAAGCCTGTAATCCCAGCACTTTGGGAGGCCGAGACAGGTGGATCACGAGGTCAAGAGATCGAGACCATCCTGGTCAACAAGGTGAAACCCTGTCTCTACTAAAAATACAAAAAATTAGCTGGGCATGGTGGCACGTGCCTGTAGTCCCAGCTACTCAGGAGGCTGAGGCAGGAGAATTGCCTGAACCCAGGAGGCGGAGGTTGTGGTGAGCCGAGATCGCGCCATTGCACTCCAGCCTGGGTAACAAGAGCGAAACTCCGTCTCAAAAAAAAAAAAAAAAAAAAAAAAGGGAACATGTCAATAACACATCTGGCATTGAGTTTTTAAAACTTTTTTTTTTAATTTGCCAACTACCTTCTTTAATCGATTTACTATGACTCATTTCCAAATTCATTGGCAATGGCGTAACCATATACTGGAAGAAACTGAGTTTTCCAACATCGGTTTTAATTGACTCTATTTTGCCATTCAGAATGATCATGTTTTTGATGCATTAGTCATCTACCCTTGAATGAATCTTGCTTGAAAATATCAAGAAAATTTAAAGCATTTTAACAACTTGGGAGCACATTGCATATATACTCTGCAGAATGTATATGACACCTTTTAAAAATAGTACCCTTTTTCCAAAAAAAAAAAAGTCTGTTATGCAAAATGTTGGCCTGGTGCTGTGGCTCATGCCTGTAATCTCAGCACTTTCGAGACTGAGGCAGGCAGATTACTTGAGGTCAGGAGTTCAAGACCAGTCCGGCCAAAAATGGTAAAACCCTGTCTCTACCAAAAATACAAACATTGGCTGGGTGTGGCGGTGGCAGTGCCTGTAATCCCAGCTACTCAGGAGAGTGGAGGCTGAGGCACGACAATAGCTTGAACCTGGGGGGGCGGAGGTTGCAGTGAGCCAAGATAGCACCATTGTACTCCAGCCTGGGTGACAGAGGGAGACTCCATCTCAAAAAAATAGAAAAAAAGTTAACCAAAGACAGCATTTCTCAGACTTGAAACATCATTTTGTCTCTGAACTGGTAACAAATGTCAGACTTGGAGTTAGGGTTTTCCTCTCTGACATCTCTCCCCAGCTCAATCTTAAGCTCAGGACCATTTTATTGTGTTAAGACTGAAGGCATTAATTATCTAAATCAGGATAGGAAAACATTAAATGGCTGAGACCTAAATTCCAGTAATATCTTTGCTGATGACAGGGAGAGTGTGAAAGATACAGAATCAGTCATACAATAGCGGAATATGGCATATCTCTCCCTCAGTGTGAGCTGGACATGACAAGTTCTCAGATTTCCCTCAATCTCCATTTTGTTGTCTTTCCTGGTTGTTTCTGGGCCCCCACAAAAGACCTTTGCGGTCCAGGTGTAAAGGGATCCATGTTTTTGCTTGTTTCCTTCCTACCTTTTTGATGATCTTCTGTCTCCCTTTAAGTCCGTATCTCAACCTAGACCTCTGTGCAAAGCCATGGTGACTTCAGAGCTTTTGACGTGCTGCATCTGATACTTCCTGTTCTAACAACACTCAGCCCGTGTTCTTCTCCAGTCTTGTCCCTTAACAAAACCTCCTCTGACCTGAGCATAGTTCTGAAAAGTGACTCCAGAGACTGATAAAATCATTTGTGTGACAATGATATTAAATGCAGATGGCATTGTGTATTATGTCTCCAGTGAACTATGATATATACAACATATACTGCTTTAATCATGCAATAAATGCATGGCTCAATATTCAGTTATGAAATATTTGCTATGAAGCTGACATTTTAGAAGTCCTTTAATTAAATAATTGGCATAATTCCACCCTGCTCTGATTCTTTCTTTGTAAAATTTATATAGCTATCATTTTACCCTCAGGCATTTTTTGGACTCTCTGTCACCCTTTGGATTATAAAGGCAGTTTCAAGAGAGAAGCCTTGGTTAATCGTGATGGGGTCTTCTGTTATATAAATGATGTTGATATATAAATATAACATGTATATATGTAAATACATATGTGTGTATGTGTATGTGTGTGAGTGCATGTTATATATCTAAACAGAAACAAGTTCCCAAGTTCACACAGACTGGCTTATACTCAAGTGTTCTGATTTTAGATCCTAAGTTTTGTGGAATTGCATTTTTTAGACAGCCCTAAGAATAGACAAAAAAAAAAAAAGGTAAAATAATTGAATAAAGTTGGTAGTTTTAGTCAGTTTGTTACATAATTGAAAAGTTGACAGATGTTTACTGAATTTGTACATTAGATTTGGATGATTTTCCCTAGAATACAGGCCATATGTCAAACAGAAACTTAAGAAAGGGAGCTGTAAGAAGAGAGACGTGGTCGTACTCCAGAAAAGCCAATGTAGAGGAACGGTAGTTGCCAAGCTGGACGGTGTGGCGGGGAGGGTTGAACTGTATGCTGTGTTCAGAATTTGCTTTGGGGAGTCCCAAATAGAGAGTAGGGGCTTAAAAAGGCAGGCAACCCTCCCCTCCCTCAGCTAAAGTGGCCCTCGGGAGCTGGAGTAGGGATTTCTATCATTGCTAACGTTACTGAAGCCTGGATCCCTAGTTCCTTGGCTCTCACATAAGTAATAGAAATGAACTCTAGGCCAAACAAATATTGTCAGGCAAAATTGAATTGGCTTAAGTCTCAACCACAGCAAGGGAGCATTGGCCCAGTGCTAGCTGCTAGCTCCCCAAAGGGCTCAGCTCTTCTTATTTTAAGGAAGCTGGGACATGAAAAGGAGCCCCTGGAGGCAGACGGAGGCCGGGAATTTTCAGCACTTGCACTATAGGATAACACGCTTCTTCAAGCATCATATGTCTCCCTAGCATGTTAAATCTTCACCCCTGGGTGTGTTTTTAGTATTTTAATGAGATTATAATGAGGAAAAACTCAGGGTAGGTCGGTGCTGAGTCCACCTCCTCTTTAGCTTGCTGTGTCTGGTCCCGTTCTTACCAGGAATGCTGGTCTCACTTCAACAAACTTGGAAGAGGGCCAGATTCTTATGGGGAGTGCTGGGGTTCCATTTCAGCAATCTTGAGGGACATCACTCAAGGAAGTAAAGGGTTAGGCTCTTCCTTTTATGGTGAGGAATTTAGCTTGCTTAGCTAAGTTAGGAGGGGGTCGACTTGCTAAGAGAGGCAAAAGTAAGGAGTTTGCTTGGACATATTAGGTATATTAGGATCCTGAGCACTGCGTCTCCTGTCTGCTGTCTCATCCCTATGCTCTTTCACCAAGATGCCAAGAACAAAAAGCCAAGGCTCGTAGGACATGTGAACACATGGACAAGTGGCACCCACACCAGGCCCGCTGAAAGAGCACCATGGAAAATGCTGAGGACAGATGGTACTGCCCATGTACACAGGGATACAGTAGGACCGAAAGCCAAACTCAGGGGAAATTTTCTTCATCCTTGGGCCTGGGGCATTTAAAGTGTGAAGAGGGAAGCACGACACCCCCCAGGACCTTAACTCCTCACCCATGTTACCAGCTAAGCTTTGCTGCATGATGAGCACAGGATTGGCAGGGAGGCACTTGGGGCTGGAGTCCAAGCCCGGCCATTTCAGCTGGGCATGTGGCAAACTCGTGAGAGGAGTTGTCACATCGGTATTCACAGTTGGGAAAGCACCAGCTTTAATTCTAGCATTACCTTAGGATCGGTCTGAATTTATTGTCTTAAACCCAGAGCCATACATGTTCGTGGGGCCTGAAGGAGGCCAACCCTGTCTCTGGGGTAGACACATTAACCTCGACCCCTCACAGTTTACTCATCTATTAGCTCCATGTTGATAGTCAATATGAAACTTATCCAATTGTCCACAGAACTGATAGTTAGATTTTTTAAAAGAAACATAGACATTGACACTCCTAGTCTTAAAACTTGAGAAACTTACATTTGTCTTGTCTGAGTTTCTTTCTCAGGAAAACAACCATCAGGCCCACCGCTGATTTCAAGGAACTGAAATTCTCCAGATCGCTGCATCGTCATGACTGCCAAATGAACCACCTGTTGTCTGCCGACCAACTACTTGTCCTTACCCCTCCCTAATTGCTGTTTTTCCACAGGTAGTTACATTTCTTCTTCGATATATAAATATCAAATTTTGGTTAATTGAGGAGACAGATTTGAGAGTGATCTGTTCTCCTAGGCTGTAGCACCTAACTACAGGCTTCTTTCCTGGCAATCAGTGTTCATTGTCTCAGTGACTGGCTTTCTGTGTCTCAAGCAACGGACCTACAGCAAAACCCTGGTGTCTGGGTAACAAAAATATTCTTGGGCAGGAAGGTGCTGATTTGCAATTAAGCCGTTTCTCATATGGCAACTCTGTATGGTATTTTCCACCCTGTTTAGAAGCTGGGTTTTGTTTAACAGTGGAAAATAAGTATTGATCAAAATTTGCCCTGTAAATGGACTTTCAAATGAGTAGACTACTGGTCCTTTTTGAAATTGTATTAAGTCTCTTACATAATGCCTTATTCCAAGTTTCTATGATTTAAGATTATGTTTCCAGTTTCAGTGGTTAAACACAACTTAGTAATGTATTCTCTACTGTCTATACAAACTACTTCATACTGAAGTTGACTGTAACATACCATTGGTATGCTTATATATTTGTTAAACAGTTCAGAATAAAAGCCAGGTATTTGAATATCTGCCCCAAATATAAAGGTAGTATTCTGAGCTGAAGCATCTAATTTTTAACTGCAAATATTATAGTTATCCTTAAATAAAAGATAACATCTTTAAAAAATCAACAAAATATGTTAATTTTAAACAGTAAAGAACTTTAAAAAGTTTAATAAAATGATTTTTTAAGAATTTATTTACTATTTATTATTTTTAAGATTCATATTCTGTGTTTGAACTCAACAACTTTGGGACTGGGTTAAGATATATAGTTAAATTCAGCTAAAGCAATGTTGTCCAATATTTAGGGTTCATATAAATTATTACCCTATAGTTTGTTATCTGCAAATGTTTCTTCAGTTATTGAGGACTTTCATTTAAAATAATTTAGAAAAAATTTAAAATTTAAAAAGTGCATATTTTATATTATATAGTATCACAATTATGAACTTAGAGTTATAATATTAAATTAAAAATTAAGATAATGTTTTCTGTGCATGAAAATGTAAAGTTTTGGAAATTTATTTGGATATTTTCATATAATTTACTAAAAATCAATAATAAATAAAAACGAATGTTTCTAACTTAATGCAACTTACAAAATGTGGAATATTTGATCATAAGCACCCTCACAGTCAACTGCTCTCAGGATAGCTAAATCGAACCTATCTCAAAAGTGAAGGTTGGTTAATCTGGCAACATACTTTTGAACTTGGAAGATAAGGTAGTTGAAAAATAAATGGTTTAACTTTTCACTGTCCCAGTCCATAGCTGAGGTATTTCCATGGCTGTATGGGGATGTCATGTTTGAAAATGTTAAGTTGAAGCAAGGTCTTGTGTTAGCACAGTGTATTTGAGGATTTATCTTCTACTAAGTACAGACATTTACATATTTGAAAATGTTGAGCTACGTGCACATAGCTTGTTTAAATTTGTGAATCACCTCTGCAATAAAGTAGGTATAAAGACCTACAGTGTGATCTAATGTTAGAATGAGTCATAATGGAATTATATCATCAAAGCAAAGAGCAAAAAGACACACAGTGATGTGGAGAGAAATAATGACATGTTACTGAAGAGTTAGACTTTGAACTTTAAAATAGATACCTGCCAGATATCATTCTAGGGCAAAGCCACCTATGAGAGAGTCATTTTTCTTCAAAAGAAGCTCGTTGTGGAGGCTAAATATAATCACTATTGTGTGATTTATGGACAGCTCTCAAGCAATGTGGATATTTTTATTCCTCTCTCTGAGTCTGAATATTCACTGTTGTTACCTATTTGGATAAAATATCATTTTGAAGTTTGACCTCTTTAAAAATTCTCTAGGTCTACTGATACTGTTAATTTTAATTTGGGACTCTGCATTTTGTCACATGAAGCTCTAAAAAACAACTATATGCTTACTGGTCAGTTTTCTCATATTACCTCAAAAAGAGAGAAGCTTTTATTGAAATCCTCTATACACAAAGACAGCCTCAATTAAAATTACCTCTGTTTAAAGACAAATTTTCTTGGTTAATAGTGTTTATAGTGTTTAGTATGATCTAGCATGTGGTTTTTGTTTAACAAGAATATTTAAATAATAAGTTAATTCAGTACCAAACAATATATGGACTTGGGGACAAAATAATAAGAAAAAATATAGAATGTGTAATACCTAAAAAGAATCTTTTTATGTGTCAAAAATGTGTATTCAGAAAATTGTTTTTACATTATTTGAAATGACTACCAAGTAGACAGAAATAACAGGATTAAGAAAATATCTATTTGTGACCCTGTATTAAAAAACAAACCATTTAGTGAAAATAGATACACAGTTTATAATAAATCTGAAAACACCCACATGGTAAAAACTTGATTTTCTTATCACATTTACACCCTTTCAAATACATAGATCTATTTCAGTAAGCTTATCAGAGGAATGTTGACAATAAAGATATTCTACCTTAAATACAACACAAGATATACAAAAAGATGGATAAATGCATGAAACATCATGGATAGTAAAGGACATTTGAAAATGAAACATTATGGACAGTAAGAAATATTTGAAAAAAGAGACATTTATGAGAGAAATTTTACTGCTAAATATTAAAACACAATTATCCTCTAGTAATTACTATTTTTATTAGTGTTGATCAGACAAAAGAACATAAGACATTGTGTGGCAAAGTTGAGCCCCAAAACTATCTTTAAGAATTTGATACATGATAACATTGTATTACAAATCAAGAGAAAGCACTGGTGCAGGAACTCAACTGAAAAATATATTTTAATTAGTTTTTGCCTCCTAAATTTTTAGTAAATATTTTTAAAATGCATGTTTTATATTATATACTATCACAGTTACAAACTTAGAATTACAAAATTAAATGAAAAATCCAGATAATATTTTCTATGCATAATCATGTAAAATTTTGGAAATGTATTTTAAAATTGTCATATAATTTACTAAAAACCCATAACTAATAAAAATGAATGTTTCTAACTTAATGCAACTTGCAAAATGTGAAATTTATTATAAGTGTCCTCATTATTCTCTCCCAAAATTCCAGGTGGATTCCACACAAACCTCATGAGGAGATAAATGAAAGGAGGAGAATGAGGAACTAGGAAAATAAAAGAGGGAAAGGATGAAGAAGGGGAGGTAGTTAGGGACAAATTTATGACTACAGTTATGGATTTAGCTAGGCTTAGAGGCTAAAAGCAAAGATTACAAAAGAAGATATTTTAGATCTGAGGGCACAAAATATAAGTATTTTTGATCATTAAAAAGGTCACAATCAAGGCAGATAGTAAGAAACAGGCACACACCTACAAACACATGCCCAGGCCTGAGTGTTCACACACACCCAATGACAATAAAAATGGGCAAAGACATTAACAGATTTGCCTAAAGAGGGAATGTACATGGCTAATAAAACATAAGAAAATCCAATCCGTTGATAATCAAATAAGTTACAATGGTAAGATACTTAAAGGTTGAATTTTTCTTTTTGTACGTTTTTGAAGATTAAAATTATTTAAGGTGAAGTAATAGGATGACATGGGAACTTTGACTATGTTGTTTAAAATATAAATTAGCAAAATCTTTCTGATAATTATCTTAAAAAATATGCATCAAGGACCTTAAAAATGTCCATGGCCTTTGATTCAGTAGTTCTGTTTTTAGAAATCCATTCTGAAACATGAAATCATGATCAAACATATTTAGAACTTACCTTCAACATAAATATTAAAAAATCAAGAACAGGTTTAATAGGTGGTTATTTAGTTGCTAAATAGTGTTACCTTTTCTAAAATATGTTTCCAATTAGATTCAAATGAATGACCCAAAGGAAGACTTTCAATATAACCTTGTGTGAAAAAAAGCAGGAGAGAATTGTGTACATTGCAAAGTTTAATCTCAAAATGAAATAAATGATAGGCAGGAAATATACTAAAATATTGAGATTATTTTTCTCTGAGGTATGGATTTTTACAGGATTGTTTTTTAAATGTGTGCTTTCTATATTTTATTTCCATTTCTACATTTCTATTATTTTCATGTATTTCCTTAATAATCATGAAAAATCATAACTCTTCCAAAAACTATTAAGAGCTTATAACGTAAGATCTGGGCACAGGGCACAGAGCACAGGGCACAGGGCACTCGGCACTCCGTTGCTGTGGCACAGACATTCTTTCCCTCAGTTAGAAAAAGTCTTCTCTAAGGAGGCAGAGCTTTTTCTTTTTAACATTCATCGTTAACACCCACCTTATATCAACTTGAAAAGATATGTGTAGATTATAATGCTAAGTGTTTAGGAAAACTGAACCTAGGATTTCAAGTAAAGTATTAAATAAAATTTCTACTCTTGAATGACAAATGAAAGCATTAGCTAAATGCCACAGGCCAGAAACTCATGCTTTTTAATGAAAAGAGAGGGAGGTAAAGATGAAGACTTCATAAATTATCTTTCAAACAGCTAAATATAGGGAGATACTTGTTTCAGTAAAATATTATTTAACTTCCACAGCATCGGTCACTCTTCATGAATTGACATGCACCTTCTACCCAGTCGGACTATTTCACTTCTTCCTTTATGATAATAATTTGTTAACTCTTTGGCCCCAGATTAAGGGAGGTAAACCCAGTTGAGGCCCACTCACTCCAGTGTCAGTTTCTCCTTGAATTTCCTGGCACAGGAAGCCGACTTTGACTTAGTTTAGAGAGGCTTCGTTAGCTGCAAGTCAAGAGTCGCCCCTCAGCAGGGCTTTCTGACAATTTCATTGCCAACCCACTTTGGTTTGCAAACAGAAGTGTGGGTGCCCTGTCGACAAAATAGTGGCAAAACAAGATATTTGCCCTGCATAACGAGAAGAACATTTCCTAGACTCACCATGCCCTTTGGGAAATCAACTTTTCCCTTTGTTACTCATTGATTGACTGATCAGTTCATTCATTCATTCATTCAATGTGTGTTTCGGGAAAAACAGAGTATATAAAAATAAATAAAACTTAATAAATACTCCTTATAACTTTATAATCTAGTGGAGGAGGACATGTTAGTCTCACACTTGTATTGTGTTCTTCTTCCATAATATTTTTGCACACTATGTTGACGTAAGTTGTGATGTGTAACCCCAGAATATGTTGACACACGTCTATACCCCGCTTTACTAAACAGGAGGCCATGGGGGTTATTTTCTTTAAAAACCTGTTTTGCATGTGCGTGCGCGCACACACACACACACACACACACAATTGTGGTAAGACTGTAAAATAGAAATCTTCACAATCTATCTAAAATATAAATGAAACATTTTATGAATTGTGGTTCAGACACATTTATATGCTACAGAGTGCAATGTGCCTATACCCATAATAAGCACCAGATGTTTGCTCCTGGGAGACTGATGAAAATAAGACCCGTGAATGACTTTATGACCCATTTGGGGATTATGAAATAATGCATGGTTTTTGTATGGAGATGTAGTTAGCTAACATACTGAAATGTAAGCATGTGACTCACCAGTGGTGGGGCACGGGGATGCAAAACTAGTTGGTCTTGTTTACTCAATGATCTCATGTTCTTTTTGCCTGGTGAGCTCACTGTCAGCACAACAACATATCCTAGGTGATGGCTTAAAAAAAAATGGGATTTGTGTTGAAATAAGTTGGGGCATCCTCCCAACTCTATCCTTCCCTCCTGTAGGGTTCTGTAGGGTTCCATATGTGTTAGCACAGAGCACTGAGAAGAATAAAGGAACCTGATCACATTTGCTTCATCCAGAATTTCTCAACTTACAATGAATAGGGAGGGTTGATTTGTCAGTCTGCGTGTGTTTGGTTGTTGTTTTTTTCCCCCTGGATTGCTTGTATAGCAGCCATATCAAGTTTTCCAACAGATGATTTCTGAGATATTTTCCTAATTTTACTTATGATACTCAGATTATATTGACTTGGGCCACTTACCTCTTTCAGAAGGTAATCTTTTCTGCAAACGATGATCACTGTAAATAACTGGTTTGTAAGGTCAACATTCTTGACACGAATAGCTTTTCTAGACACTGTATTTGCAGTTTGGGTGAAATGGCCCCAGATGGACTTGCTAGGCTGTGCCCTCATGCTCCACGTGTGGGGTACCCATAATTGTATGTTTCCACTTTATTGAAATCTCTATATGCAAAACTACCACTCAGAATGAGACTGTGCACAACTGAACACAATGTAAGATGTGGCCCTCTTTCTTGAGGTTCTGCTCTCAAATTGGAACTGGCCCAATAGTGCCAGTTTTTGTTTTTGTTTTTTTTTTGATAAAGACAGAAATTCTTCTTCTGGCCTTAAAGCTTGAAACTTATGTTTGTTTTATCTGAGTTCTTTCCTCAGTAAAGGACCCCGAAGCCTCTCAAAACATTTCAAAGAACTATAGCTCACCAGATCATGGCATCCAGGCAATGAGATACCAGGTCCCTCATTCATTAGAATTGCTTCCTTACCCCTCTTTAGTTACTGTTTGACTCCAAATGGCTACATTTCTTTCCTGCCATATGACCCCCTACTTTTGGTCAGTCAGGGAGATGGATTTGAGACTGAGCTCCCATCTGCTTGGCCTGAGTACCCAATCAAAGCCTTCTTCCCTGGAAGTACATGTTATCTTAGTGATTGGCTTTCCGTGTGGCCAGCAGCAGGACCTCCACTGAACCCTGGTGTTTCAGTACAAAACGTGTGCTGCTGATTTACTGCTTTGCCTGATATGCCAGCAGGGGCTTGGCTGAAGTATTTCAATAGGGATGCCCCTGTTCAAATAGATACTCTGAAATTTTATTTTATTTCTGTTTATTGAACCATACAATAAATTAAAAATTGCAAAATTCTAGTGATAATATTCGATTTCACCTCTGTAAGAATCCACAGAAACTTTCAGTTTATCTTGACAAGGTGTTCTCAAGTGTGTTTTATGAAGTACTAATCTCACAGGCTGCTCTATAAAAAGTGGGGTTTGTGTTGAAATAAGTTGGGGCATCCTCCCAACTGTATCCTCCCCTGGCTTTGGGTTCCATACATATTAGCACAAAGCACTGAGAAGAAGAATAAAGAAACCTGATCACATTTGCTCAATCCAGAATTTCCCAACTTAACTTGCCCACATGGCTCTTTTCAACAAAACCTCTTAAAAATGCCGTAGAGAGTGGATAAACATGAAACCAACCACTGGAAATGCTGACACAGGGAGCTTCTGTCCGGCTGGATCTTGACTTCATTTTTTGTAGCACTCCCGTCCTGTTTATCTTCTGTGGGTGCTCCCTAGTTCTCTGTGTCACCAGACCATAGCTCCCTTTGTCTCGTGTTGCTGTGTATTTCTCTGTAAAAAGAACTTTGTCCTAATATTTTAAAAAATGGTAAATTCTGTGACTACGTTTGCAAAGTGTGCAAAGTTCAGCTTTTAAATGCTGGTTCTTCATTAACCATACTTGAAGTATGACTGTTCTAGTGTTTCCTGTTAAATGCAATAGGAAATGGTGTTATTAATTAACACAGGATATCGTCTCTCCCTTTGCCTAGCAGCCCTGTAGCATTTTGGCTTTTGAATGTTCTAGGTCTGTCGTCTTTTCTGTTTCTCCACTATGAATCCAAGAGGAAACTAAGTGTCCTAGTGAATATAAATATAGTCCCAGTAAGCTTCCTGCTTCACAAGGATACATCTGCTTGAAGAAGCTCCAGCATTTTTTTTTTTTTTTTGAGATGGAGTCTCACTCTGTCGCTTAGGCTGGAGTGCAATGGTATGATCTCGGCTCACTGCAACTTCCACCTCCCGGATTCAAGCGATTCTTCTGCCTCAGCCTCCCGAGTAGCTGGGACTACAGGCACGTGCCACCATTCTTGGCTAATTTTTGTATTTTTAGTAGAGACAGGGTTTCACCATATTGGACAGGCTGGTCTCAAACTCCTGACCCATGATCTGCCCACCTCGACCTCTCAGAGTGCTGGGATTAGAGGTGTGACCCACTGTGCCCAGCCTCCAGAGTTTTACTGTTTCACCATTTCATTCCCAGCCGGAGTGCATCACAACATTCTACTGGGAGCACTAGTTAGTGTATTAAGTATGATACAAAACTTGTGTTAATTTTAGAAGAAATAAATCATCCAGATATATTTAGACACTTTAAAAATAAAATCTTTTATTCTCTCTCTCTCTCAATTTTCTGGGATTTCCTTCTATTTTTCTTTAATGTCTTTATTTGCCCTGAAAAGGACTGGTCATTCCGTTTGCACTCATGTCCATCTCGGTGGGGTCCTCTCCGCTTAGGTTCCGCCACTCGTGAGACCTCACCCTTGAATTAATCTCTCCATGTTCTGATCCACCTTGTCCCCACAAAAGGCACCTACTTAAAAATGTGATGGTATTGCATTTTTTTGCTCATCTATCTTCTTTTAAAGGCAACAATCAATTTTGCATTCTTGATAGAAAGCAGTGTGTGAACTAGAAAACATCCAATAGTGGTTAAATAAATGGCTGACTTGTCTGCAACATATACATCTTTTTTTTTGAGATGAAGTCTCCCTTTTGTCCTCCAGGCTGGAGTGCAATGGCAGGCACAATCTTGGCTCACTGCAACTTCTGCTTCCCAGGTTCAAGTGATTCTCCTGTGTCACCCTCCCGAGCAGCTGGAATTACATTGGCCCACCACCACACCCAGCTAATTTTTGTATTTTTAGTAGAGATGGGGTTCCACCATGTTGACCTGGCTGGTCTCGAACTTCTGACCTCAGGTTATCTACCCTCCTTGGCTTCCCAAAGTGCTGGGATTGTAGGCGTGAACCACCACTGCACCTGGCCTATAATTCTTTATAACTTACATTTTGTTAAGAAACTTTTTCAGAGCTCCTAATTACAAATTGCTCGACATTCATATAGTTAAAAATAATACCTCATAAATGTGCATGTATTTTCTATCATGCTGTGTATCATGTGCACACATGTTGTCTTTATCTGTTATTTTTATTTACTATTATAGAATAGTTTTTTGACAAAACCTTTTTAATGTTTATTTTGATTGGCTGTATCATCATCGTATACTACATCATCTTATTATTGGTCAGTCACATAAGTATGCAACTGTAAGTATTATTGTTCAGCAAACATTTACTTCTTAGCTATTTGTAGTTTTTGAATGATAGAACTAGAATTTGAACAGGTTGTCTGGCCCCAGAACTCCTGCTCTCAACTGTCATCATGTACTTCATTTCTCGGCTATGTTTCTTAACATGAAATCATCAAACCAAACAGGTATGACAAGCTCTTTGGGCAGAATCATAGTTTCATGTATTATTTTTAGAAGCAAAACTGTATAAGCCATGACAGTTTGCACGAGTATTAATTCATTAAAGTAATCTCGACTGATGAGCTAGTATAAAAGCATGCATTACAGTAGTTCAATTTGTCTTTATTACAGAGTCCAAACAGTTGTATATGTATGCTACCTAATCATATTTTCACTTGTGAGAATTGTTTTTATGTCCTTTGAAAATATGTCATATGGAGACTTGACTTTTTCTGTTTTGAAACTAAGATACATATTAACATTTGCTGGTTGTTACATGTACACATGTATTTCCTAGTTTGTGTTTTTGTCATAACTCTGTTATTCGTTTTGTTTTTTAAATGTATATGTTACATTTGTAAAAGTATTTTAGTTTGACATTTTCGTTTTGAACTTTTAAATTCGTTTCATTTTTGAACGATCCGGTCTGCATTTCTGTGAACTTCCAATTGAGAGGCCTTGTTGCAACATTGCAGTTTAGCTTTTCACTGTTTTACACTTTCATCCACTTGGTGTTTATTTTAGTATATAAGTTGGCATCTAAGTATTTGTTCCAACAATAGCTATGAAAAAACTATTTATTTTGTCTTCCCAGGTGAAACTCTAAAATCTATCATATGGAATTAGTCAAGGTTCCCTCCACTACCATTCACCTGAAAATACTGACATTTATCCACCTACACATTCAAGCCCTAGCACCTGAAAGAAATCTCATTATCCCATGTCACATCTCAGGTAATAGCTCAGGATGATAGTTATTTACTTAATAAACAGTGTGGGTACCATTTTTCTGGTCAACGTTTTCTGAATTGGCTTTCTGCTCAATATTATATTGACTTTGTACTACAATACCATTGGCCTTTGTTAAATTGCATATAAATGCATCATTTTGAATCTGTTTGCAATAACTATTTGCATTTGGAGCATACCACAATTCCAGGAAGAAAATGCAAGCAATCCTCTCTGGAATGAAAGTCCAGGAGTTGGCGGCAAGTACCGGCTGCAGGAGAGGAAGGCTTCTCTCCTTAGCTTTTATGGTGCCAGCATCCCAGCCTCCCTCCACACTCGGTTCCTTCCCTGGCAGAAGAGGGAGAGGATTATCTGAGTGGGAAGTTCAGAGAGAAGAAGCTGGCATGCTCCTCTCTCTGGGATTCACCTGTCTGCAACCTATTTCTCCTTGACTCTTGACTTTTATGCATTTACAGTAAGATTCCAGGCTCCGCCGGGCTCGGTGGCTCACGCCTGTAATCCCAGCACTTTGGGAGGCCGAGGCGGGTGGATCACGACGTCAAGAGATCGAGACCATCCTGGTCAAAATGGTGAAACCCCGTCTGTACTAAAAATACAAAAATTAGCTGGGCATGGTGGTGTGCGCCTGTAGTCCCAGCTACTCGGGAGGCTGAGGCAGGAGAATTGCCTGAACCCAGGAGGCGGAGATTGCAGTGAGCCGAGATCACGCCATGGCACTCAGCCTGGGTAACAAGAGCGAAACTCCGTCTCAAGAAAAAAAAAAAAAAAAAAAGATTCCAGGCTCCAGGAAGGGAGGCCAGTGGTAGCACAGAGACCTGTGGCTGGGATGCTGGGTCTCTCAGTTCTCAGGCTCAGTGTTCAGAAGCCCCTGCACTGCAATCCTCAGCCATATCTTCCCCCATAGCGGTAATGAGGCTGATGTTTTTCTCTCTCTCTACCAAACCTCTGAATCCATCTGTTAGGTGGTTCCAAGACTGAGTAAGTGTCACTGGTTTTCTTTAAGTCGTCACGGGAATCCAAGATTAAGAATAAACATGTTGAAAGGAATTAAAATATTAGCATCGTATGTACTTAAAGATTCACTTGATCTATTTAAGTGGATATTAGCAATGATAAAAGACACGTTCTGATTTTTCTTCTCACCTTCACTTTCAGGTGCTCAGGAGGCTACAACATGCTGAGAATATACACATCTGTCTTCCCAAATCCCTCCTCAATTTTCACAAAACATGTTTAGAAGTTATTAATCTTATAAACAAAAAATATTTGGTTTTCTCTTACATTTAGAAAACTGTAAACGTCAAGGAAGCAAAAGTCACAGGTGCGGAGTGCACCATCTTTAAATTTAGGGTGAGCCAGTGATAGCAGCTGCCACCTGTGAGTTGCTGTGGACTCTTGCTCACTACTGCCTGTGAGTATTCACCTAACACTATCTGATACAATATTTCACAGAGATTGTCAAATGCTTCTGGTTTCTTTGCAACCATCTTAAAGTAATAAGTGGGCAGACAATAGATTGTAAAATATAGGGATGTTATTCCTCTCAAGTTCAGCTCAGGTATTATCTACCCCCAGCCCTAGACTCTGGGGCCTTGCAAGGTAAATTCTCTTTATTATTAGCCTTGTTATCAGATTGCCTCACAGTACTTATGTATAGCTGGTAGCAAATATTGCTTAAAACAACATGATTGGATAATCTGCTAATGGTAAACATGAGTCTCAATAAGAGAACAGAAAAAGTAAGACATTCTGTTGAGAGACGTCTGTTGAGCTTTCTTGTGAGCTGTGTGGTGCACAAAGTGTTTCTAATGGTTTTCTGTCTTTTAGATTTCAGGATAAATAGGTGTGTTTGAATCAGCTGATTTCTGTTACTGGAGTGCAGCAGTACTGCAGAGCTCCCGAGCTTTGAATCAAGCAACGCAGAAGTCTTCCTAACAGGTTCCTTCCTACTTGTTATTTTGCTGTTCATTGCTATGAATTATCACACCTCATTCTGGAAAAAAAACAAACAAAGCAGGTTTTCCAAAGTCAGGAAAATCTCACGCATATTTCCAGCGAAGACCTTATATTCTACCCCATCTCAGTTTCCTGGCCTAACAGGAAGGAGGAGACTTCTCCAGTATCACAAAGCGGATCAGGCATGGAGACCGAGTCTCTGACTCATAACGCTAGAGTATTTTGTTTTGCAGTTGTGAACTGGGGTGGACACTCACTGCATGTATTCCCTTTAAGATACCTGCTTTTGCACATTTATGGAACCAACCTAATTGCCCATCAGTTGAGTGGTAACGAAAATATGGTACATATACACCATGGAATACTGCTTCTTTAGTTATAAAGAAGAATGAAACAGGCCTGGCCCGGTGGCTCATGCCTGTAATCCCAGCACTTTGGAAGGCTGAGGGGGGCTGATCACAAGGTCAGGAGTTTGAGACCAGCCTGACCAACATGGTGAAACCTTGTCTCTAATAGAAATACAAAAATTAGCCAGCTGTGGTGGGCACCTGTAATCCCGGCTACTCAGGAGGCTGAGGTAGGAGAATTGCTTGAACCCGGAGGCGGAGGTTGCAAGTGAGCTGAGATTATACTACTACACTTCAACCTGGGCAACAGAGCCAGACTATGTCTCAAAAAAAAAGAAGAAGAAGAAGAATGAAATAATGTCTTTTGCAGTAACTTGAAGGGAACTGGAGGCTATTTCTCTAAATGAAGTAACTTGGGAAAGGGAAACCAAACATTGCATGGGAGCTAAGCCATGGGCACGCCAGGGCATATGGGGTGGTTAATGAACACTGGAGACCCGGAAGTGGGGAGGGCGTGGGTTTGAGGGAGGAAAAGTGCCTGTTGGGTACAGTATCCACCACTTGGGTGATGGGTGTGCTAAGACCTCAGACTTCACCACTGTACAATTCATGCATGTAACCAAATGCCACTTGTACCCCTACAGCTATGTAAATAATAAAATCAAAGAAATATTCTTTTAAAAAGAAAAACAAAAAGAAGGTGTCTGGTTTTTAAAAATCTAACCTTTAAAGACTGATCTGATAACGGCATGAAGGATGATGCCTAGAGAGAAGTTCCATTGTCCTGGGCAGGTGAGACAATTCCAAAGAAACAGCTGTTTTTATTTTTCTTTAAATAGAGTTGTTTTTTTCTTTCCTGAATAAGACTTGCATTTATGATAATTTTATGGTTCAGTATGAATAATGATTCTTGAAATGCTTTTTTTCCAGGACAAATGGAAGCTCCAAGGCAGTTTCCTTTTCCTACTCAATAATAATTCTTCCCATTACACAGAGAAATTCTCAGATACGTGGAGCAATATCAAATTATACTTAAAGAAGCTAAAAATGTCTTTGGCTAATAGATGATTCTAAATCAAATAATTAATTTTTTCTTTGTATTGAACAACGCAGAATAAAATTATTCTGTTTCTATTCATCAGTTAACTTAGTAAACGCCTTTGCGTGTCTTTTATAGTTTTATAGGTGTTGGGGGCATAGATTCAAAACTGTGGAGCTAATCCAGACTGGAAAGATCATTTCCTTACGGTGGTGATATGTGGAGGTGGCTTTAAAAACGTGTAGGAGGTGGACAGGAACATCAAGGAGAAACTTCAGCATCGGAGAAGCTGTGCTCACCAAAAACACGCTCATATAAGGCAGCAGTTCATAGCTCCAATTGCCTGGGGCATAAAATTCAAGGTGGCAAATGGTGAGAAAAGAGAGTGGAGGGTCCCACTGGGAACTGTTGGTGACTGGAAGGCAGGACTTGGACATCTGCAAAGGACTTAGGGTTTCCATCCTGAAGGCACTGGAGGCATCCTAGCCTGGGGTCAGGGCTGCTTGAAGCTGTGTGGCAAGATCCGTGGTCTGGAAAGACCGCAAAGCTAATGGTGGGATGGCTGGATTAGGGGGACGAGGCTGCACCCACAGGTGCCCGCCAGATGCCTGATGCATGTGTGAGGCCAGCGGTAATGGGGACTGGATGGGGACTAGGGGGGTCTAGAATGGACTGAAGGAAGCAGGGTGGGCCCTTTGCAGACCACTAATCTTATGTTTTTATAATATATTATTTTAACATATTATTTTATAGTATATTATTGCCTCAGTAATTTTATACACACACACACACACACACACACACACACACTATTGAGACAGAGTCTCACTCTATTACCCACTCTATTACTCAGGCTGGAGTGCTGTGGTTCAGTCTCAGCTCATTGCCACCTCTGCCTCCCGGGTTCAAGTGATTCTCCTGCCTCAACCTCCCAAGTAGCTGGAATTACAGGCACCTGCCACCACACCCAGCTAATTTTTTTGTGTTTTTAGTAGAAATGGGGTTTCACCATGTTGGCCAGTCTGGTCTTGAACCCCTGACCTTGTGATTTGCCTGCTTTGGCTTCCCAAAGCGCTGGGATTATAGGCCTGAGCCACCGTGCTCAGCCTAGTACATATTTTTTTTAAGTTGCAATACCGAGTGAGTTATAGTCACCCTACCTGAGGTCTGTGGAAATTTAGTAGTAGTTCCCTTCATCCAGAGTATTACAGACCTCATTTTTATGCATGTTAAAAACTATAGGATGATCGTCTTATTCTTTTTATCAGAAAAACTGTGGGAAATCCATGTGTTAACATTGTTTGATGATAAATGACGAGTTTTTCATCAGTTTTGGTTTTATTCTGGCTTGTATTTTGTTGCTTTTTCTCCTGATTTGCTTGTTTTTGAGGAAGTTGACAATCCTGGATGTGGATACTTTCTCTTGGAGGAGCAGGAGCGTAAGGAGACTGAACTTCTCTCTCGGTACACAGGGAGAGGCATTAGCTTAACAGCCCTGCCCTCTCATATTAGTCAGAGAAACAGAACCCATCGGATGTGCTATATATGTGTGTGTATTGTGTATATACACACATGTATATATATATATACACACACACATACATATAAAATGTATAAACCTCTTTATATATATACACATATAAAAAATTTATATACAAATAAAATGTACAAACATCTTTGTGTATAATGTGTATATATATAAATAAAATGTATAAACCTCTACATATAGCATATGTATATATATACAGATGTGTGTATATGTGTGTGTGTGTGTATATATTTATATAAAGAGGTTTATACATTTTAAGGAACTAGCTCATATGACTACGGAGATTGAGAAATTCAAAATCTACAAGGCGGACGATGAGCCTTTCTTTCTGTTGGATGCACTGGGTAGGGCAGTCTGTTTCACTCAAAGTGCACCGACGTTAATGTGAGTCTCATCTGAAAACTCCCTCACGGGCACATGCTGCATGTTGTCTAACCACACATCTGGGCACCATGACTGGGTTGATACAAGAAAATTCACGATTGCAGCCCTCATATCCCTGCTCCCCCTCCACCACCTTCAGGAAAGAAGAGGGGAGAAGTGAGGGAGAGGCAGCTCCACTTTCCTTTCTCCCAGGAGCTGGGTGCTCACCAGGGGCCGTGCTTTGCTCTCTGTGCTGGGCTGAAGCAGAAGAGCTGGTGCTGTTTCAGGTCTCCCTGATTCATGCAATTTCAGTTCTGTGCTGAAATTGAGGAAAAATCTGAGTGCTCTGGCAAAGAGCTTTTAGAAATAAAGATAACATCAGATTCTAGGTATTAAAAAAAAGAGAGGGAAATGTCTTGGCTTGGCCAGGACATGTGGCTGCAAGCTTTGGGGATAAGAGCCATTGGATTCCTTGGTACATGCTTAATTGGGCCATAACTTTTGTGACCTGGGCTGTCGCCCATCGGTATTGGCCAAATGAAATTTCCAATAGAGACGTCACTTGAGCTGATGGAGCCTTTCCCTACAGGATGAGGCACCTAATAGAAAGGGGCCAGGCTGCAAGAGCAGAACCCTAAGCACGGGACACCAATGCTCAGCACAGGTTGGGATGGGGACTGAGGAAAACAAGGGCGCTGGGCCCATCAGGTGCAAGTCTCACTGGGGACCTCAGCAGATACCCACCAAATGGTCCACATAGGAAGGACAGAGGCTAGTCCAAAGCCTGTGTGGCTCCCCAATAGTGGACCTGTTCACATCACCAACTTAAAGATTGATCAGCTCTTCTCGAGTCCCCATTTGAATAGCAATATGCATTTACTGGATACATTTCACTTTCTCTGCAATCCAGATATCAACAATAGCCTAGAGAAACTGGCTTAGCCTTTGAGTGCAGACCTGGTAGACAGTTTTCAATGCCATTTCCTGAATTTCTTCATATTTCCAGAGAAGTCAGAATCTCACGGTCATTTCTGGCCATTATAGGACAAATAGGTGTGTGTGTAGTAATAGTCCAACACTCTGAGACAACAGGGTCTGCAGCAGAGAACAAGTTTAATGATTGCAGGGTGGTGAGTGAAGAGGTGGGAGAAGAACATCAGATTCGTGTTCCTAAGGAGTCTTTAGCTGGCGTTTGTGAGGGCACAGTGGAGGGCAAGGGCTCATGGGCAACATCACCTAAGGTCCCAGGGGAGTAGAGCCACATGACCCCCTCATTCCCATGGGCATCACCCCAAGCCACAGTGACAAGCACCCTTCAAGTTTCACAAGAGGATTGGGACTCGGGATGATTACAGGATCATTCCTAATGCTTGATCCCAAAACACACCCTAGCACCCCATCCAGGGAAGAAATTGACACTGCCATGTCCCACCCAAGATTCCAGGGCCAGGAGGTGGCAACAGTCGTGGGGGGATGGGACACTTTGAGAACGGGGCCTTAGGGACCAGGGTGCTCAGGCACCTGAGAGCCCATTCCAGGAGGCAGGAAGGTGACAGGAGTCATTATCCTGTGAGCTGAGGCTCTGAAGCCAGAACATGCTGCCGTATCCATTGGACTGCCCTTATGAAACACAAGTTTCAACATAGAGTTATCCCAAAATTCAAGACAGCACCTGCAGACCCTGATGCCCCAAGTGTGGGGCCTTCCTGAGCAGAAGGCCTGGGTGACCACACTGGCTGGTGTCAGTGAGTCCAGCTCTGCTGGCCAAGGCCTGCTGTGCAGAAAGTGCTGTTGTGGATAAATGCAGAGGAAGAAAGTGACCACCTGCTGCTGGCTCTCTTCTTGGTTTTTTATTTGGAACTACTGGCCTGCAAAAATCACCTATTGATCTAAGCAGGTCCAGGACATAAGAGTTTCCAGTTTTACAGGACTGCCTCATGGGGAGGCCTACCTCAGACCAGCCTGGCGCCGACTGCGTGTGAAGGCACTTCAGTACCAGGGACTCCACTCACCCAGGATAAGTCACATCCTGCACTATCAGCCTAATTAAGGGTCATAGTTTGGTCTCTCATCAGCCTTGCTAGTATTTCTTTTTTTTTTTTCTTCAAATTTCTCAATCAGATCAAGGGCTGAGCTTATGTTATTAACCAGGCCCCCGCAATCCTAGTAAGAATATGCTTGGTTCTTGCCGAGGCTGACCACATGTTAAATGCTTCCAGACCTACATAGAGAAAGGGGCCTAAGTAATGTCCCTGTTTCCCTTATCCCTAGGAGCGCCTGTGTCCTTAAGGCCCCACCTCGGTGAGCTGTTCTATAGACACATGCAAGACTCAGAGGCAGGTTGACCGGCACTCTCTCTTTCTTCCCCTGGCACAGAGGTGCATGTGCTTCCAAACTTTAAAAGGAAAGACTTCCAAAGGAAAGGAAATCTTGAATTAATCATTCGTAAAGCAAGTTCCCTTTTACTGTCTCTCAATAATGAATGAGGTGCAGAATCAATAGCAGCATAGATGTATTCCGAGGGTAATCACAGGAGTTCATTCTGCTTCTGGCCCGGGCAAAGCTGTCCAGCCTCAGAATTTATGTTCTAATAACACGGCCTGGCCCTCCATACCCACGCCCACATGGCTGCTCCTTGCTTTCTTATTTTGTTCATGCTATTCACTATGCCTTTCTTGCCTGGCTGATTTTTATCCAATCCCAAAACGTGGCTCAGAGTTGACTTCCTCTGGGGGGCGTTCCTGTTGCCACTAAAGTCATGTCCTTGATGACCTGTTGTGGGTACCACGGCCGTAATTTCAATTACTCTACTGTTTTGAGGCACTCTATTGACTCCTCTATCTTCTCCTCCTAGACTTACAGCAATGCAAGGACAGGAATCCTATCTGTACTCTACTTACTCTTTACAGCCCACCTGTAGTTTAGAGCTTGGTGTAGAGCAGTTCCATTGAAATACTGACCTGACGACATTTCAGCTTATATTTAGTTATGTTCTCATATTTTTCTAAGAGACTCAAAACAAAACTGATAAACATGTTTTTAAAAAAGGAGTATCTGATTGTTTATAAATGCTTTTTACAGAAAAGGGCTGGTTAGATTCTAAGAGAAGCAAAACTACCCTTTAAACTATTTATGTTAAAGTTCTCTTCTCCCCATGTAGCTTTTACATGGTCTCATGAGTTATGACATCAACTTCTTCTATGACCTCTAGAAAGTCATTTTATGCCTCAGTTACTTTGGTCGTGAAGTTAGAGATGAAAATAACTACTGCTAAGCAGTATTGACAAAAGATGCTTGATTTGGAAGTGTTATAACTGAACGCTCCCAAAATCATTCCAAACGTATTTTTTCTAAGGTTCTGATGATCATGTTGGTGGGAAGGGAGAAGCATGGGCTTTCTATTTGACGGTTCGGTATTTCAGTCTCTCAAATCAAGCTAGCAGAGTTAAATGTTCTGGTCATATTTAACTCACGTCCCTTTTTTTCCAAATTATTCAACTATGCCATGGCAAATAATACTTGCTTTATCCTATCGGTAGACGGTATGCTGACAGGCTTATAAAATGATGATTTTTCATTTCAATAAACCATATTTAAATCATCATCGTATTCTTTATCTATCTACTTGTAGGTAATTTGGTTTACTGCGTTAAGTGAATTTTATGTTTTTTGAGTCATTACTCAAAATTGGTCCTATGAGCTATTACCCAAATAAAGACTGCACTCAGAGATAATGTAGCATTAATGAGAAATGTCTAAGCAACACAAATAATCTTGGAAAACTGTAAAATAAAGTTTGAGGATAATGCTAAAATTCGAGTTGTGGCCTTATCTTGAATGCAGTATGGCACATTCTTTGCTTTCAGGTCGAAAGCAAAGAACGTTCAAAGAGAGGACTGAACAGGAGAGGGCGGCTCACTTTATAACGACTCACTGTCGTAGGAATCCAGTCTTAAAAGAGCGAGAACTCACGATTGTAGGAAGGACACCAAGCTACCCATGAGGGATCCAACCCCATGAACCAAAGACCTGCCACTAGGCCTCACCTCCAACGCCACCACAGTCACATTGGGAATCACATTTCAACATGAAATCTGACAGGCGACAACTCAGCTACAGCAGGGGGACTTTGCCGACGTCAAGCCTCTGCCTGGAGTCACAGATGGACCCTCTACATTCTACTGCTTACAGGATCCCAGGTCCTAGAGCAGACTGCACTTGGCCTGCCACGTCCTGCCGAGAAAGAGCATTATACTCAGAAATGAAGGCGTAGTCATTTCTTCAAATCCTGTCTCTCCTCACTGTAACCAGTGGGCCCTCCATTACCATGAAACTGTCGCCATAGTGACTTTGGGGTGTTGCTGGTTAACCTTCCCTGTTTAATCCTCATCAAATCTGGCCACCTCATGAAAGTGTGTTCTCAATCGCATTTCTTAAATGTACCCCTTACTATCAGCACATATCAGCACAACCAATAATTTTTACTGAAAAGTCAGAAACTTCTATTGAAATCACGTGGCCCTGTTCTTAATCTCCCATAGAATTTCGCTTCATCCATTCTTCCAGTATCACTGTTAACCCATTACTTGCTGGTTAATCATTTGCAGTGTTTCTGTAGTGTGTCTACAAGACTCATACTGACCCCTTTTCCTGGTCCCAGTCTTTTTCCAATTCCCGTCACTGATCTTCAACATGAATACCTGTCACCATCCCAGTCACCCATGAGCATCTCAGCAACAGCCTGCACTGGCTCCCAGGATCACACCTTTTGCTAGATGCCTTCCTTCCAGATTCCTTGGTCCAGATGGCTGTGTCAACTTGGTTTGTTTTCCAGAAAATGTTATTGGATTCTTCCATCAATCTCTGAAGCGCAGTGACCCTGCTTTCGTTTTACCTGCCTTGGCAATGGGCACAGGGCAGGAAATACTATATAATTCCCTTACAATTCCAAGTAGGGCTTCTGACACAGGTAAACCTGAGCCATAGTGCTAAAACCATGTCTCAGAAGGTTGGTGTTCAGAGTGGAATTCTACCCGGGTGTGAAGTGAAGGCATAGCAGGGAGTCAGGCATGTCAGAGGAGGCCCATTTCTTGGCATTGCCGCTGGAGAAACCTGTCTGTGACCTTGAGCCTTTGTCTCCAAGTCTGCTGGGGTCTGGGACAATCAAGACCAGACCTGACACAGCAGTAAAATCTGAAAATCCTCCCAGTCCTGAGGAAGAATGAGAGAGCTGAGCCCACGGTAGCAGGGACCCAAGGTCTGGTGATCAGGGAGGCTCTTTAAAAAAGTTGCATTTGGTAAATATTGTTAAAGTACTTGCTAATTATTAGAAGACAATAAAATCAACGTAATACAAATGGAGGCCATTTTCATTGCTAAACGTTTTTGCATGTGGCCGCTTTAATTGCTCCTGTCTTTCTAAAACAAGAGGAAATACCATTCGTTAATTTTTGTCAATCAACAAGAACAAAAATGCCATTTTCAAACCATGTAGCAATATTTTATTGAGGAAAAATCTACCCTTTTTGGCTCTTACTGTAATAAATATTCACCCATTTGATCACTAAGAAACAGATTCTAAGTTTCAAGGACACAACTCTTTCAAGTCAAAGGCATGACGACATTATTTAAATTGTAATACATGTCAGCTTTGGGCCAGAACATAGGATTCGTACCAGTTGTCTCACTTATCATACACGCCCTATTTGGGAATTGCTTTCAGGGATTTTTCCTGAATCCAAGGGGCAAAGGCTTGTAACTCAAGGAAGAAGGTGAATTTTATCACTAACTGCTGTAATTGTTCAGAAGGCAATAAACACTTTCCTTTGACAAGGTAATGGCTTAATCCTACTTCAGCGTCAACTGCCAGCAGAAGGGTCTCTCCTCAGCCTCTGGGGTCAGCTAGGATAGTGTTTGTAGTTTGCTTTTGTTTGCTTATGTATGAGGTATGTATTTGTATTATTTTCTTTAGAGAACTAAGTATACCAGAAGGCAACAGCCCATAATATAAGTTAAAATTGCCTGCTGCATGCCTCTATAGTGCTTTATATTTTTTGAAATTGAGTTCATTTAATAACCAAGTTGATTTTCACATTGGCAATTTCGAGTACTCAGAAATGACATTACTGTACCCATTTTATGTGTGGGTTGACTACGTGTCAGACACGATAGCTGACTTTCCGAGCCTCCCAGTTATTCTGAGTCAATCTCTCTCTTCTACTCAGTCCTGCATCATCTTCTCCATGGGTGGGCGATTTGAGGAAACCCTTCCCTCAGAATGCTGGATTCCCATTTAGGTTCCTTAGAAGTAGGGAGTGAAATTCTGCAGACCATCTTTAGGGGGAAAAAAAGAAATGATGGTAAATAGATATCCAGCTTATCTTTCAGAATCCTGGAAATACAGGACTCAATCCCTTCCCATTTTTTGTATCCTGTTCTATGTGGATGTAATTAGGAATCATATAATGATGGTGGTTAATGAATGTCTAATGGTGAATTAATATTTAATATTTCAGGTAGTATGCTAGATACTTTATTTACATTTTCTCATTCAATTTAATTCTTATGACAATTTATAGATAAGATAGTCCTTGTTTCTAATTTCCTTTTAAAACAATATTTAGAGATGAACTATTGATCCCAGTTTACACATCAGGAAATAGCTAACAAACATAGGGTTTGAACTCAAACCTTGTTTACTGGAGAGCTTTCCAGGGACGCTACAGATGGGGCTGGACCTGGCCAACACTGATACTTTCCTCCTGCTTAATCTCTAACCCATCTGAAAGCCCTGTTCTCTACGGCACTGTAAAAAAACAGGGAAGAAACTTTGAATGTGCCCTTCAATACAGGAGATTGAAGAGATGAGCATTCTAATTTATTTTAAATCTCTGAGCTCTTTGGAAATGGGTTATCAAAAGTAGTGTCCTTAATCTATGATTTGGACTTTTAATGAGATTCTAAGGAAGGCTAAGGGGAATGTTAATGTTTCCCTTCCTGGAATTTTATAGCTTTCTACTGTTTAATGTTTCTTCTGCATGCTCACTAACCCTGTCTGTTTTGATGACGTTATCCCACAGTGATCATTCAATGCAGAGCAGATGAGGTCCAATGGTGCCACAGGCTGTGTCTTGGACTGACCATCCTCTTGAAAACAACTGAATATGTTGGATAGAACACGAGATTAGAGAAGGGTAAGGAGAAGGATGGAAAGCAGAGCAGATGACAAAGGAGAAACGTGTATAGGAAAGAGAATTGGCAAAAGTTTTGAGAAAAACAAACTTAAAAAAATTGTCTTGACATTTAAGTTTAAGGGTACATGTGCAGGTTTGTTACATAGGTAAACTTGTGTCATGTTGTACAGATTATTTCATCACCTGAGTATTAAGCTCAGTACTCATACCTTAGTTTCCCTGGTCCTCTCCCTCCTCCCACCCTCCACCTTCTTACAGGCCCCAGAGTGTGTCCTTCTGCTCTATGTGTCCATGTGTTCTCATCTAATGATATCTGCCTTATTATCAAAACAAAAAAGAATTTTAAAAACAGCAACAAAAAGAAAACTAAAAGTTCCTTTAACAATAAATAATGTGTCCCAGTGCAGTGGCTCATGCCTGTAATCCCAGCACTTTGGGAGGCCAAGGCTGATGGATCATCTGAGGTCAGGAGTTCGAGACTAGCCTGACCAACATGGCAAAATCCTGTCTCTACTAAAATAAATAAATAAAAAATTAGCCAAGCATGGCAGCGCATGCCTGTAGTCCCAGCTATTTTGGAAATGAAAGCAGAAGAATCACTTGAACCCGGGAGGCAGAGGCTGCAGTGAGCTGAGATAGCACCACTGCACTCCAGCCTGGGTGACAGAGCGAGACTCCATCTCAAAACAACAACAACCCCAAACAAAACCAAATAAAAACCAAAAATACAAAACTAAAAGAACCAATAAATAATGTGAGCTTGGCTTTCCCAATCTCATGTCGAGCTCTGTATAAATTTTAAAAGTCGAAAGATTCATTAGGCAAGTACTAAGTTTTTTTTTTTTTTCTAAAAACATTTAACTTACTACTGTGGGAAATTTTGAAGCTATACAAAATAGAATATCAAGGATCATGGACCCTCATGCATCTATGACATGACTTGGACAATGTCAACTCAGGCCCATCTGTCATCCCCTCCTTGTCCCCACCTAATGGATTATTTTGAAGAAAATTTCAGAAATCAGAGTAACTCTAATTATGGCTCATTTATACAGATTAGAAATTTTACAAAGCAGAAGCACAACACGATTATCGTATCTAAACACTGAATAGTAATTCCCAAATCACCCAATATTCGGTTAGCGATCAAAGTTCCCTAACGGTTCCAATGGGTTGTAAACCTTTCATTTTTACATACTCAGTTTCATCATCAGG
This sequence comes from Callithrix jacchus, assembly GCF_049354715.1. Classification (NCBI taxonomy): domain Eukaryota; kingdom Metazoa; phylum Chordata; class Mammalia; order Primates; family Cebidae; genus Callithrix; species Callithrix jacchus. Next base: position 12,582,657 of record NC_133525.1, on the reverse strand, counting down.
AGTAATAAAACAATATTCCTTTTGTTTCTAGATCCTTTTAGAAGATTTCTATGGAGATACCTGGGTACGTTTTCCAAGCTCTTTATTGGTTAATCATCTTCACCCTGTGGTGTATGGCGAAATTTGCAGGAAATAGTTTGGTCAGTCTATACGAGACTGACCACAGATAAGCTTTGAAGAGCATCGCTTGCAAAAGTCAGAACACCATGCCAATTCAGCCTCACATACTGTTTAGGAATCATTGTGCGCATAACCTCAGCTTCCTCCCAATACACTCCCTCCTGCTTGCCAATTGTGCTTTTTTTTTTTTTTTTTTTTTTTTTTGAGATGGAGTTTTTCTGTTGTTACCCAGGCTGGAGTGCAATGGCGCGATCTCGGCTCACCGCAACCTCCGCCTCCTGGGTTCAGGCAATTCTCCTGCCTCAGCCTCCCGAGTAGCTGGGATTATAGGCACGCATCACCATGCCCAGCTAATTTTTTGTATTTTTAGTAGAGACGGGGTTTCACCATGTTGACCAAGTTGGTCTCGATCTCTCGACCTCGTGATCCACCCTCCTTGGTTTCCCAAAGTGTTCGGATTACAGGCGTGAGCCACCGCGCCCGGCCGCCAATTGTGCTTTAACTGCCTCTTGGCAAGTATACACCCTTAATCTGTTCTACAGGTGGCTTGGCAGCATTCACAGGTACTCCTCAGTTTGCTATAGATGCACATGTCTGTGTTACTTCAGACCGTCTGCAGTACTTTACACCAACATTACATGGCTATTCTCGGTGGCATAAGAGCTGTGCAAAACTATTATGCCTGAACTTGAATCACAGGATATGATTCAAAATGGACAAGGGAGATAACAGGAACTATTTAGATGAGCATTTGTGAAAACACTCAGCAATGACTTGTCCCCTTTTTAAATTGTTAATCTCAAAATTCTAAAATCTGAAACGCTTCTGATTTTACTAAAGATAAATGTGATACTAATAGTAAATAGTATATTAAAATTTGAAATTGAGGCTGAACTGGAAGTAAATTTGTTGTAAGGCATGTTTCATAAACCATGGCCTTTGGGGTCTGTAACAGTTGAATAAATACTTCTGAAATGCAGGCAAAGAAGACAACTGACAAATAGAAATTTAGGAAAGTTACTGAAGCAATTTATGATCAATGCAGAGAAATTCTAAGCAGATAAACGCCATTATCCTTAACTCTACTTGGGATTTGCTCACAGAATATCTTCCGTTGCTTCTAAAACTTACTCAATTACATAAGCCAAGCCAGGAAACTTGGCTGTGTGAGAAGCGGGCTGTGTTCATGATACCATGAGTAAAATCCATTCTTCCTCTATCAGTCTCCCACCCCATGAGATTTCAGATGTCAGTTTCTTGCTGGACTTGGTCTTGATTTAAATGCAGGACGCACTTAATTGGCATTTGGGGAACAAGGGCAATAATTTTCAGCTGTTATGGAAATGAAATATTAATATGAAATCCATTAACAGAAGATGGAGTTGATTCTAGAGATTACTGAAAGTGGTCCATTAAACCAGTTTCTTCCTTTGAAGTGGCTTCAAAGCCCATGGCTTAGTTACTTATTTGAGCTGTCAATTAGGATGGGATATTGTTCTGCACATCTATTGATTCAAATGTCCCAAAACGGAAACCAGAATATGTAAATAGGTAAGAATATTATAGAATATATACAAGACATAGAGTGGCCACATTATTCCAGACACACTGATTTAAATTAGCTGTTTCCTAAGATTATCATTTATCTTTAGTGAATCTGTCAACGTGAATACATCCCTTCTCTTTGAGAAATCATATAACAGATAATGGTGGCAAATGATATATTTTCAAAAATCAAGAGTTCTATCTTGACATTCACCTGGTGTCCACAGGTGGCACCTGCCTGGCTTCCTGGGATTATGGGTGCCTGTGGGGCCTGAGAGGGAAGCAGGGCTAACAGAAAGGAAATTTCTGGAGATGAGTACGTCCAAGTGATGAAAGGTTTCACATGAGACTCGAAAGCAGGGAGTCCAGTATCTGCCAACTTTCGGTCAAGAGTTTCAAAATAGGAGATTAGGGAATGGAGGGAAGGTCAGAAGTTTCCAGTGGCACATATCAGTTGATTCACGATGAGAACCAAACGAAGAAAAGCTAAGAGGACAGGAGCTGTAACCGAGCCAGAAATTTCTCTTTCCTTTTCTCCTATTTTTTTTTTCAGATTTGTTGACCCCTCTTCCTTTTTCTCCTTTTGAGTCACACTCTTCACAGAATTCTGTGAGTAAATAAACAAAATATTGTCGGGAAGAAAGAACACTGGACAAGAGGCCCAGCGTTCTTGCTGTATCTTTGGCATTAACCCGTGGGCAGTTTTGCGCCTGTTTTATTTGGGTTTTGATCTGTATCTACAGCTTTTACGGCTCTGTCTGTATCTGTGGCTTTTGTATCTATCTCTGCATCCATATAGACTGTGCACCCGTGTGTGTGTGTAAAGTTCACAGGCTGCCCCTGTGCTCCTGTGCTCTGCCTGCAGCTCTAGGATGGTGTGCTCTACTCAGTCCTTGGTCTTTGCCTCCAGACCCCTCGCCCAAGCCTGATCTGAGACTCTCACATACTGTGAAAATAGCGTTCGGATATCTCATGTCTACTTTGAGCTTTTTTCAACTGGAAAAATGGCTGCTATTACTCATTTCTATTGGACAAGGAAATAGAGGGCCAGTATTCTCACTGTATTTTTGACATTAACCCATGAGCAGTCGTGTGCCTGTTTTATTTTGGTTTTGATCTATATCTACAGCTATTTGTTATAGCTCTATCTATATCTGCCCATGGCTATTACAGTTATCTCTACATACATATGAAAAGTGCACCCATGTGTTATTTGTGTAAACATACACTCTCACATGTATGTATGTATCTATGTATATAATATACAGACATATTCACCTACTGTGAACCTATTCATTTGCCATCTTATTCTTGGCTGTGTTACTATTAAGAATTCTGCATGTAGGTATATTTTTCTCCTTCAAACTCAGGAGACAAAATGAGAGAACATCATTCATGTTTTAAGTCAAAAATAAAATTTAGAATGAAATATTCTAGCAGTTATCTTGTAAAGGATTTGGATATTTTTATATTATTTATTAAACTATGAAATGACATTATCTGAGAGCATCCTACAGCTTCAGCTCTTGTAATTTCCCACCTCACGATGACCTCTGATTTCAAGGTTTCAGTGTGCTTTAGGGAAGCTTCTCCAGAACCAAATCCAGCGTAACAGTTGCAAAGGGGCCAGCTTGATGCCAGCAAAATGGGCTAGAAAATGGAGTCAATTAACAGGCTAATTCAGGATAGATTTTTCCTATAGCATATACAATATGAACATGAGTTTTACAGGACTATGTAAAGGACAGAAGCGGTGGCTTGTTAAATGGACCCGTGGAAAGCATGGGAAACAAGAGGATGGGGCGTCTTGTCTCGTTGGGAGGATCACGTGTGCTTTACCAGCTACTCGCATCCAGTGCCTGAGCCAGGCTGGTACCCTAACAGCTGCTCCCACTAAGAGAGACCGCTCGCAGCCCCATCACCCCCCATTCACTCTGCAGATCAATCAGTGTCTCTTCCAATCCTCCCTGACTGTGGTCTGGGTGACAGCCCCTTCACTTTGAATTTGATTCAGTCTCGTGCTTAAGTCTTCAGACGCTGTAGCTTCACCTGCGCCCCTCCTGTGCTCTGCCAGCAGCTCTAGGTTGGCTGTGCCCTACTCAATCCTTGGTCTTTGTCCCCAGACCCCCAGCCCAAGCCAGATGTGAGACCCTCACATACTCTGAAAACAACATTGAGATGTCTCATGTCTATTTGAGCTTTTCTGAAACTGGAAGAACGGCTGCTATTACTTATTTCTATTTTGTAGATGGAGAGTCAGGATTTGGCAAAATTAACGTGCAGCTCTTAAACGTGGGCCTTCTGACTCCCAGGCCAGCACCTCTTACATAAAATGACTCTGTGTCCCACCAGGGCCCTGAGTGAAGAGCTCCTGGCCTTCACAGCCCTTCTTGGGGTCACTGCTGAATTTAATATAGGGTCTTCCTGGCCATAAGATGTTTTAATGTCTGTATTCTAGATATTTTTTTCTGGATGTGAAACTCAGAGACAGTCAGTATTATCCACTTCATTTTCATTCACTCAACACACTTCTTTTATTAAGGTGAACTCTTTTGGTAAGCCATAGAATGCACAAGGAATGACAGAGGTCAGTGTGTGGAAAGTGGCAACAGAATATGGATTTGCAGCCATGAGAATATGATGCTATTATGAACTGTGGAGCAGTTGAGAATCCTGTAAGGGCCTAAGGACGAACTGGTAAACCTTAGCCATATGCCAAAGAAGAAATTGTTTGTATACTAGATATTTATTTAACTTCCAACGGAACGGAATAAAGTCACAATTTTCCTAACTAAATTACAAATTATCTCATGGTACCTTTCCAGAACTTCCTGATGTCTCATAGGAAGCTTGTATTAATATGATAATGCAGAAATGTAAAATGAGGTATATGGCATTTTCAAATACATGCTTTATTTTTATTTGGGAAAGTATATTGTACTGTTGTGCTCATCCTCATGGAACTCATTGGCATGTGCATGTTACCTATCACCCAGAAGCAGCTGGCCTGAGAGATTTGATGTGCTGTTGTTATAGTTCATTTGTGCTTCTATAAAGGAATAAACTGGGTAAATTATTATTTTATTTTATTTTTTTTAAAGTTTATTTGGCTCATGGTCCTGCAGGCTGGCAAGAAGCATGGTGCCAGCGCTTGTATCTATCTGATGGGGGCCTCAGGCTGCTCCTGGTCCTGGTGGAAGGCAAAGGAGGTCAAGCTTCACTGGTGAGAGAGGAGGAAAGGGATAGGAGGAAGGGGACAGGCTCTTTTCAACAGCCACCTCTCAGGGAGACTCCGGCAGGAGTTCACAGAGTGAAAATTCACTCATTATCATGAGGACGGCACCAAGACGTTTATGAGAAATCTTGCTCCCTAACACTTCTCATTAGGCCACACCTCCAACATTTGGGATCCAATTTCAACACAAGGTTTGGAGAGGTCAGATACCAAAGCTATAGCAGATGTTCCCTTGAGAACATTAAATAATGTTTCTGTCTTGGTGGCAATGCCTTCTAGAACTGGCACAATATTTTTCTTCAGGATGTGGTGTATGCTGTAGATCAAGGACCAATATATTAGTTTTTTTCCAAAGCTAGAACCCATGAGCCCAAATTCAAGGGATGAAAATGGGAGCGATTTATCTCATTACTGCTCCTAGTGATTCTCTGGCAAGACTCTTTGCTTCTTTTTCCTGTGATATTGGGGTCTTCTGGTCTCCAAAAGAGGCATGGTATTGTGATACGGTCATTAACCTGGGATTTAAGACAGGATCTTAGCCAGCTTGGGCTTCCATAACAAACAACAGACAAGGCACCTTAAACAACAGAGAAGTACTAGTCACATTTCTGGAGTCTGGAAGCCCAAGGTCAGAGTGCTTGCTGGGTTAATCTCTGGTGAGTGCTCTCTCCTGGTTTGTGGATGGTCAGCTCCTCACTGTGTCTGAAAGCATTAAGGAGAAAAGGTAGTAGTCCTGCCCCTTTTGCGGCTCCAAAAGCCCCAGGAGTCACAAATGAAAACAGTGGCAGTGAGCAGGTGTTGGAGATTCCCCTTGGGCTGGCAGACGTCACCCCATCTATTGTGAATGATGAAGTTCACACCTGCTTGATTGTTAAAATTTGCTTTTCCATATGTTCCATTTATCTGTTGCTGTATGAGAAACCACTGAGAATTTAGTAGCTTGGCTTAGGTTTTGCTCACCACGTGGTTCCCTTGCCTTTGGTGGGGGCTGGGCTGACTTGGCGACGTTCAGCTGGTATATGACTGGGTGATTCAGAATACATATTAAAAAATGTGTCTAGGTAATTTCACTCCCTCTATGTCTTTGATAGTTTCAAAATATTTTGATTCTCATCTCCTAAAAGCATGGTCCTCTATAATATATGAACATTTTGTGGATCATATTTATATATAAATGTAAAATCACAGAATTTGTTTCACAATTTACTTGTAAATTTTTATTTTATAATGAGAATTTACTAAGCAAAATGCCAGGTAAATATTAAAATATTCTTGTAGTTATATTAATATTTAAGGGACTCAAGGAGTTAAAGAACTATTTATGTGTGTGTATATGTGTGTGTCTGAGTCAGTTTGAGTGTGTGAGCATATATACGTATATGTGAATATATGTGTGTGCATGTGTGTGTTCATGTTTGTGTACCTGTGTACCTGTGTACATGTATGTACACATGCATGTATATGTGTGTACCTCAGTCATGCATTATCTTTCTTTCAACAGTAGTAATAGTGGTCATTTCCCCAAAATTATAGTACAAATATTGTTTTTCTTCTAGTTTCTATTAATTTTACCAGTGGGAATAATTTGCTTCAGGGCCACCTAACCTGGTAGGCTGTCTTGTAGAAAATAGATTTAGTCCGAGATAAGAAAAGAGAATGAATTCTTTCCTTCTGGGGATAAACCCACTATGGTGACTAAGCCAAAATGAAAGAACTCAGGCAATGGAGTGCTTCAGAAAAGAACTGATTTTCGATATTCATTCTACATGTGATCTAATTACTCGCATTCATATTCCAGTAATGTAAATTGAATTACCCATTTCAGACTTAGCCTTAAAATCAGTGAGAAAGGAGAAAATATGAGTGTTAAGTATCGAGTTGCTTCTGAAATCATGAAAAAAGGCAAAATTCATTTTAAATCCCTAAAATAGTGAAATGTCACTCAAATGTGAATTCTAGGAGAGGTGTGCATTCCACCCCCATTCCAAAAAATCCTAGTGGTGGGAAAATCAGGCCAATTGTTGGGCATGTGATTATGTTAGTTGAGCTCTAAATATCATAAATGTTTTCTTCTATATTTCATATTTTCCACTTTAAAAATATGCTGTCATGAAAATATCAACTTATTCCTAAAGAGCCAAACTATTCCTTAAACTTTGGATTGGTAGTTAGAGAATCTGAAGGACAATATATTGCTTGATCTATTTGGACAACTTAAATGTAAAAACATACATTTTCTTGGAGGTTGTAGAATATTTAGAGATAATGATTATTTACTATTTTAGTTAATATATCAAATAAGTATTGATTCCTCAACCTTTCTTTCATTTATTTCTTTTGGGACTTTCTTTGTTATGATTTCTTGGCACTACATATACCATTAAATGTGGTAGTTTTCAAATAAACTTCCACAAGGTAAATATTGAAATCAACCAACTTGTATTTTTCTTTTAACCTAAAGACATTATACGATTCACAAGATTTCTTGTAGTAATACAAACAAAAAGAGAACATCAAATTCTGTCTCACTGTTTTTCAAATTCAAGTCATGGAGTCATTCAAACAAAATAGAACAAAAATAGAAATGTAATGGCTCAAGTCATTGAGGGTCCTGGGCTGGGTGCTCCCAGCCTAGTGGGTCTGGTGGTCCAGGCAGAGCCTGTAAGGCCATGGCAGGCCCAGTGCTTGTGATGCTTCGTCCTGCAGAGCCTTCCCCACATCACAGCAGACATCCCTGCAGCTCCACACTCCCGTATGCATGTAAATTAGAGAGAGAGATCAATCCACATGGTAATTCACTTATTTGATGCCTTGAAAGATAGAGCAATTATAAAATTTGCATATAGAACCTAAAATTAACCGACTTGCCATTGAATAGATGACTTTTCTCTCTGAATTACTTTCTAGCAGTATTTACACACCTATAGAAACAACTCTCAGAATAGAAGAATGAGTTCAACCGGGTCCTTATCACCAACTCTAATCCCTTCCAGCTGCTTATGGTAAGACACAAATATGTATCATCCACATGGACCCACTGATGTGTATGGAAGGTCCACATATACAATTAGAGGAAACATCCAATTTTCCATGTGTCTTCTATCTTCCCCAGTTCTGATCCACTGGTCTTGTGGATTGACAGAAGCTTATCATACAATATACATCTGGCCTTGAAATCTTTCTAAAAAAGCCTGGAGTGACTGAGCTCAAGGCATGATTGGAAGGACAAGTTCATTAAACGGAAGCACTGGACTAACACCGATGAAAGAAACCAGAAGAATTTCGAGTGGACAGTTTCCCTGAGCGCTCCCCGACCCTTTCAATACCAGTCCCACATGAAGAAGTAAATAAACCGCATTTCGAGGTAAACGTCAGCACATTTTCGGTGTGCTTGCAGAAACTTCTACTGCAGAACATACCTTCCAGACGTCCAAAAAAAATTTTACCAACCCCAGGCATCACCTGATCTTATTGTCGCAACTTGGAAAACCATAAGAGTTTTTATACTCAAGAATACAAATGTGTGTGAGCCTAAACACTTGTACACATATGTAAATAACCTTCTTATATGTATGTAGGGCAAAAGGTGTAAATGTGTGTTATAGCCAAACCCACCCGTACTCTTTGGAGAACACAAAGTTGTGATGCCTTCAAGATTCAGCAGGGCCCGCAATTCACAGGGAACCAGCCGGTCCGGCAGTTGGCAGGCACTGCATTCCTGCTGCAGTGTCTGGGCGGAGAGGATTACCACAACACAGAGCCAAATGGAAAACGAGCAGCCAGCCTGGCAGCAACTTGTCCTAGTCAAGAGCACGTGATGTTTTTTACATCTCGGTTTGTTTCCTGTTTAATATGTGATTTGGACATTTTGGGGAAGAAATCTAATTTCAAAATTGTCTGAATATGTTTAATTACAGCTCTCTTGCTGTTGGAAAGCACATCACTCTGAATGACATCTGTCTTGTGCACTGCCTAATGGGAGGCCCAGAAATCTTTTTTTCCTGTAATAATTTTCTCTCAGCAGAAAATATTGTTTTGGAATAACTAGCAGTTACATACTACATAAACTGTGCAGTACATATACTCACTAGATGCTCTCTAAGCCAACTATATCGAAAATGTTGGTCCTGCACATTTATGTCAAATTAATGTGATTTACTGAATTTTTCTATTCCCCTCATAGGGTAAACCTGACATATATAAATATTTCTCCCTAGGTTTTCCCTGTCTGTATAAGCTCCAAATAAACTGTAAAATATTTTCTTTATTCTAGCATATTTCATGTTCATGTGTAAAGGCATATGCCTAAGGTCTTGGCTTATCCTATCTAAATCTCTCACAACTTTCAGAGTAAAACTTTGATAACTCCCTGCCAACCATTACACAAGAATAAAACTAAAAATAACTTGAAGTGATGTATCGTGTATCCGAGCTTCAGTACCAGACACAATACTCACCAGACTGAGGGAGGCTGCAGTGAAATTCCACCATGACGAGCATGTAGTGCAGGTAGGACACACTGACGTCTTTGTTCCTGCTCAGCCTTCATGTGTGATTCAATCTTTCCACAGTCTGGGAAATTCACCTAATTAAACCCAATGAGGAAAACTTATGTTGTTGGTAACCAAATACCGAGTTGGAGATCAGAGCTCAAATTCCTGCTCTAAGTTATCAGCAAAAGAAGTAAATGACACATCATTCCATTCATATGTGCATTTATAATTTTTATCAGTCAATCAATAGCTATTTTAAGCTACTCCATCATAGGCCCTGCACTCATCCACCTAGCAGGTACAGGTAAGTATAGAAAGAAGCCTTGTTATCATGGAATTTATGGCTGGATAAGAAGCTACAATGACAGCCACAGACCCACGTAAACATCTGTAAATGTCCTTCCAAGTGCTTCTACAGGCACTACATACAAGCTATCCTACATATAGCTTGTTTAGGATAATTACAATCTAGCGTAAAGCTGTGTGTAATTTATAAATACAAAATACAAGATGCAATTAATGTTGTATTATCTCAGAGTTGTGAGTAATGTTTAAATTAATTCATGCAGGAGGTCAGACATGAATTAGGCTCTGTGGAATGTGTGGGGCTGATTTAAAGGTACATGACCCTCAAGTGTCCTCTCATCTCGCTACTGAGTCTGCAACATCCTTCCTTATAGGGATTTACATTTCTAGAGTTCCCTTTTGGGTTGTTTCCAGAATGGCTTGTTTCAGGAATGCGAATTGGAATAATCATGGTTTGCTTTCAGTTGCATGCAACAGACCAGTTTTCATCTGATGACCCTTTGCACTCTTCCTAGGACCCTACACAATTACACAACTTGATTATTCTCTTTAAGAAAGAAGGCTGAGCAAAGAGAGGTCATGGGGTTCTAGTTCATGAAGCTTTCGCAGTGACAGGAAAGGGAATTGCAGTGTTTAATAGACAGGGATGTGTCCAGCAAAATTCATCAAACTCCTTAGGAGGAGTTATTGTAGGAGCTGCACAGCAGCCTCTCAGTGGCTCACAAGGCCCCGCACTCGGACACTCCTTGCAACACTTCCAAAGTAGTCCCGCCTCAGAGCCTTTGTGTTGCAGTCCCCTCTGCCTAGAATGCCTTTCCCCAAGATAGCCTCCGTCCCATTTCCTCACCTCCTTCACTTTGGCTAAAACGTCACGTCTGCAATGAAGACTTGTTTTAGGTCCATCTTAGAAACAGCCAAGGGCACAGCTGCTTTCCTCAGCAATCACTGACCTCACTCGCTTTCCCTTCATTGCATATATTGAATCCTGACCTACTTTTTAATCTGATGTTTATATGTTTACTCCTCTTCTGTCACCACCTTCTGCCCGCCCCCGCATATCATGAAGCCATGGAAGTCAGGTATTCTGTTTTCCATTGCTCTTTCCCTAAAACCTAAAATACTGACTGTCATCTATGGGAGTCTTGAAAGTATCTGTTAAATGAATGAACTACAAGCTGGTAGGAATCACCAAACAAGTCCACTGTGGGGTGTGTGGTATTTTCAAAGCATTGAAACACTCCAGATCGGAAACCAGAAAACTAGGTAAATGCTGCTATTGTCACTCGCAAGTGACTCGTTCATTGAGAGACATGTGATTGACATCTGTGAAAAGCTCAGCAAATCCATCCCTTTTGATCCTTTGGTGGATTTACTGTGTTGTGTGTGTTGTTGTCATACAACATATGATGCCACACTGAATACTGGTGGGTCCTGAAAGAATATGAGGTCATATAGACATAGGTTGTTTTTATTGTTGTTAACTACAGGGAGATGACTTGGAAATTGGACTGATCTACTATTTCTATCAAAACGGGCTGTTCGCTAATGCTGCCCGTGCTCTTCAGTGCTGCTCTGGTGTCCCTGAGGATTTCTAAATCTCTTTGCATGCTTTGCATTTTTGGCCCTTCCTTCCTGTTGCCTTGACCATCAGAGGTTATTCTTCCAATGAAAGATCACTTGATGGAGACAACTATAAAATGTTTTCCTCTTGCTACAAAGATTCACAGCTGGCTTTGTCTCCCAACCCCTGCTGATATTTTTCCAATTAAAAAAATAAAATTATAAAGAATGCCTAGCATATCTACAGATGCTACTGTTGACATTAAAAGAAATTAGAGTGTCTATATGGAATGCCAGAGAACCCTTAAAGTTACATTACTGTCTTCCTGTATTCATTCATTCACTCAACAAACACTGACTGTGTCTCTGGCATGAGTCACCTGCTATGTAAGTGCTCATGCTTAAAGATGGATTAAGATGCAACCTCCATTGTAAAACAAACCACTGTCTGGATGTGAGCAGTACTATGGTGGCCTAATTTCTTCTTTTGTGCAATGACCCAGGCAGAAGAGTCCTGGAAACAAAGATGTCATTAAGTCAGCCCTCTCTTCTCTTCTTGAAAGCTCCTAACCCAGTAGGTAGTACTCTCATGCAGCCACTCTGTGACGTCCAATTTGTGTCCCTTTTTTTGCACCTGTTCAGTATTGGCTCATACTCCTTCAAACTCACCCAGACCCTCTTTTCAGCCATCCGTTAAGATTGCAAAGTAATTCAATCATTCCTTCATGTAGTGACTGTCAAAGACGGTTGTGTTATACATAATAAATTTAACCATGACTAAGGACACCCAAAGTTCTGTGGTCAGCCTCAACCAGGCACTTTTGGTGACAGAAACCCTGGGGCTCCTGGAAAACTGTCAATAAAATAATTTTAGATGAGGGAAGCCTCATTTTAAACATGTTTCATCCGTCAGTGTCATGGTGGTAATCTGCCTTTAGGAGTCAAGTAATGTTTCATTGAAAATTGAGGCCAAGGCCAGGACCATTGGCTTACACCTGTAATCCCAGCCCTTTAGGAGGTCGAGGCAGGCTGATTGCTTGAGCACAGGAGTTCAAGACCAACCTGGGTAACATGGTGAAACTTGTCTCTACAGAAAATAGAAAAATTAGCCAGGTGTGGTGACATGAACTTGTAGTTCCAGCTACTCTGGGGCTGAGGAGGGAGGAACGCTTGAGCCCAGGAGGTTGAGCCTGCAGTGAGTCACAAATCAGGCCGCTGCACTCAGCCTGGGAAACAAAGCCAGATTCTGTCTTACAAACAAACAAGCAAAAAAAATAAAAAATAAAAAAAGAAAGAAAAAGAAAAGTGAGGTTAAATGAATACTGTATTGATCCTAACAGTTATTCTTAAAGGTATTGTCTTTCAATATCCTCACCCATCTTATCCACAATGTTTCTCCTCTCTTAAAAGCGTCATTTAAAGTATTTCTTTAGTTTCAGGGCTGCTCTGAAGTCCCATTGTTATAAACTAAAATATAAGAATATAAAAGTGGCATCCCTGCTAGGCGAAATTTACATCCAATAAGAAGGAGACTCAGGCTTTCTCAAAAGACAAATTCATGGCTTCCTGCTTTCAAAAAGGGAAGTGAGTAGGTAACTGCTTCTACAGGTGTGTGTCCAGCTGGACTTGGGGTAAGTGTAGCAACCAACCAAGGGCCAGGGGACTGGGCAGAAATAGAAAGCTCTGTTATCTTCACCTCTGCCACCTCCTTTAACTGAGATCTAAAATGTCTTCTTTTCTCTTATTTGCTTCTTGTAAAAAATCCATGTACACCAGAAGGCATGACACGGGGATGGACAGAGCCCTTCATACTTCAGTGTGAATGTAAAAAGCTGATTAAAATTTTAACAAAAGGGAAGAGTAAGTAGGGAAGCGCTGGTCATTTGACAGCAGGACACTCCCTGGTAATAAAGAAGCTGTGAGTATAATCATAATGGCATTCAAGACAAAACACACGGGGCCACCCAGCTCATTTGAACAGCTCAAAGATCTCATTAAATGGTAAGTAGAACAAACTTAACTCCTTTGTCGAACGAAAGCCAACATGGCTCACATGTACATGCTTGTGCTGCATTTGCAAAGTGATAAAAACATTCCCCTTTTGTTGTCAAGATATGAGTGCTTCCATTCAAAACAGGCGTAACGCCGGTCAGTCCATGAAGCACATTAGCCAGGAGATGATTGCTACCTTAACACCAACGGTATCCATCTCAGCATGCATTATTCAGCTAAAAGGAGTTTTAATCCTCGTGTATTCTGACAATGATCTGATAAGAGTTTAATGGTACATTACAGTAGATGCTTTAGATTTATTTCTACAAATACCAAAGCAAGCCTTAGAAATAATATAGCCATTATCTTTTCAGGTCTTACATACGTTTCCATGACTTATGTTATTATTTCCGTGTTTTTTCAATTAGCAACAAAAAGCAGTTTCCGTCGCTTTAGAATTAATTATTTTGTTTGCTGTTGGCCTTCAAATACTGCATTAATTCACACAGAGACATAGATGCATGTTTGACTGTTGAGCTGTAAGTTTTCATGAGCTGTTATAATGCTCTCAAAGCTGCCGCTCAAACTTCATTTCCCTCTTCACGGTTTAAGTGGATATAAAGCAAACACAAATTCTTTATATGCAGCAATTTTCTCTCACAAATAGGTCCACAGCTATCCCATCAGGAAGGTATATTGTATTTGAGAACTTATTCGTCTTCTTTCACACCCAGTCAAGGTGGCTTAGGGAGTATCATTTTATCAAGTAGAATAAGAAGCACTTGGAAACTTTCTCATCTTATGTATAAACTTGAAATAAACTTGTTGAATAAAAAAAAAAGGGAGAAACTGATTCAGTTCCTCTGATGCTTATTTCCTGTGACTAACCTATCATTTAAAAGAGTTAGGAAAACAGATATTTTTGGCCTGGGCGAGATATATATTTACAATGGTTTTCTATTTCTTTTTGCACTTAATGTTTTTAGTTATCTTACCTTTAAAATAGAATGTATTTTTAAAAAGTATTTGGGGAATGAAATATAGAAATAACATATTATATACATTTCTGTATTTCTGCCAAACTTTTGTAATATTCCACTTTTTAAATACTGTTTATTATTTTATAATATTGTTATTTTCAGGTGTATATTTTACATGTGTATCATTACAGTGTTTTGCAGATAAAAGCCAATGCTGCCTTCATTTGGGATCCTTCTATCACAAATAGCACAGCACATAATCAATAAATAGTAAATATATAAAAAAATTTATAAAAAACATATTTTCTTGAGTAAATATTATGTGCTAGGTCTGAAGAAATTAAAAATGCAATACTCAAACTGAAAACTTAAGTACGACATTCATTAAATGTCTTGCTTTTGAATCCATAAGCAAACAATTTACCTCAAGACGTTAAGTGATGGCCAGCCCTGAGACCCTGACTCGGAGAGCATCCTTCTCTGAGAGTCACTGGAAGCTCACCACACTGTTCCAGAATCAGAGTCCAATCCACGTCCTCAGAGACAGACATAATGATGTCTCTGTTAAGTATGCATTGTAGCCATTGTACCTCCTCCTGACTGTTTTGCAAAATTTATTTGAATGATCTATGAACCTTTCAGCAAAACCCAAAGAAGAGAGAATTGAATTTCTAAAGGAAAATCATACAACAGAAAATAATTTAGGAATATTTAACAGGATGAATTTACCTAAGTCTAAAACACTTAAGAAAATTAAGTGTTTCTTAAACACTTAGTTTTTTTAGTTCAGATGTTTTGGGGGAGCACATTAACTAAAAATTTACATACTGTTTGGAGATAACCTTCATCTCTTCAGAAAAACATTTGGGAGAACTAATGTGGCTTCTTCTTGTTCATAGGTAAGGGCTTTTGCCAATGATAAGTGAAAAGTAGTATGTTTGATTCTTATTTAAACCTCTAGCATGCCTTAAGACAAAATCAGTGATGAGGTAGTGAGGTAGTGAGGTGGCAGTGGGGGTGGTGCTGGTAGAAGAAATGAAGGGGAGAAGAGAGAGGAACAGAAATGGTTAATGTTTAATGAGCACATATTTTCTGACGGTCGTTGTTGTGCTAATTTAGTCCTCCCTACAGTCCTGTGACATAGGTTCTTACTTTTCTTATCTTCAATTAATGGATGAGGAAGCAAAGGTTGCAGTGGCCAAGTCACTAATCTCAGGTCATTTAACTGGTACTCTCCCACTCAGGGTCCGGCTCTCCAACCTGAAGTGTAAGCCCCAGATACACGGGCTCTTGCATTTTCCAGCCTCTCTCATTCTCCCACCTGGTTTTCATGTTTGAAAAGATATGCCAGGCCGCTCAACAGAGCTGTCTCTCCTGGGGTTACTTTTAACCCAGAGAAATAAAATTCTAAAAATCATGGTTGTGTCAAGGCTCTGGGAAGATTATCTGCTCAGAAGAACTTTCCAAGAATCTGTAGCTTCATATTCCAGAAGCAGCCGCCCAATTCTGTCTATTTGTTGGCTGTTAGACTTTGTATACAGAGAAATTAAACAAGGAAACAAACCAAATATAAACAAACAGAAATTTTGCTGTCTTATTATTTCCTAGTTTCTTAACTGTTTCTGTCTTCTTCCCTCCCCTCCGTATTTCTTTTCATATGTCAGTTTTTTAATATTTGATGATGACAATGGCGCTATTGAAGTGAAAGATTTATGCATCACTTTTATAGTCCAAAGCAATGCAATTTTCTTGTAATAAGTTAAAATATTAAAGTTAACTACATTTAATTTTAGCCATCAATCTTTCCCTACCCCTGTTTTCAGGTTTTTTTTTTTACAAGAAAAAGTGAAATTACTAGTAAACGTTGTTAAAAAAATTTCGACAAATTAAATTAATAGAGTTTAATTGAGCAAAGAACAATTTGCTAATTGGGGCGGCCTCCTGAGGCAGAGTAGGTTCAGAGACTTCAGCACAGCCACGTGAGGGAAGATTGACGAACAGAAAAAAGGACACAGGCATACAGAACATGGACGAGAGGTGCAGAAACAGCCAGATTGCTTACAGTTCTGCGTTTGCCTTATTTAAACAGGGTTTGAACAGTTGGCCGCCTGTGATTGGCTGAAACTCCATGATTGGCGCAAGGGTAGGTAATAGTCTGTTTACCTGTCCAGTTAGGTTACAGTTCATTACATACAGAGAAACGTTTAGGCTGAACTTTAAGTATATAAGGAGGCAGCTATAGACTAAACTTGATTTAACAACATAATCTATTAATTTTTTAATCATAAAACTATTTAATTTTCAGGTGATAAGATGAAGTATCAGACATTGAGATGTGTCATACTCAGTAGAATCTGGGGTGGATATTTGCTTTTGGGAATGGTCTTTACATTAGGAAAGTGCATTTAGGAAAATCAAGTGTTGCATTTTTCATAGTTACTTGAGCTCAACCACTTTCTTCCCTTATTGGGCAAATAATTTGGTACAAAGATGAACTAGAAAGAAAGCTTCATGTATTGAGTTATTGGGAGGGGCTCTTTTAAATATGATTAAGCTATTGATTTCTCTTTCTTTACTTAGTAGGTGGAGATGGGAGGAGCATACCAGAATTCAGAAGACCAAATACTATAACCACTTCACTAATTTATTTTTTAGTTCTAGGATTTGTAAGAAGACAGGGAGGGTCTCTAGGAACCATAGGAATTTAATCCACATGAGCCATCAGCCTTGTTCACTGCCTCCTGCCCTGCAGCCTGTTCTTCCCTAAACACTGGGTGGAATATGGTGACCTAGTTGGTTGGAAGCAGCTCCTAACTGACCCTGGCAACTTAGAGATGAACCCTGGTGAAACTTCCTCATGACCGTGCAGCCTTGCTCATGACCACATAACGTCTCCATCCTGGAGGAACTGTAGCTCCATTATCATGGCATGCAGCCCATGTGCTGTCATGATGACACTATGTCTGTGCTGCTGGGACCCTCCTCTACATGCGACGATGCACCCCTCCATCACGCCATAAGCCCCTCCTGTCACTTTCCCTCAGGGAGACACTGCTTTGGAGAATACACCCAGTGCTCCCCTTACTTGAGCCAACTAATGAAACTCCTATTGATCAAAACTGGCATTCTCGTGGAGGGTCGTTTGCTGCTTGACAGGCAAATGAGACCCGTTTTTCTTTTTTTGGATAAGAATATAATTAAACGCACAAACACAAAACCCCAGTCTTGAGGCTTTCCCATAGTAACCACAAAGAGTTCAAGGAAGAAATCCACAGCTCGCCTTCATCTGTGACAGACTTGGATGAATCACTTTCCAATAAAGATGATAACTCAGTTGATCTTGTAGTACAAACAAAATGTGCCACTTCAGGAACATTCTCTTCCAGTGCGGACTTTGTTTCTGAGTCAGTGTGAGACCTTGAATAAATCTCTGTTTCTTTGGTACCATTCAGATTTCCTCTTCTGTAAACATTAAGTATCTGCTGTCCCTAAAAGTAGTTCTGAATGAATGTTATTTAATGGTGCCAACTTTGTTGGAGGATACCCTGTGCCATGGTAAGTGTTTTAATTTATTTTTGCAAGTTGGTATAATATCAGTACCATAATGATCTTAAAATAAATGGAGAATGTGGACATGTGGATGTTTTCGTTATTGAGAAGGGGGCTGGCTGAGAGTAAAGGACAGTTTGATTTGTTTTTCAACACTGGTCCTATTCATCTGGCACATGTGAAATCTCCATTTCGTCATTCATGTTCCTAAGGCGGGTACCAGCTTTAGTTACATTTTCTTGCCAAAGTGAAACTTGCATCATATACTTAGGAAAGTGTGGAGCACTTCTCAGAGCTGTGCTTAATCTCAGGTGCCCAGAAATGTTGAAACTTGTTTACATAACTTTGGACTCATCTCTGATTTATTAACTCAAGTTATTCCCTGGACCTATAATTAACATCTTACCAGCCTGATATTTTCCTCAACCACTTAACACAAAAGAGTGATTATAGAGTTTTCCATGCAACATTATCCCTTAAAGCTGACTTTAAACAAGTATTTAAAATAAGGTTATTTCCATGCACATAGGTGATCAAATCTACTGTGTGATAAAACTATAGATTTTTTTTATGACGTGTTTTCTTATCTCTGTGACCTTTTTTTATTAGAGAGGTGACACCATTGAGTCCCAGGGTAATTAGGGCAACTCTTAATATACAGACTGGTGAAACACCTTCTTTGAATAATTCTAAGCTCTTTTCACTCTTTTAAGATAATTTTTAGATATACTTGTCAAATTCTGTGAAAAATTCATGTATGAATTTTGACTGAAACTTCAATGATGTATTTATCCATTTTCTTTTTAACTTAAATTTTATATTTGTTTTATAAAAATTCTGAACATATTATTATTATTATTATTTTGAGACGGAGTTTCACTCTTGTTACCCAGGCTGGAGTGCAATGATACGATCTCGGCTCAACGGAACCTCCGCCTCCTGGGTTCAGGCAATTCTCCTGCCTCAGCCTCCTGAGTAGCTGGGATTACAGGCACGCACCACCACGCCCAGCTAATTTTTTGTATTTTTAGTAGAGACGGGGTTTCACCATGTTGACCAGGATGGTCTCGATCTCTTGACCTCGTGATCCACCCGCCTCGGCCTCCCAAAGTGCTCAGCGCCCGGCCCTGAACATATTATTTTTAAAAACTAGATATAGCTACTTTAGAGTTTTTGGTGGCTATTGTGGAAAGCTTCCTTGTATTATTACTTTATTATTATTACAGTACGTAATTGTTTTCATTAGAATAGAGTGACATTTATTTGTTTATTTTTCAAACTGAACAACTTTATTGAATTTGCAGAAGCATTCGACAGAATACATTTAAAAAATCACATAGCACTCAGTAGATACGTGTATACATGTACATGTCGATATTTATTTAAATATTGATCTGGCACCATAAAACTTTCTGAATTTTTTTTGTATTAGTAGCTTATTTATATATCATCTTAAAAGTTCTATGAGGATGATCGTGAGTCAACAGTAATAATTTTACTAATACTAATTTCTGTATTAGTTTCCTAGGCTGTTGTAACAAAGTGCCATGACTGAGTGGTTTTGAAACAATAGGCACTTATTGCTTCACGGTTCTCAAGGCCAGAGGTCCGAAATGGAGGAGAAAGTAAGGCTGCGCCGCCTCCAAACTCCAGGGAAGAATCCTTCCTTTCCTCCTTTTGCTTCCTTGGTGGCCAGCAGTCCCTGGCACCTACGGTTTTGGGACAGCATCTCTGCGTCTGCCTCTGTCTTCATATGGCTGTCTTCCCTATGGGTCCATGTCTGAATTTCCCTCCTGAAATCACCGATACCATGCATTAGATAATAGACACCTCTAATCCATGATGACTCATGATTAAATCTGCAAAAACCCCATTTCCAAATAAGGTCACATTTACAGGTTCTGTTTGAACAGGCTTTTTTTGGGGGGCTGGAGTGTGGCACAAATTAACCCAGTAAACTCCACCACCTGGCACCCCAAACTTTACATTCTCCCATATGCAAAATACATTTACCTATCTTAATGTCCCAAAATTCTTAACCCATTTCAACATTAACTCTAAATCCAAAATGTCGTGTTAATATCAACTCAAAAAAGTTACAAATCTCTCATCGAAATAATCTAAATTAAGTATGCATGAGACCCTTTGTTTTGATCCATACTGGAGCAGAAGTCCTCTTTATCCACAGAACTGTGAAACTAGAAAGAAGTTATCTGCTCCCAAAACACAATGATGGAACATCGAGGTTGTCTCTATTTTATCTTCATATTGTGAAGAATACATTTGTCAGACGCAGAATTGTGGGTTGGCAGGTTCTTTCCTTGCATTACTTTATAATATTGTTCAACTGTATTTTCACCTCCAAAATTTCTGACAGGAAAAGGTATTTGAAATAATTTTTGCATGTATGTAACATGCTATTTTTCTCTGGCTTGTGACAACATTCTTTCTTTGGTTTTAAATATTTTGACTATTACATACTTACTCATTTTAACTGTGTATGCCCACACTTGGAATTTACTGAGTTTCTATAATGTATACATTTATATCTTTTACCTAATTGAAATTTTTTTTTTCATGAATTGTGTGTATACATCCCACTTTCTTTCTCTTCTGCTGTGAAACTGCAGCTACATGGATATTGGAACTTCAGATATTATTTCACAGGTCCATGAAGCTTCGTTCACTTTGCTTCTAAATCTTGGCATTGTTCAGGTTAAAAAAAGTTCTGTGGATCTCTCTGACTCCTTTCTTTGTCAATTCTATTCTTCCGTGAAGCCCAATTAATGCATGCTTACTGCATATACCGTATTTTTCATTCTTGAATTTTTTTCTATTTTGTTTTGTTGTTTGTTTGTTTTTGTTTGAGACAGAGTCTTGCTCTGTTGCCAGGCTGGAGTGCAGTGGTGCAATCTTGGCTCATTGCAGCCTCCGCCTCCCAGGTTCAAGTGATTCTCCTGCCTCAGCCTCTGGAGTAGCTGGGATTACAGGCACACGGCACCACACCTACCTAATTTTTATTTTTATTTTATTTTTTTTAGTAAAGACAGTGTTTCACCATGTTGGCCCTCTGGTCTCAAACTCTTGACCTCAGGTGATCTGCCCACCTCAGCCTCCCAAAGTGCTGGGATAATAGGCATGAACCACTGCACCAGGCCCATTCTTGCATTTCCATTTGTGACTTTTTCCTAGTTTCTATTTTCTGGTGAAACTCTTTGTATTTTGGTTATTAAGAGCATATTTCTGTTTATAGCATTGATTGTAGTTAAAATAATTAAAGTAATATCCCCTGTGCTTATTTCAACATATATTCATTTGGGTATTATTTTCCATAGTTTATCTTTTCTCTTGAGAATGAGTGAAATATCTATCTTTTTTTCACCTATTGACTGGATTTGTATTGTTTCCTGAATATTCTGAAGATGTAGAAATGCTGAATCCTGCTATAATCCTAAATAGAGTACTAATTTTCTAAATTTTAGCAGGCAATTATCTTAGACTCATGAACATTGCCTTTTGAGCACAGCTCAGAATTCAATCCAAAGAGCTTTGAGCCTGCCTTGTGTATGCATGGTTTAAGGCTGGTTAGTTAATTAGCCAACATTTGTGCATAAAATCTGGGCTCCTCGTCTCTGGCAATCTCCTTTTTGGAATATCTCCCTAACTTTCTGGTGGCAATAATTATTCCAAACTCTGTTCTCTGGTTCTTTAGGCCAAAAACAGTACGGGTTTTCTTTTCTTTTTTTTTTATTTAAGTCAAAAAGTCACAGTTGGCCCTTGAAGAACATGGGTTTGAATTGCACAAATCCACTAATACATGAATTTTTTCAGTAGTAGTTACACCAAGTGTGTGCACCTCTTCTGCTGCCTATGCCACCCCAGGAAAGCAAGATCAACACCTACTCTTCTCCATTCTCCTCAGCCTGGCCATTGCAAAGACAGTGAGGATGAAGACCTTTCTGATGATCCACTCCCATCTCATAAGTAATACATATATTTTTTCTTCCATATAATTTTCAGTATGGGTTTTCTATCAAAGATTTACTTATGAGTGCTGACTGCTACCTGCATTGAGGCTAAAATCATTTACAACACAGGAAAATTACCCCATGCCATTCTTTCTTCCAGATCGATTCCCTTCTATAATCTTCCAGCTTCTGCTCACTCTGTGCTGTCTCCAGGCCACTACTGGAAAAATTTGTCCAGGTTTAGAGTGATTATATCCGGGGAAATTGGCCTGGCAGGAGCATCTTTGGCCATGCCTGAAGTGGAACACACACAGAGTGCTTTTTCATTGTCTTTGGCTAAAGCCACTAGTATTTCATCTTGCCCAAGTATGTTTCCTCTTTATTTGTTAACTTGGGCTTCTCAGAGTTCTTTTGTGATATTAATTTGGACAGCATACTTGTGTGAAGATTGAAGTAGAATTTAATTTGTCATAAAAAGCATTTTCTCCCCCAGCTGAGTCTCATTCAGATGCTACTTCACTTGGAGTATTTTTGTCCCTATTTGGGGGTATTTTTCTGCTGCTCTCATTATTAATAGTGGCCCTTCAGTAATCCCCAAAGTTTGCAAGAATCTGTTTGAAACTCAAACATAAGCTTAAGACAGTAACTAGTCTCTTACCTTCTCTTCTCTTATTGGTGTTGAGACTACAACCATTGTCCATTCCTCTTCTTTTCATGCTGAGGAAGTTACCTTATACTCAGTAAGTATTCAGAATCTTTAAAGGACTGAAATAATAGGAAAATGTTTAGCATAATTATCAAGGTAGCTGCCTTACACAAGACACTACTTGCTGATGAACATTTAAGCTTCAAAGCAGGAAAGATAACCCTTGCTGATGAAGGCAATTAGAATGTGATACAAATGATGAGTGGACCAGAGTAATAGTTTCTGGTACTTAGACAGGTGAGACTCAATCACAAAGAGTTTATGGATCTTGCTGAAAATAATGGAGACAGGTACTGTAGCAGAATCACTACCCCATACACAACTGACTCTCTGAGAGGAGTGCACAAACCACATGGTGATCAAGCGTGTATTATAATTAGTTTGTGAGAAAGTGGAAATATTGTTGCAAATCTTTATGTTGTTTTATTTTTCAAAACCCTAAAATATTTTATTTAATATTAAAATAACATTGTAAATATCAATTGATGTAAACCTTATTTGCAAAATCAAAATTCCTGTAAGGAAGTGTTATGGCATTAGGAAGAAAACTATTTTAAGACAATGACTCATGAAAAAGTGTTATGTGCTGTCTGCGAAAATATGCCAATATTCTCTTGGCTGAGAATATGCCAAGAAAATCTTTGTAGTTTTGAATATTATCTTTATTACTCAGCCACTTTTGGTACTGCAAAATGTACTTTAAATGGCTAAAAAAAGGAATACATTAAGACAATAAGCAGTTTAGGCATTTATTATGAACCTGCTATATTTTTATGGAAATGGCTATCAGCCTATTATTTCTTTCAAATTCTAGTCAATACCAGATCTCATTTGTGATTTACGGTTTCCTAATAATAAATTCTTTATTGAATTATAGTTAGTGACACTGAGAACAAAGATTTTGCCTCTGGCTGTTGTCTACTAGAAAAAATATTATTTACATACTCTTAATTAGAAAAATCCCTTAAAATATTTTAAACTTCACAAAAATTCAGAGAATCCGGAGATGCATTTATTATTAAGGTTATTTCGAAAACCAAAGCCTTATTAATAAAAAATGAGATAAATAACTTGACTTTTGAAGTCTCACTCTGTCCAATCAGTTGTATAACTTTGGGGATGTTATTTAAGATCTCCATTTCCTGATTAGTACACTAGGAATTCTATTAATGTCTTCCAAAGATCATTGTGAGGAATATGTTATATACGTATAAAAAGCCCACACAGTATCCGGACCGTGATAGCAAATGTTCAAGAATTTTCTTTTTAACTTTTTCCCTATTTCATGTAAACCATGACATTTTATTACACATTTGTTTTCACTTTATTTTTTATTTTATTTATTTATTTTTTTGAGACGGAGTTTCGCTCTTGTTACCCAGGCTGGAGTGCAATGGCGTGATCTCGGCTCACCGCAACCTCCGCCTCCTGGGTTCAGGCGATTCTCCTGCCTCAGCCTCCTGAGTAGCTGGGATTACAGGCACGCGCCACCATGCCCAGCTAATTTTTTGTATTTTTAGTAGAGACAGGGTTTCACCGTGTTGACCAGGATGGTCTCGATCTCTTGACCTCGTGATCCACCGGCCTTGGCCTCCCAAAGTGCTGGGATTACAGGCTTGAGCCACCGCGCCCGGCCCTGTTTTCACTTTAGATGGATCTGAACCACAAGGTTATTTGAACGATATAGTTTATTCTAATTTATCAAAATAAAAGACTAACAAAATATGAATTTGAAATCTCATAGCAAAATGCACTAGCAGTGAATTCAAAGATTTCAACAGAAATCTCTTGTGACAAATAATAAATCCAAGTCACATTGGCTTAAGTAATTTCTGGAAATAGAAGGGAATAGGCCACTCTTATTTGCCTTGTATTCCTGGGGGATAAATTGTGCCTTTACAATGAAATTAGTGGTGGCTTGCCCTGCCTGTTCTTAATAGAATAATGTCAATGACTGCCAAGGTAGCTTTCCCAGGATCAAGAATGGAGCCTGCTTCTTTAGCATATTTCCAGAATGGTATCCATGTTCTTAGCCAAATAATTAAAGACTTCACATTCTGAGAATCTTTGTTTTATTTGATTGCGATAAATACAAAATGAGGACAGTATTTATTTGTCTGAAAAGATAGGGTCATGGGATGTCAGGGGAAATGACAAAGCAAGAATCTCTGAAATTCCTCCAATCTATAAAAACAACGAGAACATTATAAAAAATGAGGAGGATCAATCTTTTCAGGACTTGGGAAACTAACCAAAGGCTTGCCACAATTCAGCAGGTTTATTCAAACAAACTGCCTTAATCTTGGTAAGAGCAGTACATTTTATAGAGTTTTAACATTCCCTTTTCTCCTCCTCATTTCCCACCCCCACCAGGCTTTGTGGTAACCCTAAAAAGAGCACACAGTCTCAGGAAAACCAGCGGCCTGTCAGCCACTGGGAGATATAACAAGTTTGGTGCTTCATCAAAACCCAATTCCAATAGAAGTGCCATTATTTTAATTGTCTGCTGGTTCCTGGAAGACCCTACTCAAAAGGCTTGTCTATTTGACCTGACTCAGAGCTTGCTCAGAGCAACGGTCTTTCTGCAGGGCAGGTACTGAAGGAGCAGTTAGGAAAATAGAAAGCCACATATATGCATACAGCTGTGAATGTGCTCAGAAATGATCTGAAATGGCCATAAGCTCTCACCTCTGGCTCACCTTTAAGGCTTGCTCAAGCAAAAAGTGAGGGATAAGGCAGAATTACCAAGTGCCTGATGGAGTCTTAAAGGTATGCCTGAACACAAATGCGGAACCCATCAGCAAAGGATGGAAACCTGCTGCTTCCAGGCATTTAAGGAAATGTCTCTTGAATCATTAGGTGACCACGGAGCTAAGCAAGCAGAGACTTCAGTGGTACATGTGACAAAGAACATAAACTTTATTGAACTGGTTCAGAAAATTAATGAGAAGCAGCAAGAGAAACAAGCATGGCAGCAACAAACCTTGGGAAGGGAGAAGATCTGACGTCCAGTGTTTACACATTATATTATTTAAAATTTCCATTTTCAAAAAACACTTTCATTCAACTATTAAATATGTGCTTGTACTGGATTGAAGAATGTCACCCCCAAATCCATGCCCACTCATAAACTCAGAAGGTGAGCTCATTTTAAAATAGGGTCTTTAACTATATAATTAGTTAAAATGAGATCATACTGGAGTAAGGTGTGTGCTAATCCAATATGACGGTTTCCTTATAAGAAGAGGGGGATTTAGAGACAGAGCACCAAACGAACACGGGAGTAAAGGTGGAGGGACACAATTACAAGCCAAGGAATGGCAGGGATTGTCATTGGCATGGAATATAAATTCCTCTAGAGCCTTCAGAGGGAGCCTCACCCTGATGACACCTTGATTTTGGAATTTTAGCTCCCAGAACTGTGAGATGACAAGTTTCAATTGTTTTGAGCTACTTAGAGTGTGGTAATTTGTTAAGCAACCCTAGGAAGCTAATACAATGCCCAAAGATCTAAACACATCACGTCTAAATAATTAAAATATGAGACTATTTCACTAAATAAAGACAATCATAAAGAAATAGAAGTCATATTTAAAAAACAAACACAAATCTATAGTTTAAAATTGCATTAGCTAAAATAAAATATCACTAGAGAACATCAGCAGGAAGTCTGAGCAGGCATATAGAAGAAATTAGCAAGTTAGAATAGAATTCAACTGAGCTTATTCAATGAAGGAGCAGTAGGGAAAATGAATAAAGAAAAATGGAGCTGTCCTCAGAAACCTGTGAGACACCAACAAGCACAGCATTACACAGAAAATAGAATTTTAAGAAGTAAAGGAGAGAAAGGGAAAGAAAGAATACTTAAAGACACAGTGACCCAGAAAGTAATAAATTTAGTTAAACAAATTTACACAACAAAAAAGCTGAAAAGACTCTAAATAAATGCAGACATCTATGCATAGAAACATTATAATCAAACTGTTGAAAGCCAAAACTAATAGAACATCTTGAAAACAGCAAGAGAAAAATGATTCATTATGAATGAAAAAAATCTAAACAAAATTTAAAAATGACTTATTTTCAGATACAAAGAGTTCAGAAAACAAGATGGAGACATAATCAAAGAGAAGAAAGATACCTTCAACCAAGAATTCTGTATCCAACAAAAGCTGTCCTTCAAAATTGAAAGAGAAGTTATGATTTCTCAGAAAAATGACTAAAAGAATTCATCACTAGCAGATCTGCCTGATAAGAACTAATGAAGGCCGAGTGCGGTGGCTCATACCTGTAATCCCAGCACTCTGAGAGGCTAAGGAAGGAGGATCACTTGAGCTCCGTAGTTTGATACCAGCCTGGGCAACATGGTAAACTCCTATCTTCACAAAATTAAAAAAAAAAAAAAATTTAGCCAGGTCTGGTGGCACACTTCTTTAGTCCCAGCTACTCAGGATGCTGAGGTGGATGGATCACTGAAGCCCAGGAGGTGGAGGCTGAAGTGAGCCAAGATCACATCACTGCATTCCAGCCTGGGCAACAGAGTGAGACCCTGTCTCAAAAACAACATCAACAGACGAACAAACAAACTGAAGGTAGTTCTCTAGGTCTGAATGACAAGATGCTAGTCAGTAATTCCAATCCACAAAAGTAAATGCAGCAAATGAAGAGTTCAGGTGAATATAAGTACATAGGTAAATACAAAGGACAGTATAAACTCACTCTTGTTTGTAATAGTGTAACTATTTTTCTTCTATATGATCTATAAAACAACTACATAAAATGGTAACTATAAATCTGCTTGGCTTGCATCCATAAAGATGTAATTTGTAGCTCAAAAAAGAAGTCAGGAAATAAGCAATTACAAAATAATATAACACACAAAGCACAGGCAGGAAAAGGAAAAATAGATAAACGTCATAAAAATTAAAAGGTCTGTGCATCAAAGGACATGGGTAAGAGTGAAAATGCAAATCACAGAATATGAGAAAATATTTGTATATCACATATGTGATAAGGGACTGGCATTCAGGATGTATAAAGAGTATTTATAAGCTCACAATAAAAATACAAACGATCAAAATAAAGAATTTTAAAAGGTGTTTCTCTAAGGAAGATAACATGAATGGCTATCGAACATGAAACAGAGAAAGATGTTCAACGTCATTAGTCGTTTCCGAAATCTCAGTGGGATCCCACTTCACACCCACGAGTGTAGCTACGGTAAAAAAGACTTGGAATAACAACTATCTGAGATGAGGCGAAGAAATCGGAACCCTCCCAATTGTCCATTACAGAGCAGAATGGTGCAGCCGCTGCAGAACAGTCTGACAGTTACATGGTTAAACTAATAACCGGATGACCTGGCAATTCCACTTCTAGATACACACCCCAGAAAAATAAAAACATGTGTCCAAACAAAAACTTGTACGTGAAAGTTCACAGCAGCATTTGTTTTTGTCAGAATGTGGAAACCAAAACAAACATTGTAGCCAAAATGTGGAAACAACCAAGAGTCCGTTTAAGAGAGAACGAATGGGTACATAAAATGTCATATAGCCGCACAATGAAGTAGCATCCTTGGGAGGCTGAGGCGGGTGGATCACGAGGTCAAGAGATCGAGACCATCCTGGTCAACATGGTGAAACCCCGTCTCTACTAAAAATACAAAAAATTAGCTGGTCATGGTGGCGCGTGCCTGTAATCCCAGCTACTCGGGAGGCTGAGGCAGGAGAATTGCCTGAACCCAGGAGGCGGAGGTTGTGGTGAGCCGATATCGCGCCATTGCACTCCAGCCTGGGTAACCAGCGAAACTCCGCCTCAAAAAAAAAAAAAAAAAAAAGAAAATAGCATCCAGCTGTACAGTCAGTGAAGTACTGTTACATGGTAACATGTGAATCTTAAAAACATTATCTAAGATAAAGAAGCTAGAAATCTTAATTTGAAATGTCCTGAAATATTATATCCCTAGAGACAAAAATTAGATTAGTGTTTGCCAGGACTGAGGGAAGAGGAAAAGTTACTGCTAGTCTGGAATTTCTTTTTGTTGTAGGAATACATTTGGGAATTGTATTGTAGGTGAATGTGCAACTTTGTGAATACACTGAAAACCACTGAAGTGTACACTTGAAAGTGGTTAATTTCATAGCATGTTTTTATCTATATTTAAAAAACAGGCTGAGCACAGTGGCTCATGCCTGTAATCCCATCACTTTGGGAGGACAAGGTGGGTGGATCACTGGAGGTCAGGAATTTGAGACCAGCCTGGCCAACATGGTGAAACCCCATCTCTACTAAAAATACAAAAACAATTGTCCAGGCTTGGTGGCATATGCCTGTAGTCTCAGCTACTTTGGAGACTGAGGCACGAGAACTGCTTAAACCTGGGAGGCAGAGGTTACAGTGAGCTGAGATGGCGCCACTGGACTCCGGTCTGGGGAACAGAGTGAAACTCTGTCTCAATAAACAAACAAATGAGCAAACAAACAAACAAACAAACAAACAGTTTGTGACAAAAATATAACCATGGAATGAGGAAACAAACTTTTGTCATGTATAGCTCGTTGACATATCTAGATAGAGAAATTATTTTTCAAATGAGCAATGCAAGCATTCACCTCTCATATTTCAAAGGCCCTGGGTTTTGCCACAAAATTCACAATGGCATATATTATACAATTGTTTAACAGATGTTAATTTCGTGAAGTCAGTGAGTCTTCAATGTCCATTTATTCATGTAGTAATGGTTGAATTTCACCTAAGGACTCTAGCTTTAATTATAATAGGATTTCATATATTTGGGCAATTCTTGTTTTTCACATTACATCATCCTTTCAACAACAATTTCAGTTAGACTCAGGCATTTTTGTTCCCATTTTGTGTATGGAGAATCTAAAGAACAGAAAACTTCAGGGTTTCATTCAAGATTTCATGATAAATGATGGAGGCCCTACCAGTCCCAAACCTTCATTCTTAAATTACTTGCAATATACGTCAAAGGGAGAACCCACACAAAGAAAAATATCAATGTTAAACATTTCATGAGAACATTGTTCCTGCTACCTTAAAAAACCCAAGCCAATATGTACTTTCATGGTAGTGAATGAAATGATCCTTAGACTTTATTTTAAAAGCCATTCTTTGAATGGTTTGAAGGACCTGCAGCAACTCTCAGCTCTGCCTTGCAAAACAGAATGTTCATATCATCTTGTTACTCTTTAAAAAGACATTTTGGCTCTGAATAGTTCACAGATTAAAATAGGTTAACACGCAGGACGTTAATCTCTGTTTATAGAAAATACCAAGACAGATGGAGAAGTAATTATGAATAAAAATAGATCTGTTTCTCAAACAGATTCCTGAACAGAGGCATTTAAACATCAAGGAAACTGAAGGCAGTGGCAGGGTGAAACCTAGTCCGTTGCCTTGACACACCATCCTTGAGTGACAAATAGGATATTGACAAGGGAATCTGTTTAAGCCTGGAGCCATAGCTAAGCTGGACTTCCAGTAACTTCTATTATAAGTAACGTCTTCTGTGCCACCTAGATTTACTTGGCTGTGCCACTGTGATTTTTGGACTGGAACTGAATGAACACAGCGTTGGTTTGAATACCGCTGATCCTCTGCCTGTAATAGGACCAACTGACATTACCCAGGGTGCTGAGGCATGTGAAGGGTCTCTGTAACCAAACTCCACCCTTGAGTCAGAGCCTGGTAATCCCTGGGGACTAACAGATGTCCTTGTGCTCTGGATGACTCAGGCAACTGCTATCTGCAGACAGTTGCAGGGTGAAACGCCCAGTTAAGTTTTTACTCATTATGGCTACTTTCCCTGACTGCTCTTGAGTTATTTTGACTTGGACTAGAAAAGAAAAATGAGAGCCAACAACGTAGAACAAAGAATTTGCCCTTTCTCCTGAAAATTAGGATCTTTGGTGATTTTTGTGTAGCTTCCCTAGGATAATATGAGACTCATGTTCACGGGGAACATGGAAGCCTGGGAAACAGAGGCAGAAGTCACCAGTGTGAAGAAGCAGAAATAAAAGCCAGGCTAGTCTGGAGAGTATACGTTTACGCAGTTAGTATAATCATAGCAAGAACAGGTATATTTGTGCCAATCATAAATAAAAGACGTTTTAAATCAGGGGTTCCCAAGCACCAGGCTGCTGACTGGCACTGGTCCCTGGCCACTTAGGAACCAGGCCGCACAGCAGGAGGTGAGTGGTGGGCGAGTGGGCACTGCCTGAGCTCCGCCGCCTGTCAGATCAGCTTCGCGGTTAGATTCTCACACGAGTGTGAACTCTGCTATTGTGATCTGCGCATGTCAAGGATCTAAGTTGTGCTCTTTATGAGGATCTAATGCCTGAGAAGCACAGTTTCATCGCAAACCACCCCCCACCTACCACATCCGTGGAAAAAATAGGTTCCTGGCACCATAAATGTTGGAGACTGCTGTTTTGAACGAACGATGCTAATGATTTTCTTCAGCTTTGTTTTCTGAAAAGACTGCTTCACATTAACTTCTTGAAGTTTCCTGTCAAGTGTGTGTGACAAAGGAAATATTGCTGCAAACATATGCTAAGAGGCTTGCCACCGTTTAGCATGTTATTATTGGACAAAATTCCTCCCAGATGATAAGTATTTATTAGATGTGACGGTTACCGAAAAATATAAGCACAAACAGTATGCATCTATTTGAATGCAGAAGTGTGTTCACACGTGGTTTCAGAGACAGAAATTCAGAATGACTTGAAGGGAGGAAGATAAAAAGGAAGGGAGACTCACAGCTCTGCAGTGACCCAAATATCCACAAGCCTTAAGCACATTTTGGATCCTGCCACAGGCTGCTGTCTAAACCACACCCATGCTCAGCGCTGTACACAGTTCAACTTACTGCATATGTTGGAATACAACCGCGCCAAAGTACATTGGCAAACAAAGTGGACATGGGATGATCTGCTTGTCAGCTGGAGACAGACTAGAGGCATGGAGAGGGGTGGCTGAATATAGGACCCTTGGCATGCTCTCAGGGACTGCAGTGGAGGCAAGTGCTTGGGGGCACTGCAAATAGCCCTGGGGGGGAAACCTAGGAGGGTGGGTTAAGCTGAGCCTGTGAGCCACAGATCAGGAGAAAACATAACATGTGAGAGGCAAACCCATGGGCTTCTAATGCAGGTGGTATGCCGTGTTCCTCATGGGGCTCCTGGCAGGTGGCTTGCGGAGAGGGGCTTGTGCACCTGCAAAGTCGTCTCCGGGAGCTGAGCCGCAAGGTGTGCCAGGCAGCCTCTGACTCCTCGCGGGCAGTTCTTTTACATACCTGCCAGAGGACCGCTCTTCCACAAAGAAAAAAAAAAAAAGAAAAAAGAAAGAAAAAGAAAACACAAAAGGAGCCGAGGAAGCCAATCCAGCAGCCAGCCCTGATGCTTTTAGCTCACTCCTTTACAGAGTTCACACATCCACACATGGCCACAGAGTGGGAGAGGTCACTGCTAGGGTGATCAATTCGTATAGAAACTGCAATTATGTGCATAGTCACTGCCAAATATAGATGATGGCGTCACCTTACATACATATTCCTATCTGGCATACACCTCTGGTAAATTAGCTAAAAAGGCAATGTTGCATCACTGTTGCAACATCAGCTATTTTGTTCACAAAACACTTGGATCTCTTAAGAGTCATATAAGTAAAATCTGGCTGGTTTTCGGCATGTAAAGTAGTTCAGTTGCCATAATATGATTTTTGTACATTAGTCACTTATTCTCCTTTGCCATGGAATACTGAAGCTTGGCCTGAAGACCCTCTGGCAGCAGGTACAGAGCCTAACCCGCAGCAGGCACAGAGCCTAACCCGCAGCAGGCACAGAGCCTAACCCGCAGCAGGCACAGAGCCTAACCCGCAGCAGGCACAGAGCCTAACTCGCAGCAGGTACAGAGCCTAACCCGCAGCAGGCACAGAGCCTAACCCGCAGCAGGCACAGAGCCTAACCCGCAGCAGGTACAGAGCCTAACCCGCAGCAGGCTCGTGGTGTCTGTATATATACAGAGGAGGGGGTGAGGGGGGGGGAGAGAGAGATTGAGAGAGAGAGAGAGAGAGAGAGAGAGAGAGAGAGAGAGAGAGAGAGACTCACTCTGTCTCCCAGGTTGGAGTGCAGTGATATAATCTCGGCTCACTGCAACCTCTGCCTCTGGGCTCAGGTGATTCTCCTGCCTCAGCCTCCCAAGTAGCTGCAATTACAGGCATGCACTACCACACCCAGCTAATTTTGGAATTTTTAGTAGACACGGGGTTTCACCATGTTGGCCAGGGTGGTCTCTAACTCCTGACTTCAGGTGATCTGCCTGCCTTGGAGTCCAAAAATGCTGAGATTATAGGCGTGAGCCACCGTACCAGGCCCCTTGGTGTCTATTGATGGGTCCAGTCCAGTGATTGAAGGGAGTGGGAGGGAAGGAGAGACAGCAGATGGGTAGAGACAGAGGGGGATGGAAGGGAGAAGCAAAAGATATTAGGAGAGAGAAGGAGCAGAAGACAAAGGAATGAAGAGGAGGCTAAGACTCAGAGAGAGGGAGAGAGGGAGACAGAGGGATGCTGAGAATGGAAATCTTTCAGGAAATCTACAAGGTGTCAGGCACGCCTTCTTGGTTGATTTATGGATGCCTACAAACAGCTGTATAATAGACATTATGGGTGTGCTGGGTTTCCTATCACTGCCTTTCACTTACCTGCATTGATTCTCCACCCTTTCCTATGTAATTTCTCAATGAAGCTGATTTCTATAGACTGAACTGCCCAGATTCCCAGGTGGTAGATGGGAGAAGAGAGACATTACGGGTGGTATTTATGTCCTCCTCACCCCTGTGGCACCAAGTTTTAACAGTGGTTAGGTCCTCTAGAGATGAACTTTCTGTTGGGGACCTTGCTTTGGGGGCTCCAAAAAGTTCTAGTAATAGACTTTCCTGTCTCTTCAGAACTAGGAGTGGCTTCCAGCCCCTGGTCACTTCTCTATCGCAGAAGTTTTGGGGCCCTATTCAGATCCTTCCCAGCTCCATCACCCCCCTCATCCCCTCAACCACCCTCTTCTATAGGGGATTATTGCAGCCAACAGGAGATCACTCCATTTACATTTGGGCAGCTGGGGAAAAATAGTCCCTTTCCACTTCAGTAGCAACCTTTGCGAAGGTCATCTGAATCCTGAATTTATCTGGTTTTCTGTTACATGCTAATTGATACCAAGAACCAAGAGTACCTATCTATGGTATACAGGTTACAAAAATCAACTTCTCCATCAAAGGTACTTTCCAAGAGCATCTTTTGAAATGTATTAGTCTCAACTGACAGGACAGAAAAGTAGGAAAACTGTGAGCCAATCCATAGAGAAAGATGCATAGAAAAGGACAAGACCAATTTTTAGATTAAAAGTTTCCTGTTAAGTTCGCTCCACAGAGGCATAGTGGAAGGCAGTGTTTGTGACACTCTTGCAGTTAATACGCACATGAGAGTCACATTTCACCAGGTATTTGGGCAAAAGTGAATTGACTGGGGGAGGAAAGAAAGCTGACATCCACATTTTTTCTAATTCTTCCAGTTTAGTAGCAGTGAGAAGCTGTTGGTACCAGTGGTTTATAGAGAGCTTTGCTCATTTCATGGCCTTTTCACATTATTTAGCTCATTTGGTCTTCACAGCACCTCATGCTGTGGTTAGAGCATCAGTCGTGACAAATACAGCATCATGCCAAGTCCATCCTAGAAATGACTTGTCGTGACAAAAATACAGCATGCCAAGTCCATCCTAGAAATGACTCGTCGTGACAAAAATACAGCATACCAAGTCCATCTTAGAAATGACTCCAGCAACTTCACCCCGCAGCTCCACACAATCCGGGAATGGCAGACCAGGCAGACATCAAATAAAGGACAAATATGTATGCTTAAAAATGACAGGTTTCTGTTTATCTTATAAGACCTAATCCACTGTATTTCCAAATCACATAACAGATAGATGAATTCATTTTTTTTTCTTACGCAGGGAGGGGAACATCATACAATGGGGTGGGGGGTTAGGGGAGGGATAGCAGGGGAGTGGGGGCTAGGGGAGGGATAGAAGGGGAGTGGCAGCTAGGCGAAGGATAGCAGGGGAGTCGGGGCTAGGGGAGGGATAGCAGGGGAGTGGCATCTAGGGGAGGGATAGCAGGGGAGTGGGGGCTAGGGAGGGATAGAAGGGGAGTGGCGGCTAGGGGAGGGATAGCAGGGGAGTGGAGTCTAGGGGAGGGATAGCAGGGGAGTGGAGTCTAGGGGAGGGATAGCAGGGGAGTGGTGGCTAGGGGAGGGATAACAGGGGAGTGGGGGCTAGGGGAGGGATAGCAGGGGAGTGGTGGCTAGGAGAGGGATAGCAGGGGAGTGGCGGCTAGGGGAGGGATAGCATTAGGAAAAATATCTAATGTAGATGACGGGGTGATAGGTGCAGCAAACCACCATGGCACATGTATATACCTATGTAACAAACCTGTAAGTTCTGCACATGAACCTCAGAACTTACACTATAATAAAAAAAAAGGATGAACTCATTTTTAAAGCAATTATCTCAGGTTTTCAAAACAGGCTTAAGAATATGGTATCAAAAGCCTGGACTAGGTTTCAATATTTCGGTGTTTACAGATGACATCTCAGAAAAGAAAGGAGCCGTTACCCACAAGTGCTTCACAGACCAGAGGCGACTGCCAGGTAGGACAGTGACAGTGGATCTGCTGCCAATCTGATGATTTTGTCTTGTTTTCTTTCCATCCCTAGTTGGTTCCGGGGCTCGGACTGTTGACACGTCTATTTCCATTTGGTTATGGGTTAGGAAACACTGTATTTACCACATTGCCTACATTTTCCTTCAAAGAGGCACATGTAACTATGTTCAATTGGAACTGAGAGCACATTTAAAAAAGAAATTTGGCTTCAATGTCTTTGACTGTAAATAAATTGCTTGTAAGACTGTAGAGCGGAAGATTTTACAATATTAAACCTAGCTCAGAAGAAATGCTGAATTTAGTAAATAATGATTTTTAAGAACTTAGATATGTCAACTTTTAAAAAACCTGGAACTTCAAATAACTTCAAAATGAGGAAAAGCTTTTATCAGGTTTAGAGTTAAAATGTAGATGTTAATCATAGGTTAGGGTCTTAATAATTTTTAAAAAGGCAAATGTTCCATCATTTGTAAAAGTACATACAATCATGTACAGCTAACCATGTTTTACTCCACAAAGAATCACATGTAGCATGGTGATCCCACAATAATTAGAATGGCTGGGAAACTTCTGCCAATGAGTCAGGCAATAGTTACTGTAAGATTGTAGCAAAAGGCACTACTTCTGTGTTTGTGGTGCTGGTATATGCAGACCTACCACACTGCCGGCCACATGAAAGTGTAGCACATACAATTAGGCATAGGACATCATATTTGACAATG
Organism: Callithrix jacchus; assembly: GCF_049354715.1. Lineage (NCBI taxonomy): Eukaryota > Metazoa > Chordata > Mammalia > Primates > Cebidae > Callithrix > Callithrix jacchus. The sequence continues at coordinate 12,546,747 of NC_133525.1, read as the reverse complement.
ATATGTTACTAGTTTATTTATTGTACTATAATTTTTATTGTTATTTTGGAAAGTACTCTTTCTGTTAATGTATTTTTTAAAAGTTAGTTGTGAGACAGCTTCAGGTATGTCCTTCAGGAGATATCCAGAAGAAGGCATTGTCATCATAAGAGATGCCAGCTTCATGCGTGTCATTGCCCTGAAGACCTACCAAGATGACAAGATATGGAGGTGGAAGATAGTGATATTGATGATCCTGGGCCTCTCTAGGTATAGGCTATTGTGTGGCTTGTGTTTTAGTTTTTACCAAAAAGTTTAAAAATTAAAAACGGGAAGAAAGCTTATTGAATACAGATATAGGAAGAGACACTATCTTTGTTCAGCTGTACAGTGGATTTGTGTTTTCAGTGAGTGTAATAATTACAAGAGTCAAAAAGTTGAAACAAAGTAGAAAGCTTATACTGTAAAAATAAATTATAATGGGCTAAGGTTGATTCGTTATTGACAAGAGAAATTTTTTTGTACATTTTGTGTCACCTACGTGTACAGTGTTTGTGAAGTTCACAGTAACGTCCCAGGCTTCACGTCCACTCACCACTCACTCGCCAACCCACCCAGAGCCACTTCCAGTCCGGAAAGCGCCATTCCTGGTGATTGTCCTGCACAGGTGTACCATTTTTATCTTTGATACCATATGCTTCCTGTATCTTTTCTATGTTTAGACATGCACATACCACCGTGCTGCAGGCGCCTGCAGTATTCAGAACAATACCATGCTGTACAAGTTTGTTGTCTAGCAGCGGTAGGAGTATAGTGGCCTCTTCCATCTAGTTTTGCCTAAGTTTACACTATGATGTCTGCATAACAACAAAATCACCTGTGCATGCATTTCTCAGAATGTATCCCCATTGCTAAATGATGCGTGGCTGTGTGTGCGATCGTGCAAGACTCTGTGTGTGTGCATTTTATATACTACATATGCATACCACATATACATACACCCACACTATACTATGTACTGTACATATATACAACCACATAGGCAAATATCAAGCTACATGTGCATAAATACATGTACATAAATACATATGTATAAAAGAGAATGTATTGATTCTATTAACACTGATAATGTGTAATAAGCATGAATTTAAAATATTTATTATTTTAATACTTTTTTAGAACTGAAAGGAACCTAGTTGCCTTTCTATTTGTGTTTCTAAATGTGAGATCTGTGTTTTCTCTGATTTTATTACTTTAGCTTAATTTTGATGATGTTTCTCAGGGTATAGTCTGAGGGTGTCCAGCCTCAGATTATTTGAGGATGTAGCTTCACATCCTCATATGGATTTCCTAATTTTGCAAACAGCAAGCTTCCCAGGAGATTTTGCTAAGAAAGCATGAAGACTCATTGGACAGTTTCTGAATTTGGACAGTAGGGGGCAGAAGTGCCCACACTTCTTTGATATGGGTAGCTTTGGTTTTTCAGTGTCGGGGGACCGTTTGACTTCAGATGCGTACTATATATAGAATTTTCAAAAGAACATTTATTGTCTGTTCCCTTATTTTTTCTGCCTCCAAACGTAGTGTTTATCATTGCAAAAGTAATACAAAATCACTGAACGAAATTTGGAAAATACCAAATCTGTAACAATAGAAACAAAGCCAAAAATGAATCACTCAAATTTCCATCATCAAGGAATAAACATTCCGATAATATTTTGTTTTAGTTTCCTATATATTTGTATATATATATGCATGTATTCAAAATGTATTATAATACAAAATATATGATATATACAATAGTATAAAAATTATATTATATAGATCATGTTCATGTCATATGTCAGATATACCATATTAATGCATATCCAGTTTTTAAAAATGCTGATCCCATTGGAATATTCAATTACCAATTGTGTTTCTTTCCTCATTTAAGTTACTTTTTATGACTTTTGGTAGTAAAGAGATAAAGTTCATTACAAAATGTGCCAGGCTTAAGCAATTTTCCAAAGGGATTAGGTAACAGCAGTGGCCGCAGGCTATGCGATATTTTTAAAAGGGGGACTTCTCTCATTTTCTTCAACGTAACTTGGGTCACAGAGACCCAGGTATAAATTCATTACAAACTCGTATTTCTCATGCCGTGACACTGGTAAGTTATTTTGTTGCAAAAGCCTTAACCGAGTTGAGAATGCCAAAGCACATATTCATGTCTTAGCCTGTCCCATTGTCTATAAACTGCGTGTATTTTACGCCTAAACTAAAAATTCCATCTTCAGATTTTCTAGCTGTCTTCAGAACTGTTTTCTGCAGTTATTTTGTAAAGAATATTTTTCAGTCATTTTAATTCTCTATTGTAAAACTTGGAAAGCTCTACTTTTGGACTGCCAAGAAGAGTTGGAAACTAAGTCAGTTAACTCTTGCTCTTAGTGTATATTTTTGGAGTGCCATGTATTGAATGTGTCCCCCAAAAGTTCATGTGTTAGAATTGTAATCCCTCTGCCCCATGAAGAAATGAGTGGATGAATGAGGGCTCTGTTCTCACGACGGGATGAACGTTGCTGTCACAGGAGTGGGCATCATTGTTAAACCTGTGAGCTCTCCCTTGCTCCTGTGCTTCCGCCTCTCACCATATGGTGCCCTTTGCCATGATGCGAGACAGCAAGAAATCCCTCACAGACGCCGGCACCGTGAACTTCCAGCCTCTAGAACTATGAGCTAAATAAACTTTAAAAAAAATGTAAATTACCCAGTTTGTGACCTTTTGTCACCACAACAGAAAATGCAGTAGGACCGGAAGGTTCTCTTATGTCATTCATGGGAAAATGGTAGGCAGGATGGCTCCCTGGATGCTGCCTAGAATGTTATTCTTGGAAAACGGTGGCTACAAAGTGACCTTTTTCTCCCAGACTTTAATTTAGCTTAAGAAAAGCTTTGAGTGCTACTGAGTCAGGAATGAAAAATCTAGAGAATGTTCTGTCCTGTGGGAGCAAGGAGTATAGTCTGTCCCTATATTATTACCCACAGGGGCATAAGGCTTCACCCTCCTTGGGCTCACTTGTGACCTATAATGCCTTCCTCTAATTTGTGGAACAGTAAATTTAATATTAATCCACTTAATTTGGTTAACATCAGATTTATGCTAGGGATCTCATTAGATCCTTTTGTATAGTAAAAGAAAAAAAAAAGACTTGCTTTTCTTTCAATTTTGCTGGTAAATTGGATATCCACATGGAAAAGGTAGGTCTCTAGCTCATAATGCATAAAAAATAAATTTTACCTAATGTGAAATTAAATGCAAAAAACAAAACTTCAACACTCTAGAAGAAAATATAGAAAAAGCCCTTTAGGTCTGTGGGTGAGAAAATAATTATCTAAACCAAGCCATAAAGAAAAAACACAAGTCATAAGGGCAATAAATATACAAACAGAGTTTAACATCTGAAACCCTTGACCAAATGTTCTGTACTGAATACAACAAAGCAGCCTCTGAAGGGACAGTGCCCATAACATAGAAAGAAGTAGTAATCAGAGTATTTCAAATTGTCTAATAAATAAAAAAAAAAAAAAGACAAAAAAAGGGGGAAAAATTGAAGAGTAAGCATAAGGAATTTACAGAAGAAGAATTTGTAATGGTCAATAAAGAGGTGTAGTAATTTTAAAATAATAATAAAAGTGGAAATAAACAATGTTCATTAGCAGAGTAGATGAATATATTGTTGTATGACCACAAACTGGAATATTTTATTCTCTAGATTTTTGTATTCCTGAAATTATTTATTAAAATAGTCTTAGTCTCTCTAACAATTTAAGCAAAGCTACTAAAAGAACCTGGTGCTATACGTGTAAATTAAAATTTACATGCCAATGGAAAGAATTGGATTAAGTATAGTTCTGCTTGCATTTTTTTGGAAGCAATGTGTTTTTAAACACAAAATGAGCTAAGTGGACCAAATTTATATAAAAGAAAATGGCTGTCTCTGCTAAACAGCCTGTTGCATTTGAAATCTTTGCTATCTCTGTGGAGACCAGGAGCAATCTAAATGGAAATAAAGTAATTTTATAATTGTAAATGTGTATTTGAGTGAAAGATAACCTTAGGGAATAGTGGAAAATAAACTGGGTATTCACTGGTAAAGAAATATAATTTATAGAACAAAAAATAAGAGCCAGAATAAATGGGTCAAGTAATATTAGTGTCCTAGTTTGGGATTTAAACAAAGTTGTCAGGTTTATAGGCTATGAGAATTTATAATGGACAAAAGAAGGTTAAGTAGTCTAGATTGCAGAGGGCAGAAATTACAGCCAGAAAACAAAATTCAGACACCTAATGATGACACAATCTTCCAAATTGTAAATCTGATCTCATTTTCATTTAGTGACATTTGACCTCTGTCAATTTTCCATACTTTAGTATGTTCAGTAGCAAATTGGATAGCATTGAAAAGATGACACCGTAACTGCAGAATCATGTCTATGGATCATTTCTGAGAATCCGTCCCTAATCTAATCTCATCTCCAGAAGCTTCTCAAGCTGCCCCCTGTCTTGGGTGAGTAGAATGGACAAAAAGACTCAACAAACTGCTCTAATATTTTATTGACATTTAAAATAAGTCTGCCGTTAGTTTACAAGTAAATGCTCTAATACATCAAGATTCATAGAGAGTATTCTGAATCTTCAATTTTGTTGATGACTCAGTGTTATGGAAAACCTAGAACAGCAGGGTTCCACCTCAAGGTGAGGAGACACGGAATGTCCTAATCTTTTAATTGTTGGTTGTAAAACCCACACCCCTTGCAAAACCAGGGAGTCTTTCATGATGGCGTCGTGTCTGCCTGCTGGTGCCCCAGGCAGCTTCACAGAGCTTTCTGGTGCTGGCGAGATGGCAGAGACTGCTTTTGTGATTACTTTCTAGTGTTTGTTTATTCATTTGTTCAAATAACATTGGCTATGTGGAAATGATTATTTGGTGCCATTAAGAGATAGGTTGTGTCTCATTCTGAAACGTTGTAGGCTTTATAAACAAATGTTATCTTTATAGCAAATAAATAGTAATACAATAATATAAAATACAATAACAATTACATTATAATAAATATCACAAATAAATAATAGAATAAACAAATGTTATCATTACAGTAAATAGTAATATAATAATACAAAATACAATAACAATTACATTATAATAAATATCATAAATAAATAATAGAAAAATTATACATCTTGTCAGCCCAGTCACCTGTAAAATAATATTACACGAGATACTGCCATAATACTTTTCAAGTTTCAAAATTGAAATCAATTAAAGCTGTTTGAAAACCTATATATATGTGTTAAGCAAAGTGGTACAGCTTATTTCTCTACTAACTGGCTGTGGCTTTCCCTTTCATTATCCTTATTTACTTTTTATTAGTGATTTTATGTCACATTTCTACATAGTTCATAACAGGTATTAGTAAATAAAAGCTACCAAGAGCAGCACTTTAATTTCCCCCCAAAGCTGATTGATCTGGGAAGTAGTCAGTCTCTCTCATACCACAAAGACCCAGCTCCAAGCCTGATTTATGAGGACATCAGCCTCTCAAGTCCAGTTGATCATTTTGTTTCCTAAGCTACATCAGTATAGAAATGGAAGGCAAAGTGGAGGAAGTTACAAGAGACCCTGAGTGTATGAAGTAGTAAAGGTTGACAATCTGCTGGAGGAAAATAGCATGCAGAAGTCCAGAGAGGGCTAAAACACACAGTGAGCTACAAGGGGTGGGGACGCCAAGGACCACCCAGACAACCCAGATGCTGAGTGAGCGTCCGTCACTCCAAAGCCTCACTCATCTCAAATACCTTGGTTTTCTCTACTGTATACCCTGCCCCTCGCCATGAATGGAGGGTTGCTGTGGTTGGTTTCTCTCTTGAGTGATCCATTTCTGTACATTTCACCAACAAGTACGTGAGTGATTGTTTCAGTATTGACCAAACCTTCACTTTCAGGTCAAGATCATTTTCTCAATGAAATGAGTTTGAACCCCAGTGGCAACATGGGTGTCAGGTGGTGTTGGCGGTGGGACAGCCCGGAGCTGTGGTGACCTCCTAACAGCATGGCATATGAAACCTCACAGACTTGGAGTGTCGTTGATGGAATGTCCAAAGCATTGCATGAGACTCTCAACAGTAAGGGATGCTCAATATTGGTATCACATAAGAAGGTACAATCAACTTTCCCAGTCACTCCACTTTTAAGGAGGTAGAGACAGATGTCCTGGAAAAACAGCAGAAAACAAAAGGAAAATTGAAAGCCAAACGGAGCTCTCTGTGAAATACGTTCAGAGTATTAGAGAGTAGAGTGAAATGGTAACTCTCAGAACTCCTCACCCACGAAACGAGTATTTTGTGAGCAGGTTAATCTTTTTCCATCTATTGAGTCAGAATGTGGGTGAGTCACACACTTCGGGTGACGGATGCCAAAACACCGTCAAGATGAACCAAAGGGTACTGCTTAGCTTTGCGAAGCAAACACAGAGAGTAAAACAAACATTTCTCCAAAAGGCACCTCTCTGCTTTCTGCTGACGAACCCTGTGCGTTATGTCTTCCCCTAGAGCACCGTTCTTGGGATGGGAATAGATGTGGTCCTCTGCAGCCCTGTTATTTTCATGTCAGAGGCCTGATTAGAGTGATGGAGAGGTTTATAATGTATTGTGCTCTCCCTTGTAAAGACACATTTCTCCTAACGCCATTTCCTATTTAATTGCCAGAATACCCAGTGATATAAAAAACCCAAAACCCTTCACTTTCTATTGTATAGGTAAGAAAAAGAAAACATCAATTTACAATTTATATAAAAATCCCACAAATGTCACTTAAAATCAAGTAGTAGATAATGTAACCTGGCAGCCATCATAATGCTCAGCATTTTTGTGATTCAGAAAACATAACAATCAGGTTAAACAAATAGTATTTTTTATTAAATGTCACTCAACCCTAGGGCTGAGAATTCATTTGTGTTTCCTCCTAGACTCAATTACTGCAGTCACAATCAGAAGATAGATTGAGTTGGAACCTGGAACCTGCTGATCCTGTCAGGCAGCCTGTGATTCTGGAAGTCAAGGCGGGGAAAAAAAAAAAGGAAAATTTCTAGATGAGGAAGGAGATGAAAGCTTTTGTGTTGTGCATTCAGTAAGACATGTACTTTCTTAAGTAGGTGGCAAAGAAAGTCTGAGAGTCCTGCCTTTTTCATCTCGGAATCCTGCCTTTCCCACGTAGAGGAGACGCAGCACATCCACTGCACAGTAGATCCAGTTTTCTCTCATAACCACTGTGCAGATAAACACACATTTGGCAAGGCAGTGCTGTTTTCAGTTGTTAAAAGCCCTACCATTCCACGAGATGAAGCAAAGGACAGATGGTGAAGTAAACAGGCAACAAGGCTCTGACTCCACACCCCTCTCTGCAAGGAGGATTCTCGGTCCTTACACCACAAAGTGTGAGATGCTTACAGCCACCTCCTGGCCCTAACCCTGGAGCTCCACTGGAGCTCACCTCAGTGGAGCTCCCAGAAGTTCTCAGAGCAGGCTGTACCTGTCCGGGGTGATCCTTTCCACTTCAATCTTAGACATGCAGTTCTCTGTGAAATCTCACCTGACTCACTGAGGCATGAACATTTTATCACAACTATCATCACGTATTGTTAAATCACCAATTTTCTTGTCTCCGTCACTAGACTGTGAGCTCCTTGAAGGCTGTACCTGGGTTTGGCACTGAGTGGCACTCAGTAAATACTTCTTGAATAAGAGAATGTATGTACACAGTGGCATGAAATTGATTTGGTTTTGTTGGTTTTCTTAAATGCTAAATTTGTAGGCAGTCCAGTAAAAACTATAAAGCTGTTACCCTGTAAACCATGAGTACCATTAATTGGAATCTCCTTTCTTCCATATCCTCTTGTGTTTCTGTCAATGTTTCCAAAATAAATAAAGAGCAGGCTGGAGGGAAATCCCCAGTCCTTAGAAACGATGGCACAAAAACACATCTGTATTTGTACTCTAAGCTAGAGACTTCCTCTTATTGTGTATATTTCATTATGAGATCTTGGAAAAATGAGTCTGGTACCAGGATCTGAACTATAGTATGAAAGTGTTTAGTGGGTACCAATGTTAATGTCATTATTTTTGAACGATGTACAGGATACTTTTAAACACTTGCCTTCTGTTCCTTTTTTAGACTTTCACTGTGTTTGCCAGCATTGGGCAGTTCGTTGCATTTACTGAAGTTAAATAAATAAAAAAATCTAAGATTCGTTACTGACAACACACTAAACTCATCTTCCAAGGCTGGTAAACAATAATTTTTACATTAGAGTCTCTCCTCTCTATAGGCCTTTAATAACTGTATTTAATATTTGTTTCTCACTCCAGTGTTATTTTAAGTTTACTTCTACATAGCTTTCTACGAATGTCAGATGTTCCAGAATGATGTTTAGTGTTATAAGCAAAATTGTGGTCACTTTGATAAAATTCCAACATGGAATTCCAACTTATTCATTCAAAAATAACACAAATTTCTGGCAAAACTCAGTAGAAGATATTGTATTTGTATTTACATGAATTATGCTGCCAAGAATCTATCAGAAAGTTTAGATTAACATGAAATGGGATGAAATTTCCCCAAGTCAAAGATACCAACAAAGAGACAAAGAGAGATGGTCAGTGGTTAAAGACAGATGAGCAATTAAGATTTTTTTTCTTAATAAAGATTCAGTTTGTGCTTTGTCTTCTTGAAGTTTGGCAGAACATTTCACAGTAGCAATTGGCATCTGTAGTTTTGGATTTCCATATTTGAAAACTATGCAGTGCCTCCATCAGATTTGTTGTAATGGATCCAAATTTGGAAAGCTCTTTACATATTTAAAATAATACATGAGTGGTTCCAGATTCTCCAAGGGCCTGATTTCTGGCTGACCAAGGGAATCTCTATTTGTGTCCCTCTCAGGGCTCAGATGCCTGCTGTGTTTACTCCTGCCGAGAGGCACGGCCACCATCTGTGGGTGAGTTCTAAGCAGCTGCCTGGGTGAGTTCTTTTGACTAAGGTATGGCAGAGTTGTACAGGGTACAGGAATCAACTTTTGGTGATCTGAAATACACTGAAAGGTTTATGTAGTAATGTTTGTGTGTTAGATTCTCTTCCATTTTCCAATGTTCTCTCCATTTTTAATCAACTCTTCACCTCTGCAGCGGTGGTTTTAAAACATGTCTACAAATTACTTGACTGTCTTTCCAGTGGGAGGCAGAGTCTAACTCCCTTTTCCCTGAATGTGAGCTGGCCTTGGGATGAAAAGAACGAGGTTGAAGTGATGCCGCTCAACTTCTTCTTTTTTTTTCTTTAATTTTATATATATATATATATATAAATATATATATATAAATATATATATATACATGTATATATATAAATATAAAATATATATATATAAATATAAAATATATATACATGTATATATATATATATTGCATTTTAGGTTTTGGGGTACATGTGAAGAACATGCAAGATAGTTGCATAGGTACACACATGGCAGTGTGATTTGCTGTCTTCCTCCTCTTCACCTATATCTGGCATTTCTCCCTATGCTATCCCTCCCCAGCTCCCTCCCCCCACTGTCCCTCCCCTGTTCCCCCAGCGGACCCCTGTGTGTAGTGCTCCCCTCCCTGTGTCCATCAGTTCTCATTGTTCAACACCCGCCTATGAGTGAGAACATGATTCCGCTCAACTTCTAAAGCTAGTTCCTAAAAGGCACCTTTGGCCTTTCTCTCTCGCTCGCTGTCTGTCTCTCTCTTCTCTCTTGGGACGCTTGCTCTGTGGGACTGGCCACTCTAGTGTGAGGAGGGCAAAGCCACCTGGAATAACCAAGTGTAATGTTAACATTGCATTTAATCATTAATGCTGTGTGATTAATCTCGGGAACGGAGTGGAGGCCATGTGTTTCCTTCCTGGGTAAAACAATAAAAAATCTGTATCTGTCTCTTTTCCTATAGCAAATGAGGGTTGGGGATGGACGGGGCACGCACGGATGGTCTGGTGGTATCTTCATTCTGAGGCTTTCCTGTTAGACTAACAAACACTTGTCCAAGTCCTTGGTCCCTTATTCCTCATTTTTTGTTTGAGAGACTGAGTCTTGCTCTGTCACTCAGGCTGGAGTGCAGTGCAGTGACATGGTCTTGGCTCACTCTGCCTCCCGGGTTCAAGCAATTTTCCTGCCTCAGCCTCCCAAGTAGCTGGGATTACAGGCACACACCACTATGCCTGGCTCATTTCTATATTCTTAGTAGAGACAGAGTTTCATCATGTTGGCCAGGCTGGTCTCGAACTCTTGGCTGCAGGTGATTCATCCACCTTGGCCTCCCACAATGCTGGAATTATAGGCATGAACCACTGCACCCAGTCAGTTCCTTGTTCCTTAATTATTAAACTTTCAAAGGCAATACATTGAAATATACGGGAATGTAGGAAAATAAAAAATGCAGTCAGGATAAAAACTCTACAGCCGTACTTCCTGCTGGTATCATCTGGCCACATCTTTGCTCAAGAAATGATTGGTACTTAAAGCCACTGAAGCAATTGATTTTTCTTCATTGCAAACAAATTTTTGTTTTTGTATTTTACTTCCATTTTTAAGTCTCAATAGAAGACAAATTATATGTTAGATAGGGTTTTCCATCTTTTGGTACATCTGTGTCAAGGATAAATATAAACTGAAGAATTGGAATGCCTGTCCCACTGCCGGAACAGAATACATTAACATTTACAATTCACTAATTCTATTGATCTTCTGCTGAAAAAATTGTTTAGCCTGTTCCTCCTTCTATCTCTGATGTGTAGGCCAGTGAGAAGTAAACCACAGCATGAAGAAAGAATGTGATACGCATCATGTTTAGAAAGGAAGGAGTGGGAAGAGTCCAGTTTCCTTTTATTTTATTTAAATTCTTCGTTTTTCTTTGCTCTTTCTTGTTTCTTTGCTAAGAAATTGATTATTCTAAATACCCCCTCACCCCATCTTGTGCATTACACATGATCAGCAGTTAAAAGACTACACATTTGTCCTCAGTTGCTTACCTGCTAAGAGAATCCGTAAGAGCTCCAGCATTGCTTTTAATTTCTATGGAACTGACTGTTTAACTCTATTAAGACTGATGAGAAAGGAACTATTTTTGGTGCCTCTTAGAAAGAAACGCACTGGGGCCTGTTATTTTCAGTAATCCTGCTGTTCGGAGAGAAAAGCACCAACAAAGCTACTTTTTATCAAATATCACTAAATTCTCCTGCCTCTGTGGGTGTATCCTTTCGTCTTTCCACTTGACCAAAAGTGCAACACATCAAGGCTGGACAAGCTCTGCTGGTTGCCTGATTCCAAAAAAAGGTATCAAGGATATATTGCCCCTTTTGTTACTTACAGATTATGCGTCTTGAACACTTTCTTTTTCCGTCATCATGTGTTTAACAAGGATGTCATTTTAGGGTCTTATCATGGGAAGCGGTTTGGAAATTTTATCTTTCTTCTTCTCAATCTCTGCTTCCACAAACACAAAACCACTCTTGCAGATTCAAATTAAGGTTTGACTGACTTCACCACGGATGCTGGGAAAAAAAAATCTATAACGCCAGAATATTAAGGTTTCTCACAAACTATTCTGTGTATTCGCAACTCAGTGGTGTGTATTTAATAACAACAGCAGGCTCAGCCTGTTCAGTCATGAACAAAGACTGTGTGAAAAAGAATGCATGGGCTAGTAACCTAGAAAAAATGATGCTGAGGGAGCTTCAGTCATCAGTGAGAATGGAGGGAGCTTATATTAAACCTCTCACACTACTCTACAGGATAAATGTGAGAAGAACAATAGAGGCATAATTAAGATAATTTTAAGAATAATTTATGTCAGTTCTGAGAACAGAAGTTAAAATAACAGCAAGGTTCTAAATTTGGGTGAATAACAGACTGCAATAGCTCTAAAATAAAAAAAAAGTCACCAGAAGGAGACGTAGAAAGATAGAGTATAGGTAGACAAAATTGGGCTATGTAATATTAGGAAAGAAAAAACTGGCGATGGGAAATAATATTGTTTAAATATCTGAATAGTGTAATAGAGAGCATGGTAAACTTACTCCATGTTTTATAGGAGAAAGATTTAAGAGGAATCAGAAAAATTAGAGCATATGGATCAAAACATCAAAAAGTATGTCTGTTCTAGGAACACAGTAAATTCAGAAGTCTTGGTAAGCAAGCTTCCTAATGAACAGCACTATTGACGTTCAAGGTGAACTTAATGGGCTTAGTTAGAGTGGGAAGCAAGTCACCCTTCACTCTTCCCATTCCTGGCTTTGTGTTCAGCTCTCACATCCAAACTGCAGCAATGTCTTGTTAATTCTGCATAGTTCTGTAGTACGCTAGTATTTATTGAATGTTGCACACCAAGTCAGGTATACCCAGGTTGCACTGGTGAGAAAACACAGGTGTTTTCTGTTCTTATGGGATGTACATTCTAGTGGGAGGGCGAGACAGTAAATAGAGAACTAATACATACAATTATTTTGGGTAGTTATAAGTGCTGTGGAGACCAAAAAAAAAAAAAAAAAAAGCTGGCTAATGAGTTAGATGGATGAGAGTAGCTATTTTGGATGGAGTTTTCAGAGAATTTATCTGTGAGAAGTTGGTGTGTGAGCAGAAGCCTGAATGTGGAGGAGGAGCCAGGTAAGTGCATCTCTAAAGAAGAGTTTACAGGCAGAGGGATCATCCTCTTACAAGGGCTTGAAAGGAGATTGGGCGGTTAGAGAACAAGGACCATTCCGGTGCACCTGGAACAGAGTAAGGAGGAAAGTAGGACCTTAGGCCTACACCCACTAGGAGCTGAGTTCTTCTAAAAATCTACATGAGCTTGGGAATGTATTCTTCCCTGGGTCTTTGAGAGAGCTGATCCTAACCTGCACATGGATTTCAGCCTTGTGAGATGATAGAGATCCCAGGTGAGCCTGCCTAGATTTACAATCAATGATAGGTATAGTTTTAACACCTGCCTAGATTTATGATCAATGATAGGTATAGTTTTAACACCTGCCTAGATTTATGATCAATGATAGGTATAGTTTTAAGCCATTATGTTTGTGATTACTTGTTACGCAGCAATAGAAAACTAACAAAATGGCCAAAGGATTGTAGATTTTATTGGAGTTGAATGTTAAAAAAAAAAAAGGAATACATATTCAAATAATCAATAATGCTTAAAATTGTGATTTTGGAGGTGATACAGCTATTGGTGTTAAAGCAACTTTAGGGTGTGAAAAAAAAGAGATGTTGAGGCAAGTTGTAGGCAAAACTATTTTGAAGACAGAAGAGAAGAAGGATCTTGGGTGCCAAAAGAAAAGAGAATGTGGAATCAGACACTGGGCTTTTCTTCCCAGTGACTCCCAACACCATCTACCCACCCACCCCACTACCCCTGGATGGGGAGGGTGGGTAGATGGTGTTGGGCCCTTGCATGTTGTGGCCCTGGAAAGCCTTCATTGCCTTCCCCTGGACACAATGTGTTGTTTTGTCCCTCCCAAAATCTGATTTCAGAAAAACTAAGCAAGTGTGACAGATTGTTCACTCACCTGTTTTATAAAACATCTTATAAGTGGGGATTGCATGCTGTTCACCACTCAGTATCCAGCACTTGATCACGTTTTCCCATAGGATTGACTCTCCTTCTAAATCTAATCCATTGTTTATTAAAATAAAGGCATATTAATGAAAATTCGAAATGTCTAATATTATATATGTATGTGTACATGCATATTCCTTCCTACTTAAATTTAACTTATTTGCATTAGCTGAATGATTTCCCTTACTTCAACAAAGCCTCCTTTTGTCAATTTTGTCAAAGCTCCTTGGAGCTCTATTACAAACTGAGATGTACTTTCTGTGTCTGTATTCTGTGTGTGGTCAGAACCAGCACATCCCTAATGTCATGTAACTACTTACATCATCCTAATTTGGATATTCGCTGGTCTGGCCAGAGTGGCTGATTCACCACCTTGGTAAAAATCAAAGATTACATGCACTTTAACAACAGAAATGGAGGCACATTTTAAATATTTGTTTTTCAAAGCATACCAAGGATATATTTTTATGGCTTAAAAATATTAAATCAATTAATCACAGAAGTTACAATGATAATAAAAACAAAGCACGTAAACTAGAGGCAGATTCAAGTTTCGCTATATTACCATTACAACCCTCATGGCCATTTCAACAATTGGAGGCAGTGTCTAGAGACAGACTACATAAAACAATGAAAGCAAATTCATTTTTGTCATGGGATGAACTCATAATCCAAAGTTCCTATCTGTAATTTCCTGCGCTGATAGTACCTTGATCTCAACAGGATTATTGTCTGTGAAATAACAGGGTATAAAATAGAATTTCCCACTGGGAAAACGAAATCCTATTGAATAACCCTGAAAGGTGACATCCACCTTGAAGTTTCTTGTAAGTATATGTACCCATTGGATTTGGTCTTTCTCTCTCTGAAAGCCTGGCTTTCACTGGGTCATGTGGGTGGAGCCTCAGGCGTTAGTATTCCCAGCACAGATGTTCAAGGGAATTAAAAACTCAGGGCCTACCAGAAGGTTGTGCACACAACTATGTCTACACAGACACATCCTTGCCTTTCCTGGGTGACTTCAGTCTTTTAAATATGTAAACTCTAATTTATCTAAGAAGAATCTGTTCTAAGTATTTATAATTCTATGAATTTGTTTCACCAAAACAATGCATTGTAACAGAAAAAATAAAATTACGTATTCAACACATGCAAAAAAAGAATACACATTTCTAAACTGAGTGTCTCTCTTAAAAAATATTATGGTAATATTCCCATAGCAGTGATCATGACCCTACAATTATTACATTATGTTGTATAATATTTTAATGGCTGCACAGTATTTTCCTTTCTATTAAATATAACAAGGTTTGGCACTCAGTATGGACTTCCTTCCTGAGGTTCATGTTGTGTAAATGTAAACGTAATATTGGTGTAATCATTATTTTATCTCACATACTTTAAGTGTCATAGTAACTCGTTGGGTAATTTTGAATCAGTCTCATCATGCTGACTACTAATTTACAGAAAAAACGTTTCATTAACTACTTATTCTAACTACTTAATTTTGTCAAGAAGTATTTGTCATTGTTAAATAAAGAGAGAGCTTTGTGTCAGGAGATCATTCACATCTAACCAGCGCAGTATTAGAAATACTAGCAGAAGTTTCCTGTAGGACAATAACACCACAATATAATGAATATATGGGTAAGAAAAGTTCTCTTTCAATTATTTATTCTGTATGATTAATGATCACTTTTTGACACCAACTTGATTTTTCTGAAAATTACTTCTCTTACTCTTAACCTTCTAATCTCAGCTGGACTTTGAAGCAGGTGGCTTACCCTCTTCAAACTATACCTGTGCACATGACTTGAATTCTGAAAGAAGTGGCTTAGTTTCTGAAAATTAAAGTGAACTGCAGCAGTCTGAAAAAAGTGATTATTCTAAGTCCCTAAAGCAGCAGTCTTCAGAGCTGCCCCAGCTCCCTTCCTTTCTGAGGCTGGCTTTGGCATTTTCTGATTTATTTGAGGTACACCATGTACTTCCAACACATTCCACTTTTCCCTGTTAGCCAAGTTTCTTCATGCTTCCAAGAGCTTGACTAGGACAGGCCCTATAATTGGGCCGGAGCTTATTAGCATCATCTCCAGAGAGGTCTGTAGACAAACTCTTATTCCAGGCATTCAATTCCAATCTCAGAAACTGACGTGGACCATGCTCTATTGGTAGGGAGGCTGTTGGTGATAAATGGAAAGGAATCTGTTCCCATCTGGGCACACCGTGGCAGACCTGTGCATGATTATTATACCCTGATCAATTATCATGTTGTGTGATTGCACATTGACAAATTACAACTATCCCTGATAGAGGGTTCCCTAATACATGTCTATGCCTCTAGCCCATATCAAGGACTAACTGCCCCAGATTTGATATATATTTTCTATTAGGTATGGATTTAAAGGGAGAGAGCTTCTAGAAGGTCATTTGCTCACTCAGAGGTCATCGCACAAACCGTATAATTCCCGGTGATGATTTTGATGTCTGAATGTTTAAACTTATGTTCCAGGTAAATACTGAGTTTTCCATCAGTTGTGCATTCTCACTGGCCTTCCTTCTGCATCCTGATGTATGCAAACCTTGTTTGGTTTTAGTCTTTTAGTTTGAGCCAACTACTAATGTGTCAATCCAATGGTTGATCACTCGTGATTTTTATATATTGATTCAATTCTAAGTGATCTTTTCGTAAATTTATGTTATGCATTGTTTCCTACATTTGACCTTAGTAGCCTGCATATTGGAGAAAATAATTCAAATATTTAAAAGTTAAAAGTTGCCCTTAATCATGGTTGCTTAGTTGTTATTTTTGTTTTTAAATAGAATTAGTTTCCTGTAAGACCAGATTTCTAAATACAGTTCTTCCCAAAAGCCTTATAACCACTACTATTCAAGCTTAGATGTGTTATTGTTTAAGTGGATACTAACAAAACCTGTTGTGTTAACTCCCAGAGTTGTAAAAAATGAATGCTACGGAATCAAAGATTTCTATGCCTGGAAGCAAATTTAGATTACAATAGTCCAAACTTGTCATCTTGCAGATATAAAATTGAGGCCCAAACAGTGGGCCTCAATTGTCAAGATTCTGGGGCATTAAGGACCTTGTGAAGGATATAAAATAGGTTCTAAATATAATGGGCAGAATGAAGCAAAACAACATCAACAAAAACCCCGAAACTGTAATGTGATTTAAAAGGGAAGATTATATGCATTCCATTAGTTCTTGGAATCAGTTTATTCCTAATAAGGCACATAGGGTGATTGGAGAGTAAGGCATAAGATGTGATTTGTGTGAGGGAAAGGACCCAAATGCTGAGGACCCTCCCTGACAGAATTATAGAGATTGAAAGGAAACCTTTAGGAATGCTGTTTATCTTTTACACAGCTCACTTATTTTTATGTCTTTTCTATGAATAACGGCCGTTAAAGTTGGAATAGTGAAAAAGAAACAGGACTTCTGGATAAACTTGAGAGTTTTTACATTCGTATTTATCTTCATTCTTTCTTGAAAGGGAAAAATGAATTTGATAGATTGCTTAATGTGTTTGACCTTATTAAGAGATGTTTTGCATTTATCTGGAAGAGTTTGAAAACATTAGAGATCGATGTTTAGAGAACTAAGGACATTTATTCATTCATACTTTAGATTTTCCCTTTAATACATTTTATAGAGCTCCCGCACCAGGCATTGTTTTAGTGTACAACTGGGCAACAGCTGGGTGGTAGATGGGTAAGGAGTGCAGCTGGCATTTTGGAGGAATGGCAAGGGGGCCAGAAGCTGGGGCAGAACGACATTCAGAAGGGCTGCAGATAGGCAGAGGGCAGTCAGCCCAGGGCAGTGTAGGGCCTGCCCTTGACCATAGTGGAGGTGGGAAATCTCCGCAGGGCTTTGAGCAGAGACTTATGTGCCAACAGGATCATGCTGGCTGTCCTGTTGAGAATGAAATGTAAGAGCAAAGACAGAAGGAATGTGACCTGGAGGGAAGAATTGTTTGTGCCTTGGACGAAACTGTGGTGAAAGGAGCCGGAACTGGGGACATATCCGAGGGTAAACCTGCCATGACTTGCAACCTGGATATGGGACAAAAAAAGAGTGAAGGGAGAAGTCAGGATTTTTGGCTTGGGGAAGAGGATGAAGTTCCCATTGACAAATATGAACAATTTCCTGCAAGAAGACATTTTGGAACCAGAGTAGGGGTCATGCAGGGGCTATAAAATCAGGAGTTGCATTTGAAGCAGTTATGGTAAATATCTATTAGTCATCCAAGTAGATACGTGGGGTGGATGGCCCAATATTCAAATGAGGATCCAAGAAAGAAGTCCAGGCTGAATACAAAATGCTGTTTTATTGGCAAGGAGATAATATTTAAGCCTTGCAGGCAATTCAGTTCAGGAAGGGCATAGGTGTGGGTAGGATAGTGGGCTGGTCCAGGGCCTCATCCCCACATTATTCCAGCCTTTTGTAGGTAAAGAGACCAGGAAAACCAGCGAGGGAGGGGAAGGAGTCACCAGCAAGGTCCAAGGAATGCCAGTCCTGTGGGGTTTTAAAATCAAATAAAATGTTTTTAATAAGGGGCAAGTGATCAACGATGGCAAGTGTCATTAGCTCGTGTATTATGAAGAAAAATTGCCTATGGATTTAGTAACCTTGTTAGGAGAAATTTTTATGGAAATGGGGCAAAGCTCATCTGAATAGTTTCAAGGGTGAATGGAAAAAGGATGTGGGGACAGCAAGTGCATGAACTTATTTTGGAAATCATTTTGAAAAAAAAGAGCAGGGAAATTGAATAATATAGAAGCTGAAGTGGGGTCAGGAGAGGTTTATTCATTTATTTTTGGTATGACTATATACTGAATGGCATTAGTTAGTAAGGAAAGAAAGGAAATACAAAGTCTTTGTATCCAGTTAGTTTTCTTTTCTTTTTTTTTTAAATTTATTTTTATTTTTTAAAGACAGAGTTTCACCATATTGGTCAGGGTGGTCTTGAACTCCCAACCTCAGGTGATCCACCCGCCTTGGCCTCCAAAGTCTAGTTAGTCTTCTAATGAATTTCTTCCAAATTAATTTTAACTTTATAGGTCTGTAAAATTTCTCATCCCTGATCAATTGTTAGACAAATCTACACGCCCACAGAGGGCTGAATGGTAAAAATGCTCTTGCATGATACGTACGTTCATGCAATCATTTTCACCCTTATTTCAAAGCTGTGAATCATTTTACTGGGTAGTGACATTTACAAGATTTTGTGCCTATTGGTAAGAGTGGGCTTTGCTGAGAGCACAGACTGTCCAATGATTGTGATAAGAACATCAAGGTGTAATCATTGATGCCAGTTTGGGTTCCCATTCAAAGGATGCAGGTCGCTGGGAGTGAGAATGCAGGCAGGAAACATTATGAGTTGCTCAAAAATGAAAAACAAATACGGTCCAATATTTGGCTCAGTTGTAAACAATGTCTATAGAGGTAACATATCAGCAATGCATATTGAGTTTTAAACAGTGGTTATTTAACAATATTAGAAAAAGGGAAAGGGTGTGACTGGATTGGGTTAAGTAAGAGTTAAATTCTGATACTTTGTAATAGGAGATCACAGCTAATATCTAAAATTGGCAAACCAAATAATAGCAGTGTGAAATAAATATTCAGAAACAGAGAGCTCCAGATGAAGCTGAATGGAGAATTGCTTTCTCCTGGGAGTGATGTCAGGGGCAGTGGTGATGGGCTAGGAGTAGAAGACTGCTTTCCATGAGGCACGTCTTCCGCTGTGGCTCCTAAATTGAATTGAAACATATAGAAGGGGAGGCAGGAGCAGGGCTGTAAAGTGTGGTGGGCAAAGCTCTAGATGTGGAACCTTTCACTCAGGCCTCGTATTTTCTACATAAAGAGAGGTATTACGTGAAGACCTACGTTCTCAGTATATGATGCTTTTAAAGTTGACACAATTACTTCAAAATGCATTCTTATTGTTTAGGTATTGGGACATTACTGCATACCTGCAAGGTCACAATGAAGCAAGTGAAATCTTAAAGTTTATTTACTTTCAAATTGCATTATTTCGTCAAGATTTATTGAACAACATTAGAAATTTTCTCACTGAGCCTCGACATGCAGTAGCCAAAAGGTAAAGCACGATTGTGAGTTTTTAAATAACGAGAGCTAAGTCGACTCTCATGTGTTATGTGAACTTTCCCCTTTTCTCTTTTCTACCTATTTACATTTTCTTATTGAAGGTTAAATAGAATAACAAATGATATGCAAAAATTTTGCTTGTGACAGTTACCTCGAGACCAAGTACAATCAGCATATATTTGAAGTCTCCAGTTCTGGGTTTTGTTTTTAAATCATAGGTTTAAAAAATTCTAAAAGAGAAATGAATAACGGTTGTACACTTAGCTCATCAGAGATGGTGCAGTCTAAAGAAGCCCTTAAGTTGTGAGGGTTGATCTTTCTTTTTTTTTTTTTTTTTTTAATTTTTTATTGGATTTTAGGTTTTGGGGTACATGAGCAGAGCATGTAAGACAGTTGCGTAGGAACACACATGGCAGTGTGCTTTTCTTTCCTTCACCCCTTCACCCACATTTGGCATTTCTCCCCAGGCTGTCCCTCCCCACCTCCCCCTCCCACTGGCCCTCCCCTTTTCCCCCCAATAGACCCCAGTGTTTAGTACTCCCCTCATGGAGGGTTGATCTTTCTTTTCTTTTTTCTCTCTCTCTTTTTTGTTTCTTTAATAGAAAACACCATTAAAACAATCCGGTATTATGGCCTTTGAAATACTTATCCAGGCATTCTGCAAAAAGTGAAAATATCTATATACTTGTGGCAAAGAAAGAAAAGGAAACTATTCATTGCTGGCTGCTTGAACATAAATCTGAAGTCACTGTATATCTATGTAGACGTAAAAGCAAAGATGGTCAGTGTCAGACTCCATGGTACCAGGCTGATCACAGGAGAAAGTGAAGAAATTCCCCCTGCACAGCTGATGGTGCCTGTTGCTGAGACAAGTACAAAGAAAAAAATTCCTACCATTTTCTAACAGTGCAGAGACTCCCTTATTCTCTTTAATTTAAACAGTTCCAGCACATGGTAGATATAACTAGGAATTGGGGAAAGTAGTTAGAAGACTAGCTGGGTTGCTTTATTTAAGCTTTTTGAAAAGATAAGCCTTCTTGAAAATGGTGCTACACATCTAGGAAACTGTTTATGTAATTGGTTTAGTAAAAATGAAGAAAGAAAATACTGCTGTATATTTTGGAGTCAACAAAAAGGTTGTTAAATACCTAACATCTCTGTCTTCCATTATGATGATAAATCGGTTTTTGAAAAACTAATTTTCAGAATAAAAACTCTGAGAAACTGCAAAATTATCACATAAATAGATTATATATGATATATATGTGTACATATACACACATGCATATTTACAGTATGCATATGTATGCATATATATCTTAAATTAGCTATAGTTATTGTAACACAGAAAACAATAGCACATGAAAAATTATTTTTGATAATCACAGTTGATCAATTAATCAAATCCATTAACTATCAAACAATCCAACGCCAAGTGTCCTGGTTAAGGATAAGAGGATCAGCATGGGCCTCCTGTCTTACCCACGTTCAGAACTGATCACAGGGTGGATGATGGAAGAGTTTTTATGACCCTTCCCAGAGAGAAGCATCCCTCCCTCCTTTGAAATGCCACTGTAATTTATCTCTGTCTTTCTTCTGATCTAGAGATCATTATCTACACTTTTGGTTATGTTAATAACTTAAGGTTATTAAACTTTATTAGACTCAAATTTATCTGCTAACACCCTTCCATTTTTTTCTGCCACAGCTTCTGTAAGAGAAAGAGGATGCTCCCAGCATGTTTTGTGTAAGTTGTGCTAACAGGTTTTAGTTTTGCTTTGCTTTGTTTTCTAAGCATTGATTGCCTCATTTGGTCCACTAAAGAAGCTTGTAAAACGAAGCACCTGAGGTTTGGAAATTGTGTGTTTAAGGCATGCATTAAGAAATAAAAATTCATTGTAATAGCTTTGGGGATACAGGCAGCTTTTGGTAATGTGGATGAATTGTGTGGTGGTAAAGTCTGGGCTTTGGGTGTATTAGTCACCCAAAGAGTGTACATTTACCCAGTAGGGAGTTTCTCATCCTTCCCTACCCTCTCACCCTCCCCACTTCTCAGTCTCCAGTGTACATTATAATCCTCACTACCTTTAAGGCATGCATTTATTATGCTACGTATCCATGTTTTTCTCTAGCTGTGTCTCACTTTGAAGCCTAGCTCTGACCCTTCTAAGGCAGTGTCTCAGTGACTCAGAGAGAACCTGTTCAATATCATTGTCAATCCATTAATATGAATGCCTAAGTCGCGTGATGGCCCCACTGTCCGCCCAGAGCACTCGCCTTTGAGGCTGCCATGATGACGTTTCTTCCCCTAATGACTCATTTCCCCACTCCCCACCTATTTTCTCACCATTTTCTTTATTCTCTCTCTCTTTCTCTCTCTATTCTTTTCTTTCTTTCTTTCTTCTTTCTTTCTCTTTCTTCTTTCTTTCTCTCTCTCTCTTTCTTTCCCTCCCTCCCTCCCTCCCTCCCTCCCTCCCTCTCTCCCTCCCTCCCTCCCTCCCTCCCTCCCTCCCTCCCTCCTTCCTTCCTTCCTTCCTTCCTTCCTTCCTTCTTTCTTTCTTTTGAGATGGAGTCTCTCTCTGCCACCAGGCTGGAGTGCAGTGGCACAGTCTCGGCTCACTGTGACCTCCGCCTCCGAGGTTTAAACTTTTCTCTTGCCTCAGCCTTCTGAGTAGGATTACAGGTGCCCACCACAAGCCTGGCCAATTTTTGTATTTTTAGTATTTTACTTATAGAATTTCATGATGCCAAATTATATTTTATAGATAACAAATAGAGAGCTGTGTGCCCTGACTTGTCACCTCTACAGAACACATTGAGATACCAGAAACCGCCATATATTCTGGAAAGAGAATAGGCTGAATAAAGAGAGATGATGACCCTTTGGGGAGAGATTTGAATGTCTGCAGTGGGAAAAAGTGTTGCTCCTTCCTGGGGAGAAAAGTAAGGTGTTTGAGTGAGTAACCCCTGAATTTCACCCAGGGAGGTCTGGTTTGGATGCAGCTGAGAGAGGCCACTGGTTGCTAATGTATCCTGAGTCGAGAGAGCAGGAAGTGGAGTCTGCTAGTTACAGAGATTGCTGGGGGCTGCAGAGAGCCTCAGCATTGCAGGACTGTGAGTGGAGCCACTGCACAAGAGGAAAAGCATCCTACGCGACCACTGTGTGCTGTCCTTAAGTGCCAGCATCTGCTTAGCTCTGCACATGATCACATTGCATCCTCATGACAACCCTACAAGGAGGTTATAATTCTTTGCTCATTATCGAATACTTTTGTACTCTAATTAGGCTGTCTAGTTTTCAGTTAAGAATCTGTTCCAAAGCTTCTTATTGTTCGAACCGCAGTTTTGAAGTCCTTTCAAATAGGAAGCTTCCTGGCATAGTGTTATCCTAAGGGCACACAGTTAATGGATCCTAGGAGTGCGATGCAGCGGAATAAAGTTTTAGCTGCCTGTCCAAAGCTAAGTGTGAGGAAATGCAGGGCCTGGAATCAAGGCAGGCCTAGCTGATGCCTCCCTGCCTCTAACTGCTCCCTGCCTTCTGCCTAAATCATTTAGACCAGGCCTGTGTAAGAGGAGTGATTTTTATGATGAAGGGGAACCAATGACTTCCCAGCTTCATGTCACATGGACTTAAGGAAGGAGAAGCCCTCTGTCCTGACCTTGCTGAAGAGGACAAGTAGAGGGGAAGAAGAGATAGACATAGAGGCCTAAAGCAGCCCTCCAGGAAGAGGAGCTGTTGGAAGCCATTCTGCTTCCATTGTCCTGTGATGGTGACAGGACACTGGGGAAGACAGCCCATGCACGGCCCCTTCCCACACCCTCTTCCCCACTTCCAGAAGAGTTGTGTCCTTAGGAAAACAAACCTTGAGGAAGCTTCTGTGTACAAGGAGCTAAAAAAATGTGCTGTTATAAAGAATGCGAAGCTTTGGGATGCTAACTAGACAACCTAATTAGAGTCTTAAAATGCACACTCATCTTACTGCAGGAGATTTCCAAATGCCTGGTCCTGTGGTCCTGTCCAGTAAGAATGAAAGAGAAAGTAACAGTTACCAATTGCAAGCCTTAATGCCGGGTGTATATTTGTGCATCTGTCCATTGAATAACCACAAGAACGTATGTGAAATTGTCTACCTTTCCCAGAGAACAAAGCTGAAGCTCAGATAGGTTATAAGTAGAACTACCCAGGATCTTAACTAGAAAGTGAAGGAGTTGGCCTTCAAAAGCTGCTCTGTCTGACCCAGTGGTCTTTTCTGTATACTTGCTAACATCACCCACACTGTGTATTGCCCAATATGGAAATTTCAAGAATTTTTTCCAT
Organism: Callithrix jacchus; assembly: GCF_049354715.1. Classification (NCBI taxonomy): domain Eukaryota; kingdom Metazoa; phylum Chordata; class Mammalia; order Primates; family Cebidae; genus Callithrix; species Callithrix jacchus. Next base: position 12,522,642 of record NC_133525.1, on the reverse strand, counting down.
TGGATGAGGAATCCATAAGAATCCTAATACCCCTGATATGGTTTGACTGTGTCCCCACCCAAATCTCATCTTGAATTGTAGTTCCTGTAATCTCCACGTGTGACAGGAGGGACCCAGTGGGAGGTAATTTAATCATGGGGGCAGGTACCCTCATGCTATTCTGGTGATAGTGAGTTCTCATGAGAGCTGATGGTTTGAGAAGGGGCTTCCCCAACCCTGACTCTCATTCTTCTCTCTCCTGCTGCCTCGTGAAGAAGGACATGTTTGCTTCCCCTTTTGCCATGATTGTATGTTTCCTAAGGCTTCCTCACCCCTGTGGAACTGTGAGTCTTTTAAACCTCTTCTTTTATAAATCACCCAGTCTCAGTTTTGTCCTTACAGCAGTGTGAGAACAATTAATACACCCCCTCTTTCCTACACTGTTTCCAATTATGCATAGCCCTTGATTGCATCTGCTGAGTCAGCCAAGGGGCATAACCTGACCAGGAGCAGGGTCAGGTCTCAAAAGCACTCACGTTTCCACTGCCTCCTTTTGCCCATCTATTTCAGAGTGCTGCGCAACACTCCTGATCTGTAAACCACCACGCAGACCAAAATCACATACAGCAGGAGCTTAGCCATGATTACAATGTGCTGACCTGATCAAAACTCTCAAGCCCCAACTGCTTTTCTCTAAAAGATTGTGCATTATGCTTCCAGGGAAGTGCAATTTCAGCCATCTCTTCATCTAGTGGGAAGTCAGAATGTAGCGATGTCCAGTTGGATTAAGAAAAGGAAATGTTCCGGGTAATTTTCTTGGAGAGTGACCTGTGATCCTACTTTATGTTAAAGTCTCTAGAAGGCACTTTCTTGTTTATCAGAGCTTAAGTGTAACCTTTTTTCCCCCAGGGGTGGCTAAAGCTTTGAAAAATCTTCCACCAAATCCAACTGTTAACAATGCAAGCTAAGCTGAATTGCTGAAATCGAAGTCAACTATGCAATCTCAAAATGAATGTATTGCTATGTTTTTCTACAGGAAGAAATTTTTGTTTGTAAAAGTTCCTGATTAGATGAGGGATGGAAGAAAGGAAAGTGGCAGAGAGGGATTCAGAGAGAAGAGGAAGAACAAACAAATGACTGATCCTCCTATTTCCCAAATTCGAGGGCACAGCCCAGGCTGTTTCCAGGAGTGAAAACTGCTGTCTGGATAAGTTTACTGTGCAAATAAGTGAAGCTATAAAGAAAAGGTTGGTGCGAAAGTAATTACACCAACCTAATATTTGCAGTTACTTTTACACCAATCTAATAATTGAGGAAATACTTAGAAGCATAGAGTATGTGATTGCTATTCTGACTGCTACTACCAATACCCATTCCTGTGAATCCACCACTTTCCAGAACAGTGATTTTATACTTTTAAAATGAAAGCTCACTAAGGAGCAAAACTTTCCACAATCCAAAATTTCCTTTTCTCCACTTTTCTTTGAAAAAAAAAAAATAGTAATGACACACAATGAAAAGTCATGTCCAAAGACATTTTGGGAGAGATAATGTTAAAACTTTCTTAATAATGAGATAAGGATCCTGAACAATTTTGCCATTACACACACATGTTTAAGAGTAGTTAATGAAAACTGATAAAAACACATTATGGATTAACCAAGCCACCGCATTTAACTTGAAAATGATTAGAGTGTACTATTTAATTTTTTTTTAAATGGAGAGCTGCCATTGTAAACCCCACCTTAAGCCAATATTGATAAAACAAGAATGAAGTGTCCTACCCTGTGGGGGTTCCCTCCTGGCATTGACTAGGAAGCTGTATTGTCCCCCATCAGTGAAGTGGGTGGACTTTCTGGAAGATTTGTTAATCAGAGGCCTCTGTGAACTCCACAAACATGCTAATTTTAGTCCAGCTTTGATACATTTTAATAAACCTTAATAACTCAGTGATTAAGTTTCAAATGAATAGCCCTTATCTTACAGAAAAAGAACATCAAGGGAATGGAGTTATTTGCTGGCAACCATACTAAAGAAGTGAGTTGGGGCAGCTATTTGACAATATTTTTGATGATTAAGAAAAGCTGTGTATACAACCACGAGATTGTCATTGTACTTTGGGGCAGAATCTGAAATCCAAAACTATACTGAAAAAGAAACATAATGCATCACATTCCTCCCAAGCCTCTAGCACAACTAACACATTATTCTATGAAGTCACAATCTGGAAATCGGTCTTCAGTAAAAATTTCATAGCCATCCAATTTCTTTAAGATTTTAAGTTTTTCCCGGACAAAGGAGGTGCCGGAAAAAACACTCTGGTTATTAACGGTTTTGGCCTGCCTTGTAGTGAAGCCAGAACTTGGGCCAGGCTTTCCCTCCAGTCTTAGTGCAGTCCTGCTTGATCAAAAGAATATCAGTTTCCAAGAAGGGCCGGGTAAGAGTCAGAAAACAAATCAAATAGCAAAACCAAAAAGCAAACAGCACCTCCGTTTTTGAGTGTGCTGGTGAAAGGCCCAAAGATGAGAAGTGTAGGAGGCAGAGGACTCTGGAGCAGCTCTGGGTTAGCAACTCCAAGGAGCATACAGAGAAATGCAGTGACTTGGAGGCTGCTTCACACACCTTCTGTCCCCACAGGTACAGAAGGAGAAACAAATGAGAGATGGCTTATTAGTCAGAAGAGTCTCAATGAATACAAGTAACATTGTCTTTTGCTTTTACTCAATTGTCTGAGAGATAATTTTACAATAAACAGTTTTCTTAGGGGAAAACTGATGTGATGGAGGTTGTGTTTCACATATTTCCAGCCCAGCTGTGCTCATGGGAAAATTCAAGCAGGAGCAGAAGGCAGTTTCAATACCCCAGTGAGAGGCAGAGGGACTCACTTTTCAGAGCCTGAGCCTTTGTGAGTGGTGGGGGTGGGGATGGGGGCAAGGAGGGAGGGCAGAGAAACATAAGCATCATTTTAGCAAAGAATCAGAAGAAGTGAGGGGGAAAAACTTTAACAGATGCGGTTAAATTACACACAGAAGTGTGAAATATGGGGGAGAGTGAGAGATGTCTGAAGAATATTTTTGGAAATTTGAGATGTGTGGATGACTATGTCACCCCCTGATTCATCACTTGAAGAAGATCTAAAATAAATGGATAGATTATTTTGCGAGAACATGAACTTTAGGTGATGATGTCCTTACTGTGATGTCGAGATGAGACTGACCCTGAGGAGACCCAGCTGTCCACAGGCTACACACGTGTTCACTCATGAGGCTTCCATAAAGAAGCATTCTCAGGCACGGCCATGGCTTCATCTCTCCCCAGGTCAATCAGCCACCCCCCAAGTGCCCTGATTTTGTTGATGGTGGCATTAATTTTCTAGCGAAGAAACCATGTCAGCAGCTTCCTGATTGTCCCGAGCTTGCCACCTTGTTAGTCCTATTGCCAGCGGAAGATGGGAGAGAGTTTGTGGTGATTTAACATTGAATAAGTATGGTGTTGAACTCTGAGTTCTGTTATAATGAACATCAATCATTTTAGCAATGCTGACTGTCCTCTGAAATGCAGTTTCCTCAGGTAGCAGGTTCATGGAATACTGCTTGGTGTCATATTGTTACACACACCCCTAGATGTAGCCCTTTTAACAAATTGCATTAACATAAGAGTATTTGTTAATTATGCGATAATACGTTAAATCTGCCAAATAAGGGTGCCGAATCTCTTATCCCTGAGCTGTAAGTGCTCCCATTGTGCAAATGGTCATGACTTTGCAGATGATTTCTGAAGAATGATGTAGCATTCTTTAGAGATTGCATTACTGTAACCTTATTTCGCTATTCATGGTACAGTTGTGAGGAGTTACTTTCTCGATTTTATGCAACTATATTTATTATCTTAAGGTTATTTTTGAATTTCTATGTCCTATTATTTACCCTTTGTCTTTTTTGCTTCCTTCTATTCATTTTTGATCTTCTTTCAGGAACTCTGAAGCAATTGAGTCTTACGTTTCTCTTTTCTTTGGTAGGTTCTTGTGTTTTCCATCTCACTAGCAGTCACAATTTGTGGACTTGGGGATTACATTCCTGTCATGGTCACATGTATGCTGTTCTCTAGTCAGAATCAATGTTTTCTTGCTGAATATTATTGCACATGTCAGAAGTTCTTAAATTGGTATACACTGTCACACAAAGAACAATGACCGAGAATTCAAAACCCTCAAGTTTTACGCCTGACCTTGCCCATGAGCCCTGTGTGAGCTGCCACAGACATGGTGTCATCAGCTGTGGGATGAGAATAGCCACATTTACCTCACTCTTCTTACAGATCTGTCTTTAGAGACTTCTTATGGCGATGTAAGCTTGTTGATCAATCAATAATTGTTTCTAAATCTCTATTACTGGCTTACTGTTGAAACCTATCCAGATTTAGGAGGAGTAAGAAGCCAGAAGTGATACAGAAACTGAGAAAAATTAAAAAGAAAAACCAATTTACATTTGACAAATTAGTCACAAGCACACTTCTCAAATATAAAAATGTCAATATAAGTATTTTGTGTGCAAAACTAAATATGTAAAAAAGACAAAGGAAAGGTTGGCAGGGCACAGTGACTCACACCTGTAATCCCGGAACTTTGGGAGGCCAAGGCAGGCAGATCACGAGGTCAAGAGATTAAGACCATCTTGGCCAACATGGTGAAACCCTGTCTCAACTAAAAATACAAAAATTGGCTGGGCATGGTGGTGCATGCCTACAGTCCCAGCTATTCAGGAGGCTGAAGCAGGAGAATCACTTGAACCTGGGAGGCAGAGGTTGCAGTGAGCTGAGATCTCACCACTGCACTCCAGCCTGGCAACAGAGTGAGACTCCGTCTCAAAAAACAAAAACAAAAACAAAAACAAGTTGCAAATAGGTAAATGGGTAAGTGGTAGATAGAATTTTTCTACCTGAAGACAAATAGAATTTTCTTTTCATTACAGAGGTCATTGTGATTGTAAGAAAAGTGATGTAAATTTATTAAAAAATATGGAAGTGTAAATGCCAGCTTGGCCTTCATTTCTTTATCTGAAGAGCCAAACACATTCTCTTTACGTGTTAGAGGAGTGTTCGGTTCCTAAAGCGTATTCTGCTCCAAATCGTGTTCTACTTATTTGCAGCCTAGAAACTCATTTATTAAATTTATTAATTCCTACAGAATCATAATGTTAAAAGAGTTTTTATAAAAAACTATACAACTGTCAAGAATAGACAATTATTTTGAGAACTTAATGTAATAATTTGATAACGACATGTATAGAGTGAGAGTGAGAATGAGAGAGAATGAGGGAAAGAGAGATAGAGACAAAGAGAAAGAGAGACAGAGAGAGAGAGAGGCTGAATATTTCTCCATAAATCAGAGCTCAGAACAAATGCTACAGTGTAGAACTCATACTGGGGGGCAGTTTAGTCGTTCATAGGGCCTGGTTTCTCCTGCCTGAAATTAGCACTGTTGGCAGCTGACACATCACATATTTCCAAGTCATCGCATGCAGAAAGGTTCTTCACTTCAGTAAAGGTATGGCTTTTCGCAAATCCCTTGCACATGATCAATGATTGTTTTAAAATTACAAGCTGGAGATAATCACCCCATATGATCTATTAGAGTTTGGGCCTTTTCCCTAAATGCTTTTAGGAATAGGAAGGGCATCATATTAATTCTTCTTGATATTTCATTAGTTTCTTGTCACTTGTTTCATTAGTTATGTGCTATTTCACATTGGTGTCAATGACACAAAGCTAATTTCTTGACACATACTTTTTTATGAATTGTGTTCATTATGGAAAATGGGCTGAATTTTTTATTGGTTTATCCTGAATGAATGATTATATTGAAATAATTTGTAATTGTTGCCAAGAAGGTACTTCCACAAAAGTGTGTACATTTTTAAAGAAACGGTTTGGGGGGAATAAAATTTTACAGTATTTGATAGACAATAAATATGAATAATTTAGTCACCATATTCACGGAAACTTCCTCTCAAATCCTGCCTCATAAAATAAAGGTGATTTTTATAGTCTAACCTAACTCAAGAAAATTTTTTATTCTTAAAACCTTTGATAGTGACATTTTAAAAGGTGAAAGAATGGCCTAAAGATATTTAACATCAGAAATTTGCCTATAAAATATATGAACAAAATAGGGCTTCAATATGTTTAGAAGGATATAATATTGGTTTTGTGCATTAGAACCTTAAAATCCTAACTATAATGTAAAAATAAGCATATCGTTTAAATTGTTTAAATGTGTTTAAAGAAATAAGGAGTTCACTGATCACATTTTGCAAATTATACTATGTAGAAAATATGCTATTTATTTATTGTTAATGGTATTTTCATTGATAAATCATAATCGTACATGTATGGGCTACAATATGATGTTTGATACATGCATGCAATTCTGAATGATTACATCGAGCTAATTAACATATCTGTCACCTCTTACCTATCATTTTTTATGATGAGACATTTAAAATTTACTCTCCTAGTTATTTTAAAATATACAGTGCAATACTATTGACTGTAGTCACCATGCTGTACAATTAGATCCCAAAACCTTTCTTCCTTCTATCTGAAACCGTGTTCCCTTTGATCAGCAACTCCCCACTCCCTCCCTTCTCAACCACCAGGCCTTCATAGCCACCATTCTGCTCCTTACTCTATGAGTTCAAGTCTTAGATTCCACATGTAAGTGAGATCATGTGGCATTCATCTTTCTGTGTCTAGCTTCTTTCACTTAGCTTAATATCCTCCCAGATTTGTTCACGTTGTCAATGACAAGATTTACTTCTCATTTAAAGGCTGCATAGTACTCCATTCTGTATATATACCACATTTTCTTTGTCCATTCATTCACTGATGAACGCTTAGGTTGATCACATATCTTGGGTATTGTGAATAACACTGCAATAAACATGAGAGTGCAGATATCATTTGATTTCAGTTCCTTTGGACATAAACTTAGAAGTGGAATTACTAGATTATATGGTGGTTCTATTGTTAGGTTTTCGATGAAACTCCATATAATTTTTCATAATAAATGTATTGAACATTATTTCTTATCTCTTTGTCACACTTCTCATTTTGTTCATAAGTGGTTTTCTAATTTTATTTAATTTTCTATTCATATTTTCTTGGAGTTCACTGAACTTCTTTAAAAGGACTATTATAAGTTCTCCACCAGTCTTTCATAGATCTCCATTTCTTCTGGGGTCTGTTACTAGAGTTTTATTGGTTTCCTTTGGTGCTGTTATGTTTCCCCGAGTTTTCGTGATCTTTGTTTCTTTATATTGATGTCTGTGTGTCTGAGGAGATGGCCAACTCCTCAGGCCTTTGCAACTGTCCTTTGGTGGTGACAGATCTTTATTATTTGGTCCAGCCTGGGATTTTGGGTGGGTCAGTTGGTAGCAACCCTGGAAAGGCAGAGAACCTTGGTGTCAGGTTCTCCAGTTGACCTGGGTCACTTCCTGTGCTCTGATGTTGAATGGTATTGCTGAGTGTGCTCCACGTCCTGATGATACTACTGGCTGGACTCTACCAGTTGCTCTCTGGGCTTTGTAGTTATCTTTGAGCAGGTTGTGCAGATTGTTTTCCTGGTTAGGCAATGCTGTTTTGGGGGATCTGTAAATGGGCAGAGCCATGTGGTGGGCTTCAGGGCTGGGTGAGGTCTCCGGGTTTCAGCATGGCCACATGGGGGTTTGGGGTCACAGACTGTGCTCCAAAGATATGTGTGTGCTTGCTGTCTCTCAGTCAGTGGTAGTCTTAGCAAGGCACAGAGGCTTGGTAGAGTCACTGTTCAGCAGCTGTGATTGAGTGGGGCTATGTGCTTCTTCTGTGGGTATGCACTTGCCCACTTCTGTGACTTGCACTTGCCTCCTGGCCTATGGACATCTTGAGGAGAGCAGCAGAGCTCTATGGAGAACCTGGCCAAGGACTTGAGCCTGGTAAAGCCATGGACCGTGCTTCCTGCAGCACAAAGCTGTTGGCTGGTCTCTGAGCTATGGTGCCTTCATGGACTGGAATGCAAAACAACAGCTGAAGTCCATGGGATGGTCATTGTGAGTCCCACTCCCATTCTGGTTTCAAACTCACCCCAGGTGGTCTAGCCGTGCCGGTACTCCCAATGGTTTTCATGGGAAAAGACAGGCATGAGCCTCCAGCAGAAGATACCAGAGTGGAGGGGAAGCTGAATGTCCACCTTCAACTCACTTTTTCCACTGTAGAAATCCTGGGAGCAGGGGAATCCACTGGTGTGGGAGGGGTGGCATGCTCAATATGGCTTTTCCATCTGAATGTGGGAATGTTTCAGTCTCATTCTCAATTTCTGGGGTATTTATGAAGATATTCTAGTCTGTGGATAGTTTGTAGTTTGCTTTCTGTTGGGGGCGTGAGCAGCCAGAGAATCCCTAGTTTGTCTTGCTGAGGTCGCTCTTTCAGAGAAGAGCTATTGCCGGGCGCGGTGGCTCACGCCTGTAATCCCAGCACTTTGGGAGGCCGAGGCGGGTGGATCACGAAGTCAAGAGATCGAGACCATCCTGGTCAACATGGTGAAACCCCGTCTCTACTAAAAATACAAAAAATTAGCTGGGCATGGTGGTGCGTGCCTGTAATCCCAGCTACTCAGGAGGCTGAGGCAGGAGAATTGCCTGAACCCAGGAGGCGGAGGTTGCGGTGAGCCGAGATCGCACCATTGCACTCCAGCCTGGGTAACAAGAGCGAAACTCCGTCTCAAACAAACAAACAAACAAATAAAAAACAGAGAAGATGCTATTTAGAAAGAAGGCTTTTTTTTTTTTTTTTTTTTTTTTTTTTTTTTTTTTTTTTACTTCTAAAGCAAATCTGTGAGTGTGTTGGTGATTTTCATGTTTGTCTCTGCTTTTATAACTATATTAGTAAAAAAGTGAGATTTAAAAAATCACACTTGGAAAAATTTTATGTTGGTAGTTTATAGCTATTCTACCATTGTGTGTGTGTGTGTGTGTGTGCGTGCGTGCACGTGCGTGTGTGTGGCTAAAGCAACATAAAGGGTATTTTCTGAATGTTGCTGAAAAGTGGATGTTTTATCTATGGTATGTTTTCAAACTACTTACTTTCTGTCGCTTACTATTGAAAGATAAATCCTGTTAACTTAGAAGATCGTTTTTGTTACATAGAAGCATTATGATTTTTGAGTAAGCTGGCTTAGAAATAGAAATCTGAAGAATTTTAAAAGTGTTAAGTTCTCAACCCGCTCTCTAAAAAAAGTTAAAAGTTACTGTGTTGGAGAGCACAACTAACGTCCAAATTACAATAAAGGTAACACTGCCAATGGTGTCTAAATTGTGCTTAAATTTTTCTGAATGCCATTAAGATGTTTTTGATAACTAAAATTTTTATAAATGCGCTCATGTTTATTTTATGAAACAAAGTAAACAAAGTAAAGATAAAGGTAAAGGCTCTAAGCAATTCTGTCTAATGGCCTTTTTGACAATGCCTGTGTGAGGGGGTTAGAGTTTTGTGTTTTTTAAAAATCAAAACATGAGCTCTATCACTCTAGTTTATATAAATGTATTTCTTTACAAATGTGCTGCCAAAGTTTTCTCACCAAAAACCATTTGTTGTTCTACGTTGGGGGATGCATAAAATATACAATGATATATATCTGCCTAGATTTTGAACTGGGTGGGGTTTTTGGCACAGGGTAGAAAAGAGAGAAATGAAAGGTGTATCTTAGCATCACACTAAATGAACGTGATGGTATACACATTAGAACTGGGTATAACTTAAGCCTTTTGAATTTGTAAGAAGTATTATTGTAAAACATTAAAGAAGACTTGAAAGGTTGATATTACCATTCATAGGAGATTTTTAAAATAAATAATTTGATTTTTATCTTTTAATGTTTCCATAGCTTGCCAAAAATTTTCGTATATAAATATGGCTCGGCTGGGAGCGGTGGCTCACGCCTGCAATCCCAGTACTTTGGGGGGCAGAAGCAGGCAGATCACGAGGTCAAGAGAGCAATACCATCCTGGTCAACATGGTGAAACCCCGTCTCTACTAAAAAAATACAAAAATTAGCTGGGTGTGGTAGCGCATGCCTTTAATCCCAGCTATCGGGAGGCTGAGGCAGGAAAATTGCTTGAACCTGGGAGACGGAGGTTGCAGTGAGCCGAGATTGCGCCACTGCACTCCAGCCTAGAGCCTGGCGACAGAGCAAGACTCTGTCTCAAAAAAAAAAAAAAAAAAAGGCTCAAACACAAATATTTTAACACTACTGATGCTATGAGTTTAGTATTTTGAATTAGAGAGAGCTGATTATTTCTCTCATTAGCAAGCAGTGTAATTGGTGTGAGCTTGGGAAGTTTCCTGAGAAAGTTTTCCCATTTGTTCCATAGTGATGAAAGCTGGCACTATTTTGGGTATTAAATAATAAAAACCAGCTTTTAAATAATTGGCTTTGAGCATAATGACTGTCATATATATAATACAGAATATGTTTAAAATTACCCTTATGCATATGGTTAAAAGTTTTAGCAATGTTAGCAATGTGGCATGAGGACACTTGAAAATCCCTTCATCTATAAAAACAAAAAGAACAATGACAAAAATTGTCAAAATCCTCTCCTTCAGGACCCTGGGTATTAACTAAAGTCTTGCAAAAATCCAAATAATGTTTATAGGAAAAAATAAATTTTAATAAAACATACTTTTTTGGCATTTTAATTTGTCCTATTCCTAGAAACCCCCTCCCCACTCTGCAGCAGCCTTGAAAATCAACAACTTGAAAAAGCAGCAGCACAGTCAGAATGGTTTGGAGCTCCCAAACATCCCCATCCACAGAGAATTGTCACCATGTGACTTGTCCAGGAGTTCACTGGAAACTCCCATTCAGGGCTTGTTTCTATTTGACCTGATTCACAGCTTACTAAGTTAGATCAGAGATGTCCAAAGAAGACTTTGTAAACCTCCAGCATATTCTTGGGGATCTAGAAGGTTACATGCATATGCAGGGCTCGACAGGAAAGATTTCAGAAGATCTTATGGCTATGTACAAACAGGAAGTGAAGGCTAAGGCAGAGCTAAGAACTGCCTCCCAGAGCATTATTGCATGCTGCAATAAACTTAGAGAGCCCCCATCAGCTTGGGAGATTTAATGGTGCATAGCACTAAGACAACCAGCAAGAGATGTCGGTGGCCACCTGCGCTATAAAATATATTTTCCAGAATTAATTCTGGAAAGTCACTGAACAAAAACAGCAGCAGCAACAACAACAACTATTAGCAACTAAAGACAACAATAAGTAGTAGCAATAATAAACGAGGGAAGTGAGAAGAAACCCTTAACTTGTAACATTATTTAAAATGTCAATTTTCAAAAAATATATCTGAGGCATTTAAAGAAACATTCAAGTATGGCCCATGCACAGGAAAAGAAAATCGATCCATGAAAAATGTCCCTGAAAAAGGACAGATGTTGGGCTTACTAGACAAAGATGTTAAGTCAGCTACTGGAAATATGCTCATGTCTACAGAAGTTAAGGAAAGCATGAGAACAGTGTATCATTGTATATTTTATGCATCCTCCAGTGTAGAACAACAAATGTTTTCTGGTAAGCAAACTTTGGCAGCGCGTTTATAAAGAAATACATTTATATAAACTAGAGTGATAGAGCTCATGTTTTGATTAAAAAAAAAAAAGAATTGGTTGAACTCAGGAAGCAGAGGTTGCCATGAGCCAAGATTGTGCCATTGCACTTCAGCCTGGGTGGCAGTGAGACTCCATTTCAAAAAAAAAAAAAAAAAAAAAAGGCAAACAACCCAAGCAAAAAAAAAAGTAATAAAACTTTTTTGAAAAATACAAACACAAATGGCCATTAAGTACATGAAAACCTGCCCAGTCTGATTGGAAGTATAAAATGGTGCAGCTACTTCAGAAAACATCTTGACAGTTGGACAATTACACCGTATGACTACAAACGTTTCATTCCCAGGTACATATTCAGAGAACTAAAAACACTGGTCCTCTCAAAAACTGGTACAGGAATATTCATAGCAGCATTATTCAAAAAGCCAAAAACTGAACACAACACTAATCTTTCATCAATGGATGAGTGGAAAAGCAAAATAGGATATTTTTATCAAAATGAAATGTCATTATTCAATCTTAAAAGGAAATGAAGAAGTGGAACATGCTACAATATGGATAAGCTTTGAAACTGTTATGCCAAGTGAAGGAAGCCAGACACAAATAGCTATGTATTGTCTGATTTCATCTGTATGAAATATCCAGAATGGGCAAATTGATAAAGAGAGAAAATAGATTAGTGATTCCTGGGGCCTGAGAGGAGAGGAAACAGGGAGTGACTAAGTGCTAAAGGGCATGTAATTTGTTTTCGGGGTGATAAAAATGTTCTGGTGTTAGGAAGTGGTGACGATTGCACAGCTTTGCGAATATAATAAAACCCACGAATTTGAATGCTTCAAAGAACGAGTTTTATAATATATAAATTACGCCTCAAAAACAAATCAATAAAAAAGTAAAAATTAGGTGATTAAAAAATAACTAATGTTAGAGTTCCACTAATTTCTCAGTCTCCTGAGTTTTTCATCAGATCATGTTAAAACAAAATTGAGACTGGAATATAAAGCACTTTCGTCTGACTTAGTGCTTTGGGATTTGAGACTGGTAGGCACAGACCATGAATAGAGAGAGAAGTCAAAATGAAGTCAAATTGAATACTTTGCACAATGAAGTACCATTTTTGTCTTTTAATGTTTTAAAATAATACCGCAGAAGCCTGTTTCTCTTTTCTTTTTCTTGATTTCACAACGTTCTGATAAATAATTAGAAAGTGTACATATGATAATTTCTTCATCTGAAAAATATGGCCAAGTACTATGCTACAGCATCATCTTCACACGAAGGGTAAATGCATTCCCTTTTCCAAGGAAGAATTCATTATAATGACGTTATGAGTTTCAAAAGAACATAGAAACCATTGGAGTTCAAAATTCATGCTTGGCAAAAGACAGCTTGTTTCTTCAAAGAAAAACATCTTTATGAGGCTCATAGGTTTTCTAAACATCAAATTGCTTTCTTAAAATATACATTTGGATTATTTAATCATAAATAAATAAAAATGAGATTCTAATTTTCTTCTGACCACCCAGGAATTAAAAAACTTAAAAGTAGAAGGGCAAACAGAGTGGAAAACGATTTGAAAATAAACATATATTTAGAATTTTTTTGGAACCTATAGTGTGACAATGTAGAAAGATAATTAATTTTTTCATTAAAAGACATTAACTTGATCAATGTGGTTATGATTTATTTAGAAGATAAGGACCATTTGAAAGGTTTTTTATAATTTGAGAACAGTGATGGGTTTCAACTTCAAATAGTCACTGTGATTTTGGAACAGAGAAAACAAACATGAATCCATGCTATGGTCAATGTGTTGTGCAAGAGATGTAGATGATACCTCATTTTATTTGTCTTAATTTTTTTCTAACGACTTAGGCTGGAAAGTGTAACTTTTGTTTTTCTGAGCACATATGGAAAGCTCAATATGAAAGGTGAAACTTCATAAGTAATACAATGAACTTTATCATTTTGGCTAGACTAAAAGGACATGTTAGATAAATTATATTCATCATTCAATTATATTCCATTTAATTTGATATTTTTATAAGTCTGAACGAGGAGGGAAAGATGTTTTTAATCAATTTAAGCCTATGAGTACATTCTCCTGATTATATCCGAATAAACTAGAGCTTCTTATACATTCTAGAATACCAGATTGCCCTGCCTAACATCTGTATCTGAGAAATGAATTAGGTAGATAGCCAATAGAAATCTTTTCGTAGTTGGACTGCTTCTATTAGTTGCAATGTGTTAAGTCAAGGGGGCTGAGAGCTGCAGGGGTTTCGCTGAGACATGAAAGTAGGCCATAAGGAAGAAGTGGAGGGAAATGGGAAGCACGTGAGGTGGGCAGTGTCCAGGACCTCACTTTGCCCAGTGTGGCAATGTGTCTTCTAGCATCCTGCCTGACCGAGGGTGATGGAGCCCTCATCTTCTGCTTGGATGTTTGAGTTGGTGGTCGTTACGGTGGGAATGGACTGGGCGTGGTCAGTCCAAGGATTTCCCAAATGTGTTTATTTTTTGGTCAAAAATCACTAAATAGGAAGTTGGATGTGAAAATTATTGAAAATGGCAAGTGTTTCATACACACAAAGCACGCAGCAAGAATCTGAGCTGCTTTATAACCAGATAATTCATGGATACAAGCCCTATGCCAGCATCAGGTAAAATTCAAAACGACTAGCAATTTAATATATTTCATTGATTGTTGGTCATATATTTACCCAGGAATCTGCAATGCATTTGATGCGTGCAGTGCAGGCTCATCTCCACCGGCGTGAAACATGAACACAGGAACATAAAATACGTGGGTGACTCCACTTTGCTCAACCCCAGTATTCCCAAACCGTTTCCCACACAGAATCAACGAGTGTGCAACAGAATTATACATACAAAGGAATGCAAGTGTTCAGACAGTGGCATTACATATAAGAAATTATAAGGAAATATTGGAGGATACTCTAATATTATTTTTGCTTGATTTTTTAATCTCGACAAAATTCATAAGGAAAGAGTGTGCTGTATAGACAGAACTTATGCAATTCATCTCAATGTGTCTTTTGCATCCACCACCACCAATGCCTGTGTTCCTGGGGATTCTGTCGACAATCCTGGAGATCTAGTACATAGGGAAATTAACTATAATTGGTAAAATAAACAAAACATGTCTTTTGATATTACCTGAAGTTAAATTTTTTACATTGAGACTGTTGTGACATTTAAGTTGCATTGCAATGATGACTGAATAAGTAAAGTTTTTGCTTAGTGACCATAATGAGTCTCAAATTATGGGTTCTCAAGAAAAGAAAAATATGTGTTTGTGTTTAATTTCCTTAATAATAAATTAAATAGGCAAAAATAATTTTAAGCCAAGTGGAAACAAGGAGTGATTTAGGAATCGGGCAGTTTAGAACCATATTATGTTAATGTTAATTAACAAAAGAAATCGTATTTATTTTAGTCAAGTGGTTTGTGTTTATTTTTAAAAAATTTTATCATGTAGCTAACCATTCAATTTTAAGTGAGCATAAAGTCAGTGCCCTTGAAAATAAAAAATGAAGAGAAAAATATTTCAAAATCGAATGGGAATGATGACTTCCGTAAGAAAATCGCTGGAAAGAAAGCTGTTACACATGGCACGTTGAAATTCACAATATGAAGCAATTAAGAGAGCTAAATTAAATCAACTTTGTTAGGCTGCCAGAGTGAAGGAGTTGTCTTCTTCCACTGTCTAGCTATTATTAAACCAGGCTGTGTGTTTTGTGTGCTTTGCTTAGCTCTCAGAATGCTCCTGACTTGAGAGATGGCAAGGATTTTTATTTGAAGAAATTTTAGAATTCACATTTAAATCCTTAAACATAATCAGGTAACAGCTCAAATATTCCAACTACTTGATTGTTAGAAGTTAAAGCAACTCAAATTTCTCTTTGTACATTTTGTAGTTTGTTTTGCTTGTTTCGTTTTCCTTGTTTAATGCTACCATCCCCTATTAAGATGATGTCATGTTACATAAACCCTGTACCTGCTTCCTGCAGCTAAAAAATCGCAGCCTCAAATCTAGATTACCATTTTATTCTCCCTAGTACTGTCACCGCAGACATGAATGTGATAATGGGAAAATAACAGGTTTGGGACTTTTTGTTAAACATAAAATTTCAGGGTTATTTTGCTTTTTGCATTTCTTTCATTCAAGGAGGGAAAAAACCTTGAATGCACTAAATCTTAATTTCATATAATTACACCAAATTACATTATTCTGATGATTCTAATAGACACCACTGATTAAGAAAATGTATTTTTGGTTGTGACTAAAAGGAACATTTAAAATCTAATTGAAGACAAATTAAATACTCCAGGGATTTGCCACCTGAAATTTCAAGCAGTAGAAGAAACAAAATATGTATTTTTTTAAATGTCAGATTAATTCTGAAGAGTTATGCCTTTTGCTACTTCCTTTCTTTTTTTTTTTTAGGAGAGAAATCTGTTGAGTGCGTAAAAGACAGAGGCACAGTACAGCATCTTTCACTAGAAAAAATAAAAGGCAAGCTGTGGAAAAGAGCCACATATGCAATTTTAAATGTTCGATTAGCCTTATGAAGAAAGAAAAAAAAGAGAAGGGAGATTTATTATAATGTTAACGTTTATTTAACTGAATCTATGCAAAACATAGTATTTCAACAAGTAGTCAATAAGAAAAAACAATTGAGATACTTTACCTTTTTAAATTATTACACTGTCTTCAATACATATATATACACACATACATATATGTATACACATATATATGTATATACACACATATATGCACATATGTATGTGTGCGTATGTGTATATATATAGATAGATAGATACATATATACGTATAATACACATTGAGTCTTCAAAACTCCATGTGTACTCAAAACAATACACATATTTACAGGGGAACACTGACAGGGTATTCAGGCCTCACCTGCAAAAGAAAAAAAAAGAGAGAAGGGGAGATTAGTTATAATGGTAATGTTTATTTAACTGGATCTATCCAAAACAGTATTTCAATGAGTACTCAATAAGAAACACAATTGAGATACTTTACCTTTTTAAACTGTTGCACTAAGTCTTCAAAACTCCATGTGTATTATTTTGAATTTTCTGTGTGTGTGTGTGTGTGTGTGTGCATATATACACACACACATACATATATACATACATCCCGTATATACATATATATACACACACACATACATATATACATACATCCCGTATATACATATATATACACACACATACATATATACATACATCCCGTATATACATATATATACACACACACATACATATATACATACATCCCGTATATACATATATATACACACACACATACATATATACATACATCCCGTATATACATATATATACACACACATACATATATACATACATCCTGTATATACATATATATACACACACACATACATATATACATACATCCCGTATATACATATATATACACACACACATACATCCCATATATACATATATATACAGGAAAGCCTTGACGGGGTGTTCAGGCCTCACCTGCAATTCCAACAGTTCTCATGATAGCGGCTTAACAATCTCTGTCAAGGATAAAGCTAATCAATTTTTAGAAAAATGCCAGGCACTGTGATTTTCCCCAAATTTCCTTCCTGGGTTCTTTGTGAGCACAATGTTGATTTTGCTTAGGAATCCACCTTCTGAGCAGGTGACCTTGTTACGCTCTTACAGGTAAGTAAGACCCTTACTGGGAAGCACTCAGGATAATCTACCCTGGAAGGGAGTGGGACAGAGGCCCCTGAGGAGGCTCCAGCCGAGGCCATGGGAGCTGTGACACCTGGAGACGCACATTCTGGAATGTCCTGAATTAAGACAAAGCCTGGGCCACATTCTTCACATCAAGCAGACATCAGGTGTGGACTGTGCTGGAGAGGGTGGATGCGGGACATGAGCTTGGGCAAGGCAGCTTTCTCCCGTGGCCTGAGTGCTCAGCTGGGGCCCTCAGCTGGCAGCACGCACAGCAGCTAACAGAGCATTTCAATTTGATGGGGGCATCTGGACAAGGGCCACAGCCTCTCTAAAATGCTAAATAATATGATCCTGTTCTTTCAAAACTATTGGCTTCCAAGCCCTATGAACACGTCTAGAGATGCAACGTACAACATGAGGAGGGTAGTTTACAATGCTGCATTGCATGTGGGTACTGTACCAAGAGGGTAGATTTTAGGTACTCAAAGAAATAGAGAGTCAGAGAGAAAGAGAAAGAAAGAAAGAGAGAGAGGGAGGGAGGAAGAAAGAAAGGGAGGAATAAAGAGAGGGAGGAAGAAAGAAAGAGAGGAAGAAAGGAAGGAAGAAAGGAAGAAAGAAGAAAGGAAAAAGAAAAAGAAAGAAAGAAAGAGAAGGAAGAAAAAGCAAAGAAAGAGAAAGAAAACTCTATGAGATGATGGGCATGTTAATTTGGCCATAGTATATGTAGATAAATATATCGAAACAAAACATCAGGTACACCTTAACTATCTAAAAAATGTAAGAACAAAAATTAAGAGAATTGTACAAAGCACTGAGCAATCAGGTAAGGCGTCTGCGGTGGGGTTCGTGGCTCTCTGGATGTCCTAAGTATGGAGGGTGCTGCTGTCTCACTATCTCGGCACACCTGGAACAGACCAACTGTGGCTAGCCATGACGGTGCCTTGCTACACTGGCAGTAAATTCTCATCAAATGGGAACAAAGAAATCACATTTTTCTTGCCAGCAGTGCGGAAGTGGTTCAGTTCTAACCTCCAGGCTGGACAGAATCCCCCTAGCAAAAAAATCTAAAAAGACACAGAGATTCCCTCCTTATTCTGGATATGAAGTCTGTGTGAAATTAAAAAAGTAAAAATAAAAGTATGCTCTCCTCTTTTAAGTAGTAACATAAGTACAAAATAATTTAGACTTCTTTTAAATCAAGGAATGTGTTAAATCAGTAATGTGTGCTCTTCTACAAGCAGGGGATCAGCTTTAATTAAAAAGAAGCTGTAAAGAAAATCTTTGAATGTAAAAGAATTTTGTACATTTTTCAAATGTAAAAGAATTTGCTTTATGTTGTCATATAATTTTTTTTCTCATGTTAGCTACAAAGATTTCCATGCTTATTTTTAGGAAGCAAAACCGAGAATAAATCTGCTAACTAATCAAGTTGAGACAAATAACTTACTCTGAAACTTGGCTGTTGTTCATTTATAAGTGACCAATAACTGTTATATTTTTCTGCCACGCAAAGCAAAAAGTTAAAGGCTTTCCTGCTGTCAAGTTTTCTAAACTAAGATATGTTTATATATAGTTTGTAACCTCTAGGCTTGAGAGAATTACTTACGATGATAAAATGTTTTGTTGGAAACGTGTTGGTGTGAAATATATGTCTGTCAGTTTTCTTTTGTAATTAACATGACATATTTAAAAATTCCTATTCCTAAAACCAATAAAAAAATCAAGGCTTTAACAATGACTAAAATGTTTTTTTAATGCGTACAGTGCATTTTAAAGACAAACATTATCTTTTAGAAAAGTTTAATAAGACAAGTTACAGGGAAATTGAAATAAGCCTTACAGTTTCTAAACGTAGATTTATGTGGGGCTTTGTTTATTCAGCAGCGTTTTGTGTGTGACCATGAAGAAGGTTACTCTGAGGACTGGCCAAGATGCTGAAGACACAACACGAAAAGATGAGGAGAGTATGAAGTTGGCAACCCAATGACTTGATTGCATCTAAAGTAAGCCTCACTAAATTTTTAAATTATGTATGATGATAAACTTCCATTTTGCTCAAACTCCTTGATAGAGGATTTTATGTTACAGCCAAAAGCATTCTAATTGATACAGAGAAATCAAATGTGCATTGGAATCATGTCAGAGGAAGCATTGGGTAATAATTAAGATTGTGAGTTTTTGCATCAGTTGGCAGTAGCTTCATATGTATGACTTTCTCAATTATTAAAATCATAAAATGCATTTGGAGTGGAAGTGAGGGAGAGTAGAAAGGAAGAAAAAATATCAATTCTTTTGCATGTAGAGAAGCAGAAATAATTTGCAAATTATCAAGATAAATTCTAAGAGACATAAGAATAATAGCACAAATAACACAATAACAAAAAGTCATCTTGAAGTGATGATGTAAAGAATATAAAATTGATATTAAAAATTAAAGCCAACATATCAGAAATATAGATACACGCATAGAGAAAAATTTCACATTCGTGAGTTTGAAAGATAAGGATTTCAACACACTTGGCAAATGATTCAGTGTATGTTTTGTGCAAGAGACACATCTAAAACAAAGAGAAAAGTCAAAAATTAGAAATGTGGGACTTGGAGAATTCAAGATGGTGCAGTAAGAACAACTCAGGATTGCAGCTTTCAGTGAACTCGCAGAGGGTGAGTCAAACCCACATTTCCAGATGGATCTTTGTTGCCCACAGAACAGGGAAATTCCCAGGTGTAGGAGACACACAGGACGCCTGCACAGCTGTTTTGGCTGGTGCAGTCTCTTTGGCCAGTGCCGCAGTGCAGCGGCACTCCCCAACACTCAGCACAAAACACACTGGTCCAGGTGCCCTGTTAAACCAGCAATCTGAGATTTGGGAGGGCAGATTAGCATATCCATCTGATTAAACAGGATTTGGACAGCGAGCCAGACCAGGAGAATCCTGGGAAGTGGTGTTTGAGCCAGCGTAGTGGGTCGCTGCATGGGAAATCACACAGATCCCGGTGCCCTAACAGCAGGCGACTGAAAGACCTGGGAGAGAGTCAACCGTTCAACTTACAAAAAAAAAAAAAAAGGTGATCTGAGGCAGGGAGCCAGGTGAGCAGGCTTGGTGAGGTTCACCCCCACAGGCACAAACAAAATGGCGATTCTAAACACTCTGGTTGGAGAGTTTCACTGTGGGCATAGCTGAACCCAGGATGGTGCAGCTCAGTGGGGGAGGGGCGACCGACATTACCAAGGCAACCCGCCCCTACTGAGATACACTCCCATTGCTGATGCAGGCTGCCATTGCAGAGGCAACCTGCCATAACAGAGAGACTCCACTGCGGGGCGGAGCCCGTGGCAGCAGGGTGGAGACTGCCACAGCAGGGCAGAGCCCGCAGCAACAGGGTGGACCCCATGCCAGCAGGGCAGAGCCTCGGCAGGCAAATAGTGACTAGACTGCCTCCTAGCTGGGCAGGACAGTGCAATGGACACTCATAAAGAAAGCCCTAATGCCCCGAGACAGAGCATCTGAGGAAAAAATGGGGTTTTATGAGTTCTGCTGCAGTAGACTTAAATGTAGCAGCCTAATACCCTTGAATGAACAATGGAGCTCACAGCTCAGCACTTGAGCTCCTATAAAGTACAGACCGCCTCCTCAAGCAGCACCCTGATGCCTGTATATCCAAAGAGTCACCTCAAAAAGGACTGATCAGACTGACATTTGGCGGGCATCATTCTGGGACAAAGATAGCAGAAGAAAAGACTGGTAGCATCCCTCCCGGTTCCGCAGCTGCTACAGGTGTACCCAAGACAAGCAGGGCCTGGAATGGACCTCAGGAGCCATACAGAGGAGGGGCTAGACTGGTAGAAGGAAAACCAAGTAACAGAAATACTTCATCATCAACAAACTGGGCGTCCACTCAGAGACCCAATCGAAAAGTCAGCAACCACTCAGATGACAGGTGGATAAATCCACAAAGATGGGAAGAAACCAGCACAAAAAGGAGAAAAACACCTGAAACCAAAACACCTCACCTCCTACAAAGGACCAAAATTCCTCACCAGCAAGGGAACAAAGCTGGACGGAGAATGACTGTGACAAAATGACGGAATTAGACTTCAGAAGGTGGATAATGAGAAACTTTTGTGAGCTAAAAGAACATGTTTTAAATCAATGCAAAGAAACTAAGAACCTTGAAAAAAGATTCAAGGAAATGATAACAAGATGGACAACTTAGAGAGGAATATGAATGAATTGAAGGAGCTGAAAAACACAACACAAGAACTTCATGAAGCATGCACAAGTTTCAACAGACGAATTGACCAAGCAGAAGAAAGAATATCAGAAGTCGAAGATCAACTCAATGAATTAAAATGAGAAACCAAGATTAGAGAAAAAAAAAAACACAAAAAGGAATGAACAAAGTCTCCAAGAAATGTGGGACTATGTGAAGAGACCTAACCTACGTTTGATAGGAGTACCAGAATGTGATGAAGAGAATGAATCCAAGCTGGAAAATACTCTTCAGGATATTATCTAGGAAAATTTCCCCAACCTAGCAAGGCAGGCCAACACTCAAATCCAGGAAATACAGAAAATACCACAAAGATATTCCACAAGAAGAGCAAACCCAAGGCACATAATCATCAGATTCACCAGGGTTGAAATGAAGGAGAAAATACTAAGGGCAGCCAGAGAGAAAGGTCGGGTCACCCACAAAGGGAAGCCAATCAGATTCACAGCAGATCTCTCGGCAGAAACCCTGCAAGCCAGAAGAGAGTGGGGGCCAATATTCAACATCCTTAAAGAAAAGAACTTTCAACCCAGAATTTCATATCCAGCCAAACTGAGCATCATAAGTGAAGGAAAAATAAAATCCTTTGCAAACAAGCAAGTACTCAGAGATTTTGTCACCACCAGGCCTGCTTTACAAGAGCTCCTGAAAGAGGCACTACACATAGAAAGGAACAACCAGTACCAGCCATTCCAAAAACACACCAAATGCTACAGAGCATCAACAAAATGAAGAATCTACATCAACTAATGGGCAAGACAGCCAGCTAGCATCAAAATGGCAGTATCAAATTCACACATAACAATATTAACCCTAAATGTAAATGGGCTAAATGCACCAATCAAAAGACACAGACTGGCAAATTGGATAAAAAAACAAAACCCATCAGTGTGCTGTATCCAGGAAACCCATCTCACATGCAAGGATACACAAAGGCTCAAAATAAAGGAATGGAGGAAGATTTACCAAGCAAATGCAGAGCAAATAAAAGCAGGAGTTGCAATTCTCATCTCTGATAAAATAGACTTTAAAGCAACAAAGATCAAAAGAGACAAAGAAGGCCATTACATAATGGTAAAAGGATCGATACAACAAGAAGAGCTAACGATCCTAAATATATATGGACCCAATACAGGAGTACCCAGATATATAAGGCAAGTTCTTAATGAGTTACAAAGAGACTTAGACTCCCACACAATAATAGTGGGAGACTTTAACACTCCACTGTCAAAATTAGACAGATCAACCAGACAGAAAATTAACAAAGATATCCAGGGCTTGAACTCAGACCTGAAACAAGCAAACCTGATAGACATTTACAGAACTCTCCACCCCAAATCCACAGAATATACATTCTTCTTAGCACATCACACCTACTCTAAAATTGACCACATAATTGGAAGTAAAGCACTCCTCAGCAAATGCAAAACAACTGAAATCATAACAAACAGTCTCTCAGACCATAGTGCAATCAAGTTAGAACTCAGAATTCAGAAACTAACCCAGAACCCCACAGCTTCATGGAAACTGAACAACTGGCTCTTGAATGTTGACTGGATAAACAATGAAATTAAGGCAGAAATAAAGAAGTTCTTCGAAACCAACAAGAACGAAGACACAACATGCCAGAATATCTGGGACACATTTAAAGCAGGCTCTAGAGGAAAATATATAGCAATAAGTGCCCATATGAGAAGAGTGGAGAGATCCAAAATTGACACCCTATTGTCAAAATTGAAAGAGCTAGAGGAGCAAGATCAAAAAAACTCAAAACCTAGCAGAAGAAAAGAAATAACTAAGATCAGAGCTGAACTGAAGGAGATAGAGACATAAAAAACCCTTCAAAAATCAATAAATCCAAGAGCTAGTTTTTTGAAAAATTCAACAAGATAGACAGACCAGACTGATAAAAAAGAAAAGAGAGAACAACCAAATAGATGCAATAAAAAACGATAAAGGGGAATCCCCACAGATTCCACAGAAATTCAACCCATCATCAGAGAATATTACAAACAACTCTATGCATATAAACTAGTAAACCTGGAAGAAATGGATAAATTCCTGGACACCTGTGTCCTCCCAAGCCTAAACCAGGAGGAAGCCGAAACTATGAATAGAACAATAACAAGGTTTGAAGTTGAGGCAGCAACTAAGAGTCTACCACACAAAAAAGGCTCAGATGGGTTCACAGCTGAATTCTACCAGACACACAAAGAGGAGCTGGTACCATTCCTTCTGAAACTATTCCAAATAATCCAAAAAGAGGGAATCCTTCCCAAATCATTTTATGAGACCAACATCATTCTGATACCAAAACCCGGCAGGGACCCAACAAGAAAAGAAAACTTCAGGCCAATATTTATGATGAACATAGATGCAAAAATCTTCAATAAAATACTGGCAAGCCGATTGCAACAGCACATCAAAAAACTTATCCATCATGATCAAGTAGGATTTATCCCGGGGATGCAAGGCTGGTTCAACATACGCAAGTCTATAAACGTAATTCACCACATAAACAGAACCAAAACCAAAAACCACATGATTATCTCAATTGACGCAGAGAAGGCATTCAACAAAATTCAACAGCCCTTTATGCTAAAAACCCTCAATAAACTCGGTATCGATGGAACGTATCTCAAAGTAATAAAAGCTATTTATGAAAAACCAACAGCCAATATCATACTGAATGGGCAAAAACTGGAAGCATTCCCTTTGAAATCCGGCACTAGAAAAGGATGCCCTCTTTCACCACTCCTATTCAATATAGTACTGGAAGTTCTAGCCAGAGCAATCAGGCAAGAAAAAGAAACAAAGGGTATTCAAATAGGAAAGGTGGAAGCCAAATTGTCTCTATTTGCAGACGACATGATAGTATATCTAGAAGACCCCATCTCCTCAGCCCAAAAACTCCTGAAACTGATAAGCAACTTCAGCAAAGTCTCAGGATATAAAATCAATGTGCAAAAATCACAAGCATTCCTATACACCAATAACAGACTTAAAGAGAGCCAAATCAAGAACAAACTGCCATTCACAATTGCTACAAAAAGAATAAAATAATTAGGAATACAACTTACAAGCAATGTAAGGAACCTCTTCAAGGAAAACTACAAACCACTGCTCAATGAAATCAGAGAGGACACAAACAGATGGAGAAACATTCCATGTTCATGGTTAGGAAGAATTAATATCGTGAAAATGGCTATACTGCCCAAAGTAATTTACAGAATCAGTGCTATCCTTATCAAGCTACCACTGACTTTCTTCACAGAACTGGAAAAAACCACCATGAACTTCATATGGAACCAAAAGAGAGCCTGCATAGCCAAGTCAATTCTAAGCAAAAAGAACACAGCAGGGGGCATCACACTACCGGATTTCAAACTATATTACAAGGCTACAGTAATCAAAACAGCATGGTACTGGTACCAAAACAGAGATATAGACGATTGGAACAAAACAGAGGCATCAGAGGTGACACAACATATCTACAACCATACAATCTTTGATAAACCTGACAAAAGCAAGCAATGGGGAAAGAATTCTCTGTTTAATAAATGGTGTTGGGAAAACTGGCTAGCCATGTGCAGAAAGCAGAAACTGGACCCCTTCCTGACACCTTACACTAAAATTAACTCCAGATGGATTAAACTCAAACACAAGAACTGGCACCATAAAAACCCTAGAAGAAAATCTAAGCAAAACCATTTAGGACATAGGAGTAGGCAAGGACTTCATGACCAAAACACCATAAGCATTGGCAACAAAAGCCAAAATAGACAAATGGGACCTAATGAAACTCCACAGCTTCTGCACGGCAAAAGAAACAGTCACTAGAGTGAATCGGCAACCAACAGAATGGGAAAAAAGTTTTTTGCAGTTTACCCATCTGACAAAGGGCTGATATCCAGAATTTACAAAGAACTCAAACAGATTTACAGGAAAAAAACAAACAAGCCCATTCAAAAATGGGCAAAGGATATGAGCAGACACTTTACAAAGGAAGACATATATGAGGCCAACAATCATATGAAAAAATGCTCATCATCACTGGTCATCAATCAGAGAGATGCAAATCAAAACCACACTGAGATACTATCTCACGCCAGTTAGAATGGTGATCATTAAAAAATCTCGAGACAACAGATGCTGGAGAGGATGTGGAGAAATAGTAACACTTTTACACTGTTGGTGGGAGTGTAAATTAGTTCAACCATTGTGGAAGACAGTGTGGTGATTCCTCAAGGCCTTAGAAATAGAAATTCCATTTGACCCAGCAATCCCATTCTGGGTATATATCCAAAGAACTACAAATCATTCTACTATAAGGACACATGCACACGAATGTTCATTGCAGCACTGTTTACAATAGCAAAGACCTGAATCAACCCAAATGCCCATTGATGATAGACTGGATTGGAAAAATGTGGCACATATACACCATGGAATATTATGCAGCAATAAAAAATGATGAGTTCATGTCCTTTGTAGGGACATGGATGAATCTGGAGAATATCATTCTCAGCAAACTGACACAAGAACAGAAAATGAAATACTGCATATTCTCGCTCATAGGCGGGTGTTGAACAATGAGAACACATGGACACAGGGAAGGGAGTACTACACACTGGGGTCTATTGGGGGGAATAGGGGAGGGACGGGGGGACCTGGGGAGGGATAGCCTGGGGAGAAATGCCAAATGTGGGTGAAGGGGAGGAAGGCAGCAAAACACACTGCTATGTGTGTACCTATGCAACTGTCTTGCATGTTCTGCACATGTATCCCAAAACCTAAAATGCAATAAAAAAAAAGAAAAAAGAAAAGAAATGTGAAGAGATGCAAACAGGCATGTTAGATATGCCAGCAACAACCACAGCTATCACCATGGCAATGTCAGCCACAAAACAACCCAGCTCACCAACCAATTATCTGAATCCCGTAACTCAGGGCAAAATACTACTAAAAGGATCCCGGCCAGACACTTTGCAATGATTATAATATGATCCAAAATGACAATTTAGCATTTATAGATTTCCATAGATCATTGATATTCATTTTAAAAAGCACAGATAATATAACAATAAATGGATATGAATGTATTAGCTATGAGAATTAATTGATACTCAATTTCATGACAGCTTAAGTGATCACAAATAGATGAACATGTACTGACCTTAAATACGATAATTAAATTAAATCGATTATATTAAACATAATTCTTGGAGAATACAACTTCTTTCAAATCGCATTAAAAATCTACACACAATTTTTTTTTTTTTTTTTAGAGACAAGGACTGCCTCTGTTGGGCAGTCTGGAGTGCAGTGATGTACACTTGGCTCACTGCAACCTACACCTCCTGGGCTCAAGCCACCTTCCTGCCTCAGCTTCCTGAGTAGCTGGAACTAGAGGCACATGCCACCACACCTGACTGATATTTATATTTTTAGTAGAGATAGGTTTTTGCCAAGTGACCTAGGCTGGTCTTAAGCACCTGGATTCAAGCAATTCACCTACCTTGGCCTCCCTAAGTGCTGGGGTTACAGGCATGAGCAGCCACACCAGGCCTAAGGAATTATATCACATATACCATTGATATGGTTTGGATCTGTGTTCCCGCTCAAATCTCTTGTTGAATTGTGATCCCCAGTGCTGGAGGAGAAGCCTGATGGATGGCGACTAGATCAAGCAGGAGGATTTCCCATGAACACTTTAGCACCAGGCTCTCAGTGCTGTCTTCACAATACAGCGAGTGGGTTCTCTGGAGATCTGGCTGTTTAAAGGGATGGCACCTCACTTTCTCTCTCTTGCCTCTGCTTCCGTCATGTGATGTGTCTGCTCCCACTTCACCTTCTGCCATGAATGAAAGCCTCCCTGAGGCTGCAGAGAAGACACCATGCTGCCTGTACAGCCTGCAGAGCTATTAGCCAATTAAACCTCTTTTCTTATGAATTACTCAGTCTCAGGTGTTTATAGCAATGCAAGAACAGACTAATGTAGCCATAAAGAAAATTTTAAAAACTGTCAAATAAAGAAATGGCATAACCAACTTTATCTATAATAATGCAATCAAACTAAACACTCTAATGGCGGGAATAGAAATAAAAGAAGTCATCTGATAATTTTAAAAAAAGAGAAGGAAAGAAAACGTCTCTTTGAGGAACTCACAGAAGAAATTATAAACTATCTAGAAATTATATTAATTCAATTTTCAGAGAACAATCAATGCTTTATTTTATTTATTCATAAAACAAAAGTCATAAATAGATTAAATACTCATTATTAAAGACTGGGAATTGGAATACAAGCTCAATGAAAGCGGAAGAAAGAAAGAAATACAGATGAAAGCAAAAGTTAATGAATCCAAATGTGGAAAATGCTAGTGACCAATATATGTAGTCAAAATATCTTTGGGATAAAAGAAAACCATAAATCACTTAATTAAGATAAAAAGGGATATGGTAAAGGGGTTAAAGTTTCAGAAAAGTAATTATAAGATTTAAATGCTATGCAAATATATCTGAAAATACGGCAACATGGCTAAACTTCTAGCAAAACCAAATGTCAAAACTGATTTCATAAGAGAGAAGATATGATTATTATAAATTACATTAGGAAATAAAAAGAGAATATTTTCAAAAGTCTAAGTAATAGATAAACCCCATAGCTACATACAATTCAGAACAGATGGGGTGGGGAGAGTTAACTTTAAAAAAATGAGGGTGTATAAATTTAGAAAAGAGAGGAGGAGACTTTATTTCTTGCAAAAGGTTACAGCCTATAAGGTGGCCACCCCACAGGGTGGGAAGCACAGCCTCCAGCCACGACCAGAGACAGGCACTTCAAAAGAGGAGGGGTTTGGGCAGGGAACTTTATGCTGAACAGACTGGCTAAACCCACGTATTCAACAGGTAAGAGGAAGAGCTATGAATATTCATAAAGGGAGTGCTGACACATGCTTAATGGGCAAACGTATGTGTCACATACAACCCATGTTCACTTTGGGTGGAGACGACATATTACAATCAGGCCCTGTATGTCACAAGATCTTTTCAGGACACGAAGGCCCGTGAGTGGTTCTGGGCCTTCCTTCCGGTTCTCTCTGCAGATTGTAGACTGTCCAGAGTCGGTCCACAGTTGATGATCTTAGCTGGAGAAAGTTACTGAAATTAGTCTCCTGTCCCATCAAAGCTGGAGTTATGGCTGACGAAACAGGTTCAGTTCGGCAGCATCTGTGAGCTGCAAATGGTTCCACTAGTGTTTATCTCCAGCCAAGGCTTGTTCACCTGCTTGAGAAAAATACGAGCTTCATGGCAGTAGAACAGGGTTTACTATTCAAGTGTGGGGTGTGTGACTTCGCTGTTGCCTGACATGGCCTCAGCTTCTGTTTGTAGTCTGGTACCTTATTGCCAAAAGAACTCTGTTCTGTCAGCCTTCTGTTTTAACATTACCGCTGGTCAGTTGTTTTGCCTAAATAGCAAAGGAGAGGGGTATAATGAGGCCTCTGACCTCCAGCCTGGTCACGTTCAGGAACTCAGTTTGAAGGTTTATCTGGGGTCTCCTTGGGCAAGGGGAGCCCACACACAGTCATTGGGGGCCTTAGGATTTTATATTTCGTTTACAGGAAGCAGGACAAAAAGTCTCCTTGCTCTAACTTTTTTTTCATAATGTTTTGTTTTGAGTTAGTGTTCAAGTTATGGAAAACTATATGCCCCACATCCACATTTCCCCTTCAGCCATGCGGGGCTCACTGTGGACTACACTCTTTTCCTTTACAGCAAAAGCCCCCAGCCCAGAATCCCAGACTGCATTTGATGGTCAGGGCACATTAATTACCTCCAGACCAGGACAGTTCCTTAGTCGCCCCTGAGCATCACGACAATGCTTCTTCAGAGATTATAGGCCAGGGGTTATGTTGAATGCCCCTGATTTGGGGCCAGTCTTAATGACTAGATTCTTAATGATTAGATATTTCTTAATTATTAGATTCAGATGATGCTTTTTTGGCACGAGAAGTACAGAGATGGTGATGGCTTCCTTCACTGCATGCTACCAGAAGAAAAATAATGTCAATTTGTTCCACCACACTGATGGCAACTTTGCCAGATTTCTCCATTGTAAAGTTATTCGTTTTTTTTTTTCTGTTACAATAAATATTTTGGGAGAGATTTGATATAGTTTGGCTGTGACTCCACCCTAATCTCATTTTGAATTGTAGCTCCTGTAATTCCCATGTGTTGTGGGAGGGACCTGGTGGGAGATAATTGAATCATAGGGATGGTTCCCCTATACTGTTCTTGCAGTAGTGAATAAGTCTCACAAGATTTGATGGTTTTATAAGAGGTTTCCCCTTTCACTTGACTCTCATTCTTTCTTTCCTGCCACCATGTAAGATGTGCCTTTTGTCTTCTGATTGTGAGGCATCCCCAGCCATGTGCAACTGTGAGTCCGTTAAACCTCTTTTTCTTTGTGAATTACCCACTCTCAGGCATATCTTTATGAGCAGTGTGAAAATGGACTAATAAAAGCTTCTTTGGGACTGTAGAGGGTCTTATCATTCGTGCCACCTTCATTCACTATTTCAGCATCCAATGAGGTTCCTTGTCTTAATTACTAGTCTGTGCCAAATGGTGATTTTTAAATCTGAGAATTCCATCCATGTTTTTATTAATTGGCAAGGAAGAACTTTTTCTTCTCCTCACTAATTTATTTAATCAAATGCAGACTCATTGTTGTCTATTTTGTTCACAGAATGTAACCTGTTAGCATCGTTATTTATTCTGATGCTTAAGTTCAAGATTTAGCCAATGGAAACCCTTTCAAGATGGTTCCTCTGTCCTTCTGAAATGTCCTCATCTCTAAATATTTGGTAAAAACAAAATAAAAATAAAACTACTTAGAACTTATGAAAAAAGAAACTTCACTAATAGAAATTCTTTTTCCATTCTGTGTATAGGTATATGTTTTAAACCATTTGACTGGCACAGTCTCCCCTGATATCATCACTTTCTAATAAATAATTTGTGTTTTACACATACACAGAACTACATAAAGCATATGTACATACTGACTGATGCCTATCTCCATTAAGAAAAATCTGATAATTGAAAACACATTCAGTCCACATAAAGGTAATGCAAATATGTTAATAAATAGAGGTATGCAAATAAGATATGCAAATAAACATAGTTTTAAAAAAATTATCCATTCAGTATTACAATAATACAATCACTGTAAACTTTTTAAGCGATTTTAAATATTTACTTGAAATATTTATTACCACCAGGCCGGCTTTACAAGAGCTTCTGAAAGAAGCATTACACATAGAAAGGAACAACCAGTATTAGCCTTTCTAAAAATATACCAAAAAGTAAAGAGCATCAACATAAAGAAGAATTTACATCAACGAATGGATAAAATAGCCAGTTAACATCAAAGAGCAGTAACCCTAAATTTAAATTGACAATCAGAAGATACAGCCAAAACCTAACAATATGCTACATCTAGACCCATTTCACATCCAAAGATACACAAAAACTTAAAAAGGGATGGAGAAAGATTTACCAACCAAATGGAGAGCAAAAATAAATAAATAAATAAAAAGCAGGAGTTGCAATTCTCACATCCGACAAAATAATTTCAAAGCAACAAAGATATAGTGGTAAAAGGATCAATGCAACAACAAGAGCTAACAATCCTAAGACCCAGATACATAAGACCCATAGAGAGATTTAGTCTCAACGAGACAGAAAATTAATAAGGATATCCAGGACTTGAACTCAGATCCGGAACAAGTAAACTCAATAAATATTTATAGAGCTCTCCACTTCAAATACACAAAATATACATTCTCCACTTTAAATACACAAAATATTGATCGGCCATTATTAATACCCATTTTTAGAATAAAGCTACATTCCCATTTTCTCTCCCTCTTTTTCTTCCTCTTTCTTCCTCTCCTTCACTCCTTTTTTTCTTTCTTTCTTTCAAAAAATAAATAAATAAAATAAAATTAGGGGAAAAAATAAATAAATATTCACCCTTTGAGTTTATGCTATTTCATTTTTTCTAATAAATAGAGTAGCTCATTTTGACCCTACGTAATACTACTGTCAGGACAAACTTAATCTTTCAAAATGATACCACATTTTCAAGACACAAAAATCTTTCTGATGCCCTTAACATATGAAATTTCTGCTTTGTAAAAGGGAGGATCTACAAAAGACTTAAAAATGCTGATGTTTATTCAGAGGTGACTTTTTTCTTTATTTTACAGTTGGACTATCTGTGATAATAGAAAGATAGATTTTTAGAAAAACCCCTATTAGATTGAGATATATTTTAATTCTTTTTTAAGATTATAGGAACGAATTAGAAATATTTTGATCCTTTTTACAGATTAGAAAAATGAATTAGAGAAAGGGTAACCGAAATGGCCAGAATTGCCTTGGAAATTGGCTTGAACCGTAGAACTCGGACATGCGGATTTCAAACAGGTAATAACCTCTAGTTTTAAGCTTGTACCTTAATTAATTGAAAGCAAGCTCTACTAGGAAGAATCCTTCCAGGTTTGGCGGAATTAATGATATATTGGATGTTTCTATCTAAGTGACTATATTCTTGCAATTGCATGACAGATCAGGGACAGTGTGGAACAATAAAGTTACTTACTGAAAACCTTAGTTTTTGCTCTATTTTTGTTTGAGTTTTAAGATAACTGTATGCTCTACTTAGTTGCAATGATTTTGGCATAGTGTTTCGCTCCTACTATGTCCAGCAAAAATGGATTTTCCTCCTCAGGTTTATTACTTTGATAGTTAGTCACTTGAGCAACTGTGTTTCTAAAGCAATTTTGACCATGTCATTGGACATAGTTTAAGTAAGACAGGCTGACTGACGCCTTTTCATGTTCCTTTCTATGGGTAATTGCTATTTCTACAAATGTCAGAAAGTGCCATGTTTTCACAGAGCTGTGAACAACATTGTCAATTCAAGGGCAGCAAAATGTGAAAACAATTTCAATGCTTTATGGGTATCGATTTAGTAATAAACAATAGAAATTCATATTTAATGCTCAGTGTTCTTGCTTATAAATCTAGTGTTTATAAGCTGCAAATATCTATTAATACAGTGGCTCCAGAAAATGGATAGAAAAGGATCTTGATAGTTCTGACAGAAAAACAATCATGACTTCCCTTAATTCTTTATATCAGTCCTGCCAAGTCATATGCAGCCAATATCCTAAATTCAAGTTATATTTGTAGTAGACTTTTCTGTGTTAACGTATTTCTTTGGCATGTGTTCATGCAATAAAGGGGAAGGTTTTAAGTGGCAGCTGTTATGTCCACAGGAAATTATAATGCTGTCCAGAATTAATTGAGAATGAGTGGTTGCTGGTGAAGTTGTGAAATGGCCTTGACATATTTCTTTATGTCTTTATTTCAAGTATTCAAACAGCAAAGATTTAATGCCTTCTCTGAGCAGAAGACTGCTGTATGTTAATAAAGGATGAAATTAATTTGCTCTGTTCATGGAGAGATAAAAATACCTTTTAGGTCTAGAAGAGAAAGTGGACAGATGATTTTTCATGCAGGTGTGGAGGGATTTTATGAGTTTCCTAGGAAGTTCTCCACATCTCCAGGGAAGGTGCCTCTCTTAGGCTCCATCATGGACCACACTGGTGCCCTGGACCTGCTCACGGTGGCTTCTTCCTGGCAGGCACTCCAGCCTGTGTAATCCTGTGGACCACTGCTCACATACAAAGAGGTGGGGGTAGATCAAGGCCAAGCCCATTAAGGTCCTGATGCCACAGTAAAGAGTACAACATGTCTCGAAAAGGGATATTCATAATTAGAGTAAGCAGAATTTTCAGTTCTGAGGTGGCGCCTGCACAGATCAAATTGTTTAAAGGGTCATAAGACAGTAGCCTACACTCCCAGATGGTGCAGATTTCTCACCCCGTGGGGTTTGGAAGGGGTTTGGGTGTGTATCTATGAGAAATGGAAAAGCCCTAAAGAGTGCAGTTCATTTACTACCTCAGCTTTTTAGGAACATGTGTGTGTTCCATGTTTCTCTTCTGGTTTTCTGATAACTCGGTGCAAAATTGATAATAATCTACCTCTTCATTTTCACCAATCTTAAAACCCACACCGGACTCTGTAGCCTGGTCTGGCTCAGATGACGGCCTCTTTTGCCATAAAAATGGAGATATGTGAGTCAGTTAATGTAAAATGAGTCCACAGACCCTGCTGGGTTTCTGGCTTGGCGGGATAATGATAAAAGAGGAAACAAAGCTCATAGCTTGTTCCATTGCTTGAAAATCTTCACTCCGTGTGCGTCGAGAAAAAGGTAGGGAAATTGACCTTTTGACACTCACTGGCCAAGTTCATTCCCTTTTCATTATTTATTTATTTGGCAAGTATTTATTGGACACTCACTGTGTCCCAGGCATGGTTCTAGATGAAGACAAGAGACCCTTGGGGTGCTCATCTCCTAGTAATGGGGGACAGACAGTGATGTGATGTAAAAATAAATTACATAGTGTGTCAGAAGTCCCATGTGCCATAGACAAATAAGAAGTAGAGCAGTGAGAAGGATTGGGATAGAGGGAAGGGATTGTTGAGGTGTGAGGTGAGCAAGGAGGCAAGCTTCATTGCAAAGTTGGCCTTTGAACAGACATGAAGGAGGTGGTTGCCAGCCATGGGAATATCCAGAAGAATAGCACCAGGGCAGAGGGAGGAGGAATTGTAACAGCAGGATGGCCTGCAGGAGGAGCAGGGCAAGGAGGGATGTGCAGGGAGCTGTTTCCCCGGCATTGAAGAGTCTGGGCTCTGCCCTTGGAATTCACATCTAGTATTAGCATTACAGAGATTTCCATGGACTGAGGACTTCCAGATTTTTACTTCCTGTCCATACCTCTCCTGAACACCCAGTTTGTATGCACTTCTCGAAATTTCAATTTGGATACGTGCAAACCATCTCAAAGTTAACATTTTAAGAACTGATTTTTCAGACATGCCCCCAACTCAAAAAACACAAAACACACACACACTTGATCCACTGTCAGCCCATAACCTGCCAATAGACAGTTCAACTGCATGGAATTGTTGATTTTTTCTTTGGATTTGTAGTAAACTCTTAAATTTCCCTTGGAAGAATGAGTCAATGGAGGTGTAAATTGAATATGTGTTAATATTAATTTCCATAACTTTTTATGTTAATCATTACTACTAAAACAAATTATTTATTTTCCCAATTTCTCCCTCTCTCACATACATAAACACATACAAGAAATCTCTTTCTTTTTTAGATAACACATGCAGAATGTAAAAAATTTTAATTCCTCAAATTTGTATTGTATGCTGACTGTTTTAAAGAAATAGAGTTTGGGCCGGGCACGGTGGCTCACGTTTGTAATCCCAGCACTTTGGGAGGCTGAGGCAGGTGGATCACAAGGTCAAGAGATCGAGACCATCTTGGTCAACATGGTGAAACCCCGTCTCTACTAAAAATACAAAAAATTAGCTGGGCATGGTGGCGCGTGCCTGTAATCCCAGCTACTCAGGAGGCTGAGGCAGGAGAATTGCCTGAACCCAGGAGGCGGAGGTTGCGGTGAGCCAAGATCGCGCCATTGCACTCCAGCCTGGGTAACAAGAGCGAAACTCCCTCCCCCCCCCCAAAAAAAAGAAAAAGAAAGAAAGAAAGAAAGAAAGAAATAGAGTTTGATCTACCATTTAGTTTTGTATCATTGACATTTCAGAAAGAAACAGCAAAAACTATCAAGGACTGAAAGAATGCTCTGTAAATTAAGTGGTCTGAGCAGCCTGGGAAACACGGTGAAATCTCATCTCTACTAACTACAAAAAATTAGCTGGGCATGGTGGCAGGCACCTGTAATCCCAAGTACTTAGGAGGCTGAGGCAGGAGAACTGCTTGAACCCAGGAGGCAGAGGTTGCAGTGAGCCGAGATGAAATCACTGCACTCCAGCCTGGGCGACAGAGCAAGACTCTGTCTTAAAAAAAAAAAAAAAAAAATTAGGTGCCCTGGATTACCAAGGATATTATCAGATTATTCAGTAAAAACTATTGCATTGGATTGAATGTAGTGTGTTTTGCTCACAAAAAAATTAAAGATCACTCCATGTGGTTTGAGAAGTATGACATTCTGCTAGAATAAAATCCACCTAAGCCTAAAACATGTAATATTTATAAATTGCTATTATATAACTATGTGTTTAGATTAAATGATCCTTGGCCAAAACAGAAACAACTTGAGTAAAAGAGGACTCTTCCAGTCAAACAATAAAATTAACGTTTATAATGTGGAAGCCAGTGTTAAGCTACAGCAATTGTAAATGTGTGATCTTTACCTACCTGTGAATAGCTTTGTGTTAAAATTATACTCATCTCAGCTGTTTGTTCACTATGGAAAATACACAAAGAAATTTGAAGAACTAATAGTAGCTCTTGCTTTTTGTTATGACAGTTGACTGTACCGCTTAATTGCTGGGTATAATACCATTCACTGCAACTGTAAACAATGGCAGCTTTCTTTCACGCTAGTGCAGTTGCCTCGTGAATCACGGTACCGGGTGGCTGCAAAGGCATAATAATAAAAGTGTGTCGTAAATTTCTCTAAGCAGTTATCATATTTCATGCCTTATTATTAAATGGAACTTTGAATTTTTCTACATTGGTAGAGTTATGATGTTTTTAAATAAAAGCTCTTTCATTCAAAGGCATTGCGGTATGATTTGTGCTACACATGATTCCACGAGGGGGTCTGCAGCACTTGTGACTGTAAGGGCTGAAACTCAGGGGTGTGTACTGGTCCACTGGCCTTCCTCGCTTCCCCCACCTCCCTCAGCCCACCGTGCTCAGGCAAACAAAGTCATCGCAAATGATGCAAGTTGCTTCCTTCTCCATCCACTCATTGTCTGAACCATTGTCTAGAAGAAGTGAATTCAAGCTGCTGTGTCTTCTTTGTGGTGCTTTAGGGGAAACCACTTTATCACCATTGCGAATGGTGGCCCACGATGTCGCTGACTTTCTTTCACTTTATTTGTTACGTATTTGAGACAGGGTCTCGCTCTGTCACCAGGCTGGAGTGCAGTGGCGTGATTATATCTCACTGCAGCCTCAACCTTCTGGGGCCAAGTGATCCTCCCACCTTAGCCCCTTGAGTAGCTGGGACAGTAAGTGTGTGCCACCATGGCCAGCTAAGTTTTAATTGCTTTTTTTTTTTCCAGTAAAGAGGTCTTAGGTTCAGGCTGGCTGGTCTCAAATTTCCAGCTTCAAGGGATCCTCCCACCTCACCCTCCCAAGCTATCGAGATTACAGGTGAAAAACAACATAATTTTCTCAAAAATCTGAGTATTTTAAGATATGCAACTAATACATGTTATGAAGTATTCAAAATGTATATCAGAAGAATAATATAGTCCAAAGGTATGTGTTGATTACGATCAACTTCTTGGTCTATGTTATTAGCAACAGACCTTGAAACTCAGTTAATAACAAAGCAGAAAAATACAAAACATGACCATGCTGGGGAAATCGATCTTTGTCCTTAGCAAATACTCAGTGACAGGAGATTAGTTTTGTAAGCACTGAAGACGCTTTTGTGATACTAGGTTAAACAATGACTTCATATCCAGTTTTGTAATAGAAGGCGATTTATGCTAATGCTGTGATTTCCTCCGCATCTGACTCTGTGGCTCTGCAGCACACACTCTGATGGTCTTATTAATGATATGGCCCGGTTAATAACCACTCCCTTCAGCTAGGATCATGCTTTCCATTATATAGTGCACTGCAATAGAGAAGCTCCATTTACTTTTCCCCAGCTACATGATGGCTATCTATTTTGAACCTTAAGCATGTTCACTAATAAGTCTTTAATACAAGATAATGCCATAGAAAATACATCATGATTTTATTAAAATAGGTGTTACACTTGAGAGAGAATACTAAAGCCTGCAGAATTCTTACCACCATAACCCACTTATCAAAATAAACATGCATGCACTACCGCTCCCATTATTAGAAAAATACATGCTTATTATGAAGTGTTAAAAAGTATGAGGGAGAGGAAAGCATCCTGTAATTCCTCCACCCAGAAATAACATTAATAAAGTAAACACCTATATACACACTTTAAAAATACGATTTTATACTACTACATTATATTATTGCTTTTTGAACATTTGTTCCTGCTGCATATTATACAGTCTAAATTCTGACTTTTTAGACTTTATCATGATTTGTATGAACAGTTTTCTACTATTAAACAATTGGGTTTTAAAATTTTAATCACAAAAGATAGGGATAAACTTTCTTTGATATAAAAAGTTTCATTTATCTGTTATCATTGCCTTTGGGTATATTCTCAAAAGTGGCCTTTATTCTTCAAAAGGTTTGAGCAGTTATTGCATCAATGTGTACCGACAACTGGCATCTATAACGTTTGCATTCATTCGCGGTTTTGTCTTCACTATACAGATGTGCATTTTCCTGAATGTGAACTAACACAGAGTATGAGACGTTTTCATCATATTCATTTGGTCACTGCTCTTCTGATTTACATCGATTATTGCTATAATAATAGAATATTTTTAGGTGGTGTTTACTTGGCCTTTGCTTTTGTTTACATGTATTACTTGCTTATTCCTTGACTTTTTTTCTATTGTAATGTTGGCATACTTCTCATTGACTTATATGGGACTTAAATTATTAAAATGTATCATCATAGTTTATTGTGTGTCATTTAGATTTTTTTAATATTAACCTTTGCACACATTGTGAGCATTAACGTAAGGACAAATTGTATATAAAAAGGTCAGGAAATAGTTGGTATACTCCACTTGCAAGTAACTGGGATAAAAACTTATTTATATTTTTCTGTTTCAACACAAAATTCCTTATTTTTGTAATATACCTAAATAATAGATGTACAAGCCATTAACCATCTTGTCCAGGACATTCTAAAGACAAGGGCACTTCATAGTCATCCTGAAAATATACAATACAGTTAGTATTTACTGAATACTTACTACGTGTAAGGCATGTGCCAGAGAGTTCCTTATACAGTCACATGCACGAGATTACAAGCTAGTGTATGTTCTACCACAATTTTACTCCAGCTAAGATTAAAAAACAAGTCCATAAAATTACCTCCCATTTTCAAGGTAGAGATTTTCTGTAATAAAATCTTAAAATTAATCTATTAAGCTGAACTGTATGAAATTATTCTTTTTCTTGTTCAATAGAGATTTAATATTAATATAATTATATAGTTCAAACTAATTAATTTAAAACTGGCAAAGACCATAGAAAAAATTATGTTTCAACTAATTATAAAATAATTTTTTTACAAAAATATTATTGTTAAATCCCAGTTAATGTATTTTACTGTCAAAACTAAGACTGAGAGAGTTTAAGCAGATAAGTAGCAAAATGTTAAATTGGGACATAAAATCCAGCAATTTGTAAATAAATACATCATGGCCAAGTGGCCTTCATCTCAGGAATGTAAAGGTGTTTGTTCCTAAAGCAATGAAATTCACCATCTTGACATAACAAAAGAGAAGATTCATGTGATAGTCTTATTAGATGCAGATAAATCATTTTCCAAAATGCAACAAGTAAGAAACACTCAGGATTACAAGGGAACATTTTCGGCTGATCAAAGGCACGTACTAAAATCATTAACCTAATATTTCAAAATACAGGCAAGGGTATGGGCTTCCCCCACTTCTCTTCAGCATTGTGTTGGATTATCCAGGCAGTGCCATGAGGCAAGATAAAGAGAAAACATCATGGCAATTGAAAAGGAAGATGTAAAGTTGTCTTTATTCTTGGAGGTCATTATCATTTATATATAAATTATGTAGGAACTTACAAAACAACTATCATCAGGAATAAGTGAAAATACTATAGTGGCATGATGCCTGGTCAGGAAACAAGAACTATATTTTAATACTATAATAGCAAAGACTAGGAAAAAATATAAACACAAAGGGCTTTTTCAAATGCTATTTAGAAGAGTATAAAAATTATAAAGCATTTGGGGCTAAGTTTAATGAAGGATGTAAAAGCCTCCATACTATTTTAAAACTGTAGCATTTTGAATAGAGAAATTAAAGGAATCTATAAAATGATAGTTATACCATGCTCATGGATTGGACATCATTATGTTGTGAAGATGTCAGATATGTTGATTGTAGCATGTACCTAGGGGCAGGGAAGCAATCATTGCAATATTCCATTGACTCAGGAGATCCATTAGGAGACTGCCCTGACCCCCATCCTCTCATTCTAAGAGGAGTTTGTGATACAGCCTCAGGTGTCAAGGCAACATAAATTCTGAGCAATGTTTTCCATTATGTCCAGCTATTCCCCAGCATGTGGTTATCCGTGTATATTTTTATATTTTTCTTTGAAGAAGCACAGGAGGAATCATTACTGTATATACTTGTTATGGTATGGATGGGTATTTCCTCACGGAAATTTGGTCTCTCCTTCAGACCAGTTCAATTTCTGAAAATTGGCTAAATTCTAGAGCCTGGAGGATAATTTTCAACATTATTTCGAGGCAGTATCTCTCAGCCACCTGATTGTCAGTTTCTGATGTCTTATTATTATATTATAGAAGGATCAATGTCCTCAGTTGCCTTTGAATATGTAATACTTGTATCTACATTTTGTTTTGTTTTGATTTTTAGCACTAACTTGTCTGTTATCTCCGTTGCTACCAGGGAGCCAGGATTAAAAGCATGTGCTGCTCTCAGACCTGGCCTACAGAACAGAACTGACACGGACCTTCTCAGATGCGTTGTCTCTCTGTCACTGGCAGCTTTGATTCCAATTGGAGTCGTCTTCAGCATTCATGTTTAACCAGAATACATGGTAAACCATGTAAACCAGAATTCATGTTTAAGCATCGCTTCTTATTTTTGACTACCAAAGAAAATGAACTAAAAAATTACCTACTGTTATCAGAAAATTGTTAGCAAAAATAAATTTAAAAAAACCCCGCACACCAAAAAACCAAAACCGAGTAAAAATAAAAGCTCCACTGTTTCAACCTGTATTTTCCACATCCTTCAGTCATATTCACATCTGGTATCAAAATAAACTCTCAGATAGGACAAAGGAACTTACATAAAGAAACATAATTATTCAGTGTGGCATTTAACCATGGTGGTACATACATTAGAAACATTTGGACCATTTGTTAAAACTGTAGGTTTTGGGCCATGTATCTAAACTGATGATCAGAATACATTACAACAATTCCCAGAAGCCTGCATTTTTAAAAGCTCCTCACCCCTACCCCACCTTATTCTGATACACACTGTAATTTGGGAAAAAGTCACCTCAGTAGGGAGGCACGTAGAGTTGGTTACCATAATGTTGATCAAATAAAGTATAATGGAAAGAGAGTCCAAGTGGTGGTCGAGCAAAGTTAATGTGTGTTTGTGAGAAAGTAGTTTATATGTTGTAGGTTACAAGTGATCCCAGGATGGTGGAAAAGTAATGTAGTCCTTTGAGGAAGGGAAATATTAGGACTAAGTCAGGTGTTATGGGGTCCTGGAGTCTATACTAGAGCCCTAGTCTGAGGCTGGGTAACTGAACAACTTAGCCAGTGACTTATTGAGAATGAAACACTGGTCTACGAATATCTCTGACATCGGGATGCTTTGGGAGGTGCTGGGACTCGGGGCCTATGTTGATGTTGATAATTTCTATTTGATCATTAGGTCATTGGTCTTCTTGACAATATGGCTTAATTCAGAGCTCCAGAAAACAGAGAAATGTGGCTGTGTTGACTCCTAATTCAGCTCCAAGGAAGATCCATCATTAGACTTATCACCGGGCTGCAAGGGACATAGTCAAGGAAAACTGTGCACTTCTAGCAAAAGAATTTGATCCTTTTATGTTTTATTTAACTAGTTCTTCAATCCCATATTTTTAATAAAAATTTTAAAGGTAAACAGCATGTCCGTAAATAGTCCATCAGCTGTTTGATTTTCTAATTTGTCTTATTGACATGTCCTCCCCTTTATTTCTAACTGAGCTTCAGTTCTCCTTCCTATCATACTCTCAGTCACAGCTCCTCCATTCTGGACAGTGTCAATGATGACTGTTGCGTGCTTTTTACTGAGAAGTCCTGGTTCACGATGCTACTGCAAAGACAGCTTTCAAATACAGCCATGCTTTGCCTATGACAGATTTCAAAAGCAATTTCCTTCTAGTTGTAACAAAAGAATATTATTTTCATCGCCGCTTCTGTGCTGAGAGTGACTTAATGTGGTTGAGGAACACCGTTCAGTTCTTGATTTTTAAAATATGATATGCAAATTTTGCCATTTTCACAGCACGTTGCAAGCCATGCTCGATTGCTGACTGCAGTGCCTTATTCTGATTGAGCTATTTGAAATGTTTCAGTGAGTGCTACTGATCACCTTTCATCTGTTTAAGAATCATCCATAAATGCTGCCTAATGAACTAGGATTGGTAACTGTTCCAAAACTTTCATGTATTTTCCAATGATTAT
Organism: Callithrix jacchus; assembly: GCF_049354715.1. NCBI lineage: Eukaryota > Metazoa > Chordata > Mammalia > Primates > Cebidae > Callithrix > Callithrix jacchus. Next base: position 12,480,417 of record NC_133525.1, on the reverse strand, counting down.
TTAAATGTATAGCAACTATTGGCATCTCAAATTCTATCTTCAACTACTGACATCTTAAATTCTGATTATTAGACAAACACTATTTCCTGGAAAAAACTGTATAGCTTTCATTGGGCGAGTTATGTGAGCTTATGAGAGCTATTTGAGATGTATTTCAAAAACCCTTAATCCTTGTTTTCTTTTTTGTGCTAGTGCTGCATCTATAAAGATGTTAAAAATAGAATGCAGCTCCAGAAGATGTGTTTATAATTCCTTCCAAGTCTATCAGGAGCATTTCTAGAGATATTAAACAGAAAACAGGTGAGGTGAAGTTCGAATTAACGTGTCAGTTTTGCTTTAATGGAGTTAGTGTTTTTTCCACCTTGCAGCGCCTTCCAAGGGAGAGGCACTGAGCTACTTCTTCAGTAGTCATAGTTTTAGTCTTGATTCGGTCAACAACTGATTTAGGACCTTGTGCAATCCAGTTCCTGTATCTGGGCTTCTGTACACCTGGTCAAAAAATTTTAAAAAATTACGTATTGGGAAAGGGACCCAGTTCAAGGTTCCTGCCATCTCTAAAATCCTTACCTTCCATGTTGAATAAATGGTGTTATCCTAAGTTTGTATTGGAGAAAAATCATTTACAGAAACATAAATTCTCATTAGCCTTTGCTTCGTCCTCCCATCTGGCTGGATGAGCTTTCTCTGAGTGACATAACTTAACAACGATGGCTCCGGTTTGCCTACAGTGGTGGGATGAACTCGGGGATGCACATTCCCCATAGAAGATATTCTCTGTCACCCCCAGCTGGGACAGCTTAAGAGGCCTACATGTTGCTGGAAGAGGAGGCGGTAACTAGTTATGTAATTATGGGCCAGAGAGTCCATGTCTGGGCCCTGTCTTTCTCTTGTGGGCAATGGCAGGGCCCAGAAGTGCCACTCAGCGCTCACACTGACCCACTGGCATGGGTGTAGTGTGACTCACTGTGCGCTTGACCTAAACCACCACACCAACAAAGCCAGGCAATGCTCTGAAGGCCATTCCTCCACCAGCTGAAACAGAGTGGCTCTTTCCTTTGAGGACAGGCTTGGTGAAGTGAGGCCTCATCCCTGAACAAGAACAGGGTCTCTGGAAGCACAGTTAACCCTCTCCCTAAGAAAGCATTCCTTTTCATCACCAATCATGGATTAACACAAACACTATTGACTCTAAGAAGAAGAAAGATTTTGCCTAGCTCTCTGATTAGGACAGAAAGCACACGTAGCCCTTTATCCCAGAAATGCACCTTTACTATATATTACAAGCTTTCCTACAAATTTTGGATTCTTTGAGGGCATGTACGAATTTAGGTGACAGATAAAATGTGGCTGGATTGATAATGAACCCAAGTAAGATGTGCCCGGTTTCAGGTTTCACGTTCTGGGTGTCTCTTTCATGTGCAAGGAGAGTATCAGGTTGAATGTCAAACTTCTTCATAAGAGGAGCCCTTCCATTAAAAATGTATAAAAATAAAAGAGCTCACATGGTCTCATTTCTGTTTTCTCATTTTTTTTTTTCTTTTGGAAGCCTGCTCTTTAAACTTCACTGAACAGTTGAGTTACGCAGGGGCAGAATATCATCCGAAGTGAAACTGGCCTAAGTCATTCTTCTGGAACCCTGCCAAGTGCTAAATAAAGAATGTGTGGCATCCAGGTCTATCAGGAGTGACATGTAACCAACTCCAAATATTTTCTGCTTTACTGACACAAGGCCACCTCATGAAGTGGCAGTTGAATATTAAACAGCCTTTTAGCCTGAAATAGAATCTCAATATTTCTCTACTTTCTCTCATGAAAATAATGTTTTAAAAACATCAGTCGATGGATACAATTCTTCAGCTATTTTTCCTTGACTAGTATAATACTGTTATGGTAAAATTTTAAGTTATACAGCATAATTCGCACTCTGCCATATAAGGTTTTTATTCTATTCTTTCAAAACAGAATAAATAGTAACTTTGAGACCTATGATAAGATGAAAACACGTTGTCCCCTTTTTCTCCCTGATGTATAACCAATCACTTTTAAATATATTCTATTTCTTTCTCATTCAACTGAATGTTCTTTTTTATTCTGTGTTTCTATGTCTTTATGTGCATGAAGGTATTTATATAAGCATAACTATTTACATGTGCATGTCAATGTGAGTGAAAAATAAGAATTGCTTATTGTGTATTGCAAATTCCTACATTTGTTCATGTATAGCTCTTATATATTCATATGTTTAACAAATATTTATTTGACACCTATATGCCAAGCACTCTTCTAAGTTTGGGACTAATATTCTGCTTTCATGAATTTTATATTCTATTAGGTTGCATCATTACTGATTTTATGGTTACTATGGCATGAAGCACATACATTTGTGGCTTTCTACAGTATCAAAATTATTACAGGGAAAGTCTAAGTAATTAAGGTTACTATAATTTTCCAAGCTGTATTGCTTTATTTGTGCCAATTACTAAGTGCAAGATATTTTTGTCTTGATCAATTCCATTTTGTTACATTCTATAATCTTTATCTAGGAATCACCCTCTAACATTTATTATTTATGTTTTAGATTTTAATATATGTTACCTAGAAAGAAAAAATAACACACAAATTTAAATGAACATATAGTCATTTATCTTCTAAATTGATCTGTTGACAGATAAGGTAGTATAGAGAATTTGTACTCGTATTCCTACCATACTTTGAACTTTTTGAATATACTTTTCTCTGTTCAAATCAATCATGCTGAATTGTGTATTGGATTATGAAAATTATGCAAGACAGCTTGTAAGAATGTATAAGCGACGAGAAGATAATACATTGAAGTTGGTGGTAAAAGGAAAGTGAAGATGTATAGAGGCATATATATGCAACTGAAAAACATCCCTGATCATGGATAACTTAGTCGATGTCCATGTTCCTCAACCATAGTCACAGAATAAAATGATTTAAGTAGTTTGTAGCTTAAAAATACAGCTGCCCGGGTCCCATCCCACTGATTGGCCCTCTGAGGTGGGACCCTCGCTATGTTAGATTTTTAAGAAATTGCAAGGTCAGGTGCGATAGCTCATACCTGTAATCCCAGCACTTTGGGAGGTCAAGGAGGGTGAATCACAAGGTCAGGAGTTCGAGACCAGCCTGACTAACATGGTGAAACCCCATCTCTACTAAAAATACAAAAATTAGCCAGGCGTGGTGGTGTGCACCTGTAATCCCAGCTACTTAGGAGGCTGAAGTAGGAGAATGGCTGGAACCCAGGAGGTGGAGGTTGCAGTGGGCTGAGATCACACCACTGCGCTCCAGCCTATGCAACAGAGCAAGGCTCCATCTTAAAAAAAAAAAAAATTAAAAGTGTTTTTAATGTATAGCCAAAGCTTAGAGGACCACTGTTTTAGTTGGATCAGAGATTTGTCTCCCAGCTTCAGGGCAGACAATGCAGTGGAAAATTTCAGTTCTATTAGAGGATAAGTCATCTCATTAATAAGGTCCTTAAGGTTAAAAACAAGGCAATTCTTCAGGACAAGTGCACCAGTTAGTGGTCTTAGAACTGAACGTGTTTTTCCTAGGGGAGGGTCATGGGAGGACAGACTGTCATAATGAACGGTACCCCTAATGGCATCTCTATAGCAGTACATGATGACATATGTGGGGTTCTTTCTTTCAGCACCCTGATGAGTGGTACCACATAGGTTCCATTGCTATTCAATTTTCCAAGCAACTGTGTTATTAAAAAACCTAGAAAAGGTGCAAGGCTGTGGAAATCTTTTGCGCAAAATATGCAGAAGTATTGCATCTAGCGTGTTTCTAGTGGAAATTGATCAGGTTCAGACGAATTCTCACTGTATTGACCCTGTTATGTTGAACAAAGGACTCCCATCACTAAAATTAACAAGGGAAACAACCTATAAAATTAGGGAAGAAAGAAGGGTAAAATCAACACCAATAAATGGTAAAGAAAGGATTTATTTGAGTTAGAGTTGTACATTTTGCACCAGCGAGGTTGTTTTATAAGTATCGTTAGACCCTGTAAGGGGCTGATACTAGGGAAAATTGAAAATGATGAAGCTTTGAAGTCTAATCTATGTTCTTATAGCCATGGTTTGGAATTATGGTTTATGCATCAAAACGTCAACTTTCTATGTCTACTCTTACATTTTTTTGGTATGGCAGAACAAGGATTCTTATAAAAACCTATTAAAAACCTAGCACTGTTGGGAAGCAAGAAATACTTAACATTAAGATCACAAAAAGAGCTTCTAAAAGTTGAATACTGTGACCTTCAAAAGGACCTGTATAAAATACAGAAATCAACACCCTTCCTCAGTGATAACTGGGGAAATCAATTATCAGTGTTATGATGCCTGAAGGCAGATCACTGATCATTTCTATTACTATAGCTATGACTGCTGTTGCTATGGTCCCTAAACACTACTCACACCGTATCATGAGCACCAACCATTTCCTGGGTACCAGTTTCCAATGACTCACGAGGACAAGGTTGGAAATCCAGACTTGAAAGGTTGCCAAACCTTGGTGTCAATTGTTTTTTGATGAATTATTTGTTGTAAAAAACACTGTAAAACAACTCAAAAAATATATTCATATGTATAAAAGTGATGGTATCTCAAATTTTATGCTAAAATCTTTTTATTTCATGTGCAGCAAAGGCCTGGAGAGCCATTGTAAACATTTTGGAAAATCATGGGTGACACTGCAGATCCAAGTACACGTGGAGCCTCTACTGTCTTGGGAGACATAGTGGGCTAAACTCTCAGCACTGCTAAAAAGGACTCACAGTATCAAGAATAAAATTTTTGAAAAAAGAAAATTTGAACACATATGAAGAAAAGGAACATTTCGAAAATGACTGTTCCATTCTCCAAAGTTGGTAAAAATACTTCCTGCAAGTTGAAAAAATTGAAAAAAACATCAGCTCTTGTGGGTTCCTTTGAAAGTTTCTATTTTCAGTAAAATGGAATGTTTTTTGTGTAGCGGGATTTAGTGATCCTTAGATGTGCCTGAATCCAGGTATGTCAGAGGGGCTCAGAGAAACAGAAGGATCCAGAATGCCTATTGGCAACCTGATAGAGAGCTGTATCTAAAACATAAAACAAAAACCACTGTGAGGCCATGAACACAGCTGTAGCAATCATAAAAGAATGAATAGAGAAAATTCCTAAGGCAAGTGTGGCAGGAGTGTTGGCAAAAATACTGATCGATTTAGTCACTGATCCACTGAAGAAGCGCAGGAAAACAAAACAAAACCGGGAATATTTCCTGAACTCTAAAAGTGATGTGCTCACTCTTCTTATGAAGAACAGGAAAGGGAGCATGAGGCACCAATGGCCCCATGTGTTAAAGTGCAGCTGCTCAGAATTAAAGATAACTTCACTTCCCATCGAGGTCCAAGCATCTTAGTCCTGCTCCTCCTGCTGTGAGCTGTGGATTCTGACATCTGCCTCAGACTTGCAAGATTATAATCAAGCTGTGACCCAGGGCTGTTGTCTTATCTGAGGCTTGACTGGGGAGGGATCTGCTTCTAAACTCACATGGCTGTTGGCAGCATTTACCTTCGTACGCATGTTGCAGTGTGATAGAGGCTGCTGCAATCTGCTTGCTATGGGGTCCTCTCCACACACCAGCTTCCAGTCCACAGTTTGCCTCTTCAGTCTCCCGGGGAGAGAGTCCCCTGGCCTGATGGAAGCCACATCCTCCATGATGTAACCACATACATAAACAGGGAGATTCACATTTACTGCCTTCTATTGGTTAAAAGCCAATCACAGATCACATAGTCATGTTCAGTGCATCAACAAAAGTCTGGAACCTAGATAGATTGATTCCTCCAATTTTATTTATTTATTTATTTATTTTCAGATGGAGTTTCACTCTTGTTGCCCAGGCTGGAGTGCAATGGCGCGATCTCGGCTCACCGCAACCTCTGCCTCCTGGGTTCAGGCAATTCTCCTGCCTCAGCCTCCTGAGTAGCTGGGATTACAGGCACGCACCACCATGCCCAGCTAATTTTTTGTACTTTTAGTAGAGACGGGGTTTCACCATGTTGACCAGGATGGTCTCGATCTCGACCTCGTGATCCACCTGCCTCAGCCTCCCAAAGTGCTGGGATTACAGGCGTGAGCCACTGCACCCAGCCTTCCAATTTTATTTTTATAAATATTGTTTGTTCCCATGTCTTTGTGCATAAGAATAAATTTGAGAATAACTTGTCTGCATCTACAAAAATTTTGCTGGGATTTTGATGGACACTGCATTGAAGCTTGATGTCAAGTTGGAAATGAGTGACATCTTTACTATGTGGACCCCAGTCCATGATTATGGTATGTGTCCTCAGTTTTTTAGCTCTTTTATTATTTCATTAGCATTTTATGCTTTTCAGCATACAAGTCCTATAGTCCTGCACACACACACACACACACACACTGAAGACAGGGTCTCACTCTCTCTCATCCAGGCTGGAGTGTAGTGGTGTGATCATAGGTTACCGCATCCTTGAACCTCTGGGCTCAAGAGATCTTTCCATCTCAACTGTCTGAGTAGCTGGGCCTACAGGTATGCATCACCATGCCTGACTAATTATTATAATTATTTTGTAGAGATGGGGTCTCTCCATCTTGCTCAGGCTGGTCTCAAACTCCAGGGCTCAAGCAATTCTCCTTCCTCAGCTTCCCAAAGTGTGGAGATTACAGGTTGGAGCCACTGTGCCCACCCCTATATATGCTTTGTTATATTTATGCCTATTTATTTTTAAACAATTTTAAATTTTGTTTTATTTTCAGTTTTCTTGTTCGTTGTGTTCATTGTTAGCATGAAGAAATGCACATAAATTTTATATGCTTATCTTCTATCCTGTAATCATAACAGCTCAGAAACTAGTTCTAGAGTTTCATTTTGCTTTGTTTAGATATCTTGAGATTTTCTATGTAGACAATCATGTCATCTGCAAATAGTTGTATTTTTCATTTTCGTTTTGTGTCCCATCTATTTTTCTTGCATTATTGCATTGACAGGAACTTCTAGTAACATGTGAAATAACAGTGGCAAGAGTAGACATTTTGCCTTGTTCCTCATCTGAGGGGGAAAGATTGAGCCTTTCATCATCAAGTAGAACAAGCTGTAGCATTGTTTCTGTTGTTGTTTTTCAGAGGAAACTCTTTACAAAGTTGACGAAGTTCTCTTCCATTAGTATTTTTAGGAGAATTTTTATCCTGAGTAAGTGATGACTTGTCAAAGGCTCTTTCTGGATCACTTGCTAAGAACGCGTGCTTTTCTTCTTAGCTTTGCTTGTTAACGCGGTGGATTGCATTACTACATTTTCAATATTGAACAACCCTATCCCTGGAATAAACTCACTTGGTCATGGTGGGTAATTATTTCTAATATTTCTAATTTTTACTTGTTAATATTTTGTGAAAGATTGTAGTGTCTCTATTTTGGGATGGGTGTTGGTCTGTAGTTTTTGTTTTTGTACTTTATTTCTGAGTGTTGGTATCTTGGTAATCCTAGCTTCATGATATAAATTGAGAAATGTTTTCTCTTTTATTATTTACTAGAAAAGATGATGTAGAATTGATGTTAATTCTTTTTTAAACATTTGGTGAATTCTTCAGTGACACCACATGGGCCTAAGAATTTCTTTTTTCAGGGGGCTTTTAGATTATGAATTTTATTAATTGTAGGACTATTCAAATCATCGACTTCATCTTGGATACATTGTGATCATGTGTGTTTCTGGAGGAATTGGTTGACTTCACCAGTTATCACATGTATAGGTGCAGAATGGTCTGTTGTCTTCCCATATTATCCTTTTGATATCTGCAGTTTGTAGTGATGCTCCCCGTTTCCTTTCTGGTGTTGGTAATTCGCATCTTCTCTTGTCATTCTAGCTAGAAGTTTTATTGATCTTTTCAGAGTGCTAGCTCATTACTGATTACTGATTTCTTTCTCTATTTTTCTGTTCTCCATTTCATTGATTTTGCTCTTATCTCCATTATTTCACTCCTTCTGCTTGTTTGAAGTTACTTTTCCTTGAGGCAGTAACCTAGATTATTGATTTGAGCCTTTTTCTCCTTTCTAATATATGTTCTTATCACTATAAATTTTTGTCTCACATTCCTTTAGCTGTGCTCCACAAATGCTGATAGGCTGAATTTTCATTTTCATAAGTCCAATGTATTTCTTTAATTTCTCTTGAGACTTCTTTGATTCATGGGTTATTTAGTTGTTTTTACTTTCCAACTGTTTGGGAATTGTCCTGTTATTTTCATGTTATTAATTTCTAGATTTATCCCATTGTGGTCAAATAACAAAATGTATATTTCAATTGTTTTAATTTTTTGAGGTTAGTTTTATGTCCCAGGAAATTATCCATCTTGGTTTATGTTCTGTGTTAACTTTTAAAGAAGGTGAATTCTGCTGTTGTTGGGTGGAGTGCTTTAAAATACCAGTTACCTGTGGTCACTGAATTATGTTGTTAAAATATGTTATGTTTTACTATATTCTTGCTAATTTTCTGTCTAGTTTTTCTACCAGTTGTTGAGAGAGTAATGTTGAAGGCTTCAACTACAGTTGATATTTTTACAAAAGATCCTCTGTAACTTTATAAGTTTTTGCTTCAAATATTTTGTTTATAATACATGTGGTGCATACACACCTAGGATTTCCATTTCCTTAGTGGATAACTAATAATTGTTCATGTCTGCATTTAAACATTTTCTTTGTTCTGACATCTACTGTATTGAATATTAATACAACCATTACTATTTTTAAAAAATTGGCATGTGCAAAATATAAGTTTTTTCATCCTTTTATTTTCAACCTGCCTCCATGATTATATTTGAAGGGAGCCTCTTTTTTTTTTAATTTTTATTGCATTTTAGGTTTTGGGGTACATGTGCAGAACATGCAAGACAGTTGCATAGATACACACATGGCAGTGTGTTTTGCTTCCTTTCTCCCCTTCACCCATATTTGGCATTTCTCCCCAGGCTATCCCTCCCCAGCTCCCCTCCCCCAACGCTGGCCTTCTTCTTTTCCCCCCAATAGACCCCAGTGTTTAGTACTCCCCTCCTGAAGGGAGCTTCTTACAGATAGCATACGTTTGAGTCATGTTTTGGAGTCTGCCATTCTTGGTCTTTTAATTGTATTGAAGAGCATTGTCATTTAATGTTAAGATTTATGACAAGGCTTAAATCTGCATGTTTGCATGTGTTGTAGTGTGCTCATAGCTGCTCTTTCAAGCATTTTTACAGTGTGCTGTTTAGAATCTCTGAAGCTTTGACATGTCTGACGTGCATTGTGCTTGTCTATTTCTTGTCTTCCTTCATTCTCTATGAGACTTTGTGTGGTTCCTGTTGTGACAGTTGTTTGCAGTGAAATCTGGATATCTTGATTAGGATGTTATGGGACTCTGGATGTTAGTGACATGTTTTGTTTTAGCTGGGTTCTGCCAGCTACTCCATTAGGGGTAGGCTGAGCACCATGCTTTTACTGTCACCTGTGAGTGTACAGTTCAAATTTCCTATCTGTCTTCATTAGCAACCAGGGAGGGGATGTCCTGGCACAGCTGGGGGTGGAGCTTCCAGTCCTCACTAGGCCTCCACTAGGAAATTCCTGATGAAGGGAATAAGCCCCTCTTTACTGTTCCCATGTGGCCCCTGCTGATACCATTTGATGGGTTGGTGGTGGGGGCTTGCTACTGCTGGTTGTCCTGACTCCCGCAAGGATCCAGGGCTGTGTCTCCACGTTGTACCTTGTGGGGGCTCTGCATTCAGCCCTGGCTTGTGTGGGCATGGATGGGACTGCAGTTTATTAGGTGACATTTGGCTACAATAGAGCATTTTCATCTCAAAACATTCTGTCTTGCAAGGCTGCTCTTTTCAGAACCTTTTGTTGGACGTTTATTGCCTGTGCCCTTTGCTATTTCCAGGTTTCTGCAATTTTCATCTCCAATTGTGGTTTCTACCTGGGAGAAAGAAAACCTGAGGCTCTCACCCCCAAGGAATATCTGGAGTCCTGGGCTCACTCACTTATCTGCCTTCTTCTCTCCACCTTAGGAGTCTTTCTGTGTTTATATATATATACCACATTCAGGCTTTTTAGTAGTCCTTAGTGGGAAGAAAAGGGGAAAGTATATCTACTTTATCATCCCAGAGTTAGAAGCAATCTTTATTTTTTAAATGGGTTAACTGTCCTTTGGAGGAAATCTCTGGGTTCAAAAAGGTTTGCTAAAGTTCACATGGGAAAATTCAAATAAGAATAATCAGTCAAATAAAATATATCATAAAATTGAACTTTCCATGAGACTCACATTTAAAAGCCATTTAACAGAAGAATCTACGTGTAAGAACAATGTGTAAGCACCATTTAGTTTGATTATGCCTCTACCAGCCAAAAAACTCTCCAGGTAGAATCGACAGAGAATGGTCATTATATTCCACTTATGCTTAATTCCAACCAGAAATCGCAGGCCTTGCATTCAATTTACAATGGCAAATTTCCCCTTGTTTGTAGTGGAAACTTTGTCAGAGAATGTATAACAAAATGTATGATAACATGCACTGTTTCCCAAACATTGATGAATTTACATGTTACATTATCTAATTCTTGTGTTTTATTCTTCCTGTGTACTAATTATATGTGATATGTGATAGTATGATTTTATATATGTGTGTATAAATAATATATATAACACATATAGATAGATATATGTTTTGTAATAAAATTTTTTTACAAAATAGCGGATGATAATAGAATATTGTATATCAAAACTTGCAAAAATAAACAAAAAATTAGTCATAGCACAAGTCACAAATATTACTCATAGCATGTCACAAATATAGATAGATATATCTGTATTTATTTGTTTTATATATATTATTTATACACACGTATATATCTCTATATATAAAAAGAGAAAGTTATATGTACAGAAAACATATATACATATATTAGTTTATATATATCATCCACCGTTCCTGGCTCATAACTCCCATAATGCTCGTCTCATCTTTTATTATAACATTAGGGTGCTTTAAGGCTCAGGAGCAGGCTTCAGGAAACAGAATCTCTCGCTCTCTCTGACCTTCTCCCACCCTCCTTCCACCTGCCCGCTTGGCAGGACTCTAGTCTGGCTCTCATTTCAAAGGGGGTCCTGCCCCATACCCTGGAGGAAGAGGCACTGCACAGCCACGCTGGAACAGTCTGAACAGACAGGCCTCGCTGGGTTTAGATCACACCCTTTTTGTGAAATCACGTTTCAACTCAGTCGTCCATGCTTCCATTATGGACAGCCAATGGAGTCTCCATAAAAGGCCAAAGGACAGGGTTCGAGAGATACTGGAGACCTGAACGCAACTCCATGGGGACAGAAGCTTCTGTGCTCAGGGCTCCTCCAGACCTCACCCCATGCCTCTCTTCATCTGGCTGTTTATTTCTATCCTCTAACATATCCTTCATAATATACTAGTAAACATGCTTCCCTGAGTTCTGTGAGCCTCTCTAGCCAACTAACCAAACCCAAGGAGGGTGTTGCGGGAACCCTAGTGTAAAACTGGTTGGTCAGCTCTGGAGGCCTAGGACTTGCCTGTTTGTCTGAAGGGAGAGGAGTCCTGCAGACAGAGGAGTCCTCAGCTGTGGTACTGAATGCTTCAACTACAATTGATATATTTTTTAAAATGATCCCACATTAGATGGTATCAGATCCCACAGGAATCCTCAACCTGTGCAGGTGTGTTGGGAGCGTGGCGGGCCAGAACCTCCAGAGTCCTTGAGTGCCACTCTCTTCAGAGACCACAACCCACTTGCGGTGCACCAAGAAGTCTGGTGTGGGGAGGGCAGGTTTCTATGGGAGACCTGCCAGGTAGAGCCTTTGTAATTACCTACGTTTAGGTCTGACAACCACATGTAGGCGTTTTGGCTGGGAACCAGCTTCTCAGTCAGGTCTTGGAGGACCTCAAGTGTGTCTTTTTAAGGAACTTGGACTTTAAACAGTTCATCAAGTTTGTGTAGAAATACTACCCCAGTAACAGTGAATGGTATGAACGCACAAAACATTGGGAAAAGGAATGACTCAAATAATCGACAATAAATTAGAGGTTTGGCATAAGGTATGGATTATGACTTGACTGATTGCCTTCATAATCCCCTCTACTTCTGCTGTTATAGAGGTTGAGGCCTAAAATATTCAATTCCCAAGATTCCTTTTCAGCAAGTACGGATCATGTAACATAATTCTCGCCAATAATATTTGAGAGAAAAGCTGTTTATAGCTTCCAACTTCCATGGTAGGCATGTCCCAGCCAGAAGACAGCGGTGCCCTTCAGAACTTCCCTCTCCTTCTGCCCACACTCAGTGTGAGGCACCTGAACATGCGGGATCATCCTATTCCACCAGGATGAAGCCACAAACAGTGAAGGGTAGAAAAGAAATCCAATAAAAAGAAGCCTATACACCAACATCGTGTGTCGGCCCTTCCTTTCCAGTGCGTGCTACTGACAATATGGCTGTAGGAAAGGAGAAGAGAAGCACTTGGAGCGACTTAATGAGTGGTGGTTTCTTCATGAAGATGGACACCTGAAAGGGGATGACTTCTAGGAGTCTGAGATGGAAATGCAAATAGAGACGGCCAGCTCACATTTCAATAAATATCTACTGCCGGGGGTCTAAGACTGGTGGGCAACACAGATTGGCAGCATATGAAGTGGAAGTCATATAAAGCTGTGAGTTAAAGTCATATTTAACTCTCAAGGAAAATGATAAGAGTTAAATGATAAGGATGTAGAGTCAAACAGAAAACTCTGAAGAATGGAAGGCCAGAGGAGAATGAAAGTGGAAGAAATGGTGAAATGAATTCCAGACAGATTAAGGAAACACAGCAGGCGATGGTATCTGCCACTCTGAAGTAGACTCCCAGTTGAGGAAAGGGTGAATGCTGCCCAGTGGTACAGACTGGCAACCTCCACCTGTTACTCTGTGCATTCTGTTTCAGTGAACTGGTGGTGGCAGAAGCCATGTTTCCAAAGGCAAGTGTCCAGGGCAGTGTAGACAGTTCTCTGGTCTTTGATCCAGAGAGAAATCCATTCTTGGGAAGCCAGAAATGGTTGGTCCTGACATAGCAGGATACTCTTTTTCTTTGTCAGTGTGGTTGGAGAAGCAAGAAAAGGGTCTTTCCTTAGAGGGTGTGGGTGGGAATTAAGCCTTATTGCTCTTGTTTGGTGTTTGAATGAATACCTTCTCTTGATCTTTACAATTTGACTCTTTACAATTTTGCAAAGGCAGCCACAGTGTCTTAGAAAGAAATTTCTTTAAAACAGCATGTTAAGTTTAGGCATAAATATTGTTGAATGATCTCATTAAATATTTTTAAATGATACTTTAATGGTCAGAGTTTAAGGAATTTGCATTGGACAAGTGCTGAAATAAATCACTTAAAATTGTCCACAACTCACATTTTTAGACTCTCTAAAAGTCATAAAACAACATGTCTTTTCATAGGTTTCAATAATTATTAAATACTCCCTTTATTTACATAGAACGATATTTCCTATTCTGGCTTTTGTTTCTCTACTCAAATTATTCATAAAGCTTTCAATAAAACAACGTTTATGATCCGAATATAATTTTATCCCCTGCATTCTGGAAGGATGCTATGGGTTTTTACAGAACATCTTATAAAATGAATGACAAGATAATTGTGTGATTAGCACATGGATGGTTAATGACTGGGAAAATGGGTCTAACATAAAGAAACTCGTTAAAATACATTGAATGGTGGAATCTAGAAAACAAATGAGTTAAAACAGCAGATCGGTGCTATCTAATTAACCCTAGAAAACCATAGGGAGAGAAATATATTTTTTTAATTTCCCTAGATCGTAAACTAAAAAATAATATTTGCTTTTAAAGCCATCAGGAAGCTCCTCCCTTCTCTTCTTGGTTCATAAAAGTATTATAGTCTGCCCCAAATCTTGGTACTTACCAGGCTTTTATAGCAAATGAAAAAATAGTAAAGTTAATGCCCCTTAACAGGAATTTCATTTGCACCAGTTTCATTCTGAGTATGACAAATTCATTCAATACAACTCAATCTTTACACAAAAATGATTTAAGATGGACTATCACATTTGTACAGTATTTGAACCTTCCCCCTCGGCTATGAGGAAATCATCATGTCTTTAGTGATAAAAACTCTTTAAAACAACGGAATTTCAATACAAAGAATAACCTCAAAGGCTGAAGGTTAATTTATTATAAAACGTCTCAATTTTCCCCTACTTGTACCTACCCCATGGCGTCTTTTTATTCCAGTTTATTTAATTTCTTTCCCTTGAAGGTTTCTCACTCTCCAGCTTTGCTGCTGGAAGATGCACTTTCCCTTTCTGCCCTAAAGGACAAATTACTTCTAAGTGAGTTAACTTTGCCTTAATAGTTCCCAACCTCCCACCCCCTCTCCCCCATTAGTGCGTGCCATATGCATTGTATGCTAAAATAGGCAGTGGGAAATTACTTTTTCCTTTTAAAAGTGTGGGGTTGGGCCGGGGGCGGTGGCTCATGCCTGTAATCCCAGCACTTTGGGAGGCGGAGGTGTGTGGATTGAGACCATCCTGGTCAACATGGTGAAACCCCGTCTCTACTAAAAATACAAAAAATTAGCTGGGCATGGTGGTGCGTGCCTGTAATCCCAGCTACTCAGGAGGCTGAGGCAGGAGAATTGCCTGAACCCGGGAGGCAGAGGTTGCGATGAGCCGAGATCGCTCCATTGCACTCCAGCCTGGGTAACAAGAGAGAAACTCCGTCTCAAAAAAAAAAAAAAAAAAAAAAAAAAGGAAATAATTAACAAACACTTTAAAAGAGGAAGTAACATCATCACCTAAAACATCTATATCTGCATTTAGTCTGGATGCACCAGACTAAAGATTCAAATTTTTATTAACAAAATTAAATAATAGTAAACACATTGCATGTAAGAGTGAAATATTCTTCTGTTAGATGATTCCCCTAGCAGTTTACTCATGCGTATTACAAGTACATAAAAGGGGTTGGGGTTGGTCCAAGGCACAGCTACACCAGTGTAATTTAGTAAATCTATCATCCTACAATTTCCCTGCAGGGGAATAGAATTCAGTTAAATATTAAAATTCTTTTGTTTAATTAAAATGGTAGGGTACTTGACTCCCAGTCTTTCTTCAAGGAGATTCAGAAACCCAATCAGAACTGTTTTTTGCATTTTTATATGTTACGGCTTCTCTAGAGGTTCTGTGGTTTTCTATGCTATAAATGAATAAGAATTATATTTTTTCATCCAAAGAAATGCAATATTTCCATAACTAAATTTTAGTATATTTTATGCACTTGGGCCTGTGTATTTAACCCAGGTACCATCCCAACGGTTTAGTAGTTTGAAAACAAGTCATAATATATTCTTCTGAATAAAATCACATAAATGTTACATGAATTTGAGTCATTTATCAGTAGACTATATTATATACAATTCCTTAATATTCAAGTATATAATAAGCTGATTTGACAGAGAAAAGCATTATCTTTAATACACTTTCCCCTTTATTGGAAATCATTTCTCAAGCTGCAGAAACAGGTAGAAGGGTCCCAAACCCAGAGTAGTATGTTCATTTGGTGACATTGCTTCAGAGAACTATAAATAAAATATTTTAAGAATGTCATTACATGGATTACTAGTTTTAGGTCAAATATAGATGGCATGTGCTTTTATATAAGCTATAGGAGCATTAACCAGTAATGTAATTACTCTTCACTGTATGACTTCATCAGTTCTGAGAGTGAATACACTGTTCACATGAATTTTGAGACTCGTATGCATCTCATGAGCATCTGGCAATGTTAAAATACAACAAATTGTGTTATTTCAGCCACACAATAAGAAACGTCTTTCACACAGAGAGAAATTAGGGAGTGAAGGGTTTGAAACCATTTTGCAATCAGAAGAGGGCTATGTAACTTAGAGATTGTTTTTATTATAATTGAAACGTATTACTGCTAAATAATTTAGGAGCAATTTGACATTAAGTGTGTGGTCTAAGAGGCTGGGAGGTGTAGCAACCTTCAAAGAATTCAACACAATCAACCAACGCCCGATAACCAAACTTAGGAGCACCTTCTCAAAGCCTCTGTGTTCATTTCTAAAGGCAGCAGCCTTATACACACACACACCTTGATATAGCTGTCAATCTTTTTAAAAGTCAGGAGCCACTGTTCTCTTCCCTTCTCAGCAGCAATTTCTATCTGTCTCCCAATCGGATCGAGGCTTTGATCTTCAAACTGAAACATTTTGACTTAGGTATTTCATTCAGCAAGTCCTGCTTAAGCCTCATCCTCAATCCTCCATCTATGGGCATGCTATTTCTTCTAAATGACAGTGTACATTACACCACCAGGGCCATTCCACATCATCCTCTAATAATCTTTTTTACCTATCTGCATCCTGAAGTAGATAATAAATTTCATAAAAGAAGAGAGTATGTCGATCTTATTTATTCTTCTTCATTTTATCCTCCCGAATGAATTTATCTTCTGCATCTAGCAAAGGTCATGAAATAAAACATATGCTAGAAATACTTGAATTCAAGTAAAATTTAAGAGTATGCAATCTAGACTGAGAAAAAGCATGCAGAATGTTAAATAAAACCTGACAAGATATGATCACTGTCAAGAAAAGTTAATACAAAAATTAAGAGATCAGAGTGAGGGCAAAGGTCGCCCAAATGCCAACTTAAATCCCCTTACCAGATAACTCTATGTTCTCAATTTCTAGTTTAGATCTGTTAATGTTTTAGAACCCACTTTGTACAATGTCTGTTCTTTCAAAGTTGTGTTTGTTTCATGACCCGGAATTTGTTCTGCCTTATTGAATATTTCATTACAAAGAATGCACAGTCTACTCTTCTTAGAACATTCTATAAATGTCTGTTAGACATTATTGGTTGGAAATATTGTTCATGTGACCCGTATCCTTACAATTTTTCTCTATATGAATTGCAGAGAGGAGTGTTATTAAGGTGTTACTATAATTGTAGATTTATCTGTTTCTTTTTCCAAATATATCAGTTTAAGCCTCATGTATTTTGAAGTTCTCTTTTTATATGTACATACATTTAAGATTCTGATATATTTTTGGATCATTTACCACTTTATGTAACACTCTATTTTCAACTTTTCTAAAATTAATATAACGACTTTACTTTTTCTGAAGAGTACTAGTGTTTCTCTGGTATATCAGTCTTTATTCTTTTGATTTTTTTGGCTATTACTTTATCTTATACTAGCTTTACTGAGATCTAATTCACCTACAGCACTTATCTTTAAGGTGTATAATTCAGTGAGTTTCATATAGTCCCAGACACATGCAACCATCATCACTACGTAATTTTAGAACTTTTTTATCATCTCAAAAAGAAAACCTGTGTCCACTATAATCATGCATCCATTATTTTTTAATTAAATCATATCTTGCACTTAAGGTGGATTTCCTGTAGATAGTACACACTTACTTGGGACTTCCTTTTTCAAATCCATTCACACAATCTCTGTTACCTAACATGTATGCTTAGATCTTCACGTTTAGAGCAATTATTGACATGGTTGAATTACAATCTAAGAGCTTGCCGATTTCTATCATTCCATTTGTCTTCATTTCCATGTTCTCCTTTTTTGGCCTTTTTTGGGGTTATTGAGCATTGTATATATATCATGGGAACACTATTCAACTTTTAAAAAGGAAACGTTTTCATTTGCTACAATTTCATGGACCTGGAGGACATTAGAGAAACTGAAATATACTGGGGCATAGAAAGGCAAATACTGCACAATCTCACCACTGTATGGAATCTAAATGCTTGAACTCTTAGCAGCAGAGAATGGAATGGTGATCTCCAGAGGTGGAGGAATGATAACTGGGGAAGTGCTGTTCAGAAGGTACAGGGTTTGAATTAAACAGGAGGAATAATTTCTGGGGATCTATTGTACAGCATGGTAAACATTATAGTTTATAATAATGTATTTTGTTACACTTGAAAATTGCAAAAAGTGTGGATTTGAGTAGGTCTCATGACACACAAACATGCAATATAACTGTGCAAGATACTAAAGTATTTTCTGTGCAAAAACATCTTGATAATTTCCAGCTCCCCAAAATCAATCAGATGAGAAAAAAACAAAACTAAACTAAATGCATTTCACAAACTGTGGAAACCAAAAATACTTTATTGCCACCTGCTTCCGGCTCTTAGTTGGAATGGGATCACTGGTGGGTTTTAGAAGACAGGGGTTCAGCAGTAAGTCACAGTCACTGGCTCATGCATCTGTACATGCTGCTTCTAGAATGGGCAGCAGGGAGCTAAGTGGAAAGGATGAAATATACCAGGAAAGAATCAGGTAGGTCCAATACCCGGCCCCAGGCACACCTGCCAGCAAGTGGAAATGTTCCTACAACTTGCAAGGGAAGAAATCAAGAGGAATAGCTTAATTTCCCTGACTGCAGAATCTGCTGAGGAATTCTATCTGGCCTTTGCAATTTCTGATTATCATCTCTAAAGCAAATTTTATTAACTGCCAAGTCAACCTCCAAAATCCTCCTATGGAAGAAAAGTCATATTGTGGACACGCTCAACCAACTAATTCATGATTCTGCCCATTCAGCAAAAGAAATTTTACTTAATTTTATCAGATTACCAGGCTCTCTTAAGCCCTGATTTCTGTATACATTCTATGTCCACTAAATTCTTTAACTCAAAGGCAAGCCCTTATCAATAAATTAAAGTCAGAGGTTCTTAATACTCCAGCTACTCTGTACAATAAGTTTAAATATATTATATTCTTCATTTTTTCTTTCTGTACTGGAAAAATAATGGTCCACAAGTTCCCTGAACTGCAAACCTCTTCATTGAACCGTTCTAGAGATTTCATTGTAGAATTGAGAATGTCAAGGGTGAGGGAGGGCTCCCAACTATGAGGTGGATGCTTTCACAAATAACGCTTCAGTATCATATAAAAGAAAAGAAAACATTGAATGTGACACATTTGTGCACAGGCTACGTTAGGTATGACATGCAAATTGTTTTAAGATTCACCGCTTGCAATTTAGCCATAAATTTTCAATAAATGTTTACTTATACCAATTTATTTTACTATACATTGTTTCTGTCACCCTAAAATGTTATTTTCTCATTTTCATGGAAGTATATATATATGTGTATATGTGTGTATATACACACACCTATATAAGGTATAAGATTTCATTGTAATATGATGATATTTTAAGGGGATATTACTAAGACTGGACAAATACATTTTATTGTTTTGTTCAAAACATACCTGGCATTTATCAGGTTATAATGTTTCTTACCTATTTATTTATTTTAATTGAGAAAAATTAAATATCAAAAATGAAAATATCATGTGTACAACATTATATATAAACACATTGTGGAACGGCCAAATCAAGCTAAATAACATTTGTATTATCTTTGTGTGGTAACAACACTTAAAAGCTACTCTCTGAGTAATTGTCCAGAACAAAATAAAGTATTGTTAACCAAGTCATCGTGATGTACAATGGATCTCTTGAAGGTATTCCTCCCGTCTAACTGAAATTTTATCTTTTGACCAACATCTCCACAATCCTCTCCAACATACCTTTTAAAATATTTGAAATTAGAATAGGTTTTGAGCTTATTTATTGCTTTTAAGTTGATTATTCCAAGATCTATGCACCCTTTTTTCAGAAGATCTCTATTTAAAGAAAGTAATATAAAATCTGTAGAATCTCTTTTTAGATCACATAAGCTTCTATTCTACTTGTACTTTTTGATTAGAAAATGTTGGAAATTACAGTTTCCTGGCTTCATTAAAAGAGTTACAGTTGGCTGCCACTTTGTACCTGCCTCAAATTAAATAAGAATTGCAAATAACTGTCCCCCATACCTGCTCAATGTGATTAATTGTATGAAATGTGGTCAGGTGACTGCCTGCCACACACACTCTAAGAGCAGTCATCTGGTCCTCTTGGTAAAGCTGAGGTATGTGTTCAGGGCCAGTCCCTGTGCCTACCCGTTAGGTGGGTAAATCTAGCGTGTGGCTGAGGTCAGAGAGGGGACCTGCCTGGAGCAAAGGCAGTAACATCTCAAAGTTACTAGAACTGCTGCTGCAGAAACCATCACAATGAGCTCACGTCCCTTGGTATCCTGAAATGTTCTCAAAGAAACTCTGGCCAATTCAGAAGATTCTTATCTTCCAGATTCTAAAATACTAAACCCATAAGTTCATTTAAAGTCTCATTACATGATTCATACCTGTAGTCCCAGCTTCTCAGGGGGCTGAAATGGGAGGCTGGCTTGAGCCCGGGAGGTGGAGGTGGCCACAAGTGATGATGGTGCCACTGTACTGCAGCCTGGACAACACAGCAATACCCTTTCTCTTTAACGAAAAGTTATTGGGTGATTTAATTATTATAATGAACTATTGATTGACTAATAGATAACATTTTACTACATATAGAAGGCATCTCTCGGGTGGCTTCCCCATAAATACAGATCCAGTTTTCAGCATCTCATTTTCTAAACGTTCTTATGTTTATCTCCCTGAGTAGCACTCACTTATCCTTCAGAGAGTGGATGAGCAGACACCATTCTCATCTTTGGACCTTAGATATTAGAAAAACAAACTATTGATACTGGTGATATTTAAGAAAATATGATTTGTTGAGCGATCATTATTTGAAATCTAAAATGCCCTCTAAAACCTAACTTTTTAAATGATTGATAATCATATTTCTAGCTACATTTATCCAGGTAAATTATACTTATTTGTTATTACAACTTACCACTTACCACTTTTTTTGTTTGTTTGTCTTCCAAATTCTTTTTTTTTAAATTTTTTTATTTTTTATTGCATTTTAGGTTTTGGGGTACATGTGCAGAACATGCAAGACAGTTGCATAGGTACACACATGGCAGTGTGTTTTGCTTCCTTTCTCCCCTTCACCCACATTTGGCATTTCTCCCCAGGCTATCCCTCTCCAGCTCCCCCCCACCGCTGGCCCTCCCCTTTCCCCCCAATAGACCCCAGTGTTTAGTACCACTTACCACTTTTTTTTTTAAATTTTTTATTGGATTTTAGGTTTTGGGGTACATGAGCAGAGCATGCAAGACAGTTGCGTAGGAACACACATGGCAGTGTGCTTTTCTTTCCTTCTCCCCTTCACCCACATTTGGCATTTCTTCCCAGGCTATCCCTCCCCACCTCCCCCTCCCACTGGCCCTCCCCTTTTCCCCCCAATAGACCCCAGTGTTTAGTACTTCCCTTTCTGTGTCCATGTGTTCTCATTTTTCATCCCCGCCTATGAGTGAGAATATGCGGCGTTTCATTTTCTGTTCTTGTGTCAGTTTGCTGAGGATGACGTTCTTCAGATTCATCCATGTCCCTACAAATGACACAAACTCATCATTTCTGATTGCTGCATAATATTCCATGGAGTGTGGCGATTCCTCAAGGCCTTAGAAATAGAAATTCCATTTGACCCAGCAATCCCATTACTGGGTATATATCCAAAAGACTATAAATCGTTCTACTATAAGGACACATGTACACGAATGTTCATTGCAGCACTGTTTACAATAGCAAAGACCTGGAATCAACCCAAATGCCCATTGATAATAGACTGGATTGGAAAAATGTGGCACATATACACTTACCACTTTTAAACCGAGTAGATTTATTTCATTTCTATCAACAGTTGTTATTCACGTGGGCATTTCATAGTGAAATTCATCCTAATGAAAATCACTAATTTATGTAGGATGCTCTCAAGTCTTCTGTCAAGAACCTAACGATGGTTTCATTTCCCACTTTTCAAAATAAAATCCGTGTGGAGTTAATGATATAATGAATGCCTGGAAGATGTGGGAAATTAATGCAGTGCTTTGCAAGATACAAAGTTGCTTCTTCTAAAGAATGAGTGATGTTTGCGGTGGGAAATGAACTCCCGTCCAGCTTTAATGTTACTCGGAGCTCACAAAGCCTGGAGCTTCAGCGTTAAATCATGATTTTATTCTTTGTCTAAATCATTTTTCCCCTTCTCTTCAATATTTTTGTATTTTATTTTTTAATTCACTGAATCACAGAACGTAGCTGCAGTGCTGTAAGCCTAGGGTTGTAATTTTAAAATGAGTTGAGGAAACATAAATTACTCATTTTCTTTTTCACTGATTATTGATCTGTGGAACAAAACAAAGACAATGGTGGGGATATTAGGGATCTTCTAGTTCAGTTTATTTTATGGATGAGCCAACATGGGCAGAGAGAGACGAGGCAAGTGCCCCAAGTCAAACCAACACCTAGGAGCAGTGCAGCGCGGACACCCAGGCCGTCCTCCCAGCGTTGCCCACACACCAGCCAATGTCCTTGGTGGTTCCCACATTCAACAGGAGCTTCTTCCACGGACCTTTCATCTGAAAACAACACAGACATGTAGGTCTTCTTCGTCTATGTGCACACATATTTAAGAAACATATTTCTCCATCAACAAAAGGCCTTCGCTTGTCTTTTCCTTTAAAACCTCCCAGTTAGGAAATGTAATACAGGGGTGGAACTTGCCTTTGCTGGGCTCCTGCCTCCTTGCTCTGAGCCCTGGGCCACTCCCAGAGATGTCTGCCCTCACACTCTCTGGAGTTGGACCAGGAGGGAGGCTCACTCCCAAGAGCTTCAGGAGTGTCCCCACCAAGAGAATTTGCAATCAAGAAGATACAGTCTTCGGTTTAATGAGTATCTCCCTGGTGAAGGAATATGCGATAGTGGTGTAATTTGGACTAACAATCCTGCCTGTTTCCGTGCCCATTATGCCACAAATGTTTATGCATATACTTACTCATGTCCCTCTTGTTTCCAAAGGATTTGTGGCCATTCCACATCCTTTAGGAAGCCAGCATCTTTGCCTATGTTTAAGGCAAGTCGTTTGCAGCTTTTAGTGTGCATATTAATTCTGAGGTTTTAGACATTTTTACTCTTTATGTACTACTAATATCTATCGGACTGTCCCTAAGGCTAACTACAAAAAAAAAAAAAAAAGAAAGAAAGAAAGAAAGAAAGAAAAATAATGAAAATGGCAGCAAGTAAGAATAGTAGTTGACCATCAAAATAACCACATTTTTTAAATGAAAATTTTTGCTTTTACAAAAATAAATTCAAAAGCCATGTACTCAAAGTCTAATAACCTCCTTTATACTAATAGGTGGACACATTTTTTCTCTTAGTAAAATGTGAATACAATGCAGATGATATTTTTGTACCTTAAGTAAATGTACCCCTCTTGACTACAAATTAATGGAAATAGACACAATTATAAGAGTTTAAAATACTCCCACTTTTTAAAAGTAACATCTAAATTATATAAATATCAAAATCTAAAAAGAGAACAGAATACATTATTGGATCAATATCTTACCATGAACATCACAAACTAATTATTAATTTTCTCTATTCAACTACTTTATTTCTATATGTTAAAACATACAAAGTCCCACATAAGTTATTGTTAATGGGATCAGTGCGTTTGTAATGCTATATATGTTCCACTGAGCTTTACCGTGAGCTATTTTAATATACGCTATAATAAAGATATCACTATCAGGTTTTTTAATCTAAACCTGCAGTTACAAAGGAAAAGTATAATCAGAGATCACGGGGAATAAAAATGGTGCAATTTAACAGAATGCTGGAATGACCATGGGTAATTCGCTGTTTGGAAATTGTTTTTCTTTACTTTCAGCTGGTGTTCTGTCACATAATAACTTGCTGTTCTCATCAGCTTCCCATCATAGTGCTTCTCAAATGTTGATATGCATAACAAATGTCTTGAGAAATTTCCTAAAATGAAGGTCCTGATTCCATGAGTCAAGAATGGGACCCTGATTCTGGATTTTTGACAATCTCTCAGGCAATCCCAGTGCCACTGGCTTGCAATCATAATTTGAGTAGCAACCACTCGACGATACTTCAAGGAAGCATAAAGCAAGGTGTTAGAAATGAAAGGATTATACTCAGAGAAGTCCAGAAGTTCTAACCCAGCTTGGATTGGGTTAGCTTAGATTGATTTAATGAAAACTATGGCAGCAAAGGTGTTCCTGTTTGCCGTGATAGCACATTGAAAGAGCATTAACTCAATTATTTGTAGATTCTTTGGACTTTTCTATGAAAGCGATTGTATCTTCCTCAAATAAGAAGTGCTTGGTACTTTCCTTTCTGATCCTCATATTTTACATTTATTGTATTTAAAAAATATTTCTTTTTGTGTTTTTTCAAATATGTAACATTTCATGTAGTTCTAAAACAGGCCTGCCACAGTGCATGGTCTGAGAGGATTCATTCACAACCTATTCGCCTGGGGTTCTAAGAAAACAGCTCCCCTTGAAGCTGGGCTCTGGGCTTTGAATCTGATATGACTCATGTGACCCAAAGGGTAACACACTTCTTTTCATGTTTCTTGGATCCCTCCAGAACTTTTATGCTTATTCAATTACAGATGGATATGTAAGAATATTTTAAACATTTTTTAAAATTCAGTTTTCAAATATTACATATTGTCTGTAACTTGTTTTAGTCAATTGAAATATGTAACTTAGAAATGTTCCATGAATACTGTTTTTTAAGTGTTTTAGACCTCCCACTTTATAGATTCATCATCATTTGTTTCACCAGCCTGCGATTAATATACGTAGAGGTTGTTTTCAATGTTTTGCTATTATAAACAAGACCAATGTAGGCAAACCCTCAAAAGAAACTCAGCCCAGAGGGCTCTTGACTTCACCCAGGAAATAATTCAGGAGTGAGCCAACAGGGAAAGCAGGCAAGTTTATCAGAGCAACAGGGTGAGGCAAAACAGCGGCTCCTTAGCCAGAGCAGGGCTTTCTTGTAGCTGGAGTAGCCTGACACTCATGAATTGCTGTCCAGCTCTATTTATGTCAACTCTTAACTATGTACTAATTGAGGAGTGAGGAGTGACGTATTCGGAATTTTCTATAAGAGGAGTTGGAAGTTCCCAGAACTGTATGAAACTATATAAGGTAACTACAGGTCTTTGTCATGGCATTTGTAAATTGTCATGGTGCTGGTGGGAGTGTCATTATGCTAATGAGCAGTGAGAGCAACTAGAGATTGATTTTGTCCCATCTGTTGGTTTCTGCTTTTTTTTTTGAGACAGAGTCTTTCTGTGATGCCCAGGCTGGGATGCAATGGTGAGATCTCAGCTCACTGCAACCTCCGCCTTCTGGGTTCAAGAGATTCTCCTGTCTCAGCCTCCCAAGTAGCTGGGAGTATAGGCAAGCACCACTGCACCCAGCTAATTTTTGTATTTTTAGTAGAGACAGGATTTCACCATGTTGGCCAGGCTGGTCTCGAACTTCTGACCTCAGGTAATTAGCCCTCCTCAGCCTCCCAAAGTGCTGGGATTATAGATGTGAGCGACCATGCCCAGCCTCTGCTAGTTTCTTTACTGCATCCTGTATTGATCGGCAGAGTGGTGATTTCTTTTCAAAAATAAATCCTGTTGATCTACCTCAAGACCACAGTGAATGAACTCATTCATGTTACGCATCGAGTAGTCAAATTGTATACCAGTGGATCATGAGCAGTTAACTGCCCGTTCATAGAAAACGTATGCATTTTTTATTTTGCTGGTATTGCCAAAATGCCCTCTGTGGGGTTGAATGTATTTGCTGACCAAAAGGCAGTGTATGGGAACACAGATTTCCTCAAAGTTTTACTGAATTTTCTTTGGTGGTGCTGTTCATGTTTTTTTCCAAAAACTACCTAATCAGCTCTACTTTTGGTGACGTCATACTGACCGACAGCCCCAGTTAAGTGTTTAGTCAATTTACAAATTTAATTTTTTTACAGGTATATTGGTGTTTATTGAACTATTTAACTCTTATGTAGATGTGAAGATTTCCAAGCTAATAGGATAAAAAGACTAATGTAAAAAGGCTCTTTACAAAAAATATGGTCTCCTGCACCCATATATGCTTTTCTGTTCCCTGGGATGTCTACTTTTTTTTGGTTAATTTTTTTTTTAAATTGTACTTTAGGTTCTGGGGTACATGTGCAGATCATGCAGGGTTGTTGCATAGGTACATACATGGCAGTGTGATTTGCTGCCTCCATCCCCGCATCACCTATATCTGGCATTTCTCCCCATGTTCTCTCTCCCCAACCTCCCCACCCCCCACTGTCCCTACCCTATCCCCCGCAACAGACCCCAGTGTGTGATGCTCCCCTCCCTGTGTCCATGTGTTCTCATTGAGAACATGCCGTGTTTGATTTTCTGTTCTTGTGTCAGTTTGCTGAGAATGATGGTTTCCGGATTCATCCATGTCCCTACAAAGGACACGAACTCATCGTTTTTTATGGATGCACATAGAATTGGTGTTTATTCTCATCAGTGTTACAAGAAATTGACGTTGATCAAAACATTCTAGGAACTGCTGTCTATTCTTTCCATACCTAAATCCTGCGTTCAGGTGAATATTTATTAGATTTTGGCAGAGATCTCTGATCAAATTTACACTTGTTCCAGCTAGTATCCAAGTCAATTCAAAATTGTAATATTTCTTCTTCTACTATATTTTAATTTTATCTTGATTTTATAATAACTTGTTTTAAGTCATTACTTATAGATCATGTGAAACTATCTGAAGCCTGCACCCATTTCTTGCCACCATTGCTGCTGGAGGAAGGACAACTGACATAGTGTTTATCTGGTTTTGTCTAAACACTAAAAGCAGAACATCAGACTGAGTAAATGATACTCTTTGCACTTCCTTTTCTCAGGTCACTCTACAGCAAAAGCTTTCCTGGGTGACTATTTGTGACAAGGACAAGTTTAAATTTCTCACTGTGGCACTAGGGAGCTGAGGAAATCTTCTTGACAACACCTCTGCTGTGTCCAATGTAAAGATTGTGTTCTAACAAATGTGACTTGTTCCACAAAACTCAGTGCGAACAGATCCCCTGCCTGATATCCTTCCCCCAGTGAGTCCTGCCTGCTCCTCAGAGCCCCTGTATAGAGTGGCCGGGGGTCTGGTAACTTTTGGGAGTGAAAGGGGCTGCTCAAGACAATGGGTGTGCATCTGAACTCCCCTGACTGTATTAGAGTTTGGAAGATTACTTAGTGTATGATATTACACCATTTTTTGAAGAAAATGTTTCACTTCATAGCAGCCGTGTCGTGACCAGGCTGCTTTCAGTGGCTTCTGTGGCAGAGGATCTGGTGCTTCACCGGATGAGTTTTCTTGGGATTCCCCACTACAAGCATATTCCTGAAGCTACTAGAGTTCTGTGCTCAGGAGCTTCCTCTTAGCCCCCTGCATGGAGGTGCTGGAGCATGAAAGCTTCCAGAGCAGTCCTGCCAGGTGGGAAATGACAGGTGGGACTTCAAGGACAAATATCCCAGGTCCCATGCCCTGCAGGTGCGTTAATTCAGAAGCATGGCCCACACAGTGTCCAGAGATGCCAGGGGACACTGAGCACAGTTGCCCTCAGAAGCCGTCTACCCAGTCGCCATGCTGGCTTGGTTTCCTCCCTTTCTTGACTCTACCCCACGCTGTAAAGGCATTTCCTATGACCCCCATCCACATAAACTGCTGGTGCTCAAATCCTTAGATCAGGGCCTGCTTCCAGGGAAATTCAATCTAAAACTCCAAGCTACACAAAACCTTGTCATTACACAAAAGATGCACTTCTAGTACCTTCAACTTTTTGTATTTGCCACTTACCAAAAATCACCCATTCTACGCGCTGATTGTTTGTGTGTCTTCGGTCCTGTGGTCACTCGTCAAAGGAGAGAACATGAAATGGGTTGTTAGAAGAGCTGGGTCTTCACACCTGTGGGCTCCATGCTTTGGCTGTGTGACCTTTGGCGAGTCACCTGCTCTCTCTTGAACGTCACTTCCATGTCTGTAAACATTAGAGTAACTCTCCAGAGTTGCTGGACAGTAGTAAAGAAAGTGAAATTACTCTGCAGGCAGAAAATGTGAACTATTCATAGCAGCACAGTAGCCTGCAAAATATAGCCCGTAGCAAGACAGACACAAGCAGATAGGTGACTCTAAACCCTAACGACTCCCTCACTTCTTTTTTTTTCTAAAATCATGGAGTCGATTTCCTTGACAGAAAAGATGTCTTATAAAATATTCATTCAAATATAATTTGTTCAAATATAATACAAAATATTTTCTTTGGGTTTTATATTCTTTTCAACGATAACGCCCCTCTTCACATACCCCTTGGTGAACAAATCTACATGGATATTCAGCATTTGAGGTGAATTTCACCTTTAGCCAAACGCCAGCATCTCTAAAACATTAACCTGTTATCTGAGGTCACCTCAGCTAATATTAAGCAGCTGTTTACTAAAGCAGAATTTACAAAAATTCATTTGCCTATGCCAAATACCACACCTTATGCATAGCACATATTCCCTCCCTGTCAACCTCTCTCTTTCTTCTCCCTTTCTCTTGCCTGTTCTCTCTTTCTCTCTGAAGTTAAAATTTCCAGAAGATTTTGGAGGAACTGAAGAACATTGAGAAACAAAAGGTCACTCTCCGACACGAACACTTAAATGAATGCTGCATTACTTCACGTCCTCACAACAACCTCCAGCAATTTCATTTCCTTCTATCAGCTTCTGTTCTAATGTGGAAGTGCAAGTGAATACTGGCATGGCAAGTAATAAATCACACAGAGGTGTCATTTATCTGTTGGCTCTATTATCATTCATATTTAATGTAGCCCATACTTGACTTTAAAGACTTTTTTTTTTAAAGGGAGAGCTCAGCGTTCCCTTTTACAATGCAATCCACAGAACGCATTTACACACAAGAGTTGCGCTCATTCTTCTATCTGTGTGGATCTAGCATAGGTTTGAATGGTGACTGCGTCTAGCACCAGCTGCACTGTGCGCTGGTGATTTCACTCTGCAGTCAAATTCGTAGAAGAAAAGGGGTCTCCATCAGACACCGTCAGACGCCGCACTTAAGTCTGAACCCAAACCAAAGCCATTTATACTTTCTGGCAAAGCCAAAATTTGTTGCTCACTGGACATTAATTTTTTCTTGGTGGAGCAGAGGAAAACACACACACACACACACACACACACATATATATATATAATTTTTTTTTTTTTGAGATGGGGTTTTACTCTGTTGCCCAGGCTGGAGTGCAGCCACCTACTGCAGAATGGCATAGAATAAATTTTAGCCAGAAACGAGTCAGGGGGTTGATACTGAAATCTTCATAGTCTCTCCCTAGTACTTGTTACATATTGTTAGTTTTCTGTTCTTTCTTCCTTTTGCCTTGTTAGAAAGTACTGACTAAAGTGTGGACGTATTTTCAGGGATTCATCGTTTCTATCACTTTAAGGTCCAGGCCAGCCTATGTGATGCAGCAGATAATATGCTGACACATGGTCCCACTGCCGGGCACAGTCCTTCTGACCATGTATGGCCACAGCTGTAACAGCTTCACATTTGGGACACCCTGTGTCTTGTTCTCTTAACTCTCCCTCCTATGGGGTCTCCATACTGGGTGTAAAGACTCAGAGGTGTGTGTAGTGAAACGGGCTCTATTACTCTATTTTGCCATTCCCAATTCTGCTGTTTCATTACCGTTTGATGTCATAGAGTCAATAACCCTCTCCAGTGTTAATGTTTGAGGTCTACAAACCCCTATGCATGGGATACTTGTGAAAAGCAAGATAAAGCAATGAATGCATTTGGCATAGAATCTGTGATATGTTAGGTCCTTAAATCTCAGTAGCTCTCAAGGTGAGCATTATAGCTTTAAGATTTTTTTTAAATTTTGTTTA
The DNA here is from genome assembly GCF_049354715.1 of Callithrix jacchus. Lineage (NCBI taxonomy): Eukaryota > Metazoa > Chordata > Mammalia > Primates > Cebidae > Callithrix > Callithrix jacchus. Next base: position 12,450,503 of record NC_133525.1, on the reverse strand, counting down.
AATTTGTATTTATTTACTATTTATGTTTTATAGCTTTATTGAAACTTTACTGTGTATCAGTTTTATTGAAGCTTTATTTATTGAGGAAGCAATTGTATTTATTTATTTATTGAAATCAATACTGTATTTATTTAATGAGTTGCTAGTCCATTAACCACACACATGCAGATGGTGAAACCATTGTAGCAATGAAGATAATGAGCATATATCTGCTGCCTCCACATTTTCTCTGTTCTCATTTCGAATCCCCCACACAGCCTTTCCTTCTGCCCTGCTTGCCCCTCCCCCGGCAGCCATGATGCTGTGACCTGTCACTTCAGATGAGCTTGCATTTCCTGTAACATATGGAAATGGAGTGATAAAGCACATACTCTTTATTGTCCAGTGCCTTTCGCTGAGCAGAGTTATTTTGAGAGTTGCCTCTTCCATTGCTTGTATCAATAGTTCACGCCCTTTCATTTCTGAGTAGGATTTCTGGAGTCATCTTAAGGACATACAATTTATTTGTGTATTCATCTGATGATGGACATTTAGGTTGTTTGCCGGTTTGGCTATTACAAATAAATCTTTGATGTACATTCCTAGATCTAAAGGTGAGAGCCGAAAGCATAACAACTCTAAAAGACAACATAGGGGGAAAACTAATGTCCCTTGGTTTGGCAAATATTTCTTAATTATGATATAAAAACTAAGATCCGTGAAAAAACACAACAAAAGGCACTTATCAAAGGTAAAAATTTATGCTTTTCAGAAGACACCGACAAGGAAAAAAAAAAGGCAAGCCACAGAGTAGAGGAAAATACTCACGCAGCCTGTTGGATGTATGCAGAAAACCATATATCCATCAGGGAATATGTATCTGGAATATGTAAAGAACTTTTACAACTCAATCACAAAAAGCCATGTAATTTGAACAGCAACAACAAAAAAATCAGGCAAAGATTTGAACAGACTCTTTACCAAAGAAGAAATATGGATGACCAACGAAAACATTAAAAAGTATTCAAGACAGGGCACCATGGCTCGCACCTGTAATCCCAGCACCTTGGGAGGCCAAGGCGGGCAGATCACCTGAGGTCAGGAGTTCGAGACCAGACTGACCAACATAGTGAAATCTCATCTCTATTAAAAACACAAAATTTAGTCAGGAATGGTGGTGTGGACCTGTAATCCCAGCTACTCAGGAGGCTGAGGCAGGAGAATCGTTGGAATCCCACAGGGCAGAGGCTGCAGTGAGCTGAGACTGCATCACTGCACTCCAGCCTGGGTGACAGAGCAAAACTTCATCTAAAAAAAAAAAAGTGTTCAATACATTTAGGCATTATGGAAACACAAATCAAAACACAATAAGACACCCCTGCATACCCAGTGCCGTGACTAAGATTAGACTGACCGCACCTTGATGAGGTCAGGACTAACTGGAGCCTTTCACCGCTGTGTGGTGTGTGTACAACATGGTGCAGCTGCCTGGGAAACCAGTCCGCAGTTTCTTAGAAGTTAAACATAAGCCTACCATGACCTAGCCATTCCTTTCCTAGGTATTTACCCAAGGGAAATTGGTTGAAGTTTCTAGATATGCTTCACGGGATGATGTGCTGTCACAGACTCACAACCAGGCTGCAGAATGAGACCTGGTTGTGAGTGCGGAGATGCAGGTGTGTGGCCCTGGGAACTCACTGCACTTTCCTGGCATTTAATGTGATGCTAGCCTTCTGTGAGTCCTAGAAATGTCTTCAAGGTTTAAAATGTTGATCTTCCAATGAAAACTACAATTTCAGACATCACGTTTCTAATGGGTAAACTATTTCCCTGTCAACTGGGGTGTGAATTACATAGCTTAATATAGTACATGGATAACTGGAAGAAACACGCTTTTGGTGTTACTACTAAGTCATCATAGCATTACTACCCCCACAAAATTTTGGAAAGTTAGAATTGCCACTGATGTATGGAATGGTCATTTCAGAAAAACTTTTTAAAGTTAACCGTGAGTTACACAAAATGATTTTTTTTTTTGAGACGGAGTTTCACTCTTGTTACCCAGGCTGGAGTGCAATGGCGCGACCTCGGCTCACTGCAACCTTCGCCTCCTGGATTCAAGCAATTCTCTTGCCTCAGCTTCCCGAGTAGCTGGGATTACAGGCACACGCCACCATGCCCAGCTAATTTTTTTGTATTTTTAGTAGAGACGGGGTTTCACCATGTTGACCAGGATGGTCTCGATCTCTTGACCTCGTGATCCACCTGCCTCGGCCTCCCAAAGTGCTGGGATTACAGGCTTGAGCCACCGCGCCCGGCCTACAAATAATTTTTAATTTGTTATCTGCTTCAAGAATTTGAATAAAGTGTTTCAGTTCAAGTTAATGATGGATATTATATAACATGTACAATTGTAGCAAGTTCTTTCGCTTTCTTCCAGTTATCCATGTACTATATTAAGCTATGTAATTCACACCCCAGTTGACAGTTACAAAACAAACTGTTCTAGAAATTTGAAACCTTTCTCTAATAAATCTCCCCATATGTTTCTGGTAAATAAATGAGGCTTAAAAGAAGTGCCATCTTTGCTTTTGTTTCAAAAGAACAAAGACCTAGTATCCTTTCTGCATCTTAAAAAAGTCCCTTGCATACACATCAAGTCACTTACATTCGAAGAAAGCCAATATTAATGTTTCCTTTTCATTTTATAGTGCTTAGAAAGTAGTTCTAATGATTTCCACACATCTGCAACTTAGATGTAGCTATACCATGCCCTCTAAAAATGCAATCCTAGCATTCTTATGCTTTAAAAATTATCCAAAGGACTGCCAACCACTTACCTAAATCATCTGGCTAACCGACCAATGACATCAGCCCAAATCAGTAATAAGAGAAGTTTTTTTTACTGATTTGCTGTTTAACACTAAGAGCAATGATGATTTTCCCACAATCTTTTCAGCTATTTCTTTAAAAAGCTCACTTAAGTTATGAGAAAGTTAGGCAAACAATCTAAAACCTAGCCTAACTTTTTCATGAGTCAACAAATGACAGGACACACTCACTGCAACTCAGGTAAACAGAGGTAGAGGCATTAGGTGGGTTCATTTTTTTAATTAATTCTTTTTTTCAAAAGAGGACTTAATGGTAAAAGGATCAATGCAACAAGAAGAGCTAACGATCCTAATTATATACACACCCAATACAGGATGCATAAGACTTATAAAGAGACTTAGACTCCCACACAATAATATTGGGAGATTTCAACATCAATATTAGATAGATCGACGAGACAGAAAATTAGTAAGGATATCCAGGACTTGAACTCAGATCCGGAACAAGTAAACTTAATAAACATTTATAGAACTCTCTGCTTTAAATACACAAAACATACACTCTTATCAGTACCACATCACACCTACTCACAGGTTTAAATGAAATATTGGTCGGCCATTATTAAGCACAATTATTGCCATAAGAGAGGTTTTCAATACCCACTTTTAGACTGCATTCTAGCCTGGGCAATAAAGCAACACTCCCGTTCTCTCTCCCTCTTCTTCGTTCTTTTTGTTCTTTCTTTCTCTCTTTCTTTTTCTTTCTAAAAAGAAAATTAATTCTTTTTTTAAATTATACTTTTAAATTCTGGAATACATGTGCAGAAAGTACAGGTTTGCTGCATAGATATGCATGTGCTACGGTGGTTTGCTGTACCCACCAACCCGTCATCTAGGTTTTAAGCCCCGCATACAGTAGGTTGGCCCTCGCCAACAGGCTCTGGTGTGTGACTTTTCCCTCCCTGTGTCCATGTGTTCTCATTGTTCAGCTTCCACTTAGGATTGAGAACGTGTGGTGTTTGGTTTTCTGTTCCTGTGTTACTGAGAAGAATGGTTTCCAGCTTCATCCATGTCCTTGCATCATTTTTCTTACCCACTCCAAGCACACCCAGGTTGCATCATCCCTGACAATTATACCCTAAACTATCCTTCCTGATGAAAAAACAAAAACAAAACAACAACAAAACTCAGACGCAAATGTACTGGAACTTCAGTTCTCCCCACATTAAATAAAAAATAAATAATAAATATGCATTACACAGGTGCATCTTTATTGGGAATAATTTTTGTTAACGTAAGAAGACTATCTGCCTGAACCATCCTGGCAAGCCCTTCAGGCTGTGCACGCCTTTGTTCTCCTTCTTCCCAGTGACGTCACGGAGCACCCTTTGTCAGCATTTAGTGTTCCCCATTTGGCAGTAATAATCTTTCTAAGTTTGACAAGAATTAAGTCATTTCAAATGGTTTTCAAGGCTCACTTTCAATTCATGTTTCAAATTGCAGTATATGAAGCATGTAAAACACTTGTTTCAATGAGAACATGATGCTTGCATTTAGTATTTACACAATATGAAATAAATCATGTCAGAATTAATAAGGTCTAATTCTATTAATGTCAGAAAAGATTAACGTAGGTTACCTCTTCTAAGCAGACTCACCCCATACTCTGTGAATTATTCTTGACAGTGTTAAAATTAGACTAAGCCTCCAAATAAAATAGATCAGCAAATAAATTGAAGTCATAAATTAAGACATTGTGTAAATAAAGGTGTCTGTGGTAAAAGAAGCCAGATTTGATTGAAAATTCTTACTAGATTTGTCACCAGAAACATACTCATGACTGTATCTCCTGGTGATCCCAGTTGCCTCTGAATTGAGCTTGTTTCTTGACATGCGTTTTTTATTAAAATGTAATATTTATACTTGGGACATAAAAAAGAAGTAATGATAACTAGGAGAGAGTATGCCAGAGCAAGCGGGCATGATTTAATAACATAACAACAGAGATTTGGCTTATCAGGTCAATTAGCTTGATCAGAAGTAGCTACATGCCTATCAGCTCAATGCATAACCTCATCAGTCTGTACAGTTAGTGAAAATGCGGATGGGTGATTTAACTTGAATTATCCCTTTTATTTCCACGTTAACTTTCATTTGTTTTCTTGCATGGATTAGTACTCAGGGGATCTGTTTCTCTAGAAAGAAAAAAAAATGTCTGCTTAACTTTTCACTGAATTTTTCTATTAGGCACACAAAAAATGTTATTTTAAAATATGCTTTGTATTCCAATTGATAATAAATGATATTATTCTTGAATTTTATTAAAATATAGATCATGTTGGGAGGATTGTGAAAGAAGGAAGAAAGGGTAAATTTGTCTGAAATGACGAGCAATATAGGAACTTCACTATGCTCTTAATAGGCAAAGTACTTGACAAAGGGTATGACAGATGTTATCCTTTATGATGTATATATCCTATATACATTACTCAAAGGTTAGTGTATATGATTTTTATTTAAATTCTCTGAAATATTTTATGTAAAATTTATTATAATCCAAAGAAAAAATTGTAGTTAATTCATGGTAGAAAAGTTAGTAAGTAACTATAAATAAACCACAATTTTATTTTCCCTCAAAAAGCTTGGTTTCAAAGCCATGGGTTATAGTATGGCTTTAAACATTAAATTGACAAGAATAAAATGGGGGAATATATAAGACTATAATAAATAACAAATAAAAGGAAATCTTAAAACATATGTGTAATATAAAATATCTCTGAAAGATTCAAATAACATTTTGTAGGAAAATGTGAGGGAGACCTGCAGGCCAAGTGGGTAAAAGTTGGAAAAATACTCTTCCCCCCAGAGTGGTGTGCTGGGGAAGCAGAGGGCACGTTACATATTTGTTAAACAGTTAGTAGTTAGTATACTGTTGTTTCAAGGACTGTAAGGCATATGGAAAGTACACATGACATTATCAATGCCCTCACTAAGTTTAATCTAATATGACAGGTAAGAGTTGTTGTATACAAATTAGTGATGACGATTAATAAAATGACTAAAACCAATCAATGATATGCAGGAAGTATTGGAATCAGTTGTAGGTGGGGACTGTCAAGGCTAAGTGACTTTGGACATTATGGTACTATTAGAGCATTAGAGCACAGAGGTGGTGAGGGAACCTGAGAAAAACCCCTATGAACAAGAATTTAATGTCAATAAAGTTAAAAATGCTTCTGAAATGCACCTCTGTGTATGCAAAGAGATGTCCCACAGATGACAGTGTATAATAATAAAAATTGGAAACAATCTTAACTTTCAGTAACAGAGAAATAACAAATAAAAGGAAATGTTAATCCATATCACATAACTCTCTAGAAGTTGAAAATTATGCTTTCCATGTTTTCTTTGTGTATGCTACATTTTTAGCACTTTACTATGAGTATATAGTGCTTTCATATTTGTAAAATTATAATTTAAGTATAAAAATACTAATGCCAATGTCATTTGGCAGGAGGATGAGGAATAAATTGAATTGGAATAGTGGAAGAAATCTATGTTAGGACCTATGTTAGTCTCTGAAGGTCTTGTACAATTTGGAAAAATGAACCCAACAGCACTAAATGAAAAAGACCTTTTTTGGTAGTTGAACATCTTCTAAAATTATAGAATCCAATTAGTTTCTAATAATATAAAATCAAATTATACATTTCTCAATGTAAACTACCACTTGACACTTACAGAGGTCCCAAGCCTATTGATAAAAGAAATATAACCCTGGATTTTCCCCTTTTAAAATCTTATACCTGAAAGAGCATAAAGATACTTCCTTTTATAAAAGAATTTTATTAGCAGCTACCAATGAACACACTCCTACCTCTTCCAAGGAAGGAGGCAGGACATTGCTTTTCTGTGATTGATTGCCAGCTTTCAGACTTACTTACGATGAGCGTTCAACATTTTCTCCATTCTCATTTTTACTTGCTGACAATTTTGGTCATTATGCAGCCAATGTTCATTCCTAGCACCTTCCACTCTGGGCAGAGCATACTTCTCCAAACCACTGTTGGGTGTGACCATGTAACTAACCTTGGCCAATGCAGCATTAGGATATGTGGTGTAAAAAGAGGCTGTACATGTGTTTGCATGGTATGGCTTGGCCCTTGTGCTCTGATGGTCTGCCATGGGAAGAACATGCCTAATTGGCTACTACACCACCTTCAGCCCTAATGCACAACCAACATACATGGAGCAGATCTGAATCAGATCCATAGCTTGCAGCCAGTCCTCGAACCAGCAACTCAGAGAAGCATTGGACAGTCAGCCATGAACTAGATCAAATAGTGCTCTACTTGCAGACCCACAATATAAGACCATATGCAGGCCGGGCGCAGTGGCTCAAGCCTGTAATCCCAGCACTTTGGGAGGCCGAGGCGGGTGGATCACGAGGTCAAGAAATCGAGACCATCCTGGTCAACATGGTGAAACCCCGTCTCTACTAAAAATACAAAAAATTAGCTGTGCATGGTGGTGCATGCCTGTAATCCCAGCTACTCAGGAGGCTGAGGCAGGAGAATTGCCTGAACCCAGGAGGCGGAGGTTGCGGTGAGCCGAGATCGCGCCATTGCACTCCAGCCTGGGTAACAAGAGTGAAACTCCGTCTCAAAAAAAAAAAAAAAAAGAGAACATATGCTTACTGTTGTAAGCCAGTTTGGTGGGGATTTTTTGTACATTATTCTGACTTTAGCTGACTAATAAATCCTTTCTCTTTTATTTTCTTCATCTATCTCCTATAAGGCCTTTATTATTAGAAAAAAAAAACAAAAAATAAGATCTGAGCTAAAATTAAATGAAGTAAAAGGATATTGGACTTCATAGAAAAGTTTGAGCTTAAGCAAAAGTGAATGTCAGGCATGGCTGAGTAGGTAGGTAATGAGATATTACGGACTGCTTTTCTGGACACATTGTCTGTCTGTATCAGGCAAGTCCAAATTGTTTAGATTCAGTGATGAGACTGGAAATACTGTCTAACTCCCTATGCTAAAAACTATTTAAGCTATTTTACTCTCAATGCTGAGGTCTTCCACAGTTAGAGAAGTCCATCTAGCCTTTCAGGGTGCCTGCAGACATAAATCCATACTGGATACATTGCTATGCCATGCTGGTTTGAAAGTGGAGGCACCCGGATGAAGGTCTATATGTGGAGTCTTGGCCTCCTGGTGCTGTGGTAGGAGTCCCTCCAAGCTCCATGACTTTCTGGGTCAGTGATTGCTAGGACGGGTTTTCAGTCTATTCCATACCCACTGACTCTTCTCCAGCCCCAACCTTAAACTGCCAATTAATATGTGCATAATTGTTACTACATTGGGAGTAAGTGAATTCCCTCCTGGCTCACCAATCGCCAAATGGATTAAAGACATCAGGACAAATTAGATCAACAGCTGAGGCACATGCATCTGTGCATCACCTTATTAGCTAGTAAGAATGTTATGAGACTGTCCAGCTGAGACTGACTCACAACCTCACAGCAGTATCCTCTTGCTCAAGATGCAGCCCTTAATTCCTCACCTGAATGTCACGGTATCTTCTCTAAACAGCCTGTGCATCCTGAAATGTCACAGCCACCGGCGTTAAATGTCTTCACATGTGCCCTTTGGTTTGTCTGCATACTGTATTGGGCTATTTCCATCTACTTCCATGACACTTACTACAAAGCATCTGGCTTTACTCTTTTTCTCACAGATGTTTTAAGTAGGAAAGTCAAGTACCAGCTTGAAACTTTCTCTCATCTGAGCAAGAGAGCCTAGTGTGTTTAGTAAAGTCTAAAAATCTTTCCATTGGGGCAGTCCCAGTGACAAGAACTGGTGACATTCTGGGAGTATGTCCCATGAGCTTCTCTCCTTGGCTTATTTTAATCTGTGTCATTTTGCTATGATACATCATAACCATGAGTGTAACTGCTTTCAAGGAGTTCGGTGAATCTTTCTAGAAAATTATTCAACACCAAGTGTGCTCCAAGGGACCCAAAATTTACAAATCATGTAAGAAGTGAGATAGTCTTGGGACCCCCATATTCTTCAATTGGTGTCAGAAGTGAGCGTCCTCTTGGAAACTCCCTAACTCTGTAGCTGGTGTCACAAGTGAGATTGTTAGAAGGAGGTGCAGGGCTGACTTACATACCTTCTTGAGTGTGTGCTAACACTCAACATGAAGTGTTTGGAAGGGAAGGTTCCTACTAGATAGATATGCCCAACTCTGTGGGTGATCTTGTGAAGAGTGGGTGGGAAAAATGCTGGTATGATTCCTTCCCACATCCCCTCAACTTTCTTTTCTGCTACCCAATTCAGCAGTCCTGAGACCAGGGCTGCCAATCTGGATGCTGGCAGCATGGATTATCCTGTAGCAAGAAACAGAAACTATATCTTTCTTTTATTCCCGAATTCTAAGGGACAGATGGGGTGGACTGTGCATTTATCCCTTCTAGGAAAACTGGGATTGACAAGGAATATAGAAATATTGTCTGATTGAAGACCATCCTGGCCAACATGGTGAAACCCCATTGTCTCTACTAAATATACAAAAATTAACCAACCATGGGGGCACGCACCTGTAATCCCTGCTACTCGGGAGACTGAATCAGGAGAATTGCTTGAACCCAGGAGGGGTAGGTTGCCAAGAGCTGAGATGGTGCCACTGCACTCTGGCCTGGATGACAGAGGGAGATTATGTCTCAAAATAAATAAATAAATAAATAAATAAATAAATAAATAAAAGACCTTCAGATAATTAGCAAATTAATACAAAGTATAAAATTTTAAATTACATGAACCTAGGACGATAGCCAGGAAAGTTGTGGTTACCACATGGAGTGAGATGCTGGGATCAGAAATGATGGATTTGTTGCCAGATGAAACAAGTCAAACAGCTTTTAAAATTTTTATGATCCTCTTAATAATATAAAAATGACTATTATTTTGAAACATTTTGTTAGAAAAAACTTCTGTTTGCAATCCTGCTACTTTGAGTGATTATGGCTCTGATTAGCCCAGAAGAAAATATACATACTACACTGGTTTTATTTTTAATTATAGAAAACGAGGCTTTCTTTTGTTAAGATAAAGAAAAAATTTAAAGTCATCAAGCTTTAAAATATTGTCTGAAATTCAAGTATTAGGAATGCAGACAAAAATAAACCATGAAAGTGGCCCATTTTCTTTTATTGGGGGGATTATGCATTCCCTATAAATCCTCAAAATACAAGTAAATGCAAATTTGCAGTAGTTCTTAGCTACAAAATGGAAGACTGGTCATAAAACAAAATGAAACACATATCTAGCGTTTCCACGGGAACACTTGAGTAATATGATGAATAATGTTAGTGAAATCCATTCTGGGAAACGTTTTGTAACCTGATTTTCTCAGTAAACATAAAACATGGACTTCTCCGTGTGACTAACGTTCATATCAATGGATTAAACACACCATGTGCTACCCATCATAGCCCTGATAGGAGAACACAAAACATGGAAAAGATGAAAACAGTTTCAATCTTTATGGGAAAGGATTAAACTGACTTTTAACCAGTTCAGTCCTCTCACTGATATTTGATGTCAATTTATCCTTTAAATACTGCTTAATTTAGCCTTAATTTATTTTCTGGCTGATGACTGCAGGCAAAGAGCAAGCTTGAATTCAATAAAAACCCACTTTTCCTCCTTGACTTTCGTCCTTTCAAAGAACAGCTAGCGCACACTGGTGGAGAGTTTTTAAACTTTATTTGCCATGTGATTTCACAAAGGTAATTAGAAAATCGAACCAAAAGTGTGGATCATCTGTTCCCAAAAGCATGTCAGACTTCCGGGGATGGTGGAAACGTGAAGTAGTTATGTGATCAATTACAAAATAAATACATTGTAAAAATACTGATTTGAAGATGCACCTTTATATCTATATTTAGATACATATATATTACACATGTTTGCCCACACATGCACGAGCGCACACACACACTCCTATGTGGGTAAACAGGTATAATAAGTACCCTAAAGCAAGGAGGAGAAGGGAGACTGCACTTGGTAACTTCTCAAGTTCTTGGAACTTGATAAATGATTTTGGTAGAAGAAAGAGATGAAAGTTGTGACTTCCCAGCACAGCTCTACTCAATTTTCGTAGCCACAACCGCAGAAAATCAGTGCTGGGCAAAACCACAGCCTCCATAGTTCAAGGTGCCAGATGGTGGATTTCAGGACTGGAAATGAAGCTAGAAAATTTAAAGTTTGAATTAAGTGCTGCATGAGAACCCTAAGAGTACACGAATCTATAATTGATAAGCCCAGAAGATTAAGAGGAGATTTTGCATTTACCAAATAAAAAGAAGATAGCAAGAGGAGGAAAAAATCATAGCACATAAAAGATGCTGTGGGAGTTTAAAATAAAGATAGCAGAATTGCTGATTCATTACAATGGTGGAGAGAGAAAGTTAGGAAAAGCTCTCTGAATTAGTATAAAAAGAAAAAGAAAAGAAAAATGGTTAAAATATATGAATATAATAAAATAAGAGTTTTGATTTATTATATCCAAAACCCTACTTGTGTGTTTGTGTAATTAAGGAGACAAATTAATCAAGAAAATAGTACAATAAAATTGCTAGAATGGAAGAACTTAAAAATGCCATATTAAACTCGTGCATCCAGAACCTAGCAAAATGAATGCAATGATCTGTTTTAAAGCACGTTTTTGTGAAATCTGAAAATGCTGAGGATGAATAAGACTCTGATAACTTACAGACAGAAAATTTAGTTTTCCTTCAAATAAATAAAAATAAAAAATAAATTCGTACTTCACCTCCACTTAAACTGGAAGATAAATGAAAATTAATTCCTACTCCTCATGCTTCAGAAACACTTGTAGCCAGAATACAACAGAATATGTCCTTCAAGTTTTAAGAGAAAATATTTTTTTTTCTTTTCTGACAGGGTATTGTTCTGTGGCTCAGGCTAGAGTACGTTGGTGTAAGCATGGCTCATTGCAGTCTCAACCTCCTGGGTTCCAGCAATCCTCCAGGCTCAGCCTCCCGAGTAGCTGGGACTACTGGTACCCACCATGATACCTAGCTGTCTTTATTTTTATTTTTTGTAGAGATGGGGTCTCACTATGTTGCCCAGGATGGTCTTTAACTTCTGGGTTCAAGCAGTCCTCCTGTGTCAGCCTTCCAAAGTGTTGAGATTACAGACATGAGCAACCAGAAAATAATTTTCTTTTCTGTTTTTTTGTTTGTTTGTTTTTTTGAGATGGAGTTTCACTCTTGTTGCCCAGGCTGTACAACCTCTGCCTCCTGGGTTCAAGCAATTCTCCTGCCCCAGCCTCCTGAGTAGCTGGGATTACAGGCACACACCACCACGCCTGGCTAATTTTGTTTTTGTATTTTAGTAGAGACGAAGTTTCTCCATGTTGGTCAGGCTGGTCTTGAACTCTCAACCTCAGGTGATCTCAGCCTCCCAAAGTGCTGAGATTACAAGCATGAGCCACCATGCCTAGCCTGAAAATAATTTTCATCTTGGAATTTTTTGCTCACCAAATCTGTCAAGTGAGAAGAGAATAAGGGTATTAGACATGCAATGCCTTTTCAACCTCTTCTTAGGAAGTTGTTTATACCCTTGTCCTTTTCGCCTTCCACCTTACTGAGTTCTCTTTGTTATACCTCCAAAATGCATTTCCTCCTGCCAGTCAGCTTTCCCTGTCACTCCCTTGGTTCCAGCCACCTTTCTCTCTGTCCCCTAGCAACCTCCTTCTTTTTCCCCAGAGCACCTCTCACTCCTTTTTCACGTAGCATTGTGCAGCTTTCTAAATACACTCACGTTCACTTATCTCACTAGGCTACCCCGGAGCTTTTAACAGCTATTTACTGCATTTGGGACATAAGGCTGCATTTAGTATCATTAATAATGCTCTGGTAGTGTGGCTACAGTCTTTGGGAGTGGAACCTATTTTTTCAGAATCACTTGATCTCATTACCCCCACTTCCCTGACCTCCAAATATGGAGCCCTGTTATTGTTTTCTTGTGCACAGAAAACTCTTTCCTTCTGTAGGCTTGTAGCCCACCGTCTCTACTCCATCTGACTGACTCCACCCCTAATTTGTAATCTTGTCTAATTCTTGCTTATTCAAACTTGATGCCTACCAGTGCGCTGGGCTTTTGACTAAAGCAGTGCTCACACACACATTTGACAACAGCATGAAGCACCGTACCAGGTGTAGAGGGGACACTCAATAAAAACTGGCTGAATGAATAAATATTTTGTTTCTTTAAAAACAAGATCGTTCTGTCTGGCTGGGCATGGTGGCTCAGGCCTGTAATCCCAGTTCTTTGGGAGGCTGAGGTGGGAGGAGGGTTTAAATCCAGGAGTTTACGATGAGGTTGTAAAACATAGTGAGAGCCCATATCAAAAAAAAAAAAAAAAAAAAAAGAAAAGAAAAGAAATAAAAAAATATTAGTTGGTTGTGGCACCGTGTATCTGTAGGTCTCCAGAGCCTGAGGTGGGAGGATTTTGAGGCCCAGGCAGGGGATGGAGGCTGTAGTGAGCCGTGTTCATGCCACTGCATGCACTCTGATAACCTCTCTAAAAATAAATAGATAAAATAATGAAACAAATATTGCTGTCTGTAAAGGCATGAAAAATAGGATGGTATTTTTCATATGAATTGAAAAAGGTAGCTAGTCCTGGAAAGCTTATGGTTAATTTAAGCAACATATTGGCAGGATTGAAAGCAGCCCGACGGCATTAGAAACCTGCTCGAACTTCAATATTTCCTCTTTGGTTTCTTTTACCCATTCCTTTTGTCTTTTGATTTTTCTGGCATTTAAAAAATGTAATCATTAGAAACAGATTTGGCTCTCTCTCAAGTGACTTAGATAGCTAATGAGATTTAGGTTAGATTGGCCAACAATATGATCATTCCAACTTCATAGGATTTTGACAAATACATTTCCCAGCACAGTGAGGATTTTATAATGGCAGCATCTGCCTTTCTATTTCCAGCACTAGCTTCTTCCAGGGAGCGAGTGGCAAGCGCGGTGTGGTAGGTAGAGAACAGAAGCCATCTGTATACTATTTATGTAAAGTAATGTCAGTAGACGTTTTTAGTTGCATACTCATTATAATTATGAAAATACATTTTTTACCTTTTATTAAAGAAATTTCTAAAGTACAGACTAGTTACAAAAACCACTGTGTATCCTTCATTTGTATTCATTAATGATTTATATCTCTTTCTCTCTGAATGTTGTTTTTAATTTTCTTTTCTTCCCCTTCTCCTCCTTCATGTCCTTCTTTGTAGCATCATTCTCGTTGTTTTATCATTGCCAACTCATTAGAAAGTAAGTGGCAGACATCAGATTCCTTCAACTGGGCACTTCATCATCTGTCTTCTAAGAACAAGGCCATCATATCCATCTACAATATAATTATCAGATTCAGAAAACATATCATAAATGCAAATTATCTTTAGTATTGTGTCATTCTATTTTATATAACATTCATATATAAAATAGATCTTCGCTAAATTAGTTTACTTCAGCTTCTTTGTTCAAAATATTGAACTAATGGACTGGTGCTGAATGCCCACAGTATGTGATACTATTTTCTAGATAAGTAGTGTTCACAGTACAAAGTCCAATTTTCATTTATCAAGAGAAATTCTTGCTCTTCTTTTTGTATACTTACTCCATTTTTAGCCATGTTGTAAATATCAAAAAGACAATTTATTATGATATAATATTATTACATATTATAAACCGCATATTCATATTTCACTACATAGGCTATTAAAGTTTCAACTGAAGATGCAATCTAATATAACTGTTTTTTTTTTTTTAACCTGTCATGCCTCCTTAACCATTTTCTGGAATGCCTCCTCAACCTTACTTTGTGTTTTATGACATGTATGTTTCTTCAGCAGTATGCACCAGTGGTAGTTTTACATTGTACCTTGATTTGTGGATTTCTGATGCTTCCTCATGGCTAGATTGAGGTTTTCGTTGTTGGATTGTTGGCAGAAATACTATGTGAGTTATGCGCTCTTAGCCCACCACATCAGGAGACACATATTTGTCCCATTCTTGGAATGTTAACTTTAATCACTGTGCTACTGTCATTCTATGGCTTGATGGTTTGGATGTATCCCCAAAGCTCATGGATTGAAACCTCAGTCCCCCATGCAGCTGTGGGGGAGGTGGACCTTTTAGGAGGTGATTAGGTCATTAGAGGTCTACCCTTATGAATGGATGAATACTGCTATTGTGGGCATGGCTTCTGCTGAAGGTGTAAGCTTGCCCTCCCTTTTCTCTCTGTGTTGTGCACTCCCTCACCCTTCTGCCTTCTGCCCTAGGAACATCCTGGCCGGATGCCAGTGCCATCCTCTTGAACTTCTCAGTCTCCAGAGCCATGAGCCAAACAAACTTCTTTGTCAATTACCCAGATTATGGTCTTCTGTTATAGCAGCAGGAAGTGGAGTAGGACACATGGTATCTGTCAGATTTCTACACTGTAAAGTCACCTTTTTTCTGCATCATGAAATTAACAATCTTGGGAGAAATACTTTGAGGCTGTTCAGATATCCTGTTCCCATCAGACTTTGTACCAAATGGCTTTAGCACTTGCTGATGACTTTAGCCTGAATCAATTATTACTACTGTGCTTGCTAAATGGTGATTTTATTGCTTCCGTCATTCCTTTTACATTTAATAGTAGGCATTGCACCATAAATAAGACTTTTCATTTCCACTACAACTTTTGAAGTTAATTTAATCCTGTATCTTGAAATCAGCATTACGAATATTAAGCTATGGCAGAAACAGGACAGAATATATGTCTGGCATGTAATGTATCATGTAGCCCACTAGAAAGAAAACAACCAGGTTGATTTCTTATTTTACTGATAACTTGAAAGGGATTTAAAAAAATCTCTTCATATATTTAATTTTTAGTATTTGCAACTACCCAATAAATATTTTATACCATTTAATATCTAAGTTTTCTTTCAGTTTTAATGGTCTTTAACTCCTGGAAAAAAAAAATCAGTGTGTATTTATGTGTCCTAAAGGAGCTAAGTAAAACTTTTTTTTCTCAGTCTTATTAACAGCCAAGCTGATTAATTACGATTGGCCAAAAACTGGCAAAAAATTCCCTAACCCCATTAACTTATTTTGGATCTCATTAAACTTTTAAATTCTCTTGCTTTCCCTTTCACTTGTCTATTTCAAGCTTGTTTTCGGCAGTGTTTCTTCTCTGGCAAGCATATTTGGAAAATGCACAGATTGAGCACTAGTGTGGGAGGAATTATACAGCTAAAAAACATCCCACAAAATGATCCTGGGTATTTCAATTTGCCTCAGGATTAATTATAGCCCTATAAACCCCATATCAAGGCAGTCTGTGAGTTAGAGGCTGGGCTGAGAGAGTTGTCATCCTAGTAATGACATTTAAGGCGAGTGATTTACTAAAACAAAATCTGTACCAATTTCAACCTAAATTTTAAAACAAGTCATCTAAGTACTAAGAAAAATGGTCCCAGACGCATTCCTAGCAAATTCTGTACTATAAATTGTAAGCCTATGAGAAAATGTGGTTGAAAGCAGAGGGATGACAAAATGTATAACCTAGGGAACCGTTTAGGAATGATAATTTTAACACCATTACTGATACTTTGCAAGAATCCAGAGAGCAGAATAAAATACCATTCTGGGGGTAATACAGGGAATATAAAACCATTAAGCATAATTAAAGGTTCAAATTTTTAATCCCATACACATCAGTGTATTTGGTTGTTTCTCTTGACATTGTTCAAACAATAAATTACATACGTACAAAACCATTTGTTGCTTTCACGACTATCATTTTTTAAACTGTAAATTTTACATAAAAAAGCATTACAGTTTACAATTTCACTGTGATTTTCCTAGAAATAAAATATTCAAAAAATATGTGATGAATGGTCACTCTGTCTAATCTATCATCTGTGGCTGAGATGTATATGCATATATGTGCATAAATATAGCTCTATAAATATGTGAGCATAATAAATCATTTTTATTGAGTATTTCCTTGGAAAGAAGTGCTGAGCACTTCACATGAATTATGACTTTATATAAATTATACCATTTAGTCTTTTTAATATGTCTATGAGATATCTATGACTGTTGTCCCATTTTTAGTCTAGGAAACCAAGTTAAAAAATGATAAGTTCGTTTCTCAGAGTAAGATCAAACTGTAGAACCTACTGGGGATACAGGTTATGTGTGGTCAAATTTCATGTTTCTTGTTCTTAAAATTCATTCAGTCAAATGACTTCATATGGACACATTTATTTTTCTTCCAAGGCATGCTTACACCATCTATATGCAAAATATATAATTTGCATCTGTTTTTACATTTACATATATCTATATTATACACCCACAAAAAACATTATGTATATATACATTTACTGTTTGTTTTTTCAACAGTATGAGGAGCCCAGATGGGCCATGTGGGCTGCCCTGTACACAACTTGATGAAATGGTGGTGATACTCTCTAGAGAAAGCCTTGTGCTCTTGGTCACTATGACCTTCACATTCTATCAGCTCAAGCTTCTGAGAATAGGAAGGAAACCATTTCTCTGTGATCTATTGAAGTGAAAATGAGAGAGGCTGATCCTACCTCTGTCCTGGGGTTCCCAGTTCTTACTGTGGTGTCACCAACACAATATATTGCTTGTGGATTAGAGGTTCAAACAGTGTTCTTTAAGCCAAAAGCAGCAGATGCTGTCTCCTGGCTGCCATTACAATGTAGCCTTCAGTAGGTCATTGTACTGTTCCACCAAGGCAGCTCTTCCACAATGACAAGGTACCTGGAAATACCAGTGTATTTCATGGGTGTGAGTCCGCTGTTGCACTTTCTATTGCTATAAAATGAGGCATTTGTTAGTAGTAATTGACAAGACTTTCTGAAAGTCTATGAATAGTAATTCTGGTAGAAATGTTACAGATAATGGAGGAAAATCTATATTGACATATATAAAACCAAGGACTTCTCTTTTCATAATTAAAAGAATCTGCTGCAATCAACTTGTCACCAGGTAGATGGCTGGTTCTTCATGGAGTAGTGCTGTAAAGGATAATTAGTAACCATCTCGCCTTTAAAAACTGAGCCCCCGGCAGGAGCACTAACCCAGTCACCTTGGTGAGTAGGATTCTATTTTGCTGACCCTACACAAAGCCACTAATCCTGCTGCCGTGACCACTTTGTTCATGAACTGTTGCGTAAGTGTGAGTAGTTTTGATTGACAGGCACATTCTGTGTTACCTTTTCCACCTGATTACCGGTAGCTCCTCTGCAGGGAATTCCTTCTATTAAGCATTTGCATGAAACACAAGTTTCTTTTCATCCTCCACCCACTTCCAAAGGGCCAACCAAGCTACTGTTTCCAAAAATATTCTTGTCGATAGCTTTCTTATCCTTGCTAAGACTGTAATAACGACTACCCCATTAACTGTGGTCTCTGGGTTATTATAGATTATTTCAAGTCATTTAGCTTCATAGAAAACATACACAACCAGATATACAACCTGAAGTTGTACTCACTGAGAGGCTTTCCTCACCACAATTTTGAGGGCCACTTTTAATTGAAACTGTACTTGACATTCACTTTCTGCCAGTGTCAGTGTAACAGGTAGAAACATCTCTACAACAGGGCTTGTCCTCTTCTGTTAACTGATCATTGGAAGCTCCCTGTGATGCCAAATATTGCAACTGGACAAAGGTGGCAATTAGGCCGGGCGCGGTGGCTCATGCCTGTAATCCCAGCACTTTGGGAGGCCAAGGCGGGTGGATCACGAAGTCAAGAGATCGAGACCATCCTGGTCAACATGGTGAAACCCCGTCTCTACTAAAAATACGAAAAATTAGCTGGGCATGGTGGCACGTGCCTATAATCCCAGCTACTCAGGAGGTTGAGGCAGGAGAATTGCCTGAACCCAGGAGGCGGAGGTTGAGGTGAGCCGAGATCGCGCCATTGCACTCCAGCCTGGGTAACAAGAGTGAAACTCCGTCTAAAAAAAAAAGAAAAGGTGGCAATGAAATTCCTATGTACTTAACTATTTTGGTTCTCATGTAACTCTGGTTGTTAAGTTGGTATAATGATTGAGAGAGAATGAGGCAGTAAAGGAGAAGGCACAGGTATTATGAGAACACGGAGGCACAGGTTATGAGGTTGACTTGTGTTTTGCGTATCTGTTCTCAGATTGCATTATACATACAATTTCTGTTGAAACTTGGAATTCTGCTGTGCACACACAACTTTATGATTGCAGAAGATGACGCTTACTTTATGATATTAGTTCTAGGATCAAAGTCATCTCAGGTGACATGACCAGGTGTTCCGTCTTCATTAGGATTGCCAGAAGCAAGCCTGAAGAGTACTTCCTGGTAGCAAAGTATGTGGTCTTATACAAAAATCCTGGGGTTATAACAGCTTCTTAGAAAAACACATGACATCTATGTCTGCCACGGGCATCCCAAATTAAAAGTAGCTTACACTGGACCTTAGAACCATTTCTAAGAGAAGAATTTTGCTATTCCATGCCTCTCTTAACACTGTCAGTACTACTAGTAACCTACTTAACGGATTGGTATACAAAATGCAGCTTGCGTTGCCTCCAAAATCCAGATACCCTGTGAGCATATCTCCTTTTTCTTTCTTCATGAGCTGTGCAAGTTGAAGCAATAGGTGCCTAGTTTTAGAGTTAAATTTTTGTCATACCCAGGAGCTGCGGACACTAGAACTCTTCTCCAGTATTACAGGTTTCTGAATTTCTGTGAGTGTGAGCTTTGTCCCTGGGCATGCAAGTGCCTTACTAAAATATGTAGGGTACTTGCTACTTCCTGCTCAATAGATTCGGTTAGTATAGCTACCGTGAACTCAATGGATTGGTGTAACAACCTATGGAGCAGTAAGGCAAAAAATGTCCTCCCAAACAATTTTATAACCGAGAGCAAGAGAACTGATGAACTTCTAAGTTGGGACAACGAAATGCATCTCTCAGTGCCATGTGAATGTGAACTGATTTTGAGTAGTTTTGCTGACGGGAATTAAAGTACTTATTAGGTCAATATACCTAGTATATGGCAATACCAGGTGTAGCCCTATACCTGATATTTATCTAGTAAACATATCATGTCCTGAAACTTGCCTGCAATGGGCTTCCCCATCTGTTTTATGGTTAGAAAAATTTATATTCAGTCTCCAAGATCAGCACTTAGCAAACCAATAATTTAAATGTGGATGCTGTATGAACTACAAATGTTGTAACTTTCTAGTATGTGGTGCCGGCACTAATTCTGCAATTCCAGCACTACACGGTTCCAGCTTTGACTTACTATTCACATAGGCTGCATCAATTCACCGGCTTATTTCTGGCTTTTCCTACCCAATATGTCTTGCTCCACCGATCCAGAAACCGAGATGAAACTCCTCAGGTTTCAAAGACTCCAGATTTGCGTTTGCACTCACTGTGAAACATGCTGGACCATCTCCACCTCTCATCTGACCTCCGTGAGCCCCTGCTCTGACTGATGACTACTGTGTTTTGTTTGGTTTTGACTTTGAGTATTAACATCACTTCAGTGCTAGTATTTAATATCCCAAGAAGAATCGTGGTGTTTTCTGTATGCGTCACACGTTGTCACTTTGGTGCATGACAGCTAATCCCAGAGGGAGGCTTAGAGGAAGAGTCATAATACAGGCAAGTGGCTGTTTTGCAGGGATCTTCCTCAAAGAGACATAGAAATGCCTTCAGTCAAGGTGTCAGGTCTGTCAAGTGGGTGCTAGTCTGAAAATCCCCAAAATGGTAATAACTGAGCGAGCTTTCTTCCCATTAGATGCAAAATGGTCCTGCTTGTATATCTCAACAAAGCTCCCAATTTTTTCAATCTTGGGACCTGATGATCAATTTGTCACCACCACAGACACTTCCACTTCTCATGGTTAATGTAACTACCTTGCTTCTGATGGAAAAGCAGCCCCACCTGGCCTTTTCAATGACAAGATTGGGTATTTTCTTCAGATCCTGGTCCCATGCAGCCTCTTGCAACTTCATCTGCAGGTTACAGAAGACAGAAACCCTCGAGTTCTTCCAGGGTGTCTGTGCTTCACTTTCAAATATGCCTCTTTTGACTTCATCATGAGATGGTCTTGTGACTGTGGCCTACCACTGAATATGAACTTCAGTAACAAACCTAGCATGTTATTAAAGCTAACCTCTGTTTCCCAAACCATACAGTAAGTCCTGAATCTTGTGATAAATATACTGCTATGAGTAAATTTGAACCAATCCCACATTATGGTGCATTTGCCCTAATACCTTTAGAATATACTCTTATACATTCATTTTACACTGTTAACCTTCTCAGCATATACTTCTCTATCTGGAGGAGTTGGACTCCAGCTTTCATTATAACATAATGCAGGAAAATTTCCATTTTGAAGAGTCCATATAAATATCTGTATACACACATGATATATACACACATTATATATATATGTACATGTTATACATTTTTTCTGAATCTTAGCCACTTCTATAAAATTTTATGAATATTTTTAAAGTGGTTGATTGATAAATCAAGAATAATTATGAATATATGTGTGTTTATATATACACATATTAGAGATACACACATTGTGTGTATAGTATATATCTCTATTTATACACATTGTGTGTATATATTAGTCTCAGCCTATCAATCAACTGTACATATATATATATATATATGGCATATATAAGCACTGTGTCTATACACATAGTCTCTATCAATCAACTATGCATAGAGAGACATATAGGTATGTGATTCTGTGACTCCCTTTTATATGTGTGTGTATAGTCATAGAACCACATAAATATATGTGCATATATATATAGATATATACACACACACACATATATAATTATTCTTGATCAATGAATCGCTTTAAAAATATTAGTAAATTAGAAATTGTCTAAAAAGTACGGAATTGTTCATAGTGGTTGAAAATGGAAAATTAAAATTCTGATAATAAATACAACTGTGCCAACATTGAGACCTATTTAAATCAGAACAAATCAGATGACCCTTCCTAAGATTCATTGTGGAAACCTCATGTGTAGAACCAGGCTAACAGATAGAAAAAAAAAATCTCTCAAAACATAAAATATTTGGAAGAGGAAAAAGAGAATTTTATCACCACATCTTCACACAATTCCCTAAGTTTGGCTGGTCAGACAATGTAGCAAATCTAGGTACAGCCAATCATTAGTATAGTCAAAAGAATCAGTGAAAAAAATATGAAGAAATATTATCCATGTTCAGACATATGTGTTTAATGCCCTGGGATTGTAAATAGTACAAATACACTTCTTTAGTCTGTTTTGTTTTGCTTTTTGAATTGTTTTCCATTCTTGTAAGGAATTTAAGACTCAATTTGCTTTTAATCAGCAATGACTTTAAAACAATGTATACCTATTACAAGGCCATGTCAAGATTCATTGCTCCTATCTCATGGAGATGTGTGTTGGGAAATACAGGGTCCCTCTGGACATTCTTGTGAATCTTTATATTCATGACATAATCAGAGTGAAGGATATTGGAAGGCTCTGTAAACATTGCACCATATTATCCAAATCAGGAACAATGAATTCATGCATAAGAGAAGAAAATATTATCTTAAATGTTAGCAGAATTTTATGAATCATTAGAAGAACTTAGAAGATAAAATACCAAAAGGAATGAAGTAAAATAATTTTATTGTGACAGCTTTTCAAAATAAAAGTCAAGCACAGTGTGTAAGAGAAGTTCTTTCCCCCATTTTTAGTAACGCTGCTTGAGTTAATAATGAAGTAGCTTGAAAAGCAAAGATTTTGCTTAGGAAGCACAACACTAGAGTCCTGGCAATTAGGAACAGGTGCACAGCAGTGCATTCCATTGGCAGTCATCGCGCTCAAATATGACTCATTCTCCTTGTCATCATGGTCACCAGAACCATCATATCGCAGCCTACAGGTGGTCCCTGCAAGTTCAGAAAGAATCAGTGGCAAGGAAGCTATTTAGTGCATGGCTCACCTGCATCTCAAAACTGACTCAATTAAGCACAGAAAATGTAAACATTAATTTCTACAAAGAATGTATTCCAGGAACTATACAAAAGCAAAGCAAGCAAGTGAAAAACTAAAACCTCACTAGGGCCAGATGATTTCATGGGGGCATTATTCTAATTCCTCATATATCAGCTAGATCCTATTCCTGAAAAACTGTAGCCGCATTACTGTTTAACAATGTACCAGAGGAATTAGTCAATGAAATTAGGTAAAATAACTTAACCAGAGGCATAATTTTTGATAAAAACAGCAAGCAAAATAGTCTATCTATGCAAATAATACAGTAATATAACTAGAAAATTCTATAAGCAATGATAAAGCGATCCCAAACAATAAAAGAATTTAGTATTATAAAGTAATAGCTTTCATATTGCAAACAATAATAAGCTAAAAAGATAGAGTGGTAGAGAGTACACAATTTACAATTTGATTAATGACAGTTCTTCCTTGAAAACGAGCTTAATGAACTTGCTAATAAACTTTGCAAAATGTAAAAAGTAACAGGAAGAAAATTTAAAACCATCCCTGAAAAGCACAAACGTAGATTTGAACAAACAGAAAAGCACTTCATATTATCAAATAGAAACACTCAACATTAAACACCTGTTAATTCTATGAAAAGGTAAGTTGCAAAGTTAAGACAATCTCAAAAATACCAAAAAAATTTTCTTTCAGTTAGAAAATAGGTTTCTGCTTCTACTAGCATTTTGCTTATAGGAAAAATAGAGCAGTTATTCTTTTTCTTTCTAAGTGTAACTAAAAATCTTGAACCATATGCATATATATTTTTTACATGAAGACTTTAAAGAAGAAATGGAGAGAAGAAATCAAGCAGAGCCAGGACCTCGAGAACTGAGGAACGGCACAGTGGTGGGTGAATTAGTCCTTTTTTACACTGCTATAAAGAACTGCTGGTACTCATCACCTCAATCTAATCATAAGAAACCATTAGATACGTTGAAATTGAGGGACAATCTACAAAATAACTCACCAGTACTATTCAAGAGTGTCAAGGTCACAAAACACAAAGAAATCTGAAGAAATTCTCCCAGATAGATGGAGACTAAAGAGACATGAAAACTAGGGGATGGTGAAAAGATGCAGTTATCTCAGATGAATGTCTGGAAAGAGAATGTATACCACGAGATAAACAGGCAACAAATGCCGTTAGTAACATTGTATTGTGTACTGAAATTTGCCGAGAAAGTAGATACCTATATCTTAGTTGTAATTATCTAATATCTTAGTTACTTATCTGTTCATTCATCCACTGGAATAAAATTTCAATGTGAAAGGAAATTTAATCTACCATTTTTACTACTATGCCCCAGATCCTAAAAAGTGTAGGATGTAATAATTGCCTAGTGAACATTTTTAATTCATCACAGAAGGTGATTCCACATTTGCTACCATCGTATACTTGTACAATTAAAAACTAAAGATGAAAATAAGCGTAGGTGAAAGAAGACTTGCAGATTTGGTGACAGAAGAAAAACACAACTCTGGTCAGATGGCAAAGTCACTAACAAATCATAACCCAAGGGAAGAGAAGTAGAAAATTTGGAAAAAAAAGAGACATATTATGAAATAGCATGGGAAGCCTGTGAGGGTTAGCTGACCATAATATAAAATTGATTGACCATTTTGCTTTGAAATTTATGAACACATGATGACACTTTGCTGCCAAATTTAATGATGTTATGCAGTATTGGTCTTTACAGGCACAATGAAGACAGCTTTCTGAATCATCTAGGGTTAAAGTGTTTCTAGGAGGAAAAGGAGGGAATGGAAGTGAGAATATTTCCGAGGGGATAGATTTATTTATGACCCTGGCAATATAAACCAGATGAGTAGAGAAATAAAGACAGAAGGAACTGATAAAGAGAAAATAAAAGGTCTGTATAAGGCTGCATTTTTTTTTTATGTTGCACTTAAGCAAGGGAAGCAAAGCAATAAGAGGTGAAGATGATCGGGGAATGGGACAACTGGATTATTCACATCAGAGTGTTAGCAGATTCAGGTAACTCCTATATGTCGGTGGCGCAGAAGTATTAGAGCAAAGTCATGGTGATAAGTACATGAAGGAACAGATAGTGCAACATTTCGGAGAGTCATGGCAAAAGCACTGCAGTCTCTAAGAATGAAAAGAAGTGTTGAGATGGCGAGTCTAAATAATTAGGAAGTAAGTTTTTGGAGAATAGAAGAAATGAGCTGAAGCTTACTTGATGACAGAAAAAGTAGAACCTCTAAAATCTGTAAAAACCAGATGCCATAAACTTCAAAAGAGCAGTGGAAGCTTTGGGGATCAGTGTGGAAGGTGACACTGAGCATCAGGGAGGACAGGAGACCCACCTCTGGAACTGGGATGCAGGAGAACATGTGGCTTCCTGCATAAATGGCTACCGAGGATGCTGAATCTTTATCATGAATCTTGGTTGCAGATAATGCCGAGAAGTGGAGGGAAATTCTAAGAAGAGGTTGCAGGTATAGGGAGTGTTGTTGCTGGAATTTTCTTTTTAAATTCTACTTCTAAAAGACGGTCATAATGGCAAACCCCTAAAATCCTCAGAGAAGTCATGACATCAGAAAGTAAAGTTAAAGGCGCACCAAGTCACCACTGTTATTCCAGCCAGTGCAAGATACAAATCCAGAGAAAACAAGTCCTAAATGCACCAAAGTGAAAAGCTTTCATTACATGTTATATGCATGTTTTTGGGTCTTTTATAATGTCTTATTTAGCCAAGTAAAGGGCAACTTGGTACTTTAATTGTGTGTTACCCTAACAGTGCATATAAGAAAATAAATATACTCTTATCACATTTATGTTAGTCCTATTATAGCAACAGATTGTTCAGTGTAGTGGATGAAATAACTCAGAGTTAATTAGTGGTAGAAACAGACTAGAACTCAACTCCCCGCCTTACCTCACAGCCTCTTAGAACACTGCCTCGGTCATCGTGTCTCACTTAAAAATTTCAATAGACTTTTACAATTACAACTTAATGACTTATCCTTGAGCAGACATTCAAAATCAAGCTAGCTTTTCAGTAACTATAATAATTCTAGCTGTCAGAGATCATTACTATTTCTGATATAAATGTCTAATTTACTTCTCATATGCATGATATTGCTTTAATACCTTAACCACTGGTAAAATTCTGATAGCTCCAAGGGCTAAGATTCAGGTTAAAAAATTATTGAGAAGGTGAGCCACCGAAGAGAATTTGGCAACGATTGGCTGGTGGAAAAGTAAATGTGGTTTTTTTGCCATTACTTTTTAATGGCAAAAAATGTAGTTACTGTTGCACCGACCTGTAGAACTGGGTTATAGAGTGGATGTCAAGTGCTTCTAAAGCATCTGAATTCACTCGGTGTGTACCTACGGATCGTCTACTGGGTGCCATGCCTGCAGCCAACACGAACGATTCATCTGCGTTTGGAACAAAGCCCCCTGCCCTCAAGCAGCTGATTTTTAGCAGGTCAGGAGAGGAGTCGGGAGAATCCTGACAGCAAATTCTGAGTATTTTAAGAAAATGACAGGACGCATGAGAAGGTGACCAGTGATGTGTGAAAAAGTCAACACTAAGCCAAGAACACAGATGGGGGAGAAACCAGTGAGGGATGAAGGGGAATTTTGCAGGGTGTGTTCAGGACTTACTGAGCTCCTGAGGTTTTAGCAAATAGCTGTGTGATAAAGACGCTGACTCCATCTTCTGATGCTTGAAAACATTTAAGCCGCATTGGCCAAATGTTGGTCCTGGTCCTCATCTCAGCTTGTCCTACATCTGGGCAAGCTGAGAAGAAAGCCCGAGTGC
Organism: Callithrix jacchus; assembly: GCF_049354715.1. Classification (NCBI taxonomy): domain Eukaryota; kingdom Metazoa; phylum Chordata; class Mammalia; order Primates; family Cebidae; genus Callithrix; species Callithrix jacchus. The sequence goes on along the minus strand of NC_133525.1, from coordinate 12,423,709 downwards.
TCCCACGTCGACAGTGGCAGGACATTCAGATCACACAAGACCCCCGTTCTGGGCACCTTTACCCAACCCCACCCACCTGCCCACCACGGTTAAACCTCTAGCTATGCACCTTTCCTTGCTCTTTCACACCATTCGAAACCTGTTTAAGAAGTTCACCCTGTTCTCCTGTTACGTAAATATACCTTGTTACACTGTCTTGGGGTGTGTGTGTGTGTGTGTGCGTGCGCGCGTGTGTGTGTGTGGCATCATTGCTTTCAACATTGAACCAAATTTTGGGGACGCGAGTCCACCTGTCTTTACAGGGTTCTAAACGCGGGGACAGCTGAGGTGGTAGGTACCTGCCACATTCCTGGAACAGTGCAAATTGGCATCTGACTGACGCAAGTTAAAAAATAACTAGTGCAAGGGTCGGATTGTAAATGATGGGGGTGGAGGGCGTTAGATCACGGGAAGCTTTTTGGCTTTTTTGCTTTTTTAAGAACATAGATTTACTCTGAATGGAATAAACAACCACTACAGAGTTTTGAGCAGCGAATGGGCATGATCTGCTTTTGTTTATTCAGTCTACGGTAGCTGAACTGAGATATAATTCACATGCCGGAAAATGTGTTCTCCTCCATGCCTGCAATTCAGTCGCTTTTAGTATATTCATAAAAAATATGGAATGCCTCATTCATTTCCATGTCATCCTTATGCAGGCACCAAACTCCTCTTCTTTGTATGTTCTGGTTTTAGTAGCTGTGCTGCCGAAGTGAGCACCTGTGCTTGGCTTGCATGGTGACTCTCCGTCTGCTGGGGTGAGAACAGCCTGAAGGAGGCAGGCTGTGGAGCAGGGACCCAAAGGGCACATGTGCAAATCCAGTGACAGAGGATGGTGGTTCCAGCTGCAGTGGTGAGTAGCAGAGAAATGGTGACAATTCATGAGGTTCTGGATCTTCCAAAGGCAGAGACAGGATTTCCTGATGGGTTGGGTGCTGCAAGTGTCGTTTGTTCTGTTTAAAATTAGGACATCTTAGATGGAAATCCGGAACTGAAAGGGCAGCCAGTTACTGCCCACGGACACTGAAAAAGCAAGAGCTGTTTTCTGCCTCCAGTGACAGGAGAAACCTGCTGTGGTGCAGATATTATTATACAAAGGAAAGTCTCCAGCTTCAAGGCCCAAAGTCGCTAGACACACAGAGCTGAGGGGCGGAGCCACTAAATTTCCCTGACAGAGAGGATCACCAGCCCGAGAGCCAAATAGAGACTAGGTCCACAGCAAGCCACTCAGGACAAAGGAAAGTGACAGACAGACACCCATAAACCAGTAAATAGTGATGACCAAATACACGCATGGGTACTCACTGTTTGAGGAATTCATAGTGTGTAACTATGTTGCTGCTCTATTTTGCTTTTCTTTCCCTCTCTGTTGCTCTCACTATTTTTCTCTCTCTATTCCTCTCTGTTTTTCCCTTTCTAGTATGTATCTGTCTCTCTCCATTTCTCTGTCTCTTATATCGGTCTCTCTATTTCTTCCCATCATCTCCCCTCCAGCTTTGTCTCCTTCCCTCTGTATGTGCATATGTGTATATCTGCTTGTCTGTCTCTGTTGCTTTCTCTCTCTGTATGTATTTCTCTCTCAATTGTTAAAGCACTTCTTTGAAGGCTGTCTAACACTGTCTTGGCTTGGTAAAAGAGACAGGAGAGTTTCCGCACTATGGTAAGTATAGGTGGGAGGATCAGAGCTCCTGTATTCTCTGTCTGGCCATGGCAGTGCCAGGTTTGCGTGGTGTCATGTATCCTGGAGGTATTGAAATGGCAATGAGGTTGGGAAGTGAAAAACCAACAAGAAAAATTTGAGGACAACCAAGGTGGACAACCTCCCTCCGAACAGTTTTTTTTTTTAGAACTTTTGATTACCAGAGGCCTTATTTTATATCGCAATTAAGAGGACTTGAAAAGTACCTCATCACACAAGCATGCATAAATGAAAGCATTGGGGAGCCGATTGGGTGCAGTTAATTTTTATTTACACTCTCTCCGCTCTGGCTTTATTTATCACCAAGCAGCTGGAAGGGTAGAATCCACCAGAGGGTAAATCACTAGTTCTGTGTGAACGGGAATATCTTTCTAGTACATTGTTCAAAAATAGATCACAAGTGAGATTGACACAATTCAGAGCAACTTGCTTTTTCCTCCTTAAATATCATGGTAATGCAATACTGTCTCGACAAAGCCCAGGTTGCACAGCCGTGAGCAAAGGCTGGGACTCTCAAGTTCCTCTGGCTCCCACTTGAGGACATGCCGTGTTCAAATCAAGAAGGAAAACGCCAGAGTTGAAGCTAAGACGAAAAAAACACCAATTAGGAAAACAGTCTACTAAGCCTGTTATGTCCAGTTCAACAACCATCCTCCATTATTTGGGGACATTAAAACTAGAAGGGCTGCTGGTGCTGTTACGAAAGATTAGATTGATTTTTAAATCCCTACGCACTCAAGACTTCACTGCTTCTTGCCAAAACACAGTCATTCCACACTGAAACAGAACCGATCTTTGAAGGTTGATGAAATACACAAGGCTGGCTACATTCCATTGGAGAAGATGCCTTATAAGGTGAACAGAACCCAGGGTTTGTCAAAGATGTTATGATATATCGGGGCTGCTGATATAAGAATATATGGAGTGAGAATTGAGACATAAATTATGGATTTTAAAACTTCTTGTATTTTTTTAAGATCTATAGATCATGCATAAAAATATACTTAAAAGATAGTGACATCTATTGTCATTCCAAATCTTCTCAAAGTAAAGATTCTAGAGTAAATCTTCTCAGAGCACAACCATTCTCAAATGCAAATGAAAACGATTATAATCAGTTCCCAATAACATGAAAATAAATCAGAGTGCAGACAACTTAGGAGATGTGTGGAGGGGTTGATAAAGTGTTGATATTTAGCTACAATGTGTTATAGATTTCTTCTGTATTTGCATTGTAGTGCGTGCTATTTATCAAACATAAATCAATTTCAGCTTCTGTAAGACAAACATAAAAAGAATTCTGATAGCCATTTCTGATATAAAAACTATCCCTCCTGTCTCACCTTTCAGAAAAGCTTAAATGGAAATGCCCAGATCAAAAGTATGACTTTCCCCCCCCACTTTGAGTTTGGCATTTTGTTTGTGTTCGTATTTTTTTTATTTATTTTCTCATTCTGAGGTGACTTAGCTGCTTGGAGGAACTGCTACAAAGGAATATCTTACCTTAAATTGCATTTAGACTTGGTTTTAAGAAGAACTAACGACACAGCGCTAAGTGTTAGAATTGGTGCATACTAGTAAGTTACACTCTCATAAAGGTGTTGAATTACGAGTGTTTAAGCAGGTTTAATGTGTACCCAAAGCTTCAGATTGTTATATTTATTGTTAGAGGATTTGAGCATTTCCTTTATAGCAGTTAGACCCAGAGACAATTTGGTACATATGTTTCTAATTTACTCACACTTAGCTCATTGAAGTCTGGTTTTGTGGAGGAAATGTGATGTCCAAGAAGACGTTGGGAGGCACTTTTCTTGGAAAAAGGAAGTCATGTTCTTTTCTTTTATAGTTCACAAGCCGACTTCTAAAGATTTGAATGTATTTAAAACGTATGAAATCACAAAGTTCATGCATGTCCTAAATTTGGCAAGCCGTTCTTCTATTTCTGTTAGAATGATGTCACAGTGTGCGACTCAAGGCAGAGAAACAACCGAACCTCTGCACCGGAGAAACAGACATTCAATTTCCAGTATCCCTTTCTCTTGCAACTCCCTTCGATTGAAGCCAAATCGCCTGCACACAGACATTGTCAATCCATGATGTCACATTTCCCAGTCATTAGGGAACCAAGTTACAGCACTGAGCACATTTAATATTTTTACAACTCAATTTAATGTGCTTTAGAGATGTTATTGTTCTGTAGAATCCTATCAACTCTCAGTAAACAGTGTTTAATCTTTGGAAGCTCTGTTTTGGAAGATAAATCACGCCTTCCTTTCTAGACTATTGGAGAGAGAATGTGATGCTGGGTTCAAAGGCTTGAAAGCTGCAGACTTTGGTGCTTCCCACATTCTCAGCTCTGTGATCTTGTACAAAATATTTTGTCTCTGTGTTTCAGTTTCTTCAACCATCAAATGGGCGGTAATACTCACCTGTGATTTTGGTGAAGGAATGAGAGAGAGCATGCCTGCAGAACAAGCAGCAGCAGTGGCATCCCGAGTCTCAATGAATGCGTTTCCTTGTTTCTTACTTCATCTCACAAGGACTCTCCCCATCGTTATCAACAGTGATCCACCTGATGAGTTTTGCCAGATAACGAAAATCTACTTTTAACGACATTTCAGGGAGTACAATTTCTTTTTTCTTTTTTGAGACGGAGTTTCGCTCTTGTTACCCAGGCTGGAGTGCAATGGCGTGATCTCGGCTCACCGCAACCTCTGCCTCCTGGGTTCAGGCAATTCTCCTGCCTCAGCCTCCTGAGTAGCTGGGATTATAGGCACACGTCACTATACCCAGCTAATTTTTTGTATTTTTAGTAAAGACGGGGTTTCACCATGTTGACCAGGATGGTCTCGATCTCTTGAACTCGTGATCCACCCGCCTTGGCCTCCCAAAGTGCTGGGATTACAGTCTTGAGCCACCGCGCCCAGCCGGAGTACAATTTCTATGGCAACTGAGATTTATCATCTTATTGGAAAACTTAAAGTGTCCAATGGAGAGTGAAGCTACATTTTTAAACTAGAATTCAAGTATATTTAATTAAAGTTTTAATCATGCAGGGTGGACCTCTGACCTCTCCACAAAAAAGTGGAAAATTGAAGGGCGTCTTGCCACACTCCGCTTCTCTCTCTCCTGCTGTTCCTTTTATCATGGCTATTTACCTGTGCATTGTATCAGCCCTGACAGCGGGCAGCAGAGGCTGGGTGCCACTCCAACCAGAGCCACTCCGGGAAGGCCGCTTCATGGCTGTTGAGTCCTGCAAGAATAATTTATTTGAAAATCACAAGATTGAGAGGGTGTGTGTGATGTCCATATGTATGGTAAATTTTAAAACTGTATTATCCTAATACTTCCATGTTTCCACAATAAGGCCGTGAGCACCCTGCCCAGGGGACCAGGTGACTGCCCAGTGTGATAGGGCTACCTCCTGCCATAGACCCTCCTTGCCCTCCGCCACTGGGACCCAGTGACACTCAAAAACACGAGAAAACCCCTCAGGTGTTTTTGGACTTCACCTAACCTCCAGTAAAGACGGGGTTTCACTTTGTTGGTCAGGCTGGTCTTGAATCCCTGACCTCAGGTGATCCTCCTGCCTCAGCCTCCCAAATTGCTGGGATTACAGGCATGAGCCACCAAGTCTGGTCAACTTTTTAAATTTTTAAGCGCAGGTTCAACCCATTCTTCCACAACGGTAATTTGGAGTGAGAGACATTCATCAACTCTTTTTCTGCCTGTCACCTCATTGACTCGTTACCTTCCCTTCTTTCACTTGTTACCTTCTCTTCTTTCACTCGTTACCTTCCCTTGTTTCACTCGTTACCTTCTCTTCGTCCCTCTTACGTCTTGTTTCTGTAAGAATTCTTTTCTTCCACCTTCTCCCTTGCATGTTCTGTGTGGCTACAGCAGTGCTGAGGGGACAGGTGAAGAACTGACATGGCATATTCCATTTTTATTATTGCTGTTTCTCAGTTGTTACAAAAACTAAACAAAACCAGAAACTCACATACATGATTTAGGACAGGCTTTCTCAGCCTCAGCACCATGGACACCATGGGCAGGATCATCCTTTGTTGGCGGGAGGCTATCTCGGGCATCGTAGGATGTTTAACAGCATTCCCTGGGCCTCCCCTGCCCAGATGCCTTTAACAAGCCCTCCCCCATCACGAAAGTCAGAAAGTCTCCAGGCATTGCCAAATGTGCCCTGCAGGGCAAAATCAGCCTCAATCGAGACCCACTGGTTTACAATTGGTATCTTTTCATAAAGGAATGATATTCAGAAAAGGCATATTCACATGGAGTTACTTGAACAGCCTGGCATTAAACAGTATCTAAAATAACTTGTTACAATAGTAACTACAGTACCAGCTCACCTGTCTTGGTCACTCACTATACACAAGGCACTGTGTTGAATTCTGCACACTCATAATCTAATGTCACCCCTGAAATGACACTGAATACCTTTTGTGAGTCTTGTATAAACCAGGTAGAATGCACAAACACATTTAGTCTCCATTTCGATCACCTCGTGGTCGCACTAGGTATTCACTGACAGCCTAAACTTTACTCACACCATTCAGCATCTATTTATTGTTAAATACTTTTAACTCCTGGTTTCTATTAGAGTGGATAGTCATTAAAACAGTTAACTGAAATTTCCTTCCTCAAAAAAAAAAAAAACCTGCTGTTTTATATTTCTGTATCCTTATCAGTGTTGGCAACATGATTACTGTTTGTTTGTTTGTTTTTGAGATGGAGTCTCACTCTCTTGCCCAGGCTGGAGTGCAGTGGTGTGATCTTGGCTCACTGAAACCGCTGCCCCTTGGGCTCAAGCAATTTTCTTGCCTCGGCCTCCCAAGTAGCTGGGATTACAGGTGCCCACCACCACACCCAGCTGATTTTCGTATTTTTAGAAGAGATAGGGTTTCACCATGTTGGCCAGGCTTGTCTCGAACTCATTACCTCAGGTGATCCACCTGCCTCGGCCTCCCGAAGTGCTAGGATTACAGGCATGAGCCACCATGCCCAGCCTGGGCAACACATTTATTTGATTATCTTTCAGTGTTCTACAGCAATGATACTAAGTTGTGTATTTAAAAGTACCCTGTCATTTTGGGAAGTAAACCGACTCTGAGGCTTGCCTTGGTCTTTGGAATTATTAATAGAAAGATATTTCTTCGCTACACAAGTTTTCTTCTTCACTGATGAAAACTGAATTTTAGAATTCATTGCAGGATTGTTGAAGAGAGAAATGCACAGTGTATAGAATTCCTATTTTATATGTCATGTGGTTTATTCTACATGTAAAAAATATATATTTTTATTTTCATAAAATCAATCACATTTATCTAAAATAATTCTTCCAGAATTGGGTCAAGTTATAAAAAAAAATTTCTGTGAGTGACTTGTCCAGCCAAGAGTGGGCAACTCGTAATTCACTGTCAAGCCGCTGATGCGCTGGTGGAAGGTGAAATTAAAACTGTGTCTGAAGACAGATGGACACTCAAGGCCAAGTCTCTACCATCGCCTGCAATTGATGATAGAATTTAACTGGACAGGCTCATCTGGACATGTTGAAAAATTATTTCATATCCTGAACTCAAATGATTAATAAGTATTTTATTCCTCTCAATAAATCACAGACATGTTGAGGATATATGAACAGGCTTTTCTACGTCCAAAGTGCATCACAAATAATTTTCTATGTGTTAAGGAAAGAATGGCTCACAAGTTGTAAATGTTAAATATGCTTCCGAATTCCTAAGGGAAGGTACAAGAGCTGTCTTCTCCGTCAAAGCTACTGGGCGTCCTTGTTATTGTAATAATCACGTATAATAAGGATTTATTTCCAGTGTATTCTGCTTATCTGGTTTCTCTGTCAGTTACTGTCTACAAAGAAATAAAACTTTTGAACAAACAATAAATATTTTCAACCATGGGTTCCATGGACCAATTAAAACAGTACCCAAGCCAGTATTATACATCACGGTTTCTGGTCTTACATCTTACAAGGAAGAAGAAAGAGTATTATAGACATGTGTCTGCTTTGAGCATGACACACACTGAACAGGGTTCCACCATTCGTTTCCCAAAGTAGCCGCAACTGAAGGACTTGATGATGTAACAAACGATATTAAACAAGAAGGTTATTTAAAAGAAAACAAACTTCACAACAGATTATGGATGTTCCCATAAGCCCATGGATGTTCGTCTGCACAGACACAATTTGTAATGATTATTGATCAATAATTCTCTATTAAATTGAAGAAGTATTATTTAATAATGCGTAATAGATAGTGCATTTCAACAGTCTTCTGTATATCAGATATTTTGCTGAACACTTAGAGGTAAATCACTCAAGTCAGTCATAACATCTCATCACTCATAGGATCTTTATTTGCCTTAATAGATACCAAAATATTAGATTTTTCACCATCCTTTAACGTAAAATAGATAACACAAAGGATAAAACTTAGTCGTCACTAAATGTATTGAAATAATAGTGTGAAGATAGTTTTACAAAAGTTCTGAGCAATTGTGTCACATATTCATCATTCAATAAAAACAATCGCAAAACCTCCAAGACTATCTATGTGCTGTTTGCTGTGCCTGTGACTAGGTTTAGAGTGTTAAGGGAACCAGACAAGTTCTTCTTTACTCTCAAGGATTATCTATTCTAGATCGAGAAGACAAACAAGTGTACAGGATGATAAGCGTGTGAGATCGTGACGGTGCAGATAAAGTCTCAGTTGGGCATTGCTCGGCAGCAGTTTTATGCAGCACAGGTAAGAGATGAGAGCTGTTAGATTTTGCATTCACTAAAAACAAACAGAAAACCTGGTGTTATGCAAACTAAAAATTAAAAATTGCCGGTCAATCCCGCATTCCATTAAAATTCAAAAGTAAAACACTGGCTGGACTGGCACACCGTAATGAAGGTAAGTTACCAACAGACGTCTGTGTTTGTTGGCCACCTGCTTGGGCCATGTTCTCTCCATTGTAATTAATCTCACCAGAAGCTCACAACCCTGGATCTGTCCTTTGGCCTTCCCCTAGGCCATTTTACCAGACCTGGGAGGTGACATCTCAGAGAAAATGAGTTTACAGGTCAAATGACCAAAGTGCTGAGGATTAGAACCATGACCAATGGCAACAAATGAAGCAACATATACCATGTAAGCCAAAATTGTTGTAATAGACAAGAATGTAAAATTAAAACGAAATCTTTGAAAGGATAAAGGAGGTTTTTTATTTTAATCTGAAAAAGAAACAAGAAATCATAAACTATCAAATGGAACTATTAAGTATAATGTGTAGTAGTTGAAATAAACAGACACTGGGGGAATAAAAAGTAAGATGAGCACAGCTGAAAAATGATGGGGTTGAAAGATTCAACTGAAGAACCCTCTGATAAAACAGCAGAAAAGGAGAAACATTGACATGTCAAATCATCCACATCTGGATAACAGGAGTCCTATAAAACAAGAACAACTAAAGGAGAAGAGGGAATATTAAAGGAAGCATGGTGAAAGTTTTTATCTTTTACAGCAGTGGTGTTCAAACCTTAAACAAGGCGTTCACCATCACCTAGAGGCAGTTGGAACTGCCAGACCCAGAGATTCTCACTCAGCGGATCTAATGTGGGGATCAAAAATTTTCAATGACAACAAAGCTGAATATTCTACAGACCAACTTTGAAAACCACGGTTTCAAAGAAAAAATAAAGTCATTTGATTAAATATACAGAGAATTGAAAAAAAAAAAAAACCTATGCACGTACACCTTCTAACAAAGTGAGGACATATACTCCAAGGATCATTTAAATGCATTCGAAGGTACAGAGCAGACTGCCTTGAAACGGAAAAGTCATATTGATATCACTAGATGCAAGAAAACAATGAAGTAATATTTTTAAATTAACTTAGAAGGAAAATGTAAATTTGAATCGATAATGTTACAGCTAGCCAAATTGTTACGTAAAGTAAGACCAGAGCACTTCAGTTCTCAGCCATATTTTGAAATATCACTTTTTAAAGAACAACTTGAGAAACACTTTTGAAGACATTTTCTAATAAAAGGAAAAATAAACTAATAAGAATTTAGGCCGGTCACGGTGGCTCACACCTGTAATCCCAGCACTTTGGGAGGCCGAGGTGGGTGGATCATGAGGTCAAGAGATCGAGACCATCCTGGTCAACATGGTGAAACGCTGTCTCTACTAAAAATACAAAAAATTAGCTGGGCATGCTGGCGCGTGCCTGTAATCCCAGCTATTAGGGAGGCTGAGGCAGGAGAATTGCCTGAACCCAGGAGGTGGAGGTTGCGGTGAGCCGAGATCGCGCCATTGCACTCCAGCCTGGGTAACAAGAGCGAAACTCCGTCTCAAAAAAAAAAGAATTTAGCCAAAAAAATGCAGAAAGCGAGATTAATTAAATTTATTAAAATGCTTTTGTCTAAAGAAGAGGTAGGTTAAAAATTGTATTCACAACACCGGCAATAGTTAATTTCATGTCGCCTTGACTGGGCTTTGGTGTCCAGTTGTTTGGATAAACACTAGACCCGATATTGCTATGAAAGTTTTTGTTTTTAAAATATGATTAACATTTACAATCAGTAGGCAAAGTAAAACCAATTAGCCTTCATAATGTTGCTGTGGCTTATGAAGTCAGTCTAAAGCCTTAACAGTGATGATTGGGGTTTCCTAAAGGAGGAATTCTGTCTCGTTTGCATCATAGAAAGCCTGTCTGAGCTTCCATCCTGCCTGACCTGCCCTGCAGGATTTAGGACTCAAGAAGCAAAATCAACTCTTGCCTAAATTCTTAGCCTGCCAAACTACAGACTTCAGACATGTGTGTCCCTGCAATGTAGGGATCCAGTTCCCTTTAACAAATGGCAAATATCTATCATCTATTATGTATGTATGTATGTATGTATGTATGTATGTATGTATGTATGATCTGTCTGCCTGCCTGCCTGCCTATCTACAAGAAGCAACCTAACAATTCAGAAGGAGCCAGAAGGAGAAACCTAGGCATAGTCACATGTTGTGGGATTATGTGTGTGTGGATGTAATAAATTTGACACGAGAACACACTAGTGTATTTGTAATGAAGGGAAAAAATATATAACAATATATCTGCAAAAGTCATAAGCATAGTTAAATCTTAATAGAATTTTTATGTTAAAGGTAAACAAGAATAAAAATAGATCCCATGACCGAAACTAAAGGGAAAAGATGTATCCAATACAAAGTTGAAAAGAAGATGAAATAAAAAATAACTTCCAATGCAAAACTGGAAAAAGTAGGGGAGAAACACGTCTCAATATAACAACAAAAAAAACATATTTTATTTTTAAAGTCCACCAATATTTGATGTAATGGGAACAAACAAATAAAACTGAAAGCCAAAGAAGAAAACATATTATATATTGGTAAAAAACAGAGCTAAAGATGTAAGCACTTTAAATATCAATACACCTGCCAGTATTTACCTGATCTGAGAGATTTATAGAAAAAGGCAGAAAACAGTAAATGTAATTTGTAATACTCCTTCCTTAAAAGCTTATAGATTAAGAAGACAAGAATAAATAAGCAAAAATGTAGAAGACATACATAACATAATTTATAAGCTTGAACTATTGTGTGTGTATAAATAGGCATATATGTAAAATTCTACATGTCACAAATAAAAACATATTTCTGGACATTTATAAAAATTGGTCATGTAATAACCACAAAGCAACTTTCCAAAAAACTCCAATAAGTCAGTAACATGACTCTGTTTTAAATAAAATAATGGCTTAAACATTTTCAAATGACTCAAAAAATAATGTTATAAAATTACTTGGATTCATAGGAAATCAAAAGAGAAATTATAGCATATTTAATATGGACTAATAATTAAATGCTGTGTGTCAAAATATCAGTGGAAGCAGTTATGAAAGTTAAGCTGATACCTCTAAATATATTTTATCAGACTCAAAAACTCATCTTTTCGGAAAAAGAGAGAATATATCAGTAAATAAAGCAGAGTGTAATGAGAGAAATAATGTCAAAAACAAAGAACATTGAAAACAATGAAAGTAAGATAACACAATAGTATATGTAACACTTCAGTGATACAGATAGACATTTTAATATATGTAGATGAAAATTGTTTAGGAAGACATTGGAGCATACATAAACTAATAAAAGTATAAATACGTTGATATGCTAATTGAAGCATTACTTTTCCCCAGTCTCAGAATCCCACGTCACTTTGAAACAATCCTAATATTAGAGAAAAACTAAAAGGATAGAAAAAAAGTTAAGTTGTCAACTGGATGCCCATCACCACCAAATCCTTTAGCATCTTTTTCCTACAAGCACGGGCATCCTCCTACACAACCTCAATACTCATAATCCTCAAAGTCAGAAAGCCAGCATTGACGCATTCCTGTATCTGACCCTCAGGTGCAATTTCTCCAGTTGTTTCCATGTTTATCGTAGTAAAAGGAACCAGCTCAGGATCACAGGTAGCTTTTAGTTAATCACGTCTTTTTAGGCTTCTTTGGTCTGGATGAGTTCCTCATGCTTTCCTTGATTTTCTTGATTTTGACAATTTGAAGTTTACTTCCTCACGGTTCTCCAAGGTTTCTTAGGTTTCTGCATATCTTGCAAGGAAAGACACTGACTGCTTTCGTTTCAGATTATCATTTGAAAAATGATGGTTTGGCAAATAGTTTTGGAAGTTAAATATAGTTTCTCCCTCTGGACACACTTACTGCCCATTGTACTGCAATTTCTTTCGAATCCACCTAACGAAAGACTCAGGTTCCCTGAGCTCATGGTTCCTGCACTGTAACACAACCCGTGGCACGTGCAGGTGTTACTGGTCCTCTTTGTGCTGCCTTATGGGAACAAATGCAAAAGCTGGTACTCTTGCTCCTGGGACTGCTGTGTGTAATGGAGTCTCTGTCTCTGACCTGAGAGTTTTACGTCTTCTGCCAGCATCCATCACAGAGCAGCAGGCTTACACTTTAGCTTTTAAGAAGAGTAAAATCTCAGACCCTCACAGTTCTTAGAACTCAGAGGCCAATTATTTGGTAGGACATCCTCAATTTGGTTTTGACAGGTATTTTCTCATGATTGGATTTAGGAATCCCCTTAATTTGGTTATATACCATAACGCTGTCATAAGTATTAGACATTATGTAAAACTTCAGACACAATTCCATTATGATTGGAAACAAACCAAAAATATTCACAGTTGCTTCTGCTATGCTGGAAAGGAAGGATTACAGTTGTTATTATTTGCAGATGATATGGTCATCCACGTAGAAATGCCAAAGAATCAGACAATTATTAATATTAGAATAAACACAATAGTTTATCAAGATCATGTTACAATAACCAATTTACAAAAATTAGTAATATTTATCTTCACCAACAGTAACAAATTAGAAAGTAAAATAATATATAAGATATTTGCATTCACGGTAAAAAACTATAACATTTTAAAGAATTGACTAAAGAAAGAAATTAAAAGTCTCCCTGGGGAAAAATCCTTTCATGTATTGCAGGAACTTACAGATTTGAAGAGATGGAGAGACATACTACGATTTATTAGTATTTTCAGTTTCTAAGTATTATCAAATGATGATTAGCCACGTATTAGAAGTCCATTTCCATGTAGGCCTATCACAATTTCAAGTGACTTTTTTTTTAGGAAAAATATAGTACACATGAATATTTGTTCTTTTTACTCATCTCTAGATTTTTTTGTCTCTTCCTGCTTCAGTGCTGCTATCCGGAGTCACCACCATTGCCAGCTCTCTTTCTAACAAATGAACAGCATCTAAAACACAATTGCCCATGCATCTGAGTGAGTAGAGAGTTTAAAAAGTCTCTGTGGGTATTAGTGTGCAAATCCAGGTTCTAACAGGAGGTCCACCCGCTTTACAGTCAAGTGAATAGGAGCGTCAGAGAGAGGAGGAAGAGGAAAACAGATGTGATGGTGACATCCTAGGGTGATGCCAGTGGTTATTTAGCTTGTAACTAAATGTCACCTGCCCTGCTATTTCACCCAGTTTCTCCTCATCAGAGCTTGCAGGAATGGGCACCACAGGTATACGTGTGCGGTTGACCGTGAGACATGGCCACTTCTCCCTGCTGATGCACTCCTGCAGCTGTTAACGGTGGAGGGAAAGCTAGCCTAATGAATTACGATGGGAACATCGCTGTGGTCTAGAATTCCCTAGAGGCAACACCGTCTTGATTTTGGGGGCATAAAATTAAAAATTATATTTTAATATTTATTTCTATTATTGATTTTAAAATACATAAAGCTTCTGACAAATTATTTTAAATCATTTATTCTGATATTCATGGAGAGAAAATACATGGTAAAGTACGACTCTGCTCTGATATCGTTCATTTAAAGTTATTGAACGCTTTTAAGCAAGTAGTTTAGAGAATTTTGAACTATCTATGCAGTGGCTTTTTTAAGATTCCTGGAAACAAATATATGCTAAATAACAGGCTTTTGAGCACTGATACTGATACTAACTTACTCAAATGTGTCTTCCTGCCAAGACCAAGTTCCTTGAGAGCAGGTTCTTAAATGCAGCATCTTGGTTACCTTTGTTTACTTATTTTAAACATTTCCTTATGTTTATCTTTGTTTACGTACACCTAGTAGGTGCTCAGTGGACTTTGTTGAAACAAAATGACACCCTGTGATGGAGCACTGTCTTATGAGCAGGCAGCTTGCCCTGGAGAAAAATAGAGCAGTTGGTTTGAATCAAGACACTCTGAGAATTAGCTAAGTGATTTACTTCTGCCAAGTAGGAACTATAAATACTACCAGACTCGTGGCGTACCTACTGTGTACAGCGCATCATTAGATTGGCACACCTACTCAATAATTGTGAACAGATGGAATTAGCGCATAGAAAACAGCATGTGTTTTTCCCTCTCCACCCACATATACCAACCTAGAAAAATAGAATTCTCCATCATGGTATTTTTTTTTCTAACAAGGACATCATCAAATGTATTAGTCAAACTTGGAGTCACTCCAACACTAAATCTTACTTCTAAATTTAGAACTAATGAGCTCTCTGTGTGTACCAAAGTAGAAAGCACATATTCTGTCTGTTAGCATCGAGGCCTTTATTCAACATAACTCTACTGCCAAAGAGAATATAAATGTTTCTTCTTTGGTGTTACTGGCTTGCAAAACTCAGTCATTGGGAGAAACATGAATGTTAGGGAAGAATGACGGGTTTGTGGAAAACATTCATTTCAGAGAATCATAGAACCCTTCATCTATCAGGTTTTTAAAGAACCCCCAGCCCAATGCTTCCTAACTGGTAGAATTCCTTTTAAAATGACTCTCTGGGTGATTGCCAGTGCTCTACCTACCTCCAGCACCAACACCATCTCCAGCCACATCTGAGTAGCTTCAATAGAGGATCCCCTGGCACAAAACTAAAGTCATTTTTGCTACTGCCTCCCCAGTGACCTCTGAGTTTCCTTTTTGGGACACGCAGATTGAGGACTCTTTCCCATGACGCTTTCTTCGTGCTTGATGACCAATGATGACCGTATGTTCTCCTCTCCAGGGTTCTCTTCTCCAGACCAAATGCTTGCATTTCTTAACCCTTCCTCAGTGACCCAGTCTCCAGTGGCTTCATCCTTCCGGTCACGTCCTTGTCATGTTCTCAATAACACAACTTATTAAAGATGGATGCCATGACTTTTAAAAGAAGTTAATTGTGGCAGGAATATAAAAATGAATTCTGAGGGATGATACTCAGGTCCCAGCTACTTGTTACGGCAGAAATAAGGAAGTTTGAAAATTACGCTTGAGAGTAAATCCGTGAAGATTTTACGAACAGAATAAAAGGAAGTAATAATATTTGACAACAGGGAGATGAAAGACCCAGGGACACCTTCGAGACCTACTTTGGCAGGTTAGTGGAACCAGAACATAAAGAGAAGGGTCAGTTTACTTGTAGGAGGAAAGACGTACTTCGTTGAATGTGTTCTGTTAAATTCTTGTGAATTCCTGGGTAGATGAGTCTATAGAATAGTTATGATGTCTATACCCTGGCTATAGGAAAGCATCTTGTGACCTGGTGTTCTCTCTCAAGCCAAGCCCCACAGATGTGTTTAATGAATTTAGGGTGCTGAAATGTAACTGAATTCTTTTTTTCCACAAATGTCTGCTTCTTTTTGCTGAATCACAATCACAGACACCATCATTCAGTTAACCTTCAAGTGATAGAACTTTTAATTTTTCCATGACTTCTCTTTTAAAAAAATATGCAATCAGTTGCCAGATTTCATCGATCTTGAAAATGTCTTTCAAATCACAGGCTTTGCTGCATTTGAACACCACTGCATGAGCTCTTCCTCCAGCCACTGTCTTCCAGGTCTCATGTTAGCCCACGATTTCCTGCCTGTCCTCATGATGAAGGGCGCTTTCCCAGTGCGGGTGGGGCCCAGCTCGGATAGTACTGCAGAGGCACAGTGCAGAATGCTCAATAATTTTGTGAGCCTGTGAAACAAGGGGTGGCTTGAAACTGACCATAAGAAGGGAACAACACACACAGGAGCCTATCTAAGGAGGGTGGGAGGAGGGAAAGGAGCAGAAAAAATAACTAATGGTTGGGAGGCCGAGGCGGGTGGATCACGAGGTCAAGAGATCGAGACCATCTTGGTCAACATGGTGAAACCCCGTCTCTACTAAAAATACAAAAAATTAGCTGGGCACTGTGGCGCGCGCCTGTAGTCCCAGCTACTCAGGAGGCTGAGGCAGGAGAATTGCCTGAACCCAGGAGGCGGAGGTTGCGGTGAGCCGAGATCGCGCCATTGCACTCCAGCCTGGGTAACAAGAGCGAAACTCCGTCTCAAAAAAACCAAAACAAAACAAAAAAAAAAACTAATGGGTCCTAGGCTTAGTACCTGATGAAATAATCTGTACATCAACCCCCTGTGACATGAACTTACCTATATAACAAACCTGCACATATGTCCCTGGACCTAAAATAAAAGTTAAAAAAACAAAAAAATATGGTACATACACACAATGGAGTACTATTCAGACATAAAAAAGAATGAGTTTGAGTCATCTGCAACAACATGGGTGGAAATGGAGACCATTATGTTACGTGAATAAGCCCTGCACAGAAAGACAAACATCACATGTTCTCACTTATTTGTGGGAGCTAAAAATCAAAACAACTGGACTCACGTTCGACAGTAGAAGGATGGTTATTAGGTTATTTGTAACTCAGCGGACGAATGCTTGAGGGGGTGGATATCTCATGCTTCATGATGTGCTTATTTCACATTGCATGCCTGCTTAAGAACATGTTATGTACCCTATAAATACCCTACTACGTATTGACAAAAATTAAAAATTTAAAAAAAGAAAGACACTGACCCTAGCTGGAATATTCACAGCAGGGAAATCTGCAAACACTACCAATTAGCGCTTTTTTTTTTCTTTTATCAGAATACAACTGATCTTGACTTTCCAGTCCAACTGTCCTTCAGGTGTCAGAATTATCTTCCTAAAAAATCAAAGATAGTAATGCCATTCACCTCTATTAAAATGGGAAATGCTATTTTTATCAGTATAAGATCATGACTGAAATACTGGTAACCAAAAAGTCTGGTTTATATATAGAGAAAGTGTTTTATTTTTTTTTCTTGAGATGGAGTTTTGCTCTGGTCACCCAGGCCAGAATGCAGTGGCATGATTTCAGCTTACTGCAATCTCTGCCTCTGGTTCAATCGATTCTCCTGCCTCAGCCTCCTGAGTAGCTGGAATTACATAATGTGCCCGGCTAATTTTTATATTTTTAGTAGGGACGGGTTTTTGCCATGTTGGCCTGGCTGGTCTCAAACTCCTGACCTCAGGTAATCCACCGCCTTAGCCTCCCAAAGTTCTGGGATTACAGGAGTGAGTGATAGCACCCAGCCTGATTTAAATGTATTTATTATCAGATCACTTCACATGCACATAGAGAGACACATCCTCACACATGTTCTTTATTGTAGAACTTCAAATGGTGGCAATTCTTATCTTGGTAAAGCAGACAGTGAGTTCAGCTTCAGGGTTGGTGGAAGTCATTCTGCTCAGGAGTCCCACTCAGTAGGTCCTTTACCCCTGATCAGGAATAGTTATTAAATGTTTCCATGTGCCCTGCGTCTTCTTTATCCGTTGATGTCTCATAAGGTTGACATAGAGAGAAGATGGTGATTCCTAATCTCAAGGTAGAATTCTTTCATCCACATGTTCTCCAAAGCCAATTTGTTTTTCCAAAGTGGAAATCTCGATTATGTCCTATTCCAAAGGAGGTGAAAAGCTCTCTGGTAAACTGATTTGCTGAAATTCAGTTGAAATCGATTTTTCAAAATTACAAGTTCCTGAGATGAAGACACAGAGTGCCCTGACCCTCTGTGCCTCTGTCCAGTTTTCTTCACATGACCACATACCCCAGGTAATTCAATATCCAGAAGTTCTTTGTGCAGCCAGGTAATTTCTGTTTGAACTCCCGGCTAGTTTTAACTATTGGCCCATCATTAACTTTACTGACAAATGCATAATTTATTGAAAATTGCCATTATAATTTGGTCTGGTCTGCTCAAAATGTCTTTCTGCTTCCCTCTCCCAGGCCAACTAATTAATTTTTGTTTGTTCTCTATTTGAAATAAATTTCTGGATTTCTCTTATAGTGCATAATTACATCAGCACCTTAGCATTTGGCCTATCATCATCACATATTTCACTGCTTTCAAAACCCTGCTGATTTCCTCTTGTCCAATGAAATAAATGCTTCAACAGTTTGTTAAAATGAAAATGGCTGTATGAGAAGCTGGGATGAGGCGGAGGTGTCTGCATTATTTTGCGTGCTGCAGTTTGACAGTCATTGGCCTATAGGTCAAACTCCTTAGCATGAAACATAATTTTCCTTCAGTATCCATCCCTAACATCTTAACCACCTTTAACGTCCCATTTCCAGCTACACTCAACCCAAATTCTTGAAACACTGAATTACTTGATTTGCTCCCTGCTCTCTAGTCGCTGGGCATATTAGAAGATTTGACATTTTCATAAATTCTTGTCTCTGCTTGGGATGACTTTCTCTGCATCACTGCAACCAAATATGGTTTCCAAAGCCAGCTCTTCAGAAAATAAGAATAACTAACAATTACTGAGTGCTTTCACCGTGTGAGGCATATTGTTAGGTCCTTCCAAGGATGACCTCATTGAATCATCCCTGGATTTTAAAGAAGAGAATTTTTTTTCTTTTTTTTTTTTAGACAGAGTTTTAATTTTGCTCTTGTTGCACAGGGTGGAGTGCAGTGGTACCATCTCTGCTCACTGCAACCTCTGCGTCCAGGGTTCAAGTGATTCTCCTGCCTCAGCCTCCCCAGTAGCTGGGGCTACAAGCATGTGCCGCCACATTAAAGGAGAGGATGTAAGAGGAAGAACGTGAGGCTCTGGCTCACAAAGTCACCTGCCCATGTTGACATAGATTCAAACCCTGTCCTGGAGGCAGGCGCCCAGGCAACTGACACACTGTCTTTTCACTCTTCATTGATTTCTCTTGATATATTTTCTTTACAGCAATCGTCACTTTTTAAATCAATTTTTAATGTATTAACTTAGAAGTTTTGTCATATTTTCCCCTATCATCAGACTCTATGGTTTACTAGGATATGGATTTCTCTTCCTGGGCCTCTGATAGTCTTTTTTGTTTTGAGATGGAGTTTCGCTCTTGTTACCCAGGCTGGAGGGCAATGGCGCAATCTCGGCTCACCGCAACCTCCGCCTCCTGGGTTCAGGCAATTCTCCTGCCTCAGCCTCCTGAGTAGCTGGGACTACAGGCACACGCCACCATGCCCAGCTAATTTTTGTATTTTTAGTAGAGACGGGGTTTCACCATGTTGACCAGGATGGTCTCGATCTCTTGACCTCGTTTGATCCACCCGCCTCGGCCTCCCAAAGTGCTGGGATTACAGGCTTGAGCCACCTTGCCCGGCCTCTGATAGCCTTTTATACGTGGAAAAAATTCAAAAGGTATTTCTTGGATGGATGGAGGGACGGATGAATGGACACATGGACAGGTGATGGATGAAAGGATGGATGGATTGTGGGTAGAAGGATGGATAGATAGATGATCATTGTTATCTGGGTCTTTCTTTTTAATGGGAGAAGTAATACAAATGTCTAAACAGATAAATAAGCATTTAAGTCACATATTCAGATATGGCTCACATGTTTCTCTTATTTTCTCTCCATGTGATGACCAGTTTGAGGCAACACTTTGCTTCTTAATGTGTGGTCTGCAGAACAACAGCATCAGAATAACCTGGGAGCTCATTAGAAATCCAGACCCTTAAACTTCTCCTCAGACTCACCAAATCAGAATCCATATTTTAACAAAAGTCCCAGTTAGTCCTATGTGCCCACGGTTCATGTGACTAGTGCTTGTTTTTATCAGGAAGTAGCATAGGAGAGCTCAGACTTACGATTTGCTGAATATACCTGAAAGCACTTTTGAATTGAGAAGCTCTAAATTATTTCTGTTACAACTCAGAAATAAACTAACCATTTTCCCTGTTAGGTCCCTAATGTAAAAATGATAAAAAATTATGTATGATACGATACTAAAAAAGCACTAAGAAAACCATGCAAAACCAAAATTAATTAAATCCTTTTTTAGCATTCTAAAAAGCTGATTTCAACTAGAATGTCATTCCGTGGCATTTCTGGTTGACTAAATACCATTTTAAAAATCAAAGTCATTTTTATAAATCTTTGTATGTACTAAATATGCAACTTACTAAATATAATTTTCAAATCCAATAGGAAAAATGAAAGAAAATTGGACTGCATTACTTCATGTAATTTATACCATTGTTATCCTTACACATGTTCAAATTTTATGAGGGATAATAAATACAGAATAATTAATTTTAATTTAATTTTTAAAAATTTGATATGTAGTTATCAAGGTAACATTAATTACATGGACAATATATTGAATATATGAATACAATTACATAACTGCCTGGACTTCTATAAAAACATATTATTTTTTCAAAACATACACTCCCTTTTTTATGGTAGCCTTAGGTGTATAGAAAAACTTCACAGAAAGTAGAGTTCCCATTCTTTCAATTTTTTTCAAATTCCTCTTTCATTAAAATCTTGCATTCATGTGGTACACATGTTAAAACTGAGGGGGCAATAGTGATACCTTATTAGCTGAAGCCCACAGGTTATATTAAGGTTTACTTGATGTTTTGCTGTCTGTGCATCCTGCAATGGATCCACCATTGTAGTGTCATACAGAATCGTTCCACCACCCTAAAAATCCTCAGTGCTCTACCACTTCCTCCCTGCTTTCCCCTGACTCTTGGCAGCCACTGATATTTTTACTGTCTCCAGAGATGCATCTTTTCCAGAATATCATAGAGTTGGTTCATAGTCTCTAGCTTTTGAAGACTGGCTTCTTTCACTTAGCCATATGCATTTAAGATTCTTCCCTGTCTTTCCATGGCTACGTAGGTCATTTAATCTAGTGCTGAATAATATTCCAGTGCCTGCGTGTACCAATGTTTATCATTTATCTACTCAAGGTGATGTCAGTTGCTTCTAGTTTTTGTTAATTGTCAATAAAGCCATTTAAACACTTATTGTGCAGGTTATTTGTGGACACAGGTTTTCAACTTACTTGGAAAAAAACTCAGGAGAATGATTGCTGGGCTTTATGGTAAGCCTGTGATTAGCTTTGTGAGAAACTGCCAAACTGTCTTCCAAAGCAGCTATAACATTTTGTATTCCCACCAGCAATGGATAAGGGTTCCTGTTGCTCCCCATCCTCACCGGCATTTGGTGTTGTCCATGCTGTGGATTTTGGCCAATCTAGTAAGTATATCGTGGGATCTCATTGTACTTTTAATCTGCATTTACCCACTAACATACAAAGTCCAGCATCTTTTGCTATGATTATATGCTGTCTGTGTATTTTCTTAGGGGTGGTGTCTTTTGCCTGTTGTTAATTGGGTTGCCTGTTTTCTTATTGTTGAGCTATTTGCATATTTTGACTACTAATTCTTTATCCGATATGTGTTTTCCAAGAATTCTTCTCTCAGCATGCGGCTTGTCTTTTCAATCTCTTAACAATGTCTTCACAGAGCAGAAATGTTTACTTTTAATAGTCTGACTTAACAGTTATTGTCTCACGGTTCTTCCTTTTGTTGTTGCATCTAAAAAGTTATAACCAAATCAAAAGTTGCCTAGATTTTATCCTGTTTGATTAGAATTTTGCTCTTTTACATTTCCATCTACAATCCGTTTTGATTTTTTTTGTAAAAGGTCTAAGTTCTCTAAAATTTTTTTGAATGTGAACGTCTATATCTAGTTGTTCTAACCCTGAAATACACTGAAATAGCTTTGATTTTCTTATTAAAAATGTTTCTAAAGAATTAATTGCTTTTAAGGATATTCCAAATACCAAGTGGCTCAATATTTTCATTTTCAGGTTGCACGGCATTGTCTGGGTTGTATATTTTCTGACTAATCTTGTTCAAAATTTGTAACAAAGCATGTTACACATTAAGTAATGCAATTTTTTATTTAATCTAGCCTGACACCACCACATTTTTTTAACTAGCTACTGCAAAGAACATTTTGTAAGTAGTCTTTGACAAAATAGTGGAGTAGGTCAAGGTTCTCTTTTGCTTTGTTTTCCTCCTAAGACTCTTTACCTCTGCCTAGACACCCCAAATTCTTAGGAAGTTAATCAGCAAATCAGGCTTGCATACCCTATAGGCTCATTCTAACTATCTTTTGCTAGCAGTTTCTTGTACTTGTTACTTTATTTTACCATGATTCGTGGAATAGAGGGTCATAAAATTACCTTCCTCTATCTAATTTTTATAATGTATGGTTATTTTACTCATGATAACGTATTAGTACAAACACTAAGCACCCTTTTATTAAGTAATTACTTTATATGCTTATCTTATTTAATCCTGACTATAATATTATTGTCAGAATTAAATAAGATAAGCATATTGAATATGCTTATATTGAATATACTGAGTAATGGATTATACTGTTATATAATTTGTATGGCTGAGGAACCTGATATTCAAAGGAGTATGTAATTTACATAAGGTCACATAGTTAATTAGCACTTGGGTTACATCTGACCCAGTCTGGCTGGCTCCAAAGTTCTTGGTCATAAACCCTAAAATCTGATTAAGGGAAGGGAATGGCCTTCTACAAACAACTTTTCACCCAAAAGGACAATTTCAATGTTTAGAGTTTGGAAACTTCATCAATTCAATGGAAGTGAGTATGTGGATCCTCACTCATTCTATTTTTCTGTCGATTTTTTTTCAAAAGATAGAAGGGTGGTTATGGAGTGAGTTTGAATGAAAAAAAGAAGTTTTTATAATTCTGCAGCTCTGATAATAATCATTATCTTTAGGAGTAGATTGCACGAAAAATGCCTTGTCATTTCAAATGTATGTTGAATTAGCCTATGTGCCTAGAATCCTGTGGTTGTTTATAAGAAATGTGTTGCTTAAAATAGACATTGATCATAATCACACTCTTTGTAATGCAGTCTTATTTATGAAAATAAAGCAAAAACAAGTATTTTTTCTCTTTCCTTGAAGTGTTTGAAACCTTTGCTTTACTTTGAAATATCATTGTTTCCTTAGGCTGTGAAGTGATATTCAATACTGTCATTTAGAAATGGCTTTGTGTTTAATATGAAAATTTCCAAGCAGTTAGTTCCTTTAGTGGACTAATTGCTGTTGCTATTTAAAACTAAAATTAAACAATATGGCTATTTCAATTTGAACAGAAAGATTTACGCTTTAAAATAAACAGATAAAAATTTCCTAGGGAGATTCCAGCTGCTTTTTCCTGAGTACATATGACATAGTTTGGTTAGTTTGTACCTGAGACTATTGGACTGATTATTAATAATCTAAGATTCCTTTAATAAAACTTCAATGCAATTGATCCAGAAGAAAGAAGGCTATTGATTGATCATTGATTTTTAAACTTCACATACCCTTTACGTGCTATGTTATGGATCAGTTGCAATAGTGCCATTGGAAATATGCTAATAAACTTTTCTGATTAACTCCTTGATATATCCTTGACTCAATCATCATTTCTGCAAAAAGTTAAAAGTCCTTCATCATATTGTACACGTAGTCTATAAAGTGTCTGATAGCCACTGAGAAACATGGAAAAAGATTGTATTTGAGACATAAGGGAGTGACCTCCATTTTGATAATATTCAACTGGGTGCCCTGAGATTAATAAAACTAACAAGGGAACGTGCCCTCCATTTGTGTGTTTACAGAGGTAAAAAACAAACAAACAAATAACAGCTCAGGAGCAAGGAGCATGGAGAGCAGAATGCTCTTGCATGGGAAAAGGGAGACATGGGTCTTATACTTAGACCCTGAGCACTCACAGAAATGTCAGCAAAGGGTTAACATCTCTGGGAGGTTCATTTCTTCACGTGAAAAATGAGGGCATTAAACAATATGATTCCAAGAGTTCACAAAACCTTGAAAGTCTTTAATTGTGTGATTTTTATTTGCTATGCCCCCTACCCTTTTTAATTCAAATCTCTGGCTGCCCACACAGCAAACTTGAACCCAGTCTTGAGGCAGCTCAATTTCTGCCCTCCTGCGAGCTCTCCTAGTAGCTAGCCAGGGACAATCATTACCACTACTCAATGTTTCTATTCTTTGTAACAAGCAACAGAAACTGACTCTGATGACCTAAGTTGTAAAGGAATTTGTAGAAATATTGAAGAATCCATAGAATATTCAGGAGCATGCAAGAGCAATGCCTAGGAATCCACACAGTCAGAAACACAGACAGACATGTCACAGCACAGCTCAGTGAGGCCACAGCTGCCACCGTTGCTGCAATCAGGGGCTGCAGCTATTACCCCGACGCTCCAGGGCAAGACGCTGACTGTTGCTGCTGGTACCAGTTCTACTGCTATACCCAGAAACTGCAGGGTTTCTGCTGCCGATGGTAAGGTCAGGCTGGAGGACTCTGGAGTCTACGCTGCAGCTCTCTGACTGAGGCTTAGCAAATGTCTACACAGCATTCTCACAGACTAGGGATACTTCCAGCTCAATGGGAACTGCTATTTCACATAGCCCAGGTTAAAGCGTCACTTTGACTGCATGCTGAACATGGAGAGTTATCTTTTGTTCTAGGCCCTTGTCCTGTGCCTAACAGAGTGGCTCACCCCTGTAATCCCTTCACTTTGAGAGGCTGAGGTAGGGGGATTACTTGAGCTCAGGAGTTCAAGACCAGCCTGGAAAAATAGTGAGACATTTATCTTCAAGAAAGAAAAAAATAAAATAGTTGTGTGTGGTGGTGCACACCTGTAGTCCCAGCTACCTGGTAAGCTGGGACAGGAGGATCGCTTGAGCCCAAGAGGTCAAGGTTGCTGTGAACCATGATCACTCCACTGCACTCCCACCTAGGTGAAAGGGTGAGACTCTGTCTCAAAAAAAGAAAAAAAAGGGCAGCTTTCCAAGGCACCTCATAAATGGGTTGGAACAGTATTTTCTAGGTTCCAACTCCAAAATCACAGAGCTCCACCAGTAGTCTGCTTCTTTCTTTGTGGTGCAGGTACAAAGTGTAACAGCTTGTTCTTTACCTTGAATGGCATGTCTCACCATGTGCCCAATCACCGACCCCTACATTCTTACCAACACCTGGGACTCCTCAATCTTAAGTAGAATTCAGTTCTCACCATCTGCTGCACACGTATCTTATGACAACTTACAGAGTCCTTGCCACTCTCCCAGGTCCTATTAATTTGATGTCATCATTTTGTGAACTGTTGTAACTTTCTGAGGACTATTCCAACAAGCCTGTCCCATTTAGCCTATATGGTGACAGACAGCAGGCGAGGTACTGTAAATGTGGATATAGAATGCACGCTGCTGTACCTTCTCAGTGAACGAGTCATGTTTCCTGCAGATAAGGAATGAAAAGAAACCGTTTGCCAGATACCAAGGTCAGCCGAGATGCCGGATCTGTCAAGTAGGGATGTCACATCTGGCACAGAGCTGCAACTGGGGAGACACTTGTAGGCTCCTGCATCTCCAACATCTGCCACCGTCCATCTGCATCACACATGGGCCAGAGAGACGGCTTGCAAGGGAAACCAGCGAGGACCACCATGCCTGCCTGCTTACGTCTTTGGGGGTGGCACGAATTTATGTCTTTCCATTGGGATGATGTACTGGTTCTGATTCACCATCTTGGTGGGGAGGGGCAGTTTCCAGGGTTTCCACTTGGCCATTTCTTTGACAATTGCTCATACACATCGTGGAACAAATGTGAGGGATCTTTCAGCTGCTAAGTGTATTCATCCCAATTATATACTCAGAGACTGGAAAGATTACCCATGGGGGATCTGGAGACCACTGTACCCAGGATGCAGTTGACACAATAGGACTGCGGTCATGATCTGGCCTCGCCATGCCCATCTGTAACAGAAGGGCCATGTTGGAATGTTGGGTTCTCTGTTATTTGACGTTTCCTGCTTCAGCTGACTGCATGGGACAGCACTGTGAGATCTGTCTGTCCCCTTCCCCAGGACCGACTCTTTCCAGGAGATTGCTGTAGGTGCCGTGATGAGTAATGGCAGGGGGCATCACTACTGAGCATACTCAATACTGGGGCATTGTCAGGTTCCTCTCGAAGAGATCAAGCCCAACTTAAATTTATAGGACTTGAAGCCGAGAAATGGGCCAGGTCTGGAAATGGGCTGCAGCTCATTATTTTGCTTTGAGTAATGGATGTAAGCCTTTAACCCACCTACTCCTGATGATTTTCTAAAGAGGTCAGGCACGACCCTAATTGGCTGCCCATCTGTCTCACAACCATGGCCCGTTGTCCACCAGCCTTGGCCAGAGGTCTCCCGGTTGTCCTGCCATTGCCTGTGCTGCCAATTGGTCTGCCAATTGTCATTCTCCTTGACGTTAGCGGGCTCAGTCCCATAACACCACACTCTGCCGTCACTGGTCCACAAAGCACAGCCAACACCAGGCCGAAACAAAGTTGGCTTGAGTCCAGCATCTTCTCTTGCTTTCGTGGCTGGAATGTCCCCTGCACCTTCCCAGGGCATAGGGTCAGCTGATGACTTCCTGACTTCAGGTAAAAGTTCTTTCTAGCATGCCTATCTTCCTGAAATATCTTCCTCCCTTCTTTTTTTTTTATTTTTTATTTTTTATATAATAAAAAATATTTTTTTAATTTTTTATTTTTTACTTATTTATTTATTTTTTTATTGCATTTTAGGTTTGGGGGTACATGTGCAGGACATGCAAGACAGTTGCGTAGGTACACACATGGCAGTGTGTTTTGCTTCCTTTCTTCCCTTCACCCACATTTGTCATTTTTCCCCAGGCTATCCCTCCCCAGCTCCCCACCCCGCTGGCCCTCCCCTTTTTCCCCCAATAGACCCCAGTGTTTAGTACTCCCCTCCCTGTGTCCATGTGTTTTCATTTTTCATCACCCTCCTATCAGTGAGAATATGCGGTGTTTCATTTTCTGTTCTTATGTCAGTTTGCTGAGAATGATGTTCTCCAGATTCTCCATGTCCCTACAAACAACACGAACTCATCATTTCTGATTGCTGCATAATATTCCATGGTGTATATGTGCCACATTTTCCCAGTCCAGTCTATCCTCCCTTCTTAACGCTATCAAAGCAGCTCTAGCAACCCCACCTCAACAGCTCTGGGCCAAATTCAGTGATACAGAGCAACGCTCCATTAGATAGGACCAGATGTCTTTGACAGTCACCGAACTCTGAATCACAGAATAATTTCCCTCACATCAATCAGCTCTTTTTTTATTGTCTTATATTCAGCCTCATCCAAACCTTGATCTGATACTTTCAGAACACATTCTGCCAGTGTATACACCTGCTTGTGCAAAGCTTTTGAAATCATCCCTTTTTCCTGACCCAGATGCATTAGTCCCCATTTAGCCCATGCTGGAAAATAATTTTAGTACCGTCCTGTATGGTATTGGGGCAGCGGCAGCAGATATGGAGGAGGGCAGCTATCATCTTGTGGTGCATTCCCCTCAGGGGAGACAGGTGCACGTTCTCTAGTTACAGTGAGGCTGCTGTCTCCTAGCAAGGGCAAGAAGGACTTTTGTGAGGGCCGAGGGAGTCCCGGGGAATCCTGTTTTTAAAAGTAACCAAGAACATTTTCCACCCAAAGCCTAAAAGATGGTGGCCGCATGGTATTTACATTTAAGTCACCTATAGAGCCCCCTCCAAACAGCCAGAAAAAAACTCTCATCACCACGGCTGTGCCCATGTGTTATCTCCATCCACGGCATGACATCATTCATCTGATGGCTGCACTCTTTCCCAGAAGCAGTTTATGTGCTCTTGGGAGAGACGAGAAACGTTTTCCCCATAATTTCCCAGTCTTTGCCCTGAGGTCTCTGGACTTTATGGACACTCTGCAGAACGTGACATTGGTCCACCATATTCGTTATACCACGTTAATCAGCCCAGGTGATATGCAACCGACATGTACATTTGAAGACAGAGTAAGCTATTTATAGTTCAGAGGATGGGGAAAACCCTGTGAATATTCAGTGGCTTGCCACATCTGTGAAGATTTATGGGTCTGTAAAACTGAAATATGTAGACCCTTCCTCTTTAAAGTGAAGAATAAATCATCTGATATCTTCCAACTATCAAAAAATGTAACGCCTGGTAAATTTCTTTGTGTTACAGATGCAGATATTTTATGTGGGGAAACACTATTCCGAATGTACATGGGGTGATGAAAGCCCATTTGTGGTGAGATCCAGGGCATGCAAGGTGGGGGCTGCATTGCAAGTGTTCCTGCTGCTTATAATCCAGAAAACCTATAACCTTAGAGGTCTTGCTGGTGAAAAGATACTGACTGGCATTTCTGAGAAGCCTCAAAAGGAGATGCTCAATGGGTACGCCAAACTCCTGAAAGAAGTCCATGCCCTTTGCAGTGAGGAATTATCTACTACTTGAAAAATAGCTCCTAGAATTCTCCTGGGTCCTGGCGCACATAGAGTGCCAGGAGGAGGACATCACGTGTGGCGAGGGTTACACTGCATGAGATGGGTTCTGTTGGACCTACTATGTCATAGGGTCAGCCCAGCAGCAATCTATTGTATGATAGAGGCAGGGCCTCTGGGACCCAACACAAACATTGCCAGGCACACATGTAGCTTCAATAGTGAGAGGACCAGACTCCCATAATCTCCACCCCTGCTTCAGTGGGACCATTTCCAGATGGGGCCACCCTGATGGAGGAGGGCACTCCCTCTCTGGAGTTCTTTTGCTTGTTCAAGGTCATGCCTCTTTTTGACTGCAAATCACATGCAAGGAGGACTGGTCAATATGAGGAATTAAAGCCTAAGCCCCTTGCCTCAATTTGGAACAGTTTCAAAGAATCATTTCTTTTACAGAACTCTGGAATGAGTGGATTCTTTTGCTGTGTTTACAGCACTGTCCGGTTCCCCCTCTATGCAACACTGCTTTCCCAACCCTTGTCGATGTCACTCTCAAAAGCACTCACCTTTAACCTCCACGAATGCATCTCAATTTCCCGGAGCACCTGACCTGGGACATGGACATACACCTGGTGTACAGTCATGCAGGTATGCCTCCTGTTATGAATTAACCCAACAATTCCAATCTGCAAGGCATCATGCTGGGCTTGAACCTATGCACCCTGGTGCCAGGAACTGAGCCTGGCTTAGTTGCAGAGACAAGCGAAATGCCGGCTACAGAGCAGGCCATCAAAACGTTTTGTTGAATGAATAGGTGGAGGAATCTACCCACCCCTCAGGTTCTGCTTGGTACCACTGTGTTTTTAGAGCCTTCCTTAAAACTTAGTTGGATGTGGTCTTTGTTTCTGCTTTGTTTCTAATTAGCATTCATAACATATGCTTACATAGGTGCTCAGCACACACGCATACATGCTATTTGTTTTGGGCTGTTTAAAATCTACAGCTTAGTGTTTCAATAAGACTTGGGAATTCCTAAACATTTACCAAAGGACAAGGAAGAAAAGGAAGTGTAAAAGGACTTCAATGTAAATGTCTTTGAGTTTCTAAAACAGCTATCAAATTATGAAGCCTCTTTCAGCCACAGTTCCTTCATATATAAATCACTAATACTATTGTCCCTGCCAGGTTTCTCAGCGAGAGCCTCTCACACACACTCATTGAGCTTGTCTCTTACCGCAATGTGTGTATGGTGAATATCAGCTGTTTATGACTGGAGTGCCCTTTGCATATCCTAACCCTCACTCACAAAGCTGGGAGACCCTTGACTGAGACAGCATATTTCAGTAATATATGTTTGTTATCATTCTCAACATTATTATTCAGACTTTATTCTAATGGTCCTTTGATATTTCTCGTGTCTGTTCTTTTTACTCTAATACAATGGGAAATTCATACATTTTACCTATTTCCAAATGAGTATGACACACACACACAGAGACACACACACAGACACAGACACACCCACACACCCACACACACCCACACACCTGTGTGCTTAGAATTTCTGTCTGAATTGATATAAAAGGATTAGAATTGATTCCAAGAGAAAGGACGTTCTCCTTTCCACAAGAAAGCAGTTTGAATGGCCTCTGAGTGTCACCAGGGACAGAAGATCATCTTTGGTTTTTCTTTCTGGCCTGGAATGCCGACCTCCTCTCCAGGGCTCAGTTCTTTTAGAGAATGCTTTTTTATCTCTCTGACTCATGGAGTTGCTCCTGTGTTGTATTCAGGGTCCAGAGAGTTATTATTGCAGAAGTGAACAGAGAAGACGGAAGCTGCATCATTGTGGAAATATTGCTTGGAGAGTAAAGAGCAATCTGAAAATGGCAATTAGTGAAAAAAAAAAACCGGTAGAGAGTGGAAGCCTCTTTGGAAATGAAGGACAATGGATCGAATGTGGACAGCAACGATGGAAAAGACTCTATATGGCCAACAGAGCTTTGAAAACAAAAAAGCTTTTATCCAAGAAAATAGCCTTTTTGTTCCGCAGTTATTTTCTTATTACACCAGCAAAAGTAGTAAGTGCCTTGCATCTTTCATACACGTCTGGCTTTTAGTCCCTGCGTAATCTCCTTTGTCTGAGGCAGTGGCCAGGTGGTCCACGACCTGGAAGTGAGTGGTGCTGAGGCCATTAGGACGCACGCATCAAAGCCATGGCCTTCGTTGCTGCAGCTTCTTTCACAGAAATATGGCACCAGTCACTTGGCCTTGGTTGCCTTTATTTACAGCACAATACGTGGTTTTAGCTGCACTCGACAAAGAGAACACACTGCACAGATGCTCTAAGGGCATTCCGGCGTATGGTTTGAGGTAATTCTTCTGCCACTCTACGAATTCAGGATTCTGATCCTAACCCTTTCAGAAATCCAAGAATGAGCTGAGGAAACAAAAACAGCATGGAATTTCCAAGGCCAATCAAAAGATAAAGCAAGGGAGCAGCCATTTACCTTGTTTTCATTAGAAACATCCCAGTGAGCTATGTTTCCACCATTCTCCAACCTATTGTTTCTCAGAATCATCTGATCTACAGCAAGAAGTGAATTGTCTGTCAGCTTATACAATTCATATCACATTTACTCCGGAGGAAATAAACAAAGCACCTTGGCCAGGCATTGACTGCTCTGTGATCTTCCTGTAAAGCTGTGTTATCACTAGCACTGGGAAGCCACTGCTTCCTCTAGCACCTGAATCAGCACCTGATGCACCTGAGACAGCACCTGATGCACCTGAGACAGCACCTGATGCACCTGATACAGCTCCTGATGCACCTGAGACAGCACCTGATGAACCTGATACAGCACCCGATGCACCTGAGACAGCACCTGATGCACCTGAGACAGCACCTGATGCACCTGAGACAGCACCTGATGCACCTGAGACAGCACCTGATGCACCTGATACAGCTCCTGATGCACCTGAGACAGCACCTGATGAACCTGATACAGCACCCGATGCACCTGATACAGCTCCTGATGCACCTGAGACAGCACCTGATGAACCTGAGACAGCACCTGATGCACCTGAGACAGCTCCTGATGCACCTGAGACAGCACCTGATGCACCTGAGACAGCTCCTGATGCACCTGAGACAGCACCTGATGAACCTGATACAGCACCCGATGCACCTGATACAGCTCCTGATGCACCTGAGACAGCACCTGATGCACCTGAGACAGCTCCTGATGCACCTGAGACAGCACCTGATGAACCTGAGACAGCACCTGATGCACCTGAGACAGCTCCTGATGCACCTGAGACAGCACCTGATGCACCTGAGACAGCACCTGATGCACCTGAGACAGCACCTGACGCCTGCACACAGGCTGTTCCTACCCTTCTTCCTGTTGCGGTTCCTTCTTCGGATGCAGAGACCCTGCTGTGACAACCCTCACATGCTGAATATAATATCTCACACTTGTGAGCCCCACGAGTGACTTTCCTGTTTCATGAACATTTCATAGGAGTTAGACATCACTTTGAAAATGCATATTAAATAAGTCTTGAAATGCCACAAGCAAATCCTGTGCCTGTGAAGGTAGAAGCTAAGACACTGAAGAGATTTTCTGACTCATATGCTGAGACCTCTTAGTCCAGGAAATTTTTCTTGATAATAAAATTGCTGCCAAATGCTTATGCTCATTTATGAATCATGCTTTACAGAAACTACAATTCATATCCTTTTCTTCTTCCTTCCAAAAGGGACACTTTCAAAGTTAATACTTAAAAAAAAATAAAAAGATGGAAAAGGTTATTTATTATTAATAAAACTTGAAAGTCAAAGGTCCATGTGTTAATCTTACAGTAAACTGAAAATGTTTCAATATGCACATTCATGAGCAGTAAGTGCTTTGATTTTTGGCAGGTGTTATATAACAGATGAGAACAGAGAAGAGAGAATCAGAATAGTAGAAATACAGAGACTTCTAGAAAACAAAGCAATGTCTTTTAGCGTGTCATCTTTGGCAGTCAACAGTAACGTCTCCTTAAATGGTCACTAAACTTTGACTAAAACATTACCATAAAAATTTTGTTTGTGTTGGCAATATCTTGTAATCCAAAGTAGCAAACCAGTGGATTATCCATCTCTAAAGGACAATGACAAGAGCTCAGTTTTAGAACTATAATTTTCAAGGCATTAGCAAACTAATTGTTGATTTCCATTATTGTAAAAAGGATATTCCATTTTCTTTCACTGACGATACACACCTGTGCATGTACACACTCAGAGAGACTCACAAAGGAGACCTTAACATAACCAGATATTGAATTAAAGCTGAAGAGCTCAGAGCAGGATGTTACGTCACTGCAAGTTAGATGCAGTTCAATTCACACATAAGTCATACATTTTAATTAGATTGTCACGGGAAATTAGAGGACAGTGTTTGCATCAGCACATGTTATTATATAATTTTTAAATGCAATTAGAATTCTGGCTTGCAAGAAAAATTTTTCCTGATTTAAAAGGTCAAAATTTGTATCATATGGGCTTTAGAGCAATCTGTATTCAAGGGTTCTAAATATTATGATGATCGTTGAATATAAATTCTAGGTGTACGGCAAAGTGGCTAAACATGTTGCACTTTTGTGTCGGGTTATAGATGTTAGAATCCATTTGCCTCTAAATTTCCTAAAGGTTTTGTCCTGGGATTAATTTAAAGATGGTTCCTCAAGTTTTCCTGTTTCACAACAAATTCTGAAATATCTTTTATTATCTTTGAAAAAAATTGTATTTCACTTATAATCTCTTCTTGTAACTTATTCGAAAGCATCCTCAAGACATTAAACTTAATTTTTAAAGGGACGTGTTGACCACTACACATCCTGCTATCTCATTGGTAGGACGAAAAGATGAAAATATAATGCTAAGAATAAAAATGGTAAACATAAATAAATACAAAATTTAAAAACCGCTACATGATATTGATGATTGTCTCACTATCCATGGACTTCCATTTTAATCATGGCTTATATGAACCTTTTGGTAAATGATACTTTTTTAGCCATTTTCTTACTCTAATTTTCCTTCAAGTACTCAAAACTGACAGCAAAATCTGAACAAAAGTTATTATGACTTCATTGAAAATCTATAACATTTTCTCACTAAAAGTATTTACTTGATTGATATGTAAGCCGTCACTCCTTTTCTCCACAAGCTATAGAGATTTAAATAGACACCAATATGGCTGCTTGAAAAATTATTGTTCTTTCATTTTAAAAAATGAATTCCCAGCTGCACTTTAAAGATTACACTTTCAGTAGCATTTATCCTTTTTAAAGCTGTGATATGAACACAGGCTGAGATTCTCAGTAAAAGACCCAATAGAAATGAACAGGGTAATTATAATTAGTTAAAAATGAGTAATTCTTAGCTGATTACTTCCTACGAGCATAACTAATCTAATGTTTCGCTTCCCATGAAATAATGGTTAAAATGCTAATTGTTAAGGCTTTATTAAACTTAATAGTCATTTGTCTCAGCTGAGTTCATTGTTAGTCATATCGCTCCCCATTTTTTAAAAGGAAAGCCTTATGGAGTAATGACTAAGCAGGACCGTGGGACAAGGCCCTCCCTCCTTCCCCAGTTTCTCTTTATGCCTACAAGCACTCAGGCATCAGAGAGCAAAGGAGGGAGGAAAGGATATGGAGCTTAAAAAGTACATAGACATTTTAATATCATGTCTTTATGCCCTTGCGTAGGAGGAGTGGAAATGATTTTTAAAATTACCCTTTGCACCAAAGCTGCTAATTTAGGGGAACAGCCTCAGTATTTCACGAAAGGAGTGCAGGCACAAACAAGGGCAAAACAGTGAGGCCAGCACGGAGTCCAGACCAAGGAGTTCCGAGCCTCTACTGGCTTCTCGACACAAGCCACAAGGAAATATGGACCCAAATATGGCCAATCTGTGAGCACAGTAACCCCAGCTCCACTCCCAGAGCCCTTGCTAGCACCCTGGCTCACCCACACACATTTTTCAATTGCCTTTCTCAGCCTCGGCTCTGTAGTCTGAGTGCTTCTCAACAACATGGAGCCTCTTCATTAGTGGACACTTCTCAGAGGCATACAATGAACACACTTTTTTTTTCCTTATAAACCTGCCAATTCCATCTCATTATTCCTTATCATCTTCTTCTGTACTCTCATCCATCTCACTTTTCAGTGTTCACACCCAACAGATATTTGTGGACATTTATTATGGCTTTCCCTGGTTGTCACTTAGGGAAAGTTATTCATATTGAATTCATTTAACGTGTCGCCATAAATCAATGCAAACAGCCCCTTAATCATGTTCATTGCTTTTCCCTAAACTCTCGTCAGCTTTTTCCAGTCTTGCACACACAATTAGGAATCCAAAGGCCAAATAAATATGCTAATATATGGGCATACCAGATCCACTGGGAAGCTGCTATTCTCTTTTCCTTGCTTATGGTTATGGGTGATGAGCTTATGTTTACAGTTGTAAATTTCATGAAAAGAATCTGCCATCCTTCCACATAGGAGTCTTTTAATTCCACCAAACACATGGTTGGTTAGCTGGGCAAAAGCTTTTATTCCCAGTGAAGAGTTCAGGATGCTCAACTATCAGCTAAGGCTTGGTCAACGTGACGTGTGCCTCCTTTGGACTCCATTATATTATAGTTGAGTTC
This sequence comes from Callithrix jacchus, assembly GCF_049354715.1. Taxonomy (NCBI): domain Eukaryota; kingdom Metazoa; phylum Chordata; class Mammalia; order Primates; family Cebidae; genus Callithrix; species Callithrix jacchus. The sequence continues at coordinate 12,388,186 of NC_133525.1, read as the reverse complement.
ATTTTAATACATGAAAATATACACATTGCTCCTATTTCAGAATATTAAATCATTTGGAAACATCTAGACAGAAGTAAGATTGTGTAAAGGATATGTGTTTATATTAGGTTTTGGAGCCAGTATTATTTATGGTAAAGACAGTTGAAAGCTGCATCAAAGTCAGTATAACACTAATCCTAAGAGTCTTGTCACAGCTTAAGAAATATTTTCTTTACCATTTCTTGACATATACTATTCCTTTTATTTTGAAGTTAAGTTTTCCCTTTAAGTTATACCTTCAAGTTGTTGCTCTCATCGTCACACCATCCCTGTGCCCAGATCTCTCTGTCTCTCTCTCTCTCTCACACACACTGACACACACACACACACACACACCCCCGTCCGGGGAGGGATCACATGCCTCTTTTAATACCTCTTCTAATTGGCTGCATCTATGTGCATATGCAACTCTCTCCAAATCAGTATAGCTGCACATGACTGAAGGCCACAGGTTACAATGAGTACAATGTGTATCACATCGGTGATGGAAACACTCAAACCTAGACTCCACCACCGCCCAGCAGATCCCCATATATCAAAGCTACACTTGCATCCCTGGCATTTATATGAGTACTAAATAAATAAATGAATGAATAAGTAAATATTGCAACCCCAGTTCAGGACACATTGGGAGGACCAAGAAATGAACACTTTACTGGTGAGAAGAAGACTTGGGATTGAATGAAAGCTTCTCCACTCAGTGTGTCAACATTTATTATTACACAAGCCAGTTGACTGAGGCATTGTCACCTAGTGATCTCCAATCAATTCTGAATCCCAAATCACAGGAAGAGCCAACAAGTGCAGACACAGAAGCAGCAGAACATTCAGGGAACCTAACAAGCCCTTGCAAGCAGAGGTGAGAAATAGGAAGTTCTAGTTGAGCTACCACATGTGCTTACTTTTCATAGTCTGAAAAAACGCCACTTAACTGAATTTAGATGTATCGAAGAAAAGAGCTTTTATCTCTCCTTTAACCTTAAGGTTAGACAGTCTTCACATAAGAATAAATCATCTGTTCCTTGACATTTTGACAACCTTTGGGTCTTAAATTGGAACAGCCCCGACCAGGCAAAGCAAAGCAGAAAAAATCCAGATTGTGCTCATTTCCATTGAGGAATCCCAGTGTCAATTGTTCTTCTTTCAAACAACAAAAATATCTGTTGCAGTAAAAAAATTACCTTCTATATATTTGTGAGGAATAAAAGTCCAACCTATCTGATATTTTCATTCAGAAATATCATAAGCTCATTTTAATTCCTCTAGGATGGATGTTTTAAAACTAATATATAAGTGCTAAATATGTCCACTGAAATGTTAGCCAATTCTGGCTACTCTATATAAATAGCTTTCCTTTTTCAAAATGGGGACCTGAAACTCCCTCTAGTTGAAAGGTTAGATGTTCGAAAACGTCTCGGATTTTGATTTGTGACCCGGTGTGACAGCTGTGGTAACACGCCGCTTTGATGGCTTGAAAAACTAAGTTATGTAAATTGAGCCCATTTTATTGTCTCTTCAAGAAAATACAAATAAACAATTTTTAAAACTTCTTTTATTTAAAAGGGCATGTGTATGTTTATATAAGAGAGAAGGTGGTAGAAAGAATTTTTAAAAATATGTAGTATTTATACTGAAAGCATAGGAAGTTAAAATATAAAACTTATCAATTTAGGCAAGAACATATTAGCTAAAACAAAATAAAATACTAAAAACTAATTTTTATCAAGCATCGACCATATACTGGGGTGGCTCCCAGTCCATACCGTTCACCGTGGCAGTCCTTACCCTCCCGGGGTTGCAGAGGAGTTGAATGTGGCTATTTCCAACTGAAATGTGTTATTCAGTGTGAAGTTCAGACTGGACTTGGAAGCACAGTATAAAACGGCACATAAAACAGATCTATTATTTCTATTTCATTATGTGTGGAATGATTATATTTTCAGCCAAATAAAGCAAATGTTAAAATTAATTTCGTTTTCTTTCCCTCCATTTTTAATGTCATCCCCAGAAAATCTAAACTTCTCCGTGCCGCTCCCCTCACCATCCTGCAGGACAGTGATGCAGCGCTTCACCTCATCACCTCAGTTAATCCTGCCCACACTCTCATGTGGTACGTGCCACTGTGTCCCCGTTTTGCAGATGACTAAACTGAAGCACAGGGTTGGAACCCAGCTGTCCAGCTGTAGATCCCATGGCTCCTGGACTCCAACATTCCTGAACAATTTTCAAAGTCATGCAAACCCGCTCTAACAGACAGAGTAATACACAGTAACACCCTTAGTCACACAATTTTTTAAAGAAGCAATAACTGCAGCGTACCTGACTGTTCAAATCAGAATCAGAGAAAATGCATCCCATCCATGCCTTGCATTCCGTGTCTGTGGTTTCACAGGGCTCTAAACTCAATGGCAGCAGCTCACCCTGAACTTCCCAATTTCTTTTTTGTTTGAGATGGAGTCTCACTGTGTCACCCAGGCTGGAATGCAGTGGCACAATCTCCACCTCCTGGTGCAACCTCCACCTCCTGGTTCAAGTGATTCTCCTGCCTCTGTCTCCTGAGTAGCTGGGAGTACAGATGTGGGCCACCACACCCAGCTAATTTTTTATTTTTAGTAGAGATGGGTTTCACCATGTTGGCTAGGCTGGTCTCGAACTCCTGACCTCAGGTCATCTGTCTACCTCGGCCTCCCGAATTGCTGGGATTACAGGCGTGAGCCAACATGCCCAGCTAATTCCCACTTTTAAATGGCTGGCCAGAGGATATCATTTGTCTCCAGAGCAACCCTGGTGTTGACAGGGCCAGAAGCATGTCTGACCCTTTGGTCCCATGGGGCCCTTTGCTGAATGCACACAGCCCAGGTCTGTGTGGGGCAGCAAGGGAAGTGCTGCCTGAGAAGGGCTCACCTCTGAGGCTCCCGGGAAGGGCCTGCACGGTGCTGTAAGCTCCAGAGCTCCGAGGGGTGGCCGAGGCCTTGCTGAGGCTGCATTCATTTCAGACTCTGTCTATGCTCCAGCCTGCATCATTGGCTTCCCGATGGCTGCTCCGGAGTCCCTCCTGTTACACTTCCTGTGTGTAATTTCAGAATTCGTTTTCTGAAGAAAACGGACCTAAGATATACGAACTCCTAGTTGTTCAGTAGCAGGAGATTTCTCAGGTGGGAGTTACTGGGCCTTAAATAATATTGTACCTTAGACTCTGCCTTCCAGTGCACACCAGCTTGTCAAGGTCAACCTTAAGATAAGCCAGCTTTATCCATGAGTCACACTGTTTTTGGTTTTGATTTTTGAGACAGGGTCTTGCTCTGCTGCCTAGGCTGGAGTGAACACAGTTCACTGCAGCCTCAACCTCCCAGGGCTCAATTCATCCTCTCACCTCAGTCTCCCGAGTAGCTGGGACTCTAGGTGTGTCACCATAGGTGTGTCACCATACCTGGCTCATTTCCGTACCTTTTGTAGAGACAGGGTCTCACTATGTTGCCCAGGCTGGTATTGAACCTCTGGGCTCAAATGATCCTCCTGCCTCAGCCTTCCAAAATGCTGGGAATACAGGTCTGAGCCACTGGTCTCTTCCCGGTCTCCTTTTATGGATGATGGGAAGAGGAGGATTCACTTGTCCTCCTGAGATGCCCCAGGAGCCAGGGCTGCTGTGTGGACATCTTTCCAGGGCATTCAGGAGCATGGAAGTCTCAGCCCATGGCCTCTCCCTTGTCCTTGCCTCTAGCAGAATCACTGCTCAGCCAAGCACTTGGGGCAGGTCTCCTGCTGTGGGAACCCAGTGCTGTCTGGTTCCTGTGGTTTGTCAGGTACTGTCGGCTTTTATTTGGGGGATCTACATGCCCTGTCACTTCAGCTTTAAACGCTAATTGGCATGTTTGCTCATCAGTGAATTTGACACTGATTCCGTCCCTGATTCTTTAAGGCAGCGGTATCCTTAAACAGTTCTTTACAATGTCATCCACATCCACGTGGGGAGCCTCGGCACAACGTGCCTCTCGCAGCCTTCCCGGAGCCGGTTCCTATTTTTCCTGATTGCCATCAACTGAGCTGAGGGGTACAGGATCCCCCTCGAGTCCCTTCTCAGCAGGAAGTTCTTTCGGTGAATTACCTGATTTGTCCTGTTCCATTTTCAGAATACAGTTTATACACATGCAGTATATCTAGTCATCCCAACAAACGTTTTTTAAAAAGGAAAAGGGAAAAACTTCACCTCAGGGGTATTTTATACTTACTGGATGAGAGAAATTTCCACAACAGAGACAAGTTCTCTTCCTACAGCTCCTGCAGTCACAACAAGGGAGTCTCGTGTGAATTTCCACATTACTTCCCACTCACTATCAGCTTATTTGGGTTGCACCTTATCTCCTCTGAAGACCGTTGGGAACTTCAAATACCAGCTCCTTTTTCCTAATCAAAACCAGAAGTCAGTGTTCCAAGCATCTGTTAATGAAGAGAAAATCGGGGCCTCATTTCTCATTGTTTCCAGGTCTGTGACTACAAACAAGGCCACGTAGATTCCGCTGACACTTCTATAATCTTAAGAGTCCCGATTATTTTTCCTTTTTACATTTTACTGTATATCCTAGGACGCTGGCCCCAGGAGGATAGTTCTAGATGTGGAAAGCAGACAGATAGCTGGGACACTTAGCACAGCGTAGACTGGGTAATTCCAGTGAAACCCTTTGACCTGTTCTCTGACGCTTGCTGAGGTAAGTTTTAACAATGTGGCTTATGTAACTGCTGCTGGAGAGGGCTCCCAAAGCGACTAGAAACATCAACACATACTAAGGGGATCTTTTCTGCCTTTCAAACTATGAGAATATCTTGTGGCCTAAGTTTTCAAGGCCACGGCCATCAGCTAAGGGCAATACCCTCTTTGCCCCCTGGTTCGTAAGACAGAAACTGAAATAGTCTCAACCAACTCCCTTTCCCTTGCTTCCCACATGCATGAAGTCTGTCCTGATCCATTTCTCCCCATTTCTCCTCATTTCTATCTCTCCCAAATCTGACAACTTCATCCCATCCACTGCTACCTTAGTTTGGACTGCTACTATCTATAACGTAGGTGATGGTTTTCCTCACACCTGACCCATGACCTTCTCCAAAACTTTCATCACTCTGAAACCCGACTCCAAAATGCAGTGTTGTTCATGACACTCCTTCCCATCACTTACCACCTGTGACGACCTACTATGACTTTTAGAGGATAACAAATCCTGAACTTCTGGCTCCTCTTTACTTTTAACCTCATCTGGTTTTACTACTTTGCTCACCTCCTGTGCTACAGCAGCACCGGTCCTCTTAGCACCCAGGGCACCCCATGCTCGCATCCACCATGGGGCCATTCTTCCCTCCGTAGTTACCATCCTAAAATTATTTCCTGGTTATTACCTGTAGAGCTGCAGACTTCAGGACACGTGAATAGCCATAGAACTTTCTCCTGTCTTGGTAGGTGTCCTTAATTGCTATGCAATTTCAAGTGACAATCATGCTTTGCCTCCAAAACATTTCTCTCTGTTTGTGATACACCATTGAAAGCAATAAATGGTTAATGTCAGTCTCCTCCAGACTGTGTTCCTCGTGAAAGCAGGACATAGGTCTGGCCCAATTGGTAGATATCTTCTTTATGATTAGATGTAAATTCATATACAGTTGTTTTTAAAACACTTCTTGACAAAATGGACAAGAGCATCCATAACAAAAACACTTCCTAAATAAGCCAGAATGATTTTTACATGTCTTCTTAAACAGTATCTAACCCATTGTGTTATTAGTCAGTTAACCAGTCACTTAACTCTCCCATTGTGCCATAACCTGGGAGAGTTAAGGAACAGAAATGTATATCTCAGGCTGGGTGCAGTGGCTCATGCCTGCTATCCCAGCACTTTGGGAGGCCAACGCAGGCAGATCACCTGAGGTCAGGAGTTCAAGACCAGCCTGGCCAACATGGTGAAACCCTGTCTCTAGTAAAAACACAAAAATTGGCCGGGTGTGTTGGTGCATGCCTCAAATCCCAGCTACTCAGGAGGCTGAGGCAGAAGAATGGCTTGAACCTGGAAGGCAGAGGTTGCAGTGAGCTGAGATCGTACCATTGCACTCCAGCCTAGGTGACAGAGCAAGACTCCATCTCAAAAAAAAAAAAGAAAAAGAAAAAGAAAAGCAATTTATTTCTTACATTTGGGAAGTCCAAAACCAGCTGTGAGTACTATTATCTAAATGTGTGATAGGAACATCCCCAATGCCAGCACACTGGGAATTAGGGCTTCCACACAGGGATTTTCTGGGACACAATGTAGTCCACATGTTAGTCCAGTGATGTGTCTCCTGACACGTGGCTTTCTGTATGGTTTAATTAACTTCTTATAGTCTGTAGTTTTCATATTACTGTGCTAATATTTCAGCGAAATACTCTATTGGTGAAGAAGTTGAGGTTGAATCAATCAAAGGACGAAAGAAACTGAGATGAAGTTGCAAATCTGTACCTGAATTCGCCTACTTTGCAGTTTTGCTCTTGAGCGGGAAAATTGGACACGAACCTTGGGTCGCAGCCGTTAGCTCGGCCATCTATCTCACACGTCTGCTTTGTCCTTAATGCAGTAACCCAAATCCCCCCGTGAACATTCCCATTGTCCTTCCAGACTGTCACACACGACTGTGAATAATTCATTCTCTCCTGGTCTTTGCTTAATAAACTCAGCTTCAGTTCTTTTAACGGAAGACATGAAAACTTTCACAGACTCTTAAACAAGGTATCTTCCACAGGTCATCTAGGTAAGGCTAATCAAAAACTTTGTGAATGGTACATAGAAGACTCTAAATAACTACTTTAATGGATTAAATAGTTGTTTTTCACCAGGCCTCAGTAAACACGCTCTAAACATTTTAGCAAGGAGTGCTGGAAACACTTAACTCTAGTTATGAAAAGGAACAGAAATCTGCTGAAACTAGCATCTGCTCACCTCTTTTGCTTTAAAAAATTTTTTTTTGCTTTTGAGACAAAGTCTCATGCTGTTTCCCAGGCTGGAGTGCAGCAGCAGGATCTCAGCTCACTACAGCCTCCACCTCCCAGGCTGGGACTACAGGCATGTGCCACCATACCACACTAATTAGCTAATAGCTTTTCTTTCTTTCTTTCTTTCTTTCTTTCTTTCTTTCTTTCTTTCTTTCTTTCTTTCTTTTCCTTCCTTCCTTCCTTTCTTCTTTCTTTCTTTCTCCTCTTTCTTTCTTTTATTTTCTTTCTTCCCTCCCTCCCTCCTTCCCCTTCCTTCCTTCCCTCCTTCCCTCCCTCCCTCCTTCCCTCCCTCCCTCCCTCCCTCCCTCCCTCCCTCCCTCCCTCCCTCCCTCCTTCCTTCCTTCCTTCCTTCCTTCCTTCCTTCCTTCCTTCCAGACAAGATTTCAGCATGTTGCCCAAGTTGGTCTCGAACTCCTAATCACAAGTAGATATGAGGCTGGCAAAGCTCATCCAGTTTTGTTGTGTCTTCAACACAAAAAATGATGCTTGAATTGCCACAGTCGGGAAGGCACCAGGGAGCCAGCGAAATATGAGAAGAACATGGGTGTCTCAAAGCCTGGGGTCTCAGGTTGCTGAGCTGCCGACACAATGATGAGCAGCACATCCTCTAGGCCTCCAGAGAGATGGTCTTAGGAACAGGCGCGTTCTTAACATGGACAGTTCTTTATTCAGACACAAACACTGTAAGAAAAAAGCTGGTACCATTTAAAAACCTTATTATTAACTTTGTGAACAAACAGCATAAGAAAGAAATATATTTTTAAAAAAGCACTCAAAAAATACTTTCAAGTGATTGCCGGGGAAAAAAGGCTTATTGTAACAAATGTAGAGAAGAGAATGGAAAATGTAACCGAAACAGTAATCTGTTTTAATATCTATGTTACATATGAAATGATTTGTCATTTATTAACAAAGCAAAGCTGAAGTTTATACTGAAGTTAATGCATATATTAATCATTAATTATTGCCATTAATCAATTCTTTATAAAACCTTTTTCTACTTGCCTAACCAAGCATGTCTATCCTGAGCCTTATGGAAGCCTTCACTTTTCTTTTGCTTTTTAAACAAATCTTAAAAAAAGCAGCCTATCTGAAAGACCCGTGAGGGCTCTGTGTTGTATCCTGAATGATGAGCAATGTAGCACGGTTCCAACGTTATTAGCATGGCTGCAATTCGTCTGAAATTTTTTATTAGAGAGATTATAGGTGGTGACCTCTATAACTGCAATACTTGAGCCCTTCATCGAAGCAACTTTTCAAAACTGATTGAAAACTAGAATCAAAATCAGAATGACAAGTACGACACGGAGTTTTATAGCACAATTCCAAACAGAAACCGACAATTAAAATGATGAGTGATGGTAGCAGTTATGGTGCTTTTGGCTTCAGGGCAAATAGAAGTTTCAAAATGTCTTAACTGTAGAGATTTGCCATGTTCTAGTTTCCCTAAGATCGGTGTGAGTTTCTGTAAGGAAATACACGTTCATAGAAATGAAACACAGAGAGATATTTCCAACATTAAACTAAATCATTTCGATTGCACAATGCATTGATAGCTGAGTAAGGGAAGAAGGAACTTCTGCTCCTTTAAGGTCCATTGTCTGTGACGATAATTCAAGGCAGGCTCACCAAGTCCAAATGCTTTATGCATGCATCCATGGGGGTGAGTCAACCTTGATAAAATAAAGATTCCTGGCCTTGCAGGGGTCTGGGAGTGACTTGCAATCATTGCTACTGGCTTTCCAGTATTTAACATCTCCGAATCTGTTTGCTATTCCTGGAGGCAGCAAAGCTCGGTGGACATGAATTTAAGTTTTAGAATCAGACACACCTGCTCTTTACTTAGGGGCTCGGTGACAATTTCACTTAATGTGTCAAATCTTCTTGCTTTTGTGTTATATGGGGGTAGCGACGCTCGCTGGAACATGGCTGTGATGGATGAATCTGGCAACGCACTTGAAGCACTGGTCACACCGAGTGGGCAGCAGGCCCCAAGGGAGTGGCTGAAATGTGCAGAGAACACAAGGGCAGCCTGGTTCCGTTAAGGTCCCAAACAAAAATGTCATTAGCACTTTCAGTAGCTTAACATGAACAGTAGCTTTTGACTTGTATTTGTATTATGTGCGTTAAAAACCCCATAGTGTGCACTAAGATTTCCAGAACACCTTTCTCAGACCTCAACATCTGTGAACAGTGAACAGTGAGGACCAAGGGCCATGGATAAATAATTGTGATCATTTCCAAAGAAAAGTAGAAAAGCTGTTAGATTAGGTGAGACCAAATGGGTCTCACCATTCCGTTCTTAGTTGTCAGATTAGGTGGTTAGAATTTCCATGGCCCAGTAGATCAAGAAGAGTAACAACAACAACAACAAAAAGAATTCATATAGGTCTGTAGGTTAGAAGGGTTCTCCAGAAAGGGAAGTTGTTTGTGATAAGAAAATTGAGGCTAAAATGAGAAAATTTAAGTTGAGACAAGAGTGTTAAAGCTCATGACCTTGCTGCTGAAAAGCCACATTCTGTGAGGTTTTCTTGTTTAAGCCTAAGATAACTTAGAGGCAACTGTCACTGGAGCTCCAGTCTGTAATAGAGAAAACAGACTTTTGAATCAGGCATATCTGTTTGAAAACCTAGCTCTACTTCATATTAACTATGTGTTGTTGGACAAATAATTTGGACTTCCCGATCTTCAATTTCCTCATCTGCAAAAAGAGGTAAACACTTATACTAGACAGAATTATGATGAGGATTAAATGAATTAGGAGACGTGAAACACTTAGCACAATGCAGTAATATGCAGTAGTCAGTGGACATTAGTTCTAATTTATTCATTTATTACATATCATATATAATTATTACACATCATTTCATTATATTGTAAATCTAATATTTGGTCTGGAAAATAAACAGTAGCCTTTCAAACAATGAATTGAAGTTTTACTTACATTTATAATATCATGTTTAAGTTTTTTTGAGACAGAGTCTTGCTCTGTCACCCAGGCTGGAGTGCAGTGGTATGATCTTGGCTCACTGCAACCTCCACCTACCAGGCTCAGGCAGTTCTCTGCCTCAGCCTCCCAAATAGCTGGGATTACAGGCACTCGCTACCACAAGTGGCTAATTCTTGTGCTTTTAGTAGGGATGGGGTTTCACCATCTTGGTGAGGCTGGTCTTGAACTTCTGACCTTGTGATTCACTCGCCTCTGCCTCCCAAAGTGCTGATATTACGGGTGTGAGCCACCATGCCCAGCCCATCATGTTTAAGTTCTAGAAAACATCTAATGGAATAATCAAATGTGAAAAATATCCCTTACTACATTTCTGCATGATTGAATTAATTAGTATTTGAGTATTGGTGTTCAAAGTAGACCACAATACTTTAAGAATATCATTTAGCCTCTCAACTTTGCTTTTGTTATTGTTCGAAAGGTGGGAATGGAGAGCCATTGGACATTTAATGACCTCTCTAAAAAGCCACCAACACAATATCTTCTCAAGCAATGACAAATTATTATGGGTTTTTATATAGGGTTCTTCTATTAAAGGAGTATCTTAATCTATTCAGACTGCTATAACAAAACAACAAATGGGCAGCTTAAACAATAAATGCATTTTTTACAGTTCTGGAGACTGGACGTCCAAGAGCCAAGCTCCAGCAGGTTTAGTGTCTGGTGGGGAATCTCTTCCCAGTTTGCAGATGACCATGTGTTTGGTGTGTTCTCACATGACCTGGTGTGGGAAGGTGGTTAGGAAGCTCAGTCTCTCCTTTTCCTTCTTATAAAACACTAATCCCGTCATGAGGGTCCTACTTTCATGACCTAACCACAGCTCAGTGAGGCCCACCTCCTAATATCATCTCATCTGGGTTTAACGTTCAACATATGAATTTTAGAGAGAGACGTAAACGTATATTCCATGACAAAGGGTTATCATTATGTTTAGTAGTTTGATAGTGATCCTTACATTGCATTAATTTTAAGCAAGCATATGATTAACTTCAACTCTCTAAGATAATTAAATAGGGGAAGAAAATCATCCTATCTAAACCAAAGTCTTAGTAATTGACATAGTTAGGTAACAGTTTACTAGTTAGCAAAAATTTTTATGAGGAATCTGTTTTTCATGTGGCCAACTATATACATATATATTTTAATTAAGTGAAAAATCTGAAATAACAAAAATAGAGAATAGGCTATGCTTTTATTTAAAAAATTGTATAAAAAATTAAGTGATAGATGCTGATGACTGAACTAATCAGTAGAACACTATAAACTTGTTCTATGGAGAAGGAGGTAGAAAAGAAAAAAGAAGAGCATCTGATGCCAATTAGGTCTTTGAAAAATGAAATCAATTTCAAAAAGAGCAATTTGGCTGTAGTTAGTATCCATCAAAAATAAAATAAAAACAAAGACGGCAAATATATCACTCAACTAGGCAAAGGTCAGCACAAGTACATAAAGCACAATGGACTGGCAGCTCAAGCTGGAGATTTTTATGTCCCTTCAGAACCTCGCTTGACTCACTGGTTTAGAGTAAGATGCATTTAAGTGATTATTTTTTGGAGTAATAGGAGCAGTGGGGCCAAGGCTACCCTCGATAAATCATGCAATGAGTTTAAGTGTTACTTCACCACACCTTTGAAGGAAGGTTTGAAGAAATGTACTTAAATGCTTAGGCCAAAGGCTATAATCTCCATTTTGATTTGTAAGTTAGCAAAAATGTTAAATGCTGGCATTCTATCAAGAAAGAGAGAGAGAGAGGAGAAGGAGGAGGAGGAGGCAAAGGTGGAGGTGGAGGAGGAGGAAGGTGGAGAGCAGGAGGAGGAGAAAGAAGGAACAGGAGGCAGAGGAAGAGAAAGAAAAAGAAGAATGGGAGAATGACAGACTAAGGAAGAAACACCCAGACAGACATGCTGTCAGGCATTTCTGTCATTTCCATGAGAAGAATACTGAGACTGGCCTGCTGATTCCAGAGGTATGAGAGGTGTGCAGCAGAGCTGAATCACCAGCCTGGTTCTAAGGATTGATATCTAAGTACCAGGTGCTTGGCTGAGCCCTGTCAACATCAGCAGACCCTCCTCACAAAGGTCAGTGTGTCTTCTGAACCTCAGCAGATGCAGAGATCTGTGACAATGCATGATTGTTGCATTAAGCAATGAAATTGAGGGTTAGTTTGCTGAAAGGCGTATTATAGTTATATCTAACTGACACATGGGTAAATGTCCAACACTACGAAATTAATTAAAAATCTGAGTACATCTGTGTTACATAATATAAAGTGCATACATTAAATGCATTATTTAATATTATAATGTAGGTGAATATTTAATCACATTTGAGACATGAACTTTATGTATTACATATTTATCATCCAATATAACATTATAAGTAATAAGGTATTTAAAAACAACCAGCTAGTTTGATCTTGACTTTCTAAAAAGAATAAAATAAAGACACATAAATGGTAAAAATATTAAATAAGTGTATTCAACACATGAAAAAATTATTCAAAATAGAGTTTGAATAAGGCTCCTTGGTCAGCATCATTTCTTCACCTTTTAATAAGAAATGGTATATTGTCCAAAAAAATATAGGCACAAAAACTTAAAATTTTGGATTTGTATTAAACATTTTTTTTCTTATGTTGATGCCTACATGATTTTAATAAATTATGTCCATTCTTGTAGATATTCAATAATTTATTTAGGTACTATAGTGGATTTTTAAAATCATTTTTGAGATATTGAACAATTTATTTCAAATTCAGTTGCTTAATTATTAAAATCTGCATGTGGTTTATAAGTTTTTCAGGTAAAATATATCAAAATGGTTCAGCTAGATTGTCTGATCTACCTTCCAGTTCTAACAGTCTAAAAAAATCTATTCAACTATTTTGGATACCTTTGGGTTGTTGTAGATTGATCATGAAAAATGAGCTCCATTCTTCTGTGAAGAAGGCATTCATCCACTTTGTGCCAGGAGTCAGATGGGGACAGAGAAGAAGGTGTTTTCCAACAGTAAGGTGAATCTAACAAAATGTATATCTTTATTGTTCTGCACTATCAATTTGGATAATCTGATGATAAGGCAAGTAATAAAAATACCATCATTTGCAAACAATCGCCAATGGAGATAAAATAGGTATATTTTAACACACATTTGTCCTTTATTTTAAAAATAAGTATTTAAGAATCACAACAAAAATTAGTAAATAAACTAGCCAATCAGATATCATATAAATGATTAACCTAAGAGTGATAATTTTGAAAACCTATCAAGTGACATGTTTATTCATTCATTCCCTCTTGGAATTTAAATGCCAATCTCAGAGTGCCTTTGGGGATTTCTGGGAAACGCTTCAATTTTTTCAGATTATAAGATTTCTTAGGAATGACAATGTGATCATCTAGAAGCTGCTGTGTACAAACAAAGGTGCCAGGAATATTAATGGAAAAGCAGAAAAAAAAATTAAAGCAACTGAGGACTTTCATTTCTAGCCAAGATGCAGTCATGGGACTTAGATTTATCCTCTTTCTTAAAATAATGGAAAAACAGATGCAATATTAGAGAAAACGAGTTTTAAGACATTAATTAGACAGCAGGCATCAGAGTGGAGAAACCTTAGAGGAACAGGAAACCAATGAAATAAACTCAAAATTTCTGAAGTGTATTTTCTGGAGACAGTTCCTGAAAAAGCTCAGAGACTGGAAGCCAGGGGGTGCAGCATCCTACCTGAGTTAAGGAGATAAAGTCTGGAGAGGCCAAAGCAGCTAACCACACAAGGCTGAGAACTAGTGAGGAGAGAGAGACCAGTGGACAGAGAGACCACTGAGGATTTGCAGGTGTCTCTTGCCTCTTCAGCTGAAAACTGACCGTACAAGGGTAGGAGGAAGTTACCGTAGTCTGGGGGAAAGAACCATCTAAAATGATTAGGAAAGCAATCCCTGAAACTCACACAGTCCAGACATATTTTCTATTCCCCAAACCCGGAGTAGAAATCTTATACTTTATAGGTCATTGGGTAGAGCACTTAAAAGGGTTTTGCCTCAAGGAGCAGAAGAAGTTATTCTAAAATAAATGCTACCCTGGTCCTACCTAACAAAGATTAAAAATAAGAACCTAAGAGACTGAACTACTACCGAGTAATCAAACTGCATCTTAGAACAGAGCTCAAGAATATTTATAGGAATGCAAAAATTATTCATGACACAAAAAGATAAAATTCCAAATTGTTATTAAGTAAAAAAGTATGGGCATTCAATAAAACAGCAAAATAGAATTCATAATGATGAGAAAGCAGTCCATAGATTGAAATCAACACAGAAATGATATATAGAATTTATAGACCAATACACAGAAATTATAACTGTATTTAATATATTCAAAAAACCAGAGGAAAATATTAGCCTGTTATATAGACACATGGATAATATTATTAAAAACCCTGGTTAAACTTCTTGCAATAAACACCACAATGTCTGAGATGAAAAATCTGGATTTCCACAATGAAATAAAGAACATTAAAAATGATAACTGTGTAAATAACAATGAATTTTTCATTATAATGTAGTTGTTCTTAAAATGCATATCTAAAATAAAAATAATATAGCATAACATTATTGTATGTAGGAATAAAATATATGACAATTGCACAAAGTCCAAGAGAGGAAAATAGAATTATATAGTCATATGGTTCTTATTCTGCATGTAAATTGGAATAATATTACTTGAAGATAGACAATTCTGAATTAACATTATAGGCTGGGCGTGGTGGCTCACGCCTGTAATCCAAGGACTTTGGAAGGCAGAGGTATGTGGATCACCTGAGGTCAGGAGTTTGAGACCAGCCTGGTCAACGTGGTGAAACTCTGTCTCTACTAAAAATACAAAAAATAGCTGGGCACGATGGCACACGTGGGAGGCTGAGGCAGGAGAATTACTTGAACCTGGGAGGCAGAGGTTGTAGTGAGCTGAGATCATGCTACTGCACTCCGCCTGATCTCAATAAATAAATAAACAAACAAATAAATATTTAAAAATTTAAAAATGAATAACCCTTAAAACTACTGCCACTACTACTGCTGCTGCTCCTACTACACACAGACACACACACCCCAAAGAGATATAGTTTACAAGTCAACAAAAAGAATTGTTTAATTGAGTAAGTCAATTTGAACGACTGGATAATGAAATTATTAAATTAACCCACTGAAGGAGAAAAAATAGAAGGAGGATGAACAAAAGATTAATCAAGCAGGAAAAACTAGGAATATAGTAGATTAAAATCCAACTGAATCAATAATTTTCTTAATATAAATGGTCCAAACAGACCAATTAAAAGGCAGGAATTATAACCCTGGCTAAAAAATAGTTGCCTATAGAACCCCCACAGGGGACCCTTCTAAAGTATAAAGGCACCAATAAGCTGTGAGTAAATAAAAGTTATACAAAGTTACTATGGATTAAAAAATAGTTGAAATTGCAACAAAAGCAAGAATGGACAAGTGAGACATAATTAAACTAAAGAGCTTCTACACAGCAAAACAAAAAACTGTCAAGAGAGCAAGCAGACAACCTACAAAACAGGAGAAAATAGTCACAAACCATGCATTCAACAAGGGTCTAATATTCAGAATCTGCAAGGAACTTAAGCAATTCCACAAGGAAAAACACTGAAATAACCGTTATCAAATCATCTTATGTCCTTTAGATAAAAATCTAAAAATAAGTGTGATGACATTTCTTTCTGGGAGGTATCTTTATTATTGTAAGATTAAATAAATACAATAATCATAGAAAATTCACTTTTAAAAGTATTAACTAATCCCCCTAATTTGTGTTAATTTTTCTTCTTTTTCTTTAAGATATATCAATTAATAAAACTTTACATATGTTATATATAGCATATACAATATGACATATATGATATATATCATATATAAAATGTGAGACATAGATTATTTGTATCATATATAAAATACTAGATATATACATATACATAACAGATATATGTATATAATCATGCCTGTTAAGTTGGGTCATACAAAATTTCTATATGGGAACATTTAAAGGCAGTGAGAAATTTTTGAAAATAATATAGATTTCAAAGCAGGTAAAATTAACAATGATTTGAACGAATTGTGATTTATCCTTGAATTCTAAGTCTTCTGGAAAACCACTTAAGCTAGAAAATGCGTCACATATAATTCAAACTTTCACTAACAATAAACAAGATCAAAATTGTGTCCTGGTTTCTACTCTCTTATAAGAAAGTATCTTCTAAAAATGTTATATTTGGTTCTGCAAGAAAGAACAGAATTTTTCCACCATTGTGTTAGCAATGTTTTCTATTTCCTAGATTTGGTCGTCACACAGCTTACTTTCATTTCAACGTTTTTTTCTCACATCAAATATCTCATATATCTGAGGTTTTCCACTTTTTATTTTTTCACTATTTCTTATGTAACCCTGTTGATTATTTTTACCGATTTTCCTTTTGTTTAGGTATTCTTGGCCATCTACTATTTTGATCTCCTTTTTTCCATCTTTCATGTAATCTTTACTTTTTTCCACATTAATCACAAAAACAGATTGATGTATTTTGTATTGTTTAAACACACTTCTCACTAATGTGCCAAGTCATTAAAAAAAAGAAAAGAAAAGCCTAACCTAAAAAAATCCAAATCAGACTTGTTATAATGAAACAGATAATTATATATTTCATTCAGAACCAATCCTTTAAAGAAAAAGAATTTTATACTATGTACTTAATTATAATCATAAATAACAGTAAAAATGTCCTTTAAAAAGCATGTTTAGATTTATTACCTAAGTTTACAGTGGATGCAGGGATCCCCAAAATAAGCCGTGAACTAAGTTTGAATAATATGAATCATAAAACAAATAGTTAATTACAATTCATAGTCTACATCTGAAAGCCTCCTAATTTTAACCTGTGACCATCAGCCATCCACAGCAATTGATTTGGAGATATTCACATATACACATGGATGCAGTCAACTAGAAGAGGCACTGAAAGGAACAGACAGCATGAATACCCTCAGATAAGTGTGCACGGTACATGAAATCTCAGGTGGAGTTAGGAAAGACTTTCTGAATGACGTGACTCCTGGACTGAGTATGGACTTTGGAGTTAGCCAGATAAACGAGGTAGAGTAAACACTAAGAGGGAGGGCTGGGCCTGTGATGTCATGGTGGAATCTACAGAGAGTGACTAGTTCTGCGGGGCTGGTGAATGTGATCTTCATCTGGAGGGGCACTCGTGTCAGAAATCACTTTATTACTGTTGTGAGCGCCAGGCAAAGAGAATGGGTTCTTTCCCTGAAAACAAGAGGAATCATTGAAGAGATTTAGCAAGTGAAGGGTCATTTTTAAAAAGTAATTTTAAAAAGGGCCTGGCACAGTGGCTCACACCTGTAATTCCAGCACTTTGGGAGGCCAAGGTGAGCAAATCACCTCAGGTCAGTAATTCAAGACCAGCCTGGCCAACATGGCAAAATTCCATCCACTCTAAAACTATAAAAATTAGCTTGGCATGGTGGCGGGCATCTCTAATTCCAGCTACTTGGGAGGCTGAGGCAGGAGAATGGCTTGAAGCATGGAGGCAGAGGTTGCAGTGAGCTGAGATCACACCACTGCACTCCAGCTTGGGTGATAGAGCCAGACTCCCTCCAAAAAAAAAAAAGTAATGAAAAATGAAAAAACTCACTAGATACACAGTGAGAAAGTTGATAGAGTGGTGTCAAGAGTGGAAGCAGAAGTAGAGCAGTGAGGTTCTGCACTGAGAAGGGAAGATGAGGCTGAGATAAGAAGGGGAAACTCAGGTGCAGGGACCGCCCTGCAGGGCTTGGGAGCTTTGGGACTCAGGGATGAGGGACGTCAGGGTTATAGGTTGACTCCTGGGTATTTAGACTCCTGCCTGTTCAAACACTCTTTCTTTTGACATTAATTTTAATGTTTTGAAATTGTTTTGTGAAGTATATTTTGTTTGTTTACTTATTTATTAGGACAACAACTACTTTAGACCTTTTCCCTCCTTACCTTTGCCCATGGTGAAATCACTTGCTGGTGAGGATCTATTCTTTACCTTCTACTGTGTTTCATAACTGGAATGCTTTCTGTGTGTCCTTACACTGAACCTGAATATAAGAACAATCTCATTTTGACATAGGATTTGGGGTTGTGGAGAAAAGGGAACACTAATACACTGCTGCTGGGAATGTAAATTAACTCAACCATTGTGGAAAGCAGTTTGCAGATTTTTCAAAAAACTTAAAACCCAGCAATCCTGCTGCTGAGTTTATATCCCAAAGAAAATAGATCGTTCTACCAAAAACAAAAAGCAAACAAAAAACAAAACAAACAAACAGAAAAAACACTAGCACTTGTGTGTTCATCGCAGCTCACTACTCACATGTCAACCTAAATGCTCATCAATGGTGGGCCAGATAAAGAAAATGTGGTACAAATATACCAGGTAATACTGTGCAGCAGTGGAAAAGAATGAACTTATGTCCTTTACAGCAACATGGATGCGTCATTAATCTATTAGCCAAGTAATGCAGGAACAGAAACAAGCAAATGCTGCATGTTGTCACTTCTAAGTGGGAGTTCAACCCTGAGCACACATGGACACAAAGAGAGAACAGTATACAGTGAGGCTGCCTATGGGCGGAGAGTGGGAGGAGGGTGAGGGTCAAAAACCACCTCTCAGGTACTATGCGGACCACCTGGGTGGCAAAACCATTTGCCTACAAAATCCTAGTGACAGGCAACATACCATGCAACAGACTGCATGTGTGCCTGCTGAGCTGAAATAAAAATTCAGAAAAGAACAAAGCAAAACAAAACATATGCCTTGAGAATTAAGTTCAAAGTGGGGCGGGGGCGGGGGCGGGGCAGGGAAGAACAGTAGGAACTTGATGCAGCTCAGGTGGGCATAGGACAAATACGAAAACGAAGGCACGTCCCTCTCAGAGTCATTCTAATTCCTGAGGAAGCGAGTCTCCTCCATTCAAGGACGTGAGGCTGAATTCACCTGATGCGTAACAGGAGCGCGTGGGCAAAGCAACCTCACACAACAAGCAGGGGTAACTTTCCGGGGATCCAGGCGGCGGTTTTCCAACTTCTCAAACAGTGAGCGGGGTGCGTTGGGAAACTCAGAGGCACTTGGAGACTTGAGTGTCTTTGGGCTTGCACAGAGTGGATTGCCAGGGCTTGGTTTTTCTGATTATTCTCAGAGAGGTTCAAAAAGCACAATGACGTGTGTCTAAGTCTCCATCTATGTATTTCCCATAAGGCTACATTTATCACTACAATTATTTCCAAAAAACCGGATTGTCTATTAGTTCCACAATTTATTCCAAGTGTCCAACTCACTCTCTCATTTTCTATGCTGCCTTGGGAATCTCTTTCCCCTGCAACTCTGCCTCTACATGATTTCCTAGATTCATCGTATTAAAACAAACTTATTTAAAACATATATGAACATATCTACAATGTAAAAATGCCTTTCATCTGTTTCCTCTTCAACTAACGATATCCAGAGCATATAGTTTTTCATGACCGCTTTTACAATCATTGCATTTTTCCCTCAGAAAGAAAGTAATAGAGTGGCTAATATAAATCTATTGTTTATTATTACATCGCACATTTTTAGTGCCTTAAATGAGAATTTCAGGGTGCTTTAAAGTACAAAGAATGTGAAATGATTTCCAAATATGTATTGTCTCGCAATATACTACGGAGTTGAATTATTTCTTATTACAATTCTGAAACAAAATCTTACTGTAGATGCTGAAATAGAGAATATAGCTCATGATTCTACTGTCTAAAAAAGATTACAGTTGGCTGACTGTATAACATCTCGATTATTAGTTCTTGGCAAATGTCTCTCAAGGGTGCCTTTCCGGGGTTGTAAATGTCTACATCTTGAGTACTGTGGCATTGAACCAAGTGATTTTACATGAAGTTTTTCTGGAATCAATAAAACATCAATGCTCAAAATTGACTTAGAGAACCACAAATATTTTAGAAAAAGCTTCTATTAAATAGTATTGTTAGTCTTTACATTTAATCATGACCTATTTATGAGACATTGTATTAGGTAATTTATGAAATTATCAAAAATGATTACCTATATTTTTAACCACATTCGTTTTATGTACTTCAGACCCAAATATTCTGCTACTTCCTAAATATCTCCATGTGTTTTTGTTGCCTATGTGGCAAAGCTCAGTATTTCCAATTCTGAACTTAATAACATTCTCCTTAAAACAGCCTGAGACATCAAGATTCCAAGAGATAATTTCCAATTCTAATATTTGCTTTTCTTTGGCAGTAAATAATTTACTTGAGGAAAGAGCAGAGATGCATAGAACAGCTATTAAGCAGAACATCAATGCGATTTAACTGTAGGACAGGAAGACAAAGGGAAACTGTGTTTCCACAGGGACGGCATGCATCTCACGGACGGTGTGTGAGAAAATGCCAGGGAAAGCATTTCACTCGGTGCCAGAGGCTCTGCATCCAGGCTGGTCGTGAGCCACCTCTGGAAAGGGCAATTCAGAAATATCAAAATTACAGATGCTTTTGCACTTCTGAACCCTTCATTCTCTGTTCCAACATCCAAAACATAGGCAGCATGTCTCTGTGGGTGTAGAATCCCGACGGTCTCCGTGCTATTTCTGTTCTGATTGCTGGGTCCAGACACTTCCTCCACTTCTCACGTCTTCATCTGTGACTTCCATGAGTCCTGTAGCCTCAGTCCCCAGTCCAGGTCCTCACGTTCATTTTCTAGATGCATTGACATTCTTAAATCTCAGTACGTCCTATGCCTCAAAAATCCCCAGTGGGTCCACACTGCATACAAGTTATTAGCTTGGTGATTTTGTCACTCTGTGATGTGGAGCTGGGTTTTCCTTTCTAACTTGTCTTCTACCACAACGTCAAGCATCTGGGGTTCTGCCATGTTGGACATGTTACACCATGTAGCTTTCATTTATACTATTTATCCCCTCGACCTCTGAATACCATCTTCTATTTCTGTGTATTGAAATCTGATTTAATATCACACCCAGGTTCATTGTCATCTTCCACAAATGTGTTTGTAATCTGCCCTCTGGTCTCCTAGCATTCATCAAACATTTTCCCAGCACAGTACTTAGGAGTTTATGAGAATATATTCCCCTGTGCATAATATTTTGCTGGTGCATGGCTACATATTCAACTAAATCATAATTTTAGGCAAGATTCAGACTTTATTTTTGGCTGTATTTCCCATGTCATATTTTCCACTGAATATTAGATGAATATGCCAAGGAAGGAAGGAAGGAAGGGAGGGAGGGAGGGAGGGAGGGAGGAAGGGAAGGAGGGAAGGAATTTGTTACTGAAAATAATGAAGGGCACATAAACACCTGAGAAAACCCCAAGCCAGTTTATATTTTTGAAAATTGTATAATGCAATCATTTGATAAATAAATGTCTAAATTAGAGATTAAGTTGATAATAAATTCCAGATTGCATTAATAATAAAACTGTGGTAAGGAATAGATTTATGAGCTATTCTGAAATACTCTAACATATATATATATATGGAAGGTTTTAGTTTCTACAAAGTGGTTGCCCTTTAGAATTATGTACAGATGAGTGTACATAATTCCAGAAGATTTTTGAATATTTTCCCTTTAGAACTTGGCTGTTGTTATACTGCATGAATTCAATGTCTTCGTGCATTTGAGCTACTATAACAAAACACCTTAGACTGAGTGGTTTATATACAATAGAAATTTACTTTCATAGTTCTTGAGGATAAAAAGTCCAAGGTCAAGGCATCAGCAGATTTGGTGACTGGTGAGAGAACACCCTCTGGTTCGTAGACAGCACCTTCCTGCTTTGCCCTCCTAAAGTGGAATGGGTGAGGGAGATCTCTGTGGCCTTTTTAACAAGGGCACAAGTCTCATTTCTGAGGGGGTCTCCCTTGTGACAGTATCACAACATGAGACCTCCTGGACTGCATTCCCAGGAGATTAGGCTTTCTGAGTCACAGGATGAGATAGGAGGTTGGCACAAGATACCGGTCACAAAGACCTTGCTGATAAAACAGGCTGCAGTAAAGAAGCCGGCCAAAACCAAGATGGTCACCAGAGTGACCTCTGGCCATCCTCACTGCTCATTATATGCTAATTATGATATAGTAGC
Organism: Callithrix jacchus; assembly: GCF_049354715.1. NCBI lineage: Eukaryota > Metazoa > Chordata > Mammalia > Primates > Cebidae > Callithrix > Callithrix jacchus. Next base: position 12,365,921 of record NC_133525.1, on the reverse strand, counting down.
ATGCTAAAAGACTTTCCCACGGGCACCATGACAGTTTACAAATGCCATGGCAACATCAGGAAGTTACAGCATATGGCCTAAAAACGGGAACTGCCATCCATTCCAGGAATTGCCAAACTTTTTCCCAGAAAATTCATGAATAATCCACCTCTTGTTTAGCACATAATCAAGAAGTAACAATAAATATAAGCATCCGGGCAGCCCATACTGCTGTTCTGCCTACAGCATTGCCATTCTTTATTCCTGTGCTTTCTTCATCAACTTGCTTTTACTTTACGCTATTGATTCACCCCAAATTCTTTCTTGTGGGAGGTCCAAGAACCCTCTCTTGGTGTCTGGACGGGGATTCCTTTTGGGTAACACAATCTTGTAAATGTTATAATTAGGATTAGTGATTAGGATGTTAGTACAGGATTTCTGGAAGAACTGATACAGAAGATGAGACCTAAAATGTTCGAATTCATAAAAATGCTCAGCAAATAATATCCCAGATAGAAAGAACAATCTTCAGGGGAACTGAGGTTGGAAAGTGATAATACTTTGGACAAACAGGAAGTCATTTTGTGCCTGGTGCAACGAGATGAAAACAAGTGAGAGGAAACTGGGAGAATGAGTAGGGCTCAGATAACAGCAGAACTTGTAAGTGAAGTATCACGGACATCACCCTGAGGACAAAAAGGGGCTGACTTAAGTAAATTCCCCAGGACTGACCTTGGAGAAGAGATTGCAGGAGCGCTACAGGAAGATTAGAAGCAGGTGTTGTCCTCACTGGAAGGTGCAGTAATCTATCTGACATACGATGCTGGCCTGACGTAGTGCCAGAGACCGGGGATAGAGAGAAGTTAACGGAGTTGAGCGATCCTGACAGGTTTAGATGCAAGCCTGTGTGGCCATCAATTTTTCTGCTGAGGGCAGAAAAAAGAGAGTAAGTCAAAGATGAGACTCAAATTTTACCCTAAATAAATTCTTGTCATCCGAACAGGCTGCAGAATCTGTGTAGGAAGGAAAAAAATAAAGTAATCTTCATTGTTTTAATCCACTAATAATGTGGTGGACAATTTGTTGTTTTTGTTGCTATTGCAACATAACAAGTAACTTTCTTTTTTCTTTCTTTTTTTTTTTTTGAGATGGAGTTTTGCTCGTTACCCAGGCTGGAGTGCAATGGCCCAATCTCGGCTCACCGCAACCTCCGCCTCCTGGGTTCAGGCAATTCTCCTGCCTCAGCCTCCTGAGTAGCTGGGATTATAGGCACCGCGCCACCATGCCCAGCTAATTTTTTTTTTTTGTATTTTTAATAGAGACGGGGTTTCACCATGTTGACCAGGATGGTCTCAATCTCTTGACCTCGTGGTCCACCCGCCTAACAAGTAACTTTCTAACTGATACAAGCCATAAGAAACAAGAGCAAGCGCACGTGTGTGTAAATACCAAGAACCTGAAAAAAAAAATACACTGACACGAATGTGAATTTGAAGGTAGGTTTGTCTTCCATATAAACTATGCTGTCTTTAGCCGTCCATGAGACTATGACAAAGCTAATAATAAATCAATGGGAAAATTTCCTGCTGGTTTTTCAAGTACAACAAGTTAATAGGGTTCCACTTAATGTATGAATGAAGATGTCCTACAAGCTCAGCTCCATCCTACAGGGAGGAAGCAGCACCTCCTCTGTCCTCCTGCCCATTTCTAGTTGACGTGGCTCTGCTGAAACCCGTGGCTGTCTCTTGACAGGAGGTGATGCATTACAGCCAGGATTCTCCTTGCATTTTACTTCTACGGGAAACTGTAAGAATCAGCTATTTTCAACTCTCATTTGCAAACATAATACTATATAACATTGTCAAAAATGAACCTTTTTGAAAGCTATGGCATGATCCGAAGTATCACCAACAAGTAGTTTTCTTGTCAAATACAGTGAAATTGAACTGAAAAAAAAATATTCTTTTAAGATAAAGCACTGGAAACATGTAGCCATCTGACAGTGAAACTAAGCCATACGTTAGCCTTCCTGGGGACATTACTGCTATTGGTTCTCCCCTCCTCGACCAACAACATGGAACGTGCTGCCCCTTTCATCCTCACTCCCCTCACTACTGAGAGGATGGAGTCTCACTGAATATTTCATGGGAATCTGACTTGCCTTCAGGGCTTTGCCCTATTTTTCTCCTGGCTTACAGCTTGCGCTGGAGCTGGAATATGTTAGAGTGGAGCATGGAATAGGCAAAGTAGTCTCTCCCCAGCTCTTGGCAATTGGACAAAGTAAGTTCAATTTTCCTACTGGTTCCTGACTGGAGAACCAGTCCAGGTTCAATCAGCACAGAACGACTGACATCCAAAGACTAGTCCAGTCACAGTTATGCTAAAAATAATTAGCTTAAACAATGACGGAGAATGTATGTCTTGTGGGGATAGGAAATGTTAGAACAGATTTGACCCACTCATTTAATGGAAATGTGGTTGTTACATAATTGTTTGTGGATATATAAAAAATATATAAAAATGCCCACTCATACAACAGTGTATTAAAGACATGTGTGAATTTTTCCTAATATGGCACCGTTTCAAGGCAAAGGAGAGAAAGGACATCACGTAGGACTGAAGATGGAGGGTTGAATTGTTAAGTTATCCTTTAAAAGATAAGCCACGTGGACCCAGGGGAGCTTTATCCCCTTTAACAACATGTATGCGAGTGGTTATTGTAGTGCAGCTTTGTCAGGGGAACTTAGTAATGAGATAAAATAACAGCTGTATATTTTGTAGAGAAGTTTGCTTAGGAAGGCAGTTGCCATGGGAACGCCTGGCAACAGCGATTTGATTTTGTGTTGTACGAAACCGATGAGTTTACTTTGTCTGGATTATTTTCCTCACGCTGGCAACTTCTGGAGGAGAAAGGAACTAGTCTTTTCCAGAAATTTGCATATTAAAACAACCCACTTCATTTCAGAGTAGAGGTGGAGAAGACTTTATTGACAAGCCTCTTCACCAATGAATCACATACTTATACCAAAAAATGCACATTGTGTAAATTTTCCGCATTTCGAAAGAGCTCTCACTGCCTTAGCCTGTGCACTGGAGCTCTGCTTTAGGCAAATGAATCACGTTCAATTATAAGTCCTCAGAAATTTGCTTAAAATCGTTGCAGCTGGGAGATGTGAAAAACCTTATGAATGAGCAAAATCGAAGTGAATTATACTTCACGGGGAAGTCTCTCAATGAAAAATGTGGTAAACAGGCCTGGAGGAAAAAAAGGAAACATGCTGATTGATAAGAAAAGCTTATTTTGACAGGGAGACACCAGCATGGATGTGCAGAGGTTTAGAGAAGGACTCGGTGGAGCTGGTTTTTCTCTCCACGGGTGGCTTGGCTTCAGCGAACTGAAATATCTTGAGCAAAAGATAAAATGCATTTCACCTCTGAGGGTGAAACAGGCAATCCTTTCATTCAGCTCTAGGAATTCAAGATGGCCAGGACTTGCACATGCGTACGGAATGCAAATCGGTCACGCAGCCCGAGAGTGTCCATACTCCAGTGTCAACCCACATCGCACCAAGGAGGGGACAAAAGACAAATAAACTCACATGCCTGTCGCCACGGAACCCTGTCCCCTAGGTCTGCATGTCCATCCTTAGTAAGAAAACTTTCTTCTTTGTGGATTCCTTGATAAAATTAGTTGAATCTGACATAAGCAGAGATTAATGATCATGTCCCAGGCTTAGAAAAAGATCATCTCCTTAAGAAGGTCTTTTGGTCAAAGAAAGACTCAGAAAATTATAGAAAGATAGAAGAATAGAGAGTAGGTTGCTTTTTAAGTTACTGCTGCGGTTAAGAAACTTTAGATGAGTAATCTTAATTATTTTAGCAAAATCTGTCTTTCAGGGCTGTGTCCCTTATCAAAAGCAGAAAGTTATTAATCTTGCTGAATGAGCTGCTTTTTCTTTTCTCTGAGCCTGGAAAGAGCGGTCTGGGAGTTTATCTCCCTTTTATCTTTCCTTGCTTGTTTTCAGATAGTCGTTTATCTGGGCGTAGAATAGGAGGAGCTCCCTGAACTCATGTTTTGGAAGCCAACTTTACGTTTTTCAGAGCATCCTTGGATGATTTAAAGTTGTAAACTGACTCAGCACAGGCCGAGGCAGTCAGAGCTCTTTTGAAATGTGGTAAATTTACACACTGTGCAGGCTGTGACACTCTAGAACCTGGGTTCATCATCACACACTACATAGTTTAGAGGACACTCAAGGTAACTCCCCTTCCCTAGTCATCGCCTCCATCCAGCCTCTGAAAATGGAAAGCTGTAGAGTGTGTCCAAATGTTCTAGAAGATATTGTAGCTTACTTAATGAATCACATTTTTCTGTATGTATTTTGGTATTCAATTTTGTAATTAACCCGGAATCTGCCCCAATAGTCCAACATTTTGAAAGTCCTAATGTACTCAAGGCATTGACCAATTTTTTTGAGGTCCTCAAAAAATATTTGAAACAAATAAAATCAGAGCTGTATGAGAATGAAATATGGGCCCCAAAAGAATATAATCACAGAAACTGAAGGTCAACCAGAGGCCCCTTAGCTTCAAAAAGCTTATTTACAGATAAGCTTTATTACAGGCAACAAGATGCTATTTATCTTTACTTTGGGCGTCTTAAAAAAAGGTGTTTACCTTGGGATGGAAATCACACAAGCTATGCAATCAGAGACATGCTCTGCTGCTTCATCAGGAATTTAGTAATGGAAATACCTTCCAAAGAACCTTCCAAAGGAATAGCTTGCTTAGAAGACAGAGCTCAAAAATGTACAGCAGGTCAGAAGAATTAAGGTAGGGGATTTTGAGATTCTATAGATTTTGTGATTTATGAATTTATTTCTACATTTAACAGTCATATATTCCATATTCTGACACATTTTTTTTGCATTGTCTCTTATTTAGTAGATTTTGTTTTTGAGACAGTCTCACTCTTGTTGCCCAGGCTAGAGTGCAATGGCACGATCTCAGCTCATTGCAACCTCCATTACTCAGGTTCAAGCGATTCTCTTGCCTCAGCCTTCCAAGTAGCTGGTATTACAAGCATACTCCACTAATCCCAGCTAAATTTGTATTGTTAGTAGAGATGGGGCTTCACCATGTTGGTCAGACTGGTCTCGAACTCCTGACCTCAGGCGATCCTCCCACCTTGGCCTCCCAAAGTGCTGAGATTACAGGCATCAGCCAGCACACCTGGCCTATTTAATAGATTTTTAATGAAATTTAAAAATGATTTGAAACATCACAATTTTCTTCTTAATTCTGCATTAAAGTAAGGATTGATTTAAATGAAAACACAATAAAATATTTGTTCCAGTTACAAAATTAGAAGTTATACTTGATAATACATGTAGAATATTGACTTTGGCAAAAATGGCCAGTGTAACAAAAAGTACTCTTCTCTGATAGATTTTGTTCTCTTGAAATTATTCACCCTACCTACCCACTTGACCGAGCGTAAAAAAGGAAAGAGATTAGTAGCACATTCAGTAGTACTTCAGAGCCCAAGAGGACAAAATAAACTGGTACTAGTGCTGAAAATGTTACCCATCTGTGATTGCTTGTATGTCCAGGAAATGCCTTTAACTCTTCCTCTTAGAAATGCCATTGGCTGAGACACATCAGTGCAGATGCGACACCCTGCTTAGGTGCTATTTGATTAGGGCCATTATGCTTTATGGCAAAAGTCTAGCAAGAATCCCCTTTTTGACACAGTGGATGAGAGCTGTTTCTATAAACACTGCAAATGTATTTTCTTGTTGAAAGCATGGTGTGCACTTCAAACAGATTGCTCACGATTGAGCAAAGCATCCCTATACAAAGCTCTTTAAGATATAATGCCAGACTTACTTCATGGGGGACTGCTGCTGAACACCGAAATGAATTAGAGGAAGTGTTATGAGGATGTGTGCTGAGACTTTAGAACACTCAGTCCTCTAGCCCTGCTTGCCAAATCCACAACAGTTCTGGCTGTGCTATTGCTTGCCACTACCTGACGATCTTTCCCCCAACCCACATTCGTATCTGTAAGTGTGTGTGTGTGTGTGTGTGTGTGTGTATCCCTCTCTCTCTCTGTTAACAGTTACATATATATAACTATCTATGGATATGTAACTATATATATACATACACATACATGTATAGTTTTATTATTTACATATGTATGTACATATTTATGTACACACAAGAAGGCATGTCTTGGGGTGTGTTAGTGTGTGTATGTGTATATATGTGTGTGTGTCTTCTGGGTCACTGAGATAACAGCATTAATCCACTAATGAGGGGAGAGTCATGAGGGGCTAATCACATCTCATTAGCCCCGACCTCCCAACACTATTGCATTGGAGACTAGGCTTGCAACACATGCTTTTTGGGGACATATTCAGACTGTAGTAAATAGAAAAAGTCAATATTATCAAGATGTAAGTTCTTCCTAACTTGATTCATATGTTCAACATAATCTCAATCAAAATCTAAAATGTGATTTGGTACATATTAACCAATAAACTTATTCTAAATTTTATGTGCAAAGGCAAAAGTCCAGAAAAGTTAACACAATACTGAAGGAGAAGAAAAAAGTTGAATGACTAACACTATCCAATGTCAAGATATACTATAAAGTCACAGTAATCAAGATAGTGTGGTATTGGTGAAAGAACAGACACATAGGTCAGTGAAACAGATCAAGGAACTGAGAAAGAATTCCACACAAATATATATAGTTAATTTACAGTTTAAAAAAGTAAGAAAGGCAACAAAATGGAAAAAAGTCTTTTTAATAAATGGTGCTGGCACAATTGCTTATGCACATGAGAAAAAAAAGAATTTAGACACAGAACCTACACTCTTTACAAAAATTGACTAAGAATGTATCACAGACCTAAATGTAAAATGCAAGAGAATAAAACTCCTAGAAAGTTACAGAGAAGAAAATCTAGATGACCTCGGCTATGTCGATGACTTTTGGATACAACACCAATGTGCAATACATGAAATAAACAATTGATAAACTGGACTTTATTAAAATTAAAAACTTATTATCTGTAAAAGACACTGTCAAGGGAGTGAGACGATGAACCATAGACTAGGATACAATATTCACAGAGCACATATCTGGTAGATACATTCAAAGTATACAAACGAGACTTAGCATTTAACAACGAAATGAACGACCTGATTTTAAAATGGGCTAACGACCTGAACTGACATCTCACCAAAGCAGATGTACAGATGGCATCCATGCATGTGAAAAGATGCTTAAAGTCATAAGTCATTAGGAGATTGCAAATTAAAAGAAAACGAGACACCGCTACACACCTATTAAAACAGCAAAATTCAGAACACTGACAACACGGAATCTTGGTGAGGGTGTCGAGCAACAGATCCATTGCTGGTGAATCTTCTGAAGACAATTAAGGATTTACTTACACAGCTCAGCATGCTATATAATCCAGCATTTCTGCATCTCAGCATTTACTCAAATAAGTTGAAAACCTGCGTCCACACAGAAATTTGCACACGGATATTTATAGCAGCTTTATTCATAATTGAATAAAGCTTGGAACAAACCAAAGTTTCCTTTCGTAGGAAAACTTGTCAAAACTTGGAACAAACCAAAGTTTCCTTTGGTAGGAGAACAGATGCACAAACTGTGGTACAACCAGACAATAAAATAATGTTCAGTGCTAAAAAAAGATGAGCTCTGAAACCATGAAAGACATGAAGAAAACTTAAATGCATATTACTAAATGAAGGAAGCCAATCTGAAAGCCTTCATATTGTATAATTCCAACCACTATGACATTCTAGAAAAGGCAAAATTATGGAGTCAGTGAGAAGATCAATGGTTTCCTGGAGTTACAGGGAGGGAAGGAGCAACAGGCAGAGCAGAAAGGATTTTAGGGCCATGAAACTATCCTTAATGCACTATCATAATCAATACATGCCATTACAAATTTGTCAAAAGCTATTCAATGTACAACACCACGAGTGAACCCTAATGTACACTGTGGGCTCTGGGTGATAATGTGCCATGTCAATGGAAGTTCTCAGTCATTATGACTGTACCCCTCTGTTGGGGGATATTGGGAATGGGGGAGGTTGTGCATGTGTTGGGGCAGGTGGGTATACGGGAACTCTCTGTATCTCCTGATAAACTTTGTTGTGAACCTAAATCTGCCCTAAACATTAGAGTCTATTAAATAAATGACAACACTAGTAAAGGTATTTATAGAATAAAATACTTAAAAAATATATTAATATATTTATTTCTATTCTCTTAACTGTTATAATGAATTACATAAAAGAATAACTATAAAGTTGTATTTTTATATTATTAGACCTATTTAACTATATAGTGAATATGATAAAAGTAACATAAAGAACGGGGTAAGAAATGGAGATTTATGGAAGCAATCTTTCTATATTTTACTGGAAATAAATTAAATTAAACTGAAATAGATTTTGATGAATCAAAATGCATGTTGCAATCCCTAAAGAAACTACTAAGAAAATAAAACAAACGCTATAATTTTGGAAAACTACAAGGGAATTGAATCGGTTATGCTAGAAAATATCCAGTTAGCACAAAGTAAAATAGTGAAAGAAAAACACTTCATAAAAGACATGGCATGTGCACTAAAAATACAAAATTAGCCAGGCGTGGTGGCACATGCCTGTACGCCCAGCTGCTTGGGAGACTGAGGCGGGAGAATCTCTTGAATCCAGGAGGCAGAGGTTGTGGTGAGCCGAGATGCATCATTGCACTCCAGCCTGGGCAACAAGAGCGAAACTCCAACAACAACAACAGCAACAACAGCAACAACACGATGTGGCATGTTTTGTGTAAAACACGAAATGCAAAAAATGAATATAAATCCAATGTTATTAAAACTTACATTAAATCAGATCAGAAAGGCTTTAAGCCTCCAATAAAAAGGCAGAGATCGACAGACTGGATAGAAAAACAATCTTTCACTCTACCTCAAGTACAAGACATGAACTTTTGATTCAAAGATGGAAAATAAAAGGATGGAAATAAGATATAAATGCAAGCTATAGTAAAGTTGGAGACATAATTATAGAAGAGTCAATTCAACAGTAACTTATAACAGCATTACATATATATAATATACAATATATCATATGCTAAGCATTTACAAAGTCTTAGTAAATTTAAAATGATTGAAAGCATCCAAAGTGTATTTTCTAACAACAACAAACTTAAAGTGTAAACTTAAAAAGTAAGAGAGAAAAACGTAAGGAATTCACAAATATTTAGAAATTAACAAGACACTTTTTCTTTTTTTGCTTTCTTTTTAAATTTATTTTACTTTAAGTGTCAGGATACCCGTGTAGAACGTGCAGGTTTGTTTCATAGGTATATGCCATGGTGGTCTGCTGCACCTGTTGACCCAACCTCTAAGTTCCCTCCCCTCCACCCCCACCTCCCATCAGGCCCTGGTGTGTGCTCTTCACCTCCTGTGTCCATGTGTTCCATTGTTCAACTCCCACTTATGAGTCAGACTATGTGGCATTTGGTTTTCTGTTCCTGTGTTAGTTTGCTGAAGATAATGGCTTCCAGCTTCAATTATGTCCATGCAAAGAACATGATCTCATTTCTTTTCATGGTTGCCTTGTATTCCATGGGGTATATGTACCACATTTTCTTTCTCCAGTCTATCATTGATGGGCATTTGGGTTGGTTCCATTATTGTTATTGCAAATCGTGCTGCAATAAATACATGTGTGCATGTGTCTTTATGCTAGAATAATTTATACTTCTTTGGGTATATACCTAGTAATGGGATTGCTGAGTCAAATGGTATTTCTGGTTCTAGATCCTTGAGGAATTGCCATACTGTCTTCTATAATGATTCAACTAATTTACATTCCAACCAACAATGTAAAAGCATTCCCATTTCTCCGCAGCCTCACAGCATCTATTGGTTCTTGACTTTTTAATAATCACCATTCTGACTGGCATGAGATGGTCTCTCATTGTGGTTTTGAGCTGCATTTCTCTAATGATCAGTGATGTTGAGCTTTTTTCATATGACTGTTGGCCACATACATGTCTTCTTTTGAGAAGAACAAGACACTTCTAAATAACTCATACATCAAAGAAGAAATGCAAGAACAATTTAAAAATATTTTTAAATTATTACAAATGGAAAGACAAAATGTGAAATTGATGAGATGCAGCTAAGGCATCAGAGAGAATTTCATTTTTTCAAATGATTACATTAGAAAAGAAGACTCATGGCCGGGCGCGGTGGCTGACTCCTGTAATCCCAGCACTTTGGGAGGCCGAGGCAGGTGGATCACGAGGTCAATAGATCGAGACCTTCCTGGTCAACAAGGTGAAACCCCGTCTCTACTAAAAATGCAAAAAATTAGCTGGGCATGGTGGCACGTGCCTGTAATCCCAGCTGCTAAGGAGGCTGAGGCAGGAGAATTGCCTGAACCCAGGAGGTGGAGGTTGCGGTGAGCTGAGATCGTGCCATTGCACTCCAGCCTGGGTAACAAGAGCAAAACTCCATCTCAAAAAAAAAGAAAAAGAAAAAGAAAAAAAAGAAAAGAAGACTCAACTCATCAACTTAAGCATCCAACTTAAAAAAATAAAATAAGAGAAAATTACACTCAGAGCAAGAAAGAAGGGAACAGTAATGGTTAGAGTAAAAAATCAATGAAATCGAAAACAGAACAATAAAGAAAATCAACAAATTCAAATGATGCATTTTTCAAAAGATTAATTAAATTGATAAATCTTTAGCTAGAATAACCAAGAAAGAAATACAAAAAATTCAAATTTTGTTTTCTGTATAATCTAAATGAAAATTCCAAAAGTGAAATTAAGAAAATAATTTCATTCACAATAGAATAAAAAATAATAATATACTAATAAGTTTAATTTAAAAGTGTAAGACTTGTACACTAGATGCTATAAAACACTGTTGAGATGAGTGAAAGGGGATTTGTACAAATGGAGAGATATTCATGCTTATGGATTGGAAGACTCAACACCATTAAGATTACACTACTGTCCAAACTGATCTGTAGATTTAATTCAATTCCTATCAAAATTTCAATGGCTTTTTTTTTTGCAAAATTAATAAGCTGGTCCTAAACTTCATTTATTTACTTATTTTTATTTTTTTACTTTTATTTACTTATATTTATTTATTTACTAATAAATAAATATATTTACTGAGATAGCATCTCACTCTGTCCCCCAGGCTGGACTGCAGGGATGTGATCACAGCTCACTGCTGCCTCAACCTCCTGGGCACAATTGATCCTCCTGCCTCAGCCTCTCAAGTAGCTAGGGTACAGGCACATGCCACCACACCTAGCTAATTTAAAAATTTTTTTTATAGATACGGGGTCCCATTATGTTGCCCAGGCTGGTGTCGAATTCCTGGAAATAAGCATCTTTCTGCTTCAGCCTCCCAGGACTGGATTGCAATCATGAGCCACCACACCAGGTGGAGTCCTAAAGTTTACACGGACATGGAAAGCACTCAGAATATTAAAAAAACATTTTGAAATGCAGAATTAGAAAGTGTAAGTCCTCTGTGGATTAGAGGTCTCCCATTCGCTAATTTCAAAAGTCACTCTATACCTGCAGTTATCAAGACCAAGGCCACGTGCTATTAGCAAATTTATGAAGAAGACTTGGGAATTCAGTGACAGTTTTATGGTTGATATTTGACAAAATTTCAAGGCAATTCAATTCATAAGGCACAATGTTTTTAAAAAGTGTTTCTGAAATATTAGACATCTGCAAACATTGACCTTAGACCCTTGAGAGTTACATAAAAATTAACTAAAATATTACCAGAGACCTAAATGTAACAGGTAAAATTTTAAAACATTTAGAATAAAACATAGGAGAAAAATCTTTGCACCTTATCTGGAGTCCAATAATTATTAAATATGACAATGAATACACGGCCCATAAAATAAAAAATATAAAGTAGATTCTATTATTATTAATATTTTTTGCTTCAAGAAACAGATTAAAATGAAAACTAAAATTACAATTTCAGTGAAAATATTTGCAAATCATACGCCTGATATAAGACTTGAATACAAAAAGAACTTTTACACCTCAATAATAAAAAGACAAAAATCTTAATTTAAAATAATGTTTGAAAGATTTGAAAAGATATTTCAACAAGAATTCAAATGAATGGCTGTTAAAAAAAAATAAAAGGACACTAAGCATTGATCATTAGGAAATGTACATTAAAATAACAAGAACACTATACTCAAAGAGACTGATAATAATAAGTGTTGCCAATAATATGTAGAAACCGAAATCTTCATACTTTGCTGATGAAGATGTAAAATGATAGAGCTTCTTTAGAAAACAGTGTGGCAGTTTCTTAAATAGTTAAAAATGGAGTTACCATATGATCCAGCAATTCCAAGTCTAGGCATCTACCCAAAAGATACGAATACATATGTCCACACGAATATTTGTAGCCAAATGTTCAGAACAGTATATTCATAAGAGCCCAAAAGTGGGAAAAATGCAAATGTCTATCAAATGGTGAATGGATACAAAATATGGTATGCCATATAATGGAATGTCATTCAATAGTAAAGAGTAGCAAAGTACAGAAATACATTACTGTGCAAACCAGTCGCTAAAACATTATGCTAAATGGAAGAAGCCAGATGCAAATCTGGATATATTGTATTGTTTCTTTTATATGAAATGTCCAGAATAGCAGAGTCTATAAAGAAGAAAGCAGATTAGTGGTTACTTGGGGCTGGGGTGAGGACAGGGATTGACTGCCAGGGGACATGAGGTTTTTTTTTGAAATGATGGAAATGTTCTCAAATTATATTGTTCGCACAAGTCAGTAAATAGACTAAAATTATTGCATTATTATTTAAATCAAGTGAATTTTATGATACATAAATTATGGTTCAATAAAGTTAATATTTAAAAAAGAAAAATTAACTTATCACTGTCTTATGTTTATACTTATGAAGTTGCAGAGCTCACCAAAGGAAGGTATCAGTATAAAGGTAAACATATGGATCAAAGGGAAAGACAGACCCATATAGATGCTCAATTGAGATCTTACAAAAGTGTCAAGATAACGCAATGGGAAAAGATACGACTTTTAATCAATGGCGTTGAACCATATGACATTTCTTGGATAAAAAACAAAATGTATGAACTGTAAAAGAAATTCTGAAGTTGTGTTTGATGTATTTTAAGGTTAAAAATAATTACATACATAGACGCTAATGAGAGTGAGCTCTCTCACTGCTGGATAAGGATGTTTCAGTTAAGCAAAGGGAAACGGTTAGAATGAACTTTGTGGTGTTGCACTGGGACCGAAGATGTTAGCATGAAGCCAAAGAAAAAAATATATAAATTCACAGGAAGAAACACAGAAATGAATATATATGTGTGTGTATATGGTTTAATACACATATATATGTTTTTTGTTTTGTCCATTGAGAGAACTTTAAAAATGGCGACACTTCTATACCGATGAACACACGATGGGAGGTCACATATCTGATTTCTAAAGAGCGTTTTCTTATACAAGAAACCAAGGCCCCTTAGAGAACATTCCAACCTGGGGAGGAGCAATATTACATAAGCCTAGAACATCTTGTGAAGCTCAATTAGGGTAAGAAAGTAAAAAGAAAGAATAAGTCAGAGGCATGCATAAAGGTGCAGGAAACACCTGAAAGAGCAATGATGGTCAACACTGGAACCATCCAAGCAGCAAATAAGAAATGAGAGTGTTGGGTTAGAACATACCCATAGCGGCAAAATCAATACCCATGGGTGCATATTTATATAAATAAACAGGGCTAGGCACTGTGGCTCATGGCTGTGAATCCCGGCACGCTGGGAGACTGAGGCAGGTGGATCTCTTGAGCCCAGAAGTTTGAGATCAGCCTGGACAACATAGGGAGACCCCATCTCTACAAAAAATACAAAAATTAGCCAGGCATGGTGGCAATGACCCCAGATACTCAGGATGCTGGGGTGGGAGCATCACTTGAGCTCAGGAGGTCAAGGCTGCATACAGTGAGCTGTGATTGCGATACTGCATTCCAGCCTGGGTGACAGAGAAAGACTTTGTCTAAATAAACAGCGTCTAGGTACTGCCTTCAAAGCTGGCGTCTTCTCTGAAGAAGTGTTATGAGAATGGAAGGACCTTGTATATCAGATATCCTTTTTATATGTTTGATCAATTTTAATTCTAAAATAAATATAAATAAACAGTAAAAGAGGATAAGAGGCAAATCTCCCTAACAAAAAAATTTCCACTAAGAAAGGATGAGGGAAATAGAGAATTAGCATTGAAACAACAGAAATACTTGCTGTGGGCAGGATCAAAGAAATGTTAAAATGATGAAGCCAGCCGGTGAAAGTATAAGAAGCAACGGGGTGTTCGAAGGGCCTCAAAATGTCTCCCACACAATTCTGTTGCCTACTAAGAGAAAATAGTGCTGTATACTAAAGAGGCCAGCCAGACTCATCTCAACCAGGGACCAAGGTTGACACCAAGCATCACAGGATACCTTGATGTCCTCTGCCCTGATCGGTGTGCCCAGAAGAGCGCTTGACCTCGCCGGGGTTCTAAACAGCCAAACGCACCACACAGTCTCTAACTGGGGAGTGCTTGACAACGGCTCTGGCTGTGCTCTTCCTAAGTGTTCAGGCCACAGCAGAGACACTGATGGAGTCGGGGGGAGGGAGGAGGACTGAAAAGACACAATATCTCCATGCAGTGTGAACTCTGGGACCAGACCTGGAGCAGAAAACAGACATTGGCAGAAATACCAGTGAAATTCAAATAAAACCAGCAGTTCAATTTCTAGCATTGCAGAAGCGGCAATCTCTCGAGTTTGCTCAGTATTGAGGATGTGGATGTTAACATTGGTGGGAGCTGGGGCTCTCTGTCCTCTCTTTGCAACAGTCCTGTGAGCCTAAATGCGTTTCAAGTAATTTCACGTTTTTAAAAAAACAGCGTCTAGGTACTGCCTTCAAAACTGGCGTCTTCTCTAAAGAAGCGTTATGAGAATTGAAGGACCTTGTATGTCAGATATCCTTTTTATATGCTTGATCGATTTTAATTCTAATAATTCATGTTTCATTTCATCTGATTTAAAATTTTCTGATACTAAACAGCATCTGCCTGTGCATCATTTAATGGACAGTCCCTGCCACAAGCGTGTGTCTCTATGTTTATGTGTAGAGAGACATTTTAGGAGTTATTAGTTTTCTTTAAGGTGTTATCAGTCTTTTTAATTAATCCATCTTAATACATAATGGCAATTCAATACTCATTTGGAAGAGGAAGCATAAGCATCCAAATTAAAATCCATCATGATATTGCTGAAATCTTCTAAGTGAATTGAATTATGTTTTCTTTTTCCAACCCATTGTTTTAGTAAGTTCTTTTACGATGAAATACTGCTTTACAGAAAAAAGTACTCCATCGTAAAAGAACAACTTGGATCATTTTATGGCAGACATATGGTGATAGAATCAATAAATAGCATTTATGGAAACATAAAATGCCAGTTAAAGAAATCTCTCTGTCCCAAGGGTGGGAGCATGAGGTGTGTGTCTAGAATTTTGTGGCGGGAGCTAGAGGGACATGGCAGCAGGCTGATATGTATTTAAGTCTTAGGCTTATCATGCACTGTTTGAAAATGTTATGCTTACATTGATAAGAAAAATAATTAAGATAAGCCTTCCTGAAACAGAGATATTTTCAAATTCTCCTCCGGACTCATGATCTAACTCCTGGAATCCCTGTTGTATTTCGGGTTAATTTAGATTTGTCGTGTCCCAGGAACAGTTCAACAGTCATGTATAAAGCATCAGTGTGAAGGGGAAGGACTCTATGGGAGTCAAGCAAAACCTTGGAGTTTAATTCCGGAGCTCTCTGCAGTTGAGAAAAAAAACAGAGGCTCTTCTTTCATCATTGATTTGCAGGGAAGGACTGATTAATAGTTTTTATTTTTTTAACTTATGTTTTTGTAACAAAATTGCCTCTCCTAGGTCTCTGTTTTATAGCATTGCAACTCTATAAACAAATAAGGTGGTGTCAACATCATTGCTTAATGTGAATTTCACAGAAAGGATTTGATACTTTGCAAAGAGGAACCTTGTGGAACTGAGATTCTGTCGGATACTGAGAAGCAGTTCTCTTTAACGGAAACAACGCCTCGTGAGGGAAGTAGAACGAGAAAAACACGTCGTGGGGATATCAACGGCCTATTGAAAAGTGGGGCAAAGGAATTAAGTGACTCTATTTTTAAAGTAAATTTCGACCTGCACGATGAAAACAGTAAAGATGTTTATCAAACTTTACAGGAGAAAGAAAAGCAAGTAAGTATTAATGTTAAATATTTATACCATTTCTAGGATCTTAACAGCTGGCAATTGGCATTGTATACATCAAAAGTGATCATAATGTAAAAAAGTTGGCATTTAACCAGGAAATAATTGAATTACAAAGAATACATACTAACTGAAAAACTTATCTTCAGCACTAAGCAGAAATGTTATAAATGTCCTCAGGAGTTGGGTACAAACAGAAAGATTTAAAGAATATTGTTTTTATTTAGAAAGGGGAAAAAAAGTAGTAACCTTACTTTTGTGTTCACAATTAGCATTCTTCTAAAACATAATTAATGGATAGCACAAAGAAATGCTTGCGAATTTGAAATGTGAAAAGCAAATGAGCTTATGTGCTGGAAATTAAAATGAAATTAATCAAAGGACATCATTTTTAAATGAAAATAACATTTTGAAATAGATTGAGTTCTAATTCAAAGCGGAATGTTTGGAGACGCTCTTTCAGTTTTACAGTGATCAGCTACAGTGATCCACATGAAGGCAACTGTACTCACATGGGAACAGCACCATCGATTGTTTTAGAAAGATACAGCTCCCGTCTGCAAATCACACACACACATATCTGAGAGATACTACGCATGGAAATGTGGATGCAGGTAAAACTTTAAATCCTCAAGGTGTCTCTGTGGGAGGCCAGGGTCATCAACCCCAGTCCATTCTCAAGTAAACTGCAGTCACAGTCATAGATACCGAGTGGCTTGTGGAAATTTGCACAACCAGTAAAAATGTCCCAACAAACACAAAACAGACACTGAATTACAATCGGCAAACTATAGGACCGAAATGAATTTTTTGGGGGTATATGCATAAACAGTATACATTCACAGTCAGAAAATGACGTATTTTTTCTCAAAGTTAACTTATCTAAAAAGTTTTGCGACAAGCTTCATGTGAATTGTTCAGTCCAGGCATTCCAGCACGACCTTTTGCCCTTCCTATCTGCAGGAATACCGTCAGTCTCCAAACCACTGTTCCTGCATCTGGAGACCATGCACCAGTGTGCCGACTGCTGACTTTAAAGAAACAAGACCTAAGGATCAGAAGGACTTGGGAGGCACTGATGTCTGCTTCTCATCACTGAAGTCTTCTTACAGTTGTCACTAAAACACTGCCAGAAGCAGCAGATTTACCTCACTCAGTACAGGAAGCCTTCCTTCTACTTCCTAAACAATGGATATCTTTAAAAAGCAGCTCCTCTTTATATTGAGAGAAACTCGTTTGTATTTGGGAATATTCTTGGCAGTGCCAGCTCCACGTGGCACAGGAACCAGGTTGGAGGTGTCCTCCTAGATATTCCATCAGGGAGTGTCAGAAGAAGGAGAACTTGCAGGAGTGAAAACTGGGTAAAGTATGGAGTAAAGAAGTCCAGGAACACTCTATGCAGGGAGGGGATCCTCCCACTTTCTCCACTCTCTGCCCGGAATGCTATCTTGATGACCAGATGTCAGCAGCGATACTGGACCATGAATATAGGGGCCACATAACAGGGATGGCAAGAAAAAAGAAAAAAAGCTTTAAGCCTTCATGGAGTGGCTGCAAGACATCTAAATTGCCAGCTGATGAGCTTTCTTCTTTTGTGAGGGAGAAAACACCTGTTTTTTATTTTTTTTGCCCCAAAATTATTGCTTTATGGGACTACTCTGTTACATGAAGTCAAACGCCATTCTGACACTTAGCAAGAGGAATGAAAAGAGGGTTGGAAACTTACTCTCATGTTTGAGTATGGCTCCCGTTCCTTAGACAGTCTTCACCGAGTCACTGCATGGGAGCCACGATTCTGCTGATATTCCCCTCAAGTGCAGAGGTCAGAAATTAAGGACCCCAGGCATGCTTGCATGCACATCAAGTGGACAGTAGTGCCCGGCAGGGGCAGGTAACCAGACTCAGGACCTTGCTTGCAACACGAAACTACACTGAGCCCAGTTCTCTCCAGCTCCCGGCCTTCCCACCACGCTCGCCTGGCCAGCTGCTCTGCTGGGAATCTAATGGCTGCTTTCCATTTACACTGCTGCATTGCCTTCTTTTGAGTAACTTTTTTTTATTTATCATGGAGGATGTTTCCTTTCTTGAATCAAAAAATTAACATTCTCCATTGAGCTACACAGAAAATGCATGAAGAGTGGACTAGACCTGCAGCCTGTCAAGGGGGCAGCAGAGTCATGTAGATGTCAAAAACCGACACAGATAAAGAAGGCCTCTGGAGCGCGCACTGTTGGACCTAGTATACATTGTCTGATCATTTGTCTATCATCACATCCTCTTATGACTTGGGCCTTGCTTTATTCCCTTCCCTCATCTGCGGGCCTAGAATGGTGCCTGGCACTCAGGTGACACCCAAGAAGCATGTTTTATTCCAGAAACTGAATACAATCACTAATGGATAAATGAATGAATACGTGTCTCTTTCTTTCCTAGCAGAAATAGAATTGTGTGATATCTACTCAGTCCTCAGATCTATAAAGTGTCAGATAATTAAAAAATGAGTTTTTTCAGGTATGACTAATATGAACAGATATTGCCATAGTTCCTTTCCCAAGAGTTTACAAATCAGGAAATAAAATCAATATTCACTCCCTTGCATTTCAACACAGGAGACAGTCTTCTTACTTCATTCCTTCTTTGAAACCATTTCTTCCTCAGCCATAGGATTGTTGCACCTGTGCTCCGTCTATGAATATGACCCTGCACTCAAGTGTGCATCTCTGTGTTGAGGTGGTCCACACACGCCCTGGCTACGGCTTGTCAGTTACTCTCTAAGTATTATTTCACTTGGTGAAATGATCAAAGCCATGTTGTACATCAGGTGTTATTTTTATATTCATTCTAGAATAAAATTTATAAAACACCTGACCTAAGAGAGCCACAGTCATTTGTCAAGTTTACAATTGCTGGCCGATGAGGAAGGCAGGAGCCAGAACTATGAACGTCCTACCCCTCCCATGAGGACACACATTTAGAGTCAGCATTGTGCTCTTGCAGTCGGCTCCGACAGGGCTGGTCTGGAGGAGCAGGCTTACATTCACATGGCGGCTTCTGGGCTTGGAATGCAGAGACTTACACACATGGAGATACGGAGGTGTGCAGGACACTTGCTTCTGAGAGAGGTGAAGGGGTCCAGTGACTCAAGAGTCCTGCTGGGGGTAAAACTACTCAGCAGAGCGCAGGGCCTGGGAGGAGGCCAGAGAGCATTGTGGGTACGCACAGGATGCCTGTGAGTTTTCAACAGTGGTGACAGCCATGTGCTCCTGACCACAAGAGGAAATTATATCGGGGACAGCAGCGGCTGTCACAAAGCCATGTGGGGCAACACGGCAGCCTTCTGCAGGCGTGTGGCCGTGTTCCCCAGGACCCATATTCCTGATGGCCAGAGCTCACTGCCTGCCATGAGATTCCCACTCCGGTTCTCAGACTCCACACAACACACAGCATAGGGCCACATCTATAATTCAATACACACGCACGTACCAAGTACAGCACAACCCATTTCACTGTTTCACTGTATTGCCCTTGCAGATAATGTGGGTTCTTTTGGGAACTGAAGGTTTGATCATGGAACAAGTCTATTGCAACCATTTTTCCAATAGCAGGTGCTCACTTCTTGTCAGTGTGTCACATTTTGGTAACTCTTAACAATTTTTTTAAAACTTTTTCATTATTATACTTTTTATAATACAATATTATTATTATGGTTATGGATGAGAGGTTTCTATGTTGCCCAGGCTGACCCCGAACACCTGGCCTCACCTCCTTATGTGCAAAACAACAGGCCTGAGCCACCACAGCTCCCAATAATATTATATTATAGATCTGCGATCTATGATGAGTGATCTTTGATGTTACTATTGTAATTGTTTTGGAGGCACCAGAAACCACACCCACAGAAGACAGTGATGTTCATGAAAGTGTTGTGTGTTCGGACTTCTCCACCCGTGGGCAGTTCCATGGTCTCTCTCCTCCTCCTCAGGCCTTCCTATTTTCTGAGATGCAAGAATATTACAACTAGGCAAATTAGGAAAGTGATAATGGGTTCTATGTGTCTGAATAAAAGGAAGAGTTTGCATCTCCCTCACTTTAAATCAAAATCTTTTGTTAGGGCTCCTACTGCTGGTGACTTTCAGTGGCAGCCAATGGCCATTGAGCGTTCCAAAAATCATAAGGCCCTTAAGAATGACGCTAAATCCAAACTGACACAAGAACAGAAAATGAAATACTGCATATTCTCACTCATAGGCGGGTGATGACCAATGAGAACACATGGACACAGCAAGGCTCATGGAATATTTTAAATCCATTGTTGAAGCCTACTACTCAGGAAAATAACAAGTTTCTTTTAAAAATATTACTGCTCATCGAAAGCACATTTGGTCACCCAAGAGCTTAACACTGTCTTCTTGCAATATCCATTCTTTTGGATATTGATCAAGGATTAAGGAGTAATTTCAACTTTTACGTCTGATTATTTTAGAAATACATTTTATAAGGCAATAGCTGCTCTAGACAGTGATTCCTCCGATGGGTCCAAGGAAAGTAAACGCAAAACCTTCTGGAAAGGATTCACCATTCTGGATGAGAACTTAAGAAAATTCTGATTTATGGGGGAAGAGCAAAATATCAACGTTAACAGGTGTTTGGAAGAAGTTGATTACAACCCTTGTGGGAGACTTTGAGGGGTTCAGGACTTCACTGGAGGAAGTAACTGCAGATGTGGTGGAAGCAGCAAGAGACTTGGAATCAGAAGTGGAGCCTAAGGATGGAACTAGATTGCTGCTCTCTCGTGAGAAAACTTGAATGCTTCTTATGTATGAGCAAAGTAACTGACTTCTTGATGGGAGACCTGCTCCTGGTGAAGGCACTGTGCACATTGTTGAAATGACAGCAAAGAATTTTGGATATTCTATAAACCTAGTTCATAAAGCAACCCCAGGCCTTGACAGGCTTCACCCCAATTTTGAAAGAGCCTCTACTGTGGGTGAAATGCTATGAAGCACCGTCTCATGCTGCAGAGAAATCTTTTATTACAGGGAGAGTCCATTGAGCCAGAAAACTTTACTGTTGTCTTGTTTTAAGAAACTGCCACAGCGACTTCAATCTTCAGCAGACTTCTCTCGATCAGCCAGCAGCTATCAGCATTGAGGCAAGACCCTTCATCAGCCAAAAAAAAAAAAAATATGACTCACTGAAGGTTCAGAGGTTTGTTAACATTTTTCAGCAATAAAGTATTTTTAAGTTAAGATATGCACATTTTTTTGCCATAACGCCATTGCAAACTTAGACCACAGTATAGTGTAAAAAATAACTTTTATATGTACTTGGAAATAAAAAAAATTGTTATTAACTTCTTTGAAATATTTGTTTTATTACAGTAGCCTAGAAACAAACGTGCAATATCTCCAAGGTATGCCTGCAAGCAAATAATTTCTTAAGGCTTTTTCTACATAGAAGTGAAATCAGTAAGTAAAGCAGTTAAACAGTTTATTAAAGCAAAAAATGAGCTCAAATTCACCAGAGTTTTGAGTCAAAGGCATATGTTTTAAGCTTGATTATGCAGATAATTACCCCATTTCTGTACTCAGATATTTACCTCAATTGACATGCTTTTTGTTCATAGACCAGACAAGAGAGCATCACACTCACACACACATTATTGCTTCTACCAGAATAAAATTCCGTGTGTTGCCATCGCCTTAGGAACACTGAGTTGGAGATATCAGCCCCATCTGGAACAAATGGCATAACTTCCAGCTGTATTCAATTAGCCCTTCATCTTGCCTAAGTGGAAAAGCTGAAGGTATAAGCAAGTGTCTCCCTTGTATAGAGTGTGGGATAGACATGGAGGTTTAATCTATACATTTCTCATTTTTTCACAGCAGGATTGCTTGAATGTCTGGGCCAGCTCTGGGTGTCTCTCTGGGAAGGGATTACGTTTCTGCGGGGCTTCAGAATGCCTGCCATGCTTTGATCTGGGTGAATCTGTGGCATGATTGTAACCATGAGTCATGCTACATGGATAACCGTAAAAGGCATCATGATGGAATGGTGGACTATGGGGAAGGGAGCATTGATTCTGATGCTCATAACTCTTTTCCACGTTTTGAAACAGAGATGATGCTCCTTGTCTTGGACACCAACACAGCACAGCATCGCAGCCTGGAGCGTGGGCTCTGCATCCGTGGTGCTAGGTGGAAATTCGCCTTCCACAGCTCACTAGCTCTGTGACTGTGGGCTCACCGTTTCTCTTCTTGGTACCTCGTTTGCCTGACCTGTGAAATGAAAACAGCATTAACATCTGTTTCGTGAGGATGCTTTGAGGGTTAAAAAGGTTATTTAATATAACATCTGGAACAGTGACTGGTTTAAAAAAATTAAACATTTTATTGATGCTAGTTGTTATTAGAAAAGCTACTTTTTTGTTGCCTTTTCACATCATGCTATTCTGGAATGAGTTAGTCTGCACAGACTCTCAATACGCAGCCTTCGACTAAAGAAAGCAAGGGAGTGGGATATCAAACTTTTTGAACATATGCCTCTAGTTGTAACTTTTTTCTTATTTAAGCATCATAACTTTCTATGATAGAGGTATTTTTACTCTTATTTACACATGAAACAACTAAGAACTATGCAACTTCAGTAGAACGCTTTATATACTATTATAGTTAAACACTACATCAAAATTATATTAAGAGAAATATAATTCTAAATTCCAGAGGAGATAAGCTTGCCAATTTCAACGTGTGCTTGTCAAAATTAAATTATGAGAGTATTATCCATTACCTGTTTTATAATATGTACAAATTATAGTTGGACACATTTCTAATAAAATTAATTAAATGAAATATATAAAAAGTCAATTAAGCAATTAAAAATAGTTGACTTGTGATTCTTGTGACTTGTGATTCTGTTGATGGCATGATTGGACCATTTTAAATACATAATTATTTTTTAACTTTAAAAAAGAGGTTACATTTAAGGTTAGCACATGGGTAATATGGTTGAGCATAAAATCACTCTTTACAAAACCATGAATAGCCCTACAACATAGTCAATATGCCACATTTAGATTATTGCACTCTGTGGATAATTCTTTTGGAACATCAAAGTTTAAACTGGAGAGGGAATGAGGTAATTTTACATGTGGATAATTGGACATTTAAGCCATTCTGCCTTTAGGATAACAATAAGATTTTGAGTGATGGCTTAGGGGTGGTTGTGAGTTTCTCCCTGCCAGCAGGGTATATATTATTCTAATATTGTCTGTATCATTTTCATGCAAGGTTACAGAATTTTTAGTTACAGGAAAGATTAAAAGTGATCATATAATAACACTTTGCATAGATAGTGTTACATTCTACATGCTGGGTATATATTAAATGCTTATATGACAGGTCTCAATTTTCCCCCCATATCTTATGCCTCTGAATTCATTCATCCATTTCTTAAACATAAATTTAATAATTTCAAGATAATTCTGCTGTGTCTCATTGTTGCCTGGTATTTAACAGTTGTACTTATGTACTGAAATATGTGTCTACCTGGCATGCAATGAGTGGCCTGAGATTTTATAGCTACTGCATTCTCGGTGCTTGGTTCCCGTTGCTGTGTCATGCTCTGATAACCTTCATGATTTGGGTTAGGGGTCTTTCTTCCATCTGTCACGGCTCTTTTGGCAATTTTGTGTTTTATCTGCCAGCGTTCACCATGTGTACCGGCCCAGCCTCTGCAGCACAGGTGGCTGATTGAAGCAGCATTGAGCTGAGGGCTCTGCTGTTTCAAGCGTGTGTGGAGATATTGAAGGACTGCATCCAAACGCAGACACCAAGGCTGTATGTCAAAGGAAGTCTGGCTGAAGACGTTTTGAAACTCTAAAAGCAGGCTTTGCAAAACTCTGATGCTTATAAATAAATAGAGTTCACACATCATGTATACATGTTCTAAGATATGCTTAGAAAGATTCAATCTTTTCTAAGGTATGCTTAAAAAAGACTAACATTTTCTTGTAATATGAAGACCATAACCATTTTTTTAAAAGTCATTTTAAAATAATTAAGATTCTGTTTTATACGTGGAATCAGCATGTACTTATTGAATATGTCTCGGCTGCCTGGTACTGAGGTAATTACCAAGGAGCGTAGGTTAACTAGGAATGATTCATTTCTTCAAATCAGCCTTAATTAGCAGGAGGGCACTGGAGACAACCTGACCACGAAAAATCAAAATACTGTGGAAAAAAACAATGTAAATAAAAGATCTATGGCCAGGTCAAATCAGGGTGGAGCGTTCATAGTTTCCTCAACTTCTTCATTTGTCCTCATTCCCTGACATTAGAATACTATGAACGCTGCATCCAAGAGAGCATGCTTATTTTATTCAAGTTCAAGAAACAGAATCCATTCAAACACTGATCTGAAGTCAACAGTTTCGAATACGACATAGGGAGTGTAATTGTGATTCCTTTGTGAAACAGTGTTTCCCAGGTTTTTGGCATATGTAAATTGACGATTTTTAGTAATATTCGTGTTTTTACATGCATGTATGTGAACTCCATGTTGAGTAAAACTCAAGAGCTAGTCTGCGTGGATTTTGCTCTCCTATCTGCAGAAAATATGTGTGCTACAGCTTTGTGAAAAATAAATTCTGTAAGACTAACATTTTTTTTTCCTCTGTAGTACTTTTCTAAGTCTCATAAACAAAACCAAGAGGAGTGATGAGGCTTGCATTTGGCTTCACGGGGTAAAACAACGTGTCAGTGAGTGGGTAGAGACACTTACCGAAGTGAAAATGCTTTAGAAACGCTGTTTGGCTTGGGGAATGCTGGTGATATTGAGGAACTTTGAATAGAGGCCAGAGGGAAAAGGCTGTTTAGAACAACAAGGAAACAGAAGAAAAGGATGCCGCCATTTGAAGCAGCTGGTAGAGGATTCTACTAGGAAAAAGAATTATGCAGATGATACAAAAGTTGTCTTTTGCTTTTTATTGAAAACTACACAAGCTCACAATGTTTCATTTTTCAAGAAAATACAATGATTGGTGTAATAATTCATCTGAGCTATCATGGTTTTTAGTTCAGAGCACTCTAACAATGTTTTCTTTCAAAAGTAAATGTAAAAAACAGGTAACCCTCTTTCTGTTTTAGTTAGAGTAGTCTGCATCCGTTTGAAAGAAGATGGATAAATATTCTTTCTTATTGACTTCCTGTCACATAACTGGCCCAATGTGCGGGCTGGAGATTGAGGATGTTTATGACCAACTTCTTAGATTCTCTGATAAGAAAAATTCTCATTGGTGATTCATATTTCCTCCAGAGCTTATGAAATGAAGTCTATTTAAAGGCATCTACACACAGTGTCAATTCTTAACAAATAGGATGAGAGGCATGGGATTGGAGATTATTATGTATTAAAACTTATTATGAAACATTATGTTCAAACCTCAGGTAAGTTTATGTATTGTGGCATTTTATTGACTGTAGAAAGCCTGATGATGTTTTTATTTTCTCCATCAATCAACTATGTTTTAAAAAGCTAAATTTTCATTAGTTTCATGTCAAAACATGGTAATGACTTTCTCTACACCACACAGAGTTTTAAAACTTATTATAAAGATATTACACAATGCAGTGACTACATTAAACTTAAATAAATTTACACAAAGTTTAGTGTATAATTTAAATAGTTGACAGTCAAGGAAAGGTCGGAGCAATTAGAGGCAGAATTTGCCACTAGAACCAGGAGCAAGAGCTGGGCCTTTTTCCACAGTCTCATGATTTAGTGGATAAATTCTAACAGAAGTCACATGGCTTTATTTCATGGCCAGACCACCAGGCTGTTACAGGGAAGCCCAAAAGACCAGGCAGAGAAGACTGTTTCCTTACAAGCAAAATTTAGAAATTTAAAATTGGTTTTCTAACAAATGAGATATTTTTAGCTCACACTAAGAAAATTTAAAAATTCATCAATCATGTCATTCTTACCCTCAAAACAAGGCCTACTTTGACTGTAATATATGTTTTCTAGAAGTAATAACATGAACTTTAAATTAATTTTAAATGTTGATATGTAAATAGATAAAGTAGAAACATGGACATGCTTTACCCAAACAACTAGCATTGTAATCATACTAGAAGCTCATTTTAAAAGATAAGAAAAACTTAATATAAAAATATAAACAATCATCACAGTTTAAATACCTAATATTAGTATGTCTGTGTAAAATTTCTGCTTATTAGTGTTTTTTGATAGTAGCCTTTTTAACAACTAAGAAATTATACTCTCTACATTAGTTTCTATCAATGTAGAAATAAAAGACCTCCTTGTCTGAAGAGAATATGTAGACTAATATAAAAATATTAAGATTAAAAGTTAAAATTAACCTAGCTGTACCTAGTGAGTTGGCTAATGCCAGCACACATCTCTTCTCATGAACTATTTTAATGGTGATGGCTCATGAAAAATTATTGCTTAATTGTAATTAAACATGATTCACCACAATGCGATCCACTTGTTCATTCCATTTGTTAACTCATTTCAGAGACAGATATTGGTTGTAATAATGTGCATTGTGCTTCTCTAGTTTCCTTCATGGAATCCAAGTGTCTTAATTGCACTGCTACTTTAAAAAGGGTCATTTTTCAAATCTTTTATATTGTGACCATATACATTTTTACAAACCTAATTGCTATGAGAATTTTGTTGCAATGTGCACTTAAATCTTTTTGTGATTGTCCATATGAGAAAGGAGTTCAACCTATCTTAGAGAGTAACATTCAAATGGCAACATTGGCGTCATCTGCACAGTGCTCATTTAATAAACACTCGTTTATCTTTCTGAGTGCAAAATTAACATAAAGCCCAAAGGATGAATGCTTTATAATTATATTTCATCTTGGAAACATATGACGGAAACATCTTAACCAACAAGAGAAAAGACAAGAACAGCAAGAGGTCTAAACACTGATGTATCTACTTCGGTAGGTGCTTTTGGATTCCATTCAAAACCCATAACTTCAATTAAGTAGATGTATTAGTCCATTTTTGCATGGCTGTCAAGAGATACCTCAGGCTGGTTAATTTATAAAGAAAAGAGGTTTATTTTGGCTCATGATTCTGCAGACTGTACAGGAAGCACGGTGCTGGCATCTGCTTCTGGGGAGGCTAAGGAAGTTTTTAATCATGTTGGAAGGCATAGGGTGAGATAGCATATCACAAGATGAGAGTGGCAGCAGGAGAAGGAGAGGGTGCCAGCCTCCTTTGAACAACCAGATTTCTGGTGAACTCAGAGAGAACTCACTCACTACCTCCAGGACAGCACTGGTCATTCATGAGGGCTCTGCCCCATGTCCCAAACACCTCCCACCAGGCACCACACTGGAGATGCATTTCAGCATGAGATTTGCAGGGGACAAGCATCGAAGCCATGAGAGTAATTATACTGAGAAATGGGGAATGCAAGAGAATAACTGGATTGAATCACAGTTATTTATTTCATTCTTTATAATGACATCCTGCTATTAGAGTTGAAATATAATGTGAAAATAACAAATTTCTCATACATATACAATGATCAAGCATGTGCTTGTGGTTGATAGGCATAAGAATGAAATTTCTGTGTCAGTGTGAAACAAAATCTACATAAAAACGTAGTACCTATCATGTTAACATGTGACTAATGCCCCACAGGTGCTTTACCTCAATTATCTCATGTAAACCTTAAAAACAAACTTCTGTGATGATTTTTAAATTCTTCTTAAGTAGAAAAAAAATCTGAGAATTGGTTATTTGGCATAAGGTAAAATGGTTAGAAAATTACAATGTCACAGTTTAAACCCAAGTCAGATAGATTCTCAAGGAATATCCTGAGCTTTCTTGTCAATAAAATAGCACATGGCTTTGACCAGAGTGAAAACTTCTACTCATCCACTGTTGTTAATTGCAAAATGATGACCTTTCCAGGCTATGTCAATAGACGACAGATTGCAATCAGTTAGTGACTGATAAAATTCACTATAATAATATTATAATACAATAGTATAATAAAATAATAACTGATTTAGGTGAAAATCATCAATGAATGTCAAAATGAGTGTGTGAAAGTTTAAAGAATGACAAAATTTGTATAGTTACAAAGTATCTCAGAATTCTCTTAAACACAGAGAGTAAAATAGTGACATGGCAGTGGAGAAACTGACTCCACATCATTTAACGTAATGATCAAAGTTAATCCTTTGGTAATGAAACTAATTGACAGTGTGCACTTCCTAACATGGTCACTGAGAAAAACTTTGTGCTGTTCCAGTAAAAAATGTCAAACCCAAATCCAATCATGAGAAAACATCAGCTAAATCCCAAACTGAGGGAATAATACCCAGAATGTATCTAATACTCTTCCAAAATATCAATACATTAAGTACTCAATGAAATTGATAGGTTCCTGAAAACTAAGACTTAAAGCAAAATGACTTAAAGCCATCTTTTTTTTCTCATCAACATCAGAAAAACATGATGTTGCAGGAAGCAATTTTATTTGAGGATCTTCTGTACATCTTTTCACTTAAAGTTGCCTTTTCCAAGAACCAATGGATGATAAGTGAGGACTTACTGTACATGGAAATATAAAAAGACTCAGCAGCTGTTCTACATTAAGAGAGGCTAAAGAATGTGGGAACTGAATAAAATGCATCAGCTTGGATTTACTTTATCTATAAGTAATATATTAGGGACAGTGGGTAAAATCTATTAGGTGTGTTGATGAGAAAAATGTATGACCTCAGTGTTCGTTTCCTGAGTTTGATGATTATACTTTGATGTTGTAAGAAAATGCCTTATTTTCAGAGAGTATACAGTGAATTATTTAGGGAAGAAGAGGTGTCATATATACAACTTCCTCTTACACATTTCAGAAAAAGAAAATGTGTACATATGTGCAGAAAGAAGGGGGAATAGAGAGAGCAAATGTAGTAATGTGTTAACATTTGGGGACTCTGAGTGGAAAGTGTTAGGGAATTTTTTTGTGCTATTCTTAAAACTTTTCTGTAAGTCTGAAATTATACAAAACTAAAAAAAAGAGAGGAGCACATATTATAATCAGCCCTATGTTTTCACCCATTAATTCATGAATTCAACCAACCTTGGATCAAAAGCAATTGGGAAAAAATAAAAATAATACAAATAGAAGGCAATACAGTGTAACAACTATTTACATAGCATTTGCATTGTATTGGGTAGTGTAAGTAACCTAGAGGTGGTGTAAAGTACAAGGCGGGATGTGTATGCAAGTTGCACGCAAATTCTACCACCTTTTGATATACGGGACTTAATCATGCTGGATTTGGAATCCGAGAGGGTTCTGAAACCAATCACCTGGGGTTCCCATCAGATGACTAGTGTTTAAAGTGCCATTTAATACCAAAAAAAAAAAAAAAAAAAGAATGTCCGCAATGTGATTAAAAAAAATCATTGTTCTTAAAAATCATGCAAGTAAAGTTTAAATAAAACATTTGACTTAAAAGCAAAGGCAATTTTATAAATGTAATATACTAAAATGGTTGCAATTACTGGTCACTATTTCTTAAAGGCTTGCTAGTTATTTCTCCTATATTTTGTTCTTTCCATGATATTTTTGGGAGGTGGAGGGAGTAATTAAAAACAAATACTCATGATAATACGCCACAATAATATTAACAAATTGTATTGACTTTTTACTGCAGAATATACTAAATGTTTTATATGTAGTGGCTCATTTAATTTTCAAATGTCAGAAGGATCAGCACTACGACTTCCTTTATCTTACAAAGAGAAACTGCGTCTTAGAAATGAAGAACTTTCAAGGCCGGCTGCGTAGACCGTCACATGGGGAGAGACTGCAGAGACGCCCACTCCACAGCCCAGGCTTGCCGCCGTAGTAAGAACCTCTAGTAAGAGATCTACTCCGATGCTCTCTCAAGTCAGATATACTTCTATTTTCTAAATGTTCAGCTGCATCTTCTGATTCAGCTGTTTCTTAAAACATTAGTGTTACTTTTTTCAGTTTCCACAAGGAAATTTTATTTCAAAATATCACAATTCTTTTAAAAGTTCTGAAGCTGAAATTCATTTTTTTTAATGTCTCTATAGCTTATTTTGAGTTATGAAGCCTGTATGGCTCCTATACATCCTTGTTCTAGTTTTTTTTTGTTTGTTTGTTTGTTTTGTTTTTTGTTTTTTTGACGGTGTCTGGCTCTGTCTCCCAAGACTGGAGGGCAATGGTATGATCTCAGATCACTTCAACCTCTGCCTCCCAGGTTCAAGCGATTATTCTGCCTCAGCCTCAGCAGTAGCTGGGATTACAGGTACACACAACCATGCCTGGCTAATTTTTGTATTTTCAGTAGAAGCAGGGTTTCACCACCTTGGCCACACTGGTCTCGAACTCCTGACCTCAAGTGATCCGCCCGACTCGGCCTCCCCAGTGCTGGAATTATAGGCATGAGCCATGTTGCTTGGTCAGCTCTAGTTTTTTGAAAGCTATTTTCATATTTACATATCCTTGCCCTCTTCCCCCTCAAAAAGTCTGTGGTTAATAAGAAACAATGACAGTATATTACCTAGAGAAGTAATTACAGAGCTGACTAAAGTATATTCATTTATCCTCCTTTTTCCAATTTTACATAAACTTTTTTGACATATATATTTTTTAAAAAAATTAAAGGCAACCATTTAAAAAATGTAGTTGAGTATTTTTTCTTCTTAAATATATTTTCTTTGCTAGGGCAGTTTTATGTTTATAGAAAAATTATACAGAAAGTGAAATGAATTTCAGTATAATTCCACCCCCCACCACCGAAGTCCAGCTTGTATCAATTGTCTTCTGTAGGGGACCACGCTTTTGCATCTAGAAAGTCACCAGATCCAAGGTCACCTGCATTTGCACCTCTGCTATCATCTCAGAGTTGTGTGATAATTTTTGTTTGTTTTGCATTTGGTCCTGTAGTGCATTTTAAGTTATTTTATGTGAAAAGCTTAAAGTCTGTGTCAGGATTCATTTTGTTCCAGCTGCATTTATAGAAAAAAACGATCTTTTATCCACTGAATTGCCTTCGCTCTTCTATGAAAGGCCAGTTGAGTATATTTGTTCGAGTCTATTTTGGGATCTCTATTCTGTCCATTGATCTATTTGCCTATTATTTTGTGAATATCGCACTTTCTGGATCACTGCAGCTTTGTAGTAAGTTCAGGGTCGGGTGGTTTCTGTCCTCCAGGGTCGCTGTTCAGTACTGTGTGGGTTATGCTGGTTCCTTTGCCTTTCCAAATAAACTTTAGAATCAACTTTTTTTTATATTTAAAAAATAATTTCCTGTGATTTTGACAGAGATTGTGGTGAATTGATACATCAAGTTGGGGAAAATCAACATTCTGATAATACTCAGGACTCCTATCCGTATTGTGGAATATCTCCCCGTTTATTTTGAGCTTGGATATCTCACACTAAAGTTGTGTCATTTTCTCGTAAATCTCGTGCATATTTGTTAGATTAATTCTTACATGTTTAATTTTTGTCTGCTGATTTCAATGTTGTTGTCATGGAATTAAATTTCCAGTTTTTCAGTGCTGATGTACTGGAAAGCAATTGACTTTTATATATTATCCTGTATCTTGCAACAAGCTTGTTATAATTCCTTTTACACTCCAGTTTTTTGATGGATTTAGGGGAACTTTCTTATAGACAATCATATCACATCATATCATCTCTGCAAAAGGAAAGTTTAATTTCTTCTTTCTTTCTCTGTATAACTTTTGTTTCCTTCTATTGCTTTATTACATTAGCCAAGACTGCCAGGATGATGTTTAATTAGAGTGTTCGGAGGGGAAATTCCTGTCTTGGTGTCACTCTTAGGCAGAAGATATCAACTTTCTAACCATTAAGCATGGTATTATTATATTTGATATAAGTTTTTTGGAGATGCTCATCGTACTGAAAAAGTTCATCTGTATTCTTAGTTTGTTGAGCAAGCATTTTAATCATGAATAAGTATTTGATTTTGTCAAATCTGTTTTTCACCTATTGATGTGATCATATGATATTGCTCCCGTAGTCTGAAATGATGGATTATACTAACCGTTTTCAATGTGGAAATAGTCTGGCACACCTGGAATAAATCCCACTTGAGTGTGATGTATAATTCATTTTACATGTTATTAAATTCCATTTTTGAACATATTAGTGATGGTTTGTGCATCAATGTTTATGAAAAATATTGGTTTATAGTTCTATTTTTTATAATGTCTTTCGCTGGTTTTTGTATTAGATAATGCTGTTCTCATAGAACAAGTTAAGAACTATTCCCTCTGGTACAGATAAAAGTTCATTAAAAAAATAAATAAAATAAAAAATAAAACTCTTCTCTGTTTCTATTTTCTGGAAGAGATTGTAGAGAATTAGCGAAATTTATGTCATAAATAAATGTTTGGTAGAATTCGCCATATGGCTGGTACTTTCTGTTTCAGAAGGTTATTAATTATTGATATAATTATATTATTCAATATTTTCCTATTCAGACTACTTCTCCTTGTGTGAGCTTAGGTAGCTCATGTTTCTAGTAATTTGTCCATTTCTACTGTTATCACAGTTTTTGATGGAGTTTTCATAAAATTGTTCATTATCCTTTTAATGCTTTGGGATCAGTAGCGATAGTCCCTTTTACATTTCAGATATTAGCTATTTTTGTCTTTTTTTAAATTGCATTTTAGGTTTTGGGGTACATGTGCAGAACATGCAAGATAGTTTCATAGGTACACACATGACAGTGTGTTTTGCTGCCTTCCTCCCCTTCACCCACATTTGGCATTTCTCCCCATGCTATCCCTCCCCAGCTCCCCCCACCGCTGTCCCTCCCTATTCCCCCCGATAGACCTCAGTGTGTAGTACTCCCTTCCCTGTGTCCATTTTTTTTCTTTTTTTGGCTAGCCTCACTAGAGGTAAAGAAGCTACAAGGAGCAAATTTTATTATCTTACCAAACAGCCAGTTTTGTTGATTTTATCTAATAGTTTTCTTTATACAATTTCACTAATTTTGGCCTTAAATATTATTGTTTATTTTTCCTCTCTTGCTTTGGATCTAATTGTCTGTCCTATTTCTATTTTTCTAAGCTAAAAGTTTACATTGTTGATTTTTAGATCTTTATCTTTTTTTCCTACCGTCTTCATTCAATGCTATAATTTCCCTCTAAGCACTACTTTTGCTGTTTACTGTATTTTCACTTAATTCAGAATATTTTAACTTTCTCTTGGGACTCTTTCTTTGACCCATGTGTTATTTATAAGTATGTTTTTTAATCTCCAGATATTTGGAAATTTTCTATCTTTCTGTTATTCATGTATAGTTCAATTCCACTGTAGTTCGAGTGCATACTTTGTATGATTTACATTCTTTAAGGCCTGTTTTATATCCCAGAAACTGGACTACCTTGGTGAGTGTTCGGTGTGGGCCTAAGAAGAATGTGTACTCTGCTGTTGTTGAATGAAGTAGTTTATAGATGTCCATTATATCCGGCTAATGTGTGGCGCTGTTAAGCTAAGCCCTTACAGATTTTCTGCCTGCTAAATCTGCTTCTGACTGAGAGTGCTGCAGTCTTCTACTATTACCATAGATTCATCCATTTATCTTTGCAGTGCTATCAGTGTTTGCCTCACATATTTTGACGTTTTCTTGTTTACACAAATGCACATTAAGAATTGGTACGTCTTTTTGGAGAGTCGAACCTTTTGTTAAGTAGTGTTCCTCTTTATCTCTGATAATTTTATTTGCTGCGAAATCCGCTTTGTCTAAACATTGATTCCTTTTTTTAAAATTAGTTCATACATTTATTGAAATAGTTCTGGCCGGGTGCGGTGGCTCATGCCTGTAATCCCAGCACTTTGGGAGGCCGAGGCGGGTGGATTGCTTGAGGTCAGGAGTTGGAGACCAGCCTGGCCAACATGGTGAAACCTCATCTCTATTAAAAAAAGAAAAGAAAAGAAATAGTTCTGTCCTCTGCAGAGACCATTGCCAAGGCTCCTGGAAAAGACAATTGATTCCACCAGTTTGGGCAGCAGGAACTAAAACAAAAAGGAACTGGATATAAGATATTTGGAATGACAGATAAGTAGATTGGTAAAATCTGAAGTTATGATTACCGGCTTAATCAGAAACCTTTTTACGGTACCATTATAGACACTCAAGTGCCTCTCTGCCCCAGGGATAAAATAAAAATCTGACAGCAGACTCACCTCCAAACTTTGGGCATGTTCCTGTAAGAAAGAAGAGAAGCATGAGAAAAGGTGTAACTCATGCTGTTAATAGCCCCCATATCATGATTCATTTTATTTTTCCACAAAAAGTCAGGTAAAAACAGTGTTGCTCAAGTTGTTTTGGTCATTGATACTATGTGTGTATTATGTATGCAAAAACATTTTTAAAAATTGGAAGCTACTTCAGAAACAATAAAATAGCCTGGAAACTGTCGTCAGAACTGGTTTTATTTTTTAACTGAAAAGGATACAAATCCAAATTTGCATCCAATTACAATCTATAAATGTAGACACAAATCTACATTTGCCATTGACATATTATTTATAAAAATTTGGAAACTTCTGAATAATTCCTAATGAATATGTAATTGATTTGGTAAAATATGTACTTTACATAAGCAAAATTAGTCTAAATTGGTTGTGTGAATAGTTTGTTTCTAAAGAAAATGCTGATCATTCTTAGTTTACTAATGTTAAGGGTAAATATTTGAAACTGCAGGAAAGCACTGTCAAATTATCAAATGTAAATAAATCTTTAAAAGGAACATTTGCTTTGAATTTACATTTCATGATTAAAGTGAACTGTACATTTCATGGGCAAAATAAATCATATTCTTCCACCATTCTGTCGCGATTTGTTAAAAATTAGCCCACTGTATCTTTAAGACACTTAAGCTCATTTCTTGAAGAATACTGGGAAGAGACTTTTGTTCAACTCTGCAGGAAGCTGCAGGGTCGTCTTCTAGCACAGCACAGGAGAGGAAAGTAGAAGGAAATTCCTTGATGTTAATATAATATAAAAGACCCCAAAGGTCATCTAGTAGCCAGATGCTTTATATAAACTTGAAACAGGGGGTTATTATATACTTGCTTTTCAAGCCTGGACCACTTCATTTGCCTATGCAAACATGACTTTAATTATAAAGAGTTTGACCTGACTAACATAAAGCTCACTCAGAAACCCTTGGAATTTAGGAAGACAAGATCCTCCACACTGTCATTTGCAGAATCATCATTTGTATCACCAAAGAATTTGTGCACTTCATTTTTATGAGAGGATTTAATTATGCTCAGTTATAGAAAAGCTTGGAAGAAGCTCTTTATTAAAAACAAGATTAATACATGAACTAAAATGTTCATTCTAAAAATTCAAAGCACAAAATTTTTAAATTGATGTAATAAAGCTGACATCCAAAGAAAAAAATAACATTATACATATTAAAAGGATAATAAAAATTGCATGACGAGATGAATCTATTCATAAAATTACAGTGCCCACTTACAAAAGCCTCTTTAGGGAGTAAAATATTGTCATTGTGAAGGTCTCTGTACCCTCCACCATGGCTCTGAAATTCCACCAGCAAAAATATACATGTTTGGCTTTGGTATACTTTGGCAAAAAATTTTCTATTATGAAAATTTTCCAAAATATGCAAAATGCAGAGGTCAGCATAAAGTGACTGAATGATCAGCTTCAAGAATTATCAATACTCTATCGATCTGTTCTCCCCAAATCGTGGTCATAATATCATATCTTCAATAAACACTTTAGGACATAGAGAGGATTTCTGTCTTCCTATACAATTTCCAGTCTTTCGGAATTACTTAATAGAATTAAAATATTTTAGCAGGAACTGATAACATATTAGCCAATTAATATCACTGCAAAAACCAAAGTGATAAAATAATCGCATTCCGCCGGGCGCGGTGGCTCATGCCTATAATCCCAGCACTTTGGGAGGCTGAGGCGGGTAGATCACGAGGTCAACAGATCGAGACCATCCTGGTCAACAAGGTGAAACCCCGTCTCTACTAAAAATACAAAAATTAGCTGGGCATGGTGGTGCGTGCCTGTAATCCGAGCTACTCAGGAGGCTGAGGCAGAAGAATCGCTTGAACCCAGGAGGCGGAGGTTGTGGTGAGCCGAGATCGTGCCACTGCACTCCAGCCTGGGTAACAACAGCGAAACTCCATATAAAAAAAAAATAATAATAAATAAAAAAAGGAAAAAAAAATCAC
The DNA here is from genome assembly GCF_049354715.1 of Callithrix jacchus. Lineage (NCBI taxonomy): Eukaryota > Metazoa > Chordata > Mammalia > Primates > Cebidae > Callithrix > Callithrix jacchus. Next base: position 12,329,215 of record NC_133525.1, on the reverse strand, counting down.
ATTCCTACCGATACCTGTGGGAGTGTTGTTAGGTTCGATTGGAACGTCACTGCTCTGTCTGGTCTGAACCAGACTCTGGACAAAACGTAAGGACTAAAGCAGAGAATATTTGTGCTTGCTGGCCTAGTTCCGCTTTTGTTTACAGAGCAGAACGCGTGTCAGAAAGTGGAAGAAAACGAGGCTGAAAAAGAGACATCAACACGCAATAGCTTATAAAGCACTGGGGCAGAGCGGCGTCGTTGCTGAGACTCCGCATGAACCCTAGTCTTCTAAGTTCTCCTCTGAACCCTGTTTTCCAGATTTTCTTGTCACCATCGTTGGATCCCCTCCGATGAGTGATACTCAAACGACATTTAGCAGCGGAAGGAAAAGCCACATTTTCTGTTGTGTTGTTGGACGCTGACTTTGGGTTGACGTTGGCTTCTAGGTGCAGCGGCGAGGAAACCATATTCTGGTACAGGGCGCAGAGTTCGTGCATTTTTGCTTCTTTGTGATTTCTGCATATCCAGATCGGTTTTCTTTTGTTTTTGCTTTTAGTTGAGTAGTACCGTGATCAAACTTGTGTTTAATAAGATTTCATTGCTTTCAGGAAATGATGAAAGATTTAGACAAAACGTATTAATTGCTCAGATACAGTTTCTTTAGATGTTGGTAAATGTTTTAATTGAGTCTTTCATCATACCCTTTTTTGCTAAGATAGAAAATCTGTGAATTGAGTGAAAATCCTGGCATCTGACTTGATAGAGTACCAGTACTTATGTGAACGAAAGTCTCTTGTGATACAATGCACATCTTTTCCTTGGAACCATCTGGCTGTCAAGAAGTATGAAGAACTAGACGATGCCTATAAAATCCGTGACGAAAATAATGTAGAGCAAGAATGCTTGTAAGTCAATATGACAGTATAAAAAATGAAGCTCAAAAGAAGTAAGACTTAAAGTTGGGGCAGAAACCAACAAACTAGACTATAACAAACATATGATTTTTCCCCTCCCAAACATCTATTTCTTTCCAAAAAAAGTTATTTTAACTTTATCTTGTTGGATATTCTTTTCTATGATAATTTGAATTATCATTAAATGCTCCAGCTTGAAAATATTTTCTCAGTGGTTCGTAAAAGAAATGTTCACTGGTTTAACAGGATGCTTATCATAATATTGATTGTCTCAAGGTCCTGGGACATGGTTTGAAAGCCTGTCTCTACCTTACACACTTCTTCCGTTTTCTCAGACAGGAGAGGATGCTGATGACACAGAAGTGATGTCAATATTGAAATGGAGCTTAGAATTGACACTTCATTGAAAATATGTGTAACTTTTTGAAATATCTTCTAAGGAAACACTTTTTAAAATATTGGGGTAGAAAACTCTATGCAGCTAGGAGTGATGGCTCATGCTTGTAATCTAAGTACTGTGAGGCCTAGGTGGGAGGATTGCCTGAGCCCAGGAGTTCAAGACCAGCCTGGGCAGCATGGGAGACTCTCTCTACAAAAAACAAACAAACGAAAGAGAAAATAGCCAGAAGTGGTGACGCATGCCTGTAGTTCCAGCTATTCAGGAGGCTGAGATGGGACGATCAGCTGAGCCCGGAGAGGTCAAGGGTACAGCGAGTTATGATTGTGCTGGTACACTCCAGCCTGGGTGACAGAAAGAGACCCTGTCAGAAAGAAAGGAAGAAATAGAAAGAAAGAAAAGAAAGAAGGAAGGAAGGAAGGAAGGAAAGAAAAAAAGAAAGAGGGAGAAAGCTATATGCATGACTATGTTTTCGAAACAAAGCTATGTAAAAGTGTGAATTGATATAAATGATCAATATGAATAAGAGCAAGAAAAAGAAGAAATTATAAAAGACCCCCTGAAAAAAGCTATGCTCTTATCCAAGGTAACTATTATGAAAAAATATTCAAATACGCTATGATAAGGATAGTATTTTTAAGTGGGTAGTTTTTTTACAGTTTTTAAAAACTCTACTAGTGCAGTATCTATACTATACATATATATGTATGTGTGTGTGGATCTACATATAAAATCTATAAATTTTCCCAATATCTCTTAAGAGGAAGTTGTCAGTTTTGTTCCTTTTCTAAGCCACACTTCCACACTGCTTTGCATACAGAAAGCATCCAGCAAATGCTTTTCAAAACAATCGCGTCATTGAGACAGTAAATTAATATAAATGTTTTGATTGAAAAGCTGTCCTTGTAAGTGATCACCCAGAAAGCACTACATTTAAATTATCAGGAAATTTTCATTTTAGGCCAGTCTTTTCAGAAATAAAATAAATAAATCAACAGAGTAGAAAATGTGACCAACCTGCGGTAGCCTAGTATAAATAGTGGCCGTGTGCGCCACGCAGAGCTGACCTGAGGAGGAGGAGCATGACTAGCAGGCTGCACTACAAACTCATCTCCAGCGCACGCTGTACAAGTGCGTTTCTTAGATGTGATGTAAATGGCGTGAGTCTTGTAGTATTCTGACAGTGCAAAAACCTGAGACATTTTAAAGAATTAGGCAATAGATTCACAGAATGAAAACACGTAAGTGCAGCTGCCTATGGTGAGAAAGATATATCACAGAATATTCCTGTGAATAGATGAGGTAGTAGATGGATGTTTAATTTACTGCTCTGCAGAAACATATGTATCTATTCATGTCTTCATATATGTCCAGACAGACTTCGTGTCCCACTCCCCTGGGGCCCACAATCGTAATTACACAAATAGCATAGGCACCAAATGAGTGAAACCAACATTCTCGGAGCTGACTGCCGTTAGTCACTAATGAGGCCAGGTCAATGAATACCGGCTTCAACAACACAACAGATCATACATTCTGCAAGGAGACAATAAATTTTCCAAAAGAAAAATAACCTCCCTTAAGGGTACAGAGACTCCACAAAGACAAAATGAAGCTGATGAAAAGTAACCTGGCAAAAAGATCTGGATGACGACATCAGTGGTCATTTCACTATGCATGAAACTGAATATTTTCTAAAATACATATTTTTTAAATGACAGAGAATCATTTAAAAATGATGAATTCATAAAAGACAGGCTACTTAACTGATACTTTCTTTGGTACATCTCATTAGGTCTGAAGACATAGTTTAGCAGTTAACCCTTCAGGAACCATGCTGAGAAATTATCTCTTATGATGAACAACTTGATTTGTTTTCCAATTAAAAAAGTTAATTTATAGCATGAAGTCTTGTTGGGCTCTTAGTACACATGGAATAAATAATAGTAAACTCACTTACACGATGAGTTAAACTTTGGTGAAGGAGCTGGAGCTGTATTTCCAGCTACCTGGGAGGCTGAGGTGGGAGGATCACCTGGGGAGCCTGGGGAGGTCGAAGCTGCAGTGAGCCTAGATCACGCCACTGCACTTCAGTCTGGGTGACAGAGCAAAACCTAATCTTCTTAGAGAAATACCCAGATCCAGAAATCAGATCAACCATTGACTCATACTGGATGATTAAAATATATTTCTTGGGGATTTGGCGGGGGAAAAAAATACACACACACACACACACACACACACACACATATATATTTTTCTTGTCATACATTATGACAGTCATGCAGCCTCCAACTGGGCTAAACCAGTCAGCATTTTTGCCCTTCCGGTAGAGTGAGACATCAGTGTTCGCCATCAGAAGTGTAAGCCTAAATTATGACGATATGGCTCACTATATATGATCTTGGCTTTTCTATTTTACTTGTAATATAATTCATTTCTTTCTTGTGTTTAAAATAAGAAGGCAGAATTGGTATGGTTCAAAAAATATACAACCTGCCATATGTTGTCATCGTATGCAATAAAGGAAAACTTTTATGTGCCTTCTATTGTGGGTTTTCTATAAAATAGGGACCTGGCCAACAGAGTAATGCTTGGGAAATGGAAAGTATACATAAAATAAATAATGAGACAAAGAGCACATTAGATGCTCATAAGCTGATTGCTGTCTTTTGAATGCAAAGGTCAAAAACACACAGACTTCAGCAGATGTGTGTGCTGGGGAAGACAGTAAGGATGCTAAGATTTATAACGAAACATAAGAAAACATTGTCAAGAGCTGGAACTGGGGCATTGCTCATTTGCACTCAGACTAAAAGACAGTTCTAATGAAGCAGCCTGAGTGGGCTGCTGCGAGGAGTCAGCCTTCCTCAGTGTCTGCCCCTCTTCTGACTGGCCTGTCCCAGGGTGGAGTGACCTGCTTCCGCTAAGTGGCACTCAGTCCTGAAGGTGTCAGATAGGCAGGGTTTCAGTCTGAATATACACAGCCTCCTGGCTTCCCCACCGTGATTTTTAACTCCTCTCTACCAGGACCATTCTACCACTGGGTCTTCTGATTTTCACACTGACTATCCCAATGGTAGAGGTGAATTGGTTTTGCCAGCTTGCTTTCCCAGTGGACTGGGATCTCAGAGATGGCCTATGGTACATGCTAGTCAGAAGAGTCACCATTGGCTTGTGCCCAAGTCCCTGTTCTAATTAAATAGGGACAGGTTCACAAGCTTTTCGGTTCACACAGTGCCTTCACTATCGCAGCAATATTTCCACAGTGCTCCAAAATAAATACATAATGGCTTGCATTTATCAAGTAGCTAGGCCCAAAAAAAATTAAGTTTTTATATACTAACCACTTGGGGTATCCTTGAAAAAATAATACACATAGCAGTTTGAAAAAAACAAACTTTCTGTTTTATCGTTAAGTAGTTATAATTACTCAATAATGAAAAACGTTCACCTGTTGGGCACTGCATGAATTCTCATTTCCTTATTTCTTGATGCACATTGACTTTGCTATACATAGTTTTATCACAGAAACCAGCAGAACCCCTTCTTAGCGAAGATGTGAGGTCACCAAAGGGAAAATTCAGTAAATTTTGTTGAATTTATTCTGAGGTTTACATACAAAATCCCAAATGATGACCAGAAGTGTAACTGTATTAGTTAGGGTTCTTGGAGGGACAGAATTAACAGGATAGATGTGTACATGAAGAAGAGTTCATTAAGGAGCGTTGCCTCACATGATCACAAGGTGAAGTCCCACAGTTGGCAGTCTGCAAGCTGAGGAGCAAGGAAGCCAGCCCAATTCCCAGAACCTCAAAAGTAGGGAAGCTGACTGCGGTCTTCAGTCTGTGGCCGAAGGCCCAAGATTCCCAAAGCTGAAGAGCTTGGAGTTTGATGGTGCTCAAGGACAGGAAGCACCCAGCAGAGGAGAAAGACGGAGGCCGGAAGACTCAGCCAGTCTAGACCTTCATGTTCTTCTGCCTGCTTTTATTCTAGCAGCACTGGCAGCTGATGAGATGGTGCCCACCCAGACTGAGGGGGGGTCTGCCTCTCCCAATACACCACTCAAATGTTAATTTCCTTTGTCCGCACTGTCACAGACACACCCAGGAACCACACTTCGTATCCTTCAATCAAGTTGACACTCAATATTCACCATCACAATAACCTTACCCTTAGATGGATGCTACAAAAACAAAACTAAAACAAACCAACAAAAACCAGAAAACATTTTCCTGAGTGTGTCCTGTCAAATCCCTGATATCTATGCCATCATCAGGAGCAGGGGACGTGCACTGAGGCGGAGGGGATGTGCTGGAGAAAGAGTCCTGGTCTTCTTCTGCTGTATATTTACACCAATTGCTGCCCTACAGAACCTTCCAGATAAAATATCTTGCGGGGGGAGAGTGCTGTGACCAACAGGCCAACCAGATAGTGCCCCCATAGACTGGGGCACTTATTTCCCACTCGGGCAGCGATGCTGTTGAGACAACCAAGTGGTCCGACTAGTGCCACATAAGCTGTATCACACTCAAAGCTCTATGGTGATTTCCTTGATATATGGTCTAAATTTAATTTCATGTAATACATCTCATAAAATCCGTGTTTAAAAATATCCTGCCATTTCATCATCCTGCTGTCAAACCTGAGCCTCTGCGTTTTTTAATAAGAAAGCACACTGCTGGCAGTAATACCGCAGCGAGAGTCCAGAACACTATGCCAGTGCGCTGGAATTTCTCAGAGGTGCAGTTTTATGCAACAAATGTGTTTGCAGAACCCGAGGGGGTAGAAACAACCACAGGAAAATGAAAGATTAAAATTCTTAATACAAGAAGCATTATAAATTGGAAGCATTGATTGATGCACGCCTATGATCATTAGCTGATTTTTTTTTTATTGTGGAAGATAATAAAAGTTAAAAATGAAAGAAAGAGAACTATGTGAGTATTGAGGAAGCATATTGGATTTATCTGCTATTCCTGAGTTGGGGACATAACTAGGGCAGGTAGCAGTTATTGAACAAGTCCGTTGGGGACAGTCGCGGCAGGGATTGTGGGTCAAAACTCTGTTGTCATGTGCCATCTATCTATGGTCCTGTCTGTGTTTACTGTCTCTCAGTGGTGATGAACTCTCCAGAAGATCTCAGGGGTTGTAGCTCAAATTATAGTATCGTAAAGATGTACAACATGATAGCAGAAGAAATGAAGAGCTTCATGTCCCTTTTGAGTGCCTGCTCAGTTATAAGAACGACTCGTGACACTTATTGTTATGTATTGAAATAGAAGAAAAAGATATATATCATTGATCCTAAACTGAAGTGGAGCTATAGACTCAGCACATTTAATAGTTCGGCCAGGAACATAGATAGTAAATGGCAAAGCAGTGTTTTCACAAGTGTCAGTTTTATTTGGAAATGGGTGGGGTCTTTAAATTACTTTGAATACTATCATAAGAGTATAGTATAATTCTTTCATGAGAATATTTTAACATAATTTAAGAGTACTTAACATACTTTAAGAGTAATAAATCACTCAACTCAAGCTTTCTTCAACAACGAAAGGGATTTGCACTCCAGGGTGATACCCACAAAGGGTTGGATGGGTCCAGCTACATGGAGATCATACAGGCCTAGCTTCCCTGACCCTCAGTATCTCTCTGGGCTGATAGCTCTTGCTCATGGCTCCCACAGCACCCATGACCTTCAGGGGCCGCAGGCTTCCTCATATATGGAGGAGAAGGAGACGGAGGCAGAGAGAGAGAGAGAGAGAGAGAAGGAGGAAAAGAGCCTCCCTTCCTTCCCTCCCTCCCTCCCTCCCTCCCTTTCTCCTTCCTTCCTTCCTTCCTTCCTTCCTTCCTTCCTTCCTTCCTTCCTTCCTTTCTTTCTTTCTTTCTTTCTTTCTTTCTTTCTTTCTCTCTCTCTCTTTCTTTATTTCTCTCTTTCTTTCTTTCTTTTCTCTTGATAGAATCTTGCTCTGTCACCCAGGCTGGAGTGCCCTTCCTTCCTTCCCTCCCTCCTTCCCTCCCTCCCTCTTTCTTTCTTTCTTTCTTCCTTCCTTTCTTTCTTTCTTTCTCTCTCTCTCTTTCTTTCTTTCCTTCTTTTCTTTTTTTCTTTCGACAGAGTCTTGCTCTGTCACCCAGGCTGGAGTGCAATGGCATGATCTTGGCTCACTGCAACCTCTCCCTCCCAGGTTCAAGTGATTCTCCTGCCTCAGCCTCCTGAGTAGCTGAGATTACAGGCACAGGGCACCGCACTCATTACTTTCGTATTTTTAGTAGAGACAGGGTTTCGCCATGTTGGCCAGGCTGGTCTCGAACTCCTGAACCCAAGTGATCCACCCCGTCAGCCTTCCAAAGTGCTGGGATTATAGGAGTGAGCCACCAGACCCGGCCGTGTATTATGTTGATAAACAGTTTAAACTTAAACTTGATGCCTCATGTTTCAACCAGGTTCTCAACCTCAATGTTTCAACCAGGTTCTCAACCTCAATGTTTCAACCAGGTTCTCAACCTCAATGTTTCAACCAGGTTCTCAACCTCAATGTTTCAACCAGGTTCTCAACCTCAATGTTTCAACCAGGTTCTCAGAAGCAAATGGACTACACAGAGCTGGGGTAAAAGAATGTGGAAACTCTAGTGTAAATTGGAATAGATATCAGAAAAGAAATGAATATTGAAGAAGCAACCACAGGGTCCAAAATAATAAAACCAGAAGGTGGTGTCCTTATATTAGTACTTGTAGTAAGGAACAGGAAAAAGGGTGTTCATTATGACAAACTGTCATTATTCTGATCAATAAAATAAGTTCATACCCAATGAAAACAGAAATTGAAAAATAAAAAAAATTGAAATTGCCATTAATCTCTGTGCTCAGAGAAAGTCACATGTTTTTTTTGTGTGTGTCTTTCTCTCCCGTCTGGAGTATGTGTATATTATGTAATTATTTAAAACACTAACTCTTGGCTGTGTTGATGTGTCTTAGCTTTTATATTACAATTTCATTAACATTGTAACTTATCTTTATAATTTTTTTTTCCTAATCCCTTCAACTAAACTTGCTTTATTTTGTTTCCTTCTTCTTTCCTCAGTAATATAAAGTTTTATGGCCATAACTTTGTTATTGTTGTTGTTTTGCTGTACTCAATTATAGAGAATTCTAATTGCTTTTTTTTTTAGTTTTGATTTCCCATTTATCCAACCACTAACCGAATGTTTTACAATATTTAACCACTAGAAGTTTTATTTGACTTTTTTAGTAATAATAACTTTTATTATTATTATTTTGCTTCCGTGTGTCTTGATTACCAGTTTCTTCTTCATCTGTGAAAAATAATATTACTCATTCCTCCAAAAAGTACATTACAGTACTAAGACATTACACATAAACTAAATGCATTCAGGTCAGCTTTAATCAGAATTATAAAGTCAGCAACATAAGAAATAAAATGCAAAATCATGCAAATTTCAACATTTTCAAAAAGCATGGCCCTCATTGTTTAAAAAAAGTGTTGGCTCGAACACCATTTTCCTGCGGAGATTATCATCCCTGCTTTGACCCCCGTCTGGATTCACCTGCAGGGAGCATCCTCCCTCCTTTTTCTTGACTGATGCAATTTTCCACATAGTTGGTATATTCCCCAGGCCATTTTAATAAGAGGAAGTTCATACACTCACATATATGTCACCATTTGACTGAGAGCCCCTTATGTTTGTTTGTGACAAATTACTGTCAGTCAGTACATGGACAATTTATAGTGGTGATGAGAACAAACCTGGGAAGGATAAGGCTTGAGGTTTACAAAGTAAACTCAGCTAATGTTGGTTCTGACTAATAAATCAACATCTAATGGTCCACTATCAAATACTAATTAATTCTTTCTTTCCTTCCTCATATTAATTTAGTGTCATTCCAAGTCTTCGGGGGAAATAGTTCGCAGCTTGAAGCAAGAACGCTCTTATGCCTTGCCAGATGATTTTATTAATTGCAGTAAGTGCAGTGGCGTTGGACACCCAAATTTAGAAAAGAAAGATGACTTTGGAAGACAATTCTCCCCTTCGGCAAGTATGATATTTTAGGATCTCAATAAATCCTTTTGAACCTAATAGAAGTGATTTTCTCATATCTTTTTTGGTACTCAGATATTCTGGTAATCCAATACTAGAACCCTTATATATCAACATTCGTATAAAAGCAACTTCGAAATACAAAATAAAATAAATTCAACAAGTTTGTTCAGAACCCTGGTCACAATAAGATATTTCACTCTGATGACAAAGTCTATATTTGCACCTAACTGATATTCAGAGGGGGCTAAAATACCCATTTAACCATTTAAAATTCTGATAGTCAGCTGAATCTTGTATGTGCAATTATATGTTTTAGATATTTTAATTTATTCTTAGTTTAATAATTTAAAAGATCATCTGTAAATTAGATGAAAGAATCCTTTCCTTGGGGGGGAGGGGGAGAGGGTCTCACTCTGTCACCCAGGCTGGAATGCAGTCAACCGTCACTGCAGCCTCGACCTCCCAGAATCAGCTGATCCTCCCACCTCAGCCTCCTGAGTAGCTGGGACCACAGGAATGCACCGTCAAGTCCAGCTATTTTTTTATTTTTTATTTTTTTGTAGAAAAGGGTTTTTGTCATGTTGCCATGGCTAATCTGGATCTCCTGGGCTCAAGTGCTCCACCTGCCTTGGCCTCCCAAAGTGCTAGGATTACAGGTGTGAGCCACTGTGCCCAAGCCCGATGGAATCTTTTTCAAATAATATGATATGGTGAGGAATTAAATAGAAAGTCACAGTACTGTGCAGCTTTGAGGGCTGATAAGTGCTAGGAAGCAATTGCACTTTGCACGTTCATTAGATTTTGTGCCAGGCAGAAAATGTGGACACAGATATACTTCTCCTACTTTCCTCTGTGTATGTTATAGAGGATGGCAGTAAGTGGTAGAGTGGATTGAAGACCCTCGTGCGCTAAGTCTTGCTCACATGCCCATGCACATCTACAGTAATACAGGCCCTCTGACCCGCTGGACTCAACACTAGGAGTTGGGGAGGGATTGCCTCCATGGAAAGGCATAGCTTACTCCAATATCTTCAGTCAGCAACAGAAGAGCTGTGGCTTGTTCAGTCTTCCGAAACACTAGCTTTTGGGCATGTTGATTTTTCAATCGTCTTTTCAGACAGTTCAGAATTTTAGGAGTGCATGAAACTTCTTTGACATCACAATGTGATGAAAGCACCCTTTACTTCAGTCTCTTTCAAAATGTGGAATGAACTGGGGCGTTCCCAGGGTCTGCTCTTCCCGTGGGCAGTGGAAGAGAGGCATCCTGTTCAAGGCTGGTTCAGCCCCCAGCTCAGTTCAGGAGCGCTGGCTCCTGATGGAATGGTGAACCAGGGTGAAAACGAGGACATGGAATAAGGCTGCAGAAACTGAAGGGTATACAGTTGTTTGGGGAAACTATACTATTTCAGCATTGCCAGATCGGTAGCGTGGCATTTACTGCATGGTAAGAATTAAAGCACCTTTCAAATCTCTTAAAATTTGGGGAGGGAAAAAACACACCTACTCAGCAAATCGGGCTCAATGTGTGTAAAGCTCAGAGAATGATCCACGGTTATAAAAGCTACTGGCAAGGGTCACCATGCCTCTTAAATGACAAGCTGTGAAGGTCACTGTAGGCATTCGTGTTGCTTGAAACCGTTCACTTTAAGACTAGATGTTCAAATAAATCAATTCTGTTAGAAACCTTGGCAAAGACTGGGAAAAGCATAAAGCCCAGATCAATACCCCAAAAAGGCCACCATCACAGCCAGACATGGAGCACCCAGGGCTGTCTGGTCGACCTAAAGACACACACACACACACACACACACACACACACACACACACACACACCAGGGAGCAGCCCTTCCCGGGCACGCCCTCCGGGCCACCGGTGCCACGCAGGGGCCGGCCCGTGCCTTCAGAAACAGACTCTTTCGGCCGTCCCCTCACACGAGAGGGACACACGACACGAGGGACCGAAGGCGCTCAGGGACCACTCTCCGACCACGAAGGCGGACTCGGAAGTAAAGCGTCACAGCAGAGGGACCGCGGCCAGGCGCGGCACCCCGGGAGGACGGCGCAGGAAGGCCACCGACTCCCCACAGGGACTCGGGAAAGAAATCCGGCGGGTGGGTGGGTGGGTGCCTCTGGCGGCCAGGGCCCGCGCTGGCCCGCCACAGGGCCGTGGAGTGGCGTCCCCGGCCACCCGCGCCACGCCCGGAGGGTCCCCGCGGGTCGCGGGTCGGGCCTCGGGAGCTACGGCGTACTGGTCGACCGGCCCGGGCAGCCCCGACACCTCGCTCGGGCCTGGAAACTCGGCGACAGCCTGCCCCCATACAGCCCTGCACGCCCGAGCTCTGACTCACAAGTGACTCGCCAGAGCTCTGGCGCCACAGGGACAGCCCCGCTGACGGCCGCAGGCTTTCCGGAGCAATGACTAGCTCACAGCGGGGACGGTCCCCTCCCTCGGCAGCTGTCACCGGAGCTCCAGAAGCCAAGAAAACCATATAAAAGCGGCCGCCAGATGGAGCCCGACAACCGGCGACGACCAGGTCCCCAAACCTGTCACCGAGAGAGATCCAGATGGCAGGGCGGCCGGCGGACGGCAAAACCGAAACCGTGAGTCGAGAAAAGTCTGGCCGAGGCCGAAGACACAGCCCCTCCACCCCAACCCCACAGAAACCGTCCTCCAAACGTGTCTCTGCGTAGACCGAGACAGGCTCCAAAGACAAGCCCACGACGTGTGGCTGTTTGGACATGCATCTCGGAGGGAGAAAGAACACACAGGACTCGGTCGCGAGTCGTTCAGGTGACAGAGAGACACAGAATGAGGACACTTTCACAATCAAACCTGGGGTGTGGGGGAGGGAGGGAGGGAGGGAGGGAGGGAGGGAGGGGGGATAGAAAAAAGACACATGGAGGAAGGAGAGAGGGAAGAAAGGAAGCAGGGTGGGGGGAGGAAGGACATGGAGAAAACAGAAATTTTAAAATCTGGAGAAAATAGATGATGAAAGACAGGTGGAAAATGAAGAAAGATGAAGAAGAGAAAGAATGAGGAAAGAGGTGAAGGAAAAAAGGGCGAAAGAGACAAAAAAAGTATAAAAGACAAAGAAAGAGAGAAAAAAAGGAAAGGAACAGAAAAAAGGAAAGAAGGGAGGGAGGGAGGGAGGGAGGGAGGGAGGGAGGGAGGGAGGGAGGAGGGAAAGAAAGAGAAAAACACAGAGCAAGAAGAAAGGAAGGCAGAAAGAAGAGGCTAATGCCATTTTCGGCATTAGCCCCCACCTGCATTTAGGTAAAAATCTAAAAAAAGGGAAAAAGAAAAGAAAGGAAGGAAGGCAGAGAGAAGAAAGAAAGAAAATAGACAAAATGAAATTTCTTGCTAAACATAATCGGGCCTGGCGACAGAGCTAGGCTCCATCTCGAAAGAAAGGCAGGGAGACAGAAAGAAAGAGCAACAGAGAAAGACAGACAGACAGACAGAGAAAAAGAGAGAGAGAGAGAGAGAGAGAGAGAGAGAGAGAGAGAGGCCAAGCAAGGTGGCTCATGCCTGTCATCCCAGCACTTTGGGAGGCCGAGGCGGGCGGATCACAGGGTCAGCAGTTCGAGACCAGCCTGGCCAAAACGTTGAAACCCCGTCTCTACTAAAAATACAAAAATTACCTGGGCGCGGTGGCACACGCCCGCCATCCCAGCCACTCAGGAGGCTGAGGCAGGAGAATCGCTTGAACCATGGAGGCCGGAGGTCACCGTGAGCCGAGATCGCGCCATCGCACTCCAGCCTGGGTGACAGGCTGAGACTCTGTCTCAAAAGAAAAAAGAAATAAAAAATAAAAAAAGAAAAAGAAAGGCCACACAAGAAACACAGAAACATCGAAAGAAACACAGGAACAATGAACGAAACCCAGAAACGACAAAAGAAACAAACAAGAAAGAAGGAAAGAAAGAAAGAAAGAAAGAAAGAAAGAACTGGAAAAGGCAATTAGGAAGAGAGAAACAAAGGAGAAAGGATAGACAGATTTCCTTTCGAAAGATCCTCTAACAGCATAGTAAGGCCCAGGGAGGGGCTGCGACCCACCTTCCACCTTACGAATACGGTTGGCCAGGAAAATATAAATACCACGTGTAACGTCACCGTTAAACGTGACTATGAGCCGGGTGCGGTGGCTCATGCCTGTCATCCCAGCATTCTGGGGGGCTGAGTCGGGTGGGCCACCTGAGGTCAGGAGTCCAACAACAGGCTGACCGACATGGTGAAACCCCGTCTCTGCTAAAAATACCAAAAAAAAAAAAAAAAGGGACCCACTTCCGTTACTTGCTGCTGTGGACGATAGGCAGCTGGGGTCGGTGAAGGATTCCAAGATGGCTGGGCGAAAACTTGCTCTAAAAACCATTGACTGGATAGCTTTTTGGGAGATCATACCCCAAAACCAAAAGGCCATTGCTAATTCCCTGAAATCCTGGAATGAGATCCTAACCTCCAGGTTGGCTGCTTTACCTGAGAATCCACCATCTATTGACTGGGCTTACTACAAGGCCAATGTGGCCAAAGCAGGCTTGGTGGATGACTTTGAGAAGAAGTTTAATGCCCTGAAGGTTCCTATACCAGAGGATCCATATACTGCCCTGGTGGATGCTGAAGAAAAAGAAGATGTGAAGTCTTGTGCTGAGTGGGTGTCTCTCTCAAAGGCCAGGGTTGTAGAATATGAGAAAAAGATGGAGAAGTATAAGAACTTAATTCCATTTGAACAGATGACCATTGAGGACTTGAACGAAGCTTTCCCAGAAACCAAATTGGACAAGCAAAAGTATCCCTATTGGCCTCACCAACCAATTGAGAATTTATAAAATTGAGTCCAGGAGGAGGCTCTGGCCCTTATATTACACATTCTGGACATTAAAAATAAAAGTAATTATTAAAAAAAAAAAAAAAAAAAAGAACCTCTTTAATTTTAATGTTAAAAATAAAAAAGGAAAAGAAAAACAAATTCTCCGGACGTGGTGGCACATGCCTGTAACCCCAGCCACTCAGGAGGCAGAGGCAGGAGAATCGCTTGAACCCCGGAGGTGGAGGTCACCGTGAGCTGAGATCGCGCCATCGCACTCCAGCCTGGGTGACAGAGTGAGACTCTTGTCTCAAAATAAAGAAAAAAGGAAAAAAGAAAGAAAGAGAGAGAGAGAGAGAGAAAGAGAGAAAGGAAGGAAGGAAGGAGCCGGTCGCGGTGGCTCAAGCCTGTAATCCCAGCTCTTTGGGAGGCCAAGGTGGGTGGATCACGGGGTCAAGAGATAGAGACCATCCAGGTCAACATGGTGAAACCCCATTTCTACTAAAGATACAAAAAATTAGCTGGGCATGCTGGTGCGTGCCTGTCATCCCAGCTACTCAGGAGGCTGAGGCAGGAGAATTGCCTGAACCCAGGAGGTGGAGGTTGCGGTGAGCCGAGATCGCGCCATTGCACTCCAGCCTGGGTAACAAAAGGGAAACTCCATCTCAAAAAAAAAAAAAAAAAAAAATACCACACAAGAAACACAGAAACAACGAAAGAAACACAGGAACAACGAACGAAACACAGAAAACGACAAAAGAAACAAACAAGAAAGAAAGAACTGGAGAAGGCAATTAGGGAGAGAGAAACTAAAGGAGAAAGCACAGACAGATTTCTTTTCGAAAAATCCTCTACCGGCATAGTAAGGCCCGGGGAGGGGCTGCGACACACCTTCCACCTTAGGAATATGTTGGCCAGGAAAATAAAAATGCCACACGTAAGGTAACCGTTAAAAGTGACAATGAGCCGGGCGCGGTGGCTCAGGCCTGTCATCCCAGCACTCTGGGGAGGCTGAGGCGGGTGGGCCACCTGAGGTCAGGAGTCCAACAACAGGCTGGCCAACATGGTGAAACCCCGTCTCTGCTAACAATACAAATAAACTTCTTTAATTTTAATCAAAGAAAGAAAGAAAGAAAAAGAAAGAAAGAAAGAAAGAAAGAAAGAAAGAAAGAAAGAAAGAAAGAAAGAAAGAAAGAACTTCTCCGGGCGTGGCAGTGCATGCCTGTAACCCCCAGCCACTCAGGAGGCTGAGGCAGGAGAATCGCCTTAACCCGGGAGGCAGAGGCCGCCGCGAGCCGAGATCGTGCCCTCGAACTCCAGCCTGGGTGACAGAGTGAGACTCTGTTTCCAAAAAAAAGAAGAAAAATGACTATGAGGGCCTGGGCCAGGGTGGTTGAGTGAGTTTACCTAGGGAGGGAGGGAGGGAGGGAGGGAGGGAGGGAGGGAGGGGTGGCGGGTGGGGAGTGGGGGAGAGAGAGAGAGAGAGAGAGAGAGAGAAAGAGAAAGAAAGAAAGAAGGGGGGATATGCCTGAGTGGAAGGAGAGAAACCAAGGGGAGCAGGAGGGGACACAAAGAGGAAGGGGAAGGGACGGAGGCACAGTAGGTTATTCTAAAATGTATTCAAGACTGGGGTGGGGGTGGGCACGGAGGGCAACTCAGGAAACAAGCCGACTCCAGCAATGACACCTAATTCATGATTGCTGGCATCGCTGCCTCGAAAGGGGGGCACCGCATGTTTCTTCCTCCACACTCATTCGATGATTTCTGGGAAACGCCATTTACGAGCACACTCTGGACATCTACCTGCTTTCGCTACATCTGGGGAGAATCGGGAAAGTCCCCACTAACGACAAGGCCTAAAGTGGAGCTGTCATCCACAAAACCCAGGCAGAAGGGTCCATATGGGTTAAGAAAGACACCAAGAAAGAAAGGGAAACAACGGATCAAAGAGAAGAACAATCGGGCCCGGCCAGGGTCTCCAGGGGTCGTCTGGGCAACGAGGGAGTCGGGGGTGGGGGTGGGGGTGGGGGTGGGGGACGAATGGACTAAGGGAGGGCGGGCCTCTAAGTGGGGGGAGGTGGGGGGCGGGTGGCAGAGAGAAGCCACAGTCTCTCCTGACGGTGGGCGGGCGGCCAGAGCGTCCCGTCACGCCGCCTAGACTTCGGAGAACCGGTGACCGCTAGGTGACGCCCGATGACAACATATGCAAGTGTCAGCCCGGCACCCTCCCAGGCATTTCCCCCACAACTAATGGAGCGGAGACCCTGAGGGGGAAGGAAGCACCGTGACTCGGCAATACGCGCAGAAACACACGCACCTACGTACGTGCGTAGGTACGTAAGTACGCACGCACGCACGCACGCACGGACGTACCCACGCACGCACTCACACGCACGGCGTATCCCACAGAATAGCAGAGTGTATACCGTGATAGCGAGAGGGCCCACGCCATTTTCTTCTCTAGTAACAAAAGAAAAAGCAGGCCGAGGCCCGGCGGCCCACGCCCCTCACCCCAGCACTCCGGTAGTCAGAGGCAGAGGCGGGCGGGTCACCCGGGGTCAGGAGTTCCGAACCATCCCCGTCAACATGGCGAAACCCCCGCCTCCAGGCCCTCGAAAGGCCGGGCAGGGGCAGGAGAATCGCTGGAACTCGGGAGGTGGAGGTCGCAGTGAGCCAAGATCTCACCACCGACCGCACTTCAGCCTGGGCGACAGAGCGAGACTCCCGGGGCGGGGGGGTGGTGGGGGGGATTCGCTTCCCTCTTTAGGTGACCACGCACCGTGACACGTACACAGAGAGCTCGGAAGGTACACAGGCTCTGACCTCCTCTGTGGTTTTGAGTCGGTCTGGCGATATTTTCCAGGCCTTCCGTTTCCCCGTAAGCAGTCACAGAAATGAAAACTCCCTCCTTTCCCAATTCGTCTTCAGCTCATCATCAGGCCGCAAGAATAAGCAGCCCGACCCGACCCGACCCTCCCGCTGGGTCCGGGAGCAATTGCACTCCAGCCCGGGCGACAGAGCGAGCGAGCGAGCGAGCGGAACCTCTGTCGCAGAAGAAAACAATTAAAAAGAAGGAAGATAGATAGATAATCGGCCGGCCGTTTTGTGTCGTGCTGCGTCCTGGCACCCGCCCGGGCCGGTAGGCCCAGCTCCTCAGGGGCTGAGTCAGGGGAGCATCTCTCTAAGCCCACCAGTCAGTTCAAGGTCACAGTGACCTACGATCGGCCTGGGCGACACAGGGAGACCCCATCTCTAAAAAAGTACATGGAAGCGTGGACGGTCGTAGAAGACATACAAGGAGGTGGCGGAGCACGGGAAGGCTCCGCTCGTTCCTGAAGACCAGAGCACAGCCGGGTGCGGTGGCTCAAGCCTGTCGTCCCAGCACTTTGGGAGGCCGAGGCGGGTGGATCACGAGCTCGAGAGATCGAGACCAACCTGGTCAACGTGGTGAAACCCCGTCTCTGCTAAACATACCGGAAAATAGACAAATAAATAAATTAGCTGGGCACGGTGGCACGTGCCTGTAATCCCAGCTACTCGGGAGGCTGAGGCAGGAGAATTGCCTGAACCCAGGAGGCGGAGGTTGCGGTGAGCCGAGATCGCGCCATCGCACTCCAGCCTGGGTAACGAGAGCGAAACTCCGTCTCAAGAAATTAAAAAAGACCAGAGCACACAAACAGGACCATCCGCTTGAGGTAGCCACCGTTCCGAATCACGGCGGAGGCCTCGAGGATTTCAGAGCAAGGCCCTGCCGTCATCTGCGGCACCCGACCTCGCCTGTAAATATTTCCGCAAACCGACTCGTCCATCCATTCATTCACTCACTCATCCATCCATCCAATCCATCCATCCATCCATCCATCCATCCGTTCATTCATTTTATAGGCGCGCGCCGACAGCTCCAGCCGAGACTTCATCTCAAATAAACAAACACGTAGGTGAATCCATCAACGTCAAAAGGAAAACGCAAGGAAACGGGGCAGCACGTGGAAGCTCCGCCTTCCTCTAGACACCAGAGCAGATACACCACGGTACCGTCAGGAACAGACACAGACACGGGCAGTTCGGAATCTGTCGTCACCGTGCCAGATCGGCACCGAAAGACCGCACGTTTCCGAGCCGTCGCCGCCATCATCGGGCGTGACGGCCGAGTCACCTGCCGTGTTCGTGCTCTCACGAGCCGGGGCGGGAGAACGAGCGGGGCATTCGGCAAAGCACTCGTCTCACGTTCCTTGGCGGTCTCCCGCGTCTCTCGTGAAACCTGCCAAAGTTAGAGTCCCTTCTCCGTTCCACACCCGCCCCCCACTCCCCCCCCGCCACCGTCGACCGTCTGCAGAGTACCGAAACCAAAGGACGGTGAACACGTGTCACGCAACAGGGAGGAAAAACAACAAAGCAAAAGTCTCAGAGCTTTGTGGTACAGAATGAAGAAAATCTTGTACCCAACATCATCAACGGTTTGCGAGGTTTCAGTTACAGATTTTACTAATGGTATGCCACCTGACATGTCCACCTCAGTCATTGTCACCAGACTGGAGGAATCTGGTTCCAGCCCATGCAGTAGTTTCCAGTGCGGTGGAAGCATAAGGCGAAACCAAGGAGGCAAAAGCCAAGTCAAGACACCCCCGTTTCTTGAGCAACTATGGGCAAGGTACTTTTGACAGCCGGAGTAAGGGAATGGGAGCCTTTCCATAGTTCAGCAGCCACAGATGATCTCTGAAATGAGATATAGGCTGCTTGTTTCTGGGCTCCAGGGACAGTGAACATAAATAGGTTTGGAGCGATGTCTCCAGGGGCAAAAGGAGGAGGAATGGAATGTAAAGCAGCACAGGTAACTTACACAGAACACGCCATATCTTTGGGTTCTCCACACGTGTGGAGAGTACCTTGTGTGGAGGACTGAGTTTCAATAGATTGCCACGAGGGATCTGCTCTTCTCCATAGAAAACCCTGACTCAGGGACCATCATGGTGACTCAGTCCTATAATCCCAGCACTTTGGGAGGCCGAGGTAGGCTTATCATCTGCGGTCACAAGAGCCAGACAGCCTGGCCAAAATGGGGAAACCAACAATACAAAAATTAGCAGGGTGTGGTGAGCACCTCTTATCTCAGCTACTTAGTGGGCTGTGGCAGGAGAATCACTTGAACCCGGGAGGCGGAGTTGCAGAGCACAGAGTTCACCCTACTGGACTCATGCCTGGGTGACAGAGCAAGACTCCATAAAAAAAAAAAAAAAAAAAAAATTAGCCAGGCATGGTAGTGCATGCGTGTAATCCCATCTACTTAGGAGGCTGAGGCAGGATAATTGCTTAAACCTGGGAAGTGGTGGTTGCAGTGAGCTGGGATCATGCCACTACACTCCAGTCTGGGTGAAAGTGAGACCTCATCTCAAAAAATAAAAATAAAAAAAGAAAACGCTGACCCCTGAAGCAGGGCATCTAGGAATAATTTAACATCAGGCTTCCCAGAATTTCGTTAAGTGATGGTCCAGGGGACTACTTTCTTTCTGGTCACACCTCATTTCCCAGGAGGAGGGGCTCTCTGAATGAACCGCTGTTTCAGTGATGCCCATAGTGGACTGGCCCGCTGAGGAGATGAACAAGACCCTCTATCTGAGGTCAATCGAGGCTCTGAGGCTGCCCTATAGTTGTGCCTAAGAGGGATTCTGACTTAGAGGAGTCAATAATAATCTCACAGAGGGTAGCTTCGCCCCATTGGCTACTCAGCCAAGCACATACAGCAAAAATCTAAACCTGCGGTTTCTACTGTACTGTGGCAACACATAGGCAACAACACATGGGACACAGATACAGTGAAACTAATCTGTTTCACATGTCTAACTATGATGATTTCCAAGCATATGCACAGCTCTGGGGTAAATCCATTCCAGTCTGCCTTTCCCTTTAAAAAGAAAACATAACTCACCGGGTGCGGTGGCTCAAGCCTGTAATCCCAGCCTGGAAAACACGACGAAACCCCACTTTACTGAAAATACAAAAAATTTGTCGGGCGAGGTGGTGGGGGCCCATAATCCCAGCTACTCAGAAGGCGGAGGCAGGAGAATCCCTGGAACCCAGGAGGTGGAGCTTGCAGCGAGCCGAGGTCGTGCCATTGTACTGGAGAAAGAAAGAAAAGAGAACTCTCTCCAGGGCTCCCATCTGCTTTTGCAGGATCTGAAATGTGATTGCGGCAAAGGTTGAGAGAAGGGCCCAGGGGACAAAGGGGGGAGAAGCAAAGGCTGGAGGCACATCTGCTCACTCTGGAATGTTTCCAACCTGGGTGGGGATGACTCAGGGAAAAAGCTGACTCTGAAAATGACAAATAATTTACTGTTACCGCTTCCTTAAAAGGTGGGAGGTTCATAGTTTTTTCCCAGCATGCATTCATTTACTTCCAGGAAGTGCCATTTAGTTTACAAATACCCGGCTTCGCTGCATATGTAGGGATTTAGGATCGTTCTTGTTCATGATAACTCCAAGTGTGCTTCTACAATGCACGTATCATTGTGAACCTCGAACACCTGAGACAGGTCTCACTCATTTTAGAAAATTAATTTTGCCAAGGTAGGAGAATCGCTTGAACCCAGGAGGTGGATGTTGTAATGAGCCCAGATGGCGTCATTGCACTCCAAACTTTTGCAACAAAAGCAAAATTCAGTCTCGAGAAAAAAAAAAAAAGAAAAGAAAAGAAAGAAATACAAATAATAGAACAATGGGGCCAAGCCAGTGTGGAGGTTTCCTAGACAACAAGGCCTTGTGGGAAGGGAGGAAAGGAGTGCCTCTGAGCTCAGGGTGTGTGGGACTTCAAAGAAACCACTGCTTTACCTGGCTGCTCAAGTTTTGCCTACAAGCTTAACACCTACGTTTTCAATAAAACCGACCGGTAGGTGACGCCAGATAACAAGCAAACGACATGTCGGCCAGGAATGAGTGGGATCCCTGGTTTGCGGGTGAGCGACGAAGGGGAAGGATATGAAGGCACATGGGGTCGCCAGTCTTCTGATTTCTGTTTCATTATGTTACTGGCCAAGAGCATCCTCCCAAACGGTCCCCACAGCTCTTCAACAAATGCCCCTAGGTAAAAGAATACCATTTCTCAGAAAACAGACACGGTGGAACGCTCACATGAGCACATAATATGTATACAACTTTGTATCATAATAGTGAGCTTTCTTTGCTAAATGCCTTCGTGATGGATTTCACTAAAAGTATTGTTGAAAATATCAAATTATAGGAATGGGCACAGTGGCTCATGCCTGTAATTCTAACACTTCTACAGACCAAGGTGGAAGAATGGCTAGAGGTCAGGAGTCTGAGACTAACCTGGGCAACACAACGAGAGAGATTAGCACTACTTAAAAAAATTGCCAAGCATTGTGGAACATGCCTATATTCTCAGCAACGCAGGAAGCTGAGGCAGGAGAAGTGCTTAAGCACAGAAGTGCACTGTTGCAGTGAGTGAGCTGTGCGCAGGCTACCGGAGTACAGCTCTGGTCTGTGATTCTGAAATTCTCTTCTCTTCCTTTATTCTGTATTTTTTTGAGACAGAGGCTTTGTTGCCCAGGCTGGAGGGAAATGGCACCATCTTGGCTCACTGCAACTTCTGTCTCCAGTGTTCGAGCAATTCTCCTGCTTTAGCGTCCTGAGTAGCTGGGATTACAGGCACCTGTCCCCACGCCTGGCTAATTTTTGTATTTTTAGTAGACACGGGTTTTCATTATATTGGCCAGGCTGGTCATGAGCGCTGCTTAAATTTTCAATATGGGCCGCCGCTAGGTGACGCCCAACGAAAACCAAAACAAGTGTCATCCTGGAATAAGTTGGATCCCTGATAGAAGGGTAAGCGACGAAGTGCAGGGGACACAGGCACAGGGAGTCGAACGTTTTCTCGTGATTTCCCTTGGCCATTGTTTCGGAATGCAGGACATCCTCCAAGACGGTTCCAAAAACAATTCAACCAGAGCCCCTGGGAATGATAGTCGGATCATTGGGAACTTCTATTTATCCAGAGAGAAGAGTCTCCATTGGTGTGCGGCACAGGTACGGATAGAGGCAGGAGCTACCTCAGACAGAAGGCCAGTCTTCAGGGTTTCACAGTGGACCACAGCTTCAATCTCTCACCAACTCAGAGTAGCAATATGCGTCACCATAGAATGAAGTGAATACAAAGCGTGCTCTGAGCAAAGCCTTTCACAGATAAGACGGTGTGAACACTCACTGTTGTCCATGGCCAGTTGTTTCTTCCACAGTGCTTGTTACTTAATCGTGTTTCACAACATTCACCCTCTTGTGAATCAGTTAGGACTCTTGTTCCATGAATCCTGGAAGTTCAAAATCCGACATCACCAGAAGACCATGAATGCTATCCTAGCCTGGTAGCAATGAAGTACTTTCTCAGAAAACACACCAACACACAAACGCAAGCATGTATGAACATATGTGTACGCATTATATCTGTACAGTTTTACACTGTGATCGTGACCTTTTCTTCCCTAGATAACTTAGGGATAGCTTTCACTACATACTGTTTAAAATATCAAATTATAGGTGCCGACTACGGTGGTTTATGCCTTTATTGCCAGCCCTTTGCAGGCCAAGCTGGGAAAACTCTTGAGGCAGGTACAGTGAGACCATCCAGGAAAACACAGCCAAATCCCATCTCTAACAGAAATAGCACAAAATTCGCTGAGCATTGTGTCGTGCACACGGAGTCTCAGCTACTGAAGGGCTGAGGCAGTGACTGCTTAAGACCAAGAATTTTAGATCATATAATCCCCACTCCTTCAACACATCTGTGGCTTATGAATTGGTTAGATGGTCAGCAACATGCAGAAAACTTAATTACAGAATTCATGAAGAAAATGGAAGGAATTTTGTGGAGAAATACCTTTCACTGGGTAAATTACATAAAAATATGTATGTTCCATGTGAATGCCCACCATGGGGTGACCGCGTCAGAGTAGGATGTTGATAATAACGTGGACAGAATGACTTGTTCTATGGGTATTGATTTTTCTTATTTTCCTCCCCACTCCCGTCATCACCTCATGGACTTATGAACAAGGTGAACATAGTAGCAGAAATAGAAGCAATGCACAGCCTGAGCAACATGAACTTGGAATCCAAAAGCCCAGTCTCGATACAGCCAACTCTGAGTGTTCAATCTCACAGCACCACAGATCAACATCGAGTTTTTGATATGATGTCCTATCTGCAGTGATTCTCCAGGTGCCTGATAGTACATTTATTACACTTAATAATTTGCATAATATAAGGGGAAATAGTTTGTACTCAATGGAGTAGGCTCTTACCATGGATATAAATTTGTTTTCCTTGCATAAAATTCTTCTGCCAAAACTGCCATCCATGGACACACAGAATCCTTTATCCACCAACATGGTATTACACTCAGCCTTGCTCGGACCAAAAAATCCACTTCACAACCAAAGTTTAGCAATGTGCTCATCTTTATGGAATCCAGTGGACTTACCATGCTTTCCATTATCAAATCAAATCATATCAAATCAAGTCTATATTTTAGAGTCATGAATGGTGAAGAAAAATAATGAAAGAACTCTGAGTTCCTGAATGACTACATGGAGAGGAGGGGCCTTTTCAATCTGGTCACCCAGCAGCACTGTTATGTGTGATAAAATATGCTGTTACTCTACTGCAAATTAGGGGGGGTGGTATCTGACACTTCAGCATAAGCTAAAACATGCACTTAAATACCTAGTTGCTGAATTAGTTTAAAATGCATTCTTATGACTTTAAGAAAGACTATTTAGGATGACAAATGTTAGATTGGTCTTGCAATTTTCACCCTTCCATTTTGACCATACTAAGTTATATTAAAGAACTTGAACCACACAAAATAATTTTGTTATGGATTTAATAAACAGATAAAATGAAACAATCAAATAAAACAGATTTTATTTATTTGAGGATGTGTTTTCCAGAGCAAACTTAGATAGGAAATTTTAACTTCATGAATTTATATTCTACAAAAATATAATAAATTCAAATTAATCTGCTCTAATTTTTAATTAAATTGAATTATTTTTATGAGGGTTACTACATTTAAATAAAAATTACCTGATTTTTTTATATCAAAATTGACAGATTCTGCTTCTACACATTGTCTATAGGGACCATAATTTCTACAAGTCCACTTTTCTATATCTTTCACTCTCATCCCATTTGAATAAAAAACATCCTTTTCTGGACACACAAGGGTCAGGCAGATGCAACTATGCAACTACACGCTGTTTCACATCATTTTCTGAGGAGAACTTAAAACTGTTTTTATACACAAACATTTTGTTGGCCAACTATCAAATACAAAATTCTGACATTTGTTAAACATTGGGAAGGAAGACTTTAATACAATTGCAGTAGTTGTTATGGCCATTGTAATAGGGCTCAGAAACTGATCATAACTCTGAACACCGACAACTCAGGATTTGTACTCAATAAGTGGAATAAATCAGTGGATAAGAAATCACTGAAAAACATTCGCCAAAATATCAAAGGAAGAGAAATTTTTTCTAACAGCATTCTGGTTACAGGCTGGCTGAGGACTTAAATATCAAGAAAGGGGAATCTCAATATGAGTGGATGTAGAGGATATGTGGAATATGCTAAGTCTTAACAGAATTTCTGAAAATGAGCTTCTTAAACCACAAGCCAGGTAATAAGTCAAGGTTGGGGGCTCGGCACGGTGGCTCACGCCTGTAATCCCAGCACTTTGGGAGGCTGAGGTGGGTGGATAAAGAGGTCAAGAGATCCAGAACAACTTGATCAACATGGTGAAACCCCGTCTCTACTAAAAATACAAAAAATTAGCTGGGCATGGTGACACATGCCTGTGATCCCAGCTACTCGGGATGCTGAGGCAGGAGAATCGCCTGAACCCAGGAGGCAGAGGTTGCGGTGAGCAAAGATCATGCCATTGCACTCCAGCCTGGGTAACAAGAGCGAAACTCCGTTTCAAAAATTAAAAAGTCAAGGTTGGCATAGTCAAAGAAAGGGTTCAGTTAATCTTCACTAACCTTTGTTCATAAACGACGTTTTTATCACAACCAAGACTTTTCCTCATTGGGTCTGAAAGGTAATAAACACCAAAAGAATTTTTGTTTGGGAAATCAACACCCACTTTATCTGAGAAAACTCCACCTTCTCCTGTTTATCTTTAAATTTAGTGTAGAAAAAGAGCAGTGGTCATTGCCACATTTCTTATTTTACTTATCTCCTTCAAAACAGACTCACTTTTATGCAAACAGCAACTTACCAAACACAAAAGTTATAGCTCCTGACCACTATTGAAGCTAACAATGACTAGAGGACCTTTAAGACAACTGGGCATAAATAATCAGAAGTATCGATGGGACTTTGGGAAGACTCCTCAGATGGAGCTGACACAGCTGTGTGAGTCACTTTGACCTTTTATTTTTTCTCTTTCTTGCTCTCTGAAATGCACGTAGTTTTTGGTGCAGGCTGGTCCTCCTACAGTCATCTAGGGCCAGAGACAGCCTACAGGATAAAACCGTCTACCAAAAGATTGTAGCAGGTAATGGTGCCAAGAGGGCTGACTAAAAGTAGCTATGGTGTGTGGCTCTCATGGAAAGAAACAAAGGGGGAAAGTAAATACAACACCTTCAACTGAAACACCCAGGCATTTGCATTGGGACTAATGAAGAATGGGGAAAAGCAAGCCATGGTAACCGCTCACCCAGAAGTAACACAAACCCAAGGGAACCTGCCCTGTCCAGGGAAGTGGTGAGCAAATGTGTGACTCTGGGAAGCCACACTTCTCCCATGGATCTCTGCAACCTCAGTTCAGGAGATTTTCTTATGAACCCATTCCACCAGGGCCTTTGGTCTGACACACACAGCTACATGGTCTTGGCAAAACAACTGCTCAGACACAAACAGGATCTCAGGAGCTTCACGTGCTTTGGCTCCGGGATCTCTGGAAAAGATGACTGCAACTCAGACAAGGTGGGAGGTTGGACCTCTGTAAACACCCCTAGAGAGGAAGCTGAATCCATGGGCCTGAGCAGCGTCAGTCTGTGGGCCCCATTTCCGTGATGCCCTACATGATAAGACTCATTGGCTTGGAATTCCAGCCAGCCCCCAGCAACAGTGTTGCAGCTACTTGAGACGAAACAGAGTTCTCGGAGGCAGGGAAGGCTGCCATGTTTGCTATTTGAATGACTCAGCCATTCCAGCCTGGACTTAGGAGAGTCCAAATAAAATTGACGGCAGATGGAGTGAACCCTCAACACAGCACTGTGGCTCTACCAAAATGTGGCCAGACTGCTTCTTGAAGTGGGACCCTGAGGCATTTTTTATCTAATGGTGGGGCCTTCTGCCAGAGCCTCTGGACAGCCCCTTTCATATTCTCCAGCAGAGTTTTGATTTCTTCCTGGATGCAGTGCCCAGTGGAAGGAGTGAGCCCCCCCCCCATTTGCTGTTTGTACTCAGCCATTCCAGCCTGTCGGCTTAGGAGAATCCAAATCATTCAGGATCAGAAAGGGTACCCCAGCACAGCACAGTGGCTCCAACATAATGTAATCAGCCTGCTTCTTTAATTGGGACCCTGATATGCTCCTCATCTCTGGATGGGCCAGATGTTTTCTGGCCAACAGAGGTTTAAAAACTTTCTGAGAGTTCCTAGAGAAAGAGTGGGCTACCATCTATGCTGTTTCAGCACCTTAGCTCTTTCAGTCTTTTGGCTATGGAGAGCCCAACCTGATGAGGGGTAGAAATGGTACCAGCACAGCATGGCTGATCTATGAAAGTGAAGCTAGATGGCTTCTTTAAGTGGGTCTCCAATCCTGTTCCTCTTTGCTGTGTAAGAACTACCAACCAGAGTCTCCAGGTACCTTCTAAAGGTGTGTTTAAACCAGTAGCAGGCCTCCTGCACCTCTCCTGGGATGGAGCTCCCAAAGTGGTGGGCTCCTATATTTCTTGTTTTACAGACTTCACTGGTGATACTTCCAGTTACTGGGAAATTTGAGGTGACTGGAGACTGGAGTAGAAGCCCTACACACTGTAATAGCCCTACACAAAATAGCCAAACAAACAAATAAACAAAAAAGGGAAACAAACAAAAAAACAACTCAAAGGTCAGCAACCTCAAAGATTAAAGGTAGATAAGCACACACATGTGAGAAATAGTTAGTTCAAGTATTCTAAAACTCAAAAATCACAGTGCCCTCTTTCTCCAAAATGACCACATTTCCAGCAAGCTTTCAGAATAAGGCTGAGATGACTTATTTGAGATGACTGAAATAACAGAAGTAGATTCCTGTATGTGGATAAAAGTTAACTTCACTGACTTAAAGGAACATGTTCTAACTCGATGCAAGACAGTTAAAGATTACAATATATATGATATTTCAGGAGCTGATAAACAAATTAGCCAGAATAGAAAAGAACTTAACCAACCTGATAGTGCTGAAAAACACAATGCAATAATTTCATAATGCAATCACAAGTATTAATAGCAGAATAGACCAAGCAGAGGAAAGAATATCAGAGCTTGATGACTGTGTTTCTGAAATAAGACAGGCAGACAACAATAGAAAAAAAGAATAAAAGAAATAAGCAAAATCTTTGAGAAATATGGGATTATGTAAAAAGACCAAATCTATAACTGATTAGTATACCTTAAATAGTTAGTGAGAGGCTTGGCATAGTGGCTCATGCCTGTAATCCCAGTACTTTGGGAAGCTGAGGTGGGCAGATCACCTGAGTTTGGGAGTTTGAGACCAACCTGACCAACGTGGAGAAACCCCATTTTTACTAACAATACAAAATTAGCTGGGCATGGTGGTGCATGCCCATAATCTCAGCTACTCGAGAGGCTGAGGCAGGAGAATTGCTTGACCATGAGACACAGAGGGTGTGATGACATGAGATCATGCCGTTGCACTCCAGCCTGGGAAACAAAAGCAAAACTGCATCACAAAACCAATTTGGAAAAGATATTTAAGTAAATCATCCATGAGAACTTTCTAACCTTGTTATACAGGCCAACATTAACATCCATAAAATGCAGAGAACTCTAGTAAGATACTCCATGAAAAGATCATACCAAAGACATATAATTATCAGATTCTCCAAAGTTGAAATGAAAACTTATTACCAGCCACTACAAAAACACACTGAAGTACACGGACCATTGACACTATCAATTAGCTACATGAACAAGTTTGCAAAGTAACCAGCTAGCATAAGATAACAAAATCAAATCTACATATAACAATAATGTAAGTGGACTAAATGCCACAATTAATGCACACAGAGTGGCAAGTAAATAAAAAACCAAGACCCATTGGTATGCTGTCTTCAAGACACCCATCTCACATGAAGTGACACATATAGGCTCAAAATAGAGGGATGGAGAAAACTTTACCAAACAAATGAAAAACAGAAAAAGTAAGGGTTGCAATCCTAGTTTCCAACAAACTAGACTTTTTTTTTTTAGACTGAGTTTCACTCTTGTTACACAGGCTGGAGTGCAATGGTGTGATCTTGGCTTACTGCAACCTCTGCCTCCTGGGTTCAGGCAATTCTCCTGCCTCAGCCTCCTGAGTAGCTGGGATTACAGGCACATGACACCATGCCCAGCTAATTTTTTTATTTTTAGTAGAGACGGGGTTTCACCATGTTGACCAGGATGGTCTCGATCTTTTGACCTCATGATCCACCTGCCTCAGCCTCCCAAAATGCTGGGATTTCAGGTGTGAGCCACTGTGCCAAGCCCCCAAAATAGACTTTAAACCAACACAAAAATAAACAAAACAAACAAACAAAGAAACAAAAAAGACAAACAGAGTAATCAGATAATGGCAAAGGATTCAATTCAACAAGACCTTACTATTCTAAATATATGTGCACCCAACACAAGAGTACCCAGGTTCATGTAATAAATTTCTGGAGATCTTTAAAGAGACCTAGATCACCGCTACACAATAAGAGTGGCAGACTTTAACACCCCACTGACAATATTAGACAGATTATTGAGACAGAAAATTAACAAAGATATTCAGGATATGAACCTAGCTTTGGATCAAATGGATGTGATGAATATTTACAGAACTCTCCACCCAAAAACAGCAGAATGTACATTCTTCTCATCACCACATGGCACTACTTCTGAAATCTGTCACATAGTCTGAAGTGAAACATTCTTCAGAACTAAAATCATAATAAACAGTGTCTCAGACAACAGCACAAATTAGAGCAGAAAATAAAGAAATTTACTAAAAACCATAAAATTAAGCAGAAACTGAATAACCAGCTCCTGAATGACTGTTAGGTTAATAATGAAATTAATGCAAGTATTAAGAAATTCTTTGAAACCAGTGAAAACAAAGACAAAACATACCAGAAGCTCTAGGACACAGCTAAAGCAGTGCTAGGAGAAAAATTTATAGCACTAAATGCCCACATTCAAAAGCCAGAAAGTCAAGTTGACAACTTAACATCACAACTAAAATAACGACAGAAATAAGAGCAAAGAAATTCTACAGCTAGTAGAAGAAAAGAATTCACCGAAATCAGAGCTGAACTGAAGGAGATAGAAATATAACCAATAATTCAAAAGATCAACAAATTCAGAAGCTGGTTTTTTCTTAGAAACTAATTATATGGAAAGACAACCAGATATACTAATAAGGAAGAAAAGATAAAAAATTTAAATAAACACAATCAGAAATAGTAAATGTGACCACTGAATTCACAGAAATAAAAATAACCATCAGAAAATACTATAAACAACTCTATGCTCGTAAGCTAAAAAATCTAGTAGAAATGGGTAAATTTCTGAATACATACATCCTCCAAGACTAAACCATGAATAAATTGAATCCCTGAAAACACAAATAACAGGCTCTAAAATTGAGGCAGTAACAAATGTCCTACCAACCGCAAAAAGCCCAGAACCAACGATTAGCAGCTGAATACTATCAGATTTACAAAGAATAACTGGTACAATTCCTACTAAACCTATTTCAAAAAATTAAAACAGAGGATTTTCTCCCTAATGCTTTTTATAAGACCACATCATCCTGGTACCAAAACCTTGCAGAGACACAAGAGATAAAGAAAACTTCAGGCCAATATTCTTGATGAACATTGATGCAAACATTTTTAACAAAATAGTGGCAAACTTCATCCAGCAGCACATCAAAATGATTATTCATCACAGTTAAGTAGGCTTCATCCATGGGATGTGAGGTTAATTTAACATATACAAATCAATATGATTCATCATATAAACAGAACTAAAGATCAAAACCACATGACTTCTGTGAATAGATGCAGAAAAATCTTTCAACATAATTCAACATGCATTCAGGTTAAAAACTCTCAATAAACTAGGAATTGAAAAAACATCCCTCAAGATAATAAGAACCATATATGACGAAACCACAGACAACATCATGCTGAAAAGGCAAAAGTTGAAAGGATTTTTCTCTAAAATCAGCATAAGACAAGGATGCCCTCTCTCACAACTCCTATTTAAGCCAGTATTGGAAGTACTGGCCAGAGCAATCAGGTAAGAGAAAGAAATAAAAGACATTCAAATCAGAAGAGAGGAAGTTCAACTACAGTTGATAGCAGGTGACATAATTTCATATCTAGGAAACCCATATCGGCTCAGCCCCAAAGCTTCCTAAGCTGATAAACATCTTTGTCAAAGTCTCAAAATACAAAATAAATATGCAAAAATCACTAGCCCTAACATTTTTATACACCAAAAACCGTTAAGCCAAGGGCAAAATCATGAATGACCTCTCATTCACAATTGCCACAAAAAGAATGAAATACCAAGGAATGTAACTAACAGGGGAAGTGAAAGGTCTCCACAAGGAGAACTATAAACCACTATCCAAGGAAATCAGAGCTGACATAAGCGAATGGAAAAACATTACATGCTTATTGATAGGAAGAATTACAATTTTTTGAAAAGCCACACTTCAGGAATGTCTCCTGCGTGGTGTGGTGATTCTGCGTCTGGTTCTGTTGGGGTTGGGCCAAGGTTGTGGCCGGGGCTGGGGAGGAGGCATCCCAAAGGCCGAACTTTGTGAGGTCACCAGAATAAGGGTTGCCGGCCAGGCTACCATCCCCCCCAGTCAGCGGAGTAGTGAGTGTGGGAAATAGGATGCTGTAGTAATACAATGGAAATCTTGTTTGAAGCATCTGCAAGTCATCATAACCATATACTTGTGGCGGATAGGCATGTAACAGCCCTGGAGCCACAATACACGGATTAGGCAACAACGGTGGGACCCCAGGAGGGAGGCTGGGAGGAGCTTTTCCTGAAGTCGTGGCAACTGAACTTCGAGTCGAGGCTGTGACAGGGGAGTTGCAGCCTAGGCTGAGACCCAGACTACTGCCACTATTGAGAGTGGAGGAGACACTGACCACTGGGGGAGGTGCAGAGACTGTGCTGGATGTGGTGGAAAAAGTGCTGGAGGAAGAATAGAGATTCGTTTCACTCTCCATGCTTGTGTGCAAAAGAGTGGATGTTGAAGTGTGCCCAGAAGATGTTGATGACGAAAGGGTATTCTGCTGCGTAGATAATGTGCTGCTGTGTTGTGTGGTGTTAGTATTTCGAATCTCCTCACTGTGGCTCAAGCCACCCAAGGAGGATGAGTGCAGATTGGTTGTTGTCACTAAGGAAGGTGCAGATACCATTTCATTGAGAGCGGGGATGCTAGAAGTGGAGGGTAAATCAGATTTTACTGCAGAGCTTGTAGCACCTTCAACAGATTGAGTGGTCCGTAATTGTGTGGCCTGCACAGAACTGAAGCCATTCTTTGCCTGAGTCAGGTCCTTTTGGGGTGATGAAGAGATGGAGCTGGGGTACCACCGAGTCTGTGTGGATCTCTGTTCATAAAGAGGGCCCTGAGCATTATTTTGGGAGGTATAGGTTGTCGACTGAATTGGGCCACTCTGATAACGACTCCTGACTCTGGTTAGATCAAATTGTAGATGAAGATTCGCTGGCCGTGCTGGTATATAGGCTACTGGAGCTGGCTTGAAGAGGCGCTCGTGGTAGCGGTGGACTCATAATCAGAAAGGACTGGCTCTGACCCAAACTGCAATGCCCCAAACTGCAGGTTTAGCCCTGAGATAGCTGCTGAGCCAGGCATCTCCACAGCCAGAGCAGGAATCTTTGAAGTCAAGGAGGCTTTTTTCTCCTGCTGTTTCAGCTTTTTCTGAGCTGGCTAGGGCTAGAGGACTGGTTGTCTGAAGATCTAGGTGACATCGATGGAGCCGATGTGGATTTCCTTGGCAGAGGAGAAGACTGAGGTGGAGGTGCAGCTGTGGAGGTAGCCACTGCAGGTGACTTCTCCTGAAGGAACGCCTCCATCATGGTTGAAGATGGGGTAAAAGCCTGGCGCTTTATAAAGGGGCTGTGCACTGTTGAATCATTTGGGTTCTTCAAATCATACTACACCAATGATGGGGATTGTGTCATCAAGCCCATGTACCAAGAGGAGGTGGTGGTGCTTCCAGTCTAAGAATGCTGAACTGCCAACTGAGCCAGGGCTTGAGCAGTCTTGAATTGCTCCAAGAACTGGGAGCCCGTAGTACTGCCACCTTTAGCTTCATTCACCATCACCAAATCCTTTCCCCAGCAGGCTCACCATACTGTGATGAGAAAATGTGTTCCCTGAAGCCGGCTGTGTTGTGGAGTCTGCTTTGAGTTGCTGAACACCAGAGGCTGGGCCAGAGAAGGAGCCTGAGATGGATCCAGATTAGATGAATCATTCTCCATTGTAGATGGTGTCTTCCCGAGAAGAACAGCAAGGTCAATTCTCTGACCAGCAGTGATTGTCACATTCTCCACAGGCAGAGGCACTGAAGACACATTAGAGGCAGTGAAGATCTTGGTCTCAGAAAGATCTTCATTCCAATCTTCAGTCCCCCATTCCTCTGTTGCAGTCCTCCATGCACCAGGAGCAGTCTGAAATTTTCGGGGATAATTTGACCCCTCAACCCCAATGAAATCAAGTCTCATCTCATCATCTGGTTCAAAGTGGCCAGTGTTGTTCTATGTATTGCTGCTACTATTGCCATAGTTATCATGAGTATTGGCTGGCTCTGCATAATCAGCTGGGTTAAAAGTTCCCATTCCTTGAGCAGAAAAACTTTCTCCTCGCCTACCAGAGCCACCTCTGCCTTGGCCACGGCCCCTTCTTCCTGTTTCCGTTCCTCTTCCAGAAGGCCCTCCACTGTTGGTGCCATCCAATCCATTTTCCTGACCTCAAACCACAGCTGGTTTTGATAACGCCCCATGCATACACTCTCATCCATGGCTGGCACCTCTCCCCCATCTTGGTGGCCCACCACGTAGCTGACTATAGTCTCTGTTCCGGTCTCTATTTTCTTTGCCTTCCTCATTGTATTCCATCTGGCTGCCGTCCTTCTGGCCTGAGACTCCCTTCTTCTTCCCGACCATCTCCCAGGAATGCGTGTCTGGGTTTCCTTCCAGAAGAACATTGATGGCTCTGTTGACATCTGCTTTGCAGTTGTGCAAAGCAATTACACATTCATCCTGGTTCTTGCCCATAATATCAATCTTTTCACCTTTTCCTCAAAGTCGCATCATTATGGTCTGAAATCAACTGTGCAAGTTGAATTTCTTCTGCAGTGGCCTGTGGCCACTGCTTGTGCTGTGGCTGGTTTTGGTTTTGAGGTTGTTCCCAGTTTCCCCAGGTTCAGTTAGTGCCCACCGACATAATCATTTACAGTATATACAAATAACAGTATTTACAAGGCAGAATACTCAGTCTCCTCCACACTGACACCCCAGGCCGCGTGGCCCCTGTCATGTAATATAAGATTCCCTCTTCCCCACCCCCTCCCTCCTTTTTCCTCTAGCGCTCTCTCTTGCGCCTTCCCCCCCAATATTTTTTTTCATCTTTAGGAAATTGTACTGAGCCTTCATTTTCTGCTCCCATAGCTACCAGGTCACCAGCCTCAGGGTGGGATCTGGTGGCTGCTGTACCATATTTTGGCTCCAGGATGTAAGCTACCTGGACCAGTGGATCTGAATCACTGTACGTAGCTTCTGTTGGGCAGAGATTTCCTCAGGGGTTAGTTTTTGACAAGGTTCTGAGGTGGGAAATTAAGGAAAGAAAGAAAGTTAAAATCAAAGAGAGAAACAAGTTCTCTGTATTAGGCTGATGGCAGTCAACAGGTGAAGCCCAGGCCCAGAAAAAACCTTGATAACATTATCTGAGAAGCCAGAGCTGAGAGAAATGTACTTTGGAAACACTTCCTGCACTCTCTCAACATAAGGAGGGAAGCATAAATTTTTCTTTCACCCTTACCCCTATAGTGTAAGTAAACGTAGGAATTTATAGGTATCTCTGTCCTGTATAAGTGATGCTGACAGTGATATGAACAATCAGGTTCAGGCTGAGGCAGTCTCAGATAGAGATGAGAGACTTGTTGGGAACTGGAACAAAGGTAACTCTTGTTATGTTTTACCAGAGAAACTGGTGGCATTTTGCTCCTGCCCTAGAGATCTGTGAAACTTTGATATAGAGAGAAGTTATTTACGGTGGAAATAATTTCAAAGCAACGAAGCATTTAAACCATGACTAGGGTCCTGTTAGAAGCATTCTGTTTTAAAAAGGAAGCAAAGCATAAAAGTTCAGAAAATTTGCAGCCTGAGAATGCGGTAGAAAGAAAAATTCCAGACAGGTGTGGTGGCTCACACCTGTCATCCCAGAACCTTTGGAGGCCAAGGCAGGCAGATCACCTGAGGTCGGGAGTTCAGGACCAGCCTGGGAAACACGGAGAAACCCATCTGTACACAAAATACAAAATTAGCCCGGTGTGGTGGTGGGCTCCTGTAATCCCAGCTACTTGGGAGGCTGAGGCAGGAGAATCGCTTGAACCTGGGAGGTAAATGTTGTGAGCTGAGATTGCGCCATTGCACTCCAGCCTGGCAACAAAAGCGAGACTCTGTCTTTAAAAAAAAAAAAAAGGAAAATAAAACCCCATTTTTATGGGGAATTTCAAGCCAGCTGCATAAATTTATATAAGCAGAAAGAAGCCAAATGCTAATCCACAATATTATGGGATAAAAGGGTCTCCAGGCCATTTCACAGACCTTCACAACAGCCCCTCCCTTCACAGTCCCAGAGGCCCAGGAGAAAAATGTAATTTTTTTGGCAAGGCTCAAGGTCCCATGTGGTGTGCAGCCTAGGGATTTGGTGCTCTTTGTCCCAGTTGACCCACCCATTGCAGACAGAGGCCAATGTAGACCTCAGGTTGTGGCTTCTGAGAGTGGAAGGGCCACGCCTTGGCAGCTACCACTTGGTGTCGAGCATGCAGGTGCACAGAAATCAAGAATTGGGGTATGGGAACCTCTGCCTGAATTTCAGAAGATGTGTGGACAGCCTGGATGCTCAGGCAAAATTTGTTGCAGGGGCAGGCCCTCTACAAGGGAAGTGCAGAAGGGAAATGTGGGGTTGAAGCCCCCTCACAGAGTCCCTACTATGGCACTGCCCAGTGGAGCTGTGAGAAGAGAGCCACCATCCTCTGGGCCCCAGAATGCTAGATCCACCAACAGCTTGCACCAAGCACCTGGAAAATCTGCAGCCACTCAACATAAACCCATGAAAGCAGCCAGGAGAAAGACTGTACTCTGAAAAGCCACAGAGTTGGAGCTTCCCAAGACCATGGAAACCCACCTTTTGAATCAGGGTGACCTAAGTGTGACACCTGGAGTAAAAACTTTATTGTGGAGCTTTAAAATTTGATTTTCTCACTGGATTTTGGACTTGAATGGGCCCTGTAACTTTTGTTTTGGCCAAATTTTCCCATTTGGAATGGCCGTATTTACCCAATACCTGTATTTCCATTGTATCTAGAAAGTAATTAGCTTGCTGTTGATTTTACAGGCTCATAGGCAGAAGAAACTGGCCTTGTCTCAGATAAGACTTTGAGCTGTGGAATTTTGGGTTAATGCTGAAATGAGTTAAGACTTTGGGGGACTGTTGGGAAGGCATGATTGGTTTTGAGATGTAAGAACATGAGATATGGAGGGGCCAGGGGCTGAGTGATATGATTCAGTTCTGTCCACACCCAAATATCAACTTGGATTGTACCTCCCCGAAATCTCACATGTTGTGAAAGAAACCCAAAAGAAGGTTATTGAATCATGAACACCAGTCTTTCTTGTGCTATTCTCGTGATAGTGAATAAGTCTCATGAAATTTGATGGGTGTATCAGGTATTTCTTTATCAGCAGCATGAAAACAAACTAATACAACTTCTAAAGTCACCTCATTGTAAAAAGAAAATTTCAGGAGTAGACAACGTGCTTAACCACTGTGTATCTCAATCTTATAGACATAGATATACTTTAATATTTCACATATTTTTAATTTTGTGTATCTTTTCAGTTGTAAGATGTGGTTGTAATTTTTTTTTAAACGGAGTCTTGCTGCTGCCCAGGCTAGAGTGCAGTTGGCATAATCTAAACTCACTGCAACCTCTGACCCTCAGATTCAAGCAATTCTCTTGTCTCAACCCCCCAAGTAGCTGGGACTACAGGTGCCTGACACCACAGCAGGCTAATTTTTGAATTTTTAATAGAGATGGGGTTTCAGCATATTGGTCAGGCTGGTCTCGAACTCCTGACCTCAGGTTATCCACTCTCCTTGGCCTCCCAAAGTGCTGAGATTACAGACATGAGCCACCACACCCAGCTGTATGGTTGTACTTTTCAAAAGTTTTCATTGTGGCAATTTCTCATTTAAATCTAATTAAATTAAATCTAACCACTAATTATGAGAATAATTACTTTTTTAAATAAATAAAAACATCAAATGAAGTTATTTTTGTGTTAGAATTATTAAACATATTAAAACAAAAATCAATTTTAAATAGGGAATCTGAAAGCAAAAACAATTATTTACTGAACTAATTTAAATAGATGAATATTAATCCTGGCAATGGTGTTAGAATATTCTTAAACTCTGAAGAAATGTAACAAACTATTAAATTCTGAAAACTGCTGAAGTTTGTAATATTTTTTAATGTGAAAAACTAAGGTTATTAAGTTACCTTTCTTTGAATGCTTCACCCTTAATTTCATGAAGAAATAGTCTTGTCATAATGGACAAAGGCCAAATGTTTTCTGTTATCATCTAGTTATAATCTGTGTCAAGTATAAAATATGATCTTACTAGATCAACAAATCGAAGAGGCCTAAATTTATTATTTTATAAAATAATAAGATAATTAAACTAGCTTCATTCTTGTGCTTTTATATGAATGAAAGTACTCTGCAAATACATCTCCTAATATTGGAAATGTTATTCCTGACTCCTGTAGGGAAGATAAAATAACTAGCAGATTAATTGGCAAATTATATTCAAGAACTTTTTTCAAAACAGGTTTTATGGCTTAATATATCACAAAGCTACAATAATGAGCACTGAGAATTAGATTACTTTAAATTAAGATTAGCTAGGGATGCGCTTATATTCTTGACATTATATTCTCTCTGTAATTTCAGCCCATGAGTAAGTAATTATTTCTCACCTCCTGCATGGCTTTGGTATTAGTCAGTTTCCAGAAGAGTTTGTTTTCCAAACAAGGGTACCACTTACTACAAATTTAATTTAAAGATGGAATTGGCTTTCATTTGTGATTTTAGAATTTTATGGATTCTATTTAGAGGCTCAAACAACACTGATTCACTTGATTTAGCTTCAAATGAGTAATGAAGTCTAGCTTAGCAGGTTTTATGTTGTCAGTATTCTTTGCCTAAGATTCCACAGCTCTTCCTGGATATTAATACACTATTATGTGTGCAGTTTCTTTAATTTTGGTCCAAGGAAAGCAGAGGTACATCCATTTGTTTCCATTCTAAACAATCCTGCAGCTCAACCACACTGACAGTAGAGCCCACTCCCTGTCCTGAACCCAGGCCTGGGGTGAAGATCTGCCCAGGAAAATCTCCCATCCAGAGCATTTTCACAAGCGGCATTTTATAAAATGACAGTTACATAGATTTGGAAGGAGACCGAACAGGATCATGAGTGAGTGCAAACCCATGTGTCAGATAGAAGACTGCAGAGTCAGAGGTTAGTGAGTGCTAAACACATCTGCAGTAAGGAAACAGAGCAATCAACCGAGAATGACTAATCACCTGGGCTGATGGCACCATTTTTGACTTCTCTTTCTCTTCTCTTTTTTTGCAGAATTCTTTCTTAGGTAAGATCATGACTGAGAAGTCACCTCACAGTGTATAATATGACGACTAGAGCTTCACATACACCTTTTTCTTTGATGTCACAATCCTGTAATTAGGAAGTAACTAACATGTTGAAAAAATGTTCTATGCTGACCACTGGAGGAGGAAAAAATTCAGATCAAAACGTCTCATTTGGAGGCCAGGTGTAGTGGCTCATGCCTGTATCCCAGCACTTTGGGAGGCCAACGCAGGTGGAAAACCTGAGCTCAAGAGTTTGAGACCAGCCTGGTCAACATGGTGAGAACCCATCTCTACTAAAAGTACAAAAATTAACTGGGTGCAGTGGCAAGTGCCTATAATCCCAGCTACTCAGGAGGTTGAGGAAGGGGAATCACTTGAGCCCCAGAAATAGAGGTCGCAGTTTGCAAAGACTGCATGATTGCACCCCAGCCTAGGTGACAGAATGAGACCTTTGTCAAACAAACAAACAAACAAAAACACAAAAAACAAACAAAAAACACAAGAAAGTGAGATATTTCTGCTCTTTCCCCCAAATTACTATCTCATTTTAGTGAAGACCACACATTACATGAGAGCCAGGGGTATGTGGCTGCACTCGTCTTCCCCTTCAAGTCACAGACCCCCTCTGTCTCTGCTAGTCCCTGGTGAGCACAGGGTCACCAAGGGAGACCTAGGTCGCCAGGATCACACAGCTTTTTCTTTCTCCTGGTCCTGAGCTTCCAAGTCTTCTTATATCTGAGCCCTAACCCCCAACCTGCATTCTTCCTCCTCTGAGGTCACTTCCCAGATTCAGTGTTCCCTTCTAATTGCAGAGAGGCCTGTCTTCTGTGCTGAGTTTGAAGCCTGGGCTCTCCTCTCCTCAGCTGCCTTGTGACTCTGAAAGTGTGTGTTGGGGAAGGCAGGGATGAGAAGACAGGCCAGTAGAGTCACCAGCTCTGGCTCAAGGTCTCAGACCATTTTTTAATGATTATTAATACTCTTTTTATTATTGCCATTGGGAAAAGCAACAGTTAACCCACACTGCCATCCAAAAAGTCTATTGGGTGACTTTTTTTCTGCACAACAACTTGTTGTAGACTTGACACAAACTGAAAAATATTAAGAGTAATCTTTGCAATTTGACATATGGTAAAGAAATTAATGTTTCAAGTATTTAGTAGAATAATTTAGTGAGGCCTAATAAGGGGTGATTGGGTGATGAGGGCTCCTCTCTTATAAATGAAGGAATGTGATTACTCCCTTGTCCTTTTCTGCTTCTGCTCTTTCCCCTCAATATGTGTCAGCTGTTTTATTTATTTATTTTTTAAAAATTTTTTATTGCATTTTAGATTTTGTGCAGAACATGCAAGACAGTTGCATAGGTACACACATAGAAGTGTGTTTTGCTTCCTTTCTCCACTTCACCCACATTTGGCATTTCTCCCCAGGCTATCCCTCCCCAGCTCCCCCGCATGCTGGCCGTCCCCCTTTCCCCCCAAAAGACCCCAGTGTTTAGTACTCCCCTCCCTGTGTCCATGTGTTCTCATTTTTCATCACCCGCCTATGAGTGAGAATATGCAGTATTTCATTTTCTGTTCTTGTGTCAATTTGCTGAGAATGACGTTCTCCAGGTTCATCCATGTCCCTACAAACGACACAAACTCATCATTTCTGATTGCTGCATAATATTCCATGATGTATATGTGCCACATTTTCCCAATCCAGTCTATCTTCAATGGGCATTTTGGTTGATTCCAGGTCTTTGCTATTGTAAACAGTGCTGAAATGAACATTGGTGTGCATGTGTCCTTATAGTAGAACAGTTTATAGTCCTATGGATATATACCCAGTAATGGGATTGCTGGGTCAAATGGAATTTCTATTTCTAAGGCCTTGAGGAATCGCCACACTGTCTTCCACAATGGTTGAACTAATTTACACTCACACCAATAGTGTAAAAGTGTTCCTTTTTCTCCACATCCTCTCCAGCATCTGTTGTCTCCAGATTTTTTAATGATCGCCATTCTAACTGGCGTGAGATGGTATCTCAATGTGGTTTTGATTTGCATCTCTCTAATGACCAGTGATGATGAGCATTTTTTCATATGATTGTTGGCCTCATATATGTCTTCTTTCGTAAAGTGTCTGTTCATATCCTTTGCCCATTTTTGAATGGGCTTGTTTGTTTTTTCCTGTAAATCCGTTTGAGTTCTTTGTAAATTCTGGATATCAGCCCTTTGTCAGATGGGTAAACTGCAAAAATTTTTTCCCATTCTGTTGGTTGCTGATCCACTCTAGTGACTGTTTCTTTTGCCATGCAGAAGCTGTGGAGATTGATTAGGTCCCATTTGTCTATTTTGGCT
This sequence comes from Callithrix jacchus, assembly GCF_049354715.1. Lineage (NCBI taxonomy): Eukaryota > Metazoa > Chordata > Mammalia > Primates > Cebidae > Callithrix > Callithrix jacchus. The sequence continues at coordinate 12,288,450 of NC_133525.1, read as the reverse complement.
TTTGTTGCCAATGCTTTTGGTGTTTTGGTCATGAAGTCCTTGCCTACTCCTATGTCCTGAATGGTTTTGGCTAGATTTTCTTCTAGGGTTTTTATGGTGCCAGGTCTTATGTTTAAGTCTTTAATCCATCTGGAGTTAATTTTGGTGTAAGGTGTCAGGAAGGGGTCCAGTTTCTGCATTCTGCACATGGCTAGCCAGTTTTCCCGACACCATTTGTTAAACAGGGAATCCTTGCCCCATTGCTTGTTTTTGTCAGGTTTATCAAAGATTGTATGGTTGTAGATATGTTGTGTTGCCTCCGATGCCTCTGTTCTGTTCCATTGGTCTATATCTCTGTTTTGGTACCAGTACCATGCTGTTTTGATTACTGTAGCCTTGTAGTATAGTTTGAAATCCGGTAGTGTGATGCCCCCCGCTGTGTTCTTTTTGCTTAGAATTGACTTGGCTATGCGGGCTGTCTTTTGGTTCCAACTGAAGTTCATGGTGGTTTTTTCCAGTTCTGTGAAGAAAGTCAATGGTAGCTTGATGGGGATAGCGTTGATTCTGTAAATTACTTTGGACAGTATGGCCATTTTTACGATATTAATTCTTCCTAACCATGAACATGGACTGTTTCTCCATCTGTTTGTATTCTCTCTTAGTTTGTTGAGCAGTGGTTTGTAGTTCTCCTTGAAGAGGTCCCTTACGTTCCTTGTGAGTTGTATTTCTAGGTATTTTATTCTTTTTGTAGCAATTGTGAATGGCAGTTCGTTCTTGATTTGGCTTTCTTTAAGTCTGTTATTGGTGTAGAAAAATGCTTGTGATTTTTGCACATTGATTTTATATCCTGAGACTTTGCTGAAGTTGCTTATCAGTTTCAGGAGTTTTTGGGCTGAGGCGATGGGGTCTTCTAGATATACTATCATGTCGTCTGCAAATAGAGACAATTTGGCTTCCATCTTTCCTATTTGAATAACCTTTATTTATTTTTCTTGACTGATTGCTATGGCTAGAACTTCCAGTACTATATTGAATAGGAGTGGTGAAAGAGGGCATTCTTGTCTAGTGCCAGGTTTCAAAGGGAATGCTCCCAGTTTTTGCCCATTCAGTATGATATTGGCTGTTGGTTTGTCCTAAATAGCTTTTATTACTTTGAGATATGTTCCATCGATACCGAGTTTATTGAGGGTTTTTATCATAAAGGGCTGTTGAATTTTGTCGAATGCCTTCTCTGCGTCAATTAAGATAATCATGTGGTTTTAGGTTTTGGTTTTGTTTATGTGATGAATTACGTTTATAGACTTGCATATGTTGAATCAGCCTTGCATCCCCGGGATGAATTCTACTTGATCATGATGGATAAGTTTTTTGATTTGCTGTTGCAATCGGCTTGCCAATATTTTATTGAAGATTTTTGCATCTATGTTCATCATGGATATTGGCAGGAAGTTTTCTTTTCTTGTTGGGTCTCTGCCAGGTTTTGGTATCAGGATGATGTTGGTCTCATAAAATGATTTGAGAAGGATTCCGTCTTTTTTGGATTATTTGGAATAGTTTCAGAAGGAATGGTACCAGCTCCTCTTTGTGTTTCTGGTGGAATTCGGCTGTGAACCCATCTGGATCTGGGCTTTTTTTGAGGGGTAGGCTCTTAATTGCTGCCTCGACTTCTGACCTTGTTATTGGTCTATTCATAGTTTCAGCTTCCTCCTGATTTAGGCTTGGGAGGACACAGGTGTCCAGGAATTTAACCATTTTTTTCAGGTTTACTAGTTTATGTGCATAGAGTTGTTTGTAATATTCTCTGATGATGGTTTGAATTTCTGTGGAATCTGTGGTTATTTCTTCATTATCATTTTTTATTGCATCCATTTGGTTGTTCTCTCTTTCCTTTTTTATCCATCTGGCTAGTGGTTTGTCTATTTTGTTGATCTTTTCAAAAAACCCGCCCTTGGATTTATTGATGTTTTGAAGGGTTTTTCGTGTCTCTATCTCCTTGAGTTCTGCTCTGATCTTAGTTATTTCTTGTCTTCTGCTAGTTTTTGAGTTTTTTTTTTATCTTGCTTCTCTAGGTCTTTCAATTTTGATGAAAGGGTGTCAATTTTGGATCTCTCCATTCTCCTCATATAGGCACTTATTGCTATATATTTTCCTCTAGAGACTGCTTTAAATGTGTCCCAAGGATTCTGGCATGTTGTGTCTTTTTCTTATTGGTTCCAAAGAACTTCTTTATTTCTGTCTTCATTTCATTGTTTATCCAGTCAACATTCAAGAGCCAGTTGTTCAGTTTCCATGAAGCTGTGCGGTTCTGGGTTGGTTTCTGAATTCTGAGTTCTAACTTGATTGCTCTATGGTCTGAGAGACTGTTTGTTATGATTTCAGTTGTTTTGCATTTGCTGAGGAGTGTTTTACTTCCAATTATTTGGTCAATTTTAGAGTAGGTGTGATGTGGTGCTGAGAAGAATGTATATTCTGTGGATTTGGGGTGGAGAGTTCTGTAAATGTCTATCAGGTGTGCTTGTTCCAGGTCTGAGTTCAAGCCCTGGATATCCTTGTTGATTTTCTGTCTGTTTGATCTGTCTAATATTGACAGTGGGGTGTTAAAGTCTTCCACTATTATTGTGTGGGAGTCTAAGTCTCTTTGTAAGTCATTAAGAACTTGCCTTATGTATCTGGATGCTCCTGTATTGGGTTCATATATGTTTAGAATCGTTAGCTCTTCTTGTTGTATCGATCCTTTTACCATTATGTAATGTCCTTCTTTGTCTCTTTTGATCTTTGTTGCTTTAAAGTCTATTTTATCAGACATGAGAATTGCAACTCCTGCTTTTTTTTGCTCTCCATTTACTTGGTAAATCTTCCTCCATCCCTTTATTTTGAGCCTTTGTGTATCCTTGCATGTGAGATGGGTTTCCTGGATACAGCACACTGATGGGTTTTGGATTTTTATCCAATTTGCCAGTCTGTGTCTTTTGATTGGTGCATTTAGTCCATTTACATTTAGGGTTAATATTGTTATGTGTGAATTTGATACTGCCATTTTGATGCTAGCTGGCTGTTTTGCCCGTTAGTTGATGTAGATTCTTCATTATGTCGATGCTCTTTAGCATTTAGTGTGGTTTTGGAATGGCTAATAGTGGTTGTTTCTTTCTATGTGTAGTGCCTCTTTCAGGAGCTCTTGTAAAGCAGGCCTGGTGGTGACACAATCTCTGAGTCCTTGCCTGTTCGCAAAGGATTTTATTTTTCCTTCACTTATGAAGCTCAGTTTGGCTGGATATGAAATTCTGGGTTGAAAGTTCTTTTGTTTAAGGATGTTGAATATTGGCCCCCACTCTCTTCTGGCTTGTAGAGTTTCTGCTGAGAGATCTGCTGTGATTCTGATGGGCTTCCCTTTGTGGGTGACCCGACCTTTCTTTTTGGCTGCTTTTAGTATTTTCTCCTTTATTTCAACCCTGGTAAATCTGACGATTGTGTGCCTTGGCGTTGCTCATCTTGCGGAATATCTTTGTGGTGTTCTCTGTATTTCCTGCAATTGAGTGTTGGCTTGTCTTGCTAGGTGGGGAAAATTTTCCTGGATAGTATCCTGAAGAGTATTTTCCAGCTTGGATTCATTCTCTTCGTCACATTCTGGTACACCTATCTTCACATAGTCCCACATTTCTTGGAGACTTTGTTCATTTCTTTTTGCGCTTTTTTTCTCTAATCTTGGTTTCTCATTTTATTTCATTGAGTTGATGTTCGACTTCTGATATTCTTTCTTCTGCTTGGTCAATTCGGCTGTTGAAACTTGTGCATGCTTTGCGAAGTTCCTGTATTGTGTTTTTCAGCTCCTTCAATTCATTCATATTCCTTTCTAAGTTATCCATTCTTGTTATCATTTCCTCGCATCTTTTTTCAAGGTTCTTAGTTTCTTTGCATTGATTTAAAACATGTTCTTTTAGCTCACAAAAGTTTCTCATTATCCACCTTCTGAAGTCTAATTCTGTCAGTTCATCACAGTCATTCTCTGTCCAGCTTTTTTCCCTTACTGGTGAGGAGTTTTGTTCCTTTGTAGGAGGTGAGGTGTTCTGGTTTCGGGTGTTTTCCTCCTTTTTGTGGTGGTTTCTTCCCAACTTTGCGGATTTAACCACCTGTCGTCTGAGTAGTTGTTGACTTTTCGATTGGGTCTCTTAGTGGACGCCCAGATTGTTGATGATGAAGTATTTCTGTTACATGGTTTTCCTTCTACCAGTCTAGCCCCTCCGCTGTATGACTGCTGAGGTCCACTCCAGGCCCTGCTTGTCTGGGGTGCACATATAGCGGCTGCAGAACAGTGAGGGATGCTACCAGTTTCTTTTTCTGCTATGTTTGTCCCAGGATAATGCCTGCCAAATGTCAGTCTTTTGGATATAGAGGGGTCAGGGAGCTGCTTGAGGAGACAGTCTGTACTTTCTAGGAGCTCAAGTGCTGAGCTGTGAGCTCTGTTGTTCATTCAGGGCTGTTAGGCTTCTATGTTTAATTCTGCTGCAGCAGAACTCATTAAAAAAACCCTTTTTTTCTCAGATGCTCTGTCTCGGGGGGTTGGGGCTTTCTTTATGAGTGTCTGTTGCGCTGTCCTGCCCAGCTAGGAGGCAGTCTAGTCACTATTTTCCTGCCGAGGCTCTGCCCTGCTGGTGTGAGGTCTTCCCTGTTGCTGCAGGCTATGCCCTGCCACTGTGGTCTCCGCCCTGCTGCTGGGGTCTCCGCCCTGCTGCCCTGGGCTATGCCCAGTGGCGGAGACTCTCTGTTGTGGCGGGTTGCCTCGGCAACGGGAAGCTGTGTCAGCAATGGGAGTGTACTTCAGTAGGGGCGGGTTGCCTCGGCAATGGATACCCCTCCCCCACAGAGCTGCGCCATCCTGGGTTCAGCTGTGCCCGTAGTGAAACTCTCCACCCAGAGCATTTGGAATCGCCGTTTTTTTTGTCCCACTGCGATGGCCCAAACGCCATTTCCCTGGAATCTCCTGGCCTGGCTCAATGTCCAAGTCCCATTCAATCAGATGGATATGCCAATCTGCCCTCTTAAGTCTCAGATTGTCGGTTCAACATGGCTTCCAGACCAGTGTGCTTTGTGCGGAGCACTGTGGAGTGCTGCTGTGCTGCAGCACTGGCTGCCGGCTGCACCAGCCACCGGCTGCATCAGACGAAACCGCTGCGCTTGTGTCCCATGTGTGTTTTATACCTGGGAGTTTCCCCGTTATGTGGGCAGCAAAGATCCATCTGGAAATGCAACCCTGACTCACCCTCCACGCGTTCACCGAGAGCTTTAATCCTGGGTTGTGGTCCCCACGCCATCTTGAGTCCGTCCTCCTCAGACCATATTTTATACTTTTGACAAGGAGAGACTTCTCTGTGATTCTAATCACATTAATTTCAAGCATTTTTTGTTTGAAAGATCACATTGAACTCCCCAGATTAAAAAATTGAAAAGATGTAATAATTGACCGTTGGAAATATAAAGGATGTTGGCTATACAATTACCTCAGGACAATGTATTTATAATAAACAGATGGTTTTGATGAAAGAAACTTCCATATCCAGCTAGCACCTTCTTTAATATCTGCTAAGAAAGAACAAGGGAAACTTGGAGAGTACATAGACTTAGAAATTTTATGTTGCAGTGCATTAATTTCTTAAACCACATGGGAAAGAGAAGAAGCTGTTGTGTATTAAACTAACTAGTTTTACTGAATATTTTCTGTCAATTTAAAAATTAATATTTTTCCAAGGGCATATTTAAATTCTGAAAGTTATTGACTAAACATCAAAGAATATTTTTAGTACATAAGAATATTTTTAAAAACATTGACATCTTCACTAAATATGACACAAATTTAAAAGAAAAAGTAACTAGAAAATAAAAGAGGCATCTGGCAAGTATGTGATACACTCTCTGTTGTACCAGCTGCCTCTGTTTGTGGAGAGCCCCCTCCTTCATTCTGCCTCCTCCATCTCATTGCTGATTCCTCTTTTTGTCTATTTTAATTTCTCTATTCCATTCTCAGGTCACCATCTCTCACTCTTTTTCTGTCCAATCTCACACCCCCTTCATTCTTTATATATAAATGTTTATTTATAGTAATGATTTATATAAATAAATTATATACGTATTTGAGTGCATATATATTTAAACTCATATTCTCTTGCTGAATTGACCCATTATAATTTTTTTTTTATTATTTAACTTTAGGTTCTGTGGTACATGTGCAGATGTTGTAGGATTGTTACATAGGTACACACATGCAATGGTGGTTTGCTGTCTCCATGCCCCTGTCACTTACATTAGGTATTTCTCCTAATGTCATCCTGCCCCAATCTCCCCACCCCCTGCTATCCCTCCCCTAACTCTTCACCTCCCAACAGACCCCAATGTGTGATGTTTCCCTCTCAGTGTCCATGTGTTCTCATAATTCAGCACACTAATGAGTGAGAAATTGTGGTGTTTGGTCTTTCTGTTCTTGTGTCAGTTTCCTGAGATGATGGTTTTCAGATTCATCTGTGTCCCTGCAACAGACATGATCTATTTCCTTTTTATGTCTGCATAGTATTCCACGTGTATATGTGCCACATTTTCCTTGTCCAGTTTATCATTGATGGGCATTTGGTTTGGTTCCAGATCTTTGCTGTTGTAAACAGGGCTGCAACGAACATATGTGTCCATGTGTCTTTATAATAGAAAAATTAATAATCCTTTCAGTATATATCCAGTAATGGGATTGCTGGGTCAAATGGTATTTCTATTTCTAGATACTTGAGGAATTGCCACACTGTCTTGCACAATGGATGAACTAATTTACACTCCCACTAGCAGTGTAAAAGTTTTCCTATTTCTCCACATCCTCTCCAACATCTGTTGTCTTCAGATTTTTTTAATGATCGCCATTATAACTGAGGTAAGATGGTATCTCAGTGTAGTTTTGATTTCATTTCTCTAATGACCAGTGATGATGAGTATTTTTTCATATGTCTCTTGGCCAATAAATATGTTCTTTTGAAAAGTGTCAGTTCATATCCTTTGCCCACTTTTTGATGGAGTTGTTTGTTTTTTTCTTGTAAATTTGTTTTAGTTACTTGTAGATTCTGGATATTTGCTCTTTGTCAGATGGGTAGCTTGCAAAAACGTTTTTCCATTATGTTGGTTGACAGTTCACTCTAATGATTTTTTTTTTTTTTTTTTTTTTTTTTGCTGTGCAGAAGCTCTTAAGTTTAATTAGATCCCATTTGTCAATTTTGGCTTTTGCTGCCATTGCTTTTGGTGTTTTGGTCATGAAGTCCTTGCCTATGCCTAGGTCCTGGATGGCATTGCCTAAGTTTTCTTCTAGGGTTTTTATGATGTTAGGTCTTATGCTAAAACTTTTAATCAATCTGGAGTTAATTTCTGTATAAGGTATAAGGAAGGGATCCAGTTTCAGCTTTCTTCACATGGCTAACCAGTTTTTTAACACCATTTATTAAATAGGGAATTCTTTCCTCATTGCTTGTTTTTGTCAGATTTGTCAAAGATCAGATGGTTGTAGATGTGTGGTGTTGCCTCCGAGGCCTCTGTTTTGTTTTATTGGTCTATATCTGTTTTGGTACCAGTACCATACTGTTTTGATTACTGTAACCTTGCAGTATAGTTTGAAATCAGGTAATGTGATGTCTCCAGTGTACTTTTTGCTTAGAATTAACTTGGCTATGCGGGTTCTTTTTTGGTTTCATATGAAGTTTAAGGTGGTTTTTTCCAGTTCTGTGAAGAAGGTCATTGGTAGCTTGATGGGGCTAGCATTGAATCTATAAATTACTTTGGGCAGTATGGCCATTTTCATGATATTGATTCTTCCTAACCATGAGCATGGAGTGTTTTCCCATCTGTTTGTGTTTTCTCTTATTTCCTTGAGTAGTGGTTTGTAGTTCTCCTTGAAGAGGTTCTTCCTTTCCTTTATTAAGTCACACCTTCATGTATTCATGTGAATTCATTCACATATTCATGTATTCACGTCCTTCATGTATTCATGTATTCATATCCTTCATGTATTCTTATGTATTTTATTCTCTTGTAATTGTGAATGGGAGTCCTATCATGATTTGTCTCTCTGTCTGTTATTGGCATATAGAAATGCTTGTGATTTTCACACATTGATTTTGTATCCTGAGACTTTGTGGAAGTTGTTTATCATCTTAAGGATATTTTGGGCTGAGATGATAGGGTCTTCTAAATATACAATCATGTCATCTGCAAATAGAGACAATTTGACTTCTGCTTTTCTGAATTGAATACTTTTATTTCTTTTTCTTGCCTGATTGCTCTGGCTACAACTTCCAATACTATGTTGACTAGAAATGGTGACAGAGGCCACCCTTGTCTTGTGCCAATTTTCAAAGGGAATGCTTTCAGTTTTTGTCCATTCAGTATGATACTGGCTGTGGGTTTGTCATTAATAGCTTTTATTATTTTGAGATACATTCCATCAATCCCTAGCTAGTTGAGTTTTTAGCATAAAGGGCCGTTCAATTTTGTCAAAGGTCTTCTCTGCATCTATTGAGATGGTCATGTGGTTTTTGTCTTTGGTTCAGTTCATGTGATGGATTACATTTATAGATTTGAGTATGATATACCAGACTTGTATCCCTGGGATAAGACCTACTTGATCATGATGGATAAACATTTTGTTTGCCAGTATTTTATTGAAGTTTTTGCATCAATGTTAATCATGGATATTGTCTTGAAATTTTCTTTTTTAGTTAACCCTCTGCCAGGTTTTGATATCAGGATGATATTTGTCTCATAAAATGACTTAGCAGGGATTCCCTTTTTGTATTGTTTGGAATAGTTTCAGAAGGAATGGTACCAGCTCCTCTTTGTATGTCTGTTAGAATTAGACTGTGAACCCACCTGGATCTGGACTTTTTTTGGCTGGTAGGTTATTAATTGCTGCCTCAACCTCAGACCTTGTTATTGGTCTGTCAGTGTTTCAACCTCTTCTTGGTTTAGTCTAGGGAAGGTGTAAGCATCCAGGTATTTCACCACTTCTTCTAGATTTACTGGTTTATGTGCATAGAGTTGTTTGTGGTAATCTCTGATGGTAGGTGGTATTTCTGAGCAATTGGTGGTGATATCCCCTCTATCATTTTTTATTGCGTCTATTTGATTTTTCTCTTTTCTTTTTTTATTAATCTGCCTAGTGGTCTATCTATTTTGTTGATCTTTTAAAAAACAGCGCCTGGATTTATTGACTTTCTGAAGGACGTTTTATGTGTCTATCTCCTTAAATTCTTCACTGATCTTAGTTATTTCTTGCCTTCTTATAGCTTTTGAATTTTTTGATCTTGCTCCTCTAGCTCTTTTAATTGTGGTGGTAGGGTGTTGAGTTTAGAACTTTCCTCACTTCTCATGTGGGCATTTAGTGCTATAAATTTCCCTGTAGACACTGCTTTAAATGTGTCCCCGAGATTCTGGTACATTGTGTCTTCCTTCTCATTGGTTTCAAAGAACATCTTTATTTCTCCCTTCATTTCTATATTTATCCGTAGTCATTCAGGAGCAGATTGTTCAGTTTCCATGTAGTTTTGTGGTTTTAAGTGAGTTTATTAGTCTTGAGTTCTAATTTGATTGCACTGTGATCTGAGAGAATGTTTATTATGGTATCTGTTCTTTAGCATTTGTTGAGGTTGATTTACTTTCAATTATGTGGTCAATTTTAGAGTAAGTGTGATGTGGCACTGAGAAGAATGTGCATTCTGTGGATTTGGGGTGGAGAGTTCTGTGGACATCTATTAGGTCCACTTGGTCCAGATCTGAGTTCAAGTCCTGGATATTCTTGTTAATTTTCTGTCTTATTGATAGGTCTAATATTGACAGTGGAGTATTAAAGTTTCCCGTTATTACTGTGTGGGAGTCTAAGTCTCTTTGTATATTGTTAAGAACTTGCTTTATGTATCTGGGTGCTCCTGTGTTAGGTGCATATATATTTAAGATAGTAAGATCTTCTTGTTGCATTGATCCTTTTACCATTATGTAATGCCCTTCTTTGTCTATTTTGATCTTTGTTGGTTTAAAGTCCGTTTTATCAGAGACTAGGATTGCAACCCCTGCTTGTTTTTGCTCTCCATTTGCTTGATAAATTTTCTTCTATTCCTTTATGTTGAGTCTATATGTCTTTTCAAGTGAGATGGGTCTCCTGAATAGAACACACTGGTGGGTCTTGACTTTTTATTCAATTTGCCAGTGTATGTTTTTTGATTGGGGAATTTAGCCCATTTACATTTAAGGTAAATATTGTTATATGTAAACTTGATCCTCTCATTTTGATACTAGCTGGTGGTTTTAATCATTAGTTGACTCAGTTTCTTCATTATTTCAGTGGTCTTTACCATTTTCTACATTTTTGTAATGGCTAGTACTGGTTGTTCCTTTCCATGGTTAGTGCTTCCTTCAGGAGCTCTTGTAAGGCAGGTCTGGTTGTGATAAAATCTCTCAACAACTGCTTGTCTGTAAATATTTTAATTTTCCTTCACTTATGAAGCTTAGTTTGGCTGGATATAAAATTCTGGGTTGGACGTTTGTTTCTTTAAAGATGTTGAATATTGGCCCCCACTCTCTTCTGGCTTGTATAATTTATGGTGAGAAATCCACTGTGAGTCTTATGGGCTTTTGTTTGTGGGTAACCCGACTTTTCTCTCTGGCTGCCTCTAGCATTTTTTTCTTCATTTCAACCCTGGTGAGTCTGGTGATTATTGCCTTGGGGTTGCTCTTCTTGAGGAATATCTTTGTGTTGTTCTCTGTATTTCCTGGATTTAAATGTTGGTCTGTTTTTTTAGATTGGGGAAGTTTTCCTGGGTAATATTCTGAAGAGTGTTTTCCAGCTTCAATTCATTCTCCCCATCACATTTAGGTTCACTAATCAAACATAGATTAGATTTTTTCACATAATCCCAGATTTTTTGGAGGCTTTTAAAAATTTCTATTCATTCTTTCTTTCTCTAATCTTGCCTTCTTATTTTATTTCATTGAGTTGATCTTTGACCTCTGATATCCTCTCTTCTGCTTGGTCAATTCGGCTATTGAAACTTGTGTATGCTTCATGAACTTCTTGTGTTTTGTTTTTCATCTTCAAGTTGCTTATGTTCTTCTCTAAGCTGGTTATTCTAGTTAGCATTTCATCTAATCTTTTTCAGGGTTCTTAGGTTCTTTACATTGGGTTAGAATATGTACCTTTAGCTTAGAGAAGTTTGTTGTTATCCACCTTCTGAAACCTACTTGTGTCAATTTATCAAACTCATTCTCCATTCAATTTTGTTTCCTCTTTGGTGAGGAGTTGTAATCCCTTGGAGGAGGAGATTTCTTTCTGGTGATTTCATTTTTTTTGGACTCGTTTCTTCCCATATTCGTGGATTTATCTACAATATTTGAAGTTGGTGAGTTTCAGATGTGGTCTCTGAGTGGATGTATTTTCTGTTGATGTTGAAATTATTTTATTCTTTTTCTAATTTTCTTTCTAACACTCAGGCCCCTCTGCTGCAGGACCACTGGAGGTCCACTCCAGATCCTGCTTACCTGGGAATCACATGGGAAGGGGGTGTCTGCAGAACAAGAAGGATTGCTGCTTGTTCCCTCTTCTGGTATCTTCTTCCCAGAAGGATACCCGCCAGATGTCAGCCAGGGCTCTCTTGTATGAGGTGTCTCTTTTGATATGTGGGGTGCAAGGAGCTGCTTGAAGAGGCAGTGTGTCTCTTTTCACAGCTCAAGTGCTGTGCTGGGAGCTCCATTGCTCCCTTCAGAGCTGCTGGGCAGGGACGTTTAAGTATGCTGTAGCAGAACTCACAACTGCCGCTTTTCCCAGATGCTCTGTCTCAGGATGATAGGGCTTTATTAATAAGCCCCTAGTGCTGCTGCCTTTTTTCAGAGATGCTCTGCCCACCAAGGAAGGAATCTAGTCACAGTCTGCCAGCAGCGGCAATGCTGAGCTTCTGTGGCCTCTGCCCAGCTGCTGTGTAAACTGCTTTGCAATTTGGTTTACACAGGCAAAGTTAGAACTACCTTGGTAGTGGGGGACTTCCTTGGTAATGGCAAACTGCCTTGGTAATGGCCAGACTGTCTCAGTGATCATGGATGCCCTTCCCCTCACTGAGCTCCACCATACTGGGTGGAGCTCACACTGTTGTGCTAGCTGTGAAACTCTCAGTCCAGTGGGTTTCAGTTTGCTGGTCTTTGTGGGTTGGTACCCACAGAGCCAGATCTCTTGGCTCCCTGTCTTCACCCCCACCTTTTTTTCCAGGGGAATGAGTGGCTCTGACTCACAGGCATTTCAGATGCCAGTTAAAACAGCCTCCCAGATTTGTTTGGGAAACCCGAGGCACTGGCAGAAATGGCCACCCAGAGTTGTGCTGGAAACTCTCAGTCCTTGTAGGCCCAGCAGGAATCTCCTGGTGTGTAGACTGTAAAGACCATGGGAGAAGTGCAATATCTGAACTGGAGTACCAGAGTGGATGGGAAAGTACCTGATGGCCTCCATTGTGTAGGAGGGTTATCCTCCAGCATATTGCACTTCGTGGGTGAGGCAGCGCCCCATCCTGCCTTGGTTTACCTTCTTTGGGCTACATAAACTCTCCAACCAGTCCCATTGAGATGAACCTTGTACTTTGGTTGGAAATTAGGAGATCACTCACCTTCTGCATTGCTCTCACTGGAATCTGCACTTTAGAGTTGTTCATACTCAGCCATCTTTGCAGAAGTCCCCTTTATCATTTATAGTGATTTTTAAATTTTGAAATCTATTTTGTTTGGTATAAGTATAGTGACTTCTGCTCTTCTTTGGTTTCCATTGGCATGAAGTATCTTGTTCTGCATTTTTATTTTTAGCCTATGTGTGTCTTTATAGATAAAGTGTGTTTCTTGTAGGCAACAGATCAATGAGTCTTCTTTTTGTATCCATTTTATTTACTTTCTGTTTTTTGATTGGTGGGTTTAGTTCATTTACATATAATGTTATTATTAATAAGTAAGGAATTACTCTTGCCATATTGTAATTTGTTTTCTGGTCTTTGTTTTCTTCTTGTCTTCTACTAGTCAAGGTGATTTTCTCCAGTGATATAATTTAGTTTCTAGCTTTTTATCTTTTGTGTGTCCATTGTAGGTTTTCTGATATGAGGTTGCCATGAGACTTGGGAATACTATTTTATAACCTAGTTTTTAACCTGGTAACAACTTAATACTATGTGCATGAACAAACAAATAAGAAGAAAACTATTAATTAAAAACTCTAACTTAAAAACTGTAATTTCCCCTTTTTTAATATTTTGTTGTTTCTATTTATATCTTATTGTACTTATGCTTGAAAAGTTGTTGTAGTTATTAGTTTTGATTTGCTCATTGTTTACTTCATCTACTTATGATAAGAGTAGTTTATATACCACAGTTACAGCACTATAAAATTCTGTTTTTTGTGTACTTACTAGTGACAGTGAGTTTTATACTTTCAGGTGATTATGTATTGCTCATTAATGTCCTTTTCTTTCTGATTGAAATACAATATTTGTTGTGTGACAGGTCTGGTATTGATAAAATCCCTCAGTTTTCGTTTGTCTGGAAAAGTCTTTATTTCTCTTTCATGTTTGAAGAATATTTTCACTGTTATACTATTCTAGGGTAAAACATTCTTTTTCTTTAGCACTTGAAATATATCATTTCATTATCTCCTGGCCTTTAATATTTCCACTGAAATTTCTGCTGCCAAAAATACTGGAGCACCTTTATATGTTGTTTATTTTTCTTGTGGCTTTTAGAATCTTTTCTTTATCTTTCATGTTTTGGAGTTTGATAATTCAATACATTGAGGTAGTCTTCTTTGAGTTAAATTCTCTATAATCTGTTCTTTAACTTTCTTAGACTTGAATATTTATTTATTTTTTCTAGTTTTGTCAAGCTCTCTGTTATTATCTGTTTGAATAAGGTTTCTACCACTATCATTTACTCTACTTTCTTTTTAAGGCAAAAAACTCTTAGCTTGTCCTTTTGAGAATATTTATTAATTCTATAGGCATGCTTTGTTGTATTTTATTTGTGTGTGTGTGTGTTCTCTGACTGTGTATTTTCAAGCAGCCTGTCTGAAGGTCACAGATTCTTTTTCTGTTTGATCAGTTCTGCTACTAAAGAATTCTGATGCATTCTTTAGTGTCAATTAAATTTCTTAGCTCCAGGATTTCTGTTTGATTCTTCTTAATTATTTAAATCTGTTTCTTAAATTTATCTGACAGAATTACAAATTCCATCTTTGTGTTATCTTGAATTTATTTAAGTTTTATCACCACAACTATTTGGAATTTTTTGTATTAAAATTCATGTATCTCTGTTTCTCCAGGATTGGACTTCGGTGCCTTATTTAGTTGATTTGGTGAGGTCATGTTTTCCCGAATTGTATTTGTGCTAGTAAAGGTTCTTTGATGTCTGGGAATTGAAGAGTTAGGCACTTATTGTAGTCTTTGCTGTCTGTGCTTATTTGTAGTTGACCCTCTATGGAAGGCTTTACAGATATTTGACAAGACTTGGGTGTTGTGGTCTAAATCATATCTGCTTTAGGGAGTACCCAAAGTGCAGTAATTATGTGGTTCTTTCAGCCTGGTGAGGTATTGACTTGATGGTCTTATTATTTTGATGGTATTACCCTGACAATATCTGGGAGATGTCTATGTATTACGCTCACAGGCTCTTGTAGTCTTCACTTACTTTTTACCATACACACAAATTCCCTCTCTATGTTCTGAGCCACCTAGAGCTGGGGGTGCAGTGACAAAAGCACTTCTGTGTCCATCACCACTATAACTGCACTGGATCAGACCTGAAGCCAGCATAGCAGTGGGTCTCACCCCAAACCTGTGTTAATTACTCTTTGGCTACTGCCTATGTTTGTTCAAAGCCTTGGGGCTTTACAATTAGCAGGTGGCAAAAACAGCCAGGCCTGTGATTTTCCCTTCAGATCAATGATGTCCCCCGGGATCCAGGCACGTCCTGAAGTGCCATGAAGAAGTTCAAGTCCAGAATTCAAGACTACCTGGTGTTCTATTGTACTGCAGCTGAAATTACACTCAAATTGCAAGATGCAGATCTTTTCACTCTTTCCTCCCCTTTCCAAAGGCAGTGGAGACTGACCTCATAGCCACCACCAGCCCTGGCCATGATGAGCTTTGAAAGACTACAGCTGATATTCCCTTAAAACCCATGGTCTTTTAAATCAGCTCTTGGTAAATGTTGCCTGGCCTGGGACTCACCTTTTATGGCAATGAGCTCCCCTTTGGCTTATGGCAAATACACAAATGCCATCCAAGTGTCAATTCCTGAAATTTTAAACTTCAAGAGCCTTTTTGGTGCACTACCTAAAGCCACAAAGTCTCAAAGCCTCCCTGAAGGAGCTCAGTGTAGCACCTGGATAACACTGCTGGTTACTCTGGTCTCAAGTGTTCTTCAGTTAGCAGGTGATAGATGCTGCCAGGACTGGATTTTTTCTTTAAGGCAGTGGGTTTGCTTCTGGCCCAATATGTGTCTAGAGATTTTATCTGGGAGCTAGAGCCTGAAATGGAGGCCTCGTGACTCTGACTGTTAGCCTATCATGCTGTGGCTGAGTTGGTATTCTGATTTTTGGTCCTTACAAAGGTGTTTTTTACTTGTAGACAGTTGTTAACTTGTGGGTTGTTTTGGTGGGAGGAAAATTGATGGTTTTCTATGCCATAATCTTGCTCCTATCCTGTCATAAGATTCTATCATCTTCTTCCTATTCTGTGATAGAAACTTCATCAATTGTTTTCTCTTTGTCTTTTGGAACACCAAAAATTCCAATATCTATCTATCATTTATCTATCTATCTATCTATCTATCTATCTATCTATCTATCTATCTATTATCTATCTATCTATTATCTATCTATCTATTATCTATCTATCATTTATCTATCTATCTATCGATTGATCTATCTATCTATCTATCTATCTATCTATCATCATCATCTATCTATCTTTAGTCAAAGTCTCACTCTGTCTCCCAGGCCGAAGTGCTCTGGTGCTACCTCAGCTCACTGTAGCCTCCACCTCTGGGTTCAAGCAGCTCTTGTGCATCAGCTTCCCAGGTATCTGAGATTACAGGCTTTCACCACCACGGCTGGCTAATTTGTGTGTTTCTAGTAGAGGCAGGGTTTCACCATTTTCCCCAGGCTGGACTTGAACTCCTAAGCTCAAGCAAGCCACTCACACTGGCCCTCAAAAGTGCTGGGATTACAGGTGTGAGCCACTACATCTGGCCTGCCTTTATGTAAATTATTTGGCTGAAAGAGTGTCAGTGGTGTCTGTAACTTCCTCAGTGGCTTGGGGTATTGCTAGCGGAGGCCATGGTAAAGTTTTTTTTTTTTTTAATTTTTTATTGGATTTTAGGTTTTGGGGTACATGAGCAGAACATGCAAGACAGTTGCGTAGGAACACACATGGCAGTGTGCTTTTCTCTCCTTCTCCCCTTCACCCACATTTGGCATTTCTCCCCAGGCTATTTCTCTCCACCTCCCCCTCCCACTGGCCCTCCCCTTTTCCCCTCAATCGACCCCAGTGTTTAGTACTCCCCTCTTGGTGTCCATGTGCTCTCATTTTTCATCTCCCGCCTATGAGTGAGAATATGCGGTGTTTCATTTTCTGTTCTTGTGTCAGTTTGCTGAGGATGACGTTCTCCAGATTCATCCATGTCCCTACAAATGACACAAACTCATCATTTCTGATTGCTGCATAATATTCCATGGTGTATATGTGCCACATTTTCCCAATCCAGTCTATTATCAATGGGCATTTGGGTTGATTCCAGGTCTTTGCTATTGTAAACAGTGCTGCAATTAACATTCGTGTACATGTGTCCTTATAGTAGAACGATTTATAGACTTTTGGATATATACCCAGTAATGGGATTGCTGGGTCAAATGGAATTTCTATTTCTAAGGCCTTGAGGAATCGCCACACTGTCTTCCACAATGGTTGAACTAATTTACACTCCCACCAACAGTGTAAAAGTGTTCCTTTTTCTCCACATCCTCTCCAGCATCTGTTGTCTCCAGACTTTTTAATGATTGCCATTCTAACTGGCGTGAGATGGTATCTCAATGTGGTTTTGATTTGCATCTGTCTAATGACCAGTGACGATGAGCATTTTTTCATATGATTGTTGGCCTCATTTATGTCTTCTTTCGTAAAGTGTCTGTTCATATCCTTTGCCCATTTTTGAATGGGCTTGTTTGTTTTTTCCTGTAAATCCGTTTGAGTTCTTTGTAAATTCTGGATATCAGCCCTTTGTCAGATGGGTAAACTGCAAAAATTTTTTCCCATTCTGTTGGTTGCCGATCCACTCTAGTGACTGTTTCTTTTGCCGTGCAGAAGCTGTGGAGTTTGATTAGGTCCCATTTGTCTATTTTGGCTTTTGTTGCCAATGCTTTTGGTGTTTTGTTCATGAAGTCCTTGCCTACTCCTATGTCCTGGATAGTTTTGCCTAGATTTCCTTCTAGGGTTTTTATGGTGCCAGGTCTTATGTTTAAGTCTTTAATCCATCTGGAGTTAATTTTGGTGTAAGGTGTCAGGAAGGGGTCCAGTTTCTGCATTCTGCACATGGCTAGCCAGTTTTCCTGACACCATTTGTTAAACAGGGAATCCTTTCCCCATTGCTTGTTTTTGTCAGGTTTATCAAAGATTGTATAGTTATAGATATGTTGTGTTGCCTCTGGTGCCTCTGTTTTGTTCCATTGGTCTATATCTCTGTTTTGGTACCAGTACCATGCTGTTTTGATTACTATAGCCTGGTAGTATAGTTTGAAATCCGGTAGTGTGATGCCCCCCGCTGTGTTCTTTTTGCTTAGAATTGACTTGGCTATGCGGGCTCTCTTTTGGTTCCATATGAAGTTCATGGTGGCTTTTTCCAGTTCTGTGAAGAAAGTCAATGGTAGCTTGATGGGGATAGGGTTGATTCTGTAAATTACTTTGGGCAGTATAGCCATTTTCACGATGTTAATTCTTCCTAACCATGAACATGGAATGTTTCTCCATCTGTTTGTGTCCTCTCTGATTTCGTTGAGCAGTGGTTTGTAGTTCTCCTTGAAGAGGTCCCTTATGTTCCTTGTGAGTTGTATTCCAAGGTATTTTATTCTTTTTGTAGCAATTGTGAATGGCAGTTCGTTCTTGATTTGGCTTTCTTTAAGTCTGTTATTGGTGTAGACGAATGCTTGTGATTTTTGCACATTGATTTTATATCCTGAGACTTTGCTGAAGTTGCTTATCAGTTTCAGGAGTTTTTGGGCTGAGGTGATGGGGTCTTCTAGGTATAGTATCATGTCGTCTGCAAATAGAGACAATTTGGCTTCTCCTTTCCTATTTGGATACCCTTTATTTCTTTTTCTTGCCTGATTGCTCTGGCTAGAACTTCCAGAAGTATATTGAATAGGAGTGGTGAAAGAGGGCATCCTTGTCTAGTGCCAGATTTCAAAGGGAATGCTTCCAGTTTTTGTCCATTCAGTAGGATATTGGCTGTTGGTTTGTCATAAATAGCTTTTATTACTTTGAGATACGTTCCATCGATACCAACTTTATTGAGGGTTTTTAGCATAAAGGGCTGTTGAATTTTGTCAAATGCCTTCTCTGCGTCAATTGAGATAATCCTGTGGTTTTTGTTTTTGGTTCTGTTTATGTGGTGAATTATGTTTATAGACTTGCGTATCTTGAACCAGCCTTGCATCCCCGGTATGAATCCTACCTGATCATGGTGAATAAGTTTTTTGATTTGCTGTTGCATTCGGCTTGCCAATATTTTATTGAAGATTTTTGCATCTATGTTCATCATGGATATTTGCCTGAAGTTTTCTTTTCTTGTTGGGTCTCTGCCGGGTTTTGGTATCAGAATGATGTTGGTCTCACAAAATGATTTGGGAAGTATTCCCTCTTTTTGGATTGTTTGAAATAGTTTTAGAAGAAATGGTACCATCTCCTCTTTGTGTATCTGGTAGAACTGGGCTGTGAACCCGTCTGGACCTGGGTTTTTTTTGTGTGGTAGGCTCCTAATTGCTGCCTCGACTTCTGACCTTGTTATTGGTCTATTCATAGTTTCAGCTTCCTCCTGGTTTAGGCTTGGGAGGATGCAGGAGTCCAGGAATTTATCCATTTCTTCCAGATTTACTAGTTTATGTGCATAGAGTTGCTCGTAATATTCTCTGATGATGGTTTGAATTTCTGTGGAATCTGTGGTGATTTCCCCTTTATCAATTTTTATTGCATCTATTTGGTTGTTCTCTTTTCTTTTTAATCAATCTGGCTAGTGGTCTGTCTATTTTGTTGATCTTTTCAAAAAAACCAGCTCTTGGATTTATTGATTTTTTGAAGGGTTTTTCGTGTCTCAATCTCCTTCAGTTCAGCTCTGATCTTAGTTATTTCTTGTCTTCTGCTGTGTTTTGAGTTTTTTGGATCTTGCACCTCTAGCTCTTTCAATTTTGACAATAGGGTGTCAATTTTGGATCTCTCCATTCTCCTCATATGGGCACTTATTGCTATATACTTTCCTCTAGAGACTGCTTTAAATGTGTCCCAGAGATTCTGGCATGTTGTGTCTTCGTTCTCATTGGTTTCGAAGAACTTCTTTATTTCTGACTTCATTTCATTGTCTATCCAGTCAACATTCAAGAGCCAGTTGTTCAGCTTCCATGAAGCTGTGAGGTTCTGGGTTGGTTTCTGAATTCTGAGTTCTAACTTGATTGCACTATGGTCTGAGAGGCTGTTTGTTATGGTTTCAGTTGTTTTGCATTTGCTGAGCAGTGTTTTACTTCCAATTATGTGGTCAATTTTAGAGTAGGTGTGATGTGGTGCTGAGAAGAATGCATAACCTGTGGATTTGGGGTGGAGAGTTCTGTAAATGTCTATCAGGTTTGCTTGCTCCAGGTCTGAGTTCAAGCCCTGGATATCCTTGTTGATTTTCTGTCTGTTTGATCTGTCTAATATTGACAGTGGAGTGTTAAAGTCTCCCACTATTATTGTGTGTGAGTCTAAGTCTTTTTGTAAGTCATTAAGAACTTGCCGTATGTATCTGAGTTCTCCTGCATTGGGTCCATATATGTTTAGAATCGTTAGCTCTTCTTGTTTTATCAATTCTTTTACCATTATGTAATGGCCTTCTTTGTCTCTTTTGATCTTTGTTGCTTTAAAGTCTATTTTATCAGAGATGGGAATTGCAACTCCTGTTTTTTTTGCTCTCCATTTGCTTGGTAAATCTTCCTCCATCCCTTTATTTTGAGCCTTTGTGTATCCTTGCATGTGAGATGGGTTTCCTGGATACAGCACACTGATGGGTTTTGGATTTTTATTCAATTTTCCAGTCTGTGTCTTTTGATTGGTGCATTTAGTCCATTTACATTTAGGGTTAATATTGTTATGTGTGAATTTTTACTGCCATTTTGATGCTAAGTGGCTGTTTTGCCTGTTAGTTGTTGTAGATTCTTCATTATGTTGATGCTCTTTAGCATTTAGTGTGATTTTGGAATGGCTGGTACTGGTTGTTCCTTTATATGTGTAGTGCCTCTTTTAGGAGCTCTTGTAAAGCAGGCCTGGTGGTGACAAAATCTCTGAGTACTTGCTTGTTCACAAAGGATTTTATTTTTCCTTCACTTCTGAAGCTCAGTTTGGCTGGATATGAAATTCTGGGTTGAAAGTTCTTTTGTTTAAGGATGTTGAATATTGGCCCCCACTCTCTTCTGGCTTGTAGTGTTTCTGCCAAGAGATATTCTGTGAGTCTGATGGGCTTCCCTTTGTGGGTGACTCGACATTTCTGTCTGGCTGCCCTTAGTATTTTCTCCTTTATTTCAACCCTGTTGAATCTGACGATTATGTGCCTTGGCGTTGCTCTTCTTGCAGAATATCTTTGTGGTGTTCTCTGTATTTCCTGCATTTGAATGTTGGCCTGTCTTGCTAGGTGGGGGAAGTTTTCTTGGATGATGTCCTGAAGAGTGTTTTCCAGCTTGGATTCATTCTCTTCGTCCCCTTCTGGTATGCCTATCAAACGTAGGTTAGGTCTTTTCACATAGTCCCACATTTCTTGGAGACTTTGTTCATTCCTTTTTGCACTTTTTTCTCTAATCTTGGTTTCTCGTTTAATTTCATTGAGTTGGTCTTCGACTTCAGATATTCTTTCTTCTGCTTGGTAAATTCGGCTATTGAAACTTGTGCATGCTTCGCGAAGTTCTCGTATTGTGTTTTTCAGCTCCTTTAATTCATTCATATTCCTCTCTAAGTTATTCATTCTTGTTATTATTTCCTCATATCTTTTTTTAAGTTCCTTAGTTTCTTTGCATTGATTTAATGCATGTTCTTTTAGCTCACAAAAGTTTCTCATTATCCACCTTCTGAAGTCTAATTCCGTCATTTCGTCACAGTCATTCTTCGTCCAGCTTTGTTCCCTTGCTGGTGAGGAGTTTTGGTCCTTTCTAGGAGGCGAGGTGTTCTGGTTTTGGGTGTTTTCCTCCTTTTTTCGCTGGTTTCTTCCCATCTTTGTGGGTCTATCCGCTTGTCGTCTGCGTAGTTGCTGACTTTTCGATTGGGTCTCTGAGTGGACACCCAGATTGTTGATGATGAAGTATTTCTGTTACTTGGTTTTCCTTCTACCAGTCTAGCCCCTTCACAGTACGACTGCTGAGGTCCGCTCCAGGCCCTGCTTGTCTGGGGTGCACCTCTAGCAGCTGTGGCACAGTGAGGGATGCTACCCGTTTCTTTTTCTGCTATCTTTGTCCCAGAATGATGCCTGCCAAATGTCAGTCTTTTGGATATAGAGGGGTCAGGGAGCTGCTTGAGGAGACAGTCTGTTCTTTTTAGGAGCTCAATTTCTGAGCTGTGTGCTCTGTTGTTCATTCAGGACTGTTAGGCTGCTATGCTTGATTCTTCTGCAACAGAGCTCATTAAAAAAACCCTTTTTTTTCTCAAATGCTCTGTGTTGGGGGGTTTGGGCTTTATTTTTCGATGTCCGTTGAGGTGTCCTGCCCAGCTAGGAGGCAGACTAGCCACTGTTTGCCTGCCGAGTCTCTGCCCTGCTGTTGTGTGATTCTCCCTGTTCCTGCAGGCTCTGCTGTGGTCTCCGCCACGCCCTGCGGTGGAGTCTCTTTGTTGTAGCCTGTTGCCTCAGCAACGGCAGGCTGTGTCAGCAGTGGGCGTGTATCTCAGTAGGGACGGGTTGCCTCGGCAACGGCTGGCTGCATCAGCAGTGGGCATGTATCTCAGTAGGGACGGGTTGCCTTGGCAACGGCTGGCTGCGAGAGCAGTGGGCGTGTATCTCAGTTGGGGCGGGTTGCCTCGGTAGTGGTGGACGCCCCTCCCCCACAGAGCGTCTCAGACCGTCTGCTCGGGATAGTTTGAAATCGCGGTTTTGTTCGTCCCACTGGGTACCCTGAACGCTCTGTCCCTGCACTCCCCTGGGCTGGCCTACTGTCCAAGCCTCGTTCAGTCTCAAGTCCAGCCCTCTCAAGTCTCAGGTTGCCGGTTCAACAGGGCACCCGGACAAGCGCCCCCTGTGGGGATTGCTGGGTAGGGCCAGCCGCCGCCGCCCCGGCTGCCAGCTTCACCAGGCAGACTTACTGCCTGGCGTCCCGTGTCTTTTTTATACTTGGGAGTTTCCCCGTTCTGTGGGCAACAAAGATCAGTCAGGAAATGCAACTCCGATTCACCTCTTTGTGGATTCAACGAGAGCTCCAATCCTGGGTTGTTCTCACAGAGCCATCTTGAGTCCTCCCACGCCATGGTAAAGTTTTGCTGGGATTAGGGACACCAGAATTTCAGTCATTGGGCCCCAGTAATGGCAGTGGTGGGCTTAGCATGCCTGTTTTGGGGATGGCAGCCGTGTTAGCAAGTCCAGGCAGACTAATTAGTTGACCTTCATGTGACTTGATCAGGGACCAGCAGTGAGCAAGGTGGGTGGACAGCTTATTGAGCCCCTGGGCAGTGGTTATTGCATGGATGATGGCAGTAGCAATGACAAGAAAAACATTTGGTTCCCAAGCATTACACGCTGGTGTCACTGGCGTTTGTGATGGGCTGGGCAGGCCAGTCTCCAGAACCAGAAGTGGTGCATGTGTGTAGGTATCAGCTGTCATAGTAGCTTCAAGTTGAGTGAATTTATCCTCAGGTTTCAGAGAAGAGTGTTCAGGTGCCAGTGGTGTTAGACTTGTCTGAACAAAAGTCCTCATTTTAGGCACTTTCTGGCACCACACACTCACTGGCTTTTCTTATCATTACTCTGAGCCCATTAACCCTGTAGAAGAAAAGCATCAGGAAAGTTTTAAATATTTCTTCTTTGGGGCAGGGTTTGCAAGGAAAGGAAATATTTTAAGAGATGATGTAAGTACTCTTATTAGAAAAAGAAGCTTCTTGCGGTCAGAAACTGACCACTGCCCAAATCATGCAGAAGGGAGATAATAATTACCAGGTCATGGGATAAAATTGTGGAGAGGGACTAAAGTTTCAAGATTATAAGACAGAATTTACCCGCTCCCAATTTAATTTAATACAGTCCTCACTGTTTGTCATTGCTTTTGATGTATAAAGCCATGGGATCGGTTTATTGTATGTTCTCTGGTATAATTTGGAAATTAATCTACCAGCTCTTTTTTCTCATCTCAGTTGGTGGCTTGTCACCTCCTCTGCACTAATTGTTGCTTGTTTCCTGACAGTCAAGCAGAATGTTCTCATGAGCTGTGACACTGGTATTCAGGCTCCATTCTGCCTGCTGTGGAAACCTCCAGAGTTTTCTGAGCTGGTCACATATCTCTACATTTTATGAACATTGTCTTTGAAAGCAATGTTAAGACATTTATATTCTTTCTTTCTGAGGTTTAAGCACCACAAGGAGCATTCATGTAATGGAGAGATGGTGAACAACAGGGTGGATCTCTACCATAATTGGATTAATTGTATTTTAAAACCAGCAGCTACACACTAAATGTTTTACAAAGTGTTTTTTATAATTTCTATTTCATTAAATATTGCAATTTAGAAATTTAGAGGTTAAATATTTATTTAAAATTTAGCTCCTGTAATTTGCAAAAAAAGAAAAAAAATGGAAAGCTTATGTGAGTATCTATTTTATTTTTATTTTTTATTGCATTTTAGGTTTTGGGGTACATGAGCAGAGCATGCAATACAGTTGAATAGGTACACACATGGCAGTGTGTTTTGTTTGCTTTCTCCCCTTCACCCACATTTGGCATTTCTCCCCAGGCTATCCCTCTCCACCTCCCCCTCCCACTGGCCCTCCCCTTTTCTCCCCAAAAGACCCCAGTGTTTAGTACTCCCCTCTCTGTGTCCATGTGTTCTCATTTTTCATCTCCCGCCTATGAGTGAGAATATGCAGTGTTTCATTTTCTGTTCTTGTGTCAGTTTGCTGAGAATGGTGTTCTCCAGATTCATCCATGTCCCTACAAACGACACAAACTCATTATTTCTGATTGCTGCATAATATTCCATGGTGTATATGTGCCACATTTTCCCAATCCAGTCTATCATCAATGGGCATTTGGGTTGGTTCCAGGTCTTTGCTATTGTAAACAGTGCTGCAATGAACATTTGTGTGCATGTGTCCTTATAGTAGAACGATTTATAGTCCTTTGGATATATACCCAGTAATGGGATTTCTGGGTCAAATGGAATTTCTATATCTAAGGCCTTGAGGAATAGCCACACTGTCTTCCACAATGATGGAACTAATTTACACTCCCACCAACAGTGTAAAAGTGTTCCTTTTTATCCACATCCACTCCAGCATCTGTTGTCTCCAGATATTTTAATGATCGCCATTCTAACTGGCGTGAGATGGTATCTCAATGTGGTTTTGATTTGCATCTCTCTGATGACCAGTGACGATGAGCATTTTTTCATATGATTGTTGGCCTCATATATGTCTTCTTTTGTAAAGTGTCTGTTCATATCCTTTGCCCATTTTTGAATGGGCTTGTTTGTTTTTTCCTGTAAATCCGTTTGAGTTCTTTGTAAATTCTGGATATCAGTCCTTTGTCAAATGGGTAAACTGCAAAAATTTTTTCCCATTCTGTTGGTTGCCGATTCACTCTAGAGACTGTTTCTTTTGCCGTGCAGAAGCTGTGGAGTTTGATTAGGTCCCATTTGTCTATTTTGACTTTTGTTGCCAATGCTTTTGGTGTTTTGGTCATGAAGTCCTTGCCTACTCCTATGTCCTGGATAGTTTTGCCTAGATTTCCTTCTAGGGTTTTTATGGTGCCAGGTCTTATGTTTAAGTCTTTAATCCATCTGGAGTTAATTTTGGTGTAAGGTGTCAGGAAGTGGTCCAGTTTCTGCTTTCTGCATATAGCTAGCCAGTTTTCCCAACACCATTTGTTGAACAGGGAATCCTTTCCCCATTGCTTGTTTTTGACAGGTTTATCAAAGATTTTATGGTTGTAGATATGTTGTGTTGCCTCTGATGCCTCTGTTCTGTTCCATTGGTCTATATCTCTGTTTTGGTACCAGTACCATCCTGCTTTGATTACTGTTGCCTTGTAGTATAGTTTGAAATCCGGTAGTGTGATGCCCCCCGCTGTGTTTTTTTTTTTTTTCTTAGAATTGACTTGGCTTTGCGGGCTCTCTTTTGGTTCCAAATAAAGTTCATGGTGGTTTTCTCCAGTTCTGTGAAGA
The DNA here is from genome assembly GCF_049354715.1 of Callithrix jacchus. Taxonomy (NCBI): domain Eukaryota; kingdom Metazoa; phylum Chordata; class Mammalia; order Primates; family Cebidae; genus Callithrix; species Callithrix jacchus. The sequence continues at coordinate 12,262,792 of NC_133525.1, read as the reverse complement.
AAGTCAATGGTAGCTTGATGGGGATAGAGGTGAATCTGTAAATTACTTTGGGCAGTATAGCCATTTTCACGATATTAATTCTTCCCAACCATGAACATGGAATATTTCTCCATCTGTTTGTGTCCTCTCTGATTTTGTTGAGCAGTGGTTTGTAGTTTTCCTTGAAGAGGTCCTTTATGTTCCTTGTGAGCTGTATTCCAAGGTATTTTATTCTTTTTGTAGCAATTGTGAATGGCAGTTCGTTCTTGATTTGGCTCTCTTTAAGTCTGTTATTGGTGTAGAGGAAGGCTTTTGATTTTTGCACATTGATTTTATATCCTGAGACTTTGCTGAAGTTGCTTATCAGTTTCAGGAGTTTTTGGGCTGAGGTGATGGGGTCTTCTAGGTGTACTATCACGTCGTCTGCAAATAGAGACAATTTGGCTTCCATCTTTCCTATTTGAATACCCTTTATTTCTTTTTCTTGCCTGATTGCTCTGGCTAGAACTTCCAGTACTATATTGAATAGGAGTGGTGAGAGAGGGCATCCTTGTCTAGTGCCGGATTTCAAAGGGAATGCTTCCAGTTTTTGCCCATTCAGCATGATATTGGCTGTTGGTTTGTCATAAATAGCTGTTATTACTTTGAGATACGTTCCATCGATACCGAGGTTATTGAGGGTTTTTAGCATAAAGGGCTGTTGCATTTTGTCAAATGCCTTCTCTGCGTCAATTGAGATAATCATGTGGTTTTTGTTTTTGGTTCTGTTTATGTGGTGAATTACGTTTATAGACTTGCATATGTTGAACCAGCCTTGCATCCCCGGGGTGAATCCTACTTGATCATGATGAATAAATTTTTTGATTTGCTGTTGCAATCGGCTTGCCAATATTTTGTTGAAGATTTTATATCTATGTTCATCATGGATATTTGCCTGAAGTTTTCTTTTCTTGTTGGGTCTCTGCCGGGTTTTGGTATCAAGATGATGTTGGTGTCATAGAATAATTTGGGAAGGATTCCTTCTTTTTGGATTATTTGGAATAGTTTCAGAAGAAATGGTACCAGCTTCTCTTTGTGTGTCTGGTAGAGTTGGGCTGTGAACCCGTCTGGACCTGGGCTTTTTTTGTGTGGTAGGCTCTTAATTGCTGCCTCGACTTCTGACCTTGTTATTGGTCTATTCATAGTTTCAGCTTCCTCCTGGTTTAGGCTTGGGAGGACACATGAGTCTAGGAATTTATCCATTTCTTCCAGGTTTACTAATTTATGTGCATAGAGTTGCTTGTAATATTCTCTGATGATGGTTTGAATTTTTGTGGAATCTGTGGTGATTTCCCCTTTATCATTTTATATTGCATCTATTTGGTTGCTCTCTCTTTTCTTTTTAATCATTCGGGCTAGTGGTCTATTTTGTTGATCTTTTCAAAAAACCAGCTCTTGGATTTATTGATTTTTTGAAGGGCTTTTCGTGTCTCAATGTCCTTCAGTTCAGCTCTGATCTTAGTTATTTCTTGTCTTCTGCTAGTTTCTGAGTTTTTTTGATCTTGCTTCTCTAGCTCTTTCAATTTTGACAATAGGGTGTCAATTTTGGATCTCTCCATTCTCCTCATATGGGCACTTATTGCTATATACTTTCCTCTAGGGACAGCTTTAAATGTGTCCCAGAGATTCTGGCATGTTGTGTCTTCGTTCTCATTGGTTTCGAAGAACTTCTTTATTTCTGCCTTCATTTCGTTGTTTATCCAGTCAACATTCAAGAGCCAGTTGTTCAGTTTCCATGAAGTTGTGCGGTTCTTGGTTGGTTTCTGAATTCTGAGTTCTAACTTGATTGCTCTAGTGTCTGAGAGGCTGTTTGTTATGATTTCAGTTGTTTTGCATTTGCTGAGCAGTGCTTTACTTCCAATTATGTGGTCAATTTTAGAGTAGGTGTGATGTGGTGCTGAGAAGAATGTATATTCTGTGGATTTGGGGTGGAGAGTTCTGTAAATGTCTATCAGGTTTGCTTGCTCCAGGTCTTAGTTCAAGCCCTGGATATCCTTGTTGATTTTCAGTCTGGTTGATGTGTCTAATATTGACAGTAGAGTGTTAATGTCTCCCACTATTATTGTGTGGAAGTCTAAGTCTCTTTGTAAGTCGTTAAGAACTTGCCTTATGTATCTGGGTGCTCCTGTTTTGGGTCCGTATATGTTTAGGATCGTTAGCTCTTCTTGTTGTATCAATCCTTTTACCATTATGTAATGGTCTTCTTCGTCTCTTTTGATTTTTGTTGCTTTAAAGTCTATTTTACCCGAGATGGGAATTGCAACTACTGCTTTTTTTTGCTCTCCATTATCTTGGTAAATCTTCCTCCTTCCCTTTATTTTGAGCCTTTGTGTATCCTTGCATGTGAGATGGGTTTCCTGGATACAGCAGGATGGGTTTTGGATTTTCATCCAATTTGCCAGTCTGTGTCTTTTGATTGGTGCATTTAGTCCATTTATATTTAGGGTTAATATTGTTATGTGTGACTTTTTACTGCCATTTTGATGCTAGCTGGCTGTTTTGTCAGTTAGTTGTTGTAGATTCTTCATTATGTTGATGCTCTTTAGTGTTTAGTGTGATTTTGGAATGGCTGGTACTGGTTATTCTTTTCTATATGTAGTGCCTCTTTCAGGAGCTCTCGTAAAGCAGGCCCGGTGGTGACAAAATCTCTGAGTACTTGCTTGTTCGCAAAGGATTTTATTTTTCCTTCACTTATGAAGCTCAGTTTGGCTGGGTATGAAATTCTTGGTTGACAATTCTTTTCTTTAAGGATGTTGAATATTGGCCCCCACTCTCTTCTGGCTTGTAGAGTTTCTGCCAAGAGATCTGCTGTGAGTCTGATGGGCTTCCCTTTGTGGGTGACCTGACCTTCTCTCTGGCTGCCCTTAGTATTTTCTCCTTCATTTCAACCTTGTTGAATCTGACGATTATGTGCCTTATGGTTGCTCTTCTTGCGGAATATCTTTGTGGTGTTCTCTGTGTTTCCTGTAATTGAGTGTTTGCCTGTCTTGCTAGGTGGGGGAAATTTTTCTGGATAATGTCCTGAAGAGTATTTTCCAGCTGGGATTCATTCTCTTCGTCCCCGTCTGGTACACCTATCAAACGTAGGTTAGGTGTCTTCACATACTCCCACATTTCTTGGAGACTTTGTTCATTTCTTTTTGCGCTTCTTTCTCTGATGTTGGTTTCTTGTTTTATTTCATTGAGTTGATCTTCGACTTCTGATATTCTTTCTTCTGCTTGGTCAATTCAGCTATTGAAACTTGTGCATGCTTTGCGAAGTTCTCATATTGTGTATTTCAGCTCCTTTAATTCATTCATATTCCTCTCTAAGTTATCCATTCTTGTTATCATTTCCTCGAATCTTTTTTCATATTTTTTTTCAAGGTTCTTAGTTTCTTTGCATTGATTTAAAACATGTTCTTTTAGCTCACAAAAGTTTCTCATTATCCACCTTCTGAAGTCTAATTCCATCATTTTATCACAGTCATTCTCCTTCCAGCTTTGTTCCCTTGCTGGTGAGGAGTTTTGGTGCTTTCTAGGAGGCGAGGTGTTCTGGTTTCAGGTGTTTTCCTCCTTTTTGCGCTGGTTTCTTTCCATCTTTGTGTAATTATCCACCTGTCATCTGGGTAGTTGCTGACTTTTTGATTGGGTCTCTGAATGGACACCCAGATTGTTGATGATGAAGTTTTTCTGTTACTTTGTTTTCCTTCTACCAGTCTAGCCCCTTCACTGTACGACTGCTGAGGTCCACTCCAGGCCCTGCTTGTCTGGGATGCACCTATAGCAGCTGTGGAACAGTGAGGGGTGCTACCAGTTTCTTTTTCTGCTATCTTTGTCCTAGAATGATGCCTGCAAAATGTCAGTCTTTTGGATATAGAGGGGTCAGGGAGCTGCTTGAGGAGACACTCTGTACTTTATATGAGCTCAATTGCTGAGCTGTGAGCTCTATTGTTCATTCAGGGCTGTTAGGCTGCTATGTTTAATTCTGATGCAACAGAACTCATAATAAAACCCTTTTTTTCCCAGCTGCTCTTTCTTAAGGGGTTGGGGCTTTATTTTTGAGTGTTTGCTGTGCTGTTCTGCCCAGCTAGGAGGCAGTCTAGTCACTATTTCCCTGCTGAGGCTCCGCCCTGCTGGTGTGAGGTTCGCCCTGTTGCTGCAGGCTCTGCCCTTCTGCTGCAGTCTCTGCCCTGCTGCCACAGGCTACGCCCTGTGGCAGAGTCTCTCTGTTGTATCAGGTTGCCTCGGCAATGGCAAGCTGTGTCAGCAGTGGGCGTGTATCTCAGTAGGGGCTGATTGCCTCGTAATGGCGGATGCCCCTCCCCCACGGAGCTGTGTTTTGAGGGAACCTCCTCACGGGGAGCGTTTGGAATCGCTGTTTTGTTTGTCACACTGCGCTACCCCAAACGCTGTTTCCCTGCAATTTCCTGGGCTGGCTCACTGTCCAAGTCCCGTTCCGTCTCACATTCAGCTTTCTCAGATCTCAGTTTGCCGGTTCAACAGGGCACCCGTAACAGTGCACTTTTGTATGGAGTGTTGTGGAGCGCCTCTGTGCTCCGGCATGGGCCGCAGCTGCACTGGCTGCCGGCTACACCAGCCAAAACCTCTGCCTGGCGTCCTGCATCTCTTTTATACCTGGGAATTCCCCCGTTCTGTGGGCAACTAAGATCCGTCTGGAAATGCGTCCCTGACTCACCCTCTGCGCACATCCAGCGAGAGTTTCAATCCAGGGTTGTTCTCACAGTGTCATCTTGAGTCCTCCCCTCGTGAGTATCTATTTTTAAGCCAAGTAATTAAAGATTCCCCGGGGTTAACTGGGCAGCAAAGTATAAGAAATTTTCAGTTTAGTGAAAAAGTCTACATAATGACAAATTAAGAAAATAAAAAGAAAGTTATTCTCTCATCCCCTTCCCCCCCAGTTGCTCTATTTTTTTGTCAAGTTGTGTAACTTTATTTTTCTCTTTGATAATTATACATTATTTTAATGTAACTAGATTTTGTATCACTCCAGGCTGGAGTACAGTGGCACAATTATAGCTCACTGTAATCTCAAGTTCCTTGAGCTCATGCAATCCTCCTGCCTCAGTCTTCAAAGTAGTCGAGACTACAGGTACCTGCCACAATGCCAAAATAATCTAAAAATTTTTTTTAGTGACAGGTGTCTTGCTCAGGCTGGTCTCAGGCTGCTCTCAAGCTTCTGGCCTCAATTGATCCTCTGGCCTCAGCCTCCCAAGTAGCTGGTATCACGAGTGAGAACCACTGATCCCAGCTCTATATTTTTAAAACTATTTATCTCTTTAGTTTTTTCTAAAGCATTCTCAATACCTTCACTGGAACTTTCAGGATTTCAATTCACAGTTGATTTTATCCATGTTGCTATTCATCCTATTTATTCCATTGCTTATAGGCCTTTGTGACATATTTAATATTTTGAGTTTTAAATTCTTGCTATTTATATGTGTGTATATATTTTCGGTTATCTCTTTTGCAAGGTCTTGCATCTGCCATGCTTTCCAGAGAAGAGAATGGACTGTGCTTTTTTGAGAGAAAAAATTTTAAATTATAAGACTAAAACAAAACCTGTGGGAAATAAACAAAATAAAAAGTATTTTAATTAAAGTTTTTTAGAAATTGCAATCTGGGAGACACAAGTCTAGTAAGAAGTTGTATCATGTTCCAGTCAGGTGAGGTTAGAGAAGGGCTTATAAAGTTTTACTTCAAGTTTACACAAGTGAAGGATTTTAGTGCAGTCTATGATGGACAATGATTGGTTGCCAGCTGAGAACGTAGCTAGGAAATCACCAGCTTAATTGAGCACAGCTGTCTCCTCAGGTGGTTTGGATCAGGCCTGGTATAAACAATTTAAGTCAAACACAGCTGCTTTTGCATGACGTCTGGGATTTTCCCAGTTCAAACAGGTCAAATTCCACCTGGGCATGCATGAGGATTAATTCCACTCTTCATGCCCTCCCAGTTCATCTTTAGAGGCTTCTCATATGACTATCTCCATTTTGGATTTATTTTCATCAGAAATAAAGTGTGCAGAAATTTTCAGTGGCAAGTAACAAAGAAAAATAGTGCTCACCTGTGATTTATCAGACCCCAGCCAGAAAGAAAAGGCCAATATGTGCTTGACAAAAGGGTCTGAGGACTTTCAGGTGATTTGTTCCTCAAAAAGAATTGGCTCATGCCTTTAATCCCAGCACTTTGGGAGGCTGAGGTGAGCAGATTACTGGAGGTCAGTTCAAGACCAGCCTGATCAACTTAGTGAAAGTAAAAATACAAAATTTACTAAATGTACTAAAAGTAAAAAAAAAATTAGCTGGGCATGATGGTGAGTGCCTGTAGTCCCAGCTACTCTGGAGGCGGAGGCAGGAGAATCACTTGAACCCAGAAGGTGGAGATTGCAGTGAGCTGACATTGCACCAATGCACTCCAGCCTGGGTAACACAGTAAGACTGTGTCTCAAAAAAATAAAAAAGAAATTAGACAAAGAATTGCACTAATTCTGGAAATTCTGCTTCATAGATAACAAAAATGTTTACAGAATAAAGCCCAGGTGTAGCCATAATGTGGCATTACAATTCTTTTTTTCTAGATAAGAAACAAGCTGAAAAAAAGAAAGGAAATTTTAAGGTAAGAGACAAAATCTCTGGGAGGATGTACACCTAAGGTAAAGGCTCAGTCACAGGCCCCTAGAAGAAGACTGAGAATGCAGCTTCTTTCCCTCTCTGCATTCATTGTCAATAGGCTTTCCCTGGCCTCGTCCTTTTCACATTTGTCATTTTGATTATTGTATACTTTTTTCCCCATATGGACCTGATGCAATTCCAGAATTGGAAGAGAAAACTATGATGTCCTCATAGTTGTTTAAAAGAAACCTCAGCAAGTGAAGTAGAAGTTGATTTTTTTTTTCTAAAATCATAGAAAGGTATTCACCCTCCTGGGTCGGGAAATGATCTCTGCAACTATTGTTTTTAAAGAAATCTATTTCTAAGGCTGTTGCTATACTCCATAAAAATACCTTCAGATTCTTAATTCTAGAAGTTTGAGGTGGCTATTTTCACTCTTTCCTTGTGTTAATACTAAAATAAACATGTGCTCTGAGAAAGATGGAATTGTGTGTCTTATCCAGCAGCCAGAAAGTATGGCTGTTTTTCTCTCCTTCCTCAAGCATCATGCTGTTGACTCATTAGAATTTTATACTTCAAGGAGAAATGTTAGAGTCTGTATCATATTTCAGCTTACACAAGTGAAATAAAAAAATAAAAATAACCACAACTCTGAGTTTGTAGTAGAATGAGATTTTATTTATTATTATTATTTTTTTCAAAAGGCAAACTCAAAGGAGACAGCAGTGACTAAGTTTTAGCAATGAAAAAAAGTTTAACTAAGTTACACTGACAACCAGAGTTGGTCAATTTCGTGCCAGCCACCACGGCCATACAATTGACTCGAGTTAATAGAGCCCGGCATAAAGAGTGTTTAAGATTTAACCTACCCCAATAAAGCTAACCTATAACTAAGTCATAGAAAACCCAAGTTATAGTGAAATACTCTACGAAAGTGGCTTTAATATTCTGAACACACTATAGCTAAGACACAAACTGGGATTAGATACCCCACTATGCTTAGCCCTAAAATTCAATAACTTAATTAACAAAATTATTCGCCAGAACACTACAAGCAACAGCTTGAAATTCAACGGACCTGGAAGTGCTTTACATCCGTCTAGAGGAGCCTGCTCTATAATCGATACACCCCAATAAACCTCACCATATCTTGCCATCAGCCTGTATACCGCCATCTTCAGCAAACTCCTTAATGATTGTAAAGTAAGCAGAAGTGTTACCATAAAAACGTTAGGTCAAGGTGCAGCCAATGACGTGGGAAGAAATGGGCTACATTTTCTAAATCAGAAAACTACACAATAACACTTATGAAATTTAAGGGCCTACGGTGGATTTAGCAGTAAACCAAGAATAGAGAGCTTGATTGAAACAAGGCCAATAAGCACGCACACACCGCCCGTCACCCTCCTCAAACATCACATAAAAGTACATTAACAATAAACCACTCCATACTGATCTAAAGGAAATAAGTCGTAACATGGTAAGTGTACTGAAAAGTGCGCTTGGACGAATCAAAATGTAGCTTAAATTAAAGCATCCGGCTTACACCCAGAAGATCTCATAACAGATGATTGTTTTGAGATAACTCTAGCCCAAACCTTATTAAAAATGTACTACTTAACTACACCAATTAAATCATTTACCTACTACAAAAGTATAGGTGATAGAAATTGCATTTTAGGCCCAATAGACATGGTACCAACCACAAGGGAAAGGACAAAACCAATAGAGCACAAAAAAGCAAAGATAAACCCTTATACCTTCTGCATAATGAACCAACTAGAACTAACTTTATAAAGAGAACTAATGCCCCCCAAAACCAAGTGATCTACCCAAGGATAGCTAAAAGAGCACACCAGTCTATGTGGCAAAATAGTGGGAAAATCTATGGGTAGTGGTGACAAACCTACCAAGTCTGTTGATAGCTGGTTGTCCAAGACAGAATCTTAGTTCAACTTTAAATTTACCTACAGAATCATATAATCTTCCTGTAAATTTAATTGCTAGTCTAAAGAGGGACAGCTCTTCAGACCCTAGGAAACAACCTTTTATAGAGAGTAAATAACTTAACCACCATTGTTGGCCTAAAAGCAGCCACCAAATAAGAAAGCGTTCAAGGTCAATACTTACTTACTCTTAATCCTACTAATCTTATTGAACTCCTAAAACAAATTGGACCAATCTATTATTTAATAGAAGCAATAATGTTAAATAAGTAACATGAAATCATTCTCCCTGCATAAGCTTATCTCAGACAGAAACAACTATTGTTAGTTAACAGCCTAATTACCATATGCTACAGATTAGTTTATCAATTAACCAAACTGTTAACCCAACACAGGCGTGCACTCAGGAAAGATTAAAAAAAGTAAAAGGAACTCAGCAAACTCTACCCCCGCCTGTTTACCAAAAACATCACCTCTAGCATTTCCAGTATTAGAGGCACTGCCTGCCCAGTGACACATGTTCAATGGCTGCGGTACCCTGACCGTGCAAAGGTAGCACAATCACTTGTTCTCTAAATAAGGATTTGTATGAATGGCCACACGAGAGTTTAACTGTCTCTTACTTTTAATCAGTGAAATTGACCTATCCGTGAAGAGGCGGATATGCCTAAATAAGACGAGAAGACCCTATGGAGCTTCAATTTAATGATACAAACCAGAACAATTTAAACCAATAGGCATTAACCTATTGTCAATGTATCATGAATTTTGGTTGGGGTGACCTCGGAGTACAGTATAACCCCTGAAAAATACATACTAAGACCTCACTAGTCTAAATAAAAACACAGCTGTTGACCCAATAACTTGATCAATGGACTAGGTTACCCTAGGGATAACAGCGCAATCCTATTCTAGAGTCCATATCGACAATAGGGTTTACGACCTCGATGTTGGATCAAGACATCCTAATGGTGCAGACGCTATTAAGGGTTTGTTTGTTCAACGATTAAAGTTTTACGTGTTCTGAGTTCAGACCGGAGCAATCCAGGTCGGTTTCTATCTATTAAACATTTCTCCCAGTACGAAAGGACAAAAGAAATAGGGCCTACTTCATAAAGCGCCCTCAAAAATTAGATAACCCATATCTCAATCTTGCAAACTATTATCTTACCCAAGAACAGGGTCTGTTCAGATGGCAGAGCCTGGATATTGCATAAAACTTAAAACTTTATAACCAGAGGTTCAACTCCTCTTCTTAACAACGTGTTTATAGTCAACTTACTTCTACTAGTCGAACCCACCCTAATTGCCATAGCATTCTTAACACTTATAGAACGAAAAATCTGGGGCTATATACAATTCTTAAAGGGTCCTAACATTGTAGGCCCCTACGGAACACTTCAACCAATTGCCAATGCCATAAAGCTTTTTACAAAAGAACTCTTACTACCCACCACCTCCACCACAACTTTATACTTAACCGCCCCTACCCTAGCCCTCTCCATCGCCCTCCTTTTATGAACCCCACTTCCTATGCCACACCCCCAATCAACTTAAACTTAGGCCTCTTATTTATTCTAGCAACATCAAGCTTAGCTGTTTACTCAATTTTATGATCTGGATGAGCATCCAACTCAAACTATGCACTAATTGGCACATTACAAGCTGTAACCCAAACAATCTCATATGAAGTCACCCTCGCTATCATTCTCCTATCTACCCTACTAATAAGCGACTCATTTAATTACAATCACTCATTACAACACAAGGACACTATTGACTTCTACTCCCATCATGACCCCTAGCCATAATATGATTTATCTCCACATTAGCAGAAACCAACCGAGCCCCCTTTGACCTAACAGAAGGAGAATCAGAGCTAGTTTCAGGTTTTAATATTGAATATGCCGCAGGCTCATTTGCCCTATTCTTTATAGCAGAATACATAAATATTATCATAATAAATGCCCTAACCACCACCATCTTCCTAGCAACATCATATAACATGACCATATCAGAAATCTACACAATCAACTTTATAACTAAAACCCTCCTATTAACCACCCTATTCCTATGAATTCGAACAGCCTACCCTCGCTTCCGCTATGACCAACTAATATCCCTCCTATGAAAAAATTTCTTACCCCTCACACTAGCACTATGCATATGATATATCTCAATGCCCATCTTAACATCTGGCATCCCACCACAAACATAAGAAATATGTCTGACAAAAGAGTTACTTTGATAAGAGTAAATTATAGAGGTTTAAACTCTCTTATTTCTAGAATTATAGGAATTGAACCCGTACCTGAGAACTCAAAACACTCCGTGATACCTATTACACCATATCCTAAACAGTAAGGTCAGCTAAATAAGCTATTGGGCCCATACCCCGAAAATGTTGGTCAAACCCTTCCCATACTAATATCAACCCCCTAGCCCACCTCATTATTTCCTTAACCATCCTAACAGGAACCACAATTACAATTCTAAGCTCACACTGATTTCTAGTCTGAATAGGCCTAGAACTGCACATATTAGCCATCGTACCAATTTTAGCCTAAAACACAAACCCCTGATCCACAGAAGCATCCACCAAATATTTCCTAATTCAAGCAACAGCATCAATAATTCTCCTAATAGACATTTTCCTTAATAACTTAACTTCCGGACAATGAACAATTAACCCACCCCACAATCAAATTTTGTCCACAGTAATATTAATTGCCCTAGTAATAAAAATAGGAATAGCCCCCCTTCACTTCTGACTTCCAGAAGTAACCCAAGGAATCCCCCTGATTCCAGCCATAATCGTCCTCACATGACAAAAACTTGCCCCCATATCAATCATATTTCAAATCTTCCCATCAACAAACATGAATATCATTCTAATGATCTCAATCCTATCAATTATAATTGGCAGCTGAGGAGGACTCAACCAAACACAACTACGCAAAATTCTAGCTTACTCCTCAATTACTCACATGGGATGAATAATAGCAGTGCTGTACTACAACCCAAATATCACCATTCTAAACCTTATTATCTATATCTTCTTAACAATCTCCACATTCATAATTTTTTACCTAAACTCAAATGTAACAACTCTATCATTATCGCACACTTGAAATAAATTAACATGAATAATACCCATAATCCCACTAATAATAATATCTTTAGGAGGTTTACTCCCACTAACAGGCTTTTCCCCTAAATGAGCCATTATACAGGAACTTACAAAAAACAATAACCTAATTATTCCACTCACAATAGCCATACTAACACTAATAAACCTATACTTCTATATACGCCTAACATACTCCATCTCAATAACAATATTCCCCACATCCAACAACACAAAAATTAACTGACAACTAAAACACATAAAACCAATGCCACTCCTACCTCCACTCGTAATCTCTTCCACATTACTACTATCTTTAACCCCACTAACACTAATAATCTAGACATTTAGGTGAATGAGACCAAGAGCCTTCAAAGCCCTTAGTAAGTAAACTTTACTTAATTTCTGCACTACCATAAGGACTGCAAAACTTTATTCTGCATCAACTGAACGCAAATCAATCACTTTAATTAAGCTAAGCCCTTCCTAGATTGATGGGACTCTAACCCACAAAAATTTAGTTAACAGCTAAACAACCTAATCAACTGGCTTCAATCTACTTCTCCCGGCGTTAGGGGAAAAAAGACGGGCGAAGCCCCGGCAGAGTTGAAGCTGCTTCTTTGAATTTGCAATTCAATATGATATATCACCTCAGAGCTGGTAAAAAGAGGGCTACTCCTCTGTCTTTAGATTTACAGTCTAATGGTTACTCAGCCATTTTACCCCTAACTATGTTCATAAATCGCTGATTATTTTCAACCAATCACAAAGAATCGGAACTCTATACTTATTATTTGGTGCATGAGCAGGAGCAGTAGGAACAGCCGTAAGCCTCCTAATCCGAGCAGAATTAGGCCAACCAGGAAGCCTAATAGAAGATGATCATGTCTATAATGTTATTGTCACATCTCACGCATTTATTATAATTTTCTTCATAGTGATACCAATTATAATTGGGGGCTTTGGAAACTGACTTGTCCCCTTGATAATCGGTGCTCCCGACATAGCATTCCCTCGAATAAACAACATGAGCTTCTGACTCCTACCCCCCTCACTCCTTCTTCTACTTGCATCCTCAACCCTAGAAGCTGGTGCCGGAACTGGCTGAACAGTTTACCCACACTTAGCAGGTAACATATCATACTCAGGGGCTTCTGTAGACCTAACTATTTTTTCATTACATTTAGCAGGTGTTTCCTCTATTCTAGGGGCTATTAACTTTATTACAACAATTATTAAGATAAAACCCCCAGCCATGACCCAATACCAAACCCCCGTATGATCCGTCCTAATTACAGCGGTCCTTCTTCTACTCTCCCTTCCAGTCTTAGCTGCTGGAATTACTATATTACTAACTGATCGTAATCTCAATACTACTTTCTTCGACCCTGCTGGTGGCGGAGATCCCATCCTATATCAGCACCTATTCTGGTTTTTTGGTCACCCTGAAGTGTATATTCTTATTCTGCCAGGTTTTGGAATAATTTCACACATTGTAACGTACTATTCTAATAAAAAAGAACCATTTGGTTATATGGGCATGGTCTGAGCTCTAATATCCATTGGATTCCTAGAATTTATCGTGTGAGCCCACCATATGTTCACAGTAGGTATAGATGTAGACACTCCCGCATATTTCACATCAGCTACTATAATTATCGCAATCCCTACCAGGGTAAAAGTATTTAGCTGACTAGCTACGCTACACGGCGGCAATATTAAATGATCCCCCGCAATACTATGGGCCTTAGGCTTTATCTTTCCTTTCACCGTAGGCAGATTAACAGGAATTGTACTAGCCAACTCATCATTAAACATTGTATTACACGATACATACTATGTAGTAGCACATTTTCATTACGTACTATCCATAGGGGCAGTATTTGCTATTATAGGGGGCTTTATTCACTGATTTCCACTGTTTTCAGGCTACACACTTCACCAAACCTATGCTAAAGTTCATTTTACTATTATGTTTGTAGGCGTAAGTCTAACTTTCTTCCCACAGCACTTCCTTGGCCTATCCAGAATACCTCGACGATACTCAGACTATCCAGATGCATATACCACATGAAACATCGTCTCATCTGTAGGATCCTTCATCTCACTAACAGCAGTTATTCTAATAATTTTCATAATTTGAGAAGCCTTCTCCTCAAAGTGAAAAGTTTCTACCATTGAACAACTATCTACCAATCTAGAATGGCTGTACGACTGCCCTCCTCCCTATCACGCATTTGAAGAATCTACCTATGTAAAAACCCTAAACAAAAAAGGAAGGATTTGAACCCCCCAAAATTGGTTTCAAGCCAATTCCATAGACCTGATGACTTTTTCAATAAGATACTAGTAAAATAATTACGTAACATTGTCAAAGTTAAATCATAGACTAAATATCTATATATCTTAATGGCAGCACCAGCTCAATTAGGCTTACAAAATGCCGCATCCCCCATCATAGAAGAACTTATCGCCTTCCATGACCATGCTCTCATAATCACTTTTTTATTTAGCTCACTGGTTCTATACATTATTTCTCTAATACTTACTACAAAACTAACTCACACCAGTACCATAAATGCTCAAGAGATTGAAATAATCTGAACCATCCTGCCCGCTATAATTCTCATTATAATTGCCCTTCCATCCCTATGTATTTTATATATGACAGACGAATTTAATAAACCCTACCTAACTCTTAAAGCAATTGGCCACCAATGATACTGAAGTTATGAGTATTCCGATTATGAAGACTTAGCATTCGACTCTTATATTACACCAACATATTTCCTTGAACCTGGAGAATTTCGACTCCTTGAAGTAGACAACGGAACAACCTTACCCATAGAAGCAGATATTCGTGTGCTAATTTCATCACAGGACATTCTACACTCATGAGCTGTGCCATCACTAGGTGTAAAAACAGATGCAATCCCTGGACGCTTAAATCAAGCCATATTAACTTCCACACGACCAGACATAGTCTATGGACAGTGTTCAGAAATTTGTGGGTCCAACCACAGCTTTATGCCCATTGTACTAGAATTTATTTATTTCCAAGATTTCAAAGTATGAGCCTCATACTTATATATCGTATCACTGTAAAGCTAAAATAGCATTAACCTTTTAAGTTAAAGATTGAGAGAACCCGTCTCTCTACAGTGAATGCCTCAACTAAACATCTCACCATGACCAATGGTGATTCTGTCAATAATTGTAACCTTGTTTTACATCACCCAATTAAAGATATTGAGTTTTACTTTCTACACTACCCCATCACCAAAATTGACTAGAACACAAAAACATAAAACAACTTGAGAACTAAAATGAACCAAAATTTATTCGCCTCCTTCAATATCCCGACAATCCTAGAAATCCCCCTAGTAATATTAATCATTATATTTCCTGCCATATTAATTATACCTCCTAATAACCTAATTAATAACCGACTCTCCTCTCTTCAACAGTGATTAGTTCAACTTAAACTAAAACAAATGATAATAACTCATACTACTAAGGGACGAACTTGGTCTCTCATGCTTCTAGCCCTGATCATTTTCATCGCATTAAATAATCTTCTCGGACTTACACCCTATGCATTTACACCAACCACTCAACTATCAATAAATCTAGATATAGCAATTCCTCTATGAGCAGCAACTCTACTCATAGGGTTACGATTTAAAACAAAATCATCTCTTGCCCATTTCCTACCACAAGGAACACCCGTACTACTTATCCCAATGTTAATTATTATCGAGACAATCAGCCTCTTCATTCAACCAGTAGCTCTAGCTGTACGACTAACAGCCAACATCACAGCAGGTCACCTGTTAATACATCTACTTGGAGACACTACACTATCATATCCATCTACCTATCTTCCTCCACAATTACTATTATCATTATCATTCTATTAATCACCCTAGAATTAGGTGTAGCACTCATCCAAGCCTATGTATTCACACTTTTAGTAAGCTTATATCTACATGACAACTCATAATGACACACCAAACACATGCCTATCACATAGTTAACCCAAGCCCTTGACCACTAGCAGGAGCCCTATCAGCATTTTTGCTTACATCTGGCCTAATTATATGATTTCATTTCTATTATATTCCCCTCCTTACTGCAGGGCTACTAGCTAGCACAATAACAATATTTCAGTGGTGGCGCGACGTAGTACGAGAAGGCACATATCAAGGCCATCATACCACTCCCGTACAAAAAGTCCTTCGATATGGGATGATCCTATTTATTATCTCAGATGTATTCTTCTTTGCTGGCTTCTTCTGAGCATTTTACCACTCCAGCTTAGCCCCAACCCCACAAACAGGAGGACATTGACCCCCTACAAGTATTTTTCCTCTTAACCCAATAGAAGTACCCCTACTAAATACAGCTGTACTACTTTCATCAGGAGTCACAATTACTTGGGCACACCACAGCCTAATAGAAGCCAATCAAAAAGAATCAGCTCAAGCACTGACCATAACTATTGCACTAGGAATCTACTTTACCTGTCTACAAATATCAGAATACTCTGAAACCTCATTTACTATCTCCGACAGAATTTATGGGTCCACATTCTTTATAGCTACAGGCTTCCATGGCCTCCACGTTATTATCGGAACTACCTTCCTCGCCACCTGCTATTTTCACCAACAGCTATATCACTTCACATCCAACCACCACTTCGGATTTGAAGCCGCTGCATGGTACTGACATTTCGTAGATGTAATATGACTATTCCTCTATATCTCTATCTATTGATGAGGGCCTTACTCTCTTAGCATAAACAGTACTATTGACTTCCAATCAATAAGCCTCATATAACTCGAGAGAGAGTAATAAATCTAGCACTAACCCTAACAACTAACATCCTCCTAGCCCTACTTCTAATTACCATCACATTCTGACTCCCCCAACTAAATGCATATACAGAAAAACACAACCCTTATGAATTTGGGTTTGACCCTACAACCTCTGCCCACCTGCCCTTCTCTATAAAATTCTTCTTAATTGCTATTACATTCCTCCTGTTTGACCTAGACATCACCTTACTACTACCTCTACCATGGGCAACCCAAACAAACAACTTAATACTAACAATCAACATGATTTTTGCCCTACTTATTATTCTAGTATTGGGATTGGCCTATGAATGGACCCAAAAGGGATTAGACTGAGTTGAGTGTATATAGTTTATTTAAAACAAATGATTTCGACTCATTAGATTATGAAAACTCATATTTACCAACACATGCCTTTCATTTATATCAACGTCACACTAGCATATTTCATATCACTGTTGGGACTATTAATTTAACCATATCACCTAATATCATCTCTACTATGTTTGGAAGGCATAATATTATCACTATTTATTATAACTACACTCACAACTCTAAATATATATTTAATATTAATGTATATAATACCCATTACTCTTCTAGTGTTTGCTGCATGTGAGGCTGCAGTAGGCCTAGCCTTATTAATCTTAATCTCTAACCTGTACAGCTTAGACTATGTCCAAAACTTAAATCTACTCCAATGCTAAAAATTATTTTACCAACAATCATAATACTACCAACAATATGACTTTCAAAAAATCATGTAATATGAGTTAATACAATAACATGCAGCCTATTAATCAGTATTTTTACCCTTCTAATATTATATATGCCAAATAACTCATGTAATCTATCACTGACTTTCTTCTCAGACCCATTAACATCACCTTTATTAATACTAACAGCCTGACTACTACCACTAATAATTTTAGCAACACAACAACACTGGTACAACAACCCCATCCCATGAAAAAAACTATATATCTCAATACTAATTTTTTAACAAATCTCCCTAATCATAACTTTTTCAGCCACCGAACTAATTTTATTTTATATTCTATTCGAGACCACCCTAATCCCCACCCTAATTATTATTACTCGCTGAGGGTACCAGCCAGAACGTCTTAATGCCGGCTCGTATTTCCTATTCTATACATTAGCTGGATCTCTTCCTCTACTAATTATGCTCCTGTACTATTTAAGCAGTTTAGGGTCCCTAAATATGCTCACAATAACTATTAACACTAAAGAAATACTACTATCCTGAACTAACAACATTATATGACTAGGGCGCATAATGGCCTTTATAGTCAAAATACCTCTATATGGACTACACCTGTGACTCCCTAAAGCCCATGTTGAAGCCCCAATCGCTGGCTCAACAGTACTCGCAGCAATTCTACTAAAACTAGGTGGCTATGGTATAATACGAATTACCCCTATACTTAACCTTCTGACAGAAAAAATAAGTTACCCCTTTCTCATCTTATCCTTACGAGGTATAGTTATAACAAGCTCCATCTGCCTGCCACAAGCAGACCTAAAATCACTCATCGCCTATTCTTCCGTTAGCCACATAGCACTTGTTATTCTAGCCATTCTTATCCAAACCCCCTGAAGCCTTACCGGCGCAATAATCCTAATAATTGCCCATGGACTTACTTCATCTCTACCATTCTGCCTAGCAAACTCTAACTATGAACAAATCCACAGCCGAACTATAATGTTCACACGAGGTCTTCAAGCACTATTCCCACTACTAGCACTATGATGATTACTAGCTAACCTCGCCAATCTTGCCCTACCCCCAACTATTAATTTAATAGGAGAACTGCTAACAATCTTAGCCCCCTTTTCCTGATCTAATTTTACCATCATATTCACAGGATTCAACATACTAATCACAGCCCTGTACTCACTTCATATATTTACTTCAACACAACGAGGTCCATTAACATATAGCACTAGCAATGTAAAACCCCTATTTACACGAGAAAACACACTTATACTACTGCACATAGCACCAATCCTCCTACTCACCCTAAACCCTAAGGTAACCATATGTTTTACACCCTGTAGCTATAGTTTAATAAAAACATTAGATTGTGAATCTAATAATAGAAGCCCACAACTTCTAAACTACCGAGAAAGCATGCAAGAACTGCTAATTCATGCCCCCAAGCTTAACAACTTGGCTTTCTCAACTTTTAAAGGATAGTAGTTATCCATTGGTCTTAGGAACCAAAAACATTGGTGCAACTCCAAATAAAAGTAAAAATACACTCTTCAATAATTCTAATAACAATAATTACACTGCTGGCGCCTATCATAATTACTCTAATTAACCCAAACAAAAACCTCCTATACCCTCACTATGTAAAATTAGCCATCATTTATGCCTTTACCATCAGCATCCTATCGATAACAATATTTATCTTTACAGGCCAAGAATCCGTAATCTCAAACTGACATTGAATAACAATCCAAACTATCAAATTATCGCTAAACTTTAAGATAGACTTCTTCTCTATTATATTTACCCCTGTAGCACTATTTGTTACCTGATCAATCGTAGAGTTTTCAATATGATATATAAGCTCAGACCCAAACATCAACCAATTCCTCAAATACCTACTTATTTTCCTCGTAACAATACTAATTCTAATCACAGCTAATAATTTGTTCCAACTTTTCATTGGATGAGAAGGAATAGGCATTATATCATTTCTACTAATTAGCTGATGACACAGCCGAACAGACGCTAACACAGCAGCCCTACATAACCGCATTGGAGACATCGGCTTTATTCTAGCAATGACATGATTCTTTCTATACTCCAACTCATGAGATTTCCAACAAATATTCATTCTTGACTCCACTTCAAATTCTTTTCCCCTAATAAGCCTTCTCTTAGCGGCAACAGGAAAATCTGCCCAATTCGGCCTACACCCATGACTTCCATCTGCCATGGAAGGACCTACACCAGTTTCAGCACTACTACATTCCAGCACAATAGTTGTTGCAGGAGTTTTCTTAATTATTCGTTTCCACCCCCTAATCGAAAATAACCCCCTCATCCAAACACTAACTCTATCAATAGGCGCAATCACCACTCTATTCACAGCAATCTGTGCTCTAACACAAAATGATCTAAAAAAGATCGTAGCCTTCTCAACCTCAAGCCAACTAGGCCTTATAACAGTAAGAATCGGCATTAACCAACCACACCTAGCCTTCCTTCACATCTGTACCCACGCCTTCTTCAAAGCCATACTATTCCTATCTGCAGGATCTTTTATTCACAGCCTATACAATGAACAAGATATCCGCAAAATAGGAGGCTTATTTAAGACCCTACCCTTCACATCCTCCTCCCTCATTATCGGCAGCTTTGCACTTGTAGGTGTACCCTTTCTCACAGGCTTCTACTCAAAAGACCTGATCATCGAGACCGCCAACACGTTGTATACCAACGCCTGAGCCCTAACAACTACTCTTGTAGCCACCTCCCTCACAGCTATATACAGTATCCGCATTATCTTCTTTGCCTTAACAGGATACCCTCGCTTTACAACTCTCATCTTAATTAATGAGAATAACCCTATGCTAATAAACCCAATCAATCACCTAGCAGTGGGTAGCATTTTCACCGGGTTTCTTATTTCTAATTGTGTTCCTCCTACCTCACACCCCCAAGTCACTATACCATGACACCTAAAACTTACAGCGTTAGGCGTAACCATGCTAGGACTACTTGTAGCAATATAACTTAGTTTGATAACTAACAATATAAAATTAAGCACCCCATTAAAAACCTTCTACTTCTCTAACATACTAGGCTTGTACTCAACCACTATACACCGACTCAACCCCCATTCAAGCCTATCCACAAGCCAAAACCTTACCTCAGCCCTATTAAACCTCTTCTGACTAGAAAAATCTATATAAAAAATAACAACACAAACTCAAATTTCGATCTCCACAACCTCATCAACTCAAAAAGGCCTAATTAAGCTTTACTTCCTATCCTTCTTCATTACACCAACACTAGCACTACTCCTAACAATTTAACCCCCACCCCGAGTAAGCTCAATTGCAATATGCATTCCCATAAACAAGTTACTAAAACTACTCAAATACCATAATTATACAAAGCAGGAGCACCTGTAGGATCCTCACGAATTAACCCTGGCCCATCACCCTCATAAATCATTCAACTTGACACAGTGTTATAATTAACCACAATCTCTACCGTTTTAACAGGGTTCCCACCTAGCAAGAATACCATAATTATCTCCATCATTAAACCGAACATGAAAATACCTAAAATATCTGTACTTGACACCCACGTTTCAGGATGCTCATCAATTGCTATCACCTCAGTGTAACCAAAAACTACCATCATACCCCCCAAATAAATCAAGAAAACCACAAGCCCCATATAAGGCCCACCAAAGTATAACGTAATCACACAACCTACGGCACCACTAAAAATTAACACTAACCCACCATAAATAGGCGAAGGCTTAGAAGAAAACCCCACAAAACCTATTACTAAAATAATACTTAATGAAAATAAAGCATATGTCATTATTCCCACATGGACTATAATCATGACTAATGATATGAAAAACCATTTTTGTATTTCAACTATAAGAATACTAATGACCTCTTCCCGTAAAACCCACCCTTTAGCAAAAATCATCAACGAGTCATTCATTGATCTCCCCACACCATCCAACATCTCCTCTTGATGAAATTTTGGCTCACTTCTAGACACTTGCCTAATTATTCAGATTACCACAGGCCTATTCCTAGCAATACACTACACACCAGAAACCGCTACCCCTTTCTCTTCAGTCGCCCATATCACCCGAGACGTTAACTATGGCTGAATAATCCGCTATTTACATGCTAACGGTGCATCCATATTCTTTATTTGCCTCTTCTTCCACATCGGCCGAGGCTTATATTACGGGTCATTCCTTTTTCTGAAGACTTGAAACATCGGTACAATCTTACTACTTGCAACCATAGCCACAGCATTCATAGGCTATGTACTCCCATGAGGCCAAATATCGTTTTGAGGGGCTACAGTAATTACAAACCTTTTATCAGCTATCCCATATATTGGGTCTGACTTAGTCCAATGAATCTGAGGCGGGTTTTCAGTGGATAAAGCTACCCTCACACGATTCTTTACTTTCCACTTCATTTTACCTTTCATTATTGCAGCTCTGACTACCATTCATCTTTTGTTTCTGCATGAAACAGGCTCAAGTAACCCATCAGGAATCACCTCAGAACCTGGTAAAATTTCATTTCACCCATACTATACAACTAAAGACATTCTTGAACTGATCTTCCTCTTCCTAACCCTAACAAGTTTAACCCTATTTACACCTGACCTTTTAACAGACCCAGACAACTACACACTAGCAAACCCCCTAAACACCCCACCCCACATTAAACCAGAGTGATATTTCCTATTTGCATATGCAATCCTACGACCCATCCCCAATAAACTAGGGGGCATTCTAGCTCTAGTACTATCCATCCTAATCCTAATACTCATCCCCATAATACACCTATCCAAACAACAAAGTATAGCATTCCAACCAATCACTCAAATCCTATTCTGAACGCTAGTAGCTGACCTAGTTACACTTACATGAATTGGGGGTCAACCAGTTGAACATCCATTCATCGCCATCGGCCAAACAGCATCTATCATATATTTTCTCATCATTATCACCTTAATCCCCCTCTCCGCTCTAATCGAAAACAAACTACTAAAATGATAAACGTCCTTGTAGTATAAATTAATACTCTGGTCTTGTAAACCAGAAATGGAGAACACCTACTCCCCAGGACAATCAGGGAGAGAATATCTAATTCCACCATCAACACCCAAAGCTGACATTCTAATATTAAACTACTCCCTGGATTCTAAACTTTATCTTATTGATGGCCCAACAATAAAGTACTTTGCAAGTACACACAACATTTCAAACTTTTATGTAATTAGTACATTATTGTTTTACCCCATGAATAATATCTAGTACTACAAATGCTTAACTATACATAGCACATTAACCCTAAACGTACATAAAATCCTTGACATACATGCTTACAAGCAAGAACTAATATTGTACATTGGACTATAATCCATACGATCCTTAACCCACATACCGCACTCCAAACATGGATATCACTCACCAATGTAAAACCATTCATCATACATCCGCACATTAACATATTGATTGGACATAGCACATTTAGTCAAACAGTTGACACAACCATGAATATCCACCAAATACACTTGGTCTCTTAATCTACCAACCTCCGTGAAACCAGCGACCCGCCCACATCTGCTAGTATTCTCGCTCCGGGCCCATATAGACAGGGCTTGGTTATCCTGAAACTATACCTGGCATTTGGTTCCTACCAAATGGCCTCAGGGCCATAAAACTGAGATCGCACATACATTCCCCTTAAATAAGACATCACAATGGTGTGGCGCTATCACTCTCTTGTTCTCGTGTCAGTGGATGCATGGGTGCCTCTTGTAGGAAAGGAATGTTCTCATCAGCATTGTCGGGAGACTCCTGGAAAGAGGTTCCAATTATCATCCTGTAGCACCTGACTGTGATTTGCCAGACTTTATGCTATCACCGTGCCTAATATTGAATGTCTTGGCAAATGCTGGTTCAGCACACAATTGTCATAATTATTAGTCCTCTGACTTGGGCCTAGATTTAGTCCTAGTAGGCTGAAAGGTTGATTCAGGTACCATTAAGTTTTCTGGTTAAAGTCATCATTGTGTTCAAATGATCTATCACCCACTCTGGAGGGCAGCACCAGCAGAGAAGCTATAAATACACTTCAAAACTGAGCCTTAGTGCTGGTTGTACCTTAACCACACACTCTACAGCCAAGAGAAATTAGCGATTGAGCAAAAAATGCAGACCAAATGCCTCTTGGAGATGGACTGAAACAACTCCAAAGAAAGCTGTAAAAAAGTGACAGGAATTTGTTCTTCTACTTGGAGAGTGTTTGATTCAAACATGAGTCCAACGTATGCATCCTTAAGAGGACATGCTCTGCTGTTGTCTCATTTGCCAGAATATCCTTCAGTTCCAGGCTTTCAACAGGGTGTAATTGGTTCATGCTCCATGATTAGAAAGGAATTAAAGTTTGAAGGCAGAATGAATGGCCACAATGCCTGATGTTAGACTTTCATAAGTGGCCTTGTGAAAGCCTGCATCTTCTATCATCTCCTTGAACTCTTTCTGAGACAGGAACATTTGGATACTCTCTACAAGGTATTGATAGGACTTCCAGTCTCCAGCAATGACCTCTCCAGGACAGGGATGACCTGGAAGCTATATAGATCATAATGCCTGGATATGAGGGGATTGTTCACTTGGCTAAATTCCAGACACAGAAACCGTCCTCCTGGTTTCAGTACCCGATGGGCTTCCTGGAGTGCCTGATCAATGTGTGTGACATTCCGAAGCCCAAAGGCAATGGTGTAAATATCAAACTTGTCATCATCAAAGGGAAGTTCTTCGGCATCTCCTAATACCCATGCAAGTCCAGCTCTGTATCCTTGAGCCAAGGCTTTCTGCTTTCCAACCTTTAGCATCTCCTTGTTGATGTCACACACCATGACATGAGACCCACCCAAGGAATCTTCTTCATTCTGGTACTCTTTGGCAATTTCTTCCCAGGATAAACTTTGTTGGGCCCTTAACTGACTCTTCTGTTTTCTCTGATGCTGGGACTGAACATAATTTAGGAACCGGAATGCAATGTCACCTGTGCCTCCAGCAACATCAAGCAGCTGGGTCCCAGGAAGTGGATGTATATTCCAGAGCAGTAAATCCTTCCAAAGAGGATGGATACCAAGACTCATCATATCATTCATCACATCATACTTCTTAGCCACACTTTCAAACACCTGATGGACTTTGCCCCACTTTTTCTCTTCCGACACAGTCTGAAACCCAAAGTGAGTTTCCGTTACCTGCTTCTCTTTGGGGCCAAGAACCACGAAGCCCGAGGAGCTGACAGCCCCGCATCACCCGCCACCACCTACGACTGCAATAGTTCCATAGAGCCAAGCTTCTGGGAGCCGCCATCTTGGTACTCGAGTTAAAAGGCTAGAATGAGATTTTAATATAATATTTAACTCTAGCATTTACTTTTTACAAAAAATAAATATTTTCCCTCCTCTCTGGATAACTAGGTTCTGGGAAATGACTATCAGGGAGATGGAGAAGGCCTGTCTTTTCTTCTGACTTTCAGTGACCTCAGGAAATGTCTCACAATATTCTTTACACTAAAGCTGCCAGAATTAAACCAGAACCCTAAGTGCCTTAGCAGAGCCCTGTGTCTGAGAAAGAGGCTGCGCTTGAGCTGGTCTCAGTTTGCTCTGTCACTGCCACAGGGCTCTGCACTGGGGCCTGGCTACTAGACGGAAGGGTTAATTATGTTGGGGCTTCCCTCAGATTTATGACACATCCTCCTACCCCATCTGCACTCTGAGCTCCAGGCACTGTGCTGAGCACTCAGTTAATTGACAGTACCCATGTATCCCTGATATGTGAGTAATCAGTTATCACTGTCCCATGCCCCATTTCACAGAGGACAAAACCAAATCCAGGGGAGGAGAGGCAACTCTGGCCACTTGCAGAACTTGTCAGTGGTGGTGCTGGAATCCCAGTGTCAGCTTTTGGGCCCCCTCTGCTAGCACTAAGTCCAAAGCTCCGCTGAGCCTTATAAAACAAATGGAAATGGATTGCCCCACTCACAGCCCTAGGGTGAAACTGGGTCAGGCTCAATGTGAAGGATACTGAGCACAGAGCAAGTCGCATGTGAGTGGGGACTACCACTGTCTCATGAGCCCCTCAGGTCTGGAGGTTTTCAGTCATGTAATGGCCGCTGGCTCAGGGTGTATCAGAAACAGGGGCTTCCCCAGTGTTTGTTGTAACAGCCACCTGCCCCAGCCAGGACTGTTTCAAAGTCCTCCAGAAAGTTTATCTGATGGCCACTCAACTGTGTGGTGTTCTAACGAGGTGGGGGTTGATAGGGGCTCATCTCTATGAAGATGCCACACCTGGTCCTAACTGGTCCTTTGGTCCCTGTGAAGATAATACTCCCCTTCCTCACCAGCTCATTATTAAAACCATGACATTTTACTACAGCCTGGCAACCCATTTGGGAACCCCCTCTGTCACAGTAGCTAGGATTTGTCTCAGACTGGGGATCCCCTCTTGTTTTCTATTTGCAGTTGCTTAAATTTAAAAAAATTCTTTTCTGAAAAAAAAATTCAGTAACATTTCCATATGCCAACAGTAAACAATCTAAAAAAGAATTAAGAAAGTAATTCAACTTACAATAGCTACAGATAGGTTAAATAGCTAGGAATTAACTGAACCAAAAAAGTAAAAATCTCTACAATAAAAATTATACAACATTGATAAAAGAAATTTATGACAACAAAGAAAAAATGTCCTCACACATGATACTCTGTGTTTATGGATAAGAAAAATCAAAATTGTTAAAATGTCCATGCTACACAAAGCAACCTATGAATTCAATGCAATTTCTATAAAAATACCAATGATATTCTTCACACAAATAGAAAGAACAGTTCTACAAAACAGTCCTAAATTTATACAGAATCACAAAAGACCTAGAATAACCAAAGCTATCCTGAGCAAAAAGAATAAATCTGTATGGATTCCATTATCTACCATGAAATTATAGTACAGATCTATAGTAACCAAAGCAACACAGAATGGCATAAAACACCAATGCACATGGACAAACAGAACAGAGTAGAGAACCTAGAGACAAATTCATACATCTACAGTGAACTCATTTTTTCCATAGGCACCAAGAAAATACATTAAGAAAAAAAAATCTCTTTAATAAACAGTGCTGGTAAAACTGGATATCCATATGCAGAAAAATAAAACTAGACCCTATCTTTGGCCACCTGCAAAAATCAACTCAAAATAGATCAAATATTTAAATTTAAGACTGCTATGAGAAATAGATAGGCTTGAATAACCTCTGTTCTTTCTGAATTACTCCTGGCACACCCCAGTAAAGAGTCTGGCGATAATTTTGGGGTAGGATGAGAGTAGGATTAATTAGACCCGATGGAAGGGCAATGACTGGGTTTATTTTCTCCATTTGGTCTCCCTATTACCCTAAAGAATCCTTTGGATCAGGTTCAGTGGCCCATGCCTGTAATCCCAGAACTTTGGGAGGCCCAGACAGGTGAATCAAAAAGTCAGGTGATAGAAACTATCCTGAACAACATAGAGAAATCCCATCACCACTAAAACCACAAAATTAGCCAGGAGTGGGGACACATGCCTGTAATCCCAGCTACTCAGGAGGCTGAGGCAGGAGAATTGCTTGAACCCAAAGGCAGAAGTTGCAGTGAGCAGGAATCATGCCACAGCTTTCCAGCCTGGGTGACAGAGCACAAATCCATCTCAAAAAAATAAAAAATGTAAATATAAATAAAAAGAATCCTTTGGAATTATCCCAACTCTCTGCAATGTAGCCACGGATTTCTAGTGAGGAGCACACCTTCTCAGTACCCAGCTGTCTGAGGCCATAATTCAGTTGCTTCAGGTGATTGAAAACTATTACTTTTTTACTGAAAAGACTTAATGCCCCATGGTTGAGATTAAGCTGGATTTACAAAACGTTGAATTCATCCTTTATGTTCTCTGTGAGCAGGGGATCCTCCTTGTGTTTTTCTACATCTAGAGATGAATCTATATTTGCCAATATTTACATAAATCTGAGACATAGATCAGGTTAAAATCCTAGACATGGCCTTCAGGATGATCCAACTCTTGCCCATTTCTCTTCTCAATTATGTTGTCAGACAGAAATACTTAACATGAAGTCTCTCAGCAATAGTTACAACATTCCACTTGTAGAGAAGCTGGTGAGACAGAGAAGGGCTCGCAGTGAGAATCAAAGCTTCTTCTCAATCTTTCCGTGTATCTGTTTGTGAATACACGGAAAAGATTCTGGAGCCAGGGAAGAGCTATTAAACAGGGTAGAATCCCTGTAGATCAGAGTACTAGGTCACATGCTCATTAGTCACCTTCTTTGGTCAAACTCTCAGGGCTAAGCCTCTGATAGGGCTTCAGAGGATAGCATATCTGTGAAAGCCTCTAATTACATGTGAAAGGTGAAGCTCTGACTCTGGAAGGAGGCTCCCATCTGACAGAACATCATGCTTCTCTGAGTGTGAGATTCTGTGCCCTTCCTCAGCAGGACACCACTGACTCAATAATTATTGAAGAATCATATATAAATAGGCCTTTTTTTTACCATGAATTTCTTAAATAATAAAACAGAGAAAACACATTTATCCACTTTCAAATTGAGTAGGAGTGTGAGAAACTTTACAGAAAATGTCACAGAAGGAATCTTAAGCTCTGTCTATTCAAGAAAAGCCTCAAAATTCTGGTACAAACTGTTGGAATAAAGCTTTTCAGAGCTTGACTTTTTGCTATATATATACATACACACACATATATACATGTAATTGGACTTTAGTTTTATATGATTTTTAAAGAATAAACCATTTTTTCCTATTTACATAATTATTTATATTTATTTACTTACTTTATTATATATATTTGTTTTATTGGGTTTCAGGTTTTGGGGTACATGTGAAAAACATGCAAGATTATTGCATAGGTACATACATGGAAATGTGGTTTGCTGTCTTCCTCCCCATCACGTATATCTGGCATTTCTCTCAATGTTATCCCTCCCCAACTCCCCACCCCCTGCTTTTCCTCCCCTAGTTCCCCCACCTCAGACCTCAGTGTGTGATGCTCCTGGCCCTGTGTCCATGTGTTCTCATTGTTCAACACCCGCCTGAGTGAGAACATGTGGTGTTTGATTTTCTGTTCTTGTGTAAGTTTGCTGAGAATGATGGTTTCCAGGTTCACCCATGTCCCTACAAAGCACATGAACTCAACGTCTTTTATGGCTGCATAGTATTCCATGGTGTATATGTGCCATATTTTCCCTCTCCAGTCTATCATCAATGGGCATTTGGGTTGGTTCCAAGTCTTTTCCATTGTAAACAGTGCTGCAATGAACATTCATGTGCATGTCTCCTTATGATAGAATGATTTATTGTTTTTTGGGTATATACCCAGTAATGGGATTGCTGGGTCGAATGGAATTTCTATTTCTAGGTCCTTGAAGAAACACCACACTGTCTTCCATAATGGCTAAACTAATTTACACTCCCACCAACAGTGTAAAAGTGTTCCTCTTTCTCCACATCCTCTCCAGCATCTGTGGTCTTCAGATTTTTTAATGATCACCATTCTAGCTTGTGTGAGATGGTATCTGAATGTAGTTTTGATTTGCATTTCTTTAATGACCAGTGATGATGAGCATTTTTTCATATGTTCGTTGGCCTCATATATGTCTTCTTTTATAAAGTGTCTGTTCACATCCTTCACCCACTTTTGAATGGGCTTCTTTGTTTTTTTTTCTTGTAAATCTCTTTTAGTTCCTTGTAGATTCTGGATATTAGCCCTTTGTCAGATGGGTAGATTGCAAAAAATTTTTTCCATTCTGGTAGTTGCTGACTCATTCTAATGACTGTTTTTTTTTTTTCTGTGCAGAAGCTGTGGAGTTTAATTAGGTCCCATTTCTCTATTTTTGCTTTTGATGCCAATGCTTTTGGTGTCTTAGTCGTGAAATCCTTTCCTACTCTTATGTCCTGAACGGTTTTGCCTAGATTTTCTTCTAGGGTTTTTATGATGTTAGGTCTTTTTTTTTTTTCCTGCCCTGACCAGCCATGTGCAGAAAGCAGAAAGTGGAAATCTTCCTGACACCTTACACTAAAATTAACTTCAGATGCTTAGTATATGACTTTCTTATTATGTCTGTATTGCCATAGACTTGGGATAAAGGCTGTTTGCCCTTAACGGTATTTTGTGTGTTTCTTTTTTTCTCCCCTTGCATGTTTTATGCACAGAACAACACACACATTAGAAAACTTGCTTCCTAGATTAGACATAGACTTTGAGCCACAGAGGAATCTAGATGACAGCATAGACTTTTGGGATTAGCATCTGAGCAGACAAACTTGGATCCTAACACTTACCTTTATATCTCACCAGCCATGACCTGGGATATGAGCATAAAAGATTCACCAGAGTTGCAACTTTTAATAATGTGTTCCTTCCTGTTTCCCGATGAGGGCCCTTTCATTTCCTGGTCCTAATACTTACACACACATTTGTGATGATAAGGGAATATGAGGCCGCCCTGGTGGATTTACAGAAAAAGACTTGCTTGGATGGTCCAGCTCTGGGCTCTCCTGTTTTACTTCTGGTTGCCTCTTGCCCAGTAGCTAAAAACATTGGGGGGAAAATTGAAAACAGAGACAATTTCTGCATGTTTAGAAAAGATTTAGAAACCGAGACAACTTTTGCATCTTTAGAATATTTGGCATACAGCAGAACATCTTTCTATCTTGAGAGATTCTGGCCAACTGACTGCAATAGGGGACTGTCTTTAGAACTTGAGTTTTTGGTTACTAGAGTCCTTAGTTCTGTTAGGGTCTTTCACAGAAGAAATGAGGTCACTTCTTGAAGGTTTTATTCTTCTTTCAATAAAACCTGCCTTCCTTCAATAGGACCTATGCAAAGGCTTTTCTGCACTACTGACTGCTTACATTTCTCTCCCAGGTTATATCAGTAGCTTTGCACACTTATGCAAACACAGCACCCATGCACCAGTTCTTGAAAAACTGAATGCAGCCAGAGTCACAAGTTTGATAAAGTCTTTATTTTTAATATACTAATTATGTAATCCCAGATATGTCATTGTGCCTCTCAGAGGCTCCACAGTCTTACAGTCTGCACAATTGGGATTATGCTATCATCCAGCTCCAAGGGATCTCATGAGACATGTACAAAACAATATTAAGAGCAAAGTATACCACAAAAGAAAGAGAGGAAGAATAATTTTCTATTACCAATTAAATTATTCAAGAAGCACAAAATTTGCTATCTGATCTCAATAAAGCATGTGAAATTGCATTTTTATAATACTGAAATATTTTTGAATTTGCTGGTGACAAAAAATATGTGGTTCTTTGATTTCATGTCCACCATGATTTGATATTTTCGAGGTATGTCTTCACACCTTCATTTTTAATTTTACCATCATGCATAAAATCTTTATATATACAGGAGATGAATGTATAAACATTCATCTGTTGATAAACACAGGTTGTTTCAATATCAAATAAATAGAAATACCTTTTGAGATACTATTTATATCCTTTGGATATATACCCAGAACTGACACTGATGGTAGTTGTAGTTTTAAATTTTTTCAGAAACACTGTTTTCCATAAGGACTGCATCAGTTTACATGCTCACCAACAGTGTACAAATATTCTCTTTGTGCACCCTCACTAGCTCTTTTGTCTTTTGACACTTTGGTAGTATATATTATTTTTTTCTTTTGTATTTTTTTGAGAAAGAGTCTTACTGTCACCCAGGCTTGAGTCCAGTGGCTCTATCTCAGCTCACTGCAACCTCCGTCTCCCAGGTTCAAGAGATTCTCTGCCTCAGCCTCCCAAGTAGTGGGGATTAGAGGCACCCGCGACCTCACCCAGTTAATTTTTGTATTTTTAGTAGAGACAGGGTTTAACCATCTTGACCAGGCTGGTCGTGAACTCCTGTCCTCGGCCTCCCAAAGTGCTGGGATTACAGGTGTGAGGTACCGTGTCTGGTTGGTAATATGTATTCTAACAAGCTTGAATTCTAAAAGCTCATTGTAGTTTTGATTTTCATTTTTCTGATGAGTAATAATTTTGACCATCTTTTTATATTTCTGCTTGTCATTTTTATGTCCTTAAAAAAAGGCAATTTAGATCACTTGCCCAATTATTATTCCAGTAATTGGCTTTTGCTTTGTTTCCTTTTTTTGAGAGGGTGAGATTGAGTAGTATGACTTTCTAGTATATTTCGAATATTGACTCCTTATTGAATACATGGTTTACAAATATTTTCCCTTATTCCATAATATGCCTTTTTATCTTGTTGAATGTTTTCTTTTATTTTGAGCAAAACTTTATAATTTGATGTAGTCTCACTACATTATGTTTGCTATTTTGGCCTGTGCTTTTGATGTCAAATTTAAAAAATCATCACCAAAATACAGTCAAAGAGTTTTTCTCCTGCGTTTTCTTTTAGAAGATTCATCATTTTAATTCTTATCTTTAAGTCTTTAACTAATTTTAAATTAATTTTATTTTCTTATTTATTTATTTTGTGTCCTCTTCCATTTCTTTCATCAATACTTTACAGTTTTTAGTATACAAATCTTTCACCTTCTCCGTTCAATTTATTCCTAATTATTCGATTCTTTTTAATGCTTTTGTAAATGAAATGTTTTCTTTTTCAGTTACATTATTTTACTATATAGATTTTTATATAACAATATTGTATTCTGCAACTTCACTACATTAGTTCATTAGTTCTGATAGGTTATTTTTGTATAATGGTGAGTACTCTGAACCCTAGTTGTACTTTAATTGATATTTGCTCTTATTACATTATAGTTCTTAAAAGTGTAACCTGATGGATGTCTGCTGAATAAATTCAGTGGCACTCAAATCTTCTCATTTAATGTACTTTTTTTTTTTTGAGACGAAGTTTCGCTCTTGTTACCCAGGCTGGAGTGCAATGGTGCGATCTTGGCTCACCGCAACCTCCACCTCCTGGGTTCAGGCAATTCTCCTGCCTCAGCCTCCTGAGTAGCTGAGATTAGAGGCATGCGCCACCATGCCCAGCTAATTTTTTTATTTTTAATAGAGACAGGGTTTCACCATGTTGACCAGGATGGTCTCGATCCCTTGACATCGTGATCCACCCGCCTTGGCCTCCCAAAGTGCTGGGATTACAGGCGTGAGCCACCGCACTTGGCCTAATATACTTTTATTTGATATTGTAAAATCAATTACTGGCTGATCTGCAATTACTGGTCAAAATGCTTTTATTTATATGGTTATTAGTCAAAATTTCTAATAAAGTTATGTAGCATTATTTATGTTCACTTATTTGTATGATGTTGTGAATTGGAGTATAAATAAATTCATTACCAAGGTAGAGAGCACACTAACCTATTGACAGTTTTTATTAATCTATATTTTCTCCCTCCTCTCTCCTTGTTTTTTTCGGGTTTTTGTTTGTTTGTTTCTGAGATGGAGTTTTGCTCTGTCGCCCAGGCTGGAGTGACATGGTGTAATTTTGGCTTACTGCAATCTCCACCTCCTGGGTTCAAGGGATTCTCCTGACTCAGCATCCTGAGTAGCTGGGATAACAGGCACCAGCCACCATGCCCAGCTAATTTTTGTGTATTAGTAGAGGCAGTATTTTACCATGTTGGTCAGGTTGGTCTCGAACTCCTGACCTCAGGTGATCCCCCTGCCTCAGCCTCCCAAAGTGCTGGAATTACAGGCGTGAGCCATTGTGCCTGGCCCCTCCCCACTCTTTGTATTATAGCCATATGTACCCAGCATTTAGCTCCCACTTATGGGTGAGAACATGCTGTATTTGGTTTTCTGTTTTTGCATCAGTTTGCTGAGGTCAATGCCCTCATGTTGCTTTAAATGGCATAATTTTTGTTTTTTAATGACTGTATAGTATTCCATGGGTCTTTATCCAGAACACCACTGATGGGCACCTGGATTAAGTCTATATCTTTGCTATCGTGAACACTGCTGTGATAAAAATATAGCTACATCTGTCTTTTTTTGTCAGATATTTATTTTCTTTTGAGTATATACCCATTAATGGAATTACTGGGTTAAATAGTAGTTCAACTCTCAGTTCTTTAAGAAATCCCGCAGCCTGCTTCACACAGTGGCTGAACTAATTTACATTTTCTCAGAAAATGTGTAAGTTTTCTCTTTTCTCTAGAGCTTCACCCATATGTGTTTTTTGTTTCTTTTTTTGACTTTTCAACAAAACCATTCTGACTGTTGTGAAATGGTTTTTCATTTTGGTTTGGGTTTGCATTTCTCTAATAACTAATGATAATGAGCACTTTTACGTATCTTTTTTGAGTGCTTGTATCCATGTCTTCTTTTGAGAAGTGTCTCTTCATGTCCTTTACCCATTTTAAAATAAAGTCACTTACTGCTTGCTTGTTGATTTGTTTAGGTTCCTTATAGAATCTGAATAATAGATGTCAGATGCCTAGTTTGTAAATCTTTTCTCTTATTCTGTGGGTTATCTGTTTACTCCCTTGATAGTTTCTCTTACTGTGCAGAGGCTTTAATTTTAATTAAATCCTACTTGTCAAATCTTGTTTTAGTTGCAATTGCTTTAGAGGACTTAGACCTAAATTATTTGACATAAATTATTATTATCAAGAAGGGTATTTTCTAAGTTATTTTTAGTTTTTTTATAGCTTGAGATTTTACATTTAGCTCTTTAATCCATGTTAAGTTAATTTTTGTAAGTGGTGAAATACGGGGAGTCAGTTATATTCTTTTGCATATGACTAGCCATTTATCCCTGCATTATTTGTTAAATAAAAAGTCGTTTTCCCATTCCTTACCTTGGTCAACTGTATTAACAATGAGGTGGTTTCAGGCATGTGGCCGTAGTTCCTTGCTCTCTATTCTGTTTCATTGGTCTGTTTGTTTTACTACCAGCACCATGTTGTTTGGATTACTTTAGTCTTCTACTATAGTTTGAAGTCATGTGATATAATGTCTCCAAATTTTAGATTTTTCTTCTATTCTGTGAAAAATGACACTAGAAGTTTGATAGGAAAAGCACTGAATCTGTAAATTGCTTTGGCCAGTATACTCATCTGCACATATCCCAATGTGTGTTCTGTGGTTGATGAGTGGTGTTTTGTAGGTCCAATTGGTCAAGCACTGAATATAAACGCAGAGTTTAAAATTAGTTTTCTGCTTCAATGGTGTGTCTAATATGTTACTGGGGTATTAAAGTGACTTACTATTATTGTGTGGCTATTTAAGATCTTCTCAGAGGTCTAAAAGTAGTTGTTTTAAAAATCCATGTGCTCCAATATTGGGTGCATATATATTTAGAATAATTTAGTCTTTTATTGAGTTGGATCCTTTGTCATTATGTCATTCCCTTCTTTGTTTTTACAGATGTTAAAGTCTGTTTTACCTGCTCTAAGAACAGCGATTTTTGCTTTTCTTTATCTGCACTATAGATCTTTCTCTAACCCTTTACTTTGATCTAATAGGTGTCATTACACATGAGATAAGTATCTTAAGGACAGCAATAAGTGCACCTTGTTTTGTGGTTTGTTTGTTTTTGAGACAGGGTCTCTTTCTGGCACCGAGGCTGAAGTGCAGTAATGTAAACTCAGCTTGCTGCACCCTCTCCCTCCCTGGCTCAAGCAATTCTCATGGCTCAACCTCCCAAGTAGCTGGGATTACAGGCATGTGCCACTACAAACTATGGCTAACTTCTTTGTATTTTTGGCAGTTACAGGGTTTTGCCACGTTGACCAAGCTGGTCTTGAACTTCTGGCATCAAGTGATCCACCTGCCTCAGCCTCTCAAAATGCTGGGATTGCAGGTGTGAGCTACCTTGCCCAGCTGCATCTTGAATTTTTTTTAACCAACTTGCAACTCTGTTCTTTTTAATGAGTGTAGTATTTAGACGATTTACATTCAAGGTAAATATTGATATGTGAGATTTTTATCCTATCATAAAGTTGTCAGCTTATTGCTTCGTAGTTTCTGTTGTGTGGGTTTATTGTAGTCTGTGTGGGCACTTTATCTAAGTGTGTTTTTTGTGGTAGCAGGCTTTTGTTTGTTTCTTTCCATGTTTAGAGCTTCTTGTTTAGAACATTTAGAACTTGGTTAGAATTTAAGATTCTAACGAAGTATTTCTTATTCTGTCAAATACTGGATATCTTTTCATATCCTGTTAAAGATTGGTTTCTTTCAGAATGCTGAAATTGGGTCCCCAATCTCTCCTAGCTTATAAAGTTATTGCTGAGAAGTCCCCTGTTAGTCTAATGGGGTTCTCTTTGTGATCTGACCTTCTTCTCTAGCAGCCTTTGTAATTTTATTTTTAATGCTGTTATTGGACAGTTTGGTGACTTTATGCCTTCATTATGTTTATTTTGTATAGTAACTTGCAGGTATTCTCCGTGTTTTTTATATCTGCATGAGTACCTCTGTAGAAGGTTAGAAAATATTTCTCAAATTATTTCCTAACATGTGTTTTCCACATTGTTTACTTTTTCTCCTGCTCTCCCAGAAATGCCAATAATTCATAGGTTTTAGTTGCTTTACATAATCTCATATTTTGCAAAGACTTTGTTCATTTTGTAAAATTCTTTTTTGTTTAATTTTGTCTGACTAGGTTAGTTTGAAAGACCAAAATTTTGAGTTCTGAATTTTTTCTTCTGCTTGGTCCAGTCTATTGATAAGTTTATACACACACACACACACACACACACACACACACACACACACACACACACACATCTATATAGATTTTATTGTGTCTTAGGTTTTGGGGTACATGTGAAGAACATGCGAGATTGTTGCATAGGTACATGCACAGCAATGTGGTTTGCTACCTTCCTCTCCATAACCTATATCTGGCATTTTTCCCCAAGTTATCCCTCCCCAACTCCTCAACCCCCCACGGTCCCTCCCTTGGCCACCACCAACAGACCCCAGTGTGTAATGATCCCCTCCCTGTGTCCTTGTGTTCTCATTGTTCATCACCTGCCTATGAGTGAGAACATGTGGTGTCTGATTTTCTGTTCTTGTGTCAGTTTGCTGAGAATGATGATTTCCAGGTTCATACACCTCCATACAAAGGACACAAACTCATCAATTTTTATGGCTGCATAGCATTCCATGGTGTACATGTGCCACATTTTCCTTGTCCAGTCTATCACCAATGGGTGTTTTGGTTGGTTCCAGATCTTTGCTGTTGTAAACAGTGCCACTATGAACATACGTGTGCATGTGTCTTTATAATAGAATGATTTGTAATGCTTTGGGTATATACTCAGTAATGGGATTGTGGGGTCAAATTGAATCTCTGTTTCTAGGTCCTTGAGGAAGTGCCACACTGCCTTCCACAATGGTTAAACTAGTTTACAGTCCCGCCAAGAGTGTAAAAGTGTTTCCGTTTCTCCACCTCCTCTCCTGCATCTGTTGTCTCCAGATGTTTTGACTATCACCATTCTAACTGGCATGAGGTGGTTTTGATTTGCATTTCTCTAATAATCAGTGATGGTGAACATTTTATCATATGTTTGTTATTGACCTCATATATGTCTTCTTTTGAAAAGTGTCTGTTCATATCCTTTGACAACTTTTATATGGTTTTGTTTGGCTTTTTTTTGTTGTTGTAAATCTGTTTTTGTTCTTTGTAGATTCTGGATATTAGCCATTTGTCAGATGGGTAGATTGCAAAAAGTTTATTCCCATTCTGTTGGTTGCCAGTTCACTGTAATGATTGTTTCTTTTTCTGTGCAAAAACTCCAGCGTTTAATTAGGCTCCATTTGTCTATTTTGGCTTTTGTTGCCATTGCTTTTGGTGTTTTAGTCATGAAGTCCTTGCCTATGCCTATGTCCTGAATGGTTTTATCCAGGTTTTCTTCTAGGGTTTTTATGGCGTTAGGTCTTATGTTTAAGTCTTTAACCCATCTGGAGTTAATTTTAGTGTAAGGTTTCAGGAAGCGGTCCAGTTTCTGCTTTCTGCACATAGCTAGCCAGTTTTCCCAACACCATTTATTAAACAGGGTATCCTTTCCCCATTGTTTGTTTTTGTCAGGTTCATCAATGATCAGATGGTTGTAGATGTATGGTGTTGCCCTCATGCCTCTGTTCTGTTCCATTGGTCTATATCTCTATTTTGGTACCAGTACCATGCTGTTTTGATTACTGTAGCCTTGTAGTATAGTTCAAAATCAGGTAGCGTGATGCCTCTGGCTTTTTTCTTCTTGCTTAGGATTGTCTTGGCTATGCAGGCTCTTTTTTGGTTCCAAATGAAGTTAAGGTGGTTTTTTCCAGTTCCATGAAAAAGTCATTAGTAGCTTGATGAAGATAGTGTTGAATCTATGTATTAATTTGGGCAGTGTAGCCATTTTCACGATATTAGTCTGCTTTTGGTGTATGAAAATGCTTGTGATTTCTCCACATTGATTCTGCATCCTGAGATTTTGCTGAGGTTGCTTATCAGTTTTAGGAGATTTGGGGCTGAGATGATAGATTTTCTCAACATACAATCATGTCATCTGCAAATAGAGACAATTTGACTTCCTTTTTTCCTTATC
This sequence comes from Callithrix jacchus, assembly GCF_049354715.1. NCBI lineage: Eukaryota > Metazoa > Chordata > Mammalia > Primates > Cebidae > Callithrix > Callithrix jacchus. The sequence continues at coordinate 12,224,850 of NC_133525.1, read as the reverse complement.
GAATACTGTTTATTTCTTTTTTTTGCCTGATTGCTCTGGTTAGAACTTCCAATACTATATTGAATAGGAGTTGCAAGAGAGGGCATCCTTGTCTATTGCTGGATTCCAAAGGGAATGCTTCCAGATTTTTCCCATTCAGTATGATATTGGCTGTGAGTTTGTCATGAATAGCTTTTATTGTTTTGAGATATGTTCCTTTGATACCTAGGTTATTGAGAGCTTTTAGCTTAAAGGGCTGTGGCATTTTGTTGAAGGCCTTCTCTGCATCTATTGAGATAATCTTTTATTTTTTCTCTTTCATTCTGTTTATGTGGAAGAATACGTTTATAGACTTGTTTATGTTGAACCAGCCTTGCATCCCTGGAATGAAGTCCATTTGATCATGATTGATAAGCTTTAAGATATACTGTTGCAATCGGTTTCCAGGTACTTTATAGAAGTTATTTGCATCAATGTTCATCATGGATGTTGGCCTAAAGTTTTCTTTTTTCATTGAGTCTCTGCTGGGTTTTGGTGTCAGGAGGATATTGGTCTCATAAAATGATTTGGGAAGGAGTCCCTCTTTTTGGATTGTTTGGAATAGTTTCAGAAGGAATGGTACCAGCTCCTCTTTTTATGTCTGGTAGAATTCAGCTGTGAACCCGTGTGGACCTGGACTTTTTTTGGTTGGTAGGCTATTAATTGCTGCCTCAACTTCAGCCCTTTTTATTGGTCTATTCAAGGTTTCAAGTTCTTCCTGGTTTGGCCTTGGGAGGGTGCAAGTGCCTAGGAATTTATCCATTTCTTCCAGATTTTCTGGTTTATGTGCATAGAGTTGTTTGTAGTAATCTCTAATTGTAGTTTATATTCCTGTGGAATCAGTGGTGATATCGCCTTGATCGTTTTTTATTGCATCTATTTGATTCTTCCCATTTTCTTTTTTTTATTTTTATTTTATCTTTTTTTTAAATTTTTTATTGCATTTTAGGTTTTGGGGTACATGAGCAGAACATGCAAGACAGTTGCATAGGTACACACATGGCAGTGTGTTTTGCTTCCGTTCTCCCCATCACCCAAATTTGGCATTTCTCCCCAGGCTATCCCTCCCCAGCTCCCCCTCCCACTGGCCCTTCCCTTTCCCCCCCAGTAGACCCCAGTGTTTAATACTCCCCTCCCTGTGTCCACGTGTTCTCATTTTTCATCACCTGCCTATGAGTGAGAATACGCGGTGTTTCATTTTCTGTTCTTGTGTCAGTTTGCTGAGAATGATGCTCTCCAGATTCATCCATGTCCCTACAAATGACACGATCTCATCATCTCTGATTGCTGCATAATATTCCATGGTGTATAAGTGCCACATTTTCCCAATCCAGTCTATCATCAATGGGCATTTGGGTTGGTTCCAGGTCTTTGCTATTGTAAAAGTGCTGCAATGAACATTCGTGTACATGTGTCCTTATAGTAGAACGATTTATAGTCTTTTGGATATATACCCAGTAATGGGATTGCTGGGTCAAATGGAATTTCTATTTCTAAGGCCTTTAGGAATTGCCACACTGTCTTCCACAATGGTTGAACGAATTTACACTCCCACCAACAGTGTAAACGTGTTCCTTTTTCTCCACATCCTCTCCAGCATCTGTTGTCTCCAGATTTTTTAATGATCGCCATTCTAACTGGCGTGAGATGGTATCTCAATGTGGTTTTGATTTGCATCTCTCAAATGCAAATCATGCAGATGACCAGTGACGATGAGCATTTTTTTATATGATAGTTGGCCTCATATATGTCTTTTTTTGCAAAGTGTCTGTTAATATCCTTTGCCCACTTTTGAATGGGCTTGTTTGTTTTTTTCCTGTAAATCCGTTTGAGTTCTTTGTAAATTCTGGATATCAGCCCTTTGTCAGATGGGTAGACTGCAAAAATTTTTTCCCATTCTGTTGGTTGCTGATACACTCTAGTGCCTGTTTCTTTTGCTGTGTAGAAGGTGTGGAGTTTGATTAGGTCTCATTTGTCTATTTTGGCTTTTGTTGCCAATGCTTTTGGTGTTTTGTTCATGAAGTTCATGCCTACTCCTATGTCCTAGATAGTTTTGCCTAGATTTCCTTCTAGGGTTTTGATGGTGCCAGGTCTTATGTTTAAGTCTTTAATCCATCTGGAGTTAATTTTAGTGTAAGGTGTCAGGAAGGGGTCCAGTTTCTGCTTTCTGCACATGGCTAGCCAGTTTTGCCAACACCATTTGTTAAATAGAGAATCCTTTCCCCATTGCTTGTTTTTGTCAGGTTTATCAAAGACTGTATAGTTGTAGATATGTTGTGTTGCCTCTGGTGCCTCTGTTTTGTTCCATTGGTCTATATCTCTGTTTTGGTACCAGTACCATGCTGTTTTGATTACTGTAGCCTTGTAGTATAGTTTGACATCTGGTAGTGTGATACCCCCTGCTGTGTTCTTTTTGCTTAGAATTGACTTGGCTATGCGGGCTCTCTTTTGGTTCCATATGAAGTTCATAGTGGGTTTTTCCAGTTCTGTGAAGAAAGTCAGTGGTAGCTTGATGGGGATAGTGTTGATTCTGTAAATTACTTTGGGCCGTATAGCCATTTTTGCGATATTAATTCTTCCTAACCATGAACATGTAATGTTTCTCCATCTGTTTGTGTCCTCTCTGATTTCGTTGAGCAGTGGTTTATAGTTCTCCATGGAGAGGTCCCTTACGTTCCTTGTGAGTTGTATTCCAAGGTATTTTATTCTTTTTGTAGCAATTGTGAATGGCAGTTCGTTCTTGATTTGGCTCTCTTTAAGTCTCTTATTGGTGTAGACGAATGCTTGTAATTTTTGCACATTGATTTTATATCCTGAGACTTTGCTGAAGTTGCTTATCAGTTTCAGGAGTTTTTGGGCTGAGGCGATGGGGTCTTCTAGGTATACTATCATGTCTTCTGCAAATAGAGACAATTTGGCTTCCACATTTCCTATTTAAATACCCTTTATTTCTTTTTCTTGCCTGATTGCTGTGGCTAGAACTTCCAGTACTATATTGAATAGGAGTGGTGAGAGAGGGCATCCTTGTCTAGTGCCGGATTTCAAAGGGAATGCTTCCAGTTTTTGCCCATTCAGTATGATATTGGCTGTTGGTTTGTCATAAATAGCTTTTATTACTTTGAGATACATTCCATCCATACCGAGTATATTGAGGGTTTTTAGCATAAAGGGCTGTTGAATTTTGTCAAATGCCTTCTCTGCGTCAATTGAGATAATCCTGTGGTTTTTGTTTTTGGTTCTGTTTATGTGGTGAATTACATTTATAGACTTGCGTATGTTGAACCAGCCTTGCATCCCCGGGATGAATTCTACTTGATCATATTGGATAAGTTTTTTGATTTGCTGTTGCAATCGGCTTGCCAATATTTTATTGAAGATTTGTGCATCTATGTTCATCATGGATATTGGCCTGAAGTTTTTTTTTCTTGTTGGATCTCTACCGGATTTTGGTATCAGGATGATGTTGGTCTCATAAAATGATTTGGGAAGGAGTTCTTCTTTTTGGATTGTTTGGAATAGTTTTAGAAGAAATGGTACCAGCTCCTCTTTGTGTGTCTGGTAGAATTCGGCTGTGAATCCGTCTGGACATGGGCTTTTTTTGAGTGGTAGGCTCTTAATTGCTGCCTCGACTTCTGACCTTGTTATTGGTCTATTCATAGTTTCAGCTTCCTTCTGGTTTAGGCTTGGGAGGACACAGGAGTCCAGGAATTTATCCATTTCTTCCAGGTTTACTAGTTTATATGCATAGAGTTGTTTGTAATATTCTCTGATGATGGTTTGAATTTCTGTGGAATCTGTGGTGATTTTCCCTTTATCATTTTTTATTGCATCTATTTGGTTGTTCTCTCTTTTCTTTTTAATCAACCTGGCTAGTGGTCTGTCTATTTTGTTGATCTTTTCAAAAAAACCAGCTCTTGAATTTATTGATTTTTTGAAGGGTTTTTCGTGTCTCAATCTCCTTCAGTTCAGCTCTGATCTTAGTTATTTCTTGTCTTCTGCTGGGTTTTGAGTTTTTTTGATCTTGGCCTCTAGCTCTTTCAATTTTGACGATAGGGTGTTAATTTTGGATCTCTCCATTCTCCTCATATGGGCACTTATTGCTATATACTTTCCTCTAGAGACTGCTTTAAATGTGTCCCAGAGATTCTGGCATGTTGTGACTTCGTTCTCATTGGTTTTGAAGAACTTCTTTATTTCTGCCTTCATTTTATTGTTTACCCAGTCAACATTCAAGAGCCAGTTGTTCAGTTTCCATGAAGCTGTGCGGTTCTGGGTTGGTTTATGAATTCTGAGTTCTAACTTGATTGCACTATGGTCTGAGAGGCTGTTTGTTATGATTTCAGTTGTTTTGCATTTGCTGAGGAGTGCTTTACTTCCAATTATTTAGTCAATTTTAGAGTAGGTGTGATGTGGTGCTGAGAAGAATGTATATTCTGTGGATTTGGGGTGGAGAGTTCTGTAAATGTTTATTAGGTTGGCTTGCTTCAGGTCTGAGTTTAAGCCCTGGATATCCTTGTTGATTTTCTTTCTGGTTGATCTGTCTAATATTGACAGTGGAGTGTTAAAGTCTCCCACTATTATTGTGTGTGAGTCTAAGTCTTTTTGTAAGTCATTAAGAACTTGCCTTATGTATCTGGGTGCTCCTGCATTGGGTCGATATATGTTTAGAATCGTTAGCTCTTCTTGTTGTATTGATCCTTTTACCATTATGTAATGGCCTTCTTTGTCTCTTTTGATCTTTGTTGCTTTAAAGTGTATTTTATCCGAGATGAGAATTGCAACTCCTGCTTTTTTTTTGCTCTCCATTTGCTTGGTAAATCTTCCTCCATCCCTTTATTTTGAGCCTTCATGTATCCTTGCATGTGAGATGAGTTTCCTGGATGCAGCACACTGATGGGTTTTGGATTTTTATCCAATTTGCCAGTCTTTGTCTTTTGATTGGTGCATTTAGTCCATTTACATTTAGGGTTAATATTGTTATGTGTGAATTTGATACTGCCATTTTGATGCTAAGTGGCTGTTTTGCGCGTTAGTTGTTGTAGATTCTTCATTATATTGATGCTCTTTAGCATTTAGTGTGATTTTTGAATGGCTGGTACTGGTTGTTCCTTTCTATGTGTAGTGCCTCTTTTAGGAGCTCTTGTAAAGCAGGCCTGGTGGTGACAAAATCTCTGAGTACTTGCTTGTTCGCAAAGGATTCTATTATTCCTTCACTTCTGAAGCTCAGTTTGGCTGGATATGAAATTCTGGGTTGAAAGTTCTTTTCTTTAAGGATGTTGAATATTGGCCCCCACTCTCTTCTGGCCTGTAGTGTTTCTGCCGAGAGATCTGCTGTGAGTCTGATGGGCTTCCCTTTATGGGTGACCCGATTTTTCTTTCTGGCTGCTCCCAGTTTTTTCTTCTTTATTTCAACCTTGTTGAATCTGATGATTATGTGCCTTGGGGTTGCTCTTCCTGCAGAATATCCCTGTGGTGTTCTTTGTATATTCTGCATTTGAGTGTTGGCCTGTCTTGCTAGGTGGGGGAAATTTTTCTGGATAATGTCCTGAAGAGTACCTTGCAGCTTGGATTCATTCTCTTCGTCCCCTTCTGGTACACCCATGAAACATCGGTTAGGTCTCTTCACATAGTCCCACATTTCTTGGAGACTTTGTTCCTTCTTTTTTGCGCTTTTTTTTCTTATCTTGGTTTCTCGTTTTATTTCAATGAGTTGGTCTTCTACTTCAGATATTCTTTCTTCTGCTGGGTCAGTTTGGCTATTGAAACTTGTGCATGCTTTGCGAAGTTCTCATATTGTGTTTTTCAGCTCCTTTAATTCATTCATATTCCTCTCTAAATTATCCATTCTTGTTATCATTTCCTCGAATCTTTTTTCATATTTTTTTTCAAGGTTCTTAGCTTCTTTGCATTGATTTAAAACATGTTCTTTTAGCTCACAAAAGTTTCTCATTATCCACCTTCTGAAGTCTAATTCTGTCATTTCATCACAGTCATTCTCCGTCCAGCTTTGTTTCCTTGCTGGTGAGGAGTTTTGGTCCTTTGTAGGAGGCGATGTGTTCTGGTTTCGGGTGTTTTCCTCCTTATTGCGCTGGTTTCTTCACATCTTTGTGGATTTATCCACCTGTCATCTGTGTAGTTGCTGACTTTTCGATTGGGTCTCTTAGTGGACACCCAGATTGTTGGTGATGAAGTATTTCTGTTACTTGGTTTTCCTTCTACCATTCTAGCCCCTTCGCTGTACAACTGCTGAGGTCCACTCCAGGCCCTGCTTGTCTGGGGTGCACCTATAGCAGCTGCGGAACAGTGAGGGATGCTACCAGTTTCTTTTTCTGCTATCTTTGTTCCAGGATGATGCCTGCCAAATGTCAGTCTTTTGGATATAGAGGGTCAGGGAGCTGCTTGAGGAGACAGTCTGTAATTTATAGGAGCTCAATTGCTGAGCTGTGAGCTCTGTTGTTCATTAAGGGCTGTTAGGCTGCTATGTTTAATTCTGCTGCAACAGAGCTTATTACAAAACCCTTTTTTTCTCAGATACTCTGTCTTGGGGGGTCGGGGCTTTATTTTTGGATGTCCATTGAGGTGTCCTGCCCAGCTTTGAGGCAGTCTAGTCACTATTTGCCTGCTGAGGCTCCGCCCTGCTGGTGTGAGGTTTGCCCTGTTGCTGCAGGCTCTGCTCTTCTGCTGCCGTCTCCGCCCTGCTGCCATGGGCTACGCCCTGCGGCAGTGTCTCTCTGTTGTATCGGGTTGCCTCGGCAATGGCAGGCTGTGTCAGCAGTGGGTTTGTATCTCAGTAGGGGCGGATTGCCTCGGTAATGGTGGATGCCCCTTCCCCATGGAGCGTCTCAGGAACATCTTCACAGGGAGCATTTGGAATCGTTGTTTTGTCTGTCCCACTGCACTACCTGACACACTGTGTCTCTGCAATCCCCTGGGCTGGCCCACTGTCCAAGTGCTGTTCAGTCTCACGTTCAGCCCTCTCAAGTCTCAGGTTGCCAGTTCAACAGTGCACCCGGACAAGCGCACCCTGTGTGGAGCACTGTGTATGGCCGGCCGTCACCACCCCAGCTGCCGGTTGCTCCAGCCAAAACCTCTGCCTGGCGTCCCGCGTCTTTTTTATATCTGGGAATTTCCCCGTTCTGTGGGCAACAAAGATCATTCTGGAAATGCAGCTCTGACTCATCTCTCCGCACATTCACCAAGAGCTTCAATCCTGGGTTGTTCTCACAGCGCCATCTTGAGTCCTCCTCCCCCCATTTTCTGTTTTATTAATTTGGCTCGTGGTCTGTCTATTTTGTTGATCTTTTTAAAAAAAACAGCTCCTGGATTTATTGATTTTTTGAATGGTTTCTTGTGTATCTGTCTCCTTCAGTTCTGCTCTAATCTTACTTATTTCTTGTCTTCTGCTAGCTTTTGAAGTTTTTTTTTTAGATCTTTTTTTAGATCTTGCTCTTCTAGCTCTTTCAATCTTAATGATAGGATGTCGATTTTAGATCTTTCCTGGCTTCTCATATGGGCATTTATTGCAACAAATTTTCCTCTAGACACTGCTTTAAGTGTGCCCCAGAGATTCTGGCATGTTGTGTCTTTATTCTCATTGGCTTTATAGAACATCTTTATTTCTGCCTTCATTTCATTGTTTATCCAGTTGACATTCAGAAGCCAGTTGTTCAGTTTCCATGATGTTGTGCAGTTTTGAGTGAGTTTTTACATCCTGATTTCTAATTTGATTGCACTTATGTGAAACTGTTTGTTATAATTTCTGTTTTTTTTTATGTTTGCTCAGGAGTGATTTACTTTCAATTATGTGGTCAATTTTAGAGTAAGTTTGATGTGGTGCTGAGAAGAATGCATATTCTGAGGATTTTAGGTGGAGAGTTCTGTAGTTGTCTATTAGGGCTGCTTCATCCAGATCTGCATTCAAGTCCAGGATATCCTTGTTGATTTTCTATCTTATTGATCTGTCTAATATTGACAGTGGAGTGTTAAAGTTGCCCACTGTTATTGTGTGGAAGTGTAAGTCTCTTTCTCGGTTAAGAACTTGATTTATGTTTCTGGGTGCTCTTGTATTGCATGAATATGTATTCAGGATAGTTAACTCTTCTTGTTGTATTGATTTTTTTACCTTTATGTAATGCCCTTTGTTGTCTCTTTTGATCTTTGTTGGTTCAAAGTCCATTTTATCACAGACTAAGTTTGCAACCTCTGCTTTTGTTTTTGCTCTCCATTTGCTTGGTAAACATTCTTCCATTCCTGTGTTTTATTTTTTTGAGTATTTGTGTGTCTTTGCTTGTGAGATGAGTTTCCTGAATACAGCACATTAATGCGTCTTGACTTTTAATACAATTTGCCAATCTGTGTCTTTTGATTGGGGCATTTAGTCTGTTTACATTTAACATGAGTATTGTTTTTTGTGAATCTGATCCTGCCATTTTTCTTACTGGCTGTTTGTTCTGCCCAATAGTTGATTCAATTTATTCACTGCATCATCGGTCTTTACCATTTGATACATTTTTGCAATGGTTGGTACTGGTTTTTCCTTTTCGTGTTTAGTGCTTCCTTCAGAAGTTCTCATAAGGCAGGTCTGGTGGTGATGAAATCTCTCAATAATTGCTTGTCTGCAAAGGATTTTGTTTTCCTATTCTCATGAAGCTTAATTTGGCTGGATATGAAATTCCGGGTTGAAAGTTTTTTGCTTTAAGAATGTTGAATATTGGCTTCCATTCTCTTCTGGCCTGTAGGGGTTCTGCCAAGAGATCTGCTGTGAGTCTGATGGGCTTCCCTTTGTGTGTAACCTGACCTTTCCTTCTGGCTGCACTTAGAATTTTTTTCCTTCATTTCAACCCTGGTAAATCTGATGATTATGTGCTTTGGGGTTGCTCTTCTTGAGAAGTAACTTTGTGGTGTTCTCTGTATTTCCTGTATTTGAATGTTGGCCTCCCTTGCTAGGTTGAAAAATTTCACCTGGATAATATTCTGAAGAGTGTTTTCCCAGTTTGGATTCATTCTCCCCATCACCTTCAGGCACACCAATCAAGCACATCTTAGGTCTTTTAACATAATCCCCTATTTCTTTCAGATTTTATTTCTTTCTTTTCACTCTTTTTTCTCTCCTTCTCATTTTATTTCATTGAGTTGATCTTCAATCTCTCATATCCTTTTTTCTGCTTGGCCAATTCAGCTATTAAAACTTGTGTGTGCTTTGCAAGTTCCTGTGCTGTGTCTTTCAGCTCCATCTAGTCATTTGTGTTCTTCTCTAAGCTGCTTATTCTCATTAGCATTTCATCTAACCTTTTCTTTCAAGGCTTTAATTTCTTTGTTTTGGGTTAGAACTTGTTCCTTTTGCCCAGAGAAGTTTGTTATTACCCACGTTCTGAAGCCTGTCTTCTGTCATTTCATCAAACTCATTCTCCATCCTGTTTTGTTTCCTTGCATTTGAGGAGTTGTGATCACTTGCAGGAGTGTTCTGGTCTTTGATGATTTCATCTTTTCTGCACTGGTTTCTTCTCATCTTTATGGGTTTATCTACCTTTGATCTTTGTAGTTGGTGATTTTGGATGTGGTCTCTGAGTGAACATCCTTTCTGTTAATGTTGAAGCTATTTCTTTCTGTTTTTGGATTTTCATTCTAACAGTCCATCCCCTTTGGTGTACGAGGCCGTTTTTTTTTTTTTTTTTTTTTTTTTTGTTATACAGGGCACAGGTTGCGGCTTGAGGAGGCAATCTGTCCTTTGTCTGCCTGCAGAGGAGCTGCTGAGCTGTCTCCGACTCAGCCCAGCGGCTGTGTAGGCTTCCTTTCATTTTGTTTACACAGGTGAGATTAGACCCGCCTTCCCAGTGATGGATGTCCTTCCCCCTACCGAGCTCGATCGTCCTGGGTCCAGCTCAATCTGATGTACTGGCTGGGAACCTCTCAAGCTAGAGGGCTGTAGTTTGCTGGTTTTTGTGGGGGTGCGATCTGCCAAGCCATATAACCTATCTCCCTGCTTTCAGCTCTTTCTCTTTCTGGGGGGTGGGTAGATCTGTCCCACAGGTGCTCTCAGTGCTAACTAAAACCTCCACCCAGTTCTGTGTCTACAACTCATGGCACACCACTTGCCAGAGATGTTGCTCAGATCTGCACTGGCAACTCATGGCATTTCTCAGCCTGGTGGCGTTCTCCCTGACTGTGGGTTGCAAAGGGAATGGGAGAAGCACAGTATCTGAACCGGACTGCTGAGGGGGTAAAGTCACCTATCCTCCAGTCAGTTGCATTTCCCAGATTGGTCAACACCCTGCCCTGACTGAGTTTACCCTCCCTGGGCTAAACCCCTGTGAACCTGGTACCTCGGTTGGAAATGCAGAGATCACTCGTCTTCTGCATCTCTCTCACTAGGAGCTGTGATCTGGAGCTGTTCCTGTTAGGCCATCTTGGTGGAGTCTCTTCTTTATTATTTTTTTCATGATATTTGGCACACATAATTTTTTCAGCAGTGTATTAGCAATCTTGACTTCATCTACAACCATTTCTTTGCAATAAATTTTAACATATTCCAGTATCTGAGAATTAGCATTTAAATTTTTTCTTAAGACAAGTGTATTTTTCTACTTACCCAAACCCATTTTACGTATGCAAAAATATATCTTCAGTATTCATTACTAAATTAGAAAAAGTGGATATTGAAAAGTTTCAACATTGGTAATAAGACTTCAATTATTTATTCATTAGCTGATGATGAAACAAACCAAAATGGTTCTGAATAAAAATTATGGTTAATAATGAAGATGAAGACGATGTTGTTAACACTGCAAAAAAAGTGCCTATAGATGACCTGGTGAAAACGTGTTCTTAAAATGTGTGATTGGCCTCTTAGAAAACTAGAGTGACTACATTCATAACAGAAAAACAATCATGTCAGTTTACAAAATTGAGGAGAAACTTTTAGGCAAATCTCATTGATAATAAGGTGAATAACTCTGAAGGAAAAATTTAACATAGTCATCAAGTAGAATGCCTCCTCATTTTTAAAGGACTCATCTCTTTGTCCCTTAACTGTTTCTGATGTTTCTTTTCATCTAGAAAGTGCAGTGTACAGTAAACATTTAATTAAAATAGAGCATTTTAGTCTTATACATGAAGACTGAAGTTCTGCTATTGTTTGATTTAGCTGTTGCTTAACAACTAATGTAGGTATTCTCATAATTCTACTGTGCAGCTTAGTTACCATGAACACATTAGTTTTCACTGTAACAGTGTTATGTCATACTTTTTATTGTTTATTATACATGTGTTAATAAGTTTAAGGAAATGACTGCTTATTACTTGTATATAAATTCGGAGTCAGGAATAATGATGATTCAAAAAAAACAAAACAGAGATTGTCCAAATGGGTGGTTAAAATAGTAATATCTTTGCTTTCCTAGGGTTTTATGTACACAAATTTTGCTTTATAAAAATTTAAAATATACAAAGTTGACTTCAGTCTGTATGTACAAGGTGTATATAAAATATAAATAATTCCTTAAATTTTGACTTGAATCTTGCTCATAACTTATTATGTGCATAAAATATTCTAAAATTCAAAAAAGTTTAAACTCAAAACACTTTAGTCCCAACCGTTTCAGTAAGAGATACTCAATCTGTATATAGTAATAAATTATCTTACAGAAATATGCCCAGTAACAGGTACTCACAAGAAATAGAATGATACAAACTCTCATGAGGCCCCCTCATATTCTCCTCTCAAATTATTGCCCTTCCTTCCAAAATAATAACAAACATTCTAACATAATTTTTTATGTTTATAAACTTTATTTAAATAGAAATATAAATAATGTACCAATTTATTTTAGTCTAGTTGTTTCTTTTTTTTTTTTTTTTAGAAGTTCAACCTTTGTTTTTGATTCAGGAAGTACATGCAGGTTTGTTGCATGGATGTGTTGTGTGATGCTGATGTTTGAAATATAATCGATTCTACCCCCAGGCAGTGAGCAGGGTGCCAAATAGGTAGCTTTTCAGCCCTTGCACCTCCCCTGGCCTCCCACTCTAGAACTGACCAGTACTCAAAGATTTTTCCACCATTATGTTATCTGTTTCCAATATTTATCTCCCACTTATACATGAAAACATGTGATAGTTGGTTTTCTGTTTTTGTATTTGTTCACTTAGGATCATGGCCTCCAGCTACATCCATGTTGCTGCAGAAAATATAATTTTGTTTTTATACTTGTGTAGTCATTCATAGTACATATATGTCAGAAGTTAAAAATTCAATTTACTGATGGTCACCTAGATTGATTCTACGTCAATTTCATTCACTATGTCATTCCAGCTCACTATTCCTATTGTGAATCGTGCTGCAATAAACATGCAAGGCAATGTGAAGTATTGGATGCGAGATTGAAATAATCACTAAGACAAAAGTATGCCAAATTGCAGGGTTTTTATTGCCGGCGACAACGGAGGACTCATGTCTCTCCAACCCGTGGCCTTGAACTCAGGAGGAGCAGGGTATTTAAGCCGAAAAACCACATAGTGGATGCAATGCAAGCAACCTTACAGATGCTTATTTTAGTAACTACTGATAAGCAAAAGGTTTATTCTTTAGAGCAAGGTAGCAGGTTTGTTTACAGAAGCCAAGGTCAGCAGTTACTGAAAGAAGAATGGGGCAGATTTTTGGAAAAGCAGCTTTGTCTTATAAAATGGCGTTGCTCTGGTTCTAACTCTAGGCCCGCTATAGCACAGATGTTAGGTTTTTTAATGATTTATTTTCCTTTGGGTGGGTACCAAGTAATAGAATTGCTGGGCTTAATATTTAAGCCCTTTAAAAGTCTTCAAACTGCTTTTCACAGTAAATGAACTAATTTACATTCCCACCAGCAGTGTGTAAATGTGCCCTTTTGTCTGTGGCCTTACCAGCATACATTATCTTTTTAAAACTATTATTAAAAATCCATTCTGACTAGTGTGAGATGGCATTTTACTTTAGTTTTGATTTCCATTGGAACAGGACTATGCGTCACTCATGGCAAGGCCTTACGACAGAGCCCAGGGAGTTTCCATATTTGAGTCTGGGTCCTGGGTCTGTCCTGGTCTTCTTGAGTTTCTGTCTGCAGAGATTCCTATGTGGCTGCTCTCACCACAGCCCAGTGGTGGCTGTGGTTGCTGGTGTAGTGCACCTGCTCTTTTTCCAAAGAGAGGGAGGAGTTTGTTCCATCAAACACCTCCTCCTTGTTCTGAATGAAACTCTGTAAAAAGTGCCTAGAAGCCACGCAAAGAAAAATCAGTGGCCTGACTTGTTTTCAGCATAGTTGATTCTATAGTCCACAACAGCTGGAAGAAAGCACTAAGCAAGTATATGTGAAAGAAAAGAGCAAGTGCTATAATATAAAGCAGAGTGTTGAGAAGAAGAGCTGGAAAATTATTTCATGGGGGGACCCAAAGCCTTCACTCAGGTGACTTTTAATCCGTGATCAGAATGACAACAGGGAGACATCCCTGCACAAGAATGTGTCAGGGAGAAGCCACCCGTAGTAAAGAGACTCACAGGCGTGAGTTTGGCAGGAGTTAGAAAGGGACCAGTTAGGCTGCAGACAGCCCAAAGAAGAGATACGCAAATGAATTTAGAATCCTGGGGCCTGGAGGATAAAGCTAGATATTTGCTCCTTTCTGACAACGTTGCCCTAAATCTTAGCACCATTCAACAACATATACTATCTCAAAATTTGTGTGGACCAGAATTTGGAAACAGTTCACTTGGCTACCTCTGCCTTCAGGTCTTTTATGAGATTGGGACTGTGGCCTCAACTGAAGCTGGACTAGGAAAGCATCAGCCTTTACGCTCACTCATGTTAAAATTGGCAGGGTTTAGTGTGGACTGAGAGCCTGACTTTTCTTCTGTCTACTGACCTAAGCACTTCCTCAGGTCTTTGTTATGTGGGTCTGTACATAGAGCATCTGACAGCATTGGAGTTTGCTTCCTCTGTTTGAGGAATACGATAGAGAGATAGAATTAGACAAACAGGCTCACAGAGTGGCAGAGAGAGAAAGATTGAGGGAGCAAATAGAAAAAACCCAGTAGAATAAAAACGACAGATTAAAAACAAATCTTGTCTTAGTGCAATTTGTCACGTGTAATTCCAGCACATTGAGAGGCTGAGACATGTGGATCACCTAAGGTCAGAGGTTCAAAACCAGCCTTGCCAACATGATGAAACATTTCTTCTTCTGAAAATACAAAATTAGCTGGGAGTGGTGGCACATGCCTGTAATCCCAGCTACTAGGGAGACTGAGGCAGGAGAATTGCTTGAACCTGGGAGGTGGAGGCTGCAGTGGGCCGAGATTATGCCACTGCACTCCAGCCTGGGCAACAAAAGCAAAACTCCATCTCAAAGAAAAAAAAATCTTGAGAGTTACAATAATCCTCTTTCGATATTTGTGTTAAGATTTTCACCCCCAGTGAAATGGTATAAGGGAGTAGAAGTTAGTTAAGTCCTGAGAGTGGGGCCCTCATAATGGCGATTACTGATTTTATACAACAAACCACAGAGGTCTCTTTTCCTCCTTTTGCCAAATGAAGATAAAACCTGACGTGTGCAGTCTGAAATTCAGAAGAGAGTCGTCACCAGAGTTCAACCATGCTGACACCCTGATCTCAAATTTCCAGCCCCTAGAAATGTGAGGAATTAAGTCCTTTGTCTATAAGCTGCCTTGTTTGGGGGTCCTTGGTACAGCAGTTCTGAACAAATACATAAGTGATACCCTATTCTGTATTCCACTGGACAGAAGCTGAATTTATGCCTCTAAACTGTTAAAAAATGACTTAAAAATTGGGTTTTGGGAATGAAGATAAAATAGATTATAATAGAGACAGGTTCTCCCTCTGTCACCCAACTTGAAGCACAGTGGTAGAGTGGTGTAATTGCAGCCTCAAACTGTTGGGCTCAAATAATCCCCCCACCTCAGACTCCTTTGCCACCATGCCTGCCTGAATGATTTTAACTTTTTTTTATAGAGAAGGGGCCTCGTTATGCTGCCCAGACTGGTCTCAAGCTCCTGGGCCCAAGCAATTCCCTCAACTCAGCCTCCCAAAGCACTGGGATTAAAGGATAAGCCTCTGTGGTGGTGAGCTGTGCCTACTTTAAAAGACTGAAAATAGAAAAGTAATAACTCTTTGCCAAATTAAAAAACAAACAAACCCCAAAACCCAATAGTTTCCAGGTCTTAGATAAAGACAATTCTGTGTCATAAAGAATGACAAAAGATTATTTAGCTGTTCAAATGATTTGCATATGTTTAAAAGAAGCAGAGGCAAAAGGTACATATAGAAGTTTTCCAGGCCATGCATTGTGGCTCATACCTGTAATCCCAGCATTTGGGTAGGCCAAGGCAGGAAGATCTCTTGAAGTCAAAGGTTTGAGTGAAGTACAGGCGACATGGTGAGACCCTGTCACTACAAAAACTAAAAATAAAGTTGGCCAGGCACTGTGGCACACGTCTTTAATCTCGGCACTTTGAAAAACTGAAGTGGTAAGATAACAATGTCAGAAGTTCAAGACCACCCTGGACAACATAGTGAAACCCTGTCTCTACTACTAATACTGCTAATAAATTTGCTGGGTTTGATGGCGTATGCCTGTAATCTCAGCTACTTGGGAGGCTTGGCAGGAGAATTGCTTGAATCTGGTAGGAAGAGGTTGCAGTGAACCGAGATTATGCCACTGTACTGCAGCCTGGGCCACAGAGCAAGACTCTGTCTCAAAAAAACAAAAACAAAACCAAAATAAAGTTATGCTAGCATAGTGGTGAATGCCAATAGTTATAGGTAATTGAGAGTCTGAGGCAGGAGGACTGCTCAGCCAAAGAGTTTAAGGTTACAGTGAGTAATGATTATGCCATTGTACTTCAGGCTAAGCAAAAGAGTGAAACTCTGTCTTACAAAGTTAATAATAAAAGTTTTCTAAATTATATTGTTTAAGAAAGGAGAAAAGAAAAAATCTTTTCTTATTTTCAAGTGGGATACTAGAGCCTCTCATTTGTAATTTGTATTTGCTTCTGCAAAATCTGTCTAGATTCGTGGTCTTGAACTATGGGACATCTGAATTCTAGTAGGTGCTGGATTCAGGCAACTGAGGGGTAGCCTTGGGCACACTGTGTGCATGTGAAAAAAAGGGTTTGTGGGGAACTAAAAGGCAAAAGAGCGGAAAGTGCCATTAAGAACTCACAAGTGGGAGACAGTACAGGGTTGGTGGAATGACTGGTTCATGCTACAGATACTGACCCAGGTGAGACTTTGCTCTGACTTATTTCTGTGTCCATGAAGGAAAATGAGATTACAATCTTCTCAACCCAGAAGCCTGGGTTGATTAAAAAAAACAAAAATAGGTTGCCCCTACATATTTGGTGTCTGAGGTAGAGAAAATGCCAGGAGTCACGTAGGCTCATGTGTGGGTTTTCGGTCAGGAGGTCCTGTTAGGAATGCCTGTTAAGAGGCTAAGCTCCCTAAGCTGTGAGAGCTCTAATCAGCACGTGTAGACTTTTCAGAAGGGAGAAATGAGGCAGGCATTCTGAACCTGAAACTGCATGACATTTTGTTTCATCTCACGAGGTTTGACAGGCTGTTTTGGAACATGTCTGGAAGGTGAACTCTGAAGAAGAGTGTGTACTTTGATGTGACTCAGATGAGGCCTTTTGTGGGAACCAGGAATTCAATGCCCAGTATCAGAGCTGGTGTCTTTAAGCTCAGTAGGTTGCCTCTTTGTATTAAGTCCATTGTTACCAGGGTGTAGGCTGGAGATTCCAAATGGCTTCCAGGATCCTTCTCTGATTCTCTTTGGGAGATGGGGTCTGAAAAAGACAAAGTCAGTATTTTTGGGAAATTCCTGAAAGTCTGGTTGGAAACCTGGGAAGACCTCTTGCCTGATGCCTAAATGCTCAGTTCTGAGCTCTAGCTATATAGATGCTTGGTAGGCATAGAGCTGGGTTTGCATTTATATCAGCACAACGTATGTCAGAGTTGAAGAAGTAGCCAGGACAAAGTGTCTTGGTTGCGGGCTGGGGAACATCTTAAAAGCAAACTAGTCTGCTGACTTTCATCTTGGCAATGAGTGTTGGGTTCTAGCCAAAGGGCTTGAATGCAGCATGAGTCCAATCCATAGATACACCTTGTAATGGAGAAATGTTTGTGTATTTTCAGTTAGATGCAATCAAGGTGAAATTACCATGCTATTGGTTCATTAACTTTTTATTATTTAATATCAAATCTAAGACAAAACGCATTAAATGCTTATAGACATATGTATTTGTTCTTCACCAGGCCCATAGTATCTGCCTAGTTTTAAACTTTCTTCCATTTTGTAGGTTTCAACTTATTTTATTGTGGAATATTAAATCTAATACAGACATTGTCCTTTTACATATAATTTCCTTTTATTTAATATGTTTTTAATTGGCATTTTACCTTAAGTTATGGACTATTTTATCAAATAAATAGCTTCATTTCTATTTCAAAGATAAAATTATTTGGGTTTCTTGTCTTGAAATTTTTATATTACTTAGTAATGAGATAAACATTAATGTTTTCAAGGTATTTTAAATTTTAGATAATTACTCATTATATCCATGTGAAGCTTGTTTTTACTGCATGTGTGGGTTGGACAGTTGTTTTCACTTCTGTTTCATCTTTACTCTGATATCCCTAGAACTCATAACTCTTGTAGTTGAGAAATAATAGGTTATCATTCCAATAAATGGGAAAAATTCAATAATACCACACTACAAATGAGTTTCAAAGCAGGACATGCCTTCAAAGCATAAACAACATGAGCCTACATATGTACAACAATACTAACGTGTAAGTTACAGTTTGGATGAAAAATAAAAGCACAGAAAATTTGTTAAATAAATTAAAATGGACATCAGGTCTCAAGAATTTCTGAGCAGACAAAATAAGTTAGGTCTCATAAGTTATCTCAGCCTTGCTGGATTTGCAAATATAAGCAAAACTTAAATTATTTCTCATAGATGCCTATTTAAAAAACATAAATGAAGCCAAACCAATCAGGAGTAGCCAACAACCTTATATAAATAGAAACTGTCCAATAAGAAAATAAAAAAAAAGAAAAAACCAACCATACAAGAAAGAATAAAAAATGTTGTACTACCACTAATCAAATGATTTGTTTCTACATTTTTCCTCTGAATACTTGCTTCTTACACTGTAAATGAAACACTGTCTTTCAGCTGATGTTCTGCAGTTTATCAATTTCTCTTACTCCAATAAACAGTTTACAATTTCATTGTGTCTCAAATTACTTTTTAGAAGGATAAATAAACTATCTCGGAATAAACATTACAAAAATGTGTACAGAATATGAGAAAAACCATAGAAAGTTTTAAAATACATGAATGTAGACACAAGCAAATGGAAAATTTGTATCGTATTCTTAGGCAGAAAAACTCAATCTCATCAATGTAAATTGTCCTTAGAGGAAGTTATAAATTCAATTTAGTTTCAATACAAATACCAGATACCATTAGATATTGGAAGTAGGCGTGTTACTACTAAATGTTATACAAATGAAAACACAAATAAAAATAACCAAGAAAACTAAAAAAAAAAAAAAAAAAAGAAGACTGGCCAACCCTGTGAGAAATCTTGATTGATTAAAAGAACTCATAGAAGATGGCGCTGTGAGAACAACCCAGGATTGGAGCCCGCATTGAATTCGCAAACGGTGAGTCAGTGCTGCATTTCCAGACTGATCTTTGTTGCCCACAGAACGGGGAAACTCCCAAGTATAAAAAGACACGGGACGCCAGGCAGTAGGTCTGTCTGGCGAAGCCGGCAGCCGGGGTGGCGGCGGCCGGCCCTACCCAGCAATCCCCACAGGGCGCGCTTGTCCGGGTGCCTTGTTGAACCGGCAACCTGAGACTTGAGAGGGCTGGACTTGAGACTGAACGAGACTTGCACAGTAGCCCAGCCCAGGGGATTGCAGGGACAGATCGTTTGGGATACCCAGTGGGACGAACAAAACCGCGATTTCAAACTATCCCGGGCAGACGGTCCGAGACGCTCTGTGGGGGAGGGGCGCCCACCACTACGGAGGCAACCTGCCCCAACTGATATACACGCCCACTGCTGAGGAAGCCAGCCGTTGCCAAGGCAACCCGCCCCAACTGAGATACACGCCCACTGCTGATGCAGCCAGCCGTTGCCGAGGCAACCCGTCCCTACTGAGATACACGCCCACTGCTGACGCAGCCTGCCATTGCTGAGGCAACACGCTACAATGAAGAGACTCCACCGCAGGGCGTGGCGGAGACCACAGCAGGGCCGGCAGGAACAGCGCGAATCACACAACAGCAGGGCGGAGCCTCGGCAGCCAAACAGTGGCTAGTCTGCCTTTGAGCTGGGCAGGACACCTGACCGGACATCCAAAAATAAAGCCCAAACCCCTCAACACAGAGCATTTGAGAAAAAAAAAAGGGTTGTTTAATGAGCTGTGTTGCAGCAGAATCAAACATAGCAGCCTAACAGCCCTGAATGAACAACAGAGTGCACAGCTCAGCAATTAAACCCCTATAAAGTACAAACTGTCTCCTCAAGCAGCTCCCTGACCCCTCTATATCCAAAAGACTGTCATTAGGCAGGCATCATCCTGGGACAAAGAGAGCAGAAAAAGAAACTGGTAGCATCCCTCGCTGTGCCACGGCTACTAGAGGTGCACCCCAGACAAGCAGGGTCTGGAGCGGACCTCAACAGTCGTACAGCGAAGGGGCTAGACTGGTAGAAGGAAAATCAAGCAACAGAAATACTTCATCATCAACATTCTGGGTGTCCACTCAGAGACCCAAACGAAAAGTCAGCAACTACGCAGACGACCAGCGGACAAATCCACAAAGATGGGAAGAAACCAGCGCAAAAAGGAGGAAAACACCCGAAACCAGAACACATCGCCTCCTAGAAAGGACCAAGACTCCTCACCAGCAAGGGAACAAAGCTGGACGGAGAATGACTGTGACGAAATGACGGAATTAGACTTCAGAAGATGGATAATGAGAAACTTTTGTAAGCTAAAAGATCATGTATTAAATCAATGCAAAGAAACTAAGAACCTTGAAAAAAGATTTGAAAAAAGATTCGAGGAAATGATAACAAGAATGGATACCTTAGAGAGGAATATGAATAAATTAAAGGAGCTGAAAAACACAATACGAGAACTTCGCGAAGCAAACGCAAGTTTCAATAGCCGAATTGACCAAGCAGAAGAAAGAATATCTGAAGTCGAAGACCAACTCAATGAAATAAAACGAGAAACCAAGATCAGAGAAAAAAGCGCAAAAAGGAATGAACAAAGTCTCCAAGAAATGTGGGACTATGTGAAAAGACCTAACCTACGTTTGATAGGTGTACCAGAAGGGGACAAAGAGAATGAATCCCAGCTGGAAAATACTCTTCAGGACATCATCCAGGAAAATTTCCCCCACCTAGCAAGACAAGCCAACACTCAATTGCAGGAAATACAGAGAACACCACAAAGATATTCCGCAAGAAGAGCAACCCCAAGGCACATAATCGTCAGATTCAACAGGGTTGAAATAAAGGAGAGAATACTAAGGGCAGCCAGAGAGAAAGGTCGGGTCACCCACAAAGGGAAGCCCATCAGACTCACAGCAGATCTCTCGGCAGAAACACTACAAGCCAGAAGAGAGTGGGGGCCAATATTCAACATTCTTAAAGAAAAGAACTTTCAACCCAGAATTTCATATCCAGCCAAACTGAGCTTCAGAAGTGAAGGAAGAATAAAATCCTTTGCGAACAAGCAAGTACTCAGAGATTTTGTCACCACCAGGCCTGCTTTACAAGAGCTCCTAAAAGAGGCACTACACATAGAAAGAATCAATCAGTACCAGCCATTACAAAATCACACTGAATGCTAAAGAGCTTCAACATAATGAAGAATCTACAACAACTAACAGGCAAAACAGCCACTTAGAATCAAAATGGTAGTATCAAATTCACACATAACAATATTAACCCTAAATGTAAATGGACTAAATGCACCAATGAAAAGACACAGACTGGCAAATTGGATAAAAATCCAAAACCCATCAGTGTGCTGTATCCAGGAAACCCATCTCACATGCAAGGATACACAAAGGCTCAAAATAAAGGGATGGAGGAAGATTTACCAAGCTAATGGAGAGGAAAAATAAGCAGGAGTTGCAATTCTCATCTCTGATAAAATAGACTTTAAAGCAACAAAGATCAAAAGAGACAAAGAAGGCCATTACATAATGGTAAAAGGATCGATACAACAAGAAGAGCTAACGATCCTAAACATATATGGACCCAACACAGGAGCACCCAGATACATAAGGCAAGTTCTTAATGACTTACAGAAGGACTTAGACTCCCACACAATAATAGTGGGAGACTTTAACACTCCACTGTCAATACTAGACAGATCAACCAGACAGAAAATCAACAAGGATACCCAGGGATTGAACTCAGACCTGGAGCAAGCAAACCTGGTGGACATTTACAGAACTCTCCACCCCAAATCCACAGAATACACATTCTTCTCAGCACCACATCACACCTACTCTAAAATTGACCACATAATTGGAAGTAAAGCACTGCTCAACAAATGCAAAACAACTGAAATCATAACAAACAGCCTCTCAGACCATAGTGCAATCAAGTTAGAACTCAGAATTCAGAAACCGACCCAGAACCGCACAGCTTCATGGAAACTGAACAACTGGCTCTTGAATGTTGACTGGGTAAACAACGAAATGAAGGCAGAAATAAAGAAGTTCTTCGAAACCAATGAGAATGAAGACACAACGTGCCAGAACCTCTGGGACACATTTAAAGCAGTCTCTAGAGGAAAGTATATAGCAATAAGTGCCCATATGAGGAGAATGGAGAGATCCAAAATTGACACCCTATCATCAAAATTGAAAGAGCTAGAGGAGCAAGATCAAAAAAACTCAAAACCCAGCAGAAGACAAGAAATTACTAAGATCAGAGCTGAGCTGAAGGAGATTGAGACACGAAAAACCCTTCAAAAAATCAATAAATCCAAGAGCTGGTTTTTTGAAAAGATCAACAAAATAGACAGACCACTAGCCAGATTGATTAAAAATAAAAGAGAGAACAACCAAATAGATGCAATAAAAAATGATAAAGGGGAAATCACCACAGATTCCACAGAAATTCAAACCATCATCAGAGAATATTACAAACAACTCTATGCACATAAACTAGTAAACCTGGAAGAAATGGATGAATTCCTGGACTCCTGTGTCCTCCCAAGCCTAAACCAGGAGGAAGCTGAAACTATGAATAGACCAATAACAAGGTCTGAAGTTGAGGCAGCAATTAAGAGCCTACCTCACAAAAAAAGCCCAGGTCCAGATGGGTTCACAGCCGAATTCTACCAGACACACAAGGAGGAGCTGGTACCATTCCTTCTAAAACTATTTCAAACAATCCAAAAAGAGGGAATCCTTCCCAAATCATTTTATGAGACCAACATCATCCTGATACCAAAACCCGGCAGAGACCCAACGAGAAAAGAAAACTTCAGGCCAATATCCATGATGAACATAGATGCAAAAATCTTCAATAAAATATTGGCAAGCCGATTGCAACAGCAAATCAAAAAACTTATTCATCATGATCAAGTAGGATTCATCCCAGGGATGCAAGGCTGGTTCAACATACGCAAGTCTATCAACGTAATTCACCACATAAACAGAACCAAAAACAAAAACCACATGATTATCTCAATTGACGCAGAGAAGGCATTTGACAAAATTCAACAGCCCTTTATGCTAAAAACCCTCAATAAACTCGGTATCGATGGAACGTATCTCAAAGTAATAAAAGCTATTTATGACAAACCAACAGCCAATATCATACTGAATGGGCAAAAACTGGAAGCATTCCCTTTGAAATCTGGTACTAGACAAGGATGCCCTCTCTCACCACTCCTATTCAATATAGTACTGGAAGTTCTAGCCAGAGCAATCAGGCAAGAAAAAGAAATAAAGAGTATTCAAATAGCAAAGGTGGAAGCCAAACTGTCTCTATTTGCAGACGACATGATAGTATACCTAGAAGACCCCATCGCCTCAGCCCAAAAACTCCTGAAACTGATAAACAACTTCAGCAAAGTCTCAGGATATAAAATCAATGTGAAAAAATCACAAGCATTCATCTACACCAATAACAGACTTAAAGAAAGCCAAATCAAGAGCGAACTGCCGTTCGCAATTGCTACAAAAAGAATAAAATACCTTGGAATACAACTCACAAGGAACGTAAGGGACCTCTTCAAGGAGAACTACAAACCACTGCTCAACGAAATCAGAGAGGACACAAACAGATGGAGAAACATTCCATGTTCATGGTTAGGAAGAATTAATATCGTGAAAATGGCTATACTGCCCAAAGTAATTTACAGAATCAACGCTATCCCCATCAAGCTACCATTGACCTTCTTCACAGAACTGGAAAAAACCACCATGAACTTCATATGGAACCAAAAGAGAGCCCGCATAGCCAAGTCAATTCTAAGCAAAAAGAACACAGCGGGGGGCATCACACTACCGGATTTCAAACTATACTACAAGGCTACAGTAATCAAAACAGCATGGTACTGGTACCAAAACAGAGATATAGACCAATGGAACAAAACAGAGGCACCGGAGGCAACACAACATACATACAACTATACAGTCTTTGATAAACCTGACAAAAACAAGCAATGGCGCAAGGATTCCCTGTTTAACAAATGGTGTTGGGAAAACTGGCTAGCCATGTGCAGAAAGCAGAAACTGGACCCCTTCCTGACACCTTACACTAAAATTAACTCCAGATGGATTAAAGACTTAAACATAAGACCTGGCACCATAAAAACCCTAGATGGAAATCTAGGCAAAACTATCCAGGACATAGGAGTAGGCAAGGACTTCATGAACAAAACACCAAGAGCATTGGCAACAAAAGCCAAAATAGACAAATGGGACCTAATGAAACTCCACAGCTTCTGCACGGCAAAAGAAACAGTCACTAGAGTGGATCGGCAACCAACAGAATGGGAAAAAATTTTCGCAGTCTACCCATCTGACAAAGGGCTGATATCCAGAATTTACAAACAACTCAAGCAGATTTACAGGAAAAAAACAAACAAGCCCATTCAAAAGTGGGCAAAGGATATGAACAGATACTTTACGAAAGAAGACATATATGAGGCCAACAATCATATGAAAAAATGCTCATCGTCACTGGTCATCAGAGAGATGCAAATCAAAACCACATTGAGATACCATCTCACGCCAGTTAGAATGGCGATCATTAAAAAATCTGGAGACAACAGATGCTGGAGAGGATGTGGAGAAAAAGGAACACTTTTACACTGTTGGTGGGAGTGTAAATTAGTTCAACCATTGTGGAAGACAGTGTGGCGATTCCTCAAGGCCTTAGAAATAGAAATTCCATTTGACCCAGCAATCCCATTACTGGGTATATATCCAAAAGACTATAAATCGTTCTACTATAAGGACACATGTACACGAATGTTCATTGCAGCACTGTTTACAATAGCAAAGACCTGGAATCAACCCAAATGCCCATTGATAATAGACTGGATTGGAAAAATGTGGCACATATACACCATGGAATATTATGCAGCAATCAGAAATGATGAGTTCGTGTCTTTTGTAGGGACATGGATGAATCTGGAAAACATCATCCTCAGCAAACTGACACAAGAACAGAAAATGAAACACTGCATATTCTCACTCATAGGTGGGTGATGAAAAATGAGAACACATGGACACAGAAAGGGGAGTACTAAACACTGGGGTCTATTGTGGGGAAAAGGGGAGGGCCAGTGGGAGGGGGAGGTGGGGAGGGATAGCCTGGGGAGAAATGCCAAATGTGGGTGAAGGGGAGAAGAAAAGCAAAGCACACTGCCATGTGTGTACCTACGCAACTGTCTTGCATGCTCTGCTCATTTACCCCAAAACCTATAATCCAATAAAAAATTTAAAAAAAAAAAAAAAAAAGAACTCATAGATAATTGGAACTAAAAATTCAGAAAGAGACCAAAGGGCCTATGAAAGTGTCATAGTGCATCCAGGCTGCTACAACAAAATATCTTAGACAGAGTGAAAATGAACAACAGAAATATATTTTTCACAGTTCTGGAGGCTGAACGTGCAAGATCAAAGCAGCAGCAAATTTGGTGTTTGGTGAGAGCCCTGTTCCCCATAGATGGTAACTTCTTGCACAAGGGACAAAGGCGTCCCCTTTAACCTCCTTTGAAAAGGCGTTTATTCCATTCATGAAGATGAAGCACTCTTGGCTTAATCACTCTCTCAAAGGCCAGATGCCTGATACTCTCCACATATGAATTTGAAAGGGGACCTAAACATTCAGGCCAGAGCAACAATTTAGTAAGCAATAGAAGCAACGTGGAGAGTGGCATCAGTAATACTTCAGGTGTAAAAATGTGATGCTCTTAACACAAAAATGATTTATTATTCATGGCATATAACAAAATAAAAGTCCAATGAAATTATATTTTTCATAAATATAAATATGTATGGCAAAAAATTAATTGTTGATAAGGTTAATTCTACAGGTGGTATCAGGATTTCCTAGGTTTCTGGGGATGGGCAAGGCTCCAGAGTTTTCTTCTGTGATGTTTTCCTGGAAGTTTCCAATGCTCTTATTCAATTTGAAAGCAGATTAAAATGTTTGTTTCTATTTCAACATTTACTAAATTTAAAATTATAAGACCAATTTATGCATAATTCTGAAACAATTATTCATCAGTGGTGCTGTGCTGAGGAAGACACAGACTCTCACACGCAAACACGGGTGCTTTTCAGTCAAATAGATTTTTCCCCATGCCAGAGTCACATAGCTTACACTTGATGAGAGGCCTACACAGGCAAGCATTGCTCTGCAGCCCTACCACAGACTTTAACCCTGAAAATCTGACCCAGAGAGTAATGGATAAACACCCACCCTAGTGTTCTGACCTACAGGAATCATTTCTTAAGAATCCCTTACAGGGATCTGGAATCTTTTCTGAATTCATCAGCCACACACAGCTAGACTTGAAAATTTGGAAGAAAGGTTTTATTCTCACTGGGACTCCTGCCCTGTCCTGCCAGCTTCTCTAGAAGTACACTTTTCTAATCACTCCTGAGAAATTCTAAGGAGTTATCTCTTTGTGTCAACATTATTGATCTCATAAAGTGGGATGAGAAATAGTTTAGAATCCAGCTATGCTGGGGCCTGTGTCCAGGATTCCTTACCTGACATGTTTCTGATTTACCTAAATATTGATAAATACAGATTTATCTTTAAAAGGTAGAAAAACTGAAGAAGAAATCACTCCTTTCAAATGCATATGTAGACTTCTCCAGGATGGGTTGTATATTAGATCTAAAATTGAATCAATAACAGAAGAAAAACTAGAAAATTTGCAAACTTGTATAAATTTAACAACATACTCTTAAACAACCAGTTCATAAAGAAAGACCTAATTGTTTCTAGATTGGGTCAAACTTAGTTTGACAGGAGTTCTGTGGCAAGCTCTTAGCTGACTTTAAAATCAGTGTAACCAGTAATAGTGTCAAGATGGCTATGAGTCCAAAAGCCAAAAGAATAGCTCTAGGTGGAGGCTAATCCTTTACTGAAGGCTCTAAATGTCAAAATCTAGATTTGATGGGCCTCAGGATGAATTGTACAATGCAAATCTCCCCAAATATTTTTACTAAACCTTAACTGGAAAGTAAGACTCCAGATTGTTCAACCCTGACAAAAAAATAAATTTCTGATCTTTTCACCTGGGATCTATGTGTGTGTGCTGGAGCCGCCTTTACCAACAGGCATGAAGTTACAACTCCCCTAGTGCCTCTACTTTGTACTTGTGCAGACTTTCAAATACAGAGGTAAGAGCTTAGGGTTTCCTGGTCTTTTGTGAAGCATGACCCTGAGCATCCCCATTTTCTTCTATTATTAGGACTATAAGTAGGGTCCTAATTCCCAGCAGCTTATTCTCCTAGAGCTTTTCAGTACGATTATTTTCAGGCCCAGTTGATACCTTTGTTCCTGGGGCACTGTGTAGTTCATTTCAAAGTAAATGCTTTTACAAACCTCTCAACCTATTAATTTAAGTTTTCTCTGCTTTTTAAATGAAGTAATTCTGCTGTTAGCTGTCCTTATAACTTGAGAGTTATAAAAAAAGAAAGTATAAATACTTCATACAAATATTTAAAATACAAATAACATAAAAAGAGACTGGGGATGACTATATTAATAGCAGACAAAATACACTAAAAATTACAAGAGAAAATAAGACATTATATAGTCATAAAATGTTCACTTGGCCAGAAGATAGTAATATTTTAAACAATTACATACCTAATAACAAAACATTAAGATATAGAAAGGGTAAGTTCATAGAATTGAAGGCACAAATAGACAGTTCTAAAATAATAGCTGAAGATGTTAATACTTCACTCAGAGTAGTGAATAGAATAATGAGACAGATGATAAATTAGAAAACAGAGAGCCTGACTAACATAACAAACCAAACTGATCTCACAGATATATACAAGATGCTCCCTCCAACAAAAGGGTACACACTCTTCTCAAATGCATATGTGGCATTCTTCAGGATGGGTTGTATATTAGATCTAAAATTAAATCAATAATAGAAAAAAACTAGAATATTTGCAAACTTGTATAAATTTAACAACAAACTCTTAACCAATAAGTAAAAGAAGAAATCACAAGGGAAGTAGAAAAATACAGAGGAAGAAAATGAAAACACAACATATCAAAAGTTATGGGAAGCAGCAAAAACAGTGCTAGGATAAGAAGTCTGCAGCTACAAAACCTTTAAAAAGTACAAAGACATTAAATCAATAATAACTCTGTCACCTATCAATTCAGAAAATTAATACCAAATTAGATTCAAAGAAAAAGTAAAATAATAAAACTTTTAGCAGAGATAAATGAAATAGAGATTATACAAACAACAGAATACCAAGAAACCAAAAGCTAGTTCTCAGTTCTTCAAAAAAGAATTAACAATTGGCAAATCTTCAGTTACACTAAAATAAATCAGAGTATTTACATAACAAAAAGAGAAATAAATATGAGACATTAATATAATCTCTAAAGGGTTAGAATGCTTTAAAAAGTGTACTATAAAGTATGAGAGGACAATAAATTGAAAAATCGAGATTAAATGGGCAGATTTCCATGTATACAAGACTTGATTACAAAGAATTACAAAATCTGAATATACCTACAACTATTAAGGAAATGGAATCAGTCATTAAAAAGTTGATGAAGAAAAGCCTTTGATTTGTTGGCTTCACTAGTGAATTATATCAAGCATTTATAGAACAAAAATTCTTTCCAAACTCTACCAAAACTACTCAGCCAAATCCTAGCTAGCCACATTAAGCAGCATACTGGCAAGATTTCACCCCATGACCCAGGAGAATTTATTATTGGAATGCAGGAAAGTTTTAGCATATGACTGGTTTCTGTGCAGTGCTGTTTATAACTGATTGATTGCAACCAGTTACAAATTTCTTTACTCCTTCTCCACTCCCACTGCTTCACTTAGCTAGCCTTTCTTAACAAACATTTCAGCATATAAAAATTAATCAATGCATACACCACATTAACAAATGTTTTTATAAAAATCTCATCAATACAGAAAAAGTAGTTTACAAAATTCAAAATATTTTTATAATAAATTAGGAATTTATTGTGTTTAAAGAAATAAAAGGAAACCATCTTTGTAAAATTCACATATAAAAACCCACAGCAAACAACATATTCCAAAGGGAAAGACCGAAAGGCTTTTCTCTAAGCTCAGAAGCAAGGCAAGAATGTCTGCTCTTGCCACTTTTATTCAACACAGTTTTGGAAGTTTTAATCAGAGAAATTAAAACAGAGAAATAAATAAACTGCATCAAAATATGGACAGAAAATATATCCTTATATGTAGAAAATCTTAAAGATTCCACACAAAAACTATTACAATTAACGAATTCGGCAGAGTAGAGCATTTAAAATCGACATAGAAAAATAAATTGTATTTTTAGTTGGCAACATAAATAATCTGAGAAGTAAACTATAAAAATAATTTAATTTACAATCGCATGAAAATAAGAAAGTACTTAGGAAGTAACCAAAAAGTAAAATTCCAATGACTTAGTGTGGACATTAAAAACAAATCAATTTTTAAGTTTCTGTGAAATCTCAAGGGACCCTAAATTGCAAAAGTAATTTTGAAAAAAAATTCCAAAGTTAGAGAAGTTACACTTACTGATTTCAGAACTCAGTATAAAAGTCTAAAATAGTATACTACAAATAGACCAACAGAATAACATGGAAAGCCAACATAAATAAACATGCTAAAGTGCAATGAAATATATATTACAAAAAAATTAAATATTTTAACATGTTTTTTAAAAAATTAAAAAATAAAAATGAACACGCATATATATGGTCAAATGATTTTTATGAGAAAGGAACTGTCCTTACAACTGGTGCTAGGAAATTGGGTACCCACATGTAAAAGAATGAAGCTGAACCCTAAGAAAAAAATTAACTAAGTTGATTAGAAACCTAAACATAAGAGCTAAAACCACATAATTCTTAGAATACAATATAGGTAAAACATGTTATAACATTGGATTTGGCAGTAATTTTTTTAACAGGACACCCAAAACTCAAGAAAAAACAAACAAAAAATAGACAAATAGAACTTTATCCAGAATACACAAAGAAAAATTCAGCAACCATGAAACGAACTACTTGTTTAAAATATAGGAAAAAAAGTTAAACAGACATTTCTCTAAAAATTATGTAAACTGGCTAATAAGCGCTGAAAAAACACAAATGTAATCCCAAATGACATATCACTTAATACCCATCAGCACAGCTACTACCAAAGGAAAAAGAAGCAAACAAACAACCGAATCACAAGTGTTGGTGAGGATGTGGCGCAATTGGAACATTTGTACACTGTTGGCAGAAATGTAAAATGCTGCAGCTGCTATAAAATAACAGCATAGTAGTTACTAAAAAAGTTTACACATAAAATTACCGTATGACCCAGCAATTTTACACCTGGGTATGTAGTAAAATATATGAAAGCAGAGACACAAAATAATACACGTACACCTAGATTTATTGCAGCATGACTCACATCACCCAAAAGGTGGAAGCAACCCAAATGTTATTTGAAACATCATTAAGAACAAACAGAAAAAAATGGGACTTATACATGCAGTGGAATATTATTCAGTTAAGTAAAGTAAGGAAATTCTGACACATGGTATATCACGCATAAACCTTAAGGAAATTGTGCAAAGTGGCATGAGCCAGTCATAAGGGACAAATACTGTATAATTCCACTTATGAGACACTTGGAGCAGTAAAATTCCAGAAACCCAACTAGAAGAGCTGTTCCTAGGAGCTAGAGGAGGAGTAACAGGGAGCTGTTATTTAATGGATATAGAGTTTTGGTTTTGCAAGTTGAAAGAATGTCCTTATGCATGGGAATGATAGTTGTAATACAATGTGGATATACTTATTTTTTCTGAGCTGCACACCTAAAATAGTTAAAATGGTTAATTTTATGTATACTTTACCATAATGTGAAAAATAATTTTTTATTATACTTTAAGTTCTGGGGTACATGTGCAGAATGTGCAGGTTTACTACATAGGTATACACGTGCCATGGTGGTTTGCTGCACCCATCGACCTTTCATTCTACATTAGGTATTTTTCCTAATACTATCTTTTCCCTAGTCCCCATTCCCCTGCCAACAGGCCCCAGAGTGTGATGTTCCCCTCCCTGTGCCCATGTGTTCTCATTGTTCAACTCCCACTTATGAGTGAGAACATGCAGTGTTGGTTTTCTGTTCTTGGGTTAGTTTGCTGAGATTGATGGTCTCCCGCTTCATCCATGTCCCTGCCAAAGACATAAACTCATTCTTTTTTTATAGCTGAATAGTATTCTATGGTGTATATGTGCCACATTTTCTGTATCCAGTTTATCATTGACGGGCTTTGGGTTGGTTCCATGTCTTTACTATTGTGAACAGTGCCACAATAGACATATATGTGCATGTGTATTTATAGTAGAAAAATTTAATGTCCTTTGGGTATATAGCCAGTAATGAATTTGTGGGGTCAAATGGTATTTTTGTTTCTAGATCCCTGAGAAATTGCCACACTGTCTTCCACAATGGTTTAACTAATTTACACTCCACCAAAAGTGTACAAGCATTTCTATTTCTCCACATCATCTTCAGCATCTGTTGTTTCCTGACTTTTTAATGATCACCATTCTAACAGGCATGAGATGGTATCTCACTGTGGTTTTCATTTGCATTTCTCTAATGACCAGTGATAATAATCTCTTTTTTGTTATATATTTGTTGGCTGCATAAATGTTTTCCTTTTAAAAGTATCTGTTCATATCCTTGGCCCACTTCTTGATGGGGTTGTTTTTTTCTTGTAAATTTAAGCTCTTTGTAGATTCTGGATATTAGCCCTTTGTCAGATGGATAGAATGCAAAATTTTTCTCCCATTCTGTAGGTTGCCTGTTCACTCTGATGATAGCTTTTTTTTCTGTGCAGAAGCTCCTTAGTTTTCTTAGATCCCATTTGTCAATTTTGACTTTTGTTGCCATCGCTTTTGGTGTCTAGTCATAAAGTATTTGCCCATGCCTATGGCTTTAATAATATTGCCTAGGTTTTCTTCTAGGGTTTTAATAATTTTAAATCTTACATTTAAGTCGTTAATTCATCTTGAGTTAATTTTTGTATAAAGTGTAAGGAAGGGATTCAGTTTCAGTTTTCTGCAAATGGCTAGCTAGATTCTGAACACTGTTTGTACATAGGGAATCCTTTCCCCATTGCTTGCTTTTGTCTGGTTTGTCAAATATTAGATGTTTGTAGATGTGTGGTGTTATTTCTGAGTCCTCTGTTTGGTTTCATTGGTCTATAAACACCTCTATGCAAATAAACTAGAAAATCTAGAATAAATGGATAAATTCCTGGACATATACACCCTCTCAAGTCTAAACAAGGAAGAAGTTGAATCCCTGAATAGACCAATAACAAAATTGAGGCAGTCATTCTAAAATTGAGGCAGTAATTAATAACCTAGCAACAGAAAACAGTTAGGGACCAGATGGGTTCACACCTGAATTCTACCAGAGGTACAAAGAGGAGGTGGTACCATTCCTTCTGAAACTCTTCCAAACAATAGAAAAAGAGGGACTCCTTTTCTATCTCATTTTATGAGGCCAGCATCATCCTGATACCAAAATATAACAGAGACACCACCACCACAACAAAAATTTCAGGCCAATATCACTGATAAATGTCTATGCGAAAATCCTCAATGAAATTCTGGCACACTGAATCCTGCAGCAAATCAAAAAGCTTATCCATCTCGATCAAGTCTACTTTATCTCTGGGATACAAACCTGGTTCAACATATGCAAATCAATAAATGTAATCAATCACATAAACAGAACCAATGACAAAAACCACAGGATTATCTCAATAGATGCAGAAAAGGCCTTCAAGATGATTCAACAGCCCTTCATGCTAAAAACTCCCAATAAACTAGGTATTCATGGAACATATCTCAAAATAATAAGCTCTATTTCTAACAAACTGAATGGGCAAAAATTTCAATATCATACTGAATGGGCAAAAACATTTCCTTTGAAAATTGGCACAAGACAAGGATGCCCTCTCTCACCACTCCTATTCAACAAAATATTGGAAATTCTGGCCAGGGCGATTAGGCAAGACAAAGAAATGAAGTGTATTCAAATAGAAAGAGAGGAAGTCAAATTGTCTCTGTTTGCAGATCACATGATTTTATATTTAGAAAACCCCATTATCTCAGCCCCAAACCTCCGGAAGCTGATGAGAAACTTCAGAAGTTTCAGAATTTAAAATCGATGTGGAAAAATTACAAGCATTTCTATACAACAATAACAGACAGAGAGCCAAATTATGAGCGAACTCCCATTCACAATTGCTATGAAGACAATAAAATACTTAGGAATACAATTAACTAGGGATGTGAAGGACCTTTTTAAGGAGAACTACAAACCACTGCTCAAGGAAATAAGAGAGGACACGAACAAATGGAAAAACATTCCGTGCTCATGAATAGGAAAAATAAATATTGTGAAAATGGTCATACTGCCCAAAGTAATGTATAGATTCGATGCTATCCTCAGTAAGCTACCATTGACTTTTTTCACAGAAAGAGCCCACATAAAAAATAATTTTTTAAATGAATAAACTATATCTATCTGCAATAGCATAAATATAATGTTGTATAAAAGAAAGTAGATGTAAAAGTGTGCATATTATATTTCACTTACATAAAATCCAAAAAGTGAACAAAACTGAGGTTCTGACTTCCAGTAATATTGAAGTAGTTTGTTGAATAACTATTTCACAGATAACTATAATAAAGCTTAATAAAATATTATATTTTGCTATATAGAAGTGCACATCTATGTAAAATACATATATAATAGGCATGTTAGGAATAACTGAATGAGGATTTCAACTATGTCACTGTAACAGATGTAAGAATTGAAGTTTGAATCTATTCAAATTAACTCCCTCTTAAAATAATAACAATTTTCAAAGATATACAACAGAATTCAGAGTCCCTGTAGTTCCTATTACACAATTTAAAAATTCATGAGATGTGTGAAGAAGCATGAAAGTGCAATCAATTCACAAGATAAAAAGCAGACAACAGAACCTATTCTCAACATGGCCAGGATGCTGTAATCAGTATATCAGTCTTGAAGAAAGCTATTGTAAGTATGTTCATTGGGTAAAGAAAAATATTATCACGACAAGTGAACAGATCTATAAGAATACACTCCCAGTCCTTCGGTCAGAGGGCTGCAGGACTACAATCCCAGCATGGACCGGGCTCAAGGACAATGTGCATTACTGGAGGAAGAGGCGAGGCTGTGTGCATGTCATTAGGCTTGCTGGGAGATGTAGTCTTATAATTACTCCCATCCCTTTTGTCACAGGGCTACAGGCTGATTCCACCACGCACCGGGTTAACAGACAGCGCACCTCTCTGGAAGAAAAGGGGAGAGGTTATAAGCACCTTTTGGGCTTGCTGGGAGATGTAGTCTTACAAACACTCCCAGCCATTTGGTCACAGGGCTGCAGCACCACAATTCCAGCATATACTGGAATCAGGAACAGTACACATCGCTGGAAAAAGAAATAGGGCTGTGAGTGAATTGCTGGGCTTACTGAAAAATGCCATCTCATGAACACTTCTTCAGGGATCGTGTGCATCACTGGAGGAAAAGGCGGGGCTCTGCATGCCTCGCTTTTCTTGCTAAGAGATGCAGTCTCATAAATACTCCAAGCCCTTTGGTCGCAGGGCTGCTGGACTACAATCCCAACGTGCACCCGGCTCAGGAATAGTGTGTGTGACTGGAGGAAGAGGCAGGGCTGTGCGTGCCTCCTTCATCTTGCTAGAAGGTGTAGTTTTATAAAAACTCCCAGCCCTTTCATTACAGGGCTGCAGGGCTACAATTCCCTTCTGTACCAAGATCAAGAATAGTGGGTGTCCCAGGAGAAAGAGGCGGAACGGCATGTGCCTCGCTTGGCCTGCTGGGAGATGTAGTAGTCTCATAAACACTTTCAGCCCTTTGGTCACAGGGCTGCAGCACCACAATTTCAGCATACACCGAGCTCAGGGACAATGTACATCAATGGAGGAAGAGGCGGGGCTGCGTACACCTCCTTGGTCTTGCTAGGTCACTCCCAGCCCTTTTGTCATACGACTGGAATACTTTAACACAGGGTCAGGGACAGTGCACGTCACTGGAGGAACAGAAAGCGCTGTGCACTTCTCACTATGCTTTTTGGGAGATGTAGTCTCATTAACACTCCAAGCTCTTTGGTTACAGTGTTCCAGAACTACAATCCCAACATTCACCCTGCTCAGGGACAGTGTACCAATCACTGGGGAAAGAGGCAGGGCTTTGTGAGCCTTGCTGGGCTTGCTGGGAGATGTAGTCTCATGGCCTCTCCCTTCAACTTTGGTCACAGAGCTGCAGCACCATAATCCTAGCATGTAGGGGGCTCAGGGACAGTTCTCTAGTCACTGGAAAAAGAGGCGAGGCTGTGCGCACCTGGCTGGTTTTGCTGGGAGATGCAGTTTCTTAAACACTCCCAGCCTTTTTACCACAAGGCTGCAGGAGTGCAATTCCAGCATGCACTCGGCTCAGGAACAGTGTGCATTACAGGAAGAAGCGGAAGAACAGTGAGTGCCTCCTTCTCCTTGCTGGAAGTTGTAGTTTTATAAAGACTCCCAGACCTTTGGTTAGAGGGCTGAAGGACTACAATCCCAGTATACACCTGGGCCAGTGATAGTGATCATCACTGGAGGAAGAGGCGGGACTGTGTGTGGCTCTCCCCAGGCTTTCTGGGAGATATATGCTCATAAACACTCCCAGCCCTTTGGTCACAGGGCTGCAGGACTACAATTCTAGCATGCACCAGTCTCAGGGACAAGGCAAGAGATGGGGTTGTGTGCGCCTCCCTAGGCTTGCTGGGAGATGTATGCTTATAAACGCTCCCAGCCCTTTGGTCAAGCAGCTGCAGGACTACAATCCCAGCATGCAGCAGGCTCCAGGGCTTTGCGCAGCTCTGGAAAGAGGAGCAGAGTGGTCGCATCCCACCTAGTCATGTGCTGGGAGCTCTAGTTTCTTAACTGCTCTGAGCCTGTTTGTAGGTAGGCTTTAGAACTCTAATCCCACCATGTCCCAGGATCTGGAGTGCATAGCCCTGGAGGGAGGGGCAGACCGGTGTTGACTTCTTGGTGTACAAAGTACTGTTGGACTCTGAATCCTTGCCGACTCTTTGCCAAGGATAGTGAGTACAAATGTGGACGTTAAGGGAAGGTCTGGGCTGGGCACTGAGGAGGGCATTACCCTACAAAGATACCTTACCTTTGCCCAAATAGGGCGGGTTGTTCTCACCCGATTGGTCCTGTCCTGCTCGATTTTCTCTTTCACCTGCACCCAGGGTTCTTTCCAGAGCATTGCATCTTCTGCAGCTCAGGGCGCTGCCTTCTTTCCTAAACTGTTGGGGAAACTGTCCTGATATCCGAGACACTCTCCATTGTGCCACGACCCTCTTTTTCCTCTAGCCAGAGCGCATGCTCAACTGCTTTTGAGAGAAATCTTCCACCTGGCCTGATTATGAACAGCTTCAGAGCTCTGTAGAGCAGTGACCAGGACTGTGACTTCCTGGAAATGTCACTCTCAATGGCGGTTTTTTCATGAATGTGAAAGTCGAGGCATTAGGAAGGTTAAGTGTAGGGTTGCACAAAATCTGTTAAAAGTAAAGAAGAAAGCCCCATTTCTGAGGCAGGAGTCTTGTGAGCCATTTTTATTAACTCATTAGAGTGGACAAGCTCCAAAATGCAACCTGAAGCTGCTGACGACTTAGGCATTTTACAATTGAAATCATCGGTCCATCTCAAGTAGGGCGTGATTTGCCAGTGTCTCAGAGACACAATTGGGATCTGATCCTTCAGGAACAGACAGCTTTCCAGCTTTGTGGTAGCGACTTTTAAGATGTGGAGTAGTTGGGGGTCATTTGAAACCTGTCTTCCGTAGGGACTTTTACTTCTAGAGAGCACGTGCATTTTTATTTTACCTGTCCTCAAGCTGACGCTTTGCTCATTTTAATAATAAAAAACCCACTCTTGGGGGAAGATTTAAGATGCTAATGAGACAGGCAATGTATGCACAAATATGTAGAGCTGCTGCACATGTGCACAGAGAAGACCAGGCAGAACATGCTTAGTGTAACACTTCTTTCCACCTTCCTATGAATAATCATGTAAAACTCCCCATAAAGAGGGGTTCTCCACCAATAATTAATGCTATCTCACCCTTATGAGCAGGCAGCCCTGGAATTTCTTTATCAGAGTGTACTGTCTATTCTGCATTTAATTTTCAAAATATTCTTTTTTTCTTCAATAAATTACTCTATGCTATACTTCTTTTGCTGTGTGTCTTGTTTAAATTCTTTTAAACTAAGAAGATAAGAACCAAGGTATTACATCAGCCATCAATGTTTCTGGTGCCATGGCCCGGTGAGAGGTTTGTCAGCTTCATTAATTTCACTTTCCCTTTACTTGCAGTGAATACTATAGCAGTTCCAGACTACCCGGTTCACTATCACTGCTTGTTCCAGTGCCGTTTCAGTAAAGTTCCGAGGGAAAGGTTTTTAAGTCACCAATATTCCTTAGAGAGAGAATATAAGTTTGATCTCCTTCTAGCTGCTACTTCTGTACTATCCATAAATACACTAACCACACGGGTCACTCTCAACATTTCATATTCGGGCTACATTGGTGCTTAGTTTCACATCTTTCTGGCCACACTTCAGACTCGGCTTACCGTTTGCTGTTCCTTCAGCAATACTCGATCGCCACCTAGTGGCTATTGTAATTTATTTTCTGATCAGGTTTTCTGTATACAAAATTTTTGTTTTGTTTTGAGGGGCAGAATAAGAGCACCCTGTCCCTTTGGGCTTTACGCATTTTCCAGCTCCTTAACATTGTTTTTCAACAGGCTTTCTTTGCTGAACAAAAAGTGCAGTCATGTAGATGCCCGGTCGTGGGGATTGCATCTGAGCATTCCAGGTATTAATAATTGAGCATCACAAATGGCAAACCAGTGAATTAAGAAAAGACTTGTCAGCCAGACATCTGCCCCAGAGCCAGCAGTGGGAGTCATCTCAGTAGGGCTGGAAATGTCCAGCACTGGTGAGAAGTAGAACAGTGTGTGGCAAATGCCTATGACCTCCTAGAGCTTTAGTTAGTGGGTTTTGAAGGGATGCTCTGGACACCTTGGTGGTCCCACTTGGCTCATGGCGATGCCCGTGGCCTCCTAAACTTCAGTACATGTTCTGTCTTTGCTGGATTCTCTCAGCACTGTGGGGAGCCTTTACCTCTACTCTCATTGAAATACCACTGGGATATTACTGGAACGGCTTTTGGCTAGAGGAATTAAGAAAAGGCTTATATTCTTTTGTAACACTATTTAGCCTGTGTACAGATTAGCTAACAAAACATGACTGGAGAATTAGACTGTGAATTTTAATAGCATCCTACAGCAAGATCTTTTCTGTAGAAATCAGGGAAGATCGTCTGAAGTATCTTATGTGCAAGCCTTTATGGCTGAGAACAAAACCCAGCTCTATGCAGCACCTGTGGGCTAAAGCCTAGTAAAAAAGAAAGCCTCTCAGACCCATTAGAGGACCCATTCTTATTAAGGGGAAGAGACTCCAGATCTCAGAGCCTAACACCAGCTCCAGATAGGGGCTCTCAGGAGCCCATGTCTTTTTTAGAATCCCCACCATCCCACACACTATCAGAGCCTCCTGTAGAATCTAATCTTGTTTCACCTCCT
Source organism: Callithrix jacchus (assembly GCF_049354715.1). Classification (NCBI taxonomy): domain Eukaryota; kingdom Metazoa; phylum Chordata; class Mammalia; order Primates; family Cebidae; genus Callithrix; species Callithrix jacchus. Next base: position 12,186,288 of record NC_133525.1, on the reverse strand, counting down.
TTTTACACTCTTCCTTAAAGGCCTTTGTCAGGTACAATAGAGACCAGCCCAGCTGAAATACTCACAGTGGGACTTCATACCATCCAGGGCCAGCAAAATTGCTTCTCCTACAGAAAGTCCCAAATGCAGACAGGACCATGAGAGTGCATGTTCTATTCTCAATAAATGATCTAATCCAATGTAAGGAACAACTCTGATGGCTCTTACAGAACTTCAGTGCATTTACTGAAGACTCCTTTGTTCACCATTCAGCTTTATCATCCATAAACAGACCGAATGACTGCCATCAACTTAGCTGCACAAAACTTTTGCTTATTGGCAAAAACCAGAAAACACTAAGACTTTCACTGCTTTCACCACTTTAATGCAAAATACTTTTGCAGCACAAATGTCACCATAAGGTGGAGCCTTGGGAATCTAGTATAAAGGATCTCAGGAAACCACAATGGCTTCCCAACAAGCAGCAGAGTGCCTCGGTAGACTTCATCAATGTCTGCATTCCGTGGCCACTGTAGTCCTGCATAACCAAAGAGCCTGGGATCTTCTCACAGCCAGGCTGTGAGGAACATGTTTATATCTAAAAGAAGAATGATGCTTTCGAGACCAATTTGTCTGGATTATTTCAAGAAAATAGTAATCATATCATCACCCAGACAGACAAAATTGAATCTCTAGGAACTTCCATTGGAACATGAAAGTAATGTCTATTACCCACCTGGCTCTTTTTAATAGTATCAGTAATTACTATACTTTCAACTTTAACTTTTGTTTCCACTCTGTTTAAAATGTGAACTGATTTTTTGCTGTCTTGCTTACAGCAGTTCCTTTTGTTGCTTGACAGGTTTGTGAGGCTTTCAACCTTTGGCTGCCCTCATCTTACCCACTGGTTCTATAAATGGTGTGGCTTACACCCTGTTAGATCACACAGAAAGAAAATTTAGGGCCCAGGCTTTGCAGAAATAACACCCACTCAGCAGAAAACAGCTCCAGAAAAAATGACCTAGCCCCTCAACCTCCAGTGTGATTATGGCTCTAAGATCTCTTAGGGTGAAATTGAAGCAGAAAAGATAGTCAAGATAATGGTCATGATCTCAGGATACAGAAACTGTGGTGACTGCACAGCCAAGACAATAAGCCTTAGCATTCCCATCGTGCATACTCAAGCAAAGCTATCTTCATTAAGGACTTTCTGCTCTAGAGAGCATGTGCGTTTTGATTTTACCTGCCCTCAAACTTAAATTTTGCTTATTTTAATAGCAAAAAATGCAACCCCCAGTCAGGAACAGTGGCTCAGACCTGTATTCCCAGCACTTTGGAAGGCTGAAGAGGGTGAATCACTTGAAACCAGAAGCTTGAGACTAGACTGGTCAACATAATTAAACCCCATCTCTACCTACAACACACACCCCAGCCGAGTATGGTGCTGCATGCCTGTAATCCCAGCTACTTAGGAGGCACAAAAATCGCTTGAACTCAGAAGGCGGAGGTTGGAGTGAGAGGAGATCACTTCAGCCTGGGCAACAGTGTGAGACTTTGTCTCAAACAAACAACAAACATACACTCCTGGGTGGAGATCTAAGATGTGAATGAGACATACAACATATGAAGAAGCATATAAAGCTACTGCACATGTGCACTAAACTAAGAAGACCAGAGCCGAGGTATCACATCAGCTGTCAACACAGCAACAAGTCAGTTTCTTTCCTGTGAACATAGCTCATGCAGAAAAGGAGAGTCACATCACTTATGTGCTGACCCAGAGAAATGTCACAATTTATCTTATGCACAAAGTTAAGGTAATAGAAAAGAGTCATATTAAATAGTTTCTGGGCCCAGAGATATCTCACAATGCATCCTGTGAGCAGAAATCAGGCAGAATAATTACATAACCAGTGTGCTGGACACAAGGATGTCATTCTTTCATTTGTGGGCATGACCCAGGCAAGAAAGAAGAGTCACTGCATTTAGGTGCTTGGTGCAGAGATGTGTAACAATCTCTCTTATGGGCAAAGCCCAGGCAAGAGAGGAGAGTCATCTCTCCAATGTGATTAATGTAGAAATATGTTACAAGAAACTTTTTAGGTATGGCCGATGCAGAGTCTCCTTATCTTCTATATGTTAGGTCCAGAGATATGTTAGAATGCCGAAAACACACAGGGCTTAGTCAAAAAAGGAGAGTCACATCACCTAGGTGCTGGGTCTAGACATATGTCACATCCGTTTTATGGAAAAAGCTAAGATAGGCCCAGAGATGTGTTCCACTGCCTCCTGCGTGAAGTGTCTAGGACAAAGACTCACATCACCTTGGTGCTAGGCTCATGTTCACATGTAAACATTCAACGACAGTTGAAAGGGTGACTCTTTTTTTTTGAGACAGAGTCTCACATCATAGCCAGGCACCAGGCTGGAGTGAAGTGGCACAATCTCGGCTCATTGTAATCTCCACCTTCTGGGTTCAAGCAATTCTCCTGCCTCTGCCTCCTGAGTAGCTGGGACTAAAGGCACACACCACCATGCCCAGCTAATTTTTGTATTTTTTTAGTAGAGATGGGGTTTCACCATGTTGGCTAGGATGGTCTCAATTTCTTGACCTCATGATCTGCCTGCCTCAGCCTCCCAAAGTGCTGGGATTACAGGCATGAGCCACTGCTCCTGGCCAGAGTGACTCATTTCTAAACCCAGCTCACAGGCTAGAGAGAAATCTCCTATCTTGACCTAGTAAATTGTAGTGATGTTGACTTTCATACCCAAACTTAATGCCACAGGTGCAATACTGGATCCATACCAGAAGGAAGGTCTCAAAATTGATTGCAACTCTCATTCATACTGTATAGGGCCATTGGATACTATACAGAGTGTGCTAACCAGGCCAAGCACAACAGGTAAGATTGTGACACTGATATGCACACCCAGCCAACAGTAAATATTGTCACCCTCTGACATAAACACACATCACCGTTGAGGTTCTGAATCTTACACCTATAGTCAGTCAAAGATGAAAATATTGACTCATACATAGATACATGTAGGTTGGTGACTCTCAGACCAAGATTCAGCACACCTGTGAAGTTGTGACTTTTCTAAAAAGACACAGTCTGCACAGAAATTGATGCTTTTATGCACAAATCCAGTCAGCTGTTGAGCTGTTTACTCTTGGGCCTACACCCAACATACAGGAGGTATTGAATGCCATACTCAGTATTGAACTCAGTTGTGGGATTGTTCATCTCATTTCTGGGCCATTCTGCAGGTTTGACTGTGAAATCTGCCCGTGCTTAGCACCTGAGTGACTTGATGCTCTTGCATGGACTTAGCCCACAGATGGGATATTAACATATTGCTGAATCCAGCACCTTGAAGATGTAACCCTGTTCTTCTTCCTTGGCACTGCCCCCAGTGAGCATTTTTACATATCGCTAGATGTTGCAACCAGGTCATATGAGTATCCTTTCCTTCCTTGTCTCTGCCCTCAGAAAGCATTGTTGTATATAGCTTTGCCTCGCCCAGGTTATGTGACTCACCTGCTTGTGCACTGCCCATATGGGACTCTTTGGTATATCCAACACCCAGGCGATGTAACTCTACTTCCTGGGCCCTGCTTACAAGGGACATATCTTTGTGCTCATCACCAGGTAATGTCATTCTCTTCTCCTGCCTAGTCCCTTTGCACAGAAGGGATTTTGACATGTTACTGGGCTTAGCACCAAGTTGATGTGAATCTTCTGCCTGGATCAAGTTAACAGAAGGCATTGTGATATACCTCTGGGTTCATCACCTAGATGATGTGACTCTTTTCTCTTACCTGAATATTGTCCATAAGAGAGATGGTGACATATTTCTCGGTCTAGAACTGGGATAATGTGATTCTTCTCTCCTGCCTGAGTCATGCCCACTGAAAGAAGTGTGAATTATAACTGGGTACAGCACATAGGTGATGTGATTCTTCTTCCTGGACCCTACCTACAGGAGCCACTGTCAAATACCTCTGGGCTTATCACCTAGACTATGTGACTCTCTACTTCTTCCTATGGACTGCTCACAGTAAAGACTGTGACCTATTAATTTGCCCAGTACCTACATGATGTGACTTTTCTCTCATGCCTGAGCCCAATCTTGGGGCTGAATCTGACACATAGCTAGGTCTAGTTTCTAGGTTATTTACTTCTGTTTCAAAATTCTACCCATCAGGGGCATTGAAATAACTCCTTTGTACTTCACTTAGGTAATGTTATTCTGTTGCCCAGACTCTCCCTTCAGGGAGTGTTATGAGATATTGCTGGACCCAGTGCCTAGGTGATATTACTCTCCTTTTTTGAATGGGCCCTTTATATACTGTGTATTTTTATATATAGCTGGGTTCAATGGCTAGGTGATGCAACTCTTATGCATGGGCCCTGCCCACAGAGACATTATGATATTTCTTTAGCTCTGACTCTCCTCCTTTTCCTTAGCTCTGACAAAAAGGGAGATAGTGAGTTATAACTGGACCTAGCAATTCATGTTTCAATTCAGCAGCTGAGAAACACTCTTTGGGTAGAATCTAAAAATAGATATTTCTAATGCCACTCTGGCCTGTGTGCGCATTCATATCAGAAGGTTGAACCTATGTTTTGATTCAGCAGTTTAGAAACACACTTCCTGTAGAATCTAGAAAGGGACTTTTCAAACCAAATGTAGGCCTATGGGGAAAAGACAAATATCTCCTTATGAAAACTAGTGGGAAGCTATTTGTAAAACTGCTTTGTGATGTGTGCATTCACCTTCCACAGTTTAACTTACATTTGCATTCAGCAGCTGAGCAACACTCTTTGTTTAGAATCTAAAAACAGATATTTCCAATGCCACTCTGGCCTCTGAGGGAACCCTGAATGACTGGCTTTGAAACATAGAAAAAGTCTCTGTGAAACTGCATTTCTGTGTATGAGTTCACCTGAGAGAGTTGAATCTATGTTGTAATTCAGCAGTTTCGTGTAGAATCTAGAAAGGAACATTTCAGACTGAACGGAAGCTTATGGTACAAAGGCAAATATTTCATAATAAAAACTAATGGGAAGCTATTTGTGAAACTGCTTTGTGAGGTGTTTGTTCACTTTCTGGAGTTTAACTAATGTTTTCATTCAGCAGTTTAGAAACAGACTTCATATAGAATCTAGAAGTGCACATATCAGAATTAATTGAAGCCTACTTAGAAATGACAAATATCCCAGATTTAAAACTAATCAGAAGCTATTTATGAATCTGGTTTGTGATGTGTGCCTTCAACTTCCAGAGTTTAACTTATGTTTTGATTCAGCAGGTTAGAAATACTCTTTGTTAGAATCTATATATAGATATTTCAAATTTCACTCTTGCCTATGGAGGAAAAGCCAATAATTGACTTTGAAACTTAGAAGCAAGCTATCTGTGAAACTGCTTTGCTATTTTCACCTCAGAGAGTGGGACTTACATTTTCATTCAGCAGTTTTGACACACACTTTGTGTACAATCTAGAAGGGACATTTCAGACCGAATGGAAGCCTGTGGTAAAAACATATCTCATGAGAAAAACTAATGGGAAGTGATTTGTGAAACTGCTTTGAGATGTGTGCCTCACCTTCCAGAATTTATCTTCATTTTGTATTCAGCAGTTTAGAAACAAATCTCTTTGTGTAGAATCTAAAAGCAGATATTTTCAATGCCACTCTGGCCTATGGGGGAAAACCACATAACTGGCTTTAAAACCCAGAAGAAAGCTGTCTATGATACTGCTTTGCTATGTGTGCATTTGCCTGAAAGAATTGAACCTATATTTTGATTCAGAAGTTTAGAAACACACTTGGTGTAGAATCTAGAAGGGGACATTTCAGATTGAAAGGAAGTTTATGGTGAAATGGCAAATATCTCATGACATAAACTAATGGGAAGCTGTTTGTGAAACTGCTTTGCGATGTGCACATTCACTTCCCAGAGTTTAACTTATGTTTGGAGTTAGTGGTCTAGAAACACTCTTTGTGTAGAATTTTAAAGTAGATATTTCCAACTGTACTCTGGCCTATGGGGGAAACAAAATAACTAGCCTTAAAACCTAGAAGTAAGCTATCTGTGAAACTGCTTTGCTCTGTGTACATTCAGCTCAGATAGGTTAACCTATGTTTTGATTCAGCATTTAAAAACACACTTCATGTGGAATCTAGAAGGGGATATTTCAGACTGAATGGAAGCCTATAATGAAGGGAGAAATATCTCACATTACAAACTTATGGGAAACTATGTGTGAAACTACTTCGTGATGTGTGCATTCCCTTTTCAGAGTTTAACTGTTGCTTGGATTCAGCAGTTTAGAAACACTCTGTAGAATGTGATAACATATTTTCAACTCTACTCTGGCCTTGGGGGAAATCTATTGAAATATTTTAAGTAATATGGGTACCAATTTTTGTTTGAAGGTCTTGTAGGATTGAGGTTTGAATCTATCTGATCCTTACATTTTGTTATTGCATTTTAGGTTTTGGTGTACATATGCAGAATATGCAAAATAGTTGCATGGATACACACGTGGCAAAGTGATTTGCTGCCTTCCTTCCCTTCACCCACATCTGTCATTTCTCCCCATGCTATCCCTCCCCAGCTCCCCGCCCACTGTCCCTCCCCTATCCCCCCCATAGACCCCAGTGTGTAGTGCTTCCCTCCCTATGTCCATGTATTCTCATTGTTCATCACCCGCCTATGAGTCAGAACATGTGGTATTTCATTTTCTGTTCTTGTGTCAGTTTGCTGAGAATGACGTTCTCCAGATTCATCCATGTCCCTACAAAGGACACAACCTCATCATTTTTGATTGCTGCATAATATTCCATGGTGTATATGTGTCACATTTTCCCAGTTCAGTCTGTCATCAATGGGCATTGGGGTTGGTTCCAGGTCTTTGCTATTGTAAACAGTGCTGCAGTGAACATTCGTGTGCATGGGTCCTTATAATAAAATGATTTATAGTCCTTTGGATATATACCCAGTAATGGGATTGCTGGGTCAAATGGAATTTCTATTTCTAGATCCTTGAGAAATTGCTACACTGTCTTCCACAATGGTTGAGCTAATTTACACTCCCACCAGGAGTGTAAAAGTGTTCCTATGTCTCCGCATCCTCTCCAGCATCTGTTGTCTCCGAATTTTTTAATGATTGTCATTCTAAGTGGCATGAGATGGTATCTCAACGTAGTTTTGATTTGCATTTCTCTAATGACCAGAGATGATGAGCACTTTTTCATATGTTTGTTGGCCTCAGGTATGTCTTCTTTTGTAAAGTGTCTGTTCATATCCTTTGCCCATTTTTGAATGGGCTTCTTTGTTTCTTTCTTGTAAATCTGTTTGCGTTCTTTGTAAATTCTGGATATCAGCCCTTTGTCAGATGGGTAAACTGCAACAATTTTTTCTCATTCTGTTGGTTGCCGATTCACTCTAGTGACTGTTTCTTTTGCCGTGCAGAAGCTGTGGAGTTTGATTAGGTCCCATTTGTCTATTTTGGCTTTTGCTGCCAATGCTTTTGGTGTTTTGTTCATGAAGTCCTTGCCTACTCCTATGTCCTGAATGGTTTTGCCTAGATTTTCTTCTAGGGTTTTTATGGTGCCAGGTCTCATGTTTAAGTCTTTAATACATCTGGAGTTAATATTAGTGTAAGGTGTCAGGAAGGGGTCCAGTTTCTGCTTTCTGCACATGGCTAGCCAGTTTCCTGAACACCATTTATTAAACAGAAAATCCTTTCCCCGTTGCTTGTTTTTGTCAGGTTTATCAAAGATCGTATGATTGTAGATATGTTGTGTTGCCTCCGATGCCTCTGTTCTGTTGCATTGGTCTATATCTCTGTTTTGGTACCAGTACCATGGTGTTTTGATTACCATAGCCTTGTAGTATAGTTTGAAATCCGGTAGTGTGATGCCCCCCATTGTCTTCTTTTTGCTTAGAATTGACTTGGCTATGTGGGCTCTTTTTTGGTTCTATATAAAGTTCAAGGTGGTTTTTTCCAGTTCTCTGAAGAAAGTCAATGGTAGCTTGATGGGGATAGCATTGAGTCTGTAAATTACTTTTCACGATATTTATTCCATGAACATGGAATGTTTCTCCATCTCTTTGTGTCCTCTCTTATTTCTTTGAGCAGTGATTTGTAGTTTTCCTGAAGAGGTTCCTTACGTTCCTTTATAGTTGTATTCCTAGGTATTTTATTCTCTTGTAGCAATTGTGAATGGCAGTTCATTATTGATTTGGCTCTCTTTAAGTCTGTTATTGGTGTATAGGAATTCTTGTGATTTTTGCACATTGATTTTATATCCTGAGACTTTGCTGAAGTTGCTTATCAGTTTCAGGAGTTTTTGTGCTGAGACAATGGGGTCTTCTAGATATACTATTATGTTGTCTGCAAATAGAGACAATTTGGCTTCCTCCTTTTCTGTTTGAATACATTTTATTTCTTTTTCTTGCCTCATTGCTTTGGCTAGAACTTCCAGTATTATACTGAATAGGAGTGGTGAGAGAGGGCAACCTCCTCTAGTGCCAGATTTCAAAGGGAATGCTTCCAGTTTTTGCCCATTCAGTATTATATTGGCTGTTGGTTTGTCGTAAATAGCTTTTATTGTTTAGAGATATGTTCCCTCGATACCGAGTTTATTGAGGGTTTTTAGCATAAAGGGCTGTTTAATTTTCTCAAAGGCCTTCTCTGGGTCAATTGCGGTAATCATGTGGGTTTTGTTTTTGCTTCTGTTTATGTGATGAATTGTGTTTATAGACTTGCGTATGTTGAATTCGCCTTTCATCCTCGGGATTAATCCTACTTGATCATGGTAAATAAGCTTCTTGATGTGCGGTTGCAATCTGCTTGCCAGTATTTTATTGAAGATATTTGCGTCTATGTTCATCATGGATATTGGCCTGAAGTTTTCTTTTCTTGTTGGGTCTCTGCTGGCTTTTGGTATCAGGATGATGTTTGTCTCATAAAATGATTTGTGGAGGATTCCCTCTTTTTGTATTATTTGGAATAGTTTCAGAAGGAATGGTTCCAGTTCCCCTTTGTGTGTCTGGTAAATTCTGGTGTGAACTCATCTGAAACTCAGCTTTTTGTGTAAGATAGACTCTTAATTGCTGCCTCAACTTCAGACCTTGTTATTGGTCTATTCATAATTTTGACTTACTCCTGGTTTAGGCTTTGGAGGACACAAGTGTTCAGGAATTTATCCATTTCTTCCAGGTTTACTAGTTTATGTGCATAGTTTTTTGTAATATTCTGATGATTGTTTGAATTATTGTGGAATCTGTGGTGATTTCCCCTTTATCATTTTTTATGGCATCTATTTGGTTAGTCTCTCTTTTCTTTTTTTTTAGTCTGCCTACTTGTCTGTTTATTTTGTTGATCTTTACAAAAAACCCATTCTTGGATTTATTGATTTTTTGAAAAGTTTTTTGTGTCTCTATCTCCTTTAGTTCTGCTCTGATCTTAGTTATTTCTTGTCTTCTGCTAGGTTTTGAGATTTTTTGATCTTGCTCCTCTAATTCTTTCAATTTTGACGATAGGGTGTCAAATTTGGATTTCTCCACTTTTCTTATGTGGGCAGTTATTGCTATACATTTTTTTTCTAGATACTGCTTTAAATGTGTCCCAGAAATTCTGGTATGTTGTGTTTTCAATCTCGTTGGTTTCGAAGAACTTTTCTATTTTTGCCTTCATTTCATTCCTTATCCAGTCAACATTCAAGAGCCAGTTGTTCAGTTTCCATGAAGTTGTGTGGTTCTGAGTTAGTTTCTGAATTGTGAGTTCTAACTTGATTGCACTATGATCTGAGAGACTGTTTGTTATGATTTCCGTTGTTTTGCATTTGCTGAGGAGTGCTTTACTTCCAATTATGTGGTCAATTTTAGAGTAGGTGTAATGTGGAGCTAAGAAAAATATATATTCTGTAGATTTGGGGTGAAGAGTTCTGCAAATGTCTATCAGATTTGCTTGTTCCAGGTCTGAGTTCAAGTACTGGATTTTCTTGTTAATTTTCTGTCTGATTGATCTGTCTATTATTGACAGTGGAGTGTAAAAGACTCCCGTTATTATTGTGTGGGAGTCTAAGTCTCTTTGTAAGTCGTTAAGAACTTGCCTTATATTTCTGGGTGCTCCTGCATTGAGTCCAAATATATTTAAAATTTTTAGCTTTTCTTGTTGTATTTATTCTTTTACCATTATGTAATGTCCTTCTTTGTTTCTTTTGATCTTTGTTGTTTTAAAGTCTATTTTATCAGAGACGAGAATTGCAACTCCTGCTTTTTTTTGCTCTCCATTTGCTTGGTAAATTTTCCTCCATTTCTTTAATTTGAGCCTTTGTGTATCCTTGCTTGTGAAATGAGTTTCCTGGATACAGCACAATGATGGGTTTTGGCGTTTTATCCAATTTGGCAGTCTGTGTCTTCTGATTGGTGCATTTAGCCCATTTGCATATAGGGTTAATATTGTTATGTGTGAATTTGATACTGCCATTTTGATTCTAGCTGGCTGTTTTGCCTGTTAATTGATGCAGATTCTTCATTTTATTGATGCTCTTTATTATTTGAAATGATTTTGGAGTGACTGGTACTGGTTGTTCCTTTCTATGTGTAGTGCCTCTTTCAGGAGCTCTTTTAATGCAGGCCTGGTGGTGACAAAATCTCTGACGACTTGCTTGTTTGCAAAGGATTTTATTTTTTCTTCACTTCTGAAGCTTAGTTTGGCTGGATATGAAATTCTGGGTTGAAAGTTCTTTTCTTTAAGGATGTTGAATATTGCCCCCACTCTCTTCTGGCTTGTAGAGTTTCTGCCAAGAGATCTGCTGTGGGTCTGATGGGCTTCCTTTGTGGGTGACCTGATTTTTCTCTCTGGCTGCCCTTAGCATTTCCTCCTTCATTTCAACCCTGGTGAATCTGACGATTATGTGCATTGGGGCTGCTCTTCTTGTGGAATATCTTTGTGATGTTCTCTGTATTTTCTAGACTTGAATATTGGTCTGCCTTGCTAGGTTGGGAAAATTTTCCCGGATAATATCCTGAAGAGTATTTTCCAGTTTGGATTCTTTCTCTTCATCACATTCAGGTACACCTATCAAACGTAGATTAGGTCTCTTCTCATAGTCCCACATTTCTTGGAGACTTTGTTCATTCCTTTTTGCACTTTTTTCTCTCATCTTGCCTTCTCGTTTTATTTCATTAAGTTGATCTGCAACTTCTGATATCCTTTCTTCTGCTTGGTGAATTCGGCTGTTGACATTTATGCATGCTTCAGGAAGTTCTCTTGTTGTGTTTTTCAGCTCCATCAATTCACTCTTATTCCTCTATAAGTTGTCCATTCTTGTTATCATTCCCTTAAATATTTTTTCAAGGTGCTTAGTTTTTTTGCATTGAGAACATGTTCTTTTCACTCATGGAGGTTTCTCATTACCCACCTTCTAAAGTCTGATTCTGTCATTTCATCACACTCATGCTCCATCCAGCTTTGTTCTCTTGCTGGGGAGGAGTTGTGGTCTCTTGTAGGGGGAGAGGTGTTCTGGTTTTGGGTGTTTTCCTTTTTTTTGCACTGGTTTCCTCTCATCTTTGTGGAAATATCCACCTGTCGTCTCAGTAGTTGCCTATTTCTTGATTGGGTCTCTGAGTGGACATCCGATTGTTGATGATGAAGTGTTTCTCTTTCTTAGTTTTTTTCTAACAGTCTGGCCTCTCTTCTGTAGGACTGCGAAGGGCCACTGCAGGCCCTGCTTGCCTGGGGAACTCCTGTAGCAGCTGCAGAACATTCAGGGTCGCTACTAGTTTCTTCTTCTGCTATCTTTGTCCCAGAATGATGCCCGCCAAATGTCTGTGTGATCAGTCCTTTGTGAGGTGACTCTGGATATACGAGGGTCAGGGAGCTGCTTGAGGAGACAGTCTTTCCTTTATAGAAGCTCAAGTGCTGAACTGTGAGCTCCGTTTTTCATTCAGAGCTGCTAGGCAGGTACGTTTAAGTCTGCTGCAACAGAACTCATAAAACCCCTTTTTTTTTCCTCAGGTGCTCTGTCCCAGGGAGTTATGATTTTATTTATGAGTATCAATTGCACTGTCCTGTCCAGCAAGGAGGCAATCTAGTCACTGCCTGCCTGAAGAGGCTATACTGAGCTGCTCTGGGTTCCACCCTGCTACCATGGGCTCCACCCTGCTGCTGTGTGTAATTTCCTGCCATCCTGTTTATATGGGTGTGGTTAGAACTGCCATAGCGATGGTGCCCCCCTCTGTAATGGCGGACTCTCTCTGTTATGGTGGGTTGCCTCTGCAATGGCAGGTTGCCTCAGCAATGGCAGGCTGTGTCAGCAATGGCAGAGTACCTCTGTAGAAGTGGAGTGCCTCGGTAATGTCAGACGCCCCTCCCCTACCGAGTTGCACCATCCTGGGTTTAGCTGTGCTTGCCATGAAACTCTCAACCCCGAGCATTTCCAATTGCAGGGTTTTTTTGTTTGTTTGTTTTTGTGGGGGTGGGACCTGCTGAGCCTGATCACCTGGCTCCCTGCCTCAGAGCCCTTTTTTTTTAAGTTGAATTGTTGACTCTTTCCCAGGTGTTCCAGCCACCTGCTGAAAGGGTGAAGGGATCTGTGTGATGTCCCATGCGGTGACCCACTGTGCTGGCTGAATCAACGTTGCTGCCCTGGAATCTCCTGGTCTGGTTTTCTGTTTAAGTTCCATTTAATCAGCTGAATGTGCAAATATGCCTTCCCATATCTTCAATTGCTGGTTTAACAGGGCAACCAGACCAGTGTATTTTGTACAGAGTGCTGTTGTGCTACAGCACCAGCCCAAACAGCCACACCAGCCGAAACAGCCAAGCTGGTGACCCGTGGGGCTCCTACACCTGGGGATCTCCTGGTCTGTGGCCAATAGAGATCAGTCTGGAAATGCGGCATCCACTCACCTTCTGCACTTTCACTGGGAGCTGCCCCAGCTCCTCTTTATATGTCTGGTAGAATTTGGCTGTGAACCCATCTGGACATGAACTTTTTTTGGGTGGTAGGCTATTAATTGCTGCCTCAACTTCGGCCCTTGTTATTGGTGTGTTCAAGGTTTCAACTTCTTCCTGGTTTAGGCTTTGGAGGTTGCAAGTGTCCAGGAATTTATCCATTTCCTCTAGACTGACTGGTTTATGTGCATAGAGTTGTTCATAGTAATCTCTGATGGTAGTTTGTATTTTTGTGGCATCGGTGGTGATATGTCCTTTATCATTCTTTATTGCATCTATTTGATTCTTCTTTTTTCTTTTCTATTAATCTGGCTAGTGGTCTATTTTGTTGATTTTTCAAAAAACCACCTCTTGGATATTTTTAATTTTTTGAAAATTTTTCATCTGTACCTTCTTCAGTTCTGCTCTGATCTTAGTTATATATATATTTTCTGCTTCTTTTTGAGTTTTTTTGATCTTGTTTCTCTAGCTCTTTCAATTTTGATGATAGGGTGTGGATTTTATATCTTTCCTTACTTCGCTGGTGGGCATTTATTGCTATAAATTTCACTCTGGACACTGCTTTAAATGTTCCCAGAGATTTTTGTACATCGTGTCTTCATTCTTGTTTGTTTCAAACATGTCTATTTCTGCCTTCATTTTATTGTTTATCCAGTCAACATTAAGGAGGAGGTTTTTCAGTTTATATGAAGTTGTGTGGTTCTGAATTGGTTTCTGATTTCTGAGTTCTAATTTCATTGCACTTTGGTCTGAGAGACTGGTAGTTGTTGATTTCCATTCTTTGAGGTTTACTGAGGAGTGACTTTCAATTATGTGGTCAATTTTAGAGTAGGTGCAATGTGGTGCTGAGAATGTATATTCTGTAGATTTGGGGTGAAGAGTTCTGTAGATGTCTATTAGGTCCTCTTGGTCTATATCTGAGTTCATATCCTGGATGTCCTTTTTAATTTTCTGTCATTGATCTGTCTAATATTGCCAGTGGAATGTTAAAGTCTCCCACTATTATTGTGTGAAAATATAAGTGTCTTTGTCTAAGAACTTGCTTTATGTACCTGGGTGCTCCTGTATTAAGTGCATATATATTTAGGATCATTAGCTCTTCTTGATGCATTGATCCTTATACCATTACATAATGCCCTTCTTTGTCTTTTTTAATATTTGTTGGTTTCAAGTCAATTTTATCAGAGACTAGGATTGCCTCTTAAGTGGCTGGGATTACAGGCATATGCCATTGTGTCAGCTAATTTTTTTGTAGATAGTAGAGGGAGCATTTCACCATGTTGGTCAAGCCTGTATCAAACTCCTGACTACAGGTGATCCACCCTCCATGACCTCACAAAGTGCTGGGTTTACAGGCATGAGCCACCACATCTGGACTATCAGGTGTTTATATTGACATTATATCTGACTTCATAAAATACACTGGAAAAAATTACCCCCTTTTCTGTTGTGTAGAGAGTTTGTGTAAATTTTTTTTGATTGGCATGTTGATAGATTTTAGTAGTGAAACCTGCAGGGCCTGAAGATTTCTTTCTGGAAAGGTTTTTGACTACAATTTCTTCAGTAGATATACGACAAGGTTTTGTACTTCCCGTTTTGTCTTTTATATAATTTGCTTTTTGCCAATGAAATTTATTTATCTTCTAGTTTGTTGCCAAAAGGGTAATTTCAAATTAATTGGCAAAATGTGTTTATAAATGTGTTATAGTATTCTATTATAATTTTGATATCTGTGTTTTCCATAATGATATTTTCTAATTTCTGCTATGAGTAATTTGTGTTTTGGATGTTTTTATTAATTTAGCTAGGTGTTCATCAATCTTATCAGTCTTTTCAAAGAAGCAAATTTTGCTAATTTAATTTTCTCTTAGAGCTGTCCATTTCCTATTTCTTTGCTTTCTGCTTTTTTTTTCTGAGTTGGAGTCTCACTCTGTCACCCAGGCTGGATTGCAGTGGCATAATTTTGGCTCACTGCAACCTCTGCCTTCCTAGTTCAAGGGATTCTTCTTGCTCAGTCTCCCAAGTAACTTTAATTACAGGTGCCCACCCGCATGCCTGGCTAATTTTTGTATATTTAGTAGAGACGGGGTTTCACTATATTGGTCAGGCTGGTCTCAAACTCCTGACCTCAGGTGATCCACACCTTGGCTTCCCAAAGTTGTGAGATTACAGGCATAAGCCAATGTGCCCAGCCATGCTTTCTGCTTTTATCTTAATTTTGTATTTTTTTTTCTCTTGGGATTTTTGTCTTTTTACTCATTCTATATGCACACTTTCTTTTATGCCTCTGCACATTTATAATAGCTATTTTAAAATCTCTGTAAGTATATTGAGCTCAGTGGCTCACACCTGTAATCTCAGCCCTTTGGAGGCTAAGACACGAGGATTTTTTGAGCTCAGGATTTCAAGACCAGCCTGAGAAACATGGTGCGATCCTGTCTCTAACAAAAATACAAAAATTAGCCAAGCATGGTGGATCACACCTGTAATCCCAACACTATGGGAGGCTGAGGCAGGCAGATCATCTGTGGTCAGGACTTCAATACCAGCCTGGTCAACATGGCACAACACCTTCTCTACAAAAATGTGAAAATTAGCCAGGAATGGTTGTGCATGCCTGTAGTCCCAGCTACTTGGGAGGCTGGGGCTGGAGAATTGCACAGATGATGGAGGTTGTAGTGAGCTGAGATGTCAGCTCACTGCAATCTCTGCCTCCCAGGTTAAAGTGATTATTTTCCCTCAGACTCCTGAGGGGTGGAGACTACAAGTACCTGCCACCATGCCTGGCTAATCTTTGTAGATATGGGTTGTCACCTAGTTGGTCAGGCTGGTGGTCTCAAACTCCTGACCTCAAGTGATCCATCTGCCTCCCAGAGTGCTGGGATTATGGGTGTGAGCCACTGTACCTTGTCAGTTAGTATGTTCTTGTTTTATAAAGGTACAAATTAAATGCAGACAACATCTGCTGAGCTCATTGTTGATGCTTCTACATTAAAAACTTTCCTGCTGATTCACAATTCCTTTATTTTAACATATATTAAACATTTTAAAGTGTGTTACTTTAAAAAAAGATATTTTTATTCCTCTTAGAATAGTGTTAAGAACTCTGAAATCTGCTGAGCTGTCATGGCAAAGTGGTATTTAATGTACTCATAGGTGTGAAGGGGTTGTATAATTTCCATTTTTTAAATAAAAGTGCTTAGTAATAAAAAATAAATTATGTTTCACTTTTTAAAAATGATCAGTAGGACAAATATCATACATGTGGAGACCAAATGATTAGTTGCCAGGGGTTAAGGAGGGTTTTGGACCTTGAGTGTTTCTGTAAAAGGGCAACATGAGGAAATTTTGAAAGAAAAATGTTCTGTTCCTTGCTGCATTAATGTCGATATCCTGGCTGTAATCTGTTATTATGGTGCTGCAAGGTGTTAGCCTTGATGAAACTGGTTGGAGTACCAAGGATCCCTCTGTATTATCACAACTGAATGGGAAAACTACAATTACCTCCAAATACAGGATTAACGTTTTTTAAAAAGGTTATATACTTTATGATTGTATTTCTATACTATTATGGATAAGGAAAAACTGTAGAATCAAAAAGAGATCAACGGTTTCCATGGCTGGGGTACAGTCAGGCTTTGACTATTAAAAAAGTTTGAAGAAATGTGAGGAGTGGGTGAGTGGAAATATGCTATATCTCAATTGTAATGGTTACATAATTTAGAGATTTCAAAAGGAAATTCTACCTTTTTTTTACACAAAAGGAGGGGACTTTATAAATTACTAAAGATAGAAATAATTAAGATACTGTAGTCTGTTTAAAAATGTTTATTGTTGTATTAAAACCATGAAAGTTATATTGAATGATGGCTTAATAGTCCCTAAAAAATAATCAGTGGGTAAATTTGTGTATAATATTGATGGATTGCTACTTTTCTAGAATGGCGTTATCATTAGTAGATTTATTTGACATACCACAAGACTTCAGAGGGTATGTAACAAATTTGAAGTCAAAATCATAAGATTTTTTTAAAAATTTCAAATTAATTTTGGTTTTCTCACATATGTAGAGAATCTCCAGCTGACAATTATTCAACTTCCATTTTTTACCCTATGATAGTGCTGTTTTTCACTTTATTCAATAAATTGCATGAGACAATCAATACTTTATTATACCATAAGCTTTGTCTTAGTTGATTTTGCCCAACTGTAGGCTAATGTAAGTACTCTGAGCACATGGAAGGAAGGCAGGCTGAGCTAAAATGCTTAGTTATGTTAGGCATGTTAAATGCATTTTTGACTTACAATATGTTTAATTTATAATAAGTTCTTGGAACATAGCCTCATCATAAGTTGAGAAGACTCTGGATTAACATGTGTGGGATTTTCTCAATATATTAACACACTGGAGCAAAATGAAAGGATGTTAAAGTTTTTTCTTTTTTCTTATGAAAGAAATAATTTATATGTTAGAGTAATACATTAGAATTTCTTGTAGTATATTCTTAAATCCCTATGTATTTTAATTTTTGAGACTGAGTTTCACTCTGTTGCCCAGGCTGGAGTGCAGTGGTGAGATCTCAGCTCTTTGCAACCCCTGCTTCCTGGGTTGAGGTAATTTTTGTGCTTCAGCCTCCTGAGTTGCTGGGACTACAAGGTTGTACCACCACAGCTGGCTAATTTTGGTATTTTTTGTAGAGACAGTGTTTCAATATGCTGGATAGGCTGATCTCAACATTCTGACCCCAAGCAATCGACTCAACTCAGCTTCCAAATGTGCTGGGATTATAGGCGTGAGCCACTATGCCTGGCCGCGATTTTTAAAAAATTTCGAAACAGAGCCTCTTTAAGTGTGCTGAGGGATAGATTCACTTTCTTTATAAAAACAGTAGCCAAATCTATGTGTTTGAACACAGACTTCTATTTTCACAGATTTACTTAATATATTTGCATCTTGTCTAAGTTATAATAATCAAATGATAATTCCAATTTCTTTGATATAATTTTCCTCTCAAATGACTTTATTTTTATTCATTAAAAAACTCCTAATTGTTTTTAATTTAAGCAAAAAGAAAATAATATTCCTTGTTTAACTACGTTTGAACATTTTGCTTACAAATGTTAATCCAATCAGTTGGTGGACAGATTTACCCAACTGGGATTCACCTTTAATATTCTTCGTGTCAGTAAGTGTCAAACATCTCATTTGAACTATTTTCTCATTTTTTCCAATGTTCATTTCAACTTATCTTAAGCAGTGTAACACTCATGCTATTAATTCAAATATATCTTTATATTTACAATGATTTTTATTATGGCCATATTATATACTATTTTTTTGATACAGGATATCACTCTGTTGCCCAGGCTGAAGTGCAATGGTGTGATCATAATTCATGGCAGCCTCAACTTTCTCCAGCAATCAACCTGCCTCAGCTTCCCAAAGTGCTAAGATTATAGGCATCAGCCACCACACCCAACCTATGATGATTTTTAAAAATTGAAACCTTTCTGTGCTCTTAAAAGTCTTTTTTTCTTTTCTTTTTTTTACTTTTTTTTTTTTTTTTTTTTTACAAAGTTTCACTCTGTTACCAGACTGCAATGCTGTGGCATGATCTTGGCTCACTACAACCTCTGCGTCCTGGCTTCAAGCATTTCTCCTGCCTCAGCATCCGGAGTAGCTGAGACTACAGGTGCATGCCACCACACCCAGCAAGTTTTTGTATTTTTAGTAGATACAGGTTTTCACCATGTTACCCCTGATCGTCTTGATCTCTTGAACTCATGATCCGCCTTCCTTGGCCTCCCAAAGTGCTGGAATTATAGGAGTGAGCCACGATGCCTGGCAACTGAGTGTATACTTTATTTCTCCATTATGTTAGTAACTGAGAGAATCGGGGCAAGCATGTACACTTTTAACACTACCCATCTTTGAAGTATTTGAGACCCTTTACTTATTTTTAAAATTAATATTAGTGTTAATTGAAAGATTGTAATTATATACATGTGTGGATACAACGTGATGTTTTGATATATGTTTACCATGTAAACTGATTCAATCAAATGAATTAACTTATCTATTACCCGGCTTACCTATCATTTTTATAATGAAACATTTGAAATTTACTCTCTTGATTATTTTGAAATATACAATGCATTTACTATAGTCACAATGCTGTGTAATAGATCTCAAAAAATTATTTCTCCTTTCTGTTTGAAACTGTTAGTTTGCTAAGAATGGTAGCTACATCCATGTTCCTGCAAAGAACATGATCACTTTCTTTTTCATGGCTGTGTAGTATTCAATGGTGTATATGTACCACATTTACTTTATCTAATCTATCATTGATGAGATTTTAGGTTGATTCCATGTCTTTTCTATTGCGAATAGTGCTGCAATAAGCTCTGTTGGCTTGCTAAAAATGATGGCCTCCAGCTTTCTCTATCTTCCTGCAAAGAACATGATCTCATTCTTTTCTTTTGGCTGAGAACATATGCCATTCTCTTACTTATAACTGGGAGCTAAGTGTTGAGAACACATGGACACAAAAAAAGAAATAATAGACACTGGTGTCTACTTGAAGGCGCAGGTTTAAAGGAAGGAGAGAATCAGACAAAATAACTCTTGGGTACTATGCTGAGCACCTCAGGGACAAAATAATTTGTACAACAATCCATCAAGACATGAGTTTACCTATATGACAAAGCTCTGTGTGTACTTCCAAACCTAAAATGAAAGTAAAAAACAAAAACCATACTTTTTGACAAACAGCTCCTCATTTTTTCTCTCCCTGCTCCCCCAGCCTCCGGTATCCAGTATTCCATACTGTACTTTTATGAGTTCAACTTACTAAGATTTTAAAAACCACTGTAGAAATTCAAAACATTGCTTCTTCTTAGCCCTTGTATGCCCCTATGACAATTAATCTGTGTCTATTTCAGGAGAAACTGGGATGGAAGAATCAACACTGATTGATACATTGTTTAATTCTAACTTGAAATATAACAAATCTTCACAGTTTTACTCAAATATTGGAGTTCAAATACAGACATATAAACTTCAGGAAAACAATGTTCAGTTGAAATTGAGTGTTGTGGAAACAGTGGGATATGGTGATCAAATAACAAAGAAGCCAGGTTAGTGTTTTCTTATTTAAATTAAAAAGGATTTTCTTATTTCAGGGCATGGGCCTTCTTTTGCCATAGATTAAAAGAAGTAATACCTTTTCTTCCATATTTTAACATTTCCTTAAATAATGTTCTTTTTTATAAAATTAATGCTTTTTTTGTAATTGATTTTTTACAAGATTTTTATTTAACCAGTTATACTAAAATATTTTAAATATATCTTCTATTAGTTTTAGCTTATTTCTTTGTACAAATTTTCTGTAGAGGTTGTAGTAATTTACATTCCCACTGACAGTGTGTAGGAGTTCCCATTTCTCTGTACCCTTGCCAAATTGTGTTATTTATTTATTATTATTATTTTTTTTGAGAGAGTGTTTCACTCCATCCCCCAGGCTGGAGTGCAGTGTCACAATCTCAGCTCACTCAGCTTCAACCTCCCAGGCTCAAGTAATCCTCCCACTTCAGCCCCTTGAGTAGCATGGAACTACAGGCTCATGCCACCATGTCTGTCTAATTTTTAGAATTGTTTGTATAGACAAGGACTTGCATTGTTGCCCAGGCTTGTGTCAAGCTCCTGGCCTCAAGTGATCCTCCCACACTGACCTTCCAATATGCTGGAATTACAGGCTTGAGCCACTGTACCTCGCCTGTTATTTATTTATATTATTTTTTTAACAATAGCTATTCTGACTGGGGTAAAATAATATTTCATTGTGGTTTTACTTTGTATTTTGGTCTTCTGAAAAATGCCTATTTATGTTCTTTGCCCACTTTTAAATGGAATTTTTGCTCCTGTTGTGGTTGTTTAGTAGCTTGTGTTCTTTGTATATTCTGGATACTAGTTTTCTGCCATATGCACTCAGCTTTTCTCTATGTTTACATTTTCATAACCATAGAGTAAAGCGTGAGTCTAATTTTTGGTTTGGAATTAATATTTTTGTATGGACATATTATGAACATTTTCTTTATCACGTTAGCAAACTGCTTAGCATACCTGTTAACTGTTTATTAAGTGATCAAAAAGTAGGTTTTAGACTTTATTAATCTGTTACTCCAAATGTATAATATTTTTTAGCTACCAACCAAGAGCTGACTACATAGATGCCCAATTTGAGGCATATTTTCAAGAAGAACTGAAGATTAAACATTTATTGTTTGAGTATCATGATTCTCATGTTCAGGTGTGTCTTTACTTCATTTCATCTACAGAACATTCCCTGAAGTCTCTTTTTAAAAAATTTATTTATTTTACTTTAGGGACACACTGTATCTGGCATTTCTCCCATGTTATCCCTCCACACCCTCCCCTCCCTCCCCACCCCCAACTGTCTCTCCCCAACCTCCTCAACTGACCCCAGTGTGTGATGCTCCCCTCCCTATGTCCATGTGTTCTCATTGTTCAACACTGTCCTATGAGTGAGAACATAGGGTGTTTGTCTTTCTGTTCTTGTGTCAGTTTGCTGAGAATGATTGTTTCCAGATTGATCCAAGTCCCTACAAAGGAAACAAACTCATCGTTTTTTATGGCTGTGTGGCATTCAATGGAAGTCTCTTAATATATTAACAATGAAGATCCTTGACAGTAAGGTACGTTTGGTAAATCCACCAAGCTTTCTTTTCTTTCTTTTTTTTTAATTTGTATTCGAGACAAACTTTTGCTCTGTCACCCAGGCTGGAGTACAGTGTTGCAAACATAGTTCACTGAAGCCTCAGCCTCCTGGGCTCAAGCAAGCTTCCAATCTCAGCCATCCAATTAACTGGGATAGAGGAGCGTGTTACCAAGTCTTGATGATTTTGCATCTTTTGTAGAGATGGGGTTGCATTATGTTGCCCAGGCTGAACTCAAACTTTTGGGCTGAAATGATCCACTCACCTCTGTAATCCCAGAGTGTTGGGATTACAGGCATGAGCCATTGTACCCAATCCCAACATTTCACAATGTAATATTAATTCTGAGATAATAGCACATCATGAAGGCACTTGCATGCAAGTGCAGTTACATGTATTTAGGTGATTTCATTATTATGCTAACATCATTGAGTGTACCTACACAGACCTAGGTAATATAGTCTTCTACACACCTAGGTTATAGTCTTTTATTGTATGGCCTGTTGCTCCTAGGCTGCAAGTCTAGACAGCATGATACTGCACAAAATACTGTAGAATTCTAACACAATGGTACATATCTGTTTATCTATTTAAATTTATTTTTTATTTTCTTGAGATGGAGACTTACTCTCTCCCAGGCTGAAGTGCAGTGGCATAATCTTGGCTCACTGCAATCTCTGCTTCTCAGGATCGAGTGATTCTCCCACCTCAACTTCCTGAGTACCTGGGACTACAGTCCTGCGTCACTACGCATGGCTAAATTTTTAATAGAAATGGGGTTTCAAAGTGTTGGGCTGGTCTCAAACTCCTGACCTCAAGTGATCCACTCACCTTGGCCTCCCAAAGCACTGGGATTACAGGCATGAGCCACCATGCCTGGCCATATCTGTGTATCTAAACATGAAAAAAGGTACAGTATTAGACAGAAATAATAGACACTGGAACCTTTATAAGGGGGAAGGGTGAGAGGAGGTTGAGATTTGAACAATTACCTATTGGGTACAATGTTCACTATTTGGGTGATGGGAACACTGGAAGCCAAAACCTGATTAATATGCAATATATCTAAGTAACAAGCCTGCAGATAGATCACCTGAATTCAGAAATTAAATATGTAAGTGTATAAATATCTGGGCACAGAAGTTCATGCCTGTAATCCCAGCACTTTGGGAGGCAGAGATGATGGGCAAATCACTGAGGTCAGGAGTTCGAGACCGGCATGGCCAACATGATGAAACCCCATCTCTACTAAAATACAAAATATCAGCTGATGGTAGTGGGCACCTGTAATTCCAGATACTTGGAAGACTGAAGAAAAAGAATCACTTGAATCCAGGAGGCAGAGGTTGCAGTGAGATGAGATCACACCACTGCACTCCAGCCTGGGTGACAGAGCAAGACTCGGTCTCAAAATGCATACATACATACATATATGTATAAATAAATGACAGCGACAACAAAAAGCGAAGGTACAGTATTATAATATTAAGAAACCACCATCATATATATGGCCCATCATTACTGAAATGCCGTTATGCGATGCCTGACTTTCCTTGTTATTTTGTAATACATGTATATATCCTAATTGTTTTTTTGTTAATATTTAAGTCATTTGCTTTAGGGTGTTGCGGCTGACATAGGAAAATAGCATAGACTGAGTGGTTTAAATGAAGGAAATTTATTTTCCCACAGCATCGGAGACTACAAGTCCAAAATCAAAGTGTCAGAAGGTGTAGTTTCTTCTGAAATCTTTTTTCTTGTCTGGCAGATAACCTTTTTATCTCTGTGATTTCACATGGTGTTTCTTCCAGTGTCTCCTGGGTGTCCACATTTTATTTTCTTTTAAGGGTGCCAGTCAGTTTGAATTGGGCCCCACTGTATCAGTCTCCCCTTTTTTATTGATGACCAGGCTAGAATGTCATGGCATGATCTTGGCTCACTGCAACCTCCACCTCCCATGTTCACGTGATTCTACTGCCTCAAATTCCTGAGCAGCTGGGAATACAGGGGTGCACCACCATGCCTGGATAAATTTTGTATTTTTACTAGAGATGGGGTTTCATCATGTTGGCCAGGCTGGTCTCAAACTCCGAATTTCAGGTGATCTGCCCACCTTGGCCTCCCAAAGGGCTTGGATTACAGGTGTGAGGCACCATGCCTAGCCCAGTCTCACTTTTTAATCACAGTTATGAAGGCTTTATCTCAGTTAAGGTCACATTCTGAGGTACTGGGTGTTAGGGTTTTAACATAAATTTTTTGACTGCAGGGGGAGACCATTCACATTTGATAGATTTCAACCTTGACTTACCTTCCAAATCATGGTCATTTGCCTATAGAATAGCCCCCTTGGGGGTAAGTTTCAAGACCCCCAGTTGATGTCTGAAATGATGTATAATAGAGAGCCTGATATATACTATGATTTTTTTCTTTTCTTTTCTTTTATGAGACAGAGTCTCATTCTTTCACCCAAGCCTGAGTGCAGTGGCACAATCTCAGCTTACTAAAACTTCTGCTCCCTGGGTTAAATCAAATCTCCTGCTTCAGCCTACTGAGAAGCTGGGATTACAGGCATATGCTACCATGCCTGGCTAATTATTTCTTTGTATAGTTAGTAGAGATGAAGCTTCACCATGTTAGCCATCTACCTCCCTTGGCCCCCCAAAGTTCTGGGATTACAGGTATGAGCCACTGTGCCTGGCATACTATGATTTTTTCTATGCATATTCACCTATGATAAACTTTTATTTATAAATGAGAAACAGTTTTTTTATTATTAGTTACTATTGTCAGTTTCTTAGATTCAGACTGAAGCTAGCAATAGTAACTAATAATAAGATAGAAAAATTATAAAAATACCCTGTATTAAATGTTATGTGAATGTTGTCTGTGCCTCTCAAAATATTATTTTTGTAAGAGAAGTTGCTTTTGTCAAACAGGCTGAGGCTGGAATGCAGTGGTGCTATCTTGACTCACTGAAACCTCTTTTTCTTTTATATTTATTTGAGACAAGGTCTCACTCTGTTGGCCAGGCTGGCATTCAGTGGCATGAACAAGACTCATGGAAGCCTTGAACTTCTAGGCTCAAGGGATCCTCTTACCTCAGCTTTGAGTAGCTGGGACCACAGGCACATGCGCACACACCTGGCTAATTCTTAGGTTTTTGTAAAGGTGGGGGTCTTGCCATATTTTCTGGGCAGATCTGTGAATTCTGTACTCAAGTGCTCCACTGTCCTCACCCTTTCAAAGTGCTGGCGTTACAGGCGTGAGTCACTATGCCCTGCTCGTCTCTTTCTTTCCCTCCCTCCCTCCCTCCCTCCCTTCCTTCCTCCTTCTTTCTTTTTCTTTCTTTTCTTCCTTCCTCTCTCTTTCTCCCTCCCTCCCTCTCTCCCTCCTTCCCTTCTTTTCAACCTTCCTTCCTTCCACCCTTCCTTCCTTCCTTTTTTCCTTCCTTCCTTCTCTTTCTTTAGATGGAGTTTTGCTCTTGTCCAGGCTTTAGTGCAATGGTGCAATCTCAGCTTGAATCTACATTAGTAGTTGTCTGATCTTTACTGGAGAAGGTTTTATTTTTAGATATTAAAGTTTACACAATTTTGAGCATCTGTGCTATAATATTAAAGCCCTAAATTGGTTCATGGATTTTTTTTTTTGAGATGAAGTTTTGCTCTTGTTCACGGAGCTGGTGTGCAATAGTATAATCTCAGCTCACTGCAATCTCTGCCTCCCAGGTTCAAGCAATTCTCCTGCCTCAGCCTACTGAATAGCTAAAATTACAGGCATGCACCACTACACTTGGCCAATATTTTTGTATTTTTAGTAAAGACAGGGATTTATCATGTTGTCTAGGCTGGTCTTGAACTCATGGCCTCAGGTGATCCACAATTCTTGGCCTCCCAAAGTGCTAGGATTACAGGCATGAACCACCACACCGGGCCTGTACATGGATATTTTAAATGATGTGCTTTGAGCACTCTAAAACAAAAGTAGTCTGCCTAAAATTTATATTTAGGTATTTCTACTATATTACAGATACTGCTTTTGTGTAGCTATAGTTTAATAATGTTTTTAAAGGTAATGATACATTTTATAGTCTTGAATATTGTTATTTTCTAGAAAGTTTACTTAAATAAGTGAAAATGCAAAAGACAGGAGTGATAATATTGAAGCACTAGGAAAAAATTTCGTGGCTAAAAACTCAACCTCAAATACACAAATACTGCAGTAAGCCTAGATTGCACCATTGCCCTCCATCCTGGGCAGCAGAGTGAGACTCCGTCTCAAAACAAAATAAAATAAAAACAAGAATATGGTAACTGAAAATTTCTATATTCTTTTCAAGTGGTCTTTGGAAAACAAAAGCAAATCTATCTGCAAACACATGTAGGTGGGGCAAGAGGGTGTGAAAATGGGACATTAATGAAGATTGATTAATGGAAAATGTGATCTAAAAAGTAGAAAGACAAAAATTCCTTCCACAGTTTTGATGAAAAATTTTTTATTTTGTTTCTTTATCACTGAGGATAATGAGAAATAAAACTGCAAATAAATTAGATAATTTACATTGTCCTACTATTTACATTTTACTAACTCCATATGTTTAGAGGTGTAAGGGATTTTTAAAAGAGAAACAAGGTTGAGATTCCTAAATGTGAATTCAGATAAAAGGTGGATCTTCAAAAGAATTGATAATTTTGGGGCCGGGCACGGTGGCTTGCTCCTGTAATCCCAGCACTTTGGGAGGCCAAGGTGGGTGGATCACGAGGTCAACAGATCAAGACCATCCTGGTCAACATGGTGAAACCCCGTCTCTACAAAAAATACAAAAAATTACCTGGACATCGTGGCGCATGCCTGTAATCCCAGCTACTCAGGAGGCTGAGGCAGGAGAATTGCCTGAACCCAGGAGGTGGAGGTTATGGTAAGCCAAGATCTCACCATTGCACTTCAGCCTGGGTAACAAGAGTGAAACTCCATCTCAAAAAAAAATTGATAATTTTGGAAAATAATTTTTAAGAAAAGCATGACAGTCAGTGATTATCTAGTTACACAAATTGTTGTCAGAGATTGTGAGGGCTTTACTATAAAAACTACAGGAAGAATCATGAATCCTCAGTGCTGAGATTTTGTTTGTCTTCTTTCTTAATAGGTGAACATTATACCACTGATTGCCAAAGGAGACACAGTTTCTAAAAAAGATTTCCAGACGTTTAAGGGGAAGATAACGAGTGAGCTGATTAGCAATTGCATCCAGATATATCAGTTCCCAACAGATTAACAACTACTGTTCAAGTGAACTCCAATAAATGTAAGCTTCAGTAACAGTATCTGACAGATGGTATAGATGAGTTTTAACTAGAATCCAGTATGAAAGAAGTTTTATTTTTTTGATTTTAAAAAAATTTTGCTGAGACTCAACACTTTGTATACAGATTTATTTAGATTACATTTATACACCATGTTTCTTAAGGATATTGGCCTATAATTTTCTTCTCAGAAGTATATATCCTTGCTTTGATATCAAGGGGAAGCTGGCCTCATAAAATGACTCTGAAGGTGTTACCTCTTTTTTCTATTTTTTCAAAGATTTTGAGGATGTTTTATATTCAATTATCTTTGAATGGCAGAATTTTACCCATGAAGTAATCTAGTCCTAGGCTATATTTTGGAGTTTTGAAAAATTACCTCTTCAGGTCCTCTATTTGTTATTGGTCTCCTTAAGCTCTCCATTTATTCTTCATTCAATCTTGGTAGGTTTTATGTTTCTACTAATTTTCTCATTTTTTTTAAGTTGTCAAATTTGTTGGTGTATACCTGTTCTTAATAGTTGCTTGTAATTCTGCTTATTTCTGTAAGACCAGTTGTAATGTTGTCTCTTTCATTCCTTATGTTAGTAACATATTCTCTTTTTCTGTTGGTAGTCTAGGTAAAGGCTTTGATTTTGATTTCGTTTCAAAATCAACTCTTAGCTTCATTGATTAAATTTTGTTTTGTTTTGAGACAGTCTCACTTTGTCACCCAGGCTGGAGTGCAGTGGAAGATCTTGGCTCATTGCAACCTCTGTCTTCCAGGTTAAAGCAGTTATCCTGCCTCAAGCTCCCAAGTAGCTGGGATTACTGGTGCTGGCCACTACACCCAGCTAATTTTTGTATTGTTAGTAGAAATGGGTTTCACCATGTTGGCCAGGCTGGTCTCAAACTCCTGACATCAAAAGATCTACCTGCCTTGGACTCCCAAAGTGCTGGTATTCCAGGCATGAGCCACCGTGCCCAGCCAATTAAAATGTTTTTTATTCTGTATTTCATTTATTTATTTTCTAATCTCTGCTATTTCTTTCCTTATGCTAATTATTGGTTTAGTGCCCCTCCCCCTTTCATTTTTTGAGGTATAAAGTGAAGTTGTTTATTGAGACTTCTGTTTGTTTGTTTTTTGAGGTGAAATCTCCCTTTGTCCACCAGGCTGAAGTGCAGTATTGTGATCTTGACTCACTGCAACTTCAACCTCCTGGGTTGAAGCAATTCTCCTGTCTCAGTCTCCAGAGTAGCTGGGACTACAAGCATGCACCATCATGCCTAGCTAACTTTTTTGTATTTTCAGTAGAGATGGGGTTTCACCATGTTAGCCAGGCTGGTCTTGAACTCCCAACCTCAAGCAATCTGCCCACCTCAGTTTCCCAAAGTGCTGGGATTACAGGCATGAGCCATCACACCGGCAGAAATTTTTCTTCAAGATGTATGTGTTTATTACTATAAACTTCCTCTGTTTTTTTATTTTCGATTCAGAGGGTATATGTACACATTTGTCAAATAAATATATTGCATACTGGTGAGGTTTGGCTTCTAGTGAACGTGTCCCTGAAAGAGTAAACACTGTGCTCAACAGATTTTTTTTGAGACATATTCTTGCTTTGTCACCCCAGCTGTTGTGCTGTGGCATGATCAAAACTCACTACCAATGGGCAATTTTTTGACCATCAACCTCCTCCCAATCTCTCCTTTTGGAGTCCCACTATCTATTGTTTCCATCTTTATGTTCTGTTGTACTCATTGTTTAGCTCTCGCTTGTAAGTGAGAACGTGTGGTATTTGATTATCTGTTTCTGAGTGATTTCACTTAGGATAATGGCCCCCAGATCCATCCATGCTACTGAATAGAGCATGGTTTTATTTTTTATGGCTGCACAATATTCCATGGTGTACACACACCACATGTGAAAATCCAGTCCACTGTAAATTGACATTTAGGTTAATTCCATGACTTTACTATTATGAGTAAGAATGTAAGACACATATGAGTGAAAGTGACTTTTTAATATATTTATTTTTTCTTTCAGGTAGATGCCTAGTAGTTTTATGGTTGGGTCAAATACTAGCGCTATTTTTAATGCTTTGAAAAATCTCTATATTGTTTTTCATAGCAGTTGTGTTCCCTCACGTTCTCACCACCAGTGAATAAGCATTTATTTTTCTCTCCATCCTCAAAAACATCTGTTATATTTGTAGTACTAGCCATTCTGTGTAAGATGATATCTTATGGTGGTTTGTTTTTGAGATGGAGTCTCATTCTCTCCCTCAGGCTGGAGTGCTGTGGTATGATGGGTTTGCTCATTGGGTTCAAGTAATTCTCTGAACCCAATCTCTGCCTCATGTGTTCAAGTGATTCTCCTCCCTCAGCCTCCTGAGTAGCTAGGATTACAGGTGCCCACCACCACATCCAGCTAATTTTTGTATTTTTACTCTATAGGTCAGGCTGGTTTTGAACTCCTGATCTCAGATAATCCACTCACCTCAGCCTCCCAAAGTTATAGGTGTGAGCCACAAAGAGACAAAAAAGAAAGAAAAAAAGAAAGAAAGAAAGAAAGAAAGAAAGAAAAAACAATTCAGGCTGGGCATGGTAGTTCATGCCTATAATCGCAGCACTTTGGGAAGCTAAGGCAGGAGGACTGTTGGGGCTCAGAAGTTTGAGACCAGCCTGAGCAATAAAAAATCTTGTCTCTACAAAAATAAAAACAAAATGAACAATTGAGTGGCATTTAGTAGATTCACAATGTTGCGTGGCTACCTCTTTTTTTCTACTTCCAAATTATTTCCATCATCCCGAAAAAAATAAACCCCGCCTCTTTTTTTTTGAGATAAATTCTTGCTCTGTTTCCCAGGCTAGAGTGCAATGGCATGATCTTGGCTCACTGTAACCTCCCCCTCCAGGGTTCAACCAATTCTCCCATCTCAGCTTCCCAAGTATCTGGGATTACAGACAACCACTACCATGCTCGGCTAATTTTTGTATTTTTTGTATAGATGGGGTTTCACCATGTTGGTCAGGCTGGTCTCAAACTCTTGACCTTGTGATCCACCAGCCTCAGCCTCCCAAAGTGCTGGGATTTCAGGCATGAGTCACTGCACCTGGCCAACCCTGTGCCTGTTAAGCAGTTTCTCCTAACTCTCTCTTTCTGCAGTACCTGACAACCAGTAATCTGCCCTCCATCTCTATGACTGTATCTATTCTGGACATTTAATGTAAAGAATCATAAAATATGTGGCTGGGCACAGTGGCTTACAACTATCATCTCAATACTTTGGGAGACCCAGCTAGGCAGGTCACTTGATGTCAGGAGTTCAAAACCAGCCTGGCTAACATGGTGACACACCATATCTACTAAATATACAAAAATTATCTGGGCATGGTGGCATGTGCCTGTAGTCCCAGCTATTCGGGAGGCTGAGGCAGTAGAATTGCTTATACCTGGAAGGTGGAAGTTGCAATGAGATGAGTTTGCATGACTGCACTACAGCCTGGGTGACAGAGCGAGACTCTATCTCAAACAACAACAAAACATATTGTATGATCCCTTTTTTTGATACACAGTCTTGGTCTGTTGTTCAGGCTGTAGTAAAGTGGTGTGACCTCAGCTCACTGCAACCTCTGCTGTCTGGGTTTAAGCATGTCTCACAGCCTCCCTAGAAGGTGGGATTAAACGTGCCTCCCACCATGCCTGGCTATTTTGTTTTCTTTTTAACGGAGATAGGGTTTCTCCATTTTGGCCAGGCCAGTCTTGAAATTCTGACCTCAAGTCAGAATTTACCCTCCTTGGTTTCCCAAAGTCTGAGATTACAGACATGAGCCACCGCACCTGGCCAAGAATCATACAGTATGTGGCCTGTTGTGTCAGGAGTTTTTCTGCTCAGCATAATAATGTTTTTAAGGGTCATCCAGGCATGTATGATGCATCAGCACTCTTGTTTGTAACAACTGAGTAATGTTCCACTGCATGGAGAGACCACAATTTGTTTATTCATTCATCAATCCATGGACATTTGGGTTGTTTTCACCTTTTCCTACTATGAACACTGCCGCTGTGAACATGGGTGTACATGTATTTGAGTTGGCTTGATTTTTTTAAATTTGATTTTTGAGACAGAGTTTCATTCTTGTTGCCCAGGCTGGAGTGCAATAGTGCAATCATGGCTCACTGCAACCTCCACCTCCCAAGTTCAAGGGATTCTCCTGCCTTAGTCTCCTAAGTAGCTGGGATTACAGATATTTGCCATCATGTCCAGCTAATTTTGTACTCTTAGGAGAGATGGGGTTTCTCTATATTGGTCAGGCTGCTCTCAAACTTCTGACCTCAGGAGGTTCATCCACCTTGGCCTCTTAAAGTGCTGGGGTTACAGGTATTAGTCACCATGCCCAGCAATATTTTGTTTTTTGAGACAGAGCCTCGCTCAGCTGCCCAGGCTGGAGTGCAGTGATGTAATCTCAGCTCACTGCAACCACCATCTTCTGGGTCCAAGTGACTTCCCTATCTCAGGCTGCTGAGTAGCTGGGATTATAGGCACCGGCCATGATATGTGACTAATTTTTGGGTTTTAGTAGAGACAGAGTTTCACCATGTTGACTGGGCTTGTCTTGAACAACTAACCTCATGTGATCTGTCTGCCTCAGCCTCCAAAATGTTGGGTTTGCAGGTGTGAGCCACCACAACTGGCCTTTATTTTGGAGACAGTCTCACTTCATCACCCAGGCTGGAGTCCAATGGTGCAATCTTGGCTCCCTGCAAACTTCACCTCCCAAGTTTAAGCAATTCTCCTGCCTCATCCTCCTCAGTAGCTGGGATTACAAGCATGTGATACCACACCTGGCTAATTTTTGTATTTTTTTTTCTTTTTTTTAATTGCATTTTAGGTTTTGGGATACATGTGCAGAGCATGCAATACAGTTGCATAGGTACACACACGGCAGTGTGTTTTGTTGGCTTTCTCCCCTTCACCCACATTTGGTATTTCTCCCCTGGCAATCCCTCCCCACCTCCCTCTCCCACTGGCCCTCCCCTTTTCCCCCTATAGACCCCAGTGTTTAGTACTCCCCTCTCTGTGTCCATGTGTTCTCATTTTTCATCACCCGCCTATGAGTGAGAATATGCAGTGTTTCATTTTCTGTTCTTGTGTCAGTTTGCTGAGAATGATGTTCTCCAGATTCATGATGTCCCTATAAACGACACGAACTCATCATTTCTGATTGCTGCATAATATTCCATGGTGTATATGTGCCACATTTTCCCAGTCCAGTCTATCATCAATGAGCATTTGGGTTGATTCCAGGTCTTTGCTATTGTAAACAGTGCTGCAATGAACATTCGTGTGCATGTGTCCTTATAGTAGAACGATTTATAGTCTTTTGGGTATATACTCAGTAATGGGATTGTTGGGTCAAATGGGATTTCTATTTCTAAGGCCTTGAGGAATCGCCACACCGTCTTGCATGGTGGACTAATTTACACTCAATTTTTGTATTTTTAATAGAGAAAGTTTTTACACTCTTGACCAGGCTGGTTTTAATCCCCTGATATCAAGTGATTCACCCACCTTGGCTTCCCAAACTGCTGGGATTACAGGCCAGAGCCACTGCACCTGGCGGAGTCAGCTTGATTTTCACTGAAGATAGAATCAACTTTCCATGTACTCAACAAATATTTGTTGAATTATTTAAGAACTGCTGCATTAAATGCAAATATCACAAATGTTTTGCTTTAGTGGTTAAAAGTCACAGAATCTTAAAAATGTCTGTGGTTGAAGTTTAGGACACAAACAGATGGAGAAACATTCCATGTTCATGATTAGGAAGAATTAATATCGTGAAAATGGCTATACTGCCCAAAGTAATTTACAGAATCAACGCTATCCCCATCAAGCTACCATTGACTTTCTTCACAGAACTGGAAAAATCCACCATGAACTTCATATGGAACCAAAAGAGAGCCCGCATAGCCAAATCAATTCTAAGCAAAAAGAACACAGCGGGGGGCATCACACTACTGGATTTCAAACTATACTACAAGGCTACAGTAATCAAAACAGCATGGTACTGGTACCAAAACAGAAATATAGACCAATGGAACAAAACAGAGGCACTGGAGGCAACACAACATATCTACAACTATACAATCTTTGATAAACCTGACAAAAACAAGCAATGGGGAAAGCATTCCCTATTTAACAAATGGTGTTGGGAAAACTGGCTAGCCATGTGCAGAAAGCAGAAACTGGACCCCTTCCTGACACCTTACACTAAAATTAACTCCAGATGGATTAAAGACTTAAACATGAGACCTGGCACCATAAAAACCCTAGAAGGAAATCTAGGCAAAACTATCCAGGACATAGGAGTAGGCAAGGACTTCATGAACAAAACACCAAAAGCATTGGCAACAAAAGCCACAATAGACAAATGGGACCTAATCAAACTCCACAGCTTCTGCGCAGCAAAAGAAACAGTCACTAGTGAATCAGCAAACAACAGAATGGGAAAAAGTTTTTGCAGTTTACCCATCTGACAAAGGGCTGATATCCAGAATTTACAAAGAACTCAGACAGATTTACAAGAAAAAAACAAACAAGCCCATTCAAAAATGGGCAAAGGATATGAACAGACACTTTATGAAAGAAGACATATATGAGGCCAACAATCATATGAAAAATGCTCATCGTCACTGGTCATCATAGAGATGCAAATCAAAACCACATTGAGATACCATCTCACACCAGTTAAAATGGCGATCATTAAAAAATCTGGAGACAACAGATGCTGGAGAGAATGTGGAGACATAGGAACACTTTTACACTGTTGGTGGGAGTGTAAATTAGTTCAACCATTGTGGAAGATGGTGTGGCGATTCCTCAAGGCCTTAGAAATAGAAATTCCATTTGACCCAGCAATCCCATTACTGGGTATATACCCAAAGGACTATAAATCATTCTACTATAAGGACACATGTACACGAATGTTCATTGCAGCACTGTTTACAATAGCAAAGACCTGGAATCAACCCAAATGCCCATTGATGATAGACTGGATTGGGAAAATGTGACACATATACACCATGGAATATTATGCAGCAATCAGAAATGATGAGTTCATGTCGTTTGTAGGGACATGGATGAATCTGGAGAACATCATTCTCAACTGACACAAGAACAGAAAATGAAACACTGCATATTCTCACTCATAGGCGGGTGATGAAAAATGAGAACACATGGACACAGAGAGGGGAGTACTAAACACTGGGGTCTATTGGGGGAAAGGGGAGGGCCAGTGGGAGGGGGAGGTGGGGAGGGATAGACTAGGGAGAAATGCCAGATGTGGGTGAAGGGGTGAAAGCGAACAGAACACACTGCCATGTGTGTACCTATGCAACTGTATTGCATGCTCTGCATACGTACCCCAAAACCTAAAATGCAATAAAAAAATAAGAAAAAAAAAATGATCTTGTTCACCTCCCTCACCTTGAAATTGCCTACAGTCAAAGTACTGGTCTATTTAGATGACCTGAAATACAGTTTACATCATGGTGTGTGGTGTGCTATTGCTATTGTTCTTTGTTAACTGAATGTGTAAAACGTAGACTTTGTAAGGTAATATATATAGGGTTTTTAGTTGTTGTTTGTTTGTTATTTTGTTTTGAGAGAGTTTCTTGCTGTTTCTCTTAGGTTGCAGTGCAATAATGTAATCTTGGCTCACTGCAACCTCTGCCTCCCAGGTTCAAGCAATCCTTTTGCCTCAGCCTCCTGAGTAACTAGGATTACAAGCGTGACACCACACCTGGATAACTTTTTTATTTTTAATAGAGAAAGGGTTTCACCATTTTAGTTAGGCTTGTCTTGAACTCCTGACCTCAGGTGATCTACCTGCCTTGGAATCCCAAACTGCTGGGATTACAGGCGTGTGCCATTGTGCCTGGAAATTAATTTTTGTGTGTATTGTAAGAACACTTAAAATCTACTCTCTTACCAATTTTCAACTATATAATGTTACTAACTGTGGTCACCATCATGTGGAGTAAGGAGTTAAATTTGTAATTGTGACCTATCTACTATGGTTTAGGAACTCAAAAAAAAAAAAAAAAAAGGAAAAATAACACCTTTCATTTCTTTTTCCTTTTTTTTAAAAATAAAATGTATAGTAATAAGAGATGGGTCTCATTAAGTTTCCCAGGCTAGTTTTGAACTCCTGAGGTCAAGTGATCTTGGCCCACGGCCATACACCACACAACGAGGCTGGCGATTTTGCAGTAGATGGGCTCCTGCTCCACCTCAGTGATCACCAGGCCCGTGTGCACAGGAAGCTTCTTCAGGAAACGGCCCTCCACGTGCCAGCAGCGGGTGGTGGGCGGTGACCAGGCACAATCCCCTACGGCGGTGGCGATGTTGAAGGCAGTTCCTGCCTATTGCCAGGGGCTTGCAGAACTTAAAGCTAAGCAGCGCTAGGACCGCGGCAGAGGTGGCGCGGCAGCTGCACCGCCAGATCCAGTTGCTGGTGTGGAACCGAGAGCGGAGCTGGGAGGTGAGCTGAGCCTGTGGTGCAGACAGAGCAGTGCCGGCAGCACACACCACACCAGTTTGTCCAGTCCCATTGTACTCCTGAGCCGCTGGTGCACCCTCTTTCTCTTCCACCCACTACCATGACCTGATGGCTTTTATCCATCCCTGCGGCCTGCACGGGCCATCGCTCAGCAATAAGTACATAGCAAGAGTGGCATTTGCAGGTGTCAAGATAACCACATTATCACCGCTGTTGGCTCTCACAGGTAAAGTTGGTTTTAAGCATTCCGTGTGATATACAAAAGTGAGGACAGTCCCTCTCCGGTGGACTAATATTTTAATTTCTTTGAAGAAGAAAGAATGAGCAGATGACTTGGGGGAAGTCATAGGAATTACAAAAAGAATTGCCCACCTTTTTTACAACTGAGTTACTCTTAGAAGAGTGTAAGAGTAGTGATTTTTACAATAGTTTAAAATGCGCTAGTCAGACAGATACACACAAAATCTAATTCACATCACAAAAACATGAGCTTCCTCCCATCCTTTAACTACTTCCAATCTAAAGTATCTTGACCAAGAGAGGATAAGTTTATGTATTTGGTGAACCCTGTTGGACTAAGGGCTTCATTGGTAATTGCTTGGAAACATGTTTACTTGTTCTTTTTACTGCTCCCTGAAATATCAAATTAAAAAATTTCAAGCAGGTCCAGCTGAAAGCATAGCAAAATGTGGCACCTCATAAAACTGAAACTTCAGAATGTTAAGAAGAAGTAGAGAACGCTCGATTTCTCACGAGGCCACCAGCTCAGTCATTTGGGGCCACTCAGGTTTTGACGAGATCCAGAGCATGGGTATCATCCATGTTGTGTGGCATCCAGAAAAATGAAAGTCACCTTTTATCCAGGAAATAAGAGCTATTTAAATATTTTAGCTAAAAAAAGGAAGTGTCACTTGACTTCTGAAGTGGCTGAATATTTGAACTGAGTATTTTAGCTAAGAAGGTAATATCAAAGACAAAGGTTCTGTTACCATCCATATAGAATTTATGATCCAGCATTATTTCCTGAAATTCCATCCCAAGACGATGTTCCTGTACAATTTCCACAGTGCATTGAGAGTAACCTTCCAAACTGCAAACTTGATTGTATAACTATCCATATTACAATTATTTTCCTTTTTATAAAATTATACTTTAAGTTCTGGAATACATGTGCAGAATGTGCGGGTTTGTTACATAGGTATATGTGTGTCATGGTGGTTTCCTGCACTCCTCAACCCATCACCTACCTTAGGTATTTCTCCTAATGCTATCCCTTCTCTAGCCCTCCACCATGCTACAAAGTCTGAATTTTAAACTTTACAGAGATTTTTAGAAAACTGGCTCTTATCTGTTCAACCTTATCTTCTACAGCTCCTTTCTGTACATCCTGAGCTCTAACCACACCACCTTTAAGTCTCCAGAATCTGGGATTCTAGCATGTTCACTTATACAATTGTTCTTACATAATTGTTCTCTCTGAGGAACATGCTCTCTCTTCTGCCTTTCTGGAAAATTACTATTCATTCAAGACAGACTCATCTCTTTGAAGCCCTTTCTGCCATCATTCTCACTTTTACCTTAGGGCCATGCAGACTCAGAAACTACTATATGCAATTCTATAAACTATAGAGTGTTTTGAACAATATTGACTTTGCTGTTTTGACTTTGAGGGTATTTTGACCCCAGTGGAATAACCTTGATATTTAATTCTGAAGGAACAAAGCACATGGGTATACATTCAACTCACCCATATCTCCAGGACTGTTCTCCAATCCCTCCACAGAAAAACAAGCACCTTGAATGAGATGTGGCTTTAATCACCATATTAGTCTGCTAAGGGACCCATAAGAAAATACAACAACTGGATGACTTCAACAAGAGAAATTTACTTTCTCACAATTCCGGAGGCTAGGCAGCCATGTTCAAGCTTCGAAATGATTCACTTCCTTCTTGTTTCCATGTCTTTGCATGTCATCATATGTCTTTTCTTACTATGTGTGTGTGGTGGAGTGGGGAGTAGATACCACTCTTTGATATTTCCCCTTAAAAAGACACTAATCCTGTCAAATTAGAATCTACCCTTATGACCTCACTTAGTCTTATTTTACATTTTTAGGGGTCCCATTTTTAAATACACCCTCACTGGGAGTTAGGCCTTCAACACATGAATTTTGAGGGAACACAAACCTTCAGGTTATAACAACCACCTTATGTTCTCAAAATCTAAAATGTGCTTATAGTGACTGTAAACATTTGTGTTATGATGGAATGCTATTCCACATGAAGAAAGCGTAAAGAAAACTATTAATCAAAAGTACCCATTTCATGTGCACCACGTGCAAATATCTGTTGTAGAACATGTCAGTGTTATTGAGAAATTCATAATAAAATAATTTAATTGAAATTCAAACATGAAGAAGTACCAAATAAGTGTTT
Organism: Callithrix jacchus; assembly: GCF_049354715.1. Classification (NCBI taxonomy): domain Eukaryota; kingdom Metazoa; phylum Chordata; class Mammalia; order Primates; family Cebidae; genus Callithrix; species Callithrix jacchus. Next base: position 12,148,308 of record NC_133525.1, on the reverse strand, counting down.
CTAATAATAAGCAACTATAGGATAGAGCAAAGGGTATTTAATTTGGAGTCAGGAAACATGGGTTCAAACTCCATCTGCAACACTTACTATATACATGAACTTAAGCAAGTTGTTTAACATTTGTAAGCTTCAACTCCCTTGCCTATAACACGGTTGCAGAATACCTAACTGAGGAATCAAGCAAGATAAAATGTGTATATTCACTTTGGAAATGCTAACACAGCATATATGAAGAGTGTGACCAAGCCCTTATAGGTGACTTCTTTGACAGGATCCTTGATCTCTTATCTGTTCTCAAATAAAAAGGTGGCTTTTCTGCCAGGCATTCCCTCCCTATACATCAGGTCTTACTGAATTAAATACATCTGTACATGCCCAGTTATCATTCTCAAAACTTAATATTTTGTGCTGGTGCCCCACTAGAAAAAGATGTGTTCTTGGTTGCTTTTTATATTTTTTGTTTTGCATGGAAGAGAACAAGCATACTTTAATTCTGAATTATAAAGGAGTTGTGGTAAAAGCAGAATGAAAAATTCTGTACAACAAAATGCCATGTGAGTTATTTGAAGGCTCTATGCATTCTTGCCAGAACACTCAAGCATTAAAAATGTTAAGAATAAGGCTGACCTGACCAAGAGTGAGTTAAACATGGAGGACACTGCACAGCAAGCATTCTCATTAAAGATCCATGAAATATATCATCATGTGCTATCAGCAAATAGAGAATTGTCAACAATGAAACAGCCTCTTAGGAGTCAGAGTCAGGAGAAGAAATTGACCTTGACCAAATGCTAGTTATTGCTTCACCTTCCAATCAGTAACTATCAGTTCACATTCCTAAATCGTAAGTAGATGTGTGATATTTGCAGAGTTTGTGGCAGCAAATGGAGTCCAGGTGGAGCTGCACAGATAAAACAAGCAAAATGGCTGCTCACCAGAAACAAGAGAGGAGCATGGGAGGACAGATTCAGACACCGCAGACTCCCAAACCCCCTGCTGTACAGTAGGTTGTGGTGTGTGTGTGCACACACCACATGAGCACATGTTATTTATTTATTTTTAATAGTCTCACTATATACTGAATTGACAATGCTCCTTATTTTTATTATGTGATGAAGAAAAGAATTAAGGGGTGGAAAAAAAGGAGCCATGAGAGACATTGCTTTGATTCATTCAAAGCTAGGCCCCAGGATTATCTTTGTATGTATTTAATAAATCAAAAAGCAACAAAACTTCACTACTAAAGAAATAGACACTCAAAACTTAAATTGAAAATGTAATTCTGAAGCATCATGAACTGATAAATATAGCATGTAAAACACATTATTTTCTTTCCTTTTCTTACAAATTCAAAGGTGGAAATGCATATAAAAAATGATCTGCTTGAGCTACTAATGAAGTACCAAAGCAAAAGCATGCAGGGGAACTGCTAACTTTAGGAAAGTAAGTTGCTTGTCCATTCACTGAGTGGTCAGCCCCTGTTTTACAAATCTCCTAAACATCTGGCTCCATGCTCTTCACACGGGAGTTCAGACAGGCAGAGACATTTATATTTTCTTCCTAGTTACATATCTTTTAAGAGTCATAATTTGGGATGAGCAAAAAGCTTGGCAGGAGGTGGGAATGAATTAAAAACCATAAAATTGATGCGATAACTCTGATTGACATACTGGCAGTGCAGCATGCATTTCCTAATTGTTGGGAATAAAAGGTGTTCACATTTTGTAATAATACCTAGTAATGTTTTGGAAAGACAAACTGCTCTCTGAATACATTTTACCAGGATGGATTTTCCCCCCTTTCTGTCTGCACTGAAGTCAGAAGCTAGAGTGTACATTACAACCCTATATAAAGAATGACCTAGATATTGAATAACTTCAGGCTTTCCAGTCCACTACCTGGACCTCCCCAAGTCTTCAATGCTATATTCTAGTATGCCTGAAACCACCATTACACCTTAGGACTCATTCAGGGAAGCATCCAGGGAGCTAGATGCCCAGGAATGCCATAATAAACTTCACAGAATGAGTATCCTTTGCTCCTTATAGCTGTATAATCACAGAACTGGCCAAACCTCTACCTCTTAGAGGTCTATCTAACCATTCACATTTTGTGCAGCATAGTAAAGAGAATCTTGTACATAGGGATCAGGAGGCTCTAGCTCCTATGTGACTAACCATCCCTAGTTGACTCCCTCCAGCTATTTTGTGACTAACCATTTAAGCAAGCCAGCCATTTAAGCTTCTACACCTCAATGTCATCACATTTAAAATAGATTCTTCAATTTGCCTTGACTTCTTGAGGGGTTGTTGAAAAATAAAAGCAAAATTATACCTTTATAACTTGCATGCATCCTTTGCCATGTAGATCACAAATATGATTATATATTTGTTAAAAACATTCTGAGAATATTTAAAATCATCTATTCTGGGGCAATAATTTGGCAAAAGGATGAGGAAGAATCAATGAGGTATTCAATTCTATGTGACAGGTAAAATCAGAAGAAAATTAAATGTAGTTACAGCCATTCAAGAATTATTCTTCCAGTAAAGTTTTAGCCAAAGATGCATCCCTCAACTTATTGCCCAGTTATTACTATTTATAACCCTATGGAGTATCAATTGTAGATGTTGACTACTAGCTTTTCAAACATTAAAATATTATTTTGGGGAAACAAAGAATAAAGGGAAAAGATTAAATAACTCTGAAAACTTTAGGAGGAAGATAGAATAAGAATGTTTGTATTAAATTTTCTAATGACATATTTTTGTATTTTCAACCCTCAGAATTCTGTTATTTCCACAGAAGATTTCAAGAAAATAAATGTAAGATTAGTGCATAATCATTGTGTAACAATACCAAGTTTCAGGTGTGGGCACTACAGCCTCAAAAACCCGTCTCTGGAATTATAAACACAGACTTCCATGATTTGGGAAGCCTATGAAAAATTGACCCAAATGAAAAAGAGGAAATGTTTTGTAAACCCCGCTTTTGTGAAAATACTGTTGCAAAAAAATCAAAGTGCTTCTGAATACAACTTATTGCTGTTGTTTTTACTAAATCAAATAGAGGCTTTAAGCAAAATCAGGTTTCAGCCTTCTGCTTATGTTGCACTTTGTAAGACTTGACAATGCTGAATTATGTGTAATTTTTTAAAAATCATGTTTGTTAACAAGAAAAGGCATTTCTCCCAATTCTTCAAAGTGACCTCTAATAAAATCTGCTCATTAATGCCCATGCTTACAGATACAGTACAAAGGAAGTTCAGCAAAGTCACTCTGCTGCACCCAATTGATCCTTGCTAAAAGTTGCAGAAGATGTATGGAAACGTACTCAGGATTTGAGAGTATTTAAGCCATGGCCTGACTTAATTTTATATTCACTAAAAGTGAAGCTAAATCAGAATGTCCTCATAACCTCAGATTATGTCCTCATAACCTTCAGGTGGCAGCCTGCAGACAGCTGTCTGTTTCTTGAGTTAGATTGACAAGAACTGGAAAGAATTAGCAAAAGTGGTCTTGAATGCTATCAGCTGAAATCTACCTAAATCCCCCAGCAAAATATAACCTGAAAGTAATAAGAGGTTCACCTCTTGGTTCTAGTCATTGAGACCTTGAAGGTTAGGTTAAGCAATATCCATCCCTCTACTTGTTAAATTACCCAAATATGGCTATAAAAAATAACGTTAAGTATTCAGGCCAGAGGTATTTATAGAAGGATATTGTTTACATGGCTATGTACCTCATGGCAAGCCTCACAGAAAAATATAGGTACAAGTATGCATAAATCATATTTATATACTTTCTATAAAATTAGACTGGCATTAATTAAATGGAAGAAAAGGCAACGACAGCATTGTTTGGAGAATAGCTTGTTCCAACTTCTGATTATAAGTTGCTTCCCAAAGAAGGAGCCACCTACAGCTTAGAAGACAGATGAGAAGATCATCATCCAGATTTGCTGTGAACAACTCTGCTCAGCTCTGTCGCTGCCAGACTCAAGGTCACACATACCCTTCCACGATGCCTAAAGAAAATTATCAGAGAGACTCCTCCCTTCTTGCTTCAGATTTGGCAAGGGCAGAGTGTGGTCTTATCTTTGAAAAATTGGAACCTGTCTGTAGAGCTGGGAACTACGCTCAATAGCAAAGTTGTCAGCATCCTCATCATCACACCTACAATGTACTCAGCACTCACTATGTGCTAGGCACAAAAAGCTTTGCACTATTTCATCCTCTCTTCACATTTATAGTATGAAGCAAATGCTGTAATTGTCCACATTTCATGAAAGAAGAAACTGACACCAAAATTTGCCCATTGTTATAGGGATGGTGACAGTTGGCACCTGAATTCAGATGACCACACTCTTCTAGATTCTTCACCTGCAACCATCAGAGTAGCTGAATAAGCTGCAAACAGCCCGTAGATTTGACTTTTTTTTTTTGTTTTTGAGACAGAGTCTCACTCTATCCAAGCTGAAGTGCAGTGGTGCAATCCCAGCTCACTGCAGCTTGCATTTTCTGGTTTAAAGCAATTCTCCTGCCTCAGCCTCCTGAGTAACTGGGACTACAGGCACGCACTACCATTCCCAGCTAACTTTTTGTATTTTTAGTAAAGACGGGGTTTCACCATGTTGGCCAGGATGGTCTTGATCTCTTGACCTTGTGATCCGCCTGCCTTGGCCACCCAAAGTGCTGGAATTACAGGCCTGAGCCACCACTCTCAGCCAGATTTGACTTTTTAAAATCCACTTCCACTTAGAAATCTCTTCCCGTTCATTTCTTTATTATATAATACACACACATACACACAGACACACAGACACACACACACACACACATATTTACCCCCTAAAGAGTGCAAGAAACTGGGTTAAGTACTGGGAAGTAAGCAATAAACAATACATATTCTCTACCCATGTGGAGCATACATTCTATAGTATACTCCACATAACATAGCCTAATTTTTTCTCACTAGTCCTATGTTCTTCACTGCTCCTATTACCTGACAGTTTCCAGGATGGCTTTCAGTAGCTGGGCAAAATGTTGGCACTGCCACAATTCCTATGAAGTTAGGAAATGACAACTTGGCCCCCTCCCTCCTGATGTCTGCCTCTCCTCCCAGTTCCTTGGTCTTCATGTCTATCATTATTCAGGTACCCCCTGTCTTCTGGTTGTCCGTAGTCACCCACTACTGTATCCCTCTTCCTCACCCATGCCAAACCAGACCTGCCCTCAACTCTGATGCCTCATGTGTCTCTACTTTTTTCCTTCATTCTTTCCACATCCAAGCCTCAGGGTGAATCTGAGCTCCATTCTTCACCTTAGAGAGCAGGCCTGACCTGTTGTGGGAAACTACCAATGAGAAATTTTTACATGTTACACCAGGAAATATTTGTTTCTAGTAAGTCACAAATTGTATTTTCTCAGAATTACTTCAAAGGGTTTCCTTTTAGAATCATTCTCTCATGTGGTAGTCATATTCTATAAAACTTATTGCAGGTACATATGGACTAAATATGTTCCTAGGGGCTGCTAAGTGATGTTAAGCAGTGGGCAACGTGCTTTGAATTCCAAGTAACCAAACTAAAAGTAACCTTCTGGTGAAGTCGTCCTCAGTAACATATTCCTGTCTTCACTATTACTATCGATAAACAGTGGAAAGGAGTAAAAAGTAAGTTAAAAATATATTAGACTTTAGCATTAGAGCGATAGAGACACATAGTAATAAATGCAATGTAGAAAAATAAATAATTTAAATTAAGGGATGGCAGTGGTGGACATTGCCCCACATTTGGCAACTTCTACAATATTTGAAATAAGACAAACGTTTCCAACATAAGGGATTCTCAGGTCAAAAGAGAAACCCTGAATGTAAAGGACATTCTAGAACCTCCTCAACATAACCCTGATTTTTTCATGAGCTTAGAAGTCTCATGAAGGTAAAGGATACATCTAATTTTGCTTAATATTATAGTAGCAACACTTAGCACAAGGCCCGAGACCTAGTCAGCACTTAATTAATGATTACTGAATGAAGAAATATCATCCTGTACTTAATCTCCAGCTCTCCCAGAATTAGTAGAGTTCTCTGTTGACTAGCAATCCTTACACGAGACTTGATTTTTACATTTATACTTTTCCCTCAGGAATCAATCTCGGCCTACATTGCCTTTTTTTGTTTTGGTTTGTTTTAGGACTGTTGAAATGAGAGTCTTTAAGGCCAACATCAAAAATTGTATCTGTTATGATTCCCTTGGAATGGGTCCTGTGTGGGAGTGAGATGCTGGTGCCTGTGGCATTTCAGGGTGAGTAGATGTATATCTGTCTCTTCCTTGGGCTGACAGAACCCTGGGCTTTGTTTGGGGATTGGGAAAGTGCTTCTTGCCTACCCTAGATCTAGGAACTGAGCATGGCCCTGACCAGAGTTTGTGATTCCCTTGGGGTTTACCTTTGCACCAAGGATCAAGACAGCAGTCAGTGGGAAGGGGAAGCTGACTTCTGTATCATGCCAGGACCCACCAGATCATTTTGCACTAAAACTCTAAAAATTATGTAGCTTGTCTTGAACCTGAAGAGGGTACCATTGTGTTGTCCCGAGCATACATTTTTATCTCTCTGGGTTGTAAACACCCTAAGGTGAAAGGATTCATCACTCATCTTCTCAGCCTCTGGCTTTGCACAGCACTCTCCTCTCAGGAGATGTTACATAAAAGTGTGTTGAACTGACCTGAGAAAGGGAAAACATTTTATTTTACACAAAAATATAGATAATCCCATATTCAAATTTACCTGACACATCAGAAAACAGACTAAGTACCACAAATTCTTTTGAATTATTTTCGTAGACTATTCTTCATCTTATTTAAGAGGAAAATTTTACAAGTTGACCACACTGCTCTTAAACACTTTTCTTCAGATTAGTAGAAAACCTTTCGAATCTAGACTTATAAGCTCATTCTCGAATATCATCTACAAAGAATTGAGTGCTGTTCAAATGTAATTACGATTATTCACTCATACTCATCATCTTCCAGCTACTTATTATGTGCAAGATATAACAGTGGGTACTGAAAAGAGCCGTTCTTTTTATTTAGTCTTCAGCTTGGCTCTGACCCAAACCACTGCATAGACTTGCCTATCTGAAGGAGCAAATGGGAGCTGAAGTCCAGCCTTCACTCTGTTTGCCAAACCAGATACTCTGGCATGAGGTTGGTGGTGTCCACTGAGGAGAAGTATTAGGTTTTTTTGTAATCTAACAAAGTCATTTATCGGCTAAAGGCTATTTTGGCCCTGCTCCTTTTTCCACACACATCTCCTAAACTGCACTTGGCCCATCTGTGATTTCTTTTACCTTTCCTGAATATTGCTGTTGTGTTGAATGTACTTTCTGTTGCATGAAATTGCCAAAGTAGAGGAAAAAGCACACCATGTGATTTCCCCAGGGCCAAGACTTCCCCAGGATGGTTCTGACTGAGGGGACACAAAAATAAACACTTTAACACCAACATATATCCTATCCAAATTCTTTTTATAGCACAAGGTAGCTGTATTAAATACAGAACAAGTGAGAATTGAATGTGAATTATGAAGTAGAATTATAGTCATGATACGTGAACTAAACATGAAAAGAATCAGAACCTCTTATTATTTTTTATTGGTGACATTTTTCCAAATATGTACTTTTGAAAGATGGCATCTCTTTGAAATAAATTATCAGCTTCTTGCAAACCTTTAAATGTCCCTACATCCTAAATGTCCCTAAATCCTTAGTCAACTGAGTGATTATTTTTATTGCTACATGCCATATATGTTTGTGTTGGAGAACATGACGTTAATTATGATTAAATTGTAAACAATAACAAATGCCTATTACCTGCAAGAAAAAATAAAATTCAACACAGCTGTAAAAATGTTAGCTAACCTGTAAAAATTTGTGTGGATTTTCTAGCAAACTAGCAATGAAAATTCTGAAATCTATATCAATTATTAGAGTCTTCAAAGGTTTCTCTAAAAGGCAAGACTAGGTCAGTTAGTTTAATATTACAAATTGATCTTGGCTTACCGGTATATGAATCATACTGACATTGTTCATTTGAAATTTTGTGACAACTCTGAGGCCTTACTGGGTAAAGCAAATCATTCTGCTCCTATTACCTCTCTGATCTGTCCTCAAATAGGATTATACCTATGTTTCCAAGGCAGAGAAATCACCAAGTGGTGAATTCCATCAGCCCCTAATATTGACGGAATTGTTCCCACCTCACCCCACAGTCATATGTTGAAGGCTTAACTTGCTGTGTGACTATATTTGGAGACAGGGCCTTTAAGGATATGATTAAGGTTGAATGAGGTATGAGAAGGCAGAGACACCAGAGTCTTCTGTCTGCCATGTGAGAACACAGTGAGAAGGTGGCCATCTGCAAGCCAGGAACGGATCCCTCACCAGAACCTGACCAGGCTGGCACCTGACCTTAGACTTCTATTCCCCACAACTGTGAGAAAATCAATTCCCATTGTTTAAACCACACAGCCTACAGTATTTTGTTATGGCAGCCAAAGCATACAGGCCCTCAAGCAAACTAACTAAAATAGTATACCTGATTAACATTTTGGTAAATATGTATAAAGAAATGTTTTATAAATTTTTTTATTTTCATAATTTTATGACTGTGAATAAAAGCATCTTTAAAACTTGAGTCATTTTTATTGATCTGTAATAAACACTCTAAGAAAACTGGTGTTCATGCTATGCAGGCCTAGCTTCAAAAGACTTACTCTTGCCTCCTGACAATTAGATTATTGATCTGAAATTTCTCCTGTAACAGAAAATTCCAGAACTACCACTCTTCAAGTTACAACATAAATGCTGCTGCTTCTCTTAAACTTTGCAGATTCCCTGCTCTGGTCTCCCTCTTCTGCACTACCACAGTACTTAATTTAAACATGTCATTTATTATATTTCATTTTGTAATTACCATGACTTGTACATATGCCTGCTCCTCCACTAAAGAACACAGATCTTGAGAGCAGGGGCCATGTTATCTTTTTCAGATTTCTCTAATGTCCACTGTGATGCTTTCTCAGTAGTGAGTATATATACAGGTAGATATGTGAAAGAATGAATGAATTACTAAATAAGTGGATGAATAAATGAAGTTATTGATTAATAATTTATTTATTTACATTTTGTCTCTTGGATCTCTTATATCATCCAGGAGAATTGTCTTTCCACCATTACGACTCCCCTTGAGGGCACATGTATGAAACAGAATGTGTTAATAAAAATAAAAATGAACAAATCTTTAGTTGCAATGCCCCTGATTTTTTAGGCATAGTACTAGTATAAATTATTTAATTCTAGTTATTTGCATTTTACTATCTCCATTTTACTGACAGGAAAACTGAGGTTCTGTGAGGTAAAAATACATCCATACCCACGCAGTTGCCAAAAAAGAAAACTACACTGTGAGCATGATGCTAAAATCCAAGCCTGATCTTGTCTTTTCTTCTTGGTGGCATTCTCTTAGCTTTTCCCTCAGCCTTCTGAAGAAAGGTGAAGAAGAGGTGTACATATTTTCTGAGGCCATTTAACATGTCCTACTTCCTGTATCCAACTTGGAGGAGGAGGTATTGACTATTTCCCAATGATTTTCACTTTCTTGCCACTGTAAGACATCAATCTCAGTTTGCTCTGTAACCTCAAAAGTACCCTTAACTTCCCTTAATTATAGTACTACTGAACCAAACCTTTGATGCCACTGAAGGTCTGATATCTCAGAGGACTCCAGGAGTGCATATCAGTCAAGTTTCTCCCAATCTGGTGTTCTTCCTGATGCCACTTCCTGAAGTATAAAATTTGAAGGCAGGACATAACTTGAGATTCAGGCAAATCTGAATTACATTTCAGGTCTGTCACTTATTGACTATGTATACCTTAATCTTTCTCAGTTTCCATATTAAATAATGTTTATAAATTCAGACATATCTGAACATATAAAAAAGGCTGGGAAGATAGATCCACTGAGGTATAATTTACAATAGGGATGGAAACACCCCTTTGTGAATATGGCAGAGACTAGCTCAATATTCATGAATCATGCTTTTTCTTACTGAGCATTTAGAAAACTACATTTCCCAGCAGCCTTAGCAGTTAAGACTGGGATCCTGTCATGGAAGTAATGTTCACTACATTCAGTCATGGCCACAAAATGTGTCATGTGATCTTCCTCACTCTGTTAGCCAGCCAGCTAAATACAGATGATACAGCAGAAAACTCTGCAGAGGCCCTAGAAAATTATTCTACCACAAGATGGAAGAATTGGGATTCCAGAATCATAGAACAGAAAGCAAAACATTTAGTGGGTGAAAAAAGAAACAAAAGAAAAACCTTTAGTGGGTGAAGTCACTAAGATTTTAAGGTTGTTTTGTTACAAGACTTAGCACTAATTACATTGATTAATACAATTTCTCAGGGATCAGAGAATCTAAGTCTAGGGCAAAAATAATAGATGGTTCCAGGAGAAAAAATATAATTTGTTCTTCCACAACTGATGAGCATTGCTCGAAGTATTTTCTGGACAGATTTCTTCCCTTTCCCATCACCACTCTCCCACACACAAGTGGTACCAATGCCACAACTAGCAGAGGCCAACCTATCATGAACATCCTTCTCATTAGAGTATTGAAACACACTGACAATGCAAAGCTGTACTCTTTTGCATAACAGAAGAGAAGGTGAAAAATATTTCACCACTTTAACAAGAAATGGTTGGAGAGCAGAACAGAGGAGCAGTAACATGTCAGAAGCAAAGAATGTCACACTAGTTAAATATGATGCAGGCAGCCCAGGCAGGTCTGTGGAGACGAGTGCAAACTAAAATTTCTAGAGGGTTCAGCCTTTCCAGACACCTCCATAGTTAGTTGGGCAGAATCATGCTAAAAGAGCTCAGGTTATAGTAGCCATTTTATTCCCTCCCTTATTTTCCTTTTATGTTGAACTTCCCTCATTAAAAGCATCCTGACTTTTCAACTAATGCTTTTGAGTAGCACAATGATCTTGCACCTCCCTGTAAAGGAGAATATTGGAATTACATGTTAACACGCTGAGAATTGCTGTCCATGCTTCAGTGAACTGTGTGATAATCTTAAGCTTCTTATAGGGAGGTCATTAAACAATTTTGAAAGTTGTTTCCTCTTACATCATAACTGCATGCATAATCTGATCTAGTCTTTTTAATATAAGCTGTTTGACTGCACAGATTTAAATAACAGCACTTCACTTGTTTTAGATGATCTCTTCTTACACTCCCCTCAGCTCAGTCACTGAGTGCATTTGTACACTTTCTCTCAGTTTAGGTATCGTCCTGTAATTTTTCTTTGTTCATGATTTTAACATTTAAATTGATTTTAACAGTATAGCACTCCTCCTCTAGTTTTTTGATGCCTTGTTCATCACTTGTGCCAACATATTTTTCACTCACGTCACCCTATCACCTTCCTGTGCATTGGTCTGTTTGAATTTGTTGTAATTGGTATTTTGTTCTTATTTCAGCCCAGCTATCTTCATAAAACTGCCTATTCCTGTTAAACATAATTTATGTTTAGCACTTCACTCAATCATTTTTTGGCTCCAAACACACTTTATCAGCTAGTTATTATTTTTTTCATTCGTTGTCCTTTTCTTCCTTCTTTCCTCCCTCCCTCTCTTCTTTCCTTTTTCCCTTTCTTCCCTCCTTTCTTCCTTTTCTTGTTCTTAAATAAGTATGCTAACGAATGTATGTCAGAAATCCGGCCTGAATACATTTACAACAAAGACGTTTTCCACTTTTAACTTCTGATTATTTAGTTTCTTCATTCAGCTTGATAACTCAATTTCCTTTTGGCTCCCTAGAAATATTAACTTTTACCTACAGGACAGAGAGGACTTACATCTATAACCACACTTGAAAAATTAAGTAAAATTGAAATGTACTTCTGGTGGCTTAACTAACAGAAAATGGATTTCTGATCTCTGGGGAAGACTCCATAGTAAGACTCTATCATTGAATTAGCAATTCAAACATTAGGAAAGTAAGTTTTAAGGAGTGTCAGGTTTGGGACTGACTCTTTTTTGCATTTTAGGCTTTGAGGTACGTGTGAAGAGCATGCAAGATTGTTGCATAGGTTGGGCTGGTCTCCAACTCCTGACCTGATGTGATTTGCTGCCTTTCTCCCCATCACCTGTATCTGGCTTTTCTCCCCACTCTCTCTCCCCAACTCCCCATAACCCGCTGTCCCTCCCCTATTACCCCTTGACAGACCCCAGTGTGTGATGCTCCCCTCCCTGTGTCCATGTGTTCTCATTGTTCAACACCCACCTATGAGTGAGACCATGTGGTGTTTGATATTTTGCTCTTGACACAAACATTGTTTTTTATGGCTGCATATTTCATGGTGTATATGTGCCATATTTTCCCTGTCCAGTCTATCATTGATAGGCATTTGGGTTGGTTCTAGGTATTTACTATTGTAAACAGTGCTGCAATAAACATTCGTGTGCATGTGTTCTTATAGTAGAATGATTTATAATCCTTTCGATATATACCCAGTAATGGGATTGCTGGGCTAAATGGAATTTCTATTTCCAGGTCCTTGAGGAATCGCCACACTGTCTTCCACAATAGTTGAACTAATTTCCACTCCCACCAATAGTTTAAAAGTGTTTCTATTTCTACACATCCTCTCCAGCATCTGTTGTCTCTCGATTTTTTAATGATAGCCATTCTAACTGGTGTGAGATGGTATCTCAATATAGTTTTTATTTGCATTTCTCTAGTGACCAATGATGCTGCGCATTCTTTCATATGTTTGTTGGCCTCATGTATGTCTTCTTTTGTAAAGTGTCTGTTCACATCCTTCTCCCACTTTTGAATGAGTTTGTTTGTTTTTTACTTGTGAATCTTTTTGAGTTCTTTGTAAATTCTGGATATCAGCCCTTTGTCAGATGCATAGACTGCAAAAATTTTTTCCCATTCTGTTGGTTGCTGATTCACTCTAATGACTGTTTCCTTTGCTGTGCAGAAGCTGTGGAGTTTGATTAGGTCCCATTTGTCTGTTTTGGCTTTTGTTGCCAATGCTTTTGGGTTTTTAGTCATGAAGCCCTTGCCTATACCTGTGTCCTGAATGGTTTTCCTAGATAGTCTTCTAGGGTTTTTATGGTGTTAGGTCTTATGTTTAAGAAACTTGACATTTTTAAGAAATGTCTGCAAAACAGGGGACCAGTTATCATTGTATGAAGGACACTGATTTAATCTCCAAGAATGTCTGAACCCTATGTCTGTGGTTCTTCCAAAAATTTAAAGTAATTTTCCAAATCTTTTTGATGCAGCATAACCCATAAAGGATTTTGGCAAGTGAGTTTTCCCTTCATTTAAAAACCCATGCATATTTCAAAGGAAATGCAATCCATGTGTGTTTGGCATGATCTTGATTCACTGCAATCTCTGCTTCTCAGGTTTAAGTGATTCTCCCACCTCAGCTTCCCAAGTGGCTGGGACTGCAGTCCTGCATCACTATGCATGGCTGTATTTTTAATAGAGATGAGGTTTCAACATGTTGGGCTGGTCTCCAACTCCTGACCTGAAGTGATCCACTCACCTTGGCCTTTCAACACTCTTGGATTACAGGCGTGAGCCATTATGCCTGACCATATCTGTGTATCTAAACATAAAAAAGGTACAATATTAGACAGAAATAATTGATGCTGGGCCCTTTATAAGGGGGAAGGGCGAGAGGAGGTTGAGATTTGAGCAATTACCTATTGGGTAAAATGTTCACTATTTGGGTGATGGTCACAATGAAAGCCAAAACCTAGTATGCAATATATCTAAGTAACGAACCTGCACATAGATCCCCTGAATTTAGAAATTAAATACATAAATGTATAAATAGCTGGGCACAGAGGTTCATGCCTGTAATCCTAGTACTTTGGGAGGCAGAAATGATGGGCATATCACTGAGGTCAGGAGTTTGAGACCAGCATGGCCAACATGACAAAACCCCATCTCTACTAAAATACAAAATATTAGCTGATGGTACTGGGCACCTGTAATCCCAGCTACTTGGAAGGCTGAAGGAAAAGAATCACTTAAATCTGGGAGGCAGAGGTTGCAGTGAGCTGAGATCACACCACTATACTCCAGCCTGGGTGACAGAGCAAGACTCAGTCTCAAAATACGTACATATATACATACATACACACATGTTTAAATAAATAAAAACAACAAAAAGTAAAGGTACAGTATTATAATATTAAGAAACTACCATGCTATATGTGGCCCATCGTTACTGAAATGCCATTATGCGAGGCCTGACTGTCCCTGTTATTTTGTAATATATGTATATATTCTAATTGCTTTTTTTCTTAATATTTAAGGCATTTGCTTTAGTGTGTTGAGGCTGGCACAGCCAAATAGCATAGACTGAGTGCTTTAAACAAAGGAAATTTATTTGCCCACAGCATCGGAGACTACAAGTCCAAGATCAAAGTGTTAGAAGATGTAGTTTCTTCTGAAATCTTTTTTCTTGTCTGGCAGATGACCTTCTTATTTCTGTGATTTCACATGGTATTTCTACTGGTGTCTCCTGGGCGTCCACATTTTATTTTCTTATAAGGACTCCAGTCAGTTTGAATTGGGCCCCACTGTAACAGTCTCATCGTTTTTTATTGATGACCAGGCTAGAATGTCATGGCATGATCTTGGCTCACTGCAACCTCCACTTCCCATGTTTACATGATTCTCATGCCTCAGATTCCTGAGTAGCTGGAATTACAGGCATGCACAACCACGCCTGGATAAATTTTGTATTTTTACTAGAGATGGGGTTTCATCATGTTGGCCCCGCTGGTCTCAAACTCCGGATTTCAGGTGATCTGCGTGCCTTGGCCTCCCAAAGGTCTTGGATTATATGTGTGAGGCACCAGGCCCAGCCCAGTTTCACTTTTTAATCACAGTAATGAAGGCTTTATCTCAGTTAAGGTCACATTCTGAGGTACTGGGTGTTAGGGCTTTAACATATAAATTTTTTGATTGCAGGGGGAGACAACTCACATTTGATAGATTTCAACCTTGACTTACCTTCCAGATCATGGTCATTTCCCTTAGAATAGCTCTGTTGAAGGTAAGTTCCAAGACCCCCAGTGGATGTCTGAAATGATACATAATACAGAACCTGATATACGCTATGTTTTTCTTTTCTTTTCTTTTTCTTTTTTATTGCATTTTAGGTTTTGGGATACATGTGCAGAACATGCAAGACAGTTGCATAGGTACACACAGGGCAGTGTGTTTTGCTGCCTTCCTCCCCTTAACATTTAGCATTTCTCCCCAGGCTATCCCTCCCCAGCTCCCCCCCCGCCCCGCTGTCCCTCCCCTATTTCCCCCAGTAGACCCCAGTGTTTAGTACTCCCTTTCCTGTGTCTATGTGTTCTCATTTTTTATCGCCCACCTATGAGTGAGAATATGCGGTATTTTATTTTCTGTTCTTGTGTCAGTTTGCTGAGAATGATGTTCTCCAGATTCACCCATGTCCATACAAATGACACAAACTCATCATTTTTGATTGCTGCATAATATTCCATGGTGTGTATGTACCACATTTCCCAATCAAGTCTATCATCAATGGACATTTGGGTTGGTTCCAGGTCTTTGCTATTGTAAACAGTGCCTTTGATGACCTGAGGCAAGTCATTAAACCTCTCTACCTTCGCTTCTTAGTTTGCAAAACACAAATGGTAGGACCTCCATGACTGCATTGACATGAGGGTTGAATAAAGAAATTCATGAAAGGCCTGAGGAACAGGTCTGGCGCCTGCATGTAGACTCAATAAACATTAGCTATGATGTTTGTATTAGATTGAATTTCTGTTTTAAGAAGCAGCTGAAATTCTTATTTTTAATTGCATTTTAGGTTTTAAGGTACATGTGCAGAACATGCAAGACAGTTGCATAGATACAAACATGGCAGTTTGTTTTGCTGCCTTCCTCCCCTTCACCCACATTTGGCATTTCTCCCCAGGCTATCCCTCCCCAGCTCCCCCCCCACCCCACTGTCTCTCCCCTATTCCCAATAGACCCCAGTTTTTAGTACTCCCTTCCCTGTGTCCATGTGTTCTGATTGTTCATCACCCACCTATGAGAATATGCAATATTTCATTGTTCTTGTGTCAGTTTGCTGAGAATGTTCTCCAGATTCATCCATGTCCCTACAAACAATATAAACTCATCATTTTTTATTGCTGCATAATATTCCATGGTGTATATGTGCCACATTTTCCCAATCCAGTCTATCATCAATGGGCATTTGGGTTGGTTACAGGTCTTTGCTATTGTAAACAGTGCTGCAATGAACATTCGTGTGCATGTGTCCTTATAGTAGAATGATTTATAGTCCTTTGGATATATACCCAGTAATGGGATAGCTGGGTCAAATGGAATTTCTATTTCTAAGGCCTTGAGGAATCACCACACTGTCTTCCACATGGGTGAACTGATTTACACTCCCAACTGTGTAAAAGTGTTCCTATTTCTCCACATCCTCTCCATCTGTTGTCTCCAGATTTTTTAATGATTGCCATTTTAACTGGCGTGAGATGGTATCTCAGTGTGGTTTTGATTTGCATCTCTTTAATGACCAGTGATGAGCATTTTGTCATATGTTTTTTGGCCTCATGTATGTCTTCTTTTGTAAAGTGTCTGTTCATATCTTTGCCCATTTTTGAATGGGCTTTTTTTTTTTCCTGTAAATCTGTTTGAGTTCTTTGTAAATTCTGGATATAAGCCCTTTGTCAGATGGGTAGACTGCAAAAACTTTTTCCCATTCTGTCGGTTGCCGATTCACTCTAGTGACTGTTTCTTTTGCCGTGCAGAAGCTGTGGAGTTTCATTAGGTCCCATTTGTCTATTTTGGCTTTTGTTGTAAATGCTTTTGGTGTTTTGGTCATAAAGTCCTTGACTACTCCTATGTCCTGGATAGTTTTGCCTAGATTTCCTTCCAGGGTTTTTATGGTGCCAGGTCTTATGTTTAAGTCTTTAATCCATCTGGAGTTAATTTTAGTGTAAGGTGTCAGGAAGGGGTCCAGTTTCTGCTTTTGGCACATGGCTAGCCAGTTTTACCAACACCATTTATTAAACAGGGAGTCCTTTCCCTATTGTTTGTTTTTGTCAGGTTTATCAAGGATTGTATGCTTGTAGATATGTTGTGTTGCCTCCGACGCCTATGTTTTGTTCCATTAGACTATATCTCTGTTTTGGTACCAGTGCCATGCTGTTTTGATTAGTGTAGCCTTGTAGTATAGTTTGAAATCCGGTAGTGTGATGCCCCCCGCTGTGTTCTTTTTGTTTAGAATTGACTGGGCTATATGGGCTCTCTTTTGGTTCCACACCAAGTTAATGGTGTTTTTTCCAGTTCTGTGAAGAAAGTCAATGGTAGCTTGATGGGGATAGTGTTGATTTTGTAAATTACTCTGGGCAGTATAGCTATTTTCACGATATTGATTCTTTCTAAATATGAATATGGAATGTTTCTCCATCTGTTTGTGTCCTCTATTATTTCATTGAGCAGTGTTTTGTAGTTTCCTTGAAGAGGTCCCTTACATTCCCTATGAGTTTTATTCCTAGGTATTTTATTTTTTATAGTGATTGTGAATGGCAGTTTGTTCCTGATTTGGCTCTCTTTAAGTCTGTTATTGGTGAATAGAAATACTTGTGATTTTTTCCCATTGATTTTATATCCTGAGACTTTGCTGAAGTTGCTTATCAGTTTCAGGAGTTTTTGGGCTGAGGCGATAGGGTCTTCTAAGTATAGTATCATGTCGTCTGCAATTAGAGACAACTTGGCTTCCACCTTTCCTATTTGAATACCCTTTATTTGTTTTTCTTTCCTGATGGCTCTGGCTAGAACTTCCAGTACTATATTGAATAGGAGTGGTGAAAGAGGGCATCCTTGTCTAGTGCTGGATTTCAAAGGGAATACTTCCAGTGTTTGCCCATTCAGTATGATATTGGCTGTTGGTTTGTCATAAATAGCTTTTATTACTTTGAAATACATTCCATTGATACCAAATTTATTGAGGGTTTTTTAGCATAAAGGGCTACTGAATGTTGTCGAATGCCTTCTCTGCATCAATTGAAATAATCATGTGGTTTTTGTTTTCGGTTCTGTTTATGTGGTGAATTACGTTTATAGACTTGCATATGTTGAACCAGCCTTGCATCCCTGGGATAAATCCTGCTTGATCATGGTGGACAAGTTTTTTGATGTGCTGTTGCAATCGGCTTGCCAGTATTTTATTGAAGATTTTTACATCTATGTTCATCATGGATATTGGCCTGAAATTTTCTTTTCTTGTTGGGTCTCTGCTGGGTATTGGTAACAGGATGATGTTGGTCTCATTAAATGATTTGGGAAGGATTCCCCCTTGTTGGATTATTTGGAATAGTTTCAGAAGGAATGGTACCAGCTTTTGTGTGGTGTGTCTGAGTTGTATTCACTGTAGTGTGTGTGGAGTGTGTGTGTTTGGTGTGTCTGTGTAGGGTGTGTGTTCTGTGGAGTGTCTGTGTGTGGTGTGTTTGGAATGGGTGTGCACTACAAAGTGTGTGGTGACTGTCGTGTGCCTTTGTGAGGTGCGTGCACTGAGTGGGTGATAAGTGGTGTGTCTGTGTGAGGTGTGTGCACTATGGAGTGTGTGTGGAAAGTGGTGCATGGTGACTGCAAAGTGTGCACTGTTGAGTGTATCTTAGTGGGTTTGTATTGTGGACTGTGGTTGTGAAGTTTGTTGTGCATGGTGAGTTTCAGTGTAAGGTGTGTGCACAGTGGTGTGTGGTTAGTGTGTGTGGGGTGTGTGCATGATAGAATGTGTGTGGTGTGTGAAGAGAAGTGTATCTGTGAAAGTTGTGTGCACTGTGTATTGTGTCTGGTATGTGGTGAATTTTTGAGTTGTGTTCACTGTTCAGTTTGTGTGTCGGGTGTATTTCATGGTTCAAGATGCTTTGAGGGGTGTGCACTATGATGTGAGTGAGGTGTTTCTGTGAGTTGTATGCACTGCAGTGTGTCTATATAGAGTGTATGTCCTAAGTGGTGTGTCTGAGATGTATGCACAGAGGAGTGTGAGGTGTGTGCACTGTGGTGTGTGAGAGGTGTGTCTTTGAGAGGTGTGTGCACTTGCAGTGTGTGTGCTGAGTGGTGTTTGTATGAGGTGTATAAACTGCAATGTGGGTTTGGTGACACGTCTGTGAGAAGTGTACAATTTAGAGTGTGTCTGAGGAATGTGTATTGTGGAGTGTTGTAAACTGATGCATGGTTTTTCTCTGAGGTGTGTGCACTGTGGAGCGTATGTGTGTTTTTGTGGTGTGTGCATCATGGAGTGTGTGTGTTGAGTGTGGTGAGTGGTGTGCTATAGTGTGTAAACAGCCACCAGTGTGTGGAGAGAGGTGTGTGTCTGTGAGGTGTGCACACTATGGTGTGTGTGGGGACTGTGTGGTGCATGCTGTCTGTGACAAGTGTGCACTGGAGTGTGACAGATGTGTATTATGGAGTGTGGTTGTGAATGTGTGGTGTGTGGTGAGTTTCTGTGAGGTGTGTGCACTGTGGTGTGTGCATGGAGTGTGTGGTAGGGAGTGTCTGTGAAAGGTGTGCACTGTATGTGTGTGTTGTGTGGTATGTGTCTGAGTTTTCACTGTAGTGTGTGGTGTGTGTTGCATGGTGTCTTCCTGTGAGAGGTGTCTGCACTGTATATTGTGTGTGTGTTGAGTGTGTCTATGAAGTGTGTAAACTGCAGTGTGTGGTGAGTGATGTCTTTGTGAAATGTCTGCACAACAGTGTGAGGAGTTTGTGGTGCGTGGTGTGTGTGTTTGAGAAGTGTACACTGTGGAGCATGTCTGTGTGAGAGGTATTCTAAAGTGTGGTTGTGAACTGTGTGTGGTGCATGGTGAGTTTCTTTGTGAGGTGTGTGCACTTTGGTTTGTGTGTGGAAAGTGGTTGGTGTGAAGGTGTGTACTGTGGAGTATGTGTGGTGAGTTGAGTATGTTTGGGAGGTGTGTGCTTTGCAGCATGTGTATGTGGTGCATGGTGTTCCTGTGTGAGGTGTGTGCACTGTGGAGTGTGTGCATGTGGTGAGTTGTGTGTGCCTTTGTGAGGGGTGTGCACCGTGGATTATGGGTGTTTGGTGAGTAGTGTAATTATGTGTGCTGTGTGCACTATAGTGTGGAGTGTGTGTGGTGACTGGAGTGTCTGTGAAAGGTGTATGCACTGTGTTGTGTGTATGGTGTGTGTCTGAGTTCACTGTGGAATGTGTGTGTGGGTTGTGAGTGTTGTGTGGTATGTCTGCATGAAGTGTGTGCACTGTAGAGTGTGTGTGGTGTCTATGAGGTGTGTGCACTGTGGTGTGTGTTGAGTGGTGTATGAGGTGTGTAAGCTATACCATGTGTGGTGAGTGGTGTGTGAGGTGTCTGCATTATGAAGTGTGTGTGGATAATGTGTATGGTGCATGGTGTGTAAAAAATGTGCACTGTGGAGTGTCTGTGAGGGGTGTGTATTGTGGAGTGTGGCATTGAAGTGTCTGGTGCATGGTTTCTGTATAAGGTGTGTGTGCTATGGTGTGTGAGTAGTGTGTCTGTGTGCTGTGTGCACTGTGGAGTGTGTTATGAGTGGAGTGTGAAAGTTGTGTGCACTGTACAGTGTGTCTGCTGTGTGGTGTTTCTGAGATGTGTTCACAGTGGAGTGTGTGGAGTGTCTGTGGTGTGGTGTCTGAGGTGTGTGCAATATAGAGTATCTGTGGTAAGTGAGGTGTGTATGAGGTGTGTGCACTGTGGTATGTGTGTGCAGTGTGTGTGGAGTGCTGTCATTGAGAAGTGTGCACCATGGTGTGTGTGTTGAGTGTTGTGTCTATGTGTGAAAGTTGTGCAGTATGTGTGGTGAGTGGTGTCTGAGTGAGGTTTGTGCACTATGGAGTCTGTGGAAAGTGTGGTATGTGGTGTGTCTCTGTGAGAAGTGTGCACTGTGGAGTGTGTGTGAGGGTTACGTATTGTGGAGTGTGGTGAATTTGTGTGGTGTGTAATGGGTTTGTGTTAGTGGTGTGTGCTGTGGTGCATGTGTGGAGTGGTGTGTCTATATGGTGTTTGCACTATTGAGTGTGTGGAGTGAGTTGAGTGTCTATGAAAGGTGTATGCACTCTAGTGTGTGTGAAGTGTCTGAGTTTTGTTCACTGTGGAGTGTGTATGGAGTGTGTGGTGCATTGTGTCTTTGAGATGTGTGGACTGTGGAGTGGTTGTGTCATGCGTGTGTCTGAGTTGTGTGCACTGTGGAGTTTGTGTTGGGAAGTATCTGTATGAGGTGTGTAAACTGCAGTGTGGGTGTGGTGAGTGGTGTCTGTGTGAGGTGTTTGCACTATGGAATGTGTTTAAGGTGTGTGCCATGCATATTGTGTCTGTGTAAGAAGTTTTCACTGTGGAGTGTGTGAATGGTGTGTCTTCTGGAGTGTGGTTGTCAAGTGTGTGTGGTGTGTGGGGAGTTTCTGGGTGAGGTGTATTTGCTGCAGTGTGTGTGTGTTGAGTGGTGTTAGTCTGTGTGGTGTGTGCACTGTGGAATGTGTGTGTAAAGTGTCATGAGTGGAGTGTGTGAAACATGCATGCACTGTGCAGTAATGTGAGTTGTATTCACTGAAGTGTGTGGAGTGTGTGTGATGTGTGGTGTGTGTCTGCATAAGGTGTGTGTTTGAAGTGTCTGTGTGTGGTTTGTGGTGTTTGTGATGAGTGCACTGTGGAAAGTGTTGTGTTGTGTGCCTTTGAGAGGTATGTGCACTGTGGAGTGTGTGTGTTAAGTGGTGTGTGTCTGTATGAGATGTGTAAACTGCAGTCTGTGGTGAATGGTGTGTCTGAGGTGTGTACACTATGGTGTGGGGGTAGTGGTGTGGTGTCTGTGTGTGAAGTGTGCACTGGTGTTAGTGAGGGGTGTGTATTGTGGAGTGTAGTTGTGAAGTGTGTTGTGCATGGTGAGTTTCGATGTGAGATGTGTGCACTGTGGTGTGTGCTGAGTAGTGTCTATGGTGTGTGCACTGTAGAATGTGTAAAATGTGTGTGTGAAAATTATGTGCACTGTGAAGTGTGTCTGGTGTGTGGTGAGTTTTTTAGTTGTGCTCACTGTGCAGTGTGGAGTGTACTTCATCATATGAGATGTGTGGGGGTGTGAACTATGAAGTATGTTTCTGGTGAGTGGGGTGTTTGTGTGTTGTGTGCACTGCGGGGTGTATGTGTAGTGTGTCATGAGTAATGTGTATCTGAGAGACGTGTGCACAGCAGAGTGTTTGTGTGTGCTGCATTGTGAGGTGCGTGAACTGTGGAATGTGTTATGAGGTGTGTCTTTTAAAGGTGTGTGCACTGTGCAGTGTTGACTGGTGTTTGTGTGTAAACTGCAGTGTGTGTGTGGTGACTAATGTCTGTGTGAGAAGTGTGCTAGAGTGTCTGTGTAAGGGGTGTGTATTGAGTGTGGTTGTAAACTGTGGTGCATGGTGAGTTTCTCTGAGGTGTTTGTGCTGTGGTGAGTGTGTGATTCTTCCTTGTGTGCATTGTTGAGTGTGTGTGTGGTAAGTGCTGTTTGTCTATAAGGTGTGTAAACTGCAGTGTGTGGAGAGGTGTGTTTCTGTATGAGGTGTGCACATTATGGTGTGGGGGGGTTTGTGTGGTATGTCATGTGTCTGTGAGAAGTGTGCACTCAAGGGTGTGTGTGTGATGGGTGTATTATAAAGTGTGAAGTGTGTGCGGTGTGTGGTTTCTGTGTAAGGTGTGTGTGTGGTGAGTGGTGTGTGTCTGTGGTCTGTACACTGTGGGGTGTGTGTATGGAGTGTGTGGAGTGTGTGAAAAGTGTGTGCCCTGTGTAATGTGTGTGGTGTGTGGTATGTCTGAGTTTTCACTGTAGTGAATGTGTGGAGTGTGTGTGTTGCGTGGTGTGTGTCTGTGAAAGGTGGGTGCTCTGTGGAGTGTGTGCTAAGTGGTGTGTGTCTTTAAGAGGTTTGTGCACTGTGCATTCTGTGTGTTGAATGCTATATGTCTATGACGTGTAAACTGCAGTGTGTGTGAATGGTGTGTCTTTGTAAAATGCCTGCACAATGAAGTGTGGGGGGGAGTTTGTGTGGTGCATGGTGTGTTTGAGAAATATGCACTGTGGAGCGTGTCTGTGTGAGGGATGCGTATTTTGGAGTGTGAAGTGTGTGTGGTGCATAGTGAGTTTCTTTGTGAGGTGGACTGTGATGTGTGTGTGTGTAAAGTGGTTTGTGTCCATGTAAGAATGTGCACTTTGGAGTATGCATGTGGTGAGTTGGGTCTCTCTGTGGGAGGTGTGTGCTCTGGCATGTGTGAGGATGTGGGGCATGGTGTTTCTGTATGAGGTGTAGGCACTGTGGAGTGTGTGCGTGTGGTGAATGGTGTGTCTTTGTGAGGAATGTACACCGTGTAGAATGTGTGTGTGGGGAGTAGTGTGATTATGTGTGGTGTGTGCGCTGCAGAGTGTGTGGAGTGTGTTTGGTGAATGGAGTGTGTCTGTGAAAGGTGGGTGCACTATGTTGTGTGTGGTGTGTGGTGTGTGTTTTGTTCACTGTGGAGCATGTGGAGTATGCATGCTGTGGCATGTTTCTATGTGAGGTGTGTGCTCTGTAGAGTGTATGTGTGTTGTACATGGTGTGTGTCTGGGGTGTGTGAACTGTGGAGTGTGGAGTGGTCTGTATGAGGTGTAAGCTGCAGTGTGTGGTGAGTGGTGTTTGTGTGAGGTGTGTGCAAAATGGAGTGTGTGGTGTGTCTGAGTGGTGTTCTCTGGTGCGTGTGGTGTGTTGGGTACTGTGTGAGGTGTGTGCAGTACGAAATTTGTGTGGTGAGTGGGGTGTCTCTTTGAGAGGTGTCTGCACTGTGGAGTATGTGCCTTGAGTGGTGTGTGTTTTAGGTGTGTAAACTGCAGTGTGTGTGGTAATGTATGTCTAAGGTGTGTGCATTATGGAGTTTGTGGTTTGTGGTGTGTGTCTGTGAGAAGTGTACACTGTGAAGTGTCTGCATGATAGATGTGTATTTTGCAGTGTGGCTGTGAAATGTGTGTGATGCATGGTTTCTGTGAGTTGTGTGCACTGTGGTGTGTTTGCATGGTGAATGGTGTGTGGCTGTGTGAGGTGTGTACTCGAGTGTATGTTGTGCATAGTGTTTTCCTGTTTGAGGTGTGTGCACTATGGTGTGTGTTTGGTGCATGGTGTGTCTGAGATCTGTGCACTATGGTGTGTGTTTTGAGTGATGTGTGTCTGAGAGGTTTCTACACTGTAAAGTCTGTGTTGAGTGGTGTCTATGAGGTGTGTAAACTGTGCAGTGTGTGTGGTGTGTGCACTATAGTGTATGGGGAGTGTGTGGTTCATGTGTGTCTGTGTAAGAAGTGTGCACTCTGGGGTGTGCATGAGGTGTGTATTATAGTGTGGTTGAAAGTGGTGTGTGGTTTCTGTGGAAGGTTTCTGCACTAGAGTGTGTGTGCATGTGGTAAGTGGTGTGTTTTGTGTGCTCTGTGGAGTGTTTATGGTGAGTGGACTGTGTAAAAGGTGTGTGCACTGCATAGTGTGCGGTTTATGGTGTGTCTGGTGTGATCTGTGGAGTGTGGAGCGTGTGTAGTAAGTGGAGTGTTTGTGAAAAGTGTGTGCACTGAATAGTGTGGTTTGTGGTGTTTCTGAGTTGTGTTCACTCTGGATTGTGTGTGGAGTGTTGCATGGTGTCTGTGTAAGGTGTGTGCCCACTGGAGTGTGGTGTGTGGTGTGTGTCTGTGTGGTATGTGCACTATGGAGTGTGTGTTCAGTGGTGTGTCTAAGAAATGTGTGTACTTTGGAGTGTGTTGAGTGGTGTGTGCCTAACAGGTGTGTAAAGTGCAGTACGTGTGTGAGTGGGGTGTGTCTATGAGTTGTGTGTGCTATGAAGTGGTGTGGGGTGTGTGATTAGTGTGTTTGTGAACTGTGGTATGTGTCTGCATAAAGAGTGTGTATTGCAAACTATGGTTGTGAAGTGTGTGCGGTGCATGGTGAGTTTAACAATAAATTGTGTGTACTGTGCTATGTGTGTGTGTGTGGTTAGTGTCTGCACCAGAATTCTGCACTGTGGAGTATGTGTGTGTTTTGAGTGGTGTGTGTCTGTGCATTTTGTGCACTGCGTAGTGTGTGAAGTGTGTATGGTGAGTGGAGTGGGTCTATAAAAGGTGTGTGCACTGTGTAGCATGTGTGGTGTGTGGTGTATGTGCATTGTGTTCACTGTGGAGTGTGAGTTGAGTGTGCATGTTGCATCATATGTGTCTGTGTGAGGTGTGTACTTTGGAGTGTTTGCATGTGGTGCGTGGTGTTTGAG
Source organism: Callithrix jacchus (assembly GCF_049354715.1). Taxonomy (NCBI): domain Eukaryota; kingdom Metazoa; phylum Chordata; class Mammalia; order Primates; family Cebidae; genus Callithrix; species Callithrix jacchus. The sequence goes on along the minus strand of NC_133525.1, from coordinate 12,122,917 downwards.
GTGTGAGCATGGTGGAGTATGTGGTGAGTGTATTTTTGACAGATGTTTGCACTGTGGATTATGTGTGTGTTTTAAGTGTGTGTCTATTAGTTGTGTAAACTGTGCAGTCTCTGGTGAGTTTTCTGTGCCTGTGTGAAGTGTTTCCACTATGGAGTGTGTTGGGAGTGCTTTTTTGTGTGGTGTGTCTGTGTGAGAAGTGTGCACTGGGGAGTATGTGTATGGTGAGTGGTGTCTGGCTGTGTGGTGTGTGCACTGTGGAGTGTTCATGAGTGAAGTGTGTCTGTGAAAGGTGTGTGCACTGTGTAGTGTATGTGGTGTGTGTGTGTTTTCACAGTGGAGTGTGCTTGGAGTGTGTGTGTTGCATGGTGTGTCTGTGTGAGGTGTGTGCTCTATGGAGTGTGTGTCTGGTCCATGGAGCGTGTCTGTGAGTTGGGTGCACTGTGAAGTGTGTGTATTGAGTGGTGTGTCTGTATGAGGTGTGTAAACTGCAGTGTGTGGTAAGTGGTGTGTGTCCGTGTGAGGTGAGTACACTGCAGAGTGTGTAAAAATGTGTATTGTACAGAGTGGTATTGAAGTGTGTGTGGTACATGCTGAGTTTTTCTGTGAAGTGTGTGCTCTGTGGTGTGTGTGTACTGAGAATTGTGAGTTATTTGTGCACTGTGGAGTGTTTGTGAGGAGTATGAGTGTTTAGTGCAGTGTGTCTGAAAGGTGTGTGCACTGTGTACTGTGTGTTGTGTGGTGTGATTCTGAGTTGTGTTCACTGTTGAGTGTGGTGGATGTCTGTGTGAGGTGTGTGCTCTGTCGAGTGTGTGGTGCATGGTGTGTTTCTGTGGTGTATGCCCTTTCGAATGTATGTGCATGGTGTGTATCTGTAGGTGTGTAAACTCTGCAGTGTGTGGTGAGAGGTGTGTGCACTATGGAGCCTGTGTGTGTAGTGTGGTCCATGGTGTCTGTTGAAAAATTGTGCACTGTGGATTGTGTCTGTGAAAGGTGTGTATTGTGGCATGTGGTTGTGCAGTGTGTGGTGTGTGGTGAGTTTCTGTGTGAGCTATGTGTGTGGTGAGTGGTGTGTGACTGGTGATTGCACTGTGGAATGTGTATGTGGAGTGTGTGTGGTGAGTGGACTCTGAAAAATGTGTTTACTGTGTAGTGTGTGTTCTGTGTAAGGCATGTCTTTGTGTGCACTGTGGAGTGCGTGTTGAGTGGTATATGTTTGTATGAGGTAAACTGCAGTGTGTGTGCAGTGAGTGATGTGTCTGTGTGAGAAGTGTGCAATGTAAAGTGTTTCTGTGTGAGGGGTGTGTATCGAGTGTAATTGTAAACTCTGTGGTGTGTGGTTTCTGTGTGAGGTGTGCATTGTGGTGTTTGTGTGTGGTGAGTGTTGTCTGTCCTTGTGTATGCACAGAGTGTGTGTGCTGTGTCTGTGGTGAGTGGAGTGTGCCTGTAATAGGTGTGTGCACTGTGTAGTGTGTGTGGTGTGTGCCTCAGTTGTGTTCACTGTGGAGTGTGTGTGGAGTTTGTGTTGTGTGGTGTGTCTCTGCGAGGTCAGTTGCACTACAGAGTATATGTGTGGTGAGTTGGGTGTCTGTGAGGTGTGTGCAATCTGGAATGTGTGTGTGGTGCATGGTGTGTTCCAATGTGAGGTGTGTACACTGTGGAGTGTGTGTGATGAGTGGTGTGTGTCTGCCTGAGCTGTGTGTGTGCACTTTGGAGTGTGGGGTGAGTGGTGTCTTTGAAAGCTGGATCCACTGTAGAGTGTGTATGTGTATTGAGTGTTGTCTTTGAGAGGTTTGTTCACTGTGCAGTGTATGTGTGTAGTGAGTGGTGAGTCTGTGTGAGCGGTGTGCACTGTGGAGCATGTGTGTGTGTGATGAGTGGGGTGTTTCTATGTAGTATGTGTACTGTGGTGTGTGTGGAGTCTGTATGCTGAGTGGAGTGTGTCTGTGAAAGTTGTGTGCACTGTGTAATGTGTGCAGTGTGTGTCTGAGTTTTCACTGTAAAGTGTGTGTGGAGTGTGTTGTGTGCTGTGTCTGTGAAAAGTGTGCTCTGTCAAGTGTGTATGTGGTGCATGGTGTGTTTCTGTAAGGTGTGTGACCTGTGCAGTGTGTGTGGTCAGTGGTGTGTCTGAGGGGTGTGCATTGTAGTGTGTGGAGTGTCTTGAGTGTGGTTGCGAAGGGTGTGTGATGAGTGGTGTGTGTCTAGTGTGTGCACTGTGGATTGTGTAAAGTGCGTGTTGAGTGCAGTGTGTCAGGTGTGTGCACTATGGAGTATGTGTGTGAAGAGTGGTGTGTCTGAGGGCTGTGCACTGTGGAGTGTGTGAGGGGTATTTTGGAGTGTGGTTGTAAACTGTGTGGTGCATTGTGTTTCTGTGTGACGTATGTGCACTGTTGTGTGGTGGGTAGTGTCTGTGGTGTATGCACTGTGGCGTGTGTGTGGAGTGTGTGCTGAGTGGAGTGTCTGTGAGGTGTGTGCACTATAGAGTATGTGTGCTGTGATGTGTCTGTGAGGTCTGTGCACTGGTGTGTGTAGTGTGCAGTGCATGGTGTCTGTGTGAGGTGTGTACACTGTTAAGTGTGTGGAGTGGTGTGTCTGAGATGTGTGCACTGTGAGGTGTGTATGTGGTGAGTGGTGTGTGTGTTAAAAAGGTGGATGCAATGTGGAGTGTGTGTATTGAGTGTTGTGGGTCTTTTAGTGAGTGCACTGTGCAAGGTGGGGTGGGCAGTGTTTGTGTGGAATATGTGTGTGGTAAATGGTGTGTGGCATTTGTACTGTGGAGTTGGTGTCGGGAGTGTGTGGTGATAGTGTTTGTGAAAGGTGTGTGCACTGTGTAGTATTTGTGGTGTGTGTTGTGTGTTGTTTTCACTATGGAGTGTGTTGTGTGGTGTGCATCTGTGTGAGGTGTGTGCTGTTTACTGTGGTGCGTGTCTCTGAGGTGTGTGCAGTTTAGTGTGTGTGGTGAGTCGTGTGTCTTTGAGAGGTGTGTGCACTGTAAAGTGTTGAGCAGTGTGTGTCTGTATATTAAAATTGCAGTTTGTGTTGTACAGGGAGTGTGTCTGAGAGGTGTGTGCACTATGTGGTGTGTGGGGAGTGTGATGTGTGGTGTGTGTGAGAAATGTGCACTGTGGAGTGTCTATGTGATGGGTGTGTATTGTGGAGTGTGGTTGTGAAGTGTGTTGTACATAGTGTTTCTGTGTGAGGTGTGTGCATGATGGAAAGTCTGATGAGTGGTATTTGTGAGAGATGTATGTACTGTGAAGTGTGTGTTGAGTAGTGTGTCTGAGGTGTGCACACACTGCAGTGGGTCTGTGGTGAGTGGTGTGTGTGATGTGTACACTGTGTAGTGTGTGGTGTGCGTCTGAGTTGTGTTCACTGTGAAGTGTGTGTGAATTGTAGTGCACTGTGGAGTGTGTGTGTGGAGTGTATGGCTGCAGTGTTTCCATAAAAGGTGTGCAATGTGTAGTGTGGGTGTGTGAGTTGTGTTCACTGTGGACTGTGTGTGGTGTATGTGTCTGAGGTATTCTCTGTGAAGTGTGTGTGGTGTGGGGTGTCTGTGTGGTGTGTGCATTGTGGAGTGTTCACTGTGGAGCATGTGTGTAAAGTTTGTTTTGTGTGGTGTGTGCTTGTGTGAGACATGTGCACTTTAGAATGTGTGAGTAGGGTGTGTGTGTGAGGTGTCTGCACTGTGGAGTGTGTGTGGTGAGTGGTGTGTGTCTGTGAGCTATGTGTACTGTGAAGTGTGTGTTTAGTGGTGTGTGTCTGAGCATGCACTGTAGAGTGTGTGTGTGCATTGAGTGTAGTGTGTCTGATTTATTCACTGCATTTTGTCTGTGTGAGGGGCGTCCACTGTAAAGTATGTGTGTGTGGTGAGTGGAGTGTCTGTGTGTTATGTGCACTGTGGAGTGCATATGTCGAGTCCGTGTGGTGAGTGCAGTGTGCCTGTGAAAGTTGTGTGCACTGTGTAGTGTGTCTGAGTTCTTTTCACTATGGCATGTGTGTTGTGTGGTGTGTCTGTGTGAGGTGTGTGCTCTGTGAAGGGTGTCTGGTGCATGGTGTCTTTGAAATGTGTGCACTGTGGAGTGTGCATGTGGAAAGTGGTGTCTGAGGTGTGTGTACTGTGGAATGTGTGTGTTGAGTGGTATCTATATGAGAAGTGTAAACTGCAGTGCACATGGTGAGTGGTGTCTGTGAGGTGTGTGTGCTATGGACTTCGGGGAGTGTGTGGTGCATGTTTCTATGTGAGAAGTGTGTACTGTGGAGTGTTTTTGTGTGAGGTGTGTATTGTGGAATGTGGTTGTGAAGTGTGTATGGTATGGTGAGTTTGTGAGATGTGTGAGCTGTGTTGTCTGTGTATGGTGAGTGGTGTCTGTGGTGTGAGCACTGAACTGTGTGGAGTGTGCTGAGTGGTGAGTCTGTGAAAGGTGTGTACACTGGTTAGTGTGTGGTGTGTCTGTTGTGTTCACTGTGAAGTCTGTGTGGAGTGTGTGTTGCATTGTGTATGTCTTTGAGAGGTGTGTGCATTATGCATTGTTTTTGTGTTGTCTGTATGAGGTGTGTAAACTTTGCAGTGTGTGTGGTGTGTGGTGTGTGTGAGGTATGTGCACTATAGTGTGCATGTAGTGTGTGTGGTGCATGGTGTCTGTAAGAAATGTGCACTGTGAAGTGTCTGCGTGAGGTGTGTAAAGTGTGGTTGTGAAGTTTGTGGTATGTGGTTTCTCTGAGGTGTGTGTGCTGTGGTGTGTGTGTGTGGCGGGCACTGTGATTTTTGTGCACTGTGAAGTGTGTGGTGAGAGGAGTGTGTGTTAAAGGTGTGTACACTGCATAGTGTGGTTTGTGGTGTGTCTGAGTTGTGTTTACTGTGAAGTAAACTTGTGTGGCATCTGTGTGGGGTGTGTGCTCTGTGAACTGTGTGTGTGCACTATGTAGTGAATGTGTGATGAGTGGTGTGTCTGAGGTGTGTGCACTTTTGTGTGTGGGTTGAGGTGTCTGTATAAAGTGTGTAAACTGCGGTGTGTGGTTAGTGTGTGAGGTGTGTGCACAATGGAATGCAGTGTGTGATGCCTAGTGTGTGCACTGTGGTGCATCTGCATGAGGAGTGTATTGTGGAGTGTGGTTGTGAAGTGTTTGTGGTGCATGGTGAGTTTACAAATTGTGTGTGCTGTGGTATGTGTGTGTAGTGTGTGTCCGCATCAGAAGTCTGCACTGAGTATGTGTGTGCCATGAGTGGTGTGTGGGTTTTATGCACTGTGTAGTGTGTGGTGAGTGGAGTGTGTCTGTGAAAGTTGTGTGCACTGTAGTGTGTGGTGTATATCTGCATTGTCTTCACTGTGGAGTGTGTGTGGTGTGTGCTTGTTGCATCGTGTGAGTCGTGTGCTCCTTGGAGTGTATGTGATGTGTGGTGTGTCTGTAAAGTGTGTGCATGGAGTGTGTGTGGTAAGTGGTGTGTTTTTCAGAGGTGTGTGCCCTGTGGATTGTGTATGTCTGTATGAAGTATATAAACTGTGCAGTGTGTGATACATGTGGTCTGTGTGTGGTGTATGCACTGTGGAGTGTCTGTGTGAGGGCTGTGTATTGTGGAGTGAAGTTGTGAAGAGTGTGGTGCATGGTAATCTGTGAACTGTGTTCGCTGTGGCATGTGTGGGGTGAATGGTGTGTGCCTGTGTGAGAAGTGTGCACTGGAGTATGTGTGGTGAGTGGTTTCTCTGTGGTGTAGACTGGAGTGTGTGGGGAGTGGAGTGTGTCTGAAAGGTGTGTGCACTGTAGTGTGTGTGGTGTTGATGTGTCTGTTCATTGTGGGGGTTGTGGAGTGTGTTCTGTGGTGTGAGGTATGTGCTCCGTGGAGTGTGTGTGGTGCATGGTGCAGGTCTGTGAGGGGTGTGCACTGTGGAGTGTGTGGAGTGGTGTGTGTCTGTATGAGGTGTGTAATCTGTGCTGTGTGTGATGAGTGGTGTGTCTGAGGTATTTGCACAATGGAGTGCTTGTGGGTAGCATGTGTGGTGCGTGGTGTGTCAGAAATGTGCAATGTGGGGTGTTTAATGAGGAATGTGTATTGTGGAGTGTGGTTGTGTGTGTGGTGCATGGTGACTTTCTGTGTGAGGTGTATGCACAGTGGTGTGTGTGGTGAGTAGTGTGTGTCTATGGTGTGTGCACTGTGGAGTGTGTGTGGTGCAAGGTGTGTCTGTGTGAAAAGTGCGCACCATGGAGTTTCTGTTTGAGGGGTGTGTATTGTGCAGTGTGGCATTAAAGTGTGTGTGGTGTGTGGCCAGTTTCTGTGTGAGGTCTGTGCGCTGTGCTGTGTGATGTGTGGTGTGTGTGGTGTGTGCACTGTGGATTGGAGTGTGTGGTGAGACATGTGTTGTGAAAGTTTTGTACACTGTGTAGTGTGTCTCGTGTGGTGAATTTCTGAATTGTGTTAACTGGAGTGTGTGTGTTGTGTGGTGAGTAATGGTTTGAGAGGTGTGCACTACTGAGTATGTTTGCAGTGAGTGGGGTGTGTCTGCGTGAGGTGTGTGTACTGTGGTGTGTGTGTAGAATGGTGAGTGGTGTGTCTTTGAGGTGTGTTCACTAGAGTGTGTGGTGCATGGTGTGTGTCTGAGGTGTGTGCACTCGAGTGTGTGGTGAGTGGTATGTCTGAGTAGTGTGTGCACTGTGGAGTGTGTTGAGTGGTGTATGTCTGTATGAGGTGTTTAAAATTTGCAGTGTATGTTCGAATAGTGTTTGTGTGAGAAGTGTGAAATGAGTGTGTCTGTGTGAGGGGTATGTATTGTAGAGTGTGGTAGTAAACAGTGTGTGATGTGTGATGAGTTTCTGTGTGAAATGTGTGCATTGTGTGTGTGGTGCATGGTGTGTGTGAGATGTGTGCACTGTAGAGTGTGGTGAGTGGTGTCTTTGAGAGGTTAGTGCACTGTGGAGTGTGTTGAGTACTGTGTCTGTATGAGGTGTGTAAACTGCATTTGTGTTGTGTCTGTGTGAGGTGTGTGCACTATGGAGTGTGTGTGATAGTGTGGTGAGTGGTATGTGTTTGTGTTACAAATGTACACTGTGGTGTGTCTGAGCAGTGTGTACTGTACAGTGTGGTTGTGATGTTTGGTGCCTGGTGAGTTTCTGTGAGGTGTGTGTGCTGTGGTGTGTGTGCATGTGGTGAGTGGTGTATCTGTTTCTTGTGCACTATGGAGTGTGTGTGTGGAGTGTGGTGAGTGGAGTGTCTGTTAAAGATGTGTGCACTGCGTAGTGTGTGGTTTGTGGTGTGTGTCTGAGTTGTGTTCACTTTGAAGTATCTGGATTTTGTTGCATGGTGTCTGGGGTCTGTGCTCTGTAGTGTGTCTGTGGTGTGTGCTGTGTTTGTGTGGTGTGTGCACTGTTGTGTGTGGTAAGTGGTGTGTCTATGAGGTGTGTGCACTGCTGAGTGTGTGTGTTAAACTGTGTGTCTGTATGAGGTGTGTAATCTGTGCAGTGTGTGCTGAGTTGTGAGTCTGAGGTGTGTGCACAATGGAGTGTGTGTGGGGAACATGTGTGATGCATTGTGTGTGCACTGTGCTGTGTCTGCATCAGGAGTGTATTGTGGAGTGTGGTTGTGAATTGTGTGGTGCATGGTGAGTTTCTCTAGGAATTGTTTGCTGTGGCATGTGTATGTGTAGTGTGTGTCTGTTGGGAGCCTGCACTGTGGACTGTGTGCATTGTGACTGGTTTCTCTCTTTGTGGTGTGTGCACTGTGGAGTGTTTGTGGTGAGTGAAGTGTGTCTGTGAAAGGTGTGCACTGTGTAGTGTGTGGTGTGTGTCTGTTCACTGTGGAGTGTGGTGTGTGTTGCATGGTGTCTGTGTGAGGTGTGTGCTCTGTGGAGTTTGTGTGTGGTGCATGGTGTGTGTGGAAAATGTCCACTGTGGAGTGTGTGGAGCAGTTTGTTTCTGAGATGTGTAAACTGCAGTGTGTGGTGACTAGTGTGTCTGTGAGGTATGTTCACAATGGAGTGTGTGAGGAGCATGTGTGATGCAGTGTGTGTGCACTGTGGTGTCTGCATGAGTATTGTGGTGTGGTTGTAAAGTGTGTGGTGCATGGTGAGTTTATGAATTGTGTGCTGTGGTATGTGTGTGTGTGGTAGGTGTGTCAGCATCGGGAGCCTGCACTGTGGAGTATATGTGTGTGGTGAGTGGTGTGTCTGTGTTGTGTGCACTGTGTAGTGTGTGTGAAGTGTGTAGTGAGTGTAGTGTGTCTGTGAAAGGTATGTGCAATGTGTAGTGTGTGTGGTGTGATGTATGTCCGCATTGTCTTCACTGTGGAGTGTGTGTGGAGTCCTTGTTACGTCGTGTGTCTGTGAGGTGTGTGCTCTTTGGAATGTGTGTGGTGTGTGGTGTGTGTCTGTAAAATATGCATGGTGGAGTGTGTGGTGAATGGTGTTTTTCGGAGGTGTGTTCACTGTGGATTATGTGTTAAGGGTTGTTTGTATGAGGTGTGTAAACTGCAGTGTGATGAGGGTGTGTCTGTGTGGTGTTTGCACTGTGGAGTGTGAGGGGTGTGTATTGTGGAGTGTGGTTGTAAATTGTGTGGAGCATGGTGTTTCTGTAAACTGCTGTGATGTGTGTGGTGAGTGGTGTGTGTGTGTGAGGGTTGTACACTGTGGAGTGTGTGTGGTTAGTTTTTCTCTCTGTGGTGTGCACTGTGGAGTGTGGTGAGTGGAATGTGTCTGAAAATGTGCACTCTATAGTGTGTGTGGTGTGTCTATGTTGTGTTCACTGTGGAGTGTTTGGTGTCTATGTGAAGTGTGCTCTGTGGAGTGTGTGGTGCGTGGTGTGTGTCTGTGAGGTGTGTGCACTGTGGAGTGTGTTGAGTGGTGTCTATCTGTATGACATGTGTAATCTGTGCAGTGTGTGATGAGTGGTGTGTTCATGTAAGGTGTGTGCATAATGGAGTGTTTGTGGGTAGCATGTACGCTGCGTGGTGTGTGTCTGTGTAAAAAGTGTGCACTGTAGAGTGTAAGGTGGGATGTGTATAGTGGATGGTTGTCAGGTGTGCATGGTTTCTGTGGTGTGTGCACTGTGGTGTGTGTGTGGTGAGTGGTGTGTCTGTGTGGTGTGTGCACTATAGAGTGTGTGTGGAGTGTGTGCTGCAAGGTGTGTGTCTGAGAAGTGTGCACTGTGGAGTGTTTGAGGTGACTATTGCAGAGTGTGTTAGTGAAGTGTGTGTGGTATGTAATTTTCTGTGGTGTGTGTGCTCTGGTGTGTAATGAGTGGTGTGTCTATGTGGTGTGGGCACTATGGAGTGTATGTAGTGTGTGCTGAGGAGTGTGTCTGTGAAAGTTGTGTACAACATGCAGTGTCTGGTGTGTGGTTTCTGAGTTGTGTTCACTGTGGAGTGTGTGGAGTGTGTGTTGCATGGTGTGATGGTTTTAGAGGTGTGCACTATTGAGTATTTGCTGAGTGAGGTGTCTGTGAGGTGTGTGTACTATGGTGTATAGTGTGAGTGGTGAATGGTGTGCATCTGAGATTTGTGTGCACTGTGGAGTGTGTGTGGTGTGTGTGAGGTGTGTGCACTCAAGTGGGTGTGGTGAGTGGTGTGTCAGGTGTGTGCACTGTCGAGTGTGTTGAATGGTGTATTTCTGTATGAGGTGTGTAGACTGCAGTGTGTGCAGTGGATGGTGTGTGTCTGAGAAGTGTGTAATGTGGAGTGTCTGTGTGAGGAGTGTGTACTGTGGAGTGTGGTTGTAAACTGTGGTGTGTGGTGTTTCTGTGTAAAGTGTATGTGTTGTGCTGTGTGGTGAGTGTTGTCTGTCCTTGTGTGTGCACTGTGGTATTGTGTGTGGTGAGTGGAGTGTGTCTGTAAAAGGTGTGTGCACTGTGTAGTGTGTGGTGTCTGTGCTGTGTTCATAGTGGAGTGTGTGTGGAGTTTGTATTGCATGGTGTCTGTGAGGTGTGTGCACTAGTGTGGTGAGTAGAGTGTGTCTGTGTGAGGTGTGTGCACTGTGGAGTGTGTGTGGTGAGTGGTGTGTGGCTGTGTGAGCTGTGTGCAGCACGGAGTGTGTGTTTAGTGGTGTGTCTGAGCAGTGGGTGCACTGTAGGGTGTATCTTTGACAGATTTGTTCACAGTGCAGTCTGTGTGTGTGGTGAGTGGTTTGTGTCTGAGGGGTGTAAAATATAAAGTATGTCTGTATGGTGAGTGAAGTGTCTGTGTGGTATGTGCACTGTGGAGTGTATGTGGGGTCCGTGTGATGAGTGGAGTGTCTGTGAAAGATGTGTGCACTGGTGTGTGTGGTGTGTCTGAGTTGTGTTCACTGTGGAGTGTGTCATGGGTGGTATTTCTTTGAGGTGGGTGCACTGTTGAGTGTGTACATTGAGTGCTGTGTGCCTTCAAAGTGTGTGCACTGTGCAGTGTATGTGGTGAGTGGTGTTTGTGTGATGGGTGTGCACTGTGTAGGTGTGTGTGGTGAGTGTAGTGTGCCTGTGTGGTGTGTGCAGTTTGTGTGTGGAATGTGTGTGGTGAGTGGAGGGCGTGAAAGGTGTGTGCATTGTGTGTGGGGTGTGTCTGAGTTTTCACTGTGCAGTGTGTGGAGTGTGTTGGGTTGTGTGTCTGTGAGGTATGTACTCTGTGGAGTGTGTTTGGTGTGTGCTGTGAGGTGTGTGCATGATGGAATGTATGTTTAGTGGTGTCTGTATGAGGTGTGTAAACTACAGTGTGGTGAGTGGTGTGTCTGTGTGAGGTGTGTGCACTATGGAGTGTGCCTGGGGAGTATGTGGTGCATGGTGTGTGCCTGAGAAGCATTCACTGTAGAGTGTGTGAGCATTGTGCATTGTGGAGTGTGGATGTAAAGGGTGTGCAGTGCGTGGTGAGTTTCTGTGAGGTGTGTTTGCTGTGGTGTGTGTGGTGAGTGGTGTGTCTGTGTGGTGTGAGCACTGTGGAGCATGTGTGGAGTGTGGTGAGTGGAGTGTCTGTAAATGTGTTCATTGTGTGGTGTGTGTGGTGTGTCTGAGTTCTGTTTACTGTGAATTGTGTGGGTAATGTGTTGCATGGTGTGTTTGTGTGGTGTGTGCACTAGTATGTGTGTGGTGTGGGGTGTGTCTGTGTGAAATGTGTGCACTGTGGTTTATAGTGTGTGATGCATGACTTGTGTCTGAGTTGCATGCACTGTGGAGTGTGTGTGGTGTATGGTGTGTTCCTGTTTGAGGTGTGTACACTATGGAGTGTGCGTGGTGCATGTTGTCTGTGAAGTGTGTGCACTGTGGAGTGCCTATGTAATGAGTAGTGTGTCTTTGAGGTGTGTGCACTGTGCAGTGTGTGTGTTGAGTGGTGTGTCTCTATGTGGTGTGTAAACTGTACAGTGTGTGTGGTGAGTAGTGTGTCTGTGTGGTGTGTGCTCTGGAGTGCGTGGGTGGAGTGTGTGGTGAGGAGTGTCTGTGAATGTTGTGTGCACTTAGTGTGTTTTGTGTGGTGTTTGAGTTGTGTTCACTGTGGTGTGTGTGCAGTTGTGTTGAGTGGTGACTGTGAGTTGTGTGCCTTGTGTGTGGTGAGTGGTGTGTGTCTGTGAGGTGTGTGCACTGTGTAGTGTGTGTGGTGAGTGGTGTGTGTTAGGTGTGTGTACTGTGGAGTTTGAGTGGTGTGTTTTGAGAGGTGTGTGCACTGCAGTGTGTGGTGACTGGTGTGTCTGTGAGAGGTGTGCACTGTGGAGTATTTGTGTGTGGGATGTATATTGAGTGGTTGTGAAGTGTGTGTGAGTGGTGTGTCTGTGGTGTGTGCACTGTGGAGTGTGTTGAGTGGTGTGTCTATGAGGTGTGTAAACTGCAGTATGTGTGGGAGTGTGCATTGTGCAATGCGGTATTGAAGTGTGTGTGGTGCATGGTGAGTTTCTGCATGAGATGTGTGCACTGTGGTGTGTGTGATGAGTGGTGTGACTGTGGTGTGTGCACTGTGGAATGTGTGGAGTGTGTGTGGTGAGTGGAGTGTGTCTATAAAAAATGTGTTTACTGTGTAGTGTGTTTTGTCTTAGTTGTGTTCACTGTGATGTGTGGTGAGTGGAGTGTGTGTGAAACGTGTGTTCACTGTGCAGTGTGTGTGGTGTGTGAGTTTTGTTCACTTTGGAGTGTTCCTGGAGTGTTTCTATGGCATGATGTGTCTGTGTGAGGTGTGAGCTCTGTGGATTATGTGTGTGTAGCATGGTGTCTCTGAGGTGTGTGAATTGTGAAGTGTGTGGTAAGTGGTGTGTTTGAGATGTGTGCACTGTGGAGTATGTGGGTGTGTTAAGTAGAGTGTTTCTGTATAAGGTGTGTAAACTGCAGTGTGTGTGGTGAGTGGTGTTTTTTTGAAAGATGTGTGCACTGTGGAATGTGTGTTGAGTGGTGTGTCTCTGTGAGGTGTGTGCACTATAAAATGTGTGTGGGGAGTGTGTGTAGTGCATGGTGTGTGTTTGTGTGAGAAGCATGTATTGTGGACTGTGTGTGAGGGGTATGCACTGTGCAGTGTGGCTGTAAAGTGTTTGTGTTGCATGGTGAGTTTCTCTGTGAGCTGTGTGCACTGTAATGTGTGTGTGGTGAGTGCACTGTGAAGTGTGTGTGGTGTGTGTGGTGAGTGGTGTGTGTCTGAGTGAGGTGTATGCTCTCAGTGTGTGTGTGTGGTGAGTGGTCTCTGTGAGATGTGTCCACTGTGGGTTTTCTGTTGTGAGTGGTGTCTTTGTGAGGGATGTGCACTGTGTCATGTGTCTGGTGACTGGTGTGTCACCTTTGGTGTGTCACTCTGTGGTGTGTTCATTTTGAAATGTGCATGGGTTGAGTGTTGTGTATCTGTGTGCTGTGTGCACTGTGGAGTCTGTGAGGTGTGTTCACTGTGTAGTGTGTGGTATCTAAGATGTGTTCACTGTGGCGTGTATGTGTGGATTGTGTGTGGTGCATGGTGTGTGTCTGTGTGAAGTTGTCCTTTATGGAGTGTGTGTGTGGTGCATGTTGTTTCTGTGAATTGTGTGAACTGTGGTGTGTGTGATGAGTGGTGTGCATCTGTGTGAGTTGTGTGCAAAGTGGAGTGTGTTGGTGGTGAGCGGTGTGTGCTTGTGTGAGATGTGTACACTGTGGAATGTGTATGTGGTGAGTGGTGTCTGTGTGAGGTGTGTGCACTGAAGAGTGTGTGTTGAGTGTTGTGTGTCAGTGATGCGTGATTTTTGGAGTGTGTGCGTGTGCTGAGTGTTGTCTCTGAGGTGTGTGCACTGTGGAGTGTGTTGGATGAGTGGTGTGTGAGGTGTGTGCACTGTTCAGTGTGTGTTTCTGAGCGGTGTGTATTGCGGTGTGTGTAAAGTGTGGTGTGAATTGTTTCTTTGTGAGGTGTATGCACTGTGAAGCATCTGTGGTGTGTGCTCTGCCTGTGTGTGCACTGTGGATTGTGCATGGTGTGTGTGTGTGTAGTCAGAGGTTTGTCAGTTTGAGGTGTGTGTATAGTGGAGTGTGTGTGAAATGTGTGTGGTGCATGGCTTGTTCCTGTGGGCAGTGTGTGCCCTGTGGAGTGTGTGTATGCTGAGTGACATGTTTATGTGAGGTGTGTGCACAGTGGATTTTGTGAGTGGTGTGTTGCTTTGAGGTGCATTCACTGTGAAGTGTGTGAGGTGGGTGGTGTGTAACTGAGGTGTGAGCAGTTTAGTGTGTAATGAGTGGTGTGTCTGTGAGATGTGTGCATTATGGAGTGTGTGTGGGGAGCATCTGTGATGCATGATGTGGGTCTTTGTGAGAAATGTGCACTATGGAGTTTGTGTGAGGGGTGTGTATTGTGGAGTGTGGTTGTGAAGTGTGGGTGGTGCATTGTGAGTTTCTGTATGAGGTGTGTGTGCTGTGGTGTGTGTGTGGTGTGTGCACTGTGGAGTGTGTGGAGTGTGTGTGGTGAGTGCCGTTTGTAAAAGGTGTGTGCACTGTGGAGTGTCTTGTGTGTGGTGTCTTGAGTTGTGTTCACTGTGGAGTGTGTGTGGTGTGTGTCCAGTGTGGTGTGTGTCTGAGGTGTGTGCTTTGTGTAGTGTGTGTTGTTTGCTGTGCTTTTAGGTGCGTGCACTGTGGCATGTGTGTGGTGAGTGGTATGTCTTTGAGATGTGTGTGTGCTGTAGAGTTTGTGTGGTGTGTGTCTGTATGAAAGGTGTAAACTGCAGTGTGTGTGGTGAGCGGTGTGTGTGAAGTGTGTGCACTATGGACTGTGGGAAGTGTGTGGTGCTTGGTGTGTGTGTGAGAAGTGTGCACTGTGGAGTGTGTGTGAGGGGTGTGTATTGAGTGTGGTTGTGAAGTGTGGGTGGTGCATTGTTTCTGTATGAGGTGTACTGTGGTGTGTCTGAGTGCTGTGTGTCTGTGGATTCTGGTGAGTGGAGTGTGTGAACGGTGTGCACACTTTGTAGTGTGTGTGATGCGTGTCTGAGTTGTGTTCACTGTGGAGTGTGTGAAGGGTGTGTTGCATGTAAGGTGTGTGCACTGAGTATGTGTGTGGTGATTGGGGCGTGTCTGTGTGAGGTGTGTGCACTGTGGAGTGTGTGTGTGTTGGGTGGTGTGTGTCTGCATGAGGTTCATAAACTACAGTGTGTGTGTGGTAAGTGTGTCTGTGTTAGGTGTGTGCACTATGGAGTGTGGGGAGTGCATGTGGTGTGTGGTGTGTCTGTGGGAAGTGTGCACTGTGGTATGTCTGTGTAAGGGATGTGTATTGTGCAGTGTTTGTGAAGCATGTGTGGTACATGGTTTGTGTGAGGTGTGTGCAATGTAGTGTGTGTGGTAAGTGCTGTGTCTCCATGGTGTGTACACTGTGGATTGCATGTGTGGAGTGTGCATGGTGAGTGGAGTGTCTGTGAAAAGTGTGTGCACTGTGGAATGTGTGTGTGGAGTGTGTGTTGCATGGTATTTGAGGTGTGTGCACTGTGAAGTGTGTGTGCATTGAGTTGCGTGTGGCTGAGAGGTGTGTGCATGGAGTGTGTGTTGAGTGGTGTGTATATTAGGTTTGTAAACTGCAGTTTGTGTGTGGTGAGTGATGTGTTTCTGTGTGACGTGTATGCATTATGGAGTGTTTGTGGGAACTCTGTGTGGTGCTTGGTGTGTTTCTGTGTGACAGTTGTGCATGTGGAGGGTGTCTGTGTGTGGGGTGGAGTGTGGTTGTGAAGTGTGGGTGGTGCATGTTGAGGTTCTGTGTGAGGTGTGTGTGCTGTGTGTTCTGAGGAGAACTTCGTGAACCCAGGAAGCAGAGATTTCAGTGAGCCAAGATCATACCACTGCACTCCAGCGGGGGTGACAGAGCAAGACTCTGTCTAAGGAAATCAAATTAAGAAAACATTATCTGAATGCTTGAGAACAACTTAATCTATGAAGTAACAAAACAAAATAACAGTTGCAAATTTTTTCATCAGGTGCTTCATGGAGCATGTGTCCTCACAAGTAAAGTGGTAACTTGGCAACATACAGCTCTTTTGAAGCATACTACAAGTATCTTTAATGGGATTCTTTAATATCACATTGTATTCAAGCCTATCTCCCACTAAACATCTATAAATACAATAATATATTCCCTCACATGCTTTAAAAGTCTCAGGCCTAAAACCAAGACATGGATACTATTTTCTTCCATCTACCAAAGGAGGAAGGGAAGAGATAACAAGAGAGAGATAACCAGGTATGGTGGTTCATACCTGTAATCCAAGCAGTTTTGGAGGCCAAAGCAAGTGGATTACTTCGGTCCAAAACTTTGAAACCAGACTGGACAACATCGTGAAACACTGTCTCTACTAAAAATACTAAAATCAGCTGAGTGTGGTGACATGTGAAGGTAGTTCCAACTTCACAAGAGGCTGACATAAAAGGATCATGAGGGTCTGGGAGTTTGAGGCTGCAGTGAGCCATGATCACACCACTGCATTTCTGCCTAAGTGACACAGTGAGATCTTGCCTCAAAAAAAGAAATGTTAGTGAAAACGTAGAAACTGGAACCCACATACATTACTGGTGGGAACATAAAATGGTTTAACCACTTTGTTTGGCTGTTTCTTTTCTTGTCATTTTCATTTTGTTTTTTAAAATAAAGACAGGGTCTTGCTATCTTGCCCAGACTGGTCTCTTTTAACTCATAGGCTCATGTCATCCCTCACACCTCAGCCTCTCATGTTGCTGGGATTAGAGATGTGAGTCACCACACCTGACTGGTATAACCATTTTTAAAAAGTTTCTCAAAAGCCTAAATGTACAGTATCATAGAATGCAACAATTTCTCTCCTAGGCATATATCCCAAAGAAAAAAAAAATATATGTCCACAAAAAACTTGTACATAAATCTTCAGAGCAGTATTATTCATAATGGCCAATACATGAAAACAACCCAAATGTTCATCAACTGATGAACAGGCAAATAAAATGTAGTGTGACTCTACCATGGAGTATATTGTTTGGCCATAGAAGGAAAGAAATACTGACACATGGCATGACATGAAGAAACTCTGTAAACATTGTGATAGGATCAAAAAAAAAAAAGGCAGCCACCAAAGATTTCCACATATTACACAATCCTATTTATATGAAAGGTCCAGATTATGCAACTCTATAGTGACAGAAAACAGATCAGCAGTTGCCTGTGGGAGCACAGGCGTATAGGGGGAGTACGAACTAATGGCAAAGAAATGTAAATATCCCTATAGGGTAATGAAAGCTTCTAAAATTGATTGTGGTGACAGATGCACAGCTCCATGAACACTCTAAAGACCACTGAATTGCATACTATGTTGAATCAATTGTAAGGTATGCTAACTATATTTCAATAAAGCTGTTATTTAAAATAAATAGGGAGCTGGGCACAGGTGGCTTGTACCTGCATATAATTCCAGAACTTTGGGAGGCTGAGGTAGGAGGACCACTTGAGGCCAGGAGTTAAAGACCATCCTGGGTAACACAGCATGATCCCATCTCTACAACAAAAAATAAAAAAATTAGCTTTGCATGGTGTGGACCTCTGTAGTCCCAGATACTTGGGAGGCTGAGGTGGAAGCATTACTTGAGTTTGAAACTATAGAAAGCCATGATCACACCTCTGCACTGCAGCCTGAGTGACGGAGCAAGAGAAAAGGAAAGAAAAAAAATGCAAGTTTATAAGACTTTGTGAGAGTAACCAAGTGTGAGGAGAAACAGAACAAAAGAGCACTGGATGTTGAGGGTGGCTGGCTGGTGAGGTGCAGCTGCTAACTGGCTTCTGGAAAATTTGTTAGTAAAATTACAGCTCTGGGGATTAGTCATGCAGACAAATGATGAATGTTAAATCCATTACAAATACTCATCTTTCTTTACATGCCTTCTAGTGAAAAAATCCTAAGGACCTAAATAGCAAGTGCTCTGAAATGACAGCAGCTGTTTATTAAAGAAATAACATCAAAAACAAAAATTTAAATGGTTTTCTTTGATGGCACTTATAATACTTTGCTTTTACCTTTTCATTGATCTTCAATGAGACAGTAAATGGATATGCCATCCTTGCTTTATTCCCCAAAAATGCTCAGTAAATTTTCATTGTATTTTTCTAAGTATTAAGCCCCCAATGACAGGGTTCTTGTCAGACCCAATTTTGCACATCTAATGCTTATGCTAAATAAGTGTTTGTTCAATCTAAATATTAATTGTAAATACAAAGAAATGATGAGATGGGAATGAAAGGCCCATCTTCATCAAATTAATCTCTTTTTAATTTGTTTCTGCAGATTATCTTACCTTTTAATAAAAATGTATTCCAGATGCCAACTTGACTGATGTTTTCCAGCCTTGGAATTCCATATCACGAGGGACTTCTGAAAGGAATGTTTTCCAGTAGTCCTTCCACATACAAATCATTTGAACGTGCTTCAAAGTTTTGGTCTTAAAAAAGAGACCTTTTTTTAAGGATCGTCAAAGATCCTAAAAGATAAGACTTTTTAAAATACCCTTAGGAAGACAAAAAAAGAAAATTATTATAGAAGATAAAGAGTACAACCTAAGTAGTATTTTTTTGAGATGGAGTCTTGTTCTATCACCCAGGCTGGAGTGCAGTGGCATGATCTCAGCTCACTGCAACCTCCACCTCCCAGGTTCTAGCAATTCTCCTGCCTCAGCCTCCCAATAGCTAAGATTATTGGCACCTGCCATCATGCCTGGCTAATTTTTATATTTTTTAGTAGAGATCGGGATTCACCATTTTGGGCAGGATGGTCTCAAACTCCCAATCTCAGGTGGTTCACCCATCTTGGCCTCTCAAAGTCCTGGGATTACAGTCATGAGCCATCGCACCCAGCCTGTAAATACTATTTGGAAGCAGCCTTTTGCTACTCCTGCTGGTGACCTTTAATAACCCTCCTCCATTGCTGCTGCACCCTTGCACATTTCAGGCTACACTTTCAACTGAGCTGAAACCACAAGATCAATATTCTTTACCCCTTCAACTTTGTAAGCATGCTATTTTTAAAGAAATAACTTTCCACAAAGGGTTTATGGAATATGAAATAACAATAGTAAGCAGAGGCTGGTTTAGATTAAAAGAGGCATAATAACCAAAGTTAGCACAAGAAGATTGTTTGGATCCAGATATAAAGCAAACAATGAGCTGACACCAAAAAATCATTGTTAATTTTGTCAGATGTGAGGAGAGAGTGGCTGTTTGGGGATGTGCACTGAACAGGTAAAATAATGTGAAAACTGTGATTTGCTTTACAGTATTCCTGCAAATGAAGGAAAAGAAATAGAACAAAATGTAGGACAATCTTAATGATCACAGAAATTGAGAATGGGTATTTTAGTGTTCATCGTACTATTTTCTCTACTTCTGAATAGGTATAAAAACTGTAATTTAAAAATGTAAAACAAAGAAAAGAAAATAACCAGGCACCATGGCTCATGCCTGTAATCCCAACTCTTTGAAAAGCCAAGGCAGGGGGATCACTTGTGTCAGGAGTTCAAGACCAGCCTGGCCAACATGGTGAAACTCTGTCTCTACCAAAAAAAGGTGGTTGTGGTGGCAGGCACCTGTAGTCCCAGCTACTCAGGAGGCTGAGGCAAGAGAATCAGTTGAACACGGGAGGCAGAGGCTGCAGTGAGCTACTGCACTCCAGCCTGAACAAAAGAGTGAGAATCTGCCTTAAGAAAAAAAAGTAAAAATGAATTTACTAATCGCTGCTCTGAAGTCACATCCAAACAGAACTCTAAATAAAAACATTCAAGCAATTTACATGGTGCTATTTATATACAGATCTCCCATGCACCTCTGAATGTAACATTTAAATATCTTGCAACATAATGGCTGGGAGTGGCTCAAATCTGGGCATGGTGGCACATGGCTGTAGCCCTAGATATGGCTTAGGAAACTGAGCCAGGAGGATAACTTGAGCCCAGGAATTCTAGTCCAGCCCAAAAAACATAACATGACCCTGCTTCTTGAAAAAGAAAAGTCAGGGAACTGTCAGGGAGCTCACTGATAAATTATTTTGGTGCTATCAACAACTGCTATCAAAACACTACTATAAAATCCAAAATGATATCTATTGCCAGACCTTTCTCCTTACTTCTGAACATTTACTAAACTGCCTCCCCCACCTCCACAACTCAACTTGAATGTCAACTTGAAATTAATTAATTAATTAATTTCTTTGTTATTAGATTGGCTTTCCTCTAACATCTAAAGACTTGTCTTAAAATCTTACCTCATGTTATTAGCATCGAATTTGAATGGATCTAGTGTAGGAGCTCTTTGACATAAGAAACCCCTGTTTTTGAGAAATCACACAAAGTGAAATAATTATCATAGCTTTAAAAAGAAATATGCCCATAAATAACAGTGAAAGATTAGAAGCTTTCAGTCATACTAGAGAGTGATGTTAAATCAAATTATTCTGTTAATTCAACAAGAAAATATATAAACCTAATTCTGATAAACTTTCTATAAAATAAAAAAGAACCATTTGTTGGGGTTGAGACTGAAAACTGGAAGATTTAGGAAGAGGTGAGACCAACTGCAAAACAGGCTTATTACGCATCACCAAGGCTGTCCCAATCACACCCTCTGCCTCATTATTCCCCTTATTCCACTTAATTCTTTCCCAAACCATAACCCCTTCTTCCATAGTAAATAGCTCCTACTACACATTTCCCCACCAGATTAAATGCTCTGGAATGCATGGGGCAGGGCACTGTCTTCCACACTGCCCAGTTTTCAATTCCTGACTCACAGGTACCAAATGACTTCAGGATTATGAGGTTGGAAGTAGTGATTATTTCCTCAATACTTGCAGTGGTTCACAGCAATGAAAATCCTAAGATTTCCTTTCCCCTTTTGGGGACCATAAAGACAGCAGCAATACTATCAGAGGCATTTGAACCAGAGCAACTCCATCTACAAGAGGAGCTGGGTACAATGAGGCTGAGACCTACTGAGTTGCATTCTCAGATAGCTAAGGCATTCTGAGTCACAGGCTGAGGAAGGAAGTCAGCACAAGATACAGTTCATAAAGACCTTGCTGATAAAATGGGTTGCAGTAAAGTGGCCAGCCAAAACCAAGATGGTGATGAGAGTGGCCTCTAGTCATCCTCACTGCTTCTACACTCCCACAAACACCATGACAGTTTACAGATGCCACGGCAACATCTCAAAAGGGGAAGCATAAAAATAATCCATTCCTGGCTGGGCACAGTGGCTCACAACTGTAATCCCAGCATTCTGGGAGGCAAGGTGAATGGATCACCTTAGGTAAGGAGTTTCAGAGCAGCCTGACCAACATGGTGGAACCCCCATCTCAACTACAAATTAAAAATAAAATTAGCTGGGTGTGGTGGTGCCAGCAACTTGGGAGGCTGAGGCAGGAGAATCATTTGAGAACCTGCTTGAGAAGTAAACAAGACAGACATGACCTGGGCTGTCAGAGCCACTGTGCTGAAGCAGGAGGAAAAATTCAGCCAGCAGCGCTCTGTGAAAAATGAAAGGATAATGAGTCAGTGAGCCTCGAGGCTGAGGTGAGACAGTGCTCAGTGAAGACCTCTCCAATATGATGATGTTTCAACTGTGATGCTAATAGGAGAAGCACAGAAAGCCCCCAACAGCATTCCACAAACACCAGCCCCCAGTGCAACAGTGCCAGGAGGCTGTGACCTGAGAAGAAGAAAGGCACACAAATGACCAGAGTGGCTGGCACAGAGCAAGTAATCCACAGACAGCATGTGGGAAACACAGAGAAATGGCAGAAGGTAGCTCACTGATGCCCCTGCAGACCCAATCAGGGACTGTGAGGTTTACTGCAAGTACCATGGAAGACACTACAGATGACAGTCCATAGAATGACAGGCTCCACCTCCTAGTTTCAATGAGCCTGACCTGGCTGCTCTGTGACATGGCTCTAACCGAGCACTGGTGGGCAGTGAAGGAGGATGGGGTAGAACCTGGGCTTTGTGTTCAGGCAGAGTCAGCAGGCCTTGCTAGGCTGGACATGGGAAGGGAGACAATCATACCTCAGAGTAACTCCTGGGCATCTGGCTTGGGCACTTGGTAGACCCTGAGAGAAGCTCATGGAGAGGGAAATGGGGACTTTGCCTGGGACACATGAAGCCTGAGGAGGGGTCAAGCAGATAGGTCAATATAGAGGTCTGGTATGAGGAGCATCTTCAGGGCCAGGAATGAGAGTCTCAAAGACACAGACGATATAATATTTTTCAGAGGTGGGCAGGGTGGGATTATCTGTAAGGAAGACACAGTAAGAAGAGAGAAAGAAGCTGGGCAAAGTGGCTCATGCCTGTAATCTGAGCACTTTGGGAGGCCAAGGAAGGCAGATCACGAGGTCAGGAGTTCAAGACCAGCCTGGCCAACATGGTGAAACCCCATTTCTGCTAAAAAAAAAATAGAAAAATTAGCCATACATGGTGGTGTGCCTGTAATCTCAGCTACTCGGGAGAGTGAGGCAAGAAAATTACTTGAATCTGGGAGGTGGAGGTTGCAGAGAGCCACTGTACTCCAGCCTGGGTTACAGAACAAGACTTCATATAGAGAAAACAAAATAAAACAAAACGAAAAGCATTACTCAATAATATACTTTAAAGGAGAAAAAAAGGCTTACCAAATTTTTTTGCAGAAAACGTGATCCACTGTCTTTCTTAATTTGGTGATTCTGGTATACCATTCTTCCTTTGCTTTCAAAATTACAAAAATACAAGTTTTCTCAATGTAATGGGTTTACTAACTTGGGTTGTTAAATATTGTTATTATTTTTTTAAGACAGGGTTTCACCATGTTGGTCAGGCTGGTCTTGAACTCCTGACCTCAGGTGATCTGCCCACCTTGGCCTTCAAAGTGCTTGATTACAGGCGTGAGCCACCATGCCTGGCCTAAATATTATTATTATTATAAAATAGGCAGTATTGTTTTGTTTCTGTGACTAAAATTATTTCTAAGATTTTAGAATGTACTTATTACTGAAACAATGATAACGCTGAACAAAAATGAAGAATCAGACATTCATTAAAGCTGGAAAAAAGCAGAACTTGTTGTGCTCAAGAACAGCTACCAGGCCAGGGGGCAATATAGCAGAAAATTCCACCCCCTCCCGCACCTTCCACTACCCCCTCCATGTCCCCATCTCCTCCAAAAATACAAAACATAGCCAGACAGTGGCAGGCACCTGTAGTCCCAGCTACTCAGGAGGTTGAGGTAGAAGAATTACTTGAACCTAGGAGACAATGTTGCAGGGAATGAAAACTGCAGCCAGCCTGTGCAAAAGAGCAAGACTCCATCTCAAAAAAAAAAAACAAAAAAAAAAAAAACAAGTTTAAGAGGAACCCCAAAGCAAAAATCCCAACCCTTTTCCTCCCAATCACTGAAACACCAGGAAGGTGTTAAGTTTTGCAATATACCTTTAATAGGCTGATAGTGACCCCCCAAGATGCTCATAACCTAATCCCAGGAACAGGTGAACATGACCTCATATGGTAAAAGGAGCTTTGCATATGTAATAAAGTTCAGGACTTTTGGCCAGGAAGAATATTCTGCCTTGTCACAGTGGGGTTGATGTACTCACCCAGATCCTTATCAGAACAGAGCAGGTGATGGAGAGTGATGGGAAGTATAGTGTTGGAAGCAGGAACCTCGAGTCATTCAAGAAGGGCAGCACAAGCTGAGGAGTGCAGGAAGCCTCCAGGGCCAGGAAACTCATTCTTCTGCAGAGTCTGGGAAGGTACCTGCCCTGCTCCCACCTTGAGTCAGTAGGACTGACTTTAGAATTCTGGCCTTCAGAACTGTAAGGGAATACATCTGTGTTGCTTCTTTATTTTTTTAGACAGAGTTCCACTCTTTTTATTCAGGCTGGAGTGTGATGGCACAATCTTGACTCACTGCAACCTCCACCTTCCAGGTTGAAGCAATTCTCGTGCCTCAGCCTCCTGAGTAGCTGGGATTACACCACACCCAGATATTGTTGTATTTTTAGTACAGATGGAGCTTCTCCATGTTAGCCAGGCTAGTCTGGAACTCCTGACATCAGGTGATCTGCTGACCTTAGCCTCCCAAAGTGTTGGATTACAGGCATAAGCCACCATGCCTAGCTACATCTATGTTGTTTTAAGCCCTAAGTGTGGGGTAATTTGTTGCAGCAGAAACAGGAAACTAGTATCATAGTGAAGCCTCAAAACCCACCTGAAGGGGCTGGGTGCAGTGCCTCATGCCTGTAATCCCAGCATTTTGGGAGGTGAAAGTGGGCAGATCACTTGAGGTGAGAAGTTCGAGACCAGCCTGGTCAACATGGTGAAACCATGTCTCTGCAAAAAAAAACTAGCTGGTGTGGTGGCACATGCCTGTAATCTCAGCTACTTAGGAGGCTAAGACTTGGGAACTGTTTGCACCTGAAGATGGAGAGGTGGAGATTGTAGTGAGCCTCGATTGTGCCACTGCACTCCAGCCTGAATGAGAGAGCCAGACTATCTCAAAGCAAACAACCCCACCTGAAGAAAGTTTCCAGTTCAGTCAGCAGTCCTCCACCCAACCCCCAGAAGTAGACCTTTCTTCTTTATGGTTTTCTTTTCTTTTTTTTTTTTGGAAATGGAGTCTCACTCTGTTGCCCAAGCTAGAGTGCAGTGGCATGATCTTGGCTCACTATAACCTCTGCCTGCCTGGATCAAGTCATTCTCCTGTCTCAGCCTCCTGAGTAGCTGGGATTAGAGGCAAGTGCCACCACACCTGGCTAATTTGTGTGTTTTTTCTAAAGACAGGTTTTGCCATGTTGCCCAGGCTCTACTCAAACTCTTTGTCTCAAGTGATCCACCTGTCTCAGCTTCCCAAAGTACTGAAATTACAGGTGTGAGCTATGGCACTCAGCACTCACCAAGGCCTTTGACAGCATACTTTTCCAGGTGATCAGTCCTTGTCTGGTCTGGCTCTGCCACACTCTCCACCACACCAAGTTGGAATCCTTAGCTACTTTTCAGAAGAGGAGGGTGTGTACTTTAATCCCAGCTCAGTATGGTTCAGATCTGCATTTAACTCATGGAACCCAGCGGCTTCCCAGGCCATGGAGAAAAAAAGGGTCTCTCTGTGGGTATGATACAGGATAAGCCAAGATCATGCCACTGCACTCCAGCCTGGGCTAAAACAGCAAGACTCCATCTCAAGGAAACAAAAACAAAACAAAACAAAACAAAAACAGACTCCATCTAAAAGAAAAACAAAGACAAAACAAAAACAAATGTGGCATAGCAAAGAAAATAATTACTGTGTTAAAGACAGTTTCATAGAAAATAAAAGACAATACAATAAGCTGTCTTTAGATTAGTATAATTGTTATTCTTATTTTACAGCTAAAAAATGAGCTCAGGGCAAGTGTGGTGGCTCACACCTGTAATCACAGCACCTTGAGAGGCTAAGGCAGGTGGATCATGAGTTCCAGAGACCCAGATGATCCCTGCCAAAATGGTGAAACCCCATCTCTACTAAAAATACAAAAATTAGCTGGATGTGGTGGCATATGCCTGTAGTCCAAGCTACTCAAAAGGCTGAGGCAGGAGAATCGATTGAACCTGAGAGGTGGAGGTTTCAGTGATCCAAGATGACACCACTGCAAAAGAGCAAGACCTCATCTCTAAAAAATAAAAAATAAATAATATAAGAAAAAGAGAAACAGGCTCCGAGAATGTTATTTAATTGGACCATGTTGCAACTCTGGACAGTGAAGCTGAGATCAGACTTCATGTAACTTCCCTAGCCTACCAGGATGCCTCTCATAAAAGGAAGACATAAATTTGGCCTAATATACAGAGATGCTGGAACAGTCAATTCTACATACAGCACTTGCATGTTCATCAAGGGAAACCTTAAGGGAAGGTGAAAATGCTTCTAGAAAGAACTGGACACCAGTGCCCTTACTTGTTGCCTTTGGGCTTTTCCTCCAAGGGTAACAGTTACCTGAAATTACTGACTGTTCCAATCAATGGGAGAAAATGGTACCAGGATCATCAACATCAAACAAATTCACTTGAGGACCTGAGTGCTTTGACAGACAAAAACTGCTTTTGTAGGCCGGGCACAGTGGCTCAAGCCTGTAATCCCAGCACTTTGGGAGGCCGAGGCATGTGGATCATGAGGTCAAGAGATCGAAACCATCCAGGTCAACATGGTGAAACCCCATCTCTACTAAAAATACAAAAAATTAGCTGGGCATGATGGCGCACGCCTGTAATCCCAGCTACTCGGGAGGCTGAGGCAGGACAATTGCCTGAACCCAGGAGGGGAGGTTGCAGAGAGCCAAGATCGTGCCACTGCACTCCAGCTTCGGTAACAAGAGCGAAACTCTGTCTCAAAACAAACAAACAAAAAAACCTGCTTTTGTAAAGGATACTATATTTCAGAAAAACATAATCACATTAACAACTAATAACACTGTAAAATGCTGTTGTATTGAATGCTACTTTAGAAAAATATGCTCAAATGTAGGGAAAAAATTATGATAGGAAACTACATATCAATTATCTAGCTAGCTATCTAGAGACATGGTCTCATTCTTTTGCTCAGGATGGAGAGCTGTGGTATGATCCTACTCACTGCAGACCTGCTCCAGGCCTCAGGTGATCCTCCTGCCTCAGCATTCTAAGTGGCGGGGGACACAAGTGGACACATTTACACCTGCCATTTTTATTTGTTTTTTAGAGTCAGGGTTTTACTACATTGCCCAGGTTGGTCTCAAACTCTGGAGTCTTGCTCTGCCAACCAGACTAGGATTCAGTGATGTGATCTCGACTAACTGCAACCCCTGCCTCTTTGGTTTAAGCAATTCTCCTGTCTCAGCGTACCGAGTAGCTGGGACTACAGGCATGTTCCATCACATGTGGCTAATTTTTGTAGAAACTGGGTTTCATCACGTTGGCTACACTGATCTCAAACTCCTGACCTCAGATGATCCACCTGCTTTGGCCTCACAAAGTGCTGGAATTACAGGTGTGAGCCAGCAAGGTGAGCCACAAACTTTGTTATTAAATAGCCTAACCCAAGTGGGGCGCTGTGGATCACACCTTTAATTCCAACAACTCTGAAGACCAAGGTGAGAAGATGGCTTGTAATCAGGAGTTCAGGACCAACCTGGGCAAAATGGGAGCATCTCCCCCCACATCTCTACAAAAAAGTACAAAATATTAGGTCAGGCATGAACTACTTAGGTCAGCCATGTCTGGCTAATTTTTGTATCTTTTGTAGAGACGGGGTTTTGTCATGTTGTTCAGGCTGGTCTCACACTCCTGATTCCAAGCCATCCTCCCGCCTCGGCCTCCCAAAGTGCTGAGATTACAGGGTCCAGGCAGCCTCAATTTTTCTTTAAGCAGTCCCCCAATGTTGCATGCTTGGATAGTTTTCTTTTTTAATTTTTAGACAGGGTTAACCTCAGTCTTGCAGGCTGGAGTGCTGTGGTAGAATCATAGGTCATTGCAGCCTTGAACCTTGGGGTTCAAGTAGCTGGGAGGCTGAGTTGGGACTACAGAAATGGAGCCAAAACACTTTGCCAGGCTGCTCTTGAATTTCTGGCCTAAAGAAAACTTCCCACCTCCCCAGTGTCTGGACATGCTTTTTCTATTTTTAACCCTCATAAACACTGTGCTGGATCGGAGTTTGTTACCTACCGTTCTCCAGCCAGGAGCACACAGGACGCAGCCGAAGGTGGAGGTTACCTGACTCTGCTCTGCAGAGAAGACAACCCAGCTCCTAGGCAACACACCTCCGCGTGAAGTTGCTGGAGGTCCGCCTCTTTGACGTCGCTGGAGGCCCGTCTTAGTGCGCTGGAGGCACGCTGCTGTGACGTCACCAAATGGCACACAAAAACCCAAAAGCCCAGTAATTTTTTGTATTTTTAGTAGATGATGGTTTCCAGATTCATCCATGTCCCTATGAAGGACACGAACTCATCATTTTTTATGGCTGTGTAGTATTCCATGATGTATATGTGCCACATTTTCTTTATCTAGTCTATTGATGATGGACATTTGGGTTGGTTCTGGGTCTTTGCTATTGTAAACAGTGCCACACTGAACATATGTGTGCATGTGTCTTTATAATAGAACAATTTATAATTCTTTGGGTATATACCCAATAATGGGATTGCTGGGTCAAATGGAATTTCTATTTCTATTTCTAGGTCCTTGAGGAATCACCACGCTGTCTTCCAAAATGGTTGAACTAATTTACACTCCCATCAGCAGTGTAAAAGTGTTCCTTTTTCTCCACATCCTCTCCAGCATCTGTTGTCTCCAGATTTTTTAATGATAACCATTCTAACTGGCGTGAGGTGGTATCTCAATGTAGTTTTGATTTGCATTTCTCTAATGACCAGTGATGATGAGCATTTTTTTCATGTTTGTTGGGCTCATGTATGTCTTCTTTTGTAAAGTGTCTGCTCGTATCCTTTTCCCACTTTTGATTGGGTTTGTTCGTTTTCATATAAATCTATTTTAGTTCTTCACTCATTCTGAGTATTCATTCGCCCTTTGTCAGATGGGTAGATTGCAAAAATTTTTTCCCACTCTGTTTGTTGCTGGTTCACTCTAATGATTGTTTCTTTTGCTGTACAGAAGCTCTGAAGTTTAATTAGATCCCATTTGTCTATTTTGGCTTTTGTTGCCATGGCGTTTGGTGTTTTAGCCATGAAGTCCTTGCCTATGCCTATGTCATGAATGGTTTTGCCTAGGTTTTCTTCCAGGGTTTTTGTGGTGTTACGTCTTATGTTTAGATCTTTAGTCCATCTGGAGTTAATTTTAGGGCAAAAGGTGTCAGGAAGGGGTCCAGTTTCTCCTTCCTGCACACTGCTAACCAGTTTTCCCAACACCATTTAGAGAGATACTGGATAGTCGATAATACAGCTGGAATTTGCCAAAGAAATTTAGAATTTGCTACAATTCTAATTGAGAAGACTCTGATGTTAATAACAACTTACTGACCTAAGCACTTCAATGGTAACAAAGAGACACAAAATCCTGAGAGGACCATCCTCTACTTATTAAAGACTACTCACTGCAAATTTCTAAAGACCTTCTGAGTGGCAGTAAATAACTGATGGTAGGAAAAGACATTATTCCATAAGCTGATTGATACTGCCAATAATATTCATTTTAACATCCCAACCACAAAGATAAATGTCAGATTAGACCAGGAATGGTGGCTAACACCTGTAATCCTAGCATTTTGAAAGCCTGAGGCAGGTGAGTCACTTGAGTCCAGGAGTTCAAGACTGGCCTGGGCAACATGGCAAAAAACTCATCTCTACTCAGAAAAAATATATATAAAAACTGAGATTGGAGGACCACCTGAGCTTGGGGAGGTCGAGGCTGCAGTGTGCTGTGATGGCACTACTGCACTCCAGCCTGGCAAACAGAGACCTTGTTCCAAATAAGAAAAAAAGTCAAACTAGTATGGGAAATGATAGATATAAAGGAATTAGCATATATCCAACTCCAACTCTAACTATTCTAGAGATATCTTAAGTTTCTGAGATGTAAGAATTTACAGATTACATTTATTTATTTAGTGATTCTTAAGCAGGAGTGTATCCAGATTTGGAGGAATTTGACATTGTTGTTTAGAGAAAGGTCTCTTTATGTTGCCCAGGCTAGACTCAAACTTCTGAGCTCAAGCAATTCTCCCACTCAGCCTCCCTCGCAGCTGAGACTACAGCCATGTACCACCATTTTGAAATATACATGTCAAGGCTTTATTAGACTTACTTTATGAAAATCTTCAGGGGAGAGCCTAGACTTGTAGATTATTTAAAAATTTCCTCAGGTTACCAGGATGCACAATTCTAGCTGAAAACTAGTGCAACAGATAATTACTCAGTGTCCTCTCTTAGCCACATGGCCAATTCCCTTTATCATTTGAGGATTTGGCCAAAAAGAGAAATGAGTAGGAGAGAGATTTATTTTCTGAAAACACCACATAATTTTCCCAGGTGGGAAAAAACAGGGTCTAGTAAACTCAAAATCCAACTTGATCTTGTTACTTATAAGCTCCTTGTCTCCCACCTTCCCATCAAGACATTCTTGATTAGAAAGCAGAATTGAGATTCTAGTTGGCTATTTCTACCAGAATAAAATCACGAGTCAGTTAGCTACTTGTTATTCCCTTTGCTTAAGGGTTTCTCACTACATTACCACCTATTCACTGCCAATCTGGTTCCTCAGAGGCCTCCTAACATTTATCTCTAGGCAGTTTATAACTAACTCCCTCTCCCAAACTGAAAACTCATTCTCTAAAACTGAAGAGAACCTTGTCTCACCATACAGAAGAAATGAATGAATACCACCACACACACAGACACACACACACAACATTTTCATGGTCTTTCCCCTCCATTATCTAATTTCCAAACTAGCCTTGATATTTCTGATTGCTCTCTTTTCCCCTTTCCATTTCTCCCTCATGAGCAATCAGAGCTACCTTAAGCCTTGCCACTGAAGATACATCACTTCATATCTATTACTTTTTTAGAAACTTGCCAAAGCAGCAAGACTTCTATTCACTGAAAAATGTTTTTGTTTTCTTGGAGTTTTAATGTAAAACCTATTTCCAGGGCAAATTTTATTATTTTACAGTCATTAGGCAAAAAAAAAAAAAAAAAACATGAGAGGGAAAAATTGAAAAAATAAATTACCTTTTACAATTTCAGTGTTTCAAAAAACATATTTACCACAAGTACATTTAAAAAAACGATACCCTCTAATTCTTCTTTAAGTTTAACAATATTTAAAATAAAATCTTAGATAATTAACTAATTTAAAAATATTTTCATTCAGGTATGCTTGAGCTTTCAAATACAGAAAACTAACCCTTACACAGGTGGTCAGTGTTAAAACAATTGCATCTCAGTATTTTGAAAATAAAATTCGTAGATCTATACCTTGTTTTCGCCTCAATGTCAGCACCGTATAAAAGCAGTGCTTGGGCCAGTAGTTTGTCTTCATTTGTAGTTTGCGTAGTGCAGCGTGGTATTGCCATACAGATCCGGAAGGTTTGGATCAGTGACGTGTTGTAGCAACATTAATACACACTCACCTTCTTGGCACTGTATGGCCTGTAAGTATTAGAAAAAAAAACAAATCATAAATCCTAGGAATTAAAAATAAATATTCCACAGATTTCACCAACTAGTTATATTTAAAG
The DNA here is from genome assembly GCF_049354715.1 of Callithrix jacchus. Classification (NCBI taxonomy): domain Eukaryota; kingdom Metazoa; phylum Chordata; class Mammalia; order Primates; family Cebidae; genus Callithrix; species Callithrix jacchus. Next base: position 12,092,322 of record NC_133525.1, on the reverse strand, counting down.
GAGAAAATTCATCTTTATTCTACATATTGAAATTAAATCCATCTCATGCCGATATAGCTGGCTACTGCATACCTTTATTAGAGCTGTCCTTTTTTTGCTGTCAAAGACATGAAGTTTACATCTTCTTCCCAGCAGGAGTTTCACTATTTCTGAATTCCCATTGGCAGAGACCAAATGGAGAGCAGTTCTGTGAGAGTAGAAATACTTTTTAGGAAATTTTAGTGCACTATCTACAGCCACCTCAACAATTCATGTCATTGCAAACACTGAACTGTCTGCTATTACTCTGCCTTCAAAGCAAACATTGAATTTTTCTTTGAAGAAAGTATACTATGTATTACCCTTCCTTACTCACTGTATGAATGAAAAAGCATCTATTTGAATAGAAAAAGCAGCCCTTGGATTCCATTCAATTTGGGCTGGAATCCTTTTTCCACTCTGTCACTTCCTAGATGTTGGTTAGGCTTTTTGTATTTCAATTTCCTCCTCAATAAAATGGGAATGAAAATAGTAGCTTTCTCAGAGAAAACCACTGTAATACTTAAATGAGACTCTACACAAAAGATAGAGAATATTTCCTAACACAAATAACAACTCAATAATTGTTAGATATTATAATTTTTACTACTACTGCTAGAAACAACATTTGAATTAAGTGAGATAATACAATTATACCTACACTTTGAGGTATGTTTTAAAGATTACAGGTAATATTCTATTTTAGTGATTCTAAGATGATTTCATGTTTGAACACTTCTTACACTGGAATATCACTTATAAGTTATTATTTACTATAACTGTAATTGGCAACATTTAAATAACTCTCTTATTGGGACATAACATAATGGGGCATCTTACAATCCCTGGCACCTTACATTAGGTAGGCTATGTTATAATATAACAGGTCTGGTGCAGTTCTAGTCCAATTACTGGCATTTAGATAAATTTCAGTTCTTCAAAGAACTATGAAATAAGAAGGCTGAGGTGAAAACAGAAACACATTTATAAAATAAACTAATTTTTACTTTGGTTTTCAAAAAACTTTAAGTCAATGAAAATTTGAGATTTAAATGGGTAGGTATGGCTCATTTTTTTCAACACTCAGATTTACAGAATGTATGTAAATCAGATATTTTCAATCATTAATATTAGATTTAAGACTATCATCAATTTTCTTTTTTAAAAAAGGATTTAGAAAACGATTTGTGGAGTTTTTTCAACTTTTACATCCAGGGATACCTGTGCAAAATGTGTGGTTTTGTTACATAGGTAAATGTGTGCCAAGGGGAGTTGTGCAGATTGTTTCATAACCCAGATATTAAGCCTACTACCTGCTAGTTCTATTTCCTGCTGCTTTGCCTCCTCCCAATCCCCATCCTCTGATAGGCCCAGTGTGTGCTTCTCCCCTGTAGGTGTCTGTGTGTTCTCATCATTTAGCTCTCACCTATAAGTGAGAACATGTGGTATCTGCTGTTTTCTGTTCCTGTGTTAGTTTGCTAAGAAAAATGGCCTCCAACATCATCCATGTCCCTGTAAAGGACATGCTCTCATTTTTTTTTGTGGCTGCTGTTTATGTATCACATTTTAGTTCTTAAAAGTAATAAAACAGTCTCTATCCAAGACTGTTGTAAATTTTAAAGGGCAATTAAAGGTTATCTTTTTACGATTTCTACCTTCTGAAACGCTTTTGTCTGAAAGAAGAGAGGAAAAGCTTCAATTGAGATTAAGTTCCAATACCCCAATTTTAAATCTGTCAGCTTGCTCAGCCCCAGTATGTGAACATGAAGTTTTCAAAGATGAAGGACCCTGAGAAATACTAGAATATGCCTGCCACGTAGTAGTTGTGAGATAGCAGAATATGCCTGCCACATAATAGGTGTCTGGCTTATGTTTGATGAATAAATAGATTGAAAGGACACAGCTGGTGAGTTTGATATTAAGAAAACTGTAGAGGAATACATTTGTAATAGTAATAATCAGTTATATTTGCTATTTTAATTTTTATTTATAACTAAAGTAAAATCATTAATCCATAGTTTTTTACACACATTAATCTATATATAAGGAAAAGATAAATATATAATAAAATATCTATGCAATAAAATCTACAGGAGCAGGTAAACAGATTCCCCTCTACTTCTGAAGAGGGTAAAACTTTACAGAAAATACCCATCCACAGAAATAAAAATAAATAATAGAAAGTGATAAATTATTTGTATCTATGCAAGTAGCATATTTCTTCTCTTTCCAATGATTATTTCATGACTACTGTAACTTAACTAAAACTTTTGAGATGTTCATTGCAAAAATCACAGATAAGAGAAAGGAAAAAACTTCACTCACAAATCCCCAGAAATAAATTTGATCATATTTTCCACATCTTTTCAGCTAATGCAAAAGCAGATTGTTTGTGTATATGTAAAACAAACTGATTTTTCCTCACTTTGTATATCAAATTACATCTTTGCATGTAAACATATCTCTGTATCTATTGACATTCTCAATGGTTACATATTATTCCATCCCATCAATGCACTGAAATTTGTTCACAAAATCTTTGTGTGAGTTCTTTTCAATACATTGCTATTACAAGCAATACTAAGAAAAACAGATGTATCCATTTCTTATAACTATTTCAGAATAATGAAATTGATGGATAAAAGGCATATACATTTTAAAAATGCAATTCTTACCACCAACTTATTTATTTGAAAAGTCACAGCAACTTAAACTTTAAGGAACTGTATAAGTACCACTGTTCTTCATCCTCACAAACTTTGTGGATAGAAAACTGTATTCCATTTCCTTTTTTTTTTTGAGAGGGAGTCCTGCTGTGTCCCCAGACCAGAGTGCAGTGACACGATCTTGGGTTATTGCAACCTATGCCTCCCAGGTTCAAGCAATTCTCCTGCCTCAGTCTCCGAAGTATCTGAGATTACAAGTACTCACCCCCAGGCCCAGGTCCAGCGAATTTTTGTATTTTTAGTAGAGACGGGGTTTCACCATGCTGGCCTGGCTGGTCTCAAACTCCTGACCTCATGATCCATCTGCCTTGACCTTCCAAAGTGCTGAGATTACAGACATGAACCACCACACCTGGCCTGTCATTCCTCTTCTAAGTGAAATAGAAAACAATATTTCATTCCTCTTCTAACTTAAATTCCTTCTCTTAACAGGAATGCTGTGTTTTCCTATGTGCATAGATCACCAGTAGATATACAAAAAAAAGTACTTTGCCCAAATTTAAATTGAGTTTATTTAGTTGGCGTTTAGTTAATTTGAAAGAATTCTCTGTAAAATGAAAATACATGTTTTGTAAGAATGTTGGACCTTTGTCAATTTTTTTCTTATATATGGGTGTTTTTTTCTGGTACTTTTCACCTTTTGTGTAAAGTTTTTTTAAGCTATACTCTAGGAATTTATTTTTGTGATATAAAAATCTAGCTAGATTTCTCCAAACAGCATGCATTTTACTTATAAAAAATTAATTTTTTTATCAATATAAAACATCACCATTATCAAGGGCTAAATTCTTACATACATTTGGGTATTTCTGGATTTCCTATTCTGTTCTGCTCATTTATGTCTTTTCAGCTGTTAGTAAACAATTTGTGTAAATAGCACATGAAAACTTTGACAATCTGGAATAGCAAATCTTTTTCTATTCTGCTCCAAAAATTTAATTTATTACAATAACAGAAAGCATGCCTAATTTAAAAATGCTAAAACTTTGCTATTTTCACTTGGCTTAGGTAAAAGTGATAAACATAGAAAGAGCTCATATCTTAAGAGAAATGAGTCTTTCTGTTTAAAGACACAAACCATCTTCCCATTTATTTTGCTTCTAAGGTTTCTCAGTAAATAACATATGTACATAGGACACATTGATATGATATGCATATTGAATTTTATTTGAAGAATATTTAGCCAGAAGTTGATATACTATGAAACTTAGTTCTCAATATACACCTTTCTATAATGTATATAACATTGTTTTAAAATGTGTACATTAAAAATAATCTGCTGCAATGATTTAATTTTGTGAGTTAAATCCTGCGAGTTACATCACTTTAAGACAGTCTATTAGTGTTCTATGAGGAAAATTATAATTTGATTGGAAATCAGTTAAAGTTTTGTTTTCATGTTGCTGCTCATAAAGAGGCTGGGACTTGATCTTTCTGAGGTTTTTACACCCAGGGTGGTGTGGGGCCTGCAGAGACTATAAAGCCAGGCACCCCACCACCACCCCCACACAAGTAGGGCACATCCCCACAATCCCACGTCCTCTCAGCGAGTCCCAGTTACCTTTTTTTTCTTGTCTGTCTTGTTCACATTAGTGCTTCAGACCATGACGGTGAGATAGATTGGCTCTGGTGACTTTACCCCACCAGGCGGCTCTGTGAAGCTTGCCCAGGTCTTCTTGATGGACCTGGTACCTTGGCTCCTTGAAGGCACTGTCGTCATAGTCTGCCCAAGTGCCCACGTTGCTCTTACCACTCCCCCTGCAGCAGGAGAAGCAGTGGCAGCACCATTTGCCCATCTTGCTCCTGAGACCAAAGGGCTTCTTCATAATGGAAGCAGCCGGCTTTGAACAAACCTCAGCCACCACTGCTTTTAACAGCCAGGGGAGGCCAGTAGTAGTGGGCAGATTGCCTCTATGAACCAGCTTGACCAACTAGCAGGAAACTCTCTGGGTTTCCAATCTGTAGGAAGAGAAAGGTCAATCCTAGCCCAAACCTGCCAACCCCATGAGGGGAGCCCAGCCCAGCCCAGCCCATCCAGGGGAAGCCCAAGCCCACCCAGGGAGAACCCACTCCAACCCAAGGAAACACCCAGCCCAGCCAGGGGAATGCCAAGCTCAGCAGCGAAAAGGTCAAGCCCAGCAAAGGAATGCAAGGGAGGAAACATCAATCAAAGCTAGGAAGAGGAAGCCAAACTAGGAACACCAGGCTAAGCCAGGAACAGCAAAGCCAAGCCAAGCCATTATGCACGTGTAGCGTGCGTGAGACCAAGCTTCTATAGGCAAGCCACAGCGTGCGGCATGCATGTGCAGTGTGCTTGTGTGGTGTGTGCATGTGGCACGCACGAGGCCAAGCCTCCACAGGCAAGCCGCAGTGTGTGGCGTGCACGCCTCAGGTGGCATAACTGCACGTGGCTCAGTGACTGACGTGTGCAACCCATGCACGCAAGTCCTGGCACCACCGATGTTAGTGACAGGCTTGTGTTTTCCATAAAATTTGTGGGAATTGATGGATGTTTCAGGCCATTGAGAAGAGGAGGCCACCCCTGAGAAAAAGCCTTTTGAAACAGTGGTGGGGTTAGAGCACCTGCAACTTGAGGATGCTGATGGCCTCCTCTGAAGAAAGCCCCCAAGACAATCTCAGTGGTGCTGGTGCAAGTGATGGCGGCAGCAGCTTGGAGCTTGGGCTGTCGGAGCTTGCTGCAAATGGCCTCAAACTCGCAAGCACAAGCAGCCCACTGAGCCCAGACCCTGCCTGAGGTGATTTTGCCACCCGTCTGCACCCAAAACACATGGCTATTGGCGACGAGGCACTTAGGAGCCACAGGATTGGAGCTGAGCGACCAGCTCCTGCTCTGGTGCCCCAGGCCCAGTGTCGAAACCAGGCCTAACCACTGTGGGGCTTCTGGTCTGGAGGGCTCTGCTGGCATGCAGTAGGGGTGTGGTTCAGGCCGCTGTCTCCAGTCCGGCAGGAGGGGGCTTGGAGGAGCACTTACCTGATGGCAAGATGCAGAAAGGCACCTCCATGTACAGATCCAGGTAATAGGATGCTATGAATCCCAGGGAACCAGACCAGGGCCTCTCTGGCAGCCTCTGAGCTGGGCCCCGGGCTGTTGACTTGCTTCAGGCTGCTTCACCCAAACCACAGAAGCTTTCATGTGAGAAGACATTTATGCAGCCAACAAACATATGAAAAAAACGTTCATCATCACTGGTCATTAGAGAAATGCAAATTAAAACTACATTGAGACAACATTTCATGCCAGTTAGAATTGCTATCACTGAAAAATCAGGAGACAACAGATGCTGGAGAGGATGTAGAGAAATAGAAATGCTTTTACATTGTTGGTGGGAATGTAAACTAGTTCAGCCATTGTGGAAGACAGTGTGGTGATTTCTCAAGGATCTTGAACTAGAAATACCATTTGGCCCAGCAATGCCATTACTGGGTATATACCCACAGTATTATAGTCATTCTAGTATAAAAACACATGCATGCATATGTTTACAGCACTGTTCACAATAACAAAGGCTTGGAACCAACCCAAATGCCCATCAGTGATAGACTACACAAAGAAAATATGGCACATATATGCCATGGAATACAATGTAGCCATAAAAAAGGATGAGTTTATGTTCTTTGCTGGGACATAAATAAAGCTGGAAACCATTATTCTCAGGAAACAGACACAAGAACAGAAAACCAAACACATGTTCTCACTCATAGGTGGGAGTTGAATGACGAGAACACATGGACACAGGAAGGAGAACATCACACACTGGGGTCTGTTGGGGGGTGGGAGCTAGAAGAGGGATAGTGGAGTATGGGGAGGTTGGGGAGGAATAACACTGGGACAAATGCCTGATGTAGATAACAGGGGATGGGGGCAGCAAACTACCATGGCATGTGTGTACCTATGCAACAATCCTGCAAGATCTGCACATATACTCCAGAACTTAAAGCATAATTTAAAGAAAGGAAATTTTTTGAGATTTTGTCTACCATGTGCAGACAATTTCCATAAGAATCTTAAAAAGTTTTTATGTCCAGTCTTATGGTGCCGTCTGTGCTGATGATAAGCTCCTTCTATCAGCCTAAAACTGCGGTAAATACTTTAAGTAATTTGTTTCTTTATAAATATAATAGAAATGGGTTGGAGCTATGTTCCATCAGTGCCAAGATGTGAATAATAAGAAATAACAGCAAGCATGGAGCAGAGAATGACTTGGCAATGTTTGGAAGTCACAGCTGGAGGTGATTATGAAAACGTAAACCTCTCCAAAAATTCACAGTGCATGGGTAATGGCAGCAAAATTCTGGGTATTATGGGGAAAAAAAATCCAGAAGTACAGGTACATTTATCACAGAAACTTACTGTTGGGGAGTGATTACTGTATGCTAATGTAGGTTTGTACAAAACTTTTTGGAGTCCCCCCACAATAAAATGACTTACTGAGTTGAACAGAAAGGAATTTGCCCTACATACCAGAATTTGGTGGAATGACCACTTGCCCAATATAGACCATTAATGATGACTAGAGCCGGTAGTTCTTGCTAGACAAACTTTCCTTCAAATTCTCAATATAACATTCGTGCTAGTGGGTTAGTACAATCTGCTTATGAGAGCCAGTGCTGGAGTACCCAAAGGCTGATCTGTAATTGGATTCTCTTCCCCTTTTCCTCTCTGAACCCTCCCCTGACCTAGAGAGTTTCAACGTTGGAGCATCTGAGTACCAGCCAGATAGACAAATATGAGAGTTTTGCTTTCAGGTAGGGTCGTAAAGCATTCAAGGACCTGAAATTAAGTCCAGGAAGATCAAAGGGTGGCCCAGGAGGCAAATCCTTAATTAATATTGAGTTAAAGCCAGTAAAAAATCAGCTCACACATCCAAGAATGTGACCGGAGCCAAATAAAATTGAGAAATCTAGACCAGAAAGAAAAAAAAAACCTGTAATAAAATCGGAGGAATTTAGGGGATAGGACAGAGGAGACTGTCTCTGTTAAACTGATGGGTCCAAGGCTTACACATATTTGCTCTCAGCTATTTGGTTTGGGTTTCTGGCTGTGTTGATTCAACTTAAACATACAGGTTCAGGACAAGTTGTGCAAAGAAAAAAAAGCACAGAAGACTCAATGGTAGCTGAGTCCTCATGAGAGTGACAAAACCCAGAATGACTCAAAAGTTCTGGCTAATTCACCAAAGCAATGAGTAAGGCTTTGTTGTATAGTTGAAAGAACATAAAATTCAAAAGAAAGCAAAAATGAGTGATTCCCAAGTTGAACAAATTATTAGTTTTTATTTTTTTAGTTAAGTTGGCCTGTTTATGGTTCTGAGCCAATACAAATTGAAATATAAAAAATACCTACCTTGGGCTGGGTACAGTGACTCATGCTTATAATTCTAGCACTTTGGGGGCTGAGGTGGGTGGATTGCCTGAGCTAAGCAGTTCAAGACCAGCTTGGGCAACTCAATGAAATCCCATCTGTATTAAAATACAAAGATTAGTCGGGCACGGTGGTCGGCACCTGTAATCCCAGCTACTTGGGAGGCTGAGACTATAGAATCACTTGAACCCTGGAGGAGGAGATTGCAGTGAGCAGAGATCACACCATTGCACTCCAGCCTGAATAACAGAGTGAGACTCGGTCTCCAAAAAACAAAACAAAAACATACCTTGCCAGGCTGTCTGGGAGGATTTACTTTAAATTTACTACACCTGTGAAAGTAAATCACACAGTGTTTAGCAAATATTTTTGGCATCTTTTTCTCCCTGCCTCTTTTCTTCTCTTTCTCCATTTCATTCCCTATTCCTCCTCTTTATCTTCCAGAGTAGACACCTTAGAAGCATCCCTGCCTGAGAAGCAGACCCACCAAGCTGTTCACTGCAGTCTGATGCTCTGATATTGGCACAGTGACCTTCAAGTGCATTAATTTGTTGGTTTCCTTCCATGCCAACTCAGCTGGGGGGATGTTCTATGCCCACACTGAAGTAAGCAGAGGGCAACTGAAGCCGTGAGTCAGGGTGCCTTAGAGAAGGTTGAGTGGAAATCTCAGCAAATTCAAAGCTTGTGTTTTATAAATCGGAAGAGCACACAAGGGCAGACTGTCTGTCAGTTGTTTCCAGGGGTGAGTAGGGAGGTTTTGCTGACAGCACCCCACCAGTCACTGTTGACACCTCTTCAGAACTGACACATTTCCCTCTGCCCTGTAGAAAATTTGTCTTATTAGCTAAAAAGATACCAGGTTGGAAACAACCTCTAAAAAGCAGTTACCGATAGTTACAAAATAGGGGTTAGGTAGACCATATATATATATGGGCTGTTTCTCTGCCTGGAATACTCTTCCCTTAAGGTGCACTTTAATTCATCTTTCCAAACACAGATGAAGCATCATTTCCTCACTAAAGCCTTCCCTGGCTAATCAAGGTCAAGCCAAATTTTTATTTTTATTTTTGAGATAGAGTCTTGCCCTGGGTGACACTCGAATCACTGCAATCTCCACCTCCTGGGTTCAAGTTATTCTCCTGTCTCAGCCTCCTGAGCGGCTGGGCTTATAGGCATCTGCCACCATGCCCAGGTAGTTTTTGTGATTTTAGTAGAGACGGGGTTTTACCTTCTTTTTTTTTTTATAATTTTTTATTGGATTATAAGTTTTGGGGTACATGAGCAGAGCATGCAAGACAGTTGTGTAGGTACACACATGGCAGTGTGCTTTGCTTTTCTTCTCCCCTTCACCCACATTTGGCATTTCTCCCCAGGCTATCCCTCCCCACCTCCCCCTCCCACTGGCCCTCCCCTTTTCCCCACAATAGACCCCAGTGTTTAGTACTCCCCTCCCTGTGTCCACGTGTTCTCATTTTTCATCACCCACCTATGAGTGAGAATATGCGGTGTTTCATTTTCTGTTCTTGTGTCAGTTTGCTGAGGATGATGTTTTCCAGATTCATCCATGTCCCTACAAACGACACGAACTCATCATCTCTGATTGCTGCATAATATTCCATGGTGTATATGTGCCACATTTTTCCAATCCAGTCTATTATCAATGGGCATTTTGGTTGATTCCAGGTCTTTGCTATTGTAAACAGTGCTGCAATAAACATTCGTGTACATGTGTCCTTATAGTAGAACGATTTATAGCCTTTTGGATATATACCCAGTAATGGGATTGCTGGGTCAAATGGAATTTCTATTTCTAAGGCCTTGAGGAATCGCCACACTGTCTTCCACAGTGGTTGAACTAATTTACACTCCCACCAACAGTGTAAAAGTGTTCCTTTTTCTCCACATCCTCTCCAGCATCTGTTGTCTCCAGATTTTTTAATGATCGCCATTCTAACTGGCGTGAGATGGTATCTCAATGTGGTTTTGATTTGCATCTCTCTGATGACCAGTGACGATGAGCATTTTTTCATATGATTGTTGGCCTCATATATGTCTTCTTTCGTAAAGTATCTGTTCATATCCTTTGCCCACTTTTGAATGGGCTTGCTTGTTTTTTTCCTGTAAATCCGTTTGAGTTGTTTGTAAATTCTGGATATCAGCCCTTTGTCAGATGGGTACACTGCAAAAAATTTTTCCCATTCTGTTTGTTGCCGATCCACTCTAGTGACTGTTTCTTTTGCCGTGCAGAAGCTGTGGAGTTTCATTAGGTCCCATTTGTCTATTTTGGCTTTTGTTGCCAATGCTTTTGGTGTTTTGGTCATGAAGTCCTTGCCTACTCCTATGTCCTCGATGGTTTTGCCTAGATTTCCTTCTAGGGTTTTTATGGTGCCAGGTCTTATGTTTAAGTCTTTAATCCATCTGGAGTTAATTTTAGTGTAAGGTGTCAGGAAGGGGTCCAGTTTCTGCTTTCTGCACATGGCTAGCCAGTTTTCCCAACACCATTTGTTAAACAGGGAATCTTTTCCCCATTACTTGTTTTTGTCGGGTTTATCAAAGATTGTATAGTTTTATGTATGTTGTGTTGCCTCCGGTGCCTCTGTTTTGTTCCATTGGTTTATATCTCTGTTTTGGTACCAGTACCATGCTGTTTTGATTACTGTAGCCTTGTAGTATAGTTTGAAATCCAGTAGTGTGATGCCCCCCGCTGTGTTCTTTTTGCTTAGAATTGACTTGGCTATGCGGACTCTCTTTTGGTTCCATATGAAGTTCATGGTGGTTTTTTCCAGTTCTGTGAAGAAAGTCAATGGTAGCTTGATGGGGATAGCGTTGATTCTGTAAATTACTTTGGGCAGTATAGCCATTTTCACGATGTTAATTCTTCCTAACCATGAACATGGAATGTTTCTCCATCTGTTTGTGTCCTCTCTGATTTCGTTGAGCAGTGGTTTGTAGTTCTCCTTGAAGAGGTCTCTTATGTTCCTTGTGAGTTGTATTCCAAGGTATTTTATTCTTTTTGTAGCAATTGCGAATGGCAGTTAGCTCTTGATTTGGCTTTCTTTAAGTCTGTTATTGGTGTAGACGAATGCTTGTGATTTTTTCACATTGATTTTATATCCTGAGACTTTGCTGAAGTTGCTTATCAGTTTCAGGAGTTTTTGGGCTGAGGTGATGGGGTCTTCTAGGTATACTATCATGTCGTCTGCAAATAGAGACAATTTGGCTTCCACCTTTCCTGTTTGAATACCCTTTATTTCTTTTTCTTGCCTGATTGCTCTGGCTAGAACTTCCAGTACTATATTGAATAGGAGTGGTGAGAGAGGGCATCCTTGTCTAGTGCCAGATTTTAAAGGGAATGCTTCCAGTTTTTGCCCATTCAGTATGATATTGGCTGTTGGTTTGTCATAAATAGCTTTTATTACTTTGAGATACATTCCATCGATACCGAGTTTATTGAGGGTTTTTAGCATAAAGGGCTGTTGAATTTTGTCAAATGCCTTCTCTGCGTCAATTGAGATAATCATGTGGTTTTTGTTTTTGGTTCTGTTTATGTGGTGAATTACGTTGATAGACTTGCGTATGTTGAACCAGCCTTGCATCCCCGGGATGAATTCTACTTGATCATGATGAATAAGTTTTTGGATTTGCTGTTGCAATCGGCTTGCCAATATTTCATTGAAGATTTTTGCATCTATGTTCATCATGGATATTGGCCTGAAGTTTTCTTTTCTCGTTGGGTCTCTGCCGGGTTTTGGTATCAGGATGATGTTGGTCTCATAAAATGATTTGGGAAGGATTCCCTCTTTTTGGATTGTTTGAAATAGTTTTAGAAGGAATGGTACCAGTTCCTCCTTGTGTGTCTGGTAGAATTCGGCTGTGAACCTGTCTGGACCTGGGCTTTTTTTGTGTGGTAGGCTCTTAATTGCTGCCTCAACTTCAGACCTTGTTATTGGTCTATTCATAGTTTCAGCTTCCTCCTGGTTTAGGCTTGGGAGGACACAGGAGTCCAGGAATTTATCCATTTCTCCCAGGTTTACTAGTTTATGCGCATAGAGTTGTTTGTAATATTCTCTGATGATGGTTTGAATTTCTGTGGAATCTGTGGTGATTTCCCCTTTATCATTTTTTATTGCATTTATTTGGTTGTTCTCTCTTTTCTTTTTAATCAATCTGGCTAGTGGTCTGTCTATTTTGTTGATCCTTTCAAAAACGCAGCTCTTGGATTTATTGATTTTTTTGAAGGGTTTTTCGTGTCTCAATCTCCTTTAGCTCTGCTCTGATCTTAGTTATTTCTTGTCTTCTGCTGGGTTTTGAGTTTTGTTGATCTTGCTCCTCTAGCTCTTTCAATTTTGACGATAGGGTGTCAATTTTGGATCTCTCCATTCTCCTCATATGGGCACTTATTGCTATATACTTTCCTCTAGAGACTGCTTTAAATGTGTCCCAGAGGTTCTGGCACGTTGTGTCTTCGTTCTCATTGGTTTCGAAGAACTTTTTTATATCTGACTTCATTTCGTTGTTTACCCAGTCAACATTCAAGAGCCAGTTGTTCAGTTTCCATGAATCTGTGCGGTTCTTGGTCTGTTTCTGAATTCTGAGTTCTAACTTGATTGCACTATGGTCTGAGAGGCTGTTTGTTATGATTTCAGTTGTTTTGCATTTGTTGAGCAGTGCTTTACTTCCAATTATGTGGTCAATTTTAGAGTAGGTGTGATGTGGTGCTGAGAAGAATGTGTATTCTGTGGATTTGGGGTGGAGAGTTCTGTAAATGTCTATCAGGTTTTCTTGCTCCAGGTCTGAGTTCAAGCCCTGGATATCCTTGTTGATTTTCCGTCTGGTTGATCTGTCTAGTATTGACAGTGGAGTGTTAAATTCTCCCACTATTATTGTGTGGGAGTCTAAGTCCTTTTGTAAGTCATTAAGAACTTGCCTTATGTATCTGGGTGCTCCTGCATTGGGTCCATATATGTTTAGGATCGTTAGCTCTTCTTGTTGTATTGATCCTTTTACCATTATGTAATGGCCTTCTTTGTCTGTTTTGATCTTTGCTGCTTTAAAGTCTATTTTATCAGAGATGAGAATTGCAACTCCTGCTTTTTTTTGCTCTCCATTAACTTGGTAAATCTTCCTCCATCCCTTTATTTTGAGCCTTTGTGTATCCTTGCATGTGAGATGGGTTTCCTGGATACAGCACACTGATGGGTTTTGGATTTTTATCCAATTTGCCAGTCTGTGTCTTTTCATTGGTGCATTTAGTCCATTTACATTTAGGGTTAATATTGTTATGTGTGAATTTGATACTGCCATTTTGATGCTAAGTGGCTGTTTTGCCTGTTAGTTGTTGTAGATTCTTCATTATGTTGAAGCTCTTTAGCATTCAGTGTGATTTTGGAATGGCTGGTACTGGTTGATCCTTTCTATGTGTAGTGCCTCTTTTAGGAGCTCTTGTAAAGCAGGCCTGGTGGTGACAAAATCTCTGAGTACTTGCTTGTTCGGAAAGGATTTTATTCTTCCTTCACTTCTGAAGCTCAGTTTGGCTGGATATGAAATTCTGGGTTGAAAGTTCTTTTCTTTAAGAATGTTGAATATTGGCCCCCACTCTCTTCTGGCTTGTAGTGTTTCTTCTGAGAGATCTGCTGTGAGTCTGATGGGCTTCCCTTTGTGGGTGACCCGACCTTTCTCTCTGGCTGCCCTTAGTATTCTCTCCTTTATTTAAACCCTGTTGAATCTGACGATTATGTGCCTTGGGATTGCTCTTCTTGCGGAATATCTTTGTGGTGTTCTCTGTATTTCCTGCAATTGAGTGTTGGCCTGTCTTGCTAGGTGGGGGACATTTTCCTGGATGATGTCCTGAAGAGTATTTTCCAGCTTGGATTCATTCTCTTCGTCCCCTTCTGGTACACCTATCAAATGTAGGTTAGGTCTTTTCACATAGTCCCACATTTCTTGGAGATTTTATTCATTCCTTTTTGCGCTTTTTTCTCTGATCTTGGTTTCTCATTTTATTTCATTGAGTTGGTCTTCGACTTCAGATATTCTTTCTTCTGCTTGGTCAATTCGGCTGTTGAAACTTGTGTTTGCTTCGTGAAGTTCTCATATTGTGTTTTTCAACTCCTTTAATTCATTCATATTCCTCTCTAAGTTATCCATTCTTGTTATCATTTCCTCGAATCTTTTTTCAAGGTTCTTAGTTTCTTTGCATTGATTTAAGACATGATCTTTTAGCTCATGGAAGTTTCTCATTATCCATCTTCTGAAGTCTAATTCCGTCATTTCGTCACAGTCATTCTCCGTCCAGCTTTGTTCCCTTGCTGGTGAGGAGTTTTGATCCTTTATAGGAGGCGAGGTGTTCTGGTTTCGGGTGTTTTCCTTCTTTTGCACTGGTTTCTTCCCATCTTTGTGGATTTGTCCGCTGGTCATCTGTGTAGTTGCTGACTTTTCGATTGGGTCTCTGAGTGGACACCCAGAATGTTAATGATGAAGTATTTCTGTTGCTTGGTGTTCCTTCTACCAGTCTAGCCCCTTTGCTGTACGACTGTTGAGGTCCGCTCCAGACCCTGCTTGTCTGGGGTGCACCTCTAGCAGCTATGGCACAGCGAGGGATGCTACCAGTTTCTTTTTTTGCTATCTTTGTCCAAGGATGATGCCTGCCTAATGTCAGTCTTTTGGATATAGATGGGTCAGGGAGCTGCTTGAGGAGACAGTTTGTACTTTATACGGGCTTAATTTCTGAGCTGTGCGCTCTGTTGTTCATTCAGGGCTGTTAGGCTGCTATGTTTGATTCTGCTGCAACAGCTCATTAAAAAACCCTTTTTTTTTCTCAAATGCTCTGTGTTGAGGGGTTTGGGCTTTATTTTTGGATGTTCGATGAGGTGTCCTGCCCAGCTAGAAGGCAGACTAGCCACTGTTTGGCTGCCGAGGCTCCGACCTGCTGTTGTGTGATTCGCCCTGTTCCTGCCGGCTCTGCTGTGGTCTCCGCCATGCCCTGCGGCGGAGTCTCTTTGTTGTAGTGTGTTGCCTCAGCAACGGCAGGCTGCGTCAGCAGTGGGCGTGTATCTCAGTAGGGACGGGTTGCCTCGGCAACGGCTGGCTGCATCAGCAGTGGGCGTGTATCTCAGTTGGGGCGGGTTGCCTCGGCAACGGCTGGCTGCATCAGCAGTTGGCGTGTATCTCAGTTGGGGCGGGTTGCCTCAGTAGTGGTGGATGCCCCTACCCCACAGAGTGTCTCGGACCATCTGCTCGGGATAGTCTGAAATCGCGGTTTTGTTCGTCCCACTGGGTATCCCAAACGATCTGTCCCTGCAATCCCCTGGGCTGGCCTACTGTCCAAGTCTCATTCAGTCTCAAGTCCAGCCCTCTCAAGTCTCAGGTTGCCGGTTCAACAGGGCACCTGGACATGCGCGCCCTGTGGGGATTGCTGGGTAGGGCCGGCCACCACCGCCCCGGCTGCCGGCTTCACCAGGCAGACCTACTGCCTGGCGTCCCATGTTTTTTTATACTTGGGAGTTTCCCCGTTCTGTGGGCAACAAAGATCAGTCTGTAAATGCAGCTCTGACTCACCGTTTGCAGATTCAACGTGAGCTCCAATCCTGGGTTGTTCTCACAGCGCCATCTTGAGTCCTCTGCCTCGGTTTTACCTTCTAATAGAGACAAGGTTTCACCATATTGGTCAGGGTGGTCTCGAACTCCTGACCTCAGGTGATCCACTGCCTTGGCCTCCAAAAGTGCTGGGATTACAGCTGTGAACCACCGCACCTGGCCAAGCCAAATTATTTAATTTTAAAGAATCATGTTTCTTTCTATTCTAGCACTCTTCCCAATTAATAATTACGCATGAATATGTGTTTTTTGGTGAGTATGTCTCATTCACTGGATTGTAAACTTTATTAGAGTGAGACTTGAGAAATTCTTAGCACAGCAATATTTTAACTAAATACCAATGGAATAAAGTTTCCCACTGGAATAAAGTTTGATGTAGAAACAACATCCTGTACTTTCTTCCCATTAGTGCATGCCTAAACAACCCCATCAGAATGGATGAACCTGGAAACCATTATTCTCAGCAAACTGACACAAGAACAGAAAATCAAACACGACATGTTCTCACTCATAGGCAGGTGTTGAACAATGACAACACATGGACATAGGGAAGGGAGAATCACACACTGAGGTCTGTCAGGGGGAACTAAGGGAGGGACAGTGGGGTGTGGGGAGTTGGAAAGGGATAACATGGGGAGAAATGCCAGATATAGCTGATGGGGAGGAAGGCAGCCAACCACATTGCCATGTATGTACCTATGCAAGGATGCTGCATGTTCTTCACATGTACCCCAAAACCTAAAATGCAATAAAATATATATTTTTAAAAAAGAATTACTTTAGTGTTTCTCCATGATCTGACACTCAAAACATAATGTGGCCCATCTCAAATCTACAAGCTTGTTGGTTGGGTTGGCATGGGATAAGCCATTATGAAGATTTTACAGTCAGTAGTTCCTAGTGTTTGGAAGGGCCACAGACCCTTTACGAATCCAACAAAAGCTAGATTCTGTTATGGGTTGAATTGTTTTCCCCCAAAGAGATATTGAAGTTTTAACCCCATTGTCTACGAATGTGACCTTATTTGGAAATAGAAACTTTGCAGCTGATGAACTTAAAATAAAGTCATTTGGGTGGGCCCTAATTCAATATAACTGATGACCTTATTAATGGGGAAACATGGACACAGAGATAAATATGTATGGAGGAGATACAAGGAGATCATAATCTATAAGCCAAGGTGGCCTGGTACTACCAGAAGCTGGGAGAGAAGGACAGAACGGGTTCTCCTTACAGCCCTCAAAGGAACCAGTTCCGCTTACACCTTGATTTCAGACTTCTGGCTTTCAAACTGTGTGGCAATGGATGTATGTTGTTTAAGCCACTCAGTTTGTGGTAGTTTGTTAAAGCAGCCCCAGGAAGCTGACAGAGACACTTTCTCTACAAATAAAATTTCTTGAAAGCATACCCAACTTTGCATCTAATTTCCAGGTGTTGACAGATTCACTGAGGACCAGGTTCATCATTTTATAGCATCAAAGATGCTATAAAATTTCCAAACTAAAATCCCCCAGGATAAAGGCAAAGAAAAGAAGAAAATTGGCAACAGCTACAATTGGCTGTATGTTTGACCCTTGCATAAGCACCTGGCATATATTACTTCACTGAATCCTCATAACCACTCTATGAAATCAATGGAAATACAGACCCAGAGAGATTGAACATCATGAAGAAATTCACAAATCTAGAGACTGACTGTACTGGGAATAGGACCTGAGTTTTCTTTTACTCTGAAACCAGTGCTTTTCTGTTCTTGCCCTGCCTCTGAGTGACCTGTGAGAGCCAAAGCACATGATATGTGGCTTACTGGGCTGTGAGGTTACAGCGATACCAGGGTTGTGTGAATGTCAGTGGCTTAAAGGGAAACTGGAGAAGAGTTTTCTTAAAAAAAAAGTCAAGCTGGGCATGGTGGCTCACACCTGTAATCTCAGCACTTTGGGAGGCTGAGGCGGGCAGATCATGAGGTCAGGAGGTCAGGAGACCAGCCTGGCCAACATGATAAAACCCCCATCTCTACTAAAAATACAAAAAATAATTAGCTGGGTGTGGTGTCAGGTACCTGTAATCCAAACTACTTGGGAGGCTGAAGCAGGAGAATTGCTTGAGCTGGGGAGGTAGAGGTTGCAGTGACCAGAGATTGCACCACTGCACTCCAGCCTGGCACCTGGCCACAGAGTGAGTCTGTGTTTCCAAAAAGAAAAAAAAATCTGTGAAGTCATTATCAGGATTCTTGATTATATATAAATGAAAAATCAGGTTCAGAAAGGTCTATAGAATAGACTGAATTAGAATTTCACAGGGATTGTTTCACTTGAAATCCGGTGGCTTCCTGGCATTTCCCTGCAGTTCAGCTGCATCGCTTTAAGGCAACAGCTCCACATAGTGGTTAAAAACTGACCAACGTACATCCAAGCTGTGTCACTTCCTGGCTGACATTGGAAATGCTACTTAATCTCTCTGTGCTTCAGATTTCTCAATATAAAAAAATAAAATAAAATAAGACTGTTATAAATTAAATAAATTAATACATTGTCAAATACTTAGGACAGTGCTTTTCTCAATATAAAAAAATAAAATAAAATAAGACTGTTATAAATTAAATAAATTAATACATTGTCAAATACTTAGGACAGTGCTTTGTGATTTGTAAGTGCTATGAACAAGTTAGCCATTACTATTACTATAATTGGAAAGGATACCACAGTCCGAAGTTCATCAGGGTAAAAGAGGTTATTGCCCAATGTCTGGGATAAAAGTAAATCCATATATAACCACAATAATATATTTTTAAACAAGGAGACAAACAATATTTAATACGTAATCTAAACAGCTTTTTCCAATAAACCTTCCCAAAAGGAAGGAAGGAAGGAAAAAAGAAAGGAAGGACAAAAGAAGAAAGAAAGAAAGAAGAAAGAAAGAAAGAAAGAAAGAAGAAAGAAAGAGAAAGAAAACCTGAGGCCGATATTTGAGAAATGTTGGCTTTAAAAAGTTGTTTTCTGGGAAGAGCAAATTCCTTTGTTTTCATCTATCTCACTCCCCTTCTCTTGCCCTGCAACCTTATTAAGAACTGGGATGAACTGAATAATACCACCCTCGTCCTATGATTACCATTATTCTTGGCATCCCAAAATAAAGCCCATCTAGGGACTCTTAGAGGAGCTTTATCACCATTTAAATCTTCAACCTCGAAGTTTATTCAGCTTATCACATATAACTGGGATAATGGAAACATAAGGATTTAGCGACAGTCTTTAGCTGGGCTAAGCACTAAATCCTAAATTCTACCTATTTAGGATTTAGTGCTTAGCCCAGTTACAGGTCCAGAACTTTCTATGGACTCTCTCTTCTCAGCATATGTTTGATTTATGAGTTTAGTTCGATTAGTAAATCTCTAGTGATCCTTTACTTGTGCAAGTAACCATGGAGAATTCAAAAAGTGTTTAAGATGGGAATTTGCACTTGAGAAAAATAAAGCCTAATTGGAAAACCAATGGCTGATTTACATTTAAAAGTAGTAAGTGACTGTCTGATTCTGGCTAGGATATCTCTCACACACTGGCTGATACTTACTAGAAATTGTTCTATCATAGTTTTATGTTTTTAAATCAAACTTTTGCTCCCTCAAAATCCAAATGACTGCCCATCCCACTCACCTTAGAAACACTTTCCTCTAGGCCAGTGGTTTTCCACCGACATCAGCATCACCTGGAAACTAATTAGAAATGTGAATTCCCAGGCCCTGCCCCAGATCTACTGAATCTCAAACTCCGGGAGTGGGGAACCAGCAACCAGTTTTACCATCTGTCTCAGATGGTTCCAAGTCATGCTACAGCTTGAGATTCACTGGTCGAGGAATTTTATTCTAATCCCCAAAATTGGACAAAAGGCTTGTGGAACACACAATGTAGTTTTGCCCAAGCATGTGCATTTTGAAGGAATGAGAATCAAAAGATTCAATGGCTGGTAAAGAGAAGACCCTCAAGATTTCAATAGCTCATTGACTTGAATTAATACCCTTTAATGGAAGACTAAAAACTGATGAATTAAAGATTGCCCCAACTCTCAAAGATGAACTGAGGAAGGGCCAATGTTTTCTGTAAAAGTAATGTGGAGGTGATTACAAGAAATGGTCAAATGATTCATTAGAACTTAAATGTTCTGGCAAGGCAAGGTGGCTCACACCTGTAATCCCAGCACTTTCAGAGGCTGAGGTGGGTGGATCACAAGGTCAGAAGTTCAAGACCAGCCCGGCCAGGCCAATGTGGTGAAACCCCATCTCCACCAAAAAGCGGCATGGTGGTGCATGCTTATAATCCTAGCTACTCCAGAGACTGAGGCAGGAGAATTGCTTGAACTGGGACACAAAAGGCAGAGGTTGCAGTGAGCCAAGATCGTGCCATGGCACTTCAGCACTCCAGCCTGGACTACAGAGCAAGACTCCATCTCAACAACAACAACAACAAAAAAAAAAAAAACAAACAACTTAAAAGTTCTACAGCACACTTCCTGACTGCCAGAATTTAGCTGAAAATATGTTTAAATTTGGCAATACTTAAATGTCCTTCTCACTAATTGGAGGGTGGACGATGTCTTAATGAATTTTATAAGCCTTTCAATTTTGTATCATCAAAATGCTTTCCAGAAATGAGCCAAAGAATAGACCAGCCACATAAGAGTAATATAATGGACTCTGGGGACTTGTCTGGGAGGAAGGTTGGGAGTGGGGTGAGGAATAATAGATTACATACTGAGCACAGTGTACACTGCTTGAGTAATGGGGGCACTAAAATTTCAGCAATCACCACTAAAGAACTTCTCCACCAAAAACCACCTGTACCCCAAAAAAAAGAGTTTTAAGTAAAAAAAAGAATAGGCCAGCAATAGCATATGAGAATACTTATCAACCCTTTCACATCTCTGGGGGTTATAAATATTTTAATATTTATAAATCTCAGAGGTAAAAATAGCATTATATAAGTGTTTAGCATGCATTTCTTTGATTGCTCTTGAAGTTGGACATTCAAAAATAGTTATGAGTTTTTTGTCTTCCTTTATGACTGCCTCCTTGTATCTTTTACATATTTTTTAATAAGCTACATTTCAATTGCTTAGTAAAATGTCATGTAGAAAAGACAAGATTTTTCTCTAGTAGTTTTTAATCTCCTAAACACAGACACACACACACGCACACATGCAAACACACACACACACACACACATATAGACAGCTTTATGTTGTCAGTTCTCTTTTTTCCCATATGGTTTCATTCAATGCTTTTTATTTTCTTAAAAAATTTTAAATCAAGATTAGAATATGTTTGCCTCCATTTTATTTTAGCATCCTTCCTTAAAGAATTCTGGAGTGTTTCCACATTGCTTTTACATTTATCTCTTTAATATACTACAACTTATTTCAGTGCATGGTATGAGTTAAGTCTCCAGCTAGACTTCTTTCCTGAATGAAATGGATGACTTTCCAAATACTCTTTGGTAGGAAAACCTATACCTTATACAGCTTTAGAATGCTTCGCTGTGAAACGTTAAATTCATGTTTGTTTTAAGATCATTACACTCAGCAATTTATGTGTGAATTCTAGGGTCTGTGCAGTTTTCTAGAAACACATTGTTTTGAAATGCATTCAAAACAATGTTATGAAATACCTAGCATTTCATAGGGAGCATTCACAACTGGGCTTCTTTTTTTCCCCTAATCTCAACTGTTTCTTTTTCCAGATGAACTTTGAAATTATTTTGTCAAATTGCAAAGAAAATCATTTTGGAATCGGAATTAGACAATTTAAACCCTCATATTATTGTATATTGCTGTCCATTTACAAAGTGTATGTATTTTTTAAGTAGAGGTTACACAAATTTCTTACAAAGATTATTCCTAACAGTCTGTTTTCCTAATGCTGGTGTAAATATAATTTTTTGGTTTTATTTCTAATTATTTCTGGTATTTAGGAAACTATAGATTTTTAAAATATTTATATTCAATTTTTTTTGGTCTAAGTAGATGCTCAGGTGAGTAGCAAGATGCTAGTCTAGCCAAAGGACAGACAAACATACTCAGTTTCATGAGTAGAGTGGGCCAGGGATGGCAGACCCGCTGTTTGGAAGCTGTGCACACCCAATGAGACTTCTCCCTTTAGCATCCTTGCCTTACAGGAAGGAGGAGGAGATACACATAGGAGTTAGTGGTAGAATCAAATCTTCATTAGTACCTCTCAGTAAAAACAAGAGGTGGCTGCTTGGCTTTGAACCATAAAAATAGAAAAAATATATTTGTATTCTATTGCATAGCATCACAGACAGACAAAAGCATTAATATATACACATTATTTCACAATTTAATAACATTTTCTCCACAGCTCTAATAGCACACAGACATATTAGTTCCCTAGATACTACATTGAGAGATTTACTATCCTCCTGCCACTGTTATCCAGTTCTCTGAATATTGCATAAATTTAATCATGACCAACACTGAACTGGATTTCCTCAACTCCTCCTTTTTCCCTCACCTGGCATAGCTAATCCATCAACAAGTCCCACTGACTCTTCTTCAAAACATCCCCTGACCCTGGTGCCTTCTCTCCACTCTTCTGCAGCCTCACCCATGCAAGCCACATAGTCTGTCTTTCAAGCTGCTGCAGTGCTCACTAGTGCTCTGCTTTCTGTCCCACACCCCTACCATCCATTTCCACACAACAGATGGGAGGATCTTGTAAAATAGAAATCAGGTTTTCATCACTGAAAACCTTCCAACGACTTCCCACTGGCCTTGGAATAAGGTTTAGACTTGTTGCTGTGGCCACCCTGGCCTCCCCTGTCTCTTTTGCATCATCTGAGCCACTCTCTTTGAAGGTCTCGGCCACCAAACTCCATCTACTTGGCCTGTATAGTTCCTCCAACAAGTTGAACTCCTTGCAGTCTCAGCCTTTGCTTTCCCTATTCTGTCTACCTAGAATGTTTCCCATTGGAACTTCTCCTGACCAGCTTTTTCCACAAACTCATAGTATTGTATTGTATGGATGTACTGGGATTTATTTAAATTTGCCCCTAATGCGTATTATTTCTTCTTTTCTTGGTATTCTGACAAATGATGCTGAAATCAAGATTTTTTTAAGAGATGGGATCTTGGTATATTGCCCAGTCTGGTCTACAACTCCTGGCCTCAAACGATCCTCCTGCCTTGGCCTCCAAAGCACTGGCCTCCCAAAGCACTGAGATTACAGGTGTGAGCCCCTGAGCCCGCCTGAAATCAATGCTCTTATACAGATATTTACACAAGTGCGGTCCACACCTACTTGCTGTCCTTTGGCTTGGTTTCACTAAACGTGAAGGTAAATTTGGTGTGGTCATGCCGTCTGCTTCTCAGTCATGTCCTTGATGGCTTCTGGGCTTTGTTTTAAGGTTTAGAAAGAATTGCACTCGTAAATAGTGAAGTTAAAGGGGACTCATGCACATCCTCTCCCAGTCGTTTCTTGGTTTCAGGTTTCAGGTCCATGCCTGCCAGGGGCCTGGTGGGGAAGTCGTGGCGGGGTGTCCCGACCTCCTCACCTGGAGAAAGGCCCTGTCCTCTTCAGAGCTCGGACCCCGCAGGCGCGGCCCGGGAGCCGCACCGGGAGTCGGTCTCCTTCCCGCAGCCACCCTCGTGAGACCGGAGGTCTCAAACAGTGAACAAATAAATGGTCCAAGTGCCCCGTCTGGAGGCTGCTGGGGTCGCACTGTGCCAGTCTGTGGCAGCGGGGAGCTCCAAAGCTGGGACTCCGGGGAAGCACCTGGCTCCCTCTGTCTGCCCGTGCCGGGACAGCGATTCGTGGTGGACCCAGACGTGTGGCATGCGGTGGCGGCTGTGGCTCTCCCCGGCCTGCGATCTGGAGCGAGCCTGAGGGTGTTCGCGCCGGTGCTCGCGCTCCGCCTACTGGCCTTTGTAGGTACTTTTCCCCGGAGCTTGGCGGAGCTGGGCACGGAGATTCCCAAGTCACCTCCACGCGCAGTCTCATCACTGCGATGGGGGCAGAGTTTCTCTCCCTCCCTCTCGAAAGTTTAGGACCACGTGAGAGTCCTAAACGTGTTTCCAGTAAGACCTGTTAAAAGGTGAAGGCTTTAAGGATAGAGACGGAATGGACGTCTCAAGCAACATGGTCCTAAGTGGCAAGGTATTTGGGCATGAGGCAGATACAGAGGCCGACCTCCTGTACCTCCACGAGTGTTTCCATGCCACTCTGGGAAGAGGGCAGGACAGGCGTTGGCTGGGTATGGGTCCAGGCAGACACCGACCACAGGGAGGGCACTGCAGCCAGGCAGAAGCTAGGAACTGCCCAGGATCTGGCAAATCGGAGCATCCTCACTACCGGAGCCAGCCCGACACCATACGCTGGCCTCTTGCCCGTGAGCTCTCGATTTTTTCTTTCCTTTCCTTTCACCTTCCTTGACGGGTTCTCACTGTGTTGCCCAGGCTGTAGCACAGTGGTGGGATCTCAGCTCTCTGCAGCCTCTGCCTCCCAGGCTCCCATGCTCCTCCCGCGTCACCCGAGCAGTTGGGACCACAGGTGCAGCCACCACACTGGCCTCGGCATCCGTGTCCTGTGCAATACTCCGTGGGAAGGGTCTCGGCATATGCACATGAGGGGGCCAGGAAATGCAAGCACAAGCAGGCGGGGGTGAGACCTGGCATCCCGTGGGGCAGTCACATGCCTTTCCCTGCCTGCAGGTCCCTCCTGAGGACCTTGGCCCAGTGGTCTGGTGCCCCCACCCCCTGCAGCCACTTCTTTTCCTGGCTGTGTCCCCAAGCTGGCCTCAAATTCCAGCCTCAGGCCCTCCTCCTGCCTCAGCCTCCCAAGATGAAGGTATTCCAGGCATGAGCCACCATGGCAGAGCTGGATGCTGGTATTTTAATCCGTGAATTAGTCTAGCACTCTGGGAGAGTCTCCTCATCCTGTCTCCAAGTGTCCTAAATGACCCAAGACTGAGACCTGTCTATCCTTCCTCCAGTAGGAATTCCCAAATGCTTCCCTCCATTTCCATCACCCCCAACCCACTGGGCCTGAGGGGGTGCACTACTGGCAGGGAAGGGGAAGCCAGAGGCCAGATCACAGCTCTGTGACATCATCCCAGAGAGGCAGCAAGCTCCCCTCCTGCTGACAAATTGCAGAAAACCCAGAAGGCTTCCCTAGCACAGCCCTGGCTGGGGTCAGCCTGGTCTTCTCTTGTTGGGTGAGGACAAATGAGGTCATGCAGAGGTCAAGAGGTCACACATCAGATCAACATCACAGAAGGACCAAGTCAGTCTTCTGCCTAGGAATCAGGGGCTCCTTGGGGGAGTCTGTTTGCTCTGGAGAGATAGTTTCTAGTCCAGTGGGAGGGGATGAAGGTCAGTGCTAACAGGGGTCACTCACTGCAGCTCCTTAGGTTTCTTTTGGGCCAGCAGGTCCCTGTGACACCAGGAACAAGAAAGAGATGGTCACAACAGGGGAAGGACAAGACTCAGAGGAGTGCAGAGGCTGGGTCCTGAGGCCACAGCAGCCCTGGTTCCTACAGGAGGAGGAGGCCTGAGGAATCCCTGGGACATTGGAGCCCTGGAAGTGTGGGGAGGAAGCACTGGAGGCGTGAGGACAAATGGTGACCCTGAGGACTCAGTATGTTACGCTGGAGGTCATATGAGGGAACAGTGGATTTCTGCATTTAGTGGAGGAACAGAGGCCATGCTCACGGGGAGTCCAGAAATCCTCAAGGACCAATGGGGCTGACTGCTCCTGGGGTATCCTAGGGAAGGTCCCTAAAGAGACACCTGGCTCAGCTGGGCCCTCCTCCATCTCCATTCCCAACCATCTGCTTCCTCATCCACAGCTGAGTTTTAACCCCACCCCCACCACCACCTTAATCCCCCCTCCCCCTCCCCTCCAGTACCACAGGGAGGGCACTTCAGGACCAAGCCCTCCACTCACCTCTCCCCTTCTGTCCAGGAGAGCCCCGAGGGCCAGGAAGGCCCTGATCCCTATTCTCTTCCTGCTCCCCCAGGGGGCCCAATCAGTTCAGTGAGACCTGCATGGCCCCTAGAGTTGGGAGCAGGTGGTCAGGGTGATGTCATCACATGGACACCAGAGAAGGACCAAGACACAGAGAATGCCCCAGGCACAGGGTCTGTGGGTGTCCCTGAGCAGGAACCCCAAGGCCAGGGGCCTGGAGCAGAGCAGAACCCTCCAGGTCCCACAGCCTTCAGGGTTGAGAGTGATGGGAGACACACCAGGCTGTGTGGCTATCACTCCCCTTCTCTCCCTCAGCTCAGCATTGCCCCTTAGGCCAGCAAGCCATGGGGTCCCTCTGGGGAGACAGGAAGGCCCTCTCTCCAGGGAGAGGTGGAAATCATTCTTCTATCACCTCCTACTTCCTTCAGGGTATTGGCTCACCCCTCACCACCCCATCCCAGTCACTCATCACAGGACCAGAAGGCCCAGCCTGGCCTGTGGCTCCAGGTCGGCCTTGCTGACCCTGTTGATTCCAGGGGACCTGAGGGCTGGGGAGGAGCACCCCCACACTGCAATCTTCCTGGGCTGTTCAGTGCCCTCTCCAGCCACAGCCCTCCCTGCAGTGACTCACACTGAGCCCCAGAGTCTCTCAGATCATTAGTGCCAGGCCTTCCTACCAGGCCTGTCTTCCCTGGGGCACGCATGGCACCCAGAGGCCCTGAAACACACACAGGGAATGTCTGGAGGGCAGCAGAGGGGATGTGAACTGAGGCAGGTGTTCAAGGTGGAAGGGGTGAACCAGGGAGGAGGAGCTTGAATCCTGGAGCCCCAGGGTCACCAACAGCTGTATGAAACCCTGTGCCAAAGGGGCTCAGCATGAGACAGGTGGGTGGGGATGGGTGGACATCTGGAGACAGAGGCACCTGAGGGGCAGGAAGGAAGAGGGGAGGCTCCAGCGCCCAGGAGCAGCCTCTCCCTCACCTGGGCTTTACTTCTCATCACCCCTGGGATCCAAGAATGCCGGCGGGCCCCCACAGGTGGGATGGGAAGGGAGAGGGCATGAGGCACTGGGGAGCCAGGCTCCACACTTCCCCTTCCTGTGGTACACACACATGCACACACACACAGGCACACACACTGCACACATGCACACACTGTAGACACATTGCACACACACACAGATGCAGAGGCCCCGATGTGATATGGGCAGGCATCTCCTTGCCCATCTCACCTGCCATTGCCCATTCTCTAGCACACGGCCTAGGGATGGCCTCCCGAGGTCATCCTCACTCCACAGCCTGCCTCATTCACCCACCTGCCAAGGTGGGAGAATGGACCCCCACCTTCTCCCCAGCAGGACCAAGGGATCCCTTGGGAAAGCAGAATTGGGGTGGGTGAGTGTTTGTCCTCTTGACAAGAAACCCCTCAGGAGTGAGGCACAAAAGAGGGGTAGGGGGCTGAAGGCTGGGTCTCAGTGGGGGTGGCAGGGTCACTGGTCATTCACAGGCTGCCCTGGTTCATTGTCCTGGCTACAGTCACCCTTAGCACTGTCCTGGCACTGCAGGGGTGAAGCAAGCCCAGATATACCCCAACCTGGCTGACATCACCACTAAAACTGCCAATCGTCCCATTTCCCTGCTGGTCCTGTCATATCCCCAGCTTCCCAGCACCCCAGACCTTTAGCCACACGGAGCCTCCTCACAGAAACCCCACCTCCTTAACCCTTCCCCTCCCTTGGAGGTAAGAGAAGAAAAGGTAAGAGGGGAAGGTCTGGAACAGGAAAAGTGGGGTGCAGTGAGGGGATGAAGGGGATTGGGGGGAAGTAGAGCCCAGGAGCTGTCACTCACCTTGACACCTGGTTCACCCTGGAGATCCTGACTCTCCTGGCTCCCCCTGCATAGAGATTGAGGTCAGAAACCTCTTTCCCGCTCTCAAAAAATTTTGGTATTCCACACATCTCATTCTTTCCTTGTCTCCCCAACCAAAGTTGGCAGAAATCCAACTTTCATCCCTCACCGAAAATACTTATCCATTCACCTCTTTCCAGTGACCATCTCTCCAGGGGAATCCAGATTCCCAATGCCTCCCAGGGCACCTTGCAGCCCTGGAGGAGACACAGAAATAGAAGTCATTGCTTAGGACAGAGGCCGGGATAAGAGCTCCAGGGTCACCACCATGAGACAGCAGAGGTCTTTCCGGGAAAATGTCTTCTCTTGACCCATTAGAAAAGACTAGAGTGTATGACTTGGGGAAAGGGAGGCCGAAGGCCACACACATCAATCAGGAGGACCCTAGGGACAGAGGTGGGCTGAGTCAGGAGCGTGGGGTAGGGGCTGGGCTTCCCGCTGGGGTGAGGAGAAAGCTGGATCACCCAGACTACCTGGGAGCATGGAGAGAAAGGACACTCAAGCCACACAATTCCTCTCTCTGGGGGGCCCGTAGGGACCATCACCCCCGATGTTCCCTATGGGGAAAACAGAGGGGGAGGAGCTTCTCCCCAGCTGTCCCCAAGGTCAGGGGCTTAAGGGAGAGCTGGGGCTCTGTGGGCAGAAGGCAGAAAGACCACCCACCTTAGCTCCAGACTTCCCAGTGGCACCTTGGGGACCCCGCTGACCCTGTGGACCCTAGATTGGGGAGTGGGGTTGTCAGAAAAACCCAAACTCCTTTGGTAGTTGAAGCCCCGTTTCTCTCCCTTGCACTTACCATGAGGCCCTGTTCTTTCCAGGCCGTGGTGGGAAGGGAGTGGACATCCCCTAGGGTACGACTGCCCACAGAGCCCCTCCAGCCCCTCCCACCCTTACCCCCACACCCTCTCCCTGTCCCCAGCTTCCCAAGGCTCCATTCTCCCCACTGACTCCAGCAAAGCCAGGAAATCCCAGGAGCCCCTGTGAGGATGGAAAAGTGGGGAAATTGAGAAGTTATGAGAAGTGTGACTCAGGAAGGGGCAGAGGACGCTGGCAGAGGCCATGGAGGCAGCAGCATGGAAGCCCAGGTGTTGCCCATAATGAGGAGGTTGGGGACAAACCCCTGCTGCTCTCGGGGCCTCTCTGTCTTCATCTGTAGATTGGGGACTGGCTAAAGGTTCTTGAGGGCCTCCCACTGCTCTGCTAGTCTGTGCTTCCTGGAATCCAAAGTCCAGGAAGTAAAACAGAGGAGGGGCACACACCCGGTGTCACGCTGGGTCCTGGCATCCAGGGTAGCCAGGCAGACCAGGAGCACCCAGCTTGCCCTGTGGAGGGACAGGGAGCAATTAGGAGAGAGAGGAGGCCCAGGTGCCACTCCACTCTGGAGACCCCAACTCTTATATGTGAGGGCCATGCCCCATTCCTTGATGCACCCCCCACACCCCAGCTTGTAGCCCGTTATCTCCTGCCCCACAGCCGCCTTTTACAGTCTCTCCTTCCAGAGAGCATATTTTCCCCTATCCTATTACCGGGATCCCACTTCCCTGTTCCTTTCGCTCCATCAAGTCCTTCAGGGTCACTGCGGCCCACCTGCTGACCTCAGGACCACCTGTCCCAGCACCCACTACTGCTCTACCAAGACGGTTCTCCTGCAGGCCCTACACTGTGTCCATGTGGCACATCACCCCACACCCCACCTGTCTTCCTCCTCCCAATGCTGCAAGGCTCCTCCTGCCCAGGCAACTGTGGGGTGCCTGGGGTTGGGAGCAGCGATTCTTCAGGCAGACTTCCCTGGCTCAGCTCCCTGCCTGCCTGTCACTGGCCATGTGATGACCAAGCCTCCCTGGGCCTCTTAAAAGTCTCACAGGCAAAAGAGGATAATCCACACCCACCTCACAGGATGGAAAGGACATGTCAGCACAGCGCCTGTGCATGATGATGACTGCAGGGAGCCAGCTCTGGAGCCCACAGGTCTCACTGCTGTTGGAGACTCCCTTCTCAAAGCTGCTGCTTCTCTGAGTCTGGGCATGTTAAGTTTGCCTGCAGCCACTCTGTGCCTCATCTCCAGTCATCTCCCCACATCAGTGCCTTTTCCTCGACTACTTCTATACCCATCTCAACCCATCAGCATTCAGAAGGTGAGCTCTCTGTACCCTTCACCACTTACAGACTATTACTAACCCATCCTCTTATAGAAAGCAGTCTTCCTGTGAAGACCAAACCATTCAACCAAAGTTCTTGCACGCTTTGTTGTGCCATCTAACACATACCCTAATTACATTCTTCATTGATTAGAGACATTGGTACTTAGCTCAGAATTCCTCTTTATTCCAAGACCTCCCTTGAAAGAATCAGTAATGGCTGGGTGTGGTGGCTCAAGCCTATAATCCCAGCACTTTGGGAGGCCAAGGTGGGTGGATCCCCTGAGTTCAGGAGTTTGAGAGCAGCCTGGCTGACATGGCAAAACCCCATCTTTACTGAATATATAAAAATTAGCAGGGTGTGCTGGCACACAACTGTAATCCCAGCTACTTGGGAGGCTGAAGAAGGAGAATCGCTTGGACCTGAAAGGTGGAGGTTGCAGTGAGTAGAGATTGCACCACCACACTCCAGCCTGCACGATAAGAGCAAGACTCTCATCTCAAAAAAATAAAAAAAGATCAGTAACTTCAACATCCAGATGAAACACATAACCAACCTCTCCACTGACCTACAGACCCACATAACCATTTTTACCTTAAATTCCTTAACCAAGATGGCTCAAATTCAATATCTATAAAACTAAACTCATGGAACTGGGTGCAGTGCCACACACACATCTGCAGTCCCAGCTACTCAGGAGGCTGAGATGGGAGGAGCCTATGAATTGAAGTCCAGCATGGAAAGCATAGCAAAACCCTATCTCTTTGGAGCAATTGTGAATGGGAGTTCACTCATGATTTAGCTTTCTTTAAGTCTGTTATTGGTGTATAGGAATGCTTGTGATTTCTGCATATTGATTTTGTATCCTGAGACTTTGCTGAAGTTGCTTATCAGTTTCAGGAGTTTTTGGGCTGAGACGATGGGGTCTTATAAATATACAATCATGTCCTCTACAAATAGAGACAATTTGACTTCCTCCTTTCCTATTTGAATACCCTTTGTTTATTTTTCTTGCCTGATTGCTCTGGCTAGAGCTTCCAATACTATATTGAATAGGAGTGGTGAGACAGGGCATCCTTGTCTAGTGCCAGATTTCAAAAGGAATGCTTCCAGTTTTTGCCCATTCAATATGATATTGGCTGTAGGTTTGTTGTAAATAGCTTTTATTAATTTGTGATATATTCCATTGATACCTAGTTTATTGAGGGTTTTTAGCATAAAGGTCTTTAAATTTTTTCAAAGGTCTTTTCTGCATGTATTGAGATCTTCATGTGGTTTTTTTTCTTTGGTTCTGTTTATGTGGTGAATTACATTTACAGACTTGCGTATGTTGAACCAGACTTGTATCCCTGGGGTGAAGCCTACTTGATCGTGATGGATAAGCTTTTTGATGTGCTGTTTCATTCGGTTTGCCAGTATTTTATTGAACGTTTGAAAATATTTAGGAATACAACTAACAAAGGATATGAAGGGCCTCTTCAAGGAGAACTGCAAACCACTGCTCAAGGAAATAAGAGAGGACACAAACAGATGGAAAAACATTTCATGCTCATGGGTAGCAAGAATCAATATTGTGAAAATGGCCATACTGCTTAAAGTAATTTATAGATTCAATGCTCTCCTCATCAAGCTACCACTGACCTTCTTCACAGAACTAGGAAAAACTACCTTAAACTTCTTATGAAAACCAAAAAAAGAACCCGATTTCCAAGACAATCCTAAGCAAAAAGAACAAAGCTGAAGGCATCATGCTACCTTACTTCAAACTATACTACATGGCTACAGTAATCAAAACAGCATTGTACTGGTACCAAAACAGAGATACAGACCAATGGAACAGAACAGAGGCCTCGGAGGCAACATCAGACATCTACAACCATCTGATCTTTGACAAACCTGACAACAAGCAATGTAGAAAGGATTCCCTGTTTAATAAGTGGTGTTGGGAAAACTGGCTAGCCATGTGCAGAAAGCAGAAACTAGACCCCTTCCTGACACCTTACACTAAAATTAACTCCAGATGGATTAAATATTTAAAGTTAAGACCTAACACCATAAAAACCCTAGAAGAAAACCTAGGCAATATCAACCAGGTCATAAGCAAGGGCAAGGACTTCATGGCTAAAACACCGAAAGCAATGGCAACAAAAGCCAAAATAGACTAATGGGATCTAATTAAACTTAAGAGATTCTGTACAGCAAAGAAAACAATCATTAGAGTGAACCAGCAACCAACAGGATGGGAAAAATTTTTTGCAAGCTACCCATCTGACAAAGGGCTAATATCCAGAATCTACAAAGAACTAATGTGGATTTTACAAAAAAAAAAAAAAAAACTCAGCCCCATCCAAAAGTAGGCAAAGGATATGAACAGACACTTTTCAAAAGAAGGCATATATGAAGCCAACAAACATATGAAAAAATGCTCATCATCACTGGCCATTAGAGAAATGCAAATCAAAACCACATTGAGATACCACCTCACGCCAGTTAGAATGGTGACCATTAAAAATATGGAGACAGATGCTGGAGAGGATGTGGAGAAATAGGAACACTTTTACACTGCTGGTGATAGTGTAAATTATTTTATCCATTGTGGAAGACTGTGGCAATTCCTCAAGGATCTAGAAATAGAGATTCCATTTGACCCAGCAATCCCATTACTGGTTATATATCCAAGGATTATAAATCATTCGTTATAAAGACACATGCACATGTATTTTCATTGTAGCACACTTTACAATACCAAAGACCTGTAGCCAACCAAAATGCCCATCGATGATAGACTGGCCAAAAAAAACGTGGCACATATACACCATGGAATATTATGCAGCAATCAAAAATGATGAGTTCGTGTCCTTTGTAGGGATATGGATGAATCTGGAAACTGTCATTCTCAGAAAACTGAAACAAGAACAGAAAACTAAACACACATGTTCTCACTCATAGGTGGGTGTTAAACAATGAGAACACATTGACACAGGGAGGGGAACATCATATGGTCAAGAAACTATGGTTTCTTGAGGGTGGGGGCCTAAGGGAGGGACAGAGATGGATGGGGACATTGGGGCAGGATAACATTGGAAGAAATGCCTGATATAGGTGATAGGGGATGGAGGCAGCAAACCACCATGGCATGTATGTACATATGCAACAATCCTGCAAGATCTGCACCTATATTCAAGAACTTAAAGTACAATAAAAAAACTACCCACTTTCCAGTTTCTGCAGTAAAAGGCACAAACAGTTCTACAGTTGCATGAGGCAGAAATCTAGAAAACAGCTTTAGTTGCTCTTTCACTCCTCACATACAAAATATTGCAAAGACACACTAATTACACTCCGTGAGTATCTCTTGAACTCACCCAAATTTCTTCATTTCTACTTTCACCCACCTAACCCAACTAACACTGCTCTGCCAGGCTAGTGTCCAGGGCTTCCCATTCGTGAATCAACTGCATGACCTCCTTGAGAGTCTTGGGCAGGGCAGGAAGAAAGTGTTCCCTCCTTCTTCATTTTTTATTAATCACTGTACCAGGAGTCTCCATGGGTTTGAGTACTTGTGCTCCATAGGCTCCAGGGGACAAACTGTGACAGCCTCAAGGCAGACAACACCATAGCAGTCTACAAATCCTAGCAAGGACTAGCTGGGTCCCTCCCAGAAAAGGCTGCGGGTGCACCTACCCTGTGAGCAACCAGCCCCAGGGCCATCATGGCAGTGCAGTCTCCCACTGTACTGTGTAATGGGCTGCAGAAAGTGACTGTGTTGCCAGCCACGTGTCTGCCTTGCCTGATTAGCCACTCAGAGGACTCCATGGCATCTGGAGGGGAGCCATACTCCCTCCTCGCCCCTTGTCTGTTTCGATGAGTCTTTTGACAAGGAGAAGTAGCCAATTAATTTGAGCTGCCAGCAGTACTAGATATCTTGGTTTAGGAGAAACTCCAGAGAACTCAAAGTTTCACAATTTGTGGATAGGATTCACCAGACACCCCGCAGACAGCGAAAAGAAGCTGCTGCCCCAGACTGGTGCTGCCACCTGGTGGGGCCAGTTGGTAACCAAGGTGGCTTATAGGTTGTCATTGCAGCTGGCCAAACCATCCTGCTTGCTGGCCCACTGCTTCAATGGGCTTTGTTATTATTTAGGTAACATTATTTGGATAAGGAAATGAATGGTATTGAAAAGATAGCACATGAGTGACATTGAAACATTTTGCTCACCGATCTCGAAAGGGCACGTGTGATGGGTCAGGGAGAGGTTGATTGGGTCAGATGTGTAGAGCCCAGAGTGAGGCAGCCCAGTGGTTGCCATATGAACTTAATTGGCTGCTCAGGAAGGCAAACTGGCCCCTAGTCAGGGCCTCAAAATTGGCTAAGGACAGCATTTTTGAAATTATAAGAATCCATGGTTTTGTGGTTTGTCCCTCTGAGCACTCTTTCTTGGGTTGAACAGTGTGTCCCCATCAAAAAGGAAAAAAATCATGTCTACTCACAACCTCAGAACATGATGTTATTTGGAAATGGAATCTTGCTGATGTAATTAAGTTGTGGTGATTTGTACTGGGTTAGATTAGGTTCTGTGTCCAGTGACTGCTGTTCTTGCAGGAGGAGAGGATGCATGGATACATATGGAGAAGAAACCCATGTGAAGGGTGGAAGGATGGGGCCAGAGATCAGAGTGATGTACCAACCACTCAAGAAACATGAAGGACTGTCAGAACCATCAGAAGCTAGGATGAGCAGAGAGCATTCTTTCTTCCCTGGAGCCTTCAGAGGAAACACGGGTCTGCCAGCACCTAGATTCCAGACTTCTTTCAGAACCATGAGAGGATAAATTACTAGGTTTGTGTTAAATTACTGTGGCACCCTAGGAAACTAATGCAGTCATTGGTTCCAGGAAGTAGGATGTTTCTGTAACAAATACTTAAAATGTAGAAGGAGCTTTGGAATCAGGGAGAGGCTGGAAGAAGTTTGAGCCACATGACAGAAAAAGCCTAGAATCCATTGAGGAAAGAGTTGGTGGAAATGTGGACAGTAATTCTAATTAAAGCTCAGAAGGAAGTGAGAAGAGCTGTAGAGGCTTCTATCCTCTTAGCAGGGGTTTCCCACCCCCAGGCCAAGGACTGGTACAGGTCCCTGGCCTGTTAGGAACCAGGCCACATAGCAGGAGTGAGCAGCCAGCAATCCAGCGTTACTGCCTGAGCTCCTCCTTCTGTCAGATCAGCAGGGGCATTAGATTTTCATAGGAGTACGAACCCTATTGTGAACTGCTCATACCAGGGATCTAGGCTGTGCACTCATTATGACAATTTTAACTAATGCCTGATGATCTGAGGTGGACCAGTCATCCTGAAGCCATTTCACCATCCCTGCAATCCCCCTACCCCTGGTTCCTGGTGCCAAGAAGGTTGGGGACTGCTGCCCTTAGAGAATACATATATTGTCATGAACAGAATGTTAAGTAGAAACATAATGTTAAAGGTACTTCTGGTGAGGTCTTAGAAAGAAATGAGGAACATGTTCTTTGACATTTGAGTAAAATATCTTTGTCATAAAGTGGTAGAGAACTGGACTAAATTGTATTCTGTTGTCATATGGAAACAAAACATGATAAGTAATGAGCTCAGATATTTAGTTGAGGAGATTTCTAAGTGAACTGTTGAAAATACAGCCTGCTTGATACTAATAAAAAATGTGAGAGGAAAGAGGTACATTGAGTGAAGAAGAGTCAAGCAGAAAGAAGTTGACACTTGAAGATTTAGGGGTCTTGGTATGTCCAGATTACAAAGGATACAAAAGTTAGGAAACTCACTGTTAGAAAGTACTCTGGAAAGAGGACCAAGGGTGTGGTCAGATAACATATTGCTAAAGAGATTGGACATGTGAGTCATGGAACCATTCCACCATCTCAGCAGAAACCAGAAATAGAGATGGGGTTACCCAGGAAAGATCTGTGGAGGACCCATTCATCTGTTGGCGGAAACCTCATCAATTATGCAGGAGTCAAAGATTTTGAGACTCTTCCAGCAGTACAAACATGGCAACCTGGACTCTAAGAGACAGGGATGGAATGGAAAAAAGGAAGGCCCTGGGGCTTCCAAAACTCTACAGGCAGGAAACTGGCTGATGGAGGCACTCTGCTGCAGGAACGTTTTATCTTCCATCTTGTAATTTTTTGTTGAAAGCCAAACATAATCATAAGGTGAGAGGAACTGAGGTAAATAGGCTAAGTTCTAAGGAGCAAGGCTTGGTTTCTTTTTTGCTGTAGATGTAAATGTCAGAGGCTGAAATTTCCTCCAGTGTCCTTGTTTTTGCATCCCCTGTTGCCTTTGGGTTTCCCTAGGCTTGCTTCTTACATAAATTCTGGGCCTTGGAGTTCTTTCAGCTGTAATCCCCTGTTAATATATAGGAGTCCTAAGTGATGTGGCAGTAAGATGGGGGAACAGCAGTTAGTGGTCTAAGAACCCATGATTAGTGTTTTTATGAACCACTGATCTCTAGGCTGTGCCCCTCACAAGTGGTTCTCAACTTTTTTATGTGAGATTGGGAGATTAGAGTGGGCTGGAGGGGGATATTTTCCTTCCCTTGGGTTGAGTATGCTCTGGTAGTTGCTCTGACTGTAAGCCTTTGTTAAGGAGAACAGAACACTCTGTGTGCAATTCAAAGTGGTTACTCTTCCCTCCCCTTGTCAGAAGCTCCATCAAAATTTTCTCTGCTTTTCACCCAAAAACCTAATAAAATTCCTGGAGATAAAACCCATCAGAGTGTGGGAGCCCCTTAAGGCTAGGTTCCTAGCAGTTATTCTCTCTTATGCTCACACACCAGGTTCCAGCAGGTAGTCAATTACCTTGTAAGTTTCCCTAGTAGTTGCTGGCTGCAGCAGCAGCTTCTGTGCCAGGTAATCTGTGTCTCTGCATTTGCTTTTCCTTCTAATTTTTAGGGGAGTGGTTTGCCCCATGACCTCAGTTTTCTGAAGGATCTAAGAGTTGTTGATTTTCCAGTTCGTTCAGCTTTATTCTTGTTTTAAGAAAGGAAGCAATGATTTTGAAGCTCTTTATGTGCCAGAAAAAAAACTTTCATTGGTATGCTTAATACCAATAATTATAGAAATAATTTATTAAAACAGCAAAGATATGAATGAATGAATGAGTGTGGCAGTAATCCCTGAAGACAGGACCCCAACCCTGCATATAACATCTCTAGATTAATCAAGCAAGCAAGCCAAAAGACAATGTCTTTTATAGATAAGGGTTCTGAGTCTGTGGCCCAGGCTGGAGGGTACTGGCGCATTCTCAGCTCACTGCAGCCTCAACCTCCCAGGCTCAAGTGATCCTCTAGCCTCAGCCTCCCGAGCAGTTGGGAACCTGCCTCACCCAGCTGGGTTCTCCTTTCCATGGAGTGTGTGTGTGTGTGTGTGTGTGTGTGTGTGTGTGTACTGGCACAGAGACATCACTGGAGTTTGGTTTTCAGCTGGGGGAGTGGAGGCAAGCAGAAAACCTCCACTTTCCCAGTGAGAAAACAGGAACCCTGCAACTGGACCAAACCAGCAGCTAGAGAAAAATGTAAAACATTCCAGAGTGTTTGCTCCCCGTAGACTTCCTAGGACTTTCTATTTCCACCTCACAGAGTTGGCTTATGGACTCAAAGCAGCCCCTGCCAAACTAGGCGGGTGTGCTGAGGTGATGGAGGCCAGTGGAGCCTGCCTTATGCAGGGTTCCACAGCAACACATTTTGAATAATTTCAAAGTTATTGGGTATTTTACTATTTCTAATATTCACACCTGTGATGCATATGACATCTAATATACTCATTAAGCTGTTCATGGTCAAAACAACTAGCTGATGCTGTAATGAAAATGGTCACTGCCATCAAAACACACAGCTTTGGGATCCTGATCTCTCTGTAGCTGTTTCTCCAAGTTCAGATGAAGAGGAAATATCCAGTCTGGCCTGGGGCGTCCTAGTGGTTAGAAGCCAAAATTCTGGTGAACTTTCAAGTTGAAAGAAAATGTATTCACCCGCAAAAAGTCTCTCTTGTTCCCATACCGGGAGTCGAACCCGGGCCACCTGGGTGAAAACCAATCTTTATATACGTGACATGCATCAGCTTTGCACCAGCCCCTCGCTGCTGCTGCTGCTGCACAGCCCTAGGCTCCTGCTGTCCCTATGGAAACCTGTGTGACTGCAGCTGCACCAGATCCACTGCCTGGACCCCTCCTGACTTAGCCTTGGTGTGACAAGCCACCTTCCCTTTGCAGACAGAACCCACTTTCCTGATGGTCTCCTGGAGAGCTGCAGTCAGAGCAGGTCAGGGTAGTGAGTCAAGGAGGCTTTGCTGAAGATTTGCTGTCTTCATCAACCCTATTTACAGAGCCAGTGACCTCACCCTGATAGGAGCACAGCCACCTGAGATCCCAGCCCCAAGCCAGTGGTGGGAGGTGCGTGCCGACCCTGGTGCCCACCTGGCACCAGCAGCAAAGGGTGTGCTTCATGGCGTCGCACCTCCTTGGGGAAGAATTTGTGGTTCAAGCAAAATTGATTTACCTTTTTCCTTACTTTGGCTTCAGAATCTCACTAACTGACACCTCGTGGATAGCATCTCATGAAAGGCAAACTTTGGTGAGGGTTTGAGGCAGATATGTTTTTCCTGCAGTCACGGGGGTTCCATCTGCGCTTCCCCATTAGTCTTTTCCCTGGCAACTCAAGGCCAACAGAGCCAATAAACGACCCCTAAACCCAATGAAAAATGTGCCCTATGGAGATTATGTTCACGGTTCACAATATGAAACAGTGCACTGGTGTATTGATAGTAAGGTCCACAAAACAGAATGAAAACCACCAAATTACATTGGGTTTACACTGGGAGTTGGCAAAACTAAGATTAATTGACACACAGCATGTGGGTGGATGGTGGAAAAGCTGGACAGGACTCACTGGACATTTCAATTGAAACCAGAGGTTCTTGAAATGCTGGATGTGGGAAGTAGAAAAGTTTCTTTTTGAAGTTTCCTTTGTTGTTAAAAGATAAGTGTGCCAATAACTTTCCCACTCTGGCCAGCAAGATGTTAGAAAAGGGTTAAGTTGTGTCAGAAAATTGTAACAGAATGTATGAAAGAGAGCAAGACAGGAAGTAAAACCAAAGAAATAATGTAAAGAGAAAAGAGAGAAACTTTTTCTATTTGAAACTTATGCAGAATAACTAAGCCAAGACATGTTAAAAAAAAAGGATTTAAAAATGAAAATTATAAAGTAAAAGGAGGGAATTATGGGAAGTAGAAAATTTCCTTTTTAAAATCGCTTTTCTGTTAAGCCCTATCCTATGTAGGTGTTTAACATGCCATGCTTACAGTCACGTAGTATATTCTATGTCTTTGTACTTTAACCAAGATATCTGTGCTGGATGTGCTCACAGGCTTGCCTCAGCTTCCCATTGCTTTTACCTGTTTTGAAAAGTTTTATGTTATTAGCCAATTGGGTCTTAGTTTAGATGGTGAGGTCTGCTTCTAGCCAACGGAGATCAGATACAGCAGTAAGGACAACCCCAAATGTGTAAGAAAGAAATATGTCTGTTCTTCTTTGTTGTTCGTATTCTTGTGGTAAAATGGATACTGGGAGTACCTTTCCTGCAGTCCAGGAAGCAAAAATTGCATCACTGAAAGATTCCTTGTCTCAGTGCTAATTTTCCTTTGCAGCACTGAGCATCTATTTTTAACACTAAAGAATTCCCTTTTTGCCTTATCAAGCAACCCCAAATTCAGAAGTCATGTGACAGCTGGATACATTCAACTCTACATATATACACTGATAAAAAAAACCACAAGAGTTGGGTAGTGGTTAGCATGCTTTTACCATAGTTATTCATTAAGCTATTCAACTGTTTTGTGCAGTTGGATGTAGCATATTTTATTTCACAATAAAAAGTCAAAAAGTTATACGCAAAAAAGTAAACTGGAAAAAAAAGATTTACATCTCACATATATAAACAAAGCACTAATTCCCCACCAAACATAAACAGCTCCTAGAAACTATTGCAGAGATAAACAACCCAGTCGAAAAATGAATGAAGTTTCCAGAATAGAAAACACAAGTGGCTCTTCAAAAAAATAAAGAGAGGCTCAGCCTCTTATGGTAAGACAAAGAGGCAGGATTTTAAAAACTTAGGTCTCTTCCTCTAGTTTCCTTAAAATTCTAGGCCAGGTCATTTTCACTTTCTGGCTTAGACCCTGCCAAGGGCTGCCCATCTACTCAGGCATTTGTATCTTTGTTGATTCAAGTCATACTGCCCTTATCCTTCAGCTGAATATGGTTTTCTCCTCCTGGAAAGTCAATCTGGAGGGTGTAGTAAACAGGAAGCGTTACTTTCTGTCCTCTCTCACCTCTCTTCTCACAGTGTCCTATCATCCAGCCATGAACACACAGCTGAGTGATTCAACAGGCAATTCCAATTGTTGACTAACATGTACCTGCCCATGTGATTGTGTCCTATAGGCACCCAGACCTCAGAATTGTTTCAAAGTGTAGTGGCTTTCAAAATTAGTTTGCCTCTTCAAACTTCTTATGGTAAGACAGAGGCAGGATTTTAAAAACTTAGTTTTCTTCCTCTAGTTTCCTTAAAATTCTAGGCCAGGTCATTTTCACTTTCTGGCTTAGACCCTGCCAGAAGATGAAAAGGTGAAAAGCAGGGGGATGGAGGGGGTATTATCTGGCATGGGGTAGGGGCAAGAGTTATTTGTGAAAACAGAAGGCCTGAGATCAAGCATGTCAGGCAGCACCAGGCTCGAGCTGGTTGAGTTTCTCTTGGAGTCCCCAGAGCTGGTTTTGACCCCAGTCGATGTGGTTCTGGAGGCTGGCTATGTCTGCAGCCAGCTGCAGGCCTGGAGGAAAGGAAGAAAGGTCACCATGGCATCTGTGGTGTAAGACATGACCCAGGAGAATCTGGACATCAAAGGAAACTAGAAAGTCTCCAGGCCTCTCTGATCCCCACACTTGTCCAAAACATTCCAGGTACAGCTCTGCACTGGCTGCTTCAGAACCTCCATAGCATTACACCCCCTTCAGGTCTTTGATAAAATGTCACCTCAGACTTCCTGAACCCAT
This sequence comes from Callithrix jacchus, assembly GCF_049354715.1. NCBI lineage: Eukaryota > Metazoa > Chordata > Mammalia > Primates > Cebidae > Callithrix > Callithrix jacchus. The sequence continues at coordinate 12,051,485 of NC_133525.1, read as the reverse complement.
TATATCACCCACCAGGAACTAAAAATTCAGAGAGTAATAGCATCTCATGCCCTCATTTCCTCCATGCCCCCATTATTACAGCCCCTTGCTGCCCTCACCTGCTCTCCCTCCACTTACTTTCTTTGCCCCAAGAGTGGTCCACATGCTGGGTCCACCTCTGGGTGGCTTATGCCTGATATCTCTACTGGAACAGCTGCTGCCCAGGCCTCTGGGCAGCCTTCAGTCTTCAGCCTCCTGTTCAGCAGCAGGGCTGACCACTACTCCAGGAAACACTTTCTCTTCTTGGCCTCCATGACACCTGCCCCCTGAGTGTTGCTCCTTAGTTTCCTTGACTGGCTTCTCCCATCCTCTCCCCCACCTCCCATCCATACTCCCCAGGCCCTCTTCTGATCATCCAATCTCAGCTTTGAATCAGTGTTTGTCTCAACATCTTTAAAATTTAAACAACAGTGCTATGCAGTGGACTCCCAAATTTCTCTCCAGCCCAGGCCTCTCCAAGACTATAGATTTATGTGCCCAAGTGGCCACTCAGACTGTCCAGTAGGGCGTCGCTGTATAGTACACAGAGCACATTGACTCCTGCCTTCCACCACGTCTTTAGCTGCCCACAGCAGGTAAGGGTTGTTTCGTTCTCACAGGGGTTCTGGGGTGGAGACCACTGGCTCTCCTGGACTCTCCTTTCCTTCCCTTACTTCCATCTTAGCTGTCAGTAAATTCTGGGGCTTCTACTCTTAAAACTTGTGCAGGTTACCACCACTTACCCCCTCCTCTGGTGACTCTGCCTGGTTTTCACACTGGCTGCTTCCTGACCACTGATTCCTCCCTCTTTTCTGTGTCCCCACTCAGCACCCAACGATTCCTGTGACCCTGTGCATCCAGTTATACTGTCCTCTGCTCAGGCCCTCCCTGTAGCTCCCGAAGTCTTCATCAAGGCCTACATCACCTGACTCCACTCTAGCCGACTGGTTGCGGCACATACCAGATCTATCTGGCTTCAAGGCTTTCATCGTGACTGACCCCTCCATCTAGAGCACTGTTGCCCAAAATCACCCACAGAGCTTTTCATTCACCTCCTCAGAGGAACCTCCCCTGTCCCACTCCATTCTGTGTTTTTTGTAACAATTTTCACAGCCTGACTTACGTTAAGAGCCTACTTACTTATTTGTACATTGCCTCTCTCTGTTCCTAAACATTACATGGAAGGTGTTTTTCTTTTTGTTCCCTGCTGTATAACCCCTGAAGCTAGCATAAACCTGAATGCAGCCAACAGCCAGTAAATGCTTTTTGGAAAAAAACAATAGGTATACAACAGAAGTTTGCAATGAAAAAAAAAACCTGCAAAGACTTTCAGAGATTAACTGCAGCCATGGCAGCAGTGCGCACGTGCTTCCTGTGGATAAAGGATCTGAATTTAGCCCAGGGCCACACAGCCAAATGGCAGGGTGCACTCACCATCTCAGAACCTTGCTTGAGTCTGGTGTAGACTGTGAGGAACCAGGATTCCAAACCAGTTCAGGGGATCCATGAGGGGCCTCAGCAGACTGCAGCTCTGGGGTCTTAGTGGGGCCCTTGTGCCTGCACAGAGCTGAGGAAAGAAAGGCTGAAAGAGGTTGGGATCTTTCTTACTCCCTGCCTTTATCATCTTGGTGACAACGCTGAGCTTGAGCTGAGCTCATGGTTCTAGATTCCAGGAATCAGCTTACCACAAAGCACAGCCCTTCCCTTTGTGATTCAGATGAGACTGTTCACTCTTTCTTGTGACTCCTGTGAGACACATGGGTGACCCTGTTTTCCTGTGACAAGGCCACACACTGACCTTACCCGCTGTACCTGAACATGCTGATAGGCCAGTCACAGACCCTCCAAGTCCCCCCTTCTTTGTCTCACGAATCATTAACTGGGATTAGAAGTTTGTCTCTCTGAAACTAGCTAAGCACATAGATGAATATTCTGTTCTTCATCTCTGGTGTGCTCTCTTCTTCACAAAAACCTAATGAAAATTATCACCTCAAATATTTGCACTTTGCCTTTGACACTGAGAAGGGGTGCTGCAGAAGGAGGTTGGGGCTCACCTGCTTGGCCAGGCCCCACCTCCTCTGAGGTGTGGACACCAGCTCTCACCACCTTGAACTTCTGGAATCCCTCCTGGGCCTAGCTGAAGGACAAGAAGGGAGGATGGAACTCTGGGAGCCTGGGCCTGAAGCAAACCCGCCCTCCTGCCCAGCATGTCAACTTCCACACCTGGTGTGGAGGCAGACCTGGGGTTCCATGTGGGAAGCATACTGCAGGGGCCTCACCGACTTGGTGCCCATCATGTAGCAAGCCTTGGCCAGCGAGAGCCAGCCCTGCAGAGAGAGAAGAGCAGTGAGACTCAGTTTATGACTGTGTGCCCTCCTGCCCACCCAGCCACCTACCTGCTCCACCAGGGCTCCCTTCCCATCGCCTCCAGGTCCCCAAGAAGCTCCACTCACAGGTCAGGTGCCGCCATTGCGACACATTTCTGTCTGGAGCCACCTTCGTCCTAGTCCCCTAATCAACGCCACCAGTTTGTCAGACAGCCAATTGGCATGTTCTCAAGGAGCGTTCCCAGCCGGGGACCCTGATGCCTGCCGCACTGAGGCGTCCCGTTCTGCTCGTTTAAGGGCAAGCGGCCTTAGAGAAGCATTACGGGAGCAACAGATCAATGGGTTTCTCCAAGTAGCCCCTAGGTGGATCAGCCAGCTGGACTGTCACATAGGGTTACAGGTGGTTCTGAGTCGCTTCCAGAAACTGCGGAATCACAGAAGTTGGGCTACTCCTGTGACGATGGAAGATAGGCGAAGCTGTACAGCAACCATTTTGGTTAAGGGAAGAGTAGTTTTAAAGTTAACTTGGGAAAGAGCCAACAAGCAACCTCCAGTTCATTAACTGTTTCAAGCTGTCAATTATGATTGTTTTAGCGGTTCAGCATCTCAGAACTGCATTCTGCACAGGGGTGGTGGTAAAGCTGCAGTCATAAGCCACGTGATGACATTCTGTATCCAGTCTATTGGTTGCCAAGGAGCACACGCTGCCAGAATGGCCAATCGCCTTGTGATGCCCCCTCCCCACCTTACCCCACGCTGTCACAATCTTAACATCTCACTTCACCTGTAACAAATGTGCCATTAGGTTTTCTGTGAATTGTGAACATTTCAAGATACATACAAAAGTAGAATTATATGTCCTGTGTTGCCTGTGGCTGCAATCAGTTACCCCAGACTGTGTGGCTTAAACAACAGAAAATGATTCTCACAATTCTGGAGGCCAAAGTCTGTGATCTACTTATGGGTTTGATCCCACATCTTGGACTTTTGCCTTCGTGTTCTGCCTCCTCTTCCATCTGCCAGATCACCTCTGTGTGTCTCCTAACAGACTCTTCTCACTGGATGTAGGGCTGTGGGATAATCCAGAATAAACTCTATTTCAAGATTCTGAACTTGATTACCTCCACAAAGACCCTTTTTCCAAATGTCACATTCACAGGCTCTTATCTGCCTTACCATTTATCTGCATAACCACCTTCAGTGGCCATATGTGCTGTATACCCACAAAAAGAGAAAGGGTGAGTACAATACAACAGGATACTTGGAGAAAGAGACCCTATTTAAGTCACTTATTACACCATATTGTTAGAATTGTTCTACTCTATTACTGTTAATCTCTTCCTGTGCCTCATTTATAAATTGAACTTTACCATAGGTATTTATGTACAAAAAAAAGCTGTATATGGGGATTGCTGCTATCTGCAGTTTCAGGCATCCTTGGAGGATCTTGGAACTTATCCTCCATGAATGAATGGGGACTATAAAAAATTTGAGGAAGGACTGTGAATATTGTTGCATAATATTATGGCTTTACTGTGGTTTACGTTAGAAAATCTTCCATTTTTAGAGACATATACTGAAGTATTTGGGCGTGAAGTATCAGCTTGTTACTTGCTTGAAAATGCTTCTGCAGATTGGTGGAAAGTAGCTGAAGCAAAATACTGTCAGACTCAGGTGACTCATACAGGAAGGTTGTTTCTATCCCTATGTGTATTTTAAAGTTTTCATAATAGTAAATTAAAAGGAGATAATTAAGGATTTAATTTTTATTTGATATTTAATATTTTTGTTTCTAATTATTTAAAATACTCAAGAAGTTCCCAGTGGAGCCCTGCCAACCGTAATGGTGGTTGGAAGCCACTAAGTGGTAAGCCAAGGGAGGATGGAGTGTGTTCTACCTCTGTGTATTTCAAAGTTTTTGTAGTGAGAATATATTGTTACTTAAACCCCAAAAAAGTAAAAATTAAAGCACAGCACTAGTGGGCTGCAGTCAACATTCCTAGAAGTGGAATTTCAGATCCAAAGAGATGCACACATCTAAGCCTTTTGAACTACCAGGAAGTTTTTAGCATGAAACTGTGTTTCTCTCTCTCTAATTGGCAAGGATGAAAAAGTCTAAATAAGGTTGGTAAAGGTATAAAGATGAGGTTGTAATAGGTACAGAACTTCAGAGGGAATTTTTGAGTAGCCCTAAAAGTAATCCTATACACTAGTCCTTGATTCAGGAGACAGACTTCTAGGAATGTCCAATGGGCACTCTCTTGGGGGTACAGGGGTGACCTTTATTTGTAGCAGCAAAAAAAAAAAAAAAACATCCTAGATGCCCATCGGCAGGGCTGCAACTGCAAAAATTCGGGTGCACCACAGAGCCAGGTACTGCAGCTGCTGACATAGCTTTTTCTGAAACATGGAAAAAGCTGTGCATATTGTATGCCACTTGACGAGTTTGGGGTATAATACACTCCTGAAATCACCACAATCTGCCATAAACATCCATGACCTCCACAGTTTTCTCTCGCCTATTATGATGACGAGGATGATTATTCTGTGTTATTTTGTGATAAGAACACCGCACATAAAATATATCTTTATCAAAGCGTTAAGTATAGCTAACAGTATTAGTAAGTATAGTAGGCACTGTGTCACACTCCAGGATGGACTTACTTTATATAACAAACTATGTACCCTTTCACCAGTATCTCCCCATTTTCCTCTCCCTAGCCCCTGGCAACCACCATTCTACTCAGCTTCTAGGAGTTTAACTATTTTCGATTCCTCATGTAAGTGGCATCATGTGGTATTTGTCCTTCTGCATCTGGCTTATTTCTGCTAACATGATGCCTTCCAGGTTCCTCCATGTTATTGCAAATTACAAGATTTCTTTCTTTGTGAAAAATATATATACCACATTTTGTTACCTCTACATCCATTAACAAACACTGAGATCATTTTCATAGTTTGGCCGTTGTGGAAAATGCTTTGACAAACATGGGAGTATAGCTATCTCTTCAGGATAATGATTTGATCTCCTTTTTTTATTTCTTATTTTGAGACAGAGTCTCATTCTGTTGCCAGGTACCAGGCTGAAGTGCAGTGGCACAGTCTTGGCTCACTGCCATCTCTGCCTCCCAGGTTCAAGCAGTTCTCCTGCCTCAGCCTCCCAAATAGCTGGGACTACAGGCACATGCCACCACACCCAGCTAATTTTTGTATTTTTAGTAGAGACGGTGTTTCACCATGTTGGCCAGGATGGTCTCGATCTCTTGACTTCGCGATCTGCTTGTCTTGGCCTCCCAAAGTGCTGGCATTACAGGCTTGAGCCACCACGCCCAGCCTCATCTCCTTTTTATGTGTATTCCCAGAGTGAGATTGCTGCATCAAATGGTAGTTCTATTGTTAGTTTTTTGAGGAACTTCCATACTGTTTTCCATGAAGGCCATACTAATTTCTATTCCCACCAACAGTTTTCTAGGCTTCCCATTTCTCTGTAGCCTTGCCAACATTTGTTACCTTTTGCTTTTTACTAATAGCCTTCCTGCCAGGTAAGAGGTGATCTCTTATTGCGGTTTTGTTTGCATTTCCCTAACAGCGATATTGAGCATGTTTGCATACTTGACTTGAGTCCCTTATATATTTTGGTTACTGCTGTGGCTTGAATGTTTGTTTTCCCCGAAAATTTATATATTGAAATCTCATTCCTAAGGTCGACAGTTGAGGGAGATGATTAGGTCATGAGGACTCTGCCCTTGTGCATAGGATTAGTGCCCTTATAAAAGAGGCCCCGGGGAGCTCTTGTGCCCCTCCTGTCATGTGAGGACACAGTTAGAGGTGGCCATATGTGAATCAGGAAGCCCCCCTTACCAGATACAGAATCTGCTGGGGCCACCATCTTGGTCTTCCCAGCCTCCAGAGCTGTGAGAAATAAATGGCTGTTGTTTAAGCTGCCCACTCTGGTATTTTGTTACAGCAGCCCAAACTGAGACATATAGCAATCCTTTATCAGATACACGGTTTGCAAACAGTTTTTCCCATTCTGTAGATGCAGCCATTGAGAAGCTTCTTAAGATAGATGTTAAATAAAAAGTAGCAGACCGAGGTGGGCGGATCACAAGGTCAAGAGATTGAGACCATCCTGGCCTACATGGTGAAATCCCATCTCTACTAAAAATAAAAAAGAAATAGCTGGGCATGGTGGTGCACAGCTGTAGTCCCAGCCACTCAGGAGGCTGAGGTAGAAGAATTGCCTGAACCCAGGAGGTGGAGGTTGCAGTGAGCCGAGATTGTGCCACTGCACTTCAGCCTGGTGACAGAGCAAGACTCCATCTCAAAAAAAAAAAAAACAAAGAAAAAAGTAGCATGGTGTGAAATGCCATGTGTAATGCGCTGTCAGTGTGCAGAAGAGGCAGGAGGGAGGGCCCTGCGCTTGCATGTATGTGCCTCATCATATCTGGAAGGCTAGACACCTTGCTGGTGCACTGGGCACTCAGGGAGGAGGGAGGTTCTTTACTATAATGTCAGTGGGTGAACATCTTATCCACTTCTTGACCATGGAGAGCTGGTGTGTCTTAATAGACCTTTCACAGTCTGGATGCTGCTGATCTTAACACTGTGGTGTCATTTAACATTTTTGTGTGCTGTTTCCTCTGAATTAACACTGAGATCTAGAGGCTCAATCAGATATACATTCAAATATTTTTAGCAGGAATACTTGATGGGGATGTTGTGTTCTTTCATTAGGAGTCTTGCTGCCTGTCTGGGAGTTGTTTTTATGATGTCAGTAGGCAGTATTATTGCTTAACTGCATTCATTTATTAGGTGTGCAAACTAGGTGCCTGTTTCTCAAGAAATTAATGTGAAAGTTTTTCACATTATAGCTTCAAATTCATTAAAATTATGTATGAAAGTCGTGTATTTTTTTTCTCTTTTCTGAAATGGAGTCTCCCTCTGTTGCCCAGGCTGGAGTGCAGTGGCACAGTCTCAGCTCACTGCAACCTCTGCCTCCCAGGTTCAAGCCATTCTCCTGCCTCAGCCTCCTGAGTAGCTGGGTGTGCACCACTATGGCCAGCTAATTTTTGTATTTTTAATACAGTCAGGGTTTCACTATGTTGTCCAGGATGGTCTTGATTTCTTGATCTCATGATCCTACCACCTTTGCCTCCCAGAGTGCTGGGATTACTGTTCTGAGTCACCACACCTAGCCTACTTAGTGTATTTTAACTAGCTACCTTATTAAATTTTCTTGTAATTCCTCACCGGTTTTCATGAAAGTTTCTAGAACTTTGTAGCTGGTTATGGCATAAGCCAATCAGCATTTCTAATGGGCTCCTCCCTCCTCCTTTCTCCTTGCCACCTTGCATTGCCTAGGACTTCCAAACACCCTGGTCAGCAGCAGAAGTGAGGGTGCCTCTTGTTACAGGACTTCTTCCAGAGTTGTGTACACACACTCATTTCTCTCTGGTGTTATAACTGAGGGGCAGAAGCTGTGCCCATGGATCTATTCATCCCTTTGGGTGTCCTGGGAACTGCACTCAGCCATGATACATGGGCTGTGTGATCAGGGCCCCAACCAGCATCTGTTGAAAATAACATGGCCAGTTGGTCTTTTCTAAACAAAGCACCTCATACAAAGGAAACGTGCTGAGCCTGGGCTGGCATCACGTGTAGAAACTGCCAGTTGTGGAGGAAGCAGCCTGACCAGGCCTGTCAGTCACAGAAGTCCGTGAATGCTGTTGCTGTTGGAGCACTTGTCTGCCTGAGTTTATTTCCTCTAGGGGCATATCAGGGGCCTGCTCTGGGCAGTGCAGGTACCCAGGCTCTGCCCTGTCGAGGTGGGGGAAAAGTTGGTACGAGCATTTTAAAAATGGAGAACAGGACTTTCACCTCTATTCCCAATGGTTTTTCCTACTTTCTGAAGCAGAATTGCAGGGCAGTCCCGTGGGCAGCAGATCAGCCGCCACAGAAAGCTGGAGATTGTAGGGTTTGCTGGGAGGGCTGAAAAAAGGAAGGGTGGCTTTCTCCTGGGCCTGTGTTTACCCAGCTCTGAGCTGCTGACCCTTTCCCAGGGAGTGACCAGGAGGAGTCTCTGATTCAGAACACTGAAACCTGGCACACCTGAGGAGAGTTAAATAAGACAGGAACAAAGGTGTCCTAGAGGCCTTACAGCTCTCAGGGACAGGAGGGGGACGCTGCCACAAGCTTCCTCTTGCACTGAAGAGGGTGCCTTTTTCCTGTTTACTAAATGCCAGACTTGTGGATAGGCCAACAGTACAGCTCGCCCAGCTTGAAGGTTTTTAACAGAATGAAGCGATGGGAAAATGTTTTCAGATGTATGGCCCCCACCCCAACTTTTGTTTTAACTTAGAGGAGGGAGTGAGGAGGTGGGTGGCAGCAAGTGTTTACTGCAAGTCAAGGGCTGTTCTATCTACATGCTTTATGTACAATGATTTCCTTAAATTCTCACAATAAGGCAACAAGAAGAGAGACTATTATTGTTCCCATACTACAGAGGAGGGAATTGAGACACAGAGAAATTCAGTGACTCACCCAAGGTCACACTGAGTCATGGTGCCAAAATTCTAACTTAAACATTTCGGTTCCAGTCTTCTGACCTTTTTAAACTAAGCAAAAATGAAGCTGGAGAAGAATCATACCCTGGTGATGCCAGCAGTCTCTATGGAGTTCCCAGGAGCCTCCAGGGAGAAGGGTCGTCTGCCAGATGTCTCCACTATAGTTTCTTTTCCCTATGCAGCCTCAGCGCAGGCTGAACTCACAGCCTTGTTTGCGTGTCCCTGTGCATCTTCCAGCACCCCGTCCCATTGGCTCTGTGGAGTGGCCTGTGTGGCCACACTGACAGACTGGCATGTGGCATGTGGGCTTTGGCATGCAGCATGTTTGGGGGCTCTGCAGCAGTGCCAGCTGCTCCCACTGTGCGAGACTGCTGCTGGCAGAATGAACAGGAGGGCCACCAGGAGCAGCGACTCTCATTGCAAGGACACAACTAGATGTCCTCCAGGACAGAAGAGCTGGGGTGGGCCAGGGCCTCTGGAGGTTGTGGGGTCCTCCCATCCCCCACACCTAAACTGAGCTGAACAGAGGGCAATCTAAGAATCTGGATGTTTGGAGAGACATGAGGGACAGTCAGATGTCAGGAGGGCAGGGGTGTTAAACAACAAGGAGGGGTGCTGGGCATGGTGGCTCACACCTGTAATCCCAGCACTTTGGGAGGCTGAGGCTGGTGGATCACCTGAGGTCAGGAGTTCAAGACCAGGCTAACCAACATGATGAAACCCCGTCTCTACTAAAAATATAAAAATTAGGTGGGTGTGGTGGCAGGTGCCTGTAATCCCAGCTACTTGGAAGGCTAAGGCAGGAGAATGGGTTGAAGTTAGAAGGCAGAGGTTGCAGTGATCCAACATGCCCATTTACCCCTAACTGCTGCCAAAGGCCAGGTACCACCCAGTCTTTGGTGGACATTGACCTCCAATGACATCCATGACCACCACCATTGCCCCCAGTCTGGGGAACAAGAGCAAGACTTCGTCTCAAAAGAAAACAACAAGGGGGGTGCTTGGAGTGAAGCTAAACATGAGAGCAGAAAGACAGTTATGGCAGCTGGAAGTAAAAATGACAGACCACAACCTCAGCCACTTAATGTTCACAGGTCACAGGGCAGCATGTGGCTAGTCACTCAGATCCTGTAGTACACAAACCACCAAACACACACACATACACACACACACACACACACACACACACACCTGCCCAGACAGATTCCAGATAGACAGATGCCCAGGAAAACACTCCCACCTGGACAGACAAACACAGATTGACAGATGGGAAGACCCCCAGTCAAACAGACCTGTGGTCAGAGAGACAGCTAGTCCCTCCAAGCCAGACAAACATCAGAATCCCTCAAGGACAAGCTGCTTCCCCAAAATGGACAAAGAGATATTACTCCAGAGGAGAGAACACCCTGACCACCCAGTCAACTACAACTTCAGCTAGAGAGACAGACCTTAGCCTATGGGAACAGACCCTCAGCAGGATCCCTGCTGCTGGACAGAGATTCTGCCAGCCAGCTGAATAGATAAACCGTCAAGCTAGCTGGACAGATATACCCCCTCCCAGATCAGATGGAAGGAGTTTCCACCCCCTAGTTAGAGAGAAGAACCTCAGCTAGCCAGGCAGAGACTCTAGTCACTGAGTCAGCCTCCTTGTCCCCTACTTAGAACCATGGATGGTTCATTTACCCCTCACTACTGCCAGTCTTCAGTGGCCATTGACCTCCAGTGGCATCTATGACCACCACCATCCCATGTGCTCTGGTATCTGCTAGCCCTTAATGACCATTCTTCACAACCATGAGTGCTCAGGGGCTCAGCCTTTATAACTTCCCCAGAAAAGTCTTTCTTTTCTGAAAGCTCACTGAGACTTCTGTTTTCTACCTCCCTGGAACTCCCTGACCACCCAAAAAACCTCAGTGATTACACTGAGAGTCACAATTGTGAACTGAGCAGAAGGTCTCCATGACTTCCCTATCTCTTCTGACCCTTCAGTTACACTGCAAATCCCAATAGCCCAATTACTTTCACTTCTCGTCCCAAGTATTCACTGGGCCACCCAATGACTGACAGTCCCCATGAACATCCAAGGGACCCTGACTGACTTCTAATGAATTCCCTATCACTACCATCCTAAACAATCCCTACTCACTTCCCTTAGAATGCTCAAAGATGAAACTGATAAATGATGAACATGGATTTCATAGAGACCCCTTGTGACCACACAATAAATGAAACCGCCCTAGCTAGTGATCTCCAACTTTGATTTCTCTATCACTTAAGCCAAGGTCAGCAAACAACAGCCTGCAGGACACACACACAGACACGCAAACACTAGAATAAGTCATGACACATGAAAATTACATGACATTCTCATTTCTTTGTACATAAAGTTTCATTAGGACACAGCCACACTGTGAAGAATCTGGGGCAGAGCTGGTAAAGGCAAAATTACTTCCTACATTGCCCTTTAAGATAGTTTGCTCTTAACGCATGCCTGTAGTCTCAGCTTCTCAGGAGGCTGAGGCAGGAGAATTGCCTGAACCCAGGAGGTGGAGGTTGTGATGAGCTTAGATCACGCCATTGCACTCCAGCCTGAGTAACAAGAACGAAATTCTATCTCAAAAACAAAGGAAAAACGTGTGCCCTCAAATAATACTCTGATTACCCCAAGTGAATTAAACTGACCCCCTGACATTATTCCCATTCAGTGACTCAGGCACACATCCAGGCCACAGTCCTACCTTTCCACCCCTCAATGACCTGAAACCTACCTTTCTACCCCTACCTGACGCCCCTTTTGGTGACACCCGTCTTAATTCTTCCAACCTCGGTGAGAAGGGGACTAATCTAGGCCGGTAGTTGTAGGACCGCAGGTCCCAGTCCATTCTCTCCAGCCTCCCTTCGGTGACCCCAGAAGCTGGCACAGCAGTTCTCCTCTGATGTCTCCACAAATGGGAGTGCCCTGGCAGGCAAAAAAGAGAAGCTATTCGTTCCCCAGAAACAACTCCCACTGCATCAGTTCTGTTTCCTAGCAGGCTTATGCAGGTGAAGATGCTCACACAGGACTGACCCGGGTGCCCCGTCGCCGCCCAGCCCATACGGGAAAAGGAGCAACCACAGATTCCTCGGGAAGTACGCAGAGAAGACCCGGCTGCCAGTTGGCCTTTTCCACGGCGCTGTTGCCTCAGCCCCGGCCTCCCTAGGGCGGGGTTGGAGCGCACAGCGCCGGCCGCCCCCGACCCGGGGTCCCCCAGCAGGAAAACTAGTCTGATCTCGGCGATCATCTCCACCCACGACTGCCGCCCGCCTCAGCTCGGACTCCGCGTGGCCTGGCTCCCATGAGACTGGCGGGAGGACCCGGCGAGACCGCGCGCCTTTCCACCCAGAGCCGGCACCCGGATATCGGCCCCCGGACATCGGCCCCTAGAGCGGATCCCTGACTGGGGGCGGGTCCAAGTCGGAGGGAGTGGTTTTGAAACTGTGCAGTCCCACCTGTGGGCGCAGCAGCCACACAGAAAAGGAAAGCCCCGGAGCTGGGCTCTGCTCCCGCAGCCCGTGAGGACCAAGGGCTCCCACCACACCGGCTGGAACGCCCGGATCGCCAGGAGCGGGGCTGCGCGGACTCAGAACACCCTGGCCGGGTCGCCTTCCCCGTCGCTGCGCCCTTCCATTGGCTGCCGAGGCCAGGGCGGAGGCTCAGCCGCTGGCCTCCGCCTCCCGCGGAGTCCACACTCGCTGTGGTCGTGGAGCGCAGCGGCCGGGCTAGACCCGGCTGGCCCGCAGCGCCATGAGCCGCAGCCTGGATGCGGTGCAAAGCTTCCTGGAGCGTCTGGAAGCGCGCGGTGACCGGGAGGTGTCGGTCCTCGCTGGCGAGTTTAGCCTGAGTGGCGCGGGGTGTCTGGGAGCTGCGCACCCCGGCCCTGGCCCCGCATACTCCTGTCCTCCGCGCCCTGCGGGCTCTGCCTCTCTGTTTCGGTGTCCCGGGGGTCTCCCCGCTTCTGGAGTCTCTCCCTGTATTTCCCCCCAACACTTCTCTGTCGCTCTCCCTGTCTCCGTCTTCAGTCTCTGCCCCAGAGTATGACTTCCATATTTGGGTAGGTAGGGACCATGCACACCCCTGCTCCCGGTGTCCTGGTCGCACTCCCGGAACAACCCGGCTGCGGGCAGGACAGGCGGGGTGGGCTCCCCAGGGGAGGCCTCGTGTCCCCCGGTACTCTGGACATGCTGGACAGCCCCGGTCCCGCCGATCTTGGCGACCTGACTATCCCCTGTGACCACAGGGACGAAGGACCAAGAGGAACCCGGAGGCCCTGGCGCAGTGAGGGTGTGAACGCCCGCCTTGAATCTACCCAGGGCTATTCGGCTGTGGTCCGGGAGGTTTACCTGGCCCCTGCGACCTCGGCTTCTCCCTTGGTAAAATTGGAACATGAATGACCAAAGTGGCTTAAGGATTAAATGTGGAGGGTGAAAAGCGCTTAGCACATATTGCGCGCGCACTTCATAGGGGCATTTGTCACGGCCTATAAAGATTCTAAACGTGCGCCCAGCACAGTTGCTGTAATCCCAGCACTTTGGGAGGCCGAGGCAGAAGAATCACTTGAGTTCAGAAGTTCGAGACCAGCCTGGGCAACACATCAAAGCCCTGTCTCTACTAAAAATAGAAAAATTAGCTGGCCTTGGTAGCAGACGGCTGTAATCCCAGCTACTAGGGAGACAGAGGCAAAGGAATCACTTGAGCCAGGGGGACAGAGGTTGCAGTGAGCTGAGCTGGGTGGGCCATTGCACCCCAGCCTGGGTAACAGAGCAAGGCCCCATCTCAAAAAAACCTAAATGTTACAATATGTACAGTGCAAGCCCAGCATCAGGAAGGTTCACACAGCTTCCTAGGCACTGTACACTACAGTCAATGACATGCTTAAAGTGTAATAGCTTATGTACCAGACATAGAAACATACCATACAAACTGTAAACTAATATATGGTGATGCATATCAAATTTAGAAATAACATGTTTTCTCATAGAACCACAAAAGGAAAAAAAAGAAAAAATAATATATAAAAATATTGTAAATGGCCATTTATACAATAAACATTGTATAACTGCATAAAAGAGTACAACAAATATAACAAATATAAAATATGTAACAGATAATTACAAACAAGTAATTTGCACACATGTAGAAATGTTATATCTAAGAAATGCATAATAAATGTAAAATATATTATTATACAATATAAAAATATAGACTGGGCACGGTGGCTCACACCTGTAGTCCCAGCACTTTGGGAGGCTGAGGTGGGCAGATTACAAGGCCAGCAGTTTGAGACCAGCCTGGCCAATATGGTGAGAACCTGTCTCTACTAAAAATACAAAAAAATTAGCTGAGCATGGTGGCTCATGCCTCTAATCCCAGCTACTAGGGAGGCTGAGGCAGGAGAATTGCTTGAATCTGGGAGGTGGAGATTGCAGTAAGCTGAGACCACACCACTGCACTCTAGTCTGGGCAGGAGACCAAGACTCTGTCTCAAAAAAAAAAGTATGTGACAATCATAAACATAATACCCATTTGATATATGACATCATGTGACTGGTTGGATTCTGAACTGTGCACAGCACTGAGGGCCTCACATGCAGAAGACTGGGTGTTGAGAGAACCCTTGCTTCCCGAGCCTGCCTCCCACATGTGCAGGAATCCCTGGGCTTTTATAGGTGTACCTACTACACAAGGGCATCATGAGGGCTTAAATTAACCAATGGACATAAGTAAAGCACTTAGAATGGTGGCTGGCACACGTTGGTGGCATAGTAGGTGTTACTTACTATCATTGAGATTATAAATACCTAACAGGGATGGTACTACACTATTCACTGATTATTATTATAATCTCCCAGTAACACAGTACCTATAGTATCTAGCACTGTACAAGATACTAACACAAGGTGTAACACAGTACATACAGTACATGTTATCCATTATAATGTCAATGCACTGTACATTGTCTTGTATGTTTAGTTATATAAGACATATTTCATCGCAGTTATTGCTTACATGACAACGTCATAGAGTGAGTGTGCAAGGGGTGGGTGCCAAGAGGTCTAAGTTCCACCCTCACTATGAGACTTCCTAGTTGGGACCTTCTACAAGTCACTCAACCACGTAGTGCAGAAACTTTCCTGCCTGCACAATGGGGAAGTCAGTACCCACCTGGTAGGAACCTGTGATGATTACATGCCCTTAGTGCAGAGACTGGCAGAGAGAAGGTGCTCTGGGTCGTCATTATTGCATCATTTTTATTAGGCAGGCCCGGTGCTTTTGGAGTCTGCACTCACCTCCACAGGCCACTGGCCTTGTATCCTGCATGCGCCTAGGTGGCCCGGGACTCTGACCTGGCTCCTCTCCTGTCTTTTCCCCTCCCCGGCCCACTCATGATACTCCACCAGGATATTCAGGCCCACTCGGCCACCTGGAAGGCTGACAGTGTGTGCTCCACCGAGGCCAGCAGTCAGCCGGGGAACATCAGGAAGAACCACTACAAAGACGTGCTGCCTTATGAGTTCGGTGTTCTGCGGGGAGTGGGTGCAGCGGTGCGGACCCCGCTGCAGTCCAGGCATCACTGTGCACTGGAGTTACCTGCTGTGCTCCCCTCCCAAACCCTCACCCTCTGCACTGCTCAGCAGCCCACGAGGGCACCTCAGTGGGGTCTCTGTAGGTGTGTGGTCCCTGCTGGCTTTTGGCCAGGGGGCTGTCTGAGCCTTGGCCACCCTATCCTCCCCAAACTCCACGTTTCTTACCTTGTCTGCTGACAGATAATCAGACGTGAGTGATCCTCTCCCTGCTCCAGGAAGAGGGACACAGTGACTACATTAATGGCAACTTCATCCGGGTGAGGTTTGGGGTCTTGGAAGGAGGTGGAGGAGGTGGATTGTGGGTGGCCAGGGGTGGGCAGCAGAATCTCAGTAGTAAATGTGGCCTTCACCAGGGCACAGACGGAAGCTGGGCCTACTTAGCCACACAAGGACCCTTGCCTCACACCCTGCTAGACTTCTGGCGACTGATCTGGGAGTTTGGGGTCAAGGTCAGCACTTGGGGGTGGGGCAGGATGGTGGAGTAAACATCTAAGTACCCCCTCGGTGGTTTCCCTTGCCCCCTAACCCAAATTACCTTCCTATCCTTTAACCTTCTTGTCTAGGTCATCCTGATGGCCTGTTGAGAGATAGAGAATGGTCGGGTAGTTGTCCTCTGTCCCCAGGTTGCATGTCCTTGTGCAAGGCGGAGGGAGGAAGATCTGGCTATCTTCTCCTTGACCACAGGACCTGAGGGTCCAGCTCTTAGAGTCACTTTACTGTGGGGATTTGGGGAGTCCCATTGTTCCTCTAAGTTTTTGTTGATTTTTTTCCATTTATTCATCCCCCCAGTGTTGGCAACCCCACTCCTGCTGGGCTTCCCACCCATTTCACGCCTTAGACCATAAGGCCCTTTTCTGACTGCTTCCCCTTAGGTTCTGATCCGTCTTTCCACTTATCTCCCCTTTATTCTCTCCCCTAACAACTTTGGCCTATGCTGTTCCCCAGATGTTCCAGGGATGGCTCTGCCTCAGGCTCTGTGCCTTTCCGGTGTGTGGCTTGCTCTATCACCTCCTTCACATCTTTGCTCAAATGTTAATTCCTCAATAAGACCTTCCTGGGTGGGTCTTAAAACCATTTTAAACTGTCAGCACTTCCACTCTCCCTCCCTTGTCCTGCCTTTCATTTTTTCCTCACAATCCTTATGAACTCCTAACACACTGGATAATCTACAAATATATTATGTACATTGTTTATTCTTAATCTCTCCAATTCAGAAGGTAAGATCCACAAGGCAAGGGATTTTTGTTTTGCCTGTTTGCATAAAGTAATTACTAAATAAATAAATGCTTGCCAGCATTGAAGGCTGAAGGTACAACCCTTCATGTGGCTTCTACAATCCTGCTGCTCCATGGATGGGGTGGGGTGACTAGCTGATCATGATGGGTGTATGATCTGTAGTCATGTCCCTTTCTCATTCCTGATTTTGGTAATTTGTGTTCTCTCTCTTTCTGTGTCTGCCTCATCTCTCTGTCTCCATCTCCAGGCTCCTGTTTGCTTCTTTTTTCCTTTGAAAGATGGGGTTTCACCATCATGGCCAGGGTGGTCTTGAACTCCTGACCTCAGGTGATCAACCCACCTTGGCCTCCCAAAGTGCTAAGATTACAGGCGTGAGCCACCTCGCCTGGCCCGTGCTTGCTTTTTATAAACAATGTATTAAAACACAACCATACTCATTTATTTACATGTTGTCTTTGCCTGCTTTTATGCTACAGTGGCAGAGTTGAGTAGTTGCAAGTTGAATAAATTATGTGGCCTGTAAATTCTAAAATATTTATCTGACCCTTTATAGAAAATATCAGCCAATCCTTGGACTAGAGGTTTATCATTATATTAATTTCTCAAAGAACCTGCTTTGGGTTGTATCCGTTTTCTCTATTGATTTTTTCATTTTCTATTTTTTTTTCTTTGAGATGGGATCTTGTTCTGTTGCCCAGACTGGAGTGCAGTCGTTCAATGTCGGCTCACTGCAACCTCTGCCTCCCAAGTTCAAGCGATTCTCCTGCCTCAGCCTCCTGAGTAGCTAGGAGTACAGGCACATGCCACCATTCCTGGCTAATATACTACTTTAATTGCAAGTGTACATGAAAAGAATGTTTTAAAACTTTGCGATTGAGTACAGATACATGTAGGATTGTATCTTCCTAATGATTCAATCCCTTTTCTAATATGTAATGACTCTATTTTTGCTAATATTTTTATCTGAAGTGTACTTTGATATTAATATAGCCGTTTAAATTTCTTTTTTTTTTAGATGTATTTTCACTCTTGTCACCCAGGCTGGAGTACGATGGCACAATATTAACTCACTGCAACCTCCGCCTCCCGTATTCAAGTGATTCTCCTGCCTCAGCCTCCCAAGTAGCTGGGATTACAGATGTCCGCCACCATCCCCAGCTAATTTTTGCATTTTTAGTAGAGAAGGGGGTTTCATCATGTTGGCCAGGCTGCTCTCGAACTCCTAACTTCAGGTGATCCATCTGCCTCAGCCTCCCAAAGTGCTGGGATTGCAGGCATGAGCAACCACACTCAGGCTTAAATTTACTGAGTTTGCATACATCTTTTCCCATTCTTTTAGTTTATATCTATGTTCTTATTTATTTATTTTTATTTATTAAGACAGAGTCTCACTCTGTCACCAGGCTGTTGTACAGTGGTGCAATCTCAGCTCACTGCAACCTCTTCCTCCCAGGTTCAAGCAATTCTCCTGACTCAGCCTCCAAAGTAGCTTGGACTATAGATGCCCACCACCATGGCCAGCTAATTTTTGTATTTTTAAGAGAGATGGGGTTTTACCACATTGTCCAGGATGGTCTTGATTTCTTGACCTTATGATTCTCCCACCTCAGCCTCCCAAAGTGCTGGGATTACAGGTGTGAGCTACTGTGCCCAGCCCCATCTTTATTTTTTAGTGTGTTTTTTGTAGGGACTTATTTTTTTTTTTAAGAGTGAGGGAGTGCTGTGTAGCAATCATAGCTCACTGTAACCTCAAACTCCTGGGCTCAAGTGATCATCCTAGCTCAGCCTCCCTAAGGAGTTGGGAATACAGGCATGTACCACACCTGATTGTTTTTATTTCTTATACAGATGAGGTCTCACTGTATAATCCAGGCTCGTTTCGAACTCCTGGCCTCAAGCTATGCTTCTACCTCAGCCTCCCCAAGTGCCAAGATTATATGCATGAGCCACTTCATCTAGCCAGGATTTACTTTTTAAATCTAATCTGACAGCCTCTGTCATTAATTGGAATAGTTAGCCTTTAATGTAATTTTCAATAATGTTGGGTTTAAACCTACATTTCTTGCTGTTTGTTTTCTATTTTCTGTTTGTTCTTTTTTTTCTGTCTTCTTTCAGAGTGAGAATTTTTTATGAATTTATTGCCTAGTAATTATTCCCTTATTAGCTGTACCTCTTTATTTTAAATATTTAGTGGTGACTTTAGGGTTTATACTATATATATCTTTCACTTATAGTCTATAGTAAAATAATATTACACATTTCATGTAAAATGTCAGATCTTTTATAGTGTTTCCATTTCCCCTTTCCTTGCTTTGTGCTATTGTTACTGCATATTTTAATTTTAAATATATAAAACAAACTCCACAATACACTGCTATAATTTTTGCTTTAGAATGTCTTTTTTAAACAGCTTTATTGACATACAATTAGTCATTTAAAGTGTACAATTCCATCACTTTTCATATAGTCCTGAGTTGTGAAAATATTACCACAATAAGTTTTTGAATATTTTCATCATTCCATAAAAATATTCTATATCCATTTGCAGTCATCCCCATTTCCCACCAACCTCTACAGCCTGAGACAATCCCTAACCTACCCTTTGTCTTTATAGATTAGCTTACTCTGGATATTTCATATAAATGGAATCGTATAATATGTAGCCTTTTTTTGTTAAGCATGTTTTTTTTTGTGAATGACATTCCATTGAATGGCTCTACCACATTTTACTTATCAGTTGATAAAATTTAAGTTCTTCCTGCTTTCTGGCAATTATGAACAATGCTGCTCTCAACATTGATATACAAGGATCTCGTAGATGTATGTTTTCATATCTCTTAAGTATTGCTGGTATTGCTGGGCCATATGGAAACTCTGTTTTAAACACTTTAAGAACTGCCAAACTGTTTTCCACAGTGGCAGCACCCTTTTATATTTCCACAGCAATGTATGAGGGTCCCCATTTCTTCTCACTGATGCTTGTTACTGTCTTTTTTTGCTTAGTAGTGTAGCCATACTTGAGGATGTAAATGGTATACTTTGTGTCTTTTTTAACTGGTGTGGTAAAATACACATAAACATACATAAATGGTGTGGTAAAATATTCATAACTGTTTGAATTCCTGTTTTCAGTACCTTGAGTACACCCTCGAGTGGAATTGCTGGATTATATGGTAACTGTTTTCCACAGTGGCTGTACCATTTTACATTTCTATCAGCAGAGAGACAGGGATAGAGGGAGGAACATGTGTAGTTTAATGACAGGTATATGTTCTGCTTTGTTAGACTATTTTGTCATGTGTAAACATCATAGAGCATAGTTAAACAAACATAGATGGTATATACATTTTTATTTATATATATTTCTCACATGGAAAAGTAAATGTCTCAGCACCATTACCAAGTATAAATAATTTTTCCAACTTAATATGCAATGTCAATATCAAGTGCCATGTATCAGATTTCTTCTACATGTGCTCCATTATAAACTATGGCACTACTGCTGTATATGTGGTTTGTTGTTGATTAAAACATCATTACACGGCATATGACAAGCATATATGTGCCATCCTAATGAGTGGGAAGGGGTATCTCATTGTGGTTTTGGTTTTGTTTTTCTTCTTTTTTTTTGGAGATGGAGTCTTGCTCTGTCACCAGGCCGGAGTGCAGTGGCATGATCTCAGCTCACTGCAATCTCTGTCTCCCAGGTTCAAGCGATTCCCCTGCCTCAGCCTCCCAAGTAGCTGGGATTACAGGCATGCGCCACCATGCTAATTTTTTGCTATTTTTTGTATTTTAGTAGAGATGGGGTTTCACCGTGGCCAGGATGGTGTTCATCTCCTGACCTCGTGATCCGCCCGCCTCAGCCTCCCAAAGTGCTGGGATTACAGGCGTGATGGTTTTGCTTTTCATGTGCTTATTTGTCCATTTGTATATCTTCTCTGGACAAATGTCTATTCAGGTCATTTATTCATTTTAAAATTGGGTTATTTGAGGTTCTTTGTCTTTTTATTGAGTTGTAAGAGTTATTCTGGATACAAGTCCCTTATCAGTACATGATTATGTTCATGTAATATATTCATATATCAATATATTCATGTAATGTAACATATTCATATAATTATGTTCATGTAATGTATTCATATATTCAATATATTCATGTAATATATTCATATAATTATATTCATGTAATATAATCATGTACTGATAAGGGACTTGTATCCAGAATGACTCTTACAATGGAATTGTCTTTCCCATTCTGTGGGTTGTCATTTTACTTTCTTGATGATTGTTTTGAAGCACAAACATTTTGCTAAATTTTAATTCCAATCCACTGTTGTTGCTTTTTTTGCTGTATCTAAGAAGTTGTCATCTAATCAGACGTCATAAGTACTTACTCCTGTTTTATCTTCTAAGTGTTTGCAGTTTTCTTCCTTACATTTAGGTCTCTGATTTACTTTGAGTTAAATCTTGTGTGATATGAGATAGGGGTCCACAGTCACTCCTTTGCATGTGGCTATCCAATTATTCCAGCACCATTTGTTGAAAAGACTCTGCTTTGCCAATTTAACGGTCTTGGCCCTTTGTTGAAAATTAATTGGCCATAAATATGAGTTTATGTCTGAACTCTCAGTTTTATTAAGGGATACGTTTATCCTTGTGCCAGTATAACATAGTTTTGATCATTATAGCTTTGTAGAAGTTCTGAAATCAGAAGTATGAGTCTTCCAAATTTGTTTTTTTTCAAGATTAGTTTGGCTATTTTGGGTGGGTCCCTTGATGTCAGAAAACAGTTAAACATAGCAAGCATAACTGTTTATGCTTGGAAAGGCCTTCCTGTAAGGTTAAGTCTTGGGTGGCCTCTAGAAACCTAGGTTTCTGATCAGGGTGGCTTACTATGCCTAAACTGTTAATACAAACAACATGGTTTATGCAGAACACCTGCTCTCCTGCTGGGACTTTTACATTTTGGTACAGGCTGCGCAGAGTGTGTCTACATGCTGTGCAGAAGGTGCCTGATAAAAATCCTGGGCACTGAGTTTCTAAGGAACTTTATTGTGAGAGACTGTTGGTTTTGTCACATTTTGTTTTTTGCATCTATTCAGATAATCATGTGTTTTGTTTTGTATTCTACTAATATGATGTATGACCCTGACTTTCATATGGGGAACCAATCTTGCATTCCTGGGATTAATCCCACTTAGTTATGGTGTCTAATACTTTGCTAGTATTTTGTTCAGAATTTTTGTGTCTATGTTTGTGAGCTTATTGGTTAGTAGTTTTTTGTTTTCTTGTGAGGTCTTTGGTTTCGGTGGCAGGCTAATACTTGCCTCATACAGTATGTTGAGAAATGGTTCCTCTTCAGTGTTTTGTAAGAGTTTGTGAGAGGTTGGTATTAATTCCTCCTTGTTTGATAAAATTCACTAGACTATCTTTTAAAGACATTTAAAATGAGAGAAATATCTTTTACATTTAGTCTCTTTTCTCCTTATTCTATTATTTTGTGTAGACCTGTATTTCCATTTGTATCATGTTCCTTTTGTATGCAGCATCAAACTCATGGGCTTAAGCAATCCTCCTACCTCATCCTCCCAAATAGTTGGGAGTACAGTGTGACACCTCACTCAGCTAATTTATTATTTATTTATTTGAAGATGGGTTTCACCATTTGAAGATGGTCAGGCTGGTCTTGAACCCCTGACCTCAAGTGATCCACCCACCTCAGCCTCCAAAGTGCTTGGATTGCAGGCATGAGCTACCACACCTGGCCTGCACTCAGCTAATTTAAAAAAAAATATATATATATATTTAGATAAGGCTAGCTATATTTCCAACTCACCTAGCTAATTTTAAAACTTTCTTTTTGTTAGATACAGGCTAGCTATATTGCTCAGGTTGGTGTTGAAGTGGCCTTAAGCAGTCCTTCTGCTTTAGCCTCTCAAATAGCTGGGATTACAGGCAGCAGCCACTGACGATAAGCATCTGAAGAGCTTATTCTAATATTTCTCATAGTGCAGATTTGTTTGTGATGAATTCCCTCAACTTTTATTTGTCTGAAAAGGTTTTCATATTTTTAGGATATTATATCATTGACTGGCAGTTTCTGACAAAGTTTTGCTATAATTCTTATGTTCCTCAGCATGTGATGTACCTTTTTGTATGGGATGCTTTTAAGATTTTCTCTTCTGGGGCCTGTAGTGGCTCATGCCTGTAATTCTAGCACTTTGGGAGGCTAATCAATTATGGTCAGGAGTTTGAGATCAGCCTGGCCAACCTGGTGAAACCCCTTCTCTACTAAAAATACAAAAATTAGCCAGGCGTTGTGGCATGTGTCTGTAGTCTCAGCTACTCAGGAAGCTGTCTCAAAAAAAATTTTCTCCTCTTCTTTTTCTTTTTCAGTCATTTGATTGTGATCTGCCTTGGTGTGACTTTCTTTAGGTCTTTTCTCCCTGTGGTTCATTGACTTTCTTGGATTTATGGGTTCATAGTTTCATCAAGCTGGGAATTTTTTCACCTATTATTTCTTTACATATACTCACTCTTATCCTCCTTTCTCCTTTACTTCTGGACTCCAGATGCATGTAAACTAGATTGTTTGGTATATTTCTACAGAAAACTGATTCTCTTCATTTTTTTCATTTCATTGTGAATTGTTTCTATTATTATGTTTTCATGTCTATTGATCTTTTCTTCTAATGTCTACTCTGCTGTTAGTGGATTTTTCATTTCACAATTTTTTCCTTTTTAGAAATCCTATTTAGGTATTTTTTGTGTCTTTCATTCCATTCTTCATCATGTTCATGTTTCCTTTTCCAGTATATGTATAACAACTAGTTACTTTAAGGCTTTTGCTTCTTTTTCTGAACTCTGTTATTTCTGGGCCCTTTTCTATTGACTAATTTTTCTCCTAATTATAGGTCACAATTTCCTGCTTCTTTGTATGTCTGGTAAAATTTTATTGGATGCTTGATATTTTGAATTTGGCACAGGAAAGTTTTGGAATCTGTTTTCTTTAGATTGTTTTCCATTTTCAGGAATTTTTGGATGGTTGATCAAGTAGCCTTTGTTCTAGAATTAATTTGGCCATTTTCAGGAACTTTTGGATGGTTGATCAAGTAGCCTTTGTTCTAGAATTAATTTGGCCATGCTTCTAATGTGTGGTCATACTAGGTTCCCTACTGAATGCCCCATTTAGTTGATAAGCCCTCTACATTCTAGCTAGAGGGGATGTGAATTCTTTCTCATTGTGAGCTCAAGGAAATATTCATCCTACAGAATCCTACTATTTTTTCATGGGAAGTTATTCTTGTCCAGCTTCTTGAGGATTCATGCTGTATATATTCAGATCACTATTTAACCAAAAAATCGAGGAGGGGACTTCTATGTGGGTTGTTTTGTTTTTGTTTATTTGCATAGCTCTATTCCTTCCAGGACTCTGCTCTGCAAATTCTACCTGCCTTGGCCTCCTTGAGCCATGATCTCTGGCTCAGCTCAGTGGGATCATTAGACTCATGTCTTACCTGGTGACACTTCCACACAATAAGCCAGAGTGGTCTGTTCGATGACCACAGTACTGCAATACCTGTCATCCAGTCTCTGAAAATACTGGCTCATGTATTTTGTCGAGTTTCTGGTAGCTTCCGGTGCAAGGGTATCCTGGATTGTCTTTCCTTTGCATGGTCTGCAACACACCTCCACTGAGTATGCATGTGTTTAATCTGCTGGCTCCAACAATAAGAGCTAACGATCCTTACACCCAGATGCATTAGACTCAACGAGACAGAAAATTAATAAGGATATCCAGGACTTGAACTAAGATCCAGGACAAGTAAACTCAATAAATATTTATAGAGCTCTCCACTTTAAATACACAAACTATACATTCTCCACCTTAAATACATAAAATATTGATCAGCCATTATTAATAACCATTTTTATAATAAAGCTACATTCCCATTCTCTCTCCCTCTTTTTCTTTGTCTTTATTCCTCTCCTTCATTCCTTTTTTTATTTCTTAAAAAAAAAAAGAAAAAAATCTGCTGGCTCTGCTGGCTGGCCTCTATTATAGGCTGTCCGTGCTTCCACCGGCAGCACTTGGGGTGTCTTGTGGCAGGATTGAGGTAGTTCTGAAGCTGACTCCGTCTGTTCACTCCCTGCCTTTTGTCCTTTACCTTTTGCAGAAAAGATGTGAGTGGTACTGGGCCCAAGGGCAGGAGCCACTGCAGACCAGGCTTTTCTGCATCACCCTGGTAAGCTGTGGGAGGTTTTAAGGAAGATTCCCAGGATGGAAAGTCTTTGGGTTGGGCCTAAAAGGATTAATAATTTCTCCGACAGTCTATTCACACTGTAAGAAACTCCTTGGTGTTAGCCTGCAAAGAGTTGTATGTATGCATAACCTTTGCATTTTTTTTTTTGGCTGAAATCAGTTATCTCTGTCACGTAAATGTGCCTGATTGGGTTCTTGAAATACTTTTCTTACCATTTCCAAGGAGCTTGGGGAAATCTCTCAAGTCATACATATAGTCAGTACTTAATACAATAAAAGTTTCATTTTAGAATAAAAGAAATATGTTTTTGCAAAGAGCTTGTGTTTTTATCATAGTTCCTCTTTTTCTCCTGCCAAATGTTTCCTTAATGAAAGGTTTGGGGAAAGTTTGGGCTATATGAATTTTTTTAAATGTTTTCTGTATTTGATTTTATAATCAGGAATGCTTTGCTTTGTATAAATGACTTTTGGTACCTGTAATATTTGTCTTCCCTTTTGTTACCTGCCCCGCCCCCCCTCCACCCCCTCCCCGTAGGTTAAGGAGAAGCTGCTGAATGAGGACATTGTGCTGAGGACCGTCAAGGTCATTTCAGAAGGTACTTACAGGGAAGGAAGAGGTAAAGGGGCTCCTGCAAGGGGAGAGGTTTTTTGTCCGACCTACTCTCTAGGGAAGACAGAGCTAGTTCAGAAAAAACCGGGCAGCAGGTTAGCAAAAAGTCTTAAGTTCAGGCTTTATTGAGAGGAAAGAGCCTCCGGGTGGACCAGCGGGGAAAAACAAGAAATGGCCCCTCGGCTCAGAGGAGCAGAGCTCTTTCATAGTGGGCTGAAGGGCTGAGGGAGTGGGGAAGCCGAGAGAGCCGAGGTGGCGGGCAACGGTTGGTCAGTTTAAACCGCTGGGCGGGCAAGCCGGGCTGCGGAAACTGGGAGGTGGGAAGCCTGGAGGCAGGAAGCTGGGGAGAGCTGATGAGGCGGGTGGTGATTGGTCGGCCAGTTGCCGGGCGGGAGGTGGCTGTGGCCGGGCGGGAAGGCCAGGACAGTATGTAGAGTAAAAGATAAGGGAGTACCTTTGTGTGGGAGGGGGAGGGCTTTCACGACAGGGACAGAGTTTTCCAAACATTTTTCTCCCCTGTAAAAATATACCCCATACTAGTACCTACCTCCTCAGTTATTATCTGATAGATATAAATGGAAGATGCCTAGACTGGCCTGGTGTATAGCTGATGCTCAATTAATGGTGTTTTTTTTCTAAGTCTTTTGCTAGTCTTTTTCTGTGTTTCAGGAGTCCCGTTCTATATACCAGGTACAATATATGTCCTGGCCAGACCACAGGGTCCCGAGAAGTCCTGACCACATGCTCACCATGGTGGAGAAAGCCCATCGCCTCCAGGAATCTGGCTCTGAACCTCTCTGTCCACTGCATGTTTTGGTAATGAGCTTCATGAGAGTCTGGTGAGGGAGGCGACAGGGCAGGGAGGGGAGTGCCGGACCTGGGGCTGGTCTTGCAGTCTGAGTGCCTATTTTGAGAAATCTTGCTCACTGGCATAGACTATAATTGTGAGCACTTGTTCAGCACAGACACAGCTGGCGAGTAAGCACACAGCTGCTGCTCAACAAAATGTAAGTGATTAAAAAGGTTGCCCTTGTTCAGGCTGACTAGGCCTGCTCTGAATCCCTTGTCAGCATGGGCTGCAAGCAAACAGGCATCCTGTGCACTGTGAATTATGTGAGGCAGCTGCTCTTGACACAGGTAGGACGTAGGCATCCTGTGTGTGCAATGTGCCACCCATGACCATGTGTCCTGCTCAAGTGCCTTGTGTATCTGTCCCAGATGATCCCACCCAACTTCAGCTTCTTCGATGTGGTCTTTGGGATGTGGAAGCAGTGCCCTGCAGCCATGCAGACAGAGGTGAGCCCTGGGTCTCCTAATCTTCAAGGACAGTGGCCCACTGCTGTCATTACACCCATGCCTTCTCTTCCTCATGGCCTCTCATCCCAACAGGAGCAATACAGGTTCCTGTACCACACGGTGGCTCAGATGTTCTGCTCCGCACTTCAGAACCTCAAAGAGGTACAGAGGCTCCTTTCCCACTCTCCCATCAACCATTATCACCCTCAGAGACCAAAACGCCAAGCAAGGTCCAGCACCCAGCACTCCTGAGAGCACTCACTGACCATGACATCCACCTGTGCCCTCCTCCGGGCACACTTATCGGGCTGTTTCCTGTTAAGCTTTCTCCCACAGCCCTGCGAGAGCCCTGGGTAGTTTCCTCCCTCAGGAGCCTCCCTCCTGTTTCCCCCCAGAATTGTGCCCCAGTGTACAATGATGCCCTCTTCCTCTGGACTCCGCAAGCACTTCTCGCCATACCCCACCCACCACGAGGCATCCTCAGGTACTCCGCTCTATCCCCGCATTTTTCCCTGCCCAATTTCTCAGGCTAACCCCTTCCTCATTTTTGGAACACCAGTTTGTTCTTATGTTCACTTCACCTTGTTTGCTGGCTGTTTCTTTGAATTCAGTTCTGGGAACCCTCTCCAGGATGATTCATTTATCCCAATCGTCACATTGCTTCTGCCTCTAAGGGTGACCCTGCCTTTTGAGGTTAGGCCTTTCCTGGTTCCTCTAATCAAAACTTAATTCAGGTGGCTCATGCCTATAATCCCAGCACTTTGCGAGGCCAAGGAGTGCGGATCACTTGAGGCCAGTTGGAGACCAGCGGTTAACATGGTGAAACACCATCTCTACTAAAAATACAAAAATTAGCCAAACGTGGTGGTGGGAGCCTGTAGTCCTGGCTACTCTGGAGGCTGAGGCAGGAGAGTCGCTTGAGCCCAGGAGGTGGGAGGTTGCAGTGAACCGAGATCGCGCCACTGTATTCCAGCCGGGGCAACAGAGCGAGACCCTGTCTCAAAAAAACAAACAATTCAGCAAATATCTCTAGTTGGTGCACACTTTTCAGACCCCACATTGGGTGCTGCGGGCACGGGACTGAGCCGCCTTCACAGTGAAGACTTCATGCGTGCGCCTTGCCATCATCCCTTCCAGCGTCCGTGCCACTTCCGCATTCTTTATTCAACAGACATAGACACAGAAATGCCCACCCCTCAAATCAACAGCCTGCCGCATTTACCTGCCGGGCTGTCCCCGTTCCTCCTCCATCCGCCTAACTTGTGGGGCGCTAGGGATACAGGAGTGAGGCCCCTGCCCAAGGCACCCTCCCTCCTTCGAGCGCGCCACCTCAGCGGGAAGAAAGCCAGTGGTTTTTGCGTCAGCAGGCTCCCCACTCCAGCCCTGCCCAGCGCCGCCGTTTCACTTCCTCCCGACCCTCCCTGCCTGCAGAAACATCTCGTTGCCCGGGTTCCCGGACCATGCCATGGCTGACACCTACGCGGTCCGGGGCGCAGGCGGAGAACGCTCGGGGGACGCTGCCTGGCAGCGGCGAGTCGAGGCAGGCGCGGGGTGGGGGATGCTGGTGCTCACTTGTTCCTTCTCAGGGCGTTCCTTCTCAGGGCACCCTCCCCTTCTGGTCCACAGGGCCCTTGGCGGTGCAGGGGACCCCAGACGCCAGCCCGGCCACGCCCCGATGCTGACGTCCTGATGCTCTGGCCACGCCCCAGAACCCCCCCAGGCCGTTGCGGCCCCCGGGGCTGCGATCCGGGAGAAAACAGCCAGGCCCCAAAGGCTCGAGGCCATGCCTCGGGGGAAGCGGCCTGCCCTGGGTGGGATCGTGGTATTCCCTGGGGCTTCTGGAGCTGACCCGTGGGGGTCTTCTGCCCTCAGTTCCTGCTGACCAAAGCTCTGCCAGATCTGGCGCCTACAAGGACGTGGCTGGTGGAGCTCACACCAGTGGGCTGGGTAAGTCACGTAGAGCCTGGGTTGCTAGTACTTTGCTACTTTGAGTGAACCCCACGAGTTTGGGGCTGGCTGACTAATGGGGCCTGGAGCTCAGTCCTGTGGATGTGGCTGCAGTTAACCGCGAGGACCTGGAGTTGGGGCTTGGCCTTCTTCATGTTTGCCTGCCTCCGCACACCTCAGCTTCTCCGTGAGACCCACAGCATCCTTCCTCTCCCTGGCTTCAACCTGTGCCTTTGGAAGTCGAAGGGGCCCTAGGACCCAACTGCTGAGTGGACCCGGGTGTGAGTCTGCACCAGTTCCTGCCTGTTGCCTTGTGTGAGCTAAGACTACTGATGCCCTAGTGCTGCTGAGTGCCATGTGCCAATTAGAAACAGTGGGCCTGGATCAAAATATAAGTTTCTCAGGGTGGGAAATGTGGGGGCTTTGCCCCAGTGACTGTAGCATTCAAGGCTTGAGGCTGGAGGAGATAGGCAGGGTATAATGGTTGGTGACAGCAGATTCAAGAAAGAACATTGGGAAGGGGCATGGCCCCTGAGTTGTGAGGCAGAGAATGGGCAGATGGGCTGCCAGAGACTGCTGCCCTCACCACATAACGCACTAGTCCATCATCAGCACCTAAGCCTCCCTCACTCGGACACTCAGGTGACCACACAGAGAAATGGATGACCCCTAGCCACCCACCCATATCCAAGCCAGGCGTAAAGACAGCCAAACAGACTAATCCCAGGCAGACCGATAAAAAGACCTCCAGATAGCCAGTCATGGTGGCTCACACCTGTAATCCTAGTACTTTCGGAGGCCGAGGTGGATGGATCACCTGAGGTCAGGAGTTCAAGACCAGCCTCGCTATGATGGTGTAACTCCATCTTAAAAAAAAAAAAAAAAAGGACCTCCAGATAGGCAGACAAACAGATGGATCACCAACCTGGACAGATAGCCAAACCTTCAGAGATACAGTCCACAGGTGGACAGAGGGACAGACCAGCCAACAGCTTGACAGACCAGTCCAGCCAGAGAGACCACCAAATAGAACCTCCGAAAGATAGACATTTCTGCCAGTTGGACAGCCAGGTGGACCCCTATGTTAGACAGATTACTAGACAGATAAACAGATCCCCAGCTGAACAGACACACAGACTTCTCAGACCCCCACCCCACCCCTAGGTGGTCTGGCTGGTTGACAGACCTTCTGGTCAGACAAACTCCTGACTAGGCAGATGGACTGCCAGACAGGTAGATGGACTGCCAGACAGACAGACAGACATCAGTCAGAATCCTGACATCCCTTCCAACTGGCAAGACTCGCATCTTGATAGATGGAACCCAGTTGATCAGATACAATTCTTCAGATTGACAGACAAGTCCCCCAAATAAGTACACATCTTTAGCTATTCAGACAGATGGACCCCCAGCAAATCAGGCCCTATCTAGACGAACCGCAGCCAGAAAGACACCCAACCAGACTGATCCCTTGCTGTCTATACAGCCTCCCAAATAGCTGGAACTACAGATCTAATTTTTTTTTATAGACATGGTTTTTTTACCATGTTGCCCAGGCTGTTCTTGAAACCCTGACTTCAAGCAATCCCCCTGCCTCAGCCTCCCAAAGTGCTGAGATTACAGGCGTAAGCCACCAGGCCTAGCCCCCTAAGATTCAAAACACTTTAAATCATCCGTGGTAGGGTTCCTGCTAGGATGAAACATTATGCAGTTGTTTAAAAAAAAAAGAAAGGAAGGCCGGGCGTGGTGGCTCAAGCCTGTAATCCCAGCACTTTGGGAGGCCGAGGCGGGTGGATCACGAGGTCAACAGATCGAGACCATCCTGGTCAACATGGTGAAACCCGTCTCTACTAAAAATACAAAAAAAATTAGCTGGGCACGGTGGCGCGTGCCTGTAATCCCAGCTACTCAGGAGGCTGAGGCAGGAGAATTGCCTGAACCCAGGAGGCGGAGGTTGCGGTGAGCCGAGATTGCGCCATTGCACTCCAGCCTGGGTAACAAGAGCGAAACTCCGTCTCAAAAAAAAAAAAAAAAAAAAAAAGAGAGGAAGGAGGATGCACTTCTGTGGACAAATCTCCAAGTCATTGCAAAACGGAAAAAGTTTAAGATGCTCTCTCCTGGAACCTGAAAGGACCAGCACCTCACCTTCAGGTCTCTAGACCTCTGACTGACACTGTTTGTTCCTTCCCAGGTCCCTGTCTGCACTGCCGCAGTGCCCTTGGCCCCATGTCCACCCCTGTCCTGCCCCTCTCTGGGTGAGGACTGGCCTTCTCCTGCCTCTACTTGGCTGAATCCTTGGTTGATCTCAAGTGCCTTGGCATAAACTCTACTCCTGAGCCTTCAATCAGAGAATGATGGGGGATGTGTACATGCCCCACCACACCCCTCAGCAGGGTAATGATGAGGAGGTGTGGGTTTTTAACAGTTCCCCGACTTTCCCAGGACGCTTGAGTTTGGATGCCCACAGTGGGAGCTGGTGTGATATCATACCTTCGCGGGCTGCCTTTCTTTCCTGGTCTCACTCTGGGCCCCTACTTCCCACCCTAGAGCTGCACCATTTCTCTGTTTTCTTAAAAGAGCTGACCCTGTGCTGTCTCCCACTCTCCCAGTGCCCCTGCCACTCCTGTGAGCCGGCTGTTGGTGAGATTGGCACTAACCTCTGTGTCTCTGACGTCAGGCCTCATACCATCAGCCAGCAGCATCTGACCTCCCTCTAGGTTTCTTTGGAAGTTTGGACCCCGTATTCACCTCCCTCTTCACCTCCCAGCCACTCTTCTTGTCTCTTGCTGTTTGCTCTCCGCTTTATCACCCAGTGCTTGGCCCTCAGCCATCTCTTCTCCTCACTCCTTTATTGACTGTTCCAGTCTCAAGGCTGTGGATTCCTTCTAAACACTGACAACTCCAAATTCTCTATCTCTCCCGCAAGCACAGACCACCGAATTCCAAATCTCAGCATCTTTTCTTGAACATCTCAGACTTAACCTTTCCAAAACTGAAGTCATGATGTTCCCTCCCAGACTGACTCCCCTGAAATGGGAAAGAAGGCAATGGCAGTTCCCTTTTTCCAGCCACTCCAACAGAAACCTTGCGGTCACCCACCCTCCTCTGATCTTTTTCTCTCCAGTAATCTGTTGGCAAATCCTATCAGTTCTGCCTTCAAAACAGTCCCAGGATCTGACTGCCTCCTCTGCCCCACCACTCTCATGCCCCACCAGGTTAGGCTTTCTCATGGCCTCCTTGCTCCCACCCTTGCTTCCCTGAAGTCTCATCTAACTGCAGGCAAGCTCTGATGGTCTTCTGCTCAGAACCCTCCTCTGGTTCCCCTGTTGCTCAGAATCGACTCTGCCATGGTCCCCATGGCCCCTGTCTAGCCTCACCTCCTGGGATGCTCTTGCCGCCTGATTTCACACTGCCCACTTTTGAAAGATAAGCCTTTCTAGACCTCTTGTGTTCCTGCATGACTGGGCCTTCTCAGCAAGGGACACAGACAAGCTTTGCAAGGACAATGGAACAGCAAAGGGAAGACAGAGAGTGCCCAGGACAGAAACCTTCATCCCAGGATGTTTTACCCACAGGACCTCTGGAGGAGAGAAGCTGGAAACCCATCATTGTCAGCAAACTAACACAGGAACAAAAAACCAAACATCATGTGTTTGCACTCATAAATGGGAGTTGAACAATGAGAACACATGGACACAGGGAGGGAAATGTCACACCCCAAGGCTTGTTGGAGGGTGGGGACTGAAGAGGGATAGCATTAGGAGAAATACCTTATGTAGTTGAGGAATTGATAGGTGCAGCAAACCACCATGGCACATGTATATCGATGTAACAACCCTCCATGTTCTGCACATGTATCTTAGAACTCAAAGTATAATAAAAATTAATAAATACAAAATTTAAAAAAGAAAAAAAGTGTTCCCAAAAGGATAAGCATATGTTCCACAATCCTCATAATAACAGAACTAACAAAAATTCTAGGGAAGGCAATATTGAATGTAAACTAGTTCAGTGTTTGAGAAAAGCACATATGCTATTTTAGTAAGACAAACACTGACTGGATATTCAAACCTGAGAAAATAATGAAAGAAACTTATTTCTGTGCTAAACTCTTTCACTCTATCAACTTATATTTTTTAAATAAAAGCAATTTATGGTAATCTAGCCCTCTATCTTTGTTTATTGTATTGTCTGTATTCTCCCAACTAAAATTCGAACTATACAAGGGCATAAGTTTTCATCTATTTTGTACACTACTTTTTTTTAATTTTTATTTTTAAACAGAGACTTGCTCTGTTGCCCAGTCTGGAATGCATTGGCACAATCTCAGCTCACTGAGATTTCTCAGCCTCAGCCACCAGAGTAGCTGGGGGTATAGGCATTTGCCAGCAAACCCAGTTAATTATTTTTTATTGAATTTGTAGTAGAGACAGAGTTTCACCGTCTTGGCTAGGCTGTTCTAGAACTCCTGACCTCATGGTGATCTACCTGCCTCAGCCTCCTAAACTGCTGAGATTATAGGCATGGACCACTAAGCCTTGCCTGTTCATTACTTTTTATTTATTTATTTATTTATTTATTTTTATTGCATTTTAGGTTTTGGGGTACATGTGCAGAGCATGCAATACAGTTGCATAGGTACACACATTGCAGTGTGTTTTGTTTGATTTCTCCCCTTCACCCACATTTGGTATTTCTCCCCTGGCAATCCCTCCCCACCTCCCCCTTCCATTGGCCCTCCCCTTTTCCCCCTATAGACCCCAGTGTTTAGTACTCCCCTCTCTGTGTCATGTGTTCTCATTTTTCATCACCCGCCTATGAGTGAGAATATGCAGTGTTTCATTTTCTGTTCTTGTGTCAGTTTGCTGAGAATGATGTTCTCCAGATTCATCCATGTCCCTACAAATGACACGAACTCATCATTTCTGATTGCTGCATAATATTCCATGGTGTATATGTGCCACATTTTCCCAATCCAGTCTATCATCGATGGGCATTTGGGTTGATTCCAGGTCTTTGCTATTGTAAACAGTGCTGCAATGAACATTCGTATGCATGTGTCCTTGTAGTAGAACGACTTATAGACCTTTGGATATATGCCCAGTAATGGGATTGCTGGGTCAAATGGGATTTCTATTTCTAAGGCCTTGAGGAATCGCCACACTGTCTTCCACAATGGTTGGACTAATTTACACTCCCACCAACAGCGTAAGAGTGTTCCTTTTTCTCCACATCCTCTCCAGCATCTGTTGTCTCCAGATTTTTTAATGATCGCCATTCTAACTGGCGTGAGATGGTATCTCAATGTGGTTTTGATTTGCATCTCTCTGATGACCAGTGACGATGAGCATTTTTTCATATGATTGTTGGCCTCATATATGTCTTCTTTCGTAAAGTGTCTGTTCATATCCTTTGCCCACTTTTGAATGGGCTTGTTTGTTTTTTTCCTGTAAATCCGTTTGAGTTCTTTGTAAATTCTGGATATCAACCCTTTGTCAGATGGGTAAACTGCAAAAATTTTTTCCCATTCTGTTGGTTGCCGATTCACACTAGAGACTGTTTCTTTTGCTGTGCAGAAGCTGGGGAGTTTGATTAGGTCCCATTTGTCTATTTTGGCTTTTGTTGCCAATGCTTTTGGTGTTTTGTTGATGAAGTCCTTGCCTACTCCTATGTCCTGGATGGTTTTGCCTAGATTTCCTTCTAGGGTTTTTATGGTGCCGGGTCTTATGTTTAAATCTTTAATCCATCTGGAGTTTATTTTGGTGTAAGGTGTCAGGAAGGGGTCCAGTTTCTGCTTTCTACACATGGCTAGCCAGTTTTCCCAGCACCATTTGTTGAACAGGGAATCCTTTCCCCATTACTTGTTTTTGTCAAGTTTATCAAAGATTGCATGGTTGTAGCTATGCTGTGTTGCCTCTGATGCCTCTGTTCTGTTCCACTGATCTATATCTCTGTTTTGGTACCAGTACCATGCTGTTTTGATTACTGTAGCCTTGTAGTATACTTTGAAATTTGGTAGTGTGATGCCCCCTGCTGTGTTCTTTTTGCTTAGAATTGACTCTGCTATGCAGGCTCTCTTTTGGTTTCATATGAAGTTCAAGGTGGTTTTTTCCAGTACTGTGAAGAAAGTCAATGGTAGCTTGATGGGGATAGCGTTGATTTTGTAAATTACTTTGGGCAGTATAGCCATTTTCACGATATTAATTCTTCCTAACCATGAACATGGAATGTTTCTCCATCTGTTTGTGTCCTCTCTGATTTCGTTGAGCAGTGGTTTGTAGTTCTCCTTGAAGAGGTCCCTTACGTTCCTTGTGAGTTGTATTCCAAGGTATTTTATTCTTTTTGTAGCAATTGTGAATGGCAGTTCGTTCTTGATTTGGCTCTCTTTAAGTCGGTTATTGGTGTAGAGGAAGGCTTGTGATTTTTGGACATTGATTTTATATCCTGAGACTTTGCTGAAGTTGCTTATCAGTTTCAGGAGTTGTTGGGCTGAGGTGATGGGGTCTTCTAGGTATACTATTATGTCGTCTGCAAATAGAGACAATGTGGCTTCCACCTTTCCTATTTAAATACCCTTTATTTCTTTTTCTTGCCTGATTGCTCTGGCTAGAACTTCCAGTACTATATTGAATAGGAGTGGTGAGAGAGGGCATCCTTGTCTAGTGCCGGATTTCAAAGGGAATGCTTCCAGTTTTTGCCCATTCAGTATATTGGCTGTTGGTTTGTCATAAATAGCTTTTATTACTTTGAGATACGTTCCATCGATCCCGAGTTTATTGAGGGTTTATAGCATAAAGGGTTGTTTTGAATTTTGTCAAATGCCTTCTCTGCATCAATTGAGATAATCATGTGGTTTTTGTTTTTGGTTCTGTTTATGTGGTGAATTATGTTGATAGACCTGTGTATGTTGAACCAGCCTTGCATCCCTAGGATGAATCCTACTTGATCATGATGAATAAGTTTTTCGATTTGCTGTTGCAATGGGCTTGCCAATATTTTATTGAAGATTTTTGCATCTATGTTCATCATGGATATTGGCCTGAAGTTTTCTTTTCTTGTTGGGTCTCTGTTGGGTTTTGGTATCAGGATGATATTGGTCTCGTAGAATGATTTGGGTAGGATTCCTTCTTTTTGGATTATTTGGAATAGTTTCAGAAGGAATGGTACCAGCTCCTCTTTGTGTGTCTGGTAGAATTCGGCTGTGAACCCGTCTGGACCTGGGCTTTCTTTGTGTGGTAGGCTCTTAATTGCTGCCTCGACTTCTGCCCTTGTTATTGGTCTATTCATAGTTTCAGCTTCCTCCTGGTTTAGAATTGGGAGGACACAGGAGTCCAGGAATTTATCCATTTCTTCCAGGTTTACTAGTTGATGTGCATAGAGTTGTTTGTAATATTCTCTGATGATGGTTTGAATTTCTGTGAAATCTGTGGTGATTTCCCCATTATCATTTTTTATTGCATCTATTTGGTTGTTCTCTCTTTTATTTTTAATCAATCTGGCTAGCGGTCTGTCTATTTTGCTGATCTTTTCAAAAAACCAGCTCTTGGATTTATTGTTTTTTGGAGGGTTTTTCGTGTCTCAATCTCCTTCAGTTCAGCTCTGATCTTAGTTATTTCTTGTCTTCTGCTGGGTTTTGAGTTTTTTTGATCTTGCTCCTCTAGCTCTTTCAATTTTGACGATAGGGTGTCAATTTTGGATCTCTCCATTCTCCTCATATGGGCACGTATTGCTATATACTTTTCTCTAGAGACTGCTTTAAATGTGTCCCAGAGATTCTGGCATGTTGTGTCTTCGTTCTCATTGGTTTCGAAGAACTTCTTTATTTCTGCCTTCATTTCGTTGTTTATCCAGTCAACATTCAGAAGCCAGTTGTTCAGTTTCCATGAAGCTGTGTGGTTCTGGGTT
The DNA here is from genome assembly GCF_049354715.1 of Callithrix jacchus. Classification (NCBI taxonomy): domain Eukaryota; kingdom Metazoa; phylum Chordata; class Mammalia; order Primates; family Cebidae; genus Callithrix; species Callithrix jacchus. The sequence continues at coordinate 12,014,690 of NC_133525.1, read as the reverse complement.
GGTTTCTGAATTCTGAGTTCTAACTTGATTGCACTATTGTCTGAGATGCTGTTTGTTATGATTTCAGTTGTTTTGCTTTTGCTGAGCAGTGCTTTACTTCCAATTATGTGGTCAATTTTAGAGTAGGTGTGATGTGGTGCTGAGAAGAATGTGTATTCTGTGGATTTGGGGTGGAGAGTTCTGTAAATGTCTATCAGGTTTGCTTGCTCCAGGTCTGAGTTCAAGCCCTGGATATTTTTGTTGATTTTCTGTCTGGTTGATCTGTCTAATATTGACAGTGGAGTGTTAAATTCTCCCACTATTATTGTGTGGGAGTCTAAGTCTCTTTGTAAGTCATTAAGAACTTGCCTTATGTATCTGGGTGCTCCTGTATTGGGTCCATATATGTTTAGGATCGTTAGCTCTTCTTGTTGTATCAATCCTTTTATCATTATGTAATGGCCTTCTTTGTCTCTTTTGATCTTTGTTGCTTTAAAGTCTATTTTATCAGAGATGAGGATTGCAACTCCTGCTTTCTTTTGCTCTCCATTTGCTTGGTAAATCTTCCTCCATCCCTTTATTTTGAGCCTTTGTGTATCCTTGCATGTGAGATGGGTTTCCTGTATACAGCACACTGATGGGTTTTGGCTTTTTAACCAATTTGCCAGTCTGTGTCTTTTGATTGGTGCATTTAGTACATTTACATTTAGGGTTAATATTGTTATGTTTGAATTTGACCCTGCCATTTTGATGCCAGCTGGCTGTTTTGCCCATTAGTTGTTGTAGATTCTTCATTATGTTGATGCTCTTTAGCATTTAGTGTGATTTTGGAATGGCTGGTACTGGTTGTTCCTTTCTATGTGTAGTGCCTCTTTCAGGAGCTCTTGTAAAGCAGGCCTGGTGGTGACAAAATCTCTGAGTACTTGCTTGTTCGCAAAGGATTTTATTTTTCCTTCACTTCTGAAGCTCAGTTTGGCTGGATATGAAATTCTGGGTTGAAAGTTCTTTTCTTTAAGGATGTTCAATATTGGCCCCCACTCTCTTCTGGCTTGTAGAGTTTCTGCTGAGAGATCTGCTGTGAGTCTGATGGGCTTCCCTTTGTGGGTGACCCGACCTTTCTCTCTGGCTGCCTTTAGTATTTTCTCCTTTATTTCAACCTTGTTGAATCTGACGATTATGTGCCTTGGGGTTGCTCTTCTTGCGGAATATCTCTGTGGTGTTCTCTGTATTTCCTGCAATAGAGTGTTGGCCTGTCTTGCTAGGTGGGGGAAATTTTCCTGGATATTGTCCTGCAGAGTATTTTCCAGCTTGGATTCATTCTCTTCATCACATTCTGGTACGCCTATCAAACGTAGGTTAGGTCTCTTCACATAGTCCCATATTTCTTGGTAACTTGTTCATTCCTTTTTGCGCTTTTTTCTCTGATCTTGTTTTCTCGTTTTATTTCATTGAGTTGATCCTCGACTTCTGATATTCTTTCTTCTGCTTGGTCAATTCGGCTATTGAAACTTGTGCATGTTTCACGAAGTTCTCGTATTGTGGTTTTCAGCTCTTTTAAGTTATTCATATTCCTCTCTAAGGTATCCATTCTTGTTATCATTTTCTCAAATCTTTTTTCAAGGTTCTTAGTTTCTTTGCATTGATTTAAAACATGTTCTTTGAGCTCACAAAAGTTTCTCATTATCCACCTTCTGAAGTCTAATTCCATCATTTCGTCACAGTCATTCTCCGTCCAGCTTTGTTCCCTTGCTGGTGAGGAGTTTTGGTCCTTTCTAGGTGGCGAGGTGTTCTGGTTTCGGGTTTTTTCCTCCTTTTTGCGCTCGTTTCTTCCCATATTTGTGGATTTATCCACCTGTCGTCTGTGTAGTTGCTGACTTTTTGATTGGATCTCTGAGTGGACACCCAGATTGTTGATGATGGAGTATTTCTGTTACTTGGTTTTCCTTCTACCAGTCTAGCCCCTTCGCTGTACGACTGCTGAGGTCCACTCCAGGCCCTGCTTGTCTGGGGTGCACCTGTAGCAGCTGCAGAACAGCGAGGGATGCTACCAGTTTCTTTTTCTGCTATCTTTGTCCCAGGATGATGTCTGCCGAATGTCAGTCTTATGGATATAGAGGGGTCAGGGAGTTGCTTGAGGAGATAGTCTGCAGGAGCTCAAGTGCTGATCTGTGAGCTCTGTTGTTCATTCAGGGCTGCTAGGCTGCTATGTTTAGTTCTGCTGCAACCTAACTCTTAAGAAAACCCCTTTTTATTCCTCAGATGCTCTGTCTGGGGGGGGTTGGGGCTTTCCTTGTGAGTGTCCGCCTCACTGTCCTGCCCAGCTAGGAGGCAGTCTAGTCACTTTTTGCCTGCCGAGGCTCTGCCCTGCTGGTGTGAGGTTCACCATTTTCCTGCAGGCTCCGCCCTTCTGCTGTGGTCTCCGCCCTGTTGCCATGGGCTACACCCTGCAGCGGAGTCTCTCTGTTGTACCTGGTTGCCTTGGCAGTGGCAGGCTGCATCAGCAATGGGCGTGTACCTCAGTAGGGGCTGATTGCCTCGGTGATGGCTGACGCCCCTCCCCCGCGGAGCTGCGCTTAAAAAAAACCTATTCACGGGGAGCGTTTGGAATTGCCATTTTGTTTGTCGCACTGCGCTCCCCCAAACGCTGAGTCCCTGGGATTTCCTGAGCTGGGTCACAGTTCAAGACCCGTTCAGTCTCAAGTTCAGCCCTCTCGGGTCTCAGTTTGCCGGTTCAACAGGGCACCCGTAACAGTGCGCTTTTGTATGGAGTGCTGTGGAGCGCCTCTGCACTCTGGCGCAGGCCGGAGCCGCACCAGCTGCCGGCTATGCCAGCGAAGACCTCTGCCTGGCATCCCACCTCTCTTTTATACCTGGGAATTTCCCCGTTCTGTGGGCAACTAAGATCCGTCTGGAAATGCTTCCCCGACTCACCCTCTCCCTGCATCCAGCGAGAGCTTCAATCCTGGGTTGTTCTCACAGCGCCATCTTGAGTCCTCCCTCCGTTCATTACTTTTTGACAAACATTGTAAAGCAAGTTTTTCCTGGTTATGTATAAATATACATATTATAGTATATATTCTCGTATGCCTGGATTTCTTTTCTTTATTATAGTGTGAGATTCATTCATGCTTCTCATACATCAGTTGTTTATTTATTCTCATACCTCTACAGGAAATGTTTTATAAACCTTTTTATTTCAGGCACAATATTAAATCTTAAAAATATTGAGAACCCCAAGTACCTTGTGTTTATTCATACCTATCAATTTCTATAGCATTAGAAATAATACCAGGAGTTTTCTATTTATTTGTTTATTTATTTAAGTAACAATAATAAACCCAGTAAATATTAACATGAACAATATTTTCCAAAATATATACTGAGGAGTAAGGCAGTGTAATATCATTTTTAATTCACTTTAATCTTTAATTTATTAGAACACAATTTATTTTTTGTCTATGTTCCTACCTACCATCTGTATTAATTTTGTAGCAATATGTTGTTTGGGTTGAATTGTATGAAGGAAATTTTGCTTCACAAATATGTGTGTCTATAAACAGGAATATATTTGAATGGTGTTTTCAGATATTTTTGGATATTCTTATTTGATGTGATATCCAAACTCAATGTTTTAATTTTACATTAATTGAAATGTAGAATCCAAAACTGTTTCAAGGAGCTTTTCATAATCTGTCACATCAAAACTTTTTGGTTATCTTGTATATTATATAAATTTTCAGCCCTGCAAAATGTTGTTACAATGATTATGTTTCACTGTTTTGTGCAGATCTTCTAAATATTAATGCATGCCATTGTGCAATGTGAAAACTTACTTTGATATGATCACAAATCTCATTAGGAAATTTCATGGTAATGGGTAGTTGTCAATATCATGGTGATACAAGACTTCCAAAATTCTTAAATTTGCTAGGAATTTTCTTGATTACACCAAACTCTCTACACTCTCTATTTTGTCTTTCGAATGAAAAATTTACTTCAATTATTTTTGAGGATACTTGAACTAGATACCTAAGGCAAGGTAATGATAATTTTTCTATTGGTTCCTTTTTTTTCAAGTAAAAATTATATGATATGCTGTGAATAAAAGTGCTAAAGTCTTGTGAAAATACTTCTCTAAAAAGGTATATGAAATGCCAGTGAACAAAGCAAACACATATTCAACATCAATGGTTATCAAGTAAATGCTAATCAAAATTTTAGTGTGGTATCATCAAAGACCTCCTCAATAGTGTCTAATATTTTTCAGTTTGAATTCATTTCTTAGATTTAAAATGTTTACATGAAAATTACCAAATGTCGGCCACAATGTGCTTAAACATTATTGGATGGAATGCATTGCCTTAATAACAGTTGGAAATTGCTTAGGCAGTTTTCTTGAAGTTAAGTATATATGCATTCATTCTAATTACAGTAATTTTACTAACATAAAGAAAACATAGTTGTAAGGAGGAGCTGAACAATCATGTTCATTGGAGTGCCATTTATAACCACAAGTGAAAAAAATCCATCAACCAGCGAATGAATAACCAGATTCTGATGTGCTCGTAAATTTGAAAAACTCAATTATAAAAAGGAACAAACTCTTGATACAGACAACATGAATGAAATTGAAAAGACTTGTTCTAAGTAAAAAAACAATTTCAGACAAAAGGGCATTTCATGTATAATTATGTTTACATGTCTATTAAAAATAGGAAGATAGGAAGAATCAATATCGTGAAAATGGCTATACTGCCCAAAGTAATTTACAGATTCAACACTATCCCCATCAAGCTACCATTGACTTTCTTCACAAAACTGGAAAAAACCATCATGAACTTCATATGGAACCAAAAGAGAGCCTGCGTAGCCAAATAAATTCTAAGCAAAAAGAACACAGCAGGGGGCATCACACTATCGGGTTTCAAACTATACTACAAGGCTACAGTAATCAAAACAGCATGGTACTGGTACCAAAACAGATATAGACCAATGGAACAGAACAGAGGCATCGGAGGCAACATGGCATATCTACAACCATACAATATTTGATAAACCTGACAAAAACAAGCAATGGGGAAAGGACTCCCTGTTTAATAAATGATGTTGGGATAACTGGCTAATTATATGCAAAAAGCAGAAACTGGACCCCTTCCTGACACCTTACACTGAAATTAACTCCAGATGGATTAAAGACTTAAATATAAGACCTGGCACCATAAAAACTCTAGAGGAAAATCTAGGCAAAACCATTCAGGACATAAAAGTAGTCAAGGACTTCATGACCAAAACACCAAAAGCGTTGGCAACAAAAGCAAAAATAGACAAATGGGACCTAATCAAACTCCACAGCTTCTGCACAGCAAAAGAAATAGTCACTAGAGTGAATTGGCAACCAACAGAATGGGGAAAAATTTTGCAATCTACCCATCTGACAAAGGGCTGATATCCAGAATTTACAAAGAACTCAAACAGATTTACAGGAAAAAAACAAGCCCATTCAAAAGTGGGCAAAGGATATGAACAGATACTTTTCAAAAGAAGACATACATGTGGCCAAAAAACATATGAAAAAATGCTCATCATCACTGGTCATTAGAGAGATGTAAATCAAAAACACATTGAGATACCATCTCATGCAAGTTAGAATGGCGATCATTAAAAAATCTGGAGACAACAGATGCTGGAGAGGATGTGGAGAAATAGGAACACTTTTACACTATTGGTGGGAGTGTAAATTAGTTCAACCATTGTGGAAGACAGTGTGGCGATTCCTCAAGGTCTTAGAAATAGAAATTCCATTTGACCCACAATCCCATTACTGGGTATATATCCGAAGGACTATAAATCGTTCTACTATAAGGACACATGAACACGAATGTTCATTGCAGCACTGTTTACAATAGCAAAGACCTGGAACCAACCCAAATGCCCATCGATGATAGACTGGATTGGGAAAATGTGGCACATAAACACCATGGAATATTATACAGCAATCAAAAATGATGAGTTTGTGTCGTTTGTTGGGACATGGATGAATCTGGAGAACATCATCCTCAGCAAACTGACACAAGAACAGAAAATGAAATACCGCACATTCTCGCTCATAGGCGGGTGATGAAAAAAGAGAACACATAAACACAGGGAAGAGCACTACACACTGGGGTCTACTGGGGAAAAAAGGGGAGGGACAGTGGGTGGGGGGAAGTGGGGAGGAATAGCCTAGGGAGAAATGCCAAATGTGGGTGAAGGAGAAGACGGCAGCAAAACACACTGCCATGTGTGTACCTATGCAACTATCTTGCATGATCTGCACATGTACCCCAAAACCTAAAATGCAATAAAAAATGTGAAAAAAATAGTACATGTCAACTTGGTCATCCTGGTACACATTTTATTTCTAGTTTGCTTTTTCATAGTGACATAATGTCACTATTGTTTTATAAATTATGCTTCTTTAGATTTACCTATACAATGACTACGTTCCCTGACAAAGCTTCTTTTTTGTTTTGTTTTTTTTTAGACTCTTTTGAAAACATCTGTATCCTGAATTATATTTTTATGATTTTATTTTGAAATGGGGTCTGGCTCTGTTGCCCAGGCTGGAGTGCAATAATGTGGTCTCTGCTCACTGCAACCTCCCAGGTTCAAGAGGTTCTCCAGCCTCAAACTCCTGAATAGCTAGGACTACAGGCACGTGCCACTACACACAGCTAGTTTTTGTATTTTTAGTAGACATGCGGGTTTTATCATGTTGGTCAGGTTGGTATCCACCCTCCTTGGCCTCTCAAAGTGCTGGGATTAAAGGCATGAGCCACAGTACCCGGACCTTTTATGATTTTTTATTGAGATTCTGTCAGTGGAAAATGCTCTGTAGTATCTCACTTGAAAATAATCTAATGTCTTCATTTCAAATGTATTTTTTTACTAGGCATATAATTCTAGATCAAAGCTATTTTCTGTTAGAAAATTGAGTTTATGATTTCATTGTGCCCCATCTTTCATTGCTTTTTTTGATGTGGCACTTTTATTCTATTTCATTGGTAGTATAAACTATTGTAAATATTTTCTTTGAGTTTGCTTTTTGTTTTCCCTATGACATAATGAAATGTGCATATTCTTATCTACTCTGTTCATAAATTACAGGATCACTGGGATTTTTTTCTTCGGTATTTTCAAGACTTGATTTAATTTTGATAAATTCTTACACATTACCAGTTAAAATATTTGTTCCTGTCCCAGTCTTTCTTTCTTATCTTTATGGAACTATAGTTAATAAATATATATTTAATAATTTTATAGTTATATGTCATGTTTGTACATATACAAAAATATATATATTTTTGTGTATATATGTGTATATATTCATATCTGCCATGTTTTTAATTGACTCTTTTTTATACCTTTGCATTATAATTATTTTGGTTCTATACCTTTGTATTATTTTGTATATATTAATATTTATCTGTTTAATAATCTTAAATGCTAATATGTCCATTTCAGATTCAAATCTAATAAATCAGAGGTTTTTTTCCTAATTTGTTAGACTCATTGGCTATCTGTAAAAAAATTATTTTTCAAATCTTAAGTTTGAAATATTCTTCAGAGGAATTCTTTTTCTCTAATAGAATACATTATTGTAAGCATAAACTCCGCTTGGTCACCACATGATTCGGCTCAGAATCAAGTCAAATATTGGCAGCATGTGGTTTGTGCTTTGCTAATAGATCTCAGATCCAGTTCTGAAGCTAACATTAAGGCTGGCCCAGGCCCTTACTGTAGATTTCTCTCTCAATACAAGCCCCAGGAAGTGGTCAGTTTAGTGTTTCTAGTATCTTTCTTCACAGAGGATCCTCCTACAGCCTCCTGTCTCAAGTCTTGTTGCCAGCTCAGACTTTCAAATCACATGAATTGCTCTTCTATGCTAGTACCCTGCAAAGGTTGAAATCCTGCCTGAGCTCACTCCCAGGCCCAGACCCTTGCTGAACTATGACAAGCTCACAGGGTTTCTGGACTATCTTCTCTAGACTATTATAATGTATATCTGTAACAAACTATCTGGCTTCAGTTTCTGACATTTGACACCTTTAAGCCTTGCCTTACCTCCTCTGCTTTCCCTTCTGTGCTTCATTTAGACAAGATAGTAAGAAAGCCTGGGTAACTCCTCAGCAGGAGTTTAAACATTCCTGAGCAGGGGAAAACCACTCTGGCCCTACTCCCAAACCATCATTAAAATCTCAAGCTCCTTTATTTTTTCTGCTCTCTCCATCCCTCTACTTGTTTTGTTGACGTTTGTATTAGGTACAGGGGTACATGTGCAGATTTGTTACACAGGTAAATTGCACATCCTAAGGGGCTTGGTGTACAGATTATTTCTTCACCCAGAAAATAAGCATAGTACCTGATAGGTAGTTTTTCTATAATCACTCTCCTCCCACCCTCCAAACTCAACTAGTCTCTAGTGTCTCTCGTTCACTTCTTTGTGTTTATATGTACTCAATTTTTAAGTGAGAACAAGTGATATTTGGTTTTCTGTTCCTGTGTTAGCTTCAGGTAATAGCCTCTAGCTCCTTATATGTTGCTGCAAAGGACATGATCTTGTTCTTTTTTATGACTGCATACTGTTTCATTGTGTGTGTGTGTGTGTGTGTACCTAAATGTCGATCAGTGTTAGGCTAGATATATCTCATTTGATTCCATGTCTTTGCTATTGTGAATAGAGACACAATGAATATACATACATACAGGTGCACATGTCTTTATAGAAGAATGATTTATCATGTTTGGGTATATGCCCAGCAATGGTATTGCTGGGTCAAATGGTAATTATGTTGTAAGTTCTCTGAGAAACTGCCATACTAAATTTCACAATGGCTGAATTAATTTACATTCCTATCAACAGTATATAGCCATTCCCTTTTCTCCACAACGTTGTCAGCATCTGTTATTTCTTGTCTTTTTGATAATAGCCATTCTGACATTGTGTTAGAGGGCATGTCATTGTGGTTTTGACTTTCATGTCTGTAATGATTAGTGATGTTGAGCATTTCTTCAGCTGCCTGTGGACTGTGTGCATGTCATCTTTTGAAAAGTGTCTGTTCATGTTTTTGGCCACTCTTGGATAGGGTTGTTTATTTTTCACTTGTTAATTTGTTTACGTTTTCTATAGGTATTTGCTAGTAAACCTTTTTCAGATGCATAATTTGTAAATATTTTCTCCAATTCTATAGGATGTTTATTTGCTCTGTTGTTAGTTTATCTGCAGAAACACTTTAGTTTAATTAGATCTCATTTGTCATTTTTTGTTTTTGCTGCAATTGTTTTTTGCACCTTCATCACAAGTACTTGCCAGACCTATATCCAGAATGGTATTTCCTAGGTTATCTTCTGTGTTTTATAACTTCGGATTTTACATTTCAGTCTTTAATCCATCATACTTGATTTTTGAATATGGTGTAAGAAAGATGTCCAGTTTCAATCTTCTGCATATGATTAGCTGGTTATCCCAGCATCATTTATTGAATAGAAAGTTATTTTACCTATTCAAAAAAATCTCTTGTTTTGTCATCTTTGCCAAAGATAAGAGAGTGGTAGATGTGTGACATTTCTGAGCTATTTTATTCCATTGGTCTATGTGTCCATTTTTATACTGGTACCATGCTGTTTAGGTTACTGTAGTCTTGTAGCATAGTATGAAGTCAGGTAACGTAATACTTCCAGCTTTGTCATTTATATCTTAGGGTTGCCTTAGCTGTTCAGTCTTTTCTTCACTTCCATATGAATTTTAAAATAGGTTTTTCTAATTCTGAGCAAAATATTATTGGTAGTCTCATAGGAATAACATTGAATCTATAAATTGCTTTGGACAGTATGCTCATTTTAACAATATCAGTTCTTTCTATCCATGAGCATAAATATTTTTCCACTTGCTTGTGTCATTTCTGATTTCTTTGAGCAATGTTTTGTCATTTTCATTGTAGATATATTTCCCATACCTGGTTAGTTATATTTGTAGTCATTTTATCCTTTGTGGCTACTGTAAATGGGATTATATTCTTGATTTGGCGCTCAGCTTGGAAGTTGTTGCTGTATAGAAATGTTACCAATTTTATGTGTTATATTCTGAAAGTTTGCTCAAGTTGTTTCTAAAACCAAAAAGCTTTTGGGCAGGGACTATAAAATTTTTTTGATATAAAATTATATTTTCTGCAAGCAGAGATCATCTGACTTCCTCTCTTCCTACATGGATCCTATATGGTTTGATTCTGTGTCCCCACCCAAATCTCATCTCAAATTTTAATACACACATGTCAGAGGAAGGTCCTTATGGGAGGTGACTGAATCATAAAGGAGAATTTCCTCCTTGCTTCTCTCATAATAGTGAGTGAGTTATTACAGATCTGATGGTTTTAAAGTGTGGTACCTCACTCCTACCACTCTCCTACTGAAAAGTAAGATGTGCCTTGCTTCCCAGCTTCTGTCATGATTCTAAGTTTCCTGAGGCTTTCCCAGCCATGCAGAACTGTGATTCAAGTAAAGCTCTTTTATTTCTAAATTACCCAGTCTCAGGTGGTTCTTTATAACAGTGTGAAAATGGACTCATACAATGAATGCCTGTTATTTATTTTTCTGGCCTAATTCCTCTGGTCAGCACTTCCAGAAAAATTTTTGTAGAGGAAAGGTAATAGAGAGCATTCTGGCCTTGTTCTAGTCACTACGGGAAATGCTTCCAGCTTTTTCCCATTCAGTATGAGCTTGGCTGTTGCATATGTCATAGATGGCTTTGAATATTTTGAAGTAGATTGTTTAAATGTTGTTTTTTGATGGCTTTTTCGACCTGAAGAGATGTTGCATTTTACTGAAAGCTTTTTCTGCATCTTTTTAGATGATCATGGGAGTTTTTTATTCTGTTTATGTGATGAATCACATTTATTGATTAGTGTATACCGAACCAACCTTAAATCCCAGGGATAAAACCTGCGTGATCATGGTGGTTAAGCTTTTAAAAGTGCTGCTAGATTTGATTTTCTAGTATTTTGTGAGTATTTTTGCATCTTTTTATTTAATCAAGGATATCTATCTAAAGCCCTTTTTTGTTGTTTTTGATATATTTTGTATTACAATGATGGTGGTCCCATAAAATAAGTTAGAAAAGACTCCTTCATCTTCAATTTTTTGAAATAGTTTCAATAGAAATGGTACCAGGTCTTCTTTATGTATATAGAGAAATTTCATTGAAAATCTATCTGGCGTTGAGCTTTTCTAATTGATAGGGGATTTATTACTGATGAATTCTGTAACTCACTATTTGTCTATTCAGGAATTCATTTCTACCTGGTTCACCCTTGGGAGGTTGTATATTCAAGAAATTTCTCCTAAGTTTTCTAGCTGGTGTGCATAAAAGTGTTTGTAATAGTCTGTGAGGGTTTTTGTATTTTTGTGAAGTCAGTGAAAATGTCCCCTTTGTTTTTTTCTGATTGTGTTTATTTGGATCTTGTCTCTTTTTTCTTTTTAGTCTAACTAGTGCTCTATCAATCTTTATTCTTTAAACAACTCTTGAACTCGTTAATGTTTTGTATGATTTTTCACATCTCAATTTCCTTTAGTTCCACCTTGATTTTGGTTATTTCTTGTCTTCTCTAGCTTTGGGGTTGGTTTGCTCTTTTTTCTCTAGTTCCTCTAGGTGTGATGTTAGGTTGCTAATTTAAGATTCTAACTTTTTGATGTGGGTGTTTAGTGCTGTAAAGTTTGCCTATAACAGTGCTTCAGCTGTGTCCTAGAGATTCTGGAATGTTTTGTCTTTGTTCTCATTATTTTCAAAGAATTTTTTGATTTCTACATTAATTTCATTGCTTCCCCAATAGTTGTTTCAAAGCAGGTTGTTTAATTTCCATGTAATTCTATGGCTTTGAGTTATTTTCTTAGTATTTATTTTTACTGCACTGTGGTCTTTGTGATTCATATGATTTTGAGTTTTTTTTAATTTACTAAGAATTTTTTATGGTTAATTGTGTGGTTGATTTTAGAATATGTGCCATGTGTATCTGGGGAGAATGTATATTTAGTTGTAATGGGGTTGAGGGGTCTGTTGACATCTATTACAACCATTTGGTAAAGTGCTGAGTTCAGATCCCAAATATTATTGTTAGATTTCTGCCTCAATAATCTGTCTAAAACTGATAGTAGGGTGTTGAAATCTCCCACTATTATTATGCGATCAGCTAAGTCCCTTCATAGGTCTCTAAGAACTGGTTTTATGAATTTGAGTGCTCCTGTGTTGGGTGCATTATGTATTAAGACAGTTTGGTCTTTCTGTTGAATTGAACCCTTTACCATTATCTAATTACCATTCTTTGTCTTTTTTGCTCTTTGTTGATTTAAAGTCTGTTTTGTCTGATATTAGAATAACAACCCCTCCAGCTTTTTTTCTGTTTTCTGATTGCTTGTTAGATTTTCTCCATTTCTTTACTTTGAGCCTATATATCTTTGCATGTAAGATAGGTCTCTTGCAGATAGTATACCCTAAGTTCTTGCTTCTTTATCCAGCTTGCCATTCCTCATCTTTAAATTGGGGCCTTTAGCTCATTTGTGTTAAAGGTTAATGTTGATATGTGTGGATTTGATCCTGTCATTATGTTGTTAGCTGGTTATCATGCAGACTTAATTATGTGGTTGGATTATAGTGTCAATGGTCTTTGCTCTTAAGTGTGCTCTATGGTAGGTAATGGTAAGTAATGGTCATTTTTTTTCTATATTTAGCATTCCCTCCAGGGCCTCTTGTGTGGCAGAAATGGCAGTAACAATCTCCCTTAGCATTTGCTTATTTGAAACAGATTTTATTAGTCCTTCACTTATGACACTAAGTTTGGCTGAATATAAAATGGTTGACTGAAATTCCTTTTTTTAAAGAATGCTCAATATCAGCTTCTAATCTGTACTGTTAGCCTGATGGAGTTCCCTTTGTAAGTGGCATGTCCCTGTTTTCTAGTTGCCTTTAAACTTCTTCTTTCAACAATGTATAATCTGATGACTATGTGTCTTGGTGATGGCTATCTAGTGTATTATCTTGCAGGGGTTTTCCACATTTTTTAAATTTGAATGTTGGCCTCTCCACTGATATTGGGGAAGTTTTTCATACAAAATATCCTGAAATATGTTTTCCAAGTTGCTTACTTGCTCTCCCTCTCCTCTCTCTCTCTCTCTCTCTCTCTCTCTCTCTCTCTCTCTCTCTCTCTCTCTCTCTTTCTCTCAGGGACATTAATGACATAGATTTAGTCTCTTTGTAAATCACATGTTTCTCAGAGGTTTTGCTCTTTCTTTAAAATCACTTTTTCTTTATTTTTGTCTGACTGAGTTATTTCAGAGAACAAGTTTTCAGGCTCTGAGATTCTTTTCTCAGCTTGGTCAATTTTGCTATTAATATTTGTGATTGTGTTCTGAAGTTCTTGAAGTGGGTTTGTCAGCTCTATCATATGTTTGCTTCTTTCTTAAAATGACCATTTTGTCTTTCATCTCCTGTATTGTTCTATTGTATTACTTTGAATCCTCTAATTGGGTGATTAATTTCTCCAAAGAACCTCAATGATCTTTATTCCTGTCCATACTCTGAATTATATTTCTGTCATTTCAACCACTTCAGCCTAGTTAAGAATCATTGCTTGGAAACTAGTGCAACAATTTTGAGGTAAGAAGACACTCTAGCTTTTTGAATTGCCAGAGTTATTATGCTGATTATTTCTTATCTGTATGGGTAGGACAGGCCAAAGTCCTTATTGGGGCAGTGGCAGTGGCAATGGGATTTGTGCTTGTTCATGCATACTTGCAGTAATGGCAGTGCAACATGATGCACACATAAGCTGGTGTGGAGTTCCAGTAGGAGCAGGGCTGCAGCATTTCTGCAAGTGCTCACACTGTTGCTGGTGGAGGTGGGAAACAGGGTGCTGGTGGGTGTGGGGCTGCCAGAGTCCATGCATGCCTTTACAGAGACAGTGGCATTGGCATATAGCAGGCTGGGTTCCTGGCCTCCATACATGCATTCACACTGGAAGCACTGACTGCATAAGCGTGAAGGTGGGGTTGTTGGCTTCTGTGCATGCATTTGTACTGGTAAAGCATTGGGAGAATAACCAAGGGTGATTGCCTTCCAGCAAAGTGGTGCAAGTGAGGGTGCAGATGGGCTGGTGTTTGTTAGCAGGTGATACTTTGCTGGAGCTCTCCAATGATCAGGCATGGACTGCTGGATAAGGAACTGTGATGAAGGTCCCCAGAAAGTGCCCCAGTTGGGCATGTGAGGCTGCACTGCAAGTAGGCATGGTCAGGTTGGGACACCAAATGAGGCTAGCAGTCAGGGGGTGGTCATATCAGACTGACCCCATCTCTCAAGAAAAGCCTCCATGCTCTTTCCAGGTCTGAAATTCTCCCTAAAGCTAACGTCTCTTAGGGTAGCAGGGTAATGAGCATCCCTGGCTAAGCTCTACTACAGATATTCCCATACCAAACCCTCTGGGCTCTTCTCAGGCTGGAGTTTTCTCCCCCTGTGAAAAGGCAGCTCTCAAGGCAGCTTTCCCTACCAGCTTAAGTGTCTGTGGGGTTTTTGGGGTCTCCTACTACCACGATTTCAGAGGTCTGTGATGAGAGTGGGTTGCTCTTCTTCTGTTCAACTCACCCCTTCCCTAGTAGATGTTGGAGGATAGTGTGAGTCCTAGTGTGAGGCAACCCTCTGCAAAGTTCCCAGCTAACTCCCCATTGAGCCTAGTGCCTGTGTCTTTCTTCCATCCACTCTCAATGCTTTCCAGCTGAAGATCTGCTCAGAGTATCCCAGTCTTCCCACTGTCCTGTCTTTCAGTGGCAGATGTTCCTCCTGACCTTCTCTAGTTGGCTGTCTTGAATTCTCTGCTTATTTGTTTTGATTTGTTTATTTACCTGCTTGACATCCACCCTGCTCTCACCAAAATGCCACTCATGTGGATAACATACCTTTCACACCTTGGTGTTTATGTGTGTTTTTGTGTATGCACACATATGTGAATTAATCTCAATATCCTAATCAAATTTGGAGTAGTAATTTCTCTAGACCTATGGGTGGCAACATCTTTATTGTAAATTTGTTCTTATATTTAAATTTTAAAACGTTTTTCTTAAATTCTATATTTTTATGGGATGGGATGCATGAATGGGACATATTTTACACAAACTCACTTTGCCATTTGAATAAGACAATAATTATTTATGGTTACACATTTTATTTCTAATTATTAACCTTACTTCAGCTTGTTT
The DNA here is from genome assembly GCF_049354715.1 of Callithrix jacchus. Lineage (NCBI taxonomy): Eukaryota > Metazoa > Chordata > Mammalia > Primates > Cebidae > Callithrix > Callithrix jacchus. The sequence goes on along the minus strand of NC_133525.1, from coordinate 11,999,435 downwards.
GCTTTTTCTAAAATATATTATAATTACTTTTTCAATAGACTTTCTGAAGTCAGAAAAAAGGAAATAATTTTCACATGAATTTTTAGTTATTTGTGCTTATGAGTCTACAGATAATACATAGAATCAACAAACTTGAATCATCAAATACATACGAATCATAATACTTGAATCATCTAATACATAGAATCATCAAATATATCAATCATCAAATCTTACTCAAGATTTTTGAGTAAGAGTATAGATTTTTATTAATACAGTTTAAACTATGATATTATTCATAAAAAATTTTATTTTCAACATTAGATTTTTTAAATCAGGTAATATATCTTTTCATTAACAAAGTCATTAATATCTAGGAGAATAATTTGCAGCCCTCCTTAACGTGATTTATGTAACTGCAGAATCACAAAAGTTTCTTTTTATTTTCATATTGTTATTAGGTGGAATAAATTTAACTTGGAAGATTTAACTCAATACTACTATAAAAGTTAACTATGGTTTCATTATATCTGTGTGATTAGCCATTCCCTGAACTTCTTTATTAATCTTACATTTTCTCTATTTATTTATAAAGATTTCCTTAGAATAAAACATATTAACTATAAATACATGTAAATGATTTCTGTCACTATCATTTCAGTGCTAGATATTTGAGAAAATATTACTAATGTTAATTAGTAATTATTATATTAATTAATTAATATAGTTTACTAAATATAATACTATTACCAATAGTTTTTACTAATAACAATATTAACTATTGCCTTTTTCTAAATTTTACTTTAAACAGTTTAAAATTTTACATGTATTTCTTTCATTTCAGAAATAGTTCTTATAATATTAAAAAACAAAAATATTAAATGCATATCTATTTATTTTAATCACTTTTCTCATGTCAGAAATGGGTAATGTGTATTGTTAACTATTCAACTGCTAAAAATGTCATTTTATATTAAATATTGTGCTAATCCTATGTTTCTAAATTAAATCATTCTTCCATTTCTAAAATTAAATATTAGCGACTGTGTATAAATGTTCTCTTTCTCTGAGTGGATTTATTTTTCTCCTCTTTTATGAAAGCTTTCCTCATTTATATTAATTGCTGAAGCAATTTTATCTTTCGGCATTTTTGCTATCTTTGTCAAATTTTTAATTAATATTTTAAATAACTTTGTTTTCCCTGCCTTTGAAATATTATGCAGTTCTGACCTCATTTGTTGCATCATGGTTTAGGGAAATATCCAATATGCATTCAAAGGCAATACTATTTTGAAAGTAATTTTGATAAATTTTACAAATTCTTGACAGGCACTCTTTTTTTCAAATGAATTTAAAGATTCTCATTTATAAGATATGCTGTATTTTGTTTTAGAAAATAAAGATGAGGAAGAAAAGAAATAATTAAACACAATCTTATAATAAATTATATAATACTTAGATAATTCTATATGCAATATAATTTTTGATATGGCTATGATTCAAGATAATTATCTTGAAAATACCTTATTCTAGTTTGTGGCTATTTCATCTTCATATATACATTTCTTTTTTTGTTTATTTTTAGCTCTACCTTATTTTCTTATTTATATTTTTCTATTGTACTTTAGATTGTGGGGTACAAGTGCAGATTATGTAGGACTGTCGTATAAGTACACACATGGCAATGTGATTTGCTGCCTCCATCTTCCTTGTCACCTACTTGTGGCATTTCTCCCCGTGTTATTTCTCCCCGGCCTCCCCATCCTCCTGCTGTCTCTCCCTTGGCCCCTCACCAACAGACCCCAGTGTGTGATGCTACCCTCCCTGTGTTCCTGTGTTCTCAACGTTCAACACCCATCTATGAATGAGAACATGCAGTGTTTGATTTTCTGTTTTTGTATCAGTTTGCTGAGACTGATGGTTTCCAGGTTCATCCATGTCCCTACAAAGGACTCAAACTCATCATTTTTTATGGCTGCATAGAATTCCATCGTGTATATGGACATTTTCCTTGTCCAGTCCATCATTGATAGGCATTTGCGTTGATTCCAGTTCATTGCTATTGTAAACAGTGCCAGTATGAATATCTTTGTGCGTGTGTCTTCATAACAGAACAATTTAAAATTCTTTGGGTATATACCCACTAATGGGATTGCTGGGTCAAATGAAATTTCTATTTCTGGGTCCTTGAGGAATCGCCACACTGTCTTCCACAATGTTTGAACCAGTTTACACTCCCACCAACAGTGGAAAAGTGTTCCTATTTCTCCATATCCTCTCCAGAGTTTTTAGTGATCACCATTCTAACCAGCGTGAGGTGGTATCTCAATGTGGTTTTGATTTGCATTTCTCTAATAATCAGGGATGATGAGCATTTTTTCATGTTTGTTGGTCTCATATATGTCTTTTTTTAAAAAGTGTCTGTCCATATCCTTCACTCACTTATGGATGGGTTTTTTTTGTTTATTTCTTGTAACTCTGTTTTAGTTCTTTGTAAATGCTGGATATTAGCCCTTTGTCAGATGATTAGATCACAAAAAATTTTTCCTATCCTGTTGGTTGCTGCTATGTTATAATAATAGTTTCTTTTGCTTTACAGAAGCTCTGGAGTTTAATTCCATCCAATTTATCTATTTTGGCTTTTGTTGCCAATGATTTTGGTGTTTTAGTCATGAAGTTCTTGCCTATGCCTATGTCCTGAATGGTATTGCCTAGGTTTTCTTCTAGAACTTTTATGGTTTTAGGTTTTATGTTTAAGTCTTTAATACATCTGGAGTTAATTTTAGTGTAAAGTGTCAGGAAGAGGTCCAGTTTCTGTTTTCTGCACACTGCTAGTCAGTTTTCCCAACACCTTTTATTAAACAGAGAATTCTTTCCCCATTGCTTTTTTTTGGTCAGGTTTGTCAAAGATAAGATGGTTGTAGATGTGTGGCATTGTCTCCAAGGCCTTTGTTCTGTTCCATTGGTCTATATCTCTGTTTTGTACCAGTACCATGCTGTTTTGATTACTGTAGCCTTATAATATTTTTTGAAATCAGGTAGCATGACGCCTTCAGCTTTGTTCTTTTTTCTAAGGATTGTCTTGGCTATGCAGTCTCTCTTTTTTCCATATAAAGTTTAAGGTGGTTTTATTCCAGATCTGTAAAAGTCATTGGTAGCTTGATAGGGATAGCATTGAATATATAAATTATGTTGGGCAGTATGGTCCTTTTCACCATATTGATTCTTCCTAACCATGAGCACGGACTATTTCTCCATCTGTTTGTATTCTCTTTTATTTTCTCAAGCAGTGGTTTTTGGTTCTCTGTTAAGGGGTCCTTTACATCCTTTTAAAGTTATATTCCTAGGTATTTTATTTTCTTTGTAGCAATTATGAATGGGAGTTCGCTCATGATTTGGCTCTCTGTTAGTCTGTTATTGGTGTAGAGAAATGCTTGTGATTTTTGCACATTGATTTTATATCCTAAGACTTTGCTGATGTTGCTTATCAGTTTCAGAAGATTTTGGGCGGAGATGATAGGGTCTTCTAAATATATAATCATGTCATCCGCATTAGAGACAATTTGACTTCCTCCTTTCCTAATTGAATACACTTTATAATTTTTTTCTTGCCTAATTGCTCTGGTTAGAACTTCCAATACTATATTGAATAGTAGTGGTGAGAGAGGGCATCCTTGTCTAGTGCTGGATTTCAAAGGGAATGCTTCCAATTTTTTGCCCATCAGTATGATATTGGCTGTAGGTTTGTCATAAATAGCTTTTTATAATTTTGAGATATGTTTTTTCCATACCTATTTTATTGAGAATTTTTAGCATAAAAGGCTGTTGAGTTTTATCAAAGGCCTTATCTGCATCTAATTAGATAATCATGTGGTCTTTGTCTTTGGTTCTGTTTATGTGGTGGATTATGTTTATAGACCTACATATGTTGAACCAGCCTTGCATCACTAGGATGAAGCCTACTTGATCACGATGGATAAACTTTCTGATGTGCTGTTGCAATCAATTTGACAGGATTTTATTGAAGGTTTTTGCACAGAAGTTCATCATGGATATTGACATGAAGTTTTTTTATTTTGTTGAGTCTCTGCAGGTTTTGGTATCAGGACGGTGTTGATCTCATAAAATGATTTGGGAAGAATTTTTCTATTGTTTGGAATAGTTTCGGAAGGAATGATACCAGCTCCTCTTTACATCTGGCAGTATTCAACTGTGAACCCATCTGGACTGGATTTTTTTTTGGTTGGTAGGCTAGTAATTGCTGCCTCAACTTCAGCCCTTGTTATTGGTCTGTTCAAGGTTTCAACTTCTTTTTTGTTTAGGCTTGGGAGGATGCAAGTGTTCAGGAATTTATCCATTTCTTCCAGGTTTACTGGATAGAGTGGTTTGCAGTGATCTCTGATGGTAGTTTTTACTTCAGTAGAATCAGTGATGATATCCCCTTTTTCATTTTCTGTTGCTTCTATTTGATTCTTCTCCCTTTTCTTTTTTTATTAATCTGGCTAGCAGTCTATTTTGTTATCTTTTCAAAAATCCAGCTCCTGAATTTATTGATTATTTGAAGGGTTTTTGTGTCTCTATCGCCTTCAGTTCTGCTCTGATTTTAGTTACTTATTGTCTTCTGCTAGCTTTTGAGATTTTTTTTATCTTTCTCCTCTTGCTCTTTCTTTCTTTTTTTTCTTTTTTTTTTTTGAGACGGAGTTTTGCTCTTGTTACCCAGGCTGGAGTGCAATGACACGATCTCGGCTCACCGCAACCTCTGCCCCCAGGGTTCAGGCAATTCTCCTGCCTCAGCCTCCTCTGCAACTGGGACTACAGGCACGCGCCACTGTGCCCAGCCAACTTTTTGTATTTTTAGTAGAGACGGGTTTTCACTATGTTGACCAGGATGGTCTCTATCTCTTGACCTCATGATCCACCTGCCTTGGCCTCCCAAAGTGCTGGGATTACAGGCTTGAGCCACCGCGCCCGGCCTGCTTTTTCAATTTTGAGAATAAAGTGTCGATTTTAGATCTTTCCTCGCTTCTCAGATGGGCATTTATTGCTCTAAATTTCCCTCTAGACACTGCTTAAAATGTGTCCCAGAGATTCTGGTACTTTGTGCCTGTGTTCTTGTTGGTTTCAAATAACATCTTTATTTCTGCCTTTATCTCATTGTTTATCCAGTTGACATTCAGGAGCAGGTTGCTCGGTTTCCATGAAGTCGTGCAGTTCTGAGTTAGTTTCTTAATACTGAGTTCCAATTTGATTTCCCTGTGGTCTGATAGACTGTTTGTTATGAGTTCTGTTCATTTGCATTTGATGAGTAGTGAATTACTTACAATTATGTGGTCAATTTTAGAGTAGGTGCCATGTGGTGCTGAGAAGAATGTATATTCTGTGGATTTGGGGTGGAGATTTCTGTAAATTTCTATTAGGTCTGCTTGGTCCAGATCTGAGTTCAAGTCCTGAATATGTTTGTTAATTTTCTGCCTCATTGATCTGTATAATATTGAGAGTGGAGTGTTAAAGTCTTTCACTATTATTGTGTGGGAGCCTAAGTCTTTTTGTAGGTTGTAAAGAACATGCTTTATTACCTGGGTGCTCCTGTATTTGGTGTCTATATTTTTAATGTTGTTAGCTCTTCTTGATGCATTGATCCTTTTCCCATTATGTGATGCCTTTCTTTGTCTCTTTTGATTTTTGTTGGTTTAAAGTCTATTTTATCAGAGGCTAGGATTACAACTCCTGCTTTCCTTTCCTCTCCATTTACTTGATGAATCTTTCTCCATCCCTTTATTTTGAGCCTATGTGTGTCCTTGCATGTGAGATGGGTTTCCTGAATACAGCACACCAATGGGTCATGACTTTTTATCCAATTTGCCAGTCTGTGTCTTTTGATTGGGGCATTTAGCACATTTACATTTAAGGTTAATATCGTTATGTGTGAATTTGATCCTGTCATTTTGATGCTAGCTGAATGTTTTGCCCATGAATTGATTCATTTTCTTCATTGTGTCTATGGTCTTTACCATTTTGTACATTTTTGGAGTGGCTTGTATTGGTTGTTCCTTTCCTTGTTTAGTGCTTCTTTCAGGAGCTCTTGTAAAGCTGGCCTTGTGGTGATGAAATCTCTCAGCAATTGCTTGTCCATAAAGGATTTTACTGAAGCTTAATTTGGCTGGATATGAAATTGCAGGTTGCAAGTTCTTTTCTTTAAGGATGTTTAATATTGGTCCCCACTTTCTTCTGGCTTGTAGGGTTTCTGTGGAGAGATCAGCTGAGAGTCTGATGGGCTTCCCTTTGTGGGTAGCCTGATCTTTCTCTCTGGCTCCCCTTAGCATTTTCTTCTCATTTCAACCTGTTGAATCTGAAATTATATGCCTTGGGGTTGCTTTTCTTGAGGAATATCTTTGTGTTGTTCTTGGTATTTCCTGGACTTGAATGGTGACCTGGCTTGCTAGGTTGGGGAAGTTCTCCTGGATAATATCCTGAAGAGTGTTTTCCACCTCAGATTCATTCTCTCCATCACATTCGGGTACACCTATCAAATGTAAGTTTGGTCTTTTCACATAATCTCATATGTTTTGGAGGTTTTGTTCATTTATTTTCACTCTTTTTCCTCTATTCATGACTTCTCGTTTTATTTCATTGAGTTGATCTTCAATCTCTGATATCTTTCTTCTGCTTTGTTGATTCAGCATTGAAACTTGTGTATTCTTTGCAAAGTTCTTGTGCTATGTTTTTCATCTCCATCAAGTCGTTTATATGCTTCTCTAAGGTATTTTTTCTAGTTAGCATCTGATCTAACCTTTTTCTATGTTCTTAGTTTTCTTACATTGGGTTAGCACATGTTCTTTTAGCTCTGAGACGTTTGTTATTACCCACCTCTGAAACCTGTTTCTGTCATTTCATCAGATTTATTCTTCATCCATCTTTGATCCCTAGCTTGTGAGGAGTTGTGATCCCTTGGAGCAGGATAGACATTCTGGTTTTTGTTGTTTTCATCATTTTTGTGCTGGTTTCTTTCCATCTTAGTGACTTTATCCAGCTGTGGTCTTTGTAGTTGGTGACTTTTGGATGGGGTCTATGAGTGGACGTCTGTTTTGTTGATGTTGAAGCTATTTCTTTTTGTTTCTTAGTTTTTCTTCTAACAGTAAGGACCATCTGCTGCAGGACTGCTGGAGATCCACTCCTGACCCTGCTTGCCTGGGAATCACCCGCAGAGGCTGCAGAACAGTAACAGTTGTTGCCAGTTTCTTCTTGTGTTATCTTCATCTCAGAAGGGTACCCATCTGATGTCAGCCTAAACTCTCCATTATGAGGTGTCTCTTTGGGTATACAGGTTCAGGGAGCTGCTTGAGGAGACAGTCTGTCCCTTATAGGAGCTCAAGTGCTGTGCTAGGAGCTCTGTTGCTCCATGCAGAGCAGCTGGGACAGTACCTTTATGTCTGCTGCAGTGGAACTCATAACCACCTCTTTTCCCAAGTGCTCTGACATAGGAAGGTCGGCCTCAGTTACAAGTTTCTGATGTGCTGCTGCCTTTTTTCAATGATGCCCTGTCCCACATGGAGTAGTCTAGTCACAGTCTGCCAGCAGAGGCATTGCTGAACTGCAGCAGGCTCTGCTCAGCTGTTATGTGATCTGCCTCAGTATTGGCAGACTGTCTCAGTAGTGAAGGATGCCCTCCCCCAACTGTGCTAGATGGTCCTGGGTCCAGCTGCTCTTGCTACAAAGCTCTCAATCCAGAGGTTTCAGATTGCTTGTTTTCTGGGCGTGGTACCCACTAAGGAAGGTTGCCTGGTTCCCTGTCTCAGCCCACTCCCTTTCAGTTGAATGGGCAGCTCTGTCTCCCAGGCATTCCAGGTGCTAGTTGAAACAGCCATGCAGATTTGCATGAGTTTCTATGCGCCAACCTATGGCACCAGCCATGCTGAAAACTCATGGAACTTTCAGCTTAGGAATCCCCTGGTCTGTGGGAAGTGAAAACTTGTTGGAAATGTGGTGAGCACTCACCCTTTGTGTTGTTCTTGCTGAGAACTGCACTCCAGAGCTACTCCTATTCAGCCATCTTCGAGTCTCCCCATATATACATTTCTTTCAAAGAACAAACATCTGCACTTTAACTTAAATTAACAGAAAATCTGAAAGTATGTCACATGCTTCACCCAGATTGAAAATTGTTCACATTTTATCATATTTGTTTTTCCACCTCTATTTATTCATCTTTATCAAGCTATTTATCTGTCAATCTAACATATATTTAGCTATTTATATTTATCTATCTGTTGGTATTTGTCTTATTACCTCTAAATTCAAATTTATTTGCTAGTAAATTATGACACTGTGCCTCTTTTAATATTTCACTAGAAATTCATAAGAATATAGATTAATAAATATGATAATAACACTTTTATATAGTTACCTGTGTTAGTTTCCTCTTTGGCATAATTATCCTATTCAAAATAAATACAGTGAGGCTTACATTTCTATGGATTTTTGAGTCTCAATTCTGTTTCATTTATTGCTGAGACATAGTTTTTATTTTTTATTTAACTTTCATTTTGGTTACAGGGGTATGTGTGTAGGTTTGTTATATAGGTAAACTAATGTCATGGCCATTTGCGTTACAGATTATTTAATCACCAGTATAGTAAGCCTAATACCCATTAGCTATTTTTTGTGACCTTCTTCCTCCTCCCATTCTCCACTTTGATAGGTCCCATTATCTGTTATTTTTCTCTAAGTTTCCATGTGGTCTCATTACTTACCTCCAGCTTTTAAGAAAGAACATGCAGCATATGATTTTCTGTTTCTGCATTAGTTTGCTTAGGATAATAACCTCCAGCTCCATCCATGTTCCTGAAAATAACATTATTTTGTTCTTTGTATTGCCCCATAGTATTCCATGGTGTATATATACCACATTTTCCTTATCCAGTAAATTCTTGATGGTATTTAGGTTGATTATATGCCTTGGTTATTGTGAATAACTACAATGAAAATATACACCTGTGTGTCTTTATGACAGAATAATTAACATTTTGGGTGGGTATACACCCCTTAGTAGAATTGCTGGGGTTGTATAGCAGTTTTGTTTTTAGGTCTTTGAGAAGTGCCATACTGTTTTCCACAACTTGAACTAATTTACATTCCCGTCGAGGATTCAAGATGGTGCAATAAGAACAACTCAGGATCACAGCTCTCAGTGAATGCAAAGAGGGTGAGTCAAAGCCGCATTACCAGATGGATCTTTGTTGCCCAAAGGGGAAATTCCCAGGTGTAGGAGAGACACAGGACACAAGTGCAGCCGTTTTGGCTGTTGCAGCCACTTCAGCTGGCACTGCAGCACAGCAGCACTCTGCAACACTGCACAAAACACAGTGATCCGGGTGCCCTATTAAACCAATAATCTGAGATTTGGGAGGGCAGATTAGCATATTCATCTAATTAAATGGGACTTGGACAGTAAACCAGACCAGGAGATTTCTGGGAAGTGGTGTTTGAGCTAGTGCAGTGGCACGCCACATGGGAAATTACACAGATCCCAGTGCCCTAACAGCAGGCGACTGAAACACCTGGGAGAGAGAGCCATCCATTCAATTTAAAGAAAAAAAGGCACTCTGAGGCAGGGAGCCAGGAGAGCAGACTTGGTGGGTTTCACCCCCACAGGGACAAACAAAATGGCAATTTGAAAAGCTCCAGGTGGAGAGTTTCACTGCTGGCACAGATGAACCCATGATGTTGCAGCTAAGTGAAGGAGAAGCATCCGCCATTACCGAGGCAATCCGCACCTACTGATGTACACTCTCATTGCTGATGCAGCCTGCCATTGCTGAGGCAACCCGCCATAACAGAGAGACTCGGACACAGGGTGGAACCCATGGCTGCAGGGCAGAGTCTGCAGCAACAAGGTGGACCCCACATAAGCATGGTGGAGCCTCAGAAGGCAAATAGTGACTAGACTGCCTCCTAGCTGGGCAGGATAGTGCAAAGGACACTAATAAAGAAAGCCCCAACTCCCTGAGACAGAGCATCTGAGGAAAAAAACGGGTTTTAAGAGTTCTGCTGCAGCAGACACAAACGTAGAAGCCTAACAACCCTGAATGAAGAACAGAGCTCACAGCTCAGAACTTGAGCTCCTATAAAGTACAAACCATCTCCTCCAGCAGCTCCCTGACCCCTTTATATCCAGATTCACCTCAAAAAGGACTGATCAGACTGACATTAGGTGGGCATCATTCTGGGACAAAGATAGCAGAAGAAGAAAGTGGTAGCATCCCTCACGATTCTGCAGCTGCTACAGGTGTACCCCAGACAAGCAGGGCCTGGAGTGGACCTTAGCAGTCGTACAGAGAGGGGCAAGACTAGTAGAAGGAAAACCAAGTAACAAATACCTTCATCAACAACCGGGGCATCCACTCAGAGACCCAATAAAAAAGTAAGCAACTACTCAGGCGACAGGTGGATAAATCCACAAAGATGGGAAGAAACGAGTGCAAAAAGAAGGAAAACACCCAAAACCAGAACGCCTCGCCTCCTAAAAAGGATCAAAACTCCTCACCAGCAAGGAAACGAAGCTGGACGGAGAATGACTGTGACGAAATAATGGAATCAGACTTCAGAAGGTGGATAATGAGAAACTTCTGTGAGCTAAAAGAACATGTTCTAAATAAATGCAAAGAAACTAAGAACCTTGAAAAAAGATTTGAAAAATGATTCAAGGAAATGATAACAAGAATGGAAACTTAGAAATATGAATAAATTGAAGGAGCTGAAAAACAACATGAGAACTTCACAAAGCATGCACAAGTTTCAACATCCGAATTGACCAAGCAGAAGAAAGAATATCAGTAGTCAAAGATCAACTCAATGAAATAAAATGAGAAACCAAGATTAAATAAAAAAGCGCAGAAAGAAATGAACAAAGTCTCCAAGAAATGTGGGACTATGTGAAAAGACCTAACCTACATTTGATAGGTGTACCACAATGGGAGGAAGAGAACGAATTCAAGCTGGAAAATACTCTTCAGGATACTATCCAGAAAAATTTCCCCAACCTAGCAAGACAGGCCAACACTCAAATCCAGGAAATACAGAGAACACCACAAAGATACTCCGCAAGAAGAGTAACCCCAAGGCACATAATCATCAGACTCGCCAGGGTTGAAATGAAGGAGAAAATGCTAAGGGCAGCCAGAGAGAAAGGTCAGGTCACCCACAAAGGGAAGCCCATCAGACTCACAGCAGATCTCTCAGCAGAAACTCTACAAGCCAGAAGAGAGTGGGGGCCAATATTCAACATCCTTAAAGAAAAGAACTTTCAACCCAGAATTACATATCCAGCCAAACTGAGCTTCAGAAGTGAAGGAATAATAGAATCCTTTGTGAACAAGCAAGTACTCAGAGATTTTGTCACCACCAGGCCTGCTTTACAAGAGCTCCTGAAAGCAGCACTACACATAGAAAGGAACAACCAGTACCAACACACTAAATGCTAAAGAGCATCAACAAAATGAAGAATCTTCATCAACTAATGGGCAAAACAGCCATCTAGCATCAAAATGACAGTATCAAATTCACACATAACAATATTAACCCTAAATGTAAATGGGCTAAATGCACCAATCAAAAAACACAGATGGGCAAATTGGATAAATATCCAAAACCCATCAGTGTGCTGTATCCAGGAAACCCATCTTACATGCAAAAATACACAAAGGCTCAAAATAAAGGGATGGAGAAAGATTTACCAAGCAAATAGAGAGCAAAAGAAAGGAGTTGCAATTCTCATCTCTGATAAAATAGACTTTAAAGCAAGAAAGATCAAAAGAGACAAAGACGGTCATTACATATTGGTAGAAGGATCGATACAACAAAAAGAGCTAACGATCTTAAATATATATGGACCCAATACAGGAGCACCCAGATATATAAGGCAAGTTCTTAATGACTCACAAAGAGACTTAGACTCCCACACAATAATAGTGGGAGACTTTAACACTCCACTGTCAATATTAGACAGATCAACCAGAGAGAAAATTAACGAGGATATCCAGGACTTGAACTCAGACCTGGAACAAGCAAATTTGATAGATATTTACAGAACTCTCCACCCCATATTTACAGAATATACATTATTCTCAGCACCAGAACACATCTACGCTAAAATTGACCACATGAGTGTAAGTAAAGCACTCCTCAGCAAATGCAAAAAAAATGAAATTATAACAAACAGTCTCTCATACCATAGTGCAATCAAGTTAGAACTCAGAATTCAGAAACTAACCCATAATTGCATAGCTTCATGGAAACTGAACAACTGATTCTTGAATGTTGACTGGATAAACAATAAAATGAAGGCAGAAATAAAGAAGTTGTTTGAAACTAATGAGAACGAAGACACAACATATCAGAATCTCTGGGACACATTTAAAGCAGTCTCTAGAAAAAAATACACAGCAATTAGTGCCCATATGAGAAGAGTGGAAAAATCCAAAATTGACACCCTATTTCCAAAATTGAAAGAGCTAGAGGAGCAAGATAAAAAAAACTCAAAACCCAGCAGAAGGCAGAAAATTACTATGATTAGAGCAGAACTGAAGGAGATAGAGACACAAAAAACCCTTCAAAAAATTAATAAATCCAAGAGCTGGTTTTTCGAAAAGATCAACAAAATAGACAGACCACTAGCCAGACTGATAAAAAAGAAAGAGAGAAAAACCAAATAGATGCAATAAAAAACAATAAGGGGAAATCACCACAGATTCCACAGAACTCCAAATAAATCATCAGAGAATATTACAAGCAACTCTATGCACAGAGACTAGTAATCCTGGAAGAAATGGATATATTCCTAAACACCTGTGACCTCCCATGCCTAAACCAGGAGGAAGTTGAAACTATGAATAGACGGATAACAAGGTCTGAAGTCGAGGCAGCAATTAAGAGCCTACCACACAAAAAAGTTCAGGTCCAGATAAATTCACAGCCGAATTCTACCAGATACACAATAGGAGCTGGTACCATTCCTTCTGAAACTATTCCAAATAATACAAAAGAGGGAATCCTTCCCAAATCATTTAATGAGACCAACATCATCCTGTTATCAAAACCCGGCAGAGACCCGACAAGAAAAGAAAACTTCAGGCCAATATCCATGATGAACATAGATGCAAAGATCTTTAATAAAATACTGGCAAGCCGATTGCAACAGCAAATCAAAAAACGTATCCATCATGATCAAGTAAGATTCATCCCGGGGATGCAAGGCTGGTTCAACATATGCAAGTCTATAAACATAATTCACCACATAAACAGAACAAAAAACAAAAACCACATGATTATCTCAATTGACGCAGAGAAGGCATTCGACAAAATTCAACAACCCTTTATCCTAAAAACCCTCAATAAACTCGGTATCGATGGAACGTATCTCACAGTAATAAAATCTATTTACGAAAAACCAACAGCCAATATCATACTGAATGGGCAAAAACTGGAAGCATTCCCTTTGAAATACGGCACTAGACAAGGATGCCCTCTTTCACCATTTTATTCAATATAGTACTGGAAGTTCTAGCCAGAGAAATCAGGCAAGAAAATAAAATAAAGGGTATTAAAATAAAAAATGTGGAAGCCAAATTGTCTCTATTTGCAGACGACATGATAGTATACCTAGAAGACCCCATCACCTCAGCCCAAACACTCCTGAAACTGATAAGCAACTTCAGCAAAATCTCAGGATATAAAATCAATGTGCAAAAATCACAAGCATTCCTATACACCAATAACAGACTTATTGGTGTATAGGAATCAAGAGAGCCAAATCAAGAATAAACTGCCATTCAGAATTGCTACAAAAAGAATAGAATACCTAGGAATACAACTCACATGGAATGTAAGGGAACTCTTCAAGGAAAACTACAAACCACTGCTCAATGAAATAAGAGAGAACACAAACAGATGGAGAAACATTCCATGTTCATGGTTAGGAAGAATCAATACCATGAAAATGGCCATATTGCCAAAGGTAATTTACAGATTCAATGCTATCCCCATTAAGCTACCATTGACTTTCTTCATAGAACTGCAAAAAATTACCATAAACTTCATATAGAACCAAAGGAGAGCCCTCATGGTCAAGTCAATTCTAAGCAAAAAGAACACAGCAGGGAGCATCACACTACCGGATTTCAAACAATACTACAAGGCTACAGTAATAAAAACAGCATGGTACTCTTATCAAAACAGAGATATAGACCAACCGAACAAAACAGAGGCATTGGAGGCAACACAACCTATCTACAACCATACAATCTTTGATAAACCTGATAAAAACAAGCAATGGGGAAAGGATTCCATGTTTAACAAATGGTGTTGGGAAAACTGGCTAGCCATGTGCAGAAAGCAGAAATTGGACCCCTTCCTGACACCTTACACCAAAAATTAACTCCAGATGGATTAAAGACTTAGACATAAGACCGGGCACCATCAAAACTCTAGAAGAAAATCTAGGCAAAACCATTCAGGACATAGAAGTAGGCAAGGACTTCATGAACAAAACACCAAAACCATTGGCAACAAAAGCCAAAATAGACAAATGGGATTTAATAAAACTCCACAGCTTCTGAACTGTAAAAGAAACAGTCACTAGAGTGAATCGGCAACCAACAGAATGGGAAAAAATTTTTGCAGTTTACCCATCTGACAAAGGGCTGATATCCAGAATTTACAAAGAACTCAAACAGATTTACAGGAAAAAACAAACAAGCCCATTCAAAACTGGTCAATGGTTATGAACAGACACTTTACATACATGAGGCCAACAAACATATGAAAAAATGCTCTTCATCACTGGTAATTAGAGAGATGCAAATCAAACCACATTGAGATACCATCTCCCACCAGTTAGAATGGCGATCATTAAAAAGTCTGGAGAGAACAGATGCTAAAGAGGATGTGGAGAAATGGGAACACTTTTACACTGTTGCTGGGAGTGTAAATTAGTTCAACCATTGTGGAAGACAGTGTGGCGATTCCTCAAGGACTTAGAAATAGAAATCCCATTTGACCCAGCAATCCCATTACTGGGTATATATCCAAAGGACTATAAATCATTCTACTATAAAGACATATGCACACGAATGTTCATTGCAGCACTGTTTACAATAGCAAAGACCAGGAACCAACCCAAATACCCATTGATTATAGACTGTATTGGGAATATGTGGCACATATACACTGTGGAATATTATGCAGCAATCAAAAATGATGAGTTTGTGTCATTTGTAGGGACATGAATGAATCTGGAGAACATCATTGTCAGCAAACTGACACAAGAACAGAAAATGAAATACCACATATTCTCACTCATAGGTGGGTGATGAAAAATGAGGACACATAGACACAGGGAAGAGAGTACCAAACACTGGGGTCTGTTGGGGGTAAGAGGGGAGGGACAGTGCAGGAGGGATAGCCTGGGGAGAAATGTCAAATGTGGGTGAAGGGGAGGAAGGCAGCAAAACACACTGCCATGTGTGTACCTATGCAAATGTCTTGCATGTTCTGCACATGTACCCCCAACCCTAAAATGCAATGAAAAAAAGAAGTTGGTGCATCTTGTACATAAAAAAATTTACATTTCCACAAACAGTATATAAGCATTCCTGTTTATCTGCAACCTCACCAGCACCTGATTTTTTCTGACTTTTTAATAATAGCTGTTCTGATTAGTGTGACAAGGTATCTCATTTGTGATTATTATTTGAATTTCTCTAATGTTCAGTGATATTGAGCTTTTTTCCATTTGATTGTTGGCTACATGTATATTTTTTCAAAAGTGTCTGCTCATAATTTTTGCCCACTTTTTAATGGGGCTGTTTGTGTTTTTTTGGTAAATTTGTTCAAGTTTGTTAAAGATGCTGGGTATTAGACCTTTGTCAGATGCATTGTTTACAAAAATTTTCTACCATTCTGTAGGTTGTCTGTTTACTTTGCTGATAGTGTCATTTGTAGACTAGAAGCTCCTTAGTTTAATTGAATCCCATATATCAATTTTTTGTTTTGTTGCAATTGCATTTGGTATTTTTGTCATGAAGCCTTTGCCAGTTCCTATGTTCAGAAAGGGATTGCCAAGATTGTATTCCAGGTTTTTCACAGTTTTGGATTTTACATGTAAGACTTTAATCAATCTTGAGTTTATTTTTGTATATGGCATAAGTAAGGCATCAAGTTTTAATTTTCTGCAAAGGACTATCTTGTTATTCCAGCACTCTTTATTTAATAGGGAGTCGTTTTCTCATTGCTTGTTTTTGTCAACTGTATTAACGTACAGATAAGGCTCAGCCTAACTTCTGAGCTCTGTATTCTGTTCCATTGTTCTATGTGTCTGTTTTGGTACCAGTGTCATGTTGTTTTGGTAACTGTAGCTTTGTAATGTATTTTGAAGTCACATAATGTGCTTCCTCCAACTTTATTCTTTTTGCTTAGGATCTCCTTGGCTATTTGGACTCTTTTCTAATTACATAAGAATTAAAAAATTTTTTTTCTAGTTTTGTGAAGAATGTTATTGGTAGTTTGATAGAAATAGCAATGAATCTGTAAATTACTCTGAATATTATGGCCATTTGAAGTATATTGATTCTTTCCATCCATGAGCATGGAACGTTTTCACATTTGTATCATCTCTGATTTCTTGGAGCACTGTTTGGTAATTATCACTGTAGAGATCTTTTGCTTCTCTGGCAAGTTTTATTTCTAGATATTTTATTCTTTTTTGTGAAAATTGTGAATGAGATTGTGTTCCTAATTTGGCTCCTGACTTGTCTATTGCTGGTGTATAAGACTGCTAGTGATATTTTACATTGATTTTGTATTCCACCCCTTTGCTGAAGTTGCCTGTCAGCTCAAATAGCTTTTGAACAGAGACTATGGGGTCTTCTGGATATGGAATTATATTCTTTGCAAACGGGGATAGTTTGACTTTCTCTCTACATATTTGAGTGTATTTTATTTATCCTGCCTGATTGCTTTGACCAGGCTTGCCTATATACTACATTGAAAAGAAGTAGTGAAAGAAAGCATCTTTGTCTTGTGATGGTTTTCAAGAGAAATGCTTCCAGCTTTTGCCCATTCAGTATGATGTAGGCCGCCAGGGTGTAATAGATGACTTTTTAAATTTTGAGTTAAGTTCCTTTATTATCTAGTTTGTGGAGAGTTTGAACATGAAGGAACATTAAATTTTAATGAAAGCTTTTTCTGCATCTATTGAGATTATAATGTATTTTCTGTCTTTAGTTCCGTTTGTGTGATGAATCCCATTTATTGATTTGCATAGGTTAAGGCACCCTTGCATCATTCCAGGGATAAAGCCTACCTGATCATGGTGGATTAGTTTTTTGATGTGTTCCTGGATTTGGTTAGCGATTTTTGCATCAGTGTTTAAAATAATATGGGCTGGAATTTTTATTTTCTTTAATATTCCCTTGTTTCCTGTGTCTGTTTTTGTACCAGTATCATCGTGTTTTGTTCACCATAGCCCTATAGATTAGTTTGAAGTCAGGTGGTGTGATGCCTTTAGCTTTGTTCCTTTTACTTAGGATTGCCTTGGCTCTTAAGGCTCTCTTTTGTTCTATAATTTTAAAACAGTTTTTCCCAGTTCTGTAAAGAATTTTATTTGTGTTTAAATTAAATAACATTGAATCAATAAATTGCTTCAGACAATATGGCTATTTTAATAATATTGATGACAAAACTGAAAATTTTCTCAAGTGCTAGTTTTAGGGTATATCTTTAATTTGATAGTCTAAATCTTATAATTTTGCTCTTCTCAACCTTATCTTGAAACTAGGTACTCTGCATTTTCACATAATGTTTAGACCAACAATTAAAAATAAATTCTACAAAATAACTACTGTGTTTGCTTGGGCTCACTTTGGATTTCTAAACAAATTTTGTCAGAATTGATATCTTAATATTTTAAATTCTTCCAATTCATAAATTATGAATGTTTTTCTATGTACCTAGTTCTTCCTTAACTTCATTGTTTTGTAGTTTTTAGGTAATTTCTTTTGCATAGCTTTTACTGGATATATTTCTAGGCCTATAGAATGTTTAACAATAGTACAATGATTTACATCTGTTCATTTAAAATATGTGGGTCAACTTTAAATCATCTAAAATGTTGGCTTTTTTACAATCTGAATAATCTAGAGGACACAGCAAAGCTTTGCTGTGATTTGAAAATAAAATGGCAATTTCTCTCTCTTGCTGTCTCTCCATATATATATGGATATATATGTATCTTTTCAGTATGTATTTTTATAGTGAAGCTACAAAATTATTTATATTCTGGTCTTTAAATGTTATTCATTTAGTTAATTTATTTTTTGATAGTTCCGATAAGTAGGTAATTCTTTGTATATAATTTTGTTATTTAGTAATAATGACAGCTAGGAGCAGTGGCTCACACTGTAATCTCGCACTTAGGGATGCCAATGAAGGTGGGTTCCTTGATTTCAGGAGTATAGAACCAGCCTGGAGAACATGACAAAACTCCATCTCTACAAAAATACTAAAATTAGCCAGTCATGGAGGCTACTAAGGAGGGTGAGGTGGAAAGATCACTTGAGCCTAGGTGATCGAGGCTGCAGTGAGCTGAAATAATACCATTGCACTCCAACCTCTGTGACAGAGTGAGACCCAGTCTCAAAAAAGAAATAATAATAACAGTGTTAATTTTTTAACATGTTATTTTATTTCTTTAGGTTTTGCTTTATTGCATAAGTGACTTTTAATACAACATAGAGAAAATGTGGGAGAAGATATTCTTTTTTCTTTCCATACTCAGTTGATTTATCTCTTTTAAGTTGTATATTAGTTGCACGTTTTGATATCTTTACTGACTTAAAAGTTTCTCAATTTTTGAGATTTCACTTAACCATTTTCCATGCTTATTTTTGTCAAGTATTTTAATATATGTATATAGCAAAATATTTCATCAATTTCCTTTTTTATTATTTTAAAATACTAAAATATTTTAATGATATTTATATGTTAAACTAATTTGAATTGTTAGAATAAAAATTTTCTACAAAATCATGCTGTAGTATTGGTTTGTATAGTTTTACATCAATTTAAATTGAAGACATTGCCTTTACACTAATTTGGTTTCTATTTTGAAGTTGTAATATGTGGGCTCAATTATTTTGTCAACATATAAAAATAATTGGTTTATATATTTTCTTATTTGTGCTTTGGCAAGTGCATTTCTCTTTCCCAGATATTTGATATGTTTCACTTAGATTCTCAAATTCATTCCTACAAAATTTTGTATATTATTATTTTATATTATTTAGAACAGGACAATCTGTACGCCAATATTTGTTGTTTGCATTCTTTTCTTGACCTGATTTTCAATGTTTGCTAATTTCATTAAAATTCACATGCCATCTTTGGACTTAATCATATTTTTTTCTTGAACGTATGCTTAATATTTTATTTTTGATTTTATATTATTATGTCTTTTCTATTGGGTTTAACTCTTTTGCAATCAATGTATAGATTATTATTTTATACTTTTTTCTCTTAGTATTTTCTTTAAAGCTGGACGTGTAACTCATGAAACACTGCTTTAGCTGACATTCCACAAAATATGATATTATTTGTTTTCATTATTTTCACTCCAAAATATATTAATTCCCATTTCATTTTTAAAAAATGTGTTTCTTAGTCCTCACACATTTGTAAACTTTCAAGTTATCTTATATCTTTGCTTTCTAGTCTAATTTTATTATGGTAAAAGAATATATGATATTTGACTTAAATTTATGGGTATGTAGAAAAACTTGTTCTATGGTGCTTCATATAAACTATTTTGTGTGCGTTTTGAAAATATTCCATGTGTTATTGAAATAGTTGTGCACTTTGTGAATGTTGAATATAGTGGTAAAAACACTTTCTAAGCAATTAGCAAGGTGGTTTTAAATTTATATAAGCAAGGATTGTCATCTCTAATTGGCATTATGCCTCCTGACTCTTCTTTAGATTGTAGATGGTTAGCCAACATTTCAGGTGATATTAAACAATGACTCAAAAATTTGCTACTTCAGCAGAAAGATCACTGGGTGTGATGACTCACACCTGTAATCCCAGCACTTGGGAGGCCAAGGTGGGTGGACCATGAGGTTAATAGATAGAGACCATCCTGGCCAACATGGTGAAACCCGGTCTCTACTAAAAATGCAAAAGTTAGCTGCGTGTGGTGGAGTGCACCTACAGTCCCAGCTGCTCAGAAACTGAGGCAGGAGAATTACTTGAACCTGGGAGGTGGAAGTTGCAGTGAGACAAGATTGCAGCACTGCACTCCAGCATGGTGACAGAGCTAGACTAGTCCATCTCAAAAAAAAAGTCACTAAATTGTTAGTAAACATCACAGCACAAAAAATTTGTAACAACATGGTTCTTTGTTATTAAATGTGTGAATCAACTGTTAAAAGACAAATTATGTAACTGAATTTACATGGGTACACACACAACGAGCTTGTCTGTAAATGGATTCCTAGGAAATCTGCTAAATGCCTATGGACATAATTATCCCTCTTAGATTATGTGACATGTCTGTGGGAAACAGGTTTTACAAGTATGTGTGTTATACTGGTGCTTCAAGAAAGTCTCAAAATATTTAGCATCTTCCCACATTTATTTTTTAAAAATCTGAGAATAAATTAAAGAGCAAGTATGGAAGACCACTATTATCTTTATTAAAGAATAAGTTGGAGGATTTCACTTAGCCTGAGAGCCAAACGGACCTACTAAATCAACTTCAGCATTAGGCAAACCTAGCCATCCAGTTACAAACAGTTCTAGACAGGAGAGGGCTCAGTGTAAAAAAGGGTTTATAGTTGCCACCTCTCAGGAACTAACTTCTATGCAGAAGTATCTCAGATCAATTATGTTGTGTTGCTTCACTATTGCTGCAATGATGCTTTGTAACAAACCAGCCCAAAATTCAGTAATTTAAAACAACAACCATTTATTTTTCTCTATCACATGTCTGTGTATCAGTGGGGTGGCTCTGATTCAGGACCATGAGCCAACTGGGTATCAGGCTGCTGTGGGCTGAGGCCTGTCCCTGTGTCTCTGCATTCTCTCTGGCTCAACACCTAGCTGAGTAAGTTTTTCTCATTGCCATCATTGAACCACAAATGGTGGACTGGAAACAAAGAATGCCACATCAATACTGAGCTCAAATTGTCCTGTTGTTAATTCTGCCAATATTCATTTTTCCAAAGCAGCTCATGTGAGTACAGATAAATCAGTGAGATTGGAAAGTATATAATATAAACTGTGGGGTCATTAAAAATGCATGCATCAAGCTGGCACAGTGGCTCACATCTATAATCCCAGCACCTGGGAGATCACCTGAGACTGGGAGTTTGAGGCCTGCCTGACCAAAATGGGGAAACTCCATCTCTATTAAAAAAAACAACAACAACAAAATTAGCCAGGCGTGGTGGCATATGCTTGTAATCCCAGCTACTAGGGAGTCTGAGACAGGAGAACCACTTGAACCCAGGAGGTGGAGGTTGCAGTGAGCCAAGATGGCACCATTGTACTCCAGCCTGGGCCACAAGAGTGAAATTCAATCTCCAGAAAGAAAAAAAACAGAACACATGCATCAAAAAGTATGAATACACAATTTCAACACAGGGAGAGAATGGAAAACAAAAATAATAATAAAATCTTCACACATGTTTACTTATTCTGTCTAAATTAGCAATTAAACAAGACCATCTAGTTCCTCAGTGGTGGAGTGAGAACAACAAAATTTGAAAGTTGCTCAGAGTTACTCATGTATCTCTCTTCACAGTACAAAAATATCAGTAATAGGGAAAAATATTTTTTATTTACAAACTAGTATCTAATTTATCAGTGTATTGAGTATAATAATAAGAATTCATCATAAAAATGAATGGGATTTAAATAGGATCTTCCTAGAGAGTCATGAAGGATTATCTTGTCTTATCTAAAAATTAGGAAGAGTAATTATTTTAGATGTTGAAAATCATGCATGTTGCAATTTCCACAGATTTCATTTTTTGAAAGCCTAAAGCAATTTACAAAATAGGAGACAAGTATGTCTTAGACCACTGTTACTCTACTTTGAAGTAATTATCTCATAGGGACATTTGCTCCAAAATCAGGACTAAGGCCTTTTATGAGATTCCAACTTTTGAAAAGAAAATGAAATTTTATATTTTATCATGTTTGAGTGAATTGATTGTCTCATTTTTGGACACAACTAGTTTTACTATATAATTCAGGAAAATGTGTTGAACAAAATAGCGGAATGTATATTGCGAGATTATCAGCATAAACACTTATTCAGAGATAGTGGTTCTAAAAAGTTAAATAAGGTTAAAAAAGAAAATAATAAATATAGAAAAAATTATTTTAACTTTTCTTACATGTAGTTTTGGAGCATATTTTAAAATAACAACTGGAGAACAAACAGCTTACTCCTGGCCAGGCGAGCTGGCTCATGTCTGTAATTCCAGCACTTTGGGAGGCTGAGGCAGGAGGGTCACTAGGTCAAGAGATCGAGACCATCCTGGCCAACATGGTGAAACCCTGTCTCTCCTAAAAATACAAAAATTAGCTGGGCACGGTGGCACATGCCTGTAGTTCCAGCTACTCGGGAGACTGAGGCAGGAGAATTGCTTGAACCTGGGAGGCAGAGGGTGCAGTGAGCTGAGATTGCACCACAGCAATCCAGCCTGGCACCTGGTGACAAAGCAAGACTGTCTCAAAAAAAACCAAAAACAGAAACAAAAATAAACAGCTTACTCTTAATCTAGAATCTTTCTTCATTCATCTGCTTTAAATTTTTTCAACGTTATTCTGCTTTCAAAATCCCATATAAAACTAATCTACTTCCTGCAGAACCATTCACAAAATCTTTTTAATAAGGTCAGCAAAAATATGTGATTTTGATTAATGGAAGTTAAACTTTGCCTATAGCAACAGAAACTTTAATGTATTTTTTGCTGAAACTGTAAAAATAATATTGCTATTTTTGTTTAATAGAATTCACATTAGTTCAACATTTTTGATGTTTTAAAGCTAATAATTTTATCAACAACAAAATATTTTTTATTTAACATATTAACTTCTCATAAAATATTTAGAGCAGCCATAATAAGGAGTTTATTATTGTTTTGTATATGTTTATATATACTTTTCTGAGACATATATGTATATATATCTTGAATAGTATGGGATTCTTATATTTAAATAACAAATAAACACTAAGAAGGTATAGTAGCTATAATGCCAATAGATAAAATACAGTGTAAAAGGAAAAATGTTTGATTAATCCACAAGAAGAAAGAAAAATGTATTTTACTTAGCAATAATTTTTCTAAAAATAGTGAACAATTTTTACATTTAATAGCATGGATAAATATTATGATATACACTAAGTCTAAGAAGTAAGACAAAAAAACCTTGTAAATTAAATTTTTGTAAAAAATGTTTCATAGGGATACAAAATGTATTAGTCTGTTCTCATGCTGCTGATAAAGACATACATGAGACTAGGTAATTTATAAAGGAAAGAAGTTTAACTTATTCACAGTTCCACATTGCTGGGGTGGCCCCAAAATTATGGCTCAAGGTGAATGAGGAGCAAAATCACATCTTACATGGTGGCAGGCAAGAGAGCTTGTGCAAGGAAACTCCCATTTATAAAGCCATCAGATCTTGTGAAACTTATTCACTACCACAGCAACAGTATAGTAAAAACTGCCTCAATACTTCCATTATCTCCAATTTGCCCTGGCCTTGACATGTTGGGATTATTACAATTCAAGGTGAGATTTGAGGGGACACAGCCAAACCGTATCACAAAAAAGAAATATAGAAGTCTGCTTGCCTCCAGGTGAAGAAATTAAGAGAAGAGAAATGAGAAGTTTCTGAAATAAGTAAAATCTGTGCACATTGAATAAATGTAGGTTACATGGATGCATCCATTTCTCTATCAAATATTACCTTTATGACTTACTGAATTTAACTCTATAAAATTTGACCTAAAATTGCAAACAACTGTAGAAATAGATTTGCTTTCCATAGCAATATGTGTTAGCATTTCAAAAATATTTTCTGTAAATTCTAGATTTCAACTATGTGTAATTTTATTGTGTCTCTTAATAAATTTGCTTTCCGGGGAGGACTCAAGATGGCGCTGTGAGAACAAACCAGGATTGAAGCTCGTGGTCAATACATGGAGGGGGTGAGTCAGGGCCTCATTTCCAGACGGATCTTTGTTGCCCACAGAACGGAGAAATTCCTAGATATAGAGGAGACACAGGATGCCAGGCAGAAGTTTTGCCTGGTGCAGCCAGCAGCCAGTGCAGTGGCGGCTAACGTTGTGGTGGCACTACACAGCACTCTGCACAAAGCAAGCTCATCCGAGTGCCCTGTTGGGCTGGCAACCTGAGATGTGGGAGGGCTGAACTTGAGACTGAACGGGACTTGGACAGTGAGCCAGCCCAGGAGATTCCAGGGTCACAGCATTTGGGGTAGCACAGTGGGACAAACAAAACGGTGATTCCAAATGCTCCCCATGGAGGGGTTCCCTGAAGCCACAGCTCCGTGGAGGAGGGGCGTCCGCCATTACCAAGGCAAACCGCCCCTACTGAAGTACACTCCCATTGCTGACGCAACCTGCCATTGCTGAGGCAACCCGCTACAACAGAAAGACTCTACTGCAGGGCATAGCCCATGGCAGCAGGGCGGAGACCACAGCAGAAGGGTAGAGCCTGCAGCAACAGGGCAAACCTCACACCAGCAGGGTGGAGCCTCGGCAGGCAAATAGTGACTAGACTGCCTCCTACCTGGGCAGGACAGTGCGGTGGACACTCACAAAAAAGCCCCAACCCACCCCAGACAGAGCATCTGAGAAAAAAAGGGGTTTTTTATGAATTCTGTTGCAGCAGAATTAAACATAGCAGCCTAACAGCCCTGAATGAACAACAGAGCTCACAGGTAAGCACTTGAGCTTCTATAAAGTACAGACTGTCGCCTCAAGCAGCTCCCTGACCCCTCTATATCCAAAAGACTGACACTTGGCAGGCATCATTCTGGGACAAAGATAGCAGAAAAAGAAATTGGTAGCATCCCTTACTGTTCCAAAGCTGCTATAGGTGCACCCCAGACAAGCAGGGCCTGGAGTGGACCTCAGCAGTCGTACAGTGAAGGGGCTAGACTTGTAGAAGGAAAACCAAGTAACAGAAATACTTCATCATCGACAATCTGGGTGTCCACTCAGAGACCCAATCGAAAAGTCAGCAACTACACAGACGACAGGAGGATAAATCCACAAAGATGGGAAGAAACCAGTGCAAAAAGGAGGAAAACACCCGAAACCAAAACACCTCGCCGCCTAGAAAGAACCAAAACTCCTCACCACCAAGGGAAAAAAACTGCACGGAGAATGACTGTAATGAAATGACGGAATTAGACTTCAGAAAGTGGAATATGAGAATCTTTTGTGAGCTAAAAGAGCATGTTTTAAATCAATGCAAAGAAACTAAGAACCTTGAGAAATATATGAAAAAAGATTCAAGGAAATGATAACAAGAATGGATAACTAAGAGAGGAATATGAATGAATTAAAGGAGCTGAAAAACACAATACGAGAACTTCGTGAAGCATGCACAAGTTTCAATAGCCAAATTGACCAAGCAGAAGAAAGAATATCTGAAGTCGAAGACCAACTCAATGAAATAAAATGAGAAATCAAGATCAAGGAAAATAGCGCAAAAAGAAATGAACAAAGTCTCCAAGAAATGTGGGACTATGTGAATAGACCTAACCTATGTTTGATAGGCATACCAGAAGGGGACGAAGAGAATGAACCCAAGCTGTAAAATACTCTTCAGGACATTATCCAGGAAAACTTTCCCCACCTAGCAAAACAGGCCAACACTCAATTGCAGGAAATACAGAGAACACCACAAAGATATTCCGCAAGAAGAGAAACCCCAAGGCACATAATCGTTAGATTCAACAAGGTTGAAATAAAGGAGAAAATACTAAGGGCAGCCAGAGAGAAAGGTCGGGTCACCCACAAAGGGAAGCCCATCAGACTCACAGCAGATCTCTCAGCAGAAACTCTACAAGCCAGAAGAGAGTGGGGGCCAATATTCAACATCCTTAAAGAAAAGAACTTTCAACCCAGAATTTCATATCCAGCCAAGCTGAGCTTCAAAAGTGAAGGAAAAATTAAATCCTTTGTGAACAAGCAAGTACTCAGAGATTTTGTCACCACCAGGCCTGCTTTACAAGAGCTCCTGAAAGAGGCACTACACATAGAAAGGAACAACCAGTACCAACCATTCCAAAATCACACTAAATGCTAAAGAGCATCAATATAATGAAGAATCTAAAACAACTAACGGGTAAAACAGCCAGCTAGCATCAAAATGGCAGTATCAAATTCACACATAACAATATTAACCCTAAATGTAAATGTACTAAATGCACCAATCAAAAGACACAGACTGGCAAATTGGATAAAAATCCAAAACCCATCAGTGTGCTGTATCCAGGAAACCCATCTCACATGCAAGGATACACAAAGGCTCAAAATAAAGGGATGGAGGAAGGTTTACCAAGCAAATGGAGAGCAAAAAAAAAAAAAGCAGGAGTTGCAAATTTCATCTCTGATAAAATAGATTTTAAAGCAACAAAGATCAAAAGAGACAAAGAAGGCCATTACATAATGGTAGAAGGATGGATACAACAAGAAGAGCTAACGATCCTAAACATATATGGACCCAATACAGGAGCACCCAGATACATAAGGCAAATTCTTAACGACTTACAAAAAGACTTAGACTCCCACACAGTAATAGTGGGAGACTTTAACACTCCACTGTCAATATTAGACAGATCAACCAGACAAAAAATCAACAAGGATATCCAGGGCTTGAACTCATATTTGGAGCAAGCAAACCTGATAGACATTTACAGAACTCTCCACCCCAAATCCACAGAATATACATTCTTCTCAGCACCACATCACACCTACTCTAAAATTGACCACATAATTGGAAGTAAAGCACTGCTCAACAAATGCAAAACAACTGAAATCATAACAAACAGCCTCTCGGACCATAGTGCAATCAAGTTAGAACTCAGAATTCAGAAACCAACCCAGAACCGCACAGCTTCATGGAAACTGAACAACTGGCTCTTGGAAGTTGACTGGATAAACAACGAAATGAAGGCATAAATAAAGAAGTTATTTGAAACCAATGAGAACGAAGACACAACATGCCAGAATCGTTGGGACATATTTAAAGGAGTCTCTAGAGGAAAGTATATAGCAATAAGTGCCCATATGAGGAGGATGGAGAGATCCAAAATTGACACACTATCGTCAAAATTAAAAGAGCTAGAGGAGCAAGATAAAAAAACTCAAAACCCAGCAGAAGACAAAAAATAACTAGAATCAGAGCTGAACTGAAGGAGACTGAAACACAAAAAACCCTCCAAAAAATTAATAAATCCAAGAGCTGGTTTTTTGAAAAGAACAACAAAATAGACAGACCACTAGCCAGACTGATAAAAAAGAAAAGAGAGAACAACCAAATAGATGCAATAAAAATGATAAAGGGGAAATCACCACAGATTCCAGAGAAATTCAAACCATCATCAGAGAATATTACAAACAACTCTATACACATCAACTAGTAAACCTGGAAGAAATGGATAAATTCCTGGACTCCTGTGTCCTCCCAAGCCTACACCAGGAGGAAGCTGAAACTATGAATAGACCAATAACAAGGACAGAAGTCGAGGCAGCAATTAAGAGCCTACCACACACAAAAAGCCCAGGTCCAGACGGGTTCGCAGCCGAATTCTACCAGACACACAAAGAGGAGCTGGTACCATTCCTTCTGAAACTATTCCACATAATCCAAAAAGGAATCCTTCCCAATTCTTCTATGAGACCAATATCATCCTTATACCAAAACCCGGCAGAGACCCAACAAGAAAAGAAAACTTCAGGCCAATATCCATGATGAACATAGATGCAAAAATCTTCAATGAAATATTGGCAAGCCGATTGCAACAGCAAATCAAAAAACTTATTCATCATGATCAAGTAGGATTCATCCTGGGGATGCAAGGCTGTTTCAACGTAGGCAAGTCTATACATGTAATTCACCACATAAACAGAACCAAAAACAAAAACCACAGAATTATGTCAATTGACACAGAGAAGGCACTCGACAATATTCAACAGCCGTTTATGCTAAAGACACTCAATAAACTCGGCATCGATGGAATGTATCTCAAAGTAATAAAAGCTATTTATGACAAACAAACAGCCAATATCATGCAGAATGGGCAAAAACTGGAAGCATTCCCTTTGAAATCTGGCACTAGACAAGGATGCCCTCTTTCACCACTCCTATTCAATATAGTACTGGAAGTTCTAGCCAGAGCAATCAGGCAAGAAAAAGAAATAAAGGGTATTCAAATAGGAAAGGTGGAAGCCAAGTTGTCTCTATTTGCAGACGACATGTTAGTATATCTAGAAGACCCCATTGCCTCAGCCCAACAACTCCTGAAACTGATAAGCAACTTCAGCAAAGTCTCAGGATATAAAATCAATGTGCAAAAATCACAAGCATTCGTCTACACCAATAACAGACATAAAGAAAGCCAAATCAAGAACGAACTGCCATTCACAATTGCTACAAAAAGAATAAAATACCTTGGAATACAACTCACAAGGAACGTAAGAGACCTCTTCAAGGAGAACTACCAACCACTGCTCAACGAAATCAGAGAGGACACAAACAGATGGAGAAACATTTCATGTTCATGGTTAGAAAGAATTAATTTCATAAAAATGACTATACTGCCCAAAGTAATTTACAGAATCAATGCTATACCCATCAAGCTACCATTGACTTTCTTCACAAAACTGGAAAAATCCACCATGAACTTCATATGGAACCAAAAAAGAGCCCGCATAGCCAAGTCAATTCTAAGCAAAAAGAACACAGCGGGGGGCATCACACTACCTGATATCAAATTATACTACAAGGCTACAATAATCAAAACAGCATGGTACTGGTACCAAAACATAGATATAGAGCAATGGAACAAAACAGAGGCATCGGAATCAACACAACATATCTACAACCATACAATCTTTGATAAACCCGACAAAAACAAGCAATGGGGAAAGGATTCCCTGTTCAACAAATGGTGTTGGAAAAACTGGCTAGCCATGTGCAGAAAGCAGAAACTGGACCCAGATGGATTAAAGACTTAAACATAAGACCTGGCACCATAAAAACCCTAGAAGGAAATCTAGGCAAAACTATCCAGGACATAGGAGTAGGCAAGGACTTCATCAACAAAACACCAAGAGCATTGGCAACAAAAGCCAAAATAGACAAATGGGACCTAATGAAACTCCACAGCTTCTGCACGGCAAAAGAAACAGTCACTAGAGTGGATCGGCAACCAACAGAATGGGAAAAAATTTTTGCAGTATACCCATCTGACAAAGGGCTGATATCCAGAATTTACAAAGAACTCAAACAGATTTACAGGAAAAAAACAAACAAGCCCATTCAAAAGTGGGCAAAGGATATGAACAGATACTTTACGAAAGAAGACATATATGAGGCCAACAATCATATGAAAAAATGCTCATCGTCACTGGTCATCAGATAGATGCAAGTCAAAACCACATTGAGATACCATCTCACGCCAGTTAGAATGGCAATCATTGAAAAATCTGGAGACAACAGATGCTGGAGAGGATGTGGAGAAAAAGGAACATTTTTACACTGTTGGTGGGAGTGTAAATTAGTTCAACCATTGTGGAAGACGGTGTGGCGATTCCTCAAGGCCTTAGAAATAGAAATTCCATTTGACCCAGCAATCCCATTACTGGGTATATATCCAAAAGACTATAAATCATTCTACTATAAGGACACATGTACATGAATGTTCATTGCAGCACTGTTTATAATAGCAAAGACATGGAATCAACCCAAATGCCCATTGATAATAGACTGTATTGGAAAACGTGGCCATATACAATATGGAATATTATGCAGCAATCAAAAATGATGAGTTTATCTCATTTGTAGAGACATGGATGAATCTGGAGAACATCATCCTCAGCAAACTGACACAAGGACAGAAAATGAAACACCGCATATTCTCACTCATAGGCGGGTGATGAAAAATGAGAACACATGGACACAGAGAGGGGAGTACTAAACACTGGGGTCTATTGGGGGGAAAGGGGAGGGCCAGTGGGAGGGGGAGGTGGGGAGGGATTGCCTGGGGAGAAATGCCAAATGTGGATGAAGGGGAGGAGAAAAGCAAAGCACACTGCCATGTGTGTACCTACACAACTGTCTTGCATGCTCTGCTCATGTACCCCAAAACCTATAATCCAATAAAAAATTATAAAAAAAAAAGCAATAGCGGAAAATCTCCGTCTAGAACACAAAACAAACATATCTGGTAAACTGTTCCGTTGTGCGTTCGTTCAACTAGAAGAGTTAATTTTTGTTTAGATTAAGAAAATTTTAAGCACGTTCCGTCTAGAAGCTGCGTTTTGATATTCCGAGTGAATGGCAGTAAACGCTGAATTGAGAAATATCTGCTTCTAAAACTAAAACGGAGCTACCTAACAGTACGGTCTTCAATATGTGCATTCAACTTACAGAGTTTAACTGATGTGTGTATGGAGAAGTTTGTAAACCCTTTCTGTGAAGAACCCAAAATAGCATTTCTAGACCAAATGCAAGCATTTAATAAATAGCGGTAAATCTTTTTCTGAAACAAAAAACAAACGTATCTTTCAAACTGCTCTGTTTTGTGGTCGTTTAACTAAGAGAATTGAATCTACTTTTAGATTCAGAGAGTTTGAAGCACGTTTCTTCTAGGAGCTGCGTTTTGATATTCCCGAGTGAATGGCAGCAAACGCTGCATTGAGAAATATCTGCTTATATAACCAAAACGGAGCTACCTAACAGAACGGTCTTCAATGTGTGCATTTAGCTTACAGAGTTAAACTGATGTGGGTTTGCAGGAGTTTGAAAACGGTTTCTCTGAAGAAGCCGAAAACGCATTTCCAGAGCCAAATCGAAGCATTTAAAAAATAGCGGTAAATCTTTCTCTGAAACACAAAACAAACGTATCTTTCAAACTGCGCCGTTGTGCATTCTTTCAACGAAAAGAGATGAATCTGTGTTTAGATTCGGAGAGTTGGAAGCACGTTACTTCAGGAAGCTGCGTTTTGATATACTCGAGTGAATGGCAGTAAACGCTGCATTGAGACAGATCTGCATCTGAAACTAAAAGGGAGCTAACTAACAGAAAAATCTTCAATGTGTAATTCAACTTAAAGAGTTAAACTGATGTGTGTTTGCAGAAGTTTGTAAACCCTTTCTGTGAAGAAGCCGAAAACGCATTTCCAGAGCCAAATCCAAGCATTTAAGAAATAGTGGTAAATCCCCATCTGAAACAAAATACAAACGTATCTCTCAAACTGCTCCGTTGTGTGTTCTCTCAACTAAGAGAGTTGATTCTGGGTTTAGATTCAGAGAGTTTCAAGTACGTTTCTTCTAGGAGCTGCGTTTTGATATTCCCAAGTGAATGGCAGTAAACGCTGCATTGAGAAATATCTGCTTCTAAAACCAAAACGAAGCTACCTAACAGAACGGTCTTCAATGTGTGCATTCAACGTACAGAGTTAAACTGATGTGTGTTTGCAGGAGTTTGTAAACCCTTTCTGTGAAGAAGCCAAAAACGCATTTCCAGAGCCAAATCAAAGCATTTAAGAAATAGCGGTAAATCTTCCTTTGAAACAAAAAGCAAACGTATCTTTCAAACTGCTCCGTTTTGTGTTCGCTCAACTAGGAGAGTTGAATCTGTGTTTAGATTCAGAGAGTTTGAAGCACTTTCCTTCTAGGAGCTGCGTTTTTATATTCCCGAGTGAATGGCAGTAAACGCTGCATTGAGAAATATCTGCTTCTAAAACCAAACGGAGCTTCCTAACAGAACGGTTTCCAAGGTGGACATTAAAGTTACAGAGGTAAACTGATGTGTGTTTGCAGAAGGTTGTAAACCGTATCTGTGTAGAAGCCGAAAACGCATTTCCAGAGCCAAATCCAAGCATTTAAGAAATAGCGGTAAATCTCCGTCTGAAACAAAAAACAAACGTATCCGGCAAACTGCTTCGTATTCTGTTCGTTCAACTAAGAGCGTTGAATATGTGTTTTCATTCAGAAAGTTTGAAGCACATTCTTTCTAGGAGCTGCGTGTGGATATACTCGAGTGAATGGCAGGAAAAGCTGCATTGAGAAGTATCTGCTTCTGAAACCAAAACAAAGCGATCTTTCAAACTGCTCCGTTGTGCGTTCATTTAACTAAGACAGTTGAATCTGTGTTTAGGTTCAGAGACTGAAGCACGTTACTTCTAGAAGCTCTGCTTTGATATTCCCATGTGAATTGCAGAAAACGTTGCAATGAGAAATCTCTGCTTCTAAAACCAAAACGGAGCTACCTAACAGAACGGTCTTCAATGTGTGCATTCCACTTACAGACTTAAACAAAGGTGTGTTTGCAGAAGTTTGAAAACCATTTGTGTGAAGAAGCGGAAAATGCATTTCTGGAGCCAAATCCAAGCATTTAAGAAATAGCTGTAAATGTATGTCTGAAAGAGAACACAAACCTATCTTTTCACCTGTTTCGTACTGTTTTCGCTTAACAGAAAGAGTTGGATCTGTGTTTAAATTCACACTTTGAAGCGCGCTTTTCTAGTAGCTGCGTTTTGATATTCTTGAGTGAATGGCTGTAAACGCTGCACTGAGAAATACCTGCTTCTAAGACCGAAACGAAGCTACCTGACCGAGCGCTTTTCAATGTGTGCATTGAAGTTAAAGAGTTAAACTGCGGTGTGTTTTCATAA
The DNA here is from genome assembly GCF_049354715.1 of Callithrix jacchus. Lineage (NCBI taxonomy): Eukaryota > Metazoa > Chordata > Mammalia > Primates > Cebidae > Callithrix > Callithrix jacchus. The sequence goes on along the minus strand of NC_133525.1, from coordinate 11,966,458 downwards.
GATTGTAAACGGTTTCTGTGAAGAAGCCGAAAACGCATTTCCAGAGCCAAATCCAAGCATTTAAGAAATAGCCGTAAATCTGAAACTCAAAACAATCGTATCTGTCAACCTGCTCCGTTGTGTGTTCGTTCAACTAACAGAGTTGAATCTGTGTTTAGATTCAGAGAGTTTCAAGCCCGTTTCTTCTAGGAGCTGCGTTTTGATCTTCCCGAGTGAATGGCAGTAAACGCTTCATTGAGAAATATCTGCTTCCAAAACCAAAACGGAGCTACCTAACAGAACGGTCTTCAATTTTTCCATTTATTTTACAGAGTTAAAGTGATGTGTGTTTGTAGAAGTTTGTAAACTTTTTCTATAAAGAAGCCGAAAATGCATTTCCAGAGCCAAATACAAGCATATAAGAAATAGCGTTAAATCTCCGTCTGAAACACAAAACAAACGTATCTTTCAAACTGCTTCGTTGTGTGTTCGTTCAACTAAGTGACATTTGTGTTTAGATTAAGAGAGTTTGAAGCACGTTTCTTCTAGGAGCTGCGTTTTGATATTCCTGAGTGAATGGATGTGAACGCTGCATTGAGTAATATCTGCTTCTAATACCAAAACAGACTTACCTAACAAAATGGTCTTTAATGTGTGCATTCAACTTACCGAATTAAACTGATGTGTGTTTGCAGAAGTTTGTAAACCCGTTCTGTGAAGAAGCTGATAACGCATTTCCAGAGCCAAATTTAGAATTTAAGAAATAGCGGTAAATTTCACTCTGAAAAAAAAAACGTATTGTTTAAACTGCTCCGTTGTGTGTTCGTTCAACTAAGAGAGTTGAGTCTGTGTTTAGATTCACAGAGTTTGAAGCACGTTCCATCTAGGAGCTGTATTTTGATATTCCTCAGTGACTGGCAGAAAATGCTACATTGAGAAATATCTGCTTGTAAAACCAAAACGGAGCTACCTAACAGTACGGTCTTCAATGTGTGCATTCAACTTACAGAGTTAAACTGATGTGTGTTTTCAGAAGTTTGTAAACATTTTCTGTAAAGAAGCCGAAAATATATTTTCAGAGCCAAATCGAAGCATTTAGAAATAGCGGTAAATCTCCGTCTGAAACACAAAACAAACGTATCTTTCAATATTCTCCTTTGTGCGTTTCTTCAACTAAAAAAGGTAAATCTGTGTTTAGATTCAGAGGTTAAAGCACGTCCTTTCTAGAAGCTGCGTTTTGATATTCCCGAGTGAATGGCACTGAACGTTGCATTGAGAAATATCTGCTTCTAAAACCAAAACGGAGCAACCTAACAGACCGGACTTCAATGTGTGCATTAAACTTGCAGAGTTAAAATGATGTGTTTGCAGAAGTTTGTAAACCCTTCCTGTAAAGAATCCAAAAACAGATTTCAAAAAGAGCCAAATCCAAGCATTTAAGGAATATCGGTAAATCTTTGTCTAAAACACAAAATAAACGTATTTTTCAAACTGCTCCGTTGTGTGTTTGTTGAATAAGTTGAATCTTTGTTTAAATTGAGAGAGTTTGAAGCACGTTCCTTCTAGGAGCTGCGTTTTGATATTCCCGAGTGAATGGCGGTAAACGCTGCATTGAGAAATATCTGCTCCTACAACCAAAACGGAGCTACCTAACAGAACGGTCTTCAATGTGTGCATTCAGCGGCACAGTTAAACTGATGTGTGTTTGCAGACGTTTGTAAACCCTTTCTGTGAAGAAGCCGGAAACGCATTTCCAGAAGCGAAGCCGAGCATTTAATATATGGCGGTAAATCTCCGTCTGAAACACAAAGGAAACGTATCTGTCAACCTACTCCGTTGTGTGTTCGTTCAACTAGAAATGTTTAATTTGGTTTAGATTCAGAGAGTTTGAAGTACGTTCCTTCTAGGGGTTTCATTTTGTCATTCCCGAATGAATGAATGGCAATAAACGCTGCATTCAGAGATATCTGCTTCTAAAACAAAAACGGAGCTACCTAACAGAACGCTCTTCAACGTGTGCATTCCACTTACAGAGATGAAGTGATGTGTGTTTGCAGAAGTTTGTCAACCCTTTCTGTGAAAATGCCGAAAACGCATTTGCGGAGCCAAATTCATGCATTTAAAAAACTGCGGCAAATCTCCGCCTGAAACATAATAGAAATCTATCTGGCAAACTGCTCCGTTGTGTGTTTGTTCAACTGAGTTGAATCTGTGTTTAGATTCAGAGAGTTTGAAGCCCGTTTCTTCTAGGAGCTGCGTTTTGATATTCCCGAGTGAATGGCAGTAAACGCTGCATTGCGAAGAATCTTCTTTTGAAACCAAAAGGGAGCTACCTACCAGAACGGTCTTCAATGTGTGCCTTCAACGTACAAAGTTAAACTGATGTGTGTTTGCAGAAGTTTGAAAACCCTTTCTGTGAGGAAGCCGAAAGTGCATTTCCAGAGCAAAATCCAAGCATTTAAAGAATTGCGGTAAATCTCCGCCTGAAACACTAAATAAGAGATGTGTGTATGCAGAAGTTTGTCAACCCTTTCTGTGAAGATGCCGACAACGCATTTCCAGAGCCAAATTCATGCATTTATAAAACTGCGGTAAATCTCCGCCTGAAACCTAATAGAAACGTATCTGGCAAACTGCTCCGTTGTGTGTTTGTTCAACTGAGTTCAATCTGTGTTTAGATTCAGAGAGTTTGAAGCACGTTCCTTCTAGGAGCTGCGTTTTGATATTCCCGAGTGAATGGCGGTAAACGCTGCATTGAGAAATATCTGCTCCTACAACCAAAACGGAGCTACCTAACAGAACGGTCTTCAATGTGTGCATTCAGCGGCACAGTTAAACTGATGTGTGTTTGCAGACGTTTGTAAACCCTTTCTGTGAAGAAGCCGGAAACGCATTTCCAGAACCGAATCCGAGCATTAAATATATAGCGGTAAATCTCCGTCTGAAACACAAAGAAAACGTATCTGTCAACCTACTCCGTTGTGTGTTCGTTCAACTAGAAATGTTTAATTTGGTTTAGATTCAGAGAGTTTGAAGTACGTTCCTTCTAGGGGTTTCATTTTGTCATTCCCGAATGAATGAATGGCAATAAACGCTGCATTCAGAGATATCTGCTTCTAAAACAAAAACGGAGCTACCTAACAGAACGCTCTTCAACGTGTGCATTCCACTTACAGAGATGAAGTGATGTGTGTTTGCAGAAGTTTGTCAACCCTTTCTGTGAAAATGCCGAAAACGCATTTGCGGAGCCAAATTCATGCATTTAAAAAACTGCGGCAAATCTCCGCCTGAAACATAATAGAAATCTATCTGGCAAACTGCTCCGTTGTGTGTTTGTTCAACTGAGTTGAATCTGTGTTTAGATTCAGAGAGTGAGAAGCGCGTTTCTTCTAGGAGCTGCGTTTTGATATTCCCGAGTGAATGGCGGTAAACGCTGCATTGAGAAATATCTGCTTCTAAAGCCAAAACGGAGCAACCTAACAGAACGGTCTTCAATGTGTGCATTCAGCTGCACAGTTAAACTGATGTGTGTTTGCAGACGTTTGTAAACCCTTTCTGTGAAGAAGCCGAAAATGCATTTCCAGAGCCAAATCCAAGCATTTAAGAAATAGCTGTAAATGTATGTCTGAAAGAGAACACAAACCTATCTTTTCACCTGTTTCGTACTGTTTTCGCTTAACAGAAAGAGTTGGATCTGTGTTTAAATTCACACTTTGAAGCGCGCTTTTCTAGTAGCTGCGTTTTGATATTCTTGAGTGAATGGCTGTAAACGCTGCACTGAGAAATACCTGCTTCTAAGACCGAAACGAAGCTACCTGACCGAGCGCTTTTCAATGTGTGCATTGAAGTTAAAGAGTTAAACTGCGGTGTGTTTTCATAAGATTGTAAACGGTTTCTGTGAAGAAGCCGAAAACGCATTTCCAGAGCCAAATCTAAGCATTTAAGAAATAGCCGTAAATCTGAAACTCAAAACAATCGTATCTGTCAACCTGCTCCGTTGTGTGTTCGTTCGACTAAAAGAGTTGAATCCGTGTTTAGATTCAGAGAGTTTGAAGCCGGTTTCTTCTAGGAGCTGCGTTTTGATATTTCCGAGTGAATGGCAGTAAACGCTTCATTGAGAAATACCTGTTTCTAAGACCAAAACGAAGCTACCTAACAGAGCGGTTTTCAATGTGTGCATTAAACTTAAACAGTTAAACTGATGTGTGTTCTCATAAGATTGTAAACGGTTTCCGTGAAGAAGCCGAAAACGCATTTCCAGAGCCAAATCCAAGCATTTATCAGAGAGCTGAAAATCTCCGTCTGAAACAAAAAACAAACGTATCTTTCAACCTGTTTCGTACTGTTATCGCTTTACTAAGATAGTTGAATCTGTGTGTAGATTCAGAGAGTTGGAAGCACGTTACTTCTAAGAGTGTCGTTTAGATATTCCCGAGTGAATGGCAGTAAATTTTGCATTAAGAATTATCTGCGTCTGAAACCAAAACGGAGATACATAACAGAACGGTCTTCGATGTGTCCATTCAGCGTACAGCCTTAAGCTGATGTGTGTTTTTAGACGTTTGTAAACCCTTTCTCTAAAAGACAGAAAACCCATTCCCGAGCCAAACACAAGCATTTAAGAAATTGCGGTAAATCTTTGCCTTAAACAAAAAAGAAATGTATCTGGCAAACTGCTCCGTTCTCTTATCTTCATCTAAGAGAGTTGAATCTGTGTTTAGATTCAGAGATTTTGAAGCACGTTCTTCCTAGGAGCTGCATTTTCATATTCCCGAGTGAATGGCAGTAAACGCTGCATTGAGAAAAATCTTTTTTTGAAACCAAAACGGAGCTACGTAACAGAACGTTATTCAATGTGTGCCTTCAACTTACAAAGTTAAACTAATGTGTGTTTGCACAAGCTTTAAAACCCTTTCTGTGAGGAAGCCGAAAGTGCATTTCCAGAGCAAAATCTAATCATTTAAAGAATTGCAGTAAATATTCGCCTGAAACACTAAAGAAACGTATCTGGCAAACTACTTTTTTGTGTGTTCGTTCAATGATTCAGAGTTTGAGGCAGGTTTATTATAGAAGCTGCGTTTTGATATTCCCAAGTGAATGGCAGTAAACGCTGCATTGAGAAATATCTGCTTCTAAAACGAAAACGGAGCTACCTAACAGAACGGTCTTCAATGGGTGCATTCACCTTACAGAGTTTAACTGATGTGTGTTTGCAGAAGTTTATAACCGTTTCTGTGAAAAAGTCAAAAACGCATTCCCAGAGCCAAATCCTATCATTTAATAAAAAGCGGTAAATCTTCGTCTGAAACACAAAACAAACGTCTCCTTCAAACTACTCCGTTTTATGTTCATTAAACTAAGAGAGTTGAATTTGTTCTTATATTCAGAGCGTTTGAAGCACGTTTTTTCTAGAAGCTTCGTTTTGATATTCCCGAGTGAATGGCAGTAAACGCTGCATTCAGAAATATCTGCATCTAAAACCAAAAGATAGCTACCTAACCGAGCGGTCTTCAATGTGTGTATTGAACTTACAGAGTTTAATTGATGTGTTTTTGCAGAAGTTTTTAAACCCTTTCTGTGAAGAAGCCGAAAACGCATTTTCAGAGTCAAATCAAAGCATTGAAGATATAGCGGTAAAATTCTATCTGAAACAGAAAGCAGACGGATGTTTCAAACTGCTCCGTTGTGTGTTCGCTCAACTAAGAGAGTTGAATCTGTGTTTAGATTCAGAACGTTTGAGGCACGTTCTTACTAGGAGGTGCGTTTTTATATTTTCGAGTGAATGGCAGTTAAACGCTTCATTGAGACATACCTGTTTCTAAGACCAAAACAAAGCTTCCTAACAGAACGGTTTTAAACGTGGGCATTAAAGTTGCAGAGGTAAACTGAAGTGTGTTTGCAGAAGATTGTAAACCCTTTCTGTGAAGAAGCCGAAAATGCATTTCCAGAGCGAAATCCAAGCATTTAAGAAATAGCGGTAAATATTCGTCTGAAACACAAAATAAACGTATCTTCCAAATTGCTCCGTGGTGTGTTAAATGCTTGTATTTGGCTCTGGAAATTATGTTTTTGGGTTCTTCACAGAAGAGTTTACAGACTTCTTCAAACCTACATCAGTTTAACTCTGTAAGTTGAATGCACACATTGCAGACCGTTCTGTTAGGTAGCTCCGTTTTGGTTTTAGAAGCAGATATTTCTCAATCCAGCATTTACTGCCTTTCACTTGGGAATATCAAAACGCAGCTTTTAGAAGAAATGTGCTTCCACCTCTCTGAATCTAAACACAGTTTCAACCCTTTTCGTTGAAAGAACACACAACGGAGCAGTTTGCCAGATACGTTTTTTTGTGTGTTTCTGACGGAGATTTTCTGCTGTTTATAAAATGCTTAGATTTGGCTCTGGGAATGCGTTTTCGGCTTCTTCACAGAAAGAGTTTACAAACTTCTACAAACACACATTAGTTTTACAATTTAAGTTGAATGCACACCTTGAAGAACGTTCTGTTAGGTAGCTCCGTTTTGGTTTTAGAAGAAGATATTTCTCAATGCAGCGTTTAATGCGATTCACACGGGAATATTCAAACGCAGCTTCTAGAAGAAATCTTCTTCAAACACTCTGAATCTAAACAGAGATTCAGCTCTCTTATTTGAACGAACACACAACAAAGCAGTTTGACAGATACGTTTGGTTTGAGTTTAGAATAGAGATTTCCGCTATTTCTTAAATGCTTGGATTTGGCTATGGAAATGCATTTTCGGCATCTTCACAGAAAGGGTTTACAGTCTTCTGCAAACACACATCAGGTTAACTATTTAAGTTTAATACACACATTGAAGATTGTTCTGTTAGGTAAGTCTGTTTTGGTTTTAGAAGCAGATATTTCTCAATGCAGCGTTTACTGCCATTCACTCGGGAATATCAAAACCCAGCTTTTAGAAGGAACGTGACTCAAACTCTCTGAATCTATGAAAAGATTCAACTCTCTTAATTGAACAAACACACAACAAAGCAGTTGGCCAGATACTTCTGTTTTGTTTTTCAGACGGAGATGTTCCGGTATTTCTTAAATGCTTGGATTTGGCTCTGAAAATGCGTTTTCAACTTCTTCACAGAAAAGGTTTACAAACTTCTGCAAACACACAGCAGTTTAACTTATTAAGTTGAATGCGCACATTGAAGAGCGTTCTGCTAGGCAGCTCCGATTTAATCTTACAAGCAGATATTTCTCAATGCAGCGTTTACTGCCATTCTCTCGGGAATATCAAAGCGCAGCTTTAAGAATTAACGTGCATCAAACTCTCTGAATGTAAACACAGATTCAACTCTCTTAGTTCACCGAACACAGAACGAAGAAGTCGGCCAGATAGGTTTGTTTTGTGTTTCAGACAAAGATTTATGGCTATGTTTTAAATACTTGGATTTGGCTCTGAAAGTGCGTATTCGGCTACTTCACAGAAAGGATTTACAAACTTCTGCAAACACGCATCAGTTTAACTCTGTAGGTTGAATGCGCACATTGAAGACCCTTGTGTTGGGTAGCTCCGTTTTGGTTTTAGAAGCAGATATTTCTCAATGCAGCGTTTACTGCCATTCACTCGAAAATATCAAAACGCATCTCCTAGAGAAAAACGTGCTTCAATCTTTGAATCTAAACACAGATTCACCTCTCTTAGTTGAATGAACACACAATGGAGCAGTTGGCCAGATACGTTAATTTTGTGTTTCAGACGAAGATTTACTGCTATTTCTTAAACGCTTGGATTTTGCTCTGGAAATGCGCTTTCGCCTTCTTCATAGAAAGGGTTTACAAACTTCTGCAAACACACATCAGTTTAATTCTGTAAGTTGAATGCATGCATTGAAGACAGTTCTGTTAGGTAGCTCTGTTTTGGTTATAGAAACAGATATTTCTCAATGCAGCGTTTACTGCCATTCACTCGGGAATATCAATACGCAGCTCCTAGAACGAACCTGCATAAAACTCTGTGAATATAAACAGAGATTCAACTCTCTTAGTTGAACGAACACACAACGGAGCTTTTTGAAAGATACCCTTTTTTGTGTGTCTTACGGAGATTTACCGCTATTTATCAAATGCTTGAATATGGCTCTGAAAATACGTTTTCCAATTCTTCACAGAAAGTGTTTACAAACTTCTGCAAACACACATAAGTTTAACTCTGTAAGTTGAATGCACACATTGAAGACCGTTCTGTTAGGCAGCTTTGTTTTGATTTTACATGCAGATATTTCTTAATGCAGCGTTTACTGCCATTCACTAGGTAATATCAAAACGCAGCTCATAGAAGGAATGTGCTTCAAACTCTCTGAATCTAAACACAGATAAGACTCTCTTAGTTGAACAAACACAAAACAAAGTAGTTTGCCAGATACGTTTCTTTTGTATTTCAGACGGAGATTTACCGCTATTTCTTAAGTGTTTGGATTTGGCTCTGGAAATGCTTTTTCGGCTTCTTCCCAGAAAGGGTTTACAAACTTCAGCAAACACACATCAGTTTAACTCTGTAAGTAAAATGCACAAATTGAAGACCGTTTTGATTGGTAGCTCCGTTTTGGTTTTAGAAGTAGATATTTCTGAATGCAGCGTGTACTGCCATTAACTCGAAAATATCAAAACGCAGCTTCAGAAGGAACGTGCTTCAAACTCTCTGGATCTAAACACAGGTTCATCTTCCTTAGTTGAACGAACACACAACGGAACAGTTTGAAAGATACTTTTGTGTTATGTTTCAGACAAAGATTTCCCGCTATTTCTTAAATGCTTGGATTTGGCTCTGGAAATGCGTTTTCGGCGTCTTCACAGAAAGGGTTTACAAACTTTCGCGAACACATTGGTTTAACGCCTGAAACACAAAACAAACGTATATTTCAAACTACTCAGTTGTGTGTTGGTTCAACTAAGAGAGTTGAATCTGTAATTAAATTCACAGAATTTGAAGCACGTTTCATCTAGGAGCTGCGTTTTGATATTCACAAGTGAATGGAATTAAATGCTGCATTGAGAAATATGTGCTTCTAAAACCAAAACGGAGCTATTTTAAAGAACAATCTTTAATGTATACATTCAACGTACAGAGTTAAATTGATGTGTGTTTGCAGAAGTTTATAAAACCTTTTTTTGAAGAAGCCGAAAACGCATTTCCAGAGCCAAATCCAAGCATCTATGAAATAGGGTAAATCTCCATCTGAAACACAAAACAAACGTATTTTTCAAACTGCTCTGTGGTGTGTTCGTTCAACTAAGAGAGTTGAATCTGTAATTAAATTCACAGAATTTGAAGCACGTTTCATCTAGGAGCTGCGTTTTGATATTCCCGAGTGAACGGCAGTAAACACTGCATTAAGAAATATCTACTTCTAAAACCAAATAGGAGATAACAAACAGAACGGTCTTCAATGTGTGCATTACACTTAAAGAGTAAAACTGATGAGTTTTGGCAGAAGTTTGTAACCCCTTTCTGTGAAGAAGCCGAAAACGCATTTGCAGAGCATGCACCAAGCATTAAACAAATAGGAATAAATCTCCGTCTGAAACACAAAAAAAACGTACCTGGAAAACTACTTTGTGTTGTTTTCGTTCAACTAAAAGAGTTCAATCTGTTTTTAGATTCAGAGAGTTTGAAGCACGTTTTTTCTAGAAGCTGCGTTTTGATATTCCCGAGTGAATGGCAGTAAATGCTGCATTGAGAAACATCTGCTTCTAAAACCAAAACGGAGCTACCTAACAGAACGGTCTTCAATGTGTTCATTCAACCTACATAGCTAAACTGATGTGTGTTTACAGAAGTTTTTAAACCCTTTCTGTGAAGAAGCCGAAAACGCATTTCCAGAGCCAAATCCAAGCATTTAAGAAATAGCGGTAAATTTCCCTCTGAAACGCAAAACAAACGTATCTTTAAAACTGCTCCGTTGTGCGTTCATTCAACTAATAGAAATTAATCTGTGTTTAGATTCAGAGAGTTTGAAGCACGTTTCTTCTAGGAGCTGCGTTTTGATATTCCTGAGTCAATGGCAGTAAACGCTGCATTGAAAAATATCTGTTTCTAAAACCAAAACGGAGCTACCTAACAGAACGGTCTTCAATGTGTGCATTCAACTTACAGAGTTAAACTGATGTGTGTTTGCAGAAGTTTGTAAACCCTTTCTGTGAAGAAGCCGAAAACGCATCTCCAGAGCCAAATCCAAGCATTTAAGAAATAGCGGAAATCTCTATTCTAAACTCAAAACAAACGTATCTGTCAAACTGCTTTGTTGTGTGTTCGTTCAACTAAGAGAGTGGAATCTCTGTTTAGATTCAGAGTGTTTGAAGCAGGTTTCTTCTAGGAGCTGCGTTTTAATATTCCTGTGTGAATGGCAGTAAACGCTGCATAGAGAAATATCTGCTTCTAAAACCAAAACGGAGCTACCGAACAGAACAATCTACAATGTGTGCATTCAACTTACAGTTAAACCGATGTGTGTTTGCGAAAGTTTGTAAACCCTTTTTTTTGAAGACACCGAAAACGCATTTCCAGAGCCAAATCCAAGCATTTAAGAAATAGCGGTAAATCTTTTTCTGAAACACCAAGAAAATCATTCAAACTGTTCCGTTGTGTGTTCCTTCAACTAAGGAAGATCAATCTGTGTTTAGATTCAGAGAGATTGAAGCATGTTCCTTCTAGGAGTTTCGTTTTGATATTCCCGAGTGAATGGCAGTAAATGCTGTATTGAGAAATATCTGCTTCTAAAACCAAAACGGAGCTACCTAACAGAAAGGTCTGCAAAATGTGCATTCAACTTACAGAGTTAAACTGATGTGTGTTTTCATAAGATTGTAAACGGTTTCTGTGAAGAAGCCAAAAACGCATTTCCAGAGCGAAATCCAAGCATTTAAGAAATAGCCGTAAATCTCTGTCTGAAACTCAAAACAATCGTATCTGTCAACCTGCTCCGTTGTGTGTTCGTTCAACTAACAGAGTTGAATCAGTGTTTAGATTCAGAGAGTTTGAAGCACGTTCATTCTAAAAGCTGCGTTTTGATATTCCCGAGTGAATGGCAGTAAACGCTGCATTGAGAAATATATTCTTGTGAATCAGAAACGGAGCTACCTACCAGAACGGTCTTCAATGTGTTAATTCATCTCACAAAGATAAACTGATGTGTGTTTGCAGATGTTTGTAAACCGTTTTTGTGAAGAACCCGAGAACGCATTTCCACAGCCAGTTCCAAGCATCTAAGAAATAGAGGTAAATCTTTGTCCTAAACTCAAAACAAACATCTGTCAAGCTGCTTCTTTGTGTGTTCGTTCAACTAACAGAGATAAATCTGTTTTTTAATTAAGTTTGAAGCACGTTCAATCTAGGAGCTGCGTTTTGATATTCCCGAGTGAATGGCCGCTAACAATGCATTGAGAAATATCTGCTTCTAAAACCAAAACGGAGCTACCTAACAGAACGGTCTTCAATGTGTGCATTAAACTTACAGAGTAAAACTGATGTGGGTTTGCAGATGTTTGTGAACCATTTCTGTGAAAAAGCCGAAAACGAATTATTAGAGCCAAATCCAAAATTTAAGAAATAACCGTAAACCTCAGTCTGAAACATGAAACAAATGTATCTTTCAAAATGCTCCGTTGTGTGTTCATTCATCTAAGAGAGGTGAATCTGTGTTTAGATTCGCAGAGTTTGAATCACGTTCCTTCTAAGAGCTGTGTTTTGATATTCCCGAGTGAATGTCAGTAAATGCTGCATTGAAAAATATCTGCTTCTGAAACCAAAACGGAGCTACCACAAATAAGGATCTTCAATGCGTGCATTCAACTTAAAGAGTTAAACTGATGTGTGTTTTCAGAAGTTTTTAAACCCTTTCTGTGAAGAAGCTGAAAACGCATTTCCAGAACCCAATCCAAGAATTTAAGAAATAGCGGTAAATTTATGTCTGAAAAGAAAAACAAACGTATCTTTTAAACTGCTCCGTTGTGTGTTCGTTCATCTAAGAGAGATGAATGTGTGTTTTCATTCAGAGAGTTTTAAGCACGTTCTTTCTAGGAGCTGCGTGTGGATATACTCGAGTGAATGGCAGGAAAAGCTGCATTGAGAGATATCTGCTTCTAAAACCAAAACGGAGCTACCTAACAGAACGGTCTTAAATGTGTGCATTCAACTTACCGAGTTAAACTGATGTGTGTTTGCAGACGTTTGTAAATTCTTTCTGTGAAGAAGCCGAAAATGCAATTCCAGAGCCAAATCCAAGCATTTAAGAAATAGTGGTAAATTTCCGTCTGAAACACAGAACAAATGTATCTGGCCAATCCGTTGTGTGTTCCTTCAACTAAGAGTGTTGAATTTGTGTTTAGATTCAGAGGGTTTGAAGCACGTTTTTTTTAGGAGCTGCGTTTACATATTCCCGAGTGAATGGCAGTAAACCCTGTATTGAGAAATATCTGCTTCTAAAACCATAACGGAGCTACGTAACATAACAGTCTTCAATGTGTGCATTCAACTTCCGGAGTTAAACTTATGTGTTTTTGCAGAAGTTTGTAAACCCTTATTCGAAGAAACCGAAATGCATTTTCAGAGTCAAATCAGAGCATTTAAGAAATAGCGGTAAATCTCCGTCTGAAACACAATATAAACGTATCTGGCCAACTGCTCTAATTTGTGTACGTTCAACTACGAAAGTTGACTATGTGTTTAGATTCGGAGAGTTTTAAGCACGTTCCTTCTAGGAGCTGCGTTTTGATATTCCCTAGTGAATGGCAGTAAACGCTGCATTGAGAAATATGTGCTTCTAAAACCAAAACGGAGCTATCTGACAGAATGGTCTTCAATGTGTGCATTCAACTTACAGAGTAAAACTGCTTGGATTTGGCTATGGAAATGCATTTTGGGCTTCTTCACAGAAAGGGTTTACAAACTTCTGCAAACCCACATCAGTTTAACTCTGTAAGTTGAATGCACACATTGAAGATTTTTCTGTTAGGTAGCTGCGTTTTGGTTTAAGAAGCAGATATTTCTCAAAGCAGCGTGTACTGCCATTCACTCGGGAATATCAAAACACAGCTTCTAGAAGGAACGTGCTTCGAACTCTTTTAATCTTTACACAGATTCATCTTTCTTATTTGAACGAACACACTGGATCAGCTTGAAAGATACGTTTGTTTTGAGTTTAGAACAGAGATTTCCGCTATTTCTTAAATGTTTGGATTTGGCTCTGGAAATAAGTTTTCGGCTTCTTCACAGAAAAAGTTTACAAACGTCTGCAAACACACATCAGTTTACCTATGTAAGTTTAATGCACACATTCAAGATCGTTCTGTTAGGCAGCTTCGTTTTGGTTTTAGAAGCAGATATTTCTCAATGCAGCTTTTCCTGCCATTCACTCGAATATATCCACACGCAGCTCCTAGAAAGAACGTGCTTCAAACTCTGAATGAAAACACATATTCAACGCTCTTAGTTGAACGAACACAAGACGAAGCAGTTTGCTGGATACGTTTGTTTTTTGTTTCAGACGGAGATTTACCGCTATTTCTTAAATGCTTTGATTTGGCTCTGGAAATTCGTTTTCGGCTTTTTCACAGAAACGGTTTACAAACTTCTGAAAACACACATCAGTTTTACTCTGTAAGTTTAATGCACACATTGAAGACCGTTCTGTTAGGTAGCTCCGTTTTGGTTTTAGAAGCAGAGATTTCTCAATGCAGCGTTTACTGCCATTCACTCGGGAATATCAAAATGGAACTCCGAGATTGAACGTGCTTCAAACTTTCTTAATTTAAACACAGATTTATCTCTGTTAGTTGAACGAACACACAAAGAAGCAGTTTCAAAGATACTTTTGTTTTGAGTTTAGGACAGAGATTTACCTCTATTTCTTAGATGCTTGGATCTGGCTGTGGAAAGGCGTTCTCTGCCTCTTCACAGAAAGGGTTTACAAACATCTACAAACACACATCCGTTTAAATCTGTAAGTTGAAAACACATATTGAAGACCGTTCTGATTGGTAGCTCTGTTTTTGTTTTAGAAGCAGATATATTGCTCAATGCAGCGTTCACTGCCATTCACTCGGGAATGTCAAAACGCAGCTATTAGAAGGAACGTGCTTCAAACTCTGAATCTAAACACAGATTCAAATCTCTTAGTTGAACAAACACACAATGGAGCAGTTTGAAATATACCTTTGTTGTCTGATTCAGACTGAGATTTACCGCTCTTTCTTAAATGCTTGGATTTGGCTCTCGAAATGCGCTTTCGAATTCTTAACAGAAAGATTTTACAAACTTCTGCAAACACACATCCGTTTAACTCTGTAAGTTGAAGGCACACATTGAAGACCGTTCTTTTAGGTAGCTCCGTTTTGGTTTTAGAAGCAGATATTTCTGAATGCAGCGTTTATTGCCATTCACTCGGGAGTATCAAAACGGAGCTCCTAGAAAAAACGTGCTTCAAACTCTCTCAATCTAAACACAGATTCAACTCTTTCAGTTAAGCGAAAACAGTATGAAACAGTTTGAAAGACACGTTTGTTTCTTGTTTCAGACGGAGATTTACAGCTATTTGTTAAATGCTTGAATTTGACTCTGGAAATTCGTTCTCGGCTTCTTCACAGAAAAGGTTTACACCTTTCTGCAAACACACATCAGTTTAACTGTGCAGCTGAATGCACACATTGAAGACCATTCTGTTAGGTAGCTCCGTTTTGGTTTTAGAAGCAGGCATTTCTCAATGCAGCGTTTACTGCCATTCACTCGGGAATATCAAAACGCAGCACCTAGAAAAAAATGCGCTTCAAACTCTCTGAATTTAAACACAGATTCAACACTTTCTGTTAAGCGAAAACAGTACGAAACAGTTTAAAAGATACTTTTGTTTTGTTTTTTTTTCAGACATAGATTTACCGCTCTTTCTTAAGTGCATAAATTTGTCTCTGGAAATGCGTTTTCGGTTTCTTCACAGAAAGGGTTTACAAACTTCTGCAAACACACATCTGTTCAAGTCTGTAAGTTGAATACACACATTGAAGACCGTTATGTTAGGTAGCTCCGTTTTGGTTTTAGAAGCAGATGTTTCTCAATGCAGCGTTTACTGCCATTCACTCGGGAATATCTAAATGCAGCTTCTAGAAAAAACATTCTTCAAACTCTCTGTATCTAAAAACAGATTGAACTCTTTTAGTTGAAGGAACACACAACAAAGAAGTTTGCCAGGTACTTTTTTTTGTGTTTCAGACGGAGATTTATTCCTATTTGTTTAACGCTTGGAGTTGGCTCTGCAAATGCGTTTTCGGCTTCTTCACAGAAAGGGGTACAAACTTCTGCAAACATACATCAGTTTTACTCTTTAAGTGTAATGCACACATTGAAGACCGTTCTGTTTGGTAGCTTTCTTTTGGTTTTAGAGTAGGTATTTCTTAATGCAATGTTCACTGCCATTCACTCGGAAATATCAAAACGCAGCTCCTGGAAAAAATGTGCTTCAAACTCTGAATCCAAACACAGATTCAACTCTTTTAGTTAAAAGGACACACAACGGAGCAGTTTGCCAGATACTTTTTTTTGTGTTTCAGACGGAGATTTAACGCTATTTCTTAAATGCTTAGATTTGGCTCTGGGAATGCGTTTTCGGCTTCTTCACAGAAACAGTTTACAAACTTCTGCAAACACACATCAGTTTAACTCTGTAAGTTGAATGCACACCTTGAAGACTGCTCTGTTAGGTAGCTCCGTTTTGGTTTTAGAAGCAGATATTTCTCAATGCAGCGTTTACTGCATTTTACTCGGGAATATCAAAAGGAAGCTCGTAGAAGAAACGTTCTTAAACTTTCTGAATCTAAACTCAGATTCAACTCTCTTAGTTGAACGAATACACAACAAAGCAGTTTGCCAGGTACATTTGTTTTGTGTTTCAGACAAAGATTTACTTCTATTTGTTAAATGCTTGGATTAGTCTCTGCAAATGAGTTTTCTGCTACTTCACAAAAAGTGTTTACAAACTTCTGGAAACCCACATCAGTTTTAGTTTGTAAGTGTAATGCACACATTGAAGACTGTTCTGTTAGGTAGCTCTGTTTTTGTTTAAGAAGCAGATATTTCTTAATGCAGCGTTTACTGCCATTCACTGGGGAATATCAAAACGCAGCTCCTGGAAGGGACGTGATTCAAACTCTCTGAATCTAAACACAGATTCAACTCTTAGTTGAACGAACACACAACGAAGCAGTTTGCCCGATACGTTTTTTTTGTGTTTCAGACGGAGATTTACCGCTATTTCTTAAATGCTTGGATTTGGCTCTGCAAATAAGTTTTCAGCTTCTTCACAGAAAGGGTTTACAATCTTCTGCAAACACACATCAGTTTGACTCTGTAAGTTGAATGCACACATTAAAGACCTTTCTGTTAGGTAGCCCTGTATTGGTTTTAGAAGCAGATAATTCTCAAAGCAGCGTTCACTGCCATTCACTCGGGAATTTCGAAACGCAGCTCCTAGAAGAACGTGCTTCAACTCTCTGAATCTGAACACAGATTGAACTCTTTTAGTTGAACGAACACCCAACAGAGCAGTTTTCCAGATACGTGGCTTTGTGTTTCAGATGGAGATTTACCCCTATTTCTTAAATCCTTGGATTTGGCTCCCGAAATCTGTTTTCGGATTCTTCACAGAAACGGTTTACAAACGTCTGCAAACACACATCAGTTTAACTCTGTAAGTTGAATGCACACATTGAAGACCGTTCTGTTAGGTAGCTCCGTTATGGTTTTAGAAGCAGATATTTCTCAATGCAGCGTTTACTGCCATTCACTCGGGAATATCAAAACGCAGCTTTTAGAAGGAACGTGCTTCAAACTTTCTGAATCTAAACACAGATTCAACTCTTTTAGTTGAAAAAACAGAAAACAAATTAGTTTTGCAGATACGTTTCTTTTGTGTTTCAGGCGGAGATTTACCGCTATTTCTTAAATGCTTGGATTTGGCTCTGGAAATGCGCTTTCGGCTTCTTCACAAAAATAGTTTAAAACTTCTGAAAACCCCCATCAGTTTAACTCTGTAAGTTGAATGCACACATTGAAGACCGTTCTGTTTGGTAGCTCCGTTTTGGTTTTAGAAGCAGATATTTTCCAATGCAGCATTTACTGCCATTCACACGGGAATATGAAAACACAGCTCCTAGAAGGAACGTGCTTCAATCTCTCTGAATCATTGAACGAACACTTGTGTTTATATAGCACATATAAATGATGGAATATTTTGCAGTCATTAAAAAAACATGAGTTCATGTTATCTGCACAGAAACAAATGAAACTATGATTGTAAGCAAGCTTGCAGAAGAATGCAAAACCAAACACAGCATGTCCTCACTCATAAGTCCGTGTTTAACAAAAGGAACACATGGATATATGAATGGGAACATCACCCATTGGGGTCTTTGTGTGAAGAATTAGGAAGAGATAAATGGGAGTGTAGAAATTGAAGAGACATAGCATTAGAAGAAATACCTAATATAGATGACAGGCCTACAAATCCAGAAAACCAGTACCATGGCACATGTGTAAATTTGTAGGAAATCTGCACAATCTGCCTAGGTACCTTGTAACTTAAAGAAAAATAAGTAAATAAAAATATGTGATCTCATTTCACAGAGATATAATAAACTAATTCTATACCAATATACATATATCTACATGCATGTGTGTGTTTGCATGTATAAATAATTCATAAAGATCTTTGTCAAACAATCACTCCAAAAGTACTATATTTTTCTGTTTAGCTACTGCCAATGCTGCAAAATCAACAACAGAAGAGCTGCTTCATTAATGGTGGTCAATTAATAGGTATCACTTGTTAAAAAATAATACAGATGCATTTTGCCTTTTTAGTAAATGAAATTTTAAACTTTAACAAATATTAAGAAAATATTGGCTCTGTAATTATTTTATATATGTAGTCATATAAGCTAGGTTTAAATGTAAGTAATCTACAAAGGCTAATTTTCTCAGTGAAACACTGTAACCAATAAAAAAACTCTGCCAGCACTTCAAAAATTTAGTAATCCAACAACGAACTTCAATAAATATACCTCTTTGGCTGCCAGTTTGGCCTGAATGTCTGTGTTTGTACAAATAGTGCAGGCTTCTGTACAACACTTAATATCTGCCAATTCTCTGATTTCACATTGTGTGCGTTACTCAAAGAATGTGTCTGAGTTGCATTGCTCTTTCTTCCTATATTAAGCATACAAAAACAGCTTGGTCTTTTTTTATTTTTGGTATTAAATAGCAGTTTATTAATTTTAGAGACAATGCATCCAAACAGGAAACTCCAGCCTTCTTCAGTTACCCAGATCCTAAGAACACTCCCACGTAGACATTAGCACGATGTAATTCTTCACCACAGCACAGCCAGGCAAAATTCCGCAGCAGATTTGCTCAATCAATGAACACTGAGAATGAACCAGTGCTTGTAGTCCAGATGCCAGTAACCAATTAGCATTAATTTTGGAAAGCTTGACTTGCCCTCTCTTCGTGTGGAAGCCTGATCTGATCAACCATGACATGCCATTTTATTTTGGAACTTCGAATTTAATTTTTGCCTTTCTGTAACTGGTCTCAGTAATCTTGTTTTCTCAGAACTTGGATGGTGGGATGTGTATGCATGTGAGCAAGTGTGAAAGAGCCCAATTGTTCTCAATGGTTATAACGTGTGGGATCTGTAAGTAAATTACACTGCACCCTTTATGCCGAGAAAATCCAGAAGCCAGCTAAGACCAGGGGCAATCTGCCTAAGACTATAGGAATTTTCTAAGGAATGTTGGGGGAATAACAAACTCTCCAATGCCAAGAAGCTTCTGAAACAGAAACGGTCCTATCAGTCTGAAGCAAAAGTGCCGAGAGAGTGTGTTGCACCATAAGGGCTGCGGAATGAGGTTGGAGTGCTGATTCCAAAACTGTAACATTAGGCAGAGTCAGTGAGCAGTCCCTCTCCCTTTTTCAGAGGTTGTTCTTAATCTAACAGAGGTAGATAGGTAAGACCCAAAGTAAATCCACTCCACTGAAGACCATGCAAAAGAAATTCAAAAGGAATCTAGTGGAGATTATGGCACGACACTAGAGAGACTCAGAACTCTGGGTGACATAGCCTGGCTTGCATTAAAAGCATATTGGCTCATAGAAGGGAGCATAGACAGGTCTCTTATTTTCAAAATAGAGCACAAGTTTAAAGGCAAGTCAAGGCACCTTAACCAATTTGCATACATAGATCTTTGGTTATGGTTAGTTTAACCCACAGCCCACAATGATAAATGGGACAAGCAGCAGCCACGTTAGCAAACAAACAGGCAGTTAGGGCAATATTTTCCTCCACCAGCCAATACGTGCTGGCTCCTAAGATTTTGGCTGACTCAGCACCAAAAGACTCCATCCAATATTACCCTCTCCTTTCCCAAAGGCATGGCCCCAACTCCAAAGCCAGAGATCTGAATGCCTTCACAGGGTCTGAACATTCCTAGACTACCCAGAATAAAAATAAAAGAAAGTGTGGCCTCCGTTGGCATCCCTTCCATCACAGTCCACATCTCAGGAGGATCCTCTCCTCTGGGGGCTTGTCTGTGGACAAAGGCTGGAATGTTAGTGCCCCTGACAGAGCAGCTATAAGAGGGAGTAGATAAAAACAGGCATATTTTAGAAAACGGTTTCTTCACATACATACATTTAACCTCATCTCTTTTTAAGAACTGAAAGACTAAAAACCCATCCTACACTGAAAGCACACATGCTTCAGGTGGCCGAATTCCACCCGTCATCCTAACTCATAATCCCTGTTGGGTTGATTGTCACTTGTTGGTCACGTATTTTTTTAGTAGAGATGAAAGATGGAGGGTGCTACAACAAGAGTCTAAATGGCTAGAAGAGCATGTTCCAGTTGATTACCAGAATTCTCAAAGATATGTGAAGGCCCAGTTACTAGAAACTGATCCCAGTGTGATCCAAATTTCACTGAAAGTATGAAGAGGTTGACTGGATACAGAAAAGTCTTACTTGAGGAATAAGAAAAGGAGAACAGAAGGTCGCAAATATACACAAGATTACCCAAATTATGCAGGGTAAGATGAAGGTCCAGCACAGTTTTACAAAAGATTATATTAGTCTACCACATGTATGCTCCTTTTTATCCTGAAAACCTAGAAAATCAGGATAAGGTAAATCTGACTAATTTCTCAGAGGACCAACGACATCAAGAAAAGATACAGAAATAGGTTGGGTCTGCAGACATGAGCACCATGAAGTTACTGAAAATAGCTCGTCAAGTATTTGAATAGAGAGATACGGTAAGCTGCTGAGAGAAGGAGTGACACAACTGGTGAAATGCTAACCTGTTTAGCACACCTATCACAGGAACTGCTTCAAAGGAGCAGGGCAAGGGAGGTCCTGGAAAAAATACCCAGTATGTCCGACCCGGCCTACAGCACAACCAATGGATTTATTGTAAAAAGTAGGGCACTGGAATAATAGCTGTTCACATTTCACAGGGAACCAAGGTTAACCCAAGCAGAAAGACTCAAGCAAGAATGGATCAGCCCTCTTTACTCGGTCAGAATGGCCAATAACCTGAAGGGGACTGAGCTCTGATGTCCCCAAAGAACCCATGGTCAGAATGAAGGTGGAGAGCAAGAACATTAATTTCTTAATTAACACAAGGGTGGAGCAATTCTTGGTAACTCAATCTGTGACCCCTTTGTACAGAAAGGCAGTAGAACTATTTGGGGCAACTGGAGTATTAGAAACATAGAATTTTCACCTACTATTCACCTGCTGTGTGGAAGCCCACAAGATTACGGTCACTTTTGTACATGCCAGATTTCCCCTACTCCTTTTGTGTAGAGGCTTGCTGAGTGAACTGAGAGCTACTATCATGTTTGCTGATAGGGATCCCTGCAGCTCAATTACTGCCATAGGCAGCAGTGACTGTGGCTTTCACAGGAGAAAAAGGGGAGACTCTTTCTGACTGAATGAGAACCAGCCACTGCACTAGTAAACTGATGGCCACTGGTCTGGGCGCAAGACAAACCCCCAGGGTTGGCTGTAAACCAATGTAGGTTGTCATCAAAGTAAAGTCAAGGGCACTACCACTTTGAGGGAGGCAGAAGCCAGTACCAAGACAAGCTCTTGAAGGTGTCCAGGCCAACACTGAGCGATTTTCTTGAAGGCATCTAGGTCCAACTCAGACATCTGAATATTTATGGCCTTATAGTTTCTTGCCAGTCTCTATGGAACACACATCTCCCGCTTTTCCCCTTGCCAGGGATGAAAGACTATTGTTTGGTGGAGAATAATTGCTTGGTCAAACAGGTAACTGTGACCTTGCACTCCAACGTGTTCAATCTTTATATGTTGCTAGAACTGTTGCCAGCTAATCTGAGCTGCTTTACTGGCTGAAACTGAAAACATGCTTTCTTCAGTATCAGGTCAGCTCCTGAAAACCCATAGCTTATTTTCAGTGGGAGGATCCAGAGTCATGTGTAACAACAAAGCACACCTGGACTTGCCTTCTACAGGGGTTCAGAAACTCTCCAACCATCTTCAGAGAAGCATAGAACCAGGACGTCCAGAGGTTCTGTGTTAAGGGCCTTAGGCTGTGTGCTGCTTCAGCATGTGAATGACCAGTGGAAGCTGAATGTGCCAGGTAAATTGACTTGTTACTCAAATACCTGGAGACTTGTAAATACAAAGTCTCTAAAAGGAATGCTCACGTTTACCAAAAACAGTCTCACTATCTAGAATTTACCATCTAGCAGGGACTATGAAGCCTAGTAATAGAAAGATAGCAGGTTAACAGAAACCTACTGGTACCTAAGGATTCAAGGCAGCTATGGGGAATGAACGGCATTTGAGTGGAGCTCAGAGTGGCAGGGGGCCTTCTCACAATTAAAAGACAAGATGATGTCTGTCCTGAGATTGGGGCGGCTGGACTTAGCAAAATCTGTTATGCTGTATGTGTCTGAGAGAAATAAAATAGCAGAGTGAGCCCTGACTCAGCATGTGGGCTCATGACCTGGCACATAATTTTCTAACAACCGAATGGCATTCCCAAGGGATGCTCCCAATGTCTACCAGCCATGGAAACCACTGGCCTACTGGCACATCAATTTGACAAGCTAACTTTGCAACAGAGTTTACTGATAAAAGCTTCTTTCCATGCCATGGTAACCTGAAGAAACATGAAGTGGCATCACTGGCTAACCAATGCCTATTTAACTGTGTACTAGAGAAAACTGTATGAGAGTCTGTAAATAATCATAAAGTTTGCAACAATTTAAGCTCCGTTATGTTACTCCCTGTGTCTGCGACCCGGTAACATATAATTGCTTATAAGCTCCTCACTCAGTTTATTCCAGTTGGCTGGATATGTAGGACAAGCTATAGTGTCAAGGTGACTGGCAACTATACATGGACAGAAGCATTTGTGTTAACTCTGTGGGGGAAAGATGTGTTCAATACGCTGTGATTTCTATGGAATCATATCTAAAGGCCAATACAATACCTCAAGGCAGCTAAGCACAGAGAATAAAATTAATAGCCTTAATGTGTACCTTGGAATTAAGAAAATGTAAAACTGTTAATATCTTTCCTAACTCACACTGTGCATTCCTCACTCTCCAAGTACGCAGGACACTGCAAAAGAAAAGTACCTATTTAAATCTGGGGTAAAAAAAAAGACTTTCTTTAAACTAAAGGTGGTATTAAAGTAAAGGGAGAATGGATACATTTGCCGGATGGATAGATAGCAGTACCCCACCTGCTAGGACCTGGACTGTTCTTGGCTGTTTTGGAAGCCTCCCACCTTGGTAAAGAAACTCTTAAAAAATTGTTAGGCCACAATTTTTACATCTCCATTGATCTTCACTAACAGAAACAATGACACAACGGTGTTTAACATGCAGAGAGCTCAATGCCAGACACGGACTGACGATTCTTCCAGGAATTCAGGCTTATAAAATCGCTTCTTTTAAAGGCTTGCAAGTGGATCTCACCGAGATGCCTAAGTGAGAAAGTAATTAGTATCGATTAGTTCTGGTATGTACTTACTCTGTGTGGGTAGAAGACTACTCAACAAGAATTGAGAAGGCCCATGAAATGACTCATGCTCTCTTAAGAAACATCATCCCCAGATTGAGACTGCCTTTGTGAGTATGCTCAGAAAATGGACCTGAATTTACATCCAACCTGGTGCAGTGTAGAGCAACAATATTAGGAATACACTGGAAACTACATGTCACCTATAAGTCTCAGAGTTCAGGCAAAGTGGAGTGAATGAACAAAACTTTTGAAAGTAGTTTAGGAAAACTGTGCCAAGAAACAGCGTTAAAGAAGTTAAAGGTTTTTTTTTGTGTGGTTTTGTTTAAGATTCGTTGTACACCTTTAAGAAAACTGGACATTTCACATATCATATCCCATAACAGGTTTTCCCATTCTCTGGCAACCCAGGGACTCCCCAGATATTAGGGAAAACTGAATTATGTTAGCAATTACAAGCTATGGAAAAGGAGACAAAGAAAGTGTCTGAAGTTGTGAATGAAAAATGCCCTGGTAGATTGTTTTTGCCAGTTCACAATTTTCAACAAATGACCAAGATTAATTCAGGGACTAAAAATGCAGATCCCCCATGGCCAAGGGAGAAAGCACTTCAAACTCTCTTTATTATAACTGCAACTGTCGTGAATATCCAGTGTCTTGCATGGGTTCATCACATCCATGCAAAACAGGCAGCATCAGACACTTGGGAAGTAAAGCCAGATCTCTGTAACCCAAGTAAAACCACCTTAAAAGTAACGGAAAAAAGCCCTGCTCCAGTCACATCCCAGAAGCCGACTGGTTTATGCATGGCCAAAGCATGAGGACTACCCCGTGGAGGATTTCTTTTTTTAGTACTGTGAACTTGTATCTTTGCTAACCCAGTAGATGTAAACCTCCCATCCGAAATTTGTTTCTGGTTAATATGCAAGATTACTAAGGTAGGAAAAAGGGTTACTAGAGTTCTCTTGTTTTACACTTACCATGAATGCACTAGAATGCTCAAAGGAACTTCTTGATGTAGTGCTACCCAGTGCTGGCTGTGCAACTGAAGGAACAACCAACCTGATGTGTGTTTTAACACATATGAGACTAACATTCCCACAATGTTCAAAATAACGCTGAGGACTGGACGTCTTTCTGGTAATATGAAAAATGTACATTCCAGAACTGAGAAGAAGGGGACTCCCAAGAAAATCACCTTAAAATGTGATGCTTTTACAGTCACCAATACAGGTGGATGGTGTGGTTATATCAGTTGATAAAGAGGCTATAGGACAGAGCATCAGTACATCTGCCATGAATATTTTCCATGCACCAGTCATTCTGGCAAGTTGACATGTGTCATCTGGGCCACTGTAGAAATAATAAAAATAAGTCAGTTCATCTCCAAAAGAGGAGAAGTGACTCCTCCTGCACCTCTGGCCTTTGTAATCCCCTGGATCCTTGTTAGAGGAAAGGCGAATATGTAATAATGGAAATTAGTAAAACAGGACTGGACTCCTGAGTTGCCACTCTCATTCGTTCAAGTATCCAGAGACAATCACCCTACCCAGTGTTTCAGCCTTCTTATGATATATTAAATGAACCACTTTCAGAACTCTCCCAGAAATAAAGAAACTTGTTCTTTCAGTTAGCTGTGAATGTGGCCAAGCTTTGAAAATACATTTTTGCTATGTGTGGTGGAAATAATATGGGGGACTGGTGGCCATGGGAAACACAGAAGCCTGTACCTGCTGACCCTTTCCTTAATTAGACTTATGTGCAAAAGAACCTGAATAACAGCTTCTGAATCTCAGAAACTTTCATTATTAAACAATGTTACCTCACTGGAATAGAAAAGCATTTAATGATCCTGGTAGTAAATCTGGAATGTTTGTGACAGAAGTTATATAATGGAGGCAGTGAAACAATCCGTGGTGGAGTTTAAATACGACTGAGACAAAAACTTTCCAACAGTTCTCAGAGGCACCCAGAACTCCACCAGGACTGGGTAATGCCTTATGTGTTGTACTGGTTATGTGGGCACAGAACCTAAACCAAACTGCCAGACAAGTGCATAGTGTAGAGGCAGTTTTGTCCTTGGCAATATCATACTCTGTTTCTTTCTGTTAGTCATAAGTAGTGAGGATTTGATAGGTATTTCTGTCTACTCTTTGGGAGACAAGAAAAGCCTAGGTATAGGTAACTAAAACAAACAATAAACGGCCCCTGGTAGAGATACAATATTTTGTGCCAGCAAGATGTCAGTAAATGGCTTCCAGGGCTAGTGTTTTCTGCTATATTTGCTGAATTGAAAAATTTGGTTGAAAACTGTCCTAAAAATCCTGGCCAACATAACTGGCCAGGCTCCAGCTACTCTGACATGACAAGAGAACAAGAAAAGAAATGCCATGTACAAAAGCGACTGCGTTTAGATTACTTATTAGCAGCTATAAGAGGGGAGTGTAAAACATTCAAATTTACCAACTGTTTTCTGCAAATAAATAACCAGGATCAGGGTAAGATGGTGAAAATTTGTGAAGAACATGAGAGAACTGGTACATATATCTGTGTAGGTGTCTAATTGTTTTGACTCTGAATCAATGTTTTGGAATTGGTTTCCTGAAGTAGGAGGACACAAGACTTTTGACATAATGTGTCACTTATAATAGAAGCATGCATATTGCTTCCCTGCTTAATGCCCTTGGTTCTTCACATAGTTAAAAACAATCTATAACTGTTGCATTTTGAAAATCAAAGAAACCGACAAAGAAACAAACAAGAAACAACAACTCATTCCTATTACATAAACTGGAAGCACTATGTCTCACGAGAAAACCCTGACAGAAAGGGTGAAGGTGAGAGTAAGAACGTCCTATAAAAAATGAAAGGCAAAATTCTCAAATGGAGGCATTCCATTTATCTGACTCCACCTCCTTCCTATTTTCACTTCTGCATGGCAAAAAGGGTGAAAAGTAAATAAAATAGCAAAGACTGTAAGCCTTTTTTTAGGCAGCTTTCTGACACCAATGACTGGGTCATAATGAGGTCCATAGACTGGGAAGGTCACTCTCATTTTGGTTTCCAGCATGTCTGCTATGCATTACCCTTGAAAGCCTTGGAAATGCATGTTATCAGTACAGGCTGGAGCCCATCTTTGGGTTACATTCCTGATTTTTACATGATTCAGACGTCCTCCTGAAAATACCTCTGGCAACTAATAAAAGGAAAGCAAATCACACTACCATGGGTGTACCTGTGCAGCAATATTACATATTCTTCACATGTACCCCAAAAGCTAAAGTGCAATTACAAAGAAGAATCAATTTCCCCTCAATATCCAACAAGCCTAATACAGGGTGACTTTCTGAGGTCAATTACTTTTATTTCTCCAGAGACAGGGAGTTAACAGCTGTGCACGAAAGCAAAACTGTAAAATATGTGCGTTTAAGTATTTAAAAGAAGAGAGTTGAGAAATGGTTGTTACTCTCTACTTCTAACAAGACGGGTTTTCGTTAATAGTGTCCTAGCTATGACCTCTTCTGTAAGTTTTCTCTGGGTGACTGTGGGAGAACACTGCTAAACACCCTAAAGTCAGAGCCCAACTTCAAAGCTGTATGCAAAGGGCACTGTATTATAAGCTTATTTGCAGTAGATGAAAATGATATGCTTCCAGGAACTGAGTTTCTCTCACTAACTTTATATAGCATTAGACAAAAATAAACAAAAACACTTCCAAAAAATAAAAGATAATGTTGATTCTTGGAAAATTTTTAATAAAATTAATCCTTTACCACAAAACCCTGCAGCAGACCACATCACCCCATACATATAACCACCGTACATAGGGTGGATGCATTCCTCTTCTTACTTTGAGTAATGTCATACTCTGTCTATGAAACAGCTTTTCTTTCATTACCACTTTACTTTCTTAAAAAAAGTGGATTTGCTCTGGGGGAAATAAAAAGCTACACATCAAACAACTTGGATACTTCTACCTAAATGAATCCATGATTTACTAATAATGTACAGGACATTTCACTTTAGAAAAAGAAAGCTTTATTTATGGTAACTGAGTAATAACTAGACAGGTATAAATCTTAATTATTATCTCAGCATAAATTCTAAACATATGTTTAGTTTGGAGTAATTATCACGAGTGTAATTTTTGTTGGAAATTCTTATTCTGACACATACCTATGTCTTTTTAATTTGGAATTTTGTGTCTCTGAGGTATTTGTGCACTCTAAAGTCAAAGGCTATATCTCCAATATTATTTGGGTGAGAGAAGCAGAAGCTGACACTTACTTCAATTAACTCTGCATTCTAGGATACAAAAATAAGAAAAGCAAACATTAGCATAGATTTTCATGTTACTAAAATCAAATAGGGCACCATTCTCACCTTACTTCTAGTAGTGACAACAATTCAAGCTTCAAAAAACAATTTCGTGCTCACCAGTCCGCTTTGAAATTTCGGCTCTTGTGTGCATAAAATAAGGATATTGGAGGAAAGAAGTCGTTTTATTGTTTATTTTAAATTTAGAGTGTTTAACAATTTCTTGATAATATTAAATAAAAAGCTCAGATATTTTCAATTGTTCCTTTAAGTTGTAGCACTTATTGAAGTTATGTGGGCTATGAAAATAAATTAGGGCATGTTTTGGTAATAATATATTCTGCTACGCTCTATTTTTGTGTCCTAAGCAGACAGACTGGTTATTAAAACTCATCAACTTTTGTTTGAACATACTTTAACATGGATTCTATCCCTTCTGCTGTGCTCCAGATTTTCTTCAGCATTTCACACTCTCTCTCATTGGCCTGTTCCAAGTCCATCTTCATATTACAGCACTCAAGGGCCTCACACTTTTCAAGTATAACAGGATTACAGGAGGCGAGCCTCTTAATTTGAATCATCACCTCTCGGGTGAAAGTTGATATCAAGAACACCTGAGAGACTAGGCCTTTTGCAGACGCCTCCCGTGCTGTCAGCTTTCGCCCACCAGTCAACATTTCATTGGCCCATACTTCACTCATGATTCTTGGAAATATAACAGTAGCACAGCAATATGGACTCTGTCCAAAAGTCATATATGAAGTTTGAATCCAAGCCTTTTTATTTGCCCAAATCAAGTCACAAAGAGGTAGTAGGGATGCACCTAGCCCAGTGGCTGCTCCATTGACAGATACAAAGATACGTTTTTTAAAATGAATGAAAACATTCACAAAGCTCTTAATGGTGTCCACCATTTCAGTGCTCATTCTGTTTCTGTCATTCCTTAAATTCTTCACAATGTACTCAAAATTAAGACCAGAGCAAAAGACACTGCCAGCGGTGCTGAACAACACAAGCTTTCTGTCATCCACAGCAGCCCTTTCCAGAGCATTCATGATTTCCTTAATACCTTTCATGCTTAGTGCATTTTTCTCTGTTGATATAGTGGATAGCAATATGTGGGTGAATCCCTTGTCTTTCTTGACTACAATGACTTTGTGTCTGTTGGCAGTTTCTTTTAAGCTTATGGTGACATACATCCTCTTGATAGAAGGCTGGTCTCTACTATCATCAATAATCTCCCTTTCTTCAGCTTTCACTCTTGGAACAGATGCATGCTTGTTTGGTGATTTTTTGGCTGTTGAACGGTCCATCAATACCACTATACCTTCTTTGTTATCTGACTCTGTGGCCATGGGAGCAGTAACTGAGTCAAACGTCTGAGACACTGGTCATTGTGTGTGGGTCCTGTCTTTCATTTTATCCTTTTCTGTGTCATGATCTGATGAAAATCTGATGGGTTCCTCTGCTGCCGTTTTAAACACCATCTTGTCCTCCTGAACTGGTGCAACAAGATCTAGTTTCTCAGGTTTCAAAATGGCACTAATCGTGTTCTGGCCGGTAACTGGGCTCTGAGGGACAGGTGTCTTGATGGTTGAATTTATTTGCTCCAAATGTTTTGAGTCAATGAGAAGTGCAGAAATGTTTATTCTAATGTTCTATCTGGCAGGAGACAACTGGTTGTTTTTGGATTTATGGTGGTTGCCAGTCGATGGCCTGTTAGTAAAGTTTTTCGGGAAGCTGGATGTGGAAGTTCTGGAAGTTCGTTTCCTGACATTGTTTGAGGAAGTCGTCCTTGTTCTGATCCATGTCGATATTTTTGCTTTTGCATCTGTCGTCTGTTAAAGTCACAAATAAATTTTCCACAGTTTGTGAGGTGCGGCTCTGCTTCCCAAGTGTCATCGTGTTTGTCTTAACCTTTCCACCAAACCAAATACTCTGTTGTCCCGATTTTATGTTGTCTTTTGTCAATAATAGCTTCAACCTCAAACTCCTGAAAAGCCATGAAGAAAGAGACAGAATTGAGGCAGTTGCTGTGCCAAACTCTCTTCAGTGTTGTGTCTTCATAGCCGCTTCTTTCCGCCTCCAGTGCTTCACCAGCTGCTATGTATGGATTAGTCTCTTACATTCGTGGACACTGTTGTAGTAAAAGATGTTTGAAGAAGCAGTCAAAAAGCCTTAGCCTCTTCACACTTAATCTTTGAGGGGCAGCTTGGACTTGGGCTTATGATGCCAAGAAAGCTGGCTAGGTAGCTTTAGGTAAGATTAGCTAAATCCACAGCTTTGACTCTTATATAGTGCACAAAGCATTCTACATGTCTGTTACTCTCTTTTGTCATTGCCATGGCAATTATATTGAATGTTTTATAGTTATAACATTTTTAGTCATACGAGCTTACCTGAAACAGCATTAAAACTTATATATTTTATGTTGGTCATTGTTATTTTACCTATACAGTTCTCAAAATTATATCTGTAATTATTGTATGTCAACAACACATGCAAACTTCTAGTGATAACTTTTTATTAAATGTATCAGTTTTCCAAATTATGTGTAGAATCGAAGGTGGAGCTACACATTGTCAATTTTTTTGTCTAATATAATTGTTTATAAGTTCATCTTTATTTTAATTTGTATTTATTTATACTGTTATTCAGTGTCTGTTTGTTTTACCATAAAGTGTCCTATACAGCATTTCTTAAATGGCCGTCTACTAGAAAAGGCCCCAGATTTCGTCTGGGTATATCATGATTTCTCCCTCACTTTTGATGGACAATATTTGCACAAAATTTTCTGTTGGAAATTTTTTCTTTCATCACTTCAAATGTGCTAGTCTACTGCTTTATGGTCTCTGAGTTTTCAGACACAAAAATAATTGATTATATTTGAAAGGTGTTTGTACATACCTAGTCATTTCTTTTGCTGCTTTCAGGGTTCTCTTTGTTTTTGTTCAAAATGGATAAATTATCATGTAAGTTTATGTGTGTGTCTTTGAGTTTATCACATTGGAAGTTTGTTGAGCATTGGGATGTTCATTTATTTGCCCACATTTGTGACATTTTTTACCACTGCTTCTTAAATACTTTTTCTGTTTATCTGTCTCTTTTTTAGAACCTCCAAAATGTGCGAGTATGGCCGCCTGATGCCTTCCCACAGTTTGCTAAACAGTGTTCATTTATTTTCAACCCTTCCCTTTTCTTTCCTGACATAATAATTTCAATTAATTGTTTTTTAGCTTTGCTGATATTTTGGTCTTTTCTCTACTCAAGACTACTTCTAATTTTCTATATCGAATTTTTATTTCAGTTGCTGTAATTTTTGCTCTATGATTGTGAAATCATTACAATAATTTTACACACTTTATTAATAATTATTATGTTAATGAATATTCTGTGCTTCTTTAGCTTATTCTGTTATATTTGTATGAACATTAATTTGCAAAAATTTTTTTTAGTAAACTTGTTATGTGGGCTGTCTAGGAGAACCTTGTGGTTGATATTATTTTTTGTTTGGGGAATGCACTGCAGTTTTCTTTTTCACTTTCTGTTCTGTGATTTTATTAATGGTTATCAAGGGCAATTAAATTTTTAAATGCTGTTGCCTTTATTTTTATTTTATTTTATTTAAAAAAATTTTTTATTGAATTTTAGGTTTTGGGGTACATGAGCAGAGCATGCAAGACAGTTGCGTAGGAACACACATGGAAGTGTGCTTTTCTTTCCTTCTCGCCTTCACCCACATTTGGCATTTCTCCCCAGGCTATCCCTCCCCACCTCCCCCTCCCACTGGCCATCCCCTTTCCCCCCCAATAGACCCCAGTGTTTAGTACTCCCCTTTCTGTGTCCATGTGTTCTCATTTTTCATCACCCGCCTATGAGTGAGAATATGCGGTGTTTTATTTTCTGTTCTTGTGTCAGGTTGCTGAAAATGATGTTCTCCAGACTCATCCATGTCCCTACAAATGACACGAACTCATCATTTCTGATTGCTGCATAATATTCCATGGTGTATATGTGTCACATTTTTCCAATCCAGTCTATTATCAATGGGCATTTGGGTTGATTCCAGGTCTTTGCTATTGTAAACAGTGCTGCAATGAACATTCGTGTACATGTGTCCTTGTAGTAGAACGATTTATAGTCTTTTGGATATATACCCAGTAATGGGATTGCTGGGTCAAATGGAATTTCTATTTCTAAGGCCTTGAGGAATCGCCACACTGTCTTCCACAATGGTTGAACTAATTTACACTCCCACCAACAGTGTAAAAGTGTTCCTTTTTCTCCACATCCTCTCCAGCATCTGTTGTCTCCAGATTTTTTAATGATCGCGATTCTAACTGGCGTGAGATGGTATGTCAATGTGGTTTTGATTTGCATCTCTCTGATGACCAGTGACGATGAGCATTTTTTATATGATTGTTGGCCTCATATATGTCTTCTTTCGTAAAGTTTCTGTTCATATCCTTTGCCCACTTTGACTGGGCTTGTTTGTTTTTTTTTCTGTTAATCCGTTTGAGTTCTTTGTAAATTCTGGATATCGGCCCTTTGTCAGATGGGTAAACTGCATAAATTTTTTCCCATTCTGTTGGTTGCCGATCCACTCTAGTGACTGTTTCTTTAGCCGTGCAGAAGCTGTGGAGTTTGATTAGGTCCCATTTGTCCATTTTGGCTTTTGTTGCCAATGCTTTTGGTGTTTTGTTCATGAAGTCCTTGCCTACTCCTATGTCCTGGATAGTTTTGCCTAGATTTCCTTCTAGGGTTTTTATGGTGTCAGGTCTTATGTTTAAGTCTTTAATCCATCTGGAGTTAATTTTAGTGTAAGGTGTCAAGAAGGGGTCAAGTTTCTGCTTTCTGCACATGGCTAACCAGTTTTCCCAACACCATTTGTTAAACAGGGAATCCTTTCCCCATTTGTGGTTTTTGTCAGGTTTATCAAAGATTGTATGGTTGTAGATATGTTGTGTTGCCTCCGGTGCCTCTGTTTTGTTCCATTGGTCTATATCTCTGTTTTGGTACCAATACCATGCTGTTTTGATTACTGTAGCCTTGTAGTATAGTTTCAAATCCGGTAGTGTGATGACGCCTGCTGTGTTTTTTTGATTAGAATCGACTTGGCTATGCGGGCTCTCTTTTGGTTCCATATGAAGTTCATGGTGTTTTTTTCCAGTTCTGTGAAGAAAGTCAATGGTAGCTTGATGGGGATAGCGTTGATTCTGTAAATTACTTTGGGCAGTATCGCCATTTTTAGGATGTTAATTCTTCCTAACCATGAACATGAAATGTTTCTCCATCTGTTTGTGTCCTCTCTGATTTCGTTGAGCAGTGGTTTGTAGTTTTCCCTGAAGAGATCCCTTACGTTCCTTGTGAGTTGTATTCCTAGGTATTTTATTCTTTTTGTAGCAATTGTGAATGGCAGTTCGTTCTTGATTTGGCTCTCTTTAAGTCTGTTATTGGTGTAGACGAATGCTTGTGATTTTTGCACATTGATTTTATATCCTGAGACTTTGCTGAAGTTGCTTATCAGGTTCAGGAGTTTTTAGGCTGAGGCGATGCAGTCTTCTAGGTATATTATCATGTCGTCTGCAAATAGAGACAATTTGGCTTCCACCTTTCCTATTTGAATACCCTTTATTTCTTTTTCTTGCCTGATTGCTCTGGCTAGAACTTCCAGTACTATATTGAATAGGAGTGGTGAGAGAGGGCATCCTTGTCTAGTGCCAGATTTCAAAGAGAATGCTTCCAGTTTTTGCCCATTCAGTATGATATTGGGTGTTGGTTTGTCATAAATAGCTTTTATTACTTTGAGATACGTTCCATCGATACCGAGTTTACTGAGGATTTTTAGCATAAAGGGCTGTTGAATTTTGTGAAATGACTTCTCTGCGTCAATTGAGATAATCATGTGGTTTTTGTTTTCGGTTCTGTTTATGTGGTGAATTACGTTGATAGACTTGCGTATGTTGAACCAGCCTTGCATCCCCGGGATGAATCCTACTTGATCATGATGAATAAGTTTTTTGATTTGCTGTTGCAATCGGCTTGCCAATATTTTATTGAAGATTTTTGCATCTATGTTCATCATGCATATTGGCCTGAAGTTTTCTTTTCTCGTTGGGTCTCTGCCGGGTTTTGGTATCAGGATGATGTTGGTCTCATAAAATGATTTGGGAAGTATTCCCTCTTTTTGGATTGTTTGAAATAGTTTTAGAAGGAATGGTACCAGCTCCTCCTTTGTGTCTGGTAGAATTAGGCTGTGAACTCGTCTGGACCTGGGCTTTTTTTGTGTGGTAGGCTCTTAATTGCTGCCTCAACTTCAGACCTTGTTATTGGTCTAATCATAGTTTCTGTTTCTTCCTGGTTTAGGCTTGGGAGGACACAGGAGTCCAGGAATTTATCCATTTCTTTCAGGTTTACTAGTTTATGCGCATAGAGTTGTTTGTAATATTCTCTGATGATGGTTTGAATTTCTGTGGAATCTGTGGTGATTTCCCGTTTATCATTTTTTATTGAATCTATTTTGTTGTTCTCTCTTATATTTTTAATCAATCTGGCTAGTAGTCTGTCTATTTTGTTGATCTTTTCAAAAAACCAGCTCTTGGATTTATTGATTTTTTGAAGGGTTTTTCGTGTCTCAATCTCCTTCAGCTCAGCTCTGATCTTAGTTATTTCTTGTCTTCTGCTAGGTTTTGAATTTTTTTGATCTTTCTCCTCCAGCTCTTTCAATTTTGATGATAGAGTGTCAATTTTGGATCTCTCCGTTCTCCTCATATGGGCACTTATTGCTATATACTTTCCTCTAGAGACTGCTTTAAATGTGTCCCAGAGGTTCTGGCACATTGTGTCTTCGTTCTCTTTGGTTTTGAAGAACATCTTTATTTCTGCCTTCATTTCGTTGTTTACCCAGTCAACATTCAAGAGCCAGTTGTACAGTTTCCATGAAGCTGTGCGGTTCTGGGTCGGTTTCTGAATTCTGAGTTCTAACTTGATTGCACTATGGTCTGAGATGCTGTTTGCTATGATTTCAGTTGTTTTTTATTTGTTGAGCAGTGCTTTACTTTCAATTATGTGGTCAATTTTTGAGTAGGTGTGATGTGGTGCGGAGAATAATGTGTATTCTGTGGATTTGGGGTGGAGAGTTTTGTAAATGTCTATCAGGTTTGCTTGCTCCCGGTCTGAGTTCAAGCCCTGGATATCCTTGTTGATTTTCCGTCTGGTTGATCTGTCTAGTATTGACAGTGGAGTGTTAAAGTCTCCCACTATTATTGTGTGGGAGTCTAAGTCTCTTTGTAAGTCATTAAGAACTTGCCTTATGTATCTTGGTGCTCCTGCATTGGGTCCATATATGTTCAGGATCGTTAGCTCTTCTTGTTGTATCGATCCTTTTACCATTATGTAATGGCCTTCTTTGTCTCTTTTGATCTTTGTTGCTTTGAAGTCTATTTTATCAGAGATGAGAATTGCAACTCCTGCTTTTTTTTGCTCTCCATTTGCTTGGTAAATCTGCCTCCATCTTTTTATTTTGAGCCTTTGTGTATCCTTGCATGTGAGATGGGTTTCCTGAATACAGCACACTGATGGGTTTTGGATTTTTATCCAATTTGCCAGTCTGTGTCTTTTGATTGGTGCATTTAGTCCATTTACATTTAGGGTTAATATTGTTATTTGTGAATTTGATACGGCCATTTTGATGCTAAGTGGCTGTTTTGCCTGTTAGTTGTTGTAGATTCCTCATTATGTTGAAGCTCTTTAGCATTCAGTGTGATTTTGGAATAGCTGGTACTGGTTGATCCTTTCTATGTGTAGTGCCTCTTTTAGGAGCTCTTGTAAAGCAGGCCTGGTGGTGACAAAGTCTCTGAGTACTTTCTTGTTTGCAAAGGATTTTATTTTTCCTTCACTTCTGAAGCTCAGTTGTGCTGGATATGAAATTCTAGGTTGAAAGTTGTTTTCTTTAAGAATGTTGAATATTGGCCCCCACTCTCTTCTGGCTTGTAGTGTTTCTGCCGAGAGATCTGCTGTGAGTCTGATGGGCTTCCCTTTGTGGGTGACCCAACCTTTCTCTCTGGCTGCCCTTAGTATTCTCTCCTTTATTTCAACCCTGTTGAATCTGACGATTATGTGCCTTGGGGTTGCTCTTCTTGAGGAATATCTTTGTGGTGTTCTCTGTATTTCCTGCAATTGAGTGTTGGCCTGTCTTGCTAGGTGGGGGACATTTTCCTGGATGATGTCCTGAAGAGTATTTTCCAGCTTGGATTCATTCTCCTCGTCCCCTTCTGGTACACCTATCAAATGTAGGTTAGGTCTTTTCACATAGTCCCACATTTCATGGAGACTTTGTTCATTCCTTTTTGAGCTTTTTTCTCTGATCTTGGTTTCTCGTTTTATTTCATTGAGTTGGTCTTCGACTTCAGATATTTTTTCTTCTGCTTGGTCAATTCGGCTATTGAAACTTGTGTTTGCTTCGCAAAGTTCTCGTATTGTGTTTTTCAGCTTCTTTAATTCATTCATATTTCTCTCTAAGTTATCCATTCTTGTTATCATTTCCTCGAATCTTTTTTCAAATCTTTTTTCAAGGTTCTTAGTTTCTTTGTATTGATTTAATACATGATCTTTTAGCTCACAAAAGTTTCTCATTATCCATCTTCTGAAGTCTAATTCCGTCATTTCGTCACAGTCATTCTTTGTCCAGCTTTGTTCCCTTGCTGGTAAGGAGTTTTGGTCATTTCTAGGAGGCGAGGTGTTCTGGTTTCAGGTGTTTTCCTCCTTTTTGCGCTGGTTTCTTCCCATCTTTGTGGATTTGTCTGCTGGTCATTTGCGTAGTTGCTGACTTTTCGATTGGGTCTCTGAGTGGACACCTGGAATGTTGATGCTGAAGTATTTCTGTTGCTTGGTTTTCCTTCTACCAGTCTAGCCCCTTTGCTGTACGACTGCTGAGGTTTGCTCCAGACCCTGCTTGTCTGGGCTGCACCTCTAGCAGCTGTGGCACAGCGAGGGATGCTACCCATTTCTTTTTCTGCTATCTTTGTCCCAGGATGATGCCTGCCTAATATCAGTCTTTTGGATATAGAGGGGTCAGGGAGCTGCTTGAGGAGACAGTTTGTACTTTATATGGGCTTAATTGCTGAGCTGTGTGCCTTGTTGTTCATTCAGGGCTGTTAGCCTGCTCTGTTTGATTCTGCTGCAACAGAGCTCATTAAAAAACCCTTTTTTTTCTCAAATGCTCTGTGTTGAGGGGTTTGGGCTATATTTTTGGATGTTCGATGAGGTGTCCTGCCCAGCTAGAAGGCAGACTTGCCACTGTTTGGCTGCCGAGGCTCCGCCCTGTTGTTGTGTGATTCGCCCTGTTCCTGCAGGCTCTGCTGTGGTCTCGGCCACGCCCTGCGGTGGAGTCTCTTCATTTTAGCGTGTTGCCTCAGCAACGGCAGGCTGTGTCAGCAGTGGGCGTGTATCTCAGTAGGGACGGGTTGCCTCGGCAACAGCTGGCTGCGTCAGCAGTGGGTGTGTATCTCAGTTGGGGTGGGTTGCCTCGGCAATGGCTGGCTGCGTCAGCAGTTGGCGTGTATCTTAGTTGGGGCGGGTTGCCTCGGTAGTGGTGGACGCCCCTCCCCCACAGAGCATCTCGGACCGTCTGCTCGGGATAGTTTGAAATCGTGGTTTTGTTCATCCCACTGGGTATCCCTAGCGATCTGTCCCTGCAATCCCCTGGGCTGGGCTACTGTCCAACTCTCGTTCAGTCTCAAGTCCAGCCCTCTCAAGTCTCAGGTTGCCAGTTCAACAGGGCACCCGGACACACGCGCCCTGTGGGGATTGCTGGGTAGGGCCGGCCGCCGCCACCCCGGCTGCCGGCTTCGCCAGGCAGACCTACTGCCTGGTGTCCCGTATCTTTTTATACTTGGGAGTTTCCCCGTTCTGTGGGCAACAAACATCAGTCTGTAAATGCCGTTCTGACTCACCGTTTGCAGATTTAATGCGCGCTCCAATCCTGGGTTGTTCTCACAGTGCCATCTTGAGTCCTCCCCCCTAAATTTTTCTTTCAATCTCTAATTGTTATCACATAACCTGATAGACATAAGGTAAGAATGGTGCTCTATTACATTTAAGTAACATAAAAATTTGAGATAATTTTTTTATTTTTATATCCCAGAATGCAGAGTCAATTGAGGTAAATGTCAGTCTGTGCTCCTCTCGTCCAAATAATATGAGATATGGCCTGTGACTTTAAAGTGGCACAAATACCTTAGAGACACAACATTTCAAATTAACGAAATGTAGGCACGTGTCAGAATGATAATTTCTAACATATATTTTACTCATGATAATTTTTACAAACTGAACATATGATTACAATTTATGCTGAGATAATTATTAAGATTTATACCTGTCTAATTATTACACAGTTACCATAAATAAACTTTTATCTTTGTAAAGTAAAATTTTCTATACATTATTTGTAAATGATGGATTCATTTAGGTAGAAATATTCAAGGTTTTTGATGTGTAGTTTTTGTTTTTTTCCCCAGAGCAAATCCAAGATTATTAAGAAAGTAAAGTGGTGATTAAAGAAAAGTTGCTCGATTAGACAGTAGGACATTACTAAAAGTAAGAGGAGGAATGTATCTTCACTATTTAAGATGGTTGCATGTATGGGGTGAAGTTCTCTATTGCAGAGTTTTGTGGCATAGCATTAATTTTCTTAATGATTTTTTAAGAATCAGCAATATTTTCTTTTACTGTGGAAGTATTTTTATTTGTTTCATTTCTATCTAATGCCATATAAAGTAAGTGAGAGAAACTCATTAACTCAAAGCATATCATTTTCATCTACTGTAAATGAGGTTATCATACAGTGCTATTTGCACACAGCTTTGAAGTTGGGCTCTGACTTTAGAGGGTTTAGCAGTGTTCTTTTCCACTCACCCAGAGAGAATTTACAGAAGAGGACAATCTCTCTTTTTCCAGTTTTCACACACTCAAAGGAAAACAGTCTTCTGAGAATTAAAGAGTACCAACGTTTTCTAATCTCCGTTATTTAACATACTCTATCCCACATATTTTACAGTTTTGCTTTTGTGCAAAGCTGTATAACTCCCTATCTTTAAAGAGATAAAAATAATTGACCTCAGAGAATCACCCTGTGTTAAGATTAATGGATATTGAGAAAAAATGGATTGTACTGTGTAATTGCATTTTAGCTCTTGGGGTACATATGAAGAACATGCAAGATTGCTGCACGGGTTAACCCATGGCAGTGTGATTTGCTCTTTTTTTATTAGTTGGGAGATGTATTTCCAGAAGGTAGGCTGGGTCGTGTAAACGTGGGGAACGTAACCCAAAGATGGGCTCCACCCGGTAGTGATAACATGCATTTCCAAGTCTTTAAAGGGTAATGCATAACAGACATGCTATAAACCGAAAGAAGAGTCACCTTCCCAGTCCTTGGACCTCGTTATGGCCCAGCCATTGGTGTCAGCAAGCCGCCTGACAACAGGTTTATGGTCTTTGCTATTTTATTTATTTTTTTACTCTCCTTGCCATCCAGAAGTGTGGGGAGGAAAAAGGTGGAAAGAAATAAGTGGAATTCCCCCATGTAGAATTTTGCATAGCATTTCCTAGAGAAAGATTTTACTGTCACCTTTAGCCTCACTGTTATAGTTTTCTTGTGAGATATATTGCTACTTGTTCATGTAATAGGACTGAGTTGATGTTTTTTGTTTGTTTGTTTCTCAGTTTCTTTGATTTTTAAAACGCAACATTAGTAGTTTTTTTAACCACTTGAAGAACCAAGGGCATTATGTAGGGAAGCAATATGCATACTCCTATTATAAGTGACACATAATGACAAAAGTCTTGTGTCCTCCTATTGCAGGAAACTAATTTCAAAACATTGATTCAGAGTCGAAACCATTAGACACCTGCACAGATATATGTACCGGTTGTCTCATGTTTTTCACAAATTTTTACCACCTTACCCTGACCCTGGTTATTTATTTGCAGAAAACAGTAGATAAAGTTGAATTTTCCACACTCCCGTCTTTCAGCTGGTAATAAGTGATTAAAACGCAGCCTCTTCTGATAGACGGCATTCCTTATTTTGTTCTCCTGCCATGACGGAGTGGTTGGAGCCTGGCCAGTTATTATTGCCAAAATTTTTAGGACAGTTTGCAACCAAATTATTCAATTCATCATATATATCAGAGAACAATAGCCCCACAAGCCATTGTCTACCATCTTGCTGGCCCAAAATATTGTATTTTTACCAGGACCCGATTATGATTATTTTTAGTTACCTATACCTAGGCTTTGCCTGTCTCACAAAGAGTAGACAGAGAAACCTTAAAATTTCCACTACTTATGATAAATACAGAGAAAAAGGGTATGATGTGACCAAGGACACAACTGACTATACACTGCACACTGATCTGGCAGTTTGGTTTAGGTTCTGTGCCCACATAACCATTACAACACATGAGGCATTACCCAGTCCTGGTGGAGTTCTGGGTGCCCCCGAGCACTTTTGCAAAAAATTGGTCTCAGTCCTATTTAAACTCCACCACTGATTGTTTCACTGCTTCCATTATATAACTTCTGTCACGAACTATCAGATTTACCACCATGATCGTCAATCCCTTTTCTATTCTAGTCAGGTAGCATTGTCCAATAATGAAAGTTTCTGAGATTCAGAAGCTGTTATTTAGATTTTTTTTCACATAAGTATCTTTAGGAAAAGGGTCAGCAGGCACAGGTTCCTGTGTTTCACATGGCCAACAATCCCCCATATTATTTCCACCACACAAAACAATAATGCATTTTCAAAGCTTTGCCACATTCACGGCTAAATGAAAGAACAAGTTTCTTTATTTCTGGGAGAGTTCTGAAAGTGGTTTATTTAAATATAGCATAAGAAATTTGACACACTGGGTAGGGTGATTTTTTCTGGATACTTCCCCAAATTCGAGTGGCTACTCAGAAGTCCAGTTTTATTTTTGAACTAATTTCCATTATTACATATTCACCTTTCCTCAAACAAGGATCCAGGGCATTAAAATTGTCAGAGGTACAGGAGAAGTTACTTATCCTCTTTTGGCGATAAACTGACATATTCTATTATTTTTTCAGTGGCCCAGATGACACATGTTAACTTGCCAGAATTACTGGTGCATGGCAAATATTCATGGCATATGTGCTGATGCTCTGCCCTATAGCCTCTATCTCAACTGAGATAACCACACCATCCACCTGTATAGATGACTGTAAAAGCATCAAATTTTAATGTAATTTTCTTGGGAGTCTCCTTCTTTTCAGTTCTGGAAAGTACTTTACTCGTACTACCAGAACGACGTCCAGTCCTCAGCTTCATTTTGAACATGGTGGGCATGTTAGTCTCAGATGGGTTATAACACACATCGCGTTAATTTTTCCCTCGGTTGCACAGCCAGTACTGGGTAGCACTAAGAAAAGAAGTTCCTCTGAGGAATCTAGTGCATTCATAATAACTGTAAAACAACAAAACTATAGTAACCATTTTTCCTATTTTAGAAATTTTGCATATTAACCAGAAACAATTGTCACATGGGAGGTTTATATTTACTGAAATAGCAAAGATACAAGCTCATAGTACAAAGAAAAAAAGTTTCCCATGGATTAGCCTTCATGCTTTGGCCATGCATAAACCTGTCAGCTTCTAGGATGTAACTAGAGCAGGGCTCTTGTCAGTGTCCCTTAAAATGATTTTACTTGTGTTGCAGAGATCTGGCTTAACTTTCCAAGTGTCTGATGCTTCATGTTTTGCATGGCTGTGATGGACCCATGAAAGAACTCTCTTCATTTTCAAGACCATTGTATTTACGATAAAGAGATTTAGGGGTCCTTATTGTTTTGCTCATGGCGGAGCTGCATTTTATTCTTTGAATTAAACTTGGTCATTGGTCGAAAATGGTGAACTGGGGAGAATAATTTAACCGGGCATTTTTCATTCACCACTTCCGACACTTTCTTTGTCGTTTTTCCCATAGCTAGCAATGGCTAACATAATTCATTTTCCCCTAAGTCCTGGGGAGTCCCTCACTTCCCAGAGAATGGGGGGAAGCCTATGATATGGGATATAATATGCAAAATGTCTAGATTTCTTAGAAAATGTATAACTAACCTTAGAACCACGGAAACATGCTTTACCATTTTTAACCCTGTTTCCTGGAACCTTTTCCCTATGCTATTCTCAACATTTTGGTTCATTTATTAATAGGTGACATGTAGTTTCCAGTTTATCTCTCACATTCTTGTTGTACTCTGCACCAGCTTAAATGTAAATTCAGGTTCATTTTCTGAGCCTACTCACAAAAGCAGTTCAAATCTGCAGATAATGTTTCTTAAAAGAGCATGAGTCATTTCATGGGCCCACTCAGTTCATGTTGAATAGGCTTCTACCCACCCATAGAAAG
Source organism: Callithrix jacchus (assembly GCF_049354715.1). Classification (NCBI taxonomy): domain Eukaryota; kingdom Metazoa; phylum Chordata; class Mammalia; order Primates; family Cebidae; genus Callithrix; species Callithrix jacchus. Next base: position 11,924,655 of record NC_133525.1, on the reverse strand, counting down.
TACATACCAGAACTAACCGATACTAATTACTTTCTCACTTAGGCATCTCGGTGAGGTCCACTTGCAAGCCTTTAAAAAGAGCGATGTCATAAGCATGAATTCCTGGTGGAATCATAGGTTTCTGTCTGGCATTGAGCTCTTTGCATGTTAAATACCATTGTGTCATTGTTTCTGTTAGTGCCGATAAATGAGAGATGTAAAAATTCTGGCCTAACAATATTATAAGAGTTTCTTGACCAAGGTAGAAGGTTTCCTGCACCACCAATAACGCTACAGGTCCTAGCAAGTGGGGTAGTGCTACTTTTCCATCTTATAGATATATCCATTATCCCTTTATTTTTTTACCACCTTCAGTTTGGAGTAAGTCTTTTCCTTCTCCAAGAAAACTGGTACCACTTTAAGGGTCTGAGGCAGTAGGGGGGCCACAAATGATGCCCCATATGGAATAAATATGGCCCTCTGGGCCTTTCTATCTGTGAAGGCATTTTCCTGGCTGATGCTGATTGGGATAGAATTATCTCAATATTTTTGGCAGTGTATGACTGGCACTGATTTATTTTGGGCTCACATATTGCCTACAGTAGCTGAAAAATTTTCTGTTGCCATTTTATTCTTTGCCCCAAGATTCAAATAGGTACTTTGTCTTGTGCAGTGTCCTGCATACTTGGAGAGTGAGGAATGCATAGTGTGAGATAGTAAAGACATTAACAGTTTTCTTTATTCTTAATTTCACGGAACACATTGAGGTTATTAATTCTACTTTCTGTGCTCAGCCGCCTTGAGGTATTGTATTGGCCTTCCGAGTTGATTACCGAGAAACCACAGCGTATTGAATACATCTTTTATCACAGGGTTGATAAAACTGATTTTATTTATGTATATTTTTCAGTCACCTTGAGATTGTAATTTGTCTTGCAGATCCAGCAAACGGAAATAAACTGAGTGACGTACTTTTAGAAAATCATGTGTTACCGGTCTTCACCCAAACTGAACTTATGTTTCGCTTTATGCTGAAATGACAATTTATTTTCCTTTGCTTTATAAAAGTGTTATTCTTCGTGTCTACTTTCATGTGCACAAAATTTTCTGTTGCCATTGTATTCTTTGCCCCCAGATTTAAATAGGTATTTCTTCTTGTGCAGTGTCCAGCATACTTGGAGAGTGAAGAATATAAAGTGTGAGTTAGTAAAGACATTAACAGTTTCTTCTTTTCTTAATTCCAAAATACACATTAAGGGTATTAATTCTACTCTGTGCTCAGGTGCCTTGAGGTATTGTATTGGCCTCTAGAGTTGATTCCAGAGTAACTGCAGAGTATTGAACATATTTCTCCCCCACAGAGTTGACAAAACCCCTTCCATGCATGTATAGTTCCACGTCACCTTCAAACTGTAGTTAGTCCTGCAGATCCAGCCAATTGAAATATACCGAGTGAGGTGATTTTAGGCAATCATGTGTTACCAGGTCCTCAGACAAAGAAAGTAACCTGGCTGAATTTAAATTGTTGCAAACTTCTTTAATTATTCATGGACTCTCATTAAGTGGGCTCTAACACTTAGTTAAGTGGGCACTGGTGAGCCAGTGATGCCAAATTATGTTTATTCAGGTGACACTGGCATGGGGAGAAGCTTTCATCAGTAAATTCAGTCCCACACTTAGCTCATCAACTTCCTGTGCCAGTAGGCTAGTGGTTTCCAAGGCTCGTAGACATGGGGAGCATTCTTTGGGAATGCCATCCATTTGTTTAGAAAATTATGCAACAGGTCATGGCCATAAGCCCACGTTCTGAGTCAGGACCTACTCTACTGTTTTATCTCCCTCAGACACCTACAGCATAAAAGATTGTGCTAAGTCCAGCAGCCCCAGTCTCAGGGCAGACATAAGCTAATTTTCTAATGTGAGAAGACACCCTGCCACTCTGAGCTTCACTGAAATGCCTTTAATTCTCCATAGCTGGCTTGAATCATTAGCCACCAGCAGGCTACTGTTAACCTGCTTTTTTTCCAGTACTAGACTTCTTTGTCCGTGTTAGATAGAAACTTCTAGATAGTGAGGCGGTTGTTGGGGAATGTAGACCTTCCTTTTAGAAACTTTGTATTTACAGGTCTTTAGGTATTCGAGTAATAAGTCAATTTTCCTGGCACACTCAACTGCCACTGTGTGTCCCAGTGAAAGGTCATTCACATCCTGATGCAGCACACAACTTAAGGCCCTTAACACATAACTTCTCGAGGTCTTGGGCCAATGCTTCTCTGAAGATTGTTTGATAGTTTCTGATCTTTTATGAAAGCCATTTCCAGGTGTGCTGTGTTGTTATACATGATGTTGGATCCTCCCACTGAAAATCAGCTATTGGTTTTCAAGGGCTAACCTGATACTGAAGAAGCTTGTTTTCAGTTTATGCCAGTATAACAGTTTTAGCTACATATAGGGATTGAACGCATTGAAGTGAAAGATCAAAGTGGCATGGGGCAAGATGAGAGGGGTCTATTTTATAAAGACTTGCAAGGAACTATAATGCCATAAATATTCATGTTTCTGAGATGGACGTAGATGCCTTCAGAAACATTCCTTGGTGCTGGCCTAAACACCATCAAGAGCTTTTCTTGTTACTGTCTTCTGCCTCTCTTAAAGTGGTTGTGCCATTGAATTTATTTTGATGACCACCTAGATAGGTTTACAGCCAATTTTGGGGGGTGGTCTACTGCCCAGACCTGTGCCATCACTTTGCTAGTGCAGTGGCTGTTTCCCATGCTGGTTCAGTCAGAAAGAGTCTCCACTCTTCCTCTTCTGAGAGCCATAGTAATTGCTGCCTGAGGCAGTAATTCAGCAGCAGGAAGCCCTTATAAACGAACATAATACTAACTCTCCATTTGTTCAGCCAGTCTCTACGCAAAAAAAGGGGGGGAGATTTGGTGTGTACAAAAACTGATCGTAATCTTTTGGGCTTCCTCCGAGCAGGACAACAGTAGGCACAAATCCTGTTTTTCTGAAACGCAAGTTGTGCGAAATATGTGTACTGCCTTTTTGTGAAAAGTGGTCACACATTGAGTTACCAAGGAATGCTCAACCCTGGTGTTGATTAAAAAATTAATGTTCACGCTCATCACCTTCATTCTGACCATGGGCTTTTTGCTGAATTGAATAATTTGGTTGCAAACTGTCCTAGGAATCCTGGCCAACATAACTGGCCAGGCTCCAACCACACCGACATGGAAGGAAAACAAGATAAATGCCACGTACCAGAAGAGACTGCGTTTAGATTACTTATTACAAATTGAAAGACAGGAGTGTGAACAATTCAACTTTACCAACCTTCTCCTGCAAATAAATAACCAGGGTCAAGGTAAGGTGGTAAAAACTTGTGAAAAACATAAGAAAACTGGTACATATATCTGTGCAGGTGTCTAATGCTTTCGATTCTGAATCAATGTTTTGGAATTGATTTTCTGCAGTAGGAAAACACAAGACTTCTGTCATAATGTGTCTCTTATAATAGGAGAATGCATATTGTTTTCCTACTTAATGCCCTTAGTTCTTCAAGTGGTTAAAAAAAAAACTAATACTGTTCCGTTTTATAAATCAAAGAACTGACAAACAAACAAATAAGAAAAATCAATTCAGTCCTATTACATAAACTAGTAGCACTATGTCTCATGAGAAAACCCTGACAGTGAGGCTAAAGGTGAGAGTAAGGACTTTCTGTAAAAAAATGGTACGGAAAATTTTCAAATGGTGGCATTCCATTTATCTGTCTCCACCTCTTTCCTTTTCTCACGTCTGGATGGCAAGAAGAGTAAAAAAATAAATAAAATAGCAAAGAGCATAAACCTGTTGTCAGGCGGCTTGCTGACACCAATGACTGAGCCATAATGAGGTCCAAGGACTGGGAAGGTGACTCTCCTGTCTGTTATGCATTACTTTTGAAAGACTTTGAAATGCATGTCATTACTACTGCCTGGAGCGCATCTTTGGGTTACATTCCCCATGTTTACCCGACCCAGACTACCTTCTGGATGTATCTCTGCAAACTGATAAAAAGGGAGAAAATCACACTGCCTTGGGTTTACCCGTGCAGCAAACTTGCATGTTCTTCACATGTACCCCAAAACTAAAATGCAGTTACAAAGTAGAATTTATTTTTTTCTCAATATCCATCAATCCTAATACAGGGGGATTCTCTGGGGTCAATTTTTCTGATCTCTTCATAGACAGGGAGTTATATAGCTTTGCACAAAAGCAAAACTGTAAAATATGTGGGTTAAAGTATGTAGAAGAAAGAGGTTGAAGAAAGATTGATACTTTTTATTTCTCACAGGATGATTTTTCTTTGATAGTGTCTGAGCTATAACCTCTTTTGTAAGTTCTCTCTGGGTGACTGTGAAAGAACACTGCTAAACACCCTAAAGTCAGAGCTCAACTTCAAATCTGTGTGCAAAATGCACTGTATGATAAACTTATTTGTAGTAGATGAAAATGATATACTTCGAATTAATGAGTTTCTCTCACTTACTTTATATAGTATTAGACAGAAATGAAACAAAGATACTTCCAAAGTAGAAGAAAATAATGTTAAATCTTGAAAACATTATTAAGAAAATTAATCCTTTACCTCAAAACCCTGCAGCAAAGCACTTAACTACATAAATGCATTCACCGTATATTGGGTGGATGCATTTCTCCTCTTACTTTTAGTAATGTCTTCCTCTGCTACAGAAATGCTTTCCTTTCATCACCAGTTTACATTCTTAATAAATCTGAATTTGCTCTGGGGCAGAAAACAAAAGCTACACATCCAAAACTTGGATATTTCTACCTAAATGAATCCATGATTCACTAATAATGTACAGAAAATTTTACTTTAAATAAATAATAGGTTGGGGAGACGACTCAAGATGGCGCTGTGAAAACAACCCAGGATTGAGGCTCCCACTGGATGCGTGGAGAAGGTGAGTCAGGGACGCATTTCCAGATGGACCTTTGTTGCCCACAGAACACGAAAATTCCCAGATATAAAACAAACGTGGGACGCCAGCCAGAGATCTTGACTGGTGTAGCCAGAAGCCCGTGCAGGCTGCGGCCTGCGCCAGAGCGCAGAGGCGCTTTACAGAGGTCCACACAAAAGCGCACTGTTACAGGTGCCCTGTTGAACTGGCAACCTGAGACCTGAGAGGGCTGAACTTGAGACTGAACGGGACTTGAACAGTGAGCCAGCCCAGGACAAAGCGTTAGGGGTAGCGCAGTGCGACAAACAAAACGGGATTCCAAACGCTCGCTGTTAGGAGGTTACCTTAAGGCGCAGCTCCTTGCGGGAGGGGCGTCCACCATTACCGAGGCAATCAGCCCCTACTGAGGTACACGCCCATTGCTGACGCAGCCTGCCATTGCCGAGGCAACCCGGTACAAAAGAGAGACTCTGCCACAGGGCGGAGTCCGTGGCTGCAGAACGGAGACCACAGATGAAGGGCAGAGCCTGCAGAAACAGGGTGAATATCACACCAGCAGGGCGGAGCCTCGGCAGGACAAGACTGCCTCCTAGCTGGGCAGGACAACCCGGCAGACTCTCAAAAATAAAGCTCCAACCCCTTCAGAAAGAGCAGCTGAGAAAAAAGGGGCTTTTTTTGAGTTCTGTTGCAGCAGAATTAAACATAGCAGCCTAACAGCCCTTAATGAACATCAGAGCTCACAGCTCAGCACTTCAGCTCCTATAAAGTACAGACTGTCTCCTCAAGTAGCTCCCTGACCCCTCTATATCCAAAAGACTGACATTTGGCAGGCATCATTCTGGGACAAAGATAGCAGAAAAAGTAACTAGTAGCATGCCTACTGTTCCGCAGCTGCTATAGGTGTACCCGAGACAAGCAGGGCCTGGAGTGGACCTCTGCAGTCGTACAGCAAAGTGGCTAGACTGGCAGAAGGAAAACCACGTAACAGAAATACTTCATCATCAACGATCTGGGGGTCCACCCAGAGACCCAATCGAAAAGTCAGCAACTACACAGATGACAGGTGGATAAATCCACAAAGATGGGAAGAAACCAGCGCAAAAAGGTGGAAAACACCCGAAACCAGAACACCTCACCTCGTAGAAAGGACCAAAACTCCTCACCAGCAAGGGAACAAAGCTGGACGGAGAATGACTGTGATGAAATGACGGAATTAGACTTCAGAAGGTGGATAATGAGAAACTTTTGGGAGCAACAAGAACATGTTTCAAATCAATGCAAAAAAACTAAGAACCTTGGAAAAAGATTCAAAGAAATGATAACAAGAATGGATACTTTAGAGAGGAATATGAATGAATTAAAGGACCTGAAAAACACAATACAAGAACTTTGCGAAGCATGCACAAGTTTCAATAGCCGAATTGACCAAGCAGAAGAAAGAATTTCAAAAGTTGAAGATCAACTCAATGAAATAAAATGAGAAACCAAGATCAGAGAAAAAAGCGCAAAAACAAATGAACAAAGTCTCCAAGAAATGTGGGATTATGCGAAGAGTCCTAACCTACCTTTGATAGGTGTACCAGAATGTGACAAAGAGAATGAATCCAAGTTGGAAAATACTCTTCAGGACATTATCCAGGAAAATTTCCCCCACCTAGCAAGACAGGCCAACACTCAATTGCAGGAAATACAGAGAACAGCACAAAGATATTCCGCAAGAAGAGCAACCCCAAGGCACATAATCGTCAGATTCAACAAGGTTGAAATAAAGGAAAAAATACTAAGGGCAGCCAGAGAGAAAGGTCGGGTAACCCAGAAAAAAAAGCCCATCAGACTCACAGCAGATCTCTCGGCAGAAACGCTGCAAGCCAGAAGAGAGTGAGGGCCAATATTCAACATCCTTAAAGAAAAGAACTTTCAACCCAGAATTTCATATCCAGCCAAACTGAGCTTTATAAGTGAAGAAAAAATAAAATCCTTTGCGAACAAGCAAGTACTCAAAGATTTTGTCACCACCAGGCCTGCTTTACAAGAGCTCCTGAAAGAGGCACTACACATAGAAAGGAACAACCAGTACCAGCCATTCCAAAATCACACTAATGGCTAAAGAGCATCAACATAATGAAGAATCTAAAACAACTAACGGGTAAAACAGCCAGCTAGCATCAAAATGGCAGTATCAAATTCACACATAACAATATTAACCCTAAATTTAAATGGACTAAATGCACCAATCAAAAGACACAGACTGGCAAATTGGATAAAAATCCAAAACCCATCAGTGTGCTGTATTCAGGAAACCCATCTCACATGCAAGGATACACAAAGGCTCAAAAAAAAGGGATGGAGGAAGATTTACCAAGCAAATGGAGAGCAAAAAAAAGCAGGAGTTGCAATTCTCATCTCTGACAAAATAGACTTTAAGGCAACAAAGATCAAAAGAGACAAAGAAGGCCATTACATAATGGTAAAAGGATCGATACAACAAGAAGAGCTAACGATCCTAAACATATATGGACCCAACACAGGAGCTCCCAGATACATAAGGCAAGTTCTTACACACTTACAAAGAGACTTATACTCCCACACAATTATAGTGGGTGAGTTGAACACACCACTGTCAATATTAGACAAATCAAACAGACAGAAAATCAACAAAAATATCCAGGGCTTGAACTCAGACCTGGAGCAAGCAAACCTGATAGACATCTACAGAACTCTCCACCCCAAATCCACAGAATATACATTCTTCTCAGCACCACATCACACCTACTCTAAAATTGACCACATAATTGGAAGTAAAGCAATGCTCAGCAAATGCAAAACACCTGAAATCATAACAAACAGCCTCTCAGACCATAGTGCAATCAAGTTAGAACTCAGAATTCAGAAACCGACCCAGAACCGCACAACTTCATGGAAACTGAACACTGCCTCTTGAATGTTGACTGGGTAAACAATGAAATGAAGACAGAAATAAAGAAGTTCTTCGAAACCAATGAGAACGAAGACACAACATGCCAGAATCTCTGGGACACATTTAAAGCAGTCTCTAGAGGAAAGCATATAGCAATAAGTGCCCATATGAGAAGAATGGAGAGATCCAAAATTGACACCTATCGTCAAAATTGAAAGAGCTAGAGGAGCGAGATAAAAAAAACACTGAAAACCCAGCAGAAGACAAGAAATAACTAAGATCAGAGCTGAACTGAAGGAGATTGAGACACGAAAAACCCTTCATAAAATCAATAAATCCAAGAGCTGTTTTTTTGAAAAGATCAAAAAAATAGACATACCACTAGCCAGATTGATTAAAAATAAAAGAGAGAACAACCAAATAGATGCAATAAAAAATGATAAAAAGGAAATCACCACAGATTCCACAGAAACTCAAACCATCATCAGAGAATATTACAAACAACTCTATGCACATAAGCTGGCAAACCTGGAAGTAATAGATAAATTCCTGGACTCCTGTGTCCTCCCAAGCCTAAACCAGGAGGAAGCTGAAACTATGAATAGACCAATAACAAGGGCAGAAGTCGAGGCAGCAATTAAGAGCCTACCACACAAAAAAAGCCAAGGACCAGACAGGTTCACAGCCGAATTCTACCAGACACACAAGGAGGAGCTGGTACCATTCCTTCTAAAACTATTCCTAATAATCCAAAATGAAGGAATCCTTCCCAAATCATTCTATGAGACCAATATCATACTGATACCAAAAAACGGCAGAGATGCAACAAGAAAAGAAAACTTCAGGCCAATATCCATGATGAACATAGATACAAAAATCTTCAATAAAACATTGGCAAGCCGATTGCAACAGCAAATCAAGAAACTTATCCATCATGATCAAGTAAGATTCATCCCGGGGATGCAAGGCTGGTTCAACATACGCAAATCTATAAACCTAATTCACCACATAAACAGAACCATAAACAAAAATCACATGATTATCTCAATTGACGCAGAGAATGCATTTGACAAAATACATCCAGCCCTTTATGCTAAAAACCCTCAATAAACTCGGTATTGATGGAACGTATCTCAAAGTAATAAAAGTTATTTATGACAAACCAACAGCCAATATCATACTGAATGGGCAAAAACTGGAAGCATTCCCTTTGAAATCTGGCACTAGACAAGGATGCCCTCTCTCACCACTCCTATTCAATATAGTACTGGAAGTTCTAGCCAGAGCAATCAGGCAAGAAGAAGAAATAAAGAGTATTTAAATAGGAAAGGAGGAAGCCAAATTGTCTCTATTTGCAGACGACATGATAGTATACCTAGAAGACCCCATCGCCTCAGCCCAAAAACTCCTGAACCTGATAAGCAACTTCAGCAAAGTCTCAGGATAAAATCAATGTGCAAAAATCACAAGCATTCGTCTACACCAATAACAGACTTAAAGAAAGCCAAATCAAGAACGAACTGCCATTAACAATTGCTACAAAAAGAATAAAATACCTTGGAATACAACTTACAAGGAACGTAAGGGACCTCTTCAAGGAGAACTACAAACCACTGCTCAACGAAGTCAGAGAGGGCACAAACAGATTGAGAAACATTCCATGTTCATGGTTAGGAAGAATTAATATCGTAAAAATGTCTATACTGCCAAAAGTAATTTACAGAATCAATGCTATACCCATGAAGCTACAATTGACTTTCTTCACAGAACTGGAGAAAACCACCACGAACTTCATATGGAACCAAAAGTGAGCCCGCATAGCCAAGTCAGTTCTAAGCAAATAGAACACAGCGGGGGGCATCACACTACCGGATTTCAAACTATACTACAAGGCTACAGTAATCAAAACAGCATGGTACTGGTACCAAAACAGAGATATAGACCAATGGAATAGAACAGAGGCAACAGAGGCAACACAACATATCTACAACTATACAATCTTTGATAAACCTGTGAAATACAAGCAATGGGGAAGGGATTCCTTGTTCAACAAATGATGTTGGGAAAACTGGCTAGCCATGTGCAGAAAGCAGAAACTTTCTCAGGACCCCTTCCTGACACCTTACACTAAAATTAACTCCAGATGGATTAAAGACTTAAACATAAGACCTGGCACTATAAAAACCATAGAAGAAAATCTAGGCAAAACCATCCCGGACATAGGAGTAGGCAAGGACTTCATGAACAAAACACCAAAAGTATTGGCAACAAAAGCCAAAATAGACAAATAAGACCTAATCAAACTCCACAGCTTCTGCACGGCAAAAGAAACTGTCACTAGAGTAAATCGGCAACCAACACAATGGGAAAATATTTTTGCAGTTCACCCATCTGACAAAGGGCTGATATCCAGAATTTACAAAGAACTCAAAGAGATTTGCAGGAAAAAACAAAGAAGCCTATTCAAAAGTGGGCAAAGGATATGAACAGACACTTTATGAAAGAAGACATATATGAGGCCACCAACCATATGAAAAAATGCTCATCGTCACTGGTCATCAGAGAGATGCAAATCAAAACCACATTGAGATACCATCTCACGCCAGTTAGAATGGCGATCATTAAAAAATCTGGAGACAACAAATGCTGGAGAAGATGTGGAGAAAAAGGAACACTTTTACACTGTTGGTGGGAGTGTAAATTAGTCCAACCACTGTGGAAGACAGTGTGGCGATTCCTCAAGGCCTTAGAAATAGAAATTCCATTTGACCCAGCAATCCCATTACTGGGTATATATCCAAAAGACTATAAGTCGTTCTACTATAAGGACGCATGTACAGGAATGTTCATTGCAGCACTGATTACAATAGCAAAGACTTGGAATCAACCCAAATGCCCATTAATGATAGACTGAATTGGAAAAATGTGGCACATATACACCATGGAATATTATGCAGCAATCAGAAATGATGAGTTTGTGTCTTTTGTAGGGACCTGGATGAATCTAGAGAACATCATCCTCAGCAAACTGACACAAGAACAGAAAACGAAACACCGTATATTCTCACTCATAGGTGGGTGATGAAAAATGAGAATGCATGGACACAGAGAGAAGAGTACTAAACACTGGGGTCTATTGGGGGGAAATGGGAAGGGCCAGTGGGAGGGGGAGGTGAGGAGGGATAGCCTGGGGGAATTGCCAAATGTGGGTGAAGGGGAGAAAGAAAGCAAAACACACTGCCATGTGTGTACCTATGCAACTGTCTTGCATGTTCTGCACATGTACCCCCAAACCTAAAATGCAATAAAAAATTAAAAAAACAAAACAAAACTGATAATGCACAGATTTATAAGAAAAAGAAAATAATAGGTTATCTATGGTAACTGCATAATAACTAGACAGGTATAAATCTTAATTATTATCTCAGCATAAATTTAAACCATATATTTAGTTTGGAAGAATTATCATGAGTAAAATATATGTTAAAAATTATTACTTTGACACATACCTAAGTCTCGTTTATTTGAAATTTTGTGTTTCTGATGTATTTGTGCAACTATAAAGTCAAAGGCAATATCTCAGCTGTTATTTGGGAGAAAGGAGCACAGACTGACACTTACCTAAATTGACTGCATTCTGGAATATAAAAATAAGTAAAAACAATCATTATCAAAAATTTTTATGTTACTGAAATCTAATAGAGCACAATTCACACCTTACTTTTCATAGGGATAACAATTAGAGCATGAAAGCAAGAATTAGTGCTCACCAGTGTGCTTTTAAATTTCGGCTCTTGTGTGCATAAAATAATGATATTTGAGCAAAGAAGTTGCTTTATTTTTTATTCTAAATCTATAGTGTTTAATAATTTCTTTATAATATTAAATGAGGGGCTCAGATTTTTCAATTCTTTCTCCAAGCCTTAAAACTAATTGAAATTATGTTAGGCTATTAAGATGAAGTAGGGCATCTTCAGGTAATTATATATTCGTTAATCTTCGTTCTTGTGTCCTAAGCAGTCAGACTGGGTATTAAACGTCATCAATTTTTGTTTGAACATACTTTAACATGGGTTCTATCCCTTCTGCTGTGCTCCAGATTGTTTTCAGCATTCACACTCTCTCTCATTGGCCTGTCCCAACTCCATCTTCATATTACAGCACACAAGGGACTTACACTTTTCCAGTATAACAGAATTACAGGAAGCGAGCCTCTTAATTTGAATCATCACCTCTTGGATGGAAGTTGATTTCAAGAACACCTGAGGGATGAGGCCTTTGGCAGATGCCTCCCATGCTGTCAGCTTTCGCCCATCAATCAACATTTCATTCGCCATTGCTTTACCCATGATTCTTGGAAATGTAGCAGTAGCACAGCCATATGGACTCTGTCCAAAGGTCATATGTGGGGTTTGAATATAAGCCTTTTCATTAGCTCAAACCAAGTCACAAAGAGGTAGTATGGATGCACCTAGCCCAATGGCTGGGCCGTTGACAGATATGATGATAAGTTTTCTAAAATGAATGAAAACATTCACAAAGCTCTTAATGGTGTCCACCATTTCAGTGCTCATTCTGTTTCTGTCATTCCTTAAATTCTTCACAATGTACCCAAAATCAAGACCAGAGCAATAGACACTGCCAGTGGCGCTGAACAACACAAGCTTGCTGTCATCGACAGCAGCCCTTTCCACAGCATTCATGATTTCTTTAATAACTTCTGTGTTTAGTTTATTTTTCTCTGTTGATATAGTGGATAGCAATATGTAGGTGAATCCCTCGTCTTTCTTGACTACAATGTTTCCGTATCTGTTGGCACTTTCTTTTAATCGTATGGTGAAATGCATCCTCTTGATAAAAGGCTGGCCTTTTCTATCATCAGCAATGTCTCTTTCTCCAGTTTTCACTCTTGAAACAGATAAATACATGTTTGTTTTTCCATTGGATGTTGAAGGTTCCATCAATACCACAATACCTTCTTCGTTCTCTGACTCTGTGGCCATGAAAGCAGTGAGTCAGACATATGAGACAATGGTAGTGGTGTGTGGGTCCTGTTTTCTATTCCATCCCGTTCTGTGTCAGGATCTGATGTACTTCTGATGGGTTTCTCTGCTGCCGCCTTAAACACCACCTTGTCCTCCTGAACTGGTGCAACAGGATCTAGTTTCTCAGGTTTAAAATGGGTACTAACTGTGTTCTGGCTGTTAACTGGGCTCTGAGGAAAAAGTGTCGTGATAGTTGAATTTATGAGCCCCAAATGTTTTGGGTCGGTGAGAAGTGCCGCCGTATTTATTCTAATGTTCTGTCTGGCAGCAAACAACTGGTTGTTTTTGGATTTGTTGTGGTTGCCAGTCGATGGCTTTTTAGAAATTTTCCTTGGGAAGCTAGATGTGGAAGTTCTGGAAGTTCTTTTCCTGACATTGTTTGAAGAAGTCGTCCTTTTTCTGATACAGGTCGATATTTTCTGCTTTTGCTTCTGTCGTCTGTTAAAGTCACAAATACATTTTTTAGAGTTTGTAAGGTTCTGCTCTGGTTCCCAAGTGTCATCCTGCTTGGCATACCCTTTTCTCAGAACCAAATACTCTGTCGTCCCATTTCTATGTTGTCTTTTGTCAATAATAGCTTCAACATCATAATCCTGGGAAGCTATGAAGAGAGAGACAGAATTGAGGCAGTTGCTGTGCTAAGTTTTTTCAGTTGTGTCTCTTCATAGCCACTGCTTTCCGCCTCCAGTGCTTCACCAGGAGCTATGTATAAATGAGCCTCTTCCACTTCGTGGACACTGCTGTAGTAAAAGGTGTGTGAAGAAGCAGTCCACAAGCCTTATCCTCTTCACACTTAATCTTTGCTGGGACAGCTTGGACTTAGGCTTATAATGCCAAGATAGCTGGCTAGGTAGCTTTAGGTAAAATTACCTAATTCCACGGCTTTGAGTCCTATATAGTGCACAAAGCATTCTACATGCCTGTTACTGTGTTTGGTCATTGCCATGGCAATTATATTGAATGTTCTAAAGTTATAACATTATTAAAGTCATAAGAGCACACCTGCAACAGCATGAAAACCTATAAATTATAAGTTGTTATTTGTCATTTTACTTATTCATTTCACAAAATTATATCTGTCCTTATTATGACAAGACATACAAAGTTTTAGTAATAACTTTCTATTAAATTTATTCGTTTTCCAAATTATGTGTAGAACCAATTGTGAAGTTACACAATTTCAATTTTGTTTTATTTTTTATAATTGTTTATATATTTATCTCTATTTTACTTCCTATTTATTTATACTGTTATTACTTATCTGTTTGTTTAACCTTAAAGTTTCTATATAGTATTTCTTAAAGAGTCGTCTACTGGGAAACACCCCGATTTCATCTGGGTGTATCATAATTTCTTGCTCAATTTTGATGGACAATTTTTGCACAAAAGTTTTGTGTTTGAAAGTTTTTCTTACATTACTTGAAATGTGCTACTCTACTGCTTTGTGTTCTGTGAGTGTTCAGATAAAAGGAAAATTGACTATATTGGATAGTTGTACATATGGAGTCATTTCTCTTCCTGCTTTCTGGGTTCTCTTTGTTTTTGTTTGAAATGGCTAAATGATCATGTAAGTTTATGTGTGTCTTTGAGTTTATCACATTGAAAGTTTGTTGAGCGTTGGGATGTTCATTTCCCCACAATTGTGATATTTTTGACGACTGCTTCTTACATACTTTACTTGATTTCCTGTCTCTCTTCTGGAACCTTTAAAATGTGTAAGTACAGCCGCTTGATGGCTTCCCACAGGTTTCTAGGCAGTGTTCACACACCTTCATCTCTTATTTTTTATTTCCCTGACACAATAATTTTAATTTATTGTTTATTAGGTTTTCTGAAATTGTTGTCTTCCCTCTATTCAAGCCTACTTTCAATTTTCTATAGCAATTTTTTTTTCAGTTGCTGTCATTTTCTCTCTATGATTGTTAACACATTACAATAATTTCACACACTTTACTAATAATTATTTTGTTCATGAATATTCTGGGCTTCATTAGTTCATTCTGTTATATTCCTATGAAAATCTATTTCAAAAATTACTTTTTAGAAAACTTGCCATTTGAGCTGTTTAGAAATACCTTATGATTGATCATAGTTTTTGTTCCTGGAATTAGCTGTATTTTTCTATTTCACTTTCTGTTCTGTGATTTTATTAATCGTTATCAAGTGCAATTAAATTTTTAGATGCTGTTATTTTCAAAATTAGAGTTTATTTTTCTGCATTGCTCAAAGCGATTTTGTTTTGTCATCATGTAGGCTTTTCTGTACAAAAAATCTGTATTACCTAATTTATTTATTTGTCTCCTAAAAAAACACGAGGAAATTAAATTCAAATAAATAAGAAAACAGAAAAAATGTGTTCTGCATCTTAAAATTATATTGTGAATTTTGCTTGAACATGGAAGAGGAAAAATCTACACAGGGTTTGGGAATGAGAAAACGACTATTCATCTCTGTCAAAACCTCTGTTATAAGGAGCACCATTCAGTGCATAAGTAATTTTTAGAGTTTTAAGGCAGAGTGTTTTCTGCTTTTCTGACTCTTGCCAGCTGCTTCAGAAGGTTTTCCAATTGGCATGGCACAGAAGAGGTTAATAACAAATAAATAGCTATTGTGGTTCAATGCCATAAAATTGATAACATTTCATAGTTTTTTACTATTGAAATTTGTTTATAAAGCTGTAAACTTTCGGATAAACACTGGAATTGCAAAAGAATTGCACTATAATAATTTTTTCACTGGATCTATTTCTGAGTTGAAGAGCCACACATAAAGTACTCTGTAGTTCATTATTATGCATTTTCCAAAAATCCGTATTACTTTGTTTTTTGTCTCCTGATTATATTCACATAAAATAAGACTAGCATCATTTCTGATTGCTGCATAATATTCCATGGTGTATATGTGCCACATTTTTCCAATCCAGTCTATTATCAATAAAGTAACTAAAAGCATATCATTATTGGAAGTATAAAACAATTACACTAATGTTTATTTTCTTGTCTTCCATGATTATTATTTTATTTGACTTATACTTTCTCTTTCCTTCATGTAAAAATATTTGTTTATGTACTTAACAAAACATGGTACTGGTATGAAAACATTGATTAGACAATTGCAACAAAACAGATACTTAGGAAAGAAAGCCTCACAGCTAGAACAATCTGATCTTTGAAAAACCAGACGAAAACAGGCAATCTGAAAAGACTTTCATATTTAACACATGGCGTTTATAAAACTGGTTAGTCTGGGTGCGGTAGTTAATGCCTGTGATCTGAGGACTTTGTGAGGCTGGGTTGGGTGGATCATGACGTCAAGAGATCGAGACCATCCTGGACAACAGAGTAAAACCCAGTCTTTAATAAAATACAAAATTATAGCTGGACATGGTGGCCGGTGCTTGTAGTTTTAGCTACACAAAAGGTTGAGGCAGGAGAATTTCCTGAACCCAGGAGACAGAGGTAGTGCTGAGCCAAGATCATGCCATTGTACTGCAGCCTGAGTAAGAGAAGTAACACACCGTGCCAAAAAAATAGATAAATAAATAAATAAATAAAATGAAATAAATAGAAAAAACTGGTTAGCCATATTTAGAAAGTGAAAACAAAATCCCTCCTTATGAATTTTAAAAAATAACTCTAGATAAATTAAAGATTAAGCTTAAGGCCAAAGACTATATAAGCCCTTGAAAGAAACCTAGGAAATATCATTCAGTACATACACATGTTCAAGAACTTTATGCTCAAACAGAAAATGCAATGGCAACAAATAGAACAATGAAAGCTAATTAAACACAGGACCTTCTGAACAGCAAAAAAAAAAAAAAAGAAAGGAGAAGAAAAAATTAATAGTATGAACTGGCAACAAAGAAAATGTAAAAATATTTTTGCAATCCACACATCTGAAAAGAAAAATATATACAGAATCTACAGAGAACTTAAACAAATCCACAAGATAAAAACTGTCAGCCACATAAAAAGAGTGGACCATAAATTTATTCAAACACTTTTCAAAGAAAAACATTTATGCAGTCAAAAAACATGTAAAAACAACCTCATCATTACTGCTCACTGGAAAAATGCAAATCAAAACCATACTGAGATACCACCTCACCTCTGTTAGAATGTGGATAATTTAAAAAATCAAGAGATAAGAGATTCTGGAGAAAATATGAAGAAAAAGGAAAGCCTTTACTTTGTCGGTGGGAGTTTACATTAGTTTCACCACTGTAGAAGACAGTGTGGCAATTCGTTAAAAATCCAAATATAGAAATACAATTTGATCTAATAATACCATCACTGGACTTATACCCAAAGGGTTAGAAATCATTTTATTATAAAGACACATGCACACATATTTTTCTTGTAGCCGTGTTTACGATAGCATAAACTGAGACGTGTGTACCACCACTGCAGAAATCTGACCTGCAGATTCCGACTCAATGTTGTATGAATGAATGCACTGTCTCACCATTACACTGTGTCAAGTGGCCTAGGATATGTTTGTTGGCTTCCATCAGAGAGCAAAATGCAACCAAGCAAACTAGATTCCGTGACTCATCAGCAGGTTTAGATTGTAGATATTACAATAGAGGTTCTAAGAGAACATTCTTGCGGATAATAAACAATGTTAAAGATCTGACGTTAGAACTGAGACAATATTTTGGCTTTGGGCCCCAGAGTAAAAGTAATTAATGGGTAATTTTTTTATCCTCCCAGAGAGACCATTGAGATCACAATTGCCATGAATAAACAGTTAGACTGGAGACATATGCGTGTCGGTTAAGGCCTTCCGATTGTTGTCTAATCCTGTTCTATACTAATGTTTTTGAGGTAGCTGCCTTCATCCTGCCCCAGTAAAAACTCTTTGTCCTCTATACAGTTTGAGATGACAATGTATATCTTCTTCAATACCTCATATTTGTAATATCTTGCCAGCAACACTCCGTGAATAGCAACATATTGAGAAACACCAAATTGTTGGACAATAAATTATAAGCATTTCAAGATCCAATAAATGTAACACATCTAAACACAACCAGTTATGTTCCTTCTATCAAAGAATTCTGGGCATATTATCTTGCCAATTGTAAATATCTGTGGGCAGATGTCCCTTTGCCTGAGTCTATCTCTGGCTTGATATGCTTATTCTATCTACTCTGTCTGACAGAATGCACTTAGATTGAATTACAGGCCTGTACTGAACAACTGCCATGGGAAAACATTGCATAGAAAGAAAAGGCATGTATAAGCATTTTTGGGGTCCAGCTTATACACACTATCAGACATGTCAGCTGTGGCAAAATGAAAGTTTTCCAGTTTTACCTACAGTTTCATCTCATTGAGTAACAACCTGGACCAGGAATACTGCAAGAAGATTCTCAGCTGATACTGAGGTGTGTAGTGGCACCCCAGAAGTTTGAAGGTGCCAGAAACAGCAAAACCCTAACAAGAGTATTACAGCCCTGGTATTTCGAGCTCCTTTGTCTGTGCAACCTGTAAAGTCAGAGCTCTCATTCAATTTTTGTCTTCCACAATGTGAAAGGCAAGAGATATTTTTACTTCTGTGTTGGTTACGGATCTTTTACTTCACATATTCAGTAAACCTCAAATAATTTTCCGGCATTCAGGAAGAGTGAGGTACTTGTGCAGGTGGAGCCTGAAATACATAAAGAGCCTTACTGAGTAATGAAGCTCTGAAAAGGGCCACATATGGTAACTCCTGTCCACGAGCAGATGAATGTCCTGAATATCCAGCTCTCAGCAGAGAGAAGATCTAGAGTGCATGTATTTTTTCTGCACACAGGGTGTTGATTCCTGATTTTCACTTAGCAGACAAAACACGATAAAATGGGTAGCATCTCCATCCAGCTTATCATCTTAATAGGTATATAGGTCTCCAAAAAGAGAAGACCCCGGAGTTGGGAATTCCTTTTCACATCTGATGGTTTCAATACCTGCTACGTCTTCAGCAGAGAGGAAAGCCTAAAGTGTGTAGTTACTCTCTTCAGCTGGCCATTCTGTTATCTCCCTGCTCTCATCTGAGCCCTTTGACCAAAAAAGATCCAGCACAGCAATGACAGTCCTGATATTTTGTCAGGTTTTAGCAGAAAGAAAAATTTTGCGTGAGTAACTGTTCTCTATAGCAGATAATCTAAAAAGTCTTCAAGTTTGGCTGACTACAACAAATGTATGTGCTTCAAAGAAGAAGAAAAATGCTTTTTAATTACATTATTCAGCATAAATGGGTGAAATGGAAAAAAAACACTATTACTTTTTATTCTTGTACATCAGTCTAGCTTTTGGAGTTCTGTCTGTCACTGGATTATAGGTGAAGCAACGATGGAAACGTTAAAATTTATGACCAGGAGCCTGTGATGGTTGTATTGAGAGATACAGATTATTAATTCTAGATTTGTCTGTGTGGGTGTCGCCCAAAAGACATCAATATTTGATTCAGTGTGCTACAGATGGCAGATCCATCCTCAATCTGGGGAAGCATAATCTATTCAACTCTCTATGAATTTAAAATAGGCAGAAAAACAAGGATAAAATGGTAAGAGGGGCTTAGCCTACTTGCCTATATTTTTCTCCTGTGACAGATACTCTCTATCCTCATATGTAGAACTCCAAGTTGTACAGTTTTGTGACTTACACTGATCCTCTTTTCTGCTCTGCTTGCAGACAGCCTCTGTGGAATATTGATATTTTGTAAGTTTAGTCTTAATACACTCACCTCTATATGTTTGCATTTTTCCTCTGAGAGAACCCTGAGAAATACACAATTTGGTACCAGAAGTGGTTTTTTAAAAAACATAATATTGAAAAGAATAATTATTTATTGGATTTGCTGTTTCTGAAGTTGGGCTACTTAATAAAATTTGATATAATGATGCCAAGTAAACTATTTACAATCATATGAAGAACACTGATAGTCTCTGGTAGAAGCAGGTCATGGAATTGTACAAAATCAATACATTTGACATACCTGATTCATCAGTTGTTATAACATTAACCCCATCAAGATCATCATTTGAGATATTTGTCACCAACTGTGGAAGTCTGTCCTACTTACCGTGACCCAATGATGGATGAATAAAATACTGTTTCTCAGGGCACAGTAGAGAAAAAGAGTTTGGCTATGGGACTGTCAATGGCTTTTAGGGGCTAATTGCCATTAACCAACCAACACTCCCGTTTCTTTTTACATTTCTTTAGTATATATTTAATAACAGAAATTTTATGTCAACACATTTGCGAATATTAATATGGCTACTATGGTTAAAATTGTTTTAAACATGATGAAAGGTTTTGGTTTCCAGACTGGGAGGAAACCACCATTAATGTGCAATTCCCTTTGAAAAGAAACTGAGAGTTCATGTAGCACAAGGACTATTTGCATGGGTAAACAGAGTATATAGAACAGAATGTGTGGTAAAGGGACTTAATTGGAAAAGCTTTTATTATCCATTTTGTTTACTCCATGACCTAATGCTTTCATGTAAGAACTGGCTACCTTCAGTCAGCCATATTGGAGCCATTCAGCCTTCCAAAAATTTGTGACTATACTATTACATCTTCCCTAATTTTTGCCTTAACATTTCATCAGAAAATTCAAGTGAATCCCCACACATACACCTTCTGTGTTATTAACAATACCCTCTGTTTTCTTGAGGCCATCACTGTGTTTAGACATATGTTTTTCAAGTGAGGTTGTCCTTTCTCAAATTCAGCTTCGTGTTATAATATTAAGAAATAACAAGAGACCTTTATTAATACAAATATTAAATATTCATTTCTGGTTAAATTGTGGCTCTAAGAACCGACGGGTTAAGTAGGGAAGATGATCTGAACACCTTTCCATATAACTATTTCTTGGGAATGTAGATCTATAAGATGAAGTGACTCTAAAATTTTTGTCTTAATTTGACTTACATTTGCTGTTTTGTTTGTACCGACTCAGTAATAGATGCCACTGCAATCCTGGAAGTTGCCAGGATGACTATGACTGAGACTGTAGATGCTATAAAAGTAACTATAAACCTCTTATGTCTTATGTGTTTTGTTACTTGATTTCTTAGTTTATCGTTAATCTTTAATATTTGTAAAATAGTGATGATTACACAATAATAAAAGGTTTTGGCTTTTGGGCCCAGAATAAACACTATTAATGGTTAATCCTCTTTGACCTCTGCATTAGATGGCCATTCTGCACAAAGCTTACATAAGTAGAAACGTAGTATATAAGGAACAAATGTAGTGTTTACATACTTTGCTGAGGAAATTTTATTATACCTAATCTGTACTCTATGACCTAATGCTCTTACATACAAACTGGCTGCTTTAATGAGTCCCATTACAACTTTTTGACCTTGGGCCCAGCACAGTGGCACACACCTGTAGCTTTGGGAGGCTGAGGTGGGTGGACGACCAAGTTAGGAATTCGAGATGAGCCTGGCCAAAATTGGGAATCCCCAACCCTACTAAAGATACAAAAAAACATATTTTGGTACGGTGGTGGGCACTTGTAAATCCAGCTGGTTGGGAGGCGGAGGAAGGAGAATTACATAATCCTGGAGGCAGATGTTGCAGTGAGCTGAGAATGCACAGTTGCACTGCAGCCCAGCAAAAGTATGAGACTATTTGGCCTTAAAATAAATTGGAGAATTTAATAGTATAACTTTCGTAATAATTCTTTTCCAGTTTTCCAGCCACCCTGAGTGAAGTTCAACAGATTGTGAGAAGCCAGGAGTTTAGAAACTCTACTCATAATACAGTGAAACCTATATGAAAATCCAAAGAACTCCATAAAGTAGCTTAGTAGCTCCAAAGTTCAGTGAACCAGATGATGAAAGAAAAGAATGAACTCAGGAATTCTGTCTTCCAGCTTCTACAAAAGAATAAATTCAGGAATTCTGTTTCTCAGTTTCAGAATCAGATACCAAGCCCAAAACTGCTAATTTTGCTGTGAAAGCCTTATCATCTGTAGGGAAACAGGCAAAATCAAAGGCTCTTATTGTATGAATGACTGACCTGCAAAGACAGATGCATGCTCAGCTTTGCCACATGTCTACTGTTATAGTGAGGGCAAAGACTGAAAAAGAATTGGACCCAACATCATGGTATAAAGATGCATAAAAAGACACCAATTAAACTGAAGACACAGAGTCTGTCAACTCTAATAAACTGCCTGCCTCTTTAATTAGTGCTCTAGTAATTTTTTTATTTCAGACCTAACGGTGAGAACTACTGTCTATCAACTACAAAAGTTCCATACCCTGATAGAAATTGGATCCGAAAGTGTAGGAGCCAAGTTGCAGTACTCAACTGTCAAATGCAGCAGGGGAATAGCTATCAAAGTGTGACAATTACAATACTTTAACTCCAAAAAAAACCTCTGGCATTAACTAATGAATCACCATAATCCTGGAAGTGAAATTGATTAGAAAAAAATGGCTCTTATACTTATGTTTACTAAACAGAAAATTTTCTGATAAAGTGTACAAATGACTGTTCTC
Source organism: Callithrix jacchus (assembly GCF_049354715.1). NCBI lineage: Eukaryota > Metazoa > Chordata > Mammalia > Primates > Cebidae > Callithrix > Callithrix jacchus. The sequence continues at coordinate 11,902,233 of NC_133525.1, read as the reverse complement.
AATGGTAAAAACTCAGTAATAAAAAAAGTATGGCATTTCAATCAATTTTCAGATTAGAGTCTGTTTAAAGACCCAGAACATTTTGAATAAGGATAAAAATAAATTCCCGTGGAATGACTCGACTACATGACTACAAATTTATGCAATGTGTACTTATTTTCTGTGGAGGAAAGCACAGGATCTTGCCAGGATGACTATGCATCAGGGAAATATAAATTATCAAGATTTCTCAAAACTACTGGAAACTAGCTCTGAGCTATTGTAAGTTCCATAAGATCAGAAGCAATAAAAAAGGATCACCTATATTATAAATGATGTTTTGAAAACATGCTGACCAAATGCACAAATCTGAACCTGGAATTCTTTCTTACAATGATTACAGAAAATAGCTCTATACCGATTATATATTTAAAAATTAGCCTTAAAAACCATAATATGTGTAGAAAAACATAGGCAATAACATACAGAACATAGGCATAGAAAAATTCATAACTGAAACACAAAACCAATGGCTACCAAGCCAAAATAGGTTTGTGGAATCTAATTAAGAGTTTCAGCACAGAAAAAAAAGAAAAAGAAAACTGTTAATAGAGTACACGAGCACCCAACAGCATTGAAAATAAATTTTTCATTCTACACATCTGATTAAAGTCTAATATTCAGAATTTAAAAAGAACTAAATCATATTTAGAAAAAAAATTAGACTAAAAAGAAGCTTTATTAAGAAGTAAAATAAGGATATAAACCGTTTACAAAAAGGACATTTATGTGACCAAAAACCATCTGTAAAAATGATCATTATCACTGTTCATTAAAAAAAGCAAATAAAAACTGCCTTGACACAGCACCTCACATCAGTTAGAATGGTAATCATTGAAAAACCATAGGACAACAGAGGATGTAGAGTAATAGAAGCACTTTTAAACTGTTGGTGGGAGTGAAAATTAATTTAACCATTGGGAATAAAGTGTGGCATTTCCTTAGAGATATAAAAAACAAAATGCTGTTTGACCCAAAAATTTTATTACTTGGAATATACCCAAGGGATTATAATTTTTTTATTATAAAAATGCATCTTCACGTATGTTTATTGTTGTACTGTTAACAATAGCCAAGGCTTATTAAAAATCCAACTGCCCATCAATGATAGAGTAGATATAGAAAATATAGCACATATACACCATGCAATATTTTGCAGTCATTAAAATGAAGATGAGTTCATGTCATCTGCACAGACATGGATAAAACCATTATTGTCACCAAACTTGCACAAGAACAGAAAACCAAACACAGCATGTTCTCATTCATAAGTCCGTGTTGAACAAGTACACATAGACTTAGGAATGAAAACATCCCCCATTGGGTTATTTGTGCGAAGAACTTTCAAAAAATAGGAGGGAATGGGGCGATTGAAGAGGCATAGCATTAGAAGAAATACCTAATGTAGATGACGGGGCTAATGATGCAGAAAACCAGTACCATGGAACACGTGTAATTTTGTAATAAATCTGCACGATCTGCACAGGTACCCCATAACTTATATAAATATAAATAAATACAAACAAGTGATCTCACTCAATAGAGATATGATAAACTAATTCTATACAAATATACATATATGTACATGCTTGTGTGTGTGTGTGTGTGTGTGTTCAAGTTTAAGTAATCCATAATGATCTTTGCAAAACAATCACTCTGAAAGTACGTTTTTATGTTTAGCTACTGCCAATGCTCTATAATAAACATCAGAGATGCTGCTCAAAAAATGGTGGAAAATTAGTACATATCAATTTTTTAGAAAACTACAGATGCATTTTGCATTTTTAGTAAATAAACGTGTAAACTTTAACGAAGATTTAGAAAAGATTGGCTCTGTAATTATTGTATATATATACTCATATAAACTAGGTTTAAATTTAAGTAATCTACAAAGGCTAATTTTCTCAGTGAAAAACTGTTACCAATAAAAAAAATTAAACTGTGCCAGCACTTTAAAAAATCAGTAATCCAACAACAAACTTCAATAAATAAACCTCTTTGGCTGCAAGTTTTGTCTGAATTTCTGTGTTTGTACAAAAACTGCAAACTTCTGTGAAACACTTAATATCTGCCAATTTTCTGATTTTACATTGTGTGCATAACTCAAAGAATGTGTTAAAACAGCATAGCTCTCCCTTCGTATATTAAGAAAACCAAAACAATTTTGTCTTCTCATTTTTGGTATTAAATATCAGTTTATTAATCATAGAGGAAGAGAATCCCCACAGGGGACTCCAGTCTGTTTCGGTGACACAGACCGAAAGAGCACTTTTATGTAAGCATTAGCCAAGGTGTGTTTTGTCACCAGAGCACAGCCAGGCAGAATTCCACAGCAAATTTGCTCAACCAATGAACACTGAGAAAAAACCATTGCTTGTAGTCCAGATGTCGGAAACACATTAGCATTAATTCTGGGAAGATTAACTTGCCCTCTCTTTGTGTGGAAGCCTGACATGATCAACCATGGCATACCACTGGTCTTAACGTGTGGGAACTGTAAGTCCATTACAGTGGACCCGTTTTTCCAAGCAAATTGAAAAGCTAGGAAGGACCAGGGGCAATCTGAATAAGACTAACAAGGTGTCACCACAATCAAGAAAATGTTGAGGGAATAACATTCTCCGATGCCAAGAAATTTCTGAAACAGGATCAGTCCTAACAGTCTAAAGAAGAAGTGCAGAGAGAGTGTGTTTCACAATAAAAGGCTGGGGACTGAGTGCGGAATGCAGATTGCCAAATTATAACGTTGGGCAGAGTCAGTGAGCAGCCCGTCTTTCTTTTTCAGAGGCTGTTCTTATCCTAACAGAGTTAGATAGGTAAGACCCAAAGTAAATCCACTCCACTGTGAACCATGTAAATGAAATTCAAGAAAAATTTAGTGAAGATTATTGCATGACAGAAGACGCAGAACTCTGAGAGACATAGCCAGGCCTGCATTAAAAGCAACTTGACTCACAGAAGAGAGCAAAGGAACAGGCAGTTTGGAAGAGATTTTGCTCCACCAGCCAAGATATGCAGGCTCCTAAGATTCTGGCTGACTCAAAAACAGAAGACTTCCTTTAATATTACCCTCTCCTTTCCCAGAGTCATGGCCAGTAGCTCCAAAGCCAGAGATCTTCACAAAGTCTGAACATTTCTAGAATACCCAGTATAAAAAGAGAAGAAACTGTGGCCTTCTTTGGCATTATTTTCTCTGGCCCTGGCTTCTGCCCTCTACCTTCTGGCCATATGGTTCTAAAATGTGGCCATCCCACTTCACAGACTCCTTAGTCTACCTTATGTGAGGCACACTTGTAGACATTTAAAAACCTAGAGAAGGCCGGGCGCCGTGGCTCAAGCCTGTAATCCCAGCACTTTGAGAGGCCGAGGCGGGTGGATCACGAGGTCAAGATATCGAGACCATCCTGGTCAACATGGTGAAACCCCGTCTCTACTTAAAGATACAAAAAATTAGCTGGGCATGGTGGTGCGTGCCTGTAATCCCAGCTACTCAGGAGGCTGAGTCAGGAGAATTGCCTGAACCCAGGAGGCGGAGGTTGTGGTGAGCTGAGATCGCGCCATTGCACTCCAGCCTGGGTAACAAGAGTGGAACTCCGTCTCAAAAAAAAAAAAAAACCTAGAGAAAAATTTTATCAGCATACATTGAAGAGGTGAGGAGGGTCGCGATGACGACATACCCATTGTTGAGTTAAAACACAACAAACAAAATGAAAATGAGAGAAACTAAATTGAAACAGACAAAATCAATGACTAAAACTAAAACTCAGTCTTTCAGCATCCAGGAGTAATTACACAATGATGAGGGAGTGCCCCTGCCGGTGTCATGTCCCTCCCAGAAAGAAAGAGTAAAATCCCACTAACCTTCACAGACACATTTATACAGAAAGAAAGTAGACATACTTAAGGAAACTGGAGTTTCAGAAGAACAGGATTTTAGCCTATTATTAACATGCTCTGAGTCAGGACTTGCTCTGCTAATTTATCTTTCTCAGAAAAATATGGCATAAAAGATTTCGCTAAGTCCAGCAGCCCCAGTTACAGGGTAGACATCAGATTTTCTTTTATTTGTGAGAAGACCCCCTGCCACTCTGAGATCCACTCAAATGTCTTTCATTTTCCATAGCTTCCTCGAATTCTTTGGTATCAGCAGGTTACTGTTAACCTGATTTTTCTATTACTAGGTTTCATTGTCCCTGCTAGATAGTAAATTCTAGATAGTAAGACTGTTTTTGGAAAATGTGGGCCTCTTTTTTTGAGACTGTGTATATACAAGTCTTCATGTATTCGAGTAACAAGTCAATTCTTCTGGCACACTCAGCTGCCAATGGGTGTCCCAGCGAAAGTTCATTCACATGCTGAACTAGCACACAACTTAAGGCCCTTAACACAGAACCTCTGCAAGTCTTGAGACTATTCTTCTCTGAAGATTGTTGGAGAGTTTCTGAACCCCTGCGGAAGACAAGTCCAGGTGTGCTGCGTGGTTACACATGATTCTGGATCCTCCCACTGGAATTTAGCTATTGGCTTTCAGGGGCTATCCTGATACTGAAGGAATCATGTATTCAGTTTAAGCCAGTAAAGCAGCTCATGATAGCTGGCAACAGTTCTAGCAACATATAGGAATTGAACACGTTGGATTGCAAGGTCACAGTTTCCTTTGTGACCTAGCAAATATTCTCCACCAAACTATAGTCCTTGGTCCCCGGCATGGAAAAAGGTGGGAGAGGTATGTTCCATGGAGACTGGCAAGGAACTATAATGACATAAATATTCAGCTGTCTGAGATGGACCCAGATGCCTTGAAGAACATCCCTTGGTATTGGCCTGGACACCTACAAGAGCATCCCTTGGTAGTGGCTTCCACCTCTCTTAAAGTGGTAGTGACCTTGACTTTACTTTGATGACCACTTAGATTGGTTTACAGCCAACCCTGGGGTGTTGTCTTCTGCCCAGAAGACTGGCCATCACTTTGCTGGTTCAGTGGTTGATTCTCATTCTGATTGAGTTTGAAAGAGTCTCCACTCTTTTGAGAGCCATTATAGTAGCTGCCTTAGGCAATAATTGAGCTGCAGTGAACCATTATCAGGGAACACGATAGTAGCTCTCAGATTGCTTAACAAGTCTCTACCTAAGAGGAGTAAAAGAAATCTGGCGTGTACAAGAACTGACCATAATAATATAAGCTTCTACAGAGCAGGTCAATAGTAGGCACAAATCTTGTGTTTCTGAAACTCCAGCTGCCTTAACTAGGTTTACTGCCTTTCTGTACAAACTGGTAATAGACTGAGTTACCAACAAATCCTCCACCCTGGAATTGATTAAAAAATTAATGTCCTTGCTCTCCACCTTCATTCTTACCATTGGCCCTTTGGGGGAAATCAGAGCTCTCTCCCCTTCAGTTTATTGTCCATTCTGACAGACTAAAAAGGGAAGCTCCATCTTTGCCTGAGTCTTTCTTTCTTTTTCTTTTTTATTGCATTTTAGGTTTTGGAATACATGTGCAGAGCATGCAATACAGTTGCATATGTACACACATGGCAGTGTGTTTTGTTTGCTTTCTCCCTTTCACCCACATTTGGCATTTCTCCCCAGGCTATTTCTCCCCACCTCCCCCTACCACTGGCCCTCCCCTATTCCCCCCTATAGACCCCAGTGTTTAATACTCCCCTCTCTGTGTCCATGTGTTCTCATTTTTCATCACCCACCTATGAATGAGAATATGCGGTGTTTCATTTTCTGTTCTTGTGTCAGTTTGCTGAGAATGATGTTCACCAGATTCATCCATGTCCCTACAAATGACACAAACTCATCATTTCTGATTGCTGCATAATATTCCATGGTGTATATGTGCCACATTTTCCCAATTCAGTCTATCATCGATGGGCATTTGGGTTGATTCCAGGTCTTTGCTATTGTAAACAGTGCTTCAATGAACATTCGTGTGCATGTGTCCTTGTAGTAGAACGATTTATAGTCCTTTGGATATATACCCAGTAAAGGGATTCCTTGGTCAAATGGAATTTCTATTTCTAAGGCCTTGAGGAATCGCCACACTGTCTTCCACAATGGTTGGACTAATTTACACTCCCACCAACAGTGTAAAAGTGTTCCTTTTTCTCCACATCCTCTCTAGCATCTGTTGTCTCCAGATTTTTTTAATGATCGCCATTCTAACTGGCGTGAGATGGTATCTCAATGTGGTTTTGATTTGCATCTCTCTGATGACCAGTGACGATGAGCATTTTTTTATATGATTGTTGGCTTCATATATGTCTTCTTTCGTAAAGTGTCTGTTCATATCCTTTGCCCACTTTTGAATGGGCTTGTTTTTTTTTTTTCTGTAAATCCGTTTGAGTCCTTTGTAAATTCTGGATATAAGCCCTTTGTCGGATGGGTAAACTGCAAAAACATTTTCCCATTCTGTTGGTTGCCGTACCACTCTAGTGACTGTTTCTTTTGCCGTGCAGAAGCTGTGGAGTTTCATTAGGTCCCATTTGTCTATTTTGGCTTTTGTTGCCAATGCTTTTGGTGTTTTGTTCATGAAGTCCTTGCCTACTCCTATGTCCTGGATAGTTTTGCCTAGATTTCCTTCTATGATTTTTATGGTGCCGGGTCTTATGTTTAAGTCTTTAATCCATCTGGAGTTAATTTTAGTGTAAGGTGTCAGGAAGGGGTCCAGTTTCTGCTTTCTGCACATGGCTAGCCAGTTTTCCCAACACCATTTGTTAAACAGGGAATCCTTTCCCCCTTGCTTGTTATTGTCAGGTTTATCAAAGATTGTATAGTTGTAGATATGTTGTGTTGCCTCCGGTGCCTCTGTTTTGTTCCATTGGTCTATATCTCTGTTTTGGTACCAGTACCATGCTGTTTTGATTACTGTAGCCTTGTAGTATAGTTTGAAATCCGGTAGTGTGATGTCCCCCGTTGTGTTCTTTTTGCTTATGAGGAAGCATAAGCCAAGAATTGACTTGGCTATGCGGGCTCTCTTTTGGTTCCATATGAAGTTCATGGTGTTTTTTTCCAGTTCTGTGAAGAAAGTCAATGGTAGCTTGATGGGGATAGCGTTGATTCTGTAAATTACTTTGGGCAGTATCGCCATTTTTAGGATGTTAATTCTTCCTAACCATGAACATGGAATGTTTCTCCTTCTGTTTGTGTCTTCTCTTATTTCGTTGAGCAGTGGTTTGTAGTTCTCCTTGAAGAGGTCCCTTACGTTCCTTGTGAGTTGTATTCCAAGGTATTTTATTCTTTTTGTAGCAATTGTGAATGGCAGTTCATTCTTGATTTGGCTCTCTTTAAGTCTGTTATTGGTGTAGACGAATGCTTGTGATTTTTGCACATTGATTTTATATCCTGAGACTTTGCTGAAGTTGCTTATCAGGATCAGGAGTTTTTGGGCTGAGGCGATGGGGTCTTCTAGGTATACTGTCATGTCGTCTGCAAATAGAGACAATTTGGCTTCCACCTTTCCTATTTGAATACACTTTATTTCTTTTTCTTTTCTGATTGCTCTGGCTAGAACTTCCAGAACTATATTGAATAGGAGTGGTGAAAGAGGGTATCCTTGTCTAGTGCCAGATTTCAAAGGGAATGCTTCCAGTTTTTGCCCATTCAGTATGATATTGGCTGTTCGTTTGTCATAAATAGCTTTTATTACTTTGAGATACGTTCCATCGATACCGAGTTTATTGAGGGTTTTTAGCATAAAGTGCTGTTGAATTTTGTCAAATGCCTTCTCTGTGTCAATTGAGATAATCATGTGGTTTTTGTTTTTGGTTCTGTTTATGTGGTGAATTATGTTGATAGACTTGCATATGTTGAACCAGCCTTGCATCCGCGGGATGAATCCTACTTGATCATGGTGAATAAGTTTTTTGATTTGCTGTTACTTGGTTTTCCTTCTACGAGTCTATCCCCTTCGCTGTACGACTGCTGAGGTCCACTCCAGGCCCTGCTTGTCTGGGGTACACCTATAGCAGCTGTGGAACAGTGAGGGTTGCTACCCGTTTCTTATTCTGCTATCTTTGTCCCAGGATGATGCCTGCCAAATATCAGTCTTTTGGATATAGAGGGGTCAGGGAGCTGCTTGAGGAGACAGTCTGTACTTTTTTGGACCTCAATTGCTGAGCTGTGAGCTCCGTTGTTCATTCAGGGCTGTTAGGCTGCTATGTTTGATTCTGCTGCAACAAAGCTCATTAAAAAAACATTTTTTTTCTCAAATGCTCTGTTTTGGGGGGTTCGGGCTTTATTTTTCGATGTCTGATAAGGTGTCCTGCCCAGCTAGAAGGCAGACAAGCCACTGTTTGGCTGCCGAGGCTCCGCCTTGCTGTTGTGTGATTTGCCATGTTCCTGCAGGCTCTGCTGTGGTCTCTGCCACAACTTGCAACGGAGTCTCTTCATTGTAGCGTGTTGCCTCAGCAACAGCAGGCTGCGTCAGCAGTGGGCATGTATCTCAGTATGGACGGGTTGCCTCGGCAACGGCAGGCTGTGTCGGCAGTGGGCGTGTATCTCAGTTGGGGTGGGTTGCCTCGGTAGTGGTGGACGTCCCTCCCCCACAGAGCGTCTTGGACCGTCTCCTCGGGATAGTTTGAAATCGCGGTTTTGTTAGTCCCACTGGTATTTCGAATGCTCTGTCCCTGCATTTCCCTGGGCTGGCCTACTGTCCAAATCTCGTTCAGTCTCAAGTCTAGCCCTCTGAAGTCTCAGGTTGCTGGTTCAACAGGGCACCCAGACAAGCGCGCCCTGTGGGGATTTCTGGGTAGGGCCGGCTGCCGCCGCCCTGGCTGCCAGCTTCGCCAGGCAGACCTACTGCCTGGCGTCCCATGTCTTTTTTATACTTGGGAGTTTCCCCGTTCTGTGGGCAACAAAAATCAGTCTGGAAATGCAGCTCTGACTCACCGTTTGCGGATTCAACGAGAGCTCCAATCCTGGGTTGTTCTCACAGCGCCATCTTGAGTCCTCCTCCTATTTAATTTTTTTAATGAGGAACTTCTTCTGTTCCTTGTAACATAATCATCAGCATTGATGGACTCCTCCATTAAGTGCAATAGCAACTATTTTTTTTCACAGAAATAATACCTAAAGATGTTTTTGTCTTGTGTAAGAAATTTTGACGACATTTACTATTCTAAGAAGTTCTGAAAAAAAAAGAAGAAACCAGTTCTTAAAAGTGCACAAATTTTGGGAGGGGGTGATGGGGAGGGATAGCCTGGGGAGAAATGCCAGATCTGAATGAAGGGAAGGGAAAAAAGCAAAACACACTGCCATGTGTGTACCTATGCAACTGTCTTGCAAGTTCTGCACATGTACCCCAAAACCTAAAATGCAATAAAAAAGTAAAAAGAAAAAGAGAAAAAAAAGTGCAGAAATTTTATATGACATTTATTTTTTCTCTGACTGTAGCGTTCTAATATCTGTTTATTTTCTGTTTCTATTATATAAGTAAAGCATGGAATACTTTTAATCATGTGGTGTAGTGTCAGAAATACAGATGTAATGGGTGTTGAAAAGCTGATAAAATTGGTCACATTTGGATAAGAGAAACGGATTTGGTCTCTATCTCAAGAAGATCTTCATTACTAATTTATAGGAAAATGTAAATCTAAGCCACCATAAGATATCATCAAAAGCCAGTATTAAATGATGCTAAGAACTCAAAAATAACAAATTGTAGTGAGACAGTGCAGTAATAGGAATTCTTTTACACTGTTATGCAGAATAAAAATAAGTACACTTATGGTGGAAAAGTTTGCGGAGATCCATCAGGTATCTAGAATCAGAAATGTCAATGAAGTTAGCAATTTCATTAGTGGCTATATGGCCACCACAAAATAAGTCATTTTATTACAAGAATACAGGACTCTGTATGTTTAGTATAGAACTATTCACAATATCAAAGTCATGGAATTGGCCCAAATGCCCGTCAATGACAGAGTGGATAAGAAATGTGGGAAATATATGCAAAATGAACTTTTATGAAGTCACAAATAATAATAAAATTAGGTACTATGAAGAAATATGGGTGCAGCTGAAAGCCATCATTCTCTGCGAACTAACACAGAAACAAAGGTTAAGAAACCATGTGCTGCATGTATAAACTCACGCATGGGAACTGAACATTGAAGACACATACACCAAAAAATGAAAAAACCGTGCACTTAGGTATGCAGCGGAAGGGACAAATAGCTTGGAAATAAAATAAACTTGCATGTCCTGCATATATGCCATGGAACATAATGTAAAATATAATTATATAAAAAGAAAAGGCATTCATTTTTGAAGAGGTTGTAATAACTTGGAAATGTGGGCCAGAATTTATTTGAGACACTTTAAAGTAAAAAACATTAGGATTTTGACACACTGGGTTGACAGATAAATAAGTAGTGTCTTTCAAATTGTAGTTGACTTAATTTATTTTCTTTTATTCTTATAACACAGTTGCACACTGTCCCTCTTGCTGGATTGCAGTGGTGAAATATTGGCACACTGCAACCATTTGCCTCCCAGGTTCAAGTAACTTTGTTTCCTCAGCCTCTTGAGTGGCTAAGATTAGAGCTGTGCACCAACACAGGTGACAGGAACTCTGCATGTTGGCAGCAGTAATCTCAAAACCTTGACCTCAAGTAGTCTGATTGACTTGTCCCCAGAGAGTGCTGGGATTACAGGCATAAACCACCATGACTTAACCTGGATTGTATTTCTATTTGAGGAAACTACCTCTCTTGCAAAAGTTTATTTTTTGGATTACCTTTCTATGAGTTATTTACATGTTTTATAGTTTAAGCAAAATAATATAATTTTAATATACTCTGTTTCTATTGGAAATAAATATATCTTCATTGATATGTACTCACAAAAGTAGGCTAATTCAGAATGTTATTTTTCTTTTGGGTTAAGTTATCACGTTTAAAAATGTCTTTACAAATTTAATTTGAGAAACTAATTACATTGTTGACTTTAACTAGGTCTTCTTAGAGAATCTATTTTGTGTAAGAAAATTCAAAAGTGTTATAAGATACCAAAAAATCTTTAATTGTCTCAAAAAAGTGAAAGTACTTTATTTTAAAATACATGGTTTTTAACCTATAATTTCAATCAATAATACTTTGATAGTGTTTCTTACTTATTTACTAAAAATTGATTGAAATTTTTATTATTCTTGCATCAAAAATCCACCTGCAGTATATGAAAAGTAATTAACTGCTAGCAAAGCCAGCTGTTTAACTCTGTAGTTCACACAACTACCATCAATCGTGGATTTCATCTACTTGCAGCACTAGCAGTTGTTTGACTTAAAAAGATAGCATAGACAAAGAAATCACTCAGTAGTATTTTAAATTATAAAGCTACTTTTGTTCTTTAATAATTGTATGGTTGGAAATTCAATGTTTTCTTTTTGAAAAAATTAACTGATAGTTGTTTTGTTTTTTTTTTGTTGTTCAGCTGTCTTAATATTTAGTATTCAACAGGTATATAATAAAAACAGTTTTAGTCTTAGAATATAACTTCTAAATAAAATATTTCTTCTATTAGTTTATTTATTTATATATTTTTATTGTACTTTACGTTTGGGAGAACATGTGCAGAACATGCAGGATTGTTGAATAGGTACATATGCCTATATTCCCTCTATCACCAATATCTATTATTTCTCCCCATGTTATCTCTTCGCAACCTCCCCAACCTCTGCTGTACATCTCAAAGCCCCCCTAACAGACCCCAGTGTATACATGGTTCTGGCACGGTGAATATGGTGGAGCAAATGCTGTGGGGTCAGTGCATGGAATAGGGATCTAACAGCGTAGTGGCAACTGCTAACTCGGCTTTTAAAATCACATTGGCAAATAGGAAATTTTTTATCTCTGTGCACCTGCTGAGAAAAGTAAATTGGCCTCTGTCTACAAGCGTCACCTGGCTTTCAGGCTGCCACACCATCTCAGTGTCCGGCATTATTATTCAAATATGGATTAATATTTTCTTCAACACAAGGGGCCAAAGTAGTAAATGGGGTTAAGGGGTAGGGCCTGAAAATAAAGGGTGACTGGTTCAAATCCGTGGTGAAGCCAGTCTTGATTGAGGGGCTTTTTTAAAGAATAATTCAGAAGCCAAAAGCTATGGAACTTTCTGTTTTGTGTATAATTTGTCTTGCTTAACATTGACTCACTCTCTCTCTCTATCAGAAATATTCCATCTAGAAGATCATAGTAAAATAAAGTCTAGGGCCCCAGTAGCTAATTTCAGGCCTCACACACCTATGGGCAGTTTTCTACAGCAGAAAATGGGTTCTGGTAGGAGCCTCGGGTCTTGAGAGTATTGTTCCAGCCTCAGCCATGCAGTCTGCTTTCCTTAAACTATGTGCCCTAATGGCCGCTCCCAGAAAGCTTATCCTTCTAGGTCACTTTTATAATCTGGCCTGGGTAAATTGCACTTTCACTGGGGAATGCTGGTACCAATGTCCTGAAACTCACTGGCCTCGTTGGTATGTGACCACTCAACCCAACTATTCTTTAAGCCTCTATGGCGGTCAATGAAGTTCCTGCAGACAGGAAGAGAGTGAGTCCCATAATGCTGGTAGCCATGATTCAAATTCAGTATGTAAGTGGCCCTCAGAAAAAGATAATTATGCATCTGGGGCACACTGAAATTTGATGGTACTGATTCAAGGGTGCTCCAGGTTTCAGTACCGTACCTTAGGGATGCCTCAGGTTGAGTGGCTATAATTTATAAAAGGGGATGCTGGCATCTCTTGTGTTAGACCTCAGATGGGGGCCAATCTTTCCAATATCAAGCTCCAATTCCAATGTGTTCTTGATAATTGGTACAAATTTGATACACAATCTTTAAGGAAGAAGGCCCCGAGTTACACAATATTATCCATCATAACACAGGAAAGGAAAGAGAACCCAAAAGCCTGTTTGAGTAATTTCCAGAGACTTTAATAAAAAACATACCCAACCCCATCGCCAGACTTTATTGAGTGTCGGTTAATACTGAAGAAAAAGTTTATTACAGGGGCAGAAACAGATACCAGGAGGAAGCTTCAGAAACTAACCCTTGAAACCGTAACAGATTCTGGAATTATTACTGAACCAAACAATCTCACTGTTCTTTAATTGAAACCAGGAGGAAGAGCCTGAAAGAAACAACAGAGATCAAAGGGAGGCTGCTGCCTTAGTCATAGCTTTCAGGCAAGCAGAGCCCAGGCGATCAATTGAGGAAAAGTCTTGGGTTAGCCATCAGTCTGGGAAAGCTTGTTGCCATTGCAGTCTAAAGAAATGTTTTATAAAAAATTGTCTCCAGAGGAATGGACCACTACAACATCCATGCCCACTGTTCTAAGGGAATCACTGGAAATCACATTGCCACAGAAAGAAGGCTCTTAGGGCATGAGGTGTATAACAAGCCATGTAAACCAGTGAAAGGACTGAGGGTCCCCAAAACAAGTGCCAGCATGAGCTTTCACTTTCACAAAGCCCTTTTTAGAGATGACCATAAAGGTCCAGGAATTCAGTGTTCTCCTGGGCACTGACATGGCTTTCTCAGTATTTCTCTCCAGCCTAGAGACTTGGTGTTGGTTAAATCTCTCCCCTCAGACACTCCCTCTTTAGGTCCATTCTAGGAAGAACAATTTTTGGTTATTCTGTCTACCCAAATGGCAGTTAAAGTGGTGAAAATAGACTCATCAATTCATCATGCTCAGCTCAAGCCTTGGACACCTCCTGAAGAAATGAATAGACCCTCCACTGGCAGTCTACATTTTCAGAATACAACTCTTCATATCGCTGTGAGCTATTTGAGCATCTACACTTGCTCGTCTAACAAGATTTCCAGGAGAGTAACCGTTCCAAAATCTAATATATATTCAGGCATTAACAGAACTATAACCTTTAACTTTGCAATCTCTAAAACTCCAGTTACTCAGTTCATGGGATTGGAGTGTTAAACAATAAAAAATCTCGGTGCTGGTATGAGAGATCTTACTACCTCTACTCAGTTACAATAGGCTATTTCATGAGTTAATTAAGAACATAAAAAAATTGATGATTTTCTTCAAAGGCAGCTTAATCTGCAAAATAGCTAACATCTTTGGCTGCCATAGGTTTTCAAAGCAAAAGAGGTCTAAATCTGCAAAGAACAGAGAGAAAGAGAACCCTGCCTCTTTCTAGGAATAATGTTGCTACTTTGTCAACAAGTTACGTGTTGTTTCAAACATAGTTAAAGAAATAGGAATCAATGAAGCACAGGACAAGAGACCTTCCACAAATAGTCTTGTGAAACTTGTTTAACAACGACTATCCTGGCTCTATTCTCTCCTAGACTCGTTTATAACCATTCTATAATTTTTGCTTTCTGGGCTTCTCATATTTAACTTTTATCACCTTCATTTGATCTAGAACCAGAAGGTCACAGGTAATCCTTCCACTGGAGCTTCAAATGTCGTTTACTCAAGAGTTCTATCATGTACCTCAGTCAACCTGCACCTCTAAAAGGCTCCCATCGGGAGAAAACCTCAACTGCAGAAACCCATCTATGCCCTATTTCAGCAAGAAGTGCCTAGAGAGTGATCGACGCTCCAGTTCCAACAGAAGTTGAACTTTCCCGTTTAGAGAAGGGACTGAGGGAATGTATTCTTTTCCAGAGTCCACAAGGGGGCAGAGTTTTAAGGTCAAGATATTTTCAATGACACAGACCTCTCTTTCAATATGGGATACTAAAGGATCTTTGTTTAAACTTTCACAGGCAGAAAAAAGAATGACAGGTCAATCACTCTAGCTCAAGTTTAAGGCAACTCCTTTATTTGCCAGCAGGGTTGGAGAAGGTGGGAATTTTTGCCAGGTGAAAATATCTTGTTTCCACATCCAGCTGGATTTTATACTTGGGTTCCCTTCCAGATTGTTTGTGGAGGCTCTCTCTCTCTTTCTCTCTCTCATCGTTATCTCTCTTTTTTTCTTTGTCTCTGCCTAAATAAATCACTTCTCTGAAAATACTCTTTGGTGTCTGATATTTCCTCATGAGTGCACTCATCCTGGTCCCTTCTTTTATTCCTGAATAAGTGAGACACCGAAAACATGGAGAAAACTTTCTTGTAGGGGCACTGTACACTGCCCTGCACCTCAAACACCAGCAATTACTTCACCTTTGCTCTTTTATCTAAGCATATTTTTTAGCTTAGCAGGCTCTATTTTTGATTCATATGTAGTTTAACATGGTGTTTTTAGAGTTCTGTGAAGAAAGTCACTGGTAGCTTGATGAGGATGGCATTGAATCTATAAATTTCTTTGGGTAGTATGGCCTTTTTGCAATGTTGATTCTTTCTAATCATGGGCATAAACATATTTTTTATCTGTTTGTGTCCTCTCTTATTTCACTGAGCAGTCATTTGTAGTTCTCCTTGAAGAGATTCTTTACAATCTTTGTTGGTTTTATTTTTAGGTATTTTATTCTCTTTCTTGCCACTCTGAATATGAGTTTGATGTTGATTTGACTCCCTGTTTTTGTTTTTGCTCTATATGAATGCTTACAATTTATGCACACTGATTTTGTATCCTGAGATTTGGCTAAAGTTGCTTATCAGTTTAAGGAGACTTTGGGCTGAGACAATGGGGTTCTCAAATGTACAAGCATGTTGTCGGCAAATATAAAACATTTGCCTTTCTTCTTTCCTAATTACGTACCCCCTTTGTTTCTTGTCTCATTTCTTGGGATGAAACATCCAATACTATATTGGACAGAAATTGTGAGAGACAGCATTCTTGTCTAAAGCCAGATTTTAAATGAAATGCTTCCATTATGTGCCCATGCAGTATGATATTGGAGGTGGGTTTGTCATAAATAGCTTTTATTATTTTGAGATGGGTTCTATCAATGACTAGTTTGTTAAAAGATCTTCGCATGAAGGGCTGTTAAATTTTGTCAAAGATCTTGACTGCATTTATTGAGATAATCATATGTTTTTTGTATTTGGTTCTGTTTATGTAATGAATGATGTTTATAGACTTGCATATGTTTAACCAGCCTTGCATCCTTAAGATGAAGCCTACTTGATCATGATGGACAAAGTTTGTGATGTGCTGTTGCGATCAGTTTTCCAGAACTTCATTGTAGATTTTTGCATCTACGTTAGTAAAAAATGTCTGTCTTTAATGGTCTCTTAGACTTGGTTTTGGTGACTTGACACAGTAAATTGTTTCAATTATATTTAAAAATACTGAAACTTATGAGTAATAAAGAGCAAAATTCAATGAAATAAAATGTTATAAATAGAATATATGCATTAGAATATATTGATAATCCCAAAATTGAAGTTGCTTTATACTATTTTAGTTACATTCTAATGTAGTTCTGGTTTTAAAAACAATCATAATATGAAAATATTATTTATAAGTCCATTTTATTACTTAAAAACGTCTACGTCAGGTCCACGAAGAGGGTAGCAATGTTGACATCTTACACAGAATTGTAATGCAACATGGGTAATAATATAAGTAACTTAACAAATAATAACATAAAATTTAGTCTATTTCTAAAACAGGACAGGTGTTAGGTGTATAACTGAAAACAACATTCAGTATAGATCTTTAGTTAGTAAATGTAAAATTATGTTAATATTTTTCTTTGGGTGGATATGTATTTTGACAGATTGTAAAAGGTTTTAGCTAAACTCACTGCTTAGAGGGTAAGATCTTGATTGGTCTTGTGGCATCTATGTGGAGAAAAGAGTTTTACTTTTAAAAGTAAAATTTTCTCTTCATTTATTTAATTATTGCATTGATCTTGTGATTAAATATTTTTATCTTGGATTGTTTTCAATCAAATACTGCTGTTGTTAAGCTATTTAGCTAACTGTTTTTTGAGGTTAATATGTATTTTCCAATATATAAGAATATATGTACTAAAAATTATTGACTTTCAAACTATATAATATTTCCAATCCAGAGATCATCTCTGTATGTGTACTAATAAGTACCCATATCTATTTATTATTTTTTTACAAATGACAGTATATAATATAGAGTATTGTATTTTCTTGGGTTTGTTCTTAGTCACACACTTCCCAGTACACCAAGATTTGTTTAATTTTGTTTTGTGGCTACATAACTTGTCACACAATATGCTCTGATTTATGCAATCTACCTCTAATAAATAATGATGTGTATGTTGTGTTAAGTTTGACACAAAGAAGAAAAGAAGTTAAAGTTCTCATAGGGATTTTAAATACATCATCTCATTGATTTTATCTCACAACAAGACTGTGCGTATAGACCAAAAAATTATTACTGATAATCAGAAAACATGAGATGTTTATTTGAAGCTTATAGTTCGTTTGAGTCACAGTAACTTTAACTGAAGTTTTTAATTCAAAGTTAAAAACTCTAACATTTAATTTAAACAAAATTCTGAGAACAATAATTTGAATTCCCTATTTTAAGTGCAAGAGCTTTTAAAAAGCGATCACGATGTTTAAGGAAAGTTCTGTGTCTGACACATTAAAATTTAATATTGACAACTCTTCCTAAAAAAGAATTTTTCTCAGCTTTTTAAAGGTTTATTTAGTTACAGTATCTGCTCCTACTGGACCCTGCCTATCAAAAGGATTTGTAAGACTCAATATGGCTAGTTCTTTTAATCCCATAAATCCTGTGATCCAGCAGTATTGCTACCACTGAAAACACAGGTATCAACAAAGGCAATAATTATAGAACTGTAAAACAGGAGCTTCATTCTCCAGAAGCCAGAATGGTAAATCATGGGAGAAAGGCTGTTCATATGCAAAGCCTCATGGATGTAGATGCACAAGGTCATGGAAACCCAACTCTTAGACGCTGCATGACCTGGATGTGAGATATAAAGATAAAGAAGATTATTCTGGAGGTTTAAGCATTTACTGCCCTGCTAAAGTTTACACTGCCATGTGAACTGATCTCCGTTATTCTGGTTAATATCTCATGATTGTTGTGGCTGTGTTTTTTCTATTCCTTCATGTAGGTTTATGTATGTATTTAGTAGAAAGTAACTAACTTGCTTTAAACTTTACTGGCTCATAGGCAGACAAATCGTGACTTGTCTCAAATGAAACACTGACTTTGTTATTGAGTAAATGCTGGAATGAGTTAATGCATTGCAAGTCTACAGAAAAAGCATGACTGATTTGAAACGTGAGGGCATAATATTTGGTAGAAACCAGGGGTGAAGTTATATGGTTTGATTGTGTCCTCACCCACATTTTATCTTGAAGTTTTACATGATGTGAAAGAAATGAGATACGGAGATACTTGAATCATGGGGGCAAATTGTTCTTCGTGTGTGTGTGTGTGCGTGTGTGTGCTGTTCTTGTGATAGTAAATCTCATCAGAGCTGATGGTCCTACACATCAGAGTTTCCTTACACAAACTCACTCTTTGCCTTCTATCAAGGTGTGACTTAGTCGTCTTTGCCTTCTGCCATGATTGTGAAGCCTGCCCAGTCACATGAAGCTGTAAGCCCAATAAGCCTATTTTACTTTTATAAATTTCCCAGGCTAGAATATATCTTTATGAGAAGCATGAAAATTGACTAATTCAGTAAAAAATATTAGACTGACTGATAAAACTCCGTGATTTAGTTTCACAGAGTCAACTGAAAAATGTAAGTAAAATGAAAATGTGTGTAGGTCTCTGAAAATTGACATCAAATTCTTTTTCCTAGTTTAATAATACATTTTAACATAAACAATGCTGAAAGAGATGTTAAATTAAATTATTAAAATAAACCTATAATTTTATGACTGGTGCTAACTTATGACTACAGTCATTTTAATTTTTATAAGACAAAAATCTCTGTTGCTCAAATTGGAATAAATGCAGTTGTGCAACCACAGCTAACTGCAGCTTCTAACTCTTGAGCTCATATTATCCTTCTGACTCAGCATCCTAATTAGCTGGGTTACAGAAAATGGCCAGTTTGCACAGCTAATAATTTAATTTATTTATTATAGTTCTGGCAGGGACAGAAACGTGCTATGTCTCTCAGGCTGGCCTTAAGTGCTACTTGTAAAATGATCCACACAGATTGGCCTCACAAAGTGCTAAGATTACAAGGACGAGCTACCACTTCTAGTTAATGTCTTAAAACTTTTGTACAGATGGTTTTTTACTACTGTATCAAACTAGCTTACAAATATCTGGCCTCATGTGTTCCTTTAGTCTGGGCCTTACAAATTTCTAGAATTAAAAATATGAGTCACAAATACTGGTCTAAAATAATCTGACATTTATATTATAAGTTAATATTTTATCTAGTAAATATAAATCTTCATACATAAGAATAAAGTAGAATAAATTTTTAAACAATAAACACATTTACATTAGAGTCTTAAGCTCACTAAGAATGTTTAACTACTGCAAAAATGTTTATAGCATTTTTAAGTTCCACCTTATATATATGTGGACTATATATATATGTAGATATACATTCATATATATAAACCGATATATGAATATACATGTAAATATATATATTTAAATTTTAATATGTTATGTCTATGTGAAATATACATATGTATATATATAATTCATATATATACACACACATATATATATGTTTATATTTATATGTATGTTTATACTTATATGTGTTTATATTTATATGTATATACATAAACACACACACACATATATATATATATATACACGCATCTGAAAAACGTGAAGCAGTGTAATAGAGAAGAAGTAGTAGTTACTAGCAGGACCACGGTGTATTTCTTTTAATGTAAACTCCTGTAGTTTAAAGATAATATAGCATCAATTTGTAAACTAAGCAATGTTCAGAAGCCAGTTTATTACATTAGAAATTTTAGTCAGTGGCAAAAGTTAGAGGCGTCTATTTACCTCATATCTCTTTGTCTGTACTCTAATTTGTTTGATCATGTAAACTTTGTGCTAAATGGTCCTTTCAGAGGGAGGTCAAAGAGGAATCATGCATTAATGGTGTTTAATCTGGACCCTGGAATTTGAAGTTCTGTTATTAAGAAAACATCCTTTAAGCAAGTTAATTATCCACAACCATGTTCATTTAGAACGTCTGTTATTAAATCTATACTACATAAACATAGACAGTGACAGGGAGTAATGTTCAGCTGCAATTGCCTTCTGAAAGAGAACAACCACCATTCTTAGCTCACTCAAAATCACTGTACTGAGTGTGAGAGTGCATTCATTCATTCATTCATCATTGAGTTAGAGCCTGAAATACTGGCCTCCAAAAATGGTGATCGACATCTCTGGTTGGAACCTTAACATGACACCCATCACAGCAGGTGCCTGAACATGGAATGGACTGACCTGATCGGTTATGAATAAGAATGAGCAGACCTTCCAATAACTGTAAATTAAAAGAGACTGGGTGGTCAGTTCAAGTAGTCAGGAAATCATTGGTACTCACTAGGAATTGCCAAGCTCAGGGAGGGATTATTTCAGTCTGGAGAGTCTAGGGATTTATCATGGGACAACAGTTAGCAATGCAAAAGCAGCAGCATATAAAAGTATTGAAAAATGTGCTGAACGTTAGTTGGGTGTCAGTCTCACAGATCAAATAAGAGAATTAACATAAACTGTAGTCTTTTATAATCCTTGGTTCTCAGCAGAGAATATATTAGGTTTAAAAATCTGAGAACTCTTATTTTTAAGGGAAATAGGCCCTGGTGATATTTCTAACACAGTGGGCCTTAGTAAGTGTCTCTTGTCCCATTCTAGAAGAAAAGCCAAATTATGGAAAGGGCCAGGAGCCATTGTCTACGTTGTCACCTCCAGTCTCTTCCTCTACCCAGCTATTAACATGTCCAGTTAATAGGGAGGAAATAGAGGTTTTGCCTGAGCTCATAATCCAACAAGTAAAAAAAAAAAATGGACAAAAGAGCCCCAACAAATGTGAGTCTTTGTGTTAAACAAGCAGCTTTGGAGGGTGAATTCTTAGAATGTCCAGTAGTTAATGACCTGTAAAGAAATCAGATACATAAACTCATTTTGTTTAGCTATTCTAAAGAGCTAAGAAACAGTGTTAAGAGAAACAAAATTGGTACATCACTTAATAAAAGGAATGATTGAGGTTTTAGCAGATAACTTTCAAATGACCTTATGGGATTGGTAAATACTGGCTAAAACCACTTTGGAGCCCAGGCAATACCTCTTCTAGAGGGCAGAATATAATGAGTTGAGTGAACAACAAGACAAAAAATATCAGGTGGCTGGGCAACACTTTATAGCTACTATGCACCAGGGCAAGTGTCCACATGCTGAGATGTAATAAAAACCAGATTTCCATTCCTAGGCCTATTATCATGTATCTTTGTGTGCCCTTTTGGCCTGAGACTAAATTCTTTAGAGCGAATCTCCGCAGGGGTCTTTTGTAAATGTTCATAAAGGGTCTCAGAAGCCATTTGTTAAACTCATTGATCAGTAAACCCAGGAAATTAAAAAACAAAGTGGTCATGACAATGGTGCGAATATTTTACTGTTGCAATTGGCTTTAAAAATGAGACTGTGGGAGGAGATCGAATATACAGACAATTAGGAGCATCTCAGAATTGCAGCTACCAGTGAAAACATGGCCTGTGTCTAGATTCTGCATTTCCAGACAGATGTTATTGCACTCAGACCAGGAGATTCTCAAATGGAGAAGATTCGGGGGTCGCCCGCAGCACTCGTTTGGTCAGCGAGACTATTTTGGCCTGTGGAGCTGCTTTGTCAGCACAGTGGTTCTCTGTACAATATACACTGGTCTAGGTACCATTTCAGCTGGCGATTGGAGCTCCAGGAAGCCAGAGTCAATTATTCATCTAATTAAAAAAAGGACTGAAATAGGGAGCCAGGCTAAAAGATTCCTGGACAAAAAAGTGCCATGAATCTCAGTGCTGCTAACTCAGCCAGCAGAGTGGGTTACTGCATGAGAAATCACAGAGATCCTGGTGCCTTTTGAACAGGTGACAGGGAGAGAGCTGACATTTCTACTAAATAAAAATAAGAATCTGAGGTAGGGAGCCAGATGATCAGGCTCAACTGGTAACAACTCTCACAAAAAGCAGCAATAAGAAATGCTCTGAAGAGAATTGAGTTTCACAGAAAGCAAAGCTGAACCTGGAACCGTCCAGCTCTGTGGCAGAGGAGTGTCCACCATTGTCTGGGCAGTCCACCACTACAGAGGTAATTTGTCATTGCCGAGGCAGCCCGCCATTGCCGAGCCAGCCCACCATTACAGAGAATCTCCACCATTATGGAAGTGGGCTGTCATTGCAGAGACAGTTTTAACTACAGCAGCATAAACAGGACTGTGAAGAAGTTCACATGGCAGCTGGGCAGGGCTCACAACAACTCAGCAAAGCCTCTGCAGACAGACAGTGACTAGGCTGCCTTCTTGATGGGCACGACAGCCCTGAAAATAGGCAACACTACAACAGAAACTCATAAATAAAGCAGTAACTCCCTGGGACAGACCACCTGAGAATAAGGGGGAGAGTTTACAAACTCTGCTGCAGCACACTTAAATATTACCTGCCCAGCAGATCTGAAAAAATGGAGCTTACACCTCAGCACTTGAGCTCCTATAAAGGACAGACTGTCTCCTCAAGCAGCTCCCTGACCCCCATATTTACAAACGGTCATGTCATAAAAAGAAGCTCAAAATGATATCTGGTGGGTATCTTTCTTGGACGAAGGCAGCAGAAGAAGAAACTGGCATTAACCCTTACTGTTCTGCAGCAACTGCAGGTGATTTCCAGTCAAGTAGTACCTGGAGTGGACCTCAGCAGTCCTACATCAGAAGAGCAAGACTATTAGAAGAAAAACTAAGAAACAGAAGGAAATCATTTCATCATGAACAAATAAGAGGTCCACTCAGAGACCCAATATGAAAGTCAACAACTACCACAATGACAGGTGGATAAATCCACAAAGATGAAAAACCCGAGCAAGATAGAAAAAGACACCCAAAAGCAGAACGCCTCTCCTCCTACAAGAAATCACAACTCACGAGCAAGAAATAAGGCTGGTTGGAGGTTGAGCATGATGAACTGACAGAATCAGGCTGCAGAAGGTGGCTAATGAGACATTTTGTGAGTTAAATAACGTGTTCTAACCAAATTAAAATAAATTAAGAACCTTAGAAAAAGATTTAACAAAACGCTAAAGATAATAAAAATCTTAAAGAGGAATATAAGTGAATTCATGGAGCTGATAAATACAACAGGAGAAGCTCGTGAAGAATACACAAGTTTCAGCAGTCGAATTGACCACGCAGAAAGAATATCAGAGGTCAAAGATCAACTCAATAAAATAAATCTAGAAGGCAAGATTAGAAAGAAAAGGGTAGATAGGAAAGTATAAAGTCTCCGAAAATTAGGAAACTATGTGATAAGACCTTATCTACATTAGATAGGTGTACCTGAATATGACGAGAAGAATGAATCCAAGCTGGAATATGCCTTTTAGAATATTATTCGGGAAAACGTACCCAACCTAGCGAGGCAGGCCAATATTCAGATCCAGGAAATACAGAGAACACCACAAAAATATTCCTCAAGAAGAGCAAGCCCAAGGCACATTGTCATCAGATTCACCATCGTTGAAATGAAAGAGGAAATGTTAAGGGCAGCCATAGAGAAAGGACAGGTTACCCAAAAAAGAAAGCCCATCAGACTCACAGCTGATCTCTCTGCCAACACTCTATAAGCCCGAAGAGAGTGTGGGTTAATATTCACCATTTTTAAAGAAAAGAGGTTTGTACCCAGAATTTCATATCCAGCCAAAGTAAGCTTCATAAGGGAAAGAAAAATAAAATCATTTACAAAAAGCAACTACTCAGAGATTTTATCATCACCAGGCCAGCTTTACAGTACCTCCTGAGAGAGGCACTAAACATTGAAAGAAAAGCCCAGAACCAGCAACTCCATAAATATACCGAATGGTAAAGTGTACCACAACAATGAAGAAATGGCATCAACTAACTGGAAAAACACACAGCTAGCATCAAAATGGCAAGATCAAATTCACCTATAACAATATTAACCCTCAATATAAATATAACCCTCAATATAAATGGGCTAAGCCTGAATAGATTAATAAGAAGATCTGAAGTTGAGGCAGAAATTAAGAGCCTACCACATTAAAAAATAAAAGCCCAAACAACCCAGTATTGAAGCTCTCATTGAATCCGCGGAGAGGTGAGTCATAGCTGCATTTCCAGACTGACCTTTGTTGCCCACAGAACGGGGAAATTCCCAAGTATAAAGGAGACGTGGGACGCCAGGCAAAGGTACTGGCTGGCTAAGCCGGCAGCCGGGTTGGCAGTGGCCGGCCTTACCCAGTGCTCCCCACAGGGCGCACTTGTCCAGGTGCCCTGTTGAACCGGCAACCTGAGACTTGAGAGGGCTGGACATGAGACTGAACAGGACTTGGACAGTGGGCCAACCCAGGGGATTGCAGGGACAAAGCGTTTGGGGTAGCCCAGTGGGACGGACAAAACCGCGATTTCAAATGCTCCCCATGCAGACGGTCCCGGAGATGCTTTGTGGGGGAGGGGTGTCCACCATTACCGAGGCAACCCGCCCCTACTGAGATACACGCCCACTGCTGATGCAGCCTCCCATTGCCGAGGCAACCCACTACAACAGAGAGATTCCACCGCAGGACGTAGCAGGTGGCAGAGACTGCAGCAGAAGAGCAGAGTCTGCAGCAACAGGGTGAACCACACAACAGCAGGGCGGATCCTCGGCAGAAAAATAGTGACTAGACTGCCTCCTACCTGGGCAGGACACCTCAACGGACATCCAGAAATAAAGCCCGAACCCCCCAAGACAGAGCATTTGGTAAAAAAAAAAAAAGGTTTTTTTTAATGAGCTCTGTTGCAGCAGAATCAAACATAGCAGCCTAACAGCCCTGAATGAACAACAGAGCTCACAGCTCAGCAATTGAGCTCATATAAAGTACAGACTGTCTCCTCAAGCAGCTCCCTGACCCCTCTATATCCAAAAGACTGACTTCGGCAAGCAACATTCTGAGACAAAGATAGCAGAAAAATAAACTGGTAGCATCCCTCACTGTTCCGCAGCTGCTATAGGTGCACCCCAGAGAAGCAGGGCCTGGAGTGAACCTCAGCAGTCATACAGCAAAGGGGCTAGACTGGTAGAAGGAAAACCAAGTAACAGAAATACTTCATCACCAACAATCTGGGTGTCCAATCAGAGACCCAATCGAAAAGTCAGCAACTACGCAGACGACAAGTGGATAACTCCACAAAGATGAGAAGAAACCAGCGCAAAAAGGAGGAAAAAACCGGAAACCAGAACACCTCGCCTTCTAGAAAGGACCAAAACTCCTCACCAGCAAAGGAACAAAACTGAATGGAGAATGACTGTGATGAAATGACGGAATTAGACTTCAGAAGGTGGATAATGAGAAACTTTTGTGAGCTATAAGAACATGTATTAAATCAATGCAAAGAATCTAGGGACCTTGAAAAAAGATATAAAAAAAGATTCGAGGAAATGATAACAAGAATGGATAACTTAGAGAGGAATATGAATGAATTAAAGGAGCTGAAAAAACACAATATGAGAAATGCGCGAAGCATGCACAAGTTTCAATAGCCGAATTGACCAAGCAGGAGAAAGAATATCAGAAGTCGAAGATCAACTCAATGAAATAAAAAGAGAAACCAAGATCAGAGAAAAAAAGCACAAAAAGGAATCAACACAGTCTCCAAAAAATATGAGACTATGTGAAAAGACCTAACCGACGTTTGATAGGTGTACCAGAAGGGGACGAAGAGAATGAATCCAAGGTGGACAATACTCTTCAGAATATTATTCAGGAAAATTTCCATCACCTAGCAATATAGGCCAACACTCAAATGCTGGAAATACAGAGATCACCACAAAGATATTCCGCAAAAAGAGCAACCCCAAGGCACATAATTGTCCGATTCAACAAGGTTGAAATAAAGGAGATAATACTAAGGGCAGCCAGAGAGAAAGGTTGGGTCACCCACAAAAAAAAAAAGCCCATCAGACTTACAGCAGAAACAATACAAAGATCTCTCGGCAGAAACAATACAAGCCAGAAAAGAGCGGGGGCCAATGTTCAACATTTAAAAAAAAAAGAACTTTCAACACAGAATTTCATATTCAGCAAAACTGAGCTTCATAAGTGAAGGAAAAATAAAATCCTTTGGAACAAGCAAATACTCAGAGATTTTTGTCACCACCAGGCCTGCTTTACAAGAGCTCCTGAAAGAGGCACTACACATAGAAAGGATCAACCAGTACCAGCCATTCCAAAATCACACCAAATGCTAAAGAGCATCAACATAATTAATAATCTTTTTTTTTTTTTTAAATTTTTTATTGGATTATAGGTTTTGGGGTACATGAGCAGAGCATGCAAGACAGTTGCGTAGGTACACACATGGCAGTGTGCTTTTCTTTTCTTCTCCCCTTCACCCACATTTGGCATTTCTCCCCAGGCTATCCCTCCCCACCGCCCCCTCCCACTGGCCCTCCCCTTTTCCCCCCAATAGACCCCAGTGTTTAGTACTCCCCTCCCTGTGTCCATGTGTTCGCATTTTTCATCACCCACCTATGAGTGAGAATATGCGGTGTTTCATTTTCTGTTCTTGTGTCAGTTTGCTGAGGATGATGTTTTCCAGATTCATCCATGTCCCTACAAATAACACGAACTCATCGTTTCTGATTGCTGCATAATATTCCATGGTGTATATGTGCCAAATTTTTCCAATCCAGTCTATTATCAATGGGCATTTGGGTTGATTCCAGGTCTTTGCTATTGTAAACAGTGCTGCAATGAACATTCGTGTACATGTGTCCTTATAGTAGAACGATTTATAGTCTTTTGGATATATACCCAGTAATGGGATTGCTGGGTCAAATGGAATTTCTATTTCTAAGGCCTTGAGGAATCGCCACACCGTCTTCCACAATGGTTGAACTAATTTACACTCCCACCAACAGTGTAAAAGTGTTCCTTTTTCTCCACATCCTCTCCAGCATCTGTTGTCTCCAGATTTTTTGATGATCGCCATTCTAACTGGCGTGAGATGGTATGTCAATGTGGTTTTGATTTGCATCTCTCTGATGACCAGTGACGATGAGCATTTTTTCATATGATTGTTGGCCTCATATATGTCTTCTTTCGTAAAGTATCTGTTCATATCCTTTGCCCACTTTTGAATGGGCTTGTTTGTTTTTTTCCTGTGAATCTGCTTGAGTTGTTTGTAAATTCTGGATATCAGCCCTTTGTCAGATGGGTAGACTGCGAAAATTTTTTCCCATTCTGTTGGTTGCCAATCCACTCTAGTGACTGTTTCTTTTGCCGTGCAGAAGCTGTGGAGTTTCATTAGGTCCCATTTGTCTATTTTGGCTTTTGTTGCCAATGCTCTTGGTGTTTTGTTCATGAAGTCCTTTCCTACTCCTATGTCCTGGATAGTTTTGCCTAGATGTCCTTCTAGGGTTTTTATGGTGCCAGGTCTTATGTTTAAGTCTTTAATCCATCTGGAGTTAATTTTAGTGTAAGGTGTCAGGAAGGGGTCCAGTTTCTGCTTTCTGCACATGGCTAGCCAGTTTTCCCAACACCATTTGTTAAACATGGAATCCTTGCCCCATTGCTTATTTTTGTCAGGTTTATCAAAGATTGTATAGTTGTATCTATGTTGTGTTGCCTCCGGTGCCTCTGTTTTGTTCCATTGGTCTATATCTCTGTTTTGGTACCAGTACCATGCTGTTTTGATTACTGTAGCCTTGTAGTATAGTTTGAAATCCGGTAGTGTGATGCCCCCCGCTGTGTTCTTTTTGCTTAGAATTGACTTGGCTATGCGGGCTCTCTTTTGGTTCCATATGAAGTTCATGGTGTTTTTTTCCAGTTCTGTGAAGAAAGTCAATGGTAGCTTGATGGGGATAGCATTGATTCTGTAAATTACTTTGGGCAGTATAGCCATTTTCACGATATTAATTCTTCCTAACCATGAACATGGAATGTTTCTCCATCTGTTTGTGTCCTCTCTGATTTCGTTGAGCAGTGGTTTGTAGTTCTCCTTGAAGAGTTCCCTTACGTTCCTTGTGAGTTGTATTCCAAGGTATTTTATTCCTTTTGTAGCAATTGCGAATGGCAGTTCGCTCTTGATTTGGCTTTCTTTAAGTCTGTTATTGGTGTAGACGAATGCTTGTGATTTTTGCACATTGATTTTATATCCTGAGACTTTGCTGAAGTTGTTTATCAGTTTCAGGAGTTTTTGGGCTGAGGCGAAGGGGTCTTCTAGGTATACTATCATGTCGTCTGCAAATAGAGACAATTTGGCCTCCACCTTTCCTATTTGAATACACTTTATTTCTTTTTCTTGCCTGATTGCTCTGGCTAGAACTTCCAGTACTATATTGAATAGGAGTGGTGACAGAGGGCATCCTTGTCTAGTACCAGATTTCAAAGGGAATGCTTCCAGGTTTGCCCATTCAATATGATATTGTCTGTTGGTTTGTCATAAATAGCTTTTATTACTTAGAGATACGTTCCATCGATACCGAGTTTATTGAGGGTTTTTAGCATAAAGGGCTGTTGAATTTTGTCAAATGCCTTCTCTGCGTCAATTGAAATAATCATGTGGTTTTTGTTTTTGGTTCTGTTTATGTGGTGAATTACGTTGATAGACTTGCGTATGTTGAACCAGCCTTGCATCCCTGGGATGAATCCTACTTGATCATGATGAATAAGTTTTTTGATTTGCTGTTGCAATCGGCTTGCCAATATTTTATTGAAGATTTTTGCATTTATGTTCATCATGGATATTGGCCTGAAGTTTTCTTTTCTCGTTGGGTCTCTGCCGGGTTTTGGTATCAGGATGATGTTGGTCTCATAAAATGATTTGGGAAGGATTCCCTCTTATTGGATTGTTTGAAATAGTTTTAGAAGGAATGGTACCAGCTCCTCCTTGTGTGTCTGGTAGAATTCGGCTGTGAACCCATCTGGACCTGGGCTATTTTTGTGAGGTAGGCTCTTAATTGCTGCCTCAACTTCAGACCTTGTTATTGGTCTATTTATAGTTTCAGCTTCCTCCTGGTTTAGGCTTGGGAGGACACAGGAGTCCAGGAATTTATCCATTTCTTCCAGGTTTACTAGTTTATGTGCATAGAGTTGTTTGTAATATTCTCTGATGATGGTTTGAATTTCTGTGGAATCTGTGGTGATTTCCCCTTTATCATTTTTTATTGCATCTATTTGGTTGTTCTCTCTTTTATTTTTAATTAATCTGGTTAGTGGTCTGTCTATTTTGTTGATCTTTTAAAAAAACCAGCTCTTGGATTTATTGATTTTTTGAAGGGTTTTTCGTGTCTCAATCTCCTTCAGCTCAGCTCTGATCTTAGTTATTTCTTGTCTTCTGCTAGGTTTTGAATTTTTTTGATCTTGCTCCTCTAGCTCTTTCAATTTTGACGATAGGGTGTCAATTTTGGATCTCTCCATTCTCCTCATATGGGCACTTATTGCTATATACTTTCCTCTAGAGACTGCTTTAAATGTGTCCCAGAGGTTCTGGCACGTTGTGTCTTCATTCTCATTGGTTTCGAAGAACTTCTTTATTTCTGCCTTCATTTCGTTGTTTACCCAGTCAACATTCAAGAGCCAGTTGTTCAGTTTCCATGAAGCTGTGCGGTTCTGGGTCGGTTTCTGAATTCTGAGTTCTATCTTGATTGCACTATGGTCTGAGAGGCTGTTTGTTATGATTTCAGTTGTTTTGCATTTGTTGAGCAGTGCTTTACTTCCAATTCTGTGGTCAATTTTAGAGTAGGTGTGATGTGGTGCTGAGAAGAATGTGTATTCTGTGGATTTGGGGTGGATAGTTCTGTAAATGTTCTCCAGGTTTGCTTGCTCCAGGTCTGAGTTCAAGCCCTGGGTATCCTTGTTGATTTTCTGTCTGGTTGATCTGTCTAGTATTGACAGTGGAGTGTTAAAGTCTCCCACTATTATTGTGTGGGAGTCTAAGTCCTTCTGTAAGTCATTAAGAACTTGCCTCATGTATCTTGGTGCTCCTGTGTTGGGTCCATATATGTTTAGGATCGTTAGCTCTTCTTGTTGTATCGATCCTTTTACCATTATGTAATGGCCTTCTTTGTCTCTTTTGATCTTTGTTGCTTTAAAGTCTATTTTATCAGAGAAGAGAATTGCAACTCCTGCTTTTTTTTGCTTTCCATTAGCTTGGTAAATCTTCCTCCATCCCTTTATTTTGAGCCTTTGTGTATCCTTGCATGTGAGATGGGTTTCCTGGATACAGCACACTGATGGGTTTTGGATTTTTATCCAATTTGCCCGTCTGTTTCTTTTGATTGGTGCATTTAGTCCATTTACATTTAGGGTTAATATTGTTATATGTGAATTTGATACTGCCATTTTGATGCTAAGTGGCTGTTTTTCCTGTTAGTTGTTGTAGATTCTTCATTATGTTGAAGCTCTTTAGCATTCAGTGTGATTTTGGAATGGCTGGTACTGATTGATCCTTTCTATGTGTAGTGCCTCTTTTAGGAGATCTTGTAAAGCAGGCCTGGTGGTGACAAAATCTCTGAGTACTTGCTTGTTCGCAAAGGATTTTATTCTTCCTTCACTTCTGAAGCTCAGTTTGGCTGGATATGAAATTCTGGGTTGAAAGTTCTTTTCTTTAAGAATGTTGAATATTGGCCCCCACTCCCTTCTGGCTTGTAGTGTTTCTGTCGAGAGATCTGCTGGGAGTCTGATGGGCTTCCCTTTGTGGGTGACCCGACCTTTCTCTCTGGCTGCCCTTAGTATTCTCTCCTTTATTTCAACCCTGTTGAATCTGACGATTATGTGCCTTGGGGTTGCTCTTCTTGAGGAATATCTTTGTGGTGTTCTCTGTATTTCCTGCAATTGAGTGTTGGCCTGTCTTGCTAGGTGGGGGAAATTTTCCTGGATGATGTCCTGAAGAGTATTTTCCAGCTGGGATTCATTCTCTTCGTCCCCTTCTGGTACACCTATCAAACGTAGGTTAGGTCTTTTCACATAGTCCCACATTTCTTGGAGACTTTGTTCATTCCTCTTTGCGCTTTTTTCTCTGATCTTGGTTTCTCGTTTCATTTCATTGAGTTGGTCTTCGACTTCAGATATTCTTTC
This sequence comes from Callithrix jacchus, assembly GCF_049354715.1. Lineage (NCBI taxonomy): Eukaryota > Metazoa > Chordata > Mammalia > Primates > Cebidae > Callithrix > Callithrix jacchus. The sequence goes on along the minus strand of NC_133525.1, from coordinate 11,871,040 downwards.
TTCTGCTTGGTCAATTCGGCTATTAAAACTTGCATTTGCTTCGCGAAGTTCTCGTATTGTGTTTTTCAGCTCCTTTAATTCATTCATATTCCTCTCTAAGGTATCCATTCTTGTTATCATTTCCTCGAATCTTTTTTCAAATCATTTTTCAAGGTTCTTAGTTTCTTTGCATTGATTTAATACATGATCTTTTAGCTCACAAAAGTTTCTCATTATCCATCTTCTGAAGTCTAATTCTGTCATTTCGTCACAGTCGTTCTCCGTCCAGCTTTGTTCCCTTGCTGGTGAGGAGTTTTGGTCCTTTCTAGGAGGCAATGTGTTCTGGTTTCGGGTGTTTTTCTCCTTTTTGCGCTGATTTCTTCCCAACTTTGTGGATTTGTCCGCTGGTCGTCTACGTAGTTGCTGTCTTTTCATTTGGGTCTCTGAGTGGACACCCAGAATGTTGATGATGAAGTATTTCTGTTGCTTGGTTTTCCTTCTACCAGTCTAGCCCCTTCGCTGTACGACTGTTGAGGTCTGCTCCAGACCCTGCTTGTCTGGGGTGCACCTCTAGTAGCCGTGGCACAGCGAGGGATGCTACCAGTTTCTTTTTCTGCTCTCTTTGTCCCAGGATGATGCCTGCGTAATGACAGTCTTTTGGATATAGAGGGGTCAGGGAGCTGCTTGAGGAGACAGTTTTTACTTTATAGGGGTTTAATTGCTGAGCTGGGCACTCTGTTGTTCATCCAGGGCTGTTAGGCTGCTATGTTTGATTCTGCTGCAACACAGCTCATTAAACAACCCTTTTTTTTTTTTTCAAATGCTCTGTGTTGAGGGGTTTGGGCTTTATTTTTGGATGTCCGATCAGTTGTCCTGCCCAGCTCAAAGGCAGACTAGCCACTGTTTGGCTGCCGAGGCTCCGCCCTGCTTTTGTGTGATTAGTGCTGTTCCTGCCGGCTCTGCTGTGGTCTCCGCCACGCCCTGCGGCGGAGTCTCTTCGTTGTAGCGTGTTGCCTCAGCAACGGCAGGCTGCGTCAGCAGCGGGCGTGTATCTCAGTAGGGACGGGTTGCCTCGGCAACGGCTTGCTGCCTCAGCAGTGGGCATGTATCTCAGTTGGGGCGGGTTGCCTCGGCAACGGCTGGCTGCCTCAGCAGTGGGTGTGTATATCAGTTGGGGCAGGTTGCCTCCGTAGTGGTGGACGCCCCTCCCCCACAGAGCGTCTGGGACCGTCTGCCCAGGATAGTTTGAAATTGCGGTTTTGTTCGTCCCACTGGGTATCCCAAGCGATCTGTCCCTGCAATCCCCTGGGCTGGGCTACTGTGCAAGTCTCATTCAGTCTCAAGTCCAGCCCTCTCAAGTCTCAGGCTGCCGGTTCAACAAGGCACCTGGACAAGCGCGCCCTGTGGGGACTGCTGGGTAGGGCCGGCCGCCGCCGCCCCGGCTGCCGGCTTCGCCAGGCAGACCTACTGCCTGGTGTCCCGTGTCTTTTTATACTTGGGAGTTTCCCCGTTCTGTGGGCAACAAAGATCAGTCTGGAAATGCAGCACTGACTCACCGTTTGCGAATTCAACCCGGGCTCCAATCCTGGGTTGTTCTCACCGCGCCATCTTGAGTCCCCTCTCCATAATGAATAATCTACAACAGCTAATGGCAGAATGGCCACTTAGCATCAAAATGGCAGTATCAAATTCACACATAACTATATTAACCCTAAATGTAAATGGACTGAATGCACCAATCAAAAGACACAGACTGGCAAATTGGATAAAAATCCAAAACCCATCAGTGTGCAGTATCCAGGAAATCCATCTCACATGCAAGGATACACAAAAGCTCAAAATAGAAGGATGGAGGAAGATTTACCAAGCAAATGGAGAGCAAAAAAATCAGGAGTTGCAATTCTCATCTCTGATATAATAAACTTTAAAGCAACAAGGGTCAAAAAAGACAAAGAAGACCATTACATAATGGCAAAAGGATCGATACAACAAGAAGAGCTAACGATACTAAACATATATGGACCCAACGCAGGAGCACCCAGATACATAAGGCAAGTTCTTAATGACTTACAAAGAGACTTAGACTCCCACAAAATAATAGTGAAAGACTTTAACACTCCACTATCACTATTAGACAGATCAACCTGACAGAAAATCTACAACGATATGCAGGGATTGAACTCAGACCTGGAGCAAGCAAACCTGATAGACATTTACAGAACTCTCCACCCCAAATCCACAGAATGTACATTCTTCTCAGCACAACATCACACCTACGCTAAAATTGACCACATAATTGGAAGTAAAGCACTGCTCAGCAAATGCAAAACAACTGAAGTCATAACAAACAGCCTCTCAGACCATAGTGCAATGAAGTTAGAGCTCAGAATACAGAAACCAACCCAGAACCGCACAGCTTCATGGAAACTGAACAACTGACTCTTGAATGTTGACTGAGTAAACAATGAAATAAAGACAGAAATAAAGAAGTTCTTTGAAACCAATGAGAACAAAGACACAATATGCCAGAATCTCTGGGACACATTTAAAGCAGTCTCAAGAGGAAAGTATATAGCAATAAGTGCCCATATGAGGAGAATGGAGAGATCCAAAATTGACACCCTATCGTCAAAATTGAAAGAACTAGAAGAGCAAAATGAAAAACACTCAAAACCCAGCAGAAGACAAGAAATAACTAAGATCAGAGCTGAACTGAAGGAGATTGAGACACGAAAAACCCTTCAAAAAATTAATAATTTCACTAGCTGTTTTTTTTTTGAAAAAATCAACAAATTAGACAGACCACTAGCCAGACTGATTAAAATGAAAACAGAGAACAACCAAATAGATGCAATAAAAAATGATAAAGGGGAAATCACCACAGATTCCACAGAAATTCAAACCATCATCAGAGAATATTACAAACAACTCTATGCACATAAACTAGTAAACCTGGAAGAAATGGATAAATTCCTGGACTCCTGTGTCCTTCCAAGCCTTAAACCAGGAGAAAGCTGAAACTATGAATAGACTAATAACAAGGTCAGAAGTCGAGGCAGCAATTAAGAGCCTACCACAGAAAAAAAGCCCAGGTCCAGATGGGTTCACAGCCGAATTCTACCAGAAACACAAAGAGGAGCTGATACCATTTCTTCTAAAACTATTTTAAATAATCCAAAAAGAGGGAATCCTTCCCAAATCATTTTATGAGAACAACATCATCCTGATACCAAAACCGGCAGAGACCCAACAAGGTAAGAAAATTCAGGCCAATATCCATGATGAACATAGATGCAAAAATCTTCAATAAAATATTGGCAAGCCGATTGCAACAGCAAATCAAAAAACTTATTTGTCATGATCAAGTAGGATTCATCCCGGGGATGCAAGGCTGGTTCAACATACGCAAGTCTATCAACGTAATTCACCACATAAACAGAACCAAAACCAAAAACCACATGATGATGTCAATTGACACAGAGAAGGCATTTGACAAAATTCCACAGCCCTATATGCTAAAAACCCTCAATAAACTCGGTATCAATGCAACGTATCTCAAAGTAATAAAAGCTATTTATGACAAACCAACAGCCATATCATATTGAATGGGCAAAAACTGGAAGCATTCCCTTTGAAATCTGGTACTAGACAAGGATGCCCTCTGTCACCACTCCAATTCAATATAGTACTGAAAGTTCTAGCCAGAGCAATCAGGTAAGAAAAAGAAATAAAGCGTATTCAAATAGGAAAGGTGGAGGCCAAATTGTCTCTATTTGCAGACGACATAATAATATACCTAGAAGACCCCATGGCCTCAGCCCAAAAACTCCTGAAACTGATAAGCAACTTCAGCAAAGTCTCAGGATATAAAATCAATGTACAAAAATCACAAGCATTCGTCTACATCAATAATAGACTTAAAGCCAAATCAAGAACGAACATCCATTCACAATTGCTACAAAAAGAATAAAATACCTTGGAATACCACTCACAAAAAACGTAAGAGACCCTTCAAGGAGAACTACAAACCACTGCTCAATGAAATCAGAGAGGACACAAACAGATGGAGAAACATTCCATGTTCATGATTAGGGAGAATTAATATCGTGAAAATGGCTATACTGCCCAAAGTAATTTACAGACTCAATGCTACACCCATCAAGCTACCATTGACTTTCTTCACAGAACTGGAAAATACCACCATGAACTTCATATGGAACCACAAGAAAGCCCGCATAGCCAAGTCAATTCTAAGCAAAAATAACACAGCGGGGGGCATCACACTACCGAATTTCAAACTATACTACAAGGCTACAGTAATCAAAACAGCATGGTACTGGTACCAAAACAGAGATATAGACCAAGGGAAGAAAACAGAGTCACCGGAGGCAACACAACATATCTACAACTATACAATCTTTGATAAACCTGAGAAAAACAAGCAATGGGGAAAGGATTTCCTGTTCAACAAATGGTGTCGAAAAAACTGGCTAGCCATGTGCAGAAAGCAGAAACTGGACCCCTTCCTGACACTTTACACGAAAATTAACTCCAGATGGATTAAAGACTTAAACATAAGACCTGGCATGATAAAAACCCTAGAAAAGAATCTAAGTAAAACCATCCAGGACATAGAAGTAGGCAAGGTCTTCATGAACAAAACACCAAAAGCATTGGCAACAAAAGCCAAAATAGACAAATGGAACCTAATGGAACTCCACAGCTTCTGCATGACAAAAGAAACTGTCACAAAAGTGAATCTGCAACCAACAGAATGGGAAAATATGGTTGCAGTTTACCCATCTGACAAAGGGCCGATATCCAGAATTTACAAAGAACTCAAACAGATTTACAGGAAAAAAAACAAACAAGCCCATTCAAAAGTGGGCAAAGGACATAAACAGACACTTTAAGAAAGAAGACTTATATGAGGCCAAAAATCATTTGAAGAAATGCTCATCGTCACTGGTCATAAGAGAGATGCAAATCAAAACCACATTGAAATAGGATCTCATGCCATTTAGAATGGCGATCATTAAAAAATCTGGAGACCACAGATGCTGGAGAGGATGTGGAGAAACAGAAACACTTTTACACTGTTGGTGGGAGTGTAAATTAGTTCAACCATTGTGGAAGACAGTGTGGCGATTCCTCAAGGCCTTAGAAATAGAAATTCCATTTGACCCAGCAATCCCATTACTGGGTATGTATCCAAAAGACCATAAATCATTGTACTATAAGGACACATGTACACGAATGTCTATTGCAGCACTGTTTACAAAAGCAAAGACCTGGAATCAACCAAAATGCCCATTGATGATAAACTGGATTAGAAAATCGTGGCACATATACACCATGGAATATTATGCAGCAATCAGAAATGATGAGCTCGTGTCATTTGTACGGACAAGGATGAATCTGGAGAACATCATTCTCAGCAAACTGACACAAGAACAGAAAATAAAACACCGCATATTCTCACTCAACAGCAGCTGATATAAAATGAGAACACATGGACACAGGGAGGGGAGTACTAAACACTCGGGTCTATTGGGGGGAAAAGGGGAGGGTCTGAGGGAGGGGGAGGTGGAAAGGGATAACTCGGGGAGAAATGCCAAATGTGGGTGAAGAGGAGAAAGGAAGCAAAACACTGCAATGTGTGTACCTACGCAACTCTCTTGCATGCTCTGCTCATGTAACCCAAAACCTAAAATGCAATAAAAAATTTTAAAAAAATTAAAAAAATTAAAGAAAATAAAAGCCCGGGTTCAGATAGGCTTACAGCTGATTTATAGCAGACATGAAAATGGTAGATGCTACCATTCTTTCTGAACCTATTTTAAATAATTCAAACAGAGAGAATCCCTCCCAAATCATTTTATGAGACCAATATCATCTGGATACCAAAGCCATGCAGAGACTCAGCAAGAAAAGTAAACTTCAGGCCAATATCCATAATGAACGTAGATGCAAAAATCTTCAACAAAATACAGGCAAACAAATAGAAACAGTACATCAGAAAGCTTACCCACCATAATCAAGTATAATTCATCCTGGGGATGCAAGGCTGGTTCAAAATACACAAATCTGATAACGTAGTTCTCCATATAAACAGAACCAAAGATAGAAATGACATGATTTTTTTGATGCAGAGAAGGCCTCTGACTAATTTCCATAGCCATGTGTGCTAAAACCCCTCAATAGACTAGATATTGAATGAGCGTATCTCAAAATCATAAAAGCTGTTCATGACAAACCAACAGCCTATAGCATACTGAATGGGCAAAAATAAGGAGCATTTCTATTGAAATCTGGCACCAGACAAGGATGCTTTCTCTCACCACTCCTATTCAATATAGTACTGGAAGTTCTAGCCAGAAAAATCAGACAAGAAAAAGAAATAAAGAGTATTCAAATAGCAAAGGGAGAAGACAAATTATATTTATTGCAGATGATTCTATATCTAGAATCATGATCTCCGACCGTAATCTCAGCCTAAAATTTCCTGAAAGTGGTAAGCTACTTCAGCAATGTCTCAGGATACAAAATCAATGTATAAGAATCAGAAACATTCCTATACACTAATAACTGATGTAAAGAGCACCAAATCTAAAACGAACTGCCATTTATAATTTCTGCAAAGACAATATAATACCTGGGAATACAATTAACAAAGAACCTAAAGCACCTCTTCATGAAGAACTAAAAACCACTGCTCAACGAAATAAGAGAGGACACAAACAGAATTAGAAATATTTTATGTTCATAATTAGAAAAAAACAATATTGTGAAAATGACGAAACTGTCCAATGTAATTTTCAGATTCAGCGCTATCCCCATTAAGCTACCAATAATTTTCTTCACAGAACTGGAAAATATTACCTTAATTTTCTTAACAAACCATAAGGGAGCTCATAAGCTAAGTCAATTCTTTGCCAAAAGAACAAAGCAAAAGGCATTGCACTAGGAGACTTCAAACTCTACCACAATGCTACAGTCATCCAAACAGCATGACACTGGTACCAAACCACAGATAAAGACCAAGGAAACAGAACAGAGGCCATTGAGGCAATGCAACACATCTACAATCATTTAGTTTTTGACAAACCTGACAAAAGAAAGCAATAAGAATAGGAGTCACTCTTTAATAAATGGTGTTGTGAAATCTGGCTAGCCGTGTGTAGAAAACAGAAACTGAACTTCTTCCTGACACTTTACAGTAAAATATACTCCAGATCGATTAAAGACTTAAACATAATACCTAACACTATAGAAACCCTGGAAGAATATCTAGGCAAAACCATTGAGGACATAGGCGTAGGCAAGAATTTCATGACAAAATCACCAAGAGCATTAGCAACAGAAGCCAAAATAGACATATGAAACGTAATTAAACTCCACAGCTTCTGTCTGGCAAAAGAAACCGTCACTAGAGTGAATTGGCAACCACCAGAATGGGAAAAATTTTTTGCAGTTTACCCATCTGACAAAGGGCTGATATCCAAAATATACACGGAATTTAAGCAGATCTAGAAAAAAAAAAAGAAGCCTATTCAAAATTGGGCAAAGGATATAAACAGACACTTTACCAAAGAAGATATACATGAGAAAAACAAACATATGAAAAGATGCAAATAAAAACCACATTGAGATACCATCTCACGCCGGTTAGAAAGGCGATCATTAAAAAATCGGAGACAACAGATGCTGGGGAGGATGTGGAGAAATAGAAACTCTTTCACACTGTTTTTGGGAGTGTAAATTAGTTCAACCATTTTAAAAGACTGTGGCGATTTCTCTACGACCTAGAAATAGAAATTCCGTTTGATCCAGCAATCCCATTACTGTGTATATATTTAAAGGACTATACATCGATCTACTATATGTACACATGCACTCGAATATTCATTGCAGCACTGTTTACAATAGCAAAGACCTAGAACCAACCCAAATGCCCATCGATGATAGACTGGACTGGGAAAATGTGGCACATATACACCATGGTATATTATGGAGCAATCAGAAATGATGAGTTTGTTTCCTTTGTAGGGACATGGATGAATCTGAAGAAAATTATTCTCAGCAAACTGACAAAAGAACAGAAAATAAAATACCGCATATTTTCACTCATAGGTGGGTGATGAACAAAGAGAACACGTGGACATATGGAAGCGAGCACAGCACACTGGGATTGATTCAGGGGAATTGGGGAGGGACAGCGTGGGGAAAGATAGGGAGGAATAGCATGGGGAGAAATGCCAAATGGGGGTGAAGGGGAGAAAGGCTGAAAAACACACTGTCACGTGAGTACCTATGCAACTAACTTGCATGTTCGTCACATGTACCCCAAACACTAAAATGCAATAAATAATAAAAAGAGTCAATAAATAACAGATGTTGAAAGGCTGTGGAGATAAATGAAGATTTGTAAGCAATTTTTGAGAAAGTAAATTAATAGACATATTAGAATAACAAGGTGGTAATTTTTCAAAAATCTAGAAATGCCATTGACCCAGCAATGCAATCACTGGTTTACACCAGAAAATAAAGTTATTATATTAAAAAATTTTATGCATGTGGTATGTGTACTGCAGCATAATTAACAATAGAAAACACAGGGAATCAAATCAAATGCCCCCTTTAGCCAGAAAACTGTATAGACTGGATGAAGAAAATATGCTACATATGCATAATGGAATATTTTGCAGCTATTAAAGTTAATTACATTGAGTCTTTTTAAGAAACATGGATAAAGCTAGAAATAGTATTCTCAGCCAAGTAATGCAGAAACAGAAAACCACACTTCATTCTCGCCCACAGAAATAGCTGAATACTGAATACTTATGACCCAGAGAAAGAAACCACACCCACTGGGGCCTGTCATGGAGTTTATGTGGAAGAAAATCAGGATAAACAGCTAATGCCTATGGGGCTTATTAAGTAGGAAATACATTGGTACTGCAGCAAACCAATATGGTACACATTTACATGTCAAATAAACTTGCGTGTCATGAAGATGTACATGGCTCTTATAATAAATTTAAAAACAAAATAAAAAGGCTTTAGTCTTCAAATAGGTTCTACTAACTTTACAATGTGTGACTCACTTTATGTAATGGATTTTGTAGTCACTGCAAATCAGTAATAAATGTGATCACTCAGCAAATTGTGATAAATGACTTCAAAAACTCAAATAAGGAGTAAATCTTACTCATTACTTGATTAAACATCTTTTATTTTTCACAAAGAATATAAAGCGTTCCACCAATTTGTGCGTCTCTTTTGTATTCCCATTTACTTTCCTTTTTCCCTTTTTTCTTCCCCTCTTTTCTCCTCCCCTTTTCTCCCCTCTCCTTCCCTTCTCTTCCCTCTGCTCCCTTTCCCTTCTACTTATTTTGTTTTCTTTCATTTCTCTTCTTTTCCTTTTCATCTTTTCTTTTGTCTTTAGATAGAAAATTACACTGTTTTTCAGTCTGAAGTAGAGTGTTGCAATGCTGGTGTTCTGCAAATTACTACCTTTCATTTTTAAGTGATTCTTCTTCCTCATGCTCTCCATTAACTGAGATTGCATGTGTGCACCTCTGCACCTAGCTAATCTTTTTTTAAATTTTAACAGAGATGAAGTTCCACCAAATTGGCTAGTATGGTCTCAATCTCCTTACCTAAAGTGATTCACTCCCCACCGCCTCCCAGGTTCTGAAATGACACAGGTGCACCACAATGCCTGTCTTTTTATTAAACTTCTAACACAGAGAAATATTATGTGAAACTCAATTTTTAAATTCTATATCTTGATTAATTTTTAGTGTCTTATAATTGAAAAATGTATAATATAATTTATTGTTTCTTTTAAAAGTAAATTTATTTCAAGGTTATTCAGTAATGTTACTGAATAACAGTAAATTTATATAAAGTGTCATTTTATGTTTATAAAATTATCTGCTTTCACAAATTATTCAAACATTTCATCTGGAAAACTGATAAACCTTATTGATTATACCCAGTGTTTTCATCAGAAATTTCTTTCGTAAGAAAATTCAAAGTTGTTTCAAACTTTAATGAGATGTTTATATCAAATAAACTTAATCTCATAAAATGAGATGTTTATGTCAAAAAAATATTTCATTATACTAAATATCTTTTCGTTGCTGTTGTTACTATTGTTGTAATTTTTGAGGTGGAATCCCACTCTGTGGCACAGACTGGGGTCAATGGAGCAATCTCAGGCCACTAAAATCTTTACCTTTCTGATTCATGAGATTCTCCTTTCTCAGTCTTTCACATAACTGAGCTTTAGTGATTACAGGTGCCCAGCAGCACGTCTGGCTATGTTTTGGATTTATAGTAAAGACAGTGTTTTGGGAGCATTGGTCTCAGAAAGTTCTGTGATTATAGGCATGAGCTACTGTGCCCAGCCTTGATTCCATTTTATTAAGTTCTTGTGCGAGCTCCACAAAGAGGATAGCTATGTTTAGATCTTACACATGGCTACAACTCAGTTTAGGAAGTAGTGTAAGTAAAAAAACTGACTGTAACATAAAATATATGTTGTATTTCACAGAATAACCAAGGGGTAATAACATAATTAACAACAGCATTCAATATAAATGTTTGATTAGTAAATGGGACATTATCTTTGCTTATGTCTTTCTTTAATAAAGACCTTTGTTTAAATCACATAGGAATTTCTACATAAATCTTTTTAAACTATAGATCTTCACTTCATCCGTAAAATCTATATATAGAGAGCAGTTTTCTTTGCATATTTTGTTCAAGATAAATTATTTAGATATTGTAGATACATAATAAATATATATTTCAATACATTATTTAGTTAATATTTCATGTGATTAACACACATTTTTAAATATGTAAGAGAATATGTACAAAAATTATAAACGTCATATAAATATTATGTTTTCTGTTTAGAGACTTTTTTCTGCCCAAGCAATTTTACACACACACAGCAATTATTTATACCAGAAATAAAACTATATAATATACTGGACTATTAGCTTTATTTTGGATTAATAACACATTCGTCAGTATAAGAAACAGTTTTTTTGATACACAAGTTGCAAATCAATGTGCTATAGTTTATGTAACCTGCCTGTAAGATGGATTAGTTTAACTTTCATTCAGTTTACACACTTTAGAAAGTGATATGAAGTTGTAAAAATGCTTTAAAACACACTACCTCATTAATGTTATATCACAATAAAATTCAATTTAGATAAAGCAATTATTACTTATCTCTGAGAAATGAAACATATTTGAGTGTAGGTATAGATTTATAAATATAAACATGACTTAAACTGGCAGTGGTCAATTATAACTGAGAAACTGTAATGTTTTATTTATATATAGTTCTGACCAAAGAAAATTACATACACTTATTTAAAGTACCAGGATTTTTAATGGTAAATATATAATGCTTAAATCTGAATCTGTGTTTTCCAGATGGAAACTGTATATTATTACATCTTTTATAACTCTTTCCAAAAAAATCTTATAGAGTCATTAAAATAAAGACATAGGGGTCTGTAAATAGAGATATCCACAGTCACCCACGTGATAAATATAAAAATTTATAGAACTGTTTTAAAGTTTCTGGGTTAATAAATAGGTTGTTAATATTTATCAGCTTGATGGAGAAAATAGTAAATAGAATTATAATTTTTATAGTATCAGCATTATTTTTTATTCTTATCTCCACTTGCAAATCACATTTCAGTGTGATAAAGAGGAGAAGAAGAAAAAGAAGAAGAGGAAGAGGAAGAGAAAGAAAAAGAAATGAAGAAAAATAAGAAAAAGAAGTATAAATAAAAGAGAAAATAATAATAATAGGAAGAAGAAGAAAAGAAAGATAATAAAAGAAGAAAATAATAATAATAAAAATCCTAACGAAGAATAAGGAGAAGTAGAAGAAGCAGAAGAAAAAAAAGAAGGATAAAAGAAGCCAAAAATAGAAGAAGAAGAAATATAAATGTAGTAGAAGAAGAAATAGAAAAATAAGAAGTAATGAATAAGAAGATTCACTCTAGTGCCTGTTTCTTTTGCCATGCAGAAGCTGTGGAATTTAATTAGGTCTTATTTATCTATTTTTACTTTTGTTGCCAATATTTTTGGTGATTACCTATGCAAATATATTACTTGGTCTGCACATGTACCACAAAATCTGAAACGCAATAAGAAATTAAAAATTAATAAATATAAAAAGAAAAGAAGAAGAAAATAAAAAAGTAATAATAATAATAAAAAGAAGAGTAGGACAAATGAAGAAGAGAAGAAAAAAAGAGTAAGAAAAAAGGAAGAAGAAAGAGAAGAAGAAGAAAAGAAGTAATAATAATAAAAAGTGTAGAAGAAATGGAGAAGAAGAAGAAAAAAGGAAGAAGAAGAATTGGAAGAAGAAGAAATGAAGAAGAAGAGGAGGAGAAGAAGACATTAAGAAGAAGAAGAAGAAAAAAGAAGTAGAAGAAGGAAAAAGAATAAGAAGAATAAAAGAAGAAGAAAATAATAATAAAAAGGGAAAAAATGATAAGAAAGAAATAGAAATAGTGTATGAACTAGAAGAAAAGGAAGAAGAAAATGAAGAACCAGAATAAGAAAAGAAGAAGAAAATATAAATAGTAATCATTATAATAACAAAAAGAGAAAGGAGGAGGAGAAGGAGAAAAATTATAAAAAGGAAAAAAGAAGAAGCAGAATGAGAAAATAAAAATAATAATAATAAGAAAATAATATTAATATAAATGAAGAAAAATTAGTAGTAGAAAAAATAGAAGAATAAAAGAAGAGAAGAAGACGAAGAAGTAGAAATAGAAGGAGAATGATAAGAAGAAGAAAGAGAAAAAGAAGCAGAAGTAGAAGAACGATAAGAAGAAATAGAAGAAAAAAGGAGAAGAAGAAAAAGAATAAAAAATAAGAAGAAGAAGAAGAAAAAAAAGAAGAAGAAATAGAGTTGAAAAAACTGAGAGTCCTGATGGGTATTTTTGGCTACATGATTGAAACAGAATCACCATTCTGAATAACTTGAAGGTTGACAAAGTTTTCTTCAGTACGTTTGTTTCAAGATTCTTGTAAGACTGGCAGTCACACTATTTGCTTTTAGTTGGCTGGCTGGGGCACAGTAGTTTATTAGTCTTTAAGAAAAGGAAAAGTGAGCACAATAAGTCTTAGAAAAAATGTCAAAAATATGGAGGTTTTTCCTTATCTGAGCTTTCAATAAATCCCTTTTTTTCCCAGCTATGCACTAAAAAGTTTTACAGTTTTCTAAATTCAGTACAATGTAGTAATTCTATTTAGGTAACACCAACAGTTATTTCTCTGAAAAGAGAGAGTATTAAGAAGTATGCATACAAAGAGGAAGGTTAGAGCAAAAGTTTAATAACCAAAAGAAGTAGCAGAGAGGATGATCTGAGTCAACTGAGGACTATGGTGTTGTAGTCCGCGTGTGTGTATGTGTACTAAATAAAGAAAATACGTTCTGACTGGTCTTAGAATCAATTAGTTATGTTGGCCTGAGACTATGGCTGAAAGAATCAGTACCTGAAGTAATGAATCATGTAGGCTTCTAAGCTTTGTCCCTGATTTTAATCTGGAACCAATCAGAATGTGAAGTAAAAATGCAGTACATGACCTTGGCTCATGACCTTGGCTCATGACCAATTCATGAAGGAGTAGTGGAAAAAAAACTTCTCAAACACTGAGCTGAGGAAGAAAATGGCTTTCTATTCATCTGAGAGCTGCAGGAACTATAGCCTTATTCACCAAACTTCTGGAGAATAGATTTTTAACACTTTTAGAGGCTTACCATGCTAAAGAAAAGACTGAAGTGAAACTCTGTATATTGTTCATTGGCTAGATGTCCAAGCTTACAATCTTTTGGCTTTATAGATTTACTAGTTCATATGAAGTGCAAGGAGGAGCAGAAAGGACACTGGCCTTACAGAGACAAGACAAAGGCTGTAAATTATTGACAGACATATTTCCAGAAGAAAGTCTGGGTCATGTCAACGTGGGGAATGTGACCCAGAGATGAGCTCCAGCCTGTAGTGATCACATGCATTTTCAACTCTTTCGAGGCTTATAGATAGCAGAGACGCTGGGAACCAAAAGGGAGTCACCTTCCTAGCCCTGGAACTCCGTTATGGCCTCGTCAGTGGCGTCAGGGAGTCACCTAACAAGAGATTTATGCTCCTTGCTATATTATTTCTTTTTCACCCTCCTTGACATCTAGAAGGGAGGGGAGGAAGGAGTTGGAGAGACATAAATGGAATCCCCCCGTTTGAGAATTTTACATACCATTATCTAGTGAAAGTCCTTACTCTCACCATCAGCCTTACTGTCAGAAATTTCTGGTGAAACGGATTGATAGTGGTTTTTGTAAGAGGCCTGAGCTGATTTTTTGTGTTTGTTTTTTTTTACTTTTTAACCACAGCAATGAAATATATACATATCACTTGACAGAGCAAGGGCATTAAGCAGGTGTGAGCAATAGGCATGCTCCTATTATCAGTAACACATTAGTAACAATAGTTTTGAGTCCTACTATTTCAGGACACCAGTTCCCAAACATTGATCCAGAATTGAAACCATTACAGGTCTTTACAGCTACATGCACCAATTTTTGTCATGTCCTTCACAAATTTTTAACCACCTAACCCTAACTCTTGTCAATTATTAACAGGCAACAGTTGGTTAAGATGAATTTTCCGCAGTCGCCTCTTTCAGCTGCTAATAAGTAATCTAAACCCAGTCTCTTCTGGTAGATGGCATGTCTTACCTTGTTCTCCTGCAATGTCAGGGTGGTTGGAGCCTGGCCAGTTATGTTGTTCACGATTTCTAGGACAGTTTGCAACCAAATTATTTAATTAAGCATATATATCTGAGTACAATAGTCTTACAAGCCATTTTATGACATATTGCTGGCCCATAATATTGTATTATTTTCTTCTGGGGACCATTTATTACTTTTTTTACTTATCTATAGCTAGGCTTTGCTTGTCTCACAATGAATAGACAGGGAAATCTAACAGATCCCTAGATCTTATGGGTATTAGGATGAAAAAGGGTATGATGGTGCCAAGAACGCAGCTGCCTATCCACTCATCTGACAATTTAGTTAAGGCTCTGTGCCTACATATCCAGTACAAACCAGGACGCACTACCCAGTCCCGGTGGAATTCCATGTGGATTCCAGATTTTTTGGAAAAAATTGAACTTGGTCCTATATAAACTCCACCAGTTACTGTTTCACTGTGCCAAATTGTCCAGAGTTACCAGGACCATCATACCATCTTTTATTCTGCCCAGATACTATTGTTCAATAATAGAAGATTTTGAGATCCAGAAGCTGTTGCTCAGGTCCTTTTGCACAGAAGTCTCATTAGGAACAGGGTCAGTAGGCACAGGCTCATGTGCTTCACATGGCCACCAGTCTTTCATATTATTTCCTCCACACTTAGCAAAAATGTATTTTTAAAGGCTTGGTCACATTCTCAGCTATCTGAAAGAGCAAGTTTCTTTATTTCTGGCGGAGTTCTGAAAGTTGTTCATTTAGTATATCATAAGAAGCTTGAAACATTTGGTAAGGTGATTGTCTCTGGATACTTCCCTGAATTAGAATGGCAACTCAGGAGTCAAGTCATTTTTCATTAATCTTCATTGCTACAAATTCCCCTTTCTTCTGTCAAGAAACCAGAGAATTACAATGGCCAGCCGTGAAAAAGGTGGTTCTCCTTTTTTGGAGATGGACTGAATTATTTTTATTATTATTTATCAAGTGGCCCAGATGACACATGACAATTTACCATAATTACCGGTGCATGGAAACCACTCATTGCAGATATACTGATGCTCTGCCTTATAGCCTATTTCTCAGATAAGATAGCCACACCATCCACCTGCATTGATGACTATACAAGTATCAAATAGTAAGGAAGTTTACTTGGGAGGCCCCTTCTCAGTTTTGGAAAGTACTTTACTTGTATTGCCATGAAGACGTCCAGTCTTTTACCTTATCTTGAACATGGTGTTTATGTTAGGCTCAGATGGGTTAAAACACACAACACATTGGTTGTTCCCTGAGTTGCACAGGTGGTACTCTGTAGCACTGCATTCATAATAACTGTAAAGCAAGAAAACTGTAAAGCAAGAAAACTGTGGTAATTTTTGTCCTACATTTGTAACCTTCTGTATGACCTGAGAACAATTATCAGATGGAAGGTTTACATCTACTGAGGTAGCAAAGATACAAGTCCATAGTACAAAGAGAAGAAGTATCTTTCTTGCAGGGAATTCCTCATGGACCATCCCTTGAAAATACCGTATAATTGTTTAGAATGTTATGAAAGTGGTCACAGCCGTGAGCTTGAATTCTGAGTCAGGACCCTCTCTGCTATTCTTTCTCCCTTAGATGCATACAGCAAAAATAATTTTGTTGAGTCCAGCAGCCTCAGACCCAAGGCAGATATCAGCTTTTAACTGTGGGAAGGCCCCCTGCAAATCTGTGCTCCACTCAAATGGCTCTCCGTTTCTCATAGTTGCCTTGAATCCTTAGGTATCAGCAGGTAAGTGTTAACCTGCTTGCTTTCTATTCCTAGGGTTCACTGTTTCTGCTAGATAGTAAATTCTAGATAGTGAGACTGTTGTTGGCAAAACTCAGTCTTTCTTGTAGAGACCTTGTATTTACAGATATCCAGGTGTTTGAATAACAAGTTAATTTTCTTAGCACATCCACCTGCAACTGGGTGTCTCAGCAAAGGGTCATCTGCATACTGAAGCAGCACATAACCTAAGGTCCTCCACAAAGAACATCTGGAGTTCCTGGGCCAATACTTCTCTAAATATGGTTAAAGATTCTCTGAATCCCTGTGAAAGCCAAGTCCAGGTGTGCTGTCTTGTTTCACCTCACTCTGCATCTTCCCACTGGAAATCAAGCAATTATTTGCTTTCAGGAGCTAACCAGATACCGTAGAAAGCATGTTCTAAGTTTAAGCAAGTAAAGCAGCTTAGGTCAGCTGGCAACAGTTACAGCATATAGGGATTGGGCACTTCGGAGTGCAAGGTCACAGTTGCCTGTTTGACCAAGCAGATATTCTGCACTGGACTATAGTTCTTTTTCCCTGGCATGGGGAAAGCAGGAGAGGCATGTTCCATGGAGACTGGAAAGGAACAATAATATCATAACTATTCAGGTGTCTGATATGAACGTGGATGCCTTCAACAGCTTCTCTTGGTACTGGATTCGGCCTCTATTTAACTGCTAGCACCCACCCCTGGCTTTACTTTGATAACCACCCAGACTTGGTTTAAAACCAATCCTAGGAGGTTGTCTTCTGTCCAGGCCTATGGCCATGACTTGCCCAAAGCAATGGTTGGTTCCCATTCTGGTGCAGTCAGAAAGAGTCTTCACTCTTCTTTCTGAGAGAGCCATAATAAATCCTGCCTGAGACGGGTTGAGCTGCAGGGAGCCTTCATCACTGAACATTAGAGTAGCTCTCAGTTTGCTCACCAAGTCTCTACCCAAACATTGTAGGAAAAATCTGGCATGTACAAAAACTGATGCATAATCTTGTGGCCCTCCTCAGATGAGGTTTGTGGTAGGCAAAAATTTTGTTTTTCTAAAACTCCAGTTGACCCAAATATATCTACTTTTTTTCTGTACAAAGAAATCACAGGTTGAGTCACCACCAAGGGCTCCACCATGGCGTTAATAAAGAAATTAATGTCCTTCTTTCTCACCTTCATTCGGACCATAGGCTCTTTGGAAGCATCTGAGCCCAGTCCCCTTCAGCTTATTGGCCACTCTGACAGACTAAACAGGGCACTTCGATCTTTGCCTGATCCTTTCTGCTTGGGTTTACCTTGGTTTTCTGTCAACTGTGGACACCTATATTTCCAGTGCCCCACATTTTTATGATAAGCACATTGGTTTAGCTGTAGGTGAGGTCAGTCATACTGTGTATTCTTTCCAGGATGTTCATGCCCTGTCCCATTGAAGGGGTTTCTCTGGTAGCTGTGGCTAAATGATTAGCATTTGACCAGTTGTGTCACTTTTCCTCTCAGCATCTTACTGTATCTCTCTTTACAAGTAATTGATGAGCTATTTTCAGTAACTGCATGGTGCTCATATCTGCAAATCCAAACTATTTCTTCAACTTTTCCTGATGTCGTTGCTGCTCTCACTACTTAGTCATGCTTACCATGTACTGATTCTCTGGGTAAACAGGATGAAAAGGAGCCTACATGAGGTAGGCTTACATAGTGTTACATAAATGGACTTTCATCTAATTTCTGCATTAGTTGAATTATCTTGTTTATAATTCTAACCTTTTGTTCCCCTTATCTTAATACCTTAAGTAAGTCTTTTCTGTATCCCATCAGCCTCTGCTGGGGGAATACTTCTCTCAGGGGTATTTGTATCCAGCTGATGGTCAGTTTCTAGTAACTTGGCTTTGACATACTCTCGAAAATTCTGATGATCAACTTTGACATATTCTTGTAGCCATTCAGATAACACCTGAAGCACCCTCCACCTCTCATCTTCGTTAAAATGACCCATGACCAACTGGTGACAGTCAGCCTAAGTGGGATTATGAGTTAAAATGACAGTCTGAATCAGATCAATTTAAGTTTATGGTCTGTCCATATAGGATTTGTCGTTATTCTTCCAGTTTTTGAGGAGAGATGAAGTGAAAGGCTCGAGGTGTCTTGGCTTGCCTGTAAGCTTCTGCCATACTTTGAAAACAAGGGACGTGCCCAGACTCCCTTCTGTGAGCCAATACACTTTTAATGCTGACCAGACTACTTCACATAAAGTTGGGAGTTTCTCTAGTGTCACTGTGGTGCCATAATTCCCAATAAATCCCTTCTTAAAAATCCTTTAGCATGGTTTTCAGTGAAGTGGATTTACTTTGAGTCTTACCTCTCTTTCTCTGTTAGGGCAAGAAGAGCCTCTCAAAAAGAGAGAGGAGCTGCTCACCGACTGTGCCCAATGTTACAGCTTGGAGATCTGCACTAAGCCCTCAAAACCCAGCCCGTTACGGTGCAACACACTCTCTCTGCACTTTTTCTTCATACTGGTAAAATGGTCTCCTGTTTCAGAAGCTGTTTGGCATTGTAGACTCTGTTATTGCCCCAACATTCCCTAGATTGTGAGGACACCCATTTTAGTCTTATTCAGATTTCCCCTGGTCCTAGCTGGCTCCTCAATTTTCTCAGAATGAAGAGTCCACTCTAATGGACTTACAGTTCCCACATGTTGTAATCTGTGAGTCCAGATGGGCCCTTCCCTACTCGCTTTCATGCATACACTTTCCAACATCCAAGTTCTGAGAAAACACGATTACTAAAACCAGGTACAAAGAGACAGAAATAATATTCAAAGTGCCAAAATAAATTGGCATGTGTTCTTTGATAAGGTCAGGCTCCCACACAGGGGGTTGGTGAGTCAAACTTTTCAGAATTAATCTGACTGAGTTTCCAACATCTGGACTACAAGCATTGGTTCCTTCTCAGTGTTCATTATTTGAGCAAATCTGCTGTGGGGTCTCACCTGGCTTTGCTCTGTTGAAGCATTCCACTTGGCCTAATGCCTACCTTGGAGTGCTCTCAGAATCTGTGTCATCTAAGCAGGGTGGAGTCCCTTTGGGTGTTACTCCACCAGGTAGGGTAAAGCTTTTTGGGAGGCTCTCCTTGCAATCACCCAATTGAAACTCTTTTCCTGGTCAGAAGATCAAGTGGAGCAGGAAATAAGGGAAACGAACCTCTCAAACACCAAACCTAGGAAAAACGTGGCTCTTTATTTGGCCAACAGATTTGGGGGTACTTATTCACCAATCTCCCCAAAAAGCAGCTTCTTTCTCTTTTTATGGGCTTAAAATGCTAAACAAAGACAGGTTACATTTGCCATTGGCTAGATGTTCTACCATAAAAATCTTTTGGCTTAAATAATTTACTGGTTTACATATGGAACGTGAGGGAAAGTTGTGGGGGTCTACTTACGGTGAAAAGACAAATGCAGCAAATTATTAGTTGGCAGAGGTATTTTCAGGAGGTTGCCTGGGTCATGGAAATGGGTGAGACGTGACCAAGTGTTGGGCTCTTTCCAGTAATGACAAGATTTATTTGCAGCTTTTTCAAGTTTTATAGGTAGAAGGTAGTCTAGGAATTGGACAAAACGGTATCTTCTCAGTCCTAGGGCCTTTGATGGATGGTCAGTGGGGTAAGCAAGTCACCTGACAATGGATTCTGGTATTTCATTTTGTTATCATTCTTTTTTCCATCTAGAGGGGAGAGGAGGGAAGACGTGGAGACAAGTAAGTGGAAGCAGGTGAGGGGGTCTCCTCTATTAAAATAGTGGCCCAGCACACAGTCTTCACTGGATGAGTAAGTCTCAAAACCTCATTTAGCAAGTAGTGAAGTCTCAGGTTTTATTAAAAAAATACAAGAGTGACAGGGAGAAATAGAAAGCAAAGGAATACTTCAGAAAATAATTGATATTTGCCACATTAGTTTATGTACATAGATTAGTAGACTGTTAAAAGTGGCTTATGTATAAAATGGGGTGCTTATATTTTCTTTTGAAGTTTAAGTTTTTTGACTCTAGTACATAGCACTCTTTAAAAAGCAAATCTGTTTTAAGTAACTTCAAATTGAAAAAAAAAGAAAACAAAAAAGAAGAACATTGAAACCATTATTCTGAAGACTTGTCAATAAGAAAATTATTGTTCAGTCTATACTGTAGAAAATAATATTGTTTTTGGAAAAAAAGAGTCAAGACTAGTACCTAAGATGAAAATTTTTATAGCTTTTGAAACATAATTTTCTTTTTCCAGTTTCCAATTTCTGCTGAATATCAATTATGTTTTGACTGAATTTTATTAATTATACATGGCCTATTTTTTTCTTAAGCATTTTCACAATAATAATTTTCTGTATCAGCTTTTGAATTGGCTTTGATCAAACATTTTTTATAGGACAAATCTCTGATGATAGATTTTCAAAGCCAAGTTAAGCCACAATTTTGTGCCATCTAATAACTACGAGTTGATTGGATCTTCTTTCCCCTTTAGGCTCCAAGGTAAACCTGGAAATTCTGAGCATGTCAGAAAGCAATAGTTTTTACTCAATATATGTCAGAAATCCTTACCAGAACGTGTGTGCAAAGAACTTAAGAATAGTTTTTAAAGAGTCTATTGGCCTTACAAGCCAAATTTGCTTTCAAAAGGAAAAAGCACAGCATTCTAGTGAAAGACTAAAATAACCGGTTACTCCAAGTGTCTTGTCACAGATAAACAGAGAATATTGTTGCAAATGACTGCATAGCTATATAATAAGAATACTCAACAATAGCAAAGACATGGAATCAACCCAAATACCCATTGATAATAGACTGTATTGGAAAAATGTGGCACATATACACCATGGAATATTATGCAGCAATCAGAAATGACGAGTTTGTGTCGTTTGTAGGGACATGGATGAATCTGGAGAACGTCATCCTCAGCAAACTGACACAAGAACAGAAAATGAAACACCGCATATTCTCACTCATAGGCGGGTGATGAAAAATGAGAACACATGGACACAGAAAGGGGAGTACTAAACACTGGGTTCTATTGGGGGAAAAGGGGAGGGCCAGTGGGAGGGGGAGGTGGGGAGGGATAGCCTGGGGAGAAATGCCAAATGTGGGTGAAGGGGAGAAGAAAAGCAAAGCACACTGCTATGTGTGTACCTACGCAACTGTCTTGCATGCTCTGCTCATGTACCCCAAAACCTAAAATCCAATAAAAAATTAAAAAAAAAGAATACTCACAAATTGATTTCACCTAAACAAGGTAACAATTGTACTTAGATAAAAGAAAATTATGGCAGCCACACTCATAAACCATTGACAGTAAAATTAGATACTTCTCTGTCACATTATAATTTTGACATAACAAAAGTGGTTACTGCCAATAGTGTGCACTAACCTATATCAGAATTAACGTTCCCAAAATTAAAGACCACATATCTTTGATATGCTTTCTGTATAACTGTATACAGAATAAGCAACATTTTTCATTTTGAGTTCAGAGAACCTAACAATAAAAGTTTCTAATTAGAAATAAACGTAATTTATTATTTAATTTTGTGTTCGTCAAATATTACAGGTTAAAACACTTGATATTAAACAGTAAGATTATATGTTATTGTAAAGTCAGTTATTTAACCGACATGAGAATTAACTGGTTTTATTTATAATTTTAAAATAAGTTGTGAATTAGACAAAATTTGTTTATTATATTAAAAATTGGCACAATATTTTTCAAGCAAGAATGTTTTCTTACATTAAATATTTATATTATAAATCAAATTATAACACATCTTATATTTAATACAATATACCTCTATATTCTAAATTATGACAAGTTTGTTGACATAAATTTATACAATTACACTTGCCTACTTATTGTACATTAATTGTTTACTTAGATTATCTATGATTATCTAGGCAATAGTGTTGATTTAAACTTATAAAACCAGCATTACTTGATTATAATTGAGACCATAAAAATGATAAGAGTTAACTATCTTTACCTTGTTCTAATCCAAGCCGTCCTTATGAACCTTTGCCGTTTGCAGCTAATAAATTTTGTATTTTTTTATTTTTGAGAAATATTATTTTCAAATAGAAATATTCTTACTGCCTGTGCATATGACTTTTACAGTCTACCTAATCAAAAGTTATTTGAATTTTACTAAAGAGTAGCTATTTTTATTTAGCCAATATTAATATCTTATTAACTAAAGTTTACATAAGCAAAGATCATTTTGTATTAGATTGGGTTGATAGATTTGTAAATAGCATGCAAAGTGTGCCATATTATACTATTTTGCATGAATAAGGATAAAATTGAAATTTTAGTAAACAAGAAGAATAATGTATGCAGCCAATCCTTAAGACAATTTTAATTTTACTATACCAATAATTTTAATAATAGCTTGTTAAGTAGAAATTTACTTTTGGTAAATACACTCGAAAATACATTAGATGTTTTGTTTTTTGAGACACGGTTTCTCTTTTGTTGCCCAGGCTAAAGTGCAATGGTGCGATCTTGGTTCACTGCCACCTCCTCATTTCAGTTTCAAGCAATTAGTTTCCTTCTGCTTCCCAAATAGCGGTGTTTCCAGATGCTCACCACCACACACATATAATTGTTGTACTTTTAGTGGAGACAAGGTTTCACCATTTTGGATGACTGGTCTCGAGTTTCCAGCCTCATAATTTGCATGCCTCGACCTGCCAAAGTGCTGAGATTACAAGCATAATTTGCTGCACCTGGATGATTATTATTATATTTTAGATTGTATTTATGTTGAACACTTTTGTCATTTAAGCCAGTCAACTAAGATCTTTAACATATTTTTAGTAGTGCATCATTATTTACATTGAATACATAAACACATAGATAGGTTTGAAACTTCAAATAAAGTACATTTAATAAATTTATAAAGACCTGTTTGTTCCTAATGTTTTAGATTTTTAATGATCTATTCCAAAATAATATGGTTGTTAGAAAAATAGTGGTACATTTGAATATTAAAGAATGCAACTCAGGTAAAAACTACGTAGGAAAACGTATAATGAGGTACAGAGAAAAAAAAAATTTAGTGTTACTATGGGGAGACATAGACACAATATATTTATTTGCTTATTATAAAGACATTTCTTAATGTCTAAATTATATTTTTACTTAGAAGCCCAAAAGTAGCCTCTGTTGCCATAACTATTTTAGTAAAAAATAAGGTAAAAACGAAATTTAGTTAATAAAAACAGAGATTTTGCTAATAAAAAGGCTTAGATAAAAAAACAAAAAAGATTGAAATAATCAGAACAAAAATATAAATGCCTCTTGATTACAAACATACACAATAACCACATATTTTAAATGTCAACCTCTCAGTTATGTTGACTTATAACCATTGAGCTATTTGAAAAAAAACTTTTATTATTATACTAAATTGAGGATAATATTCTTCTAAACTTGCTATGTGCACTGGCTCACGCCTGTAATCTAAGCACTCTGGGAAGCAGAGGATGACATATAAACTGTGATCAGTAGTTCACTAGCTGCCTGGCCAACATGATGAAACACTGTCCCTACTAATGATACCTAAATTAGTTATGTGTCTTGGTGGATCCCTTTAATTACAGCTACCAGGAGGTAGAGCAGGAGAATCACTTGACCCTCAAAGGGAGAAGTCGCCGTGAGCCCAGATAATGTCATTTCACTCTAGCCTGGGCGACAATAGTGAGACTTATTTCAACAAAAACAACAAATTATTACACAAATTATACTATTCTTGATTGTTCTTAGTATAAGCAGAAATTACTGCAGGTGGTTGTTAATGCTAAACTTTGTTGTTGTGAAAGAATTAGCGGGACGGAATCTGAAATAAGTTTTCCACTTTTGTGATTGGCCTTGAGTCTGTAGGCTGCTCTCTACTCTTCTGAAAACAGATAAATAAAAATTTGAATAAAATTATCTCTTCTGTTGGAATCCAACTTAAACTTCTAAAGCTGCCTACATGTTTTTATTATCACTGTAACATTGACCAAAAAGATGAAGAGGCAGAGCCAGGATCAGGTTTAACAGGATTATTACAACCTGCCAGGCTGGCTATCACACCAGAGGCAGTGAAGGCAGCAGCCTGGCTTACAACCTATGAGGGCGCATAGGGGTTTGCAGCTAGATGGGTGCTATTCTAAGAAAAACCACATCTTTGTTCTCAGGGCCTGACATAGTAAAAT
Organism: Callithrix jacchus; assembly: GCF_049354715.1. Lineage (NCBI taxonomy): Eukaryota > Metazoa > Chordata > Mammalia > Primates > Cebidae > Callithrix > Callithrix jacchus. The sequence continues at coordinate 11,846,262 of NC_133525.1, read as the reverse complement.
AACTGCTAATTTAAAGAAGAAAGCAAAGAAAATTTTGGATTTAATAAAAAGCCCAGGAACTTATTGATTGGTCACTTTAAGTCACATGTAACTTTACTGCTTCTCTCCGTGTATTTCTTCATGTACATATGAAGAATTGGAAAGCTGTATAACCTTAGATAAAATATATATACATGTAAAGCATGATAAAAATGAGAAATTTAGCTACTTGTCATTTTTAAAGTTAACGTTCTTAGACTTAATTAAAGTAAATAAATATTTATAAGTACATTAACAGTTTGGCAGCTGTCTTTTGTATAGTTAAGCATGAAGCCAGATTTAGCATGTAGCCAAAGTTCACATGTGTGCTCGCATTGCTTCACACCACATTTGAGGTTTTGTGTTAATAGTGCTGATGTTAGATTAATTTCTGGTAATGAGCCTAGATTAATTATTTTTATTTTATAGTATACATTTTGATATTGGTACTTGTACCAGGTGTACACGTTTTTGGCTTTTTTGAAGAAAGGCTTAAAACACAAGTCGCAAAGAAGTAAAAGTAAAGTGACAAAAGCACAGATTTCTTTAAAATTAAAATATATTCCATTGTGAGAGTAGGCTCAATCAAGTTGCTTAAGTACTGGTTAAAATATTCTAGGGGGCATTGAATAACCTCTCGAGGTCTTAAATTGTTTAATTGGTTTATATTTTATGTAAATAAAAGTGTGTCGAGTGACCAGGTTTATTGGTTGAAGAAGGTGACAAATTAGAGGCTGAAGTAAAGTAATAAATTACACACAGTGGCTATGTCTACATGGTTGTGAAAAGAGAACAGCAGAGGTTGAAGTGAAGTTACCAAGTCGCTCCTTATTGAAAATAAATGCTAAGTTTGAAACCACTATAATTAGTTGTGAGAGGGACCCAATGAGTGATACTCTTCATTTTCTATTTCTGGCAAGGAGGGAAGGTGATTGCAAACATGGTGGCTACTGATTTTTCATTACCTGGATGTGGATTGGTGGGGTTTTCCTTATATTCAGAAACGGGAAATGAAAGCAAATTATTCTAGGATTTCGGCATCCATACCCTATTATTTTGCCTCACTGCATTTTTCTGAGAAATGTAATCCATCAATCCATATGAGTGGCAGGTAAATCAATAATCTTTCTTCTGTAATGGCTTGCTGCTAATTTAAGATACTGGTAGATCTGCAAATTATTACTTGAATGTGTATTTAGCATTTTGCTATCAGATAATACACACAAAATCCCACAGGAGACTCTTTTTCTTATAGTTATCAACTTTTTTACTTGTATGTCTCTACAACACTATAAAGATGACACTTTAGATATTCATAACCTGATACATATTTCCAGAAATGCTTCTGCCTTTGTCATGACTGCAAGCACCTTAGTGTGTGTCTAGAAGTATTTCATAACATGTCTAACTGAAATTCAAATTTGTCTGTTTTTATTTTATTGTATAATACGTTGTTTTGTATACATGTTAGATAATGTTTTCATTTGTTTTTGAGTGTGTGCAGTTTTAATTTTCCTAATATTTTCTGTATTGAAACTTGGATCTTGTGACTTGTCACTTAAAATCTATTGAGTTGGTATTACTGGAGCACACTTCTCTCTGTTTTGTTTTATTCACTTAAATATTTTATATCCTGTGACTTTAATTTGTCTTTGCATCTAAAGTGTTTGTAGCAAACACCATATATTTAAATATAGAATATTTTTTATATGTTCTCCCAATTATTTTTTTATTTTATAATGAAAGAAAACAGTGTATGTTTAAAATAGTCGCAAATAATTTTATTTTATCCTTTTTCTGCGTGTTTTTTACAAACTTTTATTTCTGACTGCTATTTTTGTGTATTCCTTGCTACTTTTGTACTGGAATAATTAAATTTTTTATAATTTTTGTGAATATTTTACATACCATCTGTGAGTGTTCATAGGTGCTTGTGCCAAAAATATTATTTAACCAGTTATTATAGGTGATTAAAAAAATGAATCTGCTATAAAAACCTTAGAGTATGTACAATGTATACACAGTTAAACCTAGCGCATTACAAGGTAACTCTGGTTTAGTTTTAACAACGAAACTGATGGCATCTTGCCTCTACCTTAGACATTTATAGAAAACTTTGAACTTCAGAAAGATTATTTAGGGTATCTGGCTGAAGAAATTTCTAAGCAGCATAGCATTTAATTTGCCATCAAATAATACACGTAAAATTTCACACATGACTTTTTTGTTTTGTTTATTGACTTTCATATATTTATATCTCTATAACACTATAAAGATGACAGTATAGATTTTCATAATCTGATACTTATTTCCAGAAATGCTTCTGCCTTTGTAATAATTGCAAGCATCTTACTGTTAAAGGCATTTAATTTCATAATTGGAGCAAATTTGACAAATTCTGCACTGACTATGAAAAAAATGCAGGAGAGAAACACAACCTGGCTAAAGTAAGTTTCATAAATTTCCAGGAGCTGAGTGTTAATTATCAAGATCATGATAAACATGTCTCCAGGCCATGTCAAAGTTCTTCACAACAGCCCGTACTGTAACAGGCCCACAATCTCTGAAAAAAAATGGTGGTTTGTTGGTACCTGGCCCAGGGTTCCATTCTGTGTGAAAACTAGAGATTGTGTTTTCTTTGTTTTAAGCAACTCTAGCTTTGGCACAATTAGGGCATTCTAGATTTTGGGCTTTGCTTCAAAGGGTGGAAGCTCCAAGCAATGGCAGGTTCCATGTGTCATTGAGCCTGTGGCCACACAGATTACATAAACTGAGGTTTGAAAATTTTTGTTTAAATTTGAAATTATATATGGAAATACCTGGCTGTTTAAAAAAATATTTTCTGCCGAAGTGAGGCCCTCATAGAGAACCTCTTCTAGGACAGTGTGGGGAAAAAAGAGGTTAGGGGCTAAGACACATAGTTTCTCCTTTAGCATTGCCTAGGGGATCTGTGAAAAGAGAACTACTGTCTTGCAGATTCTAATATGGTAGATCCACCCAAAGCTTGCACTGTGTGCCTGAAAAAGCCACAGGTAAAGAGCTGCCCAACTCTACATGAATTCATCTTTTCATCAGTGTGACTTTGATGTAAGATATGGAGTCAAAAATAATCATTTTGGAACTTTATAGCTTGATAGCCTGACTGGATTTTGGACTTGGATGGTTTTAGTTCAGCTCACAAACATTAATGATGTGTGAACTTTTCTCAAGCTCTGAGGATGGATTAGTGCATCTTAAATCTAATAATGAATTCTGCTCTGCATAGTTCAGTGTCAAGAGCATTCTAACAGCATCAAAACGTATGAATTTTGTTATGCAAATGCTTCAACATGTATTCCATTCCTTGTGCTGATCCCCAGATTTTCTTCAGGATTTCACACTCTGTCTCATTGGCCTGTTTCAACTCTATCTTCATGTTATAGCACACAAGAGCTTTGGAATTCTCCAGAACAAATGAATTGCATGAAGTAATCTCCTGAATTCGAACCATAACTTCTTGTGTGAAAGTTTCAGGCCAAAACACCTGAGAGACGAGGCCTTTGGCACATGCTTCTTGGGCATTCATCTTCCACCCATTGATCAACATTTTGTTGGCAGCTGCTCTACCCATTATTTATGGAAAAGTAATTGTGGAACAGCCATCTGAACTCTGCCCAAACCTTGTGTAAGGGGTTTGAAACAAGCCTTCTCATTAGCCCAAACCACATCACAGAGAGGCAGTATAGACGCACCTAGTCCAATGGCTGGGCCATTGACTGATACGATGATAGGTTTCTGAAACTCAATACAAGAATTCTCAGTTTTTGATGGTGTCCACTAGTTTAACACTAGCTCTTTTTCTATTATATTTTAAATACTTCACTAAGTTATAGAAATCAAGACAACAGCAAAAGACACTGCCAACTGCACTGAGCAGCACAAACTTACTGTCATCAACAGCAGCGCTATCCAGAGCACTCTGTATTTCATTCATTACCTCTCTATTCAACGTATTTTTTTCTTTTTTTTATTGCATTTTAGGTTTTGGGGTACATGTGCAGAGCATGCAATACAGTTGCATAGGTACTCACAGGGCAGTGTGTTTTGTTTGGTTTCTCCCCTTCACCCACATTCGGTATTTCTCCCCTGGCAATCCCTCCCTACCTCCCCCTCCCACTGGCCCTCCTCTTTTCCCCCTATAGACCCCAGTGTTTAGTACTCCTCTCTCTGTGTCCATGTGTTCTCATTTTTCATCACCTGCCTATGAGTGAGAATATGCGGTGTTTCATTTTCTGTTCTTGTGTCAGTTTGCTGAGGATGATGTTCTCCAGATTCATCCATGTCCCTATAAACGACACGAACTCATCATTTCTGATTGCTGCATAATATTCCATGGTGTATATGTGCCAGATTTTCCCAATCCAGTCTATCATCGATGGGCATTTGGGTTGATTCCAGGTCTTTGCTATTGTAAACAGTGCTGCAATGAACATTCGTGTGCATGTGTCCTTGTAGTAGAACGATTTATAGTCTTTTGGATATGTACTCAGTAATGGGATTGCTGGGTCAAATGGGATTTCTATTTCTAAGGTTTTGAGGAATCGCCACACTGTCTTCCACAATGGCTGGACTAATTTACACTCCCACCAACAGTGTAAAAGTGTTCCTTTTTCTCCACATCCTCTCCAGCATTTGTTGTCTCCAGATTTTTTAATGATCGTCATTCTAACTGGCATGAGATGGTATCTCAATGTGGTTTTGATTTGCATCTCTCTGATGACCAGTGACGATGAGCATTTTTTCATATGATTGTTGGCTTCATATATTTGATCTGGTTGATAGTAAGATCTGAGTGAAACCATCTTTCTTCCTCACCACAATGTCTTTGTATGTGCTGGCACTTTCCATTAGCCTCACGCTGAAACACACCCTCTTGTCAAAACGCTGGTCTCTTCCATCATCCATGACTTTTCTCTTTTTACCTCTCATAGTTGAACAGATATTGGTGTTTGTTCTTTGATTTGCTGTTAACAAATCTGTAAATGGTACTGCATCCACTACTCTACCAATTGCTGAGCACCAATAAGTCTCTCCCACTTTCTATGCCCTCCTGGGCTAGAAGTTGTTTGAAGCAGCATTTATAGTATGTGATTTGTCTTTCTGTGCTTAATCCCTGGTAAGACACTTCAGGCATTGACCCAGGGTGCCTCTATAAAGGGTTAGGTAACCTCAAGAGAAAGCAGCTGAGTCCATGGCTCCCGCTCTCTTGTTTAATGTAGAAAGCTTTCTAGGGAACCATAACTATTTCCTTTGTGGTTCCTATAACATCTAAATTTAACATTCTAAAGTTATAAAACTTATGTCACACTAGTTTTTCTTCAGTAACACAGTAGAATTACAATTTTTATACTTCAATGCCTATCATTTCACTTATTGAGTTCTCAGATTTACTTTTGCATGCATTTTGTGTCAAAAATAAAAAGAAACAATAGTTGTTTAAAGTACATATGACTTTTTTTAATTGGGTAAGAAATCGTGTAGTTGTGCATAAATGAAACATTGTATTGCTTCTATAATTGCCCATGTATGCATGTTAACCTTCACCTTTATTTTTTTTTTTACAACTGTCTAGTGTTCTTTTATTTCATCCTTATGTAATTCATGAAGGGTTTTTTTAAATTCCGTCTAGTTTCAACAAACTTTCACGGCATTAATCTGGGGATGTCATAATTGTTAGAGTTGTTTTTGGCATAAGATTTCTGTTTGTAAGGTTTTTTATGTCAACACTCAGAATATACTGGCCCAATGCAATTTTGCTTTTCATTACAGCACCTGGAATAGATATGCTAAATGCTGTTTGGACCCTCATATTTCCAATAAAGAATCTTTGGATTATCTTTGAGAGTGACTTTTATTTATGAGGGACATTTTTTTTCTGTAACAGTTTTTTACAAGTCATACAAAAAGGAAACATAGTAAAGTTCCATGTGTTAGACACCAACTTACTTTAATTACTGTAAGTTAACTAACTAAAACAAGTGTGTTCCATTCATTCTTGCCAAAACTTTATATATGTAAAACATTAGAGTTTTCTAATTTTTAACTGGATAAAAGACAACTGCAGTTCAATGGATAATTCTGACTCATATAACTATGCTATAAGTATAAATATCTATTTCTCTCTCTACGAAATAGTGATAATAGGTTTGCTTGTATTCAGAGTTTTGTTTTGCAATGAAGTCAATGAGATGATGTATTTAAAATCACTGTGAGCACTATAAATCTCTATCTGGCTTATGTAAAATTACAGACAACCTATACATCAATCACCATCTTAGGGGTGAATTACAGAAATTGGAGCATATTTAACTCTAAGTTACATAGCTAAATAATAGAAAAGGAACAGAAATTCTTATACTAATTTGTGTGTTACTATGTATAAACCTAAGTTTAAAATACTCTGTCTTGTATATTTACATTTTATACAAAGTGAATTATAAAAAAACAGCTATAAGAATATAAATGTGCATACAAGGAGATAGTCTCTGTACCATAAATATTAAATTGTTGAAAATATACAAATTTTTAGTATATATTATGTTTATTTTATATTTGAAAATACAATATCGCCATTCATAACCATAAACAAATTAATTGACAACAAGTCTTCTTATAGAATAATCTTCTAAGGGTGTTTCCTTACAATTTTAATGTATTAGCTAAATAAATCAAATGTAGCAAGAAAAAGAAATCTTCCTTTTTTTAAAATTTTCTATTACATTTTAGGTTTTGTAGTACATGTGCAGAAGATGCAAGACAGTTGCATAGGTACACACATGGCAGTGTGTTTTGCTTTATTTCTCCCCGTTACTCACATTTGGCATTTCTGCCCAGGCTATTTCTCCGCAGCTCCCTGCTCGCCCTCCGCTTTTCCCCCCAGTAGACCCCAGTGTTTCGTACTCTGCTCCCTGTGTCCATGTGTTCTCATTTTTCATCACCCGCCTCTGAGTGAGAATATGGGGTATTTCATTTTCTGTTCTTGTGTCAGTTTGCTGAGAATAATGTACTCCAGATTCATCCATGTTCCTACAAATGACACAAACTCATCATTTCTGATTACTGCATAATATTTTGTGGTGTATATTTGTCACATTTTCCCAATCCAGTCTATCATCAATGGGCATTTGCGTTGATTCCAGGTCTTTGCTATTGTAAACAGTGCTGCAATGAACATTCGTGTACATGTGTCCTTATAGTAGAACGATTTATAGTTCTTTGTATGTAATGGGATTGCTGGGTCAGATGGAATTTCTATTTTAAGGCCTTGATGAATGGCCACACTGTCTTCCACAATGGTTCAACTAATTTACACTCCCACCAACAGTGTAAAAGTGTTCATTTTTCTCCACAGCCTCTCCAGAATCTGTTGTCTCCAGATTTTATAAAGATCGCCATTCTAACTGGCGTGAGATGGTATTCCAATGTGGTTTTAATTTGCATCTCTCTAATGACCAGTGATGATGAGCATTCTTTCATAATATTGTTGGCCTCATATATGTCTTCTTTTGTAAAGTGTCTGTTCATATTCTTTGCCCAGTTTTGAACGGGTTTGTTTGATTTTTTCCTGTAAATCTGTTTGAGTTCTTGGTAAATTCTGGATATCAGCCCTTTGTCAGATGGGTAAACTGAAAAAATTTTTTCCCATTCTGTTGGTTGCCAATTCACTTTTGTGACTGTTTCTTTTGCTGGGCAGAAGCTGTTGAGTTTGATTAGGTCCTGCTTATCTATTTTGGCTCTTGTTGCCAATACTTTTGGTGTTTTGATCATGAAGTCCTTGCCTAATCCTATGTCCTGGATTGTTTTCCCTAGATTTTTATCTAGGGTTTTTATGGTGCCAGGTCTTATGTTTAAGTTTTTAATCCATCTGGAGTTAATTTTAGTGTAAGGTGTCAGGAAGTGGTCCAGTATCCGCTTTCTACCCATGGCTAGCCAGTTTACCCAACAACATTTATTAAACAGAAAATCTTTTCCACATTGCTTATTTTTGTCAGGTTTGTCAAAGATTGTATGGGTATAGATATTTTTTGTTGCCTCTGATGCCTCTGTTTTGTTCCATTGGTCTATATCTCTGTTTTTATACCAGTACCATGCTGTTTTGATAACTGTAGCCTTGCAGTATAGATTGAAGTCTGGTAATGTGATGCTCCCCACTGTGTTCTTTTTCCTTAGAATCAACTTGGCTATGCGGCTCTCTTTTGGTTCCCTATGAAGTTCATGGTGGTTTTTTCCAGTTCTGTGAAGAAAGTCAATGGTAGCTTGATGGGAATAGCGTTGATTCTGTAAATTACTTTGGGCAGTATAGCCATCTTCACGATATTAATTCTTTCTAACAATGAGCATGGAATGTTTCTCCATCTGTTTGTGTCCTCTTTTATTTCATGGAGCAGTGGTTTATAGTTTTTTTTGAAGAGGTCTCTTACGGTCCTTGTGAGTTGTATTCCTAGGTAGTTCATTCTATTTGTAGCCATTCTGAATGGCAGTTCATTCTTTATTTGGCTTTCTTTAAGTCTGTTATTGGCATATAGAATTGCTTGTGATGTTTTAACATTGATTTCATATTCTCAGACTTGCTGAAGCTGCTTATCAATTTCCTGTAGTTTTTGGGCTGAGGCGATGGGGTCTTCTAGGTATACTATCATGTCATCTGTAAATAGAGACAATTTGGCTTCCACCTTTCCTATTTGAATGCCCTTTATTTCTTATTATTGCCTAATTGCTCTGGCTAGAACTTCCAGAACTATATTGAATAGGAGTGGTAAGAGAGGGCATCCTTGTCTAGTGCTGGATTTCAAAGGGAATGCTTCCAGTTTTTGCCCATTCAGGATAATATTGGCTGTTGTTTTGTTGTAAATAGCTTTTATTACTTTGAGATGCGTTCCATCAATACCGAGTTTATTGAGGGTGTTTATTATAGAGGGCTGTTGAATATTGTCGAATGCCTTCTCTGCGTCAATTGAGATAATCATGGGGTTTATGTTTTGGGTTCTGTTTGTGTGGTGAATTACGTTTATCGACTTGCGTATGTTGAACCAGCCTTGCATCCCCAGGATGAATCCTACTTGATCATGATGTATAAGTTTTTTGATTTGCTGTTGCAATCCGCTTGCCAATATTTTATTGAAGATTTGTGCATCTATGTTCATCATGGATATTGGCCTGAAGTTTTCTTTTCCTGTTGAGTCTCTGCCGGGTTTTTGTATCCGGATGATGTTGGTCTTATAAATTGATTTGAAAAGAATTCCCTCTTTTAGGATTATTTGGAATAGTTTCAGAAGGAATGGTACCAGCTCCTCTTTGTGTATCTCGTAGAATTCGGCTGTGAACCCGTCTGGACCTGGGCTTTCTTTGTGTGGTAGGCTCTTAATTGCTGCTTTGACTTCTGCCCTTGTTATTGGTCTATTCATAGTTTCAGCTTCCTCCTGGTTTAGGCTTGGGGGACACAGGAGTCCAGAAATTTATCCATTTCTTCCAGGTTTACTAGTTTATGTGCATAGAGTTGTTTGTAATATTCTCTGATGATGGTTTGAATTTCTCTAAAATCTGTCGTTATTTCCTTTTCACCCTTTTTTACTGCATCTATTTGGTTGTTCTTTCTTTTTTTTATATATAAATTTGGCTAGTGGTCTGTCTATGTTGTTGATCTTTTCAAAAAACCAGGTCTTGGACTTATTGATTTTTTGAAGGGTTTTTTGTGTCTCTATCTCCTTTAGTTCAGCTCTGACCTTAGTTTTTCTTGTCTTCTGATAGGTTTTGACTTTTTTCTGATTCTGCTTCTGCAGGTCTTTCAATTTTGGATCTCTCCATTCTCCTCATATGGGCACTTATTGCTATATATTTTTCTCTAGAGACTGCTTTAAATGTGTCCCAGAGATTCTGGCATGTTGTTTCTTTGTTCTCATTGGTTTCGAAGAACTTATTCATTTCTGCCTTCATTTCATTGTTTATTCAATTAACATTCAGAAGCCAGTTGTTCAGTTTCCATGAAGCTGTGCGGTTCTGGGTTGGTTTCTGAATTCTGAGTTCTAACTTGATTGCACGATGGTCTGAGAGGCTGTTTGTTATGATTTCAGTTGTTTTGCATTTGCTGAGCAGTGCTTTTCTTTCAGTTATGTGGACAATTTTAGAGTATGTGTGATGTGGTGCTGAGCAGAATGTATATTCTGTGGATTTGGGGTGGACAGTTGTGTAAATGTGTATCAGGTTTGCTTTTTCCAGGTCTGAGGTCAAGCCCTGAAAATCCTTGTTGATTTTTGTCTGGTTGTTGTTTCTATTATTGACAGTGGAGTGTTAAAGTCTTCCACTATTATTGTGTGGGAGTCTAATTCTCTTTGCAAATCCTTAAGAACTTGCCTTATGTATCTGTGTGGTCCTGTATTGGGTCCTTATGTATTTAAAATTGTTAGCTCTTCTTGTTGTATTGATCATTTTACCATTATGTAATGGCCTTCTTTGTCTCTTTTGATCTTTGTTGCTTTAAAATCGATTTTATCGAAAATTACAATTGCAACTTCTGCTCTTGTTTACTCCTCATTTGCTTGGTAAATATTCCTTTATTCCTTTATTTGTAGCCTTTGTGTATCCTTGCATGTGAGATGGGTTTCCTGGATACAGCACACGGATGGGTTTTGAATTTTTATCCAATTTGCCAGTCTGTGTCTTTTGATTGGTGCATTTAGTCCATTTACATTTAGGATTAATACTTTTATGTGTGAATTTGACACTGACATTTTGATGCTACCTTGTGGTTTTGCCCGTCAGTTGATGTAGATTCTTTATTATGTTGATGCGCTTTAGCATTTAGTGTAATTTTGGAATGGCTGGTACTGCTTTTTCCTTTCTACGTGTATTGCCTCTTTCAGGAGCTCTTGTAAAGTAGGCCTGGTGGTGACAAGTTCTCTGAATACTTGCTTGTTTGCAAAGGAGATTATTTTTCCTTCACTTCTGAAGCTCTGTTTGGCTGGATATGAAATTCTGCGTTGAACGTTTTCTCTATAAGGATGTTGAGTATTGACCCCCACTCTCTTCTGGCTTGTCGAGTTTCTGCCAAGAGATCTGCTGTGAGTCTGATGGGCTTCCATTTGTGGGTGACCTGACCTGTTTCTCTGGCTGCTCTTAGTATTTTCTTTTATATTTCACCCTGGTAAGTCTGACGATTAATTGCCTTGGGGTTGCTCCTCTTGCAGAATATCTTTGTAGTGTTCTCTGTATTTCCTGCATTTGAGTGTTGGCCTGCATTGCTAGGTTGGGGAAATTTTCTTGGATAATATCCTGAAGAGTAATTTCCAGCTTGGTTTCATTCTCTTTGTCATATTCTGGTACACCTATCAAACGTAGGTTAGGTCTCTTCAGATAGTTTCACATTTTTTGGAGACTTTGTTCATTCCTTTGTGCACCTTTTTCTCTGACCTTGGTTTCTCATTTTATTTCATTGAGTTGATCTCTGACTTCTGATATTCTTTCTTCTGCTTGGTCAATTCGGCTGTTGAAACTTGTGCATGCTTCGTGAAGTTCTCTTATTGTGATTTTCAGCTCCTTCAATTCATTCATATTCTTCTCTAAGTTATCCATTCTTGTTATCATTTCCTCGAATCTTTTTTGAAATCTTTTTTTAAGGTTCTTCGTTTCTTTGCATCGATGTAAAACATGTTCTTTTAGCTCACAAAAGTTTCCCATTATCCACCTTCTGAAGTCTAATTCCGTCATTTTGTCACAGTCATTCTCGATCCAGCTTTGTTCCCTGGATGGTGAGGAGTTCTGTTCCTTTGTAGGAGTTGCAGTGTTCTGGTTTCGGGTTTTTCTTCTTTATGCGCTGGTTTCTTTCCATCTTTGTGGATTTATCCACCTGTCATCTGAGTAGTTGCTGACTTTTCGATTGGGTCTCTGAGTGGACGCCCAGATTGTTGATAATGAAGTATTTCTGTTACTTGGTATTCCTTCTACTGGCCTAGCCCCTCTACTGTACGACCATTGAGTTCCACTTCATGTCCTGCTTGTCTGGGGTGCGCCTATAGCAGCTGCAGAACAGTGAGGGATGCTACCAGGTTCTTTTACTGCTACCTTTGTCCCGGAATGATGCCCGCAAAATGTCAGTCTTCTGGATATAGAGGGGTCAGGGAGCTGCTTGAGGAGGCAGTCAGTACATTATAGGCGCTCAAGTGCCGGTCTGTAATCTCTGTTGTTCATTCAAGTATGTTAGGTGGCTACATTTAATTATGCTGCAGCAGAACTTATAAAACATCCTCTTTTTTTCTCAGATGCTCTGTCTCGAGGGATTGGGTTCTATTTTATGTGTCCTTTGTGCTGTCCTGCCCAAGTAAAAGGCAGTCCAGTCACTATTTGCCTGCCGAGGCTCCATTCTTCTTGGGTGAGGTCCTCCCTGTTTCTGTAGGCTCTGCCGTGCTGCTGCGGTGTCCACCCTGCTTCCAAAAGCTATGCCCTGTGATGGAGTCTTTCTGTTGTGGCTGATTGCGTCGGCAATGGCAGGCTGCGTCAGCAATAAAAGTGTACCTCAGTAGGGGTGGGTTGCCTCGGTAATGGCAAATGCCCTTCTTCAACAAGCAGCACTGTCCTGTGTTCAGCTGTGCCTGAAGTGAATTTCTCCACCTGGAGCGTTTGGAATCACCCATTTGTTTCTTCCACTGCCCTGGCCAAAACGCTGTTTCCTGGAATCTCCTGAAATAACTCACTGTTCAAGTCCTGTTCAATCAGAATGGATATACCAATCTGCCCTCTCAAGTCTCAGATTGCCAGTTCAACAGGGCACCCACACCAGTGCACTTTGTGCAGAATGCTGTGGAGCACTGCTGCGCTGTGGCACTGGCCACCAGCTGCTTGGTCCATCAGCTGACCAAGCCAAAACCTCTTCGATGATGTCCCACATCTCTCTTATACCTGGGAATTTTCCCATTTTGTGGGCAACATAAATCCGTTTGGAAATGCGGCCCTGACTCACCCTCTGCACATTCACTGAGAGCTTTGATCCTGGGTTGTTCTCACCGTACCATCTTGAGTCAGTCTCTGGGCTGAAAAAGAAGTCTTTAAACAGAAAAAAAAGCCTCCTCCTCTCTCTCCATAGATTTCAGGGGACAATTAAAATTCTGACATTTTAAGCACTGAGTTTAACCCCAATCTTTTACAATGTGATTCAGAATACCCTCAAACTGAGAAACATATCAAACTACTTGATGAAAAATATAAATCACAGTCAATATATTGTAAATGACAAAATAAAATGTTAAGGTATTGTTAATAAACAAAAATACCCTTATACAATAAATATTCACCATTGATTGCTGTGGTTAAACAATTTAGTATCAGTTTGAAATTTCTTACATAAGCTAATAGCTCGTGCTACAATTAGTTCAAAACCAGCCTAAATAGTAGCAAGTAAACTGTAGCTTGAAAAAGCCTGCCAACCTGACAGTTCTTCGCTTTTTTTTATATTGCTTGAAACTGTGTATTCAGAAAAGAGGCAATAATTAATTGATTCATACTAAGTTGAAAGAACACATAACATATTTCTACAAACAACAGTGTGAAAAAAACATGTAATTTCAGAGAAAATAACTCTAAGTTTGTTGAAAATAGTTGAAGTTGAGGATTGAGGCTCTCGCTGGATGCGCGGAGAAGGTGAGTCAGGGACTCATTTCCAGATGGATCTTTGTTGCCCACAGAACGGAGAAATTCCCAGATATAAAACAAACGCGGGACGCAGGCCAGAGTTCTTGACTGGTGTAGCCAGCAGCCGGTGTGGCTATGGCCCGCGCCGAAGAGCAGAGGTGCTCCACAGAGTTCTGCACAAAAGCGCACTGTTCTGGGTTCCCTGTTGAACTGGCAACCTGAGACCTGAGAGGGCTGAACTTGAGACAGAATGGGACTTGAACAGTGAGACAGCTCAGGACAAAGCGTTAGGGGTAGCGCAGTGCGACAAACAAAACGGTGATTCCAAACGCTCGCTGTTAGGAGGTTCCCTTAAAGCGCAGCTCCATGCTGGAGGGGCATCCGCCATTACTGAGGCAATCAGCCCCTACTGAGGTACACGCCCATTGCTGATGCAGCCTGCCATTGCCAAGGCAACCTGGTATAACAGAGAGACTCTGCCACAGGGCAGAGCCCGCAACTGCAGGGCAGAGCCTGTGGCTGCAGGGCAGAGACCGCAGCAAAAGAGCAGAGCCTGCAGAAACGGGGTGAATCTCACACAAGCAGGGTGGAGCCTCGGCAGGAGAAGACTGCCTCCTAACTGGGCAGGACAACCCGACGGACACTCAAAAATAAAGCCCCAACCCCTTCAGAAAGAGCAGCTAAGAAAAAAAAGGGCTTTTTTATAAGTTCTGTTGCAGCAGAATTAAACACAGCAGCCTAACAGCCCTGAATGAACATCAGAGCTCACTGCTCAGCACTTCAGCTCCTATAAAGTACAGAATGTCTCCTCAAGCAGCTCCCTGACCCCTCTATATCCAAAAAACTGACATTTGGCAGGCATCATACTGGTACAAAAATATCAGAAAAAGAAACTGGTAGAATCCCTACTGTTCTGCAGCTGCTATAGGTGTACCCCAGACAAGCAGGGCCTGGAGAAGACATCTGAAGTCATACAGTGAAGGGGCTAGACTGGTAGAAGTAAAACCAAGTAACAGAAATACTTCATCATCAACAATATGGGAGTCCACCCAGGGACCCAATCAAAACGTCACACAACACAGACAACAGGTGGATAAATCCACAAAGATGGGAAGAAACCAGCGAAAAAAGGAGGAAAACACCCGAAAACAGAACACCTCGACGCCTAGAAAGGACCAAAACTCCTCACCAGCAAGGGAACAAAGCTGGATGGAGAATGACTGTGACGAAATGACGAAATTAGACTTCAGAAGGTGGATAATGAGAACCTTTTGTGAGCTAAAAGAACATGTTTCAAATCAATGCAAAGAAACTAAGAACCTTGAAAAAAGATTCAAGGAAATGATAACAAGAATGGATAACTTAGAGAGGAATATGAATAAATTAAAGAAGATGAAAAACACAATACGAGAACTTCGCAAAGCATGCACAAGTTTCAATAGCCGAAATGACCAAGCAGAAGAAAGAATATCAGAAGTCGAAGATCAACTCAATGAAATAAAACGAGAAACGAAGATGAGAAAAAAAAGCGGAAAAAGGAATGAACAAAGTCTCCAAGAAATGTGGGACTATGTGAAGATACCTAACCCACGTTTGATAGGTGCACCAGAATGTGATGAAGAGAATGAATCCAAGCTGGAATATACTCTTCAGGACATTATCCAGGAAAATTTGCCCCACCTAGCAAGACAGGCCAACACTCAATTGCAGAATATACAGAGAACATCACAAAGATATTCCGCAAGAAGAGTAACCTGAAGGCACACAATCGTCAGATTCAACAAGGTTGAAATAAAGGAGAAAATACTAAGGGCAGCCAGAGAGAAAGGTCGGGTAACCCAGAAAGGGAAGCTCATTAGACTCACAGCAGATCTCTCAGCAGAAATTCTGCAAGCCAGAAGAGAGTGGGGGCCAATATTCAACATCCTTAAAGAAAATAACTTTCAACCCAGAATTTCATATCCAGCCAAACTGAGCTTCAGAAGTGAAGACAAAATAAAATCTTTTGTGAATAAGCAAGTACTCAGAGATTTTGTCACCACCAGGCCTGCTTTATAAGATCTCCTGAAAGAGGCACTACACATAGAAAGGAACAACCAGTACCAGCCATTCCAAAATCACACTAGTTGCTAAAGAGTATCAACATAATGAAGAATCTACAACAACTAACGGGCAAAAGAGCCACTTAGCATCAAAATGGCAGTATCAAATTCACACATAACAATATAAACCCTAAATGTAAATGGACTAAATGCACCAATCAAAAGACACCGACTGGCAAATTGGTTAAAATTCCAAAACCCATCAGTGTGCTGTATTCAGGAAGCCCATCTCACATGCAAGGATACACAAAGGCTAAAAATACAGGGATGGAGGAAGATTTACCAAGCAAATGGAGAGAAAAAAAGCAGGAGTTGCTATTCTCATCCCTGATAAAATAGACTTTAAAGCAACAAAGATCAAAAGAGACAAAGGCCATTACATAATGGTAAAAGGATCGATAAAACAAGAAGAGCTAACGATCCTAAACATATATGGACCCAACACAGGAGCACCCAGATACATAAGGAAAGTTCTTAAAGACTTACAAAGAGACTTAGACTCCCACACAATTATAATGGGAGACTTTAACACCCACTGTCAATATTAGACAGATCAACCAGACAGAAAATCAACAAGGATATCCAGGGCTTGAACTCAGACCTGGAGCAAGCAAACCTGATAGATATCTAGAGAACGCTCCACGCTAAATCCACAGAACATATATATTTTTTAGCACCACATCACACGTACTCTAAAATTCACCACATAATAGGAAGAAAGCACTGCTCAGCAAATGCAAAACAACTGAAATAACAAACAGCCTCTCAGACCATAGTGCAATCAAGTTATAACTCAGAATTCAGAAACCAACCCAGAACGGCACAGCTTCATGGAAACTGAACAACTGGCTCTTGAATGTTGACTGGATAAACAACGAAATGATAGCAGACATAGAAAAGTTATTCGAAACCGATGAGAACGAAGACACAACATGCCAGAATCTCTGGGACACATTTAAAGCAGTCTGTAGAGGTAAGTATATAGCAATAAGTGCCCATATGAAAAGAATGGAGAGAACCAAAATTGACAACAAGAGCTAGAGGAGCAAGATCAAAAAAACTCAAAACCCAGCAGAAGACAAGAAATAACTAAGATCAGAACTGAAATGAAGAAGATTGAGACACGAGAAACCCTTCAAAAAATCAATAAATCCAAGAGCTGATTTTTTGAAAAGATCAACAAAATAGACAGACCACTAGCTGGATTGATTAAAAAAAAAAAGAGAGAACAACCAAATAGATGCAATAAAAAATGATAAACGGGAAATCACCACAGATTCCACAGAAATTCAAACCATTATAAGAGAATATTATAAACAATTCTACGCACATAAGTTAGCAAACCTGGAAGAAATGGATAAATTCCTGAACTCCTGTGTCCTCCCAAGCCTAAACCAGGAGGAAGCTGAAAATATGAATAGACCAATAACAAGGGAAGAAGTCGAGGCAGCAATTAAGAGCCTACCACACAAAAAAAGCCCAGGTCCAGATGGGTTCACAACCGAATTCTACCAGACACACAAAGAGGAGCTGGTACCATTCCTTCTGAAACTATTCCAAATAATCCAAAAAGAAGGAATTCTTCCTAAATCATTCTATGAAACCAATATCATCCTGATACCAAAACCCGGCAAAAATCTTCAATAAAATATTGGCAAGTCGATTGCAACAACAAATCAAGTAACTTATTTATTATGATCAAGTAGGATTCATCCCGGGGATGCAAGGCTGGTTCAACATATGCAAGTCTATCAACGTAATTCACCACATAAACAGAACCAAAAACAAAAACCACATGATTATCTCAATTGATGCAGAGAAGGCATTTGACAAAATTCAAGAGCTTTTTATGCTAAAAACCCTAATAAACTCGGTATCTATGGAACATATCTCAAAGTCATAAAAGCTATTTATGACAAACCAACAGCCAATATCATACTGAATGGGCAAAAACTGGAAGCATTCACGTTGAAATTCGGCACTAGACAAAAATGCCCTCTTTCACCGTTCCTATTCAATATAGCATTGAAAGTTCTAGCCATAGCAATCAGGCAAGAAAAAGAAATAAAGGGTATGCAAATAGGAAAGGAGGAAGCCAAACTGTCTCTATTTGCAGACGACATGATAGTATACCTAGAAGACCCCATCGCCTCAGCCCAAAAACTTCTGAAACTGATAAGCACCTTTAGCAAAGTCTCAGGGTATAAAATCAATGGGAAAAAATCACAAGCCTTCCTCTACACCAATAACAGACTTAAAGAAAGCCAAATCAAGAACAAACTGCCATTCACAATTGCTACAAAAAGAATAAAATACCTTGGAATACAACTCACAAGGAACGTAAGGGACCTCTTCAAGAAGAAGTACAGGCCACTGCTCAACGAAATCAGAGAGGACACAAACAGATGGAGAAACATTCCATGTTCATGGTTAGGAAGAATTAATATCGTAAAAATGTCTATACTGCCCAAAGTAATTTACAGAATCAATGCTATACCCATCAAGCTACCATTGACTTTCTTCACAGAACTGGAAAAAACCACCATGAACTTCATATGGAACCAAAAGAGAGCCCGCATAGCCAAGTCAATTCTAAGCAAAAAGAACACAGCGGTGGGCATCACACTACCGGATTTCAAACTATACTACAAGGCTACAGTAATCAAAACAGCATGGTACTGGTACCAAAACAGAGATATAGACCAATGGAACAGAACAGAGGCAACAGAGGAAACACAACACATCTAAAACCATACAATCTTTGATAAACCTGTCAAAAACAAGCAAAGGGGAAAGGATTTTCTGTTCAACAAATGGTGTTGGGAAAACTGGCTAGCCATGTGCAGATAGCAGAAACTGGACCCCTTCCTGACACTAAAATTAACTCCAGATGGATTAAAGACTTAAACATAAGACCTGGCACCATAAAAACCCTAGAAGGAAATCTAGGAAAAACTATCCAGGACATAGGAGTAGGCAAGGACTTCATGAACAAAACACCAAAAGCATTGGCAACAAAAGCCAAAATAGTCAAATGGGACCTAATCAAACTCCACAGCTTCTGCACGGCAAAAGAAACAGTCACTAGAGTGCATCGGCAACCCACAGAATGGGAAAAAATTTTTGCAGTTTACACATCTGACAAAGGGCTGATATCCAGAATTTACAAAGGACTCTAACAGATTTACAGAAAAAAACAAACAAGCCCATTCAAAAGTGGGCAAAGGATATGAACAGATACCTTACGAAAGAAGACATATATAGGCCAACAATCATATGAAAAAATGCTCATCGTCACTGGTCATCAGAGAGATGCAAATCAAAACCACATTGGGATACCATCTCACGCCAGTTAGAATGGCGATCATTAAACAATCTGGAGACAACAGATGCTGGAGAGGATGTGGAGAAAAAGCAATATTTTACACTGTTGGTGGGAGTGTAAATTAGTTCAACAATTGTGGAAGACAGTGTGGCGATTCCTCAAGGCCTTAGAAATAGAAATTCCATTTGACCCATGAATCCCATTACTGGGTATATATCCAAAAGACTATAAGTCGTTCTACTACAAGGTCACATGTACACGAATGTTCATTGCAGCACCGTTTACAATAGCAAAGACCTGGAATCAACCCAAATGCCCATTAATGATAGACTGGATTGGAAAAATGTAGCACATATACACCATGGAATATTATGCAGCAATCAGGAATGATGAGTTTGTGTCATTTATAGGGACGTGGATGAATCTGGAGAACATCATCCTCAGCAAACTGACACAAGAACAGAAAATGAAACACTGCATATTCTCACTCATAGGCGGGTGATGATAAATGAGAACACATGGACACAGAGAGAAGAGTACTAAACACGGGTGTATTGGGGGGAAAAGGGGAGGGCCAGTGGGAGGGGGATGTGGGGATGGATAGCCTTGGAAGAAATGCCAAATGTGGGTGAAGGGGAGAAAGGAAGCAGAACACACTGCCATGTGTGTACCTATGCAACTGTCTTGCATGTTCTGCACATGTACCCCCAAACCTAAAATGCAACAATAAATTAAAAAAAAGAAAGAATATAGTTGAAGTTATTATACCTTGTAATAATTTCACTT
This sequence comes from Callithrix jacchus, assembly GCF_049354715.1. Taxonomy (NCBI): domain Eukaryota; kingdom Metazoa; phylum Chordata; class Mammalia; order Primates; family Cebidae; genus Callithrix; species Callithrix jacchus. The sequence goes on along the minus strand of NC_133525.1, from coordinate 11,826,372 downwards.
TATATTTGAAAAAAGAATTCTTACAAAAATTCTCTATACAATTTAATAAGTGTGGAGGCTTTCCTAGAGAAGACATTGTACAGTAAATTTTAAAAGTAAGAATTTACATTTTATAAAAATGTACTTTTTAAATTTATCTTTATCATCACATATAAATATAAATTTCTTTACATAGAATGAGGGCACTAAAATTATATTATTTATATAATATTAAAAGACATATAAAACTCATCACAAAATATTGTATATATTTATATATCTTATATAAATGTGTATATATATTTTATATATATATATAAAATTGTGCATGATAGAGTTCTTTAATGGAATTGTATTTAAAACTCATGTGCAGTGCTTTTTTTCTGCAATCCCAAGACTTTGGAAGGCCAAAGTAGGTTTTCTTTGAGGTGGTTAGTTTTTTTTCAGGTCAAGGTTTTTAAATAAGCCTGGCCCACTAATAGAACCAAATGCTACTAACAATACCAAAACTTGGTCAGGCCTGGTAGCACATGACTATATTTGCATCTAATTGAAGGCTGACTAATGAAAATTACTTGAACCTGGGAGGCAGTAGGTTGTGGTAAGGCAAGATAATGTCAGTGCACTCCAGGTTGAGCACCAAATTGAGATTTCATCTTAGAATATAATAAGTAGGATAAAGTAAGATAGAATGAAATTAGATACAATAAAACTCAATTAAGGAAACTGAATTTATATGAGAAAAATTATACTGCACATTGATTTTTATAGATTTTTTTATCACTTCGGATTTTTAATTTTTATGTCTCTTAAATAAAGTAAGGCACACCATTTACATTTTCTGTAAACTTTTCAGGATTGGAAGGCTTTGAAATAATAAAGGAGGCCAGGAAAAAAGAAAGGAAATCAAGATTATGACTCAAAGACATAATACTTACAGGGTTCAACTACATAGATTTGCTGAGAAATATTTCTAAGGTCATAATACATAGTTCAGTACAAAACTTCAGAACTTAATTTAAATAAATTCAAAATATCACAACAATGATACATTTTCTCCAGATTTTCAACCTCAGTGTCTTTATTAGTACCCCAAGAGGGAATTCAAAATCTCACTTCTTCAATGCCCATTTCACAGGTGTTTTCAACACTATCCGGTAAAAGAAGATATATTATAATCCTAACTTAAAATAAGAATAGAGAAAAAGATGGGGAGTAAAAACAACAAAAAATCTGCAAGATTTCCTGCATAGTTTTTCAGAACTTTCAAGTTGATTTTGTTCTTTTTTAGAAATATCTAAAATAGACAATATCAGCAATTTGCTCTAAGAATACACAAACCAATTTGATTTTCACACCTGTGGGAAAAATGCGTTGCTGTGACACTGTGCAGAAGGGGCCAGAAATGCTGGTCAACATCCTACAACGCACAGCAAATGCTCACAATCAAAAATTATCTAAAAACAAAATTACAAAAGGCAGGATTTATAAATATTGTTCAATAGCTAAGACATCATTTACTGGCATGAAAATACTCATCTGAATTACAAACAATGCAGAGATATATTATTATACAACTCTGTGTAAGAAAAAGTAAAACCCTAACTGAATTCCTCTTTTCTAAACCTAATAAACCATACCATCCAAGTTTTACTATGGGTGTAGCTTTACGTTTATTACAATCTTCATACAAGATGTTCACCAACACTTGGTTAACAACCACTATTCAAAGAATAACTGGAATAGAAGTTCTCATAGTATAGACTATGTTACTCCTAGAATGTTGAATTTAACCCATATGGAGACGGCTAATCCTATTGGCAGGAAGTAAAAGAGAAAAACCGAACATAAAATTTTAAATTGGTTATTCCACATTTGTGGTTGGTTGCTTGGGTTTTATTTTGTTGAATCACTGCAGTGTGGCATGCATATCGGCCTGGTTATATTTTCTGTGCAGTAAACTTCTCCAGGACAGAAACTAGGCATTGTGTATTTCTGCATCACACACCAAAGACAGAAGAAACCACACTAAAATCTGTTAGATATTTGTAAAACAATGGTATTTTGCTTTGCTCTGTGGCTACAATATTAGGACTTTTGAAGCTTTTGCTTATGCTCCTTCTTCTTTTTTTACTAGCTACCGTGAATTATTGCATTTATTAAGTCTTAATAATTTTTATTTCATTATGTAAATAATCTCATGTAATTTGCAAAACTGCATTATTCTCAGAAAAGTAACTGAATTATAGAAAGGCTGAGTAACCTATTCCTCTGAGGAGACCTACATTGCAAAGGACTCATTTATCTTATCTCCTGTCTACTTGCCCTAATTTTACAATATTATGTAAGTGTGTATATTATTTTGTTACTCTTTTAAATAACTTTTCTGTGAATACATAGTAGCCCATGATTGAAATAAGCAATAATAGTAAAAATGAGACGCAAAATTCTTTGAAATGAAGAAATATAAAATAATGCATACTTTTCTTCAGTTACATTTAGTATTTGCTTTTATTTCTTTCATTACATGTTTTAAAGTTAAAGTATTAAATCAATGACCAATTTTGGGTTTTCGTCTTGTTGTTCCCCTGAGAAGTTTATTTGAATATCTCTATTAAGGAAGACAAATCAGAATTAAATAAGACACGAGACAAAAAAGATTACTCCATTAGAGTCTTAAGACACCTTAAAGTCATCTCTGTTCTTTTATCTGTTTTTCAAACTAAAATACTATATACCCAGAGAATTTTGGTAACAGGGAAAGTAACATTTATGTGGGTGATTATTTCAGCCTTATGAAAACCTCAATATGTTACCTAAACACTAAGAAGAAAATGTCTCAATTTAAGGGACATTACATTAAGTGTAATTAGTCAGAAATTATAAACACCAAGTATTGCATATTTTTATTTCCATGTGGGAAAGAAACAAGCTGATTTCATGGAGGTAGAAACTATCATGGCAGAGCATTGTAGGTTGGGAAACACACTATTCAAACAAATAGATGAGTAAGTTAATAAGTTAAAAAATACAGTGAAGAAATAGTTTATAAACTTTAATTGTATAGCAGGGAGATTATAGTTATAAATAATTTATTACATATTTCAAAATTATGAAAAGTAGGGATTTCAAATATTCATGACTAATAAGGGCTACATTTCTGCAATGACGTGCATACCAATTACCAAGATGCCAATTAAGAATTTGGTCATTTCTCATTGTGAATGTCTATCCAGATATCATTTGCACTTTGTAAATATGTAAAACTATAATAAAGCCATTTTAAAAATCAACAAATGAAGGTTCATTTCAATAGGAAATTTTACAAAATCAGGCGATTTCGGAAGTGTAAACAGCTCTTTCTCTCATAACTTCAGGACAGTGTGGTCTAAATTCTGATTTTGGAAGTTCTTGCCACATGTTCTTTGGGCAGACTAAAGCAATGGCACAAAACTCACACCTGCCACTCTTCAGCACTGGGAGTAAATTTTGATTCAGAAAATTTCTGGATACCATGAAACAGTATGTATAATTTGAATGATAATTACAGTCGTGTCTTGCCTTGATGTTGAGACTACTTCTATGACTGAAGATCGTAAAATAATTTAAAACCTGCAACACTTATAATAACTTGGGAGAATTAAGAAAACAGTTTAATGAGGAAGTCCTTAGAAGAATTCAAAGATAACATAAAAATCTTACCACAGAAGTGTAAAAATGTGCTCATCCTATTCAAGAGCAAGTCGTCCCTTATTTTCTCAGATCAAATTTGGACCCACCTCAGGAATTACTGAATCCCACAGTCACATTGGCAATTTCCTTTGAGAAACCCCCTACTCACCGCCAACAAATGGCTTGGCTGACTAATGTCAGTTTCAAGATCAGAGAACAATGCTCCATTCAGCAGGTTTTCATATAGAACAGAAATAAAAAGACTAATAGAAAGTGGAGTGAGAAAATTAGCTCAATGATTGAACTGCAAGCTGCTATTTTACGATTGATTAAAAATGTGAAACCATTATTTTTAAAAGAAATTTATGAGTAGTATATAGTAACCAATGTCCGGACATGGAGGCAATAGAAAAGTCAGCTGAAAAGAAGGTGAAAGATGTGACACGTGTACATTTAACAAGCTGTGTCACGTACTAACACAGCTGCTTAATACTAAATTTAAGAAATATACTGGGGGGAGGACTCAGGATGGCGCTGTGAGAACAACCCAGGATTGGAGCTCTCCTTGAATCCGCGGAGAGGTGAGTCGGAGCTGCATTTCCAGACTGATCTTTGTTGCCACAGAACGGGAAAATTCCCAAGTATAAAAGAGACACGGGACGCCTGGCAGTACCTCTGCCTGGTGAAGCCGGCAGCTGGGGTGGTGGCGGCCGGCCCTACCCATCTCTCCCCACTGGGCGCGCTTGTCTGACTGCCCTGTTAAACCAGCAACCTGAGACATGAGAGGGCTGGACTTGAGACTGAACGAGACTTGGACAGTGGGCCAGCCCAGGGGATTGCAGAAACAGCGTTTGGGCTAGCCCAGTGGGACGAACAAAACCGCGATTTCAAATGATCCCCATGCAGTCTGTCTGAGACGCTCTGTGAAGGAGGGGTGTCCATCATTACCGAGGCAACCCGTCCCTACTGAGATACACACCCACTGCTGACGCAGCCTGCCATTGCTGAGGCAACCCGCTACCACAGAGAGACTCCGCCTCAAGGCGTGGTGGAGACCACAGAAGAAAAGCAGATCCTGACTTAACAGGGCGAGCCTCACAACAGCAGGGCGGAGCCTCGGCAGGCAAACAGTGGGTAGTCTGCCTCCTAGCTGGGCAGGACACCTCAACGAACATCCAAAACTAGAGCCCGAGCCCCCAACACAGAGCATTTAAGAAAAAAAGGGTTTTTCTTTAATGAGCTCTGTTGCAGCAGAATCAAACATAGCAGCCTAAAAGCCCTGAATGAACAACACAGCTCACAGTTCAGAAATTGAGCTCCTAAAAAGAACAGACAGTCTCCTCAAGCAGCTCCCTGACCCCTCTATATCCAAAATACTGACATTTAGCAGGCATCATCCTGGGACAAAGATAGCAGAAAAAGAAACCCTCGCTGAGCCACAGCTGCAAGAGGTGCACCCCAGACAAGCAGGGCCTGGAGTGGACCTCAGCAGTTGTACAGTGAAGGGACTAGACTGGTAGAAGGAAAACCAAGCAACAGAAATACTGCAGCATCAACAATCTGGGTGTCCACTCAGAGACCCAATCGAAAAGTCAGTAATTTCGCAGACGACAAGCAGATAAATCCACAAAGATGGGAAGAAACCAGCGAAAAAAGGAGGAAAACACCCAAAACCAGAACACCTCGCCTTCTAGAAAGGACCAAAACTCCTCACCAACAATGGAAGAAAGCTGGACGGAGAATGACTGTGATGAAATGACGGAATTAGACTTCAGAAGGTGGATAATGAGAAACTTTTGGGAGCTAAAAGATCATGTATTAAATCAATGCAAAGTAACTAAGGAACTTGAAAAAAAATGAGGAAATGATAACAAGAATGGATAACTTAGAGAGGAATATGAATGAATTAAAGGAGCTGAAAAACACAATACGAGAACTTCGCGAACCAGGCACAAGTTTCAATAGCCGAATTGACCAAGCAGGAGAAAAAATATCAGAAGCCGAAGACCAACTCAATGAAATAAAACGAGAAACCAAGATCAGAGAAAAAAGCGCAAAAAGGAATGAAAAATGTATCCAAGAAATGTGGGACTATGTGAAAAGACCTAACCTACATTTGATAGATGTACCAGAAGGGGACGAAGAGAATGAATCCAAGCTGGAAAATACACTTCAGGACATCATCCAGAAAAATTTCCCCCAATAGCAAGACAGTCCTACACTATAATACAGGAAATACAGAGAACACAAAGATATTCCGCAAGAAGAGAAACCCCAAGGCACATAATCGTCAGATTCAACAAGGTTGAAATAAAGAAAAAAATACTAAGGGCAGCCAGAGAGAAAGGTCGGATAACCCACAAAGGGAAGCCCATCAGACTCATAGCAGATCTCTCGGCAGAAACACTACAAGCCAGAGGAGAGTGGGGGCCAATATTCAACATTCTTAAAGAAAACAACTTTCAACCCAGAATTTCATATCCAGACAAACTGAGCTTCAGAAGTGAAGGAAAAATAAAATCCTTTGTGAACAAGCAAGTACTCAGAGATTTTGTCACCACCAGGCCTGCTTTACAAGAGCTCCTATAAGAGGCACTACAAATAGAAAGGAAGAACCAGTACCAGCCATTCCAAAATCACACTAAATGCTAAAGAGCATAAACATAATAAAGAATCTACAACAACTAACAGGCAAAACAGACATTTAGCATCAAAATGGCAGTATCATATTCACACATAACAATATTAACCCTAAAAGTAAATGGACTAAATGCACCAATAAAAAGACACAGACTGGCAAATTGGATAAAAATCCAAAACCCATCAGTGTGCTGTATTCAGGAAACCCATCTCACATGCAAGGACACACAAAGGCTCAAAACAATGGAATGGAGGAAGATTTACCAAGCAAATGGAGAGCAAAACAAAGCAGGAGTTGCAATCATCTCTGATAAAATAGACTTCAAAGCAACAAAGATCAAAAGAGACAAAGAAGGCCATTACAATATGGTAAAAGGATCGATACAACAAGAAGAGCTAATGATCCTAAACATATATGGACCCAATGCAGGAGAACCCAGATAAATAAGGCAAGTTCTTAATGACTTACAAAGAGACTTAGACTCCCACACAATTATAGTGGGAGGCTTTAACACTCCACTGTTAATATTAGACAGATCAACCAGACAGAAAATCAACAAGGACATCCAGGGCTTGAACTCAGACCTGGAGCAAGCAAACCTGATAGACATTTACAGAACTCTCCACCCCAAATCCACAGAATACAGATTCTTTTCAGCACCACATCACACCTACTCTAAAATTGACCACATAATTGGAAGTAAAGCACTGCTTAACAAATGCAAAAACACTGAAATCATAACAAACAGCCTCTCAGACCATAGTGCAAACAAGTTAGAACTCAGAAGTCAGAAACCAACGCAGAACCGCACAGCTTCATGGAAACTGAAAAACTGGATCTTGAATGTTGACTGGGTAAACAATAAAATGAAGACAGATATAAAGAAGTTCTTCGAAACCAATGAGAACGAAGACACAAGATGCCAGAACCTCTGGGACACATTTAAAGCAGTCTGTAGAGGTAAGTATATAGCAATAAGTGCCCATATGAGGAGAATGGAGAGATCCAAAATTTACACCCTATCGTCAAAATTGAAAGAGCTAGAGGAGCAAGATGAAAAAAACTCAAAACCCAGCAGAAGACAAAAAATAACTAAGATCTGAGCTGAACTGAAGGAGATTGAGACACGAAAATCCCTTCAAAAAATCAATAAATCCAAGAGGTGGTTTTTTGAAAAGATCAACAAAATAGACAGACCACTAGCCAGATTGATTAAAAAGAAAAGAGAGAACAACCAAATAGATGCAATAAGAAACGATAAAGAAGAAATCACCACAGACTCCACAGAAATGCAAACCATCATCAGAGAATATTACAAACAACTCTATGCGCATAAACTAATAAACCTGGGAGAAATGGATAAATTCCTGGACTCCTGCATCCTCCCAAGTCTAAACCAGGAGGGAGCTGAAACTATGAATAGAACAATAACAAGGTCAGAAGTCGAGGCAACAATTAAGAGCCTACCACTCAAAAAAAGCCCAGGTCCAGACGGATTCACAGCCGAGTTCTACCAGACACACAAAGAGGAGCTGGTACCATTCCTTCTAAAACTATTTCAAACAATCCAAAAGAGGGAATCCTTCCCAAATCGTTTTACGGACCAACATCATTCTGATACCAAAACCTGGCAGAGACCCAACGAGAAAAGAAAACTTCAGGCCAATATCCATGATGAACATAGATGCAAAAATCTTCAATAAAATATTGGCAAGCCGTTTGCAACAGCAAATCAAAAAACTTATTCATCATGATCAAGTAGGATTCATCCCAGGGATGCAAGGCTGGTTCAACATACGCAAGTCTATCAACGTAATTCACCACATAAACAGAACCTAAAACAAAAACCACATGATTATCTCAATTGACGCAGAGAAGGCATTTGACAAAATTCCACAGCCCTTTATGCTAAAAACCCTCAATAAACTCGGTATCGATGGAACGTATCTCAAAGTAATAAAAGCTATTTATGACAAACCAACAGCCAATATCATACTGAATGGGCAAAAACTGGAAGAATTCCCTTTGAAACCCGGCACTAGACAAGGATGCCCTCTCTCACCACTCCAATTCAATATAGTACTGAAAGTTCTAGCCAGAGCAATCAGGTAAGAAAAAGAAATAAAGGGTATTCAAATAGGAAAGGTGGAAGCCAAAACTTCTGAAACTGATAAGCAACTTCAGCAAAGTCTCAGGATATAAAATCAATGTGCAAAAATCACAAGCATTCGTCTACACCAATAACAGACTTCAGGAAAGCCAAATCAAGAACGAACTGCCATTCACAATTGCTAAAAAAAGAATAAAATACCTTGGAATACAACTCACAAGGAACATAGGGGACCTCTTCAAGGAGAACTACAAACCACTGCTTAGCGAAGTCAGAGAGGACACAAACAAATGGAGAAACATTCCATGTTCATGGTTAGGAAGAATTAATATCGTGAAAATGGCTATACTGCCCAAAGTAATTTACAGAATCAACGCTATCCCCATCAAGCTACCATTGACTTTCTTCACAGAACTGGAAAAAAACACCATGAACTTCATATGGAACCAAAAGAGAGCCCGCATAGCCAAGTCAATTCTTGGCTTATGCTTCCTCATAAGCAAAAAGAACACAACGGGGGACATCACACTACCGGATTTCAAACTATACTACAAGGCTACAGTAATCAAAACAGCATGGTACTGGTACCAAAACAGAGATATAGACCAATGGAACAAAACAGAGGCACCGGAGGCAACACAACATATCTACAACTATTCAATCTTTGATAAATCTGACAAAAACAAGCAAGGGGGAAAGGATTCCCTGTTTAACAAATGGTGTTGGGAAAACTGGCTAGCCATGTGCAGAAAGCAGAAACTGGACCCCTTCCTTACACCATACACTAAAATTAACTCCAGATGGATTAAAGACTTAAACATAAGACCTGGCACAATGAAAACCCTAGAAGGAAATCTAGGCAAAACTATCCAGGACATAGGAGTAGGCAAGGACTTCATGAACAAAACACCAAAAGCATTGGCAACAAAAGCCAAAATAGACAAATGGGACCTAATCAAACTCCACAGCTTCTGCACAGCAAAAGAAACAGTCACTAGAGTGAATCAGCAATCAACAGAATGGGCAAAAATTTTTGCAGATTACCCATCTGACAAAGGGCTGATATCCAGAATTTACAAAGAACTCAAACAGATTTACAGGAAAAAAACAAACAAGCCCATTCATAAGCGGGGAAAGGATATGAACAGATACTTTACGAAAGAAGACATATATGAGGCCAACAATCATGAAAAAATGCTCATCGTCACTGGTCATCAGAGAGATGCAAATCAAAACCACATTGAGATACCGTCTCACACCAGTTAGAATGGCGATCATTAAAAATTCTAGAGACAACAGATGCTGGAGAGGATGTGGAGAAAAAGGAACACTTTTACACTGTTGGTGGGAGTGTAAATTAGTTCAACCATTGTGGAAGACGGTGTGGCGATTCCTCAAGGCCTTAGAAATAGATATTCCATTTGGCCCAGCAATCCCATTACTGGGTATATATCCAAAAGACTATAAATCGTTCTACTATAAGGACACATGTACACGAATGTTCATTGCAGCACTGTTTACAATAGCAAAGACCTGGAATCAACCCAAATGCCCATTGATAATAGACTGGATTGGAAAAATGTGGCACATATACACCATGGAATATTATGCAGCAATCAGAAATGTCATTTGTAGGGACATGGTTGAATCTGGAGAACATCATCCTCAGCAAACTGACACAAGAACAGAAAATGAAACACCGCATATTCTCACTCATAGACGGGTAATAAAAAATGAGAACACATGGACACAGAAAGGGGAGTACTAAACACTGGGGTCTATTGGGGTGAAAAGGGGAGGGCCAGTGGTAGGGGGAGGTGGGGAGGTATAGCCTGGGGAGAAATGCCAAATGTGGGTGAAGGGGAGAAGCAAAGCAAAGCACACTGTCATGTGAGTACCTACACAACAGTCTTGCACGCTCTGGTCATGTACCCCAAAACCTAAAATCCAATAAATAATTAAAAAAAAAGAAATATACTAAAAAAAGACATGTTGGTATGCATGTGAATCATCCTCTGTAGGATGATTGGGAAATTATTAGAACAGGCGACTAGACATTATGATGTATCTTCTTGAGGTGACAGCATTATAAATGTGCAGCAGTAATGCAGAGTCAGAATTAATCTATATATATTTCTCTTGTACACTTTACGGAACACAAATTCCAGAAACTTTTCTAGGCCAGAAGAGAAACATAGATTGTAAATACCTGTAGCCCAGACAGAAAGACTCTTAACATAGCTGGGTTACAATGTACGAGTATCAGTAGTGCTGAGAGTGTATCTATAGGTCTTGACTAATGTAGACAGCACGTTGCATTTATAGTGATCGATATTACTGATTAAAATAATATAAAATTCTAAACCTAAGACATTGTAACCACTCTGAACAGACAAAGCGCCCTCGTTGAAACTATGCAGCACATTTTCTGAGTTTTTGTGTCTAAAAATAACCATATAAATTTTACATCAAATTAAAAGCTTATATGAATTATATAAAATCAAAAGAGGCTATATTTTAACTGAATTTCTACAACCAATTACAAAATTTTTAAAATAATAAAGATATAAACTATGACAATTATTTTTAGAGAAACTGTGATTGACTAGCAATTTAATTAGAAATCTTGGTTTAATTTAATGCAGTTGAAACTACTGATGATTCTGATGATATTTACTTCACTGGCATTACGTAAAGCAAAGTTTTAGCAGCTTCATCTAATGTATTCTTTCAAGAAATACTTTAACACATGAAACAGAATCTTCTATGCTTCACACATATTGACATATAAAATATTTTGCATATTGGGTTTACTATTTTAGAATTTCTATTATGAGGACATTGACATTCTTTATATCATAGACAAATGGAATTATCAAACATTAAATGTGAAGTCTATGTGTAGAATTTAAATCTGCTTGTTTTTCACATTTTCCCCCCATTTTATATTTTCTACCCATGATTCAACATTCTAGACATATGTGTCCAATTTGGAATTTGAAATTTTTATGTGTCAGATGTGCTTTTAAAAATGGAGTCTGCTGAAACAGATTTCTTATTTCATCACTAAGTTACACTACTATTCCCTCAATTTACTAAATCAAATCCCAAACGTGTGTCTCGTCACCGCCTTGCTGCTTGTGCACTTCCTCCAATATCCAATTATCAACATCTCTCAACATACATGTTCAGATTACAGTTCTCCTAATACAAAAAATCCGCAAATATTTTCTAATTATAATTTTAAAAACGTCCTTGCCATGGTCTATTGTTATAACCAGTGAGACATATCTAATTTATTCTGCCTGTAATCATGTAAGGATTCATCCAATCAAACTGAATATCTCACATAATTGCTATAAAACAACTTGTGTCAATAGTGATTCTTTATTCACTAGTGACTGTGTTAAAAAAACTTAATAATCGATCCTTTAGTTTTGCAAAATACTTTTTCATCTTCAAATCTAAGTCACATACTTTATGTAATATGCTGCAGAACACATTGAATTTCTTTTGTTTATTCTAGTGCTCTGTACCACACTGAAACTCTATTCAGTGCTGTGTTCCCAAAAGCATAATTAACACACATTTAAAGTACTATAATACAAAAATATCTATAAGAAAGACTTTTGAAAACACGGTTGGTATTGTAACTCACTTTCTGAGTCAATAAAACATTATTTAAATTAAGCTATTTAAATGTTCATTTATTACCCTTCATCTTTAAAGGGAATATCTACCACTCTTCATAGAAACACTAGTATATTTTATTATATGGGACTTTTTCGGAGCCTTACAGAAAATTATATACTATGTGATACAAATGTGTTGTCTTACTCTTCTCAAAATCAAAAATTTCTAAAGCCTAATAGACAATGTCCTAATGACGTAAGATGTATGAGTGTACACTGACTGTTGGAAATTGAAATTACTCTTAGTTTATGACATAAACCAATAATGTTTTTTGTGTGAGAAACTAATATCTCAAATTGAATTTTGAAAAACAAAATTAGTAACTTTCAATTTCAGTGAAAATCCTGATAAGCAATTTAAATTATATATCATATGTGCATCCTGGGACCTAGTCAGATGTGTACACAAAGTTTGATTTTTTAAAATCTACTTCCCTTTGTCCCAGGTCCTACCTATCTGGAAAAAACACAGTAGACCACCTTGGAACAATTAGCAACCCTAGCATCTCATTTCTTTTGTTCAGGCCACCTATTTACGTCGTGATAACACTTGAATTTAAATAATCTTTAAGACAATGTTTATGTCTCAAAGTCATATGAACAAAGAAATTTGTGCTTATTTTTAAGCCAATTACCCTAGAAATTCTTCTTGTAGATACTACACACAACACACATATAGCAACCCAATCAGATGGAAAATTCAGACATTTCTAATTGTCAGTTTTATAATTGAGTTACTGTTCTCAGGTTGGAGCTCTTAAAGAAACACAGCCAGTAGAATGAATTTCTATGGCCTAATAAGCTGACATAGTTGAAGGTATTTAGCTCACATCCTATGAAAGTCTTTTTCTTAATGTGGGGTGTGAGGCAGTTTATATATATTTTATGTGGCCAAGAACATGCTTCTGATATGTATTTATTCATTATTATATTTTATTTAATTAGTTAGCTAGTTATTTATTTGTTTAGTTAATTAGTTATTTATCTATATCTGGATGGCCTTGCTGTATTTTATTTTTTTTGCAAATCTGGATGGCCATGCTATAAATTTTATTTACTTGTCAGATTTGTAACTATCATTAGCCATCTCATACAATGTATTTTCTACCTAGTTATTACCAAAGTTCCCTCAAAATGTAATTTTACACAACCAAAACTCAAAATGTTAGATAACACAATATACAACAGAATGAAGCCTTTTATTTTGAGAGAAAACTATCTTATTCTAATTTTGGAGGTTTCAAGGAAAAACAGATGTTTAGGGTGTTCTTAGCGTGGATCTGTGGTAAATATTATCTTTTTCCTCATGAATACCATGCTATCAGATGTTACATTCCTGGTTTCTCGTGCATGCATTAAGATTGGTAAAACCATTAAATAAAAAAAAAATAATTTGGTGAATGAAGTAGAAAGAAGACCCTCTATTTTAGAAAAAAAGTTTAAATATATCCATAAATTGAATATCCAATTCTAATGAAGCTGAACACTTATTTAAATATTCATTAAACTCTCTTACTACTTCACAAGCAATTTAAAATTTCATCTTTTGAAGTGTACATAAGGTAACCTCACAGACAAAACCAACAAGCTTTAATTAGGTTGTAACTAAACCTTGAGCACACAGGATATTTTTCAGAGGAATGACAGGCAGCTTTAGAAACAGTCTTTGCAAAATTGTGACTGAAACAGTGAGGAGAATTGCCCCAAACAACTTTATTTTGTTTTTCTACCACAAGATGTTCTTTCCTACCTCTGGGTTTTAACTGGACCAACTTTACGAGAAGCTGGTTTACAGTCTACAGTCTAAAGCAGATATAATAGCAACTGCTTCCCAAGATATACTTTCCTCATAACTGGGAACTAGATCAAGAAGCTAGGAGCTGGAGGATACTAAATTTCACCCTCCCTAAGCTGCTTGATTCTACTCTATATTTTGGTATTATCAGCTGTGCTAAAGCATTTACCAATATAGAACTTGTTCTCATTGGCTTCTGAACTTAAAACCTTCTAATTAATAAAAGTCTTAAAACACAAGAAATTAGAAGCCTTAAATGGATTAGATGGCAAATTTCCTTCCAGTGGCACAATATGGAGATTGGCATGTGGCTACAGAACACATCATACTTTTGATTTCTAGAGGCAGAAACTTTCAAAACGAGAAGATATTTAGAGCCTGATGTTAATAGTGAAAAAAAAAATGGTGATGTTGCTGTGAAGAACAAAGGAAAATAGTGTACATCATAGAGAATTTCCATTTCAGGTATGTGGTTAAGTTGACTTAGAAATGCTATGTAGCTTGATGAGAATAGCATTGAATTTATAAATAACGTTGGGCAGTAAGGCCATTATTACTAAATTAATTCTCCCAAACTATGAGCATGGAAGGTTTTTCCATCTGTTTGTGCCTTCTATTATTTTCTTCATCAGTGCTTTGTAGTTCTTTTTGTGGAGGTCCTTTGCAGCCTATGTTAGTTGTATTTCCAGGTGTTTTATTTTATTTCATTTGCAGAGACTCTTAATGGCAATTTATTCTTGATTTGGCTCTCTTTAAGTCTGTTATTGGTGAATAGAAGTGCTTGTCATTTCTGCACATTGATTTTGAATCTCAACCACCTTATAATTTATATGGAATCAAAAAGGAGCCCATGTAGCTAAAACCATTCTAAGTAAAAGAAGAAAATGGGAGTCATCAAGCTATCTGACTTCAGCCTATACTAAATGGTTACAATAATCAAAACACAATGGTACTGGTACATAACAGAGATATAGACCAATGGAACACAACAGAGGACTCAGAGGCGAACCACACATCTACAACCATCTGATCTTTGACAAAGCTGATGAAAACAAGCAATGGGGGAAAAATTCCCTATTTAATTAGTGATGTTAGGAAAACTGGCTAACCATGTGCAGAAAGCAGAAACTGGCCCTCTTTCTGACAACTTACACTAATATTAACTTCAGACTGATTAAAGACTTAAACATAAGATCTAAAACCATAAAAATACAGAGAAAACCATAGGCAAAAACACTGAGGACATAGAAATATGCAAAAAATTTATGACTAAAACGCAAAAAGCATTGTCAACAAAAGCCAAAATAGACAAATGAGATCTAATTACACTCCAGACTTCCTTTACAGCAAAAGAAACTTTGTTAGAGTGACCCAGCCACCAACAGAATAAAAAAACCTTGTTTCAATCTACCCATCTGACAAAGGGCTAATATCTAAAATCTACAAGAAACCAAAACAGATTTACACACACACAAATACAAATAAATCGACTCAAAAGTGGGTCAATAACAAAACACACACTTTTCAAACGAAGACATACATGAGGCCAACAAAACATTAAAAAATACTCATTATCATTGCTCACTAGAAATATGAAAATCAGAATCACATTGATATACCATCTCAATCCACTTATAATGGCCATGATTTAAATTCTGGAAACAACAGATGCTGAAGAGGATGTGGAGAAAGGAGAACATTTGCACCCCATTGGTGAAAGTGCAAATTAATTCCACGATTGTAGAAAATGGTGTGGCCAATCGTCAAAGCCTACAAATAGAAATTCCATTTGACCTAGCAATCCCAATATTGGGATTTCCAAATAATTTAAAATTGTTCTATATAAAGACCTATGCACATGTATGTTTATTGCAGCTCCGTTTACCACAGCAAAGACTTGGAACCAACCCAAATGTCCATTGATGATAAGAATCATGGGTGAAGCATTGGCAAATGAAATGTTGCTCAGTGGGTGAAAGCTGACAGCACGGGAGGCATCTGCCAAAGGCCTGGTCTCTCAGGTGTTCTTGACTTCAACTTTCACCAGAGAGGTGATGATTCAAGTTAAGAGGCTTGCCTCATTTAATCCTGATTTACTGGAAAAGTGTAAGGCTGTTGTGTACTATAATATTAAGATGGATTTGGGACAGGCCAATGAGAGAGTGTGAAATGCTGGAAAAAATTTGAAGCACAGCAGAAGGGATAGAATACATGTGAAAGTATGTTTAAACAAAAATTGATGAGTTTTAATAACCAGTCTGTCTGCTTAGGACAAAAGAATGGAGTTTAACATAATATATAATTACCTGAAGGTGCCCTGATCCATCTTCACAGCCCAACGTAATTTCAATAAATTCTAAAATTTGGAGGGAGAATTGAGAACATCTAAGCTCGATTCGACTCAAGATGGCGCTGTGACAACAACCCAGGATTGGAGCTCTCATTGTGTCCGCGGAGAGGTGAGTCTGAGCTGCATTTCCAGACTGATCTTTGTTGCCCACAGAACGGGGAAATTCCCAAGTGAAGAGGAGACGTGGGACGCCAGGCAGAAGCTCCGCCTGGTGAAGCCGGCAGCCGGGGTGGCAGCGGCCGGCCCTGCCCAGCACTCCCCACAGGGCGTGCTTGTCTGGGTGCCCTGTTGAACTGGCAACCGGAGACGTGAGAGGGCTGGACTTGAGACTGAGCTAGACTTGGACAGTGGGCAAGCCCAGGGGATTTCAGGGACAGAGCGTTAGAGGTGGCCTAGTGGGACGAAAAATACCGCGATTTCCAACAAGCCCCGTGCAGACAGCCCAAGATGCTCTGTGGGGGAGGGGCGTCCACCATTACAGACGCAACCCACCCCAACTGAGATACACGCCCATTGCTGATGCAGCCAGCCATTGCCGAGGCAACCTGTTCCTACTGAGATACACGCCCACTGCTGACGTAGCCTGCCATTGCCGAGGCAACACGTCCCTACTGAGATACATGCCCACTGCTGACGCAGCCTGGATTGCCGAGGCAACACGCTACAACAGAGAGATTCCTCCGCAGGGTGTGGCGGAGAACACAGCAGAACAGCAGAGACAGGGTGAGCCTCACGACAGCAGGGCGGAGCCTCGGCAGGCAAAGAGTGGTTAGTCTGCATCCTAGCTGGGCAGGACCTCAACGGACATCCAAAAATAAAACCTAAACCCCTCAACACAGAGCATTTGAGAAAAAAAAGGGTTTTTTTAATGAGCTCTGTTGCAGCAGAATCAAACATAGGAGCCTAACAGCCCTGAATAAACAACAGAGATCACAGCTCAGCAATTAAGCCCCTATAAAGTACAAACTGTCTCCTCAAGCAGCTCCCTGACTCCTCTATATCCAAAAGACTGACATTAGGCAGGCATCATCCTGGGACAAAGATAGCAGAAAAAGAAACTGGTAGCATCCCTCGCTATGCCACAGCAGCTAGAGGTGCACCCCAGACAAGCAGGGTCTGGAGAAAACCTCAGCAGTCGTACAGCGAAGGGGCTAGACTGGTAGAAGGAAAATCAAGCAACAGAAATACTTTATCATCAACATTCTGGGTGTCCACTCAGAGACCCAATCGAAAAGTCAGCAACTATGCAGACGACCAGTGGACAAATCCACAAAGATGGGAACAAACCAGCGAAAAAAGGAGGAAAACACCCGAAACCAGAACACCTCGCCTCCTAGAAAGGACCAAAACTCCTCCCCAACAAGGGAACAAAGCTGGACGGAGAATAACTGATGAAATGACGAAATTAGACTTCAGAAGATGGATAATGAGAAACTTTTGTGAGCTAAAAGATCATGTACTAAATCAATGCAAAGAAACTAAGAACCTTGAAAAAGGATTTGAAAAAAGATTCGAGGAAATGAACAAGAATGGATAACTTAGAAAAAAATATGAATGAATTAAAGGAGCTGAAAAAAACAATACGAGAACTTCGTGAAGCATGCACAAGTTTCAATAGCAGAATCGACCAAGCAGAAAAAAGAATATCTGAAGTCGAAGATCAACTCAATGAAATAAAACGAGAAACCAAGATTAGAGAAAGAAGCCCAAAAAGTAATGAACAAAGTCTCCAAGAAATGTGGGACTATGTGAAAAGACCTAACCTACGTTTGATAGGTGTACCAGAAAAGAAAAAAAAGAATGAATCCAAGCTGGAAAATACTCTTCAGGACATCATCCAGGAAAACGTTCCCCACCTAGCAAGACAGACCAAGACTCAATTGCAGGAAATACAGAGAACACCACAAAGATATTTCACAAGAAGAGCAACCCCAAGGCCCATAATCGTTAGATTCAAAAGGGTTGAAATAAAGGAGAGAATACTAAGGGCAGAAGAGAGAAAGGTCGGGTCACCCACAAAGGGAAGCGCATCAGACTCACAGCAGATCTCTCGCAGAAACACTACAAGCCAGAAGAGAGTGAAGGCCAATATTCAACATTCTTAAAGAAAACAACTTTCAACCCAGAATTTCATATCCAGACAAACTGAGCTTCAGAAGTGAAGAAAAAATAAAATCCTTTGTGAACAAGCAAGTACTCAGAGATTTTGTCACCACCAGGCCTGCTTTACAAGAGCTCCTATAAGAGGCACTACACATAGAAAGGATCAATCAGTACCAGCCATTCCAAAATCACACTGAATGCTAAAGAGCATCAACATAATGAAGAATCTACAACAACTAACAGGCAAAACAGCCACTTAGCATCAAAATGGCAGTATCAAATTCACACATAACAATATTAACCCTAAATGTAAATGGACTAAATGCACCAATCAAAAGACACAGACTGGAAAATTGGATAAAAATCCAAAACCCATCAGTCCTACCCAGCAATCCCCACAGGGCGCGCTTGTCCGGGTGCCTTGTTGAACCGGCAGCCTGAGACTTGAGAGGGCTGGACTTGAGACTGAACGAGACTTGCACAGTAGCCCAGCCCAGGGGATTGCAGGGACAGATTGTTTGGGATACCCAGTGGGACGAACAAAACCGCGATTTCAAACTATCCCGGGCAGACGGTCTGAGACGCTCTGTGGGGGAGGGGCGTCCACCACTACGGAGGCAACCTGCCCCAACTGATATACACACCCACTGCTGGCAGCCAGCCGGTGCCGAGGCAACCCGCCCCAACTGAGATACACGCCCACTGCTGACGTAGCCAGCCGTTGCCGAGGCAACCCGTCCCTACTGAGATACACGCCCACTGCTGACACAGCCTGCCGTTGCTGAGGCAACACGCTACAACGAAGAGACTCCGCCGCAGGGCGTGGCGGAGACCACAGCAGAGCAGGCAGGAACAGCGCTAATCACACAAAAGCAGGGCGGAGCCTCGGCAGCCAAACAGTGGCTAGTCTGCCTTCGAGCTGGGCAGGACAACTGATCGGACATCCAAAAATAAAGCCCAAACCCCTCAACACAGAGCATTTGTGAAAAAAAAGGGTTGTTTAATGAGCTGTGTTGCAGCAGAATCAAACATAGCAGCCTAACAGCCCTGAATGAACAACAGAGTGCACAGCTCAGCAATTAAACCCCTATAAAGTACAAACTGTCTCCTCAAGCAGCTCCCTGACCCTTCTATATCCAAAAGACTGTCATTAGGCAGGCATCATCCTGGGACAAAGAGAGCAGAAAAAGAAACTGGTAGCATCCCTCGCTGTGCCACGGCTACTAGAGGTGCACCCCAGATAAGCAGGGTCTGGAGCGGACCTCAGCAGTCGTACAGCGAAGGGGCTAGACTGGTAGAAGGAAAACCAAGCAACAGAAATACTTCATCATCAACATTCTGGGTGTCCACTCAGAGACCCAAACGAAAAGTCAGCAACTACGCAGACGACCAGCGGACAAATCCACAAAGATGGGAAGAAACCAGCGCAAAAAGGAGGAAAACACCCGAAACCAGAACACATCGCCTCCTAGAAAGGACCAAAACTCCTCACCAGCAAGGGAACAAAGCTGGACGGAGAATGACTGTGACGAAATGACGGAATTAGACTTCAGAAGATGGATAATGAGAAACTTGTGTGAGCTAAAAGATCATGTATTAAATCAATGCAAAGAAACTAAGAACCTTGAAAAAAGATTTGAAAAAAGATTCGAGGAAATGATAACAAGAATGGATACCTTAGAGAGGAATATGAATGAATTAAAGGAGCTGAAAAACACAACACGAGAACTTCGCGAAGCATGCACAAGTTTCAATAGCCGAATTGACCAAGCAGAAGAAAGAATACCTGAAGTCGAAGACCAACTCAATGAAATAGAACGAGAAACCAAGATCAGAGAAAAAAGCGCAAAAAGGAATGAACAAAGTCTCCAAGAAATGTGGGACTATGTGAAAAGACCTAACCTACGTTTGATAGGTGTACCAGAAGGGGACGAAGAGAATAAATCCCAGCTGGAAAATACTCCTCAGGACATCATCCAGGAAAATTTCCCCCACCTAGCAAGACAAGCCAACACTCAATTGCAGGAAATACAGAGAACACCACAAAGATATTCCGCAAGAAGAGCAACCCCAAGGCACATAATCGTGAGATTCAACAGGGTTGAAATAAAGGAGAGAATACTAAGGGCAGCCAGAGAGAAAGGTCGGGTCACCCACAAAGGGAAGCCCATCAGACTCACAGCAGTTCTCTCAGCAGAAACACTACAAGCCAGAAGAGAGTGGGGGCCAATATTCAACATTCTTAAAGAAAAGAACTTTCAACCCAGAATTTCATATCCAGACAAACTGAGCTTCAGAAGTGAAGGAAGAATAAAATCCTTTGCGAACAAGCAAGTACTCAGAGATTTTGTCACCACCAGGCCTGCTTTACAAGAGCTCCTAAAAGAGGCACTACACATAGAAAGGATCAATCAGTACCAGCCATTCCAAAATCACACTGAATGCTAAAGAGCTTCAACATAATGAAGAATCTACAACAACTAACAGGCAAAACAGCCACTTAGCATCAAAATGGCAGTATCAAATTCACACATAACAATATTAACCCTAAATGTAAATGGACTAAATACACCAATCAAAAGACACAGACTGGCAAATTGGATAAAAATCCAAAACCCATCAGTGTGCTGTATCCCGAAAACCCATGCAAGGATACACAAAGGCTCAAAATAAAGGGATGGAGGAAGATTTACCAAGCTAATGGAAAGCAAAAAAAAGCAGGAGTTGCAATTGTCATCTCTGATAAAATAGACTTTAAAGCAACAAAGATCAAAAGAGACAAAGAAGGCCATTACATAATGGTAAAATGATCGATACAACAAGAAGAGTTAACGATCCTAAACATATATGTACCCAACACAGGAGCACCCAGATACATAAGGCAAGTTCTTAACAACTTACAGAAGGACATAGACTCCCACACAATAATAGTGGGAGACTTTAACACTCCACTGTCAATACTAGACAGATCAACCAGACAGAAAATCAACAAGGATACCCAGGGCTTGAACTCAGACCTGGAGCAAGCAAACCTGGTGGACATTTACAGAACTCTCCACCCCAAATCCACAGAATATACATTCTTCTCAGCACCACATCACACCTACTCTAAAATTGACCACATAATTGGAAGTAAAGCACTGCTCAACAAATGCAAAACAACTGAAATCATAACAAACAGCCTCTCAGACCATAGTGCAATCAAGTTAGAACTCAGAATT
The DNA here is from genome assembly GCF_049354715.1 of Callithrix jacchus. Taxonomy (NCBI): domain Eukaryota; kingdom Metazoa; phylum Chordata; class Mammalia; order Primates; family Cebidae; genus Callithrix; species Callithrix jacchus. Next base: position 11,804,809 of record NC_133525.1, on the reverse strand, counting down.
CAGAAACCGACCCAGAACCGCACAGCTATATGGAAACTGAACAACTGGCTCTTGAATGTTGACTGGGTAAACAACGAAATGAAGGCAGAAATAAAGAAGTTCTTCGAAACCAATGAGAACGAATACACAACGTGCCAGAACCTCTGGGACACATTTAAAGCAGTCTCTAGAGGAAAGTATATAGCAATAAGTGCCCATATGAGAAGAATGGAGAGATTCAAAATTGACACCCTATCGTCAAAATTGAAAGAGCTAGAGGAGCAAGATCAAAAAAACTCAAAACCCAGCAGAAGACAAGAAATTACTAAGATCAGAGCTGAGCTGAAGGAGATTGAGACACGAAAAGCCCTTCAAAAAATCAATAAATCCAAGAGCTGGTTTTTTGAAAAGATCAACAAAATAGACAGACCACTAGCCAGATTGATTAAAAATAAAAGAGAGAACAACCAAATAGATGCAATAAAAAATGATAAAGGGGAAATCACCACAGATTCCACAGAAATTCAAACCATCATCAGAGAATATTACAAACAACTCTATGCACATAAACTAGTAAACCTGGAAGAAATGGATAAATTCCTGGACTCCTGTGTCCTCCCAAGCCTAAACCAGGAGGAAGCTGAAACTATGAATAGACCAATAACAAGGTCTGAAGTTGAGGCAGCAATTAAGAGCATACCTCACAAAAAAAGCCCAGGTCCAGACGGGTTCACAGCCGAATTCTACCAGACACACAAGGAGGAGCTGGTACCATTCCTTCTAAAACTATTTCAAACAATCCAAAAAGAGGGAATCCTTCCCAAATCATTTTATGAGACCAACATCATCCTGATACCAAAACCCGGCAGAGACCCAACGAGAAAAGAAAACTCCAGGCCAATATCGATGATGAACATAGATGCAAAAATCTTCAATAAAATATTGGCAAGCCGATTGCAACAGCAAATCAAAAAACTTATTCATCATGATCAAGTAGGATTCATCCCAGGGATGCAAGGCTGGTTCAACATACGCAAGTCTATCAACGTAATTCACCACATAAACAGAACCAAAAACAAAAACCACATGATTATCTCAATTGACACAGAGAAGGCATTTGACAAAATTCAACAGCCCTTTATGCTAAAAACCCTCAATAAACTCGGTATCGATGGAACGTACCTCAAAGTAATAAAAGCTATTCATGACAAACCAACAGCCAATATCATACTGAATGGGCAAAAACTGGAAGCATTCCCTTTGAAATCTGGTACTAGACAAGGATGCCCTCTCTCACCACTCCTATTCAATATAGTACTGGAAGTTCTAGCCAGAGCAATCAGGCAAGAAAAAGAAATAAAGGGTATTCAAATAGGAAAGGTGGAAGCCAAATTGTCTCTATTTGCAGACGACATGATAGTATACCTAGAAGACCCCATCACCTAGCCCAAAAAGTCCTGAAACTGATAAACAACTTCAGCAAAGTCTCAGGATATAAAATCAATGTGCAAAAATCACAAGCATTCGTCTACACCAATAACAGACTTAAAGAAAGCCAAATCAAGAGCGAACTGCCATTCGCAATTGCTACAAAAAGAATAAAATACCTTGGAATACAACTCACAAGGAACGTAAGGGACCTCTTCAAGGAGAACTACAAACCACTGCTCAACGAAATCAGAGAGGACACAAACAGATGGAGAAACATTCCATGTTCATGGTTAGGAAGAATTAATATCGTGAAAATGGCTATACTGCCCAAAGTAATTTACAGAATCAACGCTATCCCCATCAAGCTACCATTGACTTTCTTCACAGAACTGGAAAAAAACACCATGAACTTCATATGGAACCAAAAGAGAGCCCGCATAGCCAAGTCAATTCTAAGCAAAAAGAACACAGCAGGGGGCATCACACTACCGGATTTCAAACTATACTACAAGGCTACAGTAATCAAAACAGCATGGTACTGGTACCAAAACAGAGATATAGACCAATGGAACAAAACAGAGGCACCGGAGGCAACACAACATACATACAACTATACAATCTTTGATAAACCTGACAAAAACAAGCAATGGGGCAAGGATTCCATGTTTAACAAATGGTGTTGGGAAAACTGGCTAGCCATGTGCAGAAAGCAGAAACTGGACCCCTTCCTGACACCTTACACTAAAATTAACTCCAGATGGATTAAAGACTTAAACATAAGACCTGGCACCATAAAAACCCTAGAAGGAAATCTAGGCAAAACTCTCCAGGACATAGGAGTAGGAAAGGACTTCATGAACAAAACACCAAGAGCATTGGCAACAAAAGCCAAAATAGACAAATGGGACCTAATGAAACTCCACAGCTTCTGCACGGCAAAAGAAACAGTCACTAGAGTGGATTGGCAACCAAGAGAATGGGAAAAATTTTCGCAGTCTACCCATCTGACAAAGGGCTGATATCCAGAATTTACAAAGAACTCAAGCAGATTTACAGGAAAAAAACAAACAAGCCCATTCAAAAGTGGGCAAAGGATATGAACAAATACTTTACGAAAGAAGACATATATGAGGCCAACAATCATATAAAAAAATGCTCATCGTCACTGGTCATCAGAGAGATGCAAATCAAAACCACATTGAGATACCATCTCACGCCAGTTAGAATGGTGATCATTAAAGAATCTGGAGACAACAGATGCTGGAGAGGATGTGGAGAAAAAGGAACACTTTTACACTGTTGGTGGGAGTGTAAATTAGTTCAACCATTGTGGAAGACGGTGTGGCGATTCCTCAAGGCCTTAGAAATAGAAATTCCATTTGACCCAGCAATCCCATTACTGGGTATATATCCAAAAGAGTATAAATCGTTCTACTATAAGGACACATGTACACGAATGTTCATTGCAGCACTGTTTACAATAGCAAAGACCTGGAATCAACCCAAATGCCCATTGATAATAGACTGGATTGGAAAAATGTGGCACATATACACCATGGAATATTATGCAGCAATCAGAAATGATGAGTTCGTGTCCTTTGTAGGGACATGATTGAATCTGGAGAACATCATCCTCAGCAAACTGACACAAGAGCAGAAAATGAAACACCGCATATTCTCACTCATAGGTGGGTGATGAAAAATGAGAACACATGGACACAGAAAGGGGAGTACTAAACACTGGGGTCTATTGGGGGGAAAAGGGGAGGACCAGTGGGAGGGGGAGATTGGGAGGGATAGCCTGGGGAGAAATGCCAAATGTGGGTGAAGGGGAGAAGCAAAGCAAAGCACACTGCCATGTGTGTACCTACGCAACTGTCTTGCATGCTCTGGTCATGTACCCCAAAACCTATAATCCAATAAAAAATTAAAAAAAAAAAAAACGTATTCATCATGATCAAGTAGGATTTTTCCTGGGGATGCAAGGCTGGTTCAACATATGCAAGTCTATCAACATAATTCACCACATAAACGGAACCAAAAACAAAAACCACATGATTATCTCTATTGATGCAGAGAAGGTATTTGACAAAATTCAACAGCCCTTTATGCTAAAAACCCTCAATAAACTCGGTATCGATGGAACGTATCTCAAAGTAATAAAAGCTATTCATGACAAACCAACAGCCAATATCATACTGAATGGGCAAAAACTGCAAGCATTCCCTTTGAAATTGGGCACTAGGCAAGGATGCCCTTGTTCACCACTCCTATTCAATATAGTACTGGCAGTTCTAGCCAGAGCAATCAAGCAAGAAAAAGAAATAAAGAGTATTCAAATAGGAAAGGTGGAAGCCAAATTGTCTCTATTTGCAGACGACATGACAGTACACCTACAAGACCCCATTGCCTCAGCCCAAAAAGTCCTGAAACTGATAAGCAACTTCAGCAAAGTCTCAGGATATAAAATTAATGTGCAAATATCACAAGCATTCTTCTACACCAATAAAAGACTTAAAGAAAGCCAAATCAAGAATGAACTGCCATTCGCAATTGCTACAAAAAGAATAAAATACCTTGGAATACAACTCACAAGGAACGTAAGGAACCTCTTCAAGGAGAACTACAAACCACTGCTCAATGAAATAAGAGAGGACACAAACAGATGGAGAAACATTCCATGTTCATGGTTAGGAAGAATTAATATCGTGAAAATGGCTATACTGCCCAAAGTAATTTACAGAATCAACTCTATCCCCATCAAGCTACCATTGACTTTCTTCACAGAACTGGAAAATCCACCATGAACTTCATATGGAACCAAAAGAGAGCCCGCATAGCCGAGTCAATTCTAAGCAAAAAGAACACAGCGGGGGGCATCACACTACCGGATTTCAAACTATACTACAAGGCTACAGTAATCAAAACAGCATGGTACTGGTACTAAAACAGAGATATAGACCAATGGAACAAAACAGAGTCACTGGAGGCAACACAACATACATACAACTATACAATCTCTGATAAACCTGACAAAAACAAGGAATGGGGAACGGAATCCCTGTTTAACAAATGGTGTTGGGAAAACTGGCTAGCCATGTGCAGAAAGCAGAAACTGGACCCCTTCCTGACACCTTACACTAAAATTAACTCCAGATGGATTAAAGACTTAAACATAAGACCTGGCACAATTAAAACCCTAGAAGGAAATCTAGGCAAAACTATCCAGGACATAGGAGTAGGAAAGGACTTCATGAACAAAACACCAAAAGCATTGGCAACAAAAGCCAAAATAGACAAATGGGACCTAATGAAACTCCACAGCTTCTTCACAGCAAAAGAAACAGTCACTAGAGTGGATCGGCAACCAACAGAGTGGGAAAAAATTTTCACAGTCTACATATCTGACAAAGGGCTGATATCCAGAATTTACAAAGAACTCAAATGGATTTACAGGAAAAAACAAACAAGCCCATTCAAAAGTGGGCAAAGGATATGAACAGATACTTTACGAAAGAAGACATATATGAGGCCAACAATCATATGAAAAAATGCTCATCGTCACTGGTCATCAGAGAGATGCAAATCAAAACCACACTGAGATACCATCTCACGTCAGTTAGAATGGTGATCATTAAAAAATCTGGAGACAACATGCTGGAGAGGATGTGGAGAAAAAGGAACACTTTTACACTGTTGGTGGGAATGTAAATTAGTTCAACCATTGTGGAAGACGGTGTGGCGATTCCTCAAGGCCTTAGAAATAGAAATTCCATTTGACCCAGCAATCCCATAACTGGGTATATATCCAAAAGACTATAAATCATTCTACTATAAGGACACATGTACACGAATGTTCATTGCGCCACTGTTTACAATGGCAAAGACCTGGAATCAACCAAAATGCCCATTGATGATAGACTGGATTGGGAAAATGTGGCACATATACACCATGGAATATTATGCAGCAATCAGAAATGATGAGTTTGTGTCTTTTGTAGGGACATGGATGAATCTGGAGAACATCATTCTCAGCAAACTGACACAAGAACAGAAAATGAAACACCGCATATTCTCACTCATAGGTGGGTGATGAAAAATGAGAACACATGGACACAGAAAGGGGAGTACTAAACACTGGGGTCTATTGGGGGGAATAGGGGAGGGCCAGTGGGAGGGGGAGGTGGGGAGCCATAGCCTGGGGAGAAATGCCAAATGTGGGTGAAGGGGAGAAGCAAAGCAAAGCACACTGCCATGTGTGTTCCTACACAACTGTCTTGGATGCTCTGCTCATGTACCCCAAAACCTAAAATCCAATAAAAAATTAAAAAAAAAAGGAAAATATCTAAGCTCATTGTTTAATATTATGAAGAAATTAGTAAACACTCTAGATTTAGAATAAACAGTAAAACAACTTTTTTGCTCAAATATCATTATTATATGCACACAAGAGACGAAATTTAAAAGCAGAGTGGTGAGCACTAAATTTTTTTTTCAAGCTCTAATTGTTATCACTGCTAGAAGTAAGGTGAGAATGGTGTATATTAGATTTAAATAACATAAAAATTTGAGATAATTTTTTTCTTATTTTTATATCCCAGAATGCAGAGTCAGTTGTGGTAAGTGTCAGTCTCTGCTCTCCTCTTCCAAATAATAGCTGAGACATAACCTGTGACTTTAAAGTGGCACAAATACCACAGAGAACACGAAGTTTCAAATTAATGAGACGTAGCTATGTGTCAGAATAAGAATTACCAACATATATTTTACTCATGATAATTCTTCCAAACTGAACATATGGTTAGAATTTATGCAGAGATAATAATTACGATTTATACGTGTCTAATTATTACACAGTTACCATAAATAACCTATTATTTTTCTAAAGTAAAATTTTTTATATATTATTTGTGAATCATGGATCCATTTAGGTAAAAATATTCGTTTTAAGATGTGTAGATTTTGTTTTCTTCCCCAGAGCAAATCCACGTTTATTAAGAAAGTAAAGTGGTGATGAAAGAAAAGCTGTTCCGTAGACAGTAGGACATTACTAAAAGTAAGAGGAGGAATGCATCCTCACTATTTACGATGGTTGCATGTATGGGGTGAAGTTCTCTACTGCAGAGTTTTGTGGCAAATAATTAATTATCTTAATTTTTCAAGAATCAACATTATTTTCTTTTACTGTGGAATTATTTTTATTTGTTTCATTTCCATCTAACGCAATATAAAGTACGTGAGAGAAACTCAATAACTCGAAGCATATCATTTTCTGTTTATGTGGTGAATTACGTTTATAGACTTGCGTATGTTGAACCAGCCTTGCATCCCCGGGATGAATCCTACTTGATCATGGTGAATAAGTTTTTTGATGTGCTGTTGCAATCGGCTTGCCAACATTTTATTGCAGATTTTTGCATCTATGTTCATCATGGATATTGGCCTGAAGTTTTCTTTTCTTGTTGGGTCTCTGCCAGGTTTTGGTATCAGAATGATGTTGGTCTCGTAAAATGATTTGGGAAGTATTCCCTCTTTTAGGATTGTTTGAAATAGTTTTAGAAGGAAAGGTACAAGCTCCTCTTTGTGTGTCTGGTAGAATTCGGCTGTGAACCCGTCTGGACCTGGGCTTTTTTTGTGAGGTAGGCTCTTAATTGCTGCCTCGACTTCAGACCTTGTTATTGGTCTATTCATAGTTTCAGCTTCCTCCTGGTTTAGGCTTGGGAGGACACAGGAGTCCAAGAATTTATCCATTTCTTCCAGGTTTACTAGTTTATGTGCATAGAGTTGTTTGTAATATTCTCTGATGATGGTCTGAATTTCTGTGGAATCTGTGGTGATTTCCCCTTTATCATTTTTTATTGCATCTATTTGGTTGTTCTCTCTTTTATTTTTAATCAATCTGGCTAGTGGTCTGTCTATTTTGTTGATCTTTTCAAAAAACCAGCTGTTGGATTTATTGATTTTTTGAAGGATTTTTCATGTCTCAATATTTTTTAGTTCAGCTCTGATCTTAGTTATTTCTTGTCTTCTGCTGGGTTTTGAGTTTTCTTGATCTTACTCCTCTAGCTCTTTCAATTTTGACGATACGGTGTCAATTTTGGATCTCTCCATTCTCCTCATATGGGCACTTATTGCTATATACTTCCTCTAGAGACTGCTTTAAATGTGTCCCAGAGGTTCTGGCATGTTTTGTCCTCGTTGTCATTGGTTTCGAAGAACTTCTTTATTTCTGACTTCATTTCATTGTTCACCCAGTCAACATTCCAGAGCCAGTTGTTCAGTTTCCATGAAGCTGTGCGTTTCTGAGTTGGTTTTTGTATTCTGAGTTCTAACTTGATTGCACTATTGTCTGAGAGGCTGTTTGTTATGATTTCAGTTGTTTTGCATTTGTTGAGCAGTGCTTTACTTACAATTCTGTGGTCAATTTTAGAGTAGGTGTGGTGTGGTGCTGAGAAGAATGTATATTCTGTGGATTTTGGGTGGAGAGTTCTGTAAATGTCTATCAGGTTTGCTTGCTCCAGGTCTGAGTTCAAGCCCTGGATATCCTTGTTGATTTTCTGTCTGGTTGATCTGTCTAATATTGACAGTGGAGTGTTAAAGTCTCCCACTATTATTGTGTGGGAGTCTAAGTCTCTTTGTAAGTCATCAAGAACTTGCCTTATGTATCTGGGGGCTCCTGCATTGGGTCCATATATGTTTAGGATCGTTAGCTCTTCTTGTTTTATTGATCCTTTTACCAGTATGTAATGGCCTTCTTTGTCTCTTTTGATCTTTGTTGCTTTAAAGTCTATTTTGTCAGAGATGAGAATTGCAACTCCTGCTTTTTTTTGCTCTTTATTTGCTTGGTAAATCTTCCTCCATCCCTTTATTTTGAGCCTTTGTGTATCTTTAATGTGAGATGTGTTTCCTGAATACAGCACACTGATGGGTTTTGGATTTTTATTCAATTTTCCAGTCTGTGTCTTTTGATTGGTGCATTTAGTCCATTTACATTTAGGGTTAATATTGTTATGTGTGAATTTGATACTGCCATTTTGATGCTAAGTGGCTGTTTTGCCTGTTAGTTTTTGTAGATTCTTCATTATGTTGATGCTCTTTAACTTTTAGTGTGATTTTGGAGTGGCTGGTACTGGTTGATCCTTTCTATGTGTAGTGCCTCTTATAGGAGCTCTTGTAAAGCAGGCCTGGTGGTGACTAAATCTCTGAGTACTTGCTTGTTCGCAAAGGATTTTATTTTTCCTTCACTTCTGAAGCTCAGTTTGGCTGGATATGAAATTCTGGGTTGAAAGTTGTTTTTTTTAAGAATGTTGAATATTGGCCCTCACTCTCTTCTGGCTTGTAGTGTTTCTGCCGAGAGATCTGCTATGAGTCTAATGGGCTTCCCATTGTGGGTAAATCGACCTTTCTCTCTGGCTGCCCTTAGTATTTTCTCCTTTATTTGAACCTTGTTGAATCTGACGATTATGTGCCTTGGGGTTGCTCTTCTTGCAGAATATCTTTGTCGTGTTCTCTGTATTTCCTGCATTTGAGTGTTGGCCTGTCTTGCTAGGTGGGGGAAGTTTTCCTGGATGATGTCCTGAAGTGTATTTTCCAGCTTGGATTCATTCTCTTCATCACATTCTGGTACACCTATCAAACGTAGGTTAGGTCTTTTCACATAGTCCCACATTTCTTGGAGACTTTGTTCATTCCTTTTTGCGCTTTTTTCTCTCATCTTGGTTTCTCATTTAATTTCATTGAGTTCATCTTCGACTTCAGATATTCTTTCTTCTCCTTGGTCAATTCGGCTATTGAAACTTGTGCATGCTTCGCGAAGTTCTCGTATTGTGTTTTTCAGCTCCTTTAATTCATTCATATTCCTCTCTACCTTATCCATTTTTTTATCATTTCCTCATATCTTTTTTTAAGTTCCTTAGTTACTTTGCACTGATTTAATACATGTTCTTATAGCTCACAAAAGTTTCTCATTATCCACCTTCTGAAGTCTAATTTCGTCATTTCGTCACAGTCATTCTCCGTCCAGCTTTGCTCCCTTGCTGGTGAGGAATTTTGGTCCTTTCTAGAAAGCGAGGTGTTCTGTTTTCGGGTGTTTTTCTCCTTTTTTCACTGGTTTCTTCCCATCTTTGTGGGTTTATCTGCTTGTCGTCTGTGTAGTTGCTGACTTTTCGATTGAGTCTCTGAGTGGACACCCAGATTGTTGATGATGAAGTATTTCTGTTACTTGGTTTTCCTTCTACCAGTCTAGCCCCTTCGCTGTACAACTGCTGAGGTCCACTCCAGGCCCTGCCTGTCTGGGGTGCACCTCTAGCTGCTGTGGCACAGTGAGGGATGCTACCCGTTTCTTTTTCTGCTATCTTTGTCCCAGGATGATGCCTGCCAAATGTCAGTCTTTTGGATATAGAAGGGTCAGGGAGCTGCTTGAGGAGACAGTCTGTACTTTTTTGGAGCTCAATTGCTGAGCTGTGAGCTCTGTTCTTCATTCAGGGCTGTTAGGCTGCTATGTTTGATTCTCCTGCAACAAAGCTCATTAAAAAAACCCCTGTTTTTCTCAAATGCTCTGTGTTGGGGGTTTGGGCATTATTTTTCGATGTCTGTTGAGGTGTCCTGCCCAGCTAGAAGGCAGACTAGCCACTGTTTGGCTGCCGAGGCTCCGCCTTGCTATTTTTTGATTCGCCCTGTTCCTGTAGGCTCTGCTGTGGTCTCCGCCATGCCTTGTGGCGGAGTCTCTTTGTTGTAGCGTGTTGCCTCGGCAATGGCAGGTTGTGTCAGCAGTGGGCGTGTATCTCAGTAGGGATGGGTTGCCTCAGCAACGGCAGGCTGCGTCTGCAGTGGGTGTGTATCTCAGTAGGGACGGGTTGCCTCAGCAACGGCAGGCTGCGTCAGCAGTGGGCGTGTTTCTCAGTTGGGGCGGGTTGCGTCGGTAGTGGTGGATGCCCCTCCCCCACAGAGCGTCTCGGACCATCTGCTCAGGATAGTTTGAAATCGCGGTTTTGTTTGTCACACTGGGTATCCCAAACGCTGTGTCCCAGTAATCCCCTGGGCTGGCCTACTGTCCAAGTCTCGTTCAGTCTCAAGTCCAGCCCTCTCAAGTCTCAGTTTGCCTGTTCAACAGGGCACCCATACAAGCACGCCCTGTGGGGATTGCTGGGTAGGGCCGGCCGCTGCTGCCCCGGCTGCCGGCTTCACCAGGCAGACCTACTGCCTGGCGTCCCGTGTCTTTTTTATACTTGGGAGTTTCCCCGTTTTGTGGGCAACAAAGATCAGTCTGGAAATACAGCTCTGACTCACCTGTTTGCGGATTCAATGAGAGCTCCAATCCTGGGTTGTTCTCACAGCGCCATCTTGAGTCCTCCCACATTCGTACTATTTACGATGTTTGCATGTATGGTGTGAAGTTCTCTACTGCAGAGTTCTGTGGCAAAGAATTAATTTTCTTAATAATTTTTCAAGAATCAACAGTATTTTTTTTTACTGTCGAAATATTTTTATTTGTTTCATTTTTATCTAACGCAATATAAAGTGAGAGAAACTCATTAACTCAATGCATATCATTTTCATCTACTGTAAATGAGGTTATCATACAGTGCTCTTTGCACACAGCTTTGAAGTTGTGCTCAGACTTTAGGGTGTTTAGCAGTGTTCTTTCACAGTCACCCAGAGAGAACTTACAAAAGAGGACATAGCTCAGACACTCTCAAAGAAAAACAGTCCTGTGAGAATTAAAAAGTACCAATGTTTTCTAATCTCCGTTATTTAACATACTCTATAACACATATTTTACAGTTTTGCTTTTGTGCGTAGCTGTATAATTTCCTGTCTTCAAAGAGATAGAAATAATTTACCTCAGAGAATCACCCTGTGTTAAGATTGATATATATTGATAAGAAATGGATTGTACTGTGTAATTGCATTTTAGCTTTTGGGGTACATATGAAGAACATGTAAGATTGCTGCACGGGTTAACCCATGGCAGTGTGATTTGCTCCCTTTTCATTAGTTGGCAGATGTATTTCCAGAAGGTAGTCTGGGTCATGTAAACACAAAGAATGTAACCCAAAGATGGGCTTTAGCCTGTAGTAATAACATGCATTTCCAAATCTTTAAAGAATAATGCATAACAGTCATGCTGAAAACAAAAAACAGAGTCACCTTCCCAGTCCTTAGACCTCACTAGGGCTCAGTCATTGGTGTCAGCAAGCCACCTGAAAACAGGTTTATGCTCTTTGCTATTTTATTTATTTGTTACTTTCATTGCCATAGAGAAGTGAGGGGACAAAAATGGTGGAAACAGATAAGTGGAATGCCCCCATGTAGAATTTTGCATACCATTTCCTAGAGAAAGATTTTACTGTCACCTTCAGCCTCACTGTCAGGGTTTTCTCATGAGACATATTGCTACTTGTTCATGTAATAAGACTGAGTTAATGTTTTTTGTTTGTTTGTTATTCAGTTTCTTTGATTTTTAAAACGCAACAGTAATAGCTTCTTTTTTAACCACTTGAAGAAACAAGGGCAGTAAGTAAGGAAGCAATATCCATGCTCCTATTATAAGTGACACATAATGACAAAATTTTTGTGTCCTCCTATTGCAGGAAACTAATTTTAAAACATTCATTCTGAGTCGAGACCATTAGACATCTGCACATATATATGTACCAGTTTTCTCATGTTTTTCACAAAATTTACCATCTTACCCTGATCCTGGTTATTTATTTGCAGGAAACAGTTGATAAAGTTGAATTTTTCACACTCCTGTCTTTCAGCTGGTAATAAGTGATCAAAACGCAGTCCGTTCTGGTAGACGGCATTTCTTATCTTGTTCTCCTGCCATGACAGAGTGGTTGGAGCCTGGCCAGTTATTATTGCCAAAATTTTTAGGACAGTTTGCAATAAAATTATTCAATTCAGCATATATATCAGAGGACAATAGCTTCAGAAGCCATTGTCTACCATCTTGCTGTCCCAAAATGTTGTGGTTTTACCAGGGCCTGATTATTATTCTTTTTAGTTACCTATACCTAGGCTTTGCCTGTCTCACAAAGAGTAGACAAAGAAACCTAAAAATTTCCACTACTTATGACAAATAGAGAGAAAGAGGGTATGATGGTACCAAAGAAACAACTGACTATACACTGCACACTGGTCTGGCAGTTTGGTTTAAGTTCTGTGCTCACGTAACCATTACAACACAGGAGGTATTACCCAGTCCTGGTGGAGTGCTGGGTGTCCCCGAGAACTTTTGCAAAAAATTGGTCTCAGTCGTATTTAAACCCCACCACTGATTGTTTCACTGCTTCCATTATATAACTTCTGTCACAAACGGTCCAGATTTACCACCACGATCGTCAATCCCTTTTCTATTCTAGTCAGGTAGCATTGTCCAATAATGACAGATTCTGAGATTCAGAAGCTGTTATATAGATTTTTTTGCACATAAGTCTCCTTAGGAAAAGGGTCAGCAGGAACAGGCTCCTGTGTTTCCCATGGCCAGCAGTTCCCCATATAATTTCCACCACACAAAACAAGAATGCATTTTCAAAGCTTAATTGCATTCACAGCTAACAGAAAAAACAAATTTCTTTATTTCTGAGAGAGTTCTGAAAGTGGTTCATTTAATATAGCATAAGAAATTTGAAACACTGGGTAGGGTGATTGTCTCTGGATACTTCTCCGAATTAGAGTGGCAACTCAGAAGTCCAGTTATATTTCTTAACTAATTTCCATCTTGACATATTTATCTTTCCTCAAACAAGGATCCAGGGCATTACAATGGCCCAAGGTACAGGAGGAGATACTTCTCCTCTTATCGAGATAAACTGAAATATTTTATTATTTTTTTCAGTGGCCCAGATGACACATGTTAACTCGCCAGAATTACTGGTGCATGGCAAATATTCATGGCATATGTGCTGATGTTCTGCCCTATTGCCTCTATCTCAACTTAGATAACCATACCGTCCACCTGTATAGATGACTGTACAAGCATTAAATTTTAATGTAATTTTCTTGGGAGTCTCCTTCTTTTCAGTTCTGGAAAGTACTTTACTCGTATTACCAGAACGACGTCCAGTCCTCAGCTTCATTTTGAACATGGTGGGTATGTTAGTCTCAGATGGGTTATACCACACATCGGGTTGGTTGTTGTCTCTGCTGCACAGCCAGTACTGGGTAGCACTACATAAATAAGTTCCTCTGAAGATTCTAGTGCATTCATAATAACTGCAAAACAACAGAACTATAGTAACCATTCTTTCTATTTTAGCAATTTTGCATATTAACGAGAAACAATTGTCAGATGGGAGGTTTACATTTCCTGGAATAGCAAAGATACAAGTTAATATTACAAAGAAAAGAAGTGTCCAACCGATTAGCCTTCATGCTTTGGCCATGCATAAACCCATCAGCTTCTGAGATGTGACTGGAGCAGAGCTCTTGTCAGTGTCCCTTAAAATGATTTTACTTGTGTTGCAGAGATCTGGCTTAACTTCCCAAGTGTCTGATGCTTCATGTTTTGCATGGCTGTGATAGACCCATGCAAGAACTTTCTTCATTTTCAAGACAGTTGAAGTTACAATAAAGAGAGATAGGGGTTCTTATTGTTTTGGTCATGGGGGAGCTGCATATTATTCTTTGAATTAAAGTTGGTCATTTGTCGAAAATAGTGAACTGGGGGGAATAATTTAACAGGGAATTATTTATTCACCACTTCAGACACTTTCTTTGTCTTTTTTCCCATGGCTCGTAATGGCTAAGATAATTCATTATTCTTTAAGTCCTGGGGAGATCCCAGTTCCCAGAGAATGGGGGAAGCCTATAATATGGTATATAATATGCAAAATGTCCTGATGTCTTAGAAAATGTATAAGTAACTTTAAACAAAACCACGGAAACAGCCTTTACCTTTTTGAACCCTGTTTCTTGAAACTTTTTCCCTAAGGTATTCTCAACATTTTGATTCATTCATTAATAGGTGACATGTAGTTTCCAGTTCATTTTTCACATTCTTGCTTTACTCTGCACTACCTTGGATGTAAACTCAGGTTCATTTTCTTAGCCTACTCACAAAGGCAGTCCAAATCTGGGGATGATGTTTCTTAAAAGAGCATGAGTCATTTCATGGACCTACTTAGTTCAATTTCAGTAGGCTTCTACCCACCCATAGCAAGTACATACTAGAACTAACCGATACTAATTACTTCCTTATTTAGGCATCTCGGTGAAGTCCCCTTGCAAGCCTTTAAAAAGAGAGATGTCATAAGCATGAATTCCTGGTGGAATCATAGGTTTCTGTCTGGCATTGAGCTCTTTGCATGTTAAATACCATTGTGTCATTGTTTCTGTTAGTGCTGATAAATGAGAGATGTAAAAATTCTGGCCTAACAAACTTTTAAGACTTTCTTGACCAAAGTGGAAAATTTCCTGCACCGCCAATAACACTACAGGTTCTGGCATGCGGGGTACTGCTACTTTTCCATCTTTTAGGTATATCCATTACCCCTTTATTTTTTTTTACCACCTTCAGTTTGAAGTATATCTTTTCCTTCTCCGAGGAAACTGGTACCACTTTAAGGGTCTGAGGCAGTAGGGGGGCCACAAATGATGCCCCATATGGAATGACTATGGCCCTCTGGGCCTTGCTATCTATGAAGGCATTTCCCTGGTCAATTGTGATGGAATTATCTCGATATTTTTGGCAGTGTATGACTGGTACCTATTTTTTGGGGGGCTCACATATTGCCTACAGTAGCTGCAAAAGCTTCGGTTGTCATTTTATTTTTTACCCCAAGATTTAAATAGGTATGTTTTCTTCTGCATTGTCCTGCGTACCTGGAGAGTGAGGAATGCATAGTGTGAGATAGTAAAGACATTAACAGTTTTCTTTATTCTTAATTCTAAGAAACACATTAAGGTTATTAATTCTACTCTCTGTGCTAAGCTGCCTTGAGGTATTGTATTGGTCTCCCGAGTTGATTACCATGACACCATAGCATATTGAACACATCTTTCATCACAGGGTTAATAAAACTGCTTTCATTTATGTAGTTTCCAGTCACCTTGAGATTGTAGTTTGTCTTGCAGATCCAGCAAACTGAAATAAACTGAGTGAGGTGCTTATAGAAAATTATGCCTTACCGAGTCTTCACCCAAACTGAACTTATGTTTCACTTTATGCTGAAATGAAAATTGATTTTTCTATTCTTCATAAAAGTGTTATTGTTCGTGTTTACTTTCATGCGCACAAAATTTTCTGTTTTCATTGTATTCTTTGCCTCCAGATTTAAATAGAAACATTTTTGCAGTTTCCCGTGTATTGGAGAGTGAGGAATATAAAGTGTGAGTTAGTAAAGACATTATCAGTTTCTTCTTTACTTAATTCCAAAGCACACATTATGGCTATTCTACTCTGTGCTCGGGTGCCTTGAGGTGTTGTATTGGCCTCTAGATTTGATTCCAGAGTAACCGCAGTGTATTGAACACATTTTTTTCTCACAGAGTTGACAAAACCCCTTCCGTCCATCTATAGTTCCAAGTCACCTTCAGACTGTAGTTAGTCCTGCAGATCCAGCCAATTGAAATAAACTGAGTGAGGTGATTTTAGGCAATCATGTGTTACCAGGTCCTCAGACAAAGGAAGTAACCTGGCTGAATTTAAATTGTTGCAAACTTCTTTAATTATTCATGGACTCTCATACAGTGGGTTCTAGCACTTAGTTAAGTGGGCACTGGTGAGCCAGTGATGCCACATCATGTTTATTCAGGTGAAAATGGAATGGGGAGAAGCTTTCATCAGTAAATTCAGTCCCACAGTTAGCTTGTCAACTTTCTGTGCCAGAAGGTTAGGGGTTTCCAAGGCTCATAGACATGGGGAGCATTCTTTGAAAATGCCATCCATTTGCTTAGAAAATTATGCATCAGGTCATGGCCATGAGCCCAGATTCCGAGTCAGGACCCACTCTGCTGTTTTATCTCCCTCAGACACCTACAGCATAAAAGATTGTGCTAAGTCCAGCAGCCCCAGTCTCAGGGAAGACATCAGCTATTTTTCTAATGTGAGAATACTCGTCATTCTGACCTCCACTGAAATGCCTTTGATTCTCCACATCTGGCTTGAATCATTAGGCACCAGCAGCTTACTGTTAACCTGCTGTTTTTCTATTACTAGGCTTTTTTTTGTCTTTGTTAGATAGTAACTTCTAGATACTGAGACGGTTGTTGGAGACTGTAGGCCTTTCTGTTAGAAACTTAGTATTTGCGGGTCTTTAGGTATTCGAGTAATAAGTCAATTTTCCTGGCACACTCAACTGCCACTGGGTGTCCCAGTGAAAGGTCATTCATATCCTGACGCAGCACACAACTTAAGGCCCTTAACACATAACTTTTCGGGGTCTTGGGCCAATGCTTCTCTGAAGATTGTTCGATAGTTTCTGAACTCTTATGAAAGCCAAGTTCAGGTATGCTGTGTTGTTACACATGACGTTGGATCCTCCCTCTGAAAATCAGCTGTTGGTTTTCAAGGGCTAACCTGATACTGAAGAAAGCATGTTTTCAGTTAATGCCAGTAAAACAGTTTTAGCAACATATAGAAATTAAACGTATTGAAGTGCAAGATCAAAGTCACCTGTTTGACCAAGCAGATATTCTCCTCCAGACTATAGTACTTGGTCCCTGTCATGGGGAAAGATGAGAGGGGTCTATTTTATAAAGACTTGCAAGGAACTATAATGCCATAAATATTCATGTTTCTGAGATGGATGTAGATGCCTTCGAAAACATTCCTTGATGCTGGCCTAAACACCCTCAAGAGCTTTTCTTGGTACTGTCTTTTGCCTCTCTTAAAGTGGTAGTGCCATTGACTTTACTTTGGTGACCACCTACATTGGTTTACAGCCTATTTTGGGCGGTGATCTACTGCCCAGACCAGTGCCATCACTTTGCTAGTGCAGTGGTTGTTTTTCATGCTGGTTTAGTCAGAAAGAGTCTCCACTGTTCCTCTTCTGAGAGCCATAATAATTGCTGTCCAAGGCAGTAATTTAGCAGTAGGGAGCCCTTATCAAAGAACATAATACTAACTCTAAATTTTCTCAGCAAGTCTCTATGCAAGAGGAGAAGGGGAAATCTGGCATGTACAAAAACTGACCGTAATCTTTTCAGCTTCCTCCGAGCAGGACAATAGAAGGCACATATCCTGTTTTTCTGAAATGCAAGTTGTCCCAAATATGTCTACTGTCTTTTTGTGCAAATCGGTCACACATTGAGTTCCCAAGAAATGCTTTACCCTGGTGTTGATTAAAAAATTAATGTTCATCTTCATCACCTTCATTCTGACCATGGGCTCTTTGCTGAATTGAATAATTTCGTTGCAAACTGTACTAGAAATTTTGGCCAACATAACTTGCCAGGCTCCAACCACACTAACATGGCAGGAGAACAAGATAAAAAATGCCATGTACCAGAAGAGACTGCGTTTAGATCACTTATTACAAACTGAAAGACGGAGTGTGAACAATTTAACTTTACCAACTGTTTACTGCAAATAAATAGCCAGAGTCAGGGTAAGGTGGTAAAAACTTGTGAAAAACATAAGAAAACTGGTACATATATCTGTGCAGGTGTCTAATAATTTTGATTCTGAATCAATGTTTTGGAATTGATTTCCTGCAGTAGGAAAACACAAGACTTCTGTCATAATGTGTCTCTTATAATAGGAGCATGCATATTGTTTCCCTACTTAATGCCCTTGGTTCTTCAAGTGGTTAGAAAAAAAAACTACTACTGTTGCATTTTATAATCAAACAAACAAATAAAAAATTTAATTCAGTCTTATTACATAAACTAGTAGCACTATGTCTCATGAGAAAACCCTGACAGTAGAGGCTGAAGGTGAGAGTAAGAACTTTCTCTATAAAATGGTATGAAAAATTTTCAAATGGGGGCATTCCATTTATCTGTCTCCATCTCTTTCCTTTTTCCACGTCTGGATGGCAAGAAGGATAAAAAATAAATAAAATAGCAAAGAGCATAAACCTATTGTCAGGCGGCTTGCTGACACAATGGCTGAGCCATAATGAGGTTCAAGGACTGGGAAGGTGACTCTCCTGTTGGTTTTCAGCATGTCTGTTATGCATTACCCTTGAAAGAATTGGAAATGCATGTCATCACTACTGGCTGGAGCGCAAATTTGGATTACATTCCCCATGTTAACACGACCCAGAATACCTTCTGGAGGTACCTATGTAAACTGATAAAAAGGGAGAAAATCAAACTGCCATGGGTTTACCCGTGCAGCAAATTTGGATGTTCTTCACATGTACCCCAAAAACTAAAATGCAGTTACAAAGTAGAATTTATTTTTTTCTCCATATCCATCAATCCTCATATAGGGTGATTCTCTGAGGTCAATTTTTCTTATCTCTTCATAGACAGGGAGTTATACAGCTTTGCACAATAGCAAAACTGTAAAATATGTGGGTTAGAGTATGTAAAAAAAATGAGTTGAAAAAGGGTTGATACTTTTTATTTCTCACAGAATGATTTTTCTTTGATAGTGTCTGAGCTATGACCTCTTTTGTAAGTTCTCTCTGGGTGACCGTGAAAGAACACTGCTAAACACCCTAAAGTCAGAGCTCAACTTCAAATCTGTGTGCAAAATGCACTGTATGATAAACTTATTTGTAGTAGACAAAAATGATATGCTTCGAGTTAATGAGTTTCTCTCACTTACTTTATATAGCATTAGACAGAAATGAAACAAAGATACTTCCACAGTAGAAGAAAATAATGTTGATTCTCGAAAAAATTATTTAAAAAATTAATCTTTTACCTCAAAACCCTGCAGTAGAGCACTTAACTATATAAATGCATCCACCGTATATTTGGTGGATGCATTCCTCCTCTTACTTTTAGTAATGTCCTCCTCTGTCTACAGAACAGCTTTCCTTTCATCACCAGTTTACTATCTTAATAAACCTGGATTTGCTCTGGGAAAAAAAAAAGCTACACATCAAATAACTTGGATATTACTATCTAAATGAATCCATGATTCACTAATAATGTACAGAAAGTTTTACTTTAGAAAAATAATAGGTTATTTATGGTAACTGCGTAATGACTAGAAAGGCATAAAACTTAATTATTATCTCAGCATAAATTTTAAGCATATGTTAAGTTTGGAAGAATTATCATGAGTAAAATATATGTTGAAATTTACTACTCTGACACATACCTACATCTCGTTTATTTAAAATTTTTTGTCTCTGAGGTATTTGTGATACAACAAAGTCAAAGGCAATATCTCAGATGTTATTTGGGTGAGGGGAGCAGAGATTGAAGCTTACCTAAATTGACTTTGCATTCTGGAATATAAAAATAAAAAAACAATCATTATCACAAATTTTTATATTACTGAAATCTAATAGAGCACAATTCACACCTTACTTTTAGTAGGGATAACAATTAGAGCATGAAAGAAAGAATTAGTTATCACCAGTGTGCTTTTACATTTCGGCTCTTCTGTGCATAAAGTAATGATATTTGAACAAAGAAGTTGTTTTATTGTTTATTCTAAATCTATAGTGTTTTACAATTTCTTCATAATATTAAATAAGGGGCTCAGATTTTTTCAATTCTACCTCCAAGCCTTAAATCTAATTGAAATTATGTTAGGCTATTAAGATGAATTAGCGCATCTTCAGGCAATTATATATTCGTTAATCTTCATTCTTGTGTCCTAAGCAGTCAGACTGGGTATTAAATCTCATCAATTTTTGTTTGAACATACTTTAACATAAATTATATCCCTTCTGCTGTGCTCCAGATTTTTTTCAGCATTTCACACTCTCTCTCATTGATCTGTTCCAACTCCATCTTCATATTACAGCACACAAGGGCCTTACACTTTTCCAGTATAACAGATTACAGGCGGTGAGCCTCTTAATTTGAATTATTACCTCTTGTATGAAAGTTGATTTCAAGAACACCTGAGATATGAGGCCTTTGGCAGATGCCTCCCATGCTGTCAGCTTTCGCCCACCAATCAACATTTCATTGGCTGATGCTTTACCCATAATTCTTGGAAATGTAACAGTAGCACAGCCATATAAACTCTGTCCAAAGGTCATGTATGGGGTTTGAATACAAGCCTTTTCTTTAGCCCAAACCAAGTCACAAAGAGGTAGTATGGATGCACCTAGCCCAGTGGCTGGGCCTTTGACAGATACGATGATAAGTTTTAAAAAATGAATAAAAATATTCACAAAGCTCTTAATGATGTCCACCATTTCAGTGCTCATTCTGTGTCTGTCATTAAATGAGAACACATGGACATAGAAAGGGGAGTACTAAACACTGGGGTCTATTGGGGGGAAAAGGGGAGGGCCACTGGGAGGGGAAGGTGGGGAGGGATAGCCTGGGGAGAAACACCAAATGTGGGTGAAGGGGTGAAAGCAAACAGAACACACTACCATGTGTGTACCTATGCAACTGTATTGCATCCTCTGCACATGTACCCCAAAACCTAAAATGCAATAAAAAAATAAGAAGAGAAAAAAATATTCTTCACAATGTACCCAAAATTAAGACCAGAGCAATAGACACTGCCAGTGTCGCTGAACAACACAAGCTTGCTGTCATCCACAGCAGCCCTTTCCACAGCATTCATGATTTCTGTAATAACTTCTGTGTTTAGTTTATTTTTCTCTGTTGATATAGTGGATAGCAATTAGTGGGTGAATCCCTCATCTTTCTTGACTGCAATGTCTCTGTATCTGTTGGCACTTTCTTTTAATCTTATGGTGAAATGCATCCTCTTGATAAAAGGCTGGTCTTTTCTATCATCAGTAATTTCTCTTTCTCCAGCTTTCACTCTTGAAACGGATGAATACCTGTTTGTTTTTTTATTGGCTGTTGAAGGGTACATCAATACCACAATACCTTCTTCGTTCTCTGACTCTGTGGCCATGAAAGCAGTGAGTCAGACATATGAGACAATGGTAGTGGTGTGTGGGTCCTGTTTTCTATTCCATACCGTTCTGTGTCAGGATCTGATGTAATTCTGAAGGGTTTCTCTGCTGCCACCTTAAACACCACCTTGTCCTCCTGAACTGGTGCAACAGGATCTAGTTTCTCAGTTTTCAAATGGGCACTAACTGTGTTCTGGCCGTTAACTGGGCTCTGAGAAACAAGTGTTGTGATAGTTGAATTTATGAGCCCCAAATGTTTTGGGTCGGTGAAAAGTGCCACCCTGTTTATTCTAATGTTCTGTCTGGCAGCAAACAACTGGTTGTTTTTGGATTTGTTGTGGTTGCCAGTCGATGGCCTTTTAGGAATTTTCTTATAAAAGCTAGACGTGGAAGTTCTGGAAGTTCGTTTCCTGACATTGTTTGAAGAAGTCGTTCTTGTTCTGATACAGGTCGATTTTTCCTGCTTTTGCGTCTGTCATCTGTTAAAGTCACAAATACATTTTTTACAGTTTGTGAGATTCTGCTCTCATTCCCAAGTGTCATCCTGCTTGGCATACCCTTTTCACAGAACCAAATACTCTGTCATCCCATTTCTATGTTGTCTTTTGTCAATAATAGTTTCAACATCATACTCCTGGGAAGCCATGAAGAGAGAGACAGAATTGAGGCAGTTGCTGTGCTAAGTTTTTTCAGTTGTGTCTCTTCATAGCCACTGCTTTCCACCTCCAGTGCTTCACCAGGAGCTATGTATAAATGAGCCTCTTCCACTTCGTGGACACTGCTGTAGTAAAAGGTGTGTGAAGAAGCAGTCCACAAGCCTTATTCTCTTCACACTTAATCTTTGCTGGGACAGCTTGGACTTGGGCTTATAATACCAATATAGCTGGCTAGGTAGCTTTAGGTAAAATTACCTAATTCCATGGCTTTGACTCCTATATAGTGCACAAAGCATTCTACATGCCTGTTACTGTGTTTGGTCATTGCCATGGCAATTATATTGAATGTTCTAAAGTTATAACATTATTAAAGTCATACGAGCACACCTGCAACAGCATGAAAACCTATAAATTATAAGTTGTTATTTGTTATTTTACTTATTCATTTCACAAAATTATATCTGTCCTTATTGTATGACAACAAGACATACAAAGTTTTAGTGATAACTTTCTATTAAGTGTATTCGTTTTCCAAATTATATGTAGAACCAATTGTGAAGTTACACAATTTCAATTTTGTTTTATTTTGTATAATTGTTTATATATTTGTCTCTATTTTACTTCTTATTTATTTATACTGTTACTACGTATCTGTTTGTTTTACCTTAAACTATTTATATAGCATTTCTTAAAGGGTCGTCTACTGGAAAACACCCCGATTTTGTCTGGGTCTATCATAATTTCTTGCTCAATTTCGATGGACAATTTTTGCACAAAAGTTTTCTGTTAGAAAGTTTTTCTTACATCACTTGAAATGTCCTACTCTACTGCTTTGCGGTCTGTGAGTGTTGAGATATAAGAAAATTTGATTATATTTGATAGTTCTTTGTACATACGGAGTCATTTCTTTTCCTGCTTTCAGGGTTCTCTTTGTTTTTGTTTGAAATGGCTAAATTATTATGTAAGTTTTTGTGTGTCTTTGAGTTTATCACATTGAAAGTTTGTTGAGCGCCGGGATGTTTATTTCCCCACATTTGTGACATTTTTGACCACTGCTTCTTACATACTTTACCTGAATTCCTGTCTCTGCTTTGGAACCTTTAAAATGTGTAAGTATAGCCGCTTGATGGCTGCCCACAGGTTTCTAGGCAGTGTTCTCACATCTTCATATATTTTTTATTCTCCTGACATAATAATTTCAATTTATTGTTCTTAAGGTTTTCTGAAATTGTTGTCTTCCCTCTACTCAAGCCTACTTTCAATTTTCTATAGCGAATTTTTTCAGTTGCTGTAATTTTCTTTCTATGATTGTTAACACATTACAATAATTTCACACACTTTACTAATAATTATTTTGTTCATAAATTTTCTGGATTTCATTAGTTTATTCTGTACCATTTCTATAAAAATTGATTTCAGAAATTACATTTATAAAACCTGCCATTTGAGCTGTTCAGAAATACCTTATGATTGATAATATTTTTTGTTCCTGGAATAAGCTGTAATTTTCTATTTCACTTCTTGTTTGGTGGTTTTCTTAATCGTTATCAAGTGCAATTAAATTTTAAAATGCTGTTATTTTCAAAATCAGAGTGTATTCTTCTGCATTGTTTGAAGCGATTTTGTTTGGTCATCATCTAGGCTCTTTCGGTACAAAAAATCGGTATTATCTAATTTATTTATTGGTCTTCCTTAAGCCTGCACAGCTCTGGGATATATCGTTTTATTATAACAATTTATTTATACTTTCATGCATATGTATTTATTTTGAATATTATTGTTTACAAATGGCTTAGTTCCTAAAAGGAAAACATGAGGAAATTAAATTCAAATAAATAGAAAAACCGAAAAAAATCTGTTCTGCATCTTTAAATTATATTGTAAATTTTGCTTGAACAGGAAGAGGAAAAACCTACACAGTCTTGGGGAATGAAGAAATGACTATTCATCTCTGTCAGGACCTCTGTTATAAAAAGAATAATTCAGTGCCTAAGTCATTTTGAGACTTTTAAGGCAGAGTGTTTTTTTTCTTACTCTTGCCAGCTGCTTCAGAAGGTTTTTAATTGGCATGGCACAGAAGAGGTTAATAACAAATAAATAGCTATTGTGGGTCGATGCCATAAAATTGATAATATTTTTTGCTTTTTACTATTGAAATTTGTTTTTAAAGCTGTAAACTTTCAGATAAACACTGGATTTGCAAAAAAATTTCACAATGTTAATTTTTTCACTGGATCTATTGTTGAGTTGAAGAGCTACACAGAGTACTCTGAAGTTACTTATCATGAATTTTCCAGAAATTGGTAGTATTTTGTTTTTGTTCCCTGAGTATTTTCACATAAAATAAGAGTAGCATAGAAATTATATAAATAAATCATCATTTTAATAATGCACTTGCACCAGTATGTGTTAATTATGCAAGAGCACATTTTTAAAGTAACTAAAAGCATATCATTATTAGAAGTATAAAACAATTATACTAATGTTTACTTTCTTGTCTTCCATGATTCTTATTTTATTTGATTTATACTTTCTCTTTCTTTCAGGTAAAAATATTTGGTTATGTACTTAACAAAACATGGTACTGGTATGAAAACTTTGATTAGACAATTGCAACAGGACAGATACTTAAGAAAGAATGCCTCACAGCAAGAAACATCTGATCTTTGAGGAACCAGACAAAAACAGGCAATGCGAAAAGTATTCCATATTTAATACATGGCTTTTAAGAAACTGGTTAGTCTGGGTGCGGTAGCTAATGCCTGTAATCTGAGGACTTTGTGAGGCTGGGTAGAATGGATAACAAGGTCAAGAGATCGAGACTGGTCAACAGAGTGAAACCCAGTCTTTATTAAATACAGAATTTTAGCTGGACATGGTGGCCTGTGCCTGTAGATTTAGCTACTCAGAAAATTGAGGCAGAAGAATTGCCTGAACCCTGGAGACAGAGATAGTGCTGAGCCAAGATCATGCCATTGTACTGCAGCCTGAGTAACAGGAGTAAAACACCGACTCAAAAAAATAAATAAATAAAATAAAAAGAAAAAACTAGTTAGCCATGTTTAGAAAGTGAAAACAAAATCCCTTCTTATGAATTTAAAAAAAATAACTCTAGATGAATTAAAGATTAAGCAAGAGGCCAAAGACCATAAAAACCCTTGAAAGAAACCTAGGAAATACCATTCAGTACATACACATGGTCAAGGACTTTATGCTCAAACAGGAAATGCAATGGCAACAAATAGACCAATGAGACCTAATTAAACACAGGACCTTCTGAACAGCAAAAATAATAAAATAAAATAAAATAAAATAAAATAAAAATTAATAGTGTGAACTGGCAAAAGAGAAAATGTAAAAATATTTTTGCAATCCATGCATCTGAAAAGAAACATATATCCAGAATCTACAGAGAACAAACAAATCCACAAGATAAAAACTGTCAGCCACATAAAAAGAGTGGACCATAAATTTATTCAAACACTTTTCAAAGAAAAACATTTATGCAGTCAAAAAACATGTAAAAACAACATCATCATTACTGCTCACTGGAAAAATGCAAATCAAAACCATACTGAGATACCACCTTACCTCTGTTAGAATGTCGATAATTAAAAAAAATCAAGAGATAAGAGATTCTGGAGAAGATATGGAGACAAAGGAAAACCTTTACTTTGTCGGTGGGAGTTTATATTAGTTTCACCACTGTAGAAGACAGTGTGGCAATTCGTCAAAAATCCAAATATAGAAGTACAATTTGATCTCATAGTACCATTACTGGACTTATACCCAAAGGTTTATAAATCATTTTATTATAAAGACACATGCACACATATTTTTATTGTAGCTGTGTTTACGATAGCATAAACTGAGACGTGTGTACCACCACTGCAGAAATCTGACCTGCAGATTCTGACTCAATGTTGTATGAATGAATGCACTGTCTCACCACTACACTGTGTCAAGTGGCCTAGGATATGTTTGTTGGCTGCCATCAGAGAGCAAAATGCAACCAAGCAAACTAGATTCCCTGACTCATCAGCAGGCTTAGTTTGTAGATATTACAATAAAGGTTCTAAGATAACACTCTTCAGGGTAATGAACCATGTTAAAAATCTGATGATAGAACTGAGACAATAATCTGGTTTTGGGCCCCAGAGTAAATGCAATTAATGGGCAATTTCCCTTTGATCCTCCCAGAGAGACCACTGAGAACAAAATTGACATGAACAAACAGTTAGACTGGAGACATGCGTGTCGGTTAAGGCCTTTCAATTGTTGTCTAATTTTGTTCTATACTAATGTTTTCAAGGCAGCTGCCTCCATCGTGCCCCAGTAAAAACCCTTTGTCCTCCAAACAGATTGAGATGACAATGTATATCTTATTCAATAGTTCATATTTGTAATATCTTGCCATCAACACTCCATGAATAGCAACATATTGAGAAATACCAAATTGGTGGACAATAAATTATAAGCACTTCAAGATCCAATAAATGTAAGACATCTAAACACAACCAGTTATGTTTCTTCTATCAAGAATCCTGGGAATATTATCTTGCCAGTTGAAAATATTTGTGGGCAGATGTCCCTTTGCCTGAGTTTATCTCTGGCTTGATATGCTTATTCTATCTATTCTGTCTGATGGAATGCACTCATATTGGATTACAGGCCTGTACTGAACAACTGCCATGGGAAAACATTGCATAGAAAGAAAAGGCATGTATAAGCATTTTTGGGGTCCAGCTAATACACACTATCAGGCATGTCAGCTGTGGCAAAATGAAAGTTTTCCGGTTTTAGCTACAGTTTCATCTCATTGAGTAACCGAACCTAAACTAGGAATACTGCAAGAAGATTCTCAGCTGATACTGAGATTTGTAGTGGCACCCAGAAACTTGAAGGTGCCAGAAACAGCAAAACCCTAACAAGAGTATTACAGCTCTGGTATTTAGAGCTCCTGTGTCTGTGCAACCTGAAAAGCCAGAGCCCTCTTCCAATTTTTGTCTTCCACAATGTGACAGGCAAGAGACATTTTTACTTCTGTGTTGGTTACAGATCTTTCTCTTCACATACTCAGTAGATCTCAAATAATTATTTTGCATTCAGGGATAATGAGTTACTTGAACAGGTGGAGCCTGAACAATATAAAGAGACTTACTGAGTAACAAAGCTCTGAAAAGGGCCCCATATGTTAACTCCTGTCCATGAGCAGATGAATGTCCTGAATATCCAGCTCTCACCAGAGAGAAGATCTAGAGTGCATGGCTTTTTTTTCTTCAGGTAGGGTGTTGATTTGTGATTGTCACTTTGCAGACAAAACACGATAAAATGGGTAGCATCTCCATCCAGCTGATCATCTTATTAGGTATATAGGTCTCTGAAAAGAGAAGACCTTGGAGTTGGAAGTTTCTTTTCACATCTGATGGTCTCAACACTCACTACATCTTCAGCAGAGAAGAAAGCATAGAGTGTGTAGTTACTCTCTTCCGCTGGCCATTCTGTCATCTCACCAGCTCTCATAAGGACCTTTGACAAAAAGAAATCCAGCACAGCAATGATAATCCTGATATCTTGTCAGATTTAGAGGAAAGAGAGATTTTGTGTAACTGTTCTCTATAGCAGATAATCTAAAAAGTCTTAGAGTCTGGCTGACTACAACAAATGTATGTGCTTCAAAGAAAAAAAAATGCGTTCTAATTACATTATTCAGCATAAATGGGTGAAATGGAAAAAAAAGCCACTATTAGTTTTCATTCTTGTATATCAGTCTAGCATTTGGAATTCTGTCTGTAACTGGCTTATAGGTGAGACAACAATGGAAACCTGTAGATTTATGACCAGGAGCCTGCGATGGTTGTATTAAGAGATACAGATTATTAATTCTGGATTTGTCTCTGTGGGTGTTGCCAAAAAGAGATCAATATTTGATTCAGTGTGCTACAGATGGCATATCCACCCTCAATCTGTGGAAGCATAATCTATTCAACTCTCTATGAATTTAAAATAGGCAGACAAACAAGGAAAAAATGGTAAGATGGGCGTAGCCTCTTGGCCTATATTTTTCTCCTGTTACAGATACTCTCTATCCTCATATGTAGAACTCCAAGTTGTACAGTTTTGGGACTTGCACTGATCCTCTTTTCTGCTCTGCTTGCAGACAGCCTCTGTGAAATATTGATATTTTGTAAGTTAAGTCTTAATAAACTCACCTCTATATGTTTGCATCTTTCCTTTGAGAGAACCCTGAGGAATACACTAGTTGGTACCAGAAGTGGTTTTAAAAATATATAATATTGAAAAGAAAGGTTCTTCATTGTATTTGTTGTTTCTGGAGTTGGGCTACTTAATAAAATCTGATATAATGATGCCACGTAAACTATTTCTAATCATATGAAAAACACTGATAGTCTCTGGTAGAAGCAGTTCGTGGAATTGTACAAAATAAATACATTTGACATTTCTGATTCATCAGTTGTTATGGCATTAACCACATCAAGATCACCACATGAGATATTTGTCACCACCTGTGGAAGTCTGTCCTTACAGTGACCCAATGATGGATGAATAAAACACTATTTCACAGGGCACAGTAGAGAAAAAGAGTTTGGCTACCAGACTGTTAACGGCTTTTAGGGGCTAATTGCCATTAACCAACCAACACTCCCAATTTCTCCTTACATTTCCTTAGCATATATTTAATAACAGGGATTTTATGTCAACACATTTGCGAATACTTAATATGGCTACTATGGTTAAAATTGTTGTCTTAAACATGATTAAAGGTTTTGGTTCCCAGACCGGGAGAAAACCACCATTAATGTACAATTCCCTTTGACAAGCAACTGAGAGTCAATGTAGCATAAGGAGTATTTGCATGAATAAATAGAGTATTAAAAAAAAGAATGTTTGGTAAAGAGACTTAACTGGAAAAGCATTTATTATCCATTATGTTTACTCCATGACCTAATGCTTTCATGTAAGAACTGGCTACCTTCACTCAGCCATATCAGAGACATTTAGCCTTCTAAAAATTTGTGACTATACTATTATATCTTCCCTAATATATGCCTTAACATTTCATCAGACACTTCAAGTGAATTTCCACATCTACACGTTCTGTGTTATTAACATTACCCTCTGTTTTCTTGAGGCCATCACTGTGTTCAGACATAGGTCTTTCAAGTGAGGTTGTCCTTGCTCTAATTTCAGCTTTGTGTCCTAATATTAAGGAAAAACAATAGACCTTTATTGATAGAAATATTAAATATTAATTTCTGCCTAAATTGTGACTCTAAGAACCGAAGTGTTAACTAGGGAAGATGATCTGAACACCTTTCCATATAACTATTTCTTGGGAATGTAGATCTATAAGATGAAGTGACTTTATAATTTTTGTCTTAATTTGCCTTAAATTTGCTGTTTTGTTTGCACTGACTCAGTAATAGATGCCACTGCAATCCTGGCAGTTGCCAGGATGACTATGACTGAGACTGTAAATGCTATAAAAGTTACTATGAATTTCTTATGTCTGAGGTATTGTGTTACTTGATTTCTTAGTTTATGGTTAATCTTCTTTAATATTTGTAAAATAGTGATGATTACACAATGATAATAGGTTTTGGCTTTTGGGCCCAGAATGAACACTATTAATGGTTAATCCTCGTTTACCTCTGCATTAGATGGCCATTCTGCACAAAGCTTACATAAGTAGAAACGTAGTATATGAAGAACAAATGTAGTGTTTACATACCTTGCTGAGGAAATTTTATTATACCTAATCTGTACTCTATGACCTAATGCTCTTACATACAAACTGGCTGCTTTAATGAGTCTCATTAAAACATTTTGGCCTTACGCCCATCACAGTGCCACACACCTGTAGCTTTAGGAGGCTGAGGTGGGTAGATGACCAAGTTAGGAATTCGAGACGAGCCTGGCCAAAATTGAAAATCCACATCTCTACTAAAAATACAAATATAATATTTGTGTATGGTGGTGGGCACCTGTAATTCCAGCTGGTTTGGAGGCAGAGGCAAAAGAATTACATAATCCTGGAGGCAGATGTTGCAGTGAGCTGAGAATGCACAATAGCACTGCAGCCCAGCAAAAGTATGAGACTATTTGGCCTTAAAATAAATTGGAGAATTTAATAGTATAAATTCCATAATATTTATCCGTCAGTTTGCCAGCCACCCTGAGTGAATTTCAACAGATTGTGAGAAGCCAGGAGTTTAGGAACTCTACCCATAATTCAGTGAAATCTATATGAAAATCCAAAGAACACAATGAAGCTGCTTAGTAGCTCCAAAGTTCAGTGAACCAGATGATGAAAGAAAAGAATGAACTCAGGAATTCTGTCTTTCATCTTCTACATAAGAATAAATTCAGGAATTCTGTTTCTCAGTTTCAGAATCAGATACCAAGCCCAAAACTGCTAATTTTGCTGTTAAAGCCTTATCAATTATAGGGAAATAGGAAAAATCAAAGGCTTTTATTGTAGGAATGACTGACCTGCAAAGACAGTTGCATGCTCAGCTGTGCCACCTGCCTACTGTTTTTTTTTTATTGCATTTTAGGTTTTGGGGTACATGAGCAGAACATGCAAAACAGTTGCATAGGTACATACATGGCAGTGTGTTTTCCTTCCTTTCTCCCATTCATCCACATTTGGCATTTTCCCCAGGCTATCCCTCTCCACCTCCCTCTCCCACTGGCCCTCCCCTTTTCCCCCAATAGACCCCAGTGTTTAGTACTCCCCTCCCTGTGTCCCTGTCTACTGTTATAGTGAGGGCAATGATTGAAAACAAATTGGACCCAACATCATGGTATAGAGACACATAAGAAGACACCAATGAAACTGAAGACACAGAGTGTGTAAACTCTAATAAACTGCCTGCTTCTTTAATTAGTGCTCTGGTAATTTTTTTATTTCAGATCTAACGGTGAGAACTACTCTCTATCAACTACAAAAGTTTCATACCCTGAGAGAAATTGGATCAGAAAGTGTAGGAGCCAAGTTGCAGTACTCAACAATCAAACACAGCAAGGGAATAGCTATCAAAGTGTGATAATGACAATAATTTGATTCCAAAACATTCTCTGGCATTAACTAATGGATCACCATAATCCTGGAAGTGAAATTGATTAGAAAAAATGACTCTTATACTGATGTTTACTAAACAGAAAATTTTCTGGTAAAGTGGACAAATGACTGTTCTGAATGGTTAAACTCAGTAATAAAAAAAGTATGGCATTTCAATCAATTTTCAGATTAGAGTCTGTTTAAAGACCCAGAACTTTTTGAATAAGGAGGAAAGTAAATTTCCGTGGAATGACTCGACTACATGACTACAAATTTATGCAATGAGTACTTATTTTCTGTGAAGGAAAGCATAGGATCTTGCCAGGGTGACTATGCATCAGGGAAATATAAATTATCAAGATTTCTCAAAACTACTGGACACTAGCTCTGAGCTATTATAAGTTTTATAAGATCAGAAGCAAAAAAAAGGATCACCTATTCTACAAATGGTGTTTTAAAAACATGCTGACCAAATGCACAGATCTGAAACTAAAATTCTTTCATACGATTATTACAGAAAATAACTTTATACAGATTATATATTTAAAAATTAGCCTTAAAAACCATAATATATGTAGAAAAATATAGGCAATAACATCCAGAACATAGGCATAATAAAATTTAAAACTGAAACACAAAACCAATGGCTACAAAACCAAAATAGGCAAGTGGGATATAATTAAGAGTTTCAGCACACACACAAACAAAAACAACAAAAAACTTTTAATAAAGTACACAAGCACCCAACAGCATCTAAAGTAAATTTTGCATTCTTCATATCTGATTAAAGTCTTATATTTAGAATTTACAAAGAACTATACCATATTTAGAAAAAAAATAAGACTAAAAAAAGCTTTATCAAG
Organism: Callithrix jacchus; assembly: GCF_049354715.1. Taxonomy (NCBI): domain Eukaryota; kingdom Metazoa; phylum Chordata; class Mammalia; order Primates; family Cebidae; genus Callithrix; species Callithrix jacchus. The sequence continues at coordinate 11,772,837 of NC_133525.1, read as the reverse complement.
AAGTGAAAAAAGGATATGAACCGTTTACAAAAAAAATTTATGTGACCAAAAACCATGTGTAAAAATGATCATTATCGCTGTTCGTTTAAAAAAGCAAATGAAACTGCATTGATACAGCACCTCCCATCAATTAGAATGGTAATCATTGAAAAATCATAAAACAACATAAGATGTAGAGTAATCGAAACACATTTACACTGTTGGTGGTTGTGAAAATTAATTTAATCCTTGTGGAATAAAGTGTGGCATTTTCTTAGAGATATATAAGGAGAAATTCTGTTTGACCCAACAATTTTATTACTTGGAATATTCTCAAGAAATTATAAATTTTTTTATTATAAAGATACATCTTCACATATGTTTATTGCTGTACAGTTAACAATAGCAAAGGCTTGTTAAAAATCCAAATGCCCATCAATGATAGACTAGATATAGAAAATATAGCACATATACACCATAAAATATTTTGCAGTCATTAAAAAGGAGATGAGTTTATGTAATCTGCACAGACATGGATAAAACCATTATTGTCACCAAGCTCGCACAAGAACAGAAAACCAAACACAGCATGTTCTCATTCATAAGTCCGTGTTGAACAGCAAGTACACATAGACTTAAAAATGAAAACATCCCCCATCGGGGTCTTTGTGTGAAGAACTTTCAAAACATAAGAGGAAGTTGGGCGATTGAAGATGCATAGCATTAGAAGAAATAACTAATATAAATGACTGGGCTACTGATGCAGAAAACCAGTACCATGGAACACGTGTAATTTTGTAATAAATCTGCATGATCTGCACAGGTACCCCATAATTTATATAAATATAAATAAATAAAAACAAGTGATCTCATTCGATAGAGATATAATAAACTAATTATATACTAATATACATATATCTACATGCATGTGTGTGTGTGTGCAAGTTTAAATAATTCATAATAATCTTTGCAAAAAAATCACTCTGAAACTACCATGTTTTAATGTTGAGCTACTGCAAATGCTCTAAAGTCAACATCAGAGATGCTCCTTAAAAAATGGTGAAAAATTGGTACATATCAACTTTAAAAAAAAGGATGCATTTTGCATTTTTAGTAAATAAACATGTAAACTTTAACAAAGATATAGAAATGATTGGCTCTGTAATTATTATATATATAGTCATATAAGCTAGGTTTAAATGTAAGTAATCTACAAAGGCTAATTTTCTCAGTGAAAAACAATTACCATTAAAAAAAATAAAACTGTGCCAGTACTTCAAAAAAATCAGTAATCCAACAACAAACTTCAATAAATAAACCTCTTTGGTGCAAGTTTAGCCTAAATTTATGTGTTTGTACAAACACTGCAGGCTTCTGTAAAACACTTAATATCTGCCAATTCTCTGATTTCACATTGTGTGCATAACTCATAGAATGTAACAAGACAGCATAGCTCTCCCTTGGTAAATTAAGAAAACCAAAACAATTTTGTCTTCTCATTTTTGGTATTAAATAGTAGTTTATTAATCTAGAAAAAGAGCATCCCCACAGGGGACTCCAGTCTGCTTCGGTGACACAGACCGAAAGAGCACTTTTATGTATGCATTAGCCAAGGTGTGATTCGTCACCAGAGCACAGCCAGGCAGAATTCCACAGCAGATTTGCTCAACCAATGAATACTGAGAAAGAACCATTGCTTGTAGTCCAGATGTCAGAAAAACATTAGCATTAATTCTGGGAAGTTTGACTTGCCCTCTCTTTGTGTGGAAGCCTGACCTGATCAATCATGACATGCCACTAGTCATAACGTGTGGGAACTGTAAGTCCATTACAGTGGACCCATTTTGCTGAGCAAATCGAGAAGCCAGGAAAGACCAGGGGCAATCTGAATAAGACTAACAAGTTGTCCCCACAATCAAGAAAATGTTGAGGGAATAACACACTCTCCGATGCCAAGAAGCTTTTAAAACAGGGGCAGTCTTAACGGTCTGAAGAAAAAGTGCAGAGAGTGAGTTGCTCAATAAAAATCTGGGGACTGAGTGCGGAGTGCAGATTGCCAAATTATAACGTTGGGCAGAGTCAGTGAGTAGCCCATCTTCCTTTTTCAGAGGCTGTTCTTATCCTAACAGAGTTAGATAGGTAAGACCTAAAGTAAATCCACTCCACTGTGAACCATGCAAATGAACTTCAAGAAAAATTTAGTGAAGATTATTGCATGACAAAAGACGCAGAACTCTGACTGACATAGCCAGGTCAGCATTTAAAGCAACTTGACTCACAGAAGGGAACAAAGAAAAAGGCAGTTTGGAAAAGATTTTGCTCCACCAGCCAAGATTTGCAGGCTCCTAAGATTCTGGCTGACTCAAAAACAAAAGAATTCCTCTAATATTACCCTCTCCTTTCCCAGAGTCATGGCCAATAGCTCCAAACCCAGAGATATTAATGCCTTCACAAGGTCTGAACATTTCTAGAATACCCGTATAAAGAGAAGAAACTGTGGCCTTCTTTGGAATTATTTTCTCTGGCCCTGGCTTCTGCCCTCTACCTGCTGGCCATCTGGTTCTGAAATGTGGCTATTCCACATCACAGAATCCTGAGTCTACCTTCTGTGAGGCACACTTTTAGACATCTAAAAACCTAGAGTAAAATTTTATTAGCATACATTAAAGAGGTGTGGAGGTTCGCGATGACGACATACCCATTGTTGAGTTAAAACACAACAGACAAAATAAAAATGAGTGAAACGAAATTGAAACATACAAAATCCACGACTAAAACTAAAAGTCAGTTTTTCAGCATCCAGGATTAATTACACAATCATGAGGGAGTACCCCTGCCAGTGTCATTTCCCTCCCAGAAAGACAGAGTCAGATCCAACTAACGTTAACTGACTCCTTTATACAGAAAAGCAGTAGACATACTTAAAAAAACTGAAGTTTCAGAAGAACAGGATATTTGCCTACTATTAACATGCTCTGAGTCAGGACTCGCTCTGCTATTTTATCTTCCTCAGACACACAGAGCATAAAATATCTTGCTAGGTCCAGCAGCCCCAGTTACAGGGCAGATATCAGATTTTTTTTAATAGTAAGAAGACCCCCTGCCACTCTGGGATCCACTCAAATGTCTTTCATTCCCCATAGCTGCCTTGAATTCTTAGGCACCAGCAGGTTACTGTTAACCTGATTTTTTCTATTACTAGGCTTCATTGTCCCTGCTAGAGAGTAAATTCTAGATAGTAAGACTGTTGTTGGAAAATGTGGGCCTCTTTTATTGAGACTCTGTATATACAAGTCTCCAGGTATTCGAGTAACAAGTCAATTCTTCTGGCACACTCAGCTGTCCCTGGGGGTCCCAGCAAAAGTTCATTCACATGCTGAAGTAGCACACAACTTAAGGCCCTTAACACAGGACCTCTGCAGGTCTTGGGTCAATGCTTCTCTGAAGATGGTTGGAGAGTATCTGAACCCCAGTGGAAGCCAAGTCCAGGTGTGCTGTGTGGTTACACATGATTCTGGATCCCCTTACTGGAATTCAGCTATTGGCTTTCAGGGGCTAACCTGATACTGAAGGAAGTATGTTTTCAGTTTAAGCCAGTAAAGCAGCTCATGTTAGCTGGCAACAGTTCTAGCAACATATAGGGATTGAACACGTTGGATTGCAAGGTCACAGTTTCCTATTCGACCTAGCAGATATTCTCCACCAAACTATAGTCCTTGGTCCCAGGCATGGAAAAAGGCAGAAGAAGTATGTTCCATGGAGACTGGCAAGAAACTATAATGACATAAATATTCAGGTGTCAGAGATGGACCCAGATGCTTTGAAGAACATTCCTTGGTACTGGCCTGGACACTTACAAGAGCGTCCCTTGGTACTGGCTTCTGCCTCTCTTAAAGTGGTAGTGCCCTTGACTTTACTTTGATGATCACCTAGGTTGGTTTACAGCCAACCCTGGGGTGTTATCTTCTGCCCAGAAGACTGGCCATCACTTTGCTAGTCCAGTGGCTGATTCTGATTCTGATTGAGTTTGAAAGAGTCTCCACTCTTTCTCTTTTGAGAGCCATAATAATAGCTGACTTAGGCAGTAACTGAGCTTCAGGGAACCCTTATCTGCGAACATGATAGTAGCTCTCAGTTTGCTCAACAAATCTCTACCTAAAAGGAGTAGGAGAAATCTGGCGTGTACAAGAACTGACCATAATAATATAAGCGTCCACAGAGCAGGTCAATAGTAGGCACAAATCTTGTGTTTCTGAAACTCAAGCTGCCTTAAGTAGGTTTACTGCCTTTCTGTACAAAGGGGTAACAGACTGAGTTACCAACAAATCCTTCACCCTGTTGTTGATTAAAAAATTAATGTTCTTGCTCTCCACCTTCATTCTTACCATGGGCTCTTAGAGGGCATCAGAGCTCTGTCTCCTTAAGTTTATTGTCCATTCTGACAAACTAAGGAGGGCAGCTCCATCTTTGCCTGAGTCTTTCTTCTTGGGTTTATTTTGGTTTCTAGTCAAGTGTGGACACGTATTGTTCCAGTTCCTCACTGCTTTACAATAAGCCCATTGGTTGTGCTGTAGGCATGTTCGGTCGTACTGGGTATTTATTTCCATGATTTTCTTTGCCCTGCTTCTTTGAAGGGTTTCTTCTAATAGCTGTGGTTAACAGATTAGCATCTTACCAGTTGTGTCATTTCTTCTCTAAGCAGCTTACTGTATCTCTCTTTACAAATTCTTGATGAGCTATTTTCAGCAGCTGCATGGTAATGCCAACCCAAATCATGTCTGCAAACCCAACATATTTCTGTAACTTTTCTTGACGTCATTGGTTCTCTGATCAATTAATTGTGTTTACCATGTACTGATTCTTTAGGTGCTCAGGCTAATATAATCTTTCATAAAACTGTGCTGGACCTTTATCTTTTCCCTGTATAACTTGGGTAATCTTGTGTATATTTGCAACATTCTCTTCTTTTTTTCTTATTTTTCATGTAAGACTTCTCTGTATCCAGTCAGCCTCTCCATGCTTTCAGTGGTGTTTGGATTTCCCTGGGGTCAGTTTTCAGTAACAGGGCCCTCACCTATTCTTGAGGATTCTGATAATCAACTGGAAAATGCTGTTCTAGCCATTTAGACTCCTGTTGAAGCACCCTACACCTCTCATCTCTACTAAAAAAATACGTGATCAACCAGTGACAATCAGCCCAAAAGGGATTGTAAGTTAGGATGACAGGTGGAATCAAGCCACCTGAAGCGTGTGTACTCAGGGTAGAATGAGATTTTAGTCTTTCAAATTAAAAAAAAATAAATATAAGTATGTGAAGAAACAGTTTTCCACAATATGCCTGTTCTTATTTACTGCTGTCAGGGGCATTGCCATTTCAGGCTTTGGCCACAAACAAGCCACCAGGGGAGAAGATTTCCCTGAGAAGTGGGCTTCTATGAAAAAGATGCCAATGGAGTCCACCTACAACGCTATCCCCATCAAGCTACCATTGACTTTCTTCACAGAAATGGAAAAAAACACCATGAACTTTATAGAGAACCAAAACAGAGCCGCATATGCAAGTCATTACTAAGCAAAAGAACACAGTGGGGGACATCACACTACCAGATTTCAAACTATACTACAAGCCTACAGTAGTCAAAACAGCATGGTACTGGTACCAAAACAGAGATATAGACCAATGGAACAAAACAGAGGCATCAGAGGCAACACAACATATCTACAACCATACAATCTTTGATAAACCTGACAGAAACAAGCAATGTGGAAAGGATTCCGTGTTTAATAAATGGTGTTGGGTAAACTGGCCAGCCATGTGCAGAAAGCGAAAACTGGACCCCTTCCTGACACCTTACACTAAAATTAACTCCAGATAGATTAAAAACTTAAACATAAGACCTGGCACCATATAAATTCTAAAATAAAATCTAGACAAAACCATCCAGAACATAGGATTAGACAAAAACTTCTTGATCAAAACACCAAAAGCATTGGCAACAAGAGCCAAAATAAACAAATGGAACCTAATCAAACTTCATAGCGTCTGCCTGGCAAAAGAAAAAGTCACAAGAGTGAATCGGAAACCAACAGAATGGGACAAAATTTTTGCAGTTTACCCATCTGACAAAGGGATGATATCCAGAATTTACAAAGAACTCAAACAGATTTACAAAAAAAAAATAAGCCCATTCAAAAGTGGACAAAAAATATGCACAGACACTTTACAAAAGAAGACATATATGAGGCCAACAATCATATAAAAAAATGCTCATCATCACTGGTCATTAGAGAGATGAAAATTAAAACCACATTGAGATACCATCTCACGCCAGTTAGAATGGCAATCATTAAAAAATCTGGAGACAGCAGATGCTGGAGAGGCTGTGGAGAAAAAGGAACACCTTTACACTGTTGGTGGGAGTGTAAATTAGTTCAACCACTGTGGAAGACAGTGTGGCCATTCATCAAGGCCTTAGAAATAGAAATTTCACTTGACCCAGCAATCCCATTACATACAAAGAACTATAAATTTTTCTACTATAAGGACACATGTACACAAATGTTCATTGCAGCACTGTTTACAATAGCAAAGACCTGGAATCAACCCAAATGCCCATTGATGAAAGACTGGATTGAAAAAAATGTGACACATATACACCATGGAATATTATGCAGCGATTAGAAATGATGAGTTCGTGTCTTTTTCAGGGACACGGATGAATCTGGAGAACATCATTCTCAGTAAACTGACACAAGAACAGAAAATGAATTACTGCATATTCTCACTCATAGGCGGGTGATGAAAAATGAGAACACATGAACACAGGGAGCAGAGTACTAAACACTGGGGTCTATTAAGGAGGAAAAGCAGAGGGCCAGCGGGGAGTCGGGGAGAGATAGCCTAGGGAGAAATGCCAAATGTGGGTGAAGGGGAGTAAGAAAGCAAAACACACTGCCATGTGTGTACCTATGCAACTGTCTTACATATTCTGCACATTTACCCCAAAACCTAAAATGTAATCAAAAATTACAAACAAAAATATTTCTTTTTCTTGCTACATTTGATTTATGTAGGTAATACATTAAAATTTGTAAAGAAATATTTTTAGAATTTTATTCTTTAAGAAGACCTGTTGTCAATTTATTTGTTTGTTTATGCATGACGATTTTGCATTTTCAAATATGTAAATAGACGCAGTACCATTTACAGATTTGTTAACAGCAAATCGAAGAACAAACACTAATATCTGTTCAACAGTAAGAGGTAAAAATAGAAAAGTCATGGATGATGGAAGAGACCAGCGTTTTGACAAGAGGGTGCGTTTCAGTGTGAGGCTAATGGAAAGTGCCAGCACATACGAAGACATTGCGGTGAGAAAGAAAGATGGTTTCACTCAGATCTTACTATCAACCAGATCAACACATAATAACACCTTGAATAGAGAGGTAATGAATGAAATACAGAGTGCTATGGATAAAGCTGCTCTTGATGACAGTAAGTTTGTGCTGCTCAGTGCAGTTGGCAGTGTCTTTTGCTGTGGTCTTGAATTCAATAACTTTGTGAAGCATTTAAAATATAATAGAAAAAGAGCTAGTGTTAAACTAGTGGACACCATCATATGCTTTGTGAATTATTTTATTGAGTTTCAGGAACTTATCGCATCAGTCAATGGCCCAGCCATTGGGCTAGGTGCATCTATACTGCCTCTCTGTGATGTGGTTTGGGCTAATGAGAAGGCTTGGTTTCAAACCCCTTACACAAGGTTTGGGCAGAGTTCAGATGGCTGTTCCACAATTACTTTTCCATAAATAATGGGTAGAGCAGCTGCCAACGAAATGTTGATCAATGTGTGGAAGATGAATGCCCAAGAAGCATGTGCCAAAGGCCTCGTCTCTCAGGTGTTTTGGCCTGAAACTTTCACACAAGAAGTTATGGTTCGAATTCAGGAGATTACTTCATGCAATTCATTTGTTCTGGAGGATTCCAAAGCTCTTGTGTGCTATAACATGAAGATAGAGTTGAAACAGGCCAATGAGACAGAGTGTGAAATCCTGAAGAAAATCTGGGGATCAGCACAAGGAATGGAATACATGTTGTAGTATGTGCAAAACAAAATTCATACGTTTTGATTCTCAGTTAGTCTGCTTTTGACACTGAACCACGCTGAGCAGAATTCATTATTAGATTTAAGATGCACTAATCCATCCTCAGAGCTTGAGAAAAGTTCACACATGATTAATGCTTGTGAGCTGAACTAAAACCATCCAAATTATTTGTTATCAGTGTCAATTTCAGTATTGTAAAATTAAAATATGTAATAAAAAACATTTGTTTGCTCAGGTATTATTATTTTATTCACTTATGTAAATCTAAGGGTATACTGGTGAGCACTAGACTCTTACTTTAAGCTCCAGTTTTCTTTATGGCTAATATTATATTTTTTGAAAAGTGTGTTTCTTTAATTTTGAGTTACAGAAAATACTGAAATAGCATCTCTTTGTTTCTGCTAGCATGCTGACTGTAAATGAGAATGAGGCAGCCTCTATTCTTATCCCACAAATATAAACACAGGACAACCTGATATGTTGCACTTCTCTTTATGAAGGCACAAGCACTTCAGAGACAGAAAATTCTGAATCAAAAAACATATTTCAGGATAAGTATTTTTAAGAGAAGAATTACCTGAGAGCAGTGGCTCATGCCTGTAATCCCAGCATTTTGGGAGGCTGAGGTGATTGGATTTTCTGAGCTTAGGATTTGAGACCAACATGGGGCACATGCTAAAATCATGTCTGTATTACCATTACAAAAAGTTAGCCAGGTGTGTGCCTGTAATCTCAGCTACTCTGCATGCTGAATAGGAGAATCACTTGAAACTGGGAGGTGGACATTGCAGTGCACTGAGATAGCACCATGCAATTCAGCCATTCAGACAGATTGAGAACCACTTTCAAAAAAAAATGAATTTTAAAATCAGTACCCTAAGTAAAACATGCTAGAGGGTTATGCTGGCATATCAATTAATTTTTTTTATTTTAAATTGTCTAGCTGTTAGGTAACTTAAATAAGCCACTATCTCTCTAGACTGGAGTCTGTTGGGCAGTATTAGTGAATCATAAAATCATTTATGTAGAAATGTCAAATTAATGATATTTACAACGTCGTTCCAAAGTTAACTTGAAGTATGTTTTATTTAATAAGTTAAAATTCTAAACACCCTATTAAATGCAGACACTCTTTCAAAATATGCAAAAAGGTTTTTTATTAATCACAATATATTTTTAATTTTTACTTACTGGTGCACGCCTTCGTATGCACAGCATTTTGAACAAACTACATATTCTGCTATACAGAAGATTCCTGAAGCCAATTCACTTGGGTCTTCACAAGCTCTATCAGGGCTGGGTACAATGTGTCATGCCTCTAATCTCAGCCCTCTGGGAGACTGAGGCAGGTGGATCACGAAGTCAGGAGTTCTTGACCTGCATGGCCAACATGTTGAAACGCTGTCTCTACTAAAAACACAAAACATTTTCAGGCGTGGTGACACGAACCTGTAATCTCACCTACTCAGGAGGCTGAGGCAAGAATTGCTTGAACACAGGAGGTTACAGTCAGCCAAGATTGCTCCACAATACTTCATCCTAGGTAACAAAGGGAGACTTTATCTCAAACAGACAAACAAAACCTTTATTACATAGGCATAATTTAATACTCTAAAGGCTACTGCTGATCCTTATCACCTCTGTCACAGAATCCTTAGATGCGCACCTCATCAGCCATAAACCTCTATCATCAGTGTTATTTTTGCCCGAATTTTACCGAGGCCTGTGTTCTTGTTTCAATCCCTCAGCCTTCCAGAGGGGCTCAGCTTGCCCTATGAACCTGGAGCTAATTTCTGTTATGGATCAATCAGGCACAGAGCAGAAAGTGTTACATGTGGGAATTACTGTTTCTTCCAGCCACTGAGCATAGGAGTGCACATTGGCTGTAGCAGAATAAGAAGCTTTAGGTGCTGGGAAGGATGTCAGCTGTCTGCAACCCTGGCTTCCACCACAGGCACTAGAGAATGCAGTGCAAGCTTCAAATGACAAACTGCAAAGATCCAAAATTGGTTTGAAGTCCTGAATTGGAAAACTTGTAAGTCCAGGCTTCCTGAAATGCTGTTTACTTTTCTCTTCTCTCTTCTAGTCTTGTTGCTCACAACGTGGTGAATGAGGGTGTGTATTTTTCAGATATTTTGTTGTATTAGTCTGTTTTTATGCTGCTGATAATGACAAACGAGACTGGGAAAAAGAAGAAGAAGTTTAGTGGAATGTATGCCACATGGCTGTTGAGGTCTCAGAATTACTTCAGTTGGTTAAAGTCACATTTTCATGGTGGTGCCAACAGAAAATGATAAGCAAAGGTAGATCCTCTGATAAATCGATTAGATTTTATGAGAGTTATTTACTATGTTAAGACTAGCATTGCAAAATCTGGCCTCCATGATTCAATGACTGTCTCTATGTTTTTTCGACAATGTGTGTGAATTTTAAGAGCTACAATTCAAGGTGTCATTGAGTGGGGACACACCAAAATTGTATAATTCTTCTCCTGCATCTTCTAAACCTCAGTTTTTCATATTTTATGCTAATTGTGCCTTCACACTGTTCCGAAAATTCTTACCTTATTTTAGTACTAACCCTAGTCCACAGTCTAAGGTTTTATCTGAGACAAGGAAAGTCCCACCTATAACTCTCTCAAATCAAAATTATGCTAGTTGCTTCCTAAATAAAATGGGAGTATATGTATTGGTTAAATAGCAGCGGTTCAAATAGATGAAAATTTCCAACACATAGGTGTTAAATGCAAGTTCAAAATCCAGTCAGGCAATCAAGCTATAAAGTTGCAAAATGATCATTTTTTACTTCATATCTCACATAAAATTCACACTGATGAAAAGATGAATTCATGTAGAGTTGGGAAGCCTTTACTTGTGACTTTTCCAGGCACACAGTGCAAGCTTTTGATGGATCTATCATATTAGAATCCGCAAGACAATTGTCCCCTTTTCACAGATCCCCTAGGCAATGCTAAATTAGAAACTATGTGGGTTAGCTCCAAACCCATTATTCTACCCACACTGCCCTAGAAGAGGTTCTCATGAGGGCCTCACTTCGGCAGAATATATTTTCTTATACATCCAGGGATTTCCATACATCTTTTGAAATTGAAACAAAGGTTTTCAAACCTCAGTTTATGTAATCTGTGTGGCCACAGGCTCAATGACACATGGAACCTGCTACGGCTTGGAGCTTCCACTCTCTGATGCAAAGCCCAAGATCTACAATATTCTTATTGTGCCAAAGCTAGAGTTGGTTAAAACAAAGTCAACAAAGTCTCTAGTTTTCACACAGAATGGAACCCTGGGCCAGACATTTTTCTTCAGAGATTGTAAGCCTGTTACAGTACGGGCTGTTGTGAAGACCTTTGACATGGCCTGGAGACATTTGTATTATGATTTTGATAATTAACTCTCAGCTCCTGGAAATTTATGAAACTTTCTGTAGCCAGGTTGTATTTCTCTCCTTATTTTTTTATAGTCAGTGCAGAATTTCTCAAATTTGATGCAATTACAAAATTAAATGCCTTTAACAGTAAGATGCTTGCAATTATTACAAAGGCAGAAGCATTTCTGGAAATAAGTATCAGATTTTGAAAATATAAACTGTCATCTTTATAGTGTTATAGAGATATAAAAATATGAAAGTCGATAAACAAAACAAAGGAGTCATGTGTCAAATTTTACGTGTATTATTTAATGGCAAATTTAATGCTATGCTGCTTAGAAATTTCTTCAGCCAGATACTTTAAATTATCTTTCTGAAGTTCAAAGTTTCCTGTAAATGTCTAAGGTAGAGGCAAAATGCCATCAGATTCTTCAATAAAACAAAAACAGAATTACCTTGTAATGCACTAGGTTTAACTGTGTGTACATTCTGCATTCTCTAAGGTTTTTATAGCAGGTTCATTATTTATTTTATTACCAATAATAACTGGTTAAATAATATTTTTGGCACAAGCACTTATAAATACTCAAAAATAGTATATAACATATTCACAAAAATTATAAAAAATTTAATTATTCCAGTACAAAAGTAACAAGAAAACACAAAAAATAAGTCAGAAATAATAGTGTGTAAAAACACGCAGAAAAACGACAAAATAAACTTATTTTCAATTATTTTAAATGTACACAGTTTTCTTTTATTATACAAATATAATTGGAAGAACAGATAAAAATATTCTACATTTAAATATATGGTGTTCACTACTCACACATTTTAGATGCAAAGACAAATTAAAGTCACAGGATATAAAATATTTAAGTAAATAAAAACAAAAGACAGAGAAGCGTGCTCCAGTAATACGAACTTAATAGATTTTAAGTGACAAGTCACAAGATGCAAGTTTCAATACAGAAAATATTAGGAAAATTAAAACAGCACACACTCAAACACAAATGAAAACAATATCTAACATGTATACAAAACAACGTGTTATACAATCAGATACAAACAGACAAAGTTGGATTTCAGTTAGACATGTTATGAAATAATTCTAGTCACACACTAAGGGGCTTGCAGTCATGACAAAGGCAGAAGCATTTCTGGAAATAAGTATTAGGTTATGAATATCTAAACTGTCATCCTTATAGTGTTGTAGAGACATACAAGTATAAAAGTTGATAACTAAAAGAAAAAAAGTCTCCTGTGGGATTTTGTGTGTATTATCTGATAGAAAATTGCTAAATACACATTCAAGTAATAATTTACAAATCTATCAGTATCTTAAATTAGCAGTAAGCCATTACAGAAGAAAGATTATTGATTTTCCAGCCACTCATATAGATTGATGGATTACATTTCTCAGAAAAATGCAGTAAGGCAAAATAATAGGGTCTGGATGCTGAAAATCTTAGAGTAATTCGTTTTCATTTCCTGTTTCTGAATCTAAGGAAAACCCCACCAATCCACATCCAGGTAATGAAAAATCAGTAGCCACTATGTTTGCAATCACCTCCCTTTTTTGCCAGAAATAGAAAATGAAGAGTACCAACCATTGGGTCCTTCCCACGACTAATTATACTGGTTTCAAACTTAGCATTTATTTTCAAGAAGGAGCGACTTGGTAACTTTACCTCAACCTTCGCTGTTTTCTTCCCACAACCAATTAGACATAGTCACTGTGGGTAATTTATTACTTTACTTCAGCCTCTAATTCGTCACCTTCTTCAACCAATAAACGTCGTCACTCGACACTCTTTTATTACATAAAATCTAAACCAAATAAACAATGTAATACCTCGAGAGGTTATTTAATGCCCCCTATAAGATTTTAACCAGTACTTAAGCAACTTGCTTGAGCCTACCCTCATTATGAAATGTATTTTAATTTTAAAGAAATCTGTGCTTTTGTCGCTTTACTTTTTACTTTCTTGCAACTTGTGTTTTAAGCCTTTCTTCAAAAAAGCCATAAACATGAACACCTGATACCAGCACCAATATCAAAATGTATACTATAAAATAAAAATAATTAATCTAGCCTCATTACCAGAAATTAATCTAACGTCAGCGCTATTAACACAAAACCGCAACCGTGGTGTGAAGCAATGAGAGCATACATGTGAACTTTGGCTACATGCTAAATCTGGCTTCATGCTTAACTATACAAAAGACAGCTGCCAAACTGTTAATGTACTTTTAAATATTTATTTACTTTAATTAAGTCTAAGAACGTTAACTATAAAAATGACAAGTAGCTAAATTTCTCATTTTTATCATGCTTTACATGTATATATATTTTATCTAAGGTTATACAGCTTTCCAATTCTTCATATGTACATGAAGAAATACACGGAGAGAAGCAGTAAAGTTACATGTGACTTAAAGTGACCAATCAATAAGTTCCTGGGCTTTTTATTAAATCCAAAATTTTCTTTACTTTCTTCTTTAAATTAGCAGTTATTTTACTATGTCAGGCCCTGAGAAAAAAGATGTGGTTTTTCTTAGAATAGCACCCATCTAGCTGCAAACCCCTATGCGCCCTCATAGGTTGTAAGCCAGGCTGCTGCCTTCACTGCCTCTGGTGTGATAGCCAGCCTGGCAGGTTGTAATAATCCTGTTAAACCTGATCCTGGCTCTGCCTCTTCATCTTTTTGGTCAATGTTACAGTGATAATAAAAACATGTAGGCAGCTTTAGAAGTTTAAGTTGGATTCCAACAGAAGAGATAATTTTATTCAAATTTTTATTTATCTGTTTTCAGAAGAGTAGAGAGCAGCCTACAGACTCAAGGCCAATCACAAAAGTGGAAAACTTATTTCAGATTCCGTCCCGCTAATTCTTTCACAACAACGAAGTTTAACATTAGCAACCACCTGCAGTAATTTCTGCTTATACTAAGAACAATCAAGAATAGTATAATTTGTGTAATAATTTTTAGTTTAGCGGCATTTGTTGTTTTTGTTGAAATAAGTCTCACTATTGTCGCCCAGGCTAGAGTGAAATGACATTATCTGGGCTCACGGCGTCTTCTCCCTATGAGAGTCAAGTGATTATCCTGCTCTACCTCCTGGTAGCTGTAATTAAAGGAATCCACCAAGACACATGACTAATTTAGGTATCATTAATAGGGACAGTGTTTCATCATGTTGGCGAGGCAGCTAGTAAACTACTGATCACAGTTTATATGTCATCCTCTGTGTCCCAGGGTGCTTAGATTACAGGCCTGAGCCACTGCACATAGCAATTTTAGCAGAATATTATCCTCAATTTAGTATAATAATAAAAGTTATTTTTTCAAATAGCTCAATGGTCATAAGTCAACCTAATTGAGAGGTAGACATTTAAAATGTGTGGGTATTGTATATGTTTGTAATCAAGAGGCCTTCATATTTTTGTTTTGATTGTTTTAGTCTTTTTTTCTCATCTAAGGCTTTTTATTAGCAAAAGCTCTTTTTGTATTAACTAAATTTTGTTTTTACCTTGTTTCTTACTAAAATAGGGCAACAGAGGCTTCTTTTGGGCTAATATAATTTAGACATTAAGAAATGTCTTCATAAAAAGCAAATAAATATATTTTGTCTATGTCACCCCAAAGTAACACTAAACTTTTTTTCTTTGTACTTCATTATACGTTTTCCTACGTAGTTTTTACCTGAGTTGCATTCTTTAATATTCAAATGTAATGCTATTTGTCTAACAACCATCATATTTTTGAATAGATCATTAAAAATCTAAAACATTAAGAACAAACAGGTATTTATAAATTTATTAAATGTACTTTATTTGAAGTTTCAAAGCCATCTATGTGTTTATGTATTCAATGTATATAATGATGCACGACTAAAAATATGTTAAAGAACGTAGTTGACTGGCTTAAATTACAAAAGTATTCAACATAAATACAATCTAAAATACAATAATAATAATCCAGGTGCAGCAAATTATGCTTGTAATCTCAGCACTTTGGCAGGTCGAGGCATGCAAATTATGAAGTTGGAAACTCGAGACCAGTCATCCAAAATGGTGAAACCGTGTCTCTACTAAAAGTACAACAATGACATGTGTGTGGTGGTGAGCATCTGAAAACACAGCTATTTGGGATGCAGAAAAAAAAATTGCTTGAAACTGAAATGATGAAGTGGTAGTGAGCCAAGATTGCACCACTGCTGTTTAGCCTGGGCAACAAGAGAGAAACTGTGTCTCAAAAAACAAAACAGTCTAAGGTATTAACAAGCGTATTTACCAAAAAAAAATTTTTACTTATCAAGCTATTATTAAAATTATTGGGGGAGGACTCAAGATGGCGCTGTGAAAACAACCCAGGATTGGAGCTCTCATTGAATCCGCAAAGAGGTGAGTCCGAGCTGCATTTCCAGACTGATCTTTGTTGCCCACAGAATGGGGAAACTCCCAAGTACAGAAAAGACACGGGACGCTACCCAGCAATCCCCACAGGGCGCGCTTGTATGGGTGCCCTGTTGAACCGGCAACCTGAGACTTGAGAGGGCTGGGCATGAGACTGGATGAGACTTGGACAGTAGACCAGCCCAGGGGATTGCAGGGACAGAGCGTTCGGGATACCCAGTGGGACCAACAAAACCGTGATTTCAAACTATCCCGAGCAGATGGTTGGAGACGCTCTGTGGAAGAGGGGCGTCCACCACTACCGACGCAACCCGCCCCAACTGAGATACACGCCCACTGCTGATGCAGCCAGCCATTGCCGAGGCAACCCGTCCCTACTGAGATACATGCCCACTGCTGACGCAGCCTGCCGTTGCCAAGGCAACATGCTACAATGAAGAGACTCCACCGCAGGGCATGGCAGAGACCACAGCAGAGCCTGCAGGAACAGGGTGAATCACACAACAGCAGGGCGGAGACTCGGCAGGCAAACAGTGGCTAGTCTGCCTTTTGGCTGGGAAGGACACCTCAAAGGACATCGATAAATAAAGCCCGAACCCCCCAACACAGAGCATTTGAGAAAAAAGGGTTTTTTAATGAGCTCTGTTGCAGCAGAATCAAACATAGCAGCCTAACAGCCCTGAATGAACAACAGAGCTCACAGCTCAGAAATTGAGCTCTTAAAAAGAACAGACTGTCTCCTCAAGCAGCTCCCTGACCCCTCTATATCCAAAAGACTGACATTTGGCAGGCATCAACCTGGGACAAAGATAGCAGAAAAAGAAACAGGTAGCATCCCTCGCTGTGCCACAGCAGCTAGAGGTGCACCCCAGACAAGCAGGGCCTAGAGTGGACCTCAGCAGTTGTACAGCAAAGGGGCTAGGCTGGTAGAAGGTAAACCAAGTAACAGAAATACTTCATCATCAACAATCTGGGTGTCCACTCAGAGACCCAATCGAAAAGTCAGCAACTACGCAGACGACAAGCGGATAAACCCACAAAGATGGAAAGAAACCAGCGAAAACAGGAGGAAAACACCCGAAACCAGAACACCTCGCCTCCTAGAAAGGACCAAAACTCCTCACCAGCAAGGGAGCAAAGCTGGACGGAGAATGACTGTGACGAAATGACGGAATTAGACTTCAGAAGGTGAATAATGAGAAATTTTTGTGAGCTAAAAGAACATGTATTAAATCAATTTAAGAAACTAAAATACTTAAAAAAGATATGAGGAAATGATAACAAAAATAGATAACATAGAGAGGAATATGAATGAATTAAAGGAGCTGAAAAACACAATACAAGAACTTCGCAGAGCATGCACAAGTTTCAATAGCCGAATTGACCAAGCAGAAGAAAGAATATCTGAAGTCGAAGACCAACTGAATGAAATTAAACGAGGAACCAAGATTAGAGAAAAAAGCGCAAAAAGGAATGAACAAAGTCTCCAAGAAATGTGGGACTATGTGAAAAGACCTAACCTATGTTTGATAGGTGTACCAGAAGGGGACGAAGAGAATGAATCCAAGCTGGAAAATACTCTTCAGGACATCATCCAGGAAAACTTACCCAACCTAGCAAGACAGGTCACACTCAAATGCAGGAAATACAGAGGACACCACAAAGATATTCTGCAAGAAGAGGAACCCTAAGGCACATAATTGTCAGATTCAACAAGGTTGAAATAAAGGAGAAAATACTAAGGGTAGCCAGAGAGAAAGGTCGAGTTACCCACAAAGGGAAGCCTAACAGACTCACAGCAGATCTCTCGGCAGAAACACTACAAGCCAGAAGAGACTGGGGGCCAATATTCAACATTCTTAAAGAAAACAACTTTCAACCCAGAATTTCATATCCAGCCAAACTGAGCTTCAGAAGTGAAGAAAAAATAAAATCCTTTGTGAACAAGCAAGTACTCAAAGATTTTGTCACCACCAGGCCTGCTTTACAAGAAGTCCTAAAAGAGGCACTACACATAGAAAGGATCAACCAGTACCAGCCATTCCAAAATCACACTGAATGCTAAAGAGCTTCAACATAATGAAGAATCTACAACAACTAACAGGCAAAACAGCCACTTAGCATCAAAATGGCAGTATCAAATTCACAAATAACAATATTAACCCTAAATGTAAATAAACTAAATGCACCAATCAGAAGACACAGACTGGCAAATTGGATAAAAATCCAAAACCCAGCAGTGTGCTGTATCCAGGAAACCCATCTCACATGCAAGGATACACAAAGGCTCAAAATAAAGGGATGGAGGAAGATTTACCAAGCAAATGGAGAGCAAAAAAAAGCAGGAGTTGCAATTCTCATCTCTAATAAAATAGACTTTAAAGCAACAAAGATCAAAAGAGACAAAGAAGGCCATTACATAATGGTAAAAGGATCGATACAACAAGAAGAGCTAACGATTCTAAACATATATGGACCCAATGCAGGAGCACCCAGATACATAAGGCAAGTTCTTAATGACTTACAAAGAGACTTAGGCTCCCACACAATAATAGTGGGAGACTTTAACACTCCACTGTCAATATTAGACAGATCAACCAGACAGAAAATCATCAAGGATATCCAGGGCTAGAACTCAGACCTGGAGCAAGCAAACCTGATAGACATTTACAGAACTCTTCACCACAAATCCACAGAATATACATTCTTCTAAGCACCACATCACACCTACTCTAAAATTGACTACATAATTGGAAGTAAAGCACTGCTCAGCAAATGCAAAACAACTGAAATCATAACAAACAGCCTCTCAGACAATAGTGCAATCAAGTTAGAACTCAGAATACAGAAACCGACCCAGAACGCACAGCTTTATGGAAACTGAACAACTGGCTCTTGAATGTTGACTAGGTAAACAATGAAATGAAGTCAGAAATAAAGAAGTTCGTGGAAACCAATGAGAACAAAGACGCAACATGCCAGAACCTCTGGGACACATTTAAAGCAGTCTCTAGAGGAAAGTATATAGCAATAAGTGCCCATATGAGGAGAATGGAGAGATCCAAAATTGACACCCTATCCTCAAAATTGAAAGATCTAGAGGAGCAAGATCAAAAAAACTCAAAACCCAGCAGAAGACAAGAAATAAATAAGATCAGAGCTGAACTGAAGGAGATTGAGACACGAAAAACTCTTCAAAAAATCAATAAATCCAAGAGCTGGTTTTTTGAAAAGATCAACAAAATAGACAGACCAATGGCCAGATTGATTAAAAATAAAAGAGAAAACAACCAAATAGATGCAATAAAAAATGATAAAGGGGAAATCACCACAGATTGCACAGAAATTCAAACCATCATCAGAGAATATTACAAACAACTCTATGCACATAAACTAGTAAACCTGGAAGAAATGGATAAATTTCTGGACTCCTGCATCCTCCCACGCCTAAACCAGGAGGAAGCTGAAACTATGAATAGACCAATAACAAGGTCAGAAGTCAAGGCAGCAATTAAGAGCCTACCACACAAAAAAAGCCCAGGTCCAGACGGGTTCACAGCCGAATTCTACCAGACACACAAAGAGGAGCTGGTACCGTTCCTTCTAAAACTATTTCAAACAATCCTAAAAGAGGGAATACTTCCCAAATCATTTTATGAGACCAACATCATTCTGATACCAAAACCTGGCAGAGACCCAACAAGAAAAGAAAATTTCAGGCCAATATCCATGATGAACATAGATGCAAAAATCTTCAATAAAATATTGGCAAGCCGAATGCAACAGCAAATCAAAAAACTTATTCACCATGATCAAGTAGGATTCCTCTTGGGGATGCAAGGCTGGTTCAACATATGCAAGTCTATAAACGTAATTCACCACATAAACAGAAACAAAAACAAAAACCACATGATTATCTCAATTGATGCAGAGAAGGCATTTGACAAAATTCAACAGCGCTTTATGCTAAAATCCCTCAATAAACTCGGTATCGATGGAATGTATCTCAAAGTAATAAAAGCTATTCATGAAAAACCAACAGCCAATATCATACTGAATGGGCAAAAACTGGAACCATTCCCTTTGAAATCCGGCACTAGACAAGGATGCCCTCTTTCACCACTCCTATTCAATATAGTACTGGAAGCTCTAGCCAGAGCAATCAGGCAAGAAAAAGAAATAAAGGGTATTCAAATAGGAAAGGAGGAAGCCAAATTGTCTCTATTTGAAGACGACATATTAGTATACCTAGAAGACCCCATCACCTCAGCCCAAAAACTTCTGAAACTGATAAGCAACTTCAGCAAAGTCTCAGGATATACAATCAATGTGCAAAAATCACAAGCATTCGTCTACACCAATAACAGAGTTAAAGAGAGCCAAATCAAGAATGAACTGCCATTCACAATTGCTACAGAAAGAATAAAATACCTTGGAATACAACTCACAAGGAACGTAAGGGACCTCTTCAAGGAGAACTACAAACCACTGCTCAACGAAATCAGAGAGGACACAAACAGATGGAGAAACATTCCATGTTCATGGTTAGGAAGTACTAATATCGTGAAAATGACTATACTTCCCAAAGTAATTTACAGAATCAATGCTATCCCCATCAAGCTACCATTGACTTTCTTCACAGAACTGGAATAAACCACCATGAACTTCATATGGAACCAAAAGAGAGTCCGCATAGCCAAGTCAATTCTAAGCAAAAAGAACACAGCGGGGGGCATCACACTACCGGATTTCAAACTATACTACAAGGCTACAGTAATCAAAATAGCATGGTACTGGTACCAAAACAGAGATATAGACCAATGGAACAAAACAGAGGCACCGGAGGCAACACAACATAGCTACAACTATACAATCTTTGGTAAACCTGACAAAAACAAGCAAGGGGGAAATGATTCCCTGTTTAACAAATGGTGTTGGAAAAACTGGGTAGCCATGTGCAGAAAGCAGAAACTGGACCCCTTCCTGACACTTTACATGAAAATTAACTCCAGATGGATTGAAGACTTAAACATTAGACTTGCCACGATAAACACCCTAGAAGGAAATCTAGGCAAAACTATCCAGGACATAGGAGTAGGCAAGGACTTCATGAACACAACACCAAAAGCATTGGCAACAAAAGCCAAAATAGACAAATGGGACCTAATCAAACTCCACAGCTTCTGCACGGCAAAAGAAACAGTCACGGAGGGGACTCAAGATGGCGCTGTGAGAACAACCCAGGATTGGAGCCCGCGTTGAATTCGCAAACGGTGAGTCAGTGCTGCATTTCCAGACTGATCTTTGTTGCCCACAGAACGGGGAAACTCCCAAGTATAAAAAGACACAGGACGCCAGGCAGTAGGTCTGCCTGGCGAAGCCGGCAGCCGGGGCGGCGGCGGCCGGCCCTACCCAGCAATCCCCACAGGGCGCGCTTGTCCGGGTGCCTTGTTGAACCGGCAACCTGAGACTTGAGAGGGCTGGACTTGAGACTGAACGAGACTTGCACAGTAGCCCAGCCCAGGGGATTGCAGGGACAGATCGCTTGGGATACCCAGTGGGATGAACAAAACCGCGATTTCAAACTATCCCGGGCAGACGGTCCGAGACGCTCTGTGGGGGAGGGGCGTCCTCCACTACGGAGGCAACTGATATACACGCCCACTGCTGAGGCAGGCAGCCAGCCGTTGCCGAGGCAACCCGCCCCAACTGAGATACACGCCCACTGCTGACGCAGCCAGCCGTTGCCGAGGCAACCCGTCCCTACTGAGATACACGCCCACTGCTGACGCAGCCTGCCGTTGCTGAGGCAACACGCTACAACGAAGAGACTCCGCCGCAGGGTGTGGCGGAGACCACAGCAGAGCCGGCAGGAACAGCGTGAATCACACAACAGTAGGGCGGAGCCTCCGCAGCCAAACAGTGGCTAGTCTGCCTTTGAGCTGGGCAGGACACCTGATCGGACATCCAAAAATAAAGCCCAAACCCCTCAACACAGAGCATTTGAGAAAAAAAAAAGGGTTGTTTAATGAGCTGTGTTGCAGCAGAATCAAACATAGCAGCCTAACAGCCCTGAATGAACAACAGAGTGCACAGCTCAGCAATTAAACCCCTATAAAGTACAAACTGTCTCCTCAAGCAGCTCCCTGACCCCTCTATATCCAAAAGACTGTCATTAGGCAGGCATCATCCTGGGACAAAGAGAGCAGAAAAAGAAACTGGTAGCATCCCTCGCTGTGCCACGGCTACTAGAGGTGCACCCCAGACAAGCAGGGTCTGGAGCAGACCTCAACAGTCGTACAGCGAAGGGGCTAGACTGGTAGAAGGAAAACCAAGCAACAGAAATACTTCATCATCAACATTCTGGGTGTCCACTCAGAGACCCAAACGAAAAGTCAGCAACTACGCAGACGACCAGCGGACAAATCCACAAAGATGGGAAGAAACCAGCGCAAAAAGGAGGAAAACACCCGAAACCAGAACACATCGCCTCCTAGAAAGGACCAAAACTCCTCACCAGCAAGGGAACAAAGCTGGACGGAGAATGACTGTGACGAAATGACGGAATTAGACTTCAGAAGATGGATAATGAGAAACTTTTGTGAGCTAAAAGATCATGTATTAAATCAATGCAAAGAAACTAAGAACCTTGAAAAAAGATTTGAAAAAAGATTCGAGGAAATGATAACAAGAATGGATACCTTAGAGAGGAATATGAATGAATTAAAGGAGCTGAAAAACACAATACGAGAACTTCGCGAAGCAAACGCAAGTTTCAATAGCCGAATTGACCAAGCAGAAGAAAGAATATCTGAAGTCGAAGACCAACTCAATGAAATAAAACGAGAAACCAAGATCAGAGAAAAAAGCGCAAAAAGGAACGAACAAAGTCTCCAAGAAATGTGGGACTATGTGAAAAGACCTAACCTACGTTTGATAGGTGTACCAGAAGGGGACGAAGAGAATGAATCCCAGCTGGAAAATACTCTTCAGGACATCATCCAGGAAAGTTTCCCCCACCTAGCAAGACAAGCCAACACTCAATTGCAGGAAATACAGAGAACACCACAAAGATATTCCGCAAGAAGAGCAACCCCAAGGCACATAATTGTCAGATTCAACAGGGTTGAAATAAAGGAGAGAATACTAAGGGCAGCCAGAGAGAAAGGTCAGGTCACCCACAAAGGGAAGCCCATCAGACTCACAGCAGATCTCTCAGCAGAAACACTACAAGCCAGAAGAGAGTGGGGGCCAATATTCAACATTCTTAAAGAAAAGAACTTTCAACCCAGAATTTCATATCCAGCCAAACTGAGCTTCAGAAGTGAAGGAAGAATAAAATCCTTTGCGAACAAGCAAGTACTCAGAGATTTTGTCACCACCAGGCCTGCTTTACAAGAGCTCCTAAAAGAGGCACTACACATAGAAAGGATCAATCAGTACCAGCCATTCCAAAATCACACTGAATGCTAAAGAACTTCAACATAATGAAGAATCTACAACAACTAACAGGCAAAACAGCCACTTAGAATCAAAATGGCAGTATCAAATTCACACATAACAATATTAACCCTAAATGTAAATGGACTAAATGCACCAATCAAAAGACACAGACTGGCAAATTGGATAAAAATCCAAAACCCATCAGTGTGCTGTATCCAGGAAACCCATCTCACATGCAAGGACACACAAAGGCTCAAAATAAAGGGATGGAGGAAGATTTACCAAGCTAATGGAAAGCAAAAAAAAGCAGCAGTTGCAATTCTCATCTCTGATAAAATAGACTTTAAAGCAACAAAGATCAAAAGAGACAAAGAAGGCCATTACATAATGGTAAAAGGATCGATACAACAAGAAGAGCTAACGATCCTAAACATATATGGACCCAATACAGGAGCACCCAGATACATAAGGCAAGTTCTTAATGACCTACAAAAGGACTTAGACTCCCACACAATAATAGTGGGAGACTTTAACACTCCACTGTCAATACTAGACAGATCAACCAGACAGAAAATCAACAAGGATACCCAGGGCTTGAACTCAGACCTGGAGCAAGCAAACCTGGTGGACATTTACAGAACTCTCCACCCCAAATCCACAGAATACACATTCTTCTCAGCACCACATCACACCTACTCTAAAATTGACCACATAATTGGAAGTAAAGCACTGCTCAACAAATGCAAAACAACTGAAATCATAACAAACAGCCTCTCAGACCATAGTGCAATCAAGTTAGAACTCAGAATTCAGAAACCGACCCAGAACCGCACAGCTTCATGGAAACTGAACAACTGGCTCTTGAATGTTGACTGGGTAAACAACGAAATGAAGGCAGAAATAAAGAAGTTCTTCGAAACCAATGAGAATGAAGACACAACGTGCCAGAACCTCTGGGACACATTTAAAGCAGTCTCTAGAGGAAAATATATAGCAATAAGTGCCCATATGAGGAGAATGGAGAGATCCAAAATTGACACCCTATCGTCAAAATTGAAAGAGCTAGAGGAGCAAGATCAAAAAAACTCAAAACCCAGCAGAAGACAAGAAATTACTAAGATCAGAGCTGAGCTGAAGGAGATTGAGACACGAAAAACCCTTCAAAAAATCAATAAATCCAAGAGCTGGTTTTTTGAAAAGATCAACAAAATAGACAGACCACTAGCCAGATTGATTAAAAATAAAAGAGAGAACAACCAAATAGATGCAATAAAAAATGATAAAGGGGAAATCACCACAGATTCCACAGAAATTCAAACCATCATCAGAGAATATTACAAACAACTCTATGCACATAAACTAGTAAACCTGGAAGAAATGGATAAATTCCTGGACTCCTGTGTCCTCCCAAGCCTAAACCAGGAGGAAGCTGAAACTATGAATAGACCAATAACAAGGTCTGAAGTTGAGGCAGCAATTAAGAGCCTACCTCACAAAAAAAGCCCAGGTCCAGATGGGTTCAGAGCCGAATTCTACCAGACACACAAGAGGAGCTGGTACCATTCCTTCTAAAACAATTTCAAACAATCCAAAAAGAGGGAATCCTTCCCAAATCATTTTATGAGACCAACATCATCCTGATACCAAAACCCGGCAGAGACCCAACGAGAAAAGAAAACTTCAGGCCAATATCCATGATGAACATAGATGCAAAAATCTTCAATAAAATATTGGCAAGCCGATTGCAACAGCAAATCAAAAAACTTATTCATCATGATCAAGTAGGATTCATCCCAGGGATGCAAGGCTGGTTCAACATACGCAAGTCTATCAACGTAATTCACCACACAAACAGAACCAAAAACAAAAACCACATGATTATCTCAATTGACGCAGAGAAGGCATTTGACAAAATTCAACAGCCCTTTATGCTAAAAACCCTCAATAAACTCGGTATCGATGGAACGTATCTCAAAGTAATAAAAGCTATTTATGACAAACCAACAGCCAATATCATACTGAATGGGCAAAAACTGGAAGCATTCCCTTTGAAATCTGGTACTAGACAAGGATGCCCTCTCTCACCACTCCTATTCAATATAGTACTGGAAGTTCTAGCCAGAGCAATCAGGCAAGAAAAAGAAATAAAGGGTATTCAAATAGGAAAGGTGGAAGCCAAATTGTCTCTATTTGCAGACGACATGATAGTATACCTAGAAGACCCCATCGCCTCAGCCCAAAAACTCCTGAAACTGATAAACAACTTCAGCAAAGTCTCAGGATATAAAATCAATGTGCAAAAATCACAAGCATTCGTCTACACCAATAACAGACTTAAAGAAAGCCAAATCAAGAGCGAACTGCCATTCGCAATTGCTACAAAAAGAATAAAATACCTTGGAATACAACTCACAAGGAACGTAAGGGACCTCTTCAAGGAGAACTACAAACCACTGCTCAACGAAATCAGAGAAGACACAAACAGATGGAGAAACATTCCATGTTCATGGTTAGGAAGAATTAATATCGTGAAAATGGCTATACTGCCCAAAGTAATTTACAGAATCAACGCTATATCCATCAAGCTACCATTGACTTTCTTCACAGAACTGGAAAAAACCACCATGAACTTCATATGGAACCAAAAGAGAGCCCGCATAGCCAAGTCAATTCTAAGCAAAAAGAACACAGCGGGGGGCATCACACTACCGGATTTCAAACTATACTACAAGGCTACAGTAATCAAAACAGCATGGTACTGGTACCAAAACAGAGATATAGACCAATGGAACAAAACAGAGGCACCGGAGGCAACACAACATACATACAACTATACAATCTTTGATAAACCTGACAAAAACAAGCAATGGTGCAAGGATTCCATGTTTAACAAATGGTGTTGGGAAAACTGGCTAGCCATGTGCAGAAAGCAGAAACTGGACCCCTTCCTGACACCTTACACTAAAATTAACTCCAGATGGATTAAAGACTTAAACATAAGACCTGGCACCATAAAAACCCTAGAAGGAAATCTAGGCAAAACTATCCAGGACATAGGAGTAGGCAAGGACTTCATGAACAAAACACCAAGAGCATTGGCAACAAAAGCCAAAATAGACAAGTGGGACCTAATGAAACTCCACAGCTTCTGCACGGCAAAAGAAACAGTCACTAGAGTGGATCGGCAACCAACAGAATGGGAAAAAATTTTCGCAGTCTACCCATCTGACAAAGGGATGATATCCAGAATTTACAAACAACTCAAGCAGATTTACAGGAAAAAAACAAACAAGCCCATTCAAAAGTGGGCAAAGGATATGAACAGATACTTTACGAAAGAAGACATATATGAGGCCAACAATCATATGAAAAAATGCTCATCGTCACTGGTCATCAGAGAGATGCAAATCAAAACCACATTGAGATACCATCTCACGCCAGTTAGAATGGCAATCATTAAAAAATCTGGAGACAACAGATGCTGGAGAGGATGTGGAGAAAAAGGAACACTTTTACACTGTTGGTGGGAGTGTAAATTAGTTCAACCATTGTGGAAGACAGTGTGGCGATTCCTCAAGGCCTTAGAAATAGAAATTCCATTTGACCCAGCAATCCCATTACTGGGTATATATCCAAAAGACTATAAATCGTTCTACTATAAGGACACATGTACACGAATGTTCATTGCAGCACTGTTTACAATAGCAAAGACCTGGAATCAACCCAAATGCCCATTGATAATAGACTGGATTGGAAAAATGTGGCACATATACACCATGGAATATTATGCAGCAATCAGAAATGATGAGTTCGTGTCGTTTGTAGGGACATGGATGAATCTGGAAAACATCATCCTCAGCAAACTGACACAAGAACAGAAAATGAAACACCGCATATTCTCACTCATAGGTGGGTGATGAAAAATGAGAACACATGGACACAGAAAGGGGAGTACTAAACACTGGGGTCTATTGGGGGGAAAAGGGGAGGGCCAGTGGGAGGGGGAGGTGGGGAGGGATAGCCTGCGGAGAAATGCCAAATGTGGGTGAAGGGGAGAAGAAAAGCAAAGCACCCTGCCATGTGTGTACCTACGCAACTGTCTTGCATGCTCTGCTCATGTACCCCAAAACCTATAATCCAATAAAAAATTTAAAAAAAAAAAAAAAAAAAAAAAAAAAAAGAAACAGTCACTAGAGTGGATCGGCAACCAACAGAATGGGAAAAAATTTTTGCAGTTTACCCATCTGACAAAGGGCTGATATCCAGAATTTACAAAGAACTCAAACAGATTTACAGGATAAAAACAAACAAGCCCATTCAAAAGTGAGCAAAGGATATGAACAGACACTTTATGAAAGAAGACATATATGAGGCCAACAATCATATGAAAAAATGCTCATCGTCACTGGTCATCAGAGAGATGCAAATCAAAACCACATTGAGATACCATCTCACGCCAGTTAGAATGGCGATCATTAACAAATCTGGAGACAACAGATGCTGGAGAGGATGTGGAGAAAAAGGAACACTTTTACACTGTTGGTGGGAGTGTAAATTAGTTCAACCATTGTGGAAGACGGTGTGGCGATTCTCAAGGCCTTAGAAATAGAAATTCCATTTGACCCAGCAATCCCATTACTTGGTATATATCCAAAAGACTATAAATCGTTCTACTATAAGGACACATGTACACGAAAGTTCATTGCAGCACTGTTTACAATAGCAAAGACCTGGAATCAACCCAAATGCCCATTGATAATAGACTGGATTGGAAAAATGTGGCACATATACACCATGGAATATTATGCAGCAATCAGAAATGATGAGTTTGTGTCTTTTGTAGGGACATGGATGAATCTGGAGAACGCCATCCTCAGCAAACTGACACAAGAACAGAAAATGAAACACCGCATATTCTCACTCACAGGCGGGTGATGAAAAATGAGAACACATGGACACAGAAAGGGGAGTACTAAACACTGGGGTCTATTGTGGGGAAAATGGGAAGGCCAGTGTGAGGGGGAGGTGGGGAGGGATAGCCTGGGGAGAAATGCCAAATGTGGGTGGAGGGGAGAAGGAAAGAAAAGCACACTGCCATGTGTGTTCCT
The DNA here is from genome assembly GCF_049354715.1 of Callithrix jacchus. NCBI lineage: Eukaryota > Metazoa > Chordata > Mammalia > Primates > Cebidae > Callithrix > Callithrix jacchus. Next base: position 11,744,393 of record NC_133525.1, on the reverse strand, counting down.
ACGCAACTGTCTTGCATGCTCTGCTCATGTACCCCAAAACCTAAAATCCAATAAAATATTTAAAAAATAAAAAATAAAAATAAAGTCAAAAAAATAAATAAAATTATTGGTACAGTAAAATTAAAATTGTCTTAATGATTGTCTCCATACATTTTTCTTCTTGTTTACTAAATGTTTAATTTTATCGTTATTCCTGCAAAATAGTATAATGTGGCACACTTTGCATGCTATTTACAAATCTATCAACCCAATCTAAAACAAAATGATCACTGCTTATGTAAACTTTAGTTAAAAAGATATTAATATTGGATTAATAAAAATAGCTACTCTTTAGTAAAATTCAAATAACTTCTGTTTAGGTAGACTGTGGAAGTCATTTGCATTTGTGCAACAATATTCTCTGTTAATCTGTGACAAGAAGCAGTAACAGGTTATTTTTGTTTTTCACTAGAATGCTGTGCTTTTCCCTTTTGAAAGAAAATTTGGCTTGTACGACCAATAGACTCTTTAAAAACTATTCTTAAGTTCTTTGCACACACTATCTGGAATGGATTTCTGACCTATTTTGAATAAAAACTATTGCTTTCTGACATGCTCAGAATTTCTAGGTTTACCTTGGAGCCTAAAGGGAAAAGAAGATTCAATCACCTCATAGTTATTAGATGGCACAAAACTGTGGCTGAACTGGGCTTTGAAAATCTGTCATCAGAGATTTGTTATATAAAACATGTTTGATCAAAGCCAATTTAAAAGCCTATATAGAAAATTATTGTACAAAAACTGAAAAAAATGGGCCATGTATAATTAATCAAGTTCATTCAAAACATAATTCATATTTGGCAGAAATTGGAAACTGGAAAAAAATTATGTTTCAAAAACTATAAAAATTCTCATCTTAGGTACTAGTCTTGACTCTTTTTTTTAGAAAACAATATTATTTTCTACAGTATAGACTGAACAATAATTTTCTTATTGACGACAAGTCTTCAGAATAATGGTTTCAATGTTCTTGTTGTTGTTTTCTTTTTTATTCAATTTGAAGTTACTTAAAACAGATTTGCTTCTTAAAGAGTGCTATGTACTAAAGTCAAAAAACTTAAACTTCAAAAGAAAATATCAGCACCCCATTTTATACATAAGCCACTTTTTTTAACAGTCTACAAATGTATGTACATAAACTAATGTGGCCAATATCTATTATTTTCTGAACTGTTCCTTTGCTTTCTATTTCTCCCTGTCACTCTTGTATTTTTTTCTACATAAAACCAGAGACTTCACTACTTGCTAAAAATAAGGTTTTGAGACCCACTTATCCAGTGAAGACTGTGAGCTGGGCTACAATTTTAATAGAGGAGACCCCCTCACGTGCTTCTACTTACTGGTCTTCACGTCTTCCCTCCTCTCCCCTCTAGATGGAAAGGAGAATGATAACGAAATAAAATACCAGAATCCATTGTCAGGCGAATTGCTGACCCCACTGACCATCCATCAAAGGCTCTAGGACTGAGAAGATACCTTTTTGTCCAGTTCCTAGAATACCTTCTACCTATAAAACTTGAAAAAGCTGCAAATAAATCTTGCCATTACTGGACAGAGCCCAACACTGGGTCACGTCCCACCCATTTTCATGACCCAGGCAACCTCCTGAAAATACATCTGCCAACTAATAATTTGCTGCATTTGTCTTGTCACTGTAAGTGGACCCCCACAACTTTCCCTCATGTTCCATATGTAAACCAGTAAATTATTTAAGCCACCATATTTAAACCAGTAAATTATTGAAGCCAAAAGATTGTTATGGTAGGACATCTAGCCAATGGCAAATGTAACCTCTCTGCGTTTAGCATTTTAAGGCGATAAAAAAGAAAGAAGCTGCTTTTAGAACAGATTGCTGACTAAGTCCCTCCAAATCTCTTGGCAAAATAAAGAGCCACTTTTTTTTAGGTTTGGTGTTTGAGAGGTTTGTTTTCCATCTTTCCTGCTTCACTTGATCTCCTGACCAGGATAAAAGTTTCAATTGGCAGATTTTAAGGAGAGCAGCCCAAAAAGCTTTACCTTACCTGGTGGAGCAAGTAGTGATTTTGGAATGGCTGGTACTGGTTGTTTCTTTCTATGTGTAGTGCCTCTTTCAGGAGCTTTTGTAAAGCAGGCCTGATGGTGACAAAATCTCTGAGTACTTGCTTGTTCACAAAGGATTTTATTTTTCCTTCACTTCTGAAGCTCAGTTTGTCTGGATATGAAATTCTGGGTTGAAAGTTGTTTTCTTTAAGAATGTTGAATATTGGCCCCCACTCTCTTCTGGCTTGTAGTGTTTCTGCCGAGAGATCTTCTGTGAGTCTGATGGGCTTCGCTTTGTGGGTGGCCCGACCTTTCTCTGGCTGCCCTTAGTATTTTCTCCTTCATTTCAACCTTGTTGAATCTGAAGATTATGTGCCTTGGGGTTGCTCTTCTTGCAGAATATCTTTGTGGTGTTCTCTGTATTTCCTGCATTTGAGTGTTGACCTGTCTTGCTAGGTGGAGGAAATTTTCCTGGATGATGTCCTGAAGAGTATTTTCCAGCTTGGGTTCATTCTCTTCGTCCCCTTCTGGTACACCTATCAAACGTAGGTTAGGTCTTTTCACATAGTCCCACGTTTCTTGGAGAGTTTGTTCATTCCTTTTTGCGCTTTGTTCTCTGATCTTGGTTTCTCGTTTTATTTCATTGAGTTGATCTTCGACTTCAGATATTCTTTCTTCTGCTTGGTCAATTCGGCTATGAAACTTGTGCATGCTTCACGAAGTTCTTGTATTGTGTTTTTCAGCTCCTTTAGTTTATACATATTTCTTTCTAAGTTATCCATTCTTGTCATCATTTTCTCAAATCTTTTTTCAAGGTTCCTAGTTTCTTTGCATTGATTTAGAACATGTTCTTTTAGCTCATGGAAGTTTCTCATTATCCATCTTCTGAAGTCTAATTTCATCATTTCATCACAGTCATTCTCTGTCCAGGTTTTTTCCCTTGCTGGTGGAAAGTTTTGGTCCTTTCTAGGAGGCGAGGTGTTCTGGTTTCGGGTGTTTTCCTCCTTTTTGCGCTGGTTTCTTCCCATCTTTGTGGATTTATCCACTTGTCGTCTGCATAGTTGCTGACTTTTCGATTGGGTCTCTTAGTGGACACCCAGATTGTTGGTGATGAAGTATTTCTGTTACTTGGTTTTCCTTCTATGAGTCTAGCCCCTTCGCTGTATGACTGCTGAGGTCCACTCCAGGCTCTGCTTGTCTGGGGTACACCTATAGAAGCTGCAGGACAGTGAGGGAGGCTACCAGTTTCTTTTTCTGCTATCTTTGTCCCAGGATGATGCCTGCCAAATGTTAGTCTTTTGGATATAGAGGGGTCAGGGAGCTGCTTGAGGAGACATTCTGTACTTTATAGGAGCTCAATTGCTGAGCTGTGAGCTCTGTTGTTCATTCAGAAATATTAGGCTGCTATGTTTGATTCTGCTGCAAGAGAACTCATTAAAAAACACTTGTTTTCTCAAATGCTCTGTCTTGGGGGGTTGGGACTTTGTTTTTGGATGTCTGTTGAGGTGTCCTTTCCAGCTAGAAAGCCATCTAATCACTATTTGACTGCCGAGGCTCCGCCCTGCTGTTGTGAGGCTCGCCCTGTTGCTGCAGGCTCTTGCTGTTCTGCTGCGTTCTCCACTATGGGCTATGACCTGCAGCGGAGTCTCTTTGTTGTAGCGGGTGTCCGCAGCAAAAACACCAAAAGCATTGGCAACAAAAGTAAAAATAGATAAATAAGACCTAATTAAATTCCACAGCTTCTACATGGCAAAAGAAACAGTCACTAGAGTGAATCTTCTTATTCATTACTTTTTCTTTATTTCTTCTATTTCTTCTTCTACTGCTTCTTTATTTCTTCTTCTTCTGTTTTGTGCTTCTTTTCTCCTTTTTCTTCTTCTGCTTCTTCTTCTCCTTCTTCTTCTTTTTTATTTATATTATTATTATTTTCTTCTTTTATTATCCTTTTTCTTTACTTCTTCTTCCTATTATTATTATTTTCTTCTTTATTTATTCTTCTTTCTCTTATTCTTCTTTATTTCTTCTTCTTCTTCTTCCTCTTCCTCTTCCTCTTCTTTTTCTCATCTTCATCACACTGAAATGTGATTTGCAAGTGGAGATAAGAATAAGAAATAATGCTGATACTATTAAAATAATTCTGTTTACTATTTTCTCCATCAAGCTGATAAATTAATATTAACAACTTATTTATTAACCCAGAAACTTTGAAACAGTTCTATAAATTTTCATATTGACCACGTGGGTGACTGTGGATATCTCTATTTACAGACCCCTATGTTTTTATTTTAATGACTTTATATCTATTAGATTTCTTTGGAAAGAGTTTTAGAAGATGTTATAATAAACAGTTTTCATGTGGAAAACACAGATTCAGATTTAAGGATTATACATTTACCATTAAAAATCCTTGTACTTTAAATACATGTATTTAATTTTGTTTGGTCAGAACTATATATAAATAAAACAATACAGTTTTGCAGTTTTAATTGACCACTGCGCTTTAAGTCATGTTTATTTTCATAAATCTATACCTACACTGAAATATGTTTCATTTCTCAGAGATAAGTAATAATTGCTTTATCTAAATTAAATTTTATTGTGATATAACGTCAATGAGGTAATGTGTTCTAAAGCATTTTTACAACTTCATATCACTTTCTAACTTGTGTAAACTGAATGAAAGTTAAACATTAATTCATCTTACAGGCAGGTTACATAAACTATAGCACATTGATTTAAGACTTGTGTATCAAAGAAAAAAGTTTCTTATACTGACAAATGTGTTATTAATCCAAAATAAAGCTAATAATCTAGTATATTATATAATTTTGTTTCTGTTAAAAAGATTGCTGTGTGTATGTACAATTGCATGGGCAGAGAAAATCTTTAAACAGAAAACATAATATTTATATGACGTTTATAATTTTTGTACATATTCTCTTTCATATTTAAAAATGTGTGTTAATCACATGAAATATTAACTAAATAAATTATGTTTTGAAATATATATTTATTGTGTATCTACAATAGCTAAATAATTTATCTTGAACAAAAAAATGCAAAGAAAACTGCTCTCTATATATAGATTTTACAGAGGAAGTGAAGATCTATAGTTTAAAAAGTCGATTTGGGTAGAAATCTCTGCTATGTGATTAAAAAAAGTCTTCATAAAAGAAAGACATCAGCAAAGATAACTTCCCTTTAACTAATCAAAGCTTTATATTGAATGCTGTTGTTAATTATGTTATCAACCCTCGCTTTCCTGTAAACTGAAACACATATTTTATGTTACAGTCAGTTGTTTTACTTACACTGCTTCCTAAACTGAGTTGTAGCTCTGTGTAAGATCTAAACATAGCTATCCTCTTTGTGGAGCTCGCACAAGAACTTAATAAAATGGAATCAAGACTCGGCACAGTAGCTCATGCCTATAATCCCAGAACTTTCTGAGACCAAGGCTCCCAAAACACTGTCTTTACTAAAAATTCAAAGCATAGCCAGACGTGCTGCTGGGCACCTGTAATCACACAAGCTCAGTTATTTGAAAGGCCATGGGAGAAGAATCCCATGAATCAGGGAGGTAAAGATTCCAGTGGCCTGAGATTGCTCCACTGACTCCAGTCTGTGCCACGGAGTGGGATTCCATCTCAAAAATTACAACAATAGTAACAACAACAACGAAAAGATATCCAGTATAATTTCGTATTATTTTTACATAAACATCTCATTTTATGAGATCAAGTTTATTTGATATAAACATCTCATTAAAGTTTGAAACCACTTTGAATTTTCTTACAAAAGGAATTTCTGATGAAAACACTGGGTATAATCAATAAGGTTTATCCGTTTTCCAGATGAAATGTTTAAATAATTTGTGAAAGCAGACAATTTTATAAACATAAAATGAAACTTTATATAAATTTACTGTTATTCAGTAACATTACTAAATAACCTTGAAATAAATTTATTTTTAAAAGAAACAATGAATTATATTATAAATTTTTCAATTATGACACTAAAGATTAATCAAGATATAAAATTAATAAATTGAGATTCACATGATATTTCTTTCAGAAGTTTAATAAAATACAGGCATTGTGGTGCACCTCTGTCATTTCAGAATCTGAGAGGCGGTGGCGAGTGAATCACTTTAGGAAGGAGTTTGAGACCATACTGGCCAATTTGGTGGAACCTCGTCTCTGCTAGAATTAAAAAAAAGATTAGCCAGGTGCAGAGGGGCATAACTGCAATCTCAGTTAATGGAGAGCATGAGGAAGAAGAATCACTTAAACAAGAAAGGTAGTAATTTGCAGAACACCAGCATTGCAACACTCTACTTCAGACTGGGAAACAGTGTGATTATCTATCTAAAGACAAAAAGAAAAAAGATAAAAAGGAAAAAAAGAGAAATGAAAGGGGAAAAAAGGGAAGAGAAGGGAAGGGAACTAAAGGGAAAGGGAGAAGAGGGAATAGAAGAGAAGGAGAGGAGAGAAAAGGGGAGGAGAAGGGAGAGGAAAAACGGGGAAAAGGAAAGTAAATGGGAATACAAAAGAGACGCACAAATTTGTGGAGCGTTTCATATTCTTTGTGAAAAATAAAAGACATTTAATCAAGTAACAACTAAGATTTACTCCTTATTTAACTTTTTGAAGTCATTTATCACAATTTGCTGAGTGATCACATTTATCACTGATTTTCAGTGACTTTACAAAATCCATTACATAAAGTGAGTCACACATTTTAAAGTTAGTAGAACCTATTTGGAGACTAAAGCCTTTTTATTATATTTTTAAATTTATTATAAGAGCCATGTACATCTTCATGACACGCAAGTTTATTTGACAGGTAAATGTGTACCATATTGGTTTGCTGCAGTACCAATGCATTTCCTACTTAATAAGCCCCATATGCATTAGCTATTTAACCTGATGTTCTTCCACTTAATCTCCCTGACAGGCCCAGTGGGTGTGGTTTCTTTCTCTGGGTCATAAGTATTCAGTATTTAGCTATTTCTGTGTGTGAAAATGAACTGTGGTTTTCTGTTTCTGCATTACTTTGCTGAGGATAATATTTCTAGCTTTACCCATGTTTCTTTAAAAGACTTAATGTAATTAACTTTAATAGCTGCAAAATATTCCATTATGCATATGTAGCATATTTTCTTCATCCAGTCTATACAGTTTTCTGGCTAAAGGGGGCATTTGATTTGATTCCCTGTTTGCTACTGTGAATTATGCTGCAATACACATACCACATGCATAAAATTTTGTAATATAATAATTTGTATTTTCTGGTGTAAACCAGTGATTGCATTGCTGGGTCAATGGCATTTCTAGATTTTGAAAAATCACCACCCTGTTACTCTAATATTTCTATTAATTTACTTTCTCAAAAACAGCTTACAAATCTTTCTCTTTCTCCACAGCCTTGCCAGCATCTGATATTTATTGACTTTTTTTTTATTATTTATTGCATTTTTAGTTTGGGGGTACATGTGACAAACATGCAAGTTAGTTGCATAGGTACACACGTGACAGTGTGTTTTTCTGCCTTTCTCCCCTTCACTCACATTTGGCATTCCTCCCCATGCTATCCCTCCCCATCTCCCCTCACGCTGTCCCTCCTTAATTCCCCTGAATCGATTCCAGTGTGCAGTGCTTCCATCCCTGTGTCCATGTGTTCTCATTGTTCATCTCCCACCTATGAGAGAGAATATGCGGTATTTTATTTTCTGTTCTTCTGTCAGCTTGCTGAGAATAATGTTCTCCAGATTCATCCATGTCCCTACAAAGAACACAAACTCATCATTTCTGATTGCTTTATAATATACCAGGTGTATGTCTCCCACATTTCCCCGGTCCAGTCTATTATTGATGGGCATTTGGGTTGGTTCTAGGTCTTCGCTATTGTAAACTGTGCTGCAATGAACATTCGTGTGCATGTGTCCTTATAGTAGACCGATTTATAGTTTTTTGGATATATGCCCAGTAATGGGATTGCTGGATCAAATGGAATTTCTATTTCTAGATCCTTGAAAAATCGCCGCAAAGTCTTTTACAATGGTTGAACTAACTTACACTCCCAAAAACAGTGTAAAATTGTTCCTATTTCTCCACATCCTCCCCAGCATCTGTTGTCTTCAGATTTTTTAATGATCGCCATTCTAACCTGTGTGAGATGGTATCTCAATGTGGTTTTGATTTGCATCTCTCTAATGTCCAGTGATGATGAGTATTTTTTCATGTGTTTGTTTACCTCATGTATGTCTTCTTTGGTAAAGTGTCTGTTTATATCATTTGCCCATTTTTGAATAGGCTTGTTTGTTTGTTTGTTTTTTTCTATATCTGCTTATTTGTACATTCTTGATATCAGCCCTTCGTCAGATGGGTAAACTGCAAACAATTTTTCCCATTCTGGTGGTTGCCAATTCACTCTAGTGACTGTTTCTTTTGCCGGACAGAAGCTGGGGAGTTTAATTAGGTTCTATTTGTCTAGTTTGGCTTTTGTTGCCAATACTTTTGGTGATTTAGTCATGAAGTTCTTGCCTACGTCTATGTCCTGAACGGTTTTGCCTAGATATTCTTCCAGGGTTTCTATAGTGCTAGGTATTATGTTTAAGTATTTAATCTATCTGGAGTTAATTTTCGTGCAAGGTGTCAGGAAGGGGTTCAGTTTCTGTTTTCTAAACACGGCTAGCCAGATTTTACAACACCATTTATTAAATAGTGTCTTCTCTTCTTATTGCTTTCTTTTGTCAGGTTTGTCAAACATTGGATGATTGTAGATGTGTTGTGTTGCCTCAGTGGCCTCTGTTCTGTTTCGTTGGTCTATATCTGTGTTTTGTTACCAGTGCCATGTTGTTTGGATGACTGTAGCATTGTAGTAGAGTTTGAAGTCCCCTAGTGCGATGCCTTTTGCTTTGTCCTTTTGGCAAAGAATTGACTTAGCTTGTGAGCTCCCTTATGGTTCGTTAAGAAAATTAAGCCATGTGTGTACCTATGCAACTGTATTGCATGCTCCGCACATGTACCCCAAAACATAAAATGCAATAAAAAATAAGAAAAAAAAAGAAAATTAAGGTAATATTTCTTAGTTCTGTGAAGCAAATTATTGGTAGGTTGATGGGGATAGCGCTGAATCTGAAAATTACTTTGGGCAGTTTGGTCATTTTCACAATATTGTTTCTTCCTAATTATAAACAGAATATTTCTAATTCTGTTTGTGTTTTCTCTTATTTGGTTGAGCAGTGGTTTTTAGTTCTTTATGAAGAGGTGCTTTAGGTTCTTTGTTAGTTGCATTCCCAGGTATTTTATTGTCTTTGCAGCAATTGTAAATGGCAGTTTGTTTTTGATTTGGTGCTCTTTTTTTTAAATTTTTTATTGGATTTTAGGTTTTGGGGTACATGAGCAGAGCATGTAAGACAGTTGAGTAGGAACACACATGGCAGTGTGCTTTTCTTTCCTTCTCCCCTTCACCCACATTTGGCATTTCTCCCCAGGCTATCCCTCCCACCTCCCCCTCCCACTGGCCCTCCCCTTTTCCCCCAATAGACCCCAGTGTTTAGTACTCCCCTTTCTGTGTCCATGTGTTCTCATTTTTCATCACCCACCTATGAGTGAGAATATGCGGTGTTTCATTTTCTGTTCTTGTGTCAGTTTGCTGAGGATGGCGTTCTCCAGATTCATCCATGTCCCTACAAAGGACACGAACTCATCATTTCTGATTGCTGCATAATATTCCATGGTGTATATGTGCCACATTTTTCCAATCCAGTCTATTATCAATGGGCATTTTGGTTGATTCCAGGTCTTTGCTATTGTAAACAGTGCTGCAATGAATATTCGTGTACATGTGTCCTTATAGTAGAACGATTTATAGTCTTTTGGAAATATACCCAGTAATGGGATTGCTGGGTCAAATGGAATTTCTATTTCTAAGGCCTTGAGGAATCGCCACACTGTCTTCCACAATGGTTGAACTAATTTACACTCCCACCAACAGTGTAAAAGTGTTCCTTTTTCTCCACATCCTCTCCAGCATCTGTTGTCTCCAGATTCTTTAATAATCGCCATTCTAACTGGCGTGAGATGGTATCTCAATGTGGTTTTGATTTGCATCTCTCTGATGACCAGTGACGATGAGCATTTTTTCATATGATTGTTGGCCTCATATATGTCTTCTTTCGTAAAGTGTCTGTTCATATCCTTTGCCCACTTTTGAATGGGCTTGTTTGTTTTTTTCCTGTAAATCCGTTTGAGTTCTTTGTAAATTCTGGATATCAGCCCTTTGTCAGATAGGTAAACTGCAAAAATTTTTTCCCATTCTGTTGTTTGCCGATCCACTCTAGTGACTGTTTGTTTTGCCGTGCAGAAGCTGTGGAGTTTCATTAGGTCCCATTTGATTTGGTGCTCTTTACATCAGTTATTAGTGTATAGGAATGCTTCTGATTCTTGTACATTGATTTTGTATCCTGAGACTTTGCTGAAGTAGCTTACCACTGTCAGGAGATTTTGGGCTGAGATTACGATCTGAGATCATGATTCTAGATATAGTATCGTCTGCAATCGATATAATTTGTCTTTTCCCTTTGCTATTTGAATACACTTTATTTTTCTTTCTTGTCTGATTTTTCTGGCTAAAACTTTCAGTACTATGTTGAATAGGAGTGGAGAGAGAAGGCATTTTTGTCTGTTGCCAATTTCAATAGCAATGCTTCTGATTTTTGCCCATTCAGTATGCTATTGGCTGTTGGTTTGTCATGAACAGCTTTTATAATTTTGAGATACGCTCATTCAATACCTAGTTTATTGAGGGGTTTTAGCACACATGGCCATGCAATTTAGTCAGTGGCCTTCTCTGCATCAGTTGAGAAAATCATGTGGTTTTCTCAATCATCTTTGGTTCTGTTTATGTGGAGAATTACGTTATTAGACTTGTGTATTTTGAACCAGCCTTGCATCTCCAGGATGAATTATACTTGATTATGGTGGGTAAGCTTTCTGATATACTGTTTCTATTGGTTTGCCTGTATTTTTTTGAAGATTTTTGCATCTACATTCATTACGGATATTGGCCGGAAGTTTACTTTTCTTGCTGAGTCTCTGCGTGGTTTTGGTATCAAGATGATGTTGGTCTCATAAAATGATTTGGGAGGGATTTTCTCTGTTCGAATCGTTTGGAATAGTTTCAGAAAGAATGGTAGCATCTATTCTTTGCCTGTCTGCTAGAATTCAGCTGTAAGCCTATCTGAACCCAGGCTTTTATTTTTTTAATATGGTAGGCTCTTAATTGCTGCCTCAACTTCAGAACTTCTTATTGATCTATTCAGGCTTAGCCCATTTATATTGAGAGTTATATCTATATTGAGGGTTAATATTGTTATAGGTGAATTTGATCTTGCCATTTTGATTCTAGCTGGGTGTTTTGCCGGTTAGTTGATGCAATTTCTTCATTATGGTGGTTCTCTACCATTCAGTATATTTATGGAGTTGCTGGTTCTGGGTTTGTCTTTCAATGTTTAATGCCTCTCTCAGGAGGTACTGTAAAGCTGGCCTGGTGGTGATGAAATCTCTGAGTAGGTGCTTTTTTAAAATGGTTTTATTTTTCTTTCCCTTATGAAGCTTACTTTGGCTGGATATAAAATTCTGGGTTCAAACTTCTTTTCTTTAAGAATGGTGAATATTAGCCCACACTCTCTTCGGGCTTATAGAGTGTTGGCAGAGAGATCTGCTGTGAGTATGATGGGCTTTCTTTTGTGGGTAACCTGTCCTTTCTCTATGGCTGCCCTTAATATTTCCTCCTTCTTTTCAACCCTGGTGAATCTGATGACAATGTGTTTTGGGCTTGCTCTTCTTGAGGAATATCTTTGTGCTTTTCTGTGTATTTCCTGGATCTGAATATTGGCCTGCCTCGCTAGGTTGGGTAGGTTTTCCCGAATAATATACTAAAGAGTATTTTCCAGCTTGGATTCATTCTCCTCATCATATTCAGGTACACTTATCTAATGTAGATCAAGTCTTCTCACATAATTTTCTATTTTTTGGAGATTTTGTTTTTTCTTTTCTACCCTTTTATTTTCTAATCCAGCCTTCTAGATTTATTTCATTGAGTTGATCTTCGACCTCTGATATTCTTTTTTCTGCCTGGCAATTCGACTGCTGAAACTTGGGTATGCTTCACAAACTTCTCCTGTTGTGTTTACCAGCTCCATCAATTCACTTATATTTTTCTTTAAGAATTTTATTGTCTTTAGCGTTTTGTTAAATCTTTTTTTAAGGTTCTTAGTTTTTTATTCAATTGGGTTAGAACACGTTATTTAACTCACAAAATGTCTCATTAGCCACCTTCTGCAGCCTGATTCTGTCAGTTCATCACGCTCATCCTCCAACCAGCCTTATTTCTTGCTGGTGAGAAGTTGTGATCACTTGTAGGAGGAGAGGCGTTCTGCTCTTGGGTGTCTTCTTCCTTCTTTCTCTGGTTTCTTTTCATCTTTGTGGATTTATTCACCTGTCATCTTGGTAGTTGTTGACTTTCAGATAGGGTCTCTGAGTGGACCTCCCATTTGTTGATGATGAAATGATTTCCTTCTGTTTCTTAGTTTTTCATCTAATAGTGTGGCTCTTCTGATGTAAACTGATGAGGTCCACTCCAGGTAGTACTTGCCTGGGTATCACCTGCAGTTGCTTTAGAAGAGTAAGGGTTGATGCCAGTTTGTTCCTATGCTGCCTTTGTCCTAGAAAAATACCCACCAGATGTCAGTCTGAGCTCTTTTTTATGAGATTACTCTTTGTACATATGGGGGTCAGGGAGCTGCTTGAAGAGACAGTCTGTCTTTTATAGGATCTCAAGTGCTGAGCTGTGAGCTCCATTCTTACAGATCTGCAGGGCAGGTAATATTTAAGTGTGCTGCAGCAGAATTTGTAAACTCTCCCTCTTTTTTTTCAGGTGCTCTGTCCCAGGGAGTTACAGCTTTATTTATGAGTTTCTGTTGCAGTGTTGTCTTTTTTCAGGGCTGTCTTGCCCATCAAGAAGGCAGCCTAGTCACTCTGCCTGCAGAGGCTTTGCTGAGTTGCTGTGAGCCCCGCCCCGCTGCCATGTGAACTTCTTCACAGTCCTGTTTATGCTGCTGTAGTTAAAACTGTCTCTGCAATGACAGCCCACCTCCATAATGGTGGACATTCTCTGTAATGGTGGGCTAACTCGGCAATGGCAGGCTGCCTCGGCAATGACAAATTACCTCTGTAGTGGTGTACTGCCCAGGCAATGGTGAACACCCCTCTGCCACAGAGCTGGATGGTTCCAGGTTCAGCTTTGCTTTCTGTGAAACTCAATTCTCTTCAGAGCATTTCTTATGGCTGTTTTTTGTGGGGGGTGGTACTAGTTGAGCCTGATCATCTGGCTTCCTACCTCAGATTCTTATTTTTATTTAGTAGAAAGGTCGACTCTCTCCCAGTTGTTCCAGTCACCTGGTGAAAAGGCACCAGGATTTCTGTGATTTCTCATGCAGTGACCCACTCTGCTGGCTGAATCAGCAGCACTGAGATTCATGGCACTTTTTTTGTCCAGGAATCTCCTAGCCTGGATCCCTCTTTCAGTCCCCTTTTTAATTAGATAAATGATTGACTCTGCCTTCCCGGAGCTCCAATCATCAGCTAAAATGGTGCCGAGACCCGTGTATATTGTACGGAGAACCACTGTGCTGGCAAAACAGCTCCGCAGGCCAAAATAGTCTCACGGACCAAACGAGTGCTGCAGGCGACCCCTGGGTCTTCTCCACCTGAGAATCTCCTGGTCTGAGTGCAATGCAATTTGTCTGGAAATACAGAATTCAGTCACACTCCATGTTTTCACTGGGAGCTAAAATTCTGAGCTGCACCTAATTGGCTGTATCTTGGATTCCCTCCCACAGTCCCATTTTAAAAGCCATTTGCAAAAGTAAAATATTCACACCATTGTCATGACCACTTTGTTTTTTAACTTTCTGAGTTTACCGATCAATGAATTTAACAAATGGCTTTTGAGATCCTTTATGAACATTTACAAAAGACCTCTGCGGAGATTCTCTCTGGAGAATTTAGTCTCAGGTCCTTAGTGCACACAAAGATACAAGATAATAGGCCTAGGAATGGAAATCTGGTTTTTATTACACCTCAGCATGTGGACACTTGCCCTGGTGCATAGCAGCTATAAAGTGTTGCTCAGCCACCTGATTCTTTTTGTCTTGTTGTTCACTCAACTCATCACATTCTGCCCTCGAGTGGAGGTATTGCCTGGGCTTTAAAGTGGTTTTAGCCGCCATTTACCAATCCCATAAGGTCATTTGAAAGTTGTCTGCTAAAACCTCAATCATTCCTTTTGTAAGTGGTGTACCAATTTTGTTTCTCTTAACACTGTTTCTTAGCTCTTTAGAAGAGCTAAAAGAAATAAGTTTATGTATCTGATTTCCTTACAGGTCATTAACTACTGGACATTCTAAAAGTTCACCCTCCAAAGCTGCTTGTTTAACACAAAGACTCATATTTTTGGAGGCACTCTTGTTTTTTTTTTTTATTCTTGTTAGATTATGAGCTCAGGCAAAACCTCCATTTTTCTTTCTATTAACTGGACATGATAACAGCTGGGTAGAGGAAGAGACAAGAGGTGACAAGGTAGACAATGGCTTCTGGTCCTTTTCATAATTTGGGTTTTCTTCTATAATGGGACAACAGACACTCACTAAGGCCCAGTGTGTTAGAAATATCACCAGGACCCTTTTCCCTTGAACATAAGAGTTCTCAGATTTCTAAACCTTATATAATCTCTGCAGAGAACCAAGGATTATAAAAGACAGCAGTTCATATTAGTTCTCTTATTTGATCTGTGTGACTGACACCCAAATAACATTCAGCACCTTTTTCAATACTTTTATATGCTGCTGCTGTTGTTGCATTGCTGTTGTCCCATGATGAATTTCTAGACTTTACATACTGAAATAATCCCTGCCTGAGCTTGGCAATTCCCAGTGAGTACCAAAGATTTACTGACTACTTGAACTGACCACCCAGTCTTTTTAAATTTACAGTTATTGGAAGGTCTGCTCATTCTTTTTCCTAACCGATCAGGTCAGTCCATTACATGTTCAGGCACCTGCTGTGATGGGTGTCATGTTGGGGTTCCAACCAGAGATGTCGATCACCACATTCAGAAGTCTGTCCTGCAGGCTCTAACTCAATGATGAATAAACAAATGAATGCACTCTCACACTCAGTGCAGTAATTTTTGAGTGAGCTAAGAATAGTGGTTGTTCTCTTTCAGAAGACAATTGCAGCTGAACATTACTCCCTGTCACTGTTAATATTTATTTAGTAGAGATTTAATAACAGAAGTTCTAAATCAAGATGCTTGTGGATAATTAACCTGCTTTAAGGATGTTTTCTTAATAACAAAACTTCAGATTCCAGGACCCAGATTAAACACCATGATTCCCCTTTGACCTCCCTCTGAGGGGACAATCTAGCACAAAGTTTACATGATAAAACAAATTAGAGTACAGACAAAGAGATATAAGGTTAATACATGCCTCTACCTTTTGCCACTGACTTAAATTTCTAATGTAATAAACTGGCTTCTGAACATTGCTTAGTATACAAATTGATGCTATATTACCTTTTAACCACAGGAGTTTACATTAAAAAAAATACACCGTGGTCCTGCTAGTAATTGCTACTTCTCTATTACGCTGCTTTATGTTTTCCAGATGCGTGTACATATATATATATGTACATATACACATATATATGTGCGTATATATATAAATGTATATATACATATGAATATTTCAAATAGACATATCATATTAAAATTTAAATATATATGGATTTACATATATAGGTTTTATATATAAATATATATCTACATATATATATTCCACATATATATATAAGGTAGAACTTAAATATGCTATAAACATTTTTGCAGTAATTGGAAATTCTTAGTGAGCTTAAGACTCTAATGTAAATGTGTTTATTGTTTAAAAATTTATTCTAGTTTATTCTTATGTATGAAGATTTATATTTACTAGATAAAATCTTAACTTATAATAAAAATGGCAGATTATTTTTGACCAGTATTTGTGACTCATATTTGTAATTCTAGAAATTTGTAAGGCCCAGACTAAAGGAACACGAGGCCAGATATTTGTAAGCTAGTTTGACACAGTAGTAAAAAACCATCTCTACAAAAGTTTTAAGACATTAACTAGAAGTGGTAGCTTATCCTTGTAATCTTAGCACTTTGTGAGGCTAATATGTGTGGATCATTTTACAAGTAGAACTGAAGGCAAGCCTGAGAGACATAGCACGTTTCTGTCCCTGCCCAAACTAAAATAAATAAATTAAATTATTAGCTGTGCAAACTGGCCATTTTCTGTAACCCAGCTAATTAGGATGCTGAGTCAGAAGGATAATATGAGCTCAAGAGTTAGAAGCTGCAGTTAGCTGTGGTTGCACAACTGCATTTATTCCAATTTGAGCAACAGAGATTTTTGTCTTATAAAAATTAAAATGGCTGAAGTCAAAAGTTAGCACCAGTCATGAAATTATAGGTGTATTTTAATAGTTTGATTTAACATCTCTTTCAGCATTTTTTATGTTAAAATGTATTATTAAACTAGGAAAAAGAATTTGATGTCAATTTTCAGAGACCTACACACATTTTCATTTTACTTACATTTTTCAGTTGACTCTGTGAAACTAAATCACGGAGTTTTATCAGTCAGTCTAATATTTTTTACTGAATTAGTCAATTTTCATGCTTCTCATAAAGACATATTCTAGCCTGGGAAATTTATAAAAGTAAAATAGGCTTATTGGGCTTACAGCTTCATGTGACTGGGGAGGCTTCACAATCATGGCAGAAGGCAAAGACGACTAAGTCACACGTTGACAGAAGGCAAAGAGAGAGTTTGTGTAAGGAAACTCTGATGTGTAGGACCATCAGCTCTGATGAGATTTACTATCACAAGAATGGCACACACATGCACACACACACACACGAAGAACTTGCCCCCATGATTCAAGTACCTCCGTATCTCATTTCTTTCACATCATGTAAAACTTCAAGATAAAATGTGGGTGAGGACACAATCAAACCATATAACTGCACCCCTGTTTTCTACCAAATCTTATGCCCTCATGTTTCAAATCAGTCATGCCTTTTCTGTAGTCTTGCAATGCATTAACTCATTCCAGCATTTACTCAATAACAGTCAATGTTTCATTTGAGACAAGTCACGATTTGTCTGCCTATGAGCCAGTAAAGCTTAAAGCAAGTTAGTTACTTTCTACTAAATACATACATAAACCTACGTGAAGGAAGAGAAAAAATACAGCCATAACAATCATGAGACATTAACCAGAATAACGGGGATCAGTTCACATGGCAGTGTAAATTTTAGCAGGGCAGTAAATGCTTAAACCTCCAGAATAATCTTCTTTAACTTTATATCTCACATCCAGGTCATGCAGCGTCTAAGACTTGGGTTTTCATGACCTTGTGCATCTACATCCATGAGGATTTGCATATGAACAGGCTTTCTCCCATGATTTACCATTCTGGCATCTGGAGAATGAAGCTCCGTTTTACAGTTCTATAATTATTGCCTTTGTTGATACCTGTGTTTTCAGTGGTAGCAATAAAAAGAACTAGCCATATTGAGTCCCACAAATCTTTTTGGTAGGCAGGGTCCAATAGGAGCAGATACTGTAACTGAATAAACCTTTCAAAAGTTGAAAAAAAAATCTTTCTTAGGAAGAGTTGTTAATATTAAATTTTGATGTATCAGACACAGAACTTTTCTTAATCTTGGTGATCGCTTTTTAAAAGCTCTTGCACTTAAAATAGTGAATTCAATTTATTGTTCTCAAAATTTTATTTAAATTAAATGTTAGAGTTTTTAACTTTGAATTAAAAACTTCATTTAAACTTACTGTGACTCAAACAAACTATAAGTTTCAAATAAATATCTCATATTTTCTGATTATCAGTAATAATTTTTGGTCCATACTCACAGTCTTGTTGTGACATAAAATCAATGAGACGATGTATTTAAAATCACTATGAGAACTTTAACTTTTTTTCTTCTTAGTGTCAAACGTAACACAACATACACATCATTATTTATTAGAGGTAGATTGCATAAATCAGAGAATATTGAGTGACAAGTTATGTAGCTACAAAACAAAATTAAACAAATATTTGTGTACCGGGAAGTGTGTGACTAAGAACAAACCAAAACAAATACAATACTGTATATTATATACTTTCATTTGTAAATAATTAATAAATAGATATGGGTACATATTAGTACACATACAGAGATAATCTCTGGATTAGAAATATAATATTAGTTGCAAGTTAATAATTTTTAGTACATATATTCTTATATGTTGGAAAATACATATTAACCTCAAAAACAAGTTAGCTAAACAGATTAACAACAGCAGTATTTTTTTGGAAACAAAGTAAAAATATGTAATCACAATGTCAATGCAATAATTAAATAAATGAAGAGAAAAATTTACTTTTAAAAATAAAACTCTTTCCTCCACATGGATGCCACAAGGCAAATCAAGATCTTATCCTCTAAGCAGTGAGTTTAGCTAAAAGCTTTTACAATATGTCAGAATACATATCCACACAAATAAAAATATTAATATAATTTTACATTTACTAACTAAAATCTATACTGAATTTTGTTTTTAGTTATACACTTAACACTTGGCCTGATTTTGAAATAGACTAAATGTTATGTTATTATTTGTTAAATTACTTACATTATTACCCATTTTGTATTACAATTCTGCTTAAGATGTCAACATTGCTACCCTCTTTGTGGGCCTAAAGTAGACGTTTTTCAGTAATAAAATGAAATTATAAATAACATTTCCATATTATGATATCTTTTAAAACCAGGACTTTATTAGTATTTAACTAAAATAATATGAAGCAACTTCAATTTTGGGATTA
The DNA here is from genome assembly GCF_049354715.1 of Callithrix jacchus. NCBI lineage: Eukaryota > Metazoa > Chordata > Mammalia > Primates > Cebidae > Callithrix > Callithrix jacchus. Next base: position 11,725,331 of record NC_133525.1, on the reverse strand, counting down.
TCAATATATTCCAATGCATATATTTTATTTATAAACATTTTATAGCATTGGATTTTGCTCTTTATTTCTCTTAAGTTTCAGTACTTTTACATATGATTGAAGCAATTCACTGTGTCAAGTCACCAAAACCAAGTCTAAGGGAGCATTAAAGACAGACATCTTTTATGAACTTAGATGCAAAAATCTTTAATGAAATTCTGGAAAACTGATTGCAACAGCACATCACAAAGCTTGTCCATCATGATCAAGTAGGCTTAATCTTAAGGATGCAAGGCTGGTTAAACATATGCAAGTCTATAAACATCATCCATTACATAAACAGAACCAAATACAAAAAACACATGATTATCTCAATAGATGCAGTTAAGATCTTTGACAAAATTTAACATCCCTTCATGTAAAGATCTTTTAACAAACTAGTCATTGATAGAACCCATCTCAAAATAATGAAAACTATTTACGACAAATCCACATTTAATATCATACTGCATGGGCAAATAATGGAAGCATTTCCTTTAAAATATGGCATTAGACAAGAATGCTGTCTCTTACGATTGCTGTCCAATATAGTATTAGATGTTCCAGCCCAAGAAATAAGACAAGAAACAATGGGGGTATTTAATTAGGAAAGAAGAAAGGAAAATTTTCAATATTTGCCGACAACATGCTTGTACATTTGAGAACCTCATTGTCTCAGCCCAAAGTCTCCTTAAACTGATAAGCAACTTTAGCCAAATCTCAGGATACAAAATCAGTGTGCATAAATTGTAAGCATTCATATAGAGCAAAAACAGAAAAACAGGGAGTCAAATCAACATCAAACTCATATTCACAATGGCTGCAAAAAGAATAAAATACCTAGGAATACAACCAACAAAGCTTGTAAAGGATCTCTTCAAGGAGATCTACAAATGACTGCTCAATAAAATGAGAGAGGACACAAACAGATAAAAAAAAGTTCATGCCCATGATTAGAAAAAAATCAACATTGTGAAAAAGGCCATACTACCCAAAGAAATTTATAGATTCAATGCCATCCTCATCAAGCTACCAGTTACTTTCTTCACAGAACTCTAAAACAACCATGTTAAACTACATATGGAACCAAAATAGAGCCTGCTAAGCCAAAAAATATTTTTTAAATGAAAGAACAAAGCTAAAGTCATTGCTGGTGTTTGAGGTGTAGGGCAGTGTACATTGCCCCTATAAGGAACTTTTCTCCATGTTCTTGGTGTCTCACTTATCCAGAATAGGAGAAGGGACCATGACGAGTGCTGTCATGAGGAAATATTAGACACCAAAGAGTATTTTCAGAGAAGTGATTTATTTAGGAAGAGACAAAGAAAAAGAAGAGAGATAACAATGAGAGAGAGAAAGAGAGAGAGAGCTTCCACAAACAATCTGGAAAAAGACCCAAGTATAAAATCCAGCTGGATGTGTGGACAGGAACTTTTCACCTGGGAAGAATTCCCACCTTCTCCAAGCCTGCTAGCAAATAGAGCAGTTGCCTTAAACTTGAGCTAGAGTGATTGATTTTTCATTCTTTTTTCTCCCTGTGAAAATTGAAAAAAAGATCTTTTAGTATCCCAGATTGAAAGAGAGGACTGGGTCATTGAAAAGATCTTGCCCTTAAAACTCTGCTCCCTTGTGGACTCAGAGTTTTAATACATTCCCTCAGTTTCCCCTCTGAACGGCATAGTTCAACTTCTGGGGGAACAGGAGCGTAGATGGCTCTCTAAGCACTTCTTGTTTAAATAGGGCATAGATGAACCCATCTGCAGTTGAGGTTTTCTCTCGATGGGAGCATTTTCGGGTGCAGGTTGACCTGAGGTTCATAATAGAACTCTTGAGTGAAGGACATTCGGGGATCCAGTGCAGGATTACCTGTGACCTTCTGGTTCTAGATAAAATGAAGGTGATAAAAGTTAAATATGAGAAGCCCAGAAGCCAAGAATTATAGAATGCTTATAAACGAGTCTAGAAGAGAATAGAGCAAGAACAGTCATTGTTAAAAAAGCTTCACAAGACTATTTGTGAAAGTCTCTTGTGCTGTGCTTCATTAATTCCTGGTTCTTTAACTATGTTTGAAACAACACTTAACTTGTTTAGAAAGTAGCAGCATTATTTCTAGAAAGAGGCAGGGTTCTATTCCTCTCTGTTCTTTGCAGATTTAGACCTCTTTTGCTTTGAAAACCTATGGCAGCCAAAGATATTAGCTATTTTGCAGAGTAAGCTGCCTTTGAAAAGAATCATCAATTTTTTAATGTTCTTAATTAACTCATGAAATAGTCTATTGTAACTGAGTAGAGGTAGGAAGGTTTCTGATAACAGCATCAAGATTTTTTTTATTGTTTAACACTTCCATCCCATGAACTGAGTAACTGGAGTTTTAGAGATTGCAAAGTTAAAGGTTATAGTTCTGTTAATGCCTGAATATATATTAGATTTTGGAATGGTTACTCTCCTGGAAATCTTGTTAGAAGAGCAAGTGTAGATGCTCAAATAGCTCACAGCGATATGAAGAGTTGTATTCTGAAAATTTAGGCTGCAAGTGGAGGGTCTATTCATTTTTTCAGGAGGTGTCCAAGGCTTCAGCTAAGCATGATGAATTGATGAGTCAATTTTCACCCCTTTAACTGCCATTTGGGTTGACAGAATAACCAAAAATTGTTCTTCCTAGAATGGACCTAAAGAGGGAGTGTCTGAGGGCTGAGATTTAACCAACACCAAGTCTCTAGGCTGGAGAGAAATACTGAGAAAGCCATGTCAGTGCCCAGGAGAACATTGACTTCCTGGACCTTTATGGTCATCTCTTAAAAGAGCTTTGTGTAAGTGAAAGCTCATGCTGGCACTTGTTTTGGGACCCTCTGTCCTTTCACTGGTTTACATGGCTGGTTATACACCTCATGCCCTAAGAGCCTTCATTTTCTGTGGCAATGTGATTTCCAGTGATTCCTTTAGAACAGTGGGCATGGATGTTGTGGTGGTCCATGTCTCTGGAGACAATTTTTTATAAAACGTTTCCTTAGACTGCAATGGAAACAAGCTTTTCCAGACTGATGGCTAACCCAAGCCTTTTCCTCAATTGATCGCCTGGGCTCTGCTTGCCTGAAAGCCATGCGTAAGGCAGCAGCCTCTCTTTGATCTCTGTTGTTTCTTTCATGCTCTTCCTTCTGGTCTCAATTAAAGAACAGTGAGATTGTTTGGTTCAGTAATAATTCTAGAATCAGGTCTGGTTTCAAGGGTAAGTTTCTGAATTTTCCTCCTGGTATCAGTTGCTGCCCCTGTAAAAAACTTTTCCTTCAGTATTAACTGACGCTTAATGGAGTCTGGCGATGGGGTTGGGTATGTATTTTATGAAAGTCTCTGGCAATTACTCAAACAGGCTTTTGGGTTCTTTTCCCTTTGCTGTGTTATGTCGAATAATATCCCGTAGCTCGGGGGCTTCTTCCTTAAAGAATGTGTATCAAATTTGTCCCAATTATTCAGGACACATTGGAATTGGAGCTTGATCTTGAAAAGATTGGCATCCATCTAAAATCTAACACAAGGGATGCCAGCATCCCCTCTTATAAATTATAGCCATTCAATCTGAGGCATCCCTAAGGTAGGGTAGTAAAAACTGGAGCATTCTCGAATCAGTACCATAAAATTTCAGTGTGCCCCAGATCCATAATTTTCTTTTTGTGAGGGTCTCTTATGTAATGAATTTAAATCATGGCTACCAGCATCATGGGACTTACTCTCTTCCTGTCTGTATGAACGCCACTGACCGCCATGGACGCATGAAAACGGTTGGGTTGAGTTGTCACATACCAACGAGGCCACTGAGTTTCAGGACATGGGTACCAGCATTCCCCAGTGAAAGCGCAATTTACACAGGCCACATTATAAAACTGACCTAGAAAAATAAGCTTTTCTGGAGGGGCCACTAGGGCACATAGTTTAAGAAAAACAGACTGCTTGGCTGAGGCTGGAACAATACTCCCAAGACCCAAGCCTCCTACCCTAAGCCATTTTCTGCTGTAGAAAACTGCCCATAGGTGTGTGAGGCCTGAAATTAGCTACTGGGGCCCTAGAATTTATTTTACTTTGATCTTCTAGATGGAATATTTCTGATAGAGAGAGAGAGTGAGTCAATGTTAAGCAAGACAAATTATACACAAAACACAAAGTTCCATAGCTTTTGGCTTCTGAATTATTCTTAAAAAAAGCCCCTCAATCAAGACTGGCTCCACCAGGGATTTAAATCATTCACCCTTTATTTGCAGGCCCAACCCCTTAACCCCATTCACTACTTTGGCCCTTTGTGTTGACGAAAGGTAGGAAACTTTAGTAAGCCATATCTGAATGATAACGCCGGACTCTGAGGTGGTGTGGCAGCTTGAAAGCCAGGTGAGGCTTGTAGCCAGAGGCCAATTTACTTTTCTCAGCTGGTGCACAGAGATAAAAAATATTCTATTTGCCAATGTGATTTTCAAAGCCGAGTTAGCAGTTGCCACTACGCTGTTAGATCCCTATTCCATGCACTGACCCCACAGCATTTGCTCCACCATATTCACCATGCCAGAGCCATGTATACACTGGGGTCTGTTAGAAGGGCTTTGAGATGTACAGCAGAGGATGGGGAGGTTGCGAAGAGATAACATGGGGAAAAATGCTAGACATTGGTGATAGAGGGAATATAGGTGTATGTACCTATTCAACAATCCTGCATGATCTGCACATGATCTCCAGAACCTAAAGTACAATAAAAAATATAAATAAATAAACAAATGGAAGAAATATCTTACTTAGAAGTTATATTCTAAGACTAAAATTGTTTTAATTATATAACTGTTGGATACTAAATATTAAGCCAGCTGAACAAAAATGAAAACATAACAAACCATCAGTTAATTTTTTCTAAAAGAAAAAATTAAATTTCCAACCATACAATTATTAATGAACAAAAGTAGCTTTATAATTTAAAATACTACTGAGTGATTGCTTTGTCTATGTCATCTATTTCAGTCAAACAACAGCTAGTGCTGCGAGTAGATGAAAACCAGGATTGATGGTAGTTGTGTGAACTACAGACTAAAACAGCTGGCTTTTCTGGCAGTTAATTACTCTTCATATATTGCAGGTGGATTTCTGAAACAAGGGTGATGAAAATTTTAATCAATTTTTAGTTAATAAGTAAGAAACACGAATCACAGTATTAGTTGAAATCATAGGTTAAAAACCATGTATTTTCAAATAAAGTACTTTCACAATTTTATGAGACAATTAAAGATTTTTTTGTATCTTATAACAATTTTGAATTTTCTTACACAAAAAAGATTCTTAAATAAGACCTAGTAAAAATCAACAATGTAATTAGTTCCTCAAATTAAATTTGTAAAGACATTTTTTAAACTTGAGAACTTTACCCAAAAGAAAAATAACGTTCTGAATTAGCCTACTATTTTGATTACATATGAATGAAGATATATTTATTTCCCATAGAAAGTATATGAAAATTATATTATTTTGCTTAAAGTATAAAATATGTAAATAACGCATAGAAAGATGATCCAAAAAATAAATTTTGCAAGAGAGGTAGTTTCCTCAAATAGAAACACAATCCAGGTTAAGTCATAGCGGTTTATACCTGTAATGTCAGCACTCTCTGGGGACAAGTCAATCAGACTACTTGAGGTCAAGGTTTTGAGATTACTGCTGCCAACATGCAGAGTCCCCGTCACCTGTGTTGGTGCACAGCTCTAATTGTAGCCAATCAAGAGGCTGAGGCAAAAAAGTTACTTGAACCTGGGAGGCAAATGGTTGCAGTGTGCCAATATTTCACCACTGCAATCCAGCAAAAGGGACAGTGTGCAACTGTGTTATAAGAATAAAAAAAAATAAATTAAGTCAACAACAATTTGAAAGACACTACTTATTTATCCGACAACCCAGTGTGTCAAAATTCTAATATTTTTTACGTTAAAGTGTCTCAAATAAATTATGGCCCACATTTCCAAGTTATTATAACCTCTTCAAAAATGAATGCCTTTTCTTTTTATATAATTATATTTTACATTATGTTCCATGGCATATATGCAGGACTTGCAAGTTTATTCTATTTCCAAGCTATTTTTTCCCTTCCACTGCATACCTTAGTGCACGTTTTTTCATTTTCTGGTGTATGTGTCTTCAATGTTCAGTTCCCATGCGTGAGTTTATACATGCAGCACATGGTTTCTTAACGTTTGTTTCTGTGTTAGTTCGCAGAGAATGATGGCTTCCAGCTGCATCCATATCCCTTCATAGTATATAATTGTATTTTATTTTTGGGACTTTATAAAATTTCATTTTGCATATATTTCCCACATTTCTTTTCCACTCTGTCATTGATGGGCATTTGGGCCAATTCCATGTTTTTGATATTGCGAATAGTGCTATAATAAACATACAGAGGCCTGTATTCTTATAATATAATTACTTATTTTGTGGTGGCCATATAGCCACTAATAAGATTGCTAGCTTCACTGACATTTCTGATTCTAGACACCTGATGAATCACCGCAGACTTTTTCACCATAAGTGTACTTAATTTTATTCTGCATAACATTGTGAACGAATTTCTATTACTGCACAGTCTCACTACAATTTCTTATGTTTGAGTTCTTAACACCATTTAATACTGGCTTTTGATGATATCTCATGGTGGTTTAGATTTACATTTTCCTATTAATTAGTAATAAAGATCTTCTTGAGATAGAGTCCAAGAACCTTTCTCTTATCCAGATGTGACCATTTTTATCAGATTTCAACATCCATTTCATCTTTATTTTTGACACTACACCACGTGATTAAAAGTATTACATGCTTTACTTATATAACAGAAACAGAAAATAAAAAGATGTTAGAACACTACATTCAGAGAAAAAATAAATATCATATAAAATTTCTGAACCTTTTTTTCTTTTTTAATTAATTTTTTATTGCATTTTAGGTGTTGGGGTGTATGTGTAGAACATGCAAGACAGTTGCATAAGTACACACATGGCACTGTGTTTTGCTTTTCTTTCTCCCCTTCACCCACATCTGGCATTTTTCCCCAGGCTATCCCTCCCCACCGCCCCCTCCCAAAATTTCTGCACTTTTAAAAACTGGTTTCTTATTTCTTCTTCAGAACTTTTTAGAATAGTAAATGTCATCAATATTTTCTCCACAAGACAAAATCATCTTTAGGTATTTTTTCTGTGAGAAAAATGGTTGCTATTGCACTTAATGGAGGAGTCCATCAATGCCGATCATTATCTTACAAGGCACAGAAGTTCCTCATTTAAAAAATTATATGAGTACAAAATGCTACGCTAAAAGCCAATGCCATATATTTTAGAAATATATTCTTATGGGATGTAGCAGAGTAGAATGGCAGAAGAAAGAAACATCAAGAAGTTCAATGCAAATAGAAATCTTCAATATTTAATTTCTAAAATAATTTTTGAAATATAATAATTTCCAAATGTTTAAAATGTCAAATAGTAAAGCACTAAGTTACAAGTATTTCATGATCTGGAATAAGTAAAATATTTGAACACTACTAGCTATAATTATATTTTATGGGATTTTGGGAAATCACCTTATCAGATGGAAGCCTCTGTGGCCAGTGGTGAATTTGCCTGAGTTTTTGTATAATCCTGCCATCCTTGTTCTATGAATTCTGCCTGACAGAGTGCACACATCATGCCTTAATGGCCTGGATTTAATACCAGCTAAGAGCAAACGTCATAATATCATGAAGGCTATATAAGCAAATGTGGGGTTCAGACATTACACACGTGCATGGTGTGGCAGGACAGAAAACTTTAAGTGGAAACAGAATTTCATCACATTGAGAAGAATCATCTGGACCAGAAATATTGCAAGCAGATTCCACAGTTAATGACGGTAATTGTGGTGTTGTCCGAAAGCTTACGGATGCCAGAATTTGCAAAGTCTTAAAACGGATTTTACAGCCCCGGCTATGAGAACTCTTAGGCTTGTGCATTCTAAAAGGCCACAGCTCTCATCTTATTTTTGTTTTCTTCAATGTGATGAGCCAGAAACACTTTTATCCTTATTTATATAACAGAGCTTTTAGCTCCACCTTTCAGAGGATTTCAAGTAATTGTTCTGCATTCAAGAAAGTGAAGGGTGCATGGACAAGTGAATCTTAAGCAACATAAGAGAAGCATTCTTGAGTGAGACAACTCAGAAGACGCCTCTATTAGGTAGTTATTCCAGAAAATGCTGCCTTAATGAAAGTGCATTTCTCAGCAGAGAGAAGATTCAAAAGTGGGTAGCTTTTTTCTATAGGAAGGGTGTCAATAATTAGTTGACAATTTCAGCAGGAAGGAGACCTGAAAGTGGGTAGCTTCTCCAACCTGCTAAATGTCTTATCATGTGTAGATCTCTCCACAGAGAGAAGACCCTGGACTAGGTAGATTCTCTTTTCATCTAGTGACCCTAATATCTGTTACAACTTCAGCAGAGAGGAAACCCTACCATGGCTAGCTCCTATCTTTAGCTAATAATTCTACCATTTTTCCACCTCTCAGCAGAGCCTGAGGTGTGTAGGTTCATTGCACTGATGATAGTCCTTCTGCCTCATCAACTCTCAACAGAGAAGACACTTGAATTTGTAGCTCTCTTGTCCACAGCGGCTAGTCTGAAGAGTCCTCAAGTATGGCTGCGTGAAGTAATTTAGTGTGCTTCACAGAAAAAATTTTTTGTGATTGGATGATTGGGAAGCAATGGGTGAACGTAAGAAATACACCATCAGTTTCAATTCTTGTCTATCAGCCTAGGTTCCAGCCTTCACTCTATCCCTATGTTGAAAGTGAAACTTCATTGAGGAACAGAAAAGTTATATCTAGATGGTTAATACTAAGTTTTAGCTTATCTGAATTGAGAGATACTGACTATTTATCCTGGGTGTGTCTGTGTAAATGTTGCCCCAAAGAGATAAACATTTGTGTCAATAGACTGGGAAAGACAGATTCACCCTTATTCTTTTGGCATAACATATTCACCTTCCAGTAAATATATAACAAGCAGAAGGCCGGGTGTGGTGGCTTACTCCTATAATTCCAGCAATTTGGTCGGCTGAGGTGGGTGGATCACCATGTCAAGAGATCGAGACCATTCTGTTGAACAAGGTAAAACCTTGTCTCTACTAAAAATCCAAAAATTATCTGGGCATAGTTGTGCACGCCAGTAGTCCCAGCTATTTGGGTGGCTGATGCAGAGCAATTGCTTGAACACAGGAGGCAGAAGTTGCAGTGAGCCAAGATCATGCCATTGCACTCCAGTCTGAGTAACAACAGCAAAACTCCGTCTCAAAAATAAAAAATAAAAAAAGAAAGAAAGAAAGAAAAAAAGAAAGAAAGAAAAACAAGCAGAAAATCATGAAAAGGTAAGATGGGCTTCGCCTATTATCTTACATCTTTCTCCTGACTAGAGTCTTTCTGCCCTCACAAGTAGGACTGCAAGTTGTTCAGTTTTGAAACTCAGACTTTTTCTCCTTGCCCTTCTCGATGCAGACAGCCTCTTGGGCAATATAACTAAATGCAAAAATGTCAAGGACCTTACTTCTAATAATATGGATAAGACTGATACTCTTCTGTGGAAACCGTTAAGAGAGTTATGCAAAATAAATGCATTTGGCACTTTTGATTCATGAATCCTGAGACTATATATGTTTACTGACTCCATACACAGTACTTCTGACCATATGTGGAGAACGAAGAAACATAACAAAGTTGCTTGGTAGCTGGTAAGTTCAGTGGAAAAAAAGATGAAAGAAAATTGTTGACCCATGAATTCTGCTTCTATATTTCAGGAAGAGATACTGAGCCTCCAATTTGCTGTTTTTCAATGAGTGCAAGCCTTATTACCTGCAGAGAGTAGTGCCAATATTGTGGAAGAACAGACACAAAATTTTATTATGTGAGTGAGTGACCTGCAATAAAAGATTCAGGCACAGCCTTATTAGGCATCTACAGTTATAGTGAGGACATTGACTGGACAAGAATAAGGCCCTACAGCTTGTACTGGGCACATGTGAGAAACCCTCAATAAATCTGGAAACACTGAATATGCAAACTCTGATAAACTAATTTATTTAGTTCTTGCAAGAAAAATACAGCTTCCTATGCTTCAAAATAGGCAACCACGCCCATCTGACCCATGCTGCCATCAGCCTTTCCAATTCTAAAGGGATAAATGCTTCACTGACTGAGGCAACAGTGATGAACTACCCTGAAGCAATTTTTGGGTACGATAATGTTGATTCATCTCAGGTGCCATTTACATCACTTCTGTTTATTTCTAGACCTACAAGTAGATTAAATCCTAGTGAGCTATTAAAGTTGAGGTTCAGAATGTGACTTATGAGGAAGTGTGCTAAAATAAAAATATATTTATTGTTTGAAGTTATCCCTTTTATTAAACAGCAATCTGAACAATAGGCATGAGAATGAATATATGGATATTAAGTTCACGGGATAACGGTGGAAGAAACATGGAGTTATATCAGGCTGAATTTATTTATTACAGTGTACTAAGGCATTGTATATAACGTATCAGCTTGGAATGTAGAGAATAATCCAAAAGCTTAGGGATACTGGGACGGTGGAATGGATTTATGCCTTTAGACATACTCATCTTACTTCAGAAAATCCAGAAGATATATCCTTAACCAATGCCTGGTGAAATAGATTTCTGAGGACAGCATGTACATCTTCGAATAGCCTTGTAATTGTTTTTCTGTGTATGTCAGATGTGACAGTGGAAACCACCGTCACTCCACTACAAAATTTAAATACAATAAAAACAATTGGATCCTGAGGTGGATCCTGAGGGTCCAAAAGGCAGCACTCAGTCATCAAAGGCAAAATAAGCGACAGTACACATTAGAATAATTTGACTCCTGTAGAGCTCTAGCACTGGATAATTAATCACAATGTCTTGGAAGTAAAATAGATAGAAAAACTACTGCATTCATACTTAAGTTATAGACACAGAAAACTGTTGGTTCAAATTGAATAAAATTCTCTATGAATTATTAAAACAAAAATTACAGCCTTTCAATTACTTTTCAGATTAGACCCAATTAAAATATTTAGAACATCTTGAAGGACTGGGAGGCCACATCTCTTAAAAGAAAGACCCCACTTTATTACTGACAATTTTTTTTTTTTGAGACGGAGTTTCACTCTTGTTACCCAGGCTGGAGTGCAATGGCGCGATCTCGGCTCACCGCAACTTCCGCCTCCTGGGTTCAGGCAATTCTCCTGCCTCAGCCTCCTGAGTAGCTGGGATTACAGGCACGCGCCACCATGCCCAGCTAATTTTTTGTATTTTTAGTAGAGACGGGGTTTCACCATGTTGACCAGGAAGGTCTTGATCTCTTGACCTCGTGATCCACCCGCCTCGGCCTCCCAAAGTGCTGGGATTACAGGCTTGAGCCACCGCGCCCGGCCTACTGACAATTTTTGTAGTGAACCTTAATTTAATCTTTTTCCAAGGAGACCTGCAGCCTTTTACTGAGGTGGCTGTGCATTAGGAAAATATAAATAATCAGAAGTTCTAAAAAATACTGGACACCAGGTCTGAGCTCTTATGGGTATTAGAAAAACCAAAATGTCACTGTGGTCCTATAGTTAAAGTAAGAGCTTATAGAGATTAGGTAACTAATAAAGTTTTAACTTAGGTCATATTATAGAGCTTTTATTGTAGCTCTGGATTCATCCTGTGATCATTTTCTCATTGCCAGAGTGCATAATTGGCATAGACATATTTAGTAGCTGGCAGAACTCCACATGTGCTACCTGACATGTAGCATGAGTGTTACTACAATGGAAAAGGTTAAATGAAAGCCAGAAGAGCAATTTTAATAGCTGTCTCAAACTAGAAAAAGAGTAAGTGAAAAGCAATAATACGTTCCTGAAGGTACTGCACAAATTGGTGATACATCAAGAAATTCAAAGACTCAGGAGTTGTAATCAACAGAACATTCTCATTTAAATCTCACATTTGGTCTGTGTGGAAGACAGATGAATCTTGTAGAATGACAGGGGATTATCATAACTTAACCAAGATGTAATTCAAATTGCAGCTTCTGTACTGGGTGTAATTTTATTATTTGAGTAAATTAATACATTTCCTGTTACCCTGTTAACTGGTACTCAGACACTGACTTTGCAAATGTTTTTTTCTCTATTCCTGTCAATATATTACATATATGGGATGCTATTAAGTATTAACTCACATAATGAAAATAGATAATACATAATAGAATATACATATTTTTTATATATATGGGTGTTTATTATATATTATATATTGTACAATATGTGTTAAATGAGTTTTAAAAAGGTGGATAAGAGAGGACTCAAGATGGCGCTGTGAGAACAACCCAGAATTGGAGCTCTCCTTGAGTCTGTGGAGAGGTGAGTTGGAGCTGCATCTCCAGACTGATGTTTGCTGCCCATGAAACGGGGAAATTCCCAAGTGAAGAGGAGACGTGGGACGCCAGGCAGTACCTCTACCTGGCGAAGCTGGCAGCTGGGGTGGAGGCGGCTGGCCCTGCCCAGCGCTCCCCACTGGGCGCACTTGTCCGGGTGCCCTGTTTAACCGGCAACTGGAGACGTGAGAGGGCTGGACTTGAGACTGAACGAGACTTCGGCAGTGGGCCAGCCCAGGGGATTGCAGGGACAGAGCGTTTGGGGTAGCCCAGTGGGACGAAAGAAACCATGATTTCAAACGATCCCCGTCCAGAAGGTTTGAGATGCTCTGTGGAGAAGGGACGTCCACCATTACCGAGGCAACCCGCCCGAGCTGAGATACACGCCCATTGCTGACGCAGCCATCCATTGCCGAGGCAACCCCTCCCTACAGAGATACACGCCCACTGCTGACGATGCCTGCCATTGCCGAGGCAACCCGTTACAACAGAGAGACTCTGCCGCAGGCCATGGCGGAGAACACAGCAGAACAGCAGAGCCTGCACAACAGGGTGAACCACACAACAGCAGGGCGGAGGCTTGGCAGGCAAACAGTGGCTAGTCTGCGTCCTAGCTGGGCAGGACACCTCAACGAACATCCAAAAATAAAGCCCAAACCCCTCAACAAAGAGAATTTGAGAAAAAAGGGTTTTTTTAATGAGCTCTGTTGCAGCGAATCAAATGTAGCAGCCTAACAGCCCTGAATGAACAACAGAGTTCACAGCTCAGCAATTGAGCTCCTATAAAGTACAGACTGTCTCCTCTGGCAGCTCCCTGACCCCTCTATATCCAAAAGACTGACATTTGGCAGGCATCATCCAGGGAAAAAGATAGCAGAAAAAGAAACTGGTACCATCCCTCGCTGTGCCACAGCTGCTAGAGGTGCACTCCAGACAAGCAGGGCCTGGAGCGGACCTCAGCAGTCATACAAAGAAGGGGCTAGACTGATAGAAGGAAAACCAAGCAACAGAAATACTTCATCATCAACATTCTGGGTGTCCACTCAGAGACCCAATCGATGAGTCAGCAGCTACGCAGACGACAAGCAGATAAATCCACAAAGATGGGAAGAAACCAGCGCAAAAAGGAGAAAAACACCCAAAACCAGAATACCTCGCCTCCTAGAAAAGTCCAAAACTTTTCACCAGCACGGGAAAAAAGCGGGACACAGAAGGACTGTGACGAAATGACGGAATTAGACTTCAGAAGATGGATAATGAGAAACTTTTGTGAGCTGTAAGAACATGTTCTAAATCAATGCAAAGAAACGAAGAAACTTGAAAAAAGATATGAGGGAATAATAACAAGAATGGATACCTTAGAGAGGAATATGAATGAATTATAGGAGCTGAAAAACACAATACGAGAATTTCGCAAAGCATGCACAAGTTTCAACAGCCGAATTGACCAAGCAGAAGAAAGAATATCTGAAGTCGAAGACCAACTCAATGAAATAAAACGAGAAACCAAGATTAGAGAAAAAAGCGCAAAAAGGAATGAACAGTCTCCAAGAAATGTGGGACTATGTGAAAAGACCTAACCTACGTTTGATAGGTGTACCAGAAGGGGATGAAGAGAATGAATCCAAGCTGGAGAGTACTCTTCAGGACATCATCCAGAAAAATTTTCCCCACCTAGCAAGACAGGCCAACACTCAAATGCAGAAAATACAGAGAACACCACAAAGATATTCCGCAAGAAGAGCAACCCCAAGGCCCATAATCTTCAGATTCAACAAGGTTGAAATAAAAAAAAAAATACTAAGGAAAGCCAAAGAGAAAGGTCGGGTCACCCACAAAGGGCAGCCCATCAGACTCAGAGCAGATCTCTTGGCAGAAACACTACAAGCCAGAAGAGAGTGGGGGCCAATATTCAACATTCTTAAAGAAAAGAACTTTCACCCAGAATTTCATATCCAGCCAAACTGAGCTTCAGAAGTGAAGGAAGAATAAAATCCTTTGTGAACAAGCAAGTACTCGGACATTTTGTCACCACCAGACCTGCTTTACAAGAGCTCCTATAAGAGGCACTACACATAGAAAGGATCAACCAGTACCAGCCATTCCAAAATCACACTAAATGCTAAAGAGCATTTATATACATAATGAAGAATCTACAACAACTAACACGCAAAACAGCCACTTAGCATCAAAATGGCAGTATCAAATTCACACATAACAATATTAACCCTAAATGTAAATGGACTAAATGCACCAATCAAAAGACACAGACTGGCAAATTGGATAAAAATCCAAAACCCATCAGTGTGCTGTATCCAGGAAACCCATCTCACATGCAAGGACACACAAAGGCTCAAAATAAAAGGATGTAGGAAGATTTACCAAGCAAATGGAGAGCAAAAAAAAAGCAGGAGTTAAAATTCTCATCTCTGATAAAATAGACTTTAAAGCAACAAAGATCAAAAGAGACAAAGAAGGCCATTACATAATGGTAAAAGAATTGATACAACAGGAAGAGCTAATGATTTTAAACATATATGGACCCAATACAGGAGCACCCAGATATATAAGGCAAGTTCTTAACGACTTACAAAGAGACTTAGACTCCCACACAATAATAGTGGGAGACTTTAACACTCCACTGTCAATATTAGACAGATCAACCAGACAGAAAATCATCAAGGATATCCAGGGCTTGAACTCAGACCTGGAGCAAGCAAACCTGATAAACATTTACAGAACTCGCCACCCGAAATCCACATAATACACATTCTTCTCAGCACCACATCACACCTACTCTAAAATTGACCACATAATTGGAAGTAAAGCACTGCTCAGCAAATGCAAAACAACTTAAATCATAACAAACAGCCTCTCAGACCATAGTGCAATCAAGTTAGAACTCAGAATACAGAAACCTACCCAGAACCACACAGCTTCATGGAAACTGGCTCCTGAATGTTGAGTGAGTAAACAACGAAATGAAGTCAGAGATAAAGAAGTTCTTCGAAACCAATGATAACAAAGACACAACATGCCAGAACCTCTGGGACACATTTAAAGCAGTCTCTAGAGGAAAGTATATAGCAATAAGTGCCAATATGAGGAGAATGAAGAGATCAAAAATTGACACCCTATCGTCAAAATTGAAAGAGCTAGAGAAGCAAGATAAAAAAAACTCAAAACCCAGCAGAAGACAAGAAATAACTAAGATCAGAGCTGAACTGAAGGAGATTGAGACACGAAAATCCCTTCAAAAAATCAATAAATCCAAGAGCTGGTTTTTCAAAAAAATTAACAAAATAGACAGACCACTAGCCAGATTGATTAAAAATAAAAGAGAGAACAACCAAATAGATGCAATAAAGAATGATAAAGGGGAAATCGCCACAGATTCCACAGAAATTCAAACCATCATCAGAGAATATTACAAACAACTCTATGCACATAAACTAGTAAACCTGGAAGAAATGGATAAATTCCTGGAATCCTGTGTCCTCCCAAGCCTAAACCAGGAGGAAGCTGAAACTATGAATAGATCAATAACAAGGTCAGAAGTCGAGGCAGAAATCAAGAGCCTACCACACAAAAAAAGCCCAGGTCCAGACGGGTTCACAGCCGAATTCTACCAGACACACAAAAAGGAGCTGGTACCATTTCTTCTAAAACTATTTCAAACAATCCAAAAAGAGGGAATCCTTCCCAAATCATTTTACGAGACCAATATTATTCTGGTACCAAAATCCGGCAGAGACCCAAAAAGAAAAGAAAACTTCAGGCCAATATCCATGATGAACATACATGCAAAAATCTTCAATAAAATATTGGCAAGCCGATTGCAACAGTAAATCGAAAAACTTATTCATCATGATCAAGAAGGATTCATCCCGGGGATGCAAGGCTGGTTCAACATATGCAAGTCTATCAACGTAATTCACCACATAAACAGAACCAAATACAAAAATTTCATGATTATCTCAATTGATGCAGAGAAGGAATTTGATAAAAGTCAACAACCCTTTATGCTAAAAACCCTCAATAAACTTGGTATCGATGGAACATATCTCAAAGTTATAAAAGCTATTTATGACAAACCAACAGCCAATATCATACTGAATGGGCAAAAACTGGAAGCATTTCCTTTGAAATCCGGCACTAGACAAGGATGCCCTCTTTCACCACGCCTATTCAATATACTTCTGGAAGTTCTAGCCAGAGCAATCAGGCAAGAAAAAGAAATAAAGGGTATTCAAATAGGAAAGGTGGAAGCCAAATTGTCTCTATTTGCAGACGACATGATAGTATACCTAGAAAACCCCATTGCCTCAGCCCCAAAACTCCTTAAACTGATAAGCAGCTTCAGCAAAGTCTCAGGATATAAAATCAATGTACAACAATCATAAGCATTCGTCTACACCAATAACAGACTTAAAGAAAGCCAAATCAAGGATGAACTGCCATTCGCAATTGCTACAAAAAGAATAAAATACCTTGGAATACAACTCACAAGGAACGTAAGGGACCTCTTCAAGGAGAACTACAAACCACTGCTCAACGAAATCAGAGAGGACACAAACAGATGGAGAAACATTCCATGTTCATGGTTAGGAAGAATTAATTTCGTCAAAATGGTTATACTGCCCAAAGTAATTTACAGAATCAATGCTATACCCATCAAGCTACCATTGACTTTCTTCACAGAACTGGAATAAACCACCATGAACTTCATATGGAACCAAAGGAGAGCCCTATCCAAGTCAATGCTAAGCAAAAAGAACACAGTTGGGGGCATCACACTACCAAATTTCAAACTATACTACAAGGCTACAGTAATCAAAACAGCATGGTACTGGTACCAAAACAGAGATATAGACCAATGGAATAAACCAGAGGCACCAAAGGCAACACAACATATCTACAACTATATAATCTTTGAGAAACCTGACAAAAACAAGCAATGGGGAAAGGATTCCATGTTTAACAAATGGTGTTGGGAAAACTGGCTAGCCATGTGCAGAAAGCAGAAACTGGACCCCTTCCTGACACTTTACACTAAAATTAACTCCAGGTGGATAAAAGACTTAAACATAAAATCTGGCACGATAAAAACCCTAGAAGGAAATCTAGGCAAAACCATCCAGGACATAGGAGTAGGCAAGGACTTCATGAACAAAACACCAAAAGCATTGGCAACTAAAGCCAAAATAGAAAAATGGGACCTAATGAAACTCCACAGCTTCTGCACGGCAAAAGAAAGTCACTAGAGTGGATCGACAACCAACAGAATGGGAAAAAATTTTTGCAGTTTACCCATCTGACAAAGGGCTGATATCCAGAATTTACAAAGATCTCAAACGGATTTATAGAAAAAAATCAAACAAGCCCATTCAAAAGTGGGCAAAGGATATGAACAGACACTTTACAAAAGGAGACATATATGAGGCCAACAATCATATGAAAAAATGCTCATCGTCACTGGTCATCAGAGAGATGTAGATCAAAACCACATTGAGATACCATCTCATGCCAGTTAGAATGGCGATTATTAAAAAATCTGGAGACAACAGATGCTGGAGAGGATGTGGAGAAAAAGGAACACTTTTACACTGTTGGTGAGAGTGTAAATTAGTCCAACCATTGTGGAAGACAGTGTGGCGATTCCTCAAGGCCTTAGAAATAGAAATTCCATTTGACCCAGCAATCCCATTACTGGGTATATATCCAAAAGACTATAAATCGTTCTACTATAAGGACACATGTACACAAATGTTCATTGCAGCCCTTTTTACAATAGCAAAGACCTGGAATCAACCCAAATGCCCATTGATGATAGACTGGATTGGGAAAATGTGGCACGTATACACCATGGAATATTATGCAGCAATTAGAAAGGATGAGTTTGTGTCGTTTGTAGGGACATGGATGAATCTGGACAACATCATCCTCAGCAAACTGACACAAGAACAGAAAATGAAACACCGCATATTCTCACTCATAGGCGGGTGATGAAAAATGAGAACACATGGACACAGAAAGAAGAGTACTAAACACTGGGGTCTATTGGGGGGAAAAGGGGAGGGCTGGTGGGAGGGGGAGGTGGGGGGGATAGCCTGGGGAGAAATGCCAAATGTGGGTGAAAGGGAGAAGCAAAGGAAAGCACACTGCCATGTGCGTACATAAGCAACTCTCTTGCATGCTCTGCTCATGTACCCCAAAACCTAAAATCCAATAAAAAATGTGGATAACAAGAATATTTCTTCTAATAAAACATATATGCCAATGTCTTGATTTCACACAGTTTGCATTGTTCCAATAATGTGTCTGAAGGGCATAGATCTCTCTTAGTATATTAAGCTAAGTATAACTTTTGTCTTTTTATTTTCAGCACTGAATAGTAATATAATAATTGTGGAGAGAAAGGAAGGTCTATATTGGTAGGAGTTGTGCCTTGTGGAGAAGTCTCCAGCATCAATAATAGAGCCTACAGATCAAATCATTAAATTGGAATAAATTGAGCTTTAAAAATATGGATAACAGCCATGTTTATCCTAAATGCTAACATATAAAACAAAATTTTATTCAAGTGTAAGAGACTTTACATTGTACGAATGTATCTAGTTTTTGAATTTATTTTAACATATTCACATATTTTTCCTTGACATCACTTTTCTCATTCGTTGACCTTTATTTTCTCTTAGTGTCCAATATGCATCTTTGTGAATGCATTTACGTGTTATTGTTTTAGAACAAAGTAGAGCATACATAATTCTCATCAAAAACGCTCACTATAAAAACTTCTATCAAATATTTTTAAGAGTAGAAAATACCAAAGTATTAACCTTATCAACAACTTTAGCAAAAGCATAAATGTAAACCTGCCCGTAATACTTGCATTCTTGATTTTCCTTTGGCTTGCTTCTTTTAATATCTTTGCTACTTTTATGTCATAAGAAAAATGTGTATGCTCAATGTGTATGCATAATATAGTGTGCCATTGTGCACGTGTGCATGTGTATTATGCATGCCTTCCAGCAGTGGTCAAGATTAGCTTTATCCCAAATGCCATGGATTGCGTTTTCTCTCAAGGTATCTCCATATAGAGGCTCCCTGGTTTAAGAGAATTAATGTTTTCCAGAAATGTTGAAAAAGTAGTAGAATAGAAAAAAAGAGAAAGAGGAAATACAGGGCTTAGTTTCTAATCTGTGAGTAACTGAACTGACTTGACTTTACTGATAGTTACCTTAACTTGAATGAACTAAACTTGACAGAAGGTTTTTAAAATTTTTCTGATATACAGGAATTAAAGAGTGCATTAAGATAGCTTCAAAAAACAATATCAGAGTGTACAAAATGTGTGTTTTTAAATTATTTTCTGGAGAGATATTTCGACACTGAATTTCTCAGAGATGCCTGAGACTATATTTTATGATATTAAGCAGAATTTCTCAAACTTCAGTACTAGATGCTGATAAGAATATTACCAATTTCAATTCCAGTCATGAAAAATGCTCAGAGTGAAATTTAATGTAAAACCTACTGAGGTATAAAATTCTAGAAAATCACATTAACTGTCTGTTACTGTTGTAAGCTCAACGTCTATAATTGCTCTCCTCCCACAGTCTGCTCCAGTCACAATGACTTGGCTAATTTGTAATCAATTTAAGCAGCCTTCCACCAGAAATCATCATACTTATTGATCTTGCTGCATGCTTACATGAGTATTCCCTTATTATTTTATTTAGATGTTTACTTGAAAATTACTATTTAAGCAAATTGTTGTATATTTGTGTTACACAAACTAAAATTTACTTTGAAATGGAGAATCTTGCTTATTATATTATATAGAGAATTGATCATCTCAATTACTTCACAGCAAACATAAAATCTTACAGCATAACCACTAAAACAAAAACCTAACATTTAGAATCCTAAATTGAAAAAGTGAAATTTAGTTTGAGTATTTTAAACAACATTAAAGAAACCTAAATTGCATAAGTAGAACCAAACTTTGAGATGGGAAAACAGTCAGTGCTTCATAGATAAAAATAAAAGCAAAACTGCAAGACAGGTAGTTTCACACCATCCAAAGAAACATTAAACCAGTCATAAATCGTCTGGATTCTGAACGTGAAGTTTATATTTATCAATTAAACATTTACAAGAGAAAATTGTAAACCACGCTTTTTCAAAAATTGCCATGCTACTTCCTAGGCACAGATGGACTTTTTACAATAAAAATTTTCATTTTTAATGGAAGGCCCTAATTCCTGCTTCCAGAAAATGTAAATAAATGTTGTGTGCTAATTTATTCCATTTTACTATTCTATTTTATTTATTTACTTGTTGCCAGTCTTTTAGGAGACTCATAAAACATCAATAAAACACATTTATTTCTTCTTTGCCTAATTCAGAACTCACTGTTTTTTGCAAATGTCAGATATTGGTTATAAATATTTACATTGCTAGAAACAAAGAATACAATTATTTCACAAAATAGAAAAATTATGAACAGGAACAAAAGATAAAGAGACCTTTATTTGCTAAAATTTAAATATTCAAAGGCAGTTTAATATACTGAAATATTTAGACAGTTATGCACATGCTTATGACAGAAAACTTCTCTAAAAATATGTAAAACCATATATGATAATTCTCAAGATTATCTATAGCTCTACTATGACAATAAATTGAAAGTCAAGAAAAAATTATAAACAAATTCCCTTGAGAGTTAGAGACTTGTAATCCATATCCACTAGTAAAAAGTGATAGTTTTATTGTTACCATTATAATTATAATAATTATTATTATTAATACTCTACATGCTGTGTCACAGGTTCAGAAAGATTACATTTCTTATGAGGTTGTACACTTGCCATTGTGGTTTGCTGCACATTAACCCATCATGTACGTTAGATATTTTTTATAATGCTATTCCTCCTTCCCCTTTCAGAACCCTGACAGGACCGAGTTGCTGATGTTTTTCTTTCTGTGTCCATGTGTTCTCAGTGTTCAATTGTCACTAATGACTGAAAACAGGCAATGTTTATTTTTCTTTTCATCTGTTAGTTTTCTGAGAATAATGGTTTCCACGTTTACCCATGTTTTTGTGTTGATTTACTTTGTGAATATACCAGTGAAAACAAGGCAAAACTCTTCAACCAGAATATAGTCAGTGATAGCCATATCAAGAAATATAGTCAGTTATTAACTAAGAAAAAAAAATTGTGAAACAAAAGAGGTAGGTAACTTGTTATGTTCAAGGAAGACTCAATTACAATTAACAGATGACTTCTCAGTAGAAACTCTAGAAGTTAGAAGACAGTAGAATATTAAAATTTTAATGAAAAACAATTAGATCATACTTGACATCTAAAACTGGTAAAATGATACTCAAGCAAACATGTCTTATTAAAAGAAAAATAAAAAGTTAATGACTACCTTTTCACTAAGAAATTATATTTTGATTAAAAGCATGACAAAGTTCACAGTTAGTAGACAGTAAGTTGAAAAGGTTGAAAATGTACAAGAGCAGCAAACTTTTATATTGTTAAAATAAAGCATTTGATTTTTCAAACAAGTTAGTATTATTCAAAGTAGGTTATTTTAAATTGACAGTAGAAATTTAGTTTCAAATATAACTCTTTATTATAAAAGTACAGAATAATATTTTAAAAATTAAGGATAATATTAAAATGAGCAAAAAAATTTGAAGTACAAAAAAAATGTAGAAAACAAGCAAATAAAATCCAGATAGTAATATTTTAAGTGTACTTATTTTTTAAATGTGAGTTTTTGAATAAGAAGGCAAAAATGTTTGAATATGCACTTTTTAAAAAAGAATGTATTTATATTATATCTATGTAAGTTCTACTTAGGTGCAAAGACACAGAGGCCGAAAGTAAAATAAAGTCAAGCTCTAGAAAAAGCATGACAATGGAATACAGAAAACTATATATCTGTCTCCTCAACTGTACAATAGGTGCAGTGGCAGAATCAGCATGATGCAAATATTCTGAATATTAGACCTTTGTCAGATGAGTAGAATGCAAAATATTTTTTCGAAGCTGTTGGTTGCTCGTGTTATCAATTAATAGTTTCTTTTTCTGTGCTGAAACTCTTAATTAGATCCCACTTGTCTATGTTGGCTTTGTAGCTATTGCTTTTGGTGTTTCAGTCATGAAGTCCTTTTCCCTGACTATGTCCTGGATGATACTGCCTACCATTTTCTACAGATTTTATGGTTTTAGGCCTAATGTTTAAATATTTAATATGTATAGAGTTAATTTCTATATAAAATGTAATAAAGGAATCCAGTTATAGCTTTCTGCCTATGGCCGGCTGGTTTTTAAAACTTTTATAAAGTAGAGAATTCGTTCCCATTATTTCTGATCTCACATAAACCATAATAGCTCTGAACTAGTATCCAGTAGTTTCTGAAAATTTTGATAATTTTTTTTTCCTTATGCAGAATCACCCTGGAAAAATTTTCAGTCCTCCTCCAGATAGGATGAGTACTCATTGCACAAATTTATAGACATATAGTCGGGTAATTCCACATGAATTTATCTTCCTTCTTATTCAATAAATTCTGGGTCTTTAAACAGACTCTAATCTTAAAATTGATAGAGGGGCTTTACTTTACTTTATTTCTTAGTTTTTACCATTTAGAACAGTCTTTTTTCCACTTTACCAGAAAGTTATCTGCTTGTATAACATCAGAATTAGGGCCTTTTTTTGTAATCTATTTCACTTCCAGGACTATGTTGATTCATTCGCCAATGCCAGAGTTCTCTTGGAGTCAAAGTGTTCTCATTGTCACTCTTTCTTATGTATTCCCCTTTGGGGTTGATGGTTGAGTACTGCAACTTGGCTCCTACTCTTGATGTGGTTAATGCCATAACAACTGATGCAGCAGGAATGCCAAATAAATTTATTTTGGATCACTTTATAAGCTCTTTCTACCAGAGACTATCAGTGTTTTTCATATGATTGGAAATAGTTTACTTGGTATTATTATATCAGAATACATTAAGTAGCCCAACTCCAGAAACTGCAAACTCAAAGAAACTTTCCTTTCAATATTATGTTTCTCTACAACCACTTCTGGTACTAAGTTGTGTATTCCTTATGGTTCTCTCAGAAAAAAAACATATAGAGATGAGTTTATTAAGTGTTAACTTACAAAATATCAATATTCCACAATAGGCCATTGGCAAGTGGAGCAAAAAAGAGAATCAGTGCGAGTTTCAAAACTGAACAACTTGGAGTTCTACATGTGAGGATAGAGAGTATCTGTCACAGGAGAAAAATATAGGCTGAGGGGCTAAGCCCATCTCACCTTTATATTCATGTTTTCTGCCTATTTTAAATTCATAGAGAGTGGATTGGATTATGATTTCTCCATATTAAGGGTTGATCTGCCATCTGTTGCACAGTGACTCAAATGTTAATCTATTTTGGGCAACACTTACACAGAGAAATTCAGAATTAATAATCTCTATATTTCAATACAACCATCGCAGGCTACTGGCCATATATCTTAACGTTTCCATTGTTGCTTCACCTATAAGCCAGTGACAGAATTCCAGGTGCTAGACTGATGTACAACAATAAAAACTAATACTGTTTTTGTTCTTCATTCTATTCATTTATGCTGACCAATGTAATTAGCAAGCAGTTTCTATTTACTTTGAAGCACATACCTTTGTTGTAGTAAGCCAGATTAAAGAACTTTTAGATTATCAGCTGTGGGAAACAGTTACTCACTCAAAATTTTTCTTTCTGCTAAAACCCGACAAGGTTCCAGGACTATAATTGTTGGGCTTAATCTCTTTTGGATAACAGGCTCTAATGAGAGCTGGGGAGAAGACAGGATGGCCAGCTGGAGAGAGGAGCTACCCATTCTAGGGTGTCCTCTCAGCTGAAGATGTAGCAAATATTGGTACCATCATATATGAAGAGGAACTACCCACTCCAAGGTCTTCTCTCCGTGGAGATTTATATACCTAATAAGATGATTAGCTGAATGGAGATGGTATTCATTCTATGGTCTTTGCTCTGCTAAGTGACGATCACAAATAAACACCCTGCCTGTAGGGAAAAAAGCCATTCACTCTAGATCTTCTGTCTGCTGAGAGCTGGATATTCAGGACATTCATCTGCTTGTGGGGAGGAGTTAACAAATGGAATCCTGTTCAGATCTGCGTTACTCAGTAAGACTCGTTACGTTGTTCACACTCCACCTACACAGGTACCTCATTCTTCCTGAATGCAAAAAAATTATTTTAGATTTACTGAATATTTGAATGAAAATATCTGTAACCAAAACAGGAGTAAAAATTTCCTTTGCCTATCACATTGTGGAAGACAAAAACAGAATGAGAGCTCTGTTTTTCAGGGTGTACAGACATAGGGATTCTAATACCAGAGCTGTAATACGCTTGTCAGGTTTTTGTTGTTCATGGCACCTTCAAGCTTCTGGGTGCCACTACAAATCTCAGTATCAACTGAGAATCTTCTTGCAGTATTTCTGGTCCATCTTAGAGAATACCTCAACAGGCATATTTTCTTACATGTTCCTAAGGGACCTTAGAAGCCTTTTGTTGAATTTATTAATCACTTAACCCTGGCATATAAGATACAAATTATTCACAATCAGTCTGCTGTTATTTTATTGTTGCAATTGACTTGAGAAAACACCTGTGTGAATTACAAGCAGTTAGGTGAAAAGCAGCCACAGTGAAAAAATTTATAAAAGCAAGCAAACTAGTAAAAACATAATGTCAAAATTTTGGCCATGACATTATGAACTCCTAAAACGAGAAGGGAGGGAAACTAATATTTTTTAGTGGAGAGACAGGTCATATGTGAAGGGACTGCCCAAATAATAAAAAAAGGTAAATCAGAGAAAGAACATGATTCTGGCTGATCAATGTGGCTCTCACCTATAACCCCAGCACTTTAAGAGAATGAGGTGGGTGCATCTCAAGGTCAGAAATTCGAGGCCAGCATGGCCAACGTGATAAAACCCGTTTGTTTTAAAAATTAAAAAAAAAAACACTGTTGGTGAAAGAAGACAAATATAAGGCCAACAATCATATAAAAAAATGTTCATCATCACTGGTCATCAGACAGATGCAAACCAAAACCACACTGAGATACAATTTCACGCCAGTTAGAATGGCGATTATTAAAAAATCTGGAGACAACAGATGCTGGAGATGATGTGGAGAAAAAGGAACAGTTTTACACTGTTGGTGTGTGTGTAAATTACTTCATTCACTGTGGAAAACAGTGTGGGGATTCCTCAAGGCCTTAGAAATAGAAATTCCATTTGACCTAGCAACCCCATTACAGGGTATATATCCAAAGGACTATAAGTTGTTCTACTATAAGGACATATGCACACGAATGTTCATTGCAGCACTGTTTACAATAGGAAACACCTGGGACCAACCCAAATGTCCATCGATTATAGACTGGATTGGGAAAACGTGGCACATATACACCATAAAATATTATGCAGCAATCAGAAATGATGAGTTTGTGTCGTTTGTAGGGACATGGATGAATCTGGAAAACATCATTCTCAGCAAAATGACACAACAACAGAAAATGAAATACCACATATTCTCACTCAAAGGCCGGTGATGAAAAATGAGAACACATGGACACAGGGAGAGGAGTACTAAACGCTGGGGCCTTGGGGGGGGAAAAGGGGAGGGCCAGTGGTGGGGGGAGCTAGGGAGAGATAACCTGGAGAGAAATTCCAAATGTGGGTGAAGGGGAGAAAGGAAACACATACAGTGATATTGTAGGACTGGCCTATAATTTTTATTGACCTAAAACATTATTTTCATACAACTTCTCTAGCAGAATCGAACACAAAAAAATTTGCACCTACCCTAACAGCTATTACTAATGAAAAGCTGTCTTCCCAGTTTTATTGGAAAATTTGTGCATCCTTAAGTAATGCTCAACAGTCTTACCATGTGTCAGTATTTTTGAAGCAAGGATTTGTTTTTATTTTTACAAGGTTCTTGACTGCATAAAAGTGTTTTATTTTTGAATTTTTAAAAAAAAAGTCTGAATATATTTTACGTCCACTTTTTTATGCTGGTGATTGTTTTTATCTTGTAAATTTGTATAAGTTCTCTGTAGATTCTGGATATATGTTTCTTGTCAGAGGGGTAGATTACAAATGTATATTCACTTTTTTTTTTTGCCAGTTCACACTATTGATTTTTTTTTTGTTGTGCAAAAACTTTTGTGTTTAATTAGGTCTCACTTGTCTATTTGTTTCCATCGCTTCTCGTGTTTGAGCATAATGTCCTTGACCATCCCCCGGTATCAAATGGTATTTTCCAGGTGTTCTTCAATGATTTTTATAGTCTTAGGCTTCGTGATTAATTTTTAATCCATCTAGAGTTATTTTTTGTATAATTTGTAAGTAAGAAATCCTGTTTTAGCTTCCTAAGTACCAGCCTTTTCATTTTATTTATTTATTTATTTATTTATTTATTTATTTATTTATTTATTTATTTATTTTTTTGGCGGAGTTTTACTCCTGTTACTCAGGCTAGAGTGCAATGGCATGATCTTCTCTCACCGGTACCTGTGTCTCCTGGGTTCAGGAAATTTTTTTGCATCAGCCTACTTAGTAGCTAGGATTACAGAAACAAGCCACCATGTCAAGCGAATATTCGGTATTTTTAGTAGAGAAGGGTTTCCCTATGTTGACCAGAATGGTCTCAATATCTTGACCCTCTGATCCACACGTTTCAGCCTCCCAAAGCCTTGGGACCACAGGCATGAGCTACCGAACCCGGCCTAACCAGTATTTTAACACCATGTAATAAATATGGGATTCTATTCTCATTGCTTCTTTATTTCTGGTATCTCAAAGATCAGATGGTTCTAGCTGTGAGGCATTCTTTCTGAGGTATGTGTCCTGTTACAATTTTCTAATCTCTGTTTTATACCAGTACCATGTTGTGTTTAGTACATAACCAATTATTTTTAAAAGGAAAAAAAGAGAAAGTAAAAATCAAATAACATAATCAACATGGAATACAAGAAAGAAATAATTAGCATAATTATTTTATACTTGTTATAATGTTATACTTTTAATTTCTTTAAACATGTGCTCCTGCAGGAAAAGGCACACACAGGTGCAAATGCATTAGAAGAATGATTCATTTATATAAGTTCTGTAGTAGTCTTATTTTAGGTGAAATGACTCAGTGACCAGAAGTAAAATAATACCAATTTTGGAAAAGGCATGACAATGGATTACCGAGTACTCTATGTGTGGCTCTTCAGTCAACAATAGATCCAGTTAAAAATTAATATGAGGCAATTTTTAAAAAATTTTAGAGTACATCTGAAAGTTTACAGCTTTAAAAGGAAATTCCAATAGGAAAAATTAAACATTATCAATTTTATGGAACAGATCAACAATAGCTATTCATTTGTTATTAACCATCTCTGTGGCATGCTAATTGATAAACCTTCTGAAGCAGCTGGCAAGAGTCAGAAAAATCAAAAAACACTGTGCCTTAAACCCTCAAAATGACTTATGCTCTGAATGGTGCTTCTTATAACAGAGGTGCTGACAGAGGTGAATAGTCATGGTTTCATTACTAACCCTATGAAGACATTTTCTCCTCCTGTTAAAGCACCATTCAGAATAAAATTTAAAGGACCAGGACACATTTTTTCTAAATTTCTCATGATTTCTGTTTAAAAATTCAGACATTGGTAGACAAAAATATTTAGAAAAATACATATGCTTTAAAGTATATATAAATTGTTATGATGAGGCCATGTATCCCACAACTGCAGGATTTAAAAAGACCCAAAAATAAATTTGGTACAACTGATTTTCCATATAGATAGAGCCGACATGATGACTAAACAAAACCCTTTCGAGCAATGCAGAAAAAGAAATTCTGATTTATAAGGTATCAGCATTTTAAAATTTAATTCACTTGTTAACCATTAATGAAATCACAGAACATAAAGTGAAAAGAAAAACTACGGCTAATTCCAGAAACAATAAATAACATCATACACAAGGTTCTCCTAGAACGCTCCAATAACAGGTTAACTACAAAATAATTTCTGAAATGAATGTTCATAGGAATATAATAGAATTACCTAAAGAAGCACAAAATATTTATGAATAAAATAATTATTAATAGTGTGATATTATTCTAATGCCTTAACAATCATGGAGAGAAATATAATACAACTGAAATAAAAATTTGCTATAGAAAATTAAAAGTAGACATTAGTAAAGGGAAGATTAAAACATCAGCAAACCTAAAGAAATTATTATGTCAGGAAAGGAAAGAAGGGTTGAAGATATGTGAAAAACTGCTTAGTAACCTCTGGGAAGTTATCAAGGGGCCATACATACACATTTTGGAGGTTCCAAAAAAAGACAGAGCATCAGAAAAAGTATCTAAAAATCAGTGGTCAAAAATGTCACAAATGCGGGGACATAATTAAACATCCCAACACTCAACAAATTTCCAATGTGATAAACTCAAAGACACACACATAAACTTAAATGATAATTTAGCCATTTAAAAGAATAACAAAGAGAAACTTGAAAGCAGAAAAAGAAATGACCAGTTATGTACAAACACATCTGAAATATAATCAATAATTTATTTATCTGAAAACTCAGAGATCACAAAGCAGCAGACTAGCACATTTCAAATGATGTAAGAAAAACTTTCAAACAGAAAATTTTGTGCAAAATTTGTCCATCGAAAGTGACAAAGAAAACGTGATATTCCCAAATAAAATCTGGAGCTTTTTTCTATTAGATGGCTTTTTAAGAAATGCATTATAGGGCACTTTAGGGTAAAAAACGTCACTAAATAACAGTATAAAGAAATAAAAATTATAATAAAGAAAAATTGATAAACAATTATATAAGATAACATAAGTAACAATGTGTAGCTCCACAATTTCTTCTACACATAATTTGCAAACCTAATATATTTAATTAAAAGTTATTGACAAAAGACAACATAGAAATGGGAAAACAAAATATTTGGTTCTGTGGAAAGGTTATGACAAACAGGATGACACTTGAGAACCAGAGCAGAACCTCACAAACTGTAAAAAATGTATTTGTGACTTTAACAGACGACAGATGGAAAAGCAGAAAAAATCGACATGAATCAGAACAAGATCAAATTCTTCAAACAATGTCAGAAAACCAACTTACAGAACTTCCACCTCCAGCTTCTCTAATAAATCTCCTAAAGGCCATCGCCTGGCAACCACCAAAAATTAAAAAACAACAAGTTGTTTGCTGCCAGACAGAACATTAGAATAAACACTGTTGCATTTCTCACGGACCCAAAACATTTGGAGCACATAAATTCAACTATCAAGACACCTGTACCTCAGAGCTTAGTTAACGACCAGAACACAGTGAGTACCGTTTTGAAACCTGAAAAACTAGATCCTGTTGCACCAGTTCAGGAGGACAAGGTGGTGTTTAAGGCGGCAGTAGAGAAACCCATCAGAATTTCAGCAGATTCTGACACAGAACAGGATGGAATAGATAACAGGACACACACACGGCCACCAGAGTCTCAGATGTCTGACTCAGTTACTGCTTTCATGGCCATAGAGTCAGATAACTAGGAAGGCATAGTGGTATTTATAAACTCTTAAACAGCCAATGAAACAAAAAAAAGGCATACTTATTTTCCAAGCGTGAAAGCTGGAAAAAGAGAAATTATTCATGATAGAAAAGACCAGGTTATTATCAAGAGAATGTATTTTACCATAAGGTAAAAAAGAGTGCCAACAGATACAGAGACATTGCAATCAAGAAAGACGAAGGATTCATCCACATTGTGCTATCCACTATATCAACAGAGAAAAATGCACCAAACACAAAAGTTATTAAAGATATGATGAATGCTGCATAATATTCCATGGTGTATATGTGCCACATTTTTCCAATCCAGTCTATCATCAATGGTCACTTGGGTTGATTCCAGGTGTTTGCTATTGTAAACAGTGCTGCAATGAACATTCGTGTGCATGTGTCCTTATAGTAGAATGATTTATAGTCTTTTGGATATATACCCAGTAATGGGATTGCTGGGTCAAATGGAATTTCTATTTCTAAGGTCTTGAGGAATCGCCACACTGTCTTCCAAATGGTTGGACTAGTTTACACTCCCACCAACAGTGTAAAAGTGTTCCTTTTTCTCCACATCCTCTCCAGCATCTGTTGTCTCCAGATTTTTTAATGATCGCCATTCTAACTGGCGTGAGATGGTATCTAAGTGTGGTTTTGATTTTGCATCTCTCTGATGACCAGTGACGATGAACATTTTTTCATATGATTGTTGGTCTCATGTATGTCTTCTTTCGAAAAATGCCTGTTTATATCCTTTGCCCACTTTTGAATGGGCTTGTTTCTTTTTTTCCTGTAAATATGTTTGAGTTCTTTGTAAATTCTGAATATCGGCCCTTTGTCAGAGGGGTAAAATGCAAAAATTTTTTCCCATTCTGTTGGTTGCTGATTAACTCTAGTGACAGTTTCTTTTGCTGTGCAGAAGCTGTGGAGTTTCATTAGGTCCCATTTGTCTATTTTGGCTTTTGTTGCCAATGCTTTGGTGTTTTGTACATGAAGTACTTGCCTACTCCTATGTCCTGGATAGTTTTGCCTAGATTTCCTTCTAGGGTTTTTATGGTGCCAGGTCTTATGTTTAAGTCTTTAATCCATCTGGAGTTAATTTTCGTGTAAGGTGTCAGGAAGGGGTCCAGTTTCTGCTTTCTGCACATGGCTAGCCAGTTTTTCCAACACCATTTGTTAAACAGGGAATCCTTTCCCCATTGCTTGTTTTTGTCAGGTTTATCAAAGATTGTATAGTTGTAGATATGTTGTGTTGCCTCTGGTGTCTCTGTTTTATTCCATTGGACTATATCTGTTTTGGTACCACTACCGTGCTGTTTTGATTACCGTAGCCTTGTAGTATAGTTTGAAATCCGGTAGTGTGATGCCCCCGCTGTGTTCTTTTTGCTTAGAATTGACTTGGCTATGCGGGCTCTCTTTTGGTTCCATATGAAGTTCATGGTGGTTTTTTCCAGTTCTGTGAAGAAAGTCAATGGTAGCTTGATGGGGATAGTGTTGATTCTGTAAATTACTTTGGGCAGTATAGCCATTTTCACGATATTAATTCTTCCTAACCATGAATATGGAATGTTTCTCCATCTGTTTGTGTCCTCTCTTTCGTTGAGCAGTGGTTTGTAGTTCTCCTTGAAGAGGTCACTTACGTTCCTTGTGAGTTGTATTCCAAGGTATTTTATTCTTTTTGTAGCAATTGTGAATGGCAGTTCGTTCTTGATTTGGCTTTCCTGAAGTCTGTTATTGGTGTAGACGAATGCTTGTGATTTTTGCATATTGATTTATATCCTGAGACTTTGCTGAAGCTGCTTATCAGTTTCAGGAGATTTTGGGCTGAGGTGATGGGGTCTTCTAGGTATACTATCATGTCGTCTGCAAATAGAGACAATTTGACTTCCACCTTTCCTATTTGAATACCCTTTATTTCTCTTTCTTGCCTGATTGCTCTGGCTAGAACTTCCAGTACTATATTGAATAGGAGTGCTGAAAGAGGACATCCTTGTCTAGTGCCGGATTTCAAAGGAAATGCTTCCAGTTTTTGCCCATTCAGTATGATATTGGCTGTTGGTTTGTCATAAATAGCTTTTATTACTTTGAGATACGTTCCATCGATACCGAGTTTATTAAGGGTTTTTAGCATAAAAGACTGTTGAATTTTGTCAAATGCCTTCTCTGCGTCAATTGAGATAATCATGTGGTTTTTGTTTTTGGTTCTGTTTATGTGGTGAATTACGTTTATAGACTTGCGTATGTTGAACCAGCCTTGCATCCCCGGGATGAATCCTACTTGATCATGATGAATAAGTTTTTTGATTTGCTGCTGCAATCGGCTTGCCAATATTTTATTGAAGATTTTTGCATCTATGTTGATTATGGATATTGTCTTAAGTTTTCTTTTCTTGTTGGGTCTCTGCCGGGTTTTGGTATCAGAATGATGTTGGTCCGTAAAATGATTTGGGAAGGCTTCCCTCTTTTTGGATTGTTTGAAATAGTTTTAGAAGGAATGGTACCAACTCCTTTTGTGTGTCTGGTAGAATTCTGCTGTGATTCCGTTTGGACCTGGGCTTTTTTTGAGTGGTAGGCTCTTAATTGTTGCCTCGACTTCTGACATTGTTATTTGTCTATTCATAGTTTCAGCTTCCTCCTGGTTTAGGCTTGGGAGGACACAGGAGTCCAGGAATTTATCCATTTCTTCCAGGTTTACTAGTTTATGTGAATAGAGTTGTTTGTAATATTCTATGATGATGGTTTGAATTTCTGTGGAGTCTGTGGTGATTTCCTCTTTATCATTTTTTATTGCATCTATTTGGTTGTTCTCTCTTTTATTTTTAGTCAATCTGGCTAGTGGTCTGTCTATTTTGTTGATCTTTTCAAAAAACCAACTCTTGGATTTATTGATTTTTTGAAGCGTTTTTCGTGTCTCAATCTCCTTCAGCTCAGCTCTGATCTTAGTTATTTCTTGTCTTCTGCTTGGCTTTGAGTTTTTTTGATCTTGCTCCTCTAGCTCTTTCAATTTTGATGATAGGTTGTCAATTTTGGATCTCTCCATTCTCCTCATATGGGCACTTATTGCTATATACTTTACTTTAGAGACTGCTTAAAAGTGTCGCAGAGGTTCTGACATGTTGTGTCTTCGTTCTCATTGGTTTAGAAGAACTTCTTTATTTCTGCCTTCATTTCATTTTTTACCTAGTCAACATTCAAGAGCCAGTTGTTCAGTTTCCATGAAGCTGTGCTGTTCTGGGTTGGTTTCTGTATTATGAGTTATAACTTGATTGCACTATGGTCTGAGAGGCTGTTAAGATTTCAGTTTTTTTGCATTTGTTGAGCAGTGCTTTACTTCCAATTATTTGGTCAATTTTAGAGTAGGTGTGATGTGGTGCTGAGAAGAATGTGTATTCTGTGGATTTGGGGTGGAGAGTTCTGTAAATGTCTATCAGATTTGCTTGCTCCAGGTCTGAGTTCAAGCCCTGGATATCCTTGTTGATTTTCTGTCTGGTTAATCTGTCTAATATTGACAGTGGAGTGTTAAAGTCTCCCACTATTATTGTGTGGGAGTCTAAGTCTCTTGGTAAGTCATTAAAAACTTTTTTTTTCTCAAATGCTCTGTGTTGGGGGTTTGGGCTTTATTTTTGGATGTTCGTTGAGGTTTCCTGCCCAGCTAGGAGGCAGACTAGCCACTGTTTGCCTGCCGAGTCTCTGCCCTACTGTTTTGAGGCTTGCCCTGTTGGGGCAGGCTCTGCTGTTCTGCTGTGGTCTCTGCCACGCCCTGAGGCGGAGTCTCTCGGTTGTAGCACGTTGCCTTGGCAACGGCAGGGTGCATCAGCAGTGGGTGTGTATCTCAGTAGGGACGGGTTGCCTTGGCAATGGCTGGCTGCCTCAGCAGTGGGCGTGTGTCTCAGTTGGGGCGGGTTGCTTCAGTAATGGTGGATGCCCCTTCCCCACAGAGCGTCTCAGACTGACTGCATGGGGATTGTTTGAAATTGTGGTTTTGATTGTCCCACTGCGCTACCACAAACGCTATGTCCCTGCAATCTCCTAGGCGGGCCCAATGTCCAAGTCTCGTTCAGTCTGAAGTCCAGCCCTCTCAAGTCTCAGGTTTCCGGTTCAACAGGGCACCCGGACAAGCGTGCCCTGTGGGGAGCGATGGGTAGGGCCGGCCGCCACCACCCCGGCTGCTGGCTTCGCCAGGTAGAGGTACTGCCAGGCTTCCAGTATCTCCTTTATACTTGGGAATTTCCCCGTTCTGTGGGCAACAAAGATCAGTCTGGAAATGCAGCTCCGACTCCCCTCTCTGCGGACTCAAATAGAGCTCCAATCCTGGGTTGTTCTCACAGGGCCATCTTGAGTCCTCCCTGTCTCCAGATTTTTTAATGATCGCCATTCTAACTGGCATGAGATGGTATCTCAGTGTTGTTTTGATTTGCATCTCTCTGATGACCAGTGACGATGAGCATTTTTTCATGATTGTTGGCCTCATATATGTCTTCTTTCGTAAAGTGTCCATTCATATTCTTTGCCCAATTTTGAATGGGCTTGTTTGTTTTGTTTCTGTAAATCTGTTTGAGTTCTTTGTAAATTCTGGATATCAGTCCTTTGTCAGATGGGTAAAATGCAAAAATTTTTTCCCATTCTGTTTGTTGCCGATTCACTCTAGTGACTGTTTCTTTTGCCGCGCAGAAGCTGTGGAGTTTGATTAGGTCCCATTTGTCTATTTTGGCTTTTGTTGCCAATGCTTTTGGTGTTTTGTTCATGAAGTCCTTGCCTACTCCTATGTCCTGGATGGTTTTGCCTAGATTTTCTTCTAAAGTTTTTATGGTGCCAGGTCTTATGTTTAAGTCTTTAATCCATCTGGAGTTAGTTTTAGTGTAAGGTGTCAGGAAGGGGTCCAGTTTCTGTTTTCTGCACATGGCTAGCCAGTTTTCCCAACACCATTTGTTGAACAGGGAATCCTTTCCCCATTCCTTGTTTTTGTCAGGTTTATCAAAGATTGTATAGTTGTAGATATGTTGTGTTGCCTCCGGTGCCTCTGTTTTGTTCCATTGGTCTATATCTCTGTTTTGGTACCAGTACCATGCTGTTTTGATTACTGTAGCCTTGTAGTATAGTTTGAAATCCGGTAGTGTGATGCCCCCCGCTGTGTTCTTTTTGCTTAGAATTGACTTGGCTATGCGGGCTCTCTTTTGGTTCCATATGAAGTTCATGGTGTTTTTTTCCAGTTCTGTGAAGAAAGTCAATGGTAGCTTGATGGGGATAGCGTTGATTCTGTAAATTACTTTGGGCAGTATAGCCATTTTTACGATATTAGTTCTTCCTAACCATGAACATAGAATGTTTCTCCATCTGTTTGTGTCCCCTCTGATATTGTTGAGGACTGGTTTGTATTTCTATTTGAAGAGGTCCCTTACGTTCCTTGTGAGTTGTATTCCAAGGTATTTTATTCTTTTTGTAGCAATTGTTCCTTTATTTCAACCTTGTTGAATCTGACGATTATGTGCCTTGGGGTTGCTCTTCTTGCGGAATATCTTTGTGGTGTTCTCTGTATTTCCTGTATTTGAGTGTTGGTCTGTCTTGCTAGGTGGGGGAATTTTTTCTGGATGATGTCCTGAAGAGTATTTTCCAGCTGGGATTCATTCTTTTCATCCCCTTCTGGTACACCTATCAAACGTAGGTTAGGTCTTTTCACATAGTTCCACATTTCTTGGAGACTTTGTTCATTCCTTTTTCCGCTTTTTTCTCTAATCTTTGTTTCTCGTTTTATTTCATTGAGTTTGTCTTCAACTTCACATATTCTTTCTTCTGCTTGGTCAACTCGGCTATTGAAACTTGTGCATGCTTCGCGAAGTTCTCGTATTGTGTTCTTCAGCTCCTTTAATTCATTCATATTCCTCTCTAAGCTATCCATTCTTGTTATAATTTTCTCAAATCTTTTTTTCATATCTTTTTTCAAGTTCCTTAGTTTCTTTGCATTGATTCAATAGATGTTATTTTAGCTCACTAAAGTGTTTCATTATCCACCTTCTGAAGTCTCATTTCGTCATTTCATCACAGTCATTCTCCGTCCAGCTTTTTTCCCTTGCTGGTGAAAAGTTTTGGTCCTTTGTAGGAGGCGAGATGTTCTGGTTTCGGGTGTTTTCTTCCTTTCTGCGCTGGTTTCTTCCTATCTTTGTGGAGTTATCCACTTGTCGTCTGCGTAGTTGCTGACTTTTCTATTGGGTCTCTGAGTGGACACCCGGATTGTTGATGATGAAGTATTTCTGTTACTTGGTTTTTCTTCTACCAGTCTAGCCCCTTCGCTGTACGACTGCTGAAGTCAACTCCAGGCCCTGCTTGTCTGGGGTACACCTATAGCATCTGCGGAACAGTGAGGGATGCTACCAGTTTCTT
Organism: Callithrix jacchus; assembly: GCF_049354715.1. Taxonomy (NCBI): domain Eukaryota; kingdom Metazoa; phylum Chordata; class Mammalia; order Primates; family Cebidae; genus Callithrix; species Callithrix jacchus. The sequence continues at coordinate 11,688,801 of NC_133525.1, read as the reverse complement.
TTTCTGCTATCTTTGTCCCAGGTGATGGGATAAATGGGATATGATGGGATATGATGCCTGCCAAATGTCAGTCTTTTGGATATAGAGGGGTCAGGGAGCTGTTTGAGGAGACAGTCTGTACTTTATATGAGCTCAATTGCTGAGCTGTGAGCTCTGTTGTTCATTCAGGGCAGTTCGGCTGCTATGTTTGAATCTGCTGCAACAGAGCTCATTATAAAACCCTTTTTTTCTCAAATGCTCTGTGTTGGGGGGTTTGGGGTTTATTTTTGGATGTCTGTTGAAGTGTCCTGCCCAGCTAGAAGGCAGTCTAGTCACTGTTTGCCTACCGAGGCTTCGCCCTTCTGTTGTGTGGTTAACCCTGTTGCTGCAGGCTCTGCTCTTTTGCTGTGGTCTCCGCCATGGGCTATGCCCTGTGGCGGAGTCTCTCTGTTGTAGCAGGTTGCCTTGGCAATGGCAGGCTGTGTCAGCAGTGGGCGTGTATCTCAGTGGGGCAGGTTGCCTCGGTAAGGGTGGACATCCCTCCCCCAAAGAGCGTTTAAGGGACTGTCTGCATGGGTAGCGTTTGAAATCGTGGTTTTGTTCGTTCCATTGGGCTACCCCAAATGCTGTGTCCCTGCAATCCCCTGGGATGGCCCACTTTTCGAGTCCCGTTCAGTCTCAAGTCCAGCCCTCTCAAGTCTCAGGTTGCCAGTTCAACAGGGCACCCGGACAATCGCGTTCTTTGGGGAGTGCTGGGTAGGGCCGGCCACCGCCACCCCGGCTGCTGGCTTCACCATGCAAAACCTCTGCCTGGCGTCCCATGTCTCCTTTCTTCTTGGAAATTTCCCCGTTCTGTGGGCAACAAAGCTCAGTCTGGAAATGCGGCTCTGACTCACCTCTCCACGGATTCAACGAGAGCTTCAATCCTGGGTTGTTCTCACAGTGCCATCTTGAGTTTTTCTGTCTTTTGTTTTTGAGACAGAGTGTTTTCTTGTTATCCAGGCTGCAGTGCTATGGCACAATCTTTGCTCACCACAATTTCCACCTTCTGGATTCAGGAAATTGTTTTGCCTCAGCCTCCTCAGTAGCTGAGCTTACATGGTTGCACAAGCTACCATGCCCACCTAACTTTCTTTATTTTTAGTAGGGACAGGGTTTCACCATGTTTACAGAATGGTCTCATCCTTTTGACCTCGTGATTTACCTGCCTCGGCCTTCAAAACTGTGGGGATTACAGGCGTGAGCCATTGCACCTGTCCTGGAAGCAATGTTTTAACACAATATTTCTGTTTGAAAGAATTTCCTACATCTCTTGGAAAATATTGGTCTACTGTTTCCTTGCAGCTAGTTTTTAGGAAATAAACTCGATGGTTTACCTTGATAGTTCTTCTTAATGTGTAATCACTTATTTTGCTTCCTGAAAATTTTTTTGTTTTAAAAACTATAATAATTATTAAAAAGTTTAATAATCATTAATTACAATATAAATTATAATGTATTTTTAACTTGATATTTTATCGACAAAAGCTTTTTTCAATCTCCAATATAAACCTTTGTAAAGGTGTTATTTCTATGTGCTCATCTACCAGCCAATTTCCATGAAATCTTAAGCACAGCAATTGCAACTTAGTTCTGAGCAAGATTTATCCACGTCTTCTAGATTTCCTGGTTTAGATGCATAGAGGTGTTTGTAGTATTCTCTAATAGTAATTTGAATTTCTGTGGAATTGGTGGTAATAATCCTGTAAGTTTGAGTGTGTTACTTTGAGTTTGATTTACTTGAAGTTGCCAGAGCTTCTTTGCTTTTTTTTTCAAATTTGTGACATACTTGACCATTTTTTAGTAGTCAAACTGATATTTTGTCTTTTGCACTTTAATTTCCAAAATGCTTTTATATACCTCTTCGACAGTGTTTACATTTTTAACATACTTCTTCTCTTCCTGAGTTAATAATTTCAATTCTTTTTTTACTATGTGTGCTATATTTTCTTCAACTCTCCTGTTTCTTCCTCCCAAGTAGCTGAAACTATGAAGGTGCACTACCACAAGGCTCATTATTGATAAAGATGTTGTTTTACCATGTTGACCAGGGTGTTCTCAATCTCTTGATCCTGTGTTTTGAATGTCTCAGTCTCGCAATGTACTGACTGAGATTAAAGGGATGAGCTACTATGCCTGGCCCATAAAATATTCTTTAGTAAGCTTGCAATTTCGGCTGTACAGGACAAATTTCTTGTAGTTACATATCTTTACCTTTCTTCAATGAACTGTGAATTCCTATTTTACTATTTGATTTTGTTCTTATTTATGAAAGGCATTTGTATTTTTAAATGCTGTAATATTGAAAGCCAGATTTTCTCCTTCTAGAGTTGACTAGATTTGTAGAATTTATTCTATAGGCTCTTTGTACAGGTATATTCTATAGGCTCTTTGTGCAGGGAAAATGAGTGTTACTAAATTTCTTCTTCTTTTGTTTGTTGAGTTCTGAGTCTCCGCTGATGAGGGCACCTAAGATTAATATCTCAATTCATTTTAAATTTTCATTTATATGTGTTTACTTTTGAATGTTTTTGTTGAAAAATGTCTAACACCTTAAGTGAAATTTAAAAAAATAGAAAAAAGTATTATTCAAAGTAGGTTATTTTAAATTGACAGTAGAAATTTAGTTTCAAATATAACTCTTTAGTATAAAAATACAGAATAATATTTTAAAAATTAACGATAATATTAAAAGGAGCAAAAATAATTTGAAGTAAAAAAAAATTAAATGTAGGAAACAAGCAAATAAAAGCCAGATAGTAATATTTTAATGTATTTATTTTTTAAATCTGAGTTCTTGATTCAAAGCCAAATTCTACCAGACACCCATAAAGGAGCTGGTACCATTCCTTCTAAAACTATTTCAAACAATCCAAAAAGAGGGAAGCCTTCCCAAATCATTTTACGAGACCAATATCATTCTGATATCAAAACCCAGCAGAGACCCCAACAAGAAAAGAAAACTTCAGGCCAATATCCATGATGAACATAGATGCAAAAATCTTCAATAAAATATTGGCAAGCCGATTGCAACAGCAAATCAAAAACCTTATTCATCATGATCAAGCAGGATTCATCCCAGGGATGCAAGGCTGGTTCAACATACTCAATACTATCAACGTAATTCACCACATAAACAGAACCAAAAAAAACCCACATGATTATCTCAATTGACGCAGAGAAGGCATTTGACAGAATTCAACAGCCCTTTATGCTAAAAACCCTCAATAAACTCGGTATTGATGGAACGTATCTCAAAGTAATAAAAGCTATTTATGACAAACCAACAGCCAATATCATACTGAGTGGGCAAAAACTGGAAGCAATCCCTTTGAAATCCGTCACTAGACAAGGATGCCCTCTTTCACCACTCCTATTGAATATAGTACTGGAAGTTCTAGCCAGAGCAATCAGGTAAGAAAAACAAATAAAGGGTATTCAAATAGGAAAGGTGGAAGCCAAATTGTCTCTATTTGCAGACGACATGATAGTATACTTAGAAGACCCCATCACCTCAGCCCAAAAACTCCTGAAACTGATAAACAACTTCAGCAAAGTCTCAGGATATAAAATCAATGTGCAAAAATCACAAGCATTCGTCTACACCAATAACAGACTTAAAGAAAGCCAAATCAAGAACGAACTGCCATTCACAATTGCTACAAAAAGAATAAAATACCTTGGAATACAACTCACAAGGAACGTAAGAAACCTCTTCAAGGAGAACTACAAACCACTGCTCAACAAAATCAGAGAGGACACAAACAGATGGAGAAACAGTCCATCTTCATGGTTAGGAAGAATTAATATCGTGAAAATGGCTATACTGTCCAAAGTAATTTACAGAATCAACGCTATCCCCATCAAGCTACCATTGACTTTCTTCACAGCACTGGAAAAAACAACCATGAACTTCACATGGAACCAAAAGAGAGCCCGCATAGCCAAGTCAATTCTAAGCAAAAAGAACACAGCGGGGGGCATCACACTACCAGATTTCAAACTATACTACAAGGCTACAGTAATCAAAACAGCATGGTAGTGGTACCAAAACAGAGATATAGACCAATGGAACAAAACAGAGTCACCAGAGGCACACAAAATATCTACAACTATACAATCTTTGATAAACTTGACAAAAACAAGCAATGGGGAAAGGATTCCCTGTTTAACAAATGGTTTTAGGAAAACTGGGTAGCCATGTGCAGAAAGCAGAAACTGGACCCGTTCCTGACACCTTACACTAAAATTAACTCCAGATGGATTAAAGACTTAAACATAAGACCTGACTTGATAAAAACCATAGAAGGAAATCTAGACAAAACCATTCAGGATATAGGAGTAGGCAAGGACTTCATGAACAAAACACCAAAAGCATTGGCAACAAAAGCCAAAATAGACAAATGGGACCTAATCCAACTCAACAACTTTTGCACAGCAAAAGAAACAGTCACTAGAGTGGATTGGCAACCAACAGAATGGGAAAAAAATTTTGCATTTTACCCATCTGACAAAGGGCCGATATCCAGAATTTACAAAGAACTCAATCAGATTTACAGGAAAAAATCAAACAAGCCCATTTAAAAGTGGGCAAAGGATATGAACAGACACTTTATGAAAGAAGACATATATGAGGCCAACAATCATATGAAAAAATGCTCATCGTCACTGGTCATCAGAGAGATGCAAATTAAAATTACATTGAGATACCATCTCACGTCAGTTAGAATGGCGATCATTAACAAATCTGGAGACAACAGATGCTGGAGAGGATGTGGAGAAAAAGGAACACTTTTAAACTGTTGGTGGGAGTGTAAATTAGTTCAACCATTGTGGAAGACAGTGTGACGATTCCTCAAGGCCTTAGAAATAGAAATTCCATTTGACCCAGCAGTCCCATTACTGGGTATATATTTACAAGACTATAAATCGTTCTAATATAAGGACACATGTACACGAATGTTCATTGCAGCACTGTTTACAATAGCAAAGACCTGGAATCAACCCAAATGCCCATTGATGATAGACTGGATTGGGAAAATGTGGCCCATATACACCATAAAATATTATGCAGCAATCAGAAATGATGAGTTCGTGTCGTTTGTAGGGACATGGATGAATCTGGAGAACATCATCCTCAGCAAACTGACACAAGAACAGAAAATGAAACACCGCATATTCTCACTCATAGGTGGGTGATGAAAAATGCGAACACATGGACACAGAAAGGGGAGTACTAAACACTGGGGTCTATTGGGGGAAAAAGGGGAGGGCCAGTTGGAGGAGGAGATGGGGAGGGATAGCCTGGGAGAAATGCCAAATATGGGTGAAGGGGAGAAGAAAAACAAAGCACACTGCCATGTGTGTACCTACGCACCTGTCTTGCATGCTCTGCTCATGTACCCCAAAACCTAAAATCTAATAAAAAATTTAAAAATCAACCAGCTGCTGTAATTTCTGCTTATACTAAGAACAATCAAGAATAGTATAATTTGTGTAATAATTTTTAGTTTAGCGACTTTTGTTGAAATAAGTCTCACTTTTGTCGCCCAGGCTAGAGTGAAATGGCATTATCTGGGCTCACGGTGACTTCTTCCTGTGAGACTCAAGTGATTCTCCTGCTCTACCTTCTTGTAGCTATAATTACAGGGATCCACCAAGACACATGACTAATTTAGGTATCATTAGTAGGGACAGAGTTTCATCATGTTGGCCAGGCAGCTAGTGAACTACTGATCACAGTTTATATGATAGCCTCTGCTTCTCAGGGTGCTTAGATTACAGGCATGAGCCATTGCACATAGCAAGTTTAGCAGAATATTATTCTCAATTTAGTATAATAATAAAAGTTTTTTTTTCAAATAGCTCAATGGTCATCAGTCAACCTAATTGAGAGGTTGACATTTAAAATATGTGGGTATTGTGTATGTTTGTAATCAAGAGGCCTTCATATTTTTGTTTTGTTTTAGTCTTTTTTTTTTCTCATCTAAGGCTTTTCATTAGCAAAAGCTCTTTTTGTATTAACTAAATTTTGTTTTTACCTAATTTTTTACTAACATAGTTATGGCAACAGAGGCTACTTTTGGGCTTTTAAGTAGAAATATAATTTAGACATTAAGAAATGTCTTTAGAAATATCAAATAAATATATTCTATGTCTCCCCAAAGTAACAATAAACTTTTTTTTGTACCTCATTATACGTTTTCCTACGTAGTTTTTACCTGAGTTGCATTCCTTAATATTCAAATGTACCGCTATTTGTCTAACAACCATAGTATTTTTGAATAGATCATTAAAAATCTAAAACATTAAGAAGAAACAGGTCTTTATAAATCTATTAATTGTACTTTATTTGAAGTTTCAAACACATCTATATGTTTATGTATTCAATGTATATAATGATTCACTACTAAAATATGTTAAAGATCTTAGTGGACCGGCTTAAATGACAAAAGTGTTCAACATAAATACAATTTAAATATAATAATAATAATCCAGGTGCAGCAAATCATGCTTGTAATCTCAGCACTTGGCAGGTAGAGGCATGCAAGTTATGAGGTTCGAAACTCGAGACCAGTCATCCAAAATGGTGAAACCTTGTCTCCACTAAAAGTACAACAATTATATGTGTGTGGTGGTGAGCATCTGAAAACACAGCTATTTGGGAAGCAGAAGTAAACTAATTGCTTGAAACTGAAATGAGAAGGTGGCAGTGAGCCAAGTTCACACCACTGCCTTTTTGCATGGGCAACAAGAGAGAAACTGTGACTAAAGATAATCTGTCAAACAACAAAATGTACAATGTTCTTTTCTACTCTCTTTTGGAGTATATACACCATCTCAATATTCTCTCTCATGTAAAATACCGAAATTCTAATTTTACACGGTTACAAAAAAATATAAATATTATCGATGTATTACAATGTTAAAAGAAAAATTGCTCTGAAGATAATCTGTTAGAAAAAATATACAATGCTGTTTTCTACTCTGTTTTGGAGTATATGCACTATCTCAATATTCTCTCTCATGTAAAATACCGAAATTCTAACTTTACACGGTTACAAATATTATAAATACTATCTATGTACCCCAGTGTTAATAGCAAAATTGCTCTGAAGATAATATGTTAGAGATAATATACAATGCCCTTTTCTACTCTCTTTTGGAGTATATACATCATCTCAATATTCTCTCTCATGTAAAATACCAAAATTCTAAATTTACGCTGTTACAAAAAAATATATATTACCTATGTACCCCAATGTTAAAAGCAAAATTTCTCTGAAGATAATCTGTTAGAAAAAATATACAATGCCCTTTTCTACTCTCTTCTGGAGTATATACACCATCTCAATATTCTCTCTCATGTAAAATATCAAAACTCTAATTTTACCCCGTTAAAAAAATATTTAATTATTCTCCTTTTACCCCAATGTTAAAAACAAAATTTCTCTGAAAATACTCTGTTAGAAAAAATATACAATGCCCTTTTCTACTCTCTTTTGGAGTATATACACAATCTCAGTATTCTCTCTTATGTAAAATACCGAAATTCTAACTTTACGCAGCTAGAAAAAAATATAAATATTCTCTTTGTACCCCAATGTTAAAAACAAAATTGCTCTGGAGATACTGTGTTAGACAAAATATACAATGCTCTTTTCTACTTTATTTTCGAGTGTATACACCATCTCATGTACATTTATATTATGTATTACCTGTGCATTGTGATTTTATAAGCTGTTGTGATTATATGATATTGTTGTGGTGTTAGAATAACTTTACATATTGTACACATTTTGTACATATCTCTTGTGTACCCTTGTATACATATAATTGTCCATATAGTATAGATTACGTAAATTTATTGTACAACGGTATTGTGTATACATATGCCCATCACAGTCAATTTACAGGTGGTACATATTCTGTTAATTGCTGGTAATATACCAATAAGTGTACACATCATGAGTATATTCTGAGATATAATTTTTAGTATATTAGATAAAAATTTCTTCTAATATCAAAATGGGTATACACATATGTGTGTCCATTTCGTGATATTATTCATCATATCCTAAGTAGGTATTACTCTCCTTGTGAGAGCAAGTGTACCCTCTGCGATGGTTCCAATATCACAGGCAAAGTAAAACGCTTCTGTGATGTAGTTAATCATGTCCGAAAGACAAAGGATTACCATACCCTGAATATCGAAGGCAGTATACACCACCACTGTAGTATCGTTTCTAATATTCAAAAACTTAAGAGATATTACTCAAAATATCTCAGAGAGAGCACAAGCCTCCCGTGATATTGTTTCTAATAACTAGGGGATTATAGATGACATCACTCACGATGTGACTGGGATTGTATGCCGGTCCTGGGATATTGTTCCTAACATCCAGAGGAGGAGAGAAAACTGTTGCTGCTTAGAGGGAAGTACTCTGAATATGGCAAGAGGTGTACACCATGCTCTGATAGGGTCACTAATGTAAACAAGAATACAATTATATTGAATTAAACATTGCAAGAGGTGAAACCCCCTATGCTTTCAATTCTAATGTCACGGGATGTGAGGATGGCATTTTTGTCAATATAGCAGAGGTGTAACTATAGCTACGTAGTTACACTAATACATAGTAAAACAGAATAACATTATCATTTCTGTATGATATGGTCGCCAGTATCATATTAAACCACATTTGCAAAATAGCTGGGCCCCAGCAGCTGTGGGCATAGCCACCAAGCGATGGGGTCCCAAAGCAACCAGGGTGTGCCTGGGGCCAGCTATGGGCTCGTTGGTGGGGGCTGTGGGCACAGTGCTCTATCCAGGGTGTCTCTAAGCAGCCATTCTGGGCCACTGGGCTGCTACGGGCACTCTGGCAGAGGCTGTAAGTACAGCCACATAGCCAGGGTGTTTCTAAGCAGCCATGGTGCATCTGGGGTCTACTTCGGGCCTTCTGGTGGAGGCTCAGGGTACAATCACTTAGTTAGTGTGTCCCTAAGCAGCAGGGTTGACCTGGGGTCTGCTACGTGCTCGCTGGCAGGGTGTTAGACAAAGCCCTTAAGCCAGGGTGTCCCTAAGGTGCCAGGGTGGGTCAGGGGCCTGCTACAGGACCTCTGGTGGGGCGGTGGGCACAGCTTTCTAGCCAGGGCATTTGTAAGTAGCCAGGGTGGGCCTGGGAGCTGTTACGGGCACTCTGGTGGAAACTGTGTGTGCAGCCTCATAGTCAGGGTGTATTTAAGCAGCCAGAGGGGGTGTGGGGGATGCTACGATGTGGGCTGTGGTAATAGCATGCTGTGCATAGGTACAGAGTTTGCACCTATATCTTCATGTGTACATAGTTTAAATAGTGAGCACATATTGGTACACGTGTATTTATAATGTTAACATGATTAATCTGTACGTACATAATATGTGCAAAATATCTATGTACCTAATGTGTGCAATATGTACTCTTTTGTAATACTACAGGATATGTATATATTACTGTGATTATATATCTTATTGTGATTATATTTTATCACTGATATTTCAAGGAATGTTCATAGTGCACAAATTATGTACCTATGCATTGTGTACGTATTATAGAAATATATAGGTCCATATTTTACAGATTATGTACATTTTGGTAAATGTGGATTGTGTACACATATGTACAGCAGAGTAAATGTACAGACGGTACCTACTTTACACATTTATTGCAATATGCCGATAAATGTACACATTCTGAGACAAGCTTGGATATTAATTTTAGCATATTAGAAATTCCTCTGGTTACCAAAGTGGGTGTACACCCATGTGTGTTCATATTTTATACATTTAGATATTGTGCATATTATATACTCATGTACAGAATGTACATACTGTGCACACATATGTACATGTGCATATATTGTACATCTACATCATGGGTACACAATGTACATGTGTACATAAGGGGTACATGATTCATTTGTGTATGTACTGGGTACATGATGTACATGTGAACATGTGTACATGATATTCATGTGTACATATCAAAATCTTACAATAAATAGAAAGTACATAATGCTTACAATCTGTATATTTATATTCATATTATATATTACATGTGTTTTTTGATTTTATATGTTGTCATTATATGATGTCAATATGATATTATAATAAAGGAACATATTGTACACAATATGTACATACCTATTGTGTACACATTATGTACACATAATAAATGTACATTGTGTAGAGATTATGTACTCTCATTGTTGATCTGTATTGTTTACAAATATGTACAGAAGAGTAAATGTATAGACTGTACCTATTTTAAACATTTTTTGCAATATGCCAATAAATTTACACATGATGAGTATATTCTGGCATATAATTTTTAGCATATTAGATAGAAAATACTCCAGTGACCAAAGTGGGTGTACACCCATGTGTGTACATACTTTATACGTGTACACGTTGTGTATATTATGTACTCGGGTACAGAATGTACATGTCTACATTATATGTACATATGTGTACACATTTTACACGTGTACATACTGTGCACAAATATGTACATTTGCATATATTGTACATCTGTACATAATGCATACATAATGTACATGTGTACACATTGCCATATCACAATAAGTGTAAATGTACATAATGTTTGCAATATGTATGTTTATATTGATATTATGTATTACATGTTTATTTGATTACATACGCTGGTGATATAATATCATTGTGATATTACAATAAATGTATGTAATGTACACATTATGTTTCTATGCATTTTATACACATTATAGAAATAGAAAAGAACATATTTGACAGATTTTGTACATTTTTTACTTGTGTATTTGATACACATATGTACAGCAGAGTAAAAGTACAGACTTTACCTATTTTATACATTTATTGCGATATGTCAATATATATACACATGATGAGTACATTCTGGCATATTACTTTTAGCACATTAAATAGGAATTACTTCAGTTACCAAAGTTGGTGTACACGCATGTGTGTAGATAGTTTATACATGTGCATACACTGCATATTATGTACTTGTGAACAGAAGGTACATATCTACATTATATGTACGTATGTGTATACAGTGTACATATGTACATTCTGTGCACACATATCTACACCTGCATATATTGCACATTCATACCTAATTGGTACAAGATGTACCTGTGTACATATAGTAATATCACAATAAATGTAAATGTACATAATGTGTGCAATATGTACATTTATATTATGTATTACCTGTGCATTGTGATTGTATAAGCTGTTGTGATTATATGATATCGTTGTGGTGTTAGAATAAATGTACATATTGTACACATATTCTACATATCTCTTGTGTACACATTGTATATATGATTGTCCATATAGTGTAGATTATGTAAATTTATTTTTAAATCTGTATTGTGTACACATATGCTTATCACAGTCAATTTACATGTGGTACATATTCTGTTAATTTCTTCTAATATACCAATAAATGTACACATCATGATTATATTCTGAGATATAATTTTTAGTATATTAGATAAAAATTACTTCCAATATCAAAGTGTGTATACACACATGTGTGTTCATTTCGTGATATTATCCATCATATTCTAAGTAGGTATTACTCTCATTGTGAAAGTAAGTGTACACTCTGTGATGGTTCCAACATCACAGGCAAAGTAAAACCCTTCTGTGATGTAGTTAATATCCTGGGGACAAAGGATGACCATGCCCTGAATATCGCAGGAAGTATGCACCACCACTGAAGTATTGTTTCTAATATTCAAAAACTTAAAAAATATTACTCCAAATATCGCAGAGAGCCCACAAGCCCCCTGTGATATTGTTCCTAATAACTAGGGGATTACAGATGACATTACTCACTGTGTGACTGGGGCTTTATGCCAGTCTTTGGATATTATTTCTAATATCCAGAGGAGAGGAAAATGTTTCTGCCCATAGGGAAATACTCTGAATATGGCAAGAGGTGTACACCATGCTCTGACAGGGTCACTAATCAGGAAAACAATTATATTAAATTAAACATTGCAGAGGGTTAAATCCCCCTATGCCTTCAATTCTAATGTCAAGGAAGTTGAGGATGACATTCTTGTCAATATGGCAGAGGTGTAACTTTTTCTACTGCCTGATATATTATAAAACAGAATAACATTATAATTTTCATATGTTATGGTCTCCAGTATTATATTACACCACATTTTCAAAATAGCTGGGTCCCAGCTGCTGTGTGCTTAGCCACCAAGCGAGGGGTTTCCTAAGCAACTAGGGTGTGCCTGAGGCCTGCTATGGGCCCATTGGTGGGGGCTGTGGTCACAGCGCCCTACCTAGGCGGTCCCTAAATAACCGTGGTTGGCCTTCGGTTTTCTACCGGCACTCTGGCGAAGATTGTGGGTACAGTCACATATCCATGGTGTCCCTAAGCAGCCATGCTGAGCCTGGGGTCTACTACGAGCACTCTTGGGGTGTCTCTGGGCAGTCACCTAGTCAGGGTGTCCCTAAGCAGCAGGGTGGCCCTGGGAATTGCTATGCTTTCTCTTGTAGGGCATTGGAAGAAGCCCCTTTGCCAGGGGTTTTCTGAGACTCCAGGGTGGGCCTAAGGGCTGCTACGGAACCTCTGGTAGGGCTGTGGTCAAAGCTTTCTAGCCAGTGGTTTCGTAAGCTGCCACGGTGGGTCTGGGAGCTGTTACAAGCCCTCTGGCGGTGGCTGTGGGCACAGCCCCCTAGCCAGGGTGTCTTTAAGTAGCCAGGGTTCACCTGGGGGCTGCTATGAGGGGGGCTGTGGTAATAGCGTGCTGTGCATAGGTACATAGTTTGCACCTATTTCTACATGTGTACATTGTTTAGATAGCCACATATTTGTACACATTTACATATGGTGTTATCATGATAAATATATATGTACATAATATGTGCACAATACATATGTACCTAATGCATACCTAATGTTTGCAATATGTACTCTTTTGTGATACATGATTTGTATATATTACTGTGATTATATATCTTATTGTGATTATATATATTTTATCACTGATATTTTAAAGAATGTGCATAGTGCATACATTATGTACCTATGCATTGAGTACACATTATAGAAATATATGGGTACATATTTTACAGATTATTTACATTTTTTGTACATGTGCATTGTGTTCACATACGTACAGCCAAGTAAATGTACAGACTGTACCTATTTTATAGATTTATTGTAATATTCTAATAAATGTACACATTATGAGTACAATCTTGGATATTATTTTTAGCATATTAGAAATTCCTCCAGTTACCAAAGTGGGTGTACACCCATGTGTGTACATATTTTCTACGTGTACATACTCTGCATATTATATACTCGTGTACAGAATGTACATAATGTTCACACATATGTACACGTGAAAATGTTTTACATGTGTACATAATGGATACATGATGTACATGTGTACATACTGTACATGTGAACATAATGATGACAATGTTCTTGTGTATGTATCATATTACCATAAATGTAAATATATATAATTTTTGCAATCTGTACATTTATATTGATAATATGTATTACATGTGTATTGTGATTTTATATACTCTTGTGTATATCATTGTGATATTACAATAAATGGACATATTGTACACATTATGTATATAACTATTGTGTACACATTATGTACTTATAATAAATGTACATATTGTACAGATTATGTACATTTGTTGTACATTTGTATTGTGTACGCATATATAAAGCAGAGTAAATGTACAGACTGTACCAATTTTATACATTTCTTGTGATACGCCAATAAATATACACATTAAGAGTATATTGTGATATAATCTTTAGCATATTATATTGAAATTACTCTGATGACCAAAGTGGGTGTACACCCAGGTGTGTACATAGTTTATACGTGTACATATTGTGCATATTATGTACTCGTATATAGAATGTACATGTCTACATTATATGTAGACGTGCATATATTGTATATCTGTATATAATGGGTGCAGAATGCACATGTGTACACATCATATCACAATAAATGTAAATGTACATAATGTTTGCAATATCTACGTTTATATTGATATTATGTATTACATGTTTATTGTGATTATATATGCTGTTGTGATTGATATCATTGTGATATTACAATAAATGTACATATTGTACACATTATGTACCTATGCATTGTGTACACATTATAGAAATATAAAGGAACATATTTTACAGATTATGTACATTTTTTTCTACTTGTGTATTGAGTACACATATGTAGAGCAGAGTAAAATACAGACTGTACTTATTTTATACATTTATTTTGATATGCCAATAAATGTATGCATTATGAGTACATTCTGGAATATTACTGTTAGCACATTAGATAGAAATTACTTCGGTTATCAAAGTGGGTGTACACGCATGTGTGTACATAGTTTATGCATATACATACTGTGCATATAATGTACTCATTTATAGAAGGTACATATCTACATTATATGTACATATGTGCATAGTGTACATATGTACATACTGCACACACATAAATACACGTGCATTTATTGTACATTCGTGCATAATGGGTATATGTACATGTGCACATATTGTAATATCACAATTCATGTTAACGTACATGTGTGCAATATGTACATTTATATTATGTATTACCTGTGTATTGTGATTTTATAAGCTGTTGTGATTATATCATATCATTGTGGGATTACAATAAATTTACATATTGTACACATTATGTAGATGCATATTGTGTACACTTTCTGTACATATAATTGTTCATAATGTACAGATTATGTACAATTATTATACATTTGTATTGTGAACACATATGTTCATCACAGTCAATGTACATGTGGTACATATTCTATGCATTGTTTGTAATATCCCAATAAGTGTACACATCATGAGTGTATTCTGGAATATGATTTTTAGTATATTAGTTAAAAATTACTTCCAATATTAAAGTGGGTATACACACCTGTGTCCATTTCCTGATATTATCCATCATATCCTGAGTAGGTATTACTTTCATTGTGAAAGCAAATGTACATTCTGTGATTCTTCCAATATCACAGGCAAAGTAAAACGCTTCTGTGATGTAGTTAATCATATCCTGAGGACAAAGGATGACCATAACCTGAATATCGCAGGAAGTGTACACCACCACTGTCATATTGTTTCTAATATTCAAAAACTTAAAGGATATTACTCCAAATATTTCACAGAGCGAACAAGCCCCCCCGTGATATTGTTCCTAATAACTAGTGGATTACAGATGACATTACTCATGATGTGACTGGGGCTGTACGCCGGTCCTGGGCCTAATATCCAGAGAAGAAGAGGAAAATGTTGCTGCCCATAGGGAAATACTCTGAATATGGCAAGAGGTGTACACCATGCTCTGATATGGTCACTAGTGTAGACAAGAAAACAATTACATCAAATGGCAGTAATCCTAAATATAAGTTGACTAATTCCCCAAACAAAAGATAGAGCCAAAACCTAATGATATGCTACATACAGACCCATTTTACATCCAAAGATATACAAAGACTTAAAACAAAGGGATGGAGAAAGATTTACCAACCAAATGGAGAGCAAGATAAATAAATAAATAAAAGAAGGAGTTGCAATTCTTGCATTTGGTAAAATAGATTTCAAAGCAACAAAGATATAGTGGTAAAACAATCAATGCAACAATAAGAGCTAACGATTTTAACACCCAGGTACATAAGACTCATAAAGAGATTTAGAGTCAACGAGACAGATAATTAATAAGGATATCCAGGACTTGAACTAAGATCCAGAACAAGTAAATTCAATAAATATTTATAGAGCTCTCCATTTTAAATACACAAAATATACATTCTCCACCTTAAATACAAAAAATATTGATCGGCCATTATTAATACCCATTTTTAAAATAAAGCAATATTTCCGTTCTCTCTCCCTCTTTTTCTTCCTCTTTCTTTCTCTCCTTAACTCCTTTTTTCTTTAAAAAAAAAAAAGATTCTGTCCCGCGAATTCTTTCAAAATAATAATTATAAAAACAATTATACTGAAATAGGCATTGCAAAAGGTAAAAGGCCCCTATGCTTCCAATTCTAATATCAAGGGTGGTGAGAATGACATTTTTGTCAATATGGCAGAGGTGTAACTAGAGCTATTGCCTAATATATAAGAAAACAGAATAACATTTTCACTCCCATATGATATGGTCGCCAGTGTCATATTACACCACATTTTCAAAATAGCTGGGCCCCAGCAAATGTGGGTATAGCTGCCAAGCTAGTGTGTCCCTAAGCAACCAGGGTGTGCCTGGGGTCTGCTACAAGCTCGTTGGTGGGGTCTGTGAGCACAGCTCCCTAGCCAGGGGGTCCCTAAGCAACCATGGTGGGGCTTTGGGCCGCTGCGGGCTCTCTGGCGGGGTCTGTGGGTACAAACACATAGCCACGGTGTCCCTAAGCAACCATGGTGGGCCTGGGGTCTACTATGGGCCCTCTGGGGGAAGGTCTGGGCACAGTCACCTAGTCAGGGTGTCCCTAAGCAACAGGGTGGGCCTGAGGGCTGCTACGTGCCCTCTGGCAGTGCCTTGGACAAAGCGCCCTAGCCAGGGGGTCCCTAAGACGCCAGGGTAAACCTGCGGGCTGCTTTGAAACCTCTTGCATGGCTGTGGGCACAGCTTTCTAGCCAGGGAGTCTGTAAGCAGCCAGGGTGGGCCTGGGAGCTGTTACGGGCTCTCTGGCAGGGGCTGTGGGCAGAGCCCCCTAGCCAGGGTGTCTCTAAGCAGCCAGGTTGTGCGTTGGGGATGCTACAAGGGGGGCTGTTGTAATAGCGTGCTGTGCTTAGGTACATAGTTTGTACCTGTATCTGCATGTGTACATATTTTAAATAGTGGGCACTTATTTGTACACATATACATATAGTGTTATCATGATAAATATATATGTGCAAAATATGTGCGCAATACATACGTACCTAATGCATACCAAATGTGTGCATTATGTACTTTTGTGATAGTACACAATATGTATGTATTACTGTGATTATATATCTTATTGTGATTATATATATTTTATCACTGATATTTTAAGGAATGTGCATAGTGCACACATTATGTACCTATGCATTGTGCACACATTATAGAAAAGTATAGGAACATATTTTATAGATTATGTATATGTGCACTGTGTACACATATGTACAGCAGAGTAAATGTACAGACTGTATTTTATACATCTATTACAATATGCCATTGAATGCACACTTTATGAGTACAATCTCGGATATTAGTTTTAGCATATTAGAAATTCCTCTGATTACCAAAGTGGGTGTACACCCATGTGTGTACATATTTTATACATGTACATATTGTGTATATTATATACTCGTGTACAGAATATACATATTGTGCACACATATGAACCCGTGCATATATTGTACATCTGTACATCATGGGTACATGATGTACATGTGTACATATTGTGTACATGATGTACATGTGTACATACTGGGTAAATGATGTACATGTGAACATGATGTATATATGATGTTCTTGAGTACATATCATAATATTACCATAAAAGTAAATGCACATAATTTTTGCAATCTTTACATTTAAATTGATATTATATATTACACGTGTATTGTGATTTCATATGCTGTTGTGATTATATCATTGTGGTATTACAACAAATGTACATATTGTACACATTTTGTACATACCTATTGTGTATACGTTGTGTACATATTGCACAGATTATGTACATTTACTGTACATCTGTATTGTGTACACATATGTCCATCACAGTCAAGGTACATATGGTACATATTCTGTGCATTGCTTGTAATATCCCTATAAGTGTACACATCATGAGTATATTCTGGGATATGATTTTTACTATATTAGATAATAATTACTTCCAAGATCAAAGTGGGTATACACACATGTGTGTCCATTTCGTGATATTATCCATCGTATCCTAAGTAGGTCTTACTCATATTGTGATAGCAAGTGTACACTCTGTGTTTCAATATCACAGGCAAAGTAAAATGCTTCTGTGTTGTAGTTAATCATATCCTGGGGACAAAAGATAATCATACCCTGAATATCGCAGGAAGTGTACACCACCACTGTAGTATTGTTTCTAATATTCAAAAACTTAAACATATTACTCCAAATATCTCAGAGAGCACCAAGCCCCCGGTGATATTGTTGCTAATAACTAGGGGATTACAGATGACATTACTCACGATGTGACTGGGGCTGTACCCTGGTCCTGGGATATTGTTTCTAATATCCAGAGGAGAGAGAAATGTTGCTGCCCATAGGGAAATACTCTGAATATGGCAAGAGGTGTACACCATGCTCTGATATGGTTACTAATGTAAACAAGAAAACAACTATATTGAATTAAACATTGCAAGGGGTGAAACCCCCCTTTGCTTTCAATTCTAATGTCAAGGGATGTGAAAATGACATTTTTTTCAATATGGCAGAGGTGTAATTAGAGCTGTTGCCTAATATATAGAAAAACAGAATAACATTGTCATTTCTGTATGATATGGTCGCCAGTATCATATTACACCAAATTTTCAAAATAGGTGGGCCCCAACAGCTGTGGCCATAGCTGCCAAGAGAGGGGGTTCCTAAGAACCTGGGTGTCCTGGGGCCTGCTACGGGCCTGACGGTGGGGGCTGTGGGCACAGTGCCCTAGCCAGGGAGTCTCTGAGCAGCCATGGTGGGTCATTGAGCTGCTGCAAGCACTGTGGCAGGGACTGTGGGTACAGCCACATAGCCAAGGTGTCTCTAAGAAGCCATGGTGTGCCTGGAGTTGACTACGGGCTTTCTGGGGGGAACTGTGGGGACAGTCACCTAGTCAGGGTGTCCGTAAGCAGCAGGGTGGGCCTGGGGGTTGCCACGTGCCCTCTGGCAGGGTCTTGGACATAGTCCCCTAGCCAGGGTGTCCCTAAGATGCCAGGGTGGACCTGGGGGCTGCTATGGGACCTCTGATGTGGCTGTGGGCACAACTTTTTAACCAGGGGATTCTTAAGAAGCCAGGGTGGGCCTGGGAGCTGTTATGGGCCCTCTGGCTGGGGTGGTGGTCACAGCCCCTATGACAGGGTGTCTTTAAGCAGCCAGGGTGGGCCTGGGGGCTGCTACGAGGTGGGCTGTGGTAATAGCATGCTATGCATAGGTACATAGTTTGCACCTATTTCTACATGTGTACATAGTTTATATAGTGAGCACATATTTGTACATGTGTACATAGGCTGTTATCACGATAAATATATATGTACATATGTGCACAATACATAAGTACCTAATGGATACCTAATGTGTGCAGTATGAACACACATGTGTGTCCATTTCGTGATATTATCCATCATATCCTGAGTAGGTATTACTCTCATTGTGAAAGCAAGTGTACACTCTGTGATTGTTCCAATATCACAGGCAAAGTAAAACGCTTCTGTGATGTAGTTAATCATATTCGAGGGACAAAGGATTACCATACCCTGAATATCGCAGGAAGTGTACACCACCACTGTAGTATTGTTTTTAATATTCAAAAACTTAAAGGATATTACTCCAAATATCTCAGAGAGCGCCCAAGCCCCCCGTGATATTGCTCCTAATAACTAGGGGATTACAGATGACATTACTCATGATGTGACTGGGGCTGTACTCCGGTCCTGGGATATTGTTTCTAATATCCAGAGAAGGAAAGGAAAATGTTGCTGCCCATAGGGAAATACTCTGTATATGGCAAGAGGTGTATACCATGCTCTGATAGGGTCACTAATGTAAACAAGAAAACAATTGTATTGAATTATACATTGCAAGGGGTGAAACATCTCTATGCTTTCAATTCTAATGTCAAGGGGGGTTAGGATGATATTATTTTCAATATGGCAGAGGTGTAACTCGAGTTATTGTCTAATATATAAAAAAAAGAATAACATTATTTCTGTATGATATGGTCGCCAGTATCATATTACACCATATTTTCAAAATAGCGGGGCCACAGCAGCTTGTGTGCATAGCCACCAAGCCAGGGGTTTCCTAAGCAACTAGGGTGTGCCTGGGGCCTTCTATGGGCCCGTTGGTGGGGGCTGTGGTCACAGTGCCCTAATCAGGTTGTCTCGAGGCAGCCATGGTGGGCCTGTGAACTGTTATGGGCACTCTGGCTGGGGCTGTGTGTACAGCCTCTTAGCCAGGGTGTCCCTAAGCAGCCATGGTGGGCCTGGGGTCAACTACAGGCCCTCTGGGTGTGGTTCTAGGCAAAGTCACCTTTTCAGGGTGTGTGTAAGCAGCAGAATGGTCCTGGGAGTTGCTAGGTGCTCTCTGGCAGGGTCTTGGACAAAGACCCTTACCCAAGGGGCCCTCAGATATCCGAGAAAGCCTGGGGCTTCTATCGGACCTCTGGCGGGGGCTGTGTTCACAACCTCATAGCCAGGGTGTCTTTAAGCAGCCATGGTGGTCCTGGGGGACTGCTAAAAGTGGGGTTGTGGTAATAGCGTGCTGGGCATAGGTACTTATTTTGTACCTATTTTTACATGTGTACATAGTTTATATAGTGGGTACATATTTGTACACGTGTCCATATGGTGTTATCATGATAGATATATATGTACATAATATGTGCACAATACATATGTACCTAATGCATATGTAATGTGTGCAATATATATGCTTCTGGGATAGTACACAATATGTATATATTACTGTGATTATATAGCTTATTGTCATTATATATATTTTATTACTGATTTTTTAAGGAATGTGCATAGTGCACACATTATTTACCTATGCATTGTGTACACATTATAGAAATATAAACGTAAGTATTTTGCAGATTATGTGCATTTTTTGTACATGTGCATTGTGTACACATGTACAGCAGAGTAAATGTACAGACTATACCTATTTTATAAATTTATTGCAATATGCCAATAAATGTGCACATTATGAGTAGTCTGGAATATTATTTTTAGCATATTAGAAATTTCTCTGGTTATCAAAGTGGGTGTATGCCCAAGTGTGTACATATTTTGTACGTGTACATATTGTGCATATTATGTACTCGTGTACAGAATGTACATACTGTGCACACATATGTACACGTGCATATATTGTACATCTGTACATAATGGGTACATGATGTACATGTGTACACATCATCGTATGACAATAAATGTAAATGTACATGTTTGCAATATGTACATTTATATTGATATATTTTACATGTTTATTGTGATTATACATGCTGTTGAGATATGATATCATTTTTATATTACAATAAATATATGTATTGTACACGTTACTACCTATGCATTGTGTACACATTATAGAAATATAAAGAAACATATTTTATAGATTATGTACATTTTTTCTACTTGTGTATTGGGTACACATATGTACAGCAGAGTAAATGTACAGATTTTACCTATTTTATACATTTATTGTGATATGCCAATAAATTACACATTATGAGTACATCCTGGGATATTTCTTGTAGCATATTAGATAAAACTTACTTCCTATATGAAAGTGGGTATACACCCATGTGTGTCCATTTTATGATATTATCCATTATATCCTAAGTAGGTATTTCTCTCATTTTGAAAGCAAGTGTACACTCTGTGATTGTTCCAGTATCACAGGCAAAGTACAAGGCTTCTGTGATGTACTTCCTATTATCCTGGGACAAAAATGATTATACCCTGAATATCACAGGAAGTGTACCCCACCACTGTAGTATCATTTCTAATATCCAAAAACGGAAAGGATATTACTCTAAGTATCTCATAAAGCACACAAGACCCCCGTGATGTTGTTTTTAATAACTAGGGGATTACAGATGACATTATTCACGATATGACTGCGGCTGTTTGCCAGTCCTGTGATATTGTTTCTAATATCCAGAGAAAGAGAGGAGAATGTTTCTGCCCATAGGCAAATCCTCTGAATACGGCAAGAGGAGTACACCGTGCTCTGATATGGTCACTAATGTAAACAAGAAAACAATTATATTGAATTAAATATTGCAAGGTGTTAACCCCCACATGATTTTAATTCTAATTTCAAAGGGGGTGAGAATGACATTTTTGTCAAAATGGCAGAGGTGTAACTACAGCTATTGCCTACTATACAATAAAAAATAATAAAATTATCATTTACATATGATATGGTTGCCAGTATCATATCACACCACATTTTCAAAATAGCTGGGCCCCAGCAGCTGTGGGCATAGAAGCCAAGCGAGAGTGTCCCTATGCAACCAGGTTGGGCATTGGGGTTGCTATGGGCCCTTTGGGTTTTGTCTGGGGGCTGCTATGGGCCCTCTGGCGGTGGCTGTGGTAACAGCCACATAGCCAGAGGGTCCCTCAGCATTCAGGGAGGGCCTGGCGGCTGCTACTGACACTCTGGCAGGGACTATGGGCACAGCCACCTAACCAGGGGGTCCCTATGTAGCCAGGGTAGGGCTGGGAGCTGCTACAGGCACTTTGGCAGGAGGTGTGGGGATGCTGTGCTCTTCACAGGTACACAGTTTGCACCTATTTCTACATGTGTAGATCGTTTACATAGTGGGCACATATTTGTACACATGTACATATGTTATTATCAAGATAAACATATATGTACATAATATGTGCACAATAAATATGTACTTCATACGTACCTAATATAAACAATATGTACTTTTTGTGATATTATGTGATATCTACATATTATTGATTATATATCTTATTGTGATAATATGTATGTTACCACTTAAATTTTAAGAAATGTGCAGAGTACACTTTATGTACCTATGCATTGTGTACAGATTATAGAAATAAATAGGTACGTATTTTACAGATTATGTACATTTTTTCTACATGTGTATTTTGTACACATATGTACAGCAGAGTAAATGTACAGACTATACCTACTTTATACATTTATTGTGATATGTCAATAAATGTACACATTATGAGTACATTCTGGGATATAATTTTTAGCATATTAGATAGAAATTACACCGGTGACCAAAGTGTGTTTACACCTAGGTGCGCACAGTTTATAAATGTACATGTTGTGCATATTACTCATGTACAGAAGGTACGTCTACATTATATATACATAGGTGTACGTAGCATACATATGTACATACTGTGCACACATATGTACACGTGCATATATTGTACAAAGAAAACCAGCGCGAGACTGCTGACCCTTTCCCCGTCATGAGTCCGCTCTGCCTGGAGACTCTCCAATAAAGCCTGAACTCCTCTTTTGTACATAATGGGTACATAATGTACATGTGTACACATCATATCACAATAAATGTAAATATACATAATGTTTGCATTATGTACATTTATATTATGTATTACGTTTATTGTGATTATATATGCTGTTGTGATATGATATTGTGACATTACAAATGTACATATTGTACACATTATGTTCCTATGCATTGTGTACACATTATAAAAATATAAAGAAACATATTTTACAGATTATGTACATTTTATCTACTTGTGTATTGGGTACACATATGTACAGCAGAGTAAATGTACAGATTGTACCTATTTTATACATTTATTGTGATATGTCAATAAATGTACACATTATGAGTACATTCTGTTATATTACATTTAGAATATAAGATAGAAATTACTCTGGTTACCAAAGTGGGTGTAAACTTAAGTGTGTACATAGTTTGTACATGTACGTACTGTACATATTATGTACTTGTGTACAGAAGGTAAATATCTACATTATATGTACATATGTGTACATAGCTTACATATGTACATACTATGTACATATATCTACACGTACATTTATTGTATATCCGTACATAATGGGTCCATGCTGTACATGTAAACACATCATAATACCACAATAAATGTAAATGTACATAATGTGTGAAATACGTACATTTATATTATGTATTACATGTGTATTGTGATTATATATGTGTCTGGTGGAGGACCATTGGGTCCCCTAGCCACATGGAAAGTACCTAACTTCCCGATAAGAAAAGCCCCTTCTCCCTCGCAAGGAAGGTCCCTTATCTCACTCTGTCTACCATCTTGGCTCGGCCCGATTCCAGCAACCTTCCCGCCCAGCAACCAACTGAACCAATCACCATCCGCCCCCTCAGCTCTCCAGTAACTTCCCGCCCAACAAGCTCCCGCCCGGCAGACTTCCCACCTGACAGCCAACCTGACCAATTGCTACCTGCCAGGTCAGCTCTCCCACTCCCCCAGTCCCTCTACCCCTATAAAAGTCACTGAACAAAGAAAGCTACCGCGAGACTGCTGACTCTTCCCCTGTCACGAGTCTGGTCCGCCCGGAGACTCTCCAATAAAGCCTGAACTCCTCTTTCGTCTGGTCTAATTCGGTCGTGCCTTGGGGTCCAAGTTACAAGGGTCTAGGCAGGTCAGACAATATGCTGTTCTAATATCATTGTGATATTACAAATGTACATATTGCACACATGTACATACCTATTGTGTACATATTATGTACACATAAATGTACATATTGTACAGATTATGTATATAAATTGTACATCTGTATGCTGTACACATATGTACATCACAGTCAACGTACATATGGTACATATTCTGGGCATTGTTTATAATATTTCAGTAAGAGTACACATTATAAGTATATTCTGGGATATGATTTTTAGTATATTAGATAAAAATTACTTTCAATATCAAAGTGGGTATACACTTATGTGTGTCCATTTTGTGATATTATCCATTATATCCTGAATAGGTATTTCTCTCATTGTGAAAGCAGGTTTACACTCTCGGATTGCTCAAGGCAAACTAAAACTCGTCTGTGATGTAGTTAATAATATCCTGAGGACAAAGGATGACCATACCATGAATATCGCAGGAAGTGTACACCACCACTGTAGTATTGTTTCTAATGTTCAAAAACGGAAAGGATGTTACTCCAAATATCTCAGAAAGCACACAAGCCCCCCGTGATATTGTTCCTAATAACTAGAGGATTACAGATGACATTACCCACGACGTGACTGGGGCTGTACCCTGGTCCTGGAATATTGTTCCTAATATCCAGAGAAGGAGAGGAAAATGTTGCTGCACATAGGGAAATCCTCTTAGTACGGCAAGAGGTGTACACCATACTTTCATATGGTCACTAATGTAAGCAAGAAAACAATTATATTGAATTAAATATTGCAAGAAATAAAACTCCCCTATGATTTTAATTCTAATGTCAATGGGGGTGAGGATGACATTTTTGTCAATATGGCAGAGGTGTAACTAGAGCTATTGCCTAATATACAAAAAACCAGAATAAGATTATCATTTTTATATAATATGGTTGCCAGTATCATATTACACCTGATTTGCAAAATAGCTGGACCTCAGCAGCTGTGGGCAAAGCCCACAAGCGAGGGGACCCCTAAGCAGCCAGGGTGGGCCTGGGGGCTGCTTTGGGCTTTTTGGTGGGGTCTGTGAGCACACCAACCTAGCCAGGGGTCCCTGAGCAGCCATGGTTGGCCTGAGGGCTGCTATGGGCACTCTGGCATGGGCTGTGGGCACAGACACCTAGTCAGGGGATCCCTAAGCAGCCAGGATGGGCATGGGGGCTGCTACAGGCATTTGAGCAGTGTTTGTGGGCACAGCCCAATTGCCAGGGGGTCTTAAAGCAGCCAGGCTGGGCCTGGGGGCTGCTACAAGGGGGACTTTGGTAATAGCGTGCTGTGCATAAGTATATAGTTTGCACCTATTTCTACATGTGTAAATAGTTTAAATATCGGGCATATATATGTACATGCGTACATATGGTGTTATCACGATAAATTTATATGTACATAATATGTGCAAAATACATATGTACCTAATGCATACCTAATGTGTACAATATGCACTTTTTTGCAATATTAGACAATAAATATTACTGTGATTATATATCTTATTGTGATTAAATATATTTTATCACGAATATTTTAAGGAATGTGTATAGTGTACACATTATATACCTATGCATGTGTACACATTATAGAAATATATAGGTACATATTTTACTTATTATGTGTATTTTTTCTACATGTGTATTTTGTACACCTATGCACAGCAGAGTAAATGTACAGACTGTACCTATTTTATACATTTTTTCTGATATGCCAATAAATGTACACATTATGAGTACATTCTAAAATATAATTTTTACCATATTAGAAATTATTCCATTGACTAAAGTGGGTGTACACCCAGATGTGTACATAGTTTATACGTGTACATATTGTGCATATTAGGTACTCATGTACAGAATGTACATGTCAACATTATATGTATTTATGTGTACGTAGTGTACAAATTTACATACTGTGCACACATATGTACATGTGCATATTTTGTATATGTGTACATAATGGGTACATGATGTACATGTGTACACACCATGATACCACAATAAATGTAAATGTACATGATGTGTGCAATATGTACATTTATATTAAGTATTACTTGTGTATTTTGATTTTATATGCTGTTGTGATTATATATTATTGTAATATTACAATAAATGTACATATTGCACACATTACGTACATACCTATTGTGTACACATTATGTACATGTAATTGCACATATTGTACAGATTATGTACATTTTTGGTACATCTGTATTGTGTACACATGTACATAACACTATGTACATATGGTACGTATTCTGCACATTGATTGTAACATCTCAATAAATGTACACATTATGAGTATATTGTGATATATGATTTCTAGTATATTAGATAAAAATTACTTCCTATATCAAAGTGGGACATACACTATATCAATGGGACATACACCCATGTGTGTCCATTTTTTGATATTATCCATCACATTTTAAGTAGGTATTACTCTCATTTTGAAAGCAAGTGTTCACTCTGTGATTGTTCCAATATCACAGGCAATGTACAAGGCTTCTTTAATGTACTACCTAATATCCTGGATATCGCAGGAAGTGTACACCACCACTTTAGCATCGTGTCTAATATCCAAAATCGCAAAAGATATTACTCCAAGTATCTGATAAAGCGCACAAGACCCCCGTGATATTTTTTCTAATAACTAGGGGATTACAGATGACATTACTCACGATATGACTGGGGCTGTCCGCCGGTCCTGGGATGTTGCTCCTAATATCCAGAGAACGAGAGGATAATGTTGCTGCCCATAGGCAAATACTCTGAATATGGCAAGAGGAGTACACTGTGCTCTGATATGGTCACTAATGTAAACAAGAAAACAATAATATCGAATTAAACATTGCAAGGGGTGAAACCCCCTTATTATTTCAATTCTAATGTCCAGGGGTGTGAGGATGACATTTTTGTCAATATGGCAGAGGTGTAACTAGAACTATTGCCTAGTATATAAAAAAACAGAATAACATCATTTCCATATGATATGGTTGCCAGCATCATATTATACCACATTTTCAAAATAGCCGGTCACAGCGCCCTAGCGAGGGGGTCCCTAAGCAGCCAGCATCAGCCTGGGAGCTGTTCCGGGCCCTCTGGCGGGGAATGTGGGTACAGCCCCCTAGCCAGGGGGTCTTCAAGCAGCCAGGGTGGGCCTTGGGGCTGCTATGAGGGGGGCTGTGGTAATAGCCTGTTCTGCACAGGTACATAGTTTTAATAATGAACACATATTTGCATAAGTGTACACATGGTGTTATTATGATAAATATATATGTACATATGTGCACAATACATATGGACCTAATGCATACCTAATGTGTATAATATGTACTTTTTTTGTGATATTACGATATATATATATTACTGTGATTATATGCGTTATTTTGATTATATATATATTTTATCACTGATATTTTAAGGAATGTCCATAGTGTACACATTATGTACCTATACATTTTTATACATTATAGAAATATGTAGGTACATATTTTACAAAGCATGTACATTTTTTGTACATGTGCATTGTGTACACGTGTACAGCAGGGTAAATGTACAGATTGTACCTATTTTATACATTTATTGCAATATGCCAATAAATGTACACACTATTACTACATTCTGAATTATTATATTTTGTATATTAGATAGAAATTTCTCCGGTTACCAAAGTGGGTGTACATCCAGGTGTGTACATATTTTATATGTGTACATATTGTTCATATAATGTACTCGGGTACAGAAGGTACATATCTACATTATATGTACACATGTGTAGTGTACATATGTACATACTGTACCCACATATGTACACTTGCATATATTGTGCATCTGTACATAATGGGTACATGATGTACATGTTTACATATCATATCACAATAAATGTAAATGTACATCATGTTTGCAATATGTACATTTATATTGATATTACATATTACATGTGTATTGTGATTTTATATGCAGTTGTGATTATATAACATTGTGATATTACAATAAATGTACATATTGTACACATTATGTGCATACCTATTGTGTGCACATTTTGTACATATATTCGTACAAATGATACAGTTTATGTACATTTATTGTACATCTGTATTGTGTACATGTATGTACATCACAGCCAATGTACATATGTTACATATTCTGTACATTGAGTGTAATATCCCAATAAGTGTACACATGATGAGTTTTTTCTGGGTTATGACTTTTAGTATATTAGATAAAAATGACTTCCAATATCACAGTGGGTATATACCCATGTGTGTCCATTTTGTGATATTATCTATCATATCCTAAGTAGGTATTTCTCTCA
The DNA here is from genome assembly GCF_049354715.1 of Callithrix jacchus. Taxonomy (NCBI): domain Eukaryota; kingdom Metazoa; phylum Chordata; class Mammalia; order Primates; family Cebidae; genus Callithrix; species Callithrix jacchus. Next base: position 11,659,991 of record NC_133525.1, on the reverse strand, counting down.
CAATGAAAGAAGGTGTACACTCTGTGATTGTTCCAGTATTACAGGCAAAGTGGTACGCTTCTGTGATGTAGTTCCTAATATCCCAGGGACAAAGGATGAGTATACTCTTAATATCACAGGAAGTGTACACCACCACTGTAGTATTGTTTCTAATATCCAGATACTAAAAGGATATTACTCCAAATATCTCCAAAAGCACACAAGCCCCCCATTACATTGTTCTTAATAACTAGGGGATTACAGATGACATTGCTCACGATGTGACTGGCGCTGTGAGCCGGTCCTGTGATATTCTTTCTAATATCCAGATAAGGAGAGAAAAATGTTGCTGCCCATAGAGAAATACTCTGAATACTGCAAGAGGTGTACACCGTGCTCTGATATGGTCACTAATGTAAACAGGAAAACAATTATATTGAATTAAACATTGCAAGGGGTGAAACCCTCCTATGCTTTCAATTCTAATGTCAATAGGGTGAGGATGACCTTTTTGTCAATATGCCAAATGTGTAACTAGAACTATTGCCTAATACGTAAAGAACCACAATAACATTATCATTTCTGTGTAATATGGTTGCCAGTATCATATTACACCACATTTTAAAAATAGCCAGGCCCCAGCAGTTGTGGGCACAGCACCTTAGGCAGGGGGTCCCTAAGCAGCCAGCGTGGGCCTGGTAGCTGTTATGGGCCCTCTGGTGGGGGCTGTGGGTACAGCCCCCTAGCCAGGGGGTCTTTAAGCAGCCAGGGTGGGCATTGAAGCTGCTACCAGAACTGTAGTAATAGCCTGCTGTGTATAGGTATGTAGTTTGCACCTATTTCTGCATGTGTACATTGTTTAAATAGTAGGCACATATTTGTATACGTGTACATGTGGTGTTATCATGATACATATATATTTTCATAATATGTGCACTATACATATGTACCTAATACATACCTAATGTGTACAATACGTACTTTTTGGTGATATTACACGATATATATGTATTAGTGTGATTATATATCTTACTGTGATTATATATATTTTATCACTGATATTTTGAGGAATGTGCATAGTGACACATTATGTACCTATGCATTGTGTACACATTATAGAAATATATAGGTACATATTTTACAGATTATGTACCTTTTTTGTACAGGTGCATTGTGTACACATATGTACAGCAGAGTACATGTACAGATTGTGCCTATTTATTACATTTATTGCAATATGACAATAAATGTACACACTGACTACATTCTGGGATTTTATATTTAGTATATTAGATAGAAATCTCTCCGGTTACCAAAGTGGGTACACACCCATATGTGTACCTAGTATATACGTGTACATATTGTACATACTGTGCACTCTTGTACAGAAGGTACATTATATAAACGTGTAGTGCACATATGTGCATACTGTGCACACTTATGTACACGTGTATATATGCACATCTACACGTGTGCATGATGTACATGTGTACATATTATAATATCACAATAAATGTAAATGTATATAATGTGTGCAATATGTACATTTATATTGATATTACATATTATGTGTATGGTGATTATATATGCTGTTGTGATTATATGAGATCATTGTGATATTACAATATATTTACATATTGTACACATTATTTACATACCTATTGTGTACACATTATGTACATATAAATGTACATATTTTACAGATTATGTACATTTTTTGTACATCTGTATTGTGTACACATATGTACATCACAGTCAATGTACATATGGTACATATTTTGTATGTTGATTGTAATATCCCAATAAGTGTACACATTATGAGTATATTCTGGGATATGATTTTTAGTATATAAGAAAAAAATTACTTACAATATCAATGTGGGTATACTCGCATGTGTGTCCATTTTGCTGTACCTCCTATTAATCTTTGCCATTGAACATAATAGTGAGAGGTGGTTCTTTTCTCTAACAAGGTTTTCTGTTAATATAATTCAACTCTACTACCTTGTGGCCTCTGTATTTTCCATTGTAAATTGTAATTACCTATAAAAGAGAATATTTTGACATCACGTATGTACCTCTTGGATCCATCAGCCAGAGGCCTAAAATAAAAAAGACATTCACCCCACGAATGGTTATATAGTGGTTGACAACCCCACTTTTTTCTAGGTAAATAATATCCTCTCTTTAACAGTAGCTACTTACAAGATTTGTGCATAAAGAATGTGAATTTTTTATCAGTGTCTAGTTTATTCTTACATAAATTTCTAAAATACTGAGAGAATATTCTGATCATTGGTTATGTACTATTTTAACTTAATTTTTTCTTCTCAAATTTTATCTTAACTGCATACTCTACCCTGTTTATAAGACTGCCCTATGGTTAAATTTAGTAGGTAGTAAATTATCCTGAGCACACAGAACGGTTCTTTTTGTAATCAACTCTGAAACATCATTGAAAGAGCAAGGATATGGGAATTAGATTTATCTGGCTTTTATTTCTGGTACTTACTTTCTCTCTGACCTTGGGCAACTTATGTATTGCTCTGAGTCTCATCTTCTTCATCTGTAAAATGATCATAGTAATACCTAATTCATATGCAGCTTGGAAATGTGTAATTTAGTGATTTATATAAAGTTCCTGATACAATTTCTGACAAAATAATAGACACCCCACGAGAGATAACCATAATAATCAGAGCTTATATTCACATTAACTGGGATAAAATTGATCTGAAAATACAGCATGGAAAAGCCGCCAAAAATTCACAAGCATATATTTCGCTTGCCGTTTTATAAAGAGCTGGAAAATTTCTCATCATTATCTCATCCATTGCCTGCAGCACGATCCTTCCAAAACTCCTCCTAAGACCGTCTGCCAAGGTGGAACACACTGAACCGCATGTGACTCTGCCTTTTCTGACTATTTTTGCAAGATTTTTCTCAAAGAGTATTATTAACAGAAAATGGGGCTGTTATCAAGGTGATTAGGAATGGTGCATTCTCAGTTCAGGCTCTGATGGAATGTCTCCTTGATCTGGTGCAACTCCAGCTGTGCTCTTGGCTTTCCTCACTTTTGTGGTTCCGAGAATGCAAATATTCTCCCATGTCTTCCTTATTTTGTCTTTCTCCATGAGGTCTCATTCAAGTATAAACATTCCCTTCAATTTTCTCAAGTCATTTTATTTTGTCTGAATAACCTTGATAATTTTCCCTTTCTTAAAGCTATAGACCTTCTTTTTGTGTGTAAGAACAGATTACTCACAAATGTTTACTGTCCGCTAAACATTTATGTGTAATCAGTCCTTAATTCTACACACAAAATATCATCTCTATCAACATTTTACAACAATAGTCTTTCTATAGAGAACTATGAAAGGAACTTGCTCTAAAGGAGAAACTTCCAGAGCTAAACCAAGGGTCTGACAATTTTTAACAATGTTATTCAGTAAAAATATTTTTTCAGTTAACAGAGAAGAATGGCATGGACAAAATGGCAAAACAGAACTTTTCAGCACTTATTCCTTCACAGAAACATCAATTTGAACAGCCATCCGTGCATCAAAGTGTCTTCAAAAGAGACAAGGAATCCAGGTGAGAGGTTATAGCACGTTTGTGGAGTAGAAAATAAGAAAAACTGCATAAAATAGAGTATAAAAGACAGTTTCATATTATCTGCATTACCCCGCCCCTAAACCTGGGTAGTGCAGCATGGAAAGAGATACTATGTATGTGCAGAGGAGAGTAAATGTAACACCTGACTTCAACATCAACTCCAATGCCAGGCACAATTCAGTGAACTCAACACCAGGCAGGTTTCTATAGCCACAGGCTATGGGACAGACCCTGTCAACCCAAGCTCCAGGCCTTCCCCTATGGCTCTAAGATCTAATGCCTCCAACCTCCATGGCTCCTATCGACATAGGCTCCAGGCCTTCGCCACAACCAGGCCATTTATGGCTTCCCCAGGCTCCACACTGGTTACTATAGACTCGTAAGTGCCTGGATAAACAAACCTCTACATCGACACAGTGGAATATTATTCAGCAATGAAAGCAATAATCTTTGAATGTGGCTTTTGTTGCAGAAAAAAAGCACGTGAGCTATGAAGCCATTAAAAGACATAGAGGAAACTCAAATACATACTACTAAGTGAAAGAAACCATTCTCAAATGACCACTTACTATATGAATCCAACTATATGACATTCTGGAAAAGGCAAAACTATAGAGACATCAAAACGTTCAGTGATTGCTGGGGGTTGAAAAGTGGGGAAGGATAAATGGGCAGGGCATAGAGAATGTTTAGGACAATGAAACTACTCTGTGTGTTACTATAATGGTAGACACATGACATTACACCCTTGTCAAAACTCACTGAATATACAACAGCAAGAATGGTCCCTAATGTAAATTATAAACTATGGGTGACAGTGATAAGTCAATGTTGGTTCATACATTGTAACAAATATACCTCTCTAGTGAGGAAGGCTGATAGTGGAGGAGGCTGTGCATTTGGGGAGGTGGGAATGTAGGAACTCTCTGTACTTTCCACTATGCCTCACTATTAACTTTACACTGCTCTAAAAATAAAGCGTATTTAAAAAAAATTGAGCTGTTGATATAAACCCAATGTCTACTTTGACGTCCAGAAATGTTTCTTTTAAAACGCTAATACACCACTTCCTGGAAGAAAATATTTGTTAACAAATTCTTTTCTAGAACAATTATTTTTGTGGGTGTTCCTGTCACAACTATACATAAAAATCAGAATATGCAGCAACATCTTGATACTCTAATAACGCAATACCAAAAACGTTAAGAAAATCATTTCTAAATTTGATCTAAGCCAAAATGTGGAGAAGCAAAAGGGAAGAAATTATTTCTGTATAATGAGATTATAGGTTGTTTCTCCAAACTCCTCTACAGTTTTCAGTATTTTCCAACTTCTATCATGGAGATATATAGATATATAAGTAGATATGTAGATATATAGTCATTAGATATATATTTATATATAATAAATAAACAGATACCATTTTTATTTTTTATTATTTATTTATTTTTTGAGACGGAGTTTTGCTCGTTTTCCGGGATGGAGTGCAATGGCACGATCTCGGCTCACCGCAACCTCCGCCTGGGAACCCCTCCTGGGTTCAGGCAATTCTACCGCCTCAGCCTCCCTAGTAGCTGGGATTACAGGCATGCGCCACCATGCCCAGCTAATTTTTTGTATTTTTAGTAGAGACGGGGTTTCACCATGTTGACCAAAATGGTCTCGATCTCTTGACCTCGTGATCCACCTGCCTCGGCCTCCCAAAGTGCTGGGATTACAGGCTTGAGCCACCTCGCCCGGCCTACAGATACCATTTTTAAAAGATATATTTATGTATTTTATATATTTATGTAATATATAGATGTTCATGTATACATCATGTTATCACCGTTATGAATATAAAATAGGACATTAAAATAGTGAAAAGATTAAAATAAAATGTACCAAAATGGAAACAGTAATTTAACTCTGCCTAGCTTTATGTGATTAAACAAGGTATTTTTCAAATCTATTTTTCTTTGCTTTCTGGAGGCTTTTTAATAAATCTATATTTTTATATTTAAAAGCCTAATTTTTATTAAACAAATAAAAATTCAGCAACACTGTCTTTAGAACATTTTTTAAATAAACTTGAGCATGAAGAAAATGTTATGACTATGGTGGTGAGCATTTTGAAAGATTAGCAGAAGAAGGGATAATGTGACATTTAGCTGATCTTTCAAGGGAAGCTAGACAAATGACACTTTTCGAAAAGAAAATAGTAACTAGTGTTGAAACATGGTATTGCCAGTATGATTAAGAAGGAAAGTGTCGGAACGATCCAAGATGGCCGATCGCTAACATCCCGGGATTGCAGCTCTCAGGGAAGGCACGGAGAACTAGAGGACGCCACACTTTCAGACAGTCTGGTCGCTCACGGAGCAGAAGATCCCCCAGTGGTGGAAACACACGGGTCGCCAGTGCAACTCTCGTGGTCGGCGCAGTGGTTCCACCGGCACCTCGACGCGGCAGCTCTCGGAGCAGAGTAAACGGGACCGCTTCCCCTTCTGACCGAGGTTTGGAGCCCCAGGAAGGCAGAGTCGCCTACTACGGAAACAAGAAGGAAGCCCAACAGGAGAATCCTGGGCAGAAAAGCACCATCAGTTTTAACGCCGCTGCTCTGGCCCTGGGAACTAACAACCTGGACGTCCACTCAAGAGACCTAATCTGAAAGTTGGTAATTTCAAAGACGACAGGAGGATAAATTTACAATGACGGGAAGAAATCAGCGTAAAAAAGCTGAGAATACTCAAAGTCAGAACGCCTCTCCCTCTAAAGATGATCACAGTTCCACATCAACAATGGAACAAGGCTTGATGGAGAATGAGCGCCTCCTGATGACAGAATCACTCTTCAAGGAATGGATAATAACAAACTTCGGTGAGTTAAAAGAACATGTTGTAGCCCAACGTAAAGAAACTAGAAACTTTGAAAAAAGGTTTGATGAAATCCTATTGAGAATAGACAACTTAGATAGGAGTATGAGTGAATTAATGGAACTGAAGAATAAAATACAGGAACTCCAAGAAGTATGCACAGGTTTAAACACTCGAATTGTTCAAGCAGAAGAAGGGATATCAGAGGTCAAAGTCCAACTTAATGAAATAAAACGTGAAGAAAAGATTAGAGAAAAAAGGATAAAAAGGAATGAGCAAAGTCTCCAAGAAATGTGGGACTATGTGAAAAGACCAAATTTACGTTTGATAGGTGTACCTGAATGCGACGGAGAAAATGAATCCAAGCTGGAAAATACCCTTCAGGATATTATTCAGGAAAATTTTCCTAAACTAGCAAAGCAGGTCAACATTCAACCCCAGGTAATACAGAGAACACTACAAAGATATTCCTCAAGAAGACCAACCCCAAGGCACATAGTCGTTAGATTCACCAGGGTTGAAACGAAGGAGAGGATACTAAGGGCAGCCAGAGAGAAAGGTCGGATAACCCACAAAGGCAAGCCTATCAGACTTACAGCAGATCTCTCGGCAGAAACTCTACAGGCCAGAAGAGAGTGGGGGCCAATATTCAACATCCTCAGAGAACAGAACCTTCAGCCCAGAATTTCATATCCAGCCAAACTAAGCTTCACAACTGAAGGAAAAATAAAATCTTTTATGAACAAGCAAGTACTCAGAGATTTTATTACCACCAGGCCTGCTTTACAAGAGCTTCTGAAAGAAGCATTACACACAGAAATAAACAACCAGTATTAGCCTTTCTAAAAATACACCAAAAAGTAAAGAGCACCAACATAAAGAAGAATTTACACCAACGAAGGGATAAAACAGCCAGTCAACACCAAATGGCAGTAACCCTAAATTTAAATTGACTAAATTCCCAATCAAGAGACACAGCCAAAACCCAACGGCATGTTACATCCAGACCTGTTTCACATGCAAGGATACACAAAGACTCAAACGGAGGGATGGAGAGGGATTTGCCAACCAAATGGAGAGCAAAAATAAATAATAAATAAATAAAAAGCAGGAGTTGCAATTCTTGTATCGGATAAGGTAGATTTTAAAGCAACAAAGATATAGTGGTAAAAGGATCAGTGCAACAACAATAGCTAATGATCCTAACACCCAGATAGGAGACTTAGATTCAATGAGACAGAAAATTAATAAGGATATTAAGGACTTGAACTCAGATCCAGAACAAGTAAACTTAATAAATATTTATAGAGCTCTCCACTTCAAATACACAAAATATACATTCTTGTCAATACCACATCACACCTACCCGTTAGTTTAAATAAAACACTGATTGGCCATTATGAGTACCCAATTTTTTTCAAAATAAAGCAATATTTCCATTTACTCTCCCTCTTTCTCTTCCTCTTTCTTCCTCTCCTTTACTTGTTTTTCTTTCCTTCTCTCAAAAAAAAAAAAAAAGAAATCAACTTGTAAACCTCTAGATCCAGGTCGGCAATGTCTCTTTCATTGCTTGATTTCCTTTCCTTCCTTCATCCCTTCCTTCCTCCCTACCGTCCTTCTTCCCTTCCTTCCTGCCTTCCTTCCCCCGCCAAAAAAAAAAAAAAGAAGGAAAGTGTCAACTTCTTCTGTGGAAAATCCTAACATTACCAAACGTAAGAAGGCAATTTCAACAACAGAAATGAAAAATATCTTGATTCATTTATTTAACACCTTTTTAGAGTTTAATCCCAAAAAGCCTATTTTGAAGAAAAGAAAAAATCTTACTCGTGTATATTACCCTTTGCAGTGAACTGGCCAAATAAGTCTATCCAAGGTACATTGAATACCGAGCATGCTGGAAACATTTTTATTTACATCATCTCTAATCCCTACAACAATAGTGCAAGGAAAGGTTTAACATCTTTTTACAGAGAGGAAAGCTGAGGCTCAAAGAGATATAGTAGCTCATTTAACATTACACATCTAATACGTGGTGGAGGTGGGACCTATACTTACATCTGTCAGACCTTAAAGTCTGTGTTCTTCTTTCTACCTCTCTGCCTCAGTCCAACAATTGGGATCTTTGCCATGATGCCTCACGAGTTCACGAGGCACTTTTCAGGAAGTTTTTGACTCAGACTTTTCACTCAGCAAGATACCTCAACTAATTAACAAAATGTGACTTGAAAAGCAGGTTGTAATTTCAAAAGCAAAAATCCAAACACAAAAGATAAAGTCTTAATCAGTACAGCTTTACAGAAGGAAGTAATTTAGGTAGTAAGGGCACTTTCAGAAATGTCTGGAACCAGAGGAGTTGATGTATCACCTGTTAAAAATTGTACTCGCTTGGTAGCAAAATTTTCCTTGTGTTCACTTTAAATAATAGTCTTGTTGTTTTAAAACCAACACACAGTCAGAGGGTGACTTGGATGTTTATTTTTTATTCTCTTTGCCTTCTTGTTTTAAGAATGGATTTTCCCTAAATTCTAATAATTATTGTAACTTACATAAGTGCAGCCGATTTTGCTTTTAAGGATAAAACTACATTTAAGTAGCTTTGTCTGGATTATCAAAACCAGGCCCTGAAGAAGTGAGTTCCTAAAGGGTAGGAACTTTGCTTATGTCTATATCTCAGTTGTGTTAAACAGAATAACTGGCGCAAATTAGCAAATGATGCACTGAGGAATAATAGAACAAAAGACTTTATGAAGAACTAAGTTTCAGATTCAGGGTGACCCTAAGGAGCTAGTGTACTAGAGGATGGTATGCCTTCTGCAATCACAAAAGCAGCATTCAGTCTGATCTGGGCTCTAAGAAGTGCTCCTTGAGACCTGACATTTTATCCTAACACTGCCACTAACAGGTTAAGTCAGAAAGAGTTCACTTCCCAGAGCTTTCGATTTCTAGTTTCCAAATCAGCACAATGAGAAACTGAAGAGAAGGAAAGAGGAAAAAAATAGAGGGTCAGAGATCCCTTCTGCTTGTACAATGCCATGATTTGGACACAGGGTTTGGGCAACCATGGCCCATCCACCAATTCCTGCCTGTCGTCTCTTGTCATACAGCTCATGAGCCACGAATGTGAAAGAATTCAAAAAAGTAATATTTTGGGACATGTCAACAATTATATAAAATGCAATTTTCAGTTCTCACAAAAGTACTTTGGAACTCAGCCCCACTCCTTTATTACCCATTTCTATGGCTGCTTTCACACCACAACCACAGAGATGAGTAGCTGTGACAGAGACCATATGGGCTGCCAAGTCTAAGATATTTACTACCTAGACCTTTCCAGAAAAAAAAAGGATTGCTGATCTTTTACACAGACAATCAAGCAAGCGATCACCTGAGAACATTAAAATCTGTGTCTAGGACAAATGGGACCTATATAAACTAGGGAATAATCTTCCCCACTACTTATGCAAGAACATTCACCCTTGAGAGAGCAGGCTATATGGCTTGGCAGCACTACTGCCATCAGTCCAGACTTCCCCTCACCTGTGCCCTATAAGTGACCAGCATTTCTAGGCATCCGTGGAGCAGCGGGGTGCATTCTCATGGCTGGCCCCACACCTTCCCTTCCTCCTGCTTCCTCACATTCTATTTTCTGAGTGGTTGTCAAAGTAACGCTGAATTTTGCTGTCACTTTTTCAGACCCCAAAAGCCACTTATGACAGTCTTGGTACTAGGAAGCATTCCGAGCTCCTATCTCATCACCACAATCGCCTGCTTCTCGCTTAGTCCAGACTAGCTTGCCACAGTGAACTTGCTTTTTAATCGCTCTCTCTCTTCTTGCCTTCACCTCCTCTCCCTCCCTCTCTCCCTGGCTCTTTCTATCACACGGGTGTGTGCACATACACAAGTTCTGATTAGATAAAAGAAGAAACACTTTTTTAGTTTCTTTCTAGGACTAATAGAAAATTCATTTTTTTACAAAAACAGAGCTGTTTTTTTCCATTGCAAAAGTGTGGGTGTACTTCCTTTTGGAGAGTAACAATCATTTTCTACATGGCCTTCTGACACATTGCATGTTGTACATATGTGTGTGTGCACATGTGCATGTGTGTCTGTGCATATGAGTGTTAGAGTATGTGTGTGTAGCAGGGAGGAAGGAGATGAAGGAGAGTGTGTATGTGCATGTTGGTCCATATGAGTGTATGTGCATGCACGTGTCTGTGTGTGTGTGCACATGTGTATGGGCATGCTTGTATTTGCGTATGAGAATGTGCATGTGAGAGAGAAAGAAAGAGTGTGTGTGTGAATGTGTATGTGTGTGTATAGCAGGGAAGAAGGGGATGAAGGAGAGTATGCTAAAAAGAGAACATCTCAGAACAGTCAAATAAAAGATTCCATATCAATATCATATCTTGTTAAAATACAGGATTCCCAAGTTAGTCACCTTCAAGCTGGAAGCCTGGAGTGTAAAAAGAGTGGGTGTTCTTCTCTGACAACTTATTGTCTAAGACAATTTTATGATCAAAAATATATTCGAATAAATGTACCTGAAAAAAGTACATAAAGAGAATATAGCAAAATGTTAACAATGGTTTTCTTTGGGTGAGAGGAAGAAGAGGCAGGTTGTGGTTGATCTGTTTCTTTTAGTTCAACTATTCTGCATTCTTCACTTTTACATTTTGGATATTAAGCTGGAGAGAAAGAACATGAATATACAGATGAATTCGCTGAATGGAGCAACGAATGCTGAGTTAGCCAAAAATGTATGGCTACCTTCTATATCTAATTATCTGAGGGCAAATCAGAAAACACCACTTTCAGAAATTTTATTTATTTTATAAATGAAGTTTCACTCTTTTTGCCCAAGCTGGAGTGCAATGGCACAATCTCGGCTCACCACAGCCTCCGCCTTTTGGGTTCAGGCAATTCTTCTTCCTCAGCCTCCTGAGTAGCTGGGATTACAGGCACGCGCCACCATGCCCAGCTAATTTTTTGTATTTTTAGTAGAGACAGGGTTTCACCATGTTGATCAGGATGGTCTCAATCTCTTCATTTTGTGATCCACCCACCTCGGCCTCCCAAAGTGCTGGGATTACAGGCTTGAGCCACCACACCCAGCCAGAAATTTTTTAAAATGTGTTTTACATTATTTTCCCTTTTAGCCTAAGGACTAAAAATTGAACACAACTGGTTCTGCGCCCTTGCCTCAAAGATTCTTAGCCTAGTTCAAGATCCATTGTCTGGACACTCCTGCTTTTTAGACAGAAAACGGCTAAATTCCTATTGACTTCCAAATACACAGACCCACAGATTTGTCACAGTAGCCTCTCTCTCTCACCCTGTCTCTGTCCGTCTGAGTCTCTCTTTCTTTCTCTCTCTCTTCCCTCACATCATCCCCAAATCAGAATGCATATATAAAAATGTGATTAACTGAAACATAGAATGATTAAGATTTTACTGTAAGAGAAATACACAAACTTTAGCTAAGATGTTTGGTTGAATACCTGCACATGCCTTCACTCCATCATTAAACCACATTAACACGGGATGATTAAATATAAATAAACCAACAAAGATAAGAAGAAAATCAAGACAATCCCTTCAGCATATAGAAAACTGGCAAGCAGAAGGTGTCAGTGGCACCTGACAATAGACCCAGGGATGCTAAATCCCAAGCCAGTGGCAGGAAGGCAACCAGGATCCCCAAGAGTTCAAGAGTTGGCAGCTAAATTTTCCTAGGGAATTTATGTTTCAGTAGTAGGTAGATCCCAGATCCTCTCCCTAGACTGGGTGACTGCATCCCACGGTGGTGTCAGGGTGGAGGTTTCCTCTCTATAGGGTAAAATTTGGTGTCTCTAGGCAGAAGCTCTCTAGACACAAGTGCTTAAATGTACACACTGAACACTGAGATCCTCCAGGTTTTTCTAACACTTAGTTCCAATGAGGGTGGCAGATACTTGGTCAGAAGTTAAGATGATTTTTCTCTAGAGAGAATCTCTCTTGCTCAAGAAGAAAAGGTCTGACCCAGCAAGACCACCGCCCACAAAATGTTACAATCACAGAACTTCCATCAGCTTTTAGCTTTTCAGTGCTCCATTTTTTTCTAACAGACACAGACAGCTAAGGGTCACCAGGCATCTGAGCAAAGCTTCTAACATGAATGGCAGAGACCAGAGCAAGAAGACACATAAATGCAGCCTGAATGAAAAGGACTGTGCTAGGAGATAAGACTTTCTGAAACCCATATGAATGTTCTCGAAGAGATAAAAGTGTTACCATTTTCATGAAACAAGAACCAAATTTAAAGAAAAAGTAAACGGTTAGAAATAGAAAATATTACAGCAGAACTTGTGAAAAATTCTTGTTAGAATAGTAAGACAACAAAGTTGAGTAGATGACCATTATGTCTTCCAGAAATAGCGATGAGAAAAAATTTGAAATCCGGAAGAAAATTTAAATAGGTTCAACACTAAAATGATCAGAATTCCAAAGATAGAAATAGAGTCAGACAGAGAAAGAGAAAGAAGAACAGACACACGCAGCAAATAAGAACGAGAGAGATAAACCCTAACACAGTAATTGCTGGAGACTACCACACCCAACTTTCAGCACTGGACAGATCTTCCAGACAGAAATCCAACCAATCAACATTAAATTTAATCTTTGCTACAGACCAAATGGAACTGATATTCAAGGAACATTTCATCCAATGACTGCAGAATACACATTTTTCAACTCAACACATAGATCATTCATAAGTATAGAAGATACCTTAGGTCACAAAGCAAATGCAGTCACATTTGAAATCAGGACTAAGAAATTCATTCAAAACCATACACTTACATGGAAACTGAGTAACTTGCTCCTGAATGACTCCTGGGTAAATAATGACATTAAGGCAGAAATCAAGAAGTTTAAGAAGTTCTTTGAAACTAATGAGAAAAAAGATACAACTTACCAGAGTTTCTGGGATGCAGCTAGTCACGTAGTGTTGAGAGAAATTTATAGTACTAAATGCTCACATCAAGAAGTGAGAACTCGGGACAGCTGCGGTGACTCACTCTTGTAATCCCAGCACTTTTGGAGGCCAAGGCGGGCAGATTACAAGGTCAGGAGTTTGAACCAGCCTGACCAACATGGTGAAACCCCATTCTACTAAAAATACAAAATTTAGCTGGTGTTGTGGCACATACCTCTAATCCCAGGTACTCAGGAGGCTGAGGCAGGAGAACTGCTTGAACCCAGGAGATAAATGTTGCAGTGAGCTCGTATCACACCACTGCATTCCAGCCTGGTTGAGAGAACAACACTCCATCTCAAAAAAAAATTGAGATCTCAAGTTAACTACCCAACATCACAATTAAAAGAATTAGAAATCCAAGAGCAAAGAAGACCCTCAAAGCTATGCTGAATGGGAGTGGGGAGAGAGGGCATCTTTATCTTGTGCCAATTTTTAAGGGGAATGCTTTCAGCTTTTGTCCATTCAGTATGATGCTGGCTGTGATTTTGTCACATGTGGCTCTTATTATTTTGAGGCATGTTCCTTCAATACCTGCTTTATTGAGAGTTTTTAACACACATGAAAGTTGAATTTTATCAAAAGCTGTTTTTGCATCCATTGAGATAATCATGTGGGTAATTTTTTTCTTTGGTTCTGTTTATGTGACGATGACATTTATCGATTTGCATATGTTAATGCAAACTTGCATCTCAGGGAGGGTGGTTGTGACCAAGAATTTATCAGTTTCTTCTAGATTTCTCAATTTTTTTAGTTTCAGCGGCTCACATCTGCAATCCCAGAACTTTGCGAGGTCAAGGTACGTTGATCACCTGAGATTGGGAGTTCAAGACCAGCTGGATCAACATGGAGAAACCCCATGTCTACTAAAAATGCAAAATTAACCAGACATGGTGGCACATGCATGTAATCGCTACTCAGGAAGCTAAGGCAGGAGAATCGCTTGAACTCAGGAGGCAGAGGTTGCAGTAAGCCGAGATATCACCATTGTCCTCCAGCCTGAGCAACAAGCACAAAACTCCGTCACAAAATTAAAGAAAAAAAAGTGCCTACAGTTGTACATAATATTCTCTGAGGGTGGTTTGTATTTCTGTGGGGTCAGTGGTAATATTGCCCTTATTGTTTTTGATGGTGGTTATTTGAATCTCCTCCATTTCTCCTTCATTGGTCTAGCTTCAAGTTTATTATTTTTTAACAAGTATGATTTTAATAGACCAGTTACTGGGTAGTAAATGGAAACATACAGAGTGCCATCTCCAAGAGCAGTCATGATTTCATTTGGCTTCTTGAAAACTGTTAAGAATTAGGTTGAGTTTTATTATTTTTTTCAGAAAAACAGCTTTTGAAAAATTTATGTGGAACCAAAAACAGCCAAGGCAATTTTAAGCAAAAAGAGCAAAGCTGGAAGCGACATGCTACCAGACTTCAAACTACATTACAGGGCTACAGGAAACAACAGCATAGTCTGGTACAAAAACAAACACATAGACTAATGGAGCAGAATAGAGAATCCAGAAACAATACCAAGCATCTACAACTATCTGATCTTTGGCAAACTTAACAAAAACAAGCAAGGGGGAAAAGATTCTTCCTGTTCAATAAATGATGCCAGGATAACTGGATAGCCATAACCAAAAGACTGAAACTAGACCCCTTCTTTACATTACACACAAAAATTTGCTCAAGATAGATTAAACACTGATATGTAAAACCAAAAACTATAAAAGCTCTGCAAGACACGAGGCAATGCCATTCAGGACATAAGCACAGGCAAAGATTTCATCATGAACGGGCCAAAAGAAAAGGTAACAAAAGCAAAATTGAAAACTGGGGCCAAATTAAAATGAGAAACTTTCACACAGCAAAATAAACTATCAACAGAGAAAACTGACAACCTACAGAATGTGAGAAAATGTTTGTAAACTATGCATTCCACAAAAATCTAATATCAAACATTGGTAAGGAAATTAAATTTACAAGAGGAAAACGAACAACCCATAAAAAGGTGGGCAAAGAACATAAACAGACACTTCAAAACAAGACATATATGCAACAAGAAATCATATTAAAAAAGCTCAACGTCACTGATTAGAGAAATGCAAATGAAAATTATGAGATACCATGTCACACCAGTCATAATAGCAATTATAAAAGTAAAAAAAAAACCACATACTGGCAAGGTTAGAGAGAAAAGCAACACTTACACACTGTATTCGGGAATGCAAATTAGTTCTGCCATTGTGAAAAAGTGTTATGACTCCTCAAAGACCTAAAGAGCGAAATACCATTTGATTCAGCAAACCTAGTAATGGGTTACTAGGTATGTACCCAAAGGAATATAAATCCTTCTGTTATAGAGACATGTGCACGCATATGTCCATGGCAGCACTGTTCACAATAGCAAAAATATGGAATCAAGCTAAATTCCCATCAATGGTAGTCTGGATAAAAAAAAGTGGTACATATACACCAAAAAACACTAGGCAGCCACAAAAGAATGCGATCATGTTCTTTTCAGGGACATAGATGGAGCTGGAGACTATTATTCTTAGCAAACTAATGCAGGAACACAAAATCCAAATACCAGATATTTTCACTTGCAAATGGGAGCTAAATGATGAGAACACAGGGACATACGACAGGCGGAAGAACAACACACACTAGAGCATTTCAGAGAGTGGAGAATGAGAGAAGGAAGAAGATCAGGAAAAAAAACTAAATGGGACTAGGCTTAATACCGGAGTAATAAAATGATCTGTACAACAAACCTCATGACAGACTTTACCTAAATAACAAACCTGTGCTTGAACCTTTGAACTTAAATAACAGTTAAAAAAAAAGGCAACTTCTCAAATTGAATAACATAACCTCCTAGGTTTAAACACATGAACACAAACTCACATCAAGGAACATTTTCCTGAAAATCTGCAATATATGACAAAGAAAAACAGCTCCACTAAGTTTTCAGAAAAGTTTTTTTTAAAAAACAGTAGTTACAAAGAATCAAAAATCAGAATGATTTCAGGCTTCTCAACAGCACTACCCGAAGCTGGGAAATAATGGAGTAGTATCTTCAAAACTTGAATGGGAAATTATTTTCTATCAAAAATTCTATGCCCCACCAATCATGTAAGTGTAAGAAGGAATAAAGTCATATTTCAGAACAATTTGCTTAAATGTATCCTTGCTTGAATAAGTTACTAGAGGATACAGCTCACAAACAAGAGATTCAGGGCACGGGGCAGTGTAAAACAACAGAGTGGGGTTGTATTTGTATTTAAAAGACAGCAGCATTCAAGAGTTAGGGAATACTGGAGGAGAAGTTTTCTCCAGCATCTCTGGAGCCCACACCTCTCATTTCCACATTCCTATGTCCCATTGCTGCCCATGAATTCTGATCACCTATTCCTTTGATAGAGGTATTTCTCTCACTGATTAGCTGTAGTCAAGTGGCTCTTTCTTGGGCTACAGGAGAAAATCTATTGCTTTTCATTAAACATCAATTGATTAACCTAAGCTTAAGGTCAGCATTATGCCATCAGCTGTACGTTCTTGGGAAGACATCTACTCACAAACTGGTTAAAGAACGTGGCCCTCCTACCTCTGACTTGTGTGATTCTAAGCAAGCTATTTAGCACCCTCTCATCTGTGAAACAAACATAAAGTTCTTATCTTGGGTTCCACAAACAGAAAGTGTTGAACAAGAACAGTTTATTCTCCTCCAAGGCTGGACCATATGGAGGACCCTAAGACAGCCACAGCCTTGGTCAGTAGGACAAACACAAGGTTCAAATTGCACCATTAAAGCTGTGGCCAAACGTTTGCTCTGCCACTGTCATAAGGCTCTACCAGTTCCCATTCCAGATAGGAAGTGGGCTTTTGTTGGTTTTTGTTGTGTTTTTTAAGAGATGGAGTCACCCAGGCTGGAGCACAGTGACGTGACCATAGCTCACTGCAGCCCCAAACACCTGAGCTCAAGTGACCTTCCGGCCATAACCTCCTGACAGCAGCTGGGCCAACAGGGCAGCAGGTGTGCACCCCCACACCAAGTAATTTTTTTTTTGAGATGAGGTACCGCTATGTTGCCCAGACTGCTCTCAAATTCCTGGCCTGAAGCAATTTTCCCATATTTGCCTCCTAAATTTCTAGGAATACAGGTGTGAGCCACTGTGCCCAACAGGTGTTCTAAATGCAATTTCCACACTGCTATTCTGAAGAAGGGCAAGAAGCAAAGAGACTCTCCTTGAAACATAGAAAATAAAAGCATTCACTATTAAGTGGAGGCAGAGTTGAGGATCAGCCAAAACGACTTCAACTGTAGTCCGGAAGTCCCATTGATACAGGAGTTCTAAAGAAATTATTTAGTCAGATTGAGGGTAAGGAAGTCTTTGGTAAGGTTTCCCTTCGAATAAAAAGCAGCCCCGAAACCATTTCTAACAAAGAACGGCCTGTAAAATCGAGCTGCAGACATAGACAAGCAAGCTGGAAGCTTGCACAGGTGAATGCCAGCAGCTGTAACAATAGAAGGCTACCTGGGTGCCAGGCATGCTCAATCTAACGGCTCCGTCTTCCTTTATCTTTATCAACCACAAGTGCAGTAAGGGACAGAGAACATGTACTGGCCAAGTAGAAAACCTATATGCATAAGAAGATTAGGGTGGGTAGTCAGCTTCTTCACGAGCTATGTAAAGCTCTCACCTGGTCCAACCCTTATTTGGACCCTATGTAAATCAAACACCACCTCCTCAACAAGTCTATAAAACCTTGTGCAGTTCACCAGAAAACCAGAAAACACACTCAGAAGCCCCTCTCTCTCTGCAGGAGAGAGAGATGGTCTCTTTTCTGCTTATGCCTGTAAAACCTCCATTCTTAACCTCACTCCATGTGTATTCACGTCCTTGATTTTCTTGACATGAGGCAACGTACCTTGGGTATTACCTCAGATGGACAATGCTGCTTCATCATAGTTCTGTTTTGTTCAGGTTGTAGGACAACCGGCCCCTTTCTTCTGCCACCTTACTCAAGCCTCCTTCCAGCAGAATCACAGAGCCAAATGAAACCCCTTAAGTCTTTTTTTAAATGGGCAGCCTCTCCAAAGACAGCAGCATGATGAGTTTCAGGTGGCCCGGGATGAGGGCAGTGCTACTCTGGCTTCTCCATGCTCAGCCCCTCTCAGTTCAAAAGCCCACTACGTGGAGCAATAGAACACCTGCTCATCTGAGTTTTTAAAATAGTAGGAGGAAAAGCGCTGTCTTCATGCTTATTTCCCTGGCAGAGGGGAGGTCATAAAACACTAATTTCTAAGCAGTGAACCAGAGTTTTACTGATCTCTTCTGTTACTTACTCATGTTTACCCAGAGAAACCACATCACAAATCTGAGTCTCCTCTGACAAGAGAAGGAATAGGATTCATGATTCTCTCAGCCCCCTTTCCACAGTAGAGTTCTGACTCCACTTCTAATACTTTTCTGCAAGCCTCTGTACCTCATAAATATTTTACTATACTCGAGACAGCAAAGGGAAGCACAGATTAGCTACTGTTTTCAGAACAGTAGAAACATGCTGTCTTCTCCAAGTTTGGCATTGGAGTCAAAGATCAAGCGCCAAACAGTAGTTGTCAAGAATCCTTTCATTTACAATCAGGTTCTAGACTTTTCAAATGGTGTGGGCAAGAACCCGTTTTGCCAGAATAGGTATTATCTACCTCTTACCTTTATAGGACAGGACCAAAATTCTCTTTTTTTAAGACAGAGTCTTGCTCTGTTCCCGAGGCTGGAGTGCAGTGGCATGATCTCGGCTCACTACAACTTCTGCCTCTCAGGTTGAAGTGATTTTCCTGCCTAAGCCTCCTTAGTAGCTGGAATTACAGGGGCCCACCACTACACTCAGCTAATTTTTGAATTTTTAGTAGAGACAGGGTTTTCCCATGTTTGCCAGGGTAGTCTCCAATGCCTGACCTTATGATCTGCCTACCTGAGCTGCCCAAAGTACTGGGATTACAGATGTGAGCCACCACGCTGGGCTTTTTTTTTTAAATTACACTGAAAACTTTTGAAAGGGTTGTGTGCTGTATGAACTCCCTCCTCACCCAATGAATGGGAAAATGCTTCTGCTTCATTTTAAAGCTAATGAGCTGCCTGAACAGGAACTTCTAATTAACCATTAAAACTGATTAGCTCACATCCCTGAAGGCTGGAGAACACGGGAACTGCTATCCCATCTGAATACAATCCAAAGGCAAAAGGCTGTGGCCAAGTTGAAATAATGGGTCAGATAGAAGCGATAAAGACTGGAGCTGGGAGTGGCCCGTACTTCAAGTTAAGCCAAACAAAGGTGTTTGCATGTTTTATATGGGCCAAATAGGAATTCCATAATAGAGAAAACCATTGATTTTAAGGAAGATGCTGCCCTGAAAAGCTTCCTGCCAGGGGTAAGGAAGAGGCTGCCCAGGACCCCCAGAGGCAGGTGGTAGGAGGGCTCTTAGTGGCTTCCTAGAAACTGTATCACCTGAGGTAGTGAACTGCTGTCAGAGATCCGTACCAGGAGAATTTCTCAGGAACCCATGAGAAAGGGCCCAAAACTGCATGCCTGCTCCTAAAATGTGACACCATAATACAGCTGAACTATTCAATAAGGCCCTATCTGTTCCTCAGTCTCTCCTTTCTCTCTGCCCCTAGCCAACCCTAGAAGAGCCAGAAACCACTGCTAAGGAGTAAGAATGGATGGTCATAACAAAACACACTGCCCTCCTTTCCCTTTCCCACTGTGGGTTTCTCAGGCTGAGGCTGTCACAGAGGAGAAGGGATGAAAATTTTTTCATTGATATTTTATTATGAACATTTGTGAATGTACAGCAAAGTTGAAAAAACTTTACAGTGAACACTTTAACTGTATCTTCATCAACTTGCAGTCTCGTTTTATCTCATATCTGTCCATAGATTCATCTTTCTATCCATCCAGTAATCCATTATAGTTTTTAGGCATTTTAAATTGCAGACATCAGTAACTCAAAGTGCATTAACTAGAATTTGGTACCTTTTTTTCCTTTTGGTGTAAAGTTTACAAATAATGAAATGCAAAAATTTTAAGTATTTATTTACCGAATTTTGACAAAACTATACATATGTGTAACCCAAAACTCTATCAAATAAAGAACATTACTATAATCCCTGATATGGTTTGGCTGTGTCCTCACCCAAATCTCTTCTTGAATTGTAGCTCCCAGAATTCCCATGTGTTGTGGGAGGGACCTGGTGGGAGAGAATTAAATCATGGTGACAGTTTCCCCCATACTGTACTTGTTTATATAACCATAGAGCTGATGGTTCTATAAGAGGAAAGCCCTTTTGCTTGTTTCTCATTTCTCTCTTGTCTGCCACCATGTAAGATGTCCCTTTGACTTTCTGCCGTGATTATGAGGCCTCCCCAGCCAGGTGCAACTGTGAGTCCATTAAACCTTTTTTGAATAAAGTACCCAGTATCAGGTATGTCTTTATCAGCAGTGGAAAAACGGACTAATACAATCCCAGAAAGTTTCCTCATGACCTGTCTAAGTCTCCAGCTCTGTACCCTTGGATTTTTTTCATTGTAGACGAAGTTTGCCAACTTTAGAAATTCCACGTAAATTAAATCATGATGTGATAACCCTAAATATAAGGCTCCCTTCAGTCCACAAAATAATTTTTATATATATTTATCAGTCAGGTTACACATATCAGTATCTCTTTCATTTTTATTGCTGAGTAGTATTTCATGCTATGAAATAACGTAGTTTGCTACTTATCCTCTATTTGTGGTCACCAGAAATATTTCCAACTTTTGATTATTATGAGTAAAGCTATTGTGGTCTTCTATAAGTATTTTTATTAACATGTATTTTCACTAATTGGGGTAAATTTCTAACTCGGAAATTTATTATAGATGAGATGTATATTCGTTCTATAAGGAAATTCCAGAAATTTGACAAAGTAGTTGTACTGTTTTATAGTCCCATTAGCAATGGTTATAGTTATGCTGTATTCTTGCCAACATTTGGTGTTTAGTCTTTCCCAACCTAGTTATTTGTGGGGTGTGTAGTAGTATCTCACTGTGGTTTTAATCTGCATTTCCTTGATGTTAACCATTTTGTCCCACTTGTATATTATCTTTGCAAAGGGGCACCTCAAATTTTTTCCCCTTCTAAAAAGTGATTATTATCTTTTTTTTTAAGTTGCTCTGTCATCCAGGCTGGAATGCAATGGTGCAATCTTGGCTCACTACAACCTCTGCTTCCTGGGCTCAGGCGATCTTCCCACCTCAGTCTCCCAATTAACTGATATCAGGCTAACTTTTTGTATTGATATTAGCCACCACACAAGGCCAATTTTTTGTATTTATACTAGGTGTCACGGTCTCATCATGTTGCCCAGAATAGTCTCAAACTCCTGGCCTTAAGCCATTCACCCTCCTCGGCCTCCCAAAGTACTGGAACTACAGGTGTGAGCCACCATGCCCAGCCTTACTTTCAGGTTATAAAACTGCTTAATCAGGCTATTTTCTGAAAATAGATGTATGACCATTTTCTGTCAGGCTGTGTCTTGCATATTCTTTTTTTAATGTATCGTTTAATTTTTTCAGACACTTTTTCTGCAAAATTTGTTTCAGTTTTTGTTGTATTTTTCAGATAATTTGTTCATTTCATCTAAGTTGCAGAATTTGTCACCATGACGTTATGATAGTCTCTTATTATCCTTTTCACGTCTTCAGGATCTGTAGTGATAGTTTCATTTCGCTTTTACTTCTGATATTGACACTGACCATTTGTGTTTCCTCTCTTTTTTTTCATGATCAGAGTAGCTTAAAGTTTATTAGTGTTGATATTTTAAAACAACCAGCTTCTTTGCTTTGTTAGTTTTCTCTATTATTTTGTCTGTCTTCAATTTGGTTTATCTCGGCACTTTTACCTTTATTGGTTCCTTCTTACTACTTCGTTTGAGTTTTCTTTGCTCTGTGTGTGTGTTTTTTTTCAATCTTCTTTAGGTGAACATTTATGTCATTGATTTTAGACCTTTCTCTATTTCTTCTATTGAAGTATAAGCATGTACAGCTATACTTCCCTCTGGGAACTCCCATAGTTGTAATTCATAAGTGTTGACATGTTGTATTTTGATTATCCCTTAGAATAAAATATTTTATATTCTACATTTTGATTTCTTCTTGGGCTTGTGGATTATATTTAATCTCCAAGTACTTGGAGATTTCCTAGTTCTCTTATTGTTCATTTCTGTTTTAATCCTATTGTGGTCAGGTAACATACATTGCATAAATTCAATTTGATTTAATCTATTCAGTCTTGTTTGACGACCTAGCATGTGACCTATCCTAGTGAACACTACATGTACTTGAAACATACAGTATTCTGTTATTGGGTGTCGTCTTCCATAGGTTTGTTTAAGATGGTGGAGAGTGTTGTTCAGGTCATCTGCATTTTGACTAAGATTTTGTCTAGTTTATCTATCAATTGCTTGGGAGATGGGTATTAAAATCATCAATAAAATTGTGGATTGTTTATTCCTTTAGTTGAATTTTGTTTTGTGAAAATTGATGCAAAAATTATTTTTAATTCATTTTTTTGATGAAATGACTCTTCTGTAATCACGAAGTATCCCTCTTTATCTTTGGAAATACTGTTTTGACTTAAGCGTATTTTATTTGGTATTAATATAGCTTCTTCACACTTTCATTACTGACTTTTTGCATAGTATATCTTTTTAAATGTACTCATTTAGGGTCAGGTACAGTGACTCACACGTGCAATCCAAGCACTTTGGGATGCTGAGGCAGGTAGATCACTTGAGGTCAGGAGTTTAGGACAAGCCTATCCAATGCATTGAAACCCCAGATTTATTAAAAATACCCCCACAATTAGCTAGGCATGGTGGCAGGTTTCTGTATTCCCGGCTACTCGAAAGGCTGAGGCAGGAGAATTGCTTGAACCCAAGAGGCGGAGGTTACAGTGAGCAGAGATTGCTAATTTTTTGTATCTTTAGTAGAGACATGGTTTCACCATGTTGACCAAGATGGTCTTGATCTCTTGACCTCGTGATCCACCTGCCTCGGCCTCCCAAAGTGCTGGGATTACAGGGGTGAGCCACCGTGCCTGGCCCGGTACTGTGTTTTACAACTACTTAGAAGTCACCAATTCCTAAAGTACTTTAAAATGTTCTAAATAAAAATTAATACAGTAGGCAAAAAATAGCATGTAAATAGCATTTCTAGAAATATCTCCTAAGACAATTTTCACATTGATGTCCAAAGACATTTGCAAGAATGTTTTCCACAACATTGTTTAAAATAATAGAAAACTACAAGCAACCTAAATGTCCATGGAAGAGTTAGATTCGTTCTCTTTTTTCCGTATAATGCAATACTGTGCTGATGTTGATATATAATATTCATTTTTAAAAATTACATTCACCTTCTTCTCATAAATCCAAGAAGATATGTTAGAGAATATTCATTGTATTGGGGCATAAACATAAATACAAAGGAAATAGTAGGGGCTCTATACAAATGGTTATATATTGGAAGAGGAAGAAGAGAAAAATAAAAGGGATCATGAGCTTTGTATATGCTTTGGTAGTGTCTGGTTTTGTATATAACTTGAATTTTTTCATAAATATATTTTACAGTCTGCATAATTACTACTTACCAAGTAAGTCACTTTAATAAAATTCCTTCCAATTACTGCAACTGATTTCTACAGCCAGAATGTTCCCAGAACCTGAAAAGAGGAAGCACTATAACTGGAAGGCAGAAATACTGACACTAGAGGGCCAGAGCTGGAGAGGATGAATCTAATGCAGCAAATCCATCAGAAATTCTGATCGCCATCTTTGAGAAACCTGGCAATTTTCCGTGCTTAATAAATGAGTTAAATTGAAAACAAATCCATGACAGTGTCCATGAGAAAGGTTACATGTGTCCCGAATAATAAAGTCTGTGCACAATATAAATTAAAACATACCATTTTACATTCATAAGATTGGAAAACAAAAAGTAAAAGCCTAGGATTATCAAGTGAAGCCAAACACAAAACAAGTTTCCCCACATTTCCTGTGGGAATACCAATTGTTACAACTACTTTAAACAATTGAAAATTTATAGTAAAAATGAAGACAAGCCTCCCCTACAATTTACCAATCCCTTTTCTGGGAACACAGTAAGAGAGATTCTTCCCAAGAAACCTGTAAACAAATGTATATGGCACTATGCATGTAATTGTACATCGTGGTATTTCCATATGGTAAAGTATTATTTGGCAGAGAAAGTAAGTAGACCAGAGGTAGACATTTCAATATCAATAAGTTTTAGAAAAATATCATTAAGTATAGAAAGCTGCAACTATATCTGTAATGCTTTGTTTTGCCAGGAAAATAAAGGGACATGTGGGGAGGGCAAGGGACAACAAAAACTAAACCATCTGAAACACATGCAGAAAAATACCCATATTTTAAAATTTTCCATTGCTGCTTTTATTATTTTCTGTCTTTTCTATACGCTTGAAGTACTTGATAATAAAGAAAAATATAAAAGGCATAGGAAAAGGTATTCTGAGAAAATACATTGAAAGTTTTATGGTTATTAGATTTGGTAAGATTTTAAATGACTTTAATTTTCTTTGTTATATCTCTCTATATGTCCTAATCATACCATATTAAATGTGTATTTCATTTATGACAATAAAAATGTATTATTTTGAAACTTATATATATGCAGTTTTTCTGACATATGATGAAACTATACGAAACATAGATTCAGCAAAAATACTGAGAACAAGAACAAAAATAATAATATTAAGAGTTGTTGACTTTTGGATGGAGCTATGAGTGACTTTACATTTATCTCTAAACTCGATTTTTCTATAATGGGAAAATGAAATATTTGTGAAAGCTAGGTTAAATAAAAAGCTATAGGTTTTAAATGAAAAGAAATTCAAATAATTTTCCAGCATTATAAAATGTTCATATTCCTAATTTACAAAAGCACCAGTGATTTTAAAAAAAATTAGATGATTTTTAAAGGAAGTCAGTTATGATACTGCAGTTTATAGTGATACTGAGTGTTTGCTAGCTCCACTAATCAGGATATTAAGTTAAATAGCAATCCTGAAACCCTGCCCTAGAATCAATGCAAAGAAGTGTCAACCTTAGAATTTCAATATGCCTAGGCAGATAGTTATCTTTAAATATAAGAACAGTATCATTTTCTAGAGAAACCAAAAAAACCCAGAAAAATTCTACGGTTGTCTACTCTGCCCTTCCTCCCCTTTCTGTCTTGTTAATAACAGCCAAATCCAGGCACAAAGATATCCTAACTTCTACACCTCAGGTTGCCCACAACGTGTGCTAGGTGACGCATCTTATAGAGCACATATGCAAACAATTATGGGATCTGAACAACAATAACTCAGGCAGAAATATCAGGAATTAGTGCCCCTAAGTGAACCAGAGGGAAAAAAGGAGGATTAGAGAGTTTAAACAACTTTCCCCAGTAGCTAATTTATGGTGGCCTTAGACAAGCTGACAAGAGCAATAATGCTTCTTGTAGCAAAAAGGCTTCAAGGATTATAAATTATTCTACTATAAGGTTTTAAAAAGGTTTCAAAGGCAAAAAAGAGCAAATGAAGCCATGAATTTTACAATCTACATATTTTTAGCCCTTTCTCTTTTTTGCTTTTCTTGGGTAAACTAATTAGACCCTGAAAACACATTCACACCCACAATGTCTCCATGGCTTTAGGGCCTCACCTCTGAGTAGCCAGAGGAAATGCAGCTGACCCCTTATCTAGTTATTTAATGACCTTTTATACTCTGCCCTTTCGCTTTGCTTTCTCCATGCCAACATAAGACATACAAAGATTCTTCTGCCTCCAAGATTCTGCAGCTTTCTTCTCAGCTAATCACCCCCAGCTAAAAATAACTGTTCCACATACTCAGATATATGGCAATCAAGCAACCAAGTGCCCCTTTTTCCAATGACATGTTTTTAAAAAATATATTCAATGAAAGACTCTTGGAAAATTATTCACTTTTTTCTGAGTTGCAAAGGAAAACGAAAGGCAAATTATGGCTATATAAGCAACTGTTTGCACAGATCCCATTAATTTGCCATCCACAGGGCTATTGACAACTAGCTCTTTTCTCTTGTCATTTCACTTACCAGGCAGAAATGATTACAAACTTAATTTCTTTGAGGGGTTATTTAAGTTAGAGAGGGTCCCTTGATAATGCAGAAGTCATAACGGCCACCAGAGACAGTAGAACAATAGCTCCCAGTGCTTCCAAAATGGAGAGAGAGATAACTGAATGTCATATTCTGAAGAAATTCAAACCATTATTGATTTTTTCAGATGAAAAAACTGAGGCTCAAAGAGATTAGGGGGTTAACCAAAGTCAGTCAGTGTTTTAGTTTGTAGCAGAGCTGAAAGCAGGTGCTAAGCATTACCACACCTGGTGTCTCCCTCTTCTCCATCCTGCTGCTAGTAGTGTCAGTGGCAAATACAAGCCAGTTCAAGGAAACGTGGCCTTAGGGAGGAGTAGTAAGGACCAAGCACCAATGCATCTTGCCATTTACAACAAATTTCTTAATTACAAGGCTTCATTTATTCATAGAAGCTGCCTCTTTTATACATAGCCCAACACACACACACACACACACACACACACACACACACACACACACACAGTGTGAGATAATTTATCATTATCTGAACGCACTCAGGGTGGTCAATTTCAGCCAGAGTGAAGAACAGAGAAAGGCAGGTTCAAGGGCACTATGGAAATAGCTGTTTCTGCTTCACTTTTTAGCCCTCCGCCCCCTCCCATCAGCCCACTTTCATTACTTTTCTCTTTGATGCAAAATCTGGAAATCTTTGTCAGGCAGCTCTGCTTATCAGTGTGTTCTTAATAACCCACTTTTATCAAACTTCATCTGATGGAACCAAAATATATTTGATCTTAGCAAAAAGTACCCTTATCAGTCCTAAAATGACACTGTTAAAAAGTGAATAGTGTTAGCAGCCAACTCTCTAGAACCAGAAAGAAGTATGTTTAAATCCTCAATCCATCACTTTCTAGCCATGCTGTCATGTCCAACTCATTCTTATTAAACAATATCTTACTAAGCATACTAGACTGTAGAAATGCACACAGATAGGGCCTTACCTTTTCTGGCTTTATTCCTGCGAGACAGCAGTGGACACTAACATATCTGTCACTCCATTTAATGTAAAGGTTTAACTGGTACAAGTGCTGTGCAGGCAGGTCTCTGGAACAATGAGAACACCCAGGAGAAGGCTTTGCTTTAGTTACAAAGGTCAGGAAAGGTTTCCCCTAGGGAGGGACTGAGATCAGAAGCATGAGTGGGCAGTAAGTTGGCAAAGTAAGGACGATCTGGCATTCCTGGCAAATATGTGGTGCAGGGGGACCTGGACCTTGGCCAGTACAAGATGCTGAGTCTTTGCAGTGCAGAGCAGAGAGAAGGGGCACGCCGTGAGGTCAGAGAAATGGAAAGAAGCCTGTGGCCATGGTGAGGAGGTTTATCCTCATTCTAAGGAGGACTGGGAGATATAAGGCATGGTCTGACTTATGTGGAGAACAGACTGGAGACAACATGGACACAGGCACACAGGTGGAAGGCTAGGAGGTAATCCACAGAAGGGCTTCAATGAGAATTTCAATGGAAAGAAAAAACAGAAGATAAGGGATATTTAAGAACTAAAATCAGCAGGCCTGAATGGTAAGTTGGATATGAGAAGTGAGAGAGAAAGGGATAAACCAGAGCTCACTCATAGGACTTTGGATTGTGTGACTGGATAGGTGGTGGCAACATTTTCTAAAAACCAGAATGTAAGAAGGAGCAGACTAGTGACTTAAACCTCATAGCCTCAGTTTTCTCATCTGTAAAATGGGAATAGTTCTACATATATAGATCACAATGTTTTTGAAAGCATTAAAAAATATTCCTAGAAAATAAAGCCTCCATACAAAGTGGTGTATGTTTCTCCCCCAAATAAATAAGACCTATTCCTATAGGTTTCTTTTTCTTGATCTGATTGGAAACTCAGGATCTCACATATTCATTTCTTTTCATTCTCTTCTCTGATGGCTCTACCAAATTGCTGGTTTACTGATCTCATCACCCTAAACAACGTATTGTACTCCATACTAGTCAAATAGACAAATTGGCAATTGCTCTTCTGAACAAATTATTGTAAATGTCACTGTACAGTGTAGCTCATAGTGGCTCACTTGGCTGTTCAGGGGAAAAAATCTTACAAATGCCGCTCTTATTACTTGCCAAATGTTCATGCACAAATGCATTTATTTTATCAAGAGCATAGTGTTGGGTTATTTAAGAAGAATGGGAAAACACCACTCACAATTGAAGTGGCAAAATAGCATATATAAAGCACTCCAGAGCTTGCAAACCCCTTCATATACACTATACCAATGGTACCTCACACTGACTGTGGAGAGACTGAGAAGACGAGAAAGGGCAGGTATATTCATGATTATTTTTACAAGTAAGGTTAACTTAGACAAAGTAACTTTCTCCAGGTCACAACTCAAGGAAGTAATACATTTCTGTGATAAAAATACAAGTCTTGGGGCTTCTGATTTTATCACATGTCTATCAAAATCCCCCACCTGCCAACGTTAAACCATACAGTGTAGAACATAAAAACCATACAGCCTCTGAAACAGAGGAGAGGGGCAAGATCAAAACTCATTTGAACTTACATAATCATATTTTATCAATTCATTATTATTCCACTATTATCATTGTGGTCATCATTAATAGACAAGACGTGTTGAGCAACTACTACCTGCCAGACCAAAGATGAAGGACTTCATCTGTGCTGTTTCACTGAACATTTACTTTCACCAAAGTGCATTTAAAAATCAGAATTATGAAAGTGCATATGAGAAAATGGAAGCCAAGAAGGCTTGAGTTGCCTAAACCTGCTCCTAAATCCTAGCCTTTTTCCAAGGCCACTCTACTAGACTTGCTTCTGTGGGATCTATTGTATTCATAGTCAAATACCAATAAGGCCAATACGATGAGTACTTTTGAGTTCTTCTGGATTTTGAGAAAAATTTAAACAATGTCTCCCAATCTTCTGAAAGCATTTAATGTATTCTGCCCAATTAGATAAGCAAACAGGCATGAACGCTTATTTGGGATGATACCACTCTAGTTTTCTGTAATGGTACATTTAGTGTAGAATATTTCTATCTCAAATGCTGATCCTCGTTCTGTTACTTACTGGCTGTATATCGTTGGACAAGTGGCTTAGCAGCTCAGACACTCAATTTAGTAGTCTGTGAAGTGGGGTTGACGATAGTTCCAATAGTATAATAAAAGTGGAACTATCTGCAGAAAACACTTGACATGGTTTCTAGAACATGGTTAGTAAGCCACACATATTAACTATGATTATTTTTTATTTTGATGATCCTTGTGACCACGGAATAGAGGTTAGCTACATTCTACAGAGAGAAAACGGATTCTAAGATATAAAGTGTTTTGTGTAATTTCACCCAGCTTGATAGAATAAAGATAAGAAAGCACATCTCCTAAATGTGACAGGGAAAATTTTTGTTACTAAAATCTCCAGCAACTCTCTGAGGAGGTGGGTCTTGGTAGCTGGAGAATTCTGAAAGTAGTTGTGGAAATAAGCTAAACTGCCCATCAGAAATGGATGAGACATCAAGAGACCTGAGGATGATTCAGAAGTGAGAAGAAAGAAGGGCAGGGGAGAGGAAGAATATGTTCAACGGGATTTGAGAAATTTGCTCCCCACACACAATGTAAACTCCCTCTCCCTTCAACCTTTGGAATCATTATGAAAATCTAGACTACATACTAATGCCTATGTGTCTACAAACTATAGAAGCTGGCCAGCCAACCTGCCCCAATGCCTAGAAGAGAATGACCCAGGTACAGGCTCCCTGACAACCGTTGGAGGAACATGGATGATTGAGAAAGAAGATGACAGAGTTAGAACTGGCGAATTTTCATGACTATTCTTAGTTGACTTTCACCATCCTAATAATAAGCAAACCAGGGATTTCCTTATGGCACACTGGAGAATCATGTAATCCCTTTAGTTCTGTTCTTTACTTTTTTCCAAAAATAGAACTGATACAAAACAGAATCTGTATCAGCTTCATGTTTGCTGAGATTCAAACACTTGGATTGTGTTCAAAAATCCCATTTGCTGAGATATTGTTTGCCTTCATGTATTTTGGCCTGGGCATAGCAATAATTTCTTCCACCTGCTGGCAGAAGGTAGCAAGAGAGATGGAGAGAAGAGGCAAGGGCAGCAGGTGGTCAAATAAAACTATATTAAGAAAGCTGGTTTCGCTTCTTAGGAGACTGAATAACTACATCTGTGCCATGCTCCTCTGGAAGAGACAGTCTCCCGGATGCTCCATTTATTTCCTTCTCTACCTAGGCCTACCCAACCCATTCAAAATGTACCATATAGAGAGCTAGGCGGAGTGGGAAAAAGATAAATGAAGTCAAACAATCTGGATGTGAGCCCCAACTGTTCCCATCCATTAATTGTGGGATTGTAAATTGAACCCTTCCTCCCACATATAAAATAAGGCTGAGTTGTTGTTGTTGTTTGAGATGGAGTCTCACTCTGTCACCCAGGCTGGAGTGCAGTGGCACGACCTCGACTCACTGTAACCTCTGCCTCCTGGATTCAAGCGATTCCCCTGCTTGAGCCTCCTTTGTAGCTGTCATTATGGGCGCACACAACCGGACCCGGCTAATATTTTTGTATTTTTAGTAGATATGGGGTTTCATCATGTTGGCCAGACTGAACTTCAGATCTCAGGTGACCCACCCTCCTTGGCCTCCAAAAGTGCTGGGATTACAAGTGTGAGTCACCATGCCCAAGCAAGGGTATGAGTATTTTCAATGAGTTTTGCCAATACATTATGCAATTACTCTGTATGTTCTGGCGAATATCCATTAACATGCACAGACAAGAGTCCCAGATGTGTCTTTTAAAAGATTAGATTTTAAACAGCTCAGCTGGGTATGGTGCCAGATTCATCCAAGAAGCACACACTTTTATCTTCCTTTGGAGACAAGTTGTTTCAACTACTGGCGTGACAGCAGTCACAGCACAGACAGCCTTGAACCACCAGCATGGAGACACAGGGTAACAGTCTTGTTCAGTAATTCAGCAAGGTCCAGACCTGCCCACAGAATCTCAGCAGCCAGCTATGGAAAATGACCTGAGCAGGCATACTTGCTTCCCGTTGTTCACACTTAACTTTTGTTATTTAGGAGTATGTTTCAACTCCACATGTGACCTGGAAAAAAATGCTGTGTAGCAGGAGACTGCTCTGTAACGTTTCCATTTACTACAACTGTTGTGAGTTAATTTGCCAAGTTCATCAGGTAGACATGGCGATTGGATTTCCAGAAGCTACCAGAGGGGTTGCAAAATTATGGTCTGAGGGTAAAATATGTTCCACGCCTGTTTTGGGAAGGCTCATGAACTAAAAATGATTTGACCATTATTAAATGATTGAAAAATTAAACAAAAAAATAACATTTCTTGATATGTGAAAATTATATGAAATCAAAATGTAGTATATATAAATAAAGATTTAGTGGCACACAGCCACACTCATTTGTTAATACGTTGCTACAACAGCAGAGTTAGGTAATTGCTACAGAGACCATGTGAGCCATAAAGTCTAGAATTTTTACCATCTCTTCTTCTACAGAAAACATTTGCTGGCCCCTGAGCTACAGCACATTACCGTGCAGAAGCTACAAGTCCACTTACCCCCTAGTGTGAGACAACACAAAACTCCCTTTCATTCCAGCCTGACCCTCCTTCTTAGCCTCTTACAAACTTAATGCCTCATTCCTGCCTGTTTTCTAAATGTATTTGTAACTGTCTTCACGCCATCTTCCTGTTCAAAAGCCTTCTAAATACAGTTGGCCCTCCATATCTATGTGTTCTGCACTGTCGATTTAACCAACTGTGAATAGAAAATATTAAAAAATATTGCTCGTATCCACAACATATATAGTTTTCTTGTCATTATTTCCTAAACAATACAGTATGACAACTATTTGCCTAGCATTTACACTGCATTAGGTAAGATAAGAAATATAAAGATGATTTAAAGTACATGGGGGATATACGTAGGTTACATGGAGATACTGTGCCATTGATATCAGGGACTTGAGCATCCATGGATTTTGGCATTCGGGGGAGGCTTGGAATCAATCCTCCACAGGTACTAAGGGATGACTGTATTTTTATAATCAGGGGAAAAATGTGTTTTTAATATACCAATGTTTCTCTGTCATTCACAGAACAAAGCAACAGTAGTTGTGATAAGTATACCAGGGCATTCACACCTGGTTCCTACCTGCCTGTCACTTGTGGAGCAAGCCTCCTGAAGCTCAGCTCACCATACTGTGCCATGCCCTTCATCTTCACCTACAGCATAAGAGCCCCTCCGCTTTCCTACGACCTCAATCAGAAGATCATCTTTTGTTCACCACTTTTTCCCTAGAGCACATACTTTTTAATAAACTTATACAGTGAGATATAATGCTACCTTGAAACTATTCACCTGCATGTCTAGCCTGACCCACCATTTCCACCCACGAATGAGTTACTCAATGTTAGAAACCACATTTTCTTCATCTTTGTGACTCCAGTACTTGGCATCAGGAAAAACATAAGATGGGTTCATAGAGTTTAATTATAATAATAGACTTGATTAGTTTGATTGTTATTTTAATCTCAGTGGTTTAAAGCACAGTTTTCAAAATAAAAAATAGCCATAAACATAATATGTGCCTTTACAGATTCATCCTGAGTGGCTCTGAGTCTTTGATATGCCACTTAACTTCTCTAAGATGCAAATTTCTCATGTGTTAAAATACAAGGAGGAGTCCTACTTGACCGACTTTAACCACTTCATGGGTGAGCATGGTAAGTAATCCTAAATACGACAATCAGCATGAATTTTCTGAGACCATATGTTGGCATTTCTAAAAAATACTAGTTTAAAAAGTACTTCCATAAACAAGGTAT
Source organism: Callithrix jacchus (assembly GCF_049354715.1). NCBI lineage: Eukaryota > Metazoa > Chordata > Mammalia > Primates > Cebidae > Callithrix > Callithrix jacchus. The sequence continues at coordinate 11,626,405 of NC_133525.1, read as the reverse complement.
TTTACACTGGCAAAAATAAAATGAGGTCTAAATTACATAATGTCAGTAAAACCTCTTTATAAGTTGTAAAGCCTACATGTGAAATAATGTGGCTTTTAGTTTCTATTATATTAACCACCTGTCATAGCTGAAAAGATCACAGCCTAGCCTGGAAGATAGAAGAGGCTGTTTTTAGGGCTTATAATGCATTGGAGAGTAAAAGGTAATTTTATTTTCATGATAATGATACTGCCTTGCTGCTCCCTCTACTTCAGCTTTTTTATGAGGAAATAAAACATCTTACAAGCGTATGGACACTTAGATTTTTAAGACTTCCGCATTCATTATCGCTTTTAATCCTCAGGACCATCCCCACTTTGCAGATTGGAAATCTATTCTTCAGAACTGAGAGTTACTTGCCTTAGACCTTCTAGCAAATGAGAGAGAGTTGGACTTCAAACTACGGTCCTCAGGTGACAAGTTTTCTACCTTTCCATCAGACCAAAAGTCCATAGCATTAGAGTCGTTGAAATCATTCTAATGTCTTTAGAGCTTAAGAAGCTGATACCAAGAGATTTCAAATGATCTCAGATCACACAATTGAGGAGAGTTTTAGAAACCCAGAATGCCCCCCTTGCCCCTAAATCATTATATATTATCTTTTGTAATATCCAGCCTCAAAGACAGCCCCAGTGATTCCCCACCTAGCAGTATTCACACTCTTGTATAATTTTTTCTCACACTGAAGAGGGCTGACTTGTACAACCAACAGGATATAGCAGCAATGGCAATGTGTGACTTCAGAGGCTAGGTCATAAAAAACATTGTGGCTGTTGTCTTGCTCTCTTGAAACATGTGCTCTTCAGGAAGGAAGATACAAGTTTGTGAGGACACTCAAGACACTTCAAAGGGCTCCTAGGTGTCCGCAGATCAGGGATATCTTGCCAAGAGACAGTATCACCTTTCCAGCTATGTGAATCAGCAATAGATCGTCTGGTCCCATTAACAACCCTGTTTAAACCTTCAGAGATTGCAGTCCTTGCCAACCTCTTGACTATAACTCTATGGCAGACCCTGAGCAAGAACCGCCCAGCTAAATCACTCCTGATTCCATACACACAGAAACTGTGACATAATAAGCACTTCTTGCTCTTTCAGTCACTTAGTTTTTGAGTGATTATTATTGGTATTAATATGGTAACATGATCTCCCTAGCAACAGCAGCCCAGCTGGTAAGTGGCAGAGCCAGAGTACAAATTCAGAGCTAACTCTCCTCCTCTTCCTCCAGTCTTATTTACCTCTCAAAAGAAGCCAGATATGGTTAAAACAGAGATAAGCCATTTCTGTTCCATTTCTTCAGTTATCTCCCTGCCAAGTGACTTTGTGTGACATTTCAACCCTGATATCTCAAAGTCTCCAGAAAGTGCAGCAAAGACGTTATGAATTCACTGCATCCTCCATCATATTCTTTCATACTGAGGACTTTCTGGGTTGCCCAGAAGAACTTCTGTCAGCAAAAACAGATTCAATCAAAAAAATGAAAATTGAGGCTTAATATAGCCTGAGGATGAAAGTGATTAACTAGGAAATGGGAGATTAACACCCTGGGCCACATCTCAGGGACAAGCAGGGTTGACTGTTCCGTGTTCATTAGAATTAATTCACTGTCTTCCCTGGGAATCACAGGGAGGACGTTCTCTTGTAAGATTCAACAGGCCCGGAGACATGGGCGTGGGGCTTAACTCGTATTGCCTCTCAATGGAGGGTTGGACCTGAACAAGCCGATATTCGGTAAGGTTGCCAAGATGAGTCTTGCATTATTATTTTATACTTATGGTACCCTTGAGGTAAGAGTGCTTTGCATTTTTAAATTAGTTCATCTTAAAAACACCAGTGGTCATGGGAAAAGAAAGCAGAGATCAATTCTGAAAGAGATAAAGAAGTGAGCAATCCTCACATCCAAAACCTTGATGTCAGACACTTCAGAAATTGTGCATATTGGAGCTGGGTGTTGCTGCAGACACATGGGAAGATAGTTGTGAAAGTTTGAGACCAAGTGATGTACTTGCAAGCACAGCTAGTTTAAAACTGCACTAATAATGGTTCTGACTGATAACAGGTGCCATTCTGTCCCAGGCACTGTGGTAAGCATTATAAATGCATTGTCACAGTTATCTCTCCAATAATCTTATGGAAGATGGCTCTGTCCTCCCTTTTTTACCAAGATTCTGAGTGATGTTACTTCCCTAAGTTTTCATAGGCAGAGGAAACTACAAACAAGTATATTTGTGCTACAAACAAATATACTTGTTGACGTGAATTGAATCATTTGGTAGAAACAAGAGATTCAGCCGCTCATCAGAGCACAGAATTTGAGGGAGAATACAAGACAAAAGAGTCTTGTTATTTGCCAGCATCTAAGCACTATCACCCCCAGCCTTTTCTGGTTATTCAAACCACTCAACAGAATACATATGATGTTTACTTGTGGGCAGCATACTGGGAGTTCCACCCACTTCTTGATGTGTCTATCACTCCTTAGCAATGAGTCTCTCCTGCTTCCAGTTATGGCCAGTGACGATGTGATGGAATCCTCACAGGACATGGCATTACAAAGGCTGAGTTTGCATTCAGGTAATCAATGTGCCTAGGGAACCTTGGGAAAGTAACTAACTTTTCTGGTGCTGTATCCTCTTCTGTAAAATGGGGCAAGTGCTATTTACTTTAGAGGACTCATGACCTTCAGTGATTATTACTTGAGTTAGTATGTTACGTAATCTCCCTAGCAAGAGCAGCAGAGTTGGCAAGTGGCAGAACCAGGGTGCAAATTCTGGATTAAATCTCCCCCTTTTCATCCATCCCTATTTCCCTCTCAAAAGCAGCCAGATATGCTTGGAACAGGGATAAGCAATGCCTTCATGGAGTCACATCTCCAGTTATCTACCAGCCCAGCGACTTCCTGTGAGACATTTCAACCCTGACATCTCAAAATCTCCAGAAAGCCATGCCAACAGAGACATTATTGATTCACTGTATCCTCTATCACATTATCTCATATTGTGGACTTTCTGGATCACCCAGAAAACTTCTGTCAGCAAAGACAGATTCAATCAAACATGAAAACTAAGGTTGAATTCAGCCCGAGGATGAAAATGGGCTCACAAAATAATACTTTTGAAAATTACATTCCCCGTGCTGTGCTAATATTAGGTGTGTTTTTAGAGGAAAATAACTCTTTATCCTTTCCCTAGAGAAATTCCCAGCCTCAAGCAGTGTTTAGTTTTTAGTTATTATTTTCTTTAAAAAACTGCAAGTAATGCCTGAATCATCAGAGCATTTGCCTTCTGCAGGGTCATTTTTTCTTGTTTCTCCTCTTTCCACTGGCAATGAGGCCTTTTGAAGACAAACAGTTCCCTTTTGAGTTAGTTCACACTTTCATGCCCAACCGGAAGTCTTTTAGGAAGTAAAGAAACCTTCTTTTAGTACCTTGAGAAAGGCAAGCTGACATGAAGACATCTCAAAATCATAGACAACTCGCTTCACACTTTTTTTTTTGAGACAGTTTCGCCATCGTGCCCAGCTAATTTTTGTATTTTTAGTAGAGACGGGGTTTCACCATGTTGACCAGGAGGTCTCGATCTCTTGACCTCGTGATCTACCCACCTCGTCCTCCCAAAGTTCTGGGATTATAGGCGTGAGCCACTGTGCCTGGCTTCTTCACACTTTAATGTCTGGCTTTTGATTACAGGCTCACCTTCAAAAATCTCAGAAGCAAACAAAGCACATACTTCTGCATACATGAGCACAAGATATGCACCCTCAGTGTGATGACAAATTCGTGTCCTACCATTTTTTTCCTATTAAAGCAAGTTCTGTCACTAATAGCAGGAGGACAAATGTTACAAACAGAAGGCAAGGGGTTGGAGGGGACATTTACCTATGGTCATGGTACCAAAGCCTCATCGACAAAGCAAAAGCAAAGTTCAGAATGGACTGAAGTGTTATTGATATAAGAGAAGGACTTTTAAACACTGGAACTTCCCCACAATTCCATTGTTAATGTGATCTTGCCTCTGGGAGTACTGATCTCCACATTCTTAGGCAAAAGCTGTAAAAGAGTCTAGATAAAGAAAATGTAGCACATATACACTATGGAATACTACGCAGCCATAAAATGGATGAGTTCATGTCATTTGCAGGGACATAGGTGAAGCTGGAAACCATCATTCTCAGCAAACTAACACAAGAACAGAAAATCAAACACCACGTGTTCTCACTCATAAGTGAGAGTTGAACAATGAGAACACATAGACACCAGGAGGGGAACATTACTTACCAGGGCCTTCCAGGAGGTAGGGTACTAGGGGAGGGTTAGCATTAGAAGAAATAGTTAATGCAGATTACAGGGTGATGGATGCAGCAAACCACCATCACACGCATAGAACTATGTAAAAAACCTGCATGTTCTACACATGTATCCCCAGAACTTAACGTATAATAAAAATAGATTTTAAGGGGAGAGGACTCAAGATGGCGCTGTGACAACAACCCAGGATTGGAGCTCTCTTTGAGTCCGTGGAGAGGTGAGTCAGAGCTGCATTTCAAGACTGATCTTTGTTGCCCACGGAACGGGGAGATTCCCAAGTGTAGGGGAGATGCTGGACGCCTTGCAGTGCCTCTGCCTGGTGAAGCCGGCAGCCGGGGTGGTGGCGGCTGGCCCTGCCCATCGCTCCCCACAGGGCACACTTGTCTGGGTGACCTGTTGAGCTGGCAACCTGAGACTTGAAAGGGATGGACTTGAGACTGAGTGAGACTTGGACAGTGGGCCCACCCAGGGGATTGCAGGGACAGAGCATTTGGGCTAGCCCAGTGGGACGAACAAGACCATAATTTCAAGTGATCCCCGTGCAGTCAGTCTGAGATGCTCTGTGGGGGAGGGGTGTCCACCATTACCGAGGCAACCCGCCCCAACTGAGATACACGCCCACTGCTGAGGCAGCCAGCCATTGCTGAGGCAACCCGTCCCTACTGAGATACACGCCCACTGCTGACACAGCCTGCCGTTGCCAAGGCAACCCACTACAACAGAGAGACTCCGCCTCAGGGCGTAGCAGAGACCACAGCAGAACAGCAGAGCCTGCCCTAACAGGGTGAGCCTCACAATAACAGGGTGGAGCCTCGGCAGGCAAACCGTGGCTAGTCTGCCTCCTAGCTGGGCAGGACACCACAATGAACATCCAAAAATAAAGCTCGAACCCCCCAACATAGACCATATGAGAAAAAAGTGTTTTTTAAATGAGCTCTGTTTCAGCTGAATCAAACATAGCATCCTAACAGCCCTGAATGAACAACAGAGCTCACAGCTCAGCAATTGAGCTCCTATAAAGTACAGACTGTCTCCTCAAGCAGCACCCTGACCCCTCTATATCCAAAAGACTGACATTTAGCTGGCATCATTCTGGGACAAAGATAGCAGAAAAAGAAACTGGTAGCACCCTCACTGTGCCACAGCTGCTAGAGGTGCACCCCAGACAAGCAGGGTCTGGAGTGGACCTCAGCAGTTGTACAGCGAAGGGGCTAGACTGGTAGAAGGAAAACCAAGTAACAGAAATACTTCATCATCAACCATCTGGGTATCCACTCAGAGACACAATCGAAAAGTCAGCAACTACACAGACGACAAGCGGATAAATCCACAAAGATGGAAAGAAACCAGCGAAAAAAGGAGGAAAACACCCGAAGCCAGAAGACCTCGCCTCCTAGAAAGGACCAAAACTCCTCACGAGCAAGGGAAAGAAGCTGGACGGAGAATAACTGTGACAAAATGACGGAATTAGACTTCAGAAGGTGGATAGTGAGAAACTTTTGTGAGTTATAAAAACATGTATTAAATCAATGCAAAGAAACTAAGGAACTTGAAAAAAGATATGAGGAAATGATAACAAGAATGGATAACTTAGAGAGGAATATGAGTGAATTAAAGGAGCTGAAAAACACAATATGAGAACTTCGCGAAGCATGCGCAAGTTTCAATAGCCGAATTGACCAAGCAGAAGAAAGAATATCTGAAGTCGAAGACCAACTCAATGAAATAAAACGAGAAACCAAGATTAGAGAAAAAAGTGCAAAAAGGAATGAACAACGTCTCCAAGAAATGTGGGACTATGTGAAAAGACCTAACCTACGTTTGATAGGTGTACCAGAAGAGGACGAAGAGAATGAATCCAAGCTGGAAAATACTCTTCAGAACATCATCCAGGAAAATTTCCCCAGCTAGCAAAACAGGCCAACACTCAAATCCAGGAAATACAGAGAACACCACAAAGATATTCTGCAAGAAGAGCAACCCCAAGGCACACAATCGTCAGATTCAACAAGGTTGAAATAAAGGAGAAAATACTAAAGGCAGCCAGAGAGAAAGGTCGGGTCACCCACAAAGGGAAGCCCATCAGACTCACAGCAGATCTCTCGGCAGAAACACTACAAGCCAGAAGAGAGTGGGGGCCAATATTCAACATTCTTAAAGAAAACAACTTTCAACCCAGAATTTCATATCCAGCCAAACTGAGCTTCAGAAGTGAAGGAAGAATAAAATCCTTTGCGAACAAGGAAGTACTCAGAGATTTTGTCAGCACCAGGCCTGCTTTACAAGAGCTCCTGAAAGAGGCACTACACATAGAAAAAAACAACCAGTACCAGCCATTTCAAAATCACACTAAATGCTAAAGAGCATCAACATAATGAAAAATCTACAACAACTAACAGGCAAAACAGCCACTTAGCATCAAAATGGCAGTATCAAATTCACACATAACAATATTAACCTTAAATATAAATGGACTAAATGCACCAATCAAAAGACACAGACTGGCAAATTGAATAAAAATCCAAAACCCATCAGTGTGCTGTATTCAGGAAACCCATCTCACATGCAAGGATACACAAAGGCTCAAAATAAAGGGATGGAGGAAGATTTACCAAGCAAATGGACAGCAAAAAAGCAGGAGATGCAATTCTCATCTCTGATAAAATAGATTTTAAGGCAACAAAGATCAATAGAGACAAAGAAGGCCATTACATAATGGTAAAAGGATCGATACAACAAGAAGAGCTAACAATCCTAAACATATATGGACCCAATGCAGGATCACCCAGATACATAAGGCAAGTTCTTAATGACCTACGAAGAGACTTAGACTCCCACACAATAATAGTGGGAGACTTTAACACTCCACTGTCAATATTAGACAGATCAACCAGACAGAAAATCAACAAGGATATCCAGGGCTAGAACTCAGACCTGGAGCAAGAAAATCTGATACACATTTAAAGAACTCTCCACCCCAAATCCACAGGATACACATTCTTCTCAGCACACATCACACCTACCCTTAAATTGACCACAGAATTAGAAGTAAAACACTGTTCAACAAATACAAAACAACTGAAATCATAACAAAGAGCCTCTCAGACCATAGTGCAATCAAGTAAGAACTCAGAATACAGAAACTGACCCAGAACCGCACAGCTTCATGGAAACTGAACAACTGGCTCTTGAATGTTGACTGGGTAAACAATGAAATGAAGACAGAAATAAAGAAGTTCTTCGAAACCAATGAGAACGAAGACACAACATGCCAGAACCTGTGGGACACATTTAAAGCAGTCTCTAAAGGAAAGTATATAGCAATAAGTGCCCATATGAGGAGAACGGAGAGATCCAAAATTGACACCCTGTCATCAAAATTGAAAGAGCTAGAGGAGCAAGATCAAAAAAACTCACAACCCAGCAGAAGACAAGAAATAACTAAGATCAGAGCTGAACTGAAGGAGATTGAGACACAAAAATCCCTTCAAAAAATCAATAAATCCAAGAGCTGGTTTTTTGAAAAGATCAACAAAATAGACAGACCACTAGCCAGATTGATTAAAAATAAAAGAGAGAACAACCAAATAGATGCAATAAAAAATGATAAAGGAAAAATCACCAGATTCCACAGAAATTCAAACCATCATCAGAGAATATTATAAGCAACTCTATGCACATAAAATAGTAAACCGGGAAGAAATGGATAAATTCCTGGACTCCTATGTCCTCCCAAGCCTAAACCAGAAGGAAGCTGAAACTATGAATATATCAATAACAAGGTCAGAAGTCGAGGCAGCAATTAAGATCCTACCACTCAAAAAAAGCCCAGGTCCAGACGGGTTCACAGCCGAATGCTACCAGACACACAAAGAGGAGCTGGTACCATTCCTTCTAAAACTATTTCAAACAATCCAAAAAGAGGGAAGCCTTCCCAAATCATTTTACGAGACCAATATCATTCTGATACCAAAACCCGGCAGAGACCCAACGAGAAAAGAAAACTTCAGGCCAATATCCATGATGAACATAGATGCAAAAATCTTCAATAAAATATTGTTAAGCTCATTGCAACAGCAAATCAAAAAACTTATTCACCATGATCAAGTAGGATTCATCCCGGGGATGCAAGGCTGGTTCAACATACGCAGGTCTATCAACGTCATTCACCACATAAACAGAACCAAAATCAAAAACCAAATGATTATCTCAATTGACGCAGAGAAGGCATTTGACAAAATTCAACAGCACTTTATGCTAAAAACCCTCAATAAACTCGGTATCGATGAAACATATCTGAAAGTAATAAAAGCTATTTATGGCAAACCAACAGCCAATATCATACTGAATGGTCAAAAACGGGAAGCATTCCCTTTGAAATCCAGCACTAGACAAGGATGCCCTCTCTCTCCACTCCTATTCAATATAGTACTGGAAGTTCTAGCCAGAGCAACCAGGCAAGAAAAAGAAATAAAGAGTATTCAAATAGGAAAGGTGGAAGCCAAATTGTCTGTATTTGCAGACGACATGATAGTATACCTAGAAGACCCATCGCCTCAGCCCAAATACTCCTGAAACTGATAAGCAGCTTCAGCAAAGTCTCAGGATATAAAATCAATGTGCAAAAATCACAAGCATTCGTCTACCCCTATAACAGACTTAAAGAAAGCCAAATCAAGAACGAACTGCCATTCACAATTGCTACAAAAAGAATAAAATACCTTGGAATACAACTCAAAAGAAACGTAAGGGACCTCTTCATGGAGAACTACAAACCACTGCTTAACAAAATCAGAGAGGACACAAACAGATGGAGAAACATTCCATGTTCATGGATAGGAAGAAATAATATTGGGAAAATGGCTATACTGCCCAAAGTAATTTACAGAATCAACGCTATCCCCATCAAGCTACCACTGACTTTCTTCACAGAACTGGAAAAAACCTCCATGAACTTCATATGGAACCAAAAGAGAGCCTGCATAGCCAAGTCAATTCTAAGCAAAAAGAACACAGCGGGGGCATTACACTACCGGATTTCAAACTATACTACAAGGCTACAGTAATCAAATCAGCATGGTACTGGTAACAAAACAGAGATGTAGACCAATGGAACAAAACAGAGTCACCAGAGGCAACACAAATATCTACAACTATACAATCTTTGATAAACCTGACAAAAACCAGCAATGGGGAAAGAATTCCCTGTTTAACAAATGGTGTTGGGAAAACTGGGTAGCCATGTGCAGAAAGCAGAAACTGGACCCCTTCCTGACACCTTACACTAAAATTAACTCCAGATGGATTAAAGACTTAAACATAAGACCTGGCACCATAAAAACCCTAGAAGAAAATCTAGGCAAAACTATCCAGGACATAGGAGTAGGCAAGGACTTCATGAACAAAACACCAGAAGCACTGGCAACAAAAGCCAAAATAGACAAATGGGACCTAATCAAACTCCACAGCTTCTGCGCGGCAAAAGAAACAGTCACTAGAGTGAATCGGCAACCAACAGAAGGGGAAAAAATGTTTGCAGTTTACCCATCTGACAAAGGGCTGATATCCAGAATTTACAAAGAACTCAAACGGATTTACAGGAAAAAAACAAACAAGCCCATTCAAAAGTGGGCAAAGGATATGAACAGAAACTTTACGAAAGAAGACATATATGAGGCCAACAATCATATGAATAAATGCTCATCGTCACTGGTCATCAGAGAGATGCAAATCAAAACCACATTGAGATACCATCTCACGCCAGTTAGAATGGCGATCATTAAAAATCTGGAGACAACAGATGCTGGAGAGGATGTGGAGAAAAAGGAACACTTTTACACTGTTGGTGGGAGTGTAAATTAGTCCAACCATTGTGGAAGACAGTGTGGCGATTCCTCAAGGCCTTAGAAATAGAAATTCCATTTGACCCAGCAATCCCATTACTGGGTATATATCCAAAGGACTATAAATCGTTCTACTATAAGGACACATGTACACGAATGTTCACTGCAGCACTGTTTACAATAGCAAAGACCTGGAATCAACCCAAATGCTCATTGATGATAGACTGGACTGGGAAAATGTGGTACATATACACCATGGAATATTATGCAGCAATCAGAAATGATGAGTTTGTGTCATTTGTAGGGACATGGATGAATCTGGAGAACGTCATCCTCAGCAAACTGACACAACAACAGAAAATGAAACACCGCGTATTCTCACTCATAGGTGGGTGATGAAAAATGAGAACACATGGACACAGAAAGGGGAGTACTAAACACTGGGGTCTACTGGCGGGAAAAGGGGAGGGCCAGTCGGAGGGGGAGGTGGGGAGGGATAGCCTTGGGAGAAATGCCAAATGTGGGTGAAGAGGAGAAGCAAAGCACAGCACACTGCCATGTGCCTACCTACGCTACTGTCTTGCATGCTCTGCTCATGTACCCCAAAACCTAAAATCCAATAAATAAAAATAATAATAATAAATTTTAAAAACTCCATATAAAGATACATTTTCCGTGAAAATGGAAATGTTTATTTCTAGGGTAAATTCTCTGGAAACTTTCCAACATGTGTCTTGTTCCCGTAGAAGAAAATTAAGGAAGATGAACCTAAAAGTTTCTTCTACACATGGTTTCTGTTTTCTCCCAAGATGGTAATGAATTTCTTCCTCTTTTTTTATTTCTACTTCCACTCCTTCTTTTTCCTTTATATTTTATTTTACTTTCATATTTGTGGGTACCTAGTAGATATATGTATTATGCAGTACATGAGATGTTTTGATATAGGCATGCAATGTGACATACTCTTCTTATTCTTGATTCTTTTCTTTCCACCCTTTTCCATTCTTATCTTTTAGAGGCAAAAAATGGTGAAATAATTTAAGAAAGAAAAGCAAATAATAATTTAAGAAAAGGAAGTCTAATATTTTTAAAAACACCAGAGGAAGAGAGTTTTGAATCTTAAATTTTTATCACAGGAACTTATTTGAAGAGTATATCCAACTTCTCATCTTCTTCTTCTGCCATTAATTTTGATTTGAAGTTATTTTTAACTTATCATTCAGTTTCTTCCCAAGGAATTGCTTAGAATATATGAATCTCAATCTTATATATTATAGTATGTTCCTATCATGAAGTAAACAGCCTCTAGCTAGCTCCAGAACTTCCCATAGCAGGATATCCAAAAGGAAATGTGCACTTGACGAGTCTCAAATTTTATTATTGTTCAGAAGAGGTCTCAGTTGCCCAGTCTATGTGGTTTACTCGCACACTGGAAAATAAGGATCAGCCCCAGAGTTCAGAGTCTGAGGAGATACGTAGGCATTCCTGAGAGAAAAGGGAAGTGAAGACTTAACTGAGAAGATTTAGTAAATAAAGAATTAATTCTTCCTTCCAAGTTATTACATGGAGAGACTTTCTTCTACCCTTCAAGCTTCTCCCCTGATCTTACCCAATTATGGGACTGGCGCTTTGAGAGGGAGAAGAATGGCTCTTACATTATCTCCAAAATTAACATTTTCTACATGGAATTGTGAATGCTGGTTAATGAAAAGGAAGTTCCTAGATTGTAGGAGCACACAAAGGCAGCACTCAAAGTACAGGCAACAGAATGGATTTGCCAATTGTTTAGGTTATCCGTCCAACATTGCTTTTAAATTTTAAACCTAATAATACCTATAATTGTTGCATGTGGCCAAGAGGTTAGTACCTCACATTCTGCCTTATTTTGTATTTCCCCGCAAACAGAACCTGAGTGAGGAATTTAGGAGGCTGTGACTATGTGCAGGAGTGAAGGAACAGAGTGAGACAGTAAAAAGGAAAGACCAGTAGAGGGCATATTTTCAAAGTTGCTGCAGAAAGCAAGGGACACAGATGAAGCTGGAAACCATCATTCTCAGCAAACTAACACACAAACAGAAAACCAAACACCACATGTTCTCACTCGTTAGTGGTAGTGAAACAATGAGAATACATGGACACAGGGAGGGGAACATCACACACCATGGCCTTTTGGCAGTGGGGAGGAGGGTTAGGGAGGGATGGGGGAAGGATAGCATTAGTAAAAATGCCTAATGTAGATGACAGCGTGATGGATGCAGCAAACCACCATGGCATATATATACCTATGTAACAAACCTGCAAGTTCTGCCCATGTACCCTAGAACTTAAGGTATAATAATTATAAAAAAAGAAGCTCAAAGAGGCTCTCAGTGCATGAGAAGTAAAATGCAGAATTCATCAGTCCAAGTGTTGGGTAGTTGTGCTATCCAGCATAGCCAGAGCTGAGACCAGAGATGGACCTCAAGGATGGAAAGAACAGCAACGAAAGGGTCTGCTGCACATTGATACATATCATAACACACTTTGCTCCTTCCACCTCATGACTTTAGTGCAATCTCTATGGAGATAATTTAGCACTACCTTTCAAAATTAAAAATACACTTGATCAAGAAGTCAAAGTATAGAGATTTCCCTAATGAATATACTTGCACATATGTGATACTCTACATGTACAATAATATTTATTGATGTGTGACCCATAAGGGCAAACAACTGGAAAAACACTGTTAATGAACATAGCACAGATCAAATAAATAGTGATGTATTCGTGGGACAATGGAATTTGGGTGACAATTAGCTGAACTTAACAACATGCATGAAAGTGTCACAAACAAATCAGAATGCACACAACTGAAAAGAAGTCTGCTGTAGAACATCTATCATGGCCATTACAGTGACTGACAGCCATGTGTGGCAAACCACGTGGCAGTTATAAACAGTGAGACCTCTCCGAAGGCACACTGCTGATTCTACTTCCTACAGGTTAATTATAGATCATTGTTTCGTCAAAAAGTTCAAGTTGAAAGTTCAAGCACCATGCCCTTAATTTCGGCTAAAATCCTCTGCCCCAAGAATAAGGCAGTATTCCTATAGCACAGGATATCATGCTGATTTAAAGGATGTGCAGGATAGACTCACCACATTAGGCTTATTATGCAGTTATTATAAGAGTTTGTTTTTTTTTTTCCTGTTCCAAACTCCATTTTATTCTAGGTAGTTCAGCAGCTGATTGAATTATAAAGCCAGAATTCTGCATATGAATGGCCAGACCGCACAGACTTAAACTAATACCACAGCAGGATTGCTTCATTAAGCAAATGGATAAATCACACTCAGCAAGGTTTTGTCTTCCTCCTAATGACTTTATTTGAGCTTTAATATTCAAAGAAAAATCACACACCAGCCAGAAGAAAAAGCTTCCAGAACCTGGAATCCTCCCTCATTAGAACCAAGAGCCTGGAAATCTCTGTCCAGATCCATCTGAAACAAACATCCCCATCTGGCCTCCTAGATTCTCTGCCTCTGAAGACAGAAAACTAACGGCTTCCATTCAAGGTGAAAAAGCCCTTCCAGACATGGGGTGGCCTCTGCTCTCCCAGATAACTGATTGACACTGCAGGTCTCTCCTGCACCCACTCAGGCAGCTTGCTCTCTTTTGGCCTCAGCATGTGCTCAGCTTGGCAGGATGTCAACACAATGGGATGCACCCAAAGCAATCACCATAATTTAGATTGTCAAAGAAACAAAACACAGTACCCTACCTAGCATCCTGTGCGAAATTCTGCATTTTATTCCCCCGTGGAGAGAAGTCTCTGCAGATGAAAGGAAAACCTCCCCTAACAGGGTTCATTCCAGAAATGAGGAGGATTCAGCATAGTGTAGGGGTGAATCTCTGTTTATTAAAAGAATTCTACTTCATGGCCAAATACAGTGGCTTACGTCTGTAATCCCAGTACTTTGGGAGGCTGAGGCAGGCGGATCATCTGAGGTCAGGAATTCAAAATGAGTCTGGCCAACATGGAGAAACCCCATCTGTACTAAAAGTATAAAAATTATCTGGGCTTGGCGGCAGGCACCTGTAATCCCAGCTACTCAGGAGGCTGAGGAAGGGGAATCCCTTGAGTCCAGGAGGTGGAGGTTGCAGTGAGCCAAGATTGTGCCACTGGACTCCAGCCTGAGCAACAGAGTGAGACTCTGTCTGAAAAATACAGACATACATCCTTTTTCAACTGGATGTTTTATGGACTGTGAACAACCCCATAAAGTTAATGTATTTTCTCCTTTTTCCAAACTAGCATTTGGATCCGTGGTAGCTTAAAACCAAGCATATGATGAGAAGACTCATCTGTCACAGTGGCAAGGACTAAGGGAAACTTTCAAAGAATTGGGCACCATTCAGCTCTTTTGGCAGGGGTTGAATTTGATGATAAAAACTTGTTGCTGTCTTAGTCTCTAGTGATTGTGTAGATCAGAGGGTTATGGGGAGTCCTGGGGCTCCCAAGGAAGGTGAAGGAGTTTATGGGGAAATGAAAATTTAGTGACTGAAGCATAAAGGAGAGGTACATGTGTTGTACCTCTGTACAGCTGCACCTCCAAACAGGTATAGCTGTTTGGAGCATTAGTCTCCAGATAGGCTTGTTGTGTTCCCTTGGTTTGTCATTGAACTTTGCTCATGGCTGAAACAGCCCCAGGGATGCTAAGGAAAGTCCAAGGTGAAGAAACATAAGGTTTATCATTTCTTGCTTAGCTCTTGTAGCTAATAGAAAGGAAAACATAAGAAGCTATTTTTAAATGGTATTTTTACTTTATAAATAAAATGCTATCTAAATTGGAAGAGTCATATTTCTCTTGCATTAGCATTCTTATTTTCTGTTTTTCATTAAGAAATATTTCAGATGGGCCAAACTCCCCCAACTCAATCCCATTATAATCCCTTCCCTTTCTAGATTCTTCAAGAAAAACAGTGCTTGTTTATTTTACCCACCAACGTTTCTCCTTATACTTTAGTTACAGATAGAGAGATATCATTAATATAAATATATAGATATGCTAAACATACCTAGTATTTTTGCATGCTCTTAACTTTTTAAAAATGTACATTATTTCTGCATTTGCTATTTATCCATATGGATGTAAGGCCCTAATTTAATTGAGCTGCCATTTAATAATCCATGCTATGAATCTGCCACAATTATGGATTGTCTCCTGTTGGCAGATATTTAAGTTGTTTCCACTTCTGCACAGTTGTAATACTGGTGCAGTAAACAACCGTGAACATCCTTGGACTTGTGTCTTTATATACACGTTAAAATGTTGTGACATGCTCTTAATAAAACAGAACATCTTAGATTTTTTTTGTGCTGATACATGTTGTTAGAGCTCATTCTTTTCACATTTGAACAGATTGTAGCTTGAAAAAAACTAAAATATATTGAATCAAGTTTCTTGCTGGACATTTAGATTGGCTTCTCTCTTGGTTTTGTGTTGTTAATAACAGGCTCACAGGTCTCCTTGGACACATGTGAGTTTCTCCAGAGTATGTACCTAAAATCGTGACTGCTCCATGAAAGGGTGGGTGTGCCTCCAACTTTCCACTTACTGCCTGATTGCTCTTCAGCTGCGCTGATTTGAAAACCACCAGCAGTGCCGGGGAACTCCATTGCTCTACCGCTTCATGATCTTTCAATATGGTCACTCATAAGATTTTGCAAATTGATGGATTCCAAAATGATATCTCATTTGTTTTCACTTACATGATTCCGTATAAAATTGAGCATCTTTTTATATATTCATTGACCATTTGGCTTTTATCTTCCATCAATTGTGTGTTTTATAGCCTTTGTTCTTTCTTCTTCTGGATGACCATTCAGAGAATCTGGTTCCAATCATTTCCATATTCTATTTTGTTTATTTTTTGAGACAGAGTCTTGCTTTGTTGCCCGGGCTGGAATGCAGTGGCATAATCTCGGCTCACTGCAACCTCTGCCTCCTGGGATCAGGCAATTCTCCTGCCTCAGCCTCCCAAGTAGCTGGAATTACAGGCATGTGCTATCATACCCACTTAATTTTTGTATTTTTAGTAGAGATGGGGATTCTGCAAGTTAGCAAGGCTGGTTTTGAACTCCTGACACTCAGGAGATCCACCCGTCTTGGTATCCCGAAGTACTGGGATTACAGGCGTGAGCCACCACCACTGACCCCATATTTTATTTATTTTAGGTGAGGACAGTTCACTGAAAGTTTTACTAACAAAAGGCTAATATGTAAATAATAAATAAATTGTCTAGCAAGTAAAATAATTTTTTAAACCCAGTAAATAAATAAAATGAATTTATGCCTGCTTTTCAAAGCTTTGAAGACTCTGCCATGATGATTACATTGGAGGTGAGAGATATCACCAAAGGATATGGACTCAGCTTGCAGAGGGAATCCAGGACTGCTTCATGACCCCTGAGCTAAGGGAAGAAGGCGGAAACTGACATTAGCAAATATTGACCTTTCAACTGGAGTTTAACGGATATCACCTCATTTAGTACTTGCAAATAAACTGAAAGATAGGTGTGATTTCCCTTTCTCTTTTTGAGGATGAGGAAATGTAGACTCAAGGAGATTAAATGCCTAGCCTGAGGTTAAGGAGCTTGAAATTAATGAGAGAGACAGAATTTGGAGGTTTGTCTGTCACCAAAATGCAGGCACTCTACCACACAAGAGAATCACAGTTCTCACTGACAAGGTAGTTTGAAGAGAATATTTATATTGGGGGAAGTTTATAAACCTTAACAGCAAGAGGGCGGTTGTGGTGACTCATGCCTGTCATCCCAGCACTTTAGGAGGCTGAAGCAGGCAGACCACCTGAGGCCAGGAGTTCAAGACCAACCTGGCCAGCATGGCAAAACTCCAACTCTAGTAAAAATACAGAATTTAGCTGGGTGTGGTGGCACATGTCTGTAATCGCAGCTATTAAGGAGTCTGACGCAGAAGAATTGCTTGAAACTGGGAGGCAGAGGTCACATCATTGCACCTGAAAAAGAGCTAGACTCCATCAAAAAAAAAAAAAAATAAAAGTTAGCCATTCTTTTGGAAATAATTATTTATGGAGGTTAGAGTTTTGTTCAATCTCTTCTGAAACCTAAGCAGGAAGGATCTTCAGCGGCACACTTTCTTCTCTCCACGTCTCCAGGAGGAAACTGTGGCCACCAATATTACGCATGCTTCAGATAATTTAGATGCATCCTTTTCTTTTTTCCCCCCTTAGACTACTTGTTCTCCTGCTAAATAAATAGTGGTTATTTCTTCAGGAAGCAATATCAGTTGCTTCCTCAGGGGGCTGATGATTTGATAAGGCATGGTAAGAGGTAGAGATAAATCAGGCTTTGAGTTGTTTTAGTTATTTAGTTTCTAAAGTCCTAAAGCTTATTCTGAAAAATTTTAAATGAAACACATTCCATGAATATATTATACATTTATTTTACTAATGTTTTATTTCCCAATTATAATTGTCAGGTAATTACAGAAGGAACCCACACTTAGCCCTGAGAGTTCACAGTTGTGGGAGCCTGCAGGAATTTTTAAGACCGTTTTTATACCTCTTAAGATTTCTTGAATCCAGAAAGTCTGCCCATGAGTTTTAGGGGCAAGGTACTTTTTTTGAGACAGAGTCTAGCTCTGTTGCCAGGCTGGAGTGCAGTGAAGCAATATCGGCCCACTGCAACCTCCACCTCCCGGGTCCAAGAAATTCTGCCTCAGCCTCCTGAGTAGCTAGGACTGTGGGCAAACACCACCATTCCCTGCTAATTTTTGTGTTTAGTACAGATGGGGTTTCACTAAGTTGGCCAGGCTGGTCTTGAACTCCTGACCTTGTGACCCACCTGACTCAGCCTCCCAAGGCAGTTTATTTTTTTAACTTAATGGGAAATGGCCAAGGCCCTCAGCATTGCCTATGGTCAGCTTGAAGTGATTTCAGCTACAGCTCTGCTGGACAGTTCCCACAGCACCCTCTCTTCTTCCACACATATTCCCCCACTTTCTGGCTTGAATTTTTTCTGAAGCCAAGGCAGCCTGCTCAGCCTTTGTATGGAGCCAGGAATATAAGAGGGCTAATGCCTCTGAAAGTGACTCTTCTCCAGCAGAGGACTCAGTCAGTAGATAAATACCCCAATCTCTGGGGTTTCAAAGGGAAAATGTAAAGGGTGCTCTACCTCCCATCTGCCAACAGAAGTACCCAGTTCAACAATGCACCTTTTCCTGGCTTTTCTTCCGTTCCTCCCTCACTTTACTCACTATTAATTCTTTCTCCTGGGAGCACCTCCCAAATAAATTACTTACACCCAAATCCTTTCCTCAGGTTCTCTTTTTGGAAAAAATTAAAGCAATATCCTCAAGATCTCATAGATATCTATGTATTATTTTAAATTTACTTTTTCCTCCAAGAAGTCTTCTCTGACCTTTTGTAAATATAAAAAAAAGAGAATTAAGTAAACCCCTCTTTTATTAAACCCTATTTTTATTGGCTGTTTATCCATATCCGTCACTAGACTTTGGGCTTCTTAAAGCTAGGATTTTTTCCCATTGTAGGCCTGGTTCTAGCACAATATTTGGCCATGGCAAGCACTCAGTAAATATCTCAGAAGCAAACAGAAGCAGTACGTGTAGGTATTGGCCTAGGTACTTCTTAGTCACATACTGAGGTGAACAATATTCACAACATTCCCTATGGTCAAGAGAATTAAGTGTACCTAAGGTCAGGAGTGTGAGAACAGCCTGGACAAAATGGCAAAATCCATCTCTATGAAAAATACAAAATAATAATAATAATAGCCAGGCATGGTGGCCATGCCTGAAGTTCCAGCTACTCAGGAGCTGAGTCAGGAGAATCACTTGAACCTGGAGGAAGAGGTTGCAGTGAACTGAAATTGAGCCACTGCACTGCAGTCTCAAAAAATAATAAAATAAAATAAGGTAAAACTAAATTAAATTAATAATTTAAAAAATTGATTATCATGATTAAAATAAAATAGACAACTCACATTTATTAATCTTTTCTTTAGTGTCTGGTATTTGTACAAAGGAATTTTGGGGCATCATTTTATTTACTTTCCATACATAGACACTGAGCAGCCTCATTTCCCAGATGCAGAGACTGAGACTTATGAGGTTAAGAATATTCCTGGATTTGCACAGCCAGCAAGAGGTAAAACCAGAATTCCAGTTTCTCCAATGCCCAGGAACCTAAAGATTAATTTGCCAAAAACTATCTACCTCACTGAGCCACCACAGGGCTCCTGGATGCAACTTAAAAACAAAGCCCTAATAGGATAATGCATTTTCATTAATGAGAAATTATGACTTTATTAGAACAATGGAAACAAAGACTGTCTGAGTTCAAAGGAAAGGAACAGAGAAGATGGCTGATGCTGAGTAGTGTGAATCAAAAAGAAGAAAGAAAGAAGAAAGAATTGTTCTCCAGCCTGTTTCCTCTCAATTTTTCTTCACAAGTTTTTTTTTAAATTATAGTTCTCCTTAAAATCACTTCTGAGTTCTTCAAGTGCGTTACAGTCATTTTAAATCAGTCCTCAGAACCTCCCAGGAGTGTATTTGTTAACACACACAGAGAAGCACCAACAAAGATCTCCTAGAATCGCCTGGGTCATACATGTAAAAGGTGATTTGGAAACACTATTCAGTAACTAGGTTATTTTAAGGATCAACTTTTATGTCAAGGTTCCTCTCAACATCTGATAAACTCTGTGGTAGAAAGAGATTTTTAAAGTTGTTTTGTTCTCAGTAGGATGAGTGTCTCTTTAGTAATTTCCTCAAATCAGTGAAGTTTGTCAGACACTGCTTTACCATAATCTATTACTTAAGTCATTTCATAAAGGAAAGAGAAAGAACGAATGAAGGAAAGAAAGAGAGAAAGAGGAAAGAAAAAGGAGGAAAAGAAGAGAGAAAGAAAGGAACGATAATAGGAAGGTAAGAGAGAGGGAGAGAGAAGGAAGGAGCAAAAAAGGAGAAAGGAAGAGAGAGAGGAGAAGGAAGGAAAAAAGAGATGTTTCTAACAGGAATAAGTGTACCTGCTGACTGAATAAACATGTGGTAATAAAATATAATTCATGTTCCAGGCTTCTTTTCCATGAAAGAAAAAGAGGAAGCTCCTTGCATTACCTCAGCTCTGCAGGACACCAGATAGAAAGGAAAATATCAGAAGAGAAAAAATATATTTGCTCATATTTAAAATGCAGCATGGATAGGTTATTTTTAAATTGAGATCTTCTAATGGCCTAAAAACAGCACAGTTGATAAAGTAAGGAGACCAGAATGAAATCAATAATTTCACTCTATATTCTTTAAAGGAACTGGCACAGGCTCAGAAGTTGGCAAACACTAATAGTAGAGAATCACTGCCATATCAAAGGTCTCTTAATAGGCTCTTTGAATTACAATTGGGCTTTGCGTTGGTTTAGCTGAAGTCTGTTAGCGCCTCTTCCAGTAAGACTCTAATCCCCACAGGATGAAAAAAAAGTGACTTCCCTGCATAAAACATGACCCACAATTTATGGCACACTTTCCAGCAAAACACCCAGCAGCCGCTGAGGGGTCGACAGAGCTGTGATTCCACATTAATTGATACAAAGGGTACTGTTTTCCAGATGACCTCACACCTAATTGAATAAGGCAGACACACATACCACATGTAATCGTGTTTATTGAGTGCATTATTGTCATTTAGCATTGATCATCCTTTACCAGGAGCATGGATGGTTAAGAGGATTGGCTTTGAAATCTGACAGACCCAACCCCTATGAACAAATATCTCTGTGCATTTTATACTCTTTGAAATGGTGACAAAGAATAGTGCCTACCTCAAAATTTGAAGGAAACCAATGCATGAAAAAGATAATACCTGGAATTTAGTACACATTCATAAATATTATTATTTGCATTTCCTGAAAGCATTATAGGTGGATTTATTAACAATGCTTTGCTTCTTAGGCAAATTCAACTAATATTTTTCAAGTACTTATTTTGTGCACAATGTTCTGCTTTTTGTGTGTTTTTTTCATTCCCAGGGCACTTCAGTGAGATAGATATTATTATTTCTCCTGAAAAGCTAAGACAATCAAAGCTAGGGTACAGTAAAGTAATTTGCTCTTTATCACTTGGTTAGAACATTGTGAGGTTTTTGATTTGAACTCAGGTCTGCTGGCTCAACAATGTGGACAGCTGCAATACATCAATATGATGTCCTTTAACCTAAATAAATTTTTATATCCTGTGGATATTCTATTCATTGGTGTTCTGATAAACCAGCTCTCCAAAAATAAAATCCTGATTTGTCACATTTACCAGTGTCTGTGTTGTAAATACCCCTGCCCGGACCAATTTCAAAGTTATGGTAACCTGACTTGTAAAATCGTTCTGTACTTTTGTCACTAGGTATTACAATGAGATATAACACTAGCTTATATCAGCTCTCACTAGGTATTATATTTGAAATATGGTGCCCACAGCTGAGAAAGCCAGGGCTTGACCCTCTACCTCTTTCTGCCTACTGTTGGCTATGCTCTTCTGCTTTCAGCCTTCTTGACCTTTTAATGCCCTGTTATGGATGCAACATTAGACCGTATCATGAGAGGCAGAAGCAAGTCAGAAGAGCCCACACAAAGGAAAAGGTAGGCTGCAAATGAGTAGTAGGCAAAAAGCAGAATGCAAGACAGGGCAACGACTGAGAAACACAACCAGCAGCCATAAGCAAGGGAGAGAGTCTGATTCCAGACTCAAAGAGCAGGCCTAAGCAACTGAAAAGACAAGTTGCTAAGTAAGGGATGATCAAATGGAATTGCCAAGGACCAGGCTGGGATGCAGAAAGATTGGAGCTCAACCATCTGCCCAGTCACATATTCACTGTGCACCTGTGGGAAGTGTATTTAAATTTTCTCTGCCTCAGCTTCCTCTACTATAAATGGCAGCTATGTTATCGTCATGTAAAAGGTTAAAGGATATAAGAGACTCCATCATACAGTAGTACTCGATAACATTAGGTTTTAAGAACTGATCTTACACTGGTAAGGAAACCAACTCTGCCTCAACCAGAAGAAATTATTTTATTTTACTTTATCCTATTTTTAGAACTAAGGTACACAGATTTGAACTGGTCACCTTGCTCAGTATATGGTATGCTCTTATCATGGGTCCATCCATGGCCCTCTCTTTAAATTATTTTCCACTTTCTTTCTCACTCTAATCCCATTCTCTCCCTCTCATAAGCATCTTCACCTCCATGTTTACATGCTTCCCATAATATCCACGTATGTTTATTCAATTACCTCTGTATCTATGGAAAACAGCCTGGCTTGTGGGTGAACTTTTTAAATTTACATAT
Source organism: Callithrix jacchus (assembly GCF_049354715.1). Classification (NCBI taxonomy): domain Eukaryota; kingdom Metazoa; phylum Chordata; class Mammalia; order Primates; family Cebidae; genus Callithrix; species Callithrix jacchus. The sequence goes on along the minus strand of NC_133525.1, from coordinate 11,603,838 downwards.
AATGGTATATTGGTTTCCTGGAGCTACCATAACAAAATACCACAGAATGAATGGCTTAAACAGCAGAAATCTATTTTGCCACAGTTCTGGAGGCTGGGAGTCCAAGATCAAGGTGTTAGCAGGGTTGATGTCTCCTGGCACCCGTCCTCAGTTCAGAAATGTCTACCGTCTCATTCCACCCTCAAACCGTCATTTTTCTATACATACACATCCTTGGTGTGTCGCTACATATTAAGTTTCCTCTTCTCATAAGGACATCAGTTTTGCTAGATAAAAATTCAATGTTTAGTCCACCTTGTTATCTCCAAATACAGATACATCATGAGACACTAAGGGTTAGAGCTTTAACATGAGCCTGCCAGGAAGGGACAAAACGACACTCATAAATAGTATCATGCTATTGTAGGAGATTGTTGCAACCAGTGAATCATGCACCACATTAGATGCTTATGCACCTTCTTCTGTCACTGGCTCCAGGCTTGGCACAGAACTTGCTGTGGACAAAGAGACATGAGCAAACATAGTCCAAGAAAACACTTAATAATGTCTTGTACATTGGGGCTTGCTCTTTTTCGCTGCTGACAACTTTTCTGCCACCGTGTGAGAAAGCCCAAACTAGCCCGCTAGTTGCTGCAGATATGAACCCCTCCCAGACATGAATAAGCAGAAGCAATAGCTAGTTGGGTGAATGAGCCATATTACAATACCCAGACCATTGGTTTAAGTGCCAACCAACCTCAGGGGCACAAGTGAGCCCAGGAGAGACCAGCATAACTGCTTTGCTTAGCCCAGACCCAACTACTGAGCTCATCAACAACTTCTCTAAACCAGTATTTTTGGGATGATTTGTTAGCAGCAACCCATGATGATAAAGCTATAACTATAGATACTATTCTTCTTCTTACTTTCTGTCATTTAACATGATGTATTTGAGACGTTGCTATTTGTAGATATGTTTCACTCCTCCTGGCTGCTATAAGGCATTCTGTTATATGCACATGTCATCTTTTATTTATTCAATCATCTAGGGATGAACAGTTGGGTTTCCTCCAGGTTTTTGCTCTACAAACATTCTCACATACATATCTTTCTCTGCTGCTATGAGAGTTCCTCTGGAAACACTATTCAAAAGTAAAATTGCTGGTTTGCAGGGCATATGAACACATAACTACACGAAATATTGTCAAATTGATCTTCAAAATAGCTGTAGCAATTTATGCTCCTTTTAGAAGTGAAGGAGGACTGGTCGGGGGAGCTATGTATGTTTCTAATTAGAGCAGGAATCATTCCCTGATGAGTCTTGCAAGAGAAAACAAGCAGAAGTTCCTAGTGTGGCATTGAACTCAGCACAGAAAGTCAACACCGAACAAAAGTATGCCAAATTGCAGGGTTTATTGCCGGCAACCACGGAGGACTCACGTCTCTCCAACCCGTGGCAGAGAAAGAAGAGTGACAAGACCTTTTTATACCCACAAAACCACCTTGGGAGTGGGGGTGAGGAGCAAAGATGGGGATAAAAGCTCTCAATCACCTCCTAGGCTGAGACGAGGGTGAGGGGGCTCCAGACATTCCAAGGGCCAGGGGACTTTTGTCATTCCGATTGCCACTTAAGTGGTTTACAGAGGTCAAGGTAAACATTAGTTTATACATTATTTGGACAGGTGTGGGGTCCACATAATTTTAGTTTACTTGGCGCCAGGATGGAATTATCTGGGGGTGCTTACTTTGGTAAACAAAGGCAAGCAATTCTGGCAGTTACAGATAAGAGAAAGGATGCAGCTTTTCTTCCTCTCTTTGCATTTTGCAAGGTCATCTTAGTAGTTTACAGAAGCCATGGATAGCAGTCATTGTGAGAATGGTAACAGTTTTCCCATTTTAAAATGGCATTGTACTGGTTCTAATTCTAGGCCAGCTATATCACACTAGCTAGACTACAAAGGGTAGTCCAGAAATCAGGGCCCAGACACTGACCTAGGCAGATCTTAACACTCTCTCTATTTCTCTTCTTCACTAGTCTTACCTGAAATTGACATATTATTGCAGTTTTTTTCTTGTTGTTGTCCTTACTTGCCTATAATAATTATGGTATTTCATTTTCTATTCTTCATTCCTAAGTAGAAACTTTGTGATTTTTTAATATTTTAAATTGTCAATCATAAAAGAGCTAAAAAAAATCAAGATTTATTGCTAGTAGATAATTGTGTTGAAAACAATTAGTTCACATTATTAAAGTGCTTGAAACCATGTGAAGATAAAAAATAGTTTTTGATAACACTAGAAAACAATAACCTTACAATAATAACAGGACTATATCAGGATACAGAATATATGCAAAGAATTATGTTATAGTGTCAACAAAAAATCAGAATTAAAAATATACAATGCACAATCATAGCTGTGATGACTGGAGCATTTTCCCTGAGGCTATTTGCCAATGCCAACTATCTGGGGCCTACAGTTTCACAGGGAAAGAGTGCAGTGTTTCAGGCCCAAAACTCACCCAAAGTGGTGATAATTACAGGACTCCTTTCTCATTAAACCTGACCCTTAAAGACAGGGGAAAATCCATCCGAAAGCCATCTCCTGTGCCCCAACATTACAGGCATGCAGAAGGTGGAATAGGCCAGAAAGCCTCAAGCTTTGGAGGCACTCTGGAGTGAAGCCAGAAAGTACAATTATTTTTGAACTCAGGGAATCTGAACAAATCATTTTCAAGGGCAATGACAAGCAAGTTGTCAAGCATATAAAGAAGAAAGACAACATGAGAGAAAACAAGCAGAAGAAACAGACAGCTGAATTACCCATTAGTTATGAAACAACCATAATTATTGTGTCTACAGAGATAAAAGACAAGCTTTAAAATATTCAATGGTAATAGAAAACGATATACAGTGATATGGTAGATTTGAAAAGCACAAGCAGAAACTTTAGATATAAAATTTATAATAAAAGTATTTAGAGCTCAGTGGTTACATTGGACAGCAGATTTAACATAACTGAAGACAGATTAGAAGAGAAGATGACATTTTTCAAATACAACACAAAGACAGATAAGAGAGATTTAAAGCCTAAACTGATTAGAATCCCAGAAGGAGAAGAAAGAGAAAATGGAGGAGGCAATGTTTGAATAAATCGCATCTGAGATTTTTCTCAGAACTGATAAATCAAACCAATACATATAGGCAGGCTGTGAAAATTCAATTAGAATAAGTAACCATAAATCTACATCTGTATGCGTATCAAATATATGACCAAAAAATAACCAAATCCAGGAAATTTGTTAAAAGGAATAAAAATAGAGTACCCTTAAAGTACAGCAGTGAATAGATTACTGACTTCGACAATAACAATGAAAGCCAGAAGACAGTAGAAAGCTATTTGGATTAGTACAAACCTAAGATTCCATACCCAGCAAAACTATTTTTCAAAAATGAAAGTGAAATAAAGACTCTTCAAACTAACTAAAATTGAAATCCATGACCAAAAGATTGTCACTGAAGGAAATTCTAAGATACCATTCAAACGAAATAAAATTATCCCAGATAAACAACTGAGACTTAAGAAGGAATGGAGAGGAAAGTAAGCTATACATATATAGGTAAAGATAAACTTAATGTCTAGTGAAACACACACACACACACAAACATGCACACCTGGAGAGTTAAAACACCATATAACAGTAACATGGGAAGGGATAACCGATGCTGAATTATCCTATGGTGTATCAAAGAGGAAAGAAATGTATTAAGTTTTACATTTTCGTAAGTTAGGTGTGCATGTTGTCATTTCTATGGTTACCACCAATACAGTCAAGAAAAAAAAAACTATAAAAAATCAATAGATTAACAATCTATTGGGTGTTTTCCTTCAAGGCCGCAGGTTCCATTCCAGTCCAGGTTTATCTAAAATGTTGTCTGGGAGCAAGGGTCTGGAATAGGGGCCTCAGGACTCTGTCTGGTGCCCTGTCCTACTGTGGCTGAGCTGGTATCCAAGTTGTAAGGTGAAGTGTTGCCTGGGATGGAGGAGAGGTGACACAAGCACTCCATGAGCTTCCCAAGTGGTGTCTCACTAGGTCAAGTACCCTCCAAATTCACTGGCTCTGAGCCCAGCACAACACCAGGACTTGCTCAGGAATTACAGCCTTCGTGAACTAGAACTAGACTGAGATTCAAATTCATTTATGACCCCAGAGCACTTTAACCTGTGATGGAGGAGTTGCCAGAACTCAGGTTTCAATTGCTGGGATGGATGATTTGCCTCTAGCTGGGGCTTGTCTAAATGCTTCCTCTGTGGATACTGACTGAGTTCTGCTGTAACAGCACAGCACTCAATTCCAATACAAATTCCCATAATCACTGTGCTTTTGCTCTCTGAAGTGCGCAGATTCTCTCTCCATGCCATGTGACCACTCCTGAGGAAAAAAGCCCAGTCCATCCTGGCAGGATTCATCACCTGCTGACTAAAGATACCCAGAGAATACTAGTTGTGGGCCTTGGGTGAGACTCAGAGCTGTGCTGGCCTCGGATGTGACCCAGAACACTCCCACTTGTGGTAGTTATGGGGAGAGACCTGTTCCACTAGAGGAAAAAAGTGGAGAGGGTAAAAGGGACTTTGTCTTGCAGCTTGGGCACCAGCTTGACCACAGTGGGATAGAGTACCAAGTGGACTCCTATAGTCCCCACATCCAGGCCTTGGTTTCTGGATGGCATTTTTAAACCTTCCCTGGGCCAGAGGGGAGCCCACTGCCCTGAAAAGAGAGACTTAGCACTGGCAACATTTATCTCAAGCTGACTGAAGTGCCCTTGGCCTTGAATCAATATCACTTGTTCCCAGGCCGTGCTTGCCATGGTCCTGAACAGTCCTGGCCATGGAGAGAGACTCCTCTGCTTGAGGGAAGGGGAGGGAAGAGTGGGAAAGAATCTTGTGGCTTTAATGCCAAACTGAGCCACGACAGGATAAAACATCACGTAGATTCCTAAGATTCTCAACTCCAGGACCTGGCTCTCAGATGGCATCTCTGGACCCAATTGGAACTAGGTGAAACTTGTAGCCACGAAGAGAAGGATGCAATCCTGGCCAGATTTGCCACATGATGATTGTAGAACCCTTGGACCTTGAGTGAGCATAAGCAGTAGCCATGCAGTGGTCACTGCAGGCCTTGGGTGTAACCCAGTGTTGTGCTGGCTTTGGGTCTGACCCAGCACACTGGTGGTGGCCATAAAGGTGCATGTGTCACTCCTCCTCCAGCTTCAGCAGCTCATCACAAAGAGAGAGACTCCATTTGTTTCAAGGAAAATAAGGGAAAAGAACCAGAGACTTTCTGGTAATCCAGGGAATTCTCTTGGGTCTTAGCCAAGACCACCAAGGCAGTACATCTATGAGTCCACAAAAGCCACAGTAATACTGGGTAGCTTAGTGTGCCCCCTAAAACAAATACAGTTGTGATAACCAAAGACTTGAACCCCAACACTCAGGTCCCTTCAAAAACCTAGAAAGTCTTCCTGAGAAGGATGAGTACAAACAAGTCCAGACTGCAAAGCTATGATAAATACCAACTGCTTCAATGCCCAGACACCCACAAACATCCATAAGCACCAGGAAAATGCAAGAAAACGACTTCATCAAAAAAAGTAAATAAGGTACCAGTGACCAGTTCCAAAAAGACAGAAATATGTGAGCTTTCAGACAGAGAATTCACAATAGCTGTTTTGAAAAGCTCAATAAAATCCAAGATAACTAGATAAGGAATTCAGAATTCTACCAGATAAATTTAACAAAAAAGTTGAAATAAGGTAAAAGAATAAAGCCAAAATCCCAGAGCTTAAAAAGTGCAATTGACTTCTTGAAGACTGAAACAGAGTATTTTAATAGGAGAACTAATCTAGCAGAATAAATAATTAGTGAGCCTCAAACAGGCTATTTGAAAATAGAAGAGAAAAGAAAATTTTTTTTCAAAGAATAAACCACATCTATAAGATCTAGAAAATAACCTTAAAAGAAGAACTCTAAGACCTATTGTCTTTAAAGAGGAGACAGAGAAAGAGATGGGGTAAAAAAGTTTATTCAAAGAGATAACAACAGAGAACTTCCCAAAACTAGGGAAAGATATCAGTATTCGAACAGGAGGAGGTTATAAACCACCAAGCAAATTTAACCCACATAGGACTACCTGAAGACACTTAATAATCAAACTCCCAAAGGGCAAGGATACAGAAAGGAGCCTAAAGCAAAAAAAGAAAAGGAGCAAATAACATACAAAGAAGCTTCAATAGGTCTGGCAGCAGATCTCTCAGTGGAAACCTTACAGACCAGGAGAGAGTGGCATGACATATTTAAAGTAGTGAAGAAAAAAGCCTTTATCCTAGAATAGCATATCCAACAAAAATATTTTCAAACATGAAGGAGAAATAAAAACTTTCCCAGACAAACAAAAACTGAGAGATTTTGTCAATACCAGATCTGTCCTACAAGAAATGCTAAAGAGAGTTCTTCAATCTGAAAGAAAGGATGTTAATGAGCAAAAATAAATTATCTGAAGATACAAAACTCACTAGTAATAATAAGTAGACAGAAAAACAGAATATTGTAACACTGTAACTGTGGTGTATAAACTACTCATATCTTGAGTAGAAAGACTAAAACATGAACTATCTAAAATAATAACTATGATTTTTCAAGCAATAGTATAATAAGATAAAAATAGAAACAACAGAAAGCTAAAAAACAAGGGTAAAAACTTAAAGTTTGGAGTTTTTATTAGTTTCCTATTTGCTTGTTTGTTTTTGCAATCAATGTTAAGTAGGCATTTGTTTAAAATAATGGGCTGTGTGTGGTGACCCCCTCCTACAATACCAGCAGTTTGGGAGACCAATGCAGGAGCATCACTTGAGCCCAGAAGTTTGAGACCTGCCTGGGAAATATAAGGAGACTCTGTCTCTACAAAAACTGTATAAATAAGCCAGGCATAGTGGTGCATGCATGTGGCCCCAGCTACATGGGAGGCTGAGGCAGGAGGATCACTTGAACCCTGGAGATCAAGGTTGCAGTGAGCCATGTTCATACCACTGCACTCCTGAATGACAAACTGAGACTCTTTCTCTTTTTTTAATAAAAAGTAAAAATAAAATGAAAGAATGTGTTATTAGATATTATTTGCAAGTTCCATAGTAACCTTCAATCAAAAAACATACAAAAAATACACAAAAAATAAGAAGCAAAAAATTAAAACATACCACCAGAGAAAATGATCTTCACTAAAAGGAAAATAGGAGGGAAAGAAAAAAAGAAGAGACCAAAATAAGCAGAAAACAAATAACAAAATGACAAGAGTAAGTTCTTACTTATCAGTAATAACAATGAATGGAAATGCACTAAACTCTCTAATCAGAAGACATAAAGTTAAATGTATTAAAAAACAAGACCCAATGATCTGTTGCCTACATAAAACATACTTTATAAAGATACACAAAGACTAAAAATAAAGAGTTTAAAAGAAACATTTAATGTAAATGAAATGTACCTATACTTGTATCAGACAAAATATTTTAAGACAAAAACTTTTTAGGTTCGTGCTAAAGTAATTGTGGTTTTGCCATTACATTTAATGTATGAAGAGACAAAAAAGGTCATTATATAATGATAAAGGGGTCAATTTGGCAAGAGGACATAATAATTGTAAATATATATGCATCTAACAATGGACCACCCAGATATATGGAGCAAATATTATTAAAGCTAAGGAGAGAAATAGACCCCAATACAATAGTAACTGGAGACTTCACACCCTCCTTTTAGCATTGGACAGATCATCCAGAAAGAAAATGGACAGAAAATCAACCAAGACCCATTGCATTTAAGACCAAATGGAACTAATAGATATTTAAGAAATATTTTATCCAATGGCTACAGAATACACATTCTTCTCCTCAGCACATCAATCATTCTCAAAAATAGAAGATATATTAGGCCACAAAGCAAGTCTTTAAAATTAAAAAAAATAATAATAAAATAACCTGAAATTATATCAAGTATCTTCTCTGACCACAAGAAAATAAAACTAGAAATCAATAACCGGAGAATTTTGGAAACTATGCTAACACAGAAAAATTAAACAGTATACACCTGAATGAACAGTAGATCAATGAATAAATTAAAAATAAAATTAGCACATTTCTTGAATGAATGATAATAAAAACACTACATACCAATACCTATGGGATACAGTGAAAGCAGTACTAAGAGGAAAGTTTATAGCAATTAGTGCCTATATCAAAAAAGTAGAAAAACTTCAAATAAATCACCTAATAATGCACCTTAAGGGACTAGAAAAGCAAAAGCAAACTTAGTGAAAAGCAAAAGTTAAAGATCAGAGCAAAATTGGAACAAGCTGTTATAAAAGAACAATAAAATTAAAAGCTGTTTTTTAAATAAAAAATGGAAAAACCTTTAGCCCAACTAAAATGAGAGATAACCCACATAAATAAAATCAGAGATGAAAAAGGAGACTTTACAATCAATACTACAAAAATTCAAAGGATTATTAGAGATTACTACAAGAAACTGTTTGCTAATAAGTTGGAAAATTTTGAAGAAATAAATTTCTAGACACATAGAACCTACTAAGTTAGAACCATGGAGAAATTCAAAACCCAGTAGACCAATAACAAGTTACAAGATCAACACCATAATAAGTCTCCCAGCAAAAAAACTTGGGAACCAATGGCTTCACTGCTGAATTTAACCAAACATTTGAGGAAGAACTAATACAAAACCTACTCAAACTATGAAGAGCATTAGTGAAAACTTTCAAAGCTAAGAAGAGAAATAGACCCCAATACAATATAACTGGAGACTTCACACCCTCCTTTCAGCATTGGACAGATCAACCAGACAGAAAACAGACAAAAAAATCAGCAAAGACATATTGAATTTTATGAGGCCACTATTTCTCTAACACCAAGACCAGACAAAGACACATAAAATAAAATTACATGCCAATAATCCTGCTGAATAGTGAGGCCAAAAATCCTCAATAAAATACCAGCAAACTGAATTTGACAATTAAAATAATCATTCTTTTGACATTAAAAAGATTATTCATCATGATGAAAAGGAATGTATCCCAGAGATGCAAGGATGGTTTAATATATGCAGATCAATGAATGTGATATATCATATCAATAAAATAAAAAATAAAAACTATATAATCATTTCCATTGATGCTGAAAAAGTATTTGATAAGATTAAATATCCCTTTATGATTAAAAAAACCCTTAAAATGTAGCTATAGAGGAAATATACATCAACATAGTAAAAGCCATACATAACAGACATACAACTAATTTCATACTGGACAAACACTAAATGCCTTTCTTCTAAAATCTAGAACCAGACAAGGATGCCTGCTTTCAGCACTGTTATTCAACATACTACTGGAAGTTCTAGCTAGAGCAATCAGACAAGAGAAACAAAGGGCATTCAAGTTGGAAATAAAGATGTCAAGTTATCCTTGTTTGAGAACTAAAGAAAAAAACACATGATCATCTCAGTAGATGAAGAAGAGGCTTTCAGTAAAATTCAACCTCCCTTTATTTTACAAACTCTCAAGAAACTAAGTGGTGAAGGAACATACCTTAAAATAATAAAACCCATCTATAACAAACCCAAACACTATACTGAATGGGCAAAAGCTGGAAGCATTCCCCTTGAAGACAAGAATGTCCTCTTTTACCATTTCTATTCAACATTATGGTGGAAGTCCTGGCCAGAGCAATCAGGCAAAAGAAAGAAATAAAAAACATCCAAATAAAAAGGCAGGAAGTCAAACTAAACCAAATAGCACATGTTCTCATTTATCAGTAGGAGCTAAATGATGACGACACAGGGACACAAAGAGGGGAACACCAGACACTAAGGCCTACCTGAGGGTGGAGGGTGGGAGGAGGGACAGAATCACAAAGAATAATTATTGGCTTAGTACTTGAGTCATAAAATAATCTTTACAATAAACCCCATAACACAAGTTTACCTATATAACAAGCTTGCATATGTACCCCTGAACCTAAAATAAAAGTTTTAAAAGGAGAGAGAGATTCACTCCTTGAGAGAGATTGTTTTGGGCTCCAAAGCAGAGTGAAAGTAATACTAAGAGAAAAGGTAACACCTTTTTTAAAAAGAATAAAAAAGACAATTTTTTAAACCCTAAATATCCTTGTTTGCAGATGGTATAATCTTACATTTGGAAAAACCTAAAAATGCCACCAAAAACCTATTAGAACTGACAAATTCGGCTGGGCACAGTGGCTCACACCTGTAATCCCAGTGCTTTGGGAGGCCAAGGCGGGCAGATCATGAGGTCAGGAGATCGAGACCATCCTGGCCAACATGGTGAAGCCTCATCTCTACTAAAAAATACAAAAATTAGCTGGGCATGGTGGCGTATGCCTGTAGTCCCAGCTACTCGGGAGGCTGAGGCAGGAGCATTAATTGGACCCAGGAGGCAGAGGTTGCAGTGAGCCAATATTCAGTCACTGCACTCCAACCTGGTGACAGAGCAAGATTCCATCTCAAAGGAAAAAAAAAGAACTGACAAATTTGGTAAAGTTGCAATATATGAAATCAACACAAAAATATGTTGCATTACTACATGCCAACAGCAAACAATCTGAAGAATAAATCAAGAAAGTAATCTAATTTACAAGAGCTACAAATAAAATGAATTATTTGTGCATAAATTTAGCCAAAGAAGGAAGATCTCTACAATGAAAACTGTAAAACATTTATGAAAGAGATTGAAGAGGACACCAAAGAATGACGATATTCCATGTTCATGAATTAGAGAAATCAGTATTATTAACATATGTATACTACACAAGGCAATTTACATATTCAACTCAATCCCTATCAAAATACCAATAACAATTTCTTCACAGAAATGGAATAATGATCCAAAAATTTATATGAAACCACAAAAGACCCAGAAGAGCTAAAGTTATTCCAATCAAGAAGTACAATACTGGAAAAATCACATTTATACTACAGTGCTATGGCAACCAAAACAACTTGATACTGGCATACACACACACACACACACACACACACACACACACACACACACACAATCAATGAAAGACAGAATCCAGAAATAAATCCAAACATCTACAGTGAACTCATCTTCAACAAAGGTGCCAAGAACATGTATTACGGAAAGGACAATCTCTTCAAAAATTCTGCTGTGAAATCTGGGTATTCATAGGCAGAATAATAAAACTGAACCCTATCTCTTGAATATAATAATGCAAATCTAAATTGATTAAAGACTTAAATCTAAGACATCAAACTATGAAGCACAAGAAAATTTGGGGAGGCCGGGAGCAGTGGCTCACGCCTGTAATCCCAGCACTTTGGGAGGCTGAGGCAGGTGAATCACGAGGTTGAGAGATTAAGACCATCCTGGTCAACATGGTGAAAGCCCGTCTCTACTAAAAATACAAAAAATTAGCTGGGCACAGTGGCACGTGCCTGTAATCCCACCTACTCGGGAGGCTGAGGCAGGAGAATTGCCTGAACCCAGAAGGCGGAGGTTGTGGTGAGCCGAGATCATGCCATTTCAATCGAGTCTGAGTAATAAAAGTGAAACTCCGTGTAAAAAAAAAAAAACTTGGGGAAATCTCTCCAGGAATAAACAAAGATTTTCTGATTAATATCCTACAAGCACAGGCAACCAAAGCAAAAATGAACTGATGGGATCACATCAAGTTAAAAATACTGCTACATGGCAAAGAAAAGAATCAACAAAGTCAAAACACAACCCACATAATGGGAGAATATATTTGCAAACTATCCATCTGACAAAGAATTAATAAGGAGAATATATAAAGAGCTCAAACAATTTAAGAGAAAAAAAAACTGAGGACTCAAGATGGCGCTCTGAGAACAACCCAGGATTGAAGCTCTCGGTGAATGCGTGGAGAGGTGAGTCAAAGCTGCATTTCCAGACTAATCTTTGTTGCCCACAGAACGGGGGAATTCCCAAGTATAAAGGAGACGCGAGATGCCAGGCAGAGGTTTTGCATGGTGAAGCCAACAGCGGGGTGGCAGTGGCCGGCCCTACCCAGCGCTCCTGCCCCTACTGAGATACACGCCCACTGCTGATGCGGCCTGCCATTGCCGAGGCAACCCACTATAACAGAGAGACTCTGCCGCAGGGCGTAGCCTGTGGGAGAGACCGCAGCAGAAGAGCAGAGCGAACAGGGCGAACCTCACAGCAGCAGGGTGGAGCCTCGGCAGGCAAATAATGACTAGACTGCCTCCTAGCTGGGCAGGACACCTCATCGAACATCCAAAAATAAAGTCCAAACCCCTCAACACAGAGCATTTGAGGAAAAAAAAGGGTTTTTTAATGAGCTATGTTGCAGCAGAATCAAACACAGCAGCCTAATAGCCCTGAATGAACAACAGAGCTCACAGCTCAGCAATTGAGCTCCTATAAAGGACAGACTGTCTCCTCAAGCAGCTCCCTGACCCCTCTATATCCAAAAGACTGACATTTGGCAGGCATCATCCTGGGACAAAGATAGCAGAAAAAGAAACTGGTAGCATCCCTCACTGTTCCACAGCTGCTATAGGTGCACCCCAGACAAGCAGGGCCTAGAGTGGACCTCAGCAGTCATACAGCAAAGGGGATAGACTGGTAGAAGGAAAACCAAGTAACAGAAATACTTCATCATCAACAATCTGGGTGTCCACTCAGAGACCCAATCAAAGAGTCAGCAACTACGCAGACGACAAGTGGATAAATCCACAAAGATGGGAAGAAACCAGTGGAAAAAGGAGAAAAACACCTGAAACCAGAACACCTCGCCTCCTAGAAAGGACCAAAACTCCTCACCAGCAAGGGAACAAAGCTGGATGGAGAACGACTGTGATGAAATTACGGAATTAGACTTCAGAAGGTGGATAATGAGAAACTTTTGTGAGCTAAAAGAACATGTATTAAAGAAATGCAAAGAAACTAAGAACATTGAAAAAATATACAAAAAAAGATTCGAGGAAATGATAACAAGAATGGATAACTTAGAGAGGAATATGAATGAATTAAAGGAGCTGAAAAACACAATACAAGAATTTCGTGAAGCCTGCACAGGTTTCAATAGCCGAATTAACCAAGCAGAAGAAAGAATATCTGAAGTCGAAGACCAACTCAATGAAATAAAACGAGAAACCAAGATCAGAGAAAAAAGTGCAAAAAGGAATGAACAAAATCTCCAAGAAATATGGGATTATGTGAAAAGACCTAACCTATGTTTTATAGTGAACCAGAAGGGAATGAAGAGAATGAATCCAAGCTGGAAAATACTCTTCAGAACATCATCCAGGAAAATTTCCCCCACCTAGCAAGACAGGCCAACACTCAAACGCAGGAAATACAGAGAACACCACAAAGATATTCCGCAAGAAGAGAAACCCCAAGGCACATAATCGTCTGATTCAACAAGGTTGAAATAAAGGAGAAAATACTAAGGGCAGCCAGAGAGAAAGGTCGGGTCACCCACAAAGGGAAGCCCATCAGACTCAGCAGATCTCTCAGCAGAAACACTACAAGCCAGAAGAGAGTGGGGGCCAATATTCAACATTCTTAAAGAAAAGAACTTTCAACCCAGAATTTCATATCCAGCCAAACTGAGCTTCAGAAGTGAGGGAAAAATAAAATCCTCTGCGAACAAGCAAGTACTCAGAGATTTTGTCACCACCAGGCCTGCTTTACAAGAGCTCCTAAAAGAGGCACTACACATAGAAAGGAACAACCAGTACCAGCCATTCCAAAATCACACTAAATGCTAAAGAGCATCAACATAATGAAGAATCTACAACAACTAACGGCAAAACAGCCACTTAGCATCAAAATGGCAGTATCAAATTCACACATAACAATATTAACCCTAAATGTAAATGGACTAAATGCACCAATCAAAAGACACAGACATGCTGTTCTTTCTGCCTAAAAATTTTTTTCATTTTCCCACCTGCATGGCCAACTCCCATTTGTTCTGTAAACATGAGGGCATAAGGACATGGACTGTATATGGGCTTTGTTTATCATTTTATACCCAGAGCTTAGTATAGTGCCTAGCATACAGTAGGCACTCATTAATGTTTAGTGAATGAATGAATTTCAGCCAGACTAAATCTAGATTCTCATTTTATTTAGTTTTTCCTCTTTATGTTACATTCACACTGTGGATGTCCTTTTGTTTATGCACTGGTTCTAGAAATTTTTCAACAAATATTAATTTAATTTTTTTGAGACGGAGTTTCGGTCTTGTTACCCTGAGTGGAGTGCAATGGCGTGATCTTGGCTCACTGCAACCTCCGCCTCCCGGGTTCAGGCAATTCTCCTGCGTCAGCCTCCCGAGTAGCTGGGATTACAGGCACCCGCCACCATGTCCACCTAATTTTTTGTGTTTTTAGTAGAGACGGGGTTTCACCATGTTGACCAGGAAGGTCTCAATCTTTTGACCTCGTGATCCTCCTGCCTCGGCCTCCCAAAGTGCTGGGATTAGAGGTTTGAACCATTGCGCCCAGCCCAAATATTAAATATATAGACATGTTAGGCTCTGTGTGCGTGGAGAACAAGCATGAAAAATACAAGCTTTCTGCTCTCAAGAAGCTACTTATTCATTAGAGGACAAAGACATGCAGAAAGAGAAATTATAATCCAGAATAAGTGGTACTTTTCAGGCCTGTATGAGATCCATTGGGCACACTGGACCCAGGGAAATAAATGGTACAAACTTATCTGGGAAAGACAGAGAAGGCTTCACAGAGGAGGTAGTATCAAAATTGAGTCAAAAATAATGAGTAGTTTTCCAAATAAACAAGTGGGGGGCAAGAGCATTCATGGCAGAAGGAATTCTAGGGAAAAAGTGCAGAGGCTTTTTCCTCTTCTGTTGATCCTGACTTTTAGAAATCAGTTCCTTCATTGCTTTTTGACATTAGGTTAATACTTTTAATCTCGAATATATACTGCACAATTTCCCATTTTCAGTATATATGCATTTGATTTTTTGTTGTTTTTCTTACTCTCGATTTTTTTTCTCTCTGTCTTGGATTTCCATTGCACATACTATTTCAGTATAGTTTTTGGTTGCTCTTTGTAATATGTATTGTTCTTAATTTTTTGGCACAGGGAAGGGAGTACCAAACACCGGGGTCTATTGGATTAGGGGAGGAATAGCATGGGGAGAAATGCCAAATGTGGGTGAAGGGGAGGAAGGCAGCAAAACACACTGCCAAGTGTGTACCTATGCAACTATCTTGCATGTTCTGCACATGTACCCCAACACCTAAAATGCAATACACAGTGGGGTCTATTGGGGGGAATAGGGGAGGGACAGCACGGGTGGGGGGAGCTGGGGAGGGATAGCATGCGGAGAAATGCCAAATGTGGGCGAAGGGGAGGAAGGCAGCAAAAAACACACTGCCACGTGTGTACCTATGCAACTATCTTGCATGTTCTGCACATGTACCCCAAAACCTAAAATGCAATAAAATAAATAATAAAAATAAATAAATAAAAGAAAGAAAGTGCTGCAAGATCCTGCAGACAGCTAAGTCGCACCTTCCACTCTACGGCCGAACAGAGTGAGGCAGGGAGAAGAGGGTTAGGGACTCGCTGAAAGGTAAACACCAAGTCCTTGACAGATCCCCGGGCTGTTAAGTTCGACCGAGATTGAAACAATGTACACTGGGCGTCAGTCACAACGCGAGCGAGCTCCGGCTCTTCCAGCTCTTCCCGAGCGCTAGGCCCATCCGGCCTCACGCTGACCTCCGGGCAAGACTCTCGCACGAGCGGCACGGATCGTGACGACAGCCCCGCGGCAAAGCGGGAGCGGCCTTGTCCTCCGCCGGGGTGAAGGTGAGTAACCACCGCCTTTGGGCCCAGCGGCCCGGGTGGGAGCCTCCGCCGCCCACTGCCACAGGCCTGGGCAAACCCAGCCGTGGCACCCATCCGGGACGCCCCCTTCCCTGACCCACGGGACGGAACCCACCTGTGCTGGAGGTCGTCACTGCTCACTCCGCAGAGAGGGCGGAATTCCAAGCAAGGAGAGCCTTGGGAAGCAGCCTTTCGCCCGCTTTTTGCTTCCCCCCCAACCCCCACAAAACCGTCGGCCCCACGCTCCCCTCCCCCAGCCGCCTACTCCGGCCCAGCAGAGAACCTCTAGGCCCCGCCCCACTCCTTCCGGCCGTGCGGGGTGGGTGCCTCTGGCGTCCGGGAGGGACTTCACCCGGTGTTAAGGCGTGAGTCCCCCATACAGAAGGATTGGGCCGGGGCATCTACAATCACATTTATTTATTTAATTTTTTTTTTTTTTTTTGAGACAGAGTTTCGCTCTTGTGACCCAGGCTGGAGTGCAATGGCGCGATCTCGGCTCACCACAACCTCCGCCTCCTGGGTTCAGGCAATTCTCCTGCCTCAGCCTCCCGAGTAGCTGGGATTACAGGCGCGCGCCACTATACCCGGCTAATTTTTTGTATTTTTAGTAGAGACGAGGTTTCACCGTGTTCACCAGGATGGTCTCCATCTCTTGACCTCATGATCCACCTGCCTCGGCCTCCCAAAGTGCTCGGATTACAGCACATTTATTTTTTATTTATTTATTTTTTCCATTCCTGTGTAACTCTTTAGTGTTTTTTTTTTAATAGCATTTTAGGTTTTGGGGTACATTTACAGACCATGCAAGATAGTTGCATAGGTACACACGTGGCAGTGTGTTTTACTGCCTTCCTCCCCTTCACCCACATTTGGCATTTCTCTCCAGGCTATCCCTCCCCAGCTTACCCCCCACACTGTCCCTCCCCTATTCCCCCCAATAGACCCCAGTGTGTATTGCATTTTAGGTTTTGGGGTACATGTGCAGAACATGCAAGATAGTTGCATAGGTACACACATGGCAGTGTGTTTTGCTGCCTTCCTCCACGTCACCCACATTTGGCATTTCTCCCCAGGCTATCCATTCCCAGCCGCCCCCTCCGCTGTCCCTCTCCTATTCCCCTCAATAGATCCCAGTGTGTAGTTCTCCCTTCCCTATGTCGATGTGTTCTCAAGCCTTTATTATTTTTTATTTTTTTAATTAATTTATTTATTTTAGACAGAGTTTCACTCTTCTTACCCAGGCTGGAGTGCAATGGCGCTATCTCAGCTCACCATAACCTCCGCCTCCAGGGATCAGGCAATTCTCCTGCCTCAGCCTCCCGAGTGCTGAGATTACAGGCGTGAGCCACCGCGCCTGGCCTCAGGCCTTTAAATACTCCTGACTGCCCTGGAAAGGACATTCAACCTATTAATTGAATGTCAACTCTGAAGAATGCATCTGTGAATGCCTTACTTAAGGAAACATTTTAACCAGATGATTGTCTAAAATGATGTTGCGTTGACTAGACATAGTACACTGCCTAACAAAAGTCTCATGATAAGTGAGTTGGGTGCTTTAACTCAGTCGCTGAAAGAAAAACTTGACCTCTCATATTTAAGAAAAACATAATCCCAGCACTTTGGGACACAGAGGCGGGTGGATCACGAGGTCAAGAGATCGACATCATCCTGGTCAACATGGTGAAACCCCGTCTCTACTAAATATACAAAAAATTAGCTGGGCACGGTGGCGTGTGCCTGTAATCCCAGCTAATCAGGAGGCTGACGCAGGAGAATTGCCTGAACCCAGGAGGCGGAGGTTGCTGTGAGCCGAGATCGCGCCATTGCACTCCAGCCTGGGTGACAAGAGTGAAACTCCGTATCAAAAAAAAAAAAAAAGAAAGAAACTGTTTCATAATTTACTCTCATATAGTAGTCTTTTAGAGTTCCTTGTAGCTTGGTTTGCCCTTTCAGGACACACTGTAGTAAAAATTACATACAGTTTATTTTACATTAAGTTAGCTATGAAGACAAAGAAATATAAACATTATGGATGAACATTTTGGTATCACCTTCCTGTTTCTTCTTATTAAGGAACTGGTGATAATGATAACGGTGATCATATATTATGTAAAATACTATAATTTTCACAACAGCAGAAGACATAAGTATGGTTATTTATCATAAGGCTTAAAAAACTTATACTTTATCTCATAACCAGTATGATGAAGCGAATGTTCACTGGGCGGTTGAGTCTGGGAGCTTCTTTAGTGTGCCCCACCTAGTTTTTTTTTTTTTTTTTTTGAGACGGAATTTCACTCTTGTTACCCAGGCTGGAGTGCACTGGCGCAATCTCGGCTCACTGCAACCTCCGCCTCCTGGGTTCAGGCAATTCTCCTGCCTCAGCCTCCTGAGTAGCTGGGATTACAGGCACGCACCACCGTGCCCAGCTAATTTTTTGTATCTTTAGTAGAGATGGGGTTTCACCATGTTGGCCAGGATGGTCTCGATCTCTTGACCTCGTGATCCAACCGCCTCGGCCTCCCAAAGTGCTGGGATTACAGGCGTGAGCCACCGCGCCCGACCCCCCACCTAGTTTTTTATTTCTTGGAAGCTTGTACTGGAACAGATCACTTCCTTGTTTTTGATGTCTGTATCAGGAACCACGATTAGTTCTGTATTTCTGCTTGTCAACCCTGGGAACTACAGTTAAACCACCCAAGCAGATCACTCCGTGTTTACAATGTTTCTGACGGCTGTGTTTTCTCCCTCCGGGGGCTGGGAGGGGGACCCCCAGGTTAATAAAACTATTTGGTGGGAAGAGTCTCTTCCTGCTTGGAGCCAAACTGAACATAGATCCATCAACTGGGCACCACTGTAATCCCCTTTTTATAACATGAAGCATCTCCCATGCTCCTATGGGCTGTACATACACCTGCCATTGCCATGTGTAAAATTTACAGGATAAGAGGCTCTTGGAAAAAAACCCAACCTGCTCAGCACCTATAGGTTATAGGGAAGGAATGGCTGATAGGAAGTTAAGTGTTCTTCTGGATGAGGGAGAGTTAATGATTTCCAAAATCATTTGAAAAGTGAGAAGAGGCCGGGTGTGGTGGCTCACCCCTGTAATCCCAGTACTTTGGGAGGCCGAGGCGGGTGGATCACGAGGTCAAGAGATCGAGAGGATCCTGATCAACATGGTGAAACCCCGTCTCTACTAAAAATACAAAAAATTAGCCGGACATGGTGGCACATGCCTGTAATCCCAGCTACTGGGGAGACTGAGGCAGGAGAATTGCCTGAACCCAGGAGGCGGAGGTTGCGGTGAGCCGAGATCGCGCCATTGCACTCCAGCCTGGGTAACGAGAGTGAAACTCCTTCTCAAAAAAAAAAAAAAAAAAATTACAGGATAAGAGGCTCTTGGAAAAAACCCAACCTGCTCAGCACCTACAGGTTATAGGGAAGGACTGGCTGATAGGAAGGTGAGTGTTCTTCTGGCTGAGGGAGCCTTAATGATTTCCAAAATAGTTTGAAAAGTGAGAAGAAAAATGTGCTGTACATCTGCTGAGCCAACCTTAAGGGTGAGTTTAGGACTGGCTATTTGGCAGTACCTCTTGTCTGCCTTGTTAAGCCATATTTTTACTCTATTTATCATGCTCTATTCATTCACTCCAAAGGGAATCAATGAATGCCAACTCTGTGTCAGGATGCTGATCCCTTCACTGAGATTGGCAGCGTCGGAGGACAGCCAGTTTGGGAGGACAACAGGAATTCAACTTTAACCACACTCAGTCTGAGGCCTCCTCACCTTTCCCCTTTTCCTATGTATCTAACCACTACAAAATTTTGTCATTTGTACATCTTGAATATTGAAAAAAACCCATCCACTTTTCTTTGCCTCTATGACTACTCCAAATTTCAAGCCAGCAATATTCTTTTTAAATTGATTTAAACATTTTTATTTATTTATTTTATTGCATTTTAGGTTTTGGGGTACATGTGCAGAACATGCAAGATAGTTGCATAGGTACACACATGGCAGTGTGTTTTGCTGCCTTCCTACCCTTCACCCACATTTGGCATTTCTCCCCAGGCTATCCCTCCTCAGCTCCTTCCCCGCTGTCCCTCCTCTATTCCCCCTAATAGACCCCAGTGTGTAGTGCTCCCTTCCCTGTGTCCATGTGTTCTCATTGTTCATTACCCACCTATGAGTGAGAATATGCGGTATTTCATTTTCTGTTCTGTGTCAGTTTGCTGAGAATGATTTTAAATGACCAAATGATTGCTTGACCCTTGGCTCTGATGGGAAAACCACAACCCTTACCATCACCACCACCACCACCACAGCAAAAACAACAAACAGCCTAATGACCTCTGTATAATCCCTAAGAAATTGTCAAAGGGGTGAACGTTCTCTTTTTTTCTTGCTTGATGCTCAATGTGTTTTAAAAACATATTTAGATAATTTACATGCCCTAAAATTTACATATTTAAAGTGATTGTATAAATTTATTGAGCAGTCAGCCAGGTGCAGTGGCTCAAGCCTGTAATCCCAGTACTTTGGGAGGCCGAGGCGGGTGGATCATGAGGTCACCAGATCGAGACCATCCTGGTCAACATGGTGAAACCCCATCTTTACTAAAAATACAAAAAATTAGCTGGGCATGGTGGCGCGTGCCTGTAATCCCAGCTACTAGGGAGGCTGAGGCAGGAGAATTGCCTGAACCCAGAAGGCGGAGGTTGTGGTGAGCTGAGATCACGCCATTGCACTCCAGCCTGGGTAACAAGAGCGAAACTCCGCCTCAAAAAAAAAATAAATTTATTGGGTGATACAACCATCACTATAATCTAATTTTAGAACATTTTCATCATGTCAGTGACATCTTCCTTGCCCATTTGCAGTCAGTCTTCATTACTACTCCCAGCATCAGGCAACCACTAATCTACTTACTGTGCCTATGCATTTGCCTATCCTGAACATTTAATGTAAATAATGTCGCCAAAGTTGATTCATGTTGTGGCATATGTAAATAGTTTTCATAGCTGAATGATCTTCCATTGCATCAGTATGCTACATTTTTCTCTATCTAGTCATCAGTTGATGGACATTTGCATTGTTTCTATCTTTTGACTATTGTGAACAAAGCTGCTATGAACATTTGTGTACAAATTTTTGCATGGGCATTCGTTTTCGTTTCTCTTGAACACCTATGAGTGCAATTACTTGGTCATATTATAACTATATGTTTAATTTTCTGCCAAAATGTTTTCCTAAGGGGCTGTACTATTTTACAGTTATTAGATTTACATGAACCACCAGCAATATATTTCTTCACATCATCACATTTGTTTTTTTGATTTTTGTGATGGAGTTTCGCTCTTGTTACCCAGGCTGGAGTGCAATGGCACGACCTCGGCTCACCGCAACCTCCACCTCCTGGGTTCAGGCAATTCTCCTGCATCAGCCTCCCAAGTAGCTGGGATTACAGGCACGCGCCACCATGCCCAGCTAATTTTTTGTATTTTTAGTAGAGACGGGGCTTCGCCATGTTGACCAGGATGGTCTCGATCTCTTGACCTCGTGATCCACCCGCCTCGGCCTCGCAAAGTGGTGGGATTACAGGCGTGAGCCACCGCGCCTGGCCCACATTTGTTATTGCCCTGTTTTGTGTGTGTCTGTGTGTGTGTGTGTAGATATTCTTGTGAGTGTGGAGTAATATCTCATTGTGGTTTAGATTTACATTTCCCTAATGGCTAATGGAGCATCTTTTTATTTGCTTCTTAGATATTTGTATATGTTCTTTGGAGAAATGCCTCCTTACATATTTTGCCCATTTCTGATTAGGTTGTTTGCTTCCTTACTATTTAGATGTAAGAGTTGCTTATAGAGCCGGGCGCGGTGGCTCAAGCCTGTAATCCCAGCACTTTGGGAGGCCGAGGCGGGTGGATCACGAGGTCAAGAGATCGAGACCATCCTGGTCAACATGGTGAAACCCCATCTCTACTGAAAATACAAAAAATTAGCTGGGCATGGTGGCGCGTGCCTGTAATCCCAGCTGCTCAGGAGGCTGAGGCGGGAGAATTGCCTGAACCCAGGAGGCGGAGGTTGCGGTGAGCCGAGATCACGCCATTGCGCTCCAGCCTGGGTAACAAGCCTGAAACTCCGTCTCAAAAAAAAGAGTTCCTTATATACAACTGATAAAGATCAGATATGTAGTTTGAAAATATTTGCTCCAAGCCTGTGGTTTGTCTTTTCATTTTCTTACTGGTGTAAGTTGAAGGGCAAACATTTTGATTTTTTTAACGTTTATTTTAGTTTCAGAGGTACAGGAGCAGATTGGTTTGATCGATAAATTGTGTGTCACAGGGGTATGGTGTACATATTGTTTCATCACACAGGCAATAAGCATAGTACCCAACAGGTAGTTTTTGATCCTCACCCTCCTCCCAAACTCCATCCTCAAGTAGGCCCCAGTGACTATTGTTTCCTTCTTTATGTCCATGTGTACTCAATATTAGCTCCCATTTATAAATAAGAATATGTGGTGTTAGATTTTCCGTTCCTGTGTTAGTGTGCTTGGAATAATGGCCTCCAGCTCCATCCATGTTACTGTTGCCAAGGATATAATCTTATTTTTTTATGGCTGCATAGTATTCTGTGGTGTATATGTACCACACTTTCTTTCAGTATACCATTCATGGGCATTTGACTCCATGGCATTGCTGTTGTGAGTAATGCTGTGAGGAACATATGCATGCATCTGTCTTTATGGCAGAAAAATTTATATTTCTTTGGGTGTATACCCAATAATGGATAGCTGGGTCAAATGGTAGTTCTGTCTTAAGTTCTTTGAGGAATTGTCAAACTGCTTCCCACAATGGCTGAACTAATTGACATTCCCACCAGCAGTATATGTGTTCCCTTTTCTCTGTGACACTGCCAGCATCTGTTATTTTTTACTTTTTAATAATAGCCATTCTGACTGGTGTAAGATGGTATCTCATTGTGGGTTTTAGTAACGTTTCTCTAATGATTAGTGATGTTGAGCATTTTTTCATATGCTTTTTGACCACGTGTATGACTTCTTTGGAAAAGTATCTGTTCCTATCCTTTGCCCACTTTTTAATGAGATTGGTTGGTTTTGGTGAATTTGTTTAAGGGCCTTATAGATTCTAGATATTAGAACTTTGTCAGATGCCTAATTTGCAAATATTTTCCCATTCTGTGGGTTGTCTATTTATTCTACTGATAGTTTCTTTTGCCTTACAGAGGCTCTTCAGTTTAACTAGGTGCGATTTATCAATTTTTATTGTTGTTGCCATTGCTTTTGATGTCTCCATCATGAAATCTTTGACAGGGCCCATGGTTTAGAATGGTATAGCCTAGGTCTTCTTTGAGGGCTTTTATGGTTTTAGTTGTTACATTTAATTCTAAACCATTTTGGGTTGATTTTTGTATATGGTGTAAAGAAGCAGTCTGGTTTTTATCTTCAGCACACAACTAACCAGCAATCCTAGCACCATTTATTGACTAGGGAGTATTTTGACCCATTGCTTTTTTTTGTCAGTGTCAAAGATCAGATGGCTGTAGGCGCATGACTTAATTTCTGGGATTTCCATTTTGTTCCATTGGTCTATATGTCTGTTTTGTACCAGTACCATGCTCTTTTGGTTACTCTAGCCTAGTATACTTTGAAGTCAAGTAATGTGATGCTTCCAGGTTTGTAATTTTTGCTTAAGAGTGCTTTGGCTATTTGGGCTCTTTTTTGATTCCATATGAATTTTAGAATAATATTTTTTTAATTATGTGAAGAATGTCATTGGTAGTTTGATAAGGATAGGATTGAATCTATAAAATGCTTTAAGCAGCATGGCTATTTTAACAATATTGATTCTTTTTACCCTCAAGCATGGAATGATTTTTTTCTTTTCTTTTTTTTTTTCTTGAGACGGAGTTTCACTCTCGTTACTCAGGCTGAGGTGCAATGGCACGATCTCGGCTCACCGCAACCTCCGCCTCCTGGGTTCAGGCAATTCTTCTGCCTCAACCTCCTGAGTAGCTGGGATTACAGGCACGTGCCACTGTGCCCAGCTAATTTTTTGCATTTTTAGCAGAGAGGGGTTTCACCATGTTGACCAGGATGGTCTCGATCTCTTGACCTCGTGATCCACCCGCCTCGGCCTCGCAAAGTGCTGGGATTACAGGCGTGAGCCACCGCGCCCGGCCGATTTTTTCATTTGTTTGTATCATCTCTGATTTCTTTCAGCAGTGTTTTGTAATTCTCATTGCAGATATCTTTTATCTCCCTGGTTAGCTGTATTACCAGGTATTTTATTCTCTTCATGGCTATTGTGAATGAGATTGCATTCTTTATTTGTTCCTCAGCTTGGACATTATTGATGTATGGAAATGCTACTGATTTTTCTACATTGACTTTGTATCCCGAAACTTTGCTGAAGTTGTTGATATGACCTAGGAGGTTTCTGACAGAGACTATGAGGTTTTCTATGTATAAAATCATATTGTGTGCAAACAGAGATAGTTTGACTTTCTTTCTTCCTATTTGGATGCCTTTTATTTATTTCTTTTGCCTGATTGTTCTCTCCCAGACTTTCAGTAGTGTGTTGAGAGTGGGCATCCTCATCTTGTTCCAGTTCTCAAGGAAAATGCTTCCAGCTTTTTCTCATTCAGTATATGTTGGCTGTGGGTTTGTCATAGATAGCTCTTTTTTTAAAATTGCATTTTAGATTTTGAGGTACATGTGCAGAACATGCAAGTTAGTTGCATAGGTACACACGTGGCAGTGTGTTTTGCTGCCTTCCTCCCCTTCACCCACATTTGGCATTTCTCCCCATGCTATCCCTCCCCAGCCCCCCCGCTGCCCCTCTCGTATTCCCCCCAATAGACCCCAGTGTGTAGTGCTCCCCTCCCTGTGTCCATGTGTTCTCATTGTTTATCACCCACCTATGAGTGAGAATATGCGGTGTTTCATTTTCTGTTCTTGTGTCAGTTTGCTGAGAGTGATGTTCTCCAGATTCATCCGTGTCGCTACAAAGGACACTAACTCATCGTTTTTGATTGCTGCATAATATTCCATGGTGTATATGTGCCACATTTTCCCAGTCCAGTCTATCATTGATGGGCATGTGGGTTGGTTCCAAGTGTTTGCTATTGTAAAGAGTGCTGCAATGAACATTTGTGTGCATGTGTTCTTATAGTAGAACTATTTATAGTCCTTTGGATATATACCATTTAAAAATTGGCAAAAGATAGCTCTTATTATTGTGAGGTATGTTCCTTCAGTGCCTAGTTCGTTGAGTGTTTTTAACATGAATGGATGCTGAAATCTGTCAAAAGCCTTTTCTGCATCTATTGACATGAATGTGTGGTTTTTGTTTTTAGTTTTGGTTATGTGATCAATAACATTCATTGATTTGCATACATTGAACCAACCTTGCGTTCCAGGGATAAAGCCTACTTAATCTTGATGAATTAGCTTTTTGACATGCTTCATTCTGCAAGGATATTGGCCTGAAGTTTTCCTTTTTTTGTTGGTACTTGCCAGGTTTTGGTATCAGCATGGGACTGGCCTCAAAGAATAAGTTAGGAAGGAGACCCTCCTCAATTTTTTGGAATAGTTTCAATAGAAATGGTACCGGCTCTTCTTTATATATCTGGTAGAATTCAGCTATGAATCCTTCTGGACCTGTGTTCTTATTTTATTTTATTTTATTTTTCTGGTTGATAGGCTTTTCATTACTGATTCAATTTTGGAACTCATTATTGGTCTATTGAAGGTTTGCATTTTTTCCTGGTTCAATGGAGGTTGTATGTCTCCAGGAATTTATCAGTTTATTGTAGGTCTTCTAGTTCATATATATAAAGATGTTCATAGTAGTATGTAATGAATTTTTTTTGGTATATCTCTGGGGTTGGTGATAATGTTCCCTTTATCATTTCTGTTTTTATTTGTGTCTTCTATTTTTTTTTGTTAGTCTAGCTATCAGTCCATCTTTCTTTATTCTTTAAAGGAACCAGCTTCATTGATTTTATAGATTTTTTTAAAATCATTGAATGGTATAATCTTTCCTCTCAACACTGTTTTAGCTGTGTCTCAGAGATTGTGATATGTTTTATCTTTGTTCTCATTAGTTTGCAAGAATATTGATGACTGCCTTAATTTTATTGTTTACTTCAAAGTCATTTGGTAGCAGGTTGTTTAATTTCCATGTAATTTTATAGTTTTGAGTGATCTTCTTGGGATGGATGTCTATTTTTATTGCACTGTGGTCTGAGAATGTCGCTGGTATGATTTTTGTTGTTGGTTTTTAAAATTTTTAATTTGCTGAGAATTGTCTTATGGCTGACTGTGTGGTCGGTTTTAGAGTATGGGCTATGTGCAGATGAGAAGAATGTATGGTCTGTTGTTTTTGGATGGTTGTCTGTTAGCTCCACTTGATCAAATGTTGAGTTCAGGTTCCAAATATCTTTGTTAGTTTTCTGCTTTGAGGATCTGCCTAATACTGTCAGTGAGGTGTTGAAATCTCCCACTATTATTGCATATTTATCTAAGTTTCTTCATAGGTCTCTGAAAGCTGGTTTTATGAATCTGGGTGCTCCTGTGTTGGGTGCATATGTATTTAGGATAGTTAAGTCTTCTTGTTGACTCTTTACCATTTGTAATGTCCTTCTTTGTCTTTCTTTACCATTTTTGGTTTAATGTCTGTTTTGTCTGAAATTAAAATAGTAATCCCTGATTTTTTTTGTTTTTTGTTTGCTTTCTGGGTTTTTCTTCATCCATTTATTTTCAGCTTATGGGTATGGGTGTTGTATGTGATCGGGACTCCTAAAGACAGCATACCACTGGGTCTTGCTTCTTTAACAAGTTTGCCACTCAGTACCTTTTAATTTTGGCATTTAGCTCATTTACACTTAGGGTTAATATTGATTTGCACAGATTGGATCCAACATTGTGTTGTTAGCTAGTTATTACACATACCTGATTTTGCGGTTGCTTTATAGTGTCAGTGGTCTATGTATTTAACTGTGTTTTTTTGGTGGCCAGTAATGATCCTTTCCCCCCCCATATTTAGCATTCCCTTAAGGAACTCTTATGAGGCAGGTCTGATGGTAATGAATTCCCTTTGCCTTTGCTTGGCTAAAAAAGATCTTATTTCTCCTTTACTTATGAAGCTTAGTTTGGCGGAATACGAAATTCTTGGCTGAACTATCTTTTCTTTAAGAATGCTGAATCAGAAATGGACGAAGAGAATGAATCCATGCTGGAAAATACTCTTCAGGACATCATCCAGGAAAACTTCCCCCACCTAGCAAGACAGGCCAACACTCAAATGCAGGAAATACAGAGAACACCACAAAGATATTCTGCAAAAAGAGCAACCCGAAGGCACATAATCGTCAGATTCAACAAGGTTGAAATAAAGGAAAAAATACTAAGGGCAGCCAGAGAGAAAGGTCGAGTTACCCACAAAGGGAAGCCCATCAGACTCACAGCAGATCCCTCGGCAGAAACACTACAAGCCAGAAGAGAGTGGGGGCCAATATTCAACATTCTTAAAGAAAAGAACTTTCAACCCAGAATTTCATATCCAGCCAAACTGAGCTTCAGAAGTGAAGGAAAAATAAAATCCTTTGCGAACAAGCAAGTACTCAGAGATTTTGTCATCACCAGGCCTGCTTTACAAGAGCTCCTAAAAGAGGCACTACACATAGAAAGGAACAACCAGTACCAGCCATTCCAAAATCACACAAAATGCTAAAGAGCATCAACATAATGAAGAATCTACAACAACTAACAGGCAAAACAGCCACTTAGCATCAAAATGGCAGTATCAAATTCACACATAACAATATTAACCCTAAATGTAAATGGACTAAATGCACCAATCAAAAGACACAGACTGGCAAATTGAATAAAAACACAAAACCCATCAGTGTGTTGTATCCAGGAAACCCATCTCACATGCAAGGATACACAAAGGCTCAAAATAAAGGGATGGAGGAAGATTTACCAAGCAAATAGACAGCAAAAAAAGCAGGAGTTGCAATTCTCATCTCCGATAAAATAGACTTTAAAGTAACAAAGATCAAAGAGACAAAGAAGGCCATTACGTAATGGTAAAAGGATCAATAAAACAAGAAGAGCTAACGATCCTGAACATATATGGACCCAATGCAGGAGCACCGAGATACATAAGGCAAGTTTTTAATGACTTACAAGGAGACTTAGACTCCCACACAATAATAGTGGGAGACTTTAACACTCCACTGTCAATATTAGACAGATCAATCAGACAGAAAATCAACAAGGATATCCAGGGCTTGAACTCAGACCTGGAGCAAGCAAACCTGATAGACATTTACAGAACTCTCCACCCCAAATCCACAGAATATACATTATTCTCAGCACCACATCACACCTACTCAAAAATTGACCACATAATTGGAAGTAAAGCACTGCTCAACGAATGCAAAACAACTGAAATCATAACAAACAGCCTCTCAGACCATAGTGCAATCAAGTTAGAACTCAGAATACAGAAACCAACCCAGAACCGCACAGCTTCATGGAAACTGAACAACTGGCTCTTGAATGTTGACTGGGTAAACAATGAAATGAAGTCAGAAATAAAGAAGTTCTTCGAAACCAATGAGAACGAAGACACAATATGCCAGAACCTCTGGGACACATTTAAAGCAGTCTCTAGAGGAAAGTATATAGCAATAAGTGCCCATATGAGAAGAATGGAGAGATCCAAAATTGACACCCTATCATGAAAATTGAAAGAGCTAGAGGAGCAAGATCAAGAAAACTCAAAACCCAGCAGAAGACAAGAAATAACTAAGATCAGAGCTGAACTGAAGGAGATTGAGACACGAAAAGCCCTTAAAAAATCAATAAATCCAAGAGCTGGTTTTTCGAAAAAATCAACAAAATAGACAGAACACTAGCCAGATTGATTAAAAATAAAAGAGAGAACAACCAAATAGATGCAATAAAAAATGATAAAGGGGAAATCACCACAGATTCCACAGAAATTCAAACCATCATCAGAGAATATTACAAACAACTCTAGGCACATAAACTAGTAAACCTGGAAGAAATGGATAAATTCCTGGACTCCTGCATCCCCCCAAGCCTAAACCAGGAGGAAGCTGAAACTATGAATAGACCAATAACAAGGTCAGAAGTCGAGGCAGAAATTAAGAGCCTACCACACAAAAAAAGCCCAGGTCCAGACGGGTTCACAGCCAAATTCTACCAGACACACAAAGAGGAGCTGGTACCATTCCTTCTAAAACTATTTCAAACAATCCAAAAAGAGGGAATCCTTCCCAAATCATTTAATGAGACCAACATCATTCTGATACCAAAACCTGGCAGAGACCCAACAAGAAAAGAAAACTTCAGGCCAATATCCATGATGAACATAGATGCAAAAATCTTCAATAAAATGTTGGCAAGCCGAATGCAACAGCAAATCAAAAAACTTATTCACCATGATCAAGTAGGATTCATCCTGGAGATGCAAGGCTGGTTCAACATACGCAAGTCTATCAACGTAATTCACCACATAAACAGAACCAAAAACAGAAACCACATGATTATCTCAATTGATGCAGAGAAGGCATTTGACAAAATTCAAGAGCGCTTTATGCTAAAAACCCTCAATAAACTCGGTATCGATGGAACGTATCTCAAAGTAATAAAAGCTATTTATGACAAACCAACAGCCAATATCATACTGAATGGGCAAAAGCTGGATGCATTCCCTTTGAAATCTGGCACTAGACAAGGATGCCCTTTTTCACCACTCCTATTCAATATAGTACTGGAAGTTCTAGCCAGAGCAATCAGGCAAGAAAAAGAAATAAAGGGTATTCAAATAGGAAAGGAGGAAGCCAAATTGTCTCTATTTGCAGACGACATGATAGTATACCTAGAAGACCCCATCACCTCAGCCCAAAAACTCCTGAAACTGATAAGCAGCTTCAGCAAAGTCTCAGGATATAAAATCAATGTGCAAAAATCACAAGCATTCCTCTACACCAATAACAGACTTAAAGAAAGCCAAATCAAGAACAAACTGGCATTCACAATTGCTACAGAAAGAATAAAATTTCTTGGAATACAACTCACAAGGAACGTAAGGGACCTCTTCAAGGAGAACTACAAACCACTCCTCAACGAAATCAGAGAGGACACAAACAGATGGAGAAACATTCCATGTTCATGGTTAGGAAGAATTAACATCATGAAAATAGCTATGCTGCCCAAAGTAATTTACAGAATCAACGCTACCCCATCAAGCTACCATTGACTTTCTTCACAGAACTGGAAAAAAACACCATGAACTTCATATGGAGCCAAAAGAGAGCCCACATAGCCAAGTCAATTCTAAGCAAAAAGAACACAGCGGGGGGAATCACACTACCGGATTTCAGACTATACTACAAGGCTACAGTAATCAAAACAGCATGGTACTTGTACCAAAACAGAGATATAGACCAATGGAACAAAACAGAGACACCGGAGGCAACACAACATATCTACAACTATACAATCTTTGATAAACCTGACAAAAACAAGCAAGGGGAAAAGGATTCCCTGCTAAACAAATGGTGTTGGGAAAACTGGCTAGCCATGTGCAGAAAGCAGAAACTGGACCCCTTCCTGACACCTTACACTAAAATTAACTCCAGATGGATTAAAGACTTATACATAAGACCTGACACCATAAAAACCCTAGAAGGAAATCTAGACAAAACTATCCGGGACATAGGAGTAGGCAAGGACTTCATGAACAAAACAACAAAAGCATTCGCAACAAAAGCCAAAATAGACAAATGGGACCTAATCAAACTCCACAGCTTCTGCACGGAAAAAGAAACAGTCACTAGAGTGGATCAGCAACCAACAGAATGGGAAAAAATTTTTGCAGTTTACCCATCTGACAAAAGGCTGATATCCAGAATTTACAAAGAACTCAAACGAATTTACAGGAAAAAAACAAACAAGCCCATTCAAAAGTGGGCAAAGGATATGAACAGATACTTTACGAAAGAAGACATATATGAGGCCAAAAATCATATGAAAAAATGCTCATCGTCACTGGTCATCAGAGAGATGCAAATTGAAACCACATTTAGATACCATCTCACGCCAGTTAGAATGGCGATCATTTAAAAATCTGGAGACAACAGATGCTGGAGAGGATGTGGAGAAAAAGGAACACTTTTACACTGTTGGTGGGAGTTTAAACTAGTTCAACCATTGTGGAAGACAGTGCGGCAATTACTCAAGGCCTTAGAAATAGAAATTCCATTTGACCCAGCAATCCCATTACTGGGTATTTACCCAAAGGACTATGAATCCTTCTAGTATAAGGACACATGCACACGAATGTGTATTGCAGCACTGTTTACAATAGCAAAGCCCTGGAATCAACCAAAATGCCCATTGATAATAGACTGGATTGGAAAAATGTGGCACATATACACCATGGAATATTATGCAGCAATCAGAAATGATGAGTTTGTGTCGTTTGTAGGGACATGGATGAATCTGGAGAACGTCATCCTTAGCAATCTGACACAAGAACAGAAAATGAAACACCGCATATTCTCACTCATAGGCGGGTGATGAAAAATGAGAACACATGGACACAGAAAGGGGAGTACTAAACAGTGGGGTCTATTGGGGGAAAAGGGGAGGGATAGCCTGGGGAGAAATGCCAAATGTGGGTGAAGGGGAGAAGGAAAGAAAAGCACACTGCCATGTGTGTTCCTACGCAACTATCTTGCATGCTCTGCTCATGTACCCCAAAACCTAAAATCCAATAAAAAATTAAAAAAAAAAAGAATGCTGAGTCTAGGCCCCTAATCTCTCCTAACTTGCAGAATTTCTGCTGAAACGTCTGCTGTTAGCCTGATGGGGAATCTGACCGCTATATGTCCTGGGGATGGTCTTCTGATATAATACTTGCAACAGTTCTCTGATTTTCCTGAATTTGGATTTTGGCGTTTGTAGCAAGGTTTGGGAAATTTTTATGGACAGTAGTATGTTTTTCAGCTCTATCATATTCGTTTGGTTCTTTTTAATCCCAGCACTTTGGGAGGCTGAGGTGGGTGGATCATGAAGTCAAGAGATCGAGATCATCCCGGTCAACATGGAGAAATCCCGTCTCTACTAAAAATGCAAAAAATCAGCTGGGTGCGGTGGCACGTGCCTGTAATCCCAGCTACTCGGGAGACTGAGGCAGGAGAATTGCCTGAACCCAGGTGGCAGAGGTTACGGTAAGCCGAGATAACGCCATTGCACTCCAGCCTGGGTAATGAGCGAAACTTCATCTAAAAAAAAAAATGGCCATTTCCTCTTTCAACTCTATTGTTACATTGTGATCCTTAGATTCCTTGGATTCATTTTCACTTTCTCATGAATCTCAAATGATCTGAATTCCTATCCATATTCTGAATTCTATATCTGCTATTTTAGCCATTTCAGCCTGGTTAAGAATCCGCGGTGGCTCACGCCTGTAATCCCAGCACTTTGGGAAGCTGAGGCAGGTGGATCAGAGGGCAAGAGATCAAGACCATCCCGGACAACATGGTGAAACCCCGTCTCTACTCAAAGTACAAAAAATTAGCTGGGCATGGTGGCACATGCCTGTAATCCCAGCTACTCAGGAGGCTGAGGCAGGAGAATAGCCTGAAGCCAGGAGGCGGAGGTTGTGGTGAGTCAAGATCACGCCATTGCACTCCAGCCTGGGTAACAAGAGCGAAACTGTCTCAAAAAAAAAAAAAATGGCCATTTTGACTTTCAACTCTGTATTGCTGCATTGTAATCCTTAGATTCCTTGGATTTAGTTTCCACTTTCTGATGAATCTCAAATGATCTGAATTTCTGTCCATATTCTGAATTCTATATCTGCTATTTTAGCCGTTTTAGCCTGGTTAAGAATCCTTGCTGGGGAACTAGTGTAGTTGTTTGGATGAAAAAAGACACCCTGGCTTTCTGAGTTGCTAGAGTTCTAGTGCTGGTTCTTTCTCCTCTGTGTGAGGTAATGTTTCTGTAGCTGTGGTATGATTTCAGTATAGTCAGTTGACCTCATTACTGCACATTGTTAAAGTGCTGGTGCTTTGTGCTAGGTCTTTATTTGTAGCTGAATTCTTGTCCTTGGTTTCACAGAAGGATATATTAGCTAAGTAAAAAAAAAAAAAAAAAAGCGGGCTGTGATACACTAGATGGTGCTTAAGTGTAATGGCCAATAGGTAGGCTCTTGCTCAGCTATGTGACTCCTCTATTTCCTTGTGTCTGCAGCCATGCTTCCGCTTAGTTCTCTGAGAGTGTGGGCTCTGCTCCCACTTAAGTGCTGGCTGCAGAGCTTGGCTTGACATTCCTGGGCTTCACATGCAGCTTTGGGGTGAGCTCAGGCTTTGTGTTCCCTCCACAGCTTGGGAGCAGAAGGGGCAGGCACCTTGGCAGTGACAATTGCAGAGGTTCTTTCACTTGTCTTTTGGGTCCCCACTCCAGAGAAATGCAGATCTGCTATCAGTTGGAACATGCATCTTGAAGTGGGGTGGCTACATTGTGGCCTGAGCCAGGGGGCCCTGCCTGGTGATGAATGAGGAGGGGGAGAAGGGGCCTGACAGAGAAGACAGACTAGCCTCTTCTTAGGTTGGCTGTGCCATGATGGAGGTATGAGTACAGAACTCAGGGTCTTTGTTCCTTCCCCAATCCAAGGGGAGCAAGGGCAGTAGCACTGCAGTGGCAGACCCAGAGGGCATTTCGGTTGCCTCTGGGAGCTCCACCACACAGCAACACAGAGCCACTAACAATGGGAATGTTTAGTCAGGAGGTCGGGCACCTATTCTGTAGGCCCAAGGCAGGACCCTGCTTGGTGAAGACCAGGGGGTTGGGGGCTCACAGAGATGAGAGATTTGGCTCTACTCTGCATGGCAACTGGCATGTTGGAGGTGCAAGTAAATCCCTCGGGTTCTTTTTTCCTTCCTTAGTCTGAGGGCAGTAAGGACAGAACTGCTGCAATGGCAGTGGCAGAGGGGCTCTCAGTTCTTTATTTTTGATAAAGTCCAAGTTATTTTTTTCTTTGCCCAATCGTGATTTTTGGTGTTTTATATCTAAGAATTTTTTTGCCTAACCCAATATCATGAAGGCTTTCCCCTATGTTTTCTTTTCTTTTGAGACGGAGTTTCACTCTTGTTACCCAGGCTGGAGTGCAATGGCGCGATCTCGGCTCACCGCAACCTCTGCCTCCTGGGTTCAGGCAATTCTCCTGCCTCAGCCTCCTGAGTAGCTGGGATTACAGGCGTGTGCCACCATGCCCAGCTAATTTTTTGTATTTTTAGTAGAGACGGGGTTTCACCATGTTGACCAGGATGGTCTCGATCTCTTGACCTCGTGATCCACCTGCCTCGGCCTCCCAAAGTGCTGGGATTACAAGCGTGAGCCACCGCGCCCGGCCCCGCTATGTTTTCTTCTAAAAGTTTTATAGCTTTACCTGTCTCATTTATGTCTCTGATTCATTTTGAGTTATTTTGTGTATAGTGTGAGGTAAAGTTCTTTATTAGTCTTTTTACATATGGATATCCAATTGTACTATCATCATTTGTTGAAAAACTAACTTTTCCTTTTGAATTGCCTTGGAACCTTTTTTGAAAACTAATTGATCATAAGTATAAGGGTTTATATCTGAATTTTCAATTGTGTTCCATTAGCTTATATTCCTAGTCATATGACAGTTCCTACTGTCTTGACTATTGTGGCATTGTAATAGGTATTTAAATTGCGAAGTGTAAACCTAAAATTTTGTTCTTCTTTTTCTTTTTTTTTGAAATGGAGTTTCGCTCTTGTTACCCAGGCTGGAGTGCAATGTTGCAATCTCGGCTCACCGCAACCTCCGCCTCCTGGGTTCAGGCAATTCTCCTGCCTCAGCCTCCCGAGTATCTGGGATTCCAGGTACGCGCCACCATGCCCAGCGAATTTTTTGTATTTTGAGTAGAGACGGGGTTTCACCATGTTGACCAGGATGGTCTCGATCTCTTGACCTTGTGATCCACCCGCCTCGGCCTCCAAAAGTGCTGGGATTACAGGCTTGAGCCACTGCGCTCGGCCCTGCCTGTCTATTTTAACAATACTTTTAGAGAGATGTGGTTTTTCTATTTTGCCAAGATTGGTCTCAAACTCTTAGGCTTAAGCCATCCTCCTGCCTTGCCCCCCAAAGTACTGAGATGATAGGCATGAACCATCATGCCCAACCTCTGCTTTGATGTTGGTACAGATCTCACTGAATCTATACATCAATTTGGGGATGACTGCCAAATAACAGTACTGGATTTTTTAATCCATGAACTTGTAATGCCTCTCCATTTATTCAGATCTTCTTTAATTTTCCTCAGTGAGGTCTTGTAGTTTTCAGTGTAAAAATATTTTACTCTATTGAGATACCATCTCACGCCAGTTAGAATGGCGATCATTAAAAAATCTGGAGACAACAGATGCTGGAGAGGATGTGGAGAAGAAGGAACCCTTTTACACTGTTGGTGGGACTGTAAATTAGTTCAACCATTGTGGAAGACAGTGTGGCCATTCCTCAAGGACCTAGAAATAGAAATTCCATTTGACCCAGCAATCCCATTACTGGGTATATATCCAAAGGACTATAAATCGTTCTACTATAAGGACAGATGCACACGAATGTTCATGCAGCACTGTTTACAATAGCAAAGACCTGGAATCAACCTATATGCCCATTGATGATAGACTGGATTGGAAAAATGTGGCACATATACACCATGGAATATTATGCAGCAATCAGAAATGATGAGTTCGTGTCATCTGTAGGGACATGAATGAATCTGGAAAACATCATCCTCAGCAAACTGACACAAGAACAGAAAATGAAACACCGCATATTCTCACTCATAGGTGGGTGATGAAGAATGAGGACACATGGACACAGGGAAGGGAGTACTACACACTGAGGTCTATTGGGGGGAAGAGGGGAGGGACAGCGGGGGGTAGCTGGGGAGGGATAGCCTGGGGAGAAATGCCAAATGTGGGTGAAGGGGAGGAAGGCAGCAAAACACACTGCCAGGAGTGTACCTATGCAACAACTATCTTGCATTCTGGACATGTACTCCAAAACCTAAAATGCAATAAAAAAAACTTTTACTCTTTTTGTTATTTATTCCCAAGTATTTTATTTCTTGGTACTGTTGTGAATTATTTTTATAATATCACTTTATGATTTTTTGCAAGTATATAGTAATACAAATTGTCTTTGTACATATTGATTTTGTATATTGTGACTTGGCTGAGTAGAGTTATTAGTTTTAATATTGTGTGTGCATGTGCATATGAGTGGGTGTGTATATTCCTTAGGGTTTTGTCATTCAAGATTATGTCAAGGACAGTTTTACTTCTTTTTTTGCCCCTGTCTGTTTACCTTTTACTTCTTTTCTTTGCCTAATTCCTCTGGCTAGCATCTCCAGTATAATGTTGAATAGGAATGACGGGAGTGAATATCTTGTGTTTTTTTTCTGATCTTAAGGGAAATATTCAATCCTTCATAATTAAATATAATGTTAGCTGTGCATTTTTCTTTTTTTTTGCCTTTTAGGTTTTGGGGTACATGTGCAGAACATGCAAGATAGTTGCATAGGTACACACGTGGCAGTGTGTTTTGCTACACACTGGGCTCTATTGCAGGGAATAGGGGAGGGACAGTGCGGGGGGAGCTGGGAAGGGATAACATGGGGAGAAATGCCAAATGTGGGTGAAGGGGAGGAAGGCAGCTGTGCATTTTTCATACATGTTAATTGTCAGGTTAAGGAAGTTTTACTAGTTGGTTGAATTTTTATTTTTGATCATGAATGAATGTTAGGTTTGTTCGATTGTTTATCTGCATCTATTTAAATGATCATGTGGGGTTTTTATCCTTTATCCTACACAGTACATTATTAACTAATGTAACATTGTGTATTACCTTAATTTGGGGGTGTTTAACGAAACTTGCCTTCCTGGAATAAATCTCTCTTGGTCATGGCGTATAATCCTTTTCGAAATATTGGTGGATTTGATTTTCTAACATTTTGTTCAGGATTTTTGCATCTGTATTCATAAGGGATGTTGAATTGTAGGTTTCTTTTCTTATAACGTATTTCTCTTGTTTGATATCAGAGACAGCCTCATAGAATTAGCTGCAGAGAGTTTTGTTGTCAGATGTGTAT
This sequence comes from Callithrix jacchus, assembly GCF_049354715.1. NCBI lineage: Eukaryota > Metazoa > Chordata > Mammalia > Primates > Cebidae > Callithrix > Callithrix jacchus. The sequence goes on along the minus strand of NC_133525.1, from coordinate 11,566,654 downwards.
ATGTTTATAATTATTATATCTTCCTGATGAATAGATTCTTTCATCATTATAAAATGTCCTCCTTTATAACCAGCTCTCTTCTGGTTGCTCTTTGTTTTATACAATTTTTAAAATTATTATTATTTTTTGAAAGTGAAAATATGAAATTTTAATAGAAGTTATTTTTCATTGAACAGCAATGTCTAGCTAACATTCAGATTTCATACTATCTAAGATTATAAATTTTCTGGTGGCCCTGGGTACATAGGACCATATAATCACATAGAACAGACTTAGAATTCTTATAGATTATTTACTTAAAGATTTAGTTTTAAGTTTCTTCAAGGAAGAAATTTAAGACAATAATGTCTATTTTTACCAACTTTTTGGTAAGAAATTTTTAGCTTCATACTAACATTTTATTAAGTGTGTACTGCTCAAATGTGGCACATATTATTTACATATTTAGTACTTGTTTCTGTCATCTACAATTCTAAACTGATACTTCTTCAAAAATTATACTTATCTTGTACCTCCAAAGTAATATTTTATATTTTGTCTATTTACCTTATAAAAGTTGAGTTCAAGGCTTAACTATAAAACAGAATTCGTGCTAAGGAACTTAGAAAAATTCAGACTAATCAAATACTATAATATATATTGTTTTATTTTTCTGAAAGTTAAAAACAAATTACATCTAGATTATTTTAAAACATAATGCAAATGGGATTTTTTTCATGTCAGTTTCTATTTCATAACTAAAACATTGAAACAGTATCACTGGCAAAAATTTAATGCATAAATTCTAACTTAAATGAATATTTCTTTAAGTTACCTTTATTTTTTAATTTAGGGAAAACCTGTTTTATATTAGTATTTAAAACAAGCATTGAAAATAAAGCCTGCTTCTGAGGATGGGGGAATGATTTTAAAAATACTTAAGCTTCTCTCTTCAGGTTCTATGTCCTGTGTTCAGAATGATAATATATTTTCAGGGGAAAATGGATGGTATTTATACACTCATATATTTCTATGAGTCATTTTTAGGAAACTACTAATTTGATTCATAATAAGTTCTGAAATGAACTGGTAACAATATAAGAGAAGGCATTGAGGAAACATACCAGTTTATACTCAAATTTCATAGTGATGTACTTAATGTATTTAGCTTCTTATATTTAGGGTAGCATTAATTAGCTCTCCTTTAAGTGAAAAATGTTCTAAAACACTTAAGTATGACTATGCATTTAAAACATAGTCTTTTTTTGAATTTTAGAGTAAAAAGAAATGTTATTTAATATTTTTACATTCTTAATAAATACAAATTATAGGGGTACAAAATATGTAGCAGCTACTCCTGTGTTTAAGATTCAGTACCTTACACTGTTATATTTTAAAAGTTATGGGATATGTAAATACTGAATTATTAGGTATTCCATTTGAAGTGATTCAAGTTAAAAAAATATGTATAAGGATTTGTCTCTTTAGATTTTACTCACTTATTTAATAGGAACCACTTTTGTTTTAATTAATTTTCTAGAACATGAGAAAATATTCATAAGATACACATTGAGGTTAGAATATGTTATTCTTCATATTTCTTGAGACTGATTTAGGATTACTTGGTTTAAGTATAAATTAATATTTAGTGTTCTAATTGTATTTTTTTTCTAGAGTAACACACTAACAAAACTCCTTTTTAGTTTTTAATGTTTCATTTATTCAACAAAAGTATTTTAAGTGCCCTCTATATGTCTTTCCCCTCCTGTTAGAAAGTAACGCAGTCAAGGGAGCCACTTGCAAAGTATCCTGTATTATCAATTGCTTCACCCACCTTATTCAAAGAGCATCCTGTTTTACCTATTTTGTGTTGCTGTTAGGCTTTAAGGTCTAACATAATCAAGCTGGTTTTGCCATCCACTCAAATCAGATGCTTGCAAAATTGAAGCAAACATCATTTTTCCCACTCTCAGCTGCTAGCTACTTTATTAAACTTAAAAAATACTTATTTATAAGAGAAATTTTAAAATTGATGTATTTACCTTCAGTCTGACATTTTCTTGTTTTTTCAAATGAGAATTCTAGCTGTAAAGAAAACTGGATTTAAATATTTTATGTAAATTAACAGTGCAAAAGGATACTAGTTCATAATATCATTGAGAGCAGCTGTGAATAAATCATAATCAAGATTTATTTACAGTTAAAAAAAACCCTCTGATGTTACAGAGGCTGAAAATGAATGCAAATCTGTGGGTGAGAGTAGGGAGCCAGGGGGCTCTTTGACCTGATAAGAATTTTTTAACTATTTGAAAAACTGATTAAGAAATTGGAAAGAGAAAAAGAACACACATAACTGTCTTCAGACACAGACACACATACAACTTGCATATTTGTGGCCTGCCTCTGCATTAAGCATTAAATTAAATTTGACTGTTAAATAATACTTAATAACAGCATAAGAAAAGGGGCATCTAATGTCTCTAGTAATTCTTTTTTATTGAAATCCATATGTATTAGAATGTTGTATATCAACACCATTCTTTTATTTTGCCAGTTTCTGCTTTAATTTGTATTTGTGTCTAACCTGGACACCAATATTGATAGGATCATTTAAAAGCTTATTGCTTTTCTTTTATAAACCTTTATTTTTAATTTATTGTAAGTTACTGTTTACTAAAATACTTTGATATTGAGCCCTACAAAATAGGGAACTTGTTTTTATTTTTAAAAAAGTGATTTGAATAAATGTCAATGACCATTTGAGATATTATATTTTAAATAAAATCTTAGCAAGTTTTAGAAAAATATTAGATTAATTTTCACATACATCTTTATTATTGAGGCAATTTATGAGTAGAAAAATAGAATTTTTAGTAGAATATGGAATACTAATTTTAATATTTAGGTGAATCATTTAATATTGGTAAAATAAGGTTGACTTACAATCTTGTTAAAAGGCTATTGGTCATTAGTACTTCTTTCTGTATATGTTTTGTTCCTCGGTGTATACTTTAATTTATGGTTAGTTTAAAATTTGAAAGTTTCAATCTGTGATGAACTCTAGGCTTAGTTTTGTGATATAGTTTATTTTATACCTTGTTCTTAAAAAACTATTTGATTACTAGGTAGGATTCTTTCAAATCAAAATTTCAATGTCAAAATAATTCTCCTAAATAATTCCATTAGGATGTTTTAATTAAACTTAACAATCTCTTAATAATCTGCACAATAGTCATCTAAGTAAAACTTGTATTTTTGTTCATAAAGTATTTATATAAAACAGTCTAAGTATTTAACGCTATGATTTATCATAACGCTATGATAAAATGTACACTGTACATTTTACATAGACACATCTATTTATAATTATGAGCATAAATTATATGTGTAATTTCTGAGATGCTTAAAGGTATAATAAAATTTATATTGTTATACCAATCTTAAGAGTGCTTAAAAAAACCTTGGAACCACCCAAGAAATTGCCATTTAATTCTGTATAAATATATTTTGTCCAAGTTAAGAGAAGAAAAGTTATTTTGTTACTCTAATTACTTTGCCTTCTGCAAGCTCCCTTTCATCATATGCTGAATCTCTAGCAGGTTCGATCATTAAACTTTTCAGATTAAAAAAAAAGATGATTAGGGAAAGACTTAGTTACCTGATTGGGCAAATTTGGGTCAAGTTTTGAAAACCTTTCTATTTTTTTACATCAGTTTCCCTGAGTTTTTATTTTTTATTTATTTATTTTTTTATTGCGTTTTAGGTTTGGGGGTACATGTGCAGAGCATGCAATACAGTTGCATAGGAACACACATGGCAGTGTGTTTTGCTTCCTTTCTACCCTTCACCCACATTTGGCATTTCTCCCAAGGCTATCCCTCCCCACCACCCCTCCCACTGGCCCTCCCCTTTCCCCCCCAATAGACCCCAGTGTTTAGTACTCCCCTTTCTGTGTCCATGTGTTCTCATTTTTCATCACCCACCTATGAGTGAGAATATGCGGTGTTTCATTTTCTGTTCTTGTGTCAGTTTGCTGAGGATGATGTTTTCCAGATTCATCCATGTCCCTACAAACGACACAAACTCATCATTTCTGATTGCTGCATAATATTCCATGGTGTATATGTGCCACATTTTTCCAATCCAGTCTATTATCAATGGGCATTTGGGTTGATTGCTATTGTAAACAGTGCTGCAATGAACATTCGTGTACATGTGTCCTTATAGTAGAACGATTTATAGTCTTTTGGATATATACCCAGTAATGGGATTGCTGGGTCAAATGGAATTTCTATTTCTAAGGCCTTGAGGAATCGCCACACTGTCTTCCACAATGGTTGGACTAATTTACACTCGCACCAACAGTGTAAAAGTGTTCCTTTTTCTCCACATCCTCTCCAGCATCTGTTGTCTCCAGATTTTTTAATGATCGCCATTCTAACTGGCGTGAGATGGTATCTCAATGTGGTTTTGATTTGCATCTCTCTGATGACCAGTGACGATGAGCATTTTTTCATATGATTGTTGGCCTCATATATGTCTTCTATCGTAAAGTATCTGTTCATATCCTTTGCGCACTTTTGAATGGGCTTGTCTGTTTTTTTCCTGTAAATCTGTTTGAGTTCTTTGTAAATTCTGGATATCAGCCCTTTGTCAGATGGGTAGGCTGCAAAAATTTTTTCCCATTCTGTTGGTTGCTGATCCACTCTAGTGACTGTTTCTTTTGCCGTGCAGAAGCTGTGGAGTTTGATTAGGTCCCATTTGTCTATTTTGGCTTTTGTTGCCAATGCTTTTGGTGTTTTGTTCATGAAGTCCTTGCCTACTCCTATGTCCTGGATGGTTTTTCCTAGATTTCCTTCTAGGTTTTTATGGTGCCAGGTCTTATGTTTAAGTCTTTAATCCATCTGGGGTTAATTTTAGTGTAAGGTGTCAGGAAGGGGTCCAGTTTCTGCTTTCTGCACATGGCTAGCCAGGTTTCCCAACACCATTTGTTAAACATGGAATTCTTTCCCCATTGCTTGTTTTTGTCGGGTTTATCAAAGATTGTATAGTTGTATGTATGTTGTGTTGCCTCCGGTGCCTCTGTTTTGTTCCATTGGTCTATATCTCTGTTTTGGTACCAGTACCATGCTGTTTTGATTACTGTAGCCTTGTAGTATAGTTTGAAATCCGGTAGTGTGATGTCCCCCGCTGTGTTCTTTTTGCTTAGAATTGAATTGGCTATGCGGGCTCTCTTTTGGTTCCATATGAAGTTCATGGTGGCTTTTTCCAGTTCTGTGAAGAAAGTCAATGGTAGCTTGATGGGGATAGCGTTGATTCTGTAAATTACTTTGGGCAGTATAGCCATTTTCACGATATTAATTCTTCCTAACCATGAACATGGAATGTTTCTCAATCTGTGTGTGTCCTCTCTGATTTCGTTGAGCAGTGGTTTGTAGTTCTCCTTGAAGAGGTCCCTGACGTTCCTTGTGAGTTGTATTCCATGGTATTTTATACTTTTTGTAGCAATTGCGAATGGCAGTTCGCTCTCGATTTAGCTTTCTTTAAGTCTGTTATTGGTGTAGAGGAATGCTTTTGATTGTTGCACATTGATTTTATATCCTGAGACTTTGCTGAAGTTGCTTATCAGTTTCAGGAGTTTTTGGGCTGAGGCAATGGGGTCTTCTAGGTATACTATCATGTCGTCTGCAAATAGAGACAATTTGGCTTCCTCCTTTCCTATTTGAATACCCTTTATTTCTTTTTCTTGCCTGATTGCTCTGGCTAGAACTTCCAGTACTATATTGAATAGGAGTGGTGAGAGAGGGCATCCTTGTCTAGTGCCAGATTTCAAAGGGAATGCTTCCAGTTTTTGCCCATTCAGTATGATATTGGCTGTTGGTTTGTCATAAATAGCTTTTATTACTTTGAGATATGTACCATCAATACCGAGGTTATTGAGGGTTTTTAGCATAAAGGGCTGTTGAATTTTGTCAAATGCATTCTCTGCGTCAATTGAGATAATCATGTGGTTTTTGTTTTTGGTTCTGTTTATGTGGTGAATTACGTTGATAGACTTGTGTATGTTGAACCAACCTTGCATCCCTGGGATGAATCCTACTTGATCATGATGAATAAGTTTTTTGATTTGCTGTTGCAATCGGCTTGCCAATATTTTATTGAAGATTTTTGCATCTATGTTCATGGATATTGGCCTGAAGTTTTCTTTTCTCGTTGGGTCTCTGCCGGGTTTTGGTATCAGGATGATGTTGGACTCATAAAATGATTTGGGAAGGATTCCCTCTTTTTGGATTATTTGAAATAGTTTTAGAAGGAAGGGTACCAGCTCCTCTTTGTGTGTCTGGTAGAATTTGGCTGTGAACCCGTCTGGACCTGGGCTTTTTTTGAGTGGTAGGCTCTTAATTGCTGCCTCAACTTCAGACCTTGTTATTGGTCTATTCATAGTTTCAGCTTCCTCCTGGTTTAGGCTTGGGAGGACACAGGAGTCCAGGAATTTATCCATTTCTTTCAGGTTTCCTAGTTTATGCGCATAGAGTTGTTTGTAATATTCTCTGATGATGGTTTGAATTTCTGTGGAATCTGTGGTGATTTTTCCTTTATCATTTTTTATTGCATCTATTTGGTTGTTCTCTCTTTTCTTTTTAATCAATGTGGCTAATGGTCTGTCTATTTTGTTGATCTTTTCAAAAAACCAGCTCTTGGATTTATTGATATTTTGAAGGGTTTTTTATGTCTCAATCTCCTTCAGTTCAGCTCTGATCTTAGTTATTTCTTGTCTTCTGCTGGGTTTTGAGGTTTTTTGATCTCGCTCCTCTAGCTCTTTCAATTTTGACGATAGGGTGTCAATTTTGGATCGCTCCATTCTCCTCATATGGGTACTTATTGCTATATACTTTCCTCCAGAGACAGCTTTAAATGTGTCCCAGAGGTTCTGGCACATTGTGTCTTCGTTCTCATTGGTTTCGAAGAACTTGTTTATTTCTGTCTTCATTTCGTTGCTTACCCAGTCAACATTCAAGAGCCAGTTGTTCAGTTTTCATGAAGCTGTGCGGTTCTGGGTCGGTTTCTGAATTCTGAGTTCTAACTTGATTGCACTGTGGTCTGAGAGGCTGTTTGTTATGATTTCAGTTGTTTCCCATTCGTTGAGCAGTGCGTTACTTCCAATTATGTGGTCAATTTTAGGGTAGGTGTGAAGTTGTGCTGAGAAGAATGTATATTCTGTGGATTTGGGGTGGAGAGTTCTGTAAATGTCTATCAGGTTTGCTTGCTCCAGGCCTGAGTTCAAGCCCTGGATATTCTTGTTGATTTTCTGTCTGGTTGATCTGTCTAGTATTGACAGTGGAGTGTTAAAATCTCCCACTATTATTGTGTGGGAGTCTAAGTCTCTTCGTAGGTCATTAAAAACTTGCCTTATTTATCTGGGTGCTCCTGCATTGGGTCCATATATGTTTAGGATCGTTAGCTCTTCTTGTTGTATTGATCCTTTTACCATTATATAATGGCCTTCTTTGTCTCTTTTGATCTTTGTTGCTTTAAAGTCTATTTTATCAGAGATGAGAATTGCAACTCTCGTTTTTTTTTGCTTTCGATTAGCTTGGTAAATCTTCCTCCATCCCTTTATTTTGAGCCTTTGTGTATCCTTGCATGTGAGATGGGTTTTCTGGATACAGAACACTGATGGGTTTTGGATTTTTATCCAATTTGCCAGTCTGTGTCTTTTGATTGGTGCATTTAGTACATTTACATTTAGCATTAATATTGTTATGTGTGAATTTGATACTGCCATTTTGATGCTAAGTGGCTGTTTTGCCTGTTAGTTGTTGTAGATTCTTCATTATGTTGAAGCTCTTTAGCATTCAGTGTGATTTTGGAATGGCTGGTACTGGTTGATCCTTTCTATGTGTAGTGCCTCTTTCAGGAGCTCTGTAAAGCAGGCCTGGTGGTGACAAAATCTCTGAGTACTTGCTTGTTCACAAAGGATTTTATTTTTCCTTCACTTCTGAAGCTCAGTTTGGCTGGATATGAAATTCTGGGTTGAAAGTTCTTTTCTTTAAGAATGTTGAATATTGGCCCCCAGTCTCTTCTGGCTTTTAGTGTTTCTGCCAAGAGATCTGCTGTGAGTCTGATGGGCTTCCCTTTGTGCATGATCTGACCTTTCTCTCTGGCTGCCCTTAGTATTCCCTCCTTTATTTCAACCGTGTTGAATATGACGATTATGTGCCTTGGGGTTGCTCTTCTTGAGGAATATCTTTGTGGTGTTCTCTGTATTTCCTGCAATTGAGTGTTGGCCTGTCTTGCTAGTTGGGGGAAATTTTCCTGGATGATGTCCTGAAGAGTATTTTCCAGCTTGGATTCATTCTCTTCGTCCCCTTCTGGTACACCTATCAAACGTAGGTTAGGTCTTTTCACATAGTCCCACATTTCTTGGTGACTTTGTTCTTTTCTTTTTGCGCTTTTTTCTTCGATCTTGGTTTCTCGTTTTATTTCATTGAGTTGGTCTTCGACTTCAGATATTCTTGCTTCTGCTTGGTCAATTCGGCTATTGAAACTCGTGTTTGCTTCGCAAAGTTCTCGTATTGTGTTTTTCAGCTTCTTTAATTCATTCATATTCCTCTCTAAGTTATCCATTCTTGTTATCATTTCCTCGAATCTTTTTTCAAATCTTTTTTCAAGGTTCTTAGTTTCTTTGCATTGATTTAATACATGATCTTTTAGCTCACAAAAGTTTCTCATTATCCATCTTCTGAAGTCTAAATCCGTCATTTCGTCACAGTCCTTCTCCGTCCAGCTTTGTTCCCTTGCTGGTGAGGAGTTTTGGTCCTTTCTAGGAGGCGAGGTGTTCTGGTTTTGGGTGTTTTCCTCCTTTTTGCGCTGGTTTCTTCCCATCTTTGTGGAGTTGTCCGCTGGTCGTTTGCGTAGTTGCTGACTTTTCGGTTGGGTCTCTGAATGGACACCCAGAATGTTGATGATGAAGTATTTCTGTTACTTGGTTTTCCTTCTACCAGTCTAGCCCCTTTGATGTATGACTGCTGAGGTCCGCTCCAGACCCTGCTTGTCTGGAGTGCACCTCTAGCAGCTGTGGCACAGCGAGGGATGCTACCAGTTCCTTTTTCTGCTATCTTTGTCCCAGGATGATGCCTGCCTAATGTCAGTCTTTTGGATATAGAGGGGTCAGGGAGCTGCTTGAGGAGACAGTCTGTCCTTTATACAGGCTTAATTGCTGAGCTGTGTGCTCTGTTGTTCATTCAGGACTGTTAGGCTGCTATGTTTGATTCTGCTTCAACAGAGCTCATTAAAAAACCTTTTTTTTCTCAAATGCTCTGTGTTGAGGGGTTTGGGCTTTATTTTTGGATGTTCGTTGAGGTGTCCTGCCCAGCTAGAAGGCAGACTAGTCACTGTTTGGCTGCCAAGTCTCCTCCCTGCTGTTGTGTGATTCGCCCTGTTCCTGCAGGCTCTGCTGTGGTCTCCACCACCCTCTGCGGCGGAGTCTCTTCATTGTAGCGTGTTCCCTCAGCAACGGCAGGCTGCGTCAGCAGCGGGCGTGTATCTCAGTAGGGACGGGTTGCCTCGGCAATGGCTGGCTGTGTCAGCATTGGGCGTGTATCTCAGTTGGGGCAGGTTGCCTCGGCAATGGCTGGCTGCGTCAGCAGTGGGCGTGTATCTCAGTTGGGGTGGGTTGCCTCGGTAGTGGTGGACGCCCCTCCCCCACAGAGTGTCTTTGACCGTCTGCTCGGGATAGTTTGAAATCGCGGTTTTTTTCGTCCCACTGGGTATCCCAAACAATCTGTCCCTGCTATCCCCTGGGCTGGGCTACTGTTTAAGTCTCGTTCAGTCTCAAGTCCAGCCCTCTCAAGTCTCAGGTTGCCGGTTCAACAGGGCACCCAGACAAGCGTGCCCTGTGGGGATTGCTGGGTAGGGCCGGCCGCCGCCGCCCCGGCTGGCGGCTTCGCCAGGCAGACCTACTGCCTGGCGTCCCATCTCTTTTTATACTTGGGAGTTTCTCCGTTCTGTGGGCAACAAAGATCAGTCTGTAAATGCAGCTCTGATTCACCGTTTGCGGATTCAATGCGAGCTCCAATCCTGGGTTGTTCTCACAGCGCCATCTTGAGTCCTCTCCCCAAAAGAACTTTAAAAGTCAGTCTCTCACTGGCAAGGTACTTTCTGACTGTAGGGACAAAGCATACATGAAACCAGTCCAGAAAAAGGTTTCTTGTTGTCCAGGCTTTGTTATACAGTCAAAATATTGATAACTGGTGTTTATCATTTCCCTTCAAACCTAAGAGATTAGCAGCTTTGTAGATAAGGGAAGTCCTGATCATAAAGCTGACTCTATTTGCACAAAGCAGTAGCGTTAGCCTATCTATTCCTGCTTTAAATCTTGGCGTTCTCTAGTCTTCTGGACTAATGAACATCCTTCATGGAATTTTTTTTTCCAGTATAGGGCACATTTATTTACATTAAAACCCTGTTCATGTAGATTGACTTTCTCCTCAATGATTTTCTTAATTGTACCTGAGAAATTACCTGATGCCTCTTGGTCACCAGAACCTACTTCTCTTAATACATATATATATATATATATATATATATATACATTTTATTGCATTTTAGGTTTTGGGATGCATGTGCAGAACATGCAAGATAGTTGCATAGAAACACACGTGGCAGTGTGCTTTGCTGCCTTCCTCCCCTTTACCCACATTTGGCATTTCTCCCCAGGATATCCCTCCCCAGCTCCCCCAACCGCTGTCCATCCCCTATTCCCCCAATAGACCCCAGTGTGTAGTACTCCCTTCCCTGTGTCCATGTGTTCTCATTTTTTTTTCGTAATATTTTTAATGCTAAACCTCTTTCTAAAATTCTCAAACCATCCTTTTCTAGCATTAAATTTTCCAGCTTTAAATCCTTCACCTTTCGTTTCCTTTATGTTGTCATATAATCACTTCAATTTTCCTCAAATCATATTAGAATCTATAGGTATGCCTTTTGTATAGCAATCCTATACCCACATAAAACTGCATTTTCAATATAAAAATCCTGAATTTTCTTTATTTACAATAATTCTTAACAGGGTTTATTTATCTTGAAATGCTGGACAGCTACAGTCACACACCTCAATCTATGGTACATATCAAATAATTAAACATTTTCTTGTAATGTCATGACTTTGCTTCTTGGGAGCATGTCCAACATCACTAGTAACACCTTGTATGGATTCCATGGTATTTAAGGTTAATGGTATTGCACTAAATACACTGAAAAATATGTGAGAATCATGAAAGATCCCTTCTTACTGTCATGTGCAGTTTACTACAGAGATGAACTGCTTTTGTGGAGATGATTAGCATCACACACCTTTTTTGTTTGTTTTTTTACAGAGAAGTCCATATTCTTTCTTTCTTTCTCTTTCTCTCTCTCTCTTTCTTTCTTTTTACTGTACTTTAAGTTCTGGGGTACATGTGCATATTTTGCTGGATTGTTGCCTGGGCACACACATGTCATGGCGGTTTGCTCTCTTCATCCACACATCACTTACATCAGGCATTTCTCCCAGTGTTATCCCAACCTTCCCGCCCCCACCTGTCCTTCCCCTAGTCCCCTACCCCCAACACACCCCAGTGATCACAGTGATGACACAGCATATATAAATTGTACTTTGGGTTCTGGGGTACATGTGCAGATCATGGAGGATTGTTGCATAGGTACATACATGGCAATGTGGTTTTCTGACTCCATTTCCATGTCACCTATATTTGGCATTTCTCTCCATGTTATCCCTCCCCAACCTCCCTAGGTCTCACTGTCCCTCCCATAGCCCCCACCAACAGACCCCAGTGTGTGATGCTCCCCTCCCTGTGTTCATATGTTTTCATTGTTTAACACCTGCCTATGAGTGAAAACATGCAGTGTTTGATTTTCTGTTCTTGTGTCAGTTTGCTGAGAATGATGGTTTCCGGATTCATCCATGTCCCTACAAAGGACACAAACTCATCATTTTTTATGACTGCATAGTATTCCATGGTGTATAGGTGCCACATTTTCCTTGTTCAGTCTATTGTCGATGGACATTTGTGTTGGTTCCAGGTCTTTGTGCCATTCTAACTGGCATGAGATGATATCTCAATGTGGTTTCGGTTTGCATTCCTCTAATGACCAGTGATGATGAGCAGTTTTTCACATGTTTGTTGGCCTCATATATCTCCTCTTTGGAAAAGTATCTGTTCATATCCTTTGCCCACTTTTGAATGGGTTTGTACTTTTTCTTGTAAATCTGTTTTAGTTCTTTGTAGATTCTGGATATTAGCCCTTTGTCAGATGGGTAGATTGCAAAAATTTTTTCCCATTCTATTGATTGCTGGTTCACTCTAATGATTGTTTCTTTTACTGTACATAAGTTCTGAAGTTTAATTAGATCCCATTTGTCTATTTTGGCTTTTGTTATCGATGCTTTTGGTGTTTCAGTCATGAAGTCCTTGCCTAGGCCTATGCCTATGTCCTGAATGGTTTTGCCTAGGTTTTCTTCTATGGTTTTTATGGTGTTAGGTCTTATGTTTAAGTCTTTAATCCATCCGCAGTTAATTTTAGTGTAACATGTCAGGAAGGGGTCCAGTTTCAGATTTATGCATATGGCTAGCCAATTTTCCCAACACCATTTATTAAACAGGGAATCCTTTTCCCATTGCCTATTTTTGTCAGGTTTCTCAAAGATCAGACGGTTGTAGGTGTGTGGCATTGCCCGCAAGGCCTCTGTTCTGTTCCATTGGTCTGTGTCTCTGTTTTGTGATCAGTACCATGATGTTTTGATTGCTGTAGACTTGTAGTATAGTTTGAAGTCAGGTAGTATGATGCCTGCAGCTTTGTTATTTTTGCTGAGGGATCTCTTGGCTATGTGGGCTCTCTTTTGGTTCCATGTAAAGTTTAAGTTGGTTTTATCCAGTTCTGTGAAGAGGGTCATAGGTAGCTTGATGGGAATAGTGTTGAATCTATAAATTACTTTGGACAGTATGGCCATTTTCACAATATTGATTCTTCCTAACTATGAGCATGGAGTGTTTCTCCATCTGTTTGTGTCGTCTCTTATTTCCATGAGAAGTGGTTTGTAGTTCTCCTTGAAGAGGTCCTTTACATCCTTTGCTAGTTGTGTTCCTAGGTGTTTTATTCTTTTTGTAGCAATTACGAATGGGAGTTTGCTCATGATTTGGCTCTCTGTCAGTCTCTTATTGGTATATAGGAATGCTTGTGATTTCTGCACATTGATTTTGTATCCTGAGACTTTGCTGAAGTTGCGTATCAGTTTAAGGAGATTTGGGGCTGAGATGATGGGGTCTTCTAAATACACAATCATATTTTCTGCAAATAGAGAAATTTGACTTCCTCCTTTCCTAATTGAATACGCTTTATTTCTTTTTCTTGCCTGACTGTTCTGGCTAGAACTTTCAGTACTATACTGAATAGGAGTGATGAGAGAGGACATCCTTGTCTAGTGCCAGATTTCAAAGGGAATGCTTCCAGTTCTTGCCCATTCAGTATGATATCAGCTGTGGGTTTGTCATAGATAGCTTTTATTATATTGTAATATGTTCCTTTGATACCTAGTTTGTTGAGAGTTTTTAGCATGAAGGGCTGTTGAATTTTGTCAAAGGCCTTCTCTGCATCTGTTGAGATAATCATGTGGTTTTTGTTTTTGGTTCTGTTTGTGTAGTGGATTATGTTTATAGACTTGCATATGTTGAAGCAGCCTTGCATCCCTGGAATTACAGCCTATTTGATCATGATGGATAAGCTTTATGATATGCTGTTGCATTTGGTTTGCCAGTATTTTATTGAAGATTTTTGCATCTATTTTCATCATGGATATTTGCCTGAAGTTTGCTTTTTTGTTGTGTCTCTGCCCCGTTTTGGTATTAGGATGATGTTGGTCTCATAAAATGATCTGGGAAGGATTCCCTCTTTTTGTTTTGTTTGGAATAGTTTCAGAAGGAATGGTACCAGCTCCTCTTTGTACATCTGGTAGAATTCAGCTGTGAACCCATCTGGGCCTGGGCTTTTTTTTGGTTGGTAGGCTATTAATTTCTGCCTCAAATTCAGCCCTTGTCATTGGTCTCTTCAGGGTTTCAACTTCTTCCTGGTTTAGTCTTGGAAGGGTGCGAATCTCCAGGAATTTATCAATTTCTTCCAGGTTTACTAGTTTATGTGCAGAGTTGTTTGTAGTAATCTCTGATGGTAGTTCGCATTTCTGTGGAATCGGTGGTTATATCCCCTTTATCGTTTTTTATTGCACCTATTTGATTTTTCTCTTTTTATTAATTTGGAAAATATTTTGTCTATTTTGTTGACCTTTTCAAAAAAGCAACTTTTGGATTTATTGATTTTTTGAAGGTTTTTTTTTGTCTGTATCTCCTTCTGTTCTGCTCTGATCTTAGTTATTTCTTGTCTTCTGCTAGCTTTTGAGTTTTTTCGATCTTGCTCTTCTAGCTCTTTTGATTTTGATGATAGGTTGTCGATTTTAGATCTTTCCTCATTTCTCATGTGGGCATTTATTGCTATAAATTTTCCCCTAGATACTGCCTTAAATAAGTCCCAGAGGTTCTAGTATGTTGTGTCTTTGTTCTCGTTGGTTTTGAAGATCTTTATTTCTGCCTTCATTTCCTTGTTTATCCAATTGACATTCAGGAGCCAGTTGTTCAGTTTCCATGAAGTTGTGCAGTTCTGAGTTAGTTTCTTAATTCTGAATTCTAATTTGATTGCACTGTTGTCTGAGAGACTGTTACGATTTCCATTCTTTTGCATTTGCTGAGGAGTGATTTACTTCCAATTATGTGTTCAATTTTAGAGGAGATGCAATGTGGTGCTGAAAAGAATGTATATTCTGTGGTTTTGTGATAGAGAGTTCTGTAGATGTCTATTAGGTCCACTTGGTCCATATCTGCATTCAAGTCCTGGATATTCTTTTTAATTTTCTGTCTCATTGATCTAATATTGACAATTGAGTGTTAGCATCTCCCACTACTGTTGTTTAGGGGTCTAAGTCTCTTTGTGGGTCAATAAGAACTTGCTTCATATATCTAGGTGCTCCTGTATTGGGTGCGTATATATTTAGGATCGTTAGCTCTTCTTGTTGCATTGATTATTTTACCAATATGCAATGCCCTTCTTTGTCTCTTTTGATCTTTGCTGATTTAAAGCCCATTTTATCAAAGACTAGGATTGCAACTCGTCCTTTTTTGTTTTTCCTCTTCATTGGCTTGGTAAATCTTCCTCCATCCCTTTATTTTGAGCCTATGTCTGTTTTTGCATATAAGATGGATTCCCTGAATATAGCACACTGGTTGGTCTTGACTTTTTGTCCAATTTGCCACTCTGTGTCTTTTGATTGAGTCATTTATCCCATTTTCGATTAAGGTCAATATTGTTATGAGTGAACTTGATCCTGCCATTTTTATGCGAGCTGGCTTTTTTGCCCATTAGTTGATGCAGTTTCTTCATTGTGTCAATGTTCTTTACCATTTGGTATGTTTTTGCAGTGGCTGGTACTGGTTGTTCTTTTCCTTGTTTAATGCTTCCTTCAGGAGCTCTTGTAGGACAGGCCTGGTGGTTAAGAAATCTCTCAGCAATTGCTTGTCCATGACAGATTTTATTTATCCTTTGCTTATGAAGCTTAGTTTTGCTGGATATGATATTCTGGGTTGAAAATAATTTTCTTTTAGAATGTTGAATATTGGCCCCCACTCTCTTCTGGCTTGTAGGATTTCTGCCGAGAGATCTGCTATAAGTCTAATGGGTTTTTCTTTGTGGGCAACCAGACCTTTCTCTCTGGCTTCCCTTTGCATTTTTTTCTTCATTTCAGCTCTGGTGAATCTGCTGATTATATGCCTTGGGGTTGCTCTTCTTGAGGAGTATTTTTATGGTGTTCTCTGTATTTCCTGAATTTGAATGTTGGCCTGCCTAGCTAGATTAGGGAAGTTCTCCTGGATAATATTCTGAAGAGGGTTTTCCAGCTTGGATTCATTTTCTCCATCACATTCAGGTAAACCTATCAAATGTAGATTAGGCTTTTTCACATAATCCCATATTTCTTGGAGGCTTTGTTCATTTCTTTTTACTCTTTTTTCTCTAATCCTGCCTTCTTGTTTTATTTCATTGAGTTGATCTTCAGTCTCTGATATCCTTTCTTCTGCTTGGTCTATTCAGCTATTGAAACTTGTATATGCTTTGTGAAGTTCTCATGCTGTGTCTTTTAGCTCCGTCAAGTCGTTTGTATTCTTTGGCATTTCATCCTACCTTTTTTTTTTTAATGTTCTTAGTTTCTTGGCTTTGGTTTAGAACGTGTTCATTTAGCTCAGAGAAGTTTGTTATTACACACATTCTGAAGCTTGTTTTTGTCAATTCATCAAACTCATTCTCCATCCAGGTTTGTTTCTTTGCTGGTGAGGAGTTGTGATCCCTTGAAGGAGGAGATGCATTCTGGTTTTTGGTGTTTTCATCCTTTTTGTGCAGGTTTCTTCCCATCTTCATGGATTTATCTACCTGTGGTCTTTGTAGTTGGTGACTTTCAGATGGGGTCTCTGAGTGGATGTCCTTTTTGTTGATGTCAAAACTGTTTTTTTTTCTGTTTTTAGTTTTCCTTCTAACAGTCAGGTTCCTCTGCTACAGGACTACTGGAGGTCAACTCCAGACCCTGCTTGCCTGGGGATGACCTGCGGGGGCTCCAGGACAGTAAGGGTTGTTGCTCGTTTCTCCTTCTGTTATCTTCGTCCCAGAAGGGTACCTGCCAGATGTCAGCCTGAGCTCTCCTTTATGAGGTGTCTCTTTGCATATATGCAGGCCAGAGAGCTGCTTAAGGAGACAGTCTGTCCCTTACAGAAGTTCAAGTGCTGAGCTGGGTGCTTCATTGTTCTGTTCAGAGGTGCTGGGGAGGTACTTTTAAGTCTGCTGCATCAGAACTCATAACCACCTCTTTTCCCAGGTGCTCTGTCCTGGGAAGGTGGGTCTTTATTTATAAGTTCCTGATGTGCTGCTACCTTTTTTTCAGAGATACCCTGTTCAGCAAGGAGGTAGAGTAGTCACAATCTTCCAGCACAGGCATTGGTGAGCAGCCACAGGCTATGCTGAGCTGCAGTTTAAACTTCCTTATGATTTTGTTTACAGAGATTCATTTAGAACTGCCTTGGTAATGGTGGTCTGCCTCAGTAATGGCAGACTGCCTTGGTAATGGCGGACTGCCTCCATAGTGGTGGACTGCCTCAGTAATGGCAGACACCATTCCCTGCACCGAGCTGAACCATCCCAGGTCCAGCTGCATTTGCTGCGAAACTCAATCCAGAGCATTTCAGATTGCTGATCTTTGTGGGGGTGGGGCCTGCCAAGCCCGATCACTGGCTCCCTGTTTCAGCCCCCTCTTTTTCAGTTGAATGGGCGGCTCTGTCTCCCAGGCATTCCAGATGCCAGTTGAGATGGCCACCCAGATTTGTGTGAGTTTTTGTGTGGAAACACATAGCTCTGGCTGAAATAGTGGGAATATCCTTGTTTGTGGGTAGTAAAAACTCGCTTGGAAATTGTGTGATCACTCACCCTCTGCATTGTTCTTCCTGGGAACTGCACTCCAAAGTTCTTTCTATTAAGCCATCTTGGATTTCTCCAATCACACAGCTTTTTAGGTGGATACTCACAATACCTGAGCCCACCCACAATGGTAACAATAGGTATCTATGAAATTATTACAGTAGTACAGCTACAGTCATTTTATGCTGTTATGATTTAATACTGCCTTTTATTTTTTGTTTATTTATTTTTTTATTGCATTTTAGGTTTTGGGGTACAAGTGCAGATCATGCAAGGTAGTTGCATAGGTACACACATGGCAGTGTGTTTTGCTGCCGTCTTCCCTTTCACCCACATTTGTCATTTCTCCCCAGGCTATCCCTCCCCACGTCCCCCGCCCTGCTGTCCCTCCTCTATTCCCCCCAGTAGACCCCAGTGTGTAGTACTCCCTTCGCTGTGTCCATGTGTTCTCTTTTTTCATCACCCGCCTATTAGCGAGAATATACGGTATTTCATTTTTTGTTCTCATGTCAATTTGCTGAGAATGATGTTCTACAAATTTATCCATGTCCCTACAAAGGACACTAACTCATCCTTTTTGATTGCTGCATAATATTCCCTGGTGTATATGTGCCACGTTTTCCCAATCCAGTCTATCGTGGATGGGCATTTGTGTTGCTTCCAGGTCTTTGCTATTGTAAACAGTGCTGCAATGAACATTCGTGTGCATGTGTCCTTATAGTAGAATGATTTAGTTTTTTGGATATATACCCAGTAATGGGATTGCTGGGTCGAATGGAATTTCTATTTCTAAGGCCTTGAGGAATCGCCACACTGTCTTCCACAATGGTTGAATTAATTTACACTCCCACCAACAGTGTAAAAGTGTTTTTATTCCTCCACATCCTCTCCAGCATCTGTTGTCTCCAGATTTTTTAATAATCGCCATTCTAACTGGCGTGAGATGGTATCTCAATGTGGTTTTGATTTACATCTCTCTAATGACTAGTGATAATAAGCATTTTTTTCATATGTTTGTTGGCCTCATGTATGTCTTCTTTTGAAAAGTATCTGTTCATATCCTTTGCCCATTTTTGAATGGGCTTGTTTGTTTTTTTCCTGTAAATTCGTTTGAGTTCTTTGTGAATTCTGGATATCAGCCCTTTGTCACATGGGTAAACTGCAAAAATTTTTTCCCATTCTGTTGGTTGCTGATTCACTCTAGTGACTGTTTCTTTTGCCGTGCAGAAGCGGTGGAGTTTGATTAGTTCCCATTTGTCTATTTTGGCTTTTGTTGCCAACGCTTTTGGTGTTTTGTTCATGAAGTCCTTGCCTACTCCTATGTCCTGAATGGTTTTGCCTAGATTTTCCTCTAGGGTTTTTATGGTGCCAGGTCTTATATTTAAGTCTTTGATCCATCTGGAGTTAATTTTA
This sequence comes from Callithrix jacchus, assembly GCF_049354715.1. NCBI lineage: Eukaryota > Metazoa > Chordata > Mammalia > Primates > Cebidae > Callithrix > Callithrix jacchus. Next base: position 11,547,700 of record NC_133525.1, on the reverse strand, counting down.
GTGTAAGGTGTTAGGAAGGGGTCCAGTTTCTGCTTTCTGCATATGGTTAACCAGTTATCCCAACACCATTTATTAAACAGGGAGTCCTTTCCCCATTGCTTGTTTTTGTCAGGTTTATCAAAGATTGTATGGTTGTAGATATGCTGTGTTGCCTCCAATGCCTCTGTTCTGTTCCATTGGTCTATATCCCTGTTTTGGTACCAGTACCATGCTGTTTTGATTACTGTAGTCTTATAGTATAGTTTCAAGTCCGGTAATGTGATGCCTCCCACTGTTCTTTTTGCTTAAAATTGACTTGGCTATGCAGGCTCTCTTTTGGTTCCATATGAAGTTCATGGTGGTTATTTTCAGTTCTGTGAAGAAAGTCAATGGTAGTTTGATGGGGATAGCATTGAATCTGTAAATTACTTTGGGCAGTATAGCCATTTTCACGATATTGATTCTTCCTAATTATGAACATGGAATGTTTCTCTATCTGTTTGTGTCCTCTCTGATTTCGTTGAGCAGTGGTTTGTACTTTTCCTTGAAGAGATTTCTTACGTTCCTTGTAAGTTGTATTTCTAGCTTTTATTTTTTTTGTAGCAATTGTGAATGGCAGTTCTTTCTTGATTTGGCTCTGTTTAAGTCTGTTATTGGTATATAGGAATGCTTGTGATTTTTGCACATTGATTTTGTATCCTGAGACTCTCCTGAAGTTGCTTATCAGTTTCAGGAGATTTTAGGCTGAGGCAATGGGGTCTTCTAGGTATACTCTCATGTCGTCTGCAAGTAGAGATAATTTGGCCTCATTCTTTTCTATTTGAATGCCCTTTATTTCTTTTTCTTGCCTGATTTCTCTGGCTAGAGCTTCCAGTACTATATTGAATAGAAGTGGTTAAAGGGGACATCCTTGTCTAGTGCCAGATTTCAAAGGGGATGCTTTCAGTTTTTGCCCACTTAGTGTGATATTGGCTGTTGGTTAGTCATAAATAACTTTTATTACTTTGAGATATGTTCCATAGATACCGAGTTTCTTGAGGGTTTTTAGCATAAAGGGCTGTTGGATTTTGTCAAATGCCTTCTCTGCGTCAATTGAGATAATCATGAGGTTTTTGTTTTTGGTTCTGTTTATGTGGTGAATTACATTTATAGACTTCCGTATGTTGAACCAGCCTTGCATTCCTGCGATGAATCCTACTTGATCATGATGGATAAGTTTTCTGATGTGCCATTGCAATCGGGTTGCCAATATTTTATTGAAGATTTTTGCATCTATGTTCATCATGGATATTGGCCTGAAGCTTTCTTTTTGAGTCTCTTCCGGGTTTTGGTATCAGGATGATGTTGGTCTCATAAAATGATTTGGGAAGGATTCCCTCTTTTTGGATTATTTGGAATAGTTTCAGAAGGAATGGTACCAGCTCCTCTTTGTGTATCTGGTAGAATTCGGCTGTGAACCCATCTGGACATGGGCTTTTTTTGTGTGGTAGACTCTTAATTGCTGCCTCAACTTCAGACCTTGTTAGTGGTCTATTCATAGTTTCAGCTTCCTCCTGGTTTAGGCTTGGGAGGATGCAGGAGTCCAGGAATTCATCCATTTCTTCCAGGTTTACTAATTTATGTGCATAGAGTTGTCTGTAATATTCTCTGATGGTGGTTTAAATTTCTGTGGAATCTGTGGTGATTTCCCCTTTATCATTTTTTTTATTGCATCTATTTCGTTGTTCTCTCTTTTCTTTTTTATCAGTCTGTCTAGTGGTCTGTTTATTTTGTTGATCTTTTCAAAATCAGCTCTTGGATTTATTGATTTTTTGAAGGGTTTTTCGAGTCTCTATCTCCTTCAGTTCTGCTCTGATCTTAGTTATTTCTTTTCTTCTGCTAGGTTTTGAGTTTTTTTAATCTTGCTCCTCTAGCTGTTTCAATTTTGATGTCAATTTTGGATCTCTCCACTCTTCTCATATGGGCACTTATTACTATATATTTTCCTCTGGAGCCTGATTTAAATGTGTCCCAGAGATTCTGGTATGTTGTGTTTCGTTCTCATTGGTTTCGAAGAACTTCTTTATTTCTGCCTTCATTTCATTCTATATCCATTCAACATTCAAGAGCCAGTTGTTCAGTTTCCATGAAGCTGTGCGGTTCTGAGTTAGTTCATGAATTCTGAGTTCTAACTTGATTGCACTATGGTCTGAGAGACTGTTTGTTATGATTTCAGTTGTTTTGCATTTGCTGGGGAGTGCTTTACTTCCAATTATGTGGTCAATTTTAGAGTAGGTGTGATTTAGTGCTGAGAAGTATGTATATTCTGTCGATTTGAGGTGGAGGGTTTGTAAATGTCTATCAGGTTTTCTTGTTCCAGGTCTGAGTTCAAGTACTGGATTTCCTTGTTAATTTTCTGTCTGGTTGATCTGTCTAGTATTGACAGTGGAGTGTTAAAGTCTCCCACTATTATTGTGTGGGAGTCTAAGTCTCTTTGTAGATATTAAGAAGTTGCCTTATATATCTGGGTGCTCCTGTATTGGGTCCATATATATTTAGGATCATTAGCTCTCCTTGTTGTATTGATCCTTTTACGATTATGTAATGACCATCTTTGTCTCCTTTGATCTTTGTTGCTTTAAAGTCTATTTTATCAGAGATGAGAATTGCAACTCCTGCTTTTTTTTGCTCTCCATTTGCTTGGTAAATCTTCCTCCATCCCTTTATTTTGAGTCTTTGTGTATCCTTGCATATGATATGGGTTTCCTGGATACAGAACACTGATGGGTTGTGGCTTTTTATCCAATTTGCCAGTCTGTTTCTTTTGATGGGTGCATTTAGTCCATTTACATTTAGGGTTAATATTGTTATGTGTACATTTGATACTGCCATTTTGATGCTAGCTGGCTGTTTTGCTCATTAGTTTGTGCAGATGATTATTATTATTTTTAATGCTCTTTAGCATTTGGTATGTTTTTGGAATGGCTGGTTGTGGTTGTTCCTTTCTATGTGTAGTGCCTCTTTCAGGAGCTCTTGTAAAGCAGGCCTGGTGGTGACAAAAATATCTGAGTACTTTCTTGTTCGCAAAGGATTTTATTTTTCCTTCACTTATGAAGCTCAGTTTGGCTGGATATGAAATTCTGGGTTGAAAGTTCTTTTCTTTAAGGATGTTGAATATTGGCCCCCACTCTCGCCTGGCTTGTAGAGTTTCTGCTGAGAGATCTGCTGTGAGTCTGATGGACTTCCCTTTGTGGGTGACCCGACCTATTTCTCTAGCTGCCCTTAGTATTTTCTCCTTAATTTCAAACCTGTTGAATCTGATGATTATGTGCCTTGGGGTTGCTCTTCTTGAGGAATATCTTTGTGGTGTTCTCTGTATTTTTTGGACTTGAGTATTGGCGTGGATTGCTAGGTTGGGGAAATTTTCCTGGATAATATCCTGAAGAGTATTTTCCAGCTTGAATTAATTTTCTTCATCACATTCTGGTACACCTATCAAATGTAGGTTAGGTCTCTTCACATAATCCCACATTTCTTGGAGACTTTGTTCATTCCTTATTGTGCTTTTTTCTCTATTCTTGGTTTCTCGTTTTATTTCTTTGAATTGATCTTTGACTTCTGATATTCTTTCTTCTGCTTGGTCAATTCGGCTATTGAAACTTGTGCATGCTTCGCGAAGTTCTCGTGTTGTGTTTTTTAGCTCCTTCAATTCGTTTATATTCCTCTGTAAGTTGTCCATTTTTGTTATCATTTTCTCGAATCTTTTTTCAAGGTTCTTAGTTTCTTTACATTGATTTAGAACATGTTCTTTTAGCTCACACAAGTTTCTCATTATCCACCTTCTGAAGTCTGATTCCATCATTTCATCACCCTCATTTTGTGTCCAGCTTTGTTCCCTTGCTGGCGAGGAGTTTTGGTCCTTTGTAGGAGGCGAGGTGTTTTGGTTTCGGGTGTTTTCCTTCTTATTGCACTGGTTTCTTCCTATCTTTGTGGGTTTATCCTTCTGTGATCTGAGTAGTTTCTGACTTTTCGGTTGGTTCTCTGAGTGGACGCCCAGATTGTTGATGGTGAAGTATTCCTGTTGCTTAGTTTTTTTTCTAACCGTCTACTCCCTCTGCTGTAGGAGTGCTGAGGTCCACTCCAGGCCCTGCTTGTCTGGGGTACACCTGTAGCAGTTGCAGAACAGTGAGGGATGCTATCAGTTTCTTCTGCTGCTATCTTTGTCCCAGAATAATGCCCACCAAATTTCAGTCTGATCAGTCCTTTTTGAGGTGACTCTTTGAATATTCAGGGGTCAGGGAGCTGCTTGAGGAGATGGTCTGTACTTTATAGGAGCTCTAGTGCTGAGCTGTAAGCACTGTTGTTCATTGAGGCCTGTTCAGCAGATACTTTTAAGTCTGCTGCAGCAGAACTCTTAAACCCTTTTTTTCCCCTCAGATGCTCTGTCTTGGGGCGTTAGGGCTTTTTATATGAGTATCCGTTGCACTTTCCTGCCCATCTAGAGGGCAGTCTAGTCACTATTTGCCTGCCGAGGTTCCGCCCTGTAGGTGTTGGCTCCACTCTACTGTGGCGGGCTCTGCTCTGTTGCCTTGGGCTTCACCCTGTTGCTGAGGGCTCTGCCCTGCTGTCCTGTGTTCTGCTCTGTTGCCTATGTATTGGCGGAGTCTCTCTGTTATGGCAGGTTGCCTCGGCACTGGCAGGCTGTGACAGCAATGGGAGTATACTTCCGTAGGGGTGGATAACCTTGGCAATGGCGGACGCCCCTTCCTCTCCGAGCTGCGCCATCCCAGGCTTAGTTGCATCCGCAGTGAAACTCTCAACCCCAGGCATATAGAATTGCCGCCCTGCTTGTCCCTGTAGGGGTGGGACCTTCTGAGCCTGGTCACCTGGCTCACCACCTCAGAGCCCCTCTTTTTCCCTTTCCTAAAGTGAAAGGTTGACTCTGTCCCAGGTATTTCAGTCGCCCACTGATTGGGTACCGGGATCCGTCCAATCTCCTATGCAACGACACACTGCACCAGCTCAAATGTTGCCTCCTGGGAATCTCCTGGTCTGGGTCACTCTCCAAGTTTCCTTCAATCAGATGGATATGCTAATCTGCCCTCCCAATTCTCATATTGCCAGTTTAGCAGGGCATCCATATTAGTGCACCTTATGCAGAGAGCCGCTGTGCTGCTGCACCAGCCACAACGGCAGTGTCGGCCAGCTAGCCAAAACAGCTGCGGCGGTGCTCCGTGTCTCTCCTCCACCTGGGAATCCCCCGTTCTGTGTGCAGCAAAGATTCATCTGAAAATGCGGCTTGAAGTCATCCTCTGAGCCTTCACTGAGAGCCACAATTGCGAGCTGCTGCAACCCCGAGCTGTTCCTACCCCGCCATCTTTAAGAGGTCATACTTCCTTTTAAAATTTACATTTATCTTGACCATGAATGGCATCATGTGCAGTCTGTGTGTGTAAATTTTGACAAATTTTTAATTTTTAATATTTTTGGTAGTAAATGATAAAATAGACTAGCATAGAAATATACTTTATGCATTCATGCATACCCTTTGCTTAACTTTTTTATATTTCTAGGCCATATGGTTTCTCTGTAAGTCTTTTCAAATTAATTTTTCCAGTATATTGAAAACATGTATAAATAGACCTGTGCAGTTCAAACCATGTTGCTCAAGAGTCAGCTGTACTATAGATTTTTTGCTTTGTCATTATCATAAGGCTTACATAAAACATCTTATAAAAGGTTCATTTAAGCTGATAACAACTTTTATCACATAGAACTCTACATGTACCTTTATTACCCTGAACACACAGATATTGGGTTTGGGATCAAAATTTACAGCATTTTGTAGTTTATATCACTTCATAATTTATTTTAATTATAGGTGGTTGTCATATTTTTGAGTTTTAGCCATTGTACTTGAGGTAAAATTGCTCCACACACCATCACTACATTCCTATTCTATATATAACTGTATTAATTATACCATTAAGTTTTGCATTTTTATATATTTTTTTAAAATGTGTTAATTTGATTTTTTTTTAGTGTACTTTAAGTTCTGGGGTACATGTGCGGATCTTGCAGGATTGTTCCATAGATATACACATGAGATGGTGGTATGCTCCTTCCATACCACCATCACCTACATTAGATATTTTTACTAATGTTATCCCTCCCCAATCTCCCCACCTCCTGCTATTCTTCCCCTATACCCCCAATTTCCAACAGAAACAAGTATGTGATGTTCCTCTCCCTATGTCCATGTGTTCTTATTGTTCAATACCCACTTCTGAGTGAGAACATGGGATGTTTGGTTTTCTGTTCTTGTGTCATTTTGCTGAGAACAATGTTTTCCAGCTTCATCCATATCCCTGCAAAGGACATGAACTCATCCTTTTTCATGGCTGCATAGTATTCCACGGTGTATATGTGCCACATTTTCTTTATTCAGTCTATCATTGATGGGCATTTTGGATGGTTACAAGTATTTGCTATTGTAAACAGTGGTGCCATGAACATATATGTGCATGTATCCTTATAATAGAATGATTTATAATCCTTTGGGTATATACCCAGTAATGGGATTGCTGGGTCAAATGGAATTTCTATTTCTAGATCCTTGAGGAATTGCCACACTGTCTTCCACAATGGTTGAACTAATTTACACTCCCACCAACAGTGTAAAAGCATTCCCATTTCTCCACATCCTCTTCAGCATCTGTTGTCTCCTGATTTTTTTAATGATCGCCATTCTAACTGGCATGAGACGGTATCTCAATGTGGCTTTGATTTGCATTTTTCTAATGACCAATGATAATGAACATTTTCTCATATATTTCTTGGCTGTATAAATGTCTTCTACTGAGAAGTGTCTGTTCATATCCTTTGCCCACTTTTTGATGGGGTTGTCTTTTTCTTGTAAATTTGTTTAAGTTCTCTGTAGATTATGGATATTAGCCCATGGTCAGATGGGTAGCTTGCAAATTATTTTTTCTATGCTGTTGATTGACAGTTCACTCTAATGATTGTTTCTTTGGTTATGCAGAAGCTCTTAAATTTAATTAGATCCCATTTGTCTATTTTGGCTTTTGTTGCCATTGCTTTTGATGTTTTAGTCATGAAGTCCTTGCCTATGCCTATGTCCTGAATGGTATTGCTTACGTTATCTTCTAGGGTTTTTTGTGGTGTTAGGTCTTATATTTAAATCATTAATCCATGTGGAGTTAATTTTTATATGAGGTGTAAGGAAGGGGCCCAGTTTCAGCATTCTGTCCATGGCTAGCCAGTTTCCCCAACACCATTTATGAAAACAAATCCTTTCCCTGTTGCTTGTTTTTGTCTGCTTTGTCAAAGATTAGATGGTTGTAGATGTGTGGCATTACTTCCGAGGTCTCTATTCTGTTTCATTGATCTATATCTCTGTTTTGGTACAAGTACCATGCTGTTTTGATTACCGTAGCCTTGTAGTATAGTTTGAAGACAGGTAGTGTGCTGCCTCCAGCTTTGTTTTTTTTTGCTTAGGATTCTCTTGGCTATCAGACTCTTTTTTTGGTTTTATATGAGGTTTAAGGTGTTTCTTTCCAGTTTTGTGAAAAGGGTCATAGGTAGCTTGATGGAGATAGCATTGCATCTATAAATTACTTTGGGTAGTATGGTCATTTTCACAATATTGATTCTTCCTAACCATGATATGGAATGTTTTTCCATCTGTTTGTGTTCTCTCTTATTTCCTTGAGCAGTGGTTTGTAGTTCTCCTTGAAGAGGTCCTTCACTTCCTTTGTCATTTGTATTCCTCAGCATTTTATTCTCCTGTGGCAATTGTGAATGGGATTTTGCTCATAGTTTGGCTCTCTATTATTGGTGTATAAGAATGCTTGTGATTTTTTCACATTGATTTTGTATCCTGAGACTTTGCTGAAGTTGCTTATCATCTTTAGGAGATTTGGGGCCAGACAATGGGATATTCTAAATATGCAATCATGTCATCTGCAAATAGAGACAATTTGATTTCCTTTTTTTTTTTAAATTGAATATGCTTTATTTCTTTTTTTTTTGCCTGATTCCTCTTGCTAGAATTTCCAATACTATGTTGAATAGGAATGGTGAGAGAGGGCACCCTTGTCTAGTGCTAGTTTTGAAAGGGAATTTTTCCAGTGTTTTCCCATTCTGTATGATATTGACGGTGGGTTTGTTGTAGATAGCTTATATTATTTTGAGATACTTTCCATCAATACCTAGTTTATTGAGAGTTTTTAGCATAAAGCGCTGTTGAATTTTGTCAAAGGCCTTCTCTGCATCTATTGAGATAATAGTGGTTTTTGTCTTTGATTGTATTTATGTGATGGAATATGTTTACAGATTTGTGTAGGTTGAACCAGGCTTGCACCCGAAGGATGAAGCCTACTTGATTGTAATACATAAAATACTGGCATTTGGTTTGCCAGTATTTTATTTAAGATTTTTGCATCCATGTTTGTCATGGAATTTTTCTTTTTTTGTTGTGTCTCTGCCAGGATGATGTTGGACTCATAAAATGTTTTAGGCAGGATTCTCTTTTTTTGTATTGTTTGGAATAATTTCAGAAGGTATGATACCAGCTGCTCTTTGTACATCCGGTAGAATTTGGCTGTGAACCCTTCCGGACCTGGACTTTTTTTGGTTGGTAGGCTATTAATTACTGCCTCAGCTTTAGACCTTGTTATTGCTTTCTTCAGGGATTCAGCTTCTTCCTGGTTTAGTCTTGGGAGGGTGTAAGTGTCCAGGAATTTATCCATTTCTTATGGATTTACTGGTTTATGTGCATAGTGTTGTTTGTAGTAATCTCTGATGGTAGTTTGTATTTCTGTGGAATCAGTGGTGCTATCTCTTTTATCATTTTTTATTGCATGTATTCGATTCTTCTCTATTTTCTTTTTTATTAGTCTATTGGTCTATTTTGTTGCTTTTTTCAAAAATTGGCTCCTGGATTTATTGATGTTTTTGAAGGCAATACCATTCAGGACATACATATAGGCAAGGACTTCATGACTAAAACACCAAAAGCAATGGCAACAAAAGCCAAAATAGGCAAATGGGATCTAATTAAACTTAAGAGCTTCTGCACAGCAAAAGAAACAGTCATTACAGTGAACTGTCAACCAACAGAATTGGAAAAAATTTTTGCAAGCTATCCATCTGACAGAGGGCGTATATCAAAATCTACAAAGAACTAAAGCAGATTTAAAGGAAAAAATAGCCCCATCCAAAAGTGGGCTAAGGATATAAACAACCAGTTTTGAAAAGACGACATTCATACAACCAACAAACATATGAAAAAATGCTCATCGTTACTGGTCATTAGAGAAATGCGAATCAAAACCACATTGAGATACCACCTCAAGCCAGTTAGAATGGCAATCATTAAAAAATCTGGAGACAGCAGATGCTGGAGAGGATGTGGAGAAATGGAAACACTTTTACACTGTTGGTGGAAGTGTAAATATTAGTTCTACCATTTTGGAACACAGTGTGGTGATTCCTCAAAAATCTATAAATAGAAATACCATTTGATCCAGCAATCCCCTTACTGAGTATATACCCAAAGGATTTATGAGCACATGTATGTTCATTGCTGCACTGTTTCTAATAATAAAGACCTGTAGCCCACCCAGATGCCCATCAGTGATAGACTGGATAAGGGAAATGTGGCACATATACACCATGGAATACTATGCAGCCATAAAAAAGATGTGTTCATGTACTTTTTAGGGATATGGATGAATCTGAAAACCATCATTCTCAGCAAACTGACACGAGGTCAGAAAATCAAACACTGCATGTTCTCACTCAGCGTGGGTGTTGAACAATGAGAACTCATGGACAGAGGGAGGGGAACATCACACACTGGCATCTGTTCGGGAAATGGAGGGCTAGGGGAGGGATAGTGGGGGGTGATGAGGTTCGGGAGGGATAACGTTGAAAGAAATGCCTGATGTAGGTGACGGGGGGATGGAGGCAGCAAACCACCATGGCATGTGTGTACCTATGCAACAACCATTCAAGATCTGCACATGTACTCTATAACTTAAAAAATAAATAAGTAAATAAATAAGTCTTGGTTCTGGGGCCCAGAATAAACACCATTAATGGGCAATTCCGTTTGACCTCCTCTGAGAGGGACATTTACTACAAAGTTTACATGAGCAAACATATTAGAGTAGGGAGAAAGGAATGTGGGGTAAACAGACTTAACTGAGGAATCTTTTATTATCCTTAATTTACCCTATGACTTAATGCTCTAACATAAGAACTGGCTGCCTTCAGCCAGTCTCATTGAAAGTTTTCAGCCTTCCAAAAGGTTTGAGACGGTAATCTAATTTCCCTATAGTTCCCTTAATATTTTTCCAGCCACTGTGAGTTAATCCCAACACTTTGTGATTATTTTATGATCATCTGATATCATTTTCTTTCAGCTCAAGGCACTTACATTAGTGTCTTTTGTATAGGAGGTCTGCTAGTAATAACTTCCGTCAATTTTTGTTCATTTGGGAATGTCTTTTTATTACCTTCATTTGAAATAAAGTCCTGCTGCAAATAGAATTTCTCAGTTGACATTTTCCTCTTTTTCTTTTTTTTTAATTTTTTTATTGCATTTTATGTTTTGGGGTACATGTCCAGAATATGCAAGATAGTTGCATAGGTACACATGTGGCAGTGTGTTTTGCTGCCTTCCTCCCCTTCACCCACATTTGGCATTTTTCTGCAGGCTATCCCTCCCCTGCTCCCCCCACGCTGTCCCTCCCCTATTTTTCCCAACAGACCTCAGTGTGTAGTACTCCCTTTTCTGTGTCCATGTGTTCTCAGTGTTCATCACCCGCCTATGGGTGAAAATATGCGGTATTTCATTTTCTGTTCTTGTGTCAGTTTGCTGAGAATGACGTTCTCCAGATTCATCCATGTCCCTACAAAGGACACAAACTCATCATTTTACATATTTATGGGGTGCATATGAGTATTTGTTGCATGCATAGAATGGATAAAGATCAAATCAAGCTATTTCGAGTATCCATCACCTTGAATATTTATCATTTCTATGTGTTGGTAATATTTCAAATTCTCTCTTTTAGCTACTTTGGAATATATAAAACACCGTTGCTAACTATAGTCACTCTGTTATAGATTATTGGAACTTATTTATTCTATTTAACTGTCTTTTTGTACAGTTAATCAATCTTTCTGTATCACTCCTCCCATCCACACATCCTTTTCAACCTCTGATATCTATCATTCTGGTCTCTATCGTCATGAAATTAGTGATTTTAGCCCTCAAGTATTAGTGAGAACATGCAATGTCCGTCTTTCTGTTCCTGGCTTATTTCACTTAACTCTAGTTCCACCCATGTTGCTGCAAATGACATGATCTTATTCTTTATTTATATTTTATTTTATTTTTGAGACTTGCTCTGTCACCCAGGCTGGAGTTCAGTGTGTGATCTTGGCTCACTGTAACCTTCACCTCTTGGGTTCAAGTGATTCTCCTGCCTCAGCCTCCTGAGTAGCTGGGATTATATGTTCTCATTGTTAAATGTTCACTTATGAGTGAGAACATGCAGTGTTTGGTTTTCTGTTCTTGTGTCAGTTTGCAGAGAATGATGGTTTCCAGCTTTATCCATGTCTCTGCAAAGGACAGGAACTCATCCTTTATCATGGCTGCATAGAAGTCCACGGTGTATATGTGCCACATTTTCGTTATCCAGTCTATCATTGATGGGTATTTGGGTTGGTTCCAAGTCTGCTATTGTAAACGTGTGCATGTGTCTTTATAATAGAATGATTTATAATCCTTTGGGTATATACCCAGTAATGGAATTGCCGGATCAAATGGTATTTCTGGTTCTAGATCCTTGAGGAATTGCCCCACTGTCTTCCACAATATTTAAACTAACTTATCCTCCCTCCAACAGTGTAAAAGTGTTTCTATTTCTTCACATCCTCTCCGGCATCTGTTGTTACCTGATTTCTTAATGATCATCATTCTAACTGGCATGAGATGGTATCGCAATGTGGTTTTGATTTGCATTTCTCTAATGACCAGTAATGATGAGATTTTTTGATACATTTGTTGTCTGCTTAACTGTCTTCTTTTGAGAAGTGTCTATTCATATCCTTCACCCACTTTTTGATGGGGTTGGTTGTTTTGTTCTTGTAAATTTGTTTAAGTTCTTTGTAGATTCTGGATATTAGCCCTTTGTCAGATGGGTAGATTGCAAAATGTTTTTCCATTCTGTTGGTTGACAGTTCACTCTTATGATTGTTTCTTTTGCTGTGCAGAAGCTCTTAAATTTAGTTAGATCCCGTTTGTTTATTTTGGCTTTTGTTGCCATTGCTTTTGGTGTTTTAGTCATGAGGTCCTTGCCCATGCCTATGTCCTGAATGGTATTGCCTAGGTTTTCTTCTAGGGTTTTTATGGTGTTACATTTTATGTTTAAATTTTTAATCCATCTGGAGTTAATTTTTGTATAGGTGTAAGGAAGGGATACAGTTTCAGCTTTCTGCATATGGCTAGCCAGTTTTTCCAACACCATTTATTAAATAGGGAATCATTTCTCCATTTCTTTCTTTTTTTTTTTTAGGTTTGTCAAAGTTCAAATGATTGCAGATGTGTGGCATTATTTCTGAGGCCTCTGTTCTGTTCCATTGGTCTATATATCTGTCTCGGTACCAGTACCATGCTTTTTTATTACTGTAGCCTTGTAATATAGTTTGAAGTCAGGTAGCATAATGCCTCAAGCTTGGTCTTTTTTCCCCCCCTTAGGATTGTACTGGCTATGTGGGCTCTTTTCTTTAGTTCCATAGTTTAAGGTGGTTTGTTCCAATTCTGTGAAGAAAGTCAATGATATCTTGATGGGGAATAGCAATGAATCTATAAATTACTACAAACATCTCTATATAAATAAATCAGTAAATCTAGAAGAAATGGATAAATTCCTGGACACTTGTGCTCTACCAAGACTAAACCAAGAAGAAGTTGAATGCCTCAATAGACCAATAACAGGTTCTGAAATTAAGGCAGCAATTAATAGCCTACCAACCAAGAAAAGTCCAGGACCAGATGGGTTCACAGCTGAATTCTGCTAGAGGTGCAAAGAGGAGCTGGCACCATTCCTTCTGAAATTATTCCAAAGAATAGAAAAAGAGGGAATCCTCCCTAACTCATTTTATGAGACCAGCATCATCCTGATACAAAAACCTGGCAAAGACACAAATAGAAAATAAAATTTTAGGCCAATATCCATGATGAACATCGATGGGAAAATCTTCAGTAAAATACTGGCAAACTGGATGTCAGAATAGGGAGGCTTGGTATATAGGACATTATTATTTTCATAAGTTGATTTTCTTTCTATCTTTCTCCATAGCCTACCTATGTGTATATTTTATTCAGATAGATCCACAATGAATGACTGCAGTTCTTCTCCAATTTACCCACTACCACTTGCATTAATGTTTTCTGATAAAATCTCAGACACTACTAATGACACCTACTCTTATCTGATTATACTTTACCACTTCTAGTAGTAAGATGGTACTCTTTAAACTGGGCTGGCTTTGAGATCCCTCCTTTGCCATGGCACCTTGGGATCTTATACATCTCCACATAAGCCATGTAGGCAAACATCAATTACATTGTGACACATGTTTTGGCTAAATTCTCTACAATCCTACCTGAAACATGGCAAGACAGTCAGTCCAGTGAAGAACTATCCCAAGTCCGTTTTACATCTGCCACCCTGGTTCCAGTGAAGCATAGGACTTTCCATCTTACCCCAACTTCAGATACAGTTTCAGACTAAGAATGGTTTAGCTGTAGTTTAGAATTGGCTCTGAAAAAACAGAGTGACCCAACATCTGTGTCTTATATCATCTGTCTCTTAGGATTCGGCATCATCCTATGGGACTAGGGACATGGGGAGCTGACACCATGCTGATTTTACACTGCTGTCTGTGTAAATAATAAACTTTCTTAATCTATTCAGAGTTGTCTCTTTACTGGCCAAATCTATGCAAGTGTCACAAGCCAACTTAGCAGCTGTCACCATGCTTCTGCTTAGGTACTGCTTGACTACTTGGCCCAGATCTTATCTAGGAAACCCATAAATACTCCCAAAAGGAGTGAGATCTGCTGAACCTCTGCCTGGATAAACTAGGCCAGTCTAGCCTGCCTTAGTAAATCAGCAGCAGCAGCGGCAGCAGCAACAGCTCGATTTCAAATTTGAAAAGACTACATTTTTTCTAATCATTAGGGCTTCCTAAGATAACTCATAATTAATAAAAATCCTGTGTTGATATTTTAGGATAGGAAACAAAAGAGTATGATCTAAAGCCTTTATTATGAGCTTTAATATTATTTACAAAACACAGAAGTTTAGGGAATGCTCTCACATTCAAGATGATAGGTTCATTTTAATCTGAACATTTAGCAGTGTTACTTGGAAGTGGCAAATGTAAACTGGCAAAATTCATGCTGGATAAGCTGAAAGGTCCTGTTTATAGGTTAACTGGTACATCCTGATAGATCAAAAATTTTAATGTAAAAAGTGCTGAAGGTAAGAGAGCAATTGTTTAATATTTGGCTAATAATTGACAGACTACAGAGTATTAAAGATGAAGAATGGGAAAGATAGTTTCTTTTCTCCATAGGTTTTTGTCTTTTTTTCTCAAATAAGTCTTATTTACATCTAGGAATATTGGGTAATTTAGGATGCTCATACCAAGTTAGAACAAAATCAGTTATTTCTACTGGCCAGAAACTGTATCCAGAAAGAGAGAGAGGCATGTAAGTGTGTCATTGCTTTTGACATTTCCTTGATTTTGAAAGAAAACAGTTATTTTGGTAATGTAATGAAAATATTTTGGTTTAATTACTCATAGAAACTATTTCGAATATTTTATAATACAATGCAAGTTGTTATTTATTGATTTTTCAAAGTTAGCATGTACTCTGTATAGGCCCTGTGCTAAGCACTATCAATACAAAAATGAGTAAAACATGTTTTATGTCCTCAAAACCTATAAACCAAAAAAGCATACTAATATATTTTTTTGATGTAATGTAGCAAGTGAAATGACAGAGACATACAAAAGTATTATGGATGTATGTCACAGTATGAAAATATAAGTACATACCAAATTAATAAATAAAAAAGCATCTCTCTATATTAGAAGATGGCAATGGAGAGCAATCGATCAGGCAAGAGAAAAAGAATTATCCAAATAAGAAAAGGAGGAGTCAAACTGTCTCTCTTCACAAACAAAATGAGTCTATACTTAGAAAACCCTAACAAATCCTCCAAAAGATTACTAGAACTGATAAACTATTTTAGCAAGGTTTCAGGATACAAAATTAATGCACAAAAATTGGTAGCATTTCTATACACCAATAATGTCCAGGCCGAGAGTCAAATCAAGAACATAATCCCATTTAGAATAGCCACAAAGAAAACTAAATGCCTAGGAATACAGCTAACCAACAAGGTGAAAGATCTCTACAAAGAAACCATGCTGAAAGAAATCAGAGATGACACAAATAAATGGAAAAACATTACACATTCATGGATTAGAAGGATCAATATTGTTAAAAGGTCCATATTACCCAAAGCAATTTACAGATTGAATGCTATTTCTATCAAACTATAAACACCATTCTTCACAGAATTAGAAAAAAGATATTCTAAAATTCCTATGGAATAAAAAAGAGGCTGTATAGCCAAAGCAATTTTAAGCGAAAAGAATAAAGCCAGAGGCATCACACTACTCACCTTCCAACTATACTGTAATGCTACAGTAACCAAAACAGCATGATACTGGTACTTAAACAAAGGCACAGACCAATGGAATAGAAGAGAAAACTCAGAAATAAAGCCACACACTTACAACCATCTGATCTTTGACAACAAAAAGGTCAAAAAAAAAGTGATGGAGAAAGGACTTTCTATTCAACAAATGGTTCTGGCTTAGCTGTATGCAGAAGAATAACACTGGACCCTTACATTTCACCATATACAAAAATTAAGATTAAAGATTTAAATGTAAGGCCTCAAACAATAAAAAATCCGAGAAGAAAACCTGGGAAATATTCTTCTCAACATTGGCTTTAGCAAAGAATTTTTGGCTCAATCCCCAAAAGCAATTGCAACAAAAAGAGAAATTGGCAAGTGGGACCTAAACAAACTAAAGAGCTTCTTCACAGCAAAAGAAATGATCCACAGGGTAAACAGCTAAGCTACAGAATGGGAGAAAAATATTTGCCAACTATGCATCTCCTAAGGGTCTAATATCCAGAATCTATAAGGAGCTTAAATAAGCAAAAAACAAGTAACCCCATTAAAAATGAACAGAAGATATGAACAGAATCTTCCCAAAAAAGACGTAAACACCCAGCAAACTCATGAAAAAATGCTCATCATGATTAATAATCAGAAACTGCAAATCAAAACCACAATGAGATACCATCTTGCAACAGTCAGAACGGCTAATATTAAAGAGTCAAAAGACAGCAGATGCTAGTGAGGCTGCAGAGAAAGGGGAACACTTATAGGCTATTAGTGGGAAAGTAAATTGCTTCAGCCACTGTGGAAAACAGTTCAGAGATTTCTCAAAGACCTTAATACAAAACAATCATTCCACCCAGCAATCTCATTACTGGGTATATACCCAAAGGAAAATAGATCATTATACCAAAAAGACCACTCACATGTTCATTGCTGCACTGTTCACAATAGCAAAAACATAAAATCAACCTAGGTGCCAATCATTGGTGAAATAAAGAAAAAAATATTGTACATAAAACACCATGAAATACTATGCAGTGACAAAAAAAAATCCTTCCATCAACATGTTTGGATCTGGAGTTAGTGCAGGAACAGAAAACCAAATACCACATGCTCTCACTTATAAGTGGGAGCTAAACATTGAGCACACATAGACATAAACATGGGAACAGTAGACACTGCAAATCACTGCAGATGAGTGAGACACCTCCTCATCACTGTCCTGGTGAGGAGGCATGGGTTGAAATACTATCTTTTGGGTACTATGCTCACTACCTGGATGAGATATACCCATGTAACAAACCTGCACGTGTATCCCCTGTATCTAAAATAAAAGTTGACATGAAAAAATATGGCAACATAGTTTGTATGTTTTGTTTTGTCTCCATTCAGCAAACATTTATTAAATGGTTATTGTGTACCATGTATAATGCTTCATCTCATCCATATTAAATTGTTGCCATGTACCAGGAACTAGGCTAAGCACCATGGGTAAACCAATGAATATAGTGGATGTGGTTCCTGACCCTATGGAGCTTACAAATCATACAATATACTAGTAATAAAAAATATATGTATTAACTCAAATTATCAAAAGCACTGGTATGAAATGTACAAGGTATAGTGATAGAAAACAACTGGAGTGAAGGAAAGAGAAAACTCCCTAAGATGATCAGAAAATACTTCTCTGAGTAGGTGACTTTTCAGCACAGTCTTCAGATAGAAGAATAATATAGGCATGAAAAGAGCAGAAATAGCTCATTCAAGGGAGAAATAAAAGCATGTGTGAAATCTCTCAGGCATAAAGAATTTGAGATGATTGAGGAACAGAAAGGAAATTAGTGTGGCTAAATAGTGAATGGGCAAAGGACATTAAAAGAGGCTAGATAAGTGGACTGGAGTTAGAGAAAACAGGGTTGTAATCTATGTGATAACTATCGTAAAGTGCAGTGACAAGCCATTGAGAATTGTAAGCAGGTCAGAAACATGATATGACTTATTTTTACAATTATATAAGAATATTCACTTCTGGAAAGATCCAGTAGACATACCTTTCCCTATTTCCTCTATTAAGTACACCCAAAAACCCTGAACATTATATATATGTATAATATAAGAAGATTGAAAGGTGGAGAGAAGAAAACAGAACCAGAAGTTAACTCAGAACCAAGGAATAACATTGTGGTGAGTTCTTCAGGTTTTTAATTTTTTTACCTCATATATTTCATACTTTGAGCTGAAGAAGCCAGAAACCTGGAAATGCCAAAGATGCAGACAAAAAGGGTCTAATAAAAGCCTGCCCTATCAAAGTGACTGGGAAAGGGGCAGCCAAGAAAGATAGGAAATGTTCATAAAATAACCACTCTACTCCAACCACAGAAAAAAACCTACTCCCACCCATGCCAGCAAAGGAAAAGTAGGCAGCCTAGACTTCCACCTTTTCCAGGCTGTATCAAGGCACCCAAACCCCCCTGCCATGGTGGACAGAGTCAGAGAAGAACAAGTAGGAACTGGGACTTTTATTTCTGCCAGGCAGTAATGAGCCCCCTACCCGTCTGCAGTGTCAGTAGAACCTGGACTTCTACCTCCATCCAGCAGCAATGGAGTGCCCCCTCTCTACTGGGATGGTGTTAGAGGAGACCTTGTGGAGAGTTAAGACTTTGACCACTGCCAAGCAGTAATTAGGCCACCTCCCAGCCCATGATGTCAGCAGAAACCAAGTAGTGACCTTTAGTAATGAACTACTTTTATCCATCCTAGCCAGGAGGTATTTGTGGAAGCCAGTAGAAAAGTTAGACCTCCAACCATAGTTCAGGTAGCTCAGTAGCAATGAAAAGCCCCATCTTAGGTGTCATTGAAGGCTGAATGGGGAGCCTGGACTTTTACCACACGTGGTTGAAAGAAGGCAGTGCCTTGCTTCCTCTGCTGGATCTGTGTCACAGAAAGCAAATTAAAAGGTTTATATAAGATCAAAAGGCTCATAACATAATACCCCCAACATCTAGGTTTCAACTGAAATTTTCAGACCAATAACCAGGAAAATTTCAAACTGAATGAAAGATGATCAATAGAGGCCAACATGATTACAGAAATATTAGAATTATCTGACAAAGATAAAAGTTAAGTGATGGTTACCAGGGGCTGGGGGAAGGCAAATGGGGAGTTGTTGCCTAATAAGTAAGTTTTGTAAAGGAATATTGGAGATGCCACTACATTTTGCATGTAAAATGGTAACTTTGTTATGTATATTTTACCAAAATAAAAACATACAAGAGGCCGGGCGCGGTGGCTCACGCCTGTAATTCCAGCACTTTGGGAGGGCGAGATGGGTGGATCACAAGGTCAAGAGATCAATACCATCCTGGTCAACATGGTGAAACCCCGTCTCTACTAAAAATACAAAAAATTAGCTGGGCACGATGGTGCGTGCCTGTAATCCCAGCTACTCAGGAGGCTGAGGCAGGAGAATTGCCTGAACCCAGGAGGCAGAGGTTGTGGTGAGCCGAGATCGCGCCATTGCACTCCAGCCTGGGTAAGAAGAGCGAAACTGCGTCTCAAAATAAATAAATAAATAAATAAAATAAAAAATACAAGAAAAGGCAAAAAAGAGAAACCATAGAAAGAAATGGCACATTTTTTAAGTGTTGAAAAATAAGTACTGTCAATCCAGGATTTTATATTTAGCATATTCTCTTAAGATTGACAGATATATCAAGATATCCTCGATGAAGGAGAAATAAGAAATTTTGCCAGCAGATATGACAAAAAAAAAATGGGTAAAGGAAGTTCTCTACATGGCAAAGAAATTGTAAAAGGAGTAATAATGAAACATTAGGAAGAAAGAACATAGGAAGCAAAAATATGGATAAAGTATAGACTTTCTCTGCTTGAGCTTTCTAAGTTATGTTTTATGGTTTCAGCAAAAATTATAACATTAATGTGGTTTTCAATGTATGTAGATGGTATATATGACTAGGGAGTATAAATAGGGAAATTAAAGTCATGTAAGGAAAGGTGAGCTTTCTAAACTTCACTTGAACTGGTAAAATAATGATACTATTAGACTATGATATGTTATGTTTATATAATGTAATACCTAGAGTAACCACTAAAGAACTACTAAACAGATGCACTCAAAAACAATGTAGACAAAATGAAACTTTAAAAATATTCACATAACCCATAGAAAGGCAGGGGAAAGAAAACAGAAATGAAAAACAGAGAACAGAGAAAAATAAAATGCCACACTTAAGCTCCAACACATCAATAATTATCTCAAATATAAATGGTCTAAGTATACAAATTAAGAGTGCAGAGTAGATTTAAAAACATGACCTAACTGTATGTTTCTTATGGGAAACTCACCTCAAATATAATGATACAGATAGAATGTAAAAGGATGGAAAAAGATATACTGTGCAAATGAAGTAGATTTCAAAGGGGAAGAAAACTAAAGGGGCAAAATAGAAGGCTGGTATACTCATTTTATGTGGTGGAGAGTTAAGGGATACTTTACATAGTTAGTGGAAAAAATCATATAAATATATTCCTTAAAGTTACAATGGTAAGAAATAAAGGGGCTGAAAATTAAAAAACAAATGACATTGGGGGAAATGAATGAAACAGTAGAGGTATAAGCTACTCTTATGCCATGATGAAAAGTCCTGGAATAATGCCCCAAATTAACAAATCTACTAATAAAATCAGCTTAAATGAGGTAAAAAGGAAGTACATAAGGATGAGGCAGAGGACCATGGTTTTTTTCATTGTAAGTACTTATAAACCATTTTCATATGTATAACTTAACTAAATATATTTTATTTTTATTTATTTTGTATTGCATTTTAGGTTTTGGGGTACATGTGCAGAACATGCAAGATAGTTGCATAGGTACACACGTGGCAGTGTGTTTTGCTGCCTTCCTCCACGTCACCCACATTTGGCATTTCTCCCCATGCTATCCCTTCCCAGCTCCCACTCCCCGATGTCCCTCCCCTATTCCCCGAAATAGACCCCAGTGTGTAATGCTCCCTTCCCTGTGTCCATGTGTTCTCATTGTTCATCACCCACCTATGAGTGAGAATATGCGGTGTTTCATTTTCTGTTCTTGTGTCAGTTTGCTGAGAATGATGTTCTCCAGATTCATCCATGTCCCTACAAAGGACATGAACTCATCATTTTTGATTGCTGCATAATATTCCATGGTGTATATGTGCCACATTTCCCCAGTCCAGCCTATCATCGATGGGCATTTGGGTTTGGTCCAGGTCTTTGCCATTGTGAACAGTGCTATAATGAACATTCGTGTGCATGCGTCCTTATAGTAGAACGATTTATAGTCCTTTGGATATATACCCAGTAATGGGATTGCTGGGTCAAATGGAATTTCTATTTCTCGGTCCTTGAGGAATCGCCACAGTGTCTTCCACAATGGTCGAACTAATTTACACTCCCACCAGCAGCGTAAAAGTGTTCCTGTTTCTCCACATCCTCTTCAGCATCTGTCTCCAGATTTTTTAATGATCGCCATTCTAACTGGCGTGAGATAGTATCTCAATGTGGTTTTGATTTGCATATCTCTAATGACCAGTGATGATGAGCATTTTTTCATATGTTTGTTGGCCTCATGTATGTCTTCTTTTGTAAAGTGTCTGTTCATATCCTTTGCCCACTTTTGAATGGGCTTGTTTGTTTTTCTCTTGTAAATCTGTCTTAGTTCTTTGTAAATTCTGGATATCAGCCCTTTGTCAGATGGGTAAACTGCAAAATTTTTTTCTGATTTTGTTTGTTGCTGATTCACTCTAATGACTGTTGCTTTTGCCATGCAGAAGCTGTGGAGTTTCATTAGGTCCCATTTGTCTATTTTGGCTTTTGTTGCCAATGCTTTTGGTGTTTTGTTCATGAAGTCCTTGCCTACTCCTATGTCCTGAATGGTTTTGCCTAGATTTTCTTCTAGAGATTTTATGTTGACAGGTCTTATGTTTAAGTCTTTAATCCATCTGGAGTTAATTTTAGTGTAAGGTGTCAGGAAGGTGTCCAGTTTCTGCCTTCTACACACGGCTAGCCAGTTTTCCCAACACCATTTATTAATCAGGGAATCCTTTCCCCATTGCTTGTTTTTGTCAGGTTTATCAAAGATTTTATGGTGGTAGATATGTTCTGTTGGCTCCGATGCCTGTGTTCTGTTTTGGTACCAGTACCATGCTGTTTTGATTACTGTAGCCTTGTAGTATAGTTTGAAGTCCGGTAGCATGATGCTTACTGCTGTGTTCTTTTTGCTTAGAATTGACTTAGCTATGAGGGCTCTCTTTTGGTTCCATATGAAGTTCATGGTGGTTTTGTCCAGTTCTGTGAAGAAAATCAATGGTAGCTTGATGGGGATAGCGTTGATTCTGTAAATTACTTTAGGCAGTATGGCCATTTTCACAATATTGATTCTTGCTAACTATAAACATGGAATGTTTCTCCATCTGTTTATGTCCTCTCTTATTTCACTGAGCAGTGCTTTGTAATTTTCCTTGAAGAGGGTCCTTACGTTCCTTGTAAGTTGTATTTCTAGGTATTTTATTCTCTTTGTAGCAATTGCGAATGGCAGTTCATTCTTGATTTGGCTTTCTTTAAGTCTGTTATTGGTGTAGAGGAATGATTGTAATTTTTGCACATTGATTTTATATCCTGAGAGTTTGCTGAAGTTGCTTGTCAGTTTCAGGAGCTTTTGGGCTGAGACAATAGGGTCCTCTAGATATACTATCATGTCGTCTGCAAATAGAGACAATTTGGCTTCCTCCTTTCCTATTTGAATACCCTTTATTTCTTTTTCTTGCCTGATTGCTCTGGCTAGAACTTCCAGTACTATATTGAATAGGAGTGGTGAGAGAGGACATCGTTGTCTAGTGCCAGATTTCAAAGGGAATGCTTCCAGTTTTTGCCCATTCAGTATGATATTGGCTGTTGGTTTGTCGTAAATAGCTTTTATTATTTTGCAATATATTCCATCAATACCGAGTTTATTGAGGGGTTTTAGCATAAAGAGCTGTTGAATTTTGTCAAATGCCTTCTCTGCATCAATTGAGTTAATCATGTGTTTTTTTTTTTGTTTTTGGTTCTGTTTATGTGGTGAATTACGTTTATAGACTTGCATATGTTGAAGCAGCCTTGCATCCCTGGGATTAATCCTACTTGATCATGGTGGATAAGCTTTTTGATGTGCTGTTGCAATCGGTTTGCCAATATTTTATTGAAGATTTTTGCGTCTATGTTCATCATGGATATTGGCCTGAAGTTTTCTTTTCTTGTTGGGTCTCTGCCAGGTTTTTGTATCAGGATGATGTTGGTCTCATAAAATGATTCGGGAAGGATTCCCTCTTTTTGGATTATTTGGAATAGTTTCAGAAGGAATGGTACCAGCTCCTCTTTGTGTGTTTGGTAGAATTCGGCTGTAAACTCATCTGGACCTGGGCTTTTTTTGTGTGGTAGGCTCTTAATTGCTGCCTCCACTTTTAGACCTTGTTATTGGTGTATTCATTGTTTTGGCTTCCTCCTTGTTTAGGCTTGGGAGGACAGAAGTGTCCAGGAATTTATCCATTTCTTCCAGGTTTACTAGTTTATGTGCATAGAGTTGTTTGTAATATTTTCTGATGATTGTTCGAATTTCTGTGGAATCTGTGGTGATTTCCCCTTTATCATTTTTTATTGCATCTATTTGGTTGTTCTCTCTTTTATTTTTAATCAATATGGCTAGTGGTTGATCTTTTCAAAAAACCAGCTCTTGGATTTATTGATTTTTTGAAGGGTTTTTTGTGTCTCTATCTCCTTCAGTTCTGCTCTGACCTTAGTTATTTCTTGTCTTCTGCTGGGTTTTGAGTTTTTTTTATCTCGCTCCTCTAGCTCTTTCAATTTTGATGATAGGGTGTCAATTTTGGATTTCTCCACTTTCTCATGAGGTCACTTATTGCTATATATTTTCCTCTAGAGACTGCTTTAAATGTGTACCAGAGATTCTGGTATGTTGTGTCTTCATTCTCATTGGTTTTAAAGAACTTTTTTATTTCTGCCTTCATTTCATTGTTATCCAATCAATTCAAGAGCCAGTTGTTCAGTTTCCATGAAGCTGGGTGGTTCAGAGTTAGCTTCTGAATTCTGAGTTCTAACTTGATTGCACTATGGTCTGAAAGACTGTTATGATTTCAGTTGTTTTGCATTTGCTGAGCAGTGCTTTACTTCCAATTATGTGGTCAATTTTAGAGTAGGTGTGATGTGGTGCTGAGAAGAATGTATATTCTGTGGATTTGGGGTGGAGAGTTCTGTAAATGTCTATCAGGTTGGCTTGTTCCAGGTCTGAGTTCAAGTCCTGGATATTCTTGTTGATTTTCTGTCTGGTTTATCTGTCTAATATTGACAGTGGAGTGTTAAAGTCTCCCACTATTATTGTGTGGGATCTAAGTCTCTTTGTAAGTCATTAAGAACTTGCTTTATATATCTAGGTGCTCCTGTATTGGGTCCATATATATTTAGGATCATTAGCTTTTGTTGTATCAATCCTTTTATCATTATGTAATGACCTTCTTTGTCTCTTTTGATCTTTGTTGCTTTAAAGCCTATTTTATCAGAGTGAGAATTGCAACTCCTGCTTTTTTTTTTGCTCTCCATTTGCTTGGTAAATCTTCCTCCATCCCTTTATTTTGAGCCTTTGTGTGTCCTTGCAAGTGAGATGGGTTTCCTGGATACAGCACACTGATGGGTTTTGGCTTTTTATCCAATTTGCCAGTCTGTGTCTTTTGATTGGTGCATTTAGTCCATTTATATTTAGGGTTAATATTGTTATGTATGAATTTGATCCTGCCATTTTGATGCTTGCTGGCTGTTTTGCCCATTCGTTGATGCAGATTCTTCATTTTGTTGATGCTCTTTAGCATTTGTTATGTTTTTGGAATGGCTGATAGTGGTTGTTCCTTTCTATGTGTAGTGCCTCTTTCAGGAGCTCTTGTAAAGCAGGCCTCGTGGTGACAAAAATATCTGAGTACTTGCTTGTTTGCAAAGGATTTTATTTTTCCTTCACTTATGAAGCTCAGTTTGGCTGGATATGAAATTCTGGGTTGAAAGTTCTTTTCTTTAAGGATGTTAAATATTGGCCCCCAGTCTCTTCTGGCTTGTATGGTTTCTGCCGAGAGATCTTCTGTGAGTCTGATGGGCTTCCCTTTGTGGGTGACCCTACCTTTCTCTCTGGCTGCCCTTAGCATTTTCTTCTTTATTTCAACCCTGGTGAATCTGACGATTATGTGCCTTGGGGTTGCTCTTCTTGAGGAATATCTTTGTGGTGTTCTCTGTGTTTTCTGGACTTGAATATTGGGCTGCCTTGCTAGGTTGGGGAAATTTTTTTGAATAATATCTTGAAGAGTATTTTCCAGCTTGGATTCATTCTCTTCGTCACATTCAGGTACACCTATCAAACATAGATTAGGTCTCTTCACATAGTCCCACATTTCTTGGTGACTTTGTTCATTTCTTTTTGCACTTTTCTTCTCTAATCTTGGCTTCTTGTTTTATTTCATTGAGTTGATCTTTGACTTCTGATATTCTTTCTTCTGCTTGGTCAATTCAGCTGTTGAAACTAGTGCATGCTTCATGAAGTTCTTGTGTTGTGTTTTTCAGGTCCTTCAATTCACATATTCCTCTCTAAGTTGTCCATTCTTGTTATTTCCTCAAATATTTTTTTCAAATCTTTTTTCAAGTTTTTTAGTTTTTTTGCATTGATTTAGAACATGTTCTTTTAGCTCACGGAAGTTTCTCATTACCCACTTTCTGAAGTCTGATTCTGTCATTTCATCACTCTCATTCTCTGTCCAGCTTTGTTCCCTTGCTGGAGAGGAGTTTTGGTCCTTTGTAGGAGGGGAGGTATTCTGGTTTTGGGTGTTTTTCTTCTTTTTGCGCTGGTTTCTTCCCATCTTTGTGGATTTATTACCTGTCATCTGAGTAGTTGCTGATTTTCTGATTGGGTCTCTGAGTGGACGTTCAGATTGTTGATGATGACGTATTTCTGTTTCTTAGTTTTCCTTCTTACAGTCTGGCCCCACTGCTATAGGACTGCTGAGGTCCACTCCAGGCCCTGCTTACCTGGGGAACTCCTGTAGCAGCTGCAGAACCATGAGGGTTGCTACCAGATTCTTCTTCTGCTATCTTTGTCCCTGAATGATGCCTGCCAAATGTCAGTCTGATCAGTCCTTTGTGAGGTGACTCTTTGGATATACAGGGGTCAGGGAGCTGCTTGAGGAGACAGTCTGTACTTTATAGGAGCACTAGTGCTGAGCTGTGAGCTCTGTTGTTCATTCAGGGCTGCTAGGCAGGTAGGTTTAAGTCTGCTGTAGCAGAACTCATAAGGCCCCCCCTTTTTTTCCATTAGGTGCTCTGTCCTGGGGAGTTAGGGCTTTATTTATGAGTATCCGTTGCACTTTCCTGCCTGACGAGGAGGCAGTCTAGTCACTTCTTGCCTGTAGTGGCTATTCTGAGCAGCCATGGGCTCTTCCCTGTTGCTGTGGGCTCCACCCTGCTGCCATGGGCTCCTTCCTGCTGCTGTGTGTATTTCCTTGTAGTCCTGCTTATATCGGTGTGGTTAGAACTGCAGTGACGATGGTGGCCCTCCTCTGTAGTGGTGGACTCTCTGTTATGGCGGGTTGCCTCAGCAATTGCAGGCTGCCTCAGCAATGACAGAGGACCTCTGTAGCCTCGGTAGTGGCCGATGCCCCTCCCCCACCAAGCTGCAGTGTCCTGAGTTCAGCAGTGTTGCCCTGAAACTCTCAACCCTGAGTGTTTCCAATTGCTGTTTTGTTTGTTTTTGTGGGGGTGGGACCCACCGAGCCTGATCACCTGACTCCCTGCCTCAGTGCCCTTTTTTCTTTTAAGTTAAACGGTTGACTCTCTCCCAGGTGTTCCAGTCATCTGCTGCTAGCGCGCTGGGATCTGTGTGGTGTCCTGTGCAGCGACCTACTGCACCAGCTCAAACCACATTGCTGCCCATGAATCTCCTGTCCTGGCTTTCTGTTTAAGTCCCATTTAATCAGATGAATGTGCTAATCTGCCTTCCAAAATCTCCAATTGCCGGTTTAACAGGGCAATCAAACCAGTGTATTTTGTTTGGAGTGATGCTGCGCTTTGGCCCTGGCCCAAACAGCCACGCCAACCCAAATTGCCATGCTGGCGGCCCGTGGAGCTCCTACACCTGGACTGTGGGCAATAAAGATCTGTATGGAAATGTGACGTGCACTCATCCTCTGCGATTTCACTGGGAGCTACAATCTTGAGTTGGTCCTCCAGCGCCATCTTCCCCTCCTCCTAAATATTTTATTTTTAATAGACACAGGGTCTCATTCTGTCACTCAGGCTGCAGTACAGTGGCATGATTATAGCTCAGTGTAACCTGGAACCCCTGGGCTCAAACAATTTTCCCACCTCAGCCTTTTGAGTAGCAAGGATTACAAGCACGTACCATGCCCAGCTAATTTTTAAAAACTGTTTTGTAGAGAAAAGGTCTTCCTATTTTGACCAGACTGGCCTCAAACTCCTGGCCTTAAGAAATCCTTGCACTTCAGCCTTGGAAATCACTGAGAATACAAGCATGAGTCACTATGCTGGCCTAAAAATATTTTAAATAAAATAAGAAGTCTCTACTGTGACCTACTAGAGCATAAAGACTGAAGTCCATTGCATGGTGGTTATTTACAAGATGACCTCAATCTACCTTTGCCTCTCTATTTCCAACCATACTCTTAGCACAATTTATGTTTTAGCTACATCGAAAAACATAATCTTGTTTCTCTTCTTTATCTCTTTCTCAAGCACCATTTTCACTCATCAAGACTATTGAAATGTATCTTCCTCTATGGAATCTTTTGCAAATCAACCACTTGCTCACTTCCAAGGGTAGAATTCTTATCTGCTTTTGAGCATGTTTTATTTTTACTCCATTTATATATGCAATGGGTATACAGTAGTTTTTGAGTGGAAGTAAAATAGAACATGAACTCTCTGAATTTAAAATAGAAAAAATTTCACATATTCATAGGTAAAAAGCACAAGAATTGTACATGTAATATGAAAATATAGGGACATCCACATTTAAAAAGGGATATTTGTTAGTAGAAAAGTACAGTCTGTCCCCCTGTAAATGCTAATTGACCACAATTTATGACAAATTCTCCTTTCTCCCTGACTTCATGAAAATTCATCATATGTCTCCTAAGTCAGAAACCTTATTTTCAGAACCATATATTATTTCTAAGCTTGTCTGAAGCAGCACAACTTTTCTCATTAGAGAAAATGTTCTATATCATTCCATTATAAATTAATTCAATTTTTATGAGATTTGAAATCTGATAGGAGAAATACAAATTGGTTGATAATGAAAATTTTACAGCATTTTCTTGCTTTCCAAGCAAATAATTTTGCAAAAATCCTATATGAAAGCGTAATTATCAAGCTATTTTCCATTAGCTTGTGGGTACTTTTAATTTTCAACAAAAGAACGTTGTTTTGTTTTATTTTTGGCAGATTATGGCCATTACAAGAAGGGGTGTGTTACTACTTGTTTGCTTTTGAATTTGTCTAGATTTTTAAATTGTTATCAATGATTGGTTGTTCTGATATAATGACTCTTAGGGTACCAGATGTCTGGCAATTTGGAAATAAAGATTTATGGCTTTATATCTGCATAGCTATTAATCTGAATGTGTAAATTCAAAAGGCAAAGTTAAGGATGATTTTAGTAGCAAAACTTCTTAATTTTTGTTGAAGTGTATGCCCTCATCAAAATTATCTTATAGAGCTAGCTGCATAAATTACATTCTTATAACTTACCTGAAAATAAATTTTTTATAAAAAATATCACAATTTTACCAAAACATGTAGAATTGCAAAGCAATGTGCCATACTTAGAGAGACAGCTGAATTAAGGGTGAGAAGAGTTAGAATTTATGTATAATTTCAAGTTTAGGGCTCTATAATATTGTGTAAATTATATAACCCCACTAACCCTTGCAATTTTCTTTTTTTTGTATTTTTTTATTGCATTTTAGATTTTGGGTACATGTGCAGAACATGCAAGACAGTTGCATAGGTACACACATGGCATTGTGTTTTGCTTCCTTTCTCCCCTTCACCCACATTTGGCATTTCTCCCAGGCTATCCCTCCCCACCTCCCCCACCCACTGGCCCTCTCCCTTTCCCCCCAATAGAACCCAGTGTTTGGTACTCCCCTCCCTGTGTCCATGTGTTCTCATTTTTCATCACCCGCCTATGAGTGAGAATATGCGGTATTTCATTTTCTATTCTTGTGTCAGTTTGCTGAGAATGATAGCCCTTGCAATTTTCATTGGAAATATCGGGATTCTCATCCCTTAGAATTGTCAGGAGGCTCAAGTGAAAAAATTTATAGTCATTATAATCTATACGAATATGTAGTAATGCTGTTATGCAAGTTGTGCACCATTCATAGTATAAAATAACTAAATATCCTCAAAACTGGATACTCATTGAGGTAATCTTTAAGGTTAACTTTAGTAGTCGAAACTCATTTGAAACCAAGTCTAACCAGTAAATTTGATACTCCAACTACAGAACACTGTTTTTGGCTAAAGAAAAAAAAGAATAACTATAAAATAGACATTTAAAAAATAATGTCACTTTAAATTACTGAAGGCAATGTTTTAAAAGTTCCTAAATATTTTGAATTATATGAATATTCCACAAATGACAATTTTGAGTGCTTATCACCAGTGGATTATATTTCCTTGGTTATGTTTCTCACAAGAATTTCTTTATCTGCATTTTAGGAATATTTCCACATAAGCTCCTAGATTATTCTATCTTCAATCTTATGTTTGGTTTGAAATACTACTCTACAAAAAATTAAAGTAGAGCACAAAATAATCAAGTATATTTGTTTTCAAAATGAGAAATCAAAATATTCATTCATTTGCTGTGCAGAAGCTCTTTAGTGTAAATAGATCCCATTTGTCAATTTTGGCTTTTGTTGAAGTTGCTTTTGGTGTTTTAGTCATGAAGTATTTGGCCATGCCTATGTCCTGAATGGTGTTGCCTAGGTTTTAATCTAGGGTTTTTATGGTTTTAGGTCTTATGTTTAAGTCTTTAATTCATCTTAAGTTAATTTTTTTATAAGGTGTAAGGAAGGGGTCCAATTTCAGTTTTCTGCACAAGGGCTAGGCAGTTTTCTCAGCACCGTTTATTAAATAGGGAATCTTTCCCCCATTGCTTGTTTTTGTCAGATTTGTCAAAGATCAAATGGTTGTAAATGTGAGGTGGTATTTATGAGGCCTCTGTTCTGTTCTATTGGTCTATATATCTGTTTTGGTACCATTAGCATGCTGTTTTGGTTGCTGTAACCTTGTAGTATAGTTTGAAGTCAGGTAGTGTGGTGCCTCCAGCTTTGTTCTTTTTGCTTAGGATTGTCGTGGATATATGGGCTCTTATTTCCTTCCATATTAATTTTAAAGTAGTTTTTTCTATCTCTGTGAAGAAAGTCAATGGTAGCTTGATGGAAATAACACTGAATCTATAAATTACTTTGGACACTATGGCCATTTTCATGATATTGATTCTTCCTATCCGATAGGATGGAGTGTTTTTCCATTTGTTTGTGTCTTCTCTTATTTTCTTGAGAAGCGGTTTGTAATTCTCCTTGAAGAGGTCCTTCCCATTCCTTGTAAGTTGTGTTTATAAGTATTTTATTGTCTTGTAGCAATTGTGAATGGGAGTTCACTTGATTTGGCTCTATGTCTATTATTGGTTTATAGGAATGCTTGTGATTTTTGCACACTGATTTTGTATTTTGAGACTTTGCTGAAGTTTCTTATCAGCTTACGGAGTTTTGGGGCTGAGACAATAGGGTTTTTGAAATACACGGTCAGGTCAGGAACTAACATCAGAGTGAACAGGAAACCTAAATGGGAAAAACTTTTTGCAATCTATCCATCCGAGAAAGATCTAATATCCAGAATCTATAAGAAACTTAAGCAAATTTACAAGAAAAAAACAACCACATGAAAAAGTGGGCAAAGGATATATCAGATACTTCTCAGAAGAAGACATTTATGCAACCAACAAACATGTTTTAAAAAGCTCATCATCACTTGTCATTAGAGAAATGCAAATCACACCACAATGAGATATCATCTCACTCCAGTTAGACTGGTGATCATTGAAAAGTCTGGAAACATCAGATGCTGGTGAGGATGCAGAAAAATTTGAATGCTTGAGTGTAAATTAGTTCAACCATTGTAGAAGACAGTGTAGTGATTCCTCAAGGATTTAGAACCAGAAATACCATTTGACCCAGCAATCCTATTACTGGATATATAACTGAAGGATTATAAATTATTCTACTATAAAAATACATGCACATGTATGTTTATTGCAGCAGTATTTACAATAGCAAAGACTTGGAACCAACCCAAATGCCCATCAATGATAGACTGGATAAAGAAAACGTGTCACATATACACCATGGATTACTATGCAGCCATAAAAATGAATGAGATTATGTCCTTAGCAGGGACATGGATGAAGCCAGAAACTATCATTCTCCACAAACTACACAGGAACAGAAAACTAAACACTGCACGTTCTCACTCATAAGTGGGAGTCGAGCAATGAGAACACATGGACACAGGGAGGGGAACATCACACCTCAGGGTCTGTTGGCATGTGGAGTGCAAGGGGAGGGATAAAATTAGGACAAATACCTAATGCATGCAAGACTGAAAACTAGATAATGGGTCGATGGGTGCAGCAAATCACCATGAGACATGTATACTTATGTAGCACATCTGCATGTTCTGCAAATGTATCCCGGAACTTAAAGTATAATAATAATTTTAAAAATAATATAGGATGTTGATGTTAGCTGAAACAAAATATTGCAAGACACTTGCCTGAGCAGTTGTTCTTATATGAATATATCACATATATAATTATAATGCTTGCCAATACTTCTGTTTGGTGTACCCCAGGTTTACTAGTATCTTCAGCACCTCCTAGTCATCAATTATATATTCTGTTAACATTAAATATTAAAACCTTTAGTACTAATTTCAGCTTTTTCCTCAAACTGGCAAATTTTTAAATCCGTTTTTAAGTTTTATAAATTGCTCGTCAATAGATCACTGTTCTTCCTTCTGCATAAAAAAAAGCTCACACCATCATGTACTGTTTTTCTAAATGGCTATCATAACTCTAATAAGTAGATTAAAGGTCAAATACATATGTTAACCTCCAAATATATGCAAAAAATGAATTTGGCATAATTAAATATTTGATCTGTATTTTTAAAATGCTAATAAGATATAATAAAAAATACTGCCTTCTCAAAATAATCGTTTGGATGACTTCTGGTTTTGACAAGATGGAGTAGCCTCATTCCTTCTATGTCCTCCCACTCACAACTAAGTAACCTAGATCTAACAATATATACAAGCATAGGAAGACTCTGAAACATTGAAAGAAGTAGGTTGATAGCTAGGTAATTTTTTACTTGAGGAAATACACAGTGGTGAGTTTTCTGGATTTCCTTATTACTTCCTGTATATCCTGGACAGAGTAAGGCAAAATCCTCCTGTCCAGAACTACCAACAGGCAAAGACAAATAAGTTCCAAGAAAAACCAGTCTCCCCCTCCCAGCAAGCCAAAAGATCTGGAAAAGTGTGGCCTAACATCAGAAACTTTTTCTGGCAATACCTAAACTATACAAGACAAACAACAATGGAGAAGCAACACCTCACTCCCTCTGATATTCCATTTGGTGCAAGTTACTGGAACTCTAATTTCTGCACTGGATAGTGTCTATAAGCTGAATGGGGATCTTATCTTTTGTCCCTTGCCCAGTAGTGGCAGGCAGTGGTTATCCAGTTCCCCTGTAGAAGTAGTATTGATTGGACCAAGCAGGTTGCATATCTTCAACCCTCTGCATGGTAGAAGCATGTAGTGCTCTGATTCCTTTACTAGAATACTATTGGTTTTGCTGGGATGAGAGAGAGGAACTTTCATTCCCCACCTGGCAGGAGCATGTAGTGTTCAGACTCCTCACCAGAGTCATTTCAGTGGTATTCAGTGGTGAGCTAAACCTTGAGTTGTATCTAACAGCTATAAGACTTAATGAGGTGGTTGGGAGTGGTGCTTGCCACCAGTAGGCTTCAGTACTCACCACCTTCTCCATGTCACAGGGCACAGTGACAGCTGTAATTTCACTCCCACCTGAGACTAATAAGACTGAATAAGGCAGTGCTAGTCAGAACTAGTAAGCACTCACTGCCTACCCCTGGTGTCAACAAGTCCAGTGCAGAGCTGAACCTCTAAACTTGCCCAACAGTAATGAGACTCAATGATGTGGTATTAAGAAGGCTAGACAGCTCTTCTCTTCTTTCGCTGAAGATGACAAAGTGGTCCAGTAGGAAGTTGAGTTGCTCCACCCATCTGTCTGTGTCCCACTTTCACTAGGAAGCTATCTGTGGGGGCTGAGAAGAAGCTTTTATTCCCACATCTTCCATGAGGCAGTGTAAGTAAGTGGCCCACTTTTGCCTGAGTGGTATTGGCAGGACATTCACCCCAGCTGTCATGGCAGCTACACCTAAACAGATGGATTGTCTGTTAAAATAAAGAAGATTAAATAGGATGCCTAGTTTTATAATATAATATCGAGAATATCCAGGATACAATGAAAAACATCCATTATAATACAAACCAGGAAAATCAAACATGATTAAGAAAAAACAATTAATGGATGTAACACCAAGAAATATTAAGTATTGGAATTACCTGACAAAGTTTTTTAAAGCAGCTATCATAAAAATGTTTCAATAAGAAATTACAAATTATTTTAAATAATGAAAAGTTGGAAAGAAATTAATTTTCTATTTTTTACCAAAGAAATAAAGCTATGAGAGAAATAAATGAAAATCATAGATATAAAATTAGAACAATCAAAATGAAACACAAAATTGCTATGTTTAGGAATGGCCTAAAAGTCTCAGGGTCTTCACACTCCAAGGCCTATTGGGAATTGGTGGGTGGTCAGGTCCCTGTTCTCACATCTGTGCAGGCAGCCTCTACGGCCTTTTCCTGCACAGAAGAAGAACAGGAAGTACGTCTTTCTCATGAGATCAACAGGAAGCGTGTCCTGCACAGGGGACACACAGAAAGTGTATCCTGCACAGAAGAAGAACAGAAAGTAGGTCTGTCTCAGGAGAGAATAGGAAGTGTGTCCTGCACAGCAGAATCTCAGGAAAAGTGTCTTCCAGAGAAAAAAACCGGAAGTAGGTCTTTGTGAGGAGAGCAACAGAAAGCGTGTCCTACACAGGAGAAACAGAGAAAGTGTGTCCTGCAAAGGAAAAGAACAGGAAGTATCTCTGTGTGAGGAGAGTAATAGGAAATGTGTCCTGCCCAGGAGAATCAAAGGAAGTGTGTCCTGCAGAGAGAAAGGACAGGAAGTAGTTCTGTGTGAGGAGAGCATCAGGAAGAGTGTCCTGCACAGAAGAAACACAGGAAGTGTGTCCTGCACAGAGGAGGAACAGGAAGTAGGTCTGTCTCAGGAGAACAACAGGAAGTGTGTCCTGAGCATAAGAAACACAGGAAGTGTGTCCTGCACAGAGAAGGTACAGGATGTAGGTCTGTCTCAGGAGATCAATAGGAAGTGCGTCCTCAACATGAGAAACAGAGGAAGTGTGTCCTGTATCGAGGAAGAACAGAAAGTAGGTCTGTCTCAGGAGAGCACAGGAAGTGTGTCCTGCACAGCAGAATCTCAGGAAGTGTGTCCTGCAGAGAGGAAGGACAGGAAGTAGGTCTCTCTTAGAAGAGCAAGAGGAAGTATGTTCTGCACTGGAGAGACACAGAAAGTGTGTCCTGCACAGAGAAAGTACAGGAAATAGGTCTGTCTCAGGAGATCAACAGGAAGTGTGTCCTGCACAGGAGAAACAGAGAAAGTGTGTCCTGCACGGAGAAAGTACAGGAAGTAGGTCTGTCTCAGGTGATCAACAGAAAGTGTGTCCTCAAAATGAGCAAAAGAGGAGGTGTGTCCCGCACAGAAGAAGTACAGGAAGTAGGTCTCTCTTAGAAGAAAAAGAGGAAGTGTGTCCTGCCCAGGAAATTCACAGGAAGTGTGTCTTTCACAGAGGAAGAACAGGAAGTACCTCTGTGGGAGGAGAATAATAGGAAGTGTGTCCTGCACAGGAGAAACACAGGAAATGAGGTCAGCACAGAGGAAGAACCGGAAGTACGTCTGTCTCAGCAGAGAAACAGGAAGTGTGTCCTGCACAATAGAAACACTGGAAGTGTGTCCTGTACAGAAGAACAGGAAGTATGTCTTTCTCATGAGATCAACAGGAAGCGTGTCCTGCACACGGGAAACACAGAAAGTGTGTCCTGCACAGAAGAAGATCAGAAAGTAGGTCTGTCTCAGGAGAGCACAGGAAGTGTGTCCGGCACAGCAGAATCTCAGGAAAAGTGTCGTCCAGAGAGAAAAAACCGGAAGTAGGTCTGTGTGAGGAGAGCAACAGAAAGCGTGTCCTACACAGGAGAAACAGAGAAAGTGTGTCCTGCAAAGAAAAAGAACAGGAAGTATCTCTGTGTGAGGAGAGTAATAAGAAATATGTCCTGCCCAGGAGAATCACAGAAGTGTGTCCTGCAGAGAGAAAGGACAGGAAGTAGTTCTGTGTGAGGAGAGCATCAGGAAGAGTGTCCTGCACAGAAGAAACACAGGAAGTGTGTCCTGCACAGAGGAGAAACTGCACTAGCTGCGTGGGCTTTCCACACGGGGCCTCTACTCACCAGCCAGGTATTTCGGCTCAGGCTCCGTGGGCTCATCTGTGGTCACCCTGAGGGCAGCCTTGGATACAGACCACCCCATGCGCGCATCACAGACCACCAGCCACAAGGTGATGGCGACAGAGTCCAGTCCCTCCTCTTCCAGACCAGAGAGGACTGGCATCCCTGAGCAGGGTACTGGCACCCCTGGTATTGGACGAGGAGTCCCACGTGGTGGAAAAAAGGCCTGACTGTGCAGGTAGCCCTCACCAGGCGACCAGACCTCATGCAGCCTGATGCAAACACAGCATTATGAGGTGGGATTTGAACTCACGAGGCACTCAGGCTCTGCAAGAATGCCGGGAAAGACAGCCGCCTGGCCCAAGGTTTCTGAGGGCAAGTCCAGGTTTTGGGGGCGGGGGTCCATATCTAGAGGAGCTAGGGCACTCTGCATAGTACATGGCACAGTAACAAAATAAACAACAACCACTAACGATTATTATGCTGAAGGGGGACACGTTGGGGCCTCCATATTGACAGGTCTCGAAATTTTCAGGTCTTAGGAATTAAGTGGTTCTATGACAATACTTTGGAAATTATTATTATTATTTTTTTTGAGACGGAGTGCAATGGCGAGATCTCGGCTCACCGCAACCCCCGTCTCCTTGGTTCAGGCAATTCTCCTGCCTCAGTCTCCGGAGTAGCTGGATTACAGGCACGGGCCACCATGCCCAGCTAATTTTTGAATTTTTAGTAGAGACGAGGTTTTACCATGTTGACCACAATGGTCTCGATCTCTCGACCTCGTGATCCACCCACCTCGGCCTCCCAAAGTGATGGGATTACAGGCTTGAGCCACCGCGATTGGCCGGAAATTCTTGATATGACATTGCTAGGGAAGCTTCAGTCACACATTATCAGGGCTGTAGCCTGGTTGAGGTCATGTCTTCCTACCCTTCAGGCAGCCTCAGATCCACAAGTCCATAGAGTTGTTCAGAGTATTTCTTTATTATACTTCTAATATCTGTAGACTCTGTAGTGATGTTATTTCTCTAATTCTTGATATTGGTAACATATGTCCTCTCTTTTTTCCTCGATTGGTCTACCTAGAGAGTTAATTTTGTTGATTTCAAAGAACCAACGTTTGGTTTCATAGAGTTTCTCGATTTTCAGTTTCTATTTCATTAACTTTATTATTATTATTATTTCCTTTCTTCTACTTGCTTTATGTTTATTTTGCTCTTTATTTTCTGGTTTCTTAAGGTAGAAGAGTAGGTTTCTGACTTGCTATATTGCTCCTTTTATAATATAGCCATTTAGTGCTAAATATTGCTTTTATTGTCAAAAGACCTTTTTCTGACTTTGGTATTCTAACATTTGATACTTATTATATGGCACGAAATATGGTCTATTAAGGTAAATGTTCTTTGTAAACTTGTAAAGATGTATATTCTTCTATTATTGGGTGGAGCATTCCAATTAAATGTGTATTACACTTTGTGATTTTGTTGTCATTGTTTTGTTTTGTTTTTTGTTAGTGAGCTAGGATTCTGCTCTGTTGCTCAGCCAGGCTGGAGTGGAGTAGAGCAATCTCGGCTCACTGCAACCTCTGCCTCCTGGGCTCAAGCCATCCTCCCACCCCAGTCTCCTGAGTAGCTGGGACTACAGGCATGTGCCACCACACCTGCCTAATGTTTGTACTTTTTGTAGAGATGAGGGGTTTTCCCATGTTTCTCAGTCTGGTCTCAAATTACTGAGCTCAAGTGATCTGCCCACCTGGGCCTCCCAAAGGGTTGGCATTACAGGCATGAGCCACCATGTCCAGCCACTTCTTGATGTTTGTATCAGTGTTCACTGAAGCTCTGTTCATTTCCATTTTTAAGAGCCTTCCTCCTACCCCATGCTTCAGTTTGGAGATTTTCTTTTGCTATGCTTTCAAATTCACTGATTTTCTCTTCTGCAGACTCTGATCTGCTGTTAATCTCATCAAGAACATGTTGCCTATTGCATTTTTCATCTCTAGACGTTCCATTTGGTTTTTTAAATATCATTCACTATAATAAGGAGAGTAATAAAAGATTTTAAAAGAATTAACATTTTCCTTTAAACCCTTGAGGATATAATGATTACAATTGCTATTTTTAAATGTTTGCTAATTCCATCATTTTTGGCATTTCTTGGCCTATTCCTATTGACTTATTTTTGTCTTGTGTATGGGTGACATTTTTCTGCTTCTTCCTATGTCTTGTAATTGCTGATTGGATACCAGATAGTAATGATTTTGTTTTTTTGACTGTTATATGTTCATGTATTCCTTTAAAGTATGTTGAAGTTTGTTTAGACAGGCACACACATTACTCTTTGTGTGTATGAGTGATGGAATCTTGCTCTATTGCCCAGGCTGCCATACAGTGGCATGATATCGGCTCACTGCAACCTCCACCTCCAGGGTTCAAGCGATTCTTCTGCCTCAGCCTCCAAAGTAGCTGGGACTACAGGCATGCACCACCAAGCCCAGCTGATTTTTGTGTTTTTAGGAGAAAGAGGTTTCACCATATTGGCCAGGCTGGTCTCAAACTCCTTACCTCATGATCCACCCACCTTGGCCTCCCAAAGTGCTGGGATTACAGGTGCGAGCCACTGTGCCTACCTCACATATTACTTTTAAATCACATCCTTCTAAGG
Source organism: Callithrix jacchus (assembly GCF_049354715.1). Taxonomy (NCBI): domain Eukaryota; kingdom Metazoa; phylum Chordata; class Mammalia; order Primates; family Cebidae; genus Callithrix; species Callithrix jacchus. The sequence goes on along the minus strand of NC_133525.1, from coordinate 11,509,447 downwards.
CATGTTTCCTTAACTGGCTTTATTGATATTTAATTCACATATGTCTTTGTTATGAAAAAAAACCTGGCACTGTAACATTCCCTCAAACTGGGCCTACCAAACTGGGAAGGAGCCAAGATACCAAAGAATGACCAAAGAAGTCCAGCTTATGAGTTTATCAGGACTTACCTGCAGGGCATTCCTAGGCAGTAGCAGGACAACTCCAGAGATTTGCCCTGATTCCCATCTCTAAGCTGCTTTTAAGCTAATTTCCTGGCTCTTTGCTACTGTGTGCGATGAGACTGTTTGCTGTGGTAAGTTCCTAGATACATTCCAGGATGCCTGGGCGGTGGCCCGGTCTTGAAGTTTCAAGCAGTGGACATCCACTCTTAAGTAACATGGTGGTGGATCCGTCACACTACAACCTTTTATTTATTTCGTGTACAGTTCAGTAGTTTTTAGATCAATTTACAATCTTTCTGCCACTTTCAAAAGAAACCCTGCACTCATTTGTTTTGACCACCCCCAGCTAAATTGGGGTTCCAGTACCAGAGCAGCTAGCAACCCTGCCCAAACTCTGCAATTCTGAAGAGCTCATTTATTTGCTCTAATAGATTTTTTTTTTTGTGTGTGTGTGTGTGTGTGTGTCCGTGCATGAACGCACGCGTGCATTCTTTAGGGTTCTCTTTATATAATATCATGCCATATGCAAATATAGTTTTACATCTCCTTTCCAATTTGAGTGCCTTCCTCCGCCCTCAATTTCCCTGGCTAGAATCTCTAGAACAATATTGAAGTAGCAGGAAAGAACATCCTTGTCTGGATCCTGATCTTATGCAGAAATAATTCAGTCTTTTACCATTAAGTATGATATTAGCTGCAGGTTATTCATACATGGCCTTTATCAGGTTGGGGAAGTTCCTTCCTCTTTGTAGTTTGTTGAGTGTTTTACTCCATGAAAATGTGTTGGCTTTTGTCAAATGCTTATCCTGCATTTGTTGAGTTGATCATGTAGTTTTAGTCCTTTATTCATGTAATCTGGTGTATTATGTCCATTGATTCTTGAATGTTGAACTGTCCTTGCACTCTTAGGAAAATGTCAACATGGTAATGGGGCTTCATTCTTATTATATGTTGATAGATTAGGTTTCCTAGTATTTTTGAGAAATTTTGCATCTATATTCATAAAGAATATTGGTGTCTAGTTTGCTTTCTGTATGAAGTCTTTGTCTGGTTTTGGTATCAGGGTAATGATGCTCTCATAGAATGAGTTGGAAACTATTTCCTCTCCTGTTTTTGAAGAGCTTGTGTTAATTCTGAACTGTTATATGAATTCAAATGTTTGGTAGAATTAACCAGTGAAGCCATCAGGTCCTGGGCTTCTACTGGTGGAAAGTTTTAATACCACTATTTCAATCTCTTTGCTTCTCATAAGTTTATTCAGATTTTTTGTTTCTTAGTAGGTCAGTTATGGTGGTTTGTGTTTTTCTAAAACTTTGTCTACTTCATCTATGTTATCTGATTTATTATAATGTAATGATTCATAGTGTTCCCAATGATCCTTTTTATTAAAATTTTTAATTTTTTGGGAGGCCGAGGTGGGTGGATCACGAGGTCAAGAGATCCAGACCATCCTGGTCAATATGGTGAAACCCCGTCTCTACTAAAAATACACAAAAAAAATTAGCTGGGCATGGTGGCACGTGCCTGTAATCCCAGCTACTTAGGAGGCTGAGGCAGGAGAATTGTCTGAACCCAGGAGGTGGAGGTTGTGGTGAGCCGAGATCGTGCCATTTCACTGCAGCCTGCCTGGGTAACAAGAGCGAAACTCCATGTCAAAAAAAAAATTTTAATTTTTAATTTTTGTGGACAAATATGTGTATATATTTATGGACTACATGAGATATTTTGATAGAGGTGTGCAATGCATAATAATCACATCATGGAAAATGGGGTATCAATCTCTTAAGTATTTATCATTTGTGTTATAAACAATCCAATTATACTCTAGTTGTTTTTAAATGTACAATTAAATTAGTATTTACTGAAGTCACATTGTGGTGCTATCAAATTCTAGGTCTTATTGATTCTTTCTAACTATATTTATTTTTACCGTTTACCATTCCTACTTCACCCCCACCCACCCCCAACTACATTTCCGAGCCTCTGGTAACCACCCTTCTACCACAAATATGTTCAATTGTTTTGATTTTTAGATTCCACAAATAGGTGAGAACATGCCATGTTTGTCTCTCTGTGACTGGTTTGTCTCACTTAACATAATGATCTCAAGTTCCATCCATGTTGTTGCAAATGACTGAATCTCATTCTTTTACATGGCTGAATAGTACTCCATTGCATATATGTACCACATTTTCTTTTCTTTTTTTTTTTTTTGAGACGGAGTTTCGCTCTTGTTACCCAGGCTGGAGTGCAATGGCACAATCTCGGCTCACCGCAACCTCCGCCTCCTGGGTTCAGGCAATTCTTCTGCCTCAGCCTCCCGAGTAGCTGGGATTACAGGCTTGCGCCACCGTGCCCAGCTAATTGTTTGTATTTTTAGTAGAGACGGGGTTTCACCATGTTGACCAGGATGGTCTCGATCTCTTGACCTCATGCTCCACCCTCCTCGGCCTCCCAAAGTGTACCACATTTTCTTTATCCATTCTTCTATGGATGGACCCTTTGGTTGCTACCAAATCTTAGCTGTTGTGAACAGTGATGCAACAATATCTCTTTGGGAGTGCAAATATGTCCTTGATATACTGATTTCCTTTCTTTTAGGTATATACCCAACAGTGGGATTGCATGAGCTCTATTTTTGGTTTATTGAAGAACCTCCAAACTGATCTCCATAGTGGTTGTACTAATTTACAAATTTACTAATTTCCCACCAACAGTGTAAAAGTGTTCCTTTTTCTTCATATCCTTGCCAGCATGTTATTGCCTGTCTTTTTGATAAAATTCATTTTAACTGGGGTGAGATGATATGTCATTGCAGTTTTGATTTGCATTTCTCTGGTGATCAATAATGTTGAGCACCTTTTCACATGCCTGTCTGCCGTTTGTATATCTGCTTTTTTTTTTTCTGAGACGGAGTTTCGCTCTTGTTACCAAGTCTGGAGTGCAATGGCACGATATCGGCTCAACGCAAACTCTGCCTCCCGGGTTCAGGCAATTCTCCTGCCTCAGCTTCCCGAGTAGCAGGGATTACAGGCACGTGCCACCATGCCCAGCTAATTTTTCGTATTTTTAGTAGAGACGCGGTTTCACCATGTTGACCCGGATGGTCTTGATCTCTCGACCTCGTGATCCACCTGCCTCGGCCTCCCAAAGTGCTGGGATTACAGGCTTGAGCCACCGCACCCGGCCCGTATATCTTCTTTTGAGACATGTCTATTCAAATCTTTTGGCCGTTTTAAAATCAGATTATTAGATATTTTCCTATAGAGTTGTCTGAACTCCTTATATATTTTAGTTATTAATCCCTTGTCAGATGGGATTGTTAAAATTTTTCTTTGCAAATATTTTCTCCCATTCTTTGGGTTGTCTCTTTATTGTTTCCTTTGCTGTGCAGAAGGTTTTTAACTTGATGTGCTCCCATTTGTCAATTTCTGCTTTGGTTGCCTGTGCTTGTAGGGTATTACTCAAGAAATTTTTTGCCCAAACCAACGTTCTGGAGTTTCCCCAATGTTTTATTGTGGTATTTTCATGGTTTGAGGTCTTAGATTTAAGTATTTAATCATTTTGATTTGAGTTTTGTATATAGTCCAGAGATAGGGGGTCTAGTTTCATTCTTCTACATACAGATATTCATTTTTCCCCACACATTTTATTGAAGAGATTGTCTTTTCCACAATGTATGTCCTTGGAAACTTTGTTAGAAATGAGTTTACTGTAGGTGTGTGGATTTGATTCTGGGTTCTGTATTCTGTTCCATTGATCTATGTGTCTGTTTTTATGCCAGCTCCATGCTGTTTTGGTTACTGTCACTTTTTAGTATAACTTGATGTCAGGTAATGTGATTCCTCCCATTTTGTTCTTTTTCTTAGGATAGCATTGGCTATTCTAAGTCAATTGCAGTTCCACATAAATTTTAGAATAGTTTTTTCTATTTTGGTGAAGAAGGTCATTGCTATTTTGATAAGGCTTGCATTGAATCTATACATTGCTTTGAGTAATATGGACAATTTAACAATATTAATTCTTCCAGTCCATGAACATAGAATCTCTTAAATTTTCGTGTCCTCTTGTATTTTCTTCACCAGTGTTTTACAGTTTTTATTATAGAGATCTTTCACTTCTTGGATTAATTCCTAGGTGTTTAGTTTTATTTGTGGCTACTGTAAATGGGATTATCATATTTTGTCTTTTTCAGATTGTTCACTGTTGGCATATAGAAACGCTACTGATTTTTGTATGCTGACTTTGTATCCTGAAATGTTACTGAATTTGTTTGTCAGTTCTAATAGTTGTTTGGTGGAGTCCTTAAGTTATTCAACATAGAACTGAAATTCATAGCTAGAGCAATTAGACAAGAGAAAGAAATAAAGAGCATCCAAATATGATGACTAAACCTTCAGTTTTTGAGTCTTTTTTAAATCATGAAGGGATGTTGCATTTTATCAAATGCTTTTTTAGCATCAATTGAAATGATCATATGGTATTTGCCCTTGTAATGACATGATGTACCCCATTACTTGATCAGCATCTGTTGAACCCTCCTTGCATTCCTGGGATAAATCTCACTTGGTCATGATGAATTATCTTTTTTAATGTATTGTTGAATTCAATTTGTTAGTATCTTATTGAAGATTTTTGAATAAATATTCATCAGAGATATTGGCCTATAGTTTTGTTTATTAAATGTCTGGTTTTGGTATCAGCATAATAATGGCCTTATAGAATGAATTTGGTAGTATTCTCTCCTCCTGTTGTTTGGAATAGTTTGAGTAGAACTGCTATTAGTTCTTCTTTATAAGTTTGATAGAATTTAACAGTAAAGACATCAGGTCCCAGACTTTTCTTTGTTGGGAGACTTTTTATTATGACTTTGATCCTATTGCTTGTAAACGTTCTTCATGGTTCAATCTGGGTAGGTTGAATGTGTCTAGAAATTTATCCATTTCTTCTAGATTTTCCAATTATTGGCATATAGTTAATCATAATTGCCACTAATGAGTCTTTGAATTTCTGCACTGTCAGTTGACAAGCCTCGTTTTTTCATGTCTAATTTTATTTATTTGGGTTTTCTCCTTTTTTTTTTCATTAGTCTGGCTAAAGGTTTTTTAATCTTATCTTTTATAAAAAACAACTTTTGTTTAATTGATAATTTTTTTGTTTTATTATTTTATTTTATTTCTGCTCTGATCTTCATGTTTTTTCTTTTTTTTTTATTTAGACAGATTTATTTTTTATTTTTTATTTTTTTTAATTTTTTATTGGATTATAGGTTTTGGGGTACATGAGCAGAGCATGCAAGACAGTTGCGTAGGTACACACATGGCAGTGTGCTTTGCTTTTCTTCTCCCCTTCACCCACATTTGGCATTTCTCCCCAGGCTATCCCTCCCCACCTCCAACCTCCCCCTCCCACTGGCCCTCCCCTTTTCCCCCCAATAGACCCCAGTGTTTAGTACTCCCCTTTCTGTGTCCATGTGTTCTCATTTTTCATCACCCACCTATGAGTGAGAATATGCGGTGTTTCATTTTCTGTTCTTGTGTCAGTTTGCTGAGGATGATGTTTTCCAGATTCATCCATGTCCCTACAAACGACACGAACTCATCATTTCTGATTGCTGCATAATATTCCATGGTGTATATGTGCCACATTTTTCCAATCCAGTCTATTATCAATGGGCATTTGGGTTGATTCCAGGTCTTTGCTATTGTAAACAGTGCTGCAATGAACATTCGTGTACATGTGTCCTTATAGTAGAACGATTTATAGTCTTTTGGATATATACCCAGTAATGGGATTGCTGGGTCAAATGGAATTTCTATTTCTAAGGCCTTGAGGAATCGCCACACTGTCTTCCACAATGGTTGAACTAATTTACACTCGCACCAACAGTGTAAAAGTGTTCCTTTTTCTCCACATCCTCTCCAGCATCTGTTGTCTCCAGATTTTTTAATGATCGCCATTCTAACTGGCGTGAGATGGTATCTCAATGTGGTTTTGATTTGCATCTCTCTGATGACCAGTGACGATGAGCATTTATTCATATGATTGTTGGCCTCATATATGTCTTCTTTCGTAAAGTATCTGTTCATATCCTTTGCCCACTTTTGAATGGGCTTGTTTGTTTTTTTCCTGTAAATCTGCTTGAGTTGTTTGTAAATTCTGGATATCAGCCCTTTGTCAGATGGGTAGACTGCGAAAATTTTTTCCCATTCTGTTGGTTGCCGATCCACTCTAGTGACTGTTTCTTTTGCCGTGCAGAAGCTGTGGAGTTTCTTTAGGTCCCATTTGTCTATTTTGGCTTTTGTTGCCAATGCTCTTGGTGTTTTGTTCATGAAGTCCTTGCCTACTCCTATGTCCTGGATAGTTTTGCCTAGATTTCCTTCTAGGGTTTTTATAGTGCCAGGTCTTATGTTTAAGTCTTTAATCCATCTGGAGTTAATTTTAGTGTAAGGTGTCAGGAAGGGGTCCAGTTTCTGCTTTCTGCACATGGCTAGCCAGTTTTCCCAACACCATTTGTTAAACATGGAATCCTTGCCCCATTGCTTGTTTTTGTCAGGTTTATCAAAGATTGTATAGTTGTATGTATGTTGTGTTGCCTCCGGTGCCTCTGTTTTGTTCCATTGGTCTATATCTCTGTTTTGGTACCAGTACCATGCTGTTTTGATTACTGTAGCCTTGTAGTATAGTTTGAAATCCGGTAGTGTGATGCCCCCTGCTGTGTTCTTTTTGCTTAGAATTGACTTGGCTATGCGGGCTCTCTTTTGGTTCCATATGAAGTTCATGGTGGTTTTTTCCAGTTCTGTGAAGAAAGTCAATGGTGGCTTGATGGGGATAGCGTTGATTCTGTAAATTACTTTGGGCAGTATAGCCATTTTCACGATATTAATTCTTCCTAACCATGAACATGGAATGTTTCTCCATCTGTTTGTGTCCTCTCTGATTTCGTTGAGCAGTGGTTTGTAGTTCTCCTTGAAGAGGTCCCTTACGTTCCTTGTGAGTTGTATTCCAAGGTATTTTATTCTTTTTGTAGCAATTGCGAATGGCAGTTCGCTCTTGATTTGGCTTTCTTTAAGTCTGTTATTGGTGTAGACGAATGCTTGTGATTTTTGCACATTGATTTTATATCCTGAGACTTTGCTGAAGTTGTTTATCAGTTTCAGGAGTTTTTGGGCTGAGGCGATGGGGTCTTCTAGGTATACTATCATGTCGTCTGCAAATAGAGACAATTTGGCTTCCACATTTCCTATTTGAATACCCTTTATTTCTTTTTCTTGCCTGATTGCTCTGGCTAGAACTTCCAGTACTATATTGAATAGGAGTGGTGAGAGAGGGCATCCTTGTCTAGTACCAGATTTCAAAGGGAATGCTTCCAGTTTTTGCCCATTCAGTATGATATTGGCTGTTGGTTTGTCATAAATAGCTTTTATTACTTTGAGATACGTTCCATCGATACCGAGTTTATTGAGGGTTTTTAGCATAAAGGGCTGTTGAATTTTGTCAAATGCCTTCTCTGCGTCAGTTGAGATAATCATGTGGTTTTTGTTTTTGGTTCTGTTTATGTGGTGAATTACGTTGATAGACTTGCGTATGTTGAACCAGCCTTGCATCCCCGGGATGAATCCTACTTGATCATGATGAATAAGTTTTTTGATTTGCTGTTGCAATCGGCTTGCCAATATTTTATTGAAGATTTTTGCATCTATGTTCATCATGGATATTGGCCTGAAGTTTTCTTTTCTTGTTGGGTCTCTGCCGGGTTTTGGTATCAGGATGATGTTGGTCTCATAAAATGATTTGGGAAGGATTCCCTCTTTTTGGATTGTTTGAAATAGTTTTAGAAGGAATGGTACCAGCTCCTCCTTGTGTGTCTGGTAGAATTCGGCTGTGAACCCGTCTGGACCTGGGCTTTTTTTGTGAGGTAGGCTCTTAATTGCTGCCTCAACTTCAGACCTTGTTATTGGTCTATTCATAGTTTCAGCTTCATCCTGGTTTAGGCTTGGGAGGACACAGGAGTCCAGGAATTTATCCATTTCTTCCAGGTTTACTAGTTTATGTGCATAGAGTTGTTTGTAATATTCTCTGATGATGGTTTGAATTTCTGTGGAATCTGTGGTGATTTCCCCTTTATCATTTTTTATTGCATCTATTTGGTTGTTCTCTCTTTTATTTTTAATCAATCTGGCTAGTGGTCTGTCTATTTTGTTGATCTTTTCAAAAAACCAGCTCTTGGATTTATCGATTTTTTGAAGGGTTTTTCGTGTCTCAATCTCCTTCAGCTCAGCTCTGATCTTAGTAATTTCTTGTCTTCTGCTGGGTTTTGAGTTTTTTTGATCTTGCTCCTCTAGCTCTTTCAATTTTGACAATAGGGTGTCAATTTTGGATCTCTCCATTCTCATGTTTTTTCTTTCTTCTACAAATTTTGGGTTCAGTTTGCTCTTACCTTTCTAGTTCTTTAAGGAGCATTGTTAGGTTATTTATTTGAAGCTTTTCTACTTTTTTGATGTAAACCCGTAGCTATAAATTTCTTAATATTACTTTCACTGTATCCCACAGCTTTGTGTATGCTGTGTTTCCATTATCATTTGTTTCAAGAATGTTAAACATTTTATTCTTAATTTCTTCATTGAACCACTGGTCATTCTGGAACATATTGTTTAGTTTCCATGTGTTTGTATAGTTTCCAACATTTCTCTTGTTATTAATTTCTAGTTTTATTCCATGTATTCTGTATATCAATAATTGATATTATGTCAATTTTAAAAAATGTATTAAGACTTGTTTTGTGACCTAACATATGCTCTGTCCTTGAGAATGATCCATGTGCTGAGGACAAGAATGTGCATTCTGTAGCCACTGCATAGAATATTCTGTAAATGTCATTTAGGACAATTTGTTCAATAGTGCAGATTTAGTTTCACATTTCCTGTTGATTTTCTATCTGGGAAATCTGTCCACTGCCAAAAGTGAGGTGTTGAAGTCTCCAGCTATTATTTTATTGAGGCTTATCCCTCTTTAGTTCTAATAATATTTGCTTTATATATCTGGGTGCTGTTGTTCTAGGTGCATAGTTATTTTCAGTTGACTCAATTGATTTATCATTATATAATCACCTTCGTTGTCTCTTCTTACAGTTATTATCTTCTAATCTGTTTTGTCTGATGTCAGTATAGCTCCTCTTGCTCTTTTCGGTTTTCCTTTTTCATGAAATATCTTTTTCCATCCCTTTTAGTCTGCGTGTATCTTTATAGGTGAAGTGTGCTTTGTAGGCAACACACACAGGTAAACTTGTTTTTTCATCTACTCAGACATTCTATGTCTTTTGATTGAAGAGTTTCAGCCATTTACATTCAATGTTATTATTGAGAAGTAGAGACTTACTCCTGCCATTTTGCTTTGTTTCCTGGTTGTTTTATGTTCTCTTCCTCCTTTCCTTTCTTCCTGTCTTCCTTTCAGTGAGGGCAATCTTCTTTGGTGGTATGATTTAATTTCTTACTTTTTATTTTTTGTGTATATGTTGTAGGGTTTTTGATTTGAGGTTACCATGAGGCTTGCAAATACTATCTTATAACCCATATGTTAAACTGATGACAACACTGAGTGCATAAATGAACAAACACACAAAATGAAAACTAATAACTGTACACTTTTTGTTCCCCAGTTTTTAACTTTTTCTTGTTCCTCTTTGTCTTGAAAAGTTGTAGTTATTATTTTTGATTGTTTTGATCATTTAGTCTTTCTACTTAAGAATAGTTTACACACCACAATTACAGTGTTATACTATTCTGTGTTTTTCTGTGTGCTTACTATTACCAGCAAGTTTTGTACATTCGAATGATTTGTTCTTGCTCATTAATATCCTTTTCTTTCAGGTTGAAGAACTCACTTTAGTATTTCTTTTAGGACAGGTCTGGTGTTGAAGAAATCCCTCAGTTTTCATTTGTCTGAGTTCTTTATTTCTCCTTCATTCTTGTCATGCCACTCTCTCCTGGCCTGTAAGGTTTCCACTGAAAAGTCTACTGCCATACATATTGGCTCTCCATTTAATGCTATTTGTTCCTGTCTCTTGCTGCTTTTAGAATCTTTATCCTTGACCTTTGGGAGTTGGATTATTAAATGAATTGACGTAGTCTTCTTTGGGTTAAATCTGGTTGGTGTTCAACAACCTTCTTATACTTGAATGCTGTTCTTTCTCTACTTCCTCTTTAAGGACAATAACTCTTAGATTCGCCCTTTTGAGTCTATTTGCTAGATCTTTCAGGTATGCTTCATTCTTTCTTATTCTTTTCTCTTTTGTTTCTTCTGTGTATTTTCAAATAGCCTATCTTCAAGCTCACTAATTCTTTCTTCTGCTTCATCAATTCTGATATTGAGACTCTGATGCTTTCTTCAATATGTCAATTGCATTTTTCAACTGCAGAATTTCTGCTTGATTCTAATTATTTCAATCTCTTTGTTAAAGTTATCTGATAGAATTCTGAATCCCTTCTCTGCATTACTTTGAATTTCTTTGCGTTTCCTCGTGATAACTATTTTGAATTCTCTGTCTGAAAGGTCACATATCTCTGTTCTCCAGAATTCGTCCCTGGTGTCTTATTTAGTTTCTTTGGTGAGGTCATGTTCTCCTGGATGGTCTTGATGCTTTCAGATATTCTTTGGTATCTGAGCACTGAATACCTGGGTATTTATTGTAATCTTCACAGTCTGCCCTTTCCAAGTATTCAAAGGGACGTGGGCCTTAAGCCCAATAATGCTACGGTTTTTTGTAGACTTAGAGGTATTGCCTCAGTGGTTTTAGATAGAATCCAGAAGAATTCTCTGGATCATGTTGTTCTTTTCCCTTACTTGTTCTTTTTCCTTGTTCTCTTGTTCTTTTCCCTTACTTTCTCCCAAACAATTGGAGTCTCTCCCTCCCTCCATCCCTCCCTCCCTCCCTCCCTCCCTCCCTTCCTCCCTCCCTCCCTCTCCCTCTCCCTCTCCTTCTCCCTCTCCCTCTCTGTCTCCTGAGCTGCCTGGAACTGGAATATGGTGATGCAAGCTCCTCTGGGGCCATCACCACAGGGACTGCACTGGGTCTCACCCAAGGTTCACTGTAACAACTGTCTGGCTGCCATCTGTGTTTACTCAAGGCCCTAGGGCTCTATGATTAGTAGGTGGTAAAGCTATCCAGGGATTGCAATCAAAAACCTTAGAAATTTACCTGATGCTCTGTTCTACTGTGGTTCAGCTGGCACTCAAACCATAAGACAAAGTACTTCCCTCTTTCCTTCCCCTTTCCACAGGCAGAGGTGCCTCTCCCTATGGCCACCATCAACACTGTCCCATGGCAGAGCTCTTCCAGGACACTCCTGACATTCACTTAAAACCCCAGGGCTCTTCACTCAGCTTGTGGTGAATGCTTCCAGGTCTGAGACTAACTCTTCAGGGCAGTGGGCTCCCCTTTGACACAGAGCAGGTCCATAAATGCTGCCCAAGAGCCTGGGCCTGGACTTGGAGACCCCAAGAGTCTCCTAGTTGTTCTACCGCACTATAGCTGAGCTGGTATCTAAGGAGCAAGACAAAGTTCCTTTTACATTTTCCTCTCCTTTTCTCAAACAGTAGTCTCTCATTGTAGCCACAAAAGCTGGGAATGCGCTGAGTCCAACAGCACATCTCAGAGCCCAAGGCCCACATTATACTACCTAGGTATTGTTGCTGGTTATTCAAGGCCCAAGGGTTCTTTAATCAGCAAGTGAAGAATCCTGCCAAAACTGGACCCTTCCCTTCAAGGCAGTGGGTTCTTGTTTGGCCAAGGGTGTGTCTAGAAATGTCACCCATGAGCTAGGACCTGGAATGGAGGCCTCATGACTGCCCAGTGCCCTATCCTACTGTGGCTGAGCTGGTATCCAAGATGTAAGACAAAGTCCTCTTTACTCTTCACTTTCCTCTCTTTAAACATTTCCTGGATGCTACCTGCATTGCTTGTGGTTGAGGGGTACCACATGCACTCCCTTAGGTATGTGTCTCAGTAGGTCACATGCCACCCTAGTTCTGTGAGTCCACAGTTCAGCACTAGGACTCACCTAAGAATTGCAGTCCTTGTGTCCTAGATTTCCTTCCAAATTTACCTAAGAACCCAGAGTACTTTGGCCCATGGTGGTGAGGCTTGCCAAAACTTAAGGTCTGACCACTGGGAAGGGCAATTCCCCTCTGGTTAGGTCTGGTCCAAATGCTCATTCCCTGCAAAGGCATGGTTGTTACCGGGGATGGGGGAGGGATGGCGTCAGTGAGTCAAGTTTGTCTCTCCTACCCTCTTCAATGACTCAGAAATATGAAGTTAAAACCAGGTACTGTGATTGCTTACCTGATCTTTGGTTCTTGTGATGGAGCTTTTCTGTGTACAGATAATAATTGTTAAAATTTGGTGTTTCTGTGTGGGGAGGGAGGATGAAGCTTCTATTCTGCCATCTTACTTTGCCCCTCTGGATATAATTTCATTTCTCTTTTTATAAGGTTTGTAATATTATCTCCTATTTCATTCCCAATTTTAGAAATTTGAATCTTTTCTTTTCATAGTCAGTCTAGCTGTAGGACTGTCAGTTTTGTTGATCTTTTTAGCAAACTAACTTTTGGTTTCATTGATTTTTCTCTATTTTTTTCCTGTTCCCTGTCATTCACCACCCTAACCTTTATTATATCCTTCCCTCTGCTAGCTTTTTTTTTTCAGTTCTTAAAGGTGAGAAGTTGGGTTATTAATTTGAAATCCTTTCTTTTTACTGTAGGCTTTTATAGCTATAAATTTTTTCCTGAGCACCTCATAAGTTTTGGTTTTTATTTTCATTCATCTAAAAGTATTTTCTATTTTCCTTCTTTGACCCAATGGGTATTTAGGAATTTCTTGTTTAATTTCCATGACTTTGTGAATATCCCAAATTTCCTTCTGTTATTGATTTCTAATTTTAATCCATTATGGTGAGAGAACATAAATTGTATAATTTCAGCTCTTTAAATTTATTGAGACTTGTTTTATGGCCTAACGTATGACCTAACTTAGATAATGCTTCATGTTTGGTTGAGGAATATGTATATTCTGCTGCTATTGTTGGACTAAGTGTCTTATAAGTTGTCTGTTAGGTCTTCTTTGTTGAGAATGTTATGCAATTCTTCTATGTCCTTGTTTATCATCCACCTAGTTCTATCCACTATTGAAACTTGGGTATTGACATCTCCAACACTCATTGTTGAATTTTCTATTTCTGCTTTGATACCATCAGGTTTTGCTTCATATGTCTTGGGCTCTGTTGTTTATAATATCATCTTCCGGGTAGATTGACCATTGTAACTTTATAAAATGCTCCTATTTATTGCTAACATTTTAAAAAATCTATTTTGTCCTCTATTAGTTTAGCTGTTCCAGCTCTTATGGTTGCTGTTTGCATGATATATCTTTTCCCATCATTTTATTTGTATCTTTGAATTTAAAGTTTGTATCCTGTGAAGAGTATATAATAGGATCTTGTGTTTTATGTATTCTAATAATCGCATTCAAGTGGATTCATTATATCTAATGTAATCACTGATAAACTATGATTTGTGTCTGCCATCTTTCTCTTTGTTTTCTATATGCCTGTGTTTTTTGATCTTCGGTTTCTCCATTACTGCCTTCTTTTGTGTTATATATTTTCTAGTATACCATCTTAATTCTCTTGTCTCTTTACTATATTTTTGAATTATTTCCTTAGTGGTTGCCCTACTGATTACAATTAACATATTGACTTAAAATCATCTAGTTTTAATGAATACTAATTTAATTTCAACCATATTTAAAAAGTTTGCTTCAACATGGCTGTATTCCCTTCTCCCCTCTTTTGGGCTATTATTGTCATACATATTATATGTTTTTTACATTATATGCCCATCAACACGTCCTAGAATTATTGCATTATGCAGCTGTCTTCTAAATTAAGTAGAAGAAAAAGGTCTTACAAAAATACAACATACCATTTTTTATATTTATCTATGTAGTTACCTTTACCAATGATATTTATGTATGTGAATGAGTTACAGTCTACTGCCCTTTCATTTCAGCCTGAAGAACTCAGTCCTTCTTCTAAGATAGGTCTGCAGTGGCAAAGTCTCTTGTTTTTCTTTCTGGAAATGCCATTTTTTTTTAATTTGATCCAACAGATCCACTGGTACGGGAATGTCACTATTTAACTTCATTTTTGTAGGATAATTTTGTTGGACATATAATTCTTGATCGACACTTTTTTCTCTCAGCACCTCGAATATGTCATCCCACTGCCTTCCAGCCTGTATGATTTCTGACAACAGCTTGGCTGTCAATATTATTGATGTTGACTTGTATGTGGTAAGTCATTTCTCTTGTTGCTTCCAAGATTCTGTCATTGGCTTTAGACATTTTGACTATGATGTGTCTAGGTGTGGGTTTGTTTGGGTTTATCCCACTCAGAATACTTTGAGATTCTTGAATATACATTCATAGCTTTCATCAGATTTGGGGAGTTTTTGGCCGTTACTTCTTTACGACCCTTTTTCTCTCTTGTCTTTAGCTAGAACTCTCATTGTGGATGCATCGGTATACTTGATGGTGTCTCACAGGTCTCAAGGGTCTGTTCGTTTGTCTTCATTATTTTTTCTTTTTGATATTGGGTCTCTGATAATTGACCTATCTTCAAGTTTACTGATTTTTCTTCTGCCTGCTCAAATATGCTGTTAAGCCTCTCTCATTTCAGTTACTATAGTTTTCAGCTCCTGAATTTGTTTTGTTTCTTTTAAAAATTTCATCTTTGTTATTATTCTCTATTTGGCGAGATATCATTTTCCAGATTTAATTATTTATTCATGGTTTCCTTTTGATCTTTGAGCATATTTACAACTGTTGATTTAAATTACTTGTCTAACAAGTCCAAGACCTGAGTTTTGTCTGGGACAGTTTCTATGAACATTTTTTTCCCTGTCAGTGGGCCATACTTTGTTTCCTTGCATGCCTCATAATTTTTTATTTAAAACTGGACATTTTGATATTATAATGTGGTGGCTCTGGAAATTACATGTTTCTCTCCTCAGGGTTTGCTGTTGTTGTTGATTTAGTGAATCATTAAATCATGGTATTACCACCAGATAGGAGAGTAAGCTACTATCTAAAATTATAAATTATGAAACCTATACAATATATTAAATTTTTAGTTATGTTAAATGAAGAAATCCACATGTAAAACTATAAGATGCATTAACACCAGAAATGAATAAAAACAGAAACAGAAAACCAAGAGGACTATAGAGGAAATTAAAGGTTTCTCTTCACATTTTCCAAGTTGCCTTTATGATATTACTTTTGTGATTTTAAAAATTGGACATTTTAATTTTGTATTATGAAAGTAATATATATTCATTGTAGACATTCAAAAACAATTTATAGAAGAGTTCAGAGTGAAAAATTAGATTCCCCCTGCCAGCCTTAAGGTTAGTCACCAGAGCTAACAATTTAGCTTGCATTTTCTCATGTAGCCTTTCAGACATTGTACATTATATGTAGATATTTTTAAAGTAACTTGTTATAATTTAAACTTACCAAAAAGTTGGAGGAAGAGTACAAAGAACTCCTATGTATACTTCATCCAGATTGTTCAATTAACACTTCACATTTCTGCAGTGTGCATGCGTGTGTCTGTGTGTGTACCACGATTATCATATGGCTTTTTCTTAACCATTTGAGACAAAGTTGTAGACATAATGTTACATCATTCCTAAATACTCCAGTGTACAATTCTGAAAAACAAAGATGCTCTTGTACACAACTACCCATTGTCAAAAAAAGGTCAAGCCCAAGAGTGATTGATTTGGCTTCTAAAGTAATGACATGTCCTTTTAAGATTTTTACCTACATAGACAGCAAGAGGCAGATGGGCCAATGGTGCCAGCTCCCCATGTCCTTGTCCCCTGCACCTAACAGGACAACACTGAAACAAGGCCTTCATGACTGTTGCACCAGTTATGGGATGCTCCACTGCTGAGGAGCCCCTAGCAGATTTTATTCTGTAGCTATACCCTGAGTAGGGCAGGGCAGATAGCCTCAGACCTCACCACTATTCCGTTTTACAGCTCTATGACTGTACTAAAAACCATTAAATTGTTCACTCTACAACTCCATCCCTTAGTTTTCAAATAGCTACCTAAGAATTCTCAGGAGCATAGGCCTCCCCATGAAAAATAATCTAATTAATTGTGCTTATAGGGCCTTAACCAAATACATTCTGATTGTTTGGGCAACATATATAAGACTGATTCTCTAATCATGCCCTCTTGGAGGATACACTCAAGCCAGGCTCCCCAACTGGAGCCAAGTCAGTTAAATATTTCATTAACCCAGGTGCAGTAAGGGATGCTGACAGTTGCACATATCCTGCCTTGACTGACCAGCAGGAAGGCCTGGGTAATGTGTTACTGTCCCATTACCATGTATATTAGAGATAACAGACCTATCTGTGTGTGGCAAGCTAGTATAGGTAGCTTCTTATTCACATAAGTTGTAATGACCTCAGCAGTGCCAATGTGCTGTATTGAGATCAGGGTCCAATTCTATTAAACTCTTGAAGAAAAGAGTTTTGTTAGTTTCCAGGAAGTAACTCTTATTCTATCATTTTGAATGGAGGCTGTTAACAACTTCACCCAGCAGTTCCTGTCTCAATGACAGCCTCCGAGGTTAGAGATAACCTTGAAACAGCACTTCACCAACCTCCCACCCTCTTGTGTTCTGGGAGGATCACAATATATCCTGCCAAGATTCAGAAGTTTCTGAGAGTCCTTAGATAAAGATTTGTTGGTCAGCCATTGAGTCGAAAGTGGTGGTGGCAGTCTGGGCTAAATTGTCCAGATGCTCTGCAGACAAATAGCTGATATGTTAGTAGCCCCACCTTCCACTTCTGCCTTCACAGGGTAAAAAGTGTGATTTCTCCACCAGTCAGTACTGTTTCCCTCCTTTCACAGCCATCTGATTGATATTACCAGTGCTTTTTCCAATCCTCTTCTTCTCTTAGCTATACCTTGTCCCTGAATTATTAGTCCATCTTTGCATTGCTACAAAGGAATACCTGAGGGTGGGTAATTTATAAAGAGGTTTAAATGGTTCAAGTTCTGCAAGCTGTACAGGAAACATTGTATCAGCATCTGCATCTGGTGAGGGCCTTAGGAGGCTTACAATCACGGTGGAAGGCAAAGGGGGAACAGGTATATTACATCATGAGAGTGGGAGCTAAGCAGCGGGGGATGTGCTACTTTTTTAAACAGCCAGATCTCACAGGAACTTAGAGCAAGAACTCACTCATTATTGTGAGGACAGCACCAAGGTATCCATGAGGGATCTGCCCCCATGATCCAAATGCCTCTCACTAGGCCCACCTTCAACACTGGAGATCACAATTTCTACATGAGATTTGGAGGGGACAGACATCCAAACTTGTCCCTGATGACCCAGCAGTTGTTTCTCTGTATCCCTTGTACCTGTAAATCTCTTATGCATGCAGCACCTTAAGAGTCATCGTCTCAGGATCATTGTCATCAATGTCTGTAACAACTATCCAAATCCAGCAAGCATACCCAGGTGGCTAAAGTAGTACCAGGTTAGAATCACAAACCCCTGACTCCTTTTTGCTACTGCCAAATTCCAGTGGCCCATGGTCCTAAAGGTAGGCAGGAAGGAACAAAGGTAGAGTGAGAAGGACTGATTATGTAGTGCTAATTATACTTGTTTCATTTGGTCTCTTCAGTCATCTAAGCTTCGTCTTCCTTCTCCACTTCATAACTAAACATTACATTTTGATAGGTATTCTTCTGTCACATTTATAGCCCAAACTGACTGTCATATGTGTATGTTACACTCGAGGGTGAGCCTTGGTCATTCACCTGTCCTTTCAGTTTTTCCTTTGAGTCCATGCCATCTTTCAATAGTGCCTGCTGCCTGGGCAGCACAGATCTGAAGAGTGTGTGGATTCCAGTGATGTTCATCCTCAGGCTCCTGTGTGTCTTGTGCCATCTGCTGCTATAATGTTTGTCTCACAGAGGCTGAAACTTGATCATCCAGTCATCTTGCTGAAAACTTCCTAAGTCTACTAAAGAGATTTAGATATCCAGATACAAGAAACTCAGAGATCCCCAAATATGCACAATTCAAACTGTATAAGGAGTTGGGTCTTTTTTCTTTTTAAACAAAAGCATACACTACAACAACCAATAGCTGTTGCAGACCAGGAGCTTATCTTATCTCCTTGGCGGGGAGCTTAGGGAGCACAGGTCAGCCGGAGCTGCAGGGAAGTTTCTTCTTTCATTTGTATCTTAAAAAGAAAGTTTTATTGAGACATAATTTACATACAACACAATTCTCCCATTTAAAGTGAACAATTTAATGGTTTTTAGTACAGTCATAGAGCTGTAAAACCATCACTGCAGTCGACTTAGAATATTTTCATCACCCGAAAAAGAAACCTCATCCCTCTTAGCCATCAATCGCTAATCTACTTCTGTCTCTATAGACTTTCCTTTTCTGGACATTTTATATAAATGGCATCATACAATATATGGACTTCTGTGACTGGATTATTTTACTTAGCATAATGTCCTCAAGGTTCATACATGTTGCAGCATGTATCAGTACCTCACTCTCTTTTATGGCCATATAATATTTCCATTAAAAAACAGATCACACTATTTTTTCATTGGTTGATAGGCATTTGGGTTGTTTCCACCCTTTGGATACTGTGAATACTTCTACCATGAACATTCATCTACAAGTTTTCTGTCTTCAGTTCTCTGGGTTATACACCTAGAAATGCAATAGCTAGGTTTTATGGTATAAGTTATGGAGGAACCATCAGCCAGTTTTCCAAATTGATTGCACCATTTTATATTCCCACCTGTAGTGTACAAGAGTTCCAATCTCTCCACAACCTCAGCAACAGCAACAGGACTTGTTATTCTCTTACATTTTTATTCTGGTGAGTATAAAGTCAAATCTCATAATTTTTATTTCTCTATTGACTGGTAATGTCAAATATCTTTTCATCTGCTTCTTCACAATTTGTGGGTCTTCCTTGGAAAATTTCTACCTAGGTCCTTTGCCCATTTTTGAATTATGATGCTTGGTTTTTGTTATTGTCAGTGTATATTCTGTGGATTTCGGGTGGAGAGTTCTGTAAATGTCTATCAGGTTTGCTTGCTCCAGGTCTGAGTTCAAGCCCTGGGTATCCTTGTTGATTTTCTGTCTGGTTGATCTGTCTAATATTGAGTGGAGTGTTAAAGTCTCCCACTATTATTGTGTGGGAGTCTAAGTCTCTTTGTAAGTCATTAAGAACTTGCCTTATGTATCTGGGTGCTCCTGCATTGGGTCCATATATGTTTAGGATCGTTAGTTCTTCTTGTTTTGTCGATCCTTTTACCAGTTTGTAATGGCCTTCTTTGTCTCTTTTGATCTTTGTTGCTTTAAAGTCTATTTTATCAGAGATGAGAATTACAACTCCTGCTTTTTTTTGCTTTCCATTAGCTTGGTAAATCTTCCTCCATCCCTTTATTTTGCATACTAGACTCTTAAACATAGAAGATGTAAATATTTTCTGCCATTGTCTTTAGTTTTTACTTTTTGATCATGTTGGATGCACGACATTTTTCAACTTTCATAGATCCCAATTTATCTACTTTTTATTTGTTGCTTGTACATTTGGTGTCATATCTAAGAATCCACTGCAAAAACCAAGGTCATAAAGATTTACTACTGTTTGCTTATAAAGTTTTTATTGTTTAACCTCTTGAATTTAAGTCTTCAATACATTTTTAGTTAATATTCATTTATTGTGCGGAGTCTTAGTCCAATTTCATTATTTTGCACATGGATATCCACTTGTCCAATCACCAGTTGTTGAAGACTATTCTCTCCCATAGTCTTGGCATCCTTGTAGAAAATCAGTTGACCATAGATGTGTGGGCTTATTTCTGGACTCTCAATTCAATTCCACTTTTAGTGGAGGATTTGAAAATCAGCATCTTGGTGCCAAGTGTGCTTATAGCTACTGGGTGTCACTTTTAGTGCCTCTTGGCGGACCGAGCTGAGAAAGTTATGTACATACACGCATACCTTTCTCAGCTCTGTCTGAGGTATATATATATGTACATATATATATACACACACACACAAATCCACTGTGTGTATAAACTCCAATACCATGAGATTCATTTTATCCTTCCTCCTTTCCATGCTTTCAAATAATTCTCTGACACTGAGAAACCCAGCTCCGATTTTCCTCAAGATTTACTTATTCACTCAGTCAATTTAGTTATTTACCTAATGTAGCAGATTGCTGGCTGCCTCCTCACCCTTAGGGCACTGGCACAACATGGCTTCCACTGGATCTTCCCCCCACCCATCCACCTGATCATGGATCCACAAAACTGGAAACTCTGACACCTTCATGCGGTAATTCCAGCCTGCTTCCTCAGCCATCAGGCACTTTGACACCTGCTTCCTCAGCCATCAGGCACTTTGACACCTCCCTGTATCTGCCCCTCCCCCCACACGCTTATCCTACAAATTACTCTGATTATTAGGTTAGGAAAAGAATTTCAAATTGCTATAACTCTATCAACATAAATAGTTTAGAAGGTGATGGAGAGAGATGTTAAGAATGTCTATTTAGTTTCTGGTTTGTGTAAATGGATGTTTCATTCAATATTCACTGAGGTAAGAAATGTTGGAAAGGAATATAGTGTAATTTAGAGTTTAGATATATTAATTTTTATGTGCCATTAAGACAGCCAAGTGGAAGCCAGGCACAGTGGTTCATGCCTGTAATCCTAGCACTTTGGGAGGCCAACGTGGGTGGATTGCTTGAGCCAAATAGTTTACAACCAGTGTGGGCAACATGCTGAAACCATATCTCTTCAAAAAAATACAAAACAATTACCCAGGCATAGTGGTGCATGCCTGTAGTCCCAGCTACTTGGGAGGCTAAGGTCAGGAGGTTAAGGCTGCAGTGAGCCATGATCTTGCCACTGCACTCTAGTCTGGGCAAGAGGGTGAGACCCTATCTCAAAAATAATTTTTTTTTTTTAAATTTGAAAACACAGCCAAGTGAAATGTCCAGTAGACAGGTGAAAATGTAGGTCTAGAGTTCATATACAGGCATGGACAGAAACAGATTTGTGTGTCAACTGCATATAGCTAAGCAATGATAGAGAAGTCTATGAATGAATTTGAGAAGGAACAGCTAGAGAAGAAAAGAATAGCAGGAAGAATCGCCAGAGAAGAAAATAAGAGAGGCCAAGGAGGTTGATTTCAATGAGGAGTGACCAACTGTGTCAATACTGAGAGGTTCATTAAGGATGGGAAAAGCAACTATTGACTTTCCCACTGTGGAGATCATGGGTGACATTGGCAGGAATACTTTCAATGGAGTGCTGGGGGCAGAGGTCACAAGGCAATTAGTTGAAATTACAGGACAAAGAGAAACAGAGAGGAGACTTCCACCAAGATGACTGAATAGAAACAGCTCTGGAGCACAGCTCACAGCAAGAGAGATGCAGAAGATGACTGAATTCCACATTTCCAACCGAGGTACCAAGTTTATTTCAATGGGACTGGTTGGACAGTGGGTGTAGCCCAGTGAGGATGAACCAAGGCAGGGTGGGGCACTGCCCCACCCAGGAAGTGTAACCAATCGGAGGACTGGGGACTTTACCCCCTCAGCACTCCAGTTCAAATACTGTGCTTCTTCCATGTCCTTTGCAACCCACAGTCTGGGAGAATGCCACCAGGATGAGAAGCACTGCAAGTTGCCAGTGCAGATCTGAGCTATAGCTCCAGCCAGCCCAGCGCCATGAGTTGTCAGCACAGAACTAGGCAGAGGTTTCGGCTAGCACTGAGAGTGCCTGCAGGACAGATCTCCCCAGAAAGACAGAGCTGAAAGCACGGAGACACGTGATATGGCTTGGCAGGTCCCACTCCCACAAAGACCAGCAAACAGAAGTCCTCTCACTTGAGAGTTTCGCAGCAAGCACATCAGTTCAAGCACAACCCAGGATGATCAAACTCAGTGGGAAGAAGGGCATCCACCATTGCAAAGGTGGGTCTAATCTTACATGCATAAACAAAAGCCAGCAGCACCTCTATGGCAGACAAAAGAAAAGGTGAAAAACTGATAATCTTATCTTAATCTATCTTTTAAAGATAATAATCAACATTTTTACTTTTGTAGGGGCCTGTAAAAGTCTTTAATTTTTATTTAGTCAATCTTTCCTTTTGTGAATTCAGGGTTTCACATTATACTTAGGCCATTACATTCCTAGAGTCTGAAAAATCTTCTTAAATTTTCCTCCTATATTTCTTTAACTTATAAAATAAGCTTTTGGGGGTATAATTTACAGACAGTAAAATGAACCAATGTAAAGTAAACTGTTCTATGAGTTTTGACAAAGGTATATCCCGTGTTATAATTTGGATATTTGGCCCTCCAAACCTCATGTTAAAATTTGACTCCCAAAGTTAAAGGTGAGACCTCATGCGAGGTATTTGGGTAATGGGGCTGTGTCCTTCATTAATATACTAATGCCCACCCTTAGGAGTGATTCCTTTCTCTGTTAGTTCCCACAAGAACTGCTATTAAAAAGAGTCTGTCCCCTACACCATTCTCATTTCCTCTCTTGCCACCTGATATCTAGATACACAGGCTCCCCTTTGTCTTCTGTCATGAGTGGAAGCCCTCACGAAATGCAGGTGCCAGCACCATGCTTCTTTTTCAGTCTGCAAATCTGTAAAGCCAAATAAACCTCTTTTCTTTATAAATTACCCAGCCTCAGGTATTCCTTCATAAAAATACAAAATGAACTAAGAACACCTCATGTAACCAATGCTAGTCAAGATATATATCATTTCCATCACCCTCAAAGAACCTCCTCTGCAGTTTCCTTTGCATCAAATGCCCCTTTACCCCTGGGTCATGCAATTATTACACCATAGCTTAGTTTTGCTTATTGTTGAATTTGGAACCATGGAGTATGTAGCCTTCGTGCATAATTTCTTGAGACCTGTCCTATTTGTTCATGTTTCAGAAGTTTGTTCTTTTCATTGTTTAGTACTCCATTATACAGATATATCCGAGTTTATCCACACATTTGTGTTGTTTCTACCTTTTGGCTATTGTGAATAATGCTGGTGTGAACATTTGTGTACAGGTTTTGTTTGAGCAGCTGTTTTGAATTCTTTGAGGTATATACCTAGGAAAGGAACTGGTATGACATTTGGCAACTGTAATTGCCAACCTTTTTTCTAAAGAGGTTGTACCATAATAGTGAAAGTTTAAATATATCTGGAATTTATTTTTTGTGTCTGGTATTAGGTAGGAATCTATTTTCCCCCAAATTGAAAAAAAGAATGTAACTCCACAAAGGTTAAGACTGTCTCTTTTGTTCAGCACTGTACTTCAGTGCCTAGAATAGTGCCTAGCAGAGAATAGACACTCAAATATTTCTTGAATGAATAAA
Organism: Callithrix jacchus; assembly: GCF_049354715.1. Classification (NCBI taxonomy): domain Eukaryota; kingdom Metazoa; phylum Chordata; class Mammalia; order Primates; family Cebidae; genus Callithrix; species Callithrix jacchus. The sequence continues at coordinate 11,485,762 of NC_133525.1, read as the reverse complement.
CTAACAAAGAAATGAAGTGTTTCAATCCTATTTAGTAAATAATTCATGCTTTTTTTCATTTATTTAAAGTAATATCTTTGCTAAATATAAATTCTTATATATACACAGTTCTATCTCTGGTCTCTGTTCACTTCCACTGATCTATTTATCTATTTTTGATCGATTATACTTTAAAATTTACTATGGCTTTAGAATATGGCTATATATATATTACCAACTTTTTAAAATGTATTTATTTTACTCTAGGTGCATACTATATCTGGCATTTCTCCCCATTTTATCCCTCCCCACCCTCCCTTCCCTCCCCTCCCTGCACTGTCTCTCCCCTACCCCCTCCAACTGCCCCCAGTTTGTGATGCTCCTCTTCCTGAGTCAACATGTTCTCATTGTTAGACTGGACCAACTTTTAACTTTGTCATGTTTTACCCTTAGATAGAAATTATGGGACAGATAGGTCAAGCCATTTCTCCCTTTTCTTTCAAAAGTAACTGCCTATAACACTCAAAAGCCTTCCTTCCTCACTGGTGACTTTGCAAGTAACTAGAGAAGAGTGAACAGAATGACCTGCAAGTCAGGGTCACTCAGACAGAAAGTGTGGCTGGGGAATTGTGTATGTTGGGGACAAGTGAATTAGTATATATATTGTATTCAGCTTTTTGTTCCTTTGCCTTGTACAAGAGTTACTTTTATATTTATTGACATCAAAAGATTTTCTCCCTCGTGCCTTCCCTTTTATCTGTCTTTCTGTCTATCCATCCATCTCTTTCAATTCCCACAACAGGCTGGTAATGTTATGCTGGAACCACAAGAGCCAACTATTAAAATTCCAAGAAGTCTGTAAGCTGGTTGATGCCATGTTAGTTGCTTGAAATCAGCCATGCCAGGGCATTACACCACAGAAACATACAAACACAACAAATCAGCGTCCTCCCTGCTCCTTGAGAACTGGCTGTTAAACATGTGCCAGAACACCACTGAGTAGGTCTATCATAAATCTCCTTCCTGTCTTTCCTCTTGTCTTACTCCAGGCTGTATTTACAGTATTCATGGATACCCAGGGTTCAAAAGAAATGTTGGGATCAGGATCAGGAAAACCTTGGGAAAGGAAACCTGAGGACAACTTGTACCCATCACTTCACTCAACTAAATTTGCTTTTGTCAGCTGAGTATTTCAGGGGAAAAAAACGTCTGAGTACTCAAGAAAAAATTCTTACCTGAGCCATGATGGATCTTGTTTACTGAGTCCAGATGTGTGAGGCCAAAGGATAAAATAGTTTAGGTTAGTGGCAAAGCAGCACTGAACAGAAAACTAAATGGTCATGGAGTATAACAACAATAAACTGGATTAGATGGATATGTAGTATTTAAATCCCCAATATTAACTTTTTGGTGACTTGTAGGATATGATTTTATCCAAAGACAATTGAAATTAGTACAAATATATTGGGCAAGACTTAGTGCGTGGCAACAGAATTAAGACGTTGTGGATTATCCTATTTTCTCAACTGAAAAAGAAAGTGTCCTTGCCCTTGAAAGTTCCAAAGTAAGCAGGAGAAAAACAAATGTTGAAGAAATTATTATATAATGTGAAAAACATTATGATTTTAGACTGCTGGAAACTTTTCTCAGAGAGGCAAAAGGAGAGGGGCCTCAAGAGTTGAGCTGCTAAAGATAAAAGGACAGAAGAAGAAAAGCGAGACTAGGTCCTGAGAAGTAGAGAAGAGAAATGAAGAGGGTCTCTACCTGTGGATCCTCCTATACGCATCCTGCTCCTCCTGGCACAAGATCTTGGGCAGCTCTACTGCTGATTCAAGGCACACTTTCCCAATAGTGACATGAGGTACAATATGGATTGGGATTTCAATTCTCTCATACCTGTGAGGCAATCAGTACAGGTCAGTTTTTAAACTCTGAGTTATCATAATCAGAAGTTCTCTAAAGTTTTAATTGAAACTCTAGGATATAGCATACTTCAAAGATTAAGCATTGCTATAATTCATTTAGTGACTCAACTTCAAAGTGTACAGAGTTCAAACTGGGTTCGTCTGGAGAGCAAACTAAAAGCCCATAGAAAATCTAAGGCCATTTCTGTAAATTTAAGAGAAACCTTGGGAGCTCAAGGTCTTTACATCTACTCCCCAGACAGGGGAAATAGCTAATTAATAGTGTTTTTAGTCAAGAAGTTGCCAATGAGGTTGAACAAATTAATCACAAAAGTCTGGAGAAGAGGAACTACAGACTCTTCAATGACTCCATCACATTCATTATGTAGGCAGGATTACTCACTTGTTCTAACTCAGTGTTTACCAGTGCCCCTCACTTCCCATTTTCTCCCCTTTTTGTAGGGGGAATAGGTAAGAAATTCACAAATATTCACACGTTCATGCTAGAGTGGGAGAAACAGAAATGTTTGTTACTAAGGCCAACCAATCTACCTCTAACCACTTCTTACCCCCAAAACACCTAAACTCTACCTACCAGTGGGTTCAGTGGAGAATCCAGGTTGAGGGCCCCAGGCATGTGAGACCCCACCGGCACATGGTGGTAAGGCAGCTTAAGATCCAGCTTTCCCATCCCTCTTCCCCACCCAGCAGAACATGTCTAGTCCGCATACCACAGCCTAGATGAAACACAAATGATGGGGCATTCAAGCCCTCTCCTCCCTACACCGAAGTAGTCAGGGTGTGCTTCCATCTAAAAATATTTATTTTCAGTCTGAAGAACTTTTAATATTTCTTGTAGTGAACATCTCCAGATTAATTCTGCCTGTTTTTTTTTTTAATTTTTTATTGGATTTTAGGTTTTGGGGTACATGAGCAGAGCATGCAAGACAGTTGCGTAGGTACACACATGGCAGTGTGCTTTGCTTTTCTTCTCCCCTTCACCCACATTTGGCGTTTCTCCCCAGGCTATCCCACCCCACCTCCCCCTCCTACTGACCCTCCCCTTTCCCCCCCAATAGAACCCAGTGTTTAGTACTCCCCTTTCTGTGTCCATGTGTTCTCATTTTTCATCAACCGCCTATGAGTGAGAATATGCGGTGTTTCATTTTCTGTTCTTGTGTCAGTTTGCTGAGGATGATGTTCTCCAGATTCATCCATGTCCCTACAAACGACACAAACTCATCATTTCTGATTGCTGCATAATATTCCATGGTGTATATGTGCCACATTTTCCCAATCCAGTCTATCACCGATGGGCATTTGGGTTGATTCCAGGTCTTTGCTATTGTAAACAGTGCTGCAATGAACATTCGTGTACGTGTGTCCTTATAGTAGAACGATTTATAGTCTTTTGGATATATACCCAGTAATGGAATTGCTGGGTCAAATGGAATTTCTATTTCTAAGGCCTTGAGGAATCGCCACACTGTCTTCCACAATGGTTGAACTAATTTACACTCCCACCAACAGTGTAAGTGTTCCTTTTTCTCCAAATCCTCTCCAGCATCTGTTGTCTCCAGATTTTTTAATGATCGCCATTCTAATTGGCGTGAGATGGTATCTCAATGTGGTTTTGATTTGCATCTCTCTGATGACCAGTGACGATGAGCATTTTTTCTTATGATTGTTGGCCTCATATATGTCTTCTTTCGTAAAGTATCTGTTCATATCCTTTGCCCACTTTTGAATGGGCTTGTTTGTTTTTATCCTGTAAATCTGCTTGAGTTGTTTGTAAATTCTGGATATCAGCCCTTTGTCAGATGGGTAGACTGCGAAAATTTTTTCCCATTCTGTTGGTTGCCGATCCACTCTAGTGACTGTTTCTTTTGCCATGCAGAAGCTGTGGAGTTTGATTAGGTTCCATTTTTCTATTTTGGCTTTTGTTGCCAATGCTCTTGGTGTTTTGTTCATGAAGTCCTTGCCTACTCCTATGTCCTGGATAGTTTTGCCTAGATTTCCTTCTAGGGTATTTATGGTGCCAGGTCTTATGTTTAAGTCTTTAATCGATCTGGAGTTAATTTTAGTGTAAGGTGTCAGGAAGGGGTCCAGTTTCTGCTTTCTGCACATGGCTAGCCAGTTTTCCCAACACCATTTTTTAAACAGCGAGTCATTTCCCCATTTCTTGTTTTTTTCAGGGTTATCAAAGATTGTATAGTTGTAGATATGTTGTGTTGCCTCTGGAGCCTCTGTTTTGTTCCATTGGTCTATATCTCTGTTTTGGTACCAGTACCATGCTGTTTTGATTACTGTAGCCTTGTAGTATAGTTTGAAATCCGGTAGTGTGATGCCCCCCGCTGTGTTCTTTTTGCTAACAATTGACTTGGTTATGTGGGTTCTCTTTTGGTTCCATATGAAGTTCATGGTTGTTTTTTCCAGTTCTGTGAAGAAAGTCAATGGTAGCTTGATGGGGATAGTGTTGATTCTGTAAATTACTTTGGGAAGTCTAGATATTTTTATGATATTAAATCTTCCTAACCATGAACATGGAATGTTTTTCTCCATCTGTTTGTGTCCTCTCTGATTTCATTGAGCAGTGGTTTGTAGTTTTCCTTGAAGAGGTCTCTTACGTTCCTTGTGAGTTGTGTTCCAAGGTATTTTATTCTCTTTGTAGCAATTGTGAATGGCAGTTCGTTCTTGATTTGGCTTTCATTAAGTCTGTTATTGGTGTAGACAAATGCTTGTGATTTTTGCACATTGATTTTACATCCTGAGAGTTTGCTGAAGTTGCTTATCACTTTCAGGAGTTTTTGGGCTGAGGCTATGGGGTCTTCTAGGTATACCATCATGTCGTCTGCAAATACAGACCATTTGGCTTCCACCTTTCCTATTTGAATACCCTTTATTTCTTTTTCTTGCCTGATTGCTCTGGCTAGAACTTCCAGTACTATATTGAATAGGAGTGGTGAGAGAGGGCATCCTTGTCTAGTGCCAGATTTCAAAGGGAATGCTTCCAGTTTTTGCCCATTCAGTATGATATTGTCTGTTGGTTTGTCATAAATAGCTTTTATTACTTTGAGATACGTTCCATCGATACCGAGTTTATTGATGGTTTTAGCATAAAGGGCTGTTGAATTTTGTCAAATGCCTTCTCTGCATCAATTGAGATAATCATGTGGTTTTTGTTTTTGGTTCTGTTTATGTGGTGAATTACGTTGATAGACTTGCGTATGTTGAATCAGCCTTGCATCCCTGGGATGAATCCTACTTGATCATAATGAATAAGTTTTTTGATTTGCTGTTGCAATCGGCTTGCCAATATTTTATTGCAGATTTTTGCATGTATGTCCATCATGGATTTTGGCCTGAAGTTTTCTTTTCTTGTTGGGTCTCTGCCGTGTTTTGGTATCAGGATGATGTTGGTCTCATAAAATGATTTGGGAAGGATTCCCTCTTTTTGGATTGTTTGAAATAGTTTTAGAAGGAATGGTACCAGCTCCTCTTTGTGTGTTTGGTAGAATTCGGCTGAGAATCCTTCTGGACTTGAGCTTTTATTGAGTGGTAGGCTCTTAATTGCTGCCTCGACTTCTGACCTTGTTATTGGTCTATTCATAGTTTCAGCTTCCTCCTTGTTTAGGCTTGGGAGGACACAGGAGTCCAGGAATTTATCCATTTCTTCCAGGTTTACTAGTTGATGTGCATAGAGTTGTTTGTAATATTCTCTGACGATGGTCTGAATTTATGTGGAATCTGTGGTGATTTCCCCTTTATCATTTTTTATTGCATCTATTTGTTCTCTCTTTTCTTTTTAATCAATCGGGCTAGTGGTCTGTCTATTTTGTTGATCTTTTCAAAAAACCAGCTCTTGAATTTATTGATTTATTGAAGGGTTTTTTTTTTTCTTTGTCTCAATCTCCTTCAGTTCAGCTCTGATCTTAGTTATTTCTTGTCTTCTGCTGGGTTTTGAGTTTTTTTGATCTTGCTCCTCTAGCTCTTTCAATTTTGACGATAGGGTGTCAATTTTGGATCTCTCCATTCTCCTCATATGGGCACTGATTGCTATATACTTTTCTCTAGAGACTGCTTTAAATGTGTCCCAGAGGTTCTGGCATGTTGTGTCTTCGTTCTCATTGGTTTTGAAGAACTTCTTTATATCTGTCTTCGTTTCTTTGTTTACCCGGTCAACATTCAAGAGTCAGTTGTTCAGTTTCCATGAAGCTGTGCGGTTCTGGGTTGGTTTCTATATTCTGAGTTCTAACTTGATTGCACTATGGTCTGAGAGACTGTTTTTTATGATTTCAGTTGTTTTGCATGTGTTGAGCTGTGCTTTAATTTCAATTATGTGGTCAATTTTAGAGTAGGTGTTATGTGGTGCTGAGAAAAATGTATATTCTGTGGATTTGGGGTGGAGAGTTCTGTAAATGTCTATCAGGTTTGCTTGCTCCAGGCCTGAGTTCAAGCCCTGGATATCCTTGTTGATTTTCTGTCTGGTTGATCTGTCTAGTATATACAGTGGAGTGTTAAAGTCTCCCACTATTATTGTGTGGGAGTCTAAGTCTCTTCGTAGGTCATTAAGAACTTGCCTTATGTATCTGGGTGCTCCTGCATTGGGTCCATATATGTTTTGGATCGTTAGCTCTTCTTGTTGTATTGATCCTTTTACCATTATATAATGTCCTTCTTTGTCTCTTTGGATCTTTGTTGCTTTAAAGTCTATTTTATCAGAGATGAGAATTGCAACATCTGCTTTTTTTTGCTCTCCATTTGCTTGGTAAATCTTTTTCCATTCCTTTATTCTGAGCCTTTGTGTATCCTTGCATGTGAGATGGGTTCTCTAGATACAGCACACTGATGGGTTTTGGATTTTTATCCAATTTGCCAGTCTGTGTCTTTTGATTGGTGCATTTAGTCCATTTACATTTAGGGTTAATATTGTTATGTGTGAATTTTATACTACCATTTTGATGCTAAGTGGCTGTTTTGCCCATTAGTTGATGTAGCTTCTTCATTATGTCGATGCTCTTTAGTATTTAGTGTGATTTTGGAATGGCTGGTACTCGTTGTTCCTTTCTATGCGTAGTGTCTCTTTCAGGAGCTCTTGTAAAGCAGGCCTGGTGGTGACAAAATCTCTGAGTACTTGCTTGTTCACAAAGGATTGTATTTTTCCTTCACTTCTGATGCTCAGTTTTGCTGGATACGAAATTTTGGTTTGAAAGTTATTTTCTTTAAGAATGTTGAATATTGGCCCCCATTCTCTTCTGGCTTGTAATATTTCTGCCGAGAGATCTGCTGTGAGTCTGATGGGCTTCCCTTTGTGGGTGACCCGACCTTTCTCTCTGGCTGCCCTTAGTATTTTCTCCTTCCTTTCAACCTTGTTGAATCTGACGATTCTGTGCCTTGGGGTTGCTCTTCTTGTGGAATATCTTTGTTGTGTTCTCTGTATTTCCTGCATTTGAATGTTCACCTCTCTTGCTAGGTGGGGGAAATTTTCCTGGATGATGTCCTGAAGATTATTTTCCAGCTTGGATTCATTCTCTTCGTCCCCTTCTGGTATACCTATCAAATGTAGGTTAGGTCTTTTCACATAGTCCCACATTTCTTGGAGACTTTGTTCATTCCTTTTTGCGCTTTTTTTGCTAATCTTGGTTTCTTGTTTTATTTCATTGAGTTGGTCTTCGACTTCAGATATTGTTTCTTCTGCTTGGTCATTTCGGCTATTGAAACTTGTGCATGCTTCACGAAGTTCTCATATTGTGTTTTTCAGCTCCTTTAATTCATTCATATTCCTCTCTAAGTTATCCATTTTTGTTATCCTTTCCTCATATCTTTTTTCAAGTTCCTTAGTTTCTTTGCATTGATTTAGAACATGTGTTTTTAGCTCACAAAAGTTTCTCATTATCCACCTTCTGAAGTCTAATTCCGTCATTTCGTCACAGTCATTCTTTGTCCAGCTTCGTTTTCTTGCTGGTGAGGAGTTTTGTTCCTTTCTAGGAGGCGAGGTGTTCTGGTTTCGGGTGTTTTCCTTTTTTTTTTCGCTGGTTTCTTCCCATCTTTGTGGATTTATCCGCTTGTCGTCTGTGGGTCTCTGAGTGGACACCCAGATTGTTGATGATGAAGTATTTCTGTTACTTGGTTTTCCTTCTACCTGTCTTGCCCCTTCATGTACGACTGCTGAGGTCCACTCCAGGCCCTGATTGTCTGGGGTGCACCTCTAGCAGCTGTGGCACAGTGAGGGATGCTACAAGTTTCTTTTTCTGCTATCTTTGTCCCAGGATGATGCCTGCCAAATGTCAGTCTTTTGGATATAGAGGGGTCAGGGAGCTGCTTGAGGAGACAGTCTGTACTTTTTAGGAGCTCAATTGCCGAGCTGTGAGCTCTGTTGTTCATTCAGGGCTGTTAGGCTGCTATGTTTGATTCTGCTGCAACAGAGCTCATAAAAAAACCCTTGTTTTTTCAAATGCTCTGTGTTGCGGGTTTCGGGCATTATTTTTGGATATCTGTTGATGTGTCCTGCCCTGCTAGGAGGCAGACTAGCCACTGTTTGCCTGCCGACGCTCCGCCCTCCTGTTGTGTGGTTCACCCTGTTGCTGCAGGCTCTTGCTGTTCTGCTGCGTTCTCCACCATGGGCTATGCCCTGCAGCAGAGTCTCTCAGTTGTAACGGGTTGCCTCGGCAATGGCAGGCTGCATCAGCAGTGGGCGTGTATCTCAGTAGGGGCGGGTGTCCTCGGCAACGGCTGGCTGCATCAGCAGTGGGCGTGTATCCCAGTTGGGGCAGGTTGCCTCGGTAATGGTGGACGCCCCTTCCCCACAGAGCGTCTCGGACAGTCTGGATGGGGATCATTTGAAATTGTGGTTTTGTTCATCCCACTGGGCTAGCCCAAACGCTCTGTCCCTGCAATCCCCTGAGCTGGCCCACTGTCCAAGTCTCGTTCAGTCTCAAGTCCAGCCCTCTCAAGTCTCAGGTTGCTGGTTCAACAGGGCACCCAGACAAGCGTGCCCTGTGGGGAGAGCTGGGTAGGGCCAGCCACCACCACCCCAGCTGCCAGCTTCACCAGGCAGAGGTACTGCCTGGCGTCCTGCATCTCCTTTATACTTGGGAATTTCCATGTTCTGTGGGCAACAAAGATCAGTCTGGAAATGCAGCTCTGATTCACCTCTTTGCGGATTCAAGGAGAGCTCCAATCCTGGGTTGTTCTCACAGCCTCTGCCTGTTTTTTTTTCCATAAAAATATCTTGTCTTAATATAAGATTCCTTTATGCACATTAAAGATGTCATCCCATCATCTTTCAGGCTCCAAAGATTCTGATGAGAAGCCAGCTGTCATTCTTATCAGTGTATTGCTCCACTATTTGTAATATATCTTTTATTCCTTTCGCTGCCATAATGTTCCTGTCAGTTTGCTTGTGATTGACTGAGATTCATAAATCTATGAGTATTAATCAGTTTTTAGAGAATTCTTAGCCACTATCTCCTTAGGCATTCTTTGCCTACTTCTGGTGCTTCAATTACATGTAAATTAAAATTGTTCATACTGCCTCACACCTCTGTCACACATCATTCTGCTCGTTTAGTCTCTCTTATTTTAACTCTTTGCTTCACTTGGGGCATATTTTATGGTCCTGTCTTTGTGCTCACTGATCACTTCTGCTATACTTCAGTCTGCTGCTAGCCCCTCTAGTGATTTCTTAAATGTAGGTATTTTCCACTTTTACAATGTTCATCTGGGTTGCTTTTTTTTTTAATTTGTGGTTAAAAAATAAAATTTATTATCTTAACCATTTTAAGTGTACAGTTCAATAATGTAAGTATTTCAACATTGTTATGAAAGAGATCTTGCAGAACAGAAACTCTATGCCCCTTCTCCCTTCACCCAGACCCTGGTGACCACCATTCTACTTTGTATATTTATGATCATCAAATTTATATAAATGGAAAAATGCTATATTTGTCCTTTTGTGAATAGCTTATTTCACTTAGCATAATATTCTCAGGGATTTTTTTATGTTGTAGGTTGTAACATGATTTCCTTTATTTTTAAGGTTGTATAGCATTCCATTATGTTACATTGTATTTTGTTGGTCCATTCATCCGTCAATAGACATTTGGGTTGCTTTTACCTCTGGACGATTGTGAACAATGCTGTGAACATAGGTGTGTAAATACCTATTTTTGAGATCTTGATTTTTATTCTTTTGGATGTATACCCAAGAAATGAGAATGGTGGATCACATAGTTGATCTATTTTTAAGTTTTTAAAGAAACTTCATGCTGTTTTTAATTGAGATTGCAACATTACAATCTCGACAATAATGTGCAAGGGTTCCAATTCCTCCATATTCCCACCAACACATGTTATTTTTTTATTTTGTTAGATAATACCTGTCATAATTGGTGGAAGGTGATATCTCATGGTGGTTTCGATTTGCATTTCTCTGACAATTAGTGACATTGAACACTCTTGTATAGGCTTCTTGGCCAAGAGAAATATCAGTTTAAGTTCTTTGCCCATTTAAGATCAGATTTTTGTTGTCGTTGAGTGTAAGAGTTGTTTATATATTCTGGATATTAACCCCTTATTAAAAATATGATTTGCAAATATTTTATCCCATTATATACATTGCCTTTTCACTCAGTTCACTTCTTCCTTTCATTTGTCTATTTTTGCTTTTGTTAGCTGTGCTTTTGGTGTCATATTCAAGAAAGTACTGCCAAATCCAACATCATGAAGCTTTTCCTCTAAGTTTTCTGCTAGTTTTGTAGTTTGTGGTCTTATGTTTTGTTCTTTAATTCATTGGGGCTAAGTTTTATATACGATGTAAGATAAAGGGTCCAGCTTCTTTCTTTTGCATGTGAATATTCAATTTTTCCAACATCATTTATTAAAGAGATCGTCTTTTTCCCATTTAGTGGCATTGGCATCCTTGTTGAAGTTTACTTGACCATATATGCAAGGGTTTAAATCTGGGCTCACCATCGTTTCATTGATACCACACTGTTTTGATTACTATAGCTCTGTAGTTACTTTTGAAATCAGCCAATGTGAATTGTCCAAATTTGTTCTTTTTCAAAATTGTTTTGGCTACTCAAGGGCCCCTGAGATTCCATATGAACTTCATGATAGATTCTTCTATTTTAAAAAATATTTTAAAAATATGATAGATTCTTCTATTTTTAAAAAGGCCATTGGGATGTTTACAGTGATTGCATTAAATCTACAGATCACTTTAAGTAGTATAATTATCTTAACAATATTAAATTATCCAATCTATGTTCATGAGATGTCTTTTCATTTATTTTTGTCTGTAGCTTCTTCCAGCAACATTTTGTAGTTTTGAATACATAAATCTTTCACCTCCTTAAGTTTATGCCTAATTATTTTATTCTTTTTGATATTATTGTAAATGAGATGTTCTTAATTTTCTTTTCTGATTATTCATTGTTAATATATGGAAATAAAACCGATTTTGGTTTGTTGATTCTTGTATCCTGCATCTTTCTCTTCTTGCTTATTAGTTCACATATATGTCATGTGTGAACAGAGAGATAAACTTACATCTTCCTTTCCAATGTGGATACCTTTTATTTCTTGTTCTTGCCTAATTGTTTTGGCTAGGAATTCCAGTCCTGTGTTGAAGGCTTATTTTTAAACTGAAGTGTATGTCTAATGTTGAGTTGTAAGAGTTCTTTACATAGTCTGGATACTAAACCATTATCATATATGTAGTCCTCCCTTATCCTTTGTTTTACTTTCCATGGTTTCAGTTACCTGTTGTCAACCATGGTCTAACAATATTAGATGAAAAATTCTAGAAGTAAATAATTCGTAAGCTTTAAGTTGCGAACTTTCTGAATAGCATGATAAAATCTTGTGCCATCCTGCTCTAACCTGCCCAGGATATGAATCATTCCTTTGCCCAGCAGATCCACACTGGATATGCTACCTATCCAGTAGTCACTTGGTGACTGTCATGGTATTGCAGTTCTTAAGTTCAAGTAACACTTATTTTTCTTCATAACTGCCCCAGAACATATGAGTAGCAATGTTGACAGTTCTGCTATACCAAAGAGAAGCCCTAAAGTGCTTCATTTAACTGAAATGGTAAAAGTACTCAACTTAATTTAAAAAAGAGAAAATATCAGATGCTATTGCTGCTAAGACCTATGGTAAGAACAAATCTTCTATCTTTGAAATTGTAAACAATATATTGTTACAATTGTTCTATCTTATTATTTGTAGTTAATCTCTTACTGTGCTTAATTTATAAACTAAACTTTATCACAGGTGTTAATGTATTAAGAAAACATGTAATGGGGTCGGTACTATTTGTGATTTCAGGCCTCCACTGGGATTCTTGGAACATATTCCCCAAATATAATGGGACACTGCTTTTTATGATTTGCCACTATTTTTCTGATTCTGTACGTTGTGTCTTTCACCTTCTTGATAATGTGCTTTGATGCACAAAATTTCTAATTTTTATCAAAAATAATTTATCAATTTTTTTCCCTGCCTTGTGCATTTGATGTCATATTTAAGAAACCGCCAAATTTAATGTCATAAAGATGTACCTCTATGTTTTCTTCTAAAGTTTTATTGTTTTAGCTCTTCTATTTAGAGCTTTGATTTATTTTAATTTTTGTATATTGGGTGAGGATAGTGGTCTGGCTTCATTACTTTTGCATGTGGATATCCAACTGTCCCAGCGCCATTTGTTGAATTGCCTTTTGTTTCCTTGTTGAATTACCGTGACACACTTATTCAAGATCAGTTTACCTGAAATGTAAAGGCTGACTTAGAGACTCATAATTCTATTCCACTGATTTATATATCTATCCTTTGTCACCTTTCGTTGTTTTTCTACAGTTCTCTGAAACTGTTTCCCATTTTTCCCAGTCTTTTTTTCCTGTCTGTTATCCAGCTTGCTTAATTCTATTGATCTATTTTTAAATTTACTGAGTCTTTCCTCTGGCATTTCCACTGCATTCTCACCTTTTTTTTTTTTTTTTGAGACAGAGTTTTGCTTTCATTACCCAGGCTGGAGTGCAATGGCGCTACCTCCGCCTCCTGGGTACCGGCAATTCTCCTGCCTCAGCCTCCAAAGTAGCTGGAATTACAGGCGTGCGCCACCATGCCCAGCTAATTTATTTTTTTGTATTTTTAGTAGAGACAGGGTTTCACCATGTTGACCAGGATGGTCTCGATCTCTTGACCTCGTGATCCACCTGCCTTGGCCTCCCAAAGTGCTGGGATTACAGGCTTGAGCCACTGCACCCGGCCCTGCATTCTCACTTTTAATCTAGAGTTTAAATTTTTTGGTTATTATATTTTTCAGTTGTAAAATTTCCGTTTGGTTCTTTTTATCTTCTATTTCTTATTTGATTCGTTCTTTTTAAATATTTGTTGAAACATTTTTATGATTGATAGCTTGAGCACTTTCATAATGACAGCTCTTAAAGTCCTGTCAGATATTTCCAATATTAGTGTCATCTAGCCTTTTGTAACTGTTATCTTCTCCCATACAGGCTGAGATTTCTGTGGTTCTTAATATGTTAAATAACTTGGTTTATGTCCTTGTTATTTTGGATATTAAGTTTTGAGATTTTGGATCTTGTTTATACCCCCACTTCTGTGGTATTTTGAGTTGGAGGGGGGCTTCTCCAATCTGCCTGTTGTTATTTACATTCCAGAGTTCAAAAATAGCTAGGCTTGCCATTTCTTTCCGGACCACATAGTTGAGTTCAGTGAGATATAGGGGCAGCATGTGTTGATTTCATCTTATGTGTGAAATAATCCATGGCTTTGAAATTTAATAATATATTTCTAAGTAACACCTGAATCAAAGCAAATCACAAAGGTAATAATATAACAAGGAAAATATTTTGAATTGAAGTGGTTTTTTTAAAAAAATAAAAATTATAGATGCACGCAAAGCAGTACTTAAAGGGACATTTATGACTCTTTTGAAAAGACTGATATCATTAATAAACCCCCAGCAAGACTAATCAAGGTAGAAACAGAGAAAACAAAAATTGCTAATGTAAGGAATGAAAACAGGGAAATCACTTCAGATCCTACCAACTTTAAAAGGATAATAACAAGATATTGTAAACAAGGTAAATTAAAGTTCTAGGATAAATTTGTAGAAAAGCACAACTTGCCAAAACTAAAAAGATAAAAAAATCAGAATAATCCTACATATTTTGAAGAAATTGAATTCATAGTTTAAAACTTTTCATAAAGAAAACTCCACACTGACACTGCTAATCTGTTACATTCTATCAAACATTTAAAGAAAAAAAAAACCCAACCACACAAACTATTTCAGAAAATGGAGATATGGGAAAATTATCTACTTTGGACTATATGGCCCACATAACTATGATATCAAAATTTAGCAAAGGTGTTTAAAGAAAAGAAAACTAGGGATGAATCTTAGTTATGAACAAAGATACAGAATTCCTTAAAAAATCAGCCTAGCAAATACACTAAAGAGATAACATGCAGTAACTAATGAATGCAAAGCTAGTTTAAGATTCAGAAATCAGTTCATGCAACTTACCACATTAAGATTAAATATGATTATTTAATCATATGATTATATTAATAAATACAGAAGTAGCATTTGATAAAATTCAACATTCACTGATAAAAAAAGAGGCTTAGAATAGTAGGAATACAAGGGAACTAACTACAGAAAAGCTAAACTAAAGCATTGTCTTTGACATTTTTATTCATAAATTTTACTGGAAGACTGAGCCAGTAAAATAAGGCATGAAAGAGAAATAAAAAGGCATAAGTTGGAAAGGGCGAAATTAAATTGACCTTATTTATGGAAGACATGACTGTTTACATAGAAAATCCCAAGGAAATAAAATCTGTGGATAACTCATTAGAATTAATAAGTATATTTATATCCATAAGGCTGCTGGATATAAAGTGAATATACATATATCTATTTTCTATCTAAATGACGGGTACCAATTGGAAAATAGAAATTATTAAAAAATACCAATTACAAGAACATAAAACATCAAATTCCAAAGAATATTTAAATAAAAGACGTGTACAATCTTTTCAGATTTTTCACAGAAAAATACAAAAGATAGAGAGGCTAACATCTAAATAAATGGAAGGATACATCAAATTGATGAAAAGATTCCATTCTATCCCAATCAAATCTTAGTAGACATAGGAATTTTTCTTGTGAAAATCAACAATCCGATTTTAAAATTTATATGGGGTTACAAAGGGCCAAGAACAGCCAAGACAGTCATGAAGAATAACAAAAAAGGGGAGAACTTACATTACCACATATTATCAAGACTTATAATAAAGCTATAGCAATTAATAAAGTGTGTTATTGACACAAGGATAGACACATAGACAAAACAGAATGGAGTAGACTCCAGAAACATATCCATACATGTATGGACAATTGATTTAAGGCAAAGTGGCAGTGCAGGAATAAATGGCGCCATGTTAATTGGATACACACATGGGAAAATGGGAAACTCAACTCACTTCCCACACCATATCCTAAAGTTACCACTAAGTAGATTATAGATTTAAACATGAATGGTGAAATAATAAAGCACCTGTTTTGGATGGGGAAAGAAGACACTAAAAAGCACTAGATTGAAAAGACAAAAAGGTAACTTGGACTATTATATTAAATAAACAACTTAGGCTCATCAAACGATACCACTAAGATAGTGAAAACCAAGTCAGAGAGACAGAACAGATACTTGTATCCAGAACATAATGGAATTCTTTTGAAGTACTAAGAAAGTTCAAATGAATGTGACTTATACATAAAAGGATATCCCAAAGGCCGATATACATTTGAAAAGGTGTTCAACCTAATTAGTCACTAAGGAAATGGAAAGTAAAACCACAATAAGATACTACTGCACACGCACCAGAACTGCATAAAATGAAAAAGTCAGAAAATACTAATTGTCAGTAAAGCTGTTAAGCCATGAAAACCTTTACACACTGTTGGCAAGGATGTGAATTTGTATGGTAACTTGGAAACTATTCTCCTAGTGATAACCCAGCAATTCCACTTCGGTATACATACTGAAAAGATATGCGTTCACATGTGCAACAGGAGTCACATATACAGATTATTATCATAGCAGCTTTATTCATAAGAGTTCCAAACTGGAAACAACCCAAAAGCCTAACAATAGAATATATAAGTAAACTGTGGTAAATTCCAACAATGAAATATTACACAGCAGCAAAAGAAGAACTACCTACTGATATGCAACATAACAGACATTATGTTGAGTGAAAGAAGCCATGCACAAAGTTGTACTTATCGTATTTTCCTGTTTATATAAAACTCAAAAACAAAAAAATTAATCTGTATTGTTAGACATTAGAATAATGGTTACCTTTGGGGAAAAAAGGAGGGGATAACAATTGAGAGGAGCCACAAAGGAGACTTCTAGAGAGCTGGTAAGGTTCTATTTCCTGATATATAGTACAGTTTCACAGGCATGTTCACTTTGTAAACATTCATGGTGCAGATCTGGGTTGTGCTTGCATAGGTGTCTTCATTTTGTGAAAATTGATTGAGCTGGACATTTATAGTGTGTGTACTTTTCTGTGTGTTACACTTCAGTTGAAAAGCTAACACCAACCAAACAAACAAAGTTTATGACAAAGAAGCTCTAGAGTATGCTAGAGCTCACAAGTCAGAATGTATATCTTAAAATAATAGTTTTGAAATCTACTGTTGAAGGAACATTAAACAAATATTTACTGAATCCCACAGGAACAGTAATAAAAAGGCAAACCTTCTTTCAAGGATCTTACAATGTTCATAGAAAAACAAAATATTAAAATATAATGTTGTATGTATTACAAAAAGGAAGTATAAGATTTTATTAAGTTTCCAGGAGGAATGCTTAACTGGGATGGTATGAGGGGTTCAGAATTATCAGAGAAGGATTCCTAAGTTTAATCTTCATCTTCAGACATGACTAGACATTGGCCAGGTGGTATATGAAAAAGGAAACTGTAGGCAGAGTGAGGATATGACACGGAGAGAACATGGCTGGAGAAATAAGCAAACCATGAAGGGCTTCAGGTTTGGGAGTTTATTCTGAGGGCATTAGGGAGCAGGATCATTTTAGAACAGCTACACAATGGTACCAAATTGAAAGGAAGGAAAAATGGGTGCATACTAAAATTAAAGAACTTTAAAAAAAAGAAAATGCTCCTTAGTGTCTATGGGGTATATTTAAAGTGAAGATCAGTGGAAAATTCATAGCTTTAAGCACTTATATCAGTAGTAATGAAAGAAAAAATATATATTTATTAAATTTAAACTCCAAATGCTAAGATAAAACAGAAGAAAATGACCAGAATGAAACATAAGGAAAGAAAGAATGAACAAAAAGAAAAAGTAGTAAGGTTGGGAATAGAAAAAATAATGAAATTAAAATCAGTGTTTCAGGGAAAAATAACAAAATTGACACACCTCTGACTAACATAACCAAGGGAAAAAAGAAAAAGCACAAATATACAAAATATGAAATGACAAGAGGGAGATAACTATTGAAATACAAGACATTTAAAATATGACAGGCTATCTGGAAGAGAGATCTCAGTCTAATAAATTTGAAAAACAAATAAAATGAATAATTTCTTAGAAAACTATACTTTGCTAAAATTGGCCCCATTACAGAATGAAAGCATAAACATAAATTCTCAGAGCAGAAATAGAGAAACTTATCAAGAAACTATCCCACACAAAAAGGCCTAGTTTATTTTATAGGGGACTTGTCAAAGAACTGATTGTCTCACTGCTACGTACATTCTGTCACAGCCTAGAAAATGAAAGAAAACTCCAAACAATTATTCTGAAACAAGTGCAATATACATACTTAAACCTGATAAAGACGGTATAAAAAAAGAATATTTCTGATAGCACATATGATTATTGATGAAAACATACTAAATAAAATATTAGCAAAAATAATTCCATATCACATTAAGATACATCAAAATCTAGTAGGATTTTTTTTGAGGAACACAAGGTTGGTTCAATAGTAGAAAATCTGTAAATATAATATACCATATTAATAGAACTAAGGAAAATTACAATTGCCTTCACAGATACTAAAAAACTTAGCAAAACCTAATACCGATTACTGATGAAAACAGAATAAAATGAGAAAAGTGGGAATTTGTGGATACTTTCTTAATATGAAAAGGGTATATACTTTATTCCTGAATACAGAATCTTTCTTAATGAAGAAAGCTACAGGAATTTCCATGAGGATCACAAACAAAGCAAGAATATCTACTATTTCCACTACAATATAATGTTCTAAAGAAGATATTAGGCAATACAGTTATATTTAAGAAATCAATTTGAGGTTTAGGAATTGGAAAATAAGTAAAACTATTTACAGATGGGATTTGATACAGAAATAATAGCCTTCAAATATACAAGCAAAAAACAGAGAACGTAATAGAAAAAAAATCACAAAACAAAAAGAAGATAAATGCTTAAGAATAAATTTCAGCAAGACATATGCAAAACCTATATGAGAAAAACAACACTCCTGAGAGACACCAAAGTAGACTACAGCAAATGGAAAGACAGCCAGTGCTCTTGGATGGGATGATGCAACATCAAAGATTAATTTATAAATTTAACACAGTCTCAATAGAAATATCAAAAAGTTTTTATCTGGAGCTAGACATGCTGACAGTAAGGTTCACATGAAAAACTAAATATGTAAGAATAGTCAGGATCTCAAATGGGCGTGATGGCTCATGCCTGTAATCCCAGCACTTTGGGAGGCCGAGATGGGCAGGTCACCCTAAGTATGGAGTTTGAGACCAGTTTGAGCAACATGGTGAAACTCTGTCTCCACTAAAAATACAAAAATTAGGCAGAAGTGGTGGTGCGTGCCTGTAATCCCAGCTACTCGGGAGGCAGAGACTGCTATGAGCTAAGATCGTACTACTGCACTCCAGCCTGGGTGACTGAGCAAGACTCCGTCACAAAAAAGAAAAAGTCAGGGAAACACTGCTGAAACACTGAAAAAGAAAAGCTATGATGGAGACTAGCCCTAGAAATAATAAAACACACAATAAAGCCGCTATAATTAATGTGATGATAATTAAATGGACAGATGATAGAACAGAAAGTTAAGAAACAGATCCAAGTGAATAGGGAGCTTTCGTGTATGGTAAAATGTGGCATGTAAAATTGCTGATGTGAAGATAAAACTGCCTCCCAGGTTCCAGCAATTCTACTGTCTCAGCCTCCTGAGTAGCAGGGATTATAGGCACCCACCACCATGCCCAGCTAATTTTTGTATGTTTAGTAGAGATGGGGTTTCACCAACTTGGCCAGACTGGTCTCAAATTTGTAACATCAAGTGATCCACTTGCCTCAGCCTCCCAAAGTACTAGGATTACAGACATGAGCCCCTGCGCCTGGCCTAACATAAACTTTTTAATCAGTGATTTCGGAACAGGTGCATTGCCATTTAGAAAGAGATAAAATTAGATTCATATGTTAGTCTATACAAAATAAACTCTATATAGATCTAACTTTCGGAACCATGTTGATGTTTCATATACTCTAAAGGGGAAAAAAGTATGGGTTAAAAAAATCCAAAAATGGAAAAAAAAACAAGAAAAACCTGTTTTTCTTTTTTTTAAAATTGCACTTTAAGTTCTGGGGTGCATGTGCAGATCTTGCAGTATTGTTGCACAGGTACACACATGCCATGGTGGTTTACTTTCTCCATCCCTCCCGTCACCTACATCAGGCATTTCTCCCAATGTTATCCATCCCCAACCTCACCACTCCCTGCTGTCCCTCCCCTAGCCCTCCACCCCCGAACAGCCCCCAGGGTGTGATGTTCCCTTCCCTGTGCCTATGTGTTCTTATTGTTCAACACCCACCTAGGAGTGAGAACATGTGGTGTTTGATTTTTCTGTTCTTGTGTCAGTTTGCTGAGAATGATGGTTGCCAGATTCATCCATGTCCCTACAAAGGACATGAACTCTTCTTTCTTATGGCTGCATAATATTCCATGGTGTATATGTGCCACATTTTCTTTGTCCAGTCTACCACTGATGGGCATTTGGGTTGATTCCAGGTCTTTGCTACTATAAACAGTGTCACAATGAATATACATATGCATGTGTCTTTATAATTGAACAACTTATAATCCTTTGGGTATATACCCAGTAATTGGATTGCTGGGTCAAATGGAATTTCTATTTCTAGATCCTTGAGGAATCGCCACACTGTCTTCCACAATGGTTGAACTAGTTTCCACTCCCACCAACAGTGTAAAAGTGTTCCTATTTCTCCACATTCTCTCCAGCATCTGTTGTCTCCAGATTTTTTAATGATCTCCATTCTAACTGGCGTGAGATGGTATCTCAATGTGGTTTTGATTTGCATCTCTCTAATGACCAGTGATGAGCATTTTTTCATATGTTTGTTGGCCTCATGTATGTCTTCTTTTGAAAAGTGCTGGTTCATATCTTTTGCCCAGTTTTGAATGGGTTTGTTTTTTTCTTGTAAATCTGCTTTAGTTCTTGTAGATTCTGGATATTCAGCCCTTTGTCAGATGGGTAGATTGCAAAAATTTTCAAATGAATCATATAACCACACTGAAGTGATCAGAGGGGAAAAACACTAAATCCAAGTAACTCTTTTGAGTATATACTCTTAAGCATATGTCCAAGTTTATCAAAATGTATACAGTAAACATGTGCAATTCTGCATGTTAATTATATCTCAATAAAGCTTAATAAAAAGAACTGTCAACAAATATTGATTTCTAGTTAGTAGGTTTTTCTTTCATGGTGATATAGATTAGCAATCCTGAAACTACTTTCTGTATATTCTAGGGCTGAGTAACAAGTAAATATTGTGGCTAGCAGAAGCAAGTCATCTTTCTTTTTAAGGAAAAATTTCAAATATGGAAAAGGAGAATGCTAGAATGGAGGAAAATAGAATTGGAGTTATCAGGTTGAACTCAGAGGTAAACTGGAGAAAGTTTTCAAGCTGAAGCACAGGGAGGAGAACCAACCCCCAGGTAGAGTTTGGCAGATGCCAAGTTGAGGAAATAGAGCTGAGACTCTGGGAAGGCTAAAACAGCTTGTGTTTGCAAGGGAAAGTACTATGAAGGAAAGAATTGCATAGGAAGAGAACTCTAGAGATCTTAAAATGATACCAGATGTAAACAAAGAAACTAAGAGCATTTGAAATGGTTAACCATATAGTTAAATACAAAGCCTTTTATTATTTAAATTTCTTGAAATGATAATAAACTATTTAAAGTAAAGCTTATGACACACATGCATGTAAAATGTGTGATCACAGTGGCACAAAGACCAGGAGGGAAGAAATGAAAGTATGTTGTTGCAAGATTCTTATATTATGTGTAAACTAGTAAAATATCATTTGAAGACAGACTGTGACATGTAACAAATATATGCTATAAACTAGTGGTATATCCAAAAAATTACACAAGTAATTTTTCCCTATAGGAAACATTTGGCTAAGCCTGGAGACATTTCTGATTATGACAATTGGCTATTGGCACCTAGTAGGTGGAGGTCAGCGATACTGATAAACATTCAACAATGGACAGAATGGCACCCTCCATCTCCACCCACACACAGAACTATGTGACCCAAAATGTCAATAGTGACAATGTTGACAGACCCTATGAAAAACCCTAAAGCAATCACCAAAATAACAAAAGACTACAGCTAATTAGTCTATAAAGGAGATAAACATTTGACAAAATACAACATCTATTTTTTGTTAAAAACATATTCTTACCAATCTAGGAATAAAAGAAACTTCCCCAAACTGATTAAGGGAATCTATGAAAAATCTTCAGGCAACATCATACTTAATGGTGAAAGAGTAAATAAAATCTCCAAAGATTAGAAACAAAGTTACCATGACCACTCTTACCAGCTGTATTCAACAGTTTGTTAGAGGTTCTAACAATGCAATAAGGCAAGAGAAATAAACAGAAGGCATCCACATAGGAAAGAAAGAAGTGAAACTACCTTTATTCACAGATGACATAATCACCTGTAGATAATCCAATGGGCCCTTCAAAAAATCTCTTAAAAATTAATTGAATTTAGCAAGGTTGTAGGATATAAACTCAATATACAAAAATGAATTATATTTTTATATAGTATCAGTAAATAATAGGAAATTGAAATGAATACAATCATATTTACAATGACATAAATACATGAAATGTAAAGGGATAAATATGACAAAATATATGGAAGATCTGTATATTGAAAACTAAAAACCATTATTGAGATAATTAAAGATCTATATAAATAGAGAGATATACCATGTCCACACTTTGGAAGACTCAATATTATTAATATGTTAGTTCTCCCCAAAACGAATCTATAGATTCAACATAATCCAAATTAAAATCCTAGCAGGCAGTATTGGGAAACAGTCTATCAGTTTCTTAAAAAAAATCAAACACATATCTACCGTATGTTCAGCCAGTGTCATCCTAGGTGTTTCCCCAAGGAAAGAAAAGGCATATATCCATACCAAAACCAATATGCAAATGTTCTAAGCAGCTTTATTTGTAATAGACAAAAACTATAAATAACTCAAATATCCATCAACAGGTGAATGGATAAACATATTGTGGTAATATGTATACAATTTAATATTGTTCTGTAATAAAAGGGGCAAACTATTAAAACATGCTACAACATGGCTGAATCTCAGAATAATTATGGTGTATGAAAGGAGACAGACAAAAAGTACATACTCTATGATTCCACATGCAAAAGTTTCTAGAAAATGAAGACCAATCTCTAGTAAGAGTAGACCAGGGTTTTCTGTAGTTGTAGAAGTGATTGGGTGTGACAGAAGGGAAGAATCACAAAGAGATACAAGGCAATGTTTGGGGGTGATAGA
Source organism: Callithrix jacchus (assembly GCF_049354715.1). Lineage (NCBI taxonomy): Eukaryota > Metazoa > Chordata > Mammalia > Primates > Cebidae > Callithrix > Callithrix jacchus. The sequence goes on along the minus strand of NC_133525.1, from coordinate 11,462,914 downwards.
AATTTTCATTATCTGGATTATAGCAGTGGTTTCACAGGTGTATAAATATCAAAAATTATTGACGAATTGTGTATTTTGAACATTTGCAATTTATCATGTCAATTGTACCTCAGTAAAGTTATCTTTAAAAAAAGGGGGGCCGGGAGCGGTGGCTCAAGCCTTTAATCCCAGCACTTTGGGAGGCCGAGGTGGATGGCTCACTAGGTCGAGAGATCGAGACCATCCTGGCCAACATGGTGAAACCCCATCTCTACTAAAAATATTTTAAAAAATCAGCTGGACATGGAGGCGTGTGCCTGTAATCCAAGCTACTAGGGAGGCTGAGGCAGGAGAATTGCCTGATCCCAGGAGGCGGAGGTTGCGGTGAGCCGAGATTGCGCCTAACAAGAGCGAAACTCCGTCTCAAAAAAAAAAAAAAAAAAAAGGAAACAAGGCTCCTTGGAGAAATAATGAATCCAGGCTGGGTAGAGGAAAAAATGAGACAAACCTGGAACATCTACTTGTGCTAGAAAATCATGTAGTACTCAAAGAAGGATGGGAGTAGGTCAAAAGAACACAGGAAAAACTTCCACTAGCCAATTCTGAAGCATGGGTGCCTCCAAATAACTACAGTGATGGATTAAAACCCATTGAATAAAATAAGAATCTAGGTGTTTGTATTAATATAAATAAATAAGTGAATAAATAATCAGAAGAGAAAACTCTTTCTTAAAGTAAAATACCAACTAGTAAATGTTGAAGGAATGATGGAATTAGAACACTGCCATGTGACAAACATCTTAGTAATAAATAATTTAGGAGATACTAATTGATGAACGCTAAAACTCCCTACAAGATACAGTCATCCCATCGTATCTGTGGGGGATTGGTTCCAGGACCTCCCACAGACACCAAATGATGTTCAAGTCCCTGATATAAAAGGGTGAAATATTTGCATATAACCTCATCCTCCTGTATACTTTAAATTCTCTCTAGATTACTTAGCATCTCTAGATTATTTACAATACCTCATACAGGCTGGGTACACTGGCTCATACCTGTAGTCCCAGCACTTTGGGAGGCTGAGATGGGTAGATCACTTCAGCCCAGGAGTTTGAGACCAGCCTGGGCAACGCAGTAAAACCCCACCTTTACAAAAAAATACACCCACACAAAAAAATAGCCAGGTATGGTGGCACATGCCTGTAGTCCCAGCTACTTGGGAGGCTGACAAGGGAGGATCACTTGAGCCCTGTCTCAAAAGAAATTATTATTATACTGTACAGTGTAGGGAATAATGACTAAAAAAAAGTCTCTACATGTTCAGCATTTATGCAGTTTTTCTCCCAAATATTTTTAATTCAGGGTTGGGTGAATCAATGGACGCAGAATCCATGAATATGGAGGGCCAACTGTTTATTAACATCAAAGAGAATAATTAACTTTACAGTGGAAAAACCTATCAGGCACTACCTTAAGCATGTGGTCAAAGTTAAAATCACCAGTAATAGAACAAATTGACATCATGTGGCTCCTTATACAAATCATCAAAAGCACCAACATAACTTCAGTGGCGTTCTTGCCGAAAGAATATAATCTACATCGAATCATGATAAAACATGAAGGAATGCAAAATGAAAGACATTTTCCAAAATAACTGGCCTTTAATAGTGTTCAAAACTGTTTAGGTCACAAAAGACATAGGAGCTGTTTGAAATCATAGGAGACTAAATAGCCAAGACAATCACATGCAATATGTGAACCTGGAATAAAGGTTTTTTACTTCTGTTATAAGAATGTAATTAGAAAAATTGGTGATAACATTTGAATACTACCTATGAATTAGATAATAATGCTGTATGGATTTTAATTTCCTGATACTGACAATTATATTCTGGTTATTTAAGAAATGCCTAAGGAAACGCCTACTGAAGAGGCATCATGTGTGCAACTTACTCTCAAATGGTACAGGAAAAAAAATCCATACTATAAAGAGAAAAATGACAATAGAAATGTGACAAAATACTGACATTTAGGAAATCTGGGTGAGGCATATCCAGGAATCCTTAATACTATTCTTACAACTTTACTGTAAATCTAGTATTATTTCAAAACACAATATTTAATAAAATAAGTAATAACTTTAAAATTGGATTTAGTAAGGACAATTCCTAAAACAGAAAAATCACAACAGAAAACTCAATCAGTGCCAGTGACATGAAAGGGAAAAAATTCAAAAGCATAGCAAACAGAAACCAAAAAAGATAATGGCAGGAATATTACCACATATATCAGCAATGGTAATAAAATGAATGTATGACGTTCACCTATTAAGAGACGAATGTTCTGATTGTTTAAAACCAAAACACTCAAGATCTCGCTATATTTTATAAGAGGCATACCTAAAACAACATAACTGAGGAAGGTCAAAAATAAAAGAATGGAACAAGTTTTAACAGGCAAACAAATGCTAACAAGAACTATAATACACAGCAGGCAGTGGCAGATTGCTGTGCATTCTCACCTTTCTCCTTGATAACAGAATGTCCATTTTTAGCAAAGATAGAGCTACGTGAAGAAAAAGACTAGATTTCCTAGTCTCCTTGGTAGCTTAGATATGGCCACTTGACTGAGTTCTGCCAGTGAGATGGAAGTGGAATTGCTTTCTGGGACTTCTGGGAAGGTTACTTATTGGAAGTCAGTTGAGGGGGGACAGGCCCCTTTATGCCTTCCTACCTCTCCTCTTCCTTCTGGGCCTCAATGGAGATGTGCTTGCTGGAGCTCCAGAAGTCTCATGGACCATGAAGGGACCTTAGGATGAAAATCATATACCAAGATAATGAAGCAGAAGAGAGGAGCCTGTGTCCCTGAAGACACTGCAGAGCCCAGAGATCAATCTTCAGACTTCTTTTACTCCCCCGCAAAAATGTTTCTTGTTTAAACTAATTTTATTTCTGATTTAAATTTTCTTCTAACATATGCTGCTGAATCTAATCCTGACCAGAACAATAATATTCTTAGAAAGAATTCAAGGCATAAACAAAAAATAAATAGGATAAAGAGGACTATTTCATACTGTATGGAGGAAGAACAGCAAAGAAGTTTAATAGTTGATGACCTGTCAACACTCTGCACTTAAAAAAAAAAACAGCTTCAAAGGACACTAAAATATGAAAGTGGACAAATTTAGTTGTGATAAGAAGTTTATACACATCTCTCTCAGATATTGATAATCAAAACCACAATGAAGGATATAAGGGTTGGTATAACACAACTTAAGCTTATTCTAACAGGGGTATAAGGAACCTGTATCCAAGAAAAAATATACATATTTCCAACCCAAATGAAAAATCTGTGAAAATTGACTATGTTTTAGTCAGGAATCAGCAAACTCTTGAAGTAAAGACCAGAGAGTAAATATTTTAAGCTGTGTGGGCCACAGGGTTTCTATTACAACACTCAGCTCTATGATCATAGCTGGAAAGGAGTCATAGATGATATGTAAATAAATGGATGTAGCTATGTTCCAATAAAACTTGACTTACAAATATAGGCCCCAGGCCAACCTGGCCTACACGCTATGGTTTGTGGACCCCTGTTCTAGGTAACAAAGGAAATATTTTAAAAATCCATAAGGCTGATATTACACAGTCCACAATCAGTTACCATAATGTAGTGTTAAAAATTAACATACTAGTCCATCCCTCAAACCTAAACAACAGGAAATTTCAAAGTTTTAAATTTTTAAATGCACTTCTTTGTTTTTAAAGATGGGGTTTCACCATGTTTGTCGGGCCTGTCTTGAACTCACAACCTCGGGTGATCCGCCCGCCTTGGTCTCCAAAGCACTTGGATTATAGGCATGAGCCACCATGCCCAGCCTTTAAATGCACTTCTAAGTAATCCTTCGGTTGAAGGGAAATAAAAATGGAAACTACAAATGATTTATAAGGAAATAAACAAAAAACATTAGAACTACTGTACTATATATACATCAAAATCGGTGGGGCCAAAATGAAGAGGAAAATGTATGACCTCAAATGTATTTATTAGAAAACCAGCAAGATGGAAAATAAACCTGGTTTTCACCTCAAGATTTTAGAACAATACAACAATAAAACACAAGTAGAAGAAATTAACAAACAGGCAAAGGCAGAAATATTTTTTAAAAGGCTAAGAAACTGAGTTGTAAATAATGCTGCTAGTAACATGGTTGCACAACTATCTAGGAGAGCCTGCTTTCAAATCATTTGGGTATATACCAAAAAGTGGAACTGCTGAAGCATGTGGCAATTATATTCTTGATTTTTTGAGAAACTACCATGAACATTTTCCACAGTGGCTGTACCATTTTACATTTCTATCAACAAGGTACAAGGGTTCCAATTTATACATGTCTTTGCCAACACTTGTTATTTTCTGTTTTTTTAATAGTAGCCATATTAATGGGTGTAAGGTGGTATCTCACTATAGTTTTGATTTGCATTTCCCTAATGGTTAATGATATTTACATCTTTTCATGTATTTATTAGCCATTTGTATATCACCACTAAAGGTGATATCACCACCATTTTTCCCCTAGCTTTATTGAGGTGTAATATACAGATAATATATTTAAGGTGTACAGCTTTATATTTTGACACACACATATACTGTGAAGTGATTACTACAATTAAACACATTAATCACCACTTGAATTTACCATTTTGTGTATGTAGTGAGAAAACTTAGGCCGAGCGCGGTGGCTTATGCCTATAATCCCAGCACTTTGGGAGGCCAAGGTGGGTGGATCACGAGGTCAAGAGATCGAGACCATCCTGGTCAACAAGGTGAAACCCTGTCTCTACTAAAAATACAAAAATTAGCTGGGCATGGTGGCGCTCGCCTGTAGTGTCACCTACTTGGGAGGTTGAGGCAGGAGAATTTCTTGAACCCAGAAGGCGGAGGTTGCGGTGAGCTGAGATCGTGCCACTGCACTCCAGTCTGGGTAACAACAGCAAAACTCCGTCTCAAAAAAAAAAGAAAGAAAGAAAATTGAAAATCTACTCTCTTACCAAATTTAAAGTATACAATATTGTACTATACAATAATACAAATAATTCAAGTACACTGTATTGTTAAGTATACTTACCATGCTGTAAATAAATCCAGAATATATTCATTTTATAAATGAAAGCTTGCACCCTTCAACCAGAATTTCATTTCCCCACCCCAGCAACTACCTATTTACTGTCTGAGTTTTATTTCTTTAGTTCCACCTATAAGTGAGATCATACAGTATCTGTCTTTCCGTATCTGTCTTATTTCACTTTGTATAATGCTCTGTAGGTCCATACATGTTGTTGCAAATGGCAAGATCTCATTTTTTAATGCTGAATAATATTCCACTGTGCATCTATCTATCTATCTGTCTGTCTGTCCATCACATTTTCTTTATCCAATCATCCAGCAATTGACATTTAAGTTGTTTCTACATCTTGGCTATTGTGAATGATAGAGCAATGAACATGGGAATTCGCCATGTTTTCGAGACACTGATTTCAATTTTATTGGATAAATTCCTGGAAATGCTATTGCTAAATCATATTGTAGTTCTATTTTTTTGTTTTTTGAGGAATCTCCATATTGTTTTCTATCTTTAACTTTTTGGTAATAGCCACCCTAACAGGTATGATGTGATATCTTATTATGGTTTTGATTTGCATTTCTCATATTGGTGATGTTGAGTACATTTACATGTACTTACTGGCCATTTATATGTCTTCTTTGGAAAAATTTCCATTCAGGATCTTTGCCCATTTATAAATCATATTATTTGCGTTTTTTCTGCTATTGACCTGGATAAGTTCTTTATACATTTTGGATATCAGCCCCCTTATCAAATATGTGGGTTGCAAATATTGTCTCCCATTCTGTAGGTTGCCTTCTCATTTTGTTCAGTTTCCTTTGCTGTACAGACTTTAGATATACAAATATATATAAATATATATATATATTATTATTTCACTTTACGTTCTGGGGTACATGTGTAGAACATGCAGGATTGTTGCATAGGTACATACATGGCAGTGTGGTTTGGTGCCTCCATCACCCTGTCACCTATATCTGGCATTTCTCCCCATGTTATTTCTCCCCAACCTTCCTACCCTACACTGTCCGTCCTCTATTCTCCCCCCAACAAACCCCCCCCAGTGTGTCATGCTTCCCTCCCTGTGGCAATGAGAACTCATTGACACCTGTGAGTGAGAACATGCGGTGCTTGATTTTCTGTTCTTGTGTCAGTTTGCTGAGAATGATGGTTTCCAGGTTCATCCATGTCCATACAAAGAACACGAACTTATTGTTTTTAATGGCTGCATAGTATTCCATGGTGTATGTGTGCAACATTTTCCCTGTCCAGTCTGTCATTCATGGGCATTTGGGTTGGTTCCAGGTCTTTGCTATTGTAAACAGCACCACAGTGAACATATGTGTGCATGTGTCCTTATAATAGAACGATTTATAATCCTTTGGGTATATACCCAGTAATGGGATTGCTGGGTCAAATGGAATTTCTATTTCTAGGTCCTTAAGAAATCACCACCCTTTCTTCCACAATGGTTGAAATAATTTGCACTCCCACCAGCAGTGTAAAAGTGTTCCTATTTCTCCACATCCTCTGCAGCATCTGTTGTCTCCAGATTTTTTAATGATGGCCATTATAACTGGCGTGAGATGGTATCTCAATGTGGTTTTGATTGGCATTTCTCTAATGACCGGTGTGGATTTTTTAGTCTGATGCAGTCCCACCTGTTTTTTTTTTCCTTTGTTGCCTGTGCCTTTGGAGTTGTATTCATAAAATCTTTGGCAAGACCAATGTCAAGGAGTTTTTCTTCCACTTTCCACTAGTAGTTTTACACTTTTAGGTCTTATATTTAAGTCTTCAATTCATTTTAAGTTGATTTTTGTATATATGTGAGATAAAGATTCACTTTCATTCTTTCACATGTGGATATCCTGTTTCCCAACACCATTTATTGAAGAGACCCCATTGAATATTCCTGGCATCTTTGTTGATGGTTAGTTAACTGCATAAGTGTGGCTTTATTTCTGGGCTCTTTATTGTCCCATTAGTCTATATGTCTTTTTTTTTTTAATTGTAATTTACGTTCTGGGGCACATGTGCAGATCATGCAGAATTGTTGCATAGGTACAAACATGGCAAGGTGGTTTGCTGCCTTCCTCCTCCCATCATCTGTATCTGGTATTTCTCCTGTTATCCCTCCCCACCACACACTGTTCCTCCCCTAGTCCCCCCAGCTGACCACAGTGTGTGATGCTCCCCTCCCTGTGTCCACATGTTCTAATTCTTCAACACCCGCCTAGGAATGAAAACATGCGGCATTTGATTTTCTGTTCTTGTGTCAGTTTGCTGAGCATGATGGTTTCCAGATTCATCCATGTCCCTATGAAGGTCATGAACTCATTGGTTTTTATGGCTGCACAGTATTCCATGGTGCATATGTGTATATGTGCCACATTTTCCCAATCCAGTCTATCATCGATGGGCATTTGGGTTGATTCCAGGTCTTTGCTATTGTAAACAGTGCTGCAATGAACAATCGTGTGCATGTGTCCTTATAGTAGAACAATTTATAGTCCTTTGGATATATACCCAGTGATGGGATTGCTGGGTCAAATGGAATTTCTATTTCTAAGGCCTTGAGGAATCACCAAACTGTCTTCCACAATGGTTGAACTAATTTACACTCCCATCAGCAGTGTAAAAGTGTTCCTATTTCTCCACATCCTCTCCAGCATCTGTTGTCTCCAGATTTTTTAATGATCGTCATTCTAACTGGCATGAGATGGTATCTCAATGTGGTTTTGATTTGCATTTATCAAATGATGAGTGATGATGAGCACTTTTTCATATGTTTCTTGGCCTCATAGATGTCTTCTTTTGAAAAGTGCTGGTTCATATTTTTTGCATACTTTTTAATGGGCTTGTGTTTTTCTTGCAATGGGGAGAGGATTCCCTGTTTAACAAATGGTGTTGGGAAAACTGGCTAGCCATGTGCAGAAAGCAGAAACTGGACCCCTTCCTGACACCTTACACTAAAATTAACTCCAGATGGATTAACATCTAAAAATAAGACCTAACACCATAAAAACCCTAAAAGAAAACATAAGCAAAACCATCCAAGACATAGGCATAGGCAAGGACTTGATGGCTAAAACACCAAAAGCATTGGCAACAAAAGCCAAAATAGACAAATGGCATCTAATTAAACTCCAGAGTTCTGTGCAGCAAAGGAAACAGTCATTAGAGTGAACTGGCAACCAATAAAATGGTAAAAAAAATGTTTGCAATCTACCCATCTGACAAAGGACTAATATCCAGAATCTACAAGGAACTATGTGTCTATTTTTTTTTTTCACAAAAGAAAGAGGTTTAATGGGAAGCCTCAAAATCATGGCGGAAGGCAAGGAGGAGCAAGTCACATCTTATGTCAATGGTGTCAGGCAAAAAATGAGACAGCTTGTGCAGGGGAATGCTTCCCACCACCCGGGTAGTGAACATAGTACCCAACAGGTGGTTTTTCAGCCCACACTGCACTTTCTCCCTCTCCACTCTGGTAGTCCCCAGTATCTCTTGTTCCCATCATTATGTCTGTGTGCTCAATCATCGGCTTCCACTTATCAACAAGGACATGCAGTAATTGGTTTTCTGTTCCCATATTAATTCACTTAAATTAATGGCCTCCAGCTGCACCAATATTATGCAAAGGACATTATCACATTTTTTCATTTTTAGGGCTGTGTAGTATTTCATGATGTATATGTACCACATTTTCTTTATCCAGTCCACCATTGATGGGCACCTAGGTTGATTATACACCTTTGCTATTGTGAATACCTCAGCTCTGCTTCATTTTTTATTTATTTTTATTTTTTATTGCATTTTAGGTTTTAAGGTACATGTGCAGAGCATGCAATACAGTTGCATAGGTACACACATGGCAGTGTGTTTTGTTTGCTTTCTCCCCTTCACCCACATTTGGCATTTCTCCCCAGGCTATCCCTCCCCATATCCCCCTCCCACTGGCCCTCCCGTTTTCCCCCAAATAGACCCCAGTGTTTAGTACTCCCCTTTCTGTGTCCATGTGTTCTCATTTTTCATCACCCGCCTATGAGTGAGAATATGCGGTGTTTCATTTTCTGTTCTTGTATCAGTTTGCTGAGAATGATGTTCTGCAGCTTCATCCATGTCCCTACAAATGACACAAACTCATCATTTCTGATTGCTGCATAATATTCCATGGTGTATATGTGCCACATTTTTCCAATCCAGTCTATCATCGATGGGCATTTGGGTTGATTCCAGGTCTTTGCTATTGTAAACAGTGCTGCAATGAACATTCGTGTACATGTGTCCTTATAGTAGAAAAATTTATAGTCCTTTGGATATATACCCAGTAATGGAATTGCTGGTTCAAATGGAATTTCTATTTCTAAGGCCTTGAGGAATCGCCAAACTGTCTTCCACAATGGTTGGACTAATTTACACTCCCACCAAGAGTGTAAAAGTGTTCCTTTTTCTCCACATCCTCTCCAGCATCTGTTGTCTCCAGATTTTTTAATGACCACCATTCTAACTGGCGTGAGATGGTATCTCAATGTGGTTTTGATTTGCACCTCTCTGATGACCAGTGACGATGAGCATTTTTTTATATGATTGTTGGCCTCATATATGTCTTCTTTCGTAAAGTGTCTGTTCACATCCTTTGCCCAATTTTGAATGGGTTTGTTTGTTTTTTTTTTTTCCTGTAAATCGGTTTGAGTTCTTTGTAAATTCTGGATATCAGCCCTTTGTCAGATGAATAAACTGCAAATATTTTTTTCCCATTCTGTTGGTTGCCAATTCATTCTAGTGACTGTTTCCTTTGTCGTGCAGAAGCTGTGGAGTTTCATTAGGTCTCATTTGACTATTTTGGCTTCTGTTGCCAATGCTTTGGTGTTTGGTTCATAAAGTCTTTGCCTACTCCTATGTCCTGGATGGTTTTGCCTAGATTTCCGTCTAGGGTTTTTATCGTGCCACATCTTATGTTTAAGTCTTTAATCCATCTGGAGTTAATTTTGATGTAAGATGTCAGGAAGGGGTCCAGTTTCTGTTTTCTGCACATGGCTAGCCAGTTTTCCCAGCACCATTTGTTGAACAGGGAATCCTTTCCCCATTGCTTGTTTTTGTCGAGTTTATAAAAAATTGTATGTTTGTAGATATGTTGTGTTGCCTCTGATGCCGCTGTTCTTTTCCATTGGTTTATATTTCTGTTTTGGTACCAGTACCATGCTGTTTTGATTACTGTAGCCTTGTAGTATAGTTTGAAGTTTGGTAGTGTGATGCCCCTCGCTGTGTTCTTTTTGCTTAGAATTTACTTGGGTATGCGGGCTCTCTTTTGGTTCCAAATAAAGTTCATGGTGGTTTTTTCCAGTTCTGTGAAGAAAGTCAATGTTAGCTTGATGAGTATAGCATTGATTCTGTAAATTACTTTGGGCAGTCTAGACATTTTTATGATATTAATTCCTCCTAACCATGAACATGGAATGTTTCTCCATCTGTTTGTGTCCTCTCTGATTTCATTGAGCAGTGGTTTGTAGTTTTCCTTGAAGAGGTCCCTTACGGTGCTTGTGAGTTGTATTCCAAGGTATTTTATTATTTTTGTAGCAATTGTGAATGGCAGTTCGTTCTTGATTTGGCTCCCTTTAAGTGTGTTATTGATGTAGACGAATGCTTGTGATTTTTGCACATTGATTTTATATCCTGAGACATTGCTGAAGTTGCTTATCAGTTTCAGGAGTTTTGGGGCTGAATCGATGGGGTCTTCTAGGTATACTATCATGTCGTCAGCAAATAGAGACAATTTGACTTCTACCTTTTCTATTTGAATACCCTTTATTTCTCTTTCTTGCCTGATTGCTGTGGCTAGCACTTCCAGTACTATATTGAATAGGAGTGGTGAGAGAGGGCATCCTTGTCTAGTGCCGGATTTTAAAGGGAATGCTTCCAGTTTTTGCCCATTCAGTATGATATTGGCTGTTGGTTTGTCATAAATAGCTTTTATTACTTTGACATATGTTCCATGGATCCCGAGTTTATTGAGGGTTTTTAGCATAAAGGGCTGTTGAATTTTGTCAAATGCCTTCTCTGCATCAATTGAGATAATCTTGTGGTTTTTGTTTTTTGTTCTGTTTATGTGGTGAATTACGTTTATAGACTTGCATATGTTGAACCAGCCTTGCATCCCCGGGATGAATCCTACTTGATCATGATGAATAAGTTTTTTGATTTGCTGTTGCAATCGGCTTGCCAATATATTATTGAAGATTTTTGCATCGATGTTCATCATTGATATTGGCCGGAAGTGTTCTTTTCTTGTTGGGTCTCTGCCAAATTTTGGTATCAGGATGATATTGATCTCATAAAATGATTTGGGAAGGATTCCTTCTTTTTGGATTATTTGGAATAGTTTCCGAAAATGGTACCAGCTCCTCTTTGTGTGTCTGGTGGAATTTGGCTGTGAACCCGTCTGGACCTGGGCTTTTTTTGTGTGGTAGGCTCTTAATTGCGGCCTTGACTTCTGCCCTTGTTATTGGTCTATTCATAGTTTCAGCTTCCTCCTGGTTTAGGCTTGGGAGGACACAGGTGTCCAGAAATTTATCCATTTCTTCCAGGTTTACTAGTTTATGTGCATAGAGTTGTTTGTAATATTCTATGATGATGTTTGAATTTCTGTGGAATCTGTGGTGATTTCTCCTTTATCATTTTTTTATTGCCTCTATTTGGTTGTTCCCTCTTTTCTTTTTAATCAATCTGGCTAGTGGTCTGTCTATTTTGATGATCTTTTCAAAAAACCAGCTCTTGGATTTATTGATTTTTTGGAGAGCTTCTCGTGTGTCAACCTCCTTCAGTTCAGCTCTGATCTTAGTTATTTCTTGTCTTCTGCTGGGTTTTGAGTTTTTTTGATCTTGCTCCTCTAGCTCTTTCAATTTTGATGATCGGGTGTCAATTTTGGATCTCTCCATTCTTCTCATATGGGCACTTATTGCTATATACTTTCCTCTAGAGACTGCGTTAAATGTGTCCCAGAGATTCTGGCATGTTGTGTCTTCGTTCTCATTTGTTTCAAAGAACTTCTTTATTTCTGCCTTCATTTCATTGTTTACCCAGTCAACATTCAAGAGCCAGTTGTTCAGTTTCCATGAAGCTGTGCGGTTCTGGGTTGGTTTCTGAATTCTGAGTTCTAACTTGATTGCACTATGATCTGAGAGGCTGTTTGTTATGATTTCAGTTGTTTTCCATTTGCTGAGCAGTGCTTTACTTCCAATTATGTGGTCAATTTTAGAGTAGGTGTAATGTGGCGCTGAAAAGAATGTGTATTCTGTGGATTTGGGGTGGAGAGGTCTGTAAATGTCTATCAGGTTTGCTTGCTCCAGGTCTGAGTTCAAGCCCTGGATATCCTTGTTGATTTTCTGTCTGGTTGATCTGTCTAATATTGACAGTGGAGTGTTAACGTCTCCCACTATTATTGTGTGGGAGTCTAAGTCTCTTTGTAAGTCGTTAAGAACATGCCTTATATATCTGGGTGCCCCTGTATTGGGTCCATATATGTTTAAAATCATTAGCTCTTCTTGTTGTATCAATCCATGTACCATTATGTAATGTTCTTCTTTATCTCTTTTGATCTTTGTTGCTTTAAAGTCTATTTTATCAGAGATGAGACCTGCAACTCCTGCTTACTTTTGCTCTCTATTTGCTTGATAAATCTTCCTCCATCCCTTTATTTTGAGCCTTTGTGTATCCTTGCATGTGAGATGGGTTTCCTGGATACAGCACACTGATGGGTTTTGGATTTTTATCCAATTTGCCAGTCTGTGTCTTTTGATTGGTGCATTTAGTCCATTTACATTTAGGGTTAATATTGTTATGTGTGAATTTGATACTGCCATTTTGATGCTAGCTGGCTGTTTTGCCTGTTAGTTGTTGTAGATTCTTTATTATGTTGATGCTCTTTAGCATTCAGTGTGATTTTTGAAGGGCTGGTACTGGTTGTTCCTTTCTATGTGTAGTGCCTATTTCAGGAGCTCTTGTAAAGCAGGCCTGGTGGTGACAAAGTCTCTGAGTACTGGCTTGTTCACAGAGGATTTTATTTTTCCTTCACTTACGAAGCTCAGTTTGGCTGGATATGAAATTCTGGGTTGAAAGTTGTTTTCTTTAAGAATGTTGAATATTGGCCCCCACTCTCTTCTGGCTTGTAGTGTTTCTGCCGACAGATCTGCTGTGAGTCTGATGGGCTTCCCTTTGTGGGTGACCCGACCTTTCTCTCTGGCTGCCCTTAGTATTTTCTCCTTCCTTTCAACATTGTTGAATCTGACGATTATATGCGTTGGGGTTGCTCTTTTTGTGGAATATCTTTGTGTTGTTCTCTGTATTTCCTGCAATTTAGTGTTGGCCTGTCTTGCTAGGTGGGTGAAATTTTCCTGGATGATGTCCAGAAGTGTATTTTCCAGCTTGGATTCATTCTCTTCGTCCCCTTCTGGTACACCTATCAAACGTATGTTAGGTCTCTTCACATAGTCCCACATTTCTTGGAGACTTTGTTCATTCCTTTATGCGCTTTTTCCCCTGATCTTGGTTTCTCATTTTATTTCATTGAGTTGATCTTCGACTTCAGATATTCTTTCTTCTGCTTGGTCGATTCAGCTATTGTAACTTCTCCATGCTTCGCGAAGTTCTCGTATTGTGGTTTGCAGCTCTTTAGTTCATTCATATTCCTCTCTAAGTTATCCATTCTCATCATCATTTCCTCAAATCTTAGTTTAAGGTTCTTAGTTTCTTTGCATTGATTTAGAACATGTTCTTTTAGCTTATGGAAGTTTCTCATTATGCATGTTCTGAAGTCTTTATTCCGTTATTTCATCACAGTCATTCTTCGTCTAGCTTTGTTTTCTTGCTGGTGAGGTGTTTTGGTTCTTTCTAGTAGGTGAGGTCTTCTGGTTTTGGGTGTTTTCCTCCTTTTTGCGCTGGTTTCTTCCCATCTTTGTGGATTTATCCACTTGTCGTCTGCGTAGTTGCTGACTTTTCGAATGGTCTCTTAGTGGACACCCAGATTGTTGGTGATGAAGTGTTTCTGTTACTTGGTTTTCCTTCTACCAGTCTAGCCCCTTCGCTGTACGACTGCTGAGGTCCACTCCAGGCCCTGCTTGTCTGGGGTACACCTATAGCAGCTGCGGAACAGTGAGGGATGCTACCAGTTTCTTTTTCTGCTGTCTTTGTCCCAGGATGATGCCTGCCAAATGTCAGTCTTTTGGATATAGAGAGGTCAGGGTGCAGCTTGAGGAGACAGTCTGTACTTTATAGAAGCTCAATTGCTGAGCTGTGAGCTCTGTTGTTCATTCAGGGCTGTTAGGCTGCTATGTTTGATTCTGCTGCAACAGAGCTCATTAAAAAACCCTCTTTTTTCTCAAATGCTCTGTCTTGGGGCATTGGTGCTTTGTTTTTGGATGTCTGTTGAGGTGTCCTGCCAAGCTAGGAGGCAGTCTAATCACTATTTGACTGCCGAGGCTCCGCCCTGCTGTTGTGAGGCTCGCCCTGTTGCTGCAGGCTCTTGCTGTTCTGCTGCGTTCTCCCCCACGGGCTACGCCCTGCAGCAGAGTATCTCTGTTGTAGCAGGTTGCCTCGGCAACGGCAGGCTGCCTCAGCAGTGGGCGTGTGTCTCAGTCAGGGTGGGTTGCCTCGGTAATGGTGGATGCCCCTTTTCCACGGAGCGCCTCAGGGACGGTCTCCACGGCGAGTATTTGGAATCGCCATTTTGTCTGTCTCACTGCACTATTTCACACGCTGTGTCCCTGCTATCCTCTTGGCTGGCCCACTGCCCAAGTTTCTTTCAGTCTCGAGTTCAGCCCTCTCAAGTCTCAGGTTGCCGTTTCAACAGGGCACCTGGACAAGCGTGCCATGTGGGGATCACTGGGTAGGGCCGGCCACCGCCACCCTGGCTGCTGGGTTCTCCAGGCAGATCCTCTGCCTGGTGTCTCGTGTCTCCTTTATACTTGGGAATTTCCCCGTTCTGTGGGCAACAAAGACCAGTCTGAAAATGCAGCTTTGACTCACCTCTCCGTGGATTAACCAAGAGCTTATATCCTTGGTTGTTGTCACAGCACCATCTTGAGTTCCTCGTGCTCAAGAACAATTTATACTCTTTTGGATATATACCTAGTAATGGGATTGCTGGGTCAAATGGAATTGCTATTTCTAAGGCCTTGAGGAATCGCCATACTCTTTTCAACAATGGTTGAACTAATTTACACTCCTACCAACAGTGCAAAAGTGTTCCTATTTCTCCACATTCTCTCCAGCATCTGTTGTCTCCAGATTTTTTAATGATATCCATTCTAACTGGCGTGAGATGGTATCTCAATGTGGTTTTAATTTGCATCTCTCTGATGACCAGTGACGATGAGGATTTTTTCATATGATTGTTGGCCTCATATATGTCTTCTTTCATAAAGTGTTCATATCTTTTGCCCATTTTTGAATGGGCTTGTTTGTTTTTCTCTTGTAAATCGGTTTGAGTTCTTTGTAAATTCTGGATATCAGCCCTTTGTCAGATTGATAAACTGCAAAACTTTTTTCCCATTCTTTTGGTTGACGATTCACTTTAGTGACTGTTTCTTTTGCTGTACAGAAGCTATGGGGTTTGATTAGGTCCCATTTGTTTATTTTTGCTTTTGTTGTCAATACTTTTAGTGTTTTGTTCATGAATTTTTTGCCTACTCCTATGTCCAGAATGATTTTGCCCCAATTTTCTTCTAGGGTTTTTATGGTGCCAGGTCTTATATTTTAATTTTTAATCCATCTGGAGTTAATTTTAGTGTAAGGTGTCAGAAAAAGTTTCAGTTTCTGTTTTCTGCACATGGCCCGCCAGTTTTTTTTAACACCATTTATTAAACAGGGAATCCTTTCCCCGTTGCATGTCTTTTTTAGGTTTATCAAATAGAAATTCTGAGAGTTTGCTGAAGTTGCTTATCAGTTTCAGAAGTTTTTGGGCTGAGGCGATGGGGTCTTCTAGGTATACTATCATGTCGTCTGCAAATAGAGACCATTTGGCTTCCTTTCTTTCTATTTGAATACCCTTTATATCTTTTTCTTCCCTGATTGCTCTGGCTAGAACTTCCAGTACTATATTGAATAGGAGTGGTGAAAGAGGGCATACTTTTCTAGGGCCAAATTTCAAAGGGAATGCTTCCAATTTATTCCAATTCATTTTATTGATGCCCTTTAGCATTTGGTATGTTTTTCAAATGGCTGGTATTGGTTCTTCCTTTCTATGTGTAGTGCCTTTTTCAGGAGCTCTTGTGAAGCAGGCCTGGTGGTGACAAAATCTCTGAGTACTTGCTTGTGTGCAAAGGATTTAATATTTTTTTCACTTATGAAGCTTGGTTTGGCTGGATATGAAATTCTGGAGTGAAAGTTTTCTTCTTTAAGAATGTTGAATATTGGCCGCCACTCTCTTCTGGCCTGTCGGGTCTCTGCCGAGAGATCTGCTGTGAGTCTGACGGGCTTCCCTTTGTGGGTGACTCGACCTATCTCTCGCGCTGCCATTAATATTTTGTTTTTTATTTCAACCCCAGTGAATTTGACGTTAATGTGCCTTTGGGTTGCTCTTCTTGCGGAATATCTTTGTGGTTTTCTCTGTATTTCCTGGACTTGAATATTGGCCTGCCTTGTTATGTTTTGGAAATTTTCCTGGATAGTATCCTGAACAGTATTTTCCAGCTTCGATTCATTCTCTTCATCACATTTAGGTACACCTATGAAATGTAGATTACATCTCTTCACATAGTCTTACATTTCTTGGAGACTTTGTTCATTCCATTTTGTGCTTTCTTCTCTAATCTAGGCTTCTCATTTTATTTCATTGAGTTGGTTTTCGACTTTTAATATTTCTTCTTCTGCTGGGTCAATTCAGCTGTTGAAACTTGTGCATGCTTCACGAAGTTCTTGTGTTTTGATTTTCAACTCCTTCAATTCACTCATATTTCTCTATAAGTTGTTTATTCTTATTATCCTTTTCTCAAATACCTTTTCAAATCTTATTTTAAGGTTCTTAATTTCTTTGCATTGATTTAGAACATTTTTTTTCGATCATGGAAGTTTCTCATTTCCCATTTTCTGAAGTCTGATTTTATCAGTTCATCACACTGATTCTCTGCCCCGCTTTGTTCTCTTGCTGGTGAGGAGTTTTGGTTTACTGTAGGAGGTGAGGTGTTCTGGCTTCTGATGCTTTCCTTTTTTTTTTTTTTTTTTTTTGCGCTGCTTTCCTTCCAACTTTGTGGATGTATTCACCTGTCATCTAAGTGGTTGCTGATTTTCCAATTGAGTCTCTGAGTGGATGTCCAGATTTTTGATGATGAAGTATTCCTGTTTCTTAATTTTTCTTCTAACTCTCTGGCCCCACTGCTGTAGGACTGCTTGTGTCCACTCCAGGCCTTGCTTTCCTGGGGAACTTCTGTAGCAGCTGTGAAACTGTGAGGGTTGCTACCAGGTTCTTCTTCTGCTATCTTTGTTTCTGAATGATGCCTGCCAAATGTCAATATGATCAGTCCTTTGTGAGGTGACTCTTTGTATATAAGTGGGTCAGAGAGCTGCTTGAGGAGAGAGCCTCTATTTTGTCTGCTGAGCTCTGAGCTCTCTTTTTCATTCAGAGCTGCTAGGTAGGTACGTTTAAGTCTACTACAGCAGAACTCATAAAGCCTTCCCATTTTTTTTTTCAGGTTCTTTTTCCCGAGGAGTTAGGGCCTTTTATTATGAGTATCCGTTGCACTTTCCTGCCCAGCGAGGAGGCAGTCTAGTCAATGAGCTGCCATAGGATTTGCCCTGTTTCCATGGGCTTTGCCCTGTTGCTGTGGGCTTAGCCCTGCTGCCATAGGCTCCGCTTTGCTCTCGTGGGTTTTGCCCTGCCTCCACGTGTAATTCCCTTTAGTCCTGAATATATGGGTGTGGTTTGGCTGGATATGAAATTCTGGAGTGAAAGTGGCTGCAGTGGCGATGGTGGCTCACCTCTGTAGTGGCAGACTCTCTCTTTTATGGTGGGTTGCCTCTGCAACAGCAGGCCTTCTCAGCAATGGAAGAGTCTCTTGGTAGGGGTCGCGTGCCTTGGTAGTGGCAGACGCCCCTTCCACAACGGGCTGCCCTGTACTGGGTTCGATGTGCTTGCCCTGAAACTCGCAACCTTTAGCATTTCCAATTGCTGTTTCGTTTGTTCTTGTGGGGATGTGACCCACCGAGCCTGATCACCTGGTTTCTTGCCTCAGAGCTCCTTTTATTTATTTTTTTCTATTTACTTTCCCAATAAAATTAAAACACACTGCTATCATCAAGGGAAACAGATTTACAGTTTTTAAATGATTAATTGTGTTGGCTCCTGGTTATCTAACGACAGATTGCAAGAGAATAGCTTGCCATAGTATGAAATAACAGTGTGCTTGGTATCATAAAGGAATGAAGTTTCAGTAATGTAAGAAAAAATTAATATGTGTACAGTATAATGTAATTCTCTATAAAAACATTTGGTATCTACTCTATCTTTAAAATCCTTCAAACTTTCAGCTATCTGAGTAATTTTTGAAAGCAGGGCCTCCTTTTTCTCTCACTCTCTAAGAAACTGCGGTCTGCATATGGGTACTAAAAATATTTGCAGAGAATGTGCTGTGATTGGTGGGGCTTTCTATCACATTGGCTGCTAATACTAATGTACTTTCAGTTCTATGACATATTTCTATATGATCTTTTGAATGGTAAATATATTCTGAAATGAAGGCTGTGAATTTTAAATGAATTAGTTTTAAATGGTCTTGTATAAGACATTTTAATTGGTTTCACATATTTCTGAAATAATGAAAAATATTGTTAAAACAAAAAATGGTGTGGTCAGGTTTTTGAATATTTATTTTAAAAATTAAAATTTTACCTCCAATATTTTATATTGATTTCAACAAGAATAAACATTTTGATAAAACAAACATATTACTTCTTATGTTTTTAAATATTTACTTTTAAATTATGTCATATGTTTTAATTACTGAGAATGTCACTTGTCTTAATTTCTCAAAGGATGGCATGAAATTTTAAATTTTATGAGAGTTTACATGCCACCAGTGAGAAAGAAGAAGTAAAATTAATAGTAGGGAATGAGAATTCCTTAAACACATCTAACAAAGTTGAAAGTACTTGGCAAATAAGGTTGAGGTCGTTTATGTAGAATGTCTTGGGAGCTATACTGAAGGTTAAGTTTCCAAAAATTTAGAGTAAATGTACTGAGTAGTTTCATGTTCAAGAGATAAATACAAATAATTCGAATGGCAGTATATTTTTTTCAGTGTGGAGAAAATGACACCCCAATCGTGACTCTAACACAGTAGTGTAAATGACACAACAAAAATAACAAAAACAATAACAATCTTCTATAATGAAGAAGAATTTAATTCAGAAATATTTTGGTGAGATTTTGGATGCAGTTGCGTATGATTAACTGGAAAAAGTAATAAAAATAGAGAGCTGGTGATTTTATTAATTATTAAAACGTATATAAGTATCTCCTGTGTCTTCTTGATTGTTCATTAAATACCAGATTGACTGAGGTATTTTTACTGTAGGACTAAACCTATTGGTATTTATTTAGTATGATTTTGTGTGTACGTGTGTGTGTGTGTGTGTGTGTTTGTGTGTGTGTGTGTTTGATAAGAGTTTGATTGAAATCTTTTTTGCTGTAGGACATACAGGTCACATCAATATGAAACCTGTTTAATGCAAAGGATTTCACGAAGCTAAAAATGCTGCGATTTGCTGCGTGTATGCCAGGTGGTGGGGAGTGATCCCGGTGAAAGGCTTTAGGCGGTTTGCCCTTGTGCGGGTTCCTTCCGACTCCTCAGGCAGGAATTTTCGAAGGAGGTGTGGACTCTGGCACAGTCCCTCTTTTGATCGCAAATCTGATCTTCTTGTGCTTGACTTTTTTGGGGTTTCTCAGCGGCAGGCATGGACATCTGCCTCGATTTTGGATTCACTACACAGTACTTTGGAGACGTCCTCTACACCAGTTCGGCCGCCATGGAAAGCCAGTTCCAGGTATCGCCACCTCTGGGGCACACCGGCCTTGCCTCTTTGTTGTTGTTCCCTTTATGTCCAGACAGTAGTGCTACAAAGCAGAAATCCCTGGGCTTGGAGATCAAGGCAGACACTCTTGGTGGGTTGCTCAGGTAGAAACGTGGCTGTCAGCTCATGGGGCTGGGGAACGTACTGGTTACCCCCAGAGTGACGCTTGAAGGTCGGAAACGCCCTCATTTTCCACAAGAACGGAACAGAAGAGTGGGCCCGAAGAGGTACTGTAGTCAGTACTGTCAGGGTCCTATGTTGCTTTTGGCACCCAGCCTTTGTCGGGGGCCACTTCTGCAACGGAATCCACCTTTCACCTGGGCGACATCAGCTGGACAGCGCCTATATTGCGGCTCCCCAGCTGGGCACAATAAAGCGCATGTACAAGCCGCCTGACACAAGCCCTAGCGCTGAGCCGGGCTCACGTCACGGTGATAGCACGGTTGCCTGTGGAACGATCTCAGCGTCTTCGCCACGCAGGGGCCCTTTGTGGCAGTGCCTCAGGGTTGGGCAACGGACCCTTTCTCCCCGCAATCCTCGCCTAGCCCTGCGATTTTAGGAATCCGGGAGGCCGAACCAGCCAAGAAACCATCTGGCGGGGCTGCAGGGATGTCCACGGCGATCTGCAAGTATCCCCAGGATGCTTCAGGCTTGCCCAGAGGTCGTGAAGGCGCCTCTCATTGAATGCCCTCGCGGCTGGGATTTCTAGGCATGGCCGGCCTGCCTTTTGCTGGGCTGCCCTGTTCCTATGGGCCTTCCCGGCAGAGAACAGATACCCGCAGCCTCAGGAGCTGCCTGGCAGGGTGTGTTTCTGTGCTGCTCTTTGATGTCTCCGTGTGTCTTTTTGTGTGTATGTGAGTGTGCACATGCATATATATTTCCAAGTATGTCTACAAGTGTGTGCGCGTGTGGGTGAGACATGCAGACAGGAGTGAGGCCAGTGCACTTCAGCGTGGTTTCTTTGTAGTCTGCCTATTTTCTGTTGCCAGTTCGCGTTTGGCTCAGATTGGAGGCTGCAGCTACCCGCATTCTTTGTTTCCCTGTTCCTTTCCAAAGCCTCAGTGTAGTGGGGTCTAGCTCCCACCTGCAGGTGTCATAATCACTTGCTCAGAAGGCGGGTAACTCCTGGAAAAACAAGACGGGTGCAACACAGATACAATATATTCTTTCCAGGAGTCCTTGGTACTGTGGCACATCTAATGCTGGAGGTACCCTAGCTGTCCCATCCTCAGGACCCTTGAAGGCCTCCAGTAGCGTCCTTAAAATTTTGTGCCTTGGCCGGGCACGGTGGCTCAAGCCTGTAATCCCAGCACTTTGGGAGGCCGAGGCGGGTGGATCACGAGGTCAAGAGATCGAGACCATCCTGGTCAACATGGTGAAACCCCGTCTCTACTAAAGATGCCAAAAATTAGCTGGGCATGGTGGCGCGTGCCTGTAATCCCAGCTACTCAGGAGGCTGAGGCAGGAGAATTGCCTGAACCCAGGAAGCGGAGGTTGCGGTGAGCCAAGATTGCGCCATTGCACTCCAGCCTGGGAAACAAAAGCGAAACTCCGTCTCAAAAAAAAAAAAAAAAAAAAAAAAAAAAAATTATGTGTCTTTCCTCTACTTAGAATTCTTGTTTAAAGATCGATTGTAATTCGTGTGTTGGAGTGTGTCATGATTTCTGTATTTCTTGTAGGAACTCTTGGGATGTCACGCAATAAAGGTCCTGATTGAGATTTGACGCAGCAAGTCTCAGAATTGTTCTTTTGAAGTAAAGATTGTAGGTTTTGATACTGCAATGAAAAGTCTTTTCTCTTTATTATCTTAATTTTTCTTCCTAATTACTTTCCTAATAAAACTAAAACACACTGCCATCATCAAGGGAAACAGAATTACCATTTTTAAATGATTATTTTAGTTGACTCCTGGTAACCTAAGGACAGATTACAAGACATGAGTTAGCCATGGTATGAAATAACGGTGTGCTTGGTATCATAAAGAAATGAAGTGTCAGTCATGTAAGAAAAAATTAATATGTTCACAGTATAATGTAATTATGTTTAGAATCATTTGGTATCTAGTCTAGCTTGAAAATTCTCCAAAATTTCAGTTGTCTGAGTAATTTTTGAAAGCAGGGCCTCTTTTTCTTCCACTCTCTAAGGAACAGCTGTCTGCATATGTGTACTACAAAATCTTTGCAGAGAATGTGCTGTGATTGGTGGAGCTTTCTATCACATTGGCTGCTAACACTCATGTACTTTCAGTTCTATGACACATTTCTATATAATCTTTTAAATAGTAAATGTATTCTGAAATGAAGGATGTGAATTTTTAATGAATTAGTTTTAAATGGTCTGTTATAAGACATTTTAGTTGGTTTTACATTCTGTAGCACTTCGGTATGTGAGAACTTTTCTTTTACCACTTCTCAGTTGGCTAGTAATTATCTGTTTCCATAAACATGGATACCCATACATGCATGTGGGAAAATGTTGTGTGTAGTTGTTCCCAGGTTGAGCATTTGAGATGTAGAATTAATTTGTGATAAGTTATGAAACCTGAAATGCTCTAAGTAAATCATAATTAAAGACAATAAAGAAATATTGAGATAATCTTTTAGAATAATTTTCCAGAGTTCATGTCTTCCATCTATTATATGGTCTTTTATAGGTAAATTACTATAAAGTATACTGAATTTTTTAACTGCTTTTGCATCAATGTTAACAAACATTGTAGTCCTGTACTGTATGAATTACAAAGAGCTAAATTTTCAAGGACCTAACTTAAGCAATAATGTTGAGCAGAGGAAATTTTATTTTATTATTAAACACCAGGTATATGTCTATTTGTTCTTCAGAGAACCAGCAGAGGAAAACATCGCTTCTCTCCTGAGGAAGAAAACAGGTGGTTGGAATACCTTAAGCACTTTACACAGTGATATGTTTGAAATTTTTTTTTGCCTAAATTCGTTTACATGGTATGCAGGTTTTGACTGATTTAGCTTCATTCTATTATAACTTGTGTGTCTGGAAAGACGCCCAAGAGAAAAGACAAGGACAGTCTGTGTTGCAAAAAAGCCCAAGGCTGAAAATTGAAGAACTGAATATGCAACATTGCAAGAAACTTGGAGACAAGGGAAATCTTGTCAGGTAAGTCGAATGCTAAAACCTTGTTCTTAGAAATTAAGTATGCTTGCTTATAATTTTCTCATCACAGAAAAGCATATAAAAATAATAGCAGAATATGACCTTTCTTAAAACATTCTTTAGTGACAACAGTACTTCAGAAACAGATTTCATCCAATTCTTAAGCTCCCACACAGGGTTATACTTTGGATGTACATGTAAATCCCTCGCCGCTGGGATTTTCGGTACTATTAGCCTGCCTTTGGCTTGTCTGCTCTGTCCCGGAGGGGATTCCTGGCAGAGAACAGAACCCTGCAGCCTCAGGAACTGCCTGGCAGGGTGTGTTTCCGTGTGACTCTTGGATGTCTTCATGTGTCTTTCTGTGTGTATGTGAGTGTGTGTATGCATGTTTCCGAGTATGTCGACGAGTGTGTGCATCTGTGTGTGGGTAAGACATCGTGACATGAATGTGGCCAGTGCACTCCAGCGCGGTTTCTTTATAGTCTGCCTACCTTCTGCTGCCGGTCAGCGTTTGGCTCACTTCGGCGGCTGCAGGTCCCTACATTCTTTGTTTTCCTGGTAATTTCAAAGCCTTGGTGTTGTGGGGTCTGTATCCCGTCTGTAGGGGTAATAATCACCTGCTCATCTGGAGGCGGGTACCTCCTGGAAAAATAAAACAAGTGAAACACAGATACAATCAATGTCCTCCAGGACCCCTTGGTACTGTGGTAAATCTAGGGCTGGAGCGACCCTCGCTGTTTCATCCTCAGGACCCTTGATGAACTCCAGTTTTGTTTTTAAACTTATGTGTCTTTCCTCAACTTCGGATTCTTTTTTAAAAATCGTTTGTAATTCGGGTGTTGGAGTGAGCTTGGATTTCTGTATTTCTTGTAGGCACTCATTAGATGCCACTTAGTAGCTGTCCTGATTGTCATTTGAAGGAGCAGGTCTCAGAATTGTTCTTTTGAGGTAAGAATTTTAGGTGTTGAGTATGCAATTAAGTCTTTCCTTTTTTTGTTGTTGCATTTTAGTTTGGGGGTACATATGCAGAACATGCAAGATAGTTGCGTAGGTACCCAAGTAACAGTGTTTTGCTGCCTTCCTCCCCTTCAAACAAATTTGGCATTTCTCCCCATGCTATCCCACCCAATCTCTCCCCCGCGTTGTCCCTCCCTTTATATCCCCAGATAGACCCTAGTGGGTAATGCTCCCTTTTCTGTTTCCATGTTTTCTCATTGGACATCGCCAGCTTATGAGTGAGAATATGCGATATTTCATTTTCCGGACTTGTTTCAGTTTGCTGAGAATGATGTTCTTCAGTTTCATCCATGTTCCTACAAAAGATAGAAACTTACCATTTTTGATTGCTGCATAATATTCCATGGTGTATATGTGCCACATTTCCCAGTCCAGTCTGTCATCGATGGGCATTTGGCTTGGTTCCAGGTCTTTGCTATTATAAACAGTGCTGCAATGAACATTCGTGTGCATGTGTCCTTAGAGTACAACGATTTATATTCCTTTGGATATATACCCAGAAATGGGATTGCTGGGTCAAATGGAATTTCCATTTCTAGGTACTTGAGCAATCGCCACACTGCCTTCCACAAGGGTTGAACTAATTTACACTCCCACTAGCAGTGTAAAAGTGTTCCTATTTCTCCACATCCTCTCCAGTATCTGTTGTCTCCAGATTTTTAAATGATCGCCATTCTAACTGGTGTGAGATGGTATCTCAATGTGGTTTTGATTTGCATCTCTCTAATGACCAGTGATAATGAGCATTTTTTCATATATTCGTTGGCCTCATGAATGTCTTCTTTGGTAAAGTGTCTGTTCATATCCTTTGCCAATTTTTGAATGGGCTTGTTTGTTTTTTTTCTTGTAAATCTGTTTGAGTTCTTTGTAAATTCTGGATATCAGCCCTTTGTCAGATGGGTAAACTGCAAAAATTTTTTCCCATCCTGTTGGTTGCCGATTCACTCTAGTAACTGCTTCTTGTGCCACGCAGAAGCTGTGGAGTTTGGTTAGGTCCCATTTGTCTATTTTGGCTTTTGTTGCCAATGCTTTTGGTGTTGTGTTCATGAAGTCCTTGCCTACTCCTATGTCCTGAATGATTTTGCCTTGATTTTCTTCTAAAGTTTTTAGGGTGCCAAGTCTAATGTTTAAGTCTTTAATCCATCTGCAGTTGATTTTAGTGTAAGGTGTCAGGAAGGGGTCCAGTTTCCGCTTTCTGCACATGGCTAGCCAGTTTTCCCAACACCATTTATTCAACAGAAAGTCCTTTTTCCATTGCTTGTTTTTGTCAGGTTTATCGAAGACTGTATGGTTGTAGATATGTTATGTTGTCTCTGATGCCTCTGTTTTGTTTTATTGGTCTATATTTCTGTTTTGGTACCAGTACCATGCTGTTTTGATCATTATAGCTTGGTAGTATAGTTTGAAGTCAGTTAGCGTGATTCCTCCCGCTGTGTTGCTCTTGCTTAGAATTGACTTGGCTATGCGGGCTCTCTTTTGGTTCGATATAAAGTTCAAGGTGGTTATTTCCAGCTCTGTGAAGAAAGTCAATAATACCTTGATGGGGATAGAATTGAGTCTGTAAAATACTTTGGGCCATATGGTCATTTTCACGATATTGATTCTTCCTAATCATGAACATAGAATGTTTCTCCATCTGTTTGTGACCTCTCTTATTTCGTTGAGCAGTGGTTTTTAGTTTTCATTGAAGAGGTCCCTTACGATTCTTGTAAGTTGTATTCCTAGGTATTTTATTCGTTTTGTAGCAATTGTGATTGGCAGTTCATTCTTGATTTGGCTTTCTTTCAGTCTTCTATTGGTGTATGGGAATGCTTGTGATTTTGGCACATTGATTTTATATCCTCAGACTTTGCTGAAGTTTCTTATCAGTTTCAGGAGTTTTTGGGCTGTGACGATGGGGTCTTCTAGATATACTAGTATGTCGTCTGCAAATAGGGACAATTTGGTTTCCTCCTTTCATATTTCAATACGCTTCCTTTCTTTTTCTTGCCTAATTTCTCTGGGTAGAACTTTCATTACTATATTCTATAGGAGTGGTGAGAGAGGACATCCTTGTCTACTGCCAGATTGCCAAGAAAATGCTTTTAGTTTTTGCCCATTCGGCATGATATTGGCTGTTGGTTTGTCATAAATACCTTTTATTATTTTGAGATATGTTTCATCAATACCGAGTTTATTGAGGGTTTTTAGCCTAAAGGGCTGTTGAATTTTTTCAAAGGCCTTCTCTGCATCAATTAAGGTGAAGATTTTTGCATCTATGCTCATCATGGATATTGGCCTGAATTTTTTTTTTTTTTTATTGTTGAGTCTCTGCCAGGTGTTGGTGATGCCAAATGTCTTTTCTTTTATCTTAAATTTTCTTCCTAATTAATTTCTTAATAAAATTGAAACACAGTGCCATTATCAAAAGAAGCAGAATTACAGTTTTTGGTTGATTATTTGGTCGACTCCTGGCTACCTAGGGTCAGATTTCAAGACATGAGTTAGCCATGATATGAAATAACTGTGTGTTTGGTATCATAAAGGAATTAAGTGTCAGTCATGTAAGGTAATATTAATATGTTTACAGAATAAGGTAATTTGTTTAGAATTATTTGGTGTCCAGTCTAGTTTGAAAATGCTCTAAAATCTCACCTGTCTGAGTAATTTCTAACAGCAGGGCCTTTTTTATCTTTCACTCTCTAAAAAACAGCGGTCTGCAGATGGGTACTACAAAATCTTTGCAGAGAATGTGCTGTGATTGATGGAGCTTTTTATCACATTAGCTTCTAATACTTATGTACTTTGACTTTGATGACACATTTCTATATGATCTTTTAAATGGTAAATGTATTCTGAAATGAAAAATGTGAATTTCAATTGAATTAGTTTTACATGGTATTTTATGAGTCATTTTAGTTGGTTTTACATTTTCTAGGACTTCACCTATTTGAGAACTTTTATTTTAGTGCTTCTCAGTGGCCGAGTAACTATTTGGTTTCATCAACATGGATACTTATACATGCATGTGAGAAAATATTGTGTGTACTTGCTCCCAGGTTGAGCATTTCAGATGTAGATTGCATTGTGATAAGTTATGCAACCTGAAATGCCCTGAATAAATCATAATTAGAGAAAATAAAGAAATATTTAGATAGTCATATAAAATAATTATCCAAAGTTCATGTATTCAATCACTTATATGTTCATTTACAGGTAAAGTACTATGAAGTATATTGAATTGGTTACTTTACAATACCTTTTGCATCAATATTAACAAAACTTTGTTGTCCTACACTGTATTAATTACAAAGAGCTAAATTCTCAATGACCTCCCTTCAGCAATAATGCTGAACAAAGAAAATTTAGTTTTATCGTTAATTAAAGACTAGGTATATATTTATTTGTTCTTCAGAGAAACAGAGTAAAAAAAAATTGCTTCTTTTTTGAGAAGAAAACATGTGGTGGTAATAAGTTGAGCACTTTACAGTGTGTTAAGTTGGAGAAATTTTTTGCCTAAATTTGATTACATTGTATGCAGGCTTTGATTGATTTTGTTTCATTCTATTATCCCTTGTGTATCCAAAAAGACCTACAAGAGAGAGAAGACAAGGACAGTCTTTGTTGCAAAAAAAAAAGCACAAGGCTGAAAATTGAATAACTAAATATGTAACTTTGCAAGGAATTTGCAGACAAGAAAAAGCTTGTCAGATATGTTGGTTGCTAAATCCTTGTTCTTATGGATTAAGTGTCCACGCTTATTATTTTCTCATCGCAGAAAACATGTGAAAATAATAATAAGGTAGGACCTTTCTTAAAATATCCGTTAGTAAAAACAGTATCTCAAAACCGATTTCATCCCATTATTAAGCTCCCATACATGGTTATACTCTTCATGTAGATGTAAATAAGAGTGATAATCTGACACACGGAATTACTTTTTTCTGGAGAAGACATGTTGACAACAGTCTCTCTTTAGACATCAAAAAATCAATTTCGTCTAACCCTTTGTACTAAGGTTAAGATGTTTTATGTGAAAACAATAAAGTTTCTAAGCTCACTTAGCCTATTTTAAATGTTGAAATTTGAGTTAAATGATTCTCTCTGGTGTAATAATGAAAGGTGAAAAGATGGCCCAAGAAGATTTTCGTTTTTGTTCTGTTATTCTTTCTGCTTCCTTTGGTACTTTTGTCTTTTAATCAGTCCTAACAGTAGCCATGAATCTTATCCGGTGCAGCACACAGGCTCTTCCCAACAGTCTCAAAGAACTTGATCAAAACTCAGGGTGCACTGGGAAAGTGAATGGGTGAAAAAAAGTTAATTTAAAAGAGGCATCAGACTCTGAAAGGACAGCAGCACAAAGAATCTTGCATTAGTTACAGGGACTTTGTAAGAGAACTCTTTCTGATTTTTTAAAAAATTGTCTTTTGGTAAATTCCTGTCAAATTTCTTGA
This sequence comes from Callithrix jacchus, assembly GCF_049354715.1. NCBI lineage: Eukaryota > Metazoa > Chordata > Mammalia > Primates > Cebidae > Callithrix > Callithrix jacchus. Next base: position 11,434,165 of record NC_133525.1, on the reverse strand, counting down.
GGACACACATATTTAATATTTCTGAAATGATAAACATATTGATAAAATAAAAGTATTATTGTGGTCAGTATTTTGAATATTTTCTTCAAAAATTAAATTTTTGCTTCCAAACTTATATATTAATTTCTCAAAATAATAAACATATTTTGATAAAAGAAATATATTAATTTTTTCCTATGTTTTAAAATATTTACTTCCAAATCATGTCATTTGTTTTCATTATTGAGAATGACACTTGTCTTAATTTCTCAAGGAATGGCAGGGAATCTTAAATTTTATGAGCGTTTTCATACCGCCTGTGAGAAAGATCGAGTACAAATAAAAATAGGGAACGAGAATATCCTTCAACAAATCATGAAAGTTGAAAGTTCTTGGCTAAGATGTTTGAGGTAGTTTATGTAGAATATCTTTAAGGCTATCCTGAAGGCTAAGTTTCCAAAAATACAGAGTAACATACGGAGTAGTTCCATGTTAAAGAGATACACACAAATAATTCCGATGGCAGTATATCTTTTGCAGTATGAGAAAAATGACACCCCTATTATAAGTCTAATACAATAGTGTAAATTACACACAAAAAAGCAGCACAAAACAATAACAATCTTATATAATTAAAAAGAATTTAATTGAAGAATATTTTGTGGAGGTTGAGAATGCAGTTGAGGATGATTAATTGGAAACTAATTAAAAACATAGAGAGCTGGTGATGCTTTTATTAATTATTAAAACATACATGAGTATCTGATGTGTCTTCCTGATTGTATATGAAATACCAGATTGACGGAGGTCATTTTGCTGTAGGACAAAACCTAGTAGTATTTATCCAGACTAGTGAGTGTGTGTGTGTGTGTGTGGTGTGTGTGTGTGTGTTTCTGTGTGTGGGTTTGATATGAGTTTGATTGAGGTCTTTTTGCTGTAGGACCTACAGGTCATATCAACATTGAAGCTGTTTCATGCCAGATACTTCACGTAGCTAAGGAGAGTACAGTTGGCTGGGTGCATGCCAGGTGACCGATAGTCATCCCGGTGAAAGGCTTGGGGTGGTTTGCCCTTTTGTAGGCTACTCCCGACTCCTCTGGCAGGAATATCTGAAGGAGGGTTGGTCTCTGGCACAGGCCCTCCTCACATCGCAAATGTGATTTTCTTGTGCTTGGCTTTCTTGGGGGTTCTCAGCAGCATGCCTGGACATCTGTCTAGATTTTGGATTCACCACACAGCACTTTGGAGATGTCCTCTACACCTGATCGGCAGCCAGAAAAAGCCAGTTTCAGGTGTCACCACCTCTGGTGCAAACTATGCTTGACTCTTTGTGGTAGTTTTCTTCAATTTCAGAAAGTAGTGCTGTGAAGCAGGAATTTCTGGGCTTGGAGATCAAGACTGGGCCTCTTGGTGGGTTTCCCAGGTCGAAATGTGGCAGTCAGCTCATGGGGCTGGGGAACGTACTTGTGACCCCCAGAGTGTCACCAGTACTCCGCTTCCAGGTCGGAGGCACCCTCATTCTCAACAAGACTGGAACAGACATGTGAACCCAACGAGCAACTGAAGTCAGGGTTTCACGTCATAAGCATATGACGTGTGGCCTCCTTCTGGTGCCGCCCGTACAACAGAGTCCACTTTGAACCTGGGCGGCAGCAGCTGGACAGCGCCAATTTTGAGTCTTCCCACCTGGGAACGGGAAAGAGCATGAGCAAGCCTTCTTTCACAAGACCTAGCGCTTAACAAGGCTGGCGTCAAAGTGACAACCACGGTTGCCAGGGCAATGATCTCAGCGGTTTAGCCACGCAGAGGCCTCCCGTGGCAGTGCCTCAGGTCTCGGCAACGGACCCTTTCTTCCTGCTATCATCGCGGAGTCCTGCAAACTTAGGAATCTGGCAGGTCGAACGAGGCCGAAAAACGATCTGGCGGGGCTTCAGGGACATCCACGGGGATCCGAAATTGTCCCCACAATGCTTCAGGCCAGCACAGAGAGCGTGAAGGTGCCTCTCATTGAATGCCATAGCGGCTGGGATTACCAGGTAGGTCTGGCCTGCCTGTAGCATGCTGCCCTGACCCCGAGGGACTTCCCAGTAGAGAACAGAGCCCAGCAGCCTCAGGAACTGCCTGGCAGGGTGTGTTTCCGTGCGACTCTTGGATGTCTTCGTGTGTCTTTCTTTGAGTATGTGAGTGTGTGTATGCATATATATTTCCAAGTGTGTCGACGCATGTGTGCTCGTGTGTGTGGGTGGGACATGCTGACATGATTGTGGCCAGTGCACTCCAGCATGGTTTCTCTGTAGTCCGCCTACCTTCTGCTGCCAGTCAGCGTTTGGCTCAGATTGGGAGCTGTAGCTCTCTGCATTCTTTGTTTTCCTGTTACTTTCCAAAGCATCAGTGTACTGTGGTCTGGCTCCCACCTGCAGGTGTCAGAATCACCTGCTCATCCTGAGGCTGGTAACTCCTGGAGAAACAAGACAGGAACAACACAGAAACAATCAACTTCCTCAAAAAGCCCTTTTTACTGTGGCACATCTAGGGCTTGTGGAAACCTAGCTGTCCCATCCTCAGGACCTTTGAAGTGCTCAAGTCGTGTCCTTAAACTGATGTGTCTTTCCTCTACTTAGGATTCTTGTTTAAAGATCGATTGTAATTCGTGTGTTGGAGTGAGCCTGAATTTCTGTATTTCTTATAGGCACTTATTGGATGCCACTGAATAGGGTTCCTGATTGACATTTGAAGGAGCAAGTCTCAGAATTTTTCTTTTGAAGTAAGAATTGTACGAGTTGAGTCTGCAATTAAGTTCTTTCTTTTCTTTATTGCATTTTAGTTTTTGGGTAAATGTGCAGAACATGCAAGACAGTTGCATAGGTACACACGTGGTAGTGTGTTTTGCTGCATTCCTTCTTTTCACCCACATTTGGCGTTTCTCCCCAGGCTATCCCTCCCCAGCTCTTCATTCCGGCTGTTCCTCCTCTATTCACCCCTACAGACCCCAATGTGTAGTGCGCCCTTCCCTGTGTCCATGGGTTCTCATTGTTCATCACCCGCTTATGAATGAGAATATGCAGGATTTCGTTTTCTGTTTTTGTGTCAATTTGCTGAGAATGATGTTCTGCAGATTCATCCACGTCCCTACAAACAACACGAACTCATCATTTCTGATTGCTGCATAATATTCCATGGTGTATATGTGCCACATTTCCCAGTCCAGTCTATCATCGATGGGCATTTGGGTTGATTCCAGGTCTTTGCTATTGTAAACAGTGCTGCAATGAACATTCGTGTTCATGCGTCCTTATGGTAGACCGATTTATATTCTTTTGGATACATACCCAGTAATGGGATTGCTGGGTCAAATGGAATTTCTATTTCTAAGGCCTTGAGGAATCGCCACACTGTCTTCCACATGGGTGAACTAATTTACACTCCCAACTGTGTAAAAGTGTTCCTATTCCTCCACATCCTCTCCAGCATCTGTTGTCTCCAGATTTTTAATGATCGTCATTCTAACTGACTTGAGATGGTATCTCAATGTGGTTTTGATTTGCATCTCTCTAATGACCACTGATGATGAGCTTTTATATATATATATATGTTTGTTGGCTTCATGTATGTCTTCTCTTGTAAAGTTTCTGTTCATATTCCTTGCCCATTTTTGAATGGGTTGTATGATTATTTCTTGTAAATCTGTTTGGGTTCTTTGTAATTCTGGATATCAGCCCTTGGTCAAATTGGTGAACTACAAAAATTTTTTCTTATTCTGTTGGTTGCCGATTCACTCTAGTGACTGTTTATTTTGCTGTGAAGAAGCTTTGGAGTTTGATTAGGTCCCATTTGTCTATTTTGGCTTTTGTTGCCAATGCCTTTGGTGTTTTGGTCATGAAGTTTTGCCTACTCTTATGTCCTGAATGGTTTTGCCTAGATTTTCTTCTAGGGTTTTACGGTGCTAAGTTTTATGTTTATGTCTTTAACACATCTGGAGTCAATTTTAGTGTAAAATGTCAGGAAGGGGTTTATTGTCTGCTTTCTGCATATGGCTAGCCAGTTTTTCCAACACCACTTAATAAACAGAAAGTCCATTCCCCATTGCTTGTTTTTGTCAGGTTTATCAAAGAATGTATGGTTGTAGCCATGTTGTGTTACCTCCAATGCCTCTGTTCTGTTTCATAGGTATATATCTCTGTTTTGGTCCCAGTACCATGCTGTATTGATTACTGAAGCCTTGTAGTATAGTTTGAAGTTTTGTAGTGTGATGCCTCCCGCTGTGTTCTTTTTGCTTAGAATTGACTCGGCTGTGCGAGATCTATTTTGGTTCCATATGAAGTTCAAGGTGTTTTTTCCCAGTTCTGTGAAGAAAGTCAATGGTAGCTTGATGGGAATGGCTTTGAGTCTGTAAATTACTTTGGGTTGTATGGCCATTTTCACAATATTAATTCTTCCTAATCATGAACATGGAATTTTCTCCATCTGTTTGTGTCCTCTCTTATTTTGTTGAGCAGTGGTTTGTAGTTCTCCTTGAAGAGGTCCCTTACATACCTTGTAAGTTGTATTCCTAGGTATTTTCTTCTCTTTGTAGCAATTTTGAATGGCAGTTCATTCTTGATTTGGCTCTCTTTAAGTCTGTTATTGGTTTATAAAAATTCTTCAGACTTTTGCACTTTGATTTTTTATCCTGAGACTTGCTGTAGCTGCTCATACTTTTTAGGGGTATTTGGGCTGAGACGATGGGGTCTTCTAGATGTACTATCATGTCGCCTCCAAACCTCCTTTTGTATTTGAATACCCTTTATTTCTTTTTCTTGCCTGATTGCTCTGGCTAGAACTTCCAGTACTATACTGAATAGGAGTGGTGAGAGAGGGCATTATTGTTCAGTGCCAGATTTCAAAGGAAATGCATCCAGTTTTTGCCCATTCAGGATTATCTTGGCTGTTGCTTTGTTGTAAATACCCTTTATTATTTTGAGATATGTTCCATCAATACCGACTTTATTGAAAGTTTTTAGTATAAAGCGCAGGTGAATTTTGTCAAAGGCCTTCTCTGCATCAATTGAGATAATCACGTGGTTTTTGCTTTTGGTTGTGTTTATGTAATGAATAACACTTATAGACTTGTGTATGTTGAACCAGCCTTGCATCCCCGAGAGGAATCCTACTTCATCATGATGGATACGATTTTTGATGTGCTGTTGCAATTGGCTTGCCAGTATTTTATTGAAGATTTTTGCATCTGTGTTCATTATGGATATTGGCCTGAAGTTTTCTGTTCTTGTTGAGTCTCTGCTGTATCTCAGTGATACTAAAAGTCTTTCTTATTTTCATTTTAATTTTTCTTTCTAATTACTTTCATAATTAAATTAGAACACACTGCCATCATCAAGAAAAACAGAATTACCATTTCTGAATGATTAATATAGTTGACCCCTGGTTACCTAGGGACAGATTACAAGAAGTGAGTTAGCCATGGTATGAAATAACAGTATGCTTGGTATCATAAAGGAATGAAGTGTCAGTCATGTAAGGTAAAATTAATATGTTTACAGTTAAAGGTAATTCTATTTAGAATTATTTGGTATCCTGTGTAGTTTGAAAATGCTCAAACATTTCAGCTGTCTGAGTAATTTATGAAAGCGTGGCCTCCTTTTTCTTCCACGCTCTAAGGAACAGTGGTCTGCATATGGTTAATACAAAATCTTTGCAAAGAATGTGCTGTGGTTGATGAAGCTTTATATCACATTGGCTGCTAACACTCATGTACTTTGAGTTCTATGACACATTTCTATATGATCTTTTAAATGGTAAATGTATTCTAAAATGAAGGGTGTGAATTTTGAATGAATTAGTTTTACATGATCTTTTATGATACATTTTAGTTGGTTTGACATTCTCTAGCCTTTGACTATTTCGAAACTTTTATTTTAGCTCTTCTCAGTGGCCAAGTAATTATTTGGTTTTATAAACACGTATGGATACCCATAAATTTGGGAAAATGTTCTGTGTACTTGCTCCCAGGTTGAGCATTTTAGATGTAGAAGCCATTTGTGGTAAGTTATAAAACCTGAAACGCTCTGAGTAAATCATAATTAGGAACAATGGAGAAATATTGAGATAATCATAGAATAATTTTTTAGAGTTCATGTCTTTCATCAGTTATATGTTGATTTACAGTTAAAGTACTATAAAGTATACTGTATTGGTTACATATCAATTCCTTTTGGATTAATATGAACAAAACTTTGTGGTCCTATACTGTATTAATTTCAAAGAGCTAAATTTTCAAGGACCTAACTTTAGCAGTAATGCTGAACAGAGGAATTTTAATTCTATCATTAATTAAAGAATACGTTTATGTCTATTTGTTCTTCAGAGAACCAGCAGAGGAAATCATTGTTACTCTCCTAAGATAGAAAACTTGTGGTTGGAATAACCTACGCACTTTACACCGTGTTAAGTTTGAGAACATTTTTGCGTAAAATTTATTACATTGTCTGCAGTTGTTGATTGGTATTGTTTCATTCTATTATCACTTGTGTATCTGAAAAGACCTCCAAGAGAGAAGACAATGACACTCTTCTTGCAAAAGAAGCCCAAGGCTGAAAACTGAAGAACTGAATCAGCAACTTTGCATAAAACTTGGAGACAAAGAAAATCTTGTCAGTTAAGTTGGATGCCGAAACCTTATTGTTAGGGATTAAGTGTCCATGCTTATTATTTTCTCATTACAGAAGAACATGTAAAAATAATAGCAGGATAAGACCTTTCTTAGAATATCCAGTAGTGAAAACAGTATTTTAGAAACAGATTTTATCCAATTATTAAGCTCCCACACATGGTTTTACTCTGGATGTAGGTGTAAAAAAGAGTGATAATCTGACACGGGGAATTGCTTACTTCTGGAGAAGAGATATCGACAACAGTTTTTCATCAAAGGTCAAAAGAGCAATTTGATCTGAGCACTTTGTACTAAGGTTATGATGTTTTATGTCAAAACAATAAAGTTTCTAAGCTCCCTTAGCCTATTGTCAATTTTGAAATTTGGGTTAAATGCTTCTCTGGTGAAATAAAGAAAGATGAACAAAATGGCCCATAAATATATTAGTTTTTGTTCTGTTTTCTTTTTCCTACTTCCTCTGGTACCTTTTTTTTTTTTAAATCAGTCCTAACGCTCATCAGGATTCATAACGGTTGCAGCACACAGGCTCTTCACAACAGTCTTGAAGAAACTGTTCAAAATCTGGGTGCGATGGGCAAGTGAATGGGTGAACAAACAGCTAATTTAAAAGAGGCATCAGACTCTGAAAGGACAGTGGCACAAAAAATTTTGCATTTGTTACATGGATTTTTAAGAAAACTCGTACTGATTTCTTTAAAAAATTGTCTTCTGATAAATTCCTGTCAAACAATTTTAGTGTGGGGTTCTGGCACATCTGTCGGGGGGCTTCCGACAAGCGGAGAGCCTCAGCTCCACTCAAATGTTCTCAACCTGGAAGAGGGAGTGCGCGGAAGAAAAGATAGATAGAGAGTGGGATCTCAAGGACTGTCAGGCAATGCCGGAGCAGCAAGTGCCAAGACAGCAAGTTTATTTGTGCAAACTACAGGTTATATACCTTTCAGTGTTTAAGGAATGATGTACATTTCATTGTATCTTAAAATAAAATCAAGAACAAGAATTACAAGAAAAGGGGTACAGAAAGTATGACTCTTAATCATAGGGTGTACAGTAAAAGGACAATAAAATTTGCAAAAGGGGATCATAAATCTAAACGTGTTTTTCTAAAATCAGTTAAGCAAGCAAGTAAGATTGTTAACAAGGTATAGCTAGACCTTTCCAAATGTCATTCTAAACTTGCCTATTCATATAGGATCATGTGCAAACAATATAATTGAGTTAGCAGAGGTAAACTAAGTCATAGAGTTATGGTGCAGAGAAGGAATTAGGAAGCACACAATGTCTAACCACACAATGTCTCATTGGACAACAAAGGCTGAGCTCAGCCACCCTGTTGCAAATGTCAGAGACAAAGATTAATGTTTATAAAATCGGTGCAACCAGACTTCCTGTTTTCCCTTAGCTCCACAGCCTCCAGAAAAGGAGAAATGTGTATGGGCTCAAGCTCAAGATGGCGGGGGTCCTGTCAAGGGCCGTTTGCAGGAGCGAATCCCACACGTAAGGACACACACATTAAATATTTCTGAAATAATAAACATACTGATAAAACAAAAATACTAGAGTGGTCGGTTTTTGAATATTTACTTCAAAAATTAAATATTTACATCCAAAATTTTATATTGCTTTCAAGAAGAATAAACATATTTTGGTAAAACTAATATATTACTTCCTATTATGTTTTTAAATATTTACTTCTAAATTATGTCATCTGTTTTTATTATCGAGACTATCACTTGCCCTCATTTTTCAAAGAATAACATGAAATCTTAGATTTTATGAGAGTTTTCATACCACCAGTGAAAAAGATCAAGTAAAATTAAATGTAGGGAAAGAGAATGTCCTTCAACAAATCTAAGAAAGTTGAAAGCACTTGGCTAATATGTTTCAGATAGTTTATGTAGAATGTCTTGGGGCTATCCTAAAGATGACGTTTCCAAAAATATAGAGTTACATACTGAGTACTTTCATGTTCAAGAGATAGACACCAATAATTTGAATGCAAGTATATCTTTTAAAGTATGGGGAAAAATGACACCCAAATCGGGATTCTAATACAATAGTGTAAATGACACCACAAAAATGACAAAAAGCAATAACAATCTTCTATAAGAGGAAGAATTAAATTTAAGAATATTTTCAGGAGGTTGAGAATGCAGTTGAGGATGATTAATTGGAAACAGTAATTACAAACATAGAGAGCTGGTGGTGCTTTTATTAATAATTAAAACATACATGAGTATCTGCTGTATCTTCCTAATTGTCCATGAAATATCAGATAGACTGATGTTTTTATTCTGTGGGACAAAAACTATTAGTATTTATGCAGACTAATTTGTTTGTGTGTGTGTGTGTGTGTGTGTGTGTGTGTGTGTGTGTGGCGGGGGTTGATATGAGTTTAATTGAGGCCTCCTTGCTGTAGGACCTACAGGCCAAATCAACGTGTAATCTGTTTATTGCAAGAGATTTCACGGAACTAAAAAGGCTGCGGTTGGTTGAGTGCATGCCAGGTGGGAGGTAGTGATCCCGTAAAGGGGCTTGGGAAAGTTTACCCTTTTGCAGGCTCCTCCCAACTCCTTTGGCAGGAATTCCAAAAGGAAGCTTGGACTCTGGCACGGGTCATCTTCAGATCGCAAATGTGATGTTCCCGTGCTTGGCTTTCTTGGGAGTTTTCAGCCGCATGCCTTGACATCTGTCTCGATTTTGGATTCACCACACAGGACTTAGGAGACGTCCTCTTTACCTGATCACCCACCACGGAAAGCCAGTTTTAGGTGTCACCCCCTCTGGGGCACACTGGCCTTGCCTCCTTGCGGTTGTTCCCTGCATGTCCAGACAGTAGTGCTGCCAAGCAGGAATTCCTGGGCTTGGAGATAAAGGCAGGGCCACTTGGTGGGTTGCCCAGGTCAAAATGTGGCAGTAAGCTGATGGGGCTGGGGAACGTACTGGTGGCCTCTAGAGTTCCTGCTTGCAGGTTGGAAGCGCCTTCATCCTCCACAAGACCAGAACGGAAATGTGGGACCAAGGAGGTACTTAGATCAGGACTGTCAAAGTCCCACGCTGGTTATGGCAGGCATCCTTCTTCTGGGGCCATACCTTCAATCGAATCCACGTGGAACCTGGGTGGCAGCAGCTGGACAGCGCTGATATTGCGGCTCCCCAGATGGGCACGCGAAAGCGCATGCACAGGTTGCCTATCACAAGCCCTATCGCTGAGCTGGGGCTCACGTAATAGTGACAGCCACGGTTTCCTTGGGAACGATCTCAGGGGCTTAGCCAAGCAAGTGCCCTCGGTTGCAGTGCCTTAGGGTCGGGCAATGGACCCTTGCTCACCTCAATCAATGCAGAGCCCTGGGATTTTATGAATCCGATAGGCTGAAGCAGGCTGAGAAACGATCTGGCAAGGATTCAGAAACGTCCACGGCGATCCATCAGTATCCCCACGATGTTTCAGGCTGGCGCAGACAGCATGAAGGTGCCTCTCATTGAATGCCCTCGCTGCTGGCATTTCCAGGTATGGTGGGCCTGCCTGTGGCGGGGCTGCTCTGTCCCCGAGGGGCTTCCCAGTAGAGAACAGAATCCCGCAGCCTTAGCAGCTGCCTGGCAGCGTGTGATTCCGTGAGACCCTCGAATTTCTCTGTGTGTTTTTCTGTGTGTATGTGAGTGTATGAATGTATATTTTTGAGTGTGTGAACGAGTGTGTGTGCATGTGTGGGGTGGGACTTGCTGACATGAATAGGGCCAGTGCCTACTTTCTGCTGCCAGTCAGAGTTTGCCTCAGTTTAAATGTTGCAGCTCTCCACATTGTTTGTTCTCCTGGTGCTTATTAAAGCCTCAGTGTAGTGGGGTCTGGCTCCCACCTTCAGGTGTTATAATTATCTGCTCATCTGGAGGCGAGTAACTCCTGAAAAACAAGACAGGAACAACACAGGTACAATCAGTTTCCTCCAGGAGCCTTTGGTATTGTGGCACATCTAGTGCTGGAGGGACCCTAGCTGTCCCATCCTCAGGACTCTTGAAGGGCTCCAGTTGTGTCCTTAAACTTAGGTGTCTTTTCTCTACTTAGGATTCTTGTTTAAAGATCGATTGAAATGCATGTGTTGGAGTCAGCCTGGATTTCTGTATTTCTTATAGGCACTCATTGGATGCCACTGAATAGGGTTTCTGATTGACATTTGGAAGACCAAGCCTCAAAAAAATTTTTTTGAAATACGATTTGTAGGTGTTGAGTCTGCAATTAAAAGCCTTTTCTTTTTGTCATCTTAATTATTCTTCCGAATTACCTTCCTAATAAAATTTAAACACTCTGCCATCATCAAGATTTACCATTTTTGAAGGATTAATTTAGCTGACTCCTGGTTAACAAAGGACAGATTACAAAACAGTAGTTAGCCATGGTATGAAATAACAGTGTGGTTGGTATCAAAAAAACAAATAAAGTGTCAGTCATATAAGGAAAAGTTAATATGTTTACAGTAGATTGTAATTCTGTTTAGAATTATTTGGAATCTAGTCTAGTATAGAAGTGCTCCAAAATTTCAGCTGAGTAATTTTTGAAAGCACTTTCTCCTTTTTCTGCCACTCTCTAAGGAATAGCGGTCTGCATATGGGTACTACAGAATCTTCGCAGAGAATTTCTGTGATTGGTGAAGCTTTCTATCACATTGGCTTTCAATTCTATCATATTGGTTTTCAATAGCACTTTCATTTCTATGACACATTTCTATATGATCTTTTAAATGGTAAATGTATTCTGAAATGAAGGATGTGAATTTTAAATGAATTAGATTTAAATAGTTTTTTATAAGACATTTTAGTTTGTTTTACATTCTCCAGGACTTCGACTGTGTGAGTACTTTTCCTTCAGTGCTTCTCAGTTGCCTAGAAATTATTTGTTTTCCCACACACATGCATGTGGGAAAATGTTGTGTGTAGTTTCGACCAGGTTGAGACTTTCAGATGTAGAAGTTATTTGTGATGTTATATACCCTGAAACACTCTGAGTATATCATAATTAGAAACAATGAAGAAATATTGAGATAATCTTTTAAAATAATTTTCCCCACTTTATATCATCCATAAGTTATGTGTTCATTTACAGGTAAACTGCTAAAAAGTATATTTAATTGGTTACTTTTCTATTTCTTTTGCATAAATGTTGACAAAACTTTGTGGTCCTATACACATATTAGTTACAAAGAAATAAATTTTCGATGAGCTAACTTAAGCAATAATGCTAAGCAGAAAAAATTTAATTTCATCATTAATTAAAGACTAAACATATTTATATTTGTTCTTCAGAGAACCATCGGAGGAAAACATTGCTTCTCTCCTGAGGAAGAAAACATTTGGTGGAAATAACTTGAGCACTTTATGCATTGTTAAGATTGAGAAATTTCTGGACTAAAATTGATTACATTGCATGCAGGTTTTAATTGATTTTGTTTCATTGCATTATTTCCTGTGTGTCCAGAAAAACCTCCAAGAGAGAGAAGAAAAGAAGAGTCTGTGTTGCTAAGAAAGCCCAGGGCTGAAAATTGAAGAACACGATATGCAAATGTGCAAGAAACTTGGAGACAAGGAAAATCTTGTCAGGTAAGTTGAATGCTAAAACCTTGTCCTTAGGGATTAAGTGTCCATGCTTATTATTTTCTCATTGCAGAAATACCTGTAAAAATAATAGCAGTATAAGACCTTACTTAAAATATTCATTAGTTGAAACAATATTTCAAAAACAGATTTCATCCAAATATTAAACTCCCACACTTGGTTACACTCTAGATGTAGATGTAAATAACGGTGATAATCTGAAACAGGGAATTGCCTTTTTCTAGAGAAGACGTTTTGACAACAGTCTCTCTTTAGAGGTCAGTAACGCAATTTCATCTAAGAACTTTGTACTAAGGTCATAATGTTTTATGTCAAAAAAAATTAAAGTGTCTAAGCTCCCTTAGCCGATTGTAAACGTTGAAATTTGAGTGAAATGCTTCTCTCTGGTGAGAAAAAGAAAGGTGAAAAGATGGCCCAGGAAGATTTTAGATTATGTCGTTTTAATTTCTTTGCTTCCTCTGGTACATTTTTTCTTTTAATCGGTCTTGACGCTAATTAGGAATCATAGCTGATGCAGCACGCAGGCTCTTCCCAACAGTTTTGAAGAAAGTAATCAAAATTCTGGGTGCGCTGGGCAAGAGAATGGGTGAACAAAAAGCTAATTTAAAAGAGGCATCAGACTCTGAATGGACAGTGGCACAAAGGTTCTTGCATTTGTTACAGATATTTTGTAAAGGAACTCGTTCTGATATCTTTAAAAAATTGCCTTCTGGTAAATTTCTGTCAAATTTCTTGAGGACACACATATTAAATATTTCTGAAATAATAAACATATTTATAAAACACAAGTATTAGTGTGGTCTGGTTCTTGAATATTTACTTGAAAATTAAAATTATTCTTCCAAAGTTTTATCTTCATTTCAAAAAGAATAAACATATTTTGGTAAAACAAATATATTAGTTCTTGCTAGGTTTTCAAATATTTACTTCCAAATCATTATCATCTGTTTTCACGGTTGAGAATGTCACTTGTCTTAATTTCTCAAAGAATGGCATGAAATCTGAAATTTTATGAAAGTTTTCATACCACCAGTGAGAAAGATCGAGTAAAAATAATAGGGAACGAGAATGTGCTTCAACAAATCTAAAAAAGTTGAAAGTTCTTGGCTAATATGTTTGAGGTAGTTTATGTAGAATGTCTTCTGGGCTATTCTGAAGGTTAAGTTTCCAAAAATATAAAGTAATGTACTGAGTAGTTCCATGCTCAAGAGATACACACGAATAATTAGAATGGCAGTATAAAAAAAATAACACCCCAATCGTGAGTGTAATAGAATAGTGTAAATGATACAACAAAAATAACAAAAAACAACAACAATCTTCTATAATGAAGAAGAATTTAATTCAACAATATTTTGGTAAGGTTGAGATTGCAGTTGAGGATGGTTAACTGAAAACAGTAATTACAAACATAGAGAGCTGGTGATGCTTTTATTATCAAAACATACATGAGAATTTGTTGTGTCTTCCTAATTGTCCATAAAATACCAGATTGGTTGAGGTCTTTTTGCTGTAGAACTAACTCTTTTAGTATTTATACAAACTAATTTGTGTGTGTGTGTGTGTGTGTGTGTGTGCACCCGCATTTGATATGAGTTTGTGGTATTTTGCTGTAGAAACTACAGGTCATATCAAAATTGAACCTGTTTAATGCCAGTGATTTCACAGAGCTAAGGAGACTGTGGTTGGCTAGGTGCATGCCAGGTGGCGGGTAGTGATCCCGGAGAGGGGCTTGGGGCGGTTTGCCTTTTTGGGCACTCTTCCCATCTTCTGTGGCAGAAATTTTTCAAGGAGGCTTGAACTCTGGCACAGGCCCTCTTCAGATCGCAAATGTGATGTTCCTGTGCTTAGCTTTCTTGGGGGTTCTCATCGGCATATCTGGACATCTGTCTTGATTTTGGATTCACCACACAGAACTGTGGAGATGTACTCTACACCTGATAGGCCGCCATGGGAAGACAATTCCAGGTGTCGCCACCTTTGGGGCACACTGGCCTTGTATCTTTGAGGTTGTTCCCTTCATGTCCAAACAGTAGTGCTGCGAAGTAAAAGTACTTGAGCTTGGAGATCAAGGCAGGGCCACTTGGTGGGTTTCCCAGGTCAAAATTTGGCAGTCAGCTCATGGGGCTGGGGAATGTAATGGTGTCACCAGAGTGCCCACTTCCAGGTCGGAAGCGCCCTTATTCTCCACAAGAGCAGAACAGAAGAGTAGGCCCCAAAAGGTACTGAAGTCACGACTGTCAGTGTTCTATGCTGCTTGTGGCATGCAGCCTACTTCTGGGGCTGCCCCTTGAGCCCACTCCACCTTGAACCTGGGCGGCGGCAGCTGGACCGCACTGATATTTCAGCTTTCCAGCTGGGCACAAGAAAGCTCATGCGCAAGCTGCCTGTCACAAGCTCTAGCGCTGAGCTGGGGCTCGGGTCACAGTGACAGCCACATTTTCCTGGGGAACGATCTGAGCAGCTTAGCCACGCACGGTCCCTGTGTGGCAGTGCCTCAGCGTTGGGCAATGAACCCTTTCTTTCCGAAATCATCGCCAAGTCCTGCGATTTTAAGAATCCGGCAGGCCAAACCAGGCTGAGAAACAATGTGATGGGGCTTCGGGGACGTCCATGGCGATCCACAACTATCCCCACTATGCTACGGCTGGCCCCGACAGCGTGAAGCTTCCTCTCATTGAAAGCCCTCATGACTGGGATTTCCAGGTAAGACTGGCCTGCCTGTGGCGGGGCTGTTGTGTCCCGGAGGGGCTTCCCAGTAGAGAACAAAACCCCGCAGCCTCAGGAGCTGCCTGTCAGGGTGTTTCCGTGCAACTATTGGATGTCTCCGTGTGTCTTTCTGTGTGTATGTCAGTGTGTGTATGCATGTATATTTCTGAGTGTCGACCAGTGTGTGCACGTGTGTGTGGGTGGCACATGCTGACACGAGTGTCATCAGTGCACTCCAGCGCGGTTTCTCTGTTGTCCACCTACATTCTGCTGCCGGTCAGGGTTTGCCTCAGTTCGGGTGCTGCAGCTCCCGGCATTGTTTGTTTTCCTGGTGCTTTTCAAAGCCTCAGTGTTGTGGGATCTGGCTCCCACGTGCAGGTGCCATAATCACCTGCTCATCCGGAGGCGGGTAACTCTTGGGAAAACAAGACGGGAGCAATGGCGATCCAATGAATTTTTTCCAGGAGCCTGTGGAATATATAGAACTGGAGGGACCCTAGCTGTCCCATCCTCAGGACCCTTGAAAAGCTTTAGTTGTGACCTTAAACTTATGTGTCTTTCCTCTACTTAGAATTCTTGTTTAAAGATCGATTGTAATTCGTGTGTTGGAGTGTGTCATGATTTCTGTATTTTTTGTAGGCTCTCATTGGATGCCACTGAATATAAGTCGTGATTGACATTTGGAGAAGCACGTCTCAAAATTGTTTTTTGTAGTAAGAATTGTAGGTGTTGAATCTGCAATTAAAAGTCTTTTCTTTTTGTCATCTTAATTTTTCATCCTAATTACTTTCCTAATAAAATTAAAACACACTGCCATCATCAAGGGAAACAGATTTACTGTTTTTGAATGATTAATTTAGTTGACTTCTCATTACCTAAGGACAGATGACAAGATATAAAATTGCTATGGTATGAAAAAACAGTGTTCTTGGTATCATAAAGAAATGGAGTGTCAGTCTTGTAAGAAAAATTAATATGTGTAGAGTATAATGTTATTCTGTTTAGAATCATTTGGTGTCTAGTCTAGCTTGAAAATGCACAAAAATTTCACTTGTCTGAGTAATTTTGGAAAGCAGGCCTCCTTTCTTTTCCAGTCTCTAAGGAACAGCTGTCTGCATACGGGTACTACAAAATCTTTGCAGAGAATGTGCTGTGACTGGTGAAGCTTTCTATCACATTGGCTGCTAATACTCATGTACTTTGATTTCTATGACAAATTTCTATATAATCTTTTAAATGGTAAATTTATTCTCAAATGAAGGATGTGAATTTTAAATGAATTGGTAATTTATAAGACATTTTAGTTGGTTTTACATTTTCAAAAACTTTGGCTACGTGAGAACGTTTCTTTTATCACTTCTCAGTTGCCTAGAAATTATGTTTCCATAAACATAAATACCCATACACGCATGTGAGAAAATGTTGGGTGTAGTTGCGACAGAATCGGCATTTCAGATGTAGAAGTCATTTCGCATAGGTTATGAAACCTGAAAAGCTCTGAGTAAATTACAATTAGGAACAATGAAGAAATAGTGAAATAGGCTTTAAAATAATTTTCCAGAGTTCATGTATTCCATCAGTTATATGTTCATTGACAGGTAAACTACAATATAGTATATTGAATTGGTTCCTTTTGCATAAATGTTAACAAAACATTGTGGTCCAATATTTTCTTAATTACACAGCGCTAAATTTCAAGGACCTAACTTTATCAACAATACTGAAGGAGAAAATTTAATTTTATCAGTAATTAAAGACTAGGTATATGTCTGCTTTTTCTTCAGAAAACCACCAGTGGGAAACATCGCTTCTCTTCTGAGAAAGAAAACATGAGGTTAGAATAACATAAGCACTTAACACAGTTTTAAGTTTGAGAAATTTTTGCCTAAATTTGTTTACTTCATATGCAGCTTTTTATTGGTTTTGTTTCATTCAGTTATCTCTTGTGTATCCGGAAAGACCTCCAAGAGAGAAGACAAGGACATTCTGTGTTGCAAAAAAGCCTAAGTTTGAAAATTGAAGAACTGAATATGAAACTTTGCACGAAAATTGAAGACAAGGAAAACCTTGTCAGGTAAGTTGGATGCTAAAACCTTGTCCTTATGGATTAACTGTCCATGGTTATTTTCTCACCCCCCCAAAAAAAACATGTAAAAATAATAGCAAAATAAGACCTTTCATAAAATATTTGTTAGTGGAAACAGTATTTCAGAAACAAATTTCATCCAATTATTAAGCTCTCACACATGGTTATATTCTGAATGTAGATGTAAATCAGAGTGATAATTTTACACAGGGAATGGCTTTTTTCTGGACAAGAGATGTTGACAACAGCCTCTCTTTAGAGGTCAAAAAAGCAATTTGATCTAAGCACTTTGTACTAAGGTTATGATGTTTTATGTCAAAACAGTAAAGTTTCTAAGCTTTCTTTGACTATTATAAATGTTGAAATTTGGGTTAAATGCTTCTCTCTGGTGAAACAAAAAAACGTGAAAAGATTTTTAAAAAGATTTAAGTTTTTGTACTGTTTTCCCTTCTTTGCTTTCTCTGGTAATTTTTCTTTTAATCAGTCCTAACGCTAATCAGGAATCTTTGCTGATGTAGCACACAGGCTCTTTCCAACACTCGAAGAAAGTGATCAAAACTCTGGGTGCACAGGGCAAGTGAATGGGTGAACAAAAGTCTAATTTAAAAGAGGCATGAGCCTTTGAAAGAACAGTGGCACAAAGGGCTTTGCATTTGTTACAGAGATTTTGTAAAGGAACTCGTTCTGATTTTTTAAAAACATGGTTTTCCGGTATATCCCTGTAAAATTTTTTGAAAACACAAATATTAATTATTTCTGAAATAATATACTGATAAAACAAAAATGTTAGTGTGGTCAGGTTTTTAAATATTTACTTAAAAATTAAATTTTTGCCTCCAGAATTTTCTATTGATTTTAAAATGAATAAACATGTTGGTAACACAAATATATCACTTCTTGCTATGTTTTTAAATATTTACTTCCAAATCATGTCATGTTTCCATTATTGAGAATGTCACTTGTCTTTATTTTCCAAAAAATGGCATGAAATCTTAAACTTTATGAGAGTTTTCATACCACCAGTGAGAAAGATCGAGTAAAAATAATAACAGGGATAGACAATATCCTTCAACAAATCTAAGAAATTTGAAAGTTCTTGCATAATATGTATATGGCATTTATGTAGAATGTCTTGGGGGCTATGCTGAAGGTTAAGTTTCCAAAAATATACAGTAACCTACTGAGTAGTTCCATGTTCAAGAGGTACACATGAATAATTTGGATGGCAGTATATCTTTTGTTGTATGGGGAAAATGACACCCCAGTCGTGAGTGGAATACAATGGTGTAAACGATACAACGAAAATAAAAAGACAATAGCAATCTTCTATAATGAAGAAGAATTTAATTCAACAATCTTTTGGGAAGATTGAGGATGCAGTTGAGGACGATTATTTGGAAACAGTAATTACAAACCTAGAGAGCTAGTGATGCTTTTATTAATTATTAAAACATACATGAGTATCTGCTGTGTCTTCCTAATTGTCCATGAAATACCAGATAGACTGAGGTCTTTTTGCTGTAGGACTAAACTTGTATTTATTCAGAATAATTTGTGAGTGCGTGTGTGTGTGTGTGTGTGTGTGTGTGTGTGTTTGGTATGAGTTTGATTGAGGTCGTTTTTGCTGTAGGACCTACAGGTCATATCAACATTGAACCTCTTTAATGCCACAGATTTCACGGAGCTAAAAAGACTGCAGTTGGCTGGGTGCATGACAGGTGGTGGGTAGTGATACCGTTGAGGGGCTAGGGGCTGATTGTTCTTTTGCGGGCTCCTCCCAAATACCCTGGCAGGAATTCCTGAAGAAGGCTTGGACTCTAACACAGGCACTCTTCAGACTGCAAATGTGATCTTCTTGTGATTGGCTTTCTTGGGGGTTCTCCATGGCTTGCCTGGACATCTGTCTCGATTTTGGATTCACCACACAGAACTTTGGAGTCATCCAAAGTTCTACACCTGATCAGCCACCAAGAAAAGCCAGTTCCAGGTGTCACCACCTTGGGGGCACACTGTCCTTGCTTCTTTGTGGTTGTTCTCTTCATGTCCAGGCAGTAGTACTGCGAAGCAGGAATCCCTGGGCTTGGAGATCAAGGCAGGGCCTCTTAGTGAGTTGCCCAGGTCGAAAAGTGGCAGTCAGCTCATGGGGATGGGGAACGTAATGGTGACCCCCCAGAGAACCCGCTTCCAGGTCAAAAGCACCCTCATTCTCTACAAGACAAAAACAGAGTAATGGACCCAAGGAAGTGCTGAAGTCAGCACTGTCACTGTCCTATGCTGCTTCTGTCAGGCAGCCTCCTTCCGGGGCCGCCGCTGCAACCGAATACACCTTGAACCTGTGTGGCAGAAGCAGGACTGCGCCGATATTGCGGCTCCCCAGTTGGGCACTGAAAAGCGCATGCAGAAGCCGCCAGTCACAAGCCGTATCGTTGAGACTTGGTTCGCATCACACTGACAGCCACGGTCGCCTGCAGAACGATCTCAGCAGCTTAGCCACGCAGGGGCCCTCTGTGGCATTGCCTCAGTGTTGGGCAACGGACCCTTGCTCCCCACGATCATCACTGAGTCTTGCAATTTTAGGTATCTGACAGTCCGAACCTGGCCGAGAAACGATCTGGCGGCACTTCAGGGACGTCCACGGAGATCCGCAAGTATTCCCATGATGATTTATGCCGGTCCAGACAGCGTGAATGCGCCTCTCATTGAAAGCCCTCGCAACTGGGATTTGCAGGTATGAGCGACCTGGCTTTGGCGGGTATGCTCTTTTACTGGCTTTCCAGCAGAGAACAGAACCCTGCAGCCTCAGGAGCTGCCTGTCAGGGTGTGTTTCCATGTGACTGTTGGATGTCTCCGTGTGTCTTTCTGTGTGTATGTGAGTGTGTGTATGCATATATATTTCCAAGTGTATCGACAAGTGTGTGCGCATATGTGCGAGTGGGACATGCTGAAACGAGTGTGGAGAGTGCACTCCAGTGCGGTTTCTCTGTAGTCTGCCTACAATCTGCTGCCGGTCAAGGTTTGGCTCAGTCTGGGGGCTGCAGCTCCCCGCATTGTTTTCCTGGTGCTTTCCAAAGCCTCAGTGTAGTTGGGTGTGGCTCCCACCTGCAGGTGTCATAAACACCTGCTCATCTGGAGGTGGGAAACTCCTGAAAAAAAAACAACAACAACAACAACACGGGAGCAACACAGATACAATTTTCTCCAGAAGCCCTTTGTATTTTGGATTATCTAGGCCTGGAGGAACCCTAGCTATCCCATCCTGAGGACCCTTGAAGGGCTCCAGTTGTGTCCTTAAACTTATGTGTCTTTCCTCTACTAAGAATTGTTGGTTAAAGATTGATTGTAATTGGTGTGTTGCAGTAAGCCATAATATCTGTATTTTTTGTAGGCACTCATTGAATGCCAGTGAATACGGGTTCTGATTGACATTTAAAGGAGCAAGTCTCAGAATTGTTTTTTTGAAGTAAGAATTGTACGTGATAAATTTTCAATTAAAAGTCTTTTCTTTTTTTGTTGCACTTTATGTTTTGCGGTACATGTACAGAACTTGCAAGATAGTTGCCTAGGTACATACATGGCAGTGTGTTTTGCTGCCTTCCTCCCCTGCACACATATTAGGCGTTTCTCGCCATGCTATTTCTTAGTTCCTAACCCCACTGTCCTTCCCCTATTCCCCCCGATAAACCCCAGTGCATAGTCCTCCCTTCCCTGAGTCCATGTGTTCTCATTGTTCATTGCCCGCCTATGAGTTAGAATATGCGGTATTTCATTTTCTATTCTTGTGTCACTTTGCTGAGAATGATGTTCTCCCGATTCATCCATGTCCCTGCAAAAAACACGAACTCGTCACTTTTGATTGCTGCATAATATTCCATGGTGTATCTGTGCCACATTTTCCCAGTGCACTCTATCATCGATGGGCATTTGGGTTGGTTCCAGGTCTTTACTATTGTAAACGGTGCTGACATAAACATTCATGTGAACGTGTTCGTATAGTAGACCGATTTATACTCCATTGGATATATACCCAGTAATGGGATTGCTGGGTCAAATGGAATTTCTACTTCTAGGTCCTTGAGAAATCCTAATCTTTCTTCAACAATTGTTGTACTAATTTACATTCCCATCTGCAGTGTAAAAGTGTTCCTATTTCTCCACATCCTCTCCAGTATCTGTTGTCTTTAGATTTTTTTATAATCGCCATTCTAAAAGGCATGGGATGGTATCTCAATGTGGTTTTGATTTGCATCTCTTTAATGAACAGTGATAGTGAGCATTTTTGCATGTTTTTTGTCCTCATGTATGTCTTCTTTTGTAAAGTGTCTGTTTCTATCCTTTGCCCATTTTTGAATGAGATTGTTTGTTTTTTTTCTTGTAAATCTCTTTGAGTTCTTTGAAAATTCTGGATAAGAGCCCTTTGTCAGATGGATAAACTGCAAAAATTTTTCCCCATTCTGTTGGCTGCCGTTCATTCTAGTGACTGTTTCTTTCACTGTGTAGAAGCTTTGAAGTTTGATTAGGTCCCATTTGTCTATTTTGGCTTTTGATGCCCATGCTGTTGGTGTTTTGGTCATGAAGTCCTTGCCTACTCCTATGTCCTGAATGGTTTTCCCTAAATTTTCTTCTAAGGTTTTTATGGTGCCAGGCCTTATGTTTAAGTCTTTGATCAATCTGAAGTTAATTTTATTGTAAGGTGTCAGGAAGGTGTCCAGTTTCTGCTTTCTGCACATGGCTAGCCAGTTTTCCCCCCAAAAATTGATTAAACAGGGAGTCCTTTTCCCATTGCTCGTTTTTGTGAGGTTTATCAAACATTGTATGGTTTTAGATATGTTGTGTTGCCTCCAATACCTCTGTTCTGTTCTATTGGTCCATATCTGTTTTAGTACCAGTACCATGCTGTTTTGATTACTGTAGCCTTGTAATATAGTTTGAAGTCCAATAGTGTGATGCCTCCTGCGGCATTCTTTTTGCTTAGAATTGACTTGGCTATGTGGGCTCTCTTTTGGTTCCATATGAAGTTCAAGGTGGTTTTTTCCAGTTCTGTGAAGAAAGTCAATGGTAGCTTGATGGGGATAACCTTGAGTCTGTAAAATACTTTGGGCTGTACGGCCATTTTAACGATATTGATATTTCCTAACCATGAACATGGAATGATTCTCCATTAGTTTGTGTCCTCTCTTATTTCGTTGAAAAGTGGTTTGTAGTTTCCTTGAAGAAGTACCTTACGTTCCTTGTAAGTTGTATTCCTAGGTATTTTATTCTCTTTGTAGCAACTGTTAATGGCAGTTCATTCTTGATTTGGCTACCTTTAAGTCTTTTATTGGTGTATAGAAATGCTTCTATAATTTTTGCACACTGATTTAATATCCTGAGATTTTGCTGAAGATGCTTATCAGATTCAGAAATTTTGGGGCTGAGACGATGGGGTCTTTTAGATATACTATGATGTTGTCTGCAAATAAAAACATTCTGGTTACATCCTTTCCTATTGAATATCTTTATTTCATTTTTTGCCTGATTTCTCTGTCTACAACTTCCAGTTGTAGTTCAGTAATATGGTTCCAGTACCATATTAAGTAGGAATGGTGAGAGAGAGAGTATCGATGTCTACTGCCAGATTTCAAAAAGAATGCTTCCAGTTTTTTGCCCATTCAGTAAGATATTGGCTGTTGGTTTGTCATAAGTAGCTTTTACAATATTGAGATATGTTCCATCAATACAGAGTTTATTAAAAGTTTATTGCATAAAGCACTGTTGAATTTTGTCAAAAACCTCTGCATCAATTGAGATAATCATATGGTGTTTGTTTTTGTTTCGGCTTATATGGTGAATTATGTTCACAGACTGGCATATGTTGAACCAGCCTTGAATCCCCGGGATAAATTCTACTTGACAATGATGGATAAGCTTTTTGATGTGCTGTTGCAATTGGCTTGCCAGTATTTTATTGAAGATTTTTGCATATGTGTTCATCATGAATATTGGCCTGAACTTTTCTTTCCTTGTTGACTCTCTACCAATTTTTGGTATCAGTATGATGTTGGTCTCATATAATAATTTGAAAAGGATTCAAATTATTTTGGACTATTTGGACTAGCTTAAGAAAAAATGGTACCAGCACCTCATTGTGTGTCTGGTGGAATTCGGCTTTGAACACCTCTGAAATGGGGCTTTTTTGTGTGTGGTAGGCTCTTAATTACTGTCTCGACTTAAGACCTTGTTATTGGTCTATTCAGAGATTCAGCTTCCTCCTGGTTTAAGCTTGGGAGGACACAGGTGTCAAGGAATTTATCCATTTCTTCCAGGTTTATTAGTTTATGTGCATAGAGTTGTTTGTAATATTCTGTGATGATGGTTTGAATTTCTGTGGAATCTGTGGTGATTTCCCCTTTATCATTTTATATTGCATCTATTTGGTTGTTCTCTCTTTTCTTTTTTATCAGTCTGGCTAATGACCTATTTTGTTGATCTTTACAAAAAACCAGCTCTTGGATTTATTGATTTTCTGAAGGGTTTTTCATGTCTCTATCTCCTTCAGTTCTGCTCCGATCTTAGTTATTTCTTGTCTTCTGCTAGGTTTTGAGTTTTTTTGATCTTGTTCCTATTGTTCTTTCAATTTGGACAATAGGGTTTCAACTTTGGATCTCTCCACTCTTCTCATGTGGGAACTTATTGCTACATATTTTCCTCTGGAGACTGCTTTAAATGTGTCCCAGAGATTCTGGCATGTTGTGTCTTCGTTCTTATTTGTTTTGAAGAACTTCTTTATTTCTCCTTTCATATCATTCTTTATCCATTCAATATTCAAGAGCCAGTTGTTCAGTTTCCATAAAGCTGTGCGGTTCTGAGTTAGTTTCTGAATTCTGAGTTCTAACTTGTTGCACTATGGTCTGAGAGACTGTTTGTTATGATTTCAGTTGCTTTGAATTGGCTGAGGAGTGCTTTACTTCCAATTATGTGGTCAATTTTAAAGTAGGTGTGATGTGGTGCTGAGAAGAATGTATATTCTGTGAATTTGGGATGGAGAGTTCTGTAAATGTCTATCAGGTTTGCTTGTTCCAGGTCTGAGTTGAAGTTCTGGATTTCCTTGTTAATTTTCTGTCTGGTAGATCTGTCTAATATTGACAGTGGAGTGTTAAAGTGTCCCATTATTAGTGTGTGAAAGTCTAAGTATCTTTGTAGATCGTTAAAAACTTGCCTTACATATCTGAATGCTCCTGTATTGAATCCATATATATTTAGGTTAGCTCTTCTTGTTGTATCGATCCTTTGACCATTATGTAATGACCTTCTTTGTCTCTTTTGATCTTTGTTGCTTTAAAGTCTATGTTATCAGAGACGAGAATTGCACCTCCTTTTTTTTTCCTTTTGCTCTCCATTTGCTTGGTAGATCTTCCGCCATCCCTTTATTTTGAGCCTTTGTGTAACCTTGCATGTGAGATGAGTTTCCTGGGTAAAGCACAGCGATGGGTTTTGGCTTTTTATCCAATTTGCCAGTCTGTGACTTTTGACTGGTGCATTTAGCCCATTTACATTTAGAGTTTATATTGTTATGTGTGAATTTGATACTGCCGTTTTGATGCTAGCTGGCTGTTTTGCCCATTAGTTAGTGCAGATTATTATTATTATTTTTGTTTGATGCTCTTTAGCATTTGGTATGTCTTTGAAATGGCTAGTACTGGTTGTTTCTTTCTGTGTGGGGCCTCTTTCAGGAGCTCTAGTAAAGCAGGCCTGGTGGTGACAAAAATCTCTGAGTACTTGCTTTTTTGCAAAGGATTTTATTTTTCCTTCACTTATTAAGCTCAGTTTGGCTGGATGTGAAATTCTGGGTTGAAAGTTCTATTCTTTAAGAATGTTGAATATTGGTCCCACTCTCTCCAGTCTTGTAGAGTTTCTGCTGAGAGATCTGCTGTGAGTCTGATGGGCTTCCCTTTGTGGGTAACCCGACCTTTTTCTCTGGCTGCCCTTAGTATTTTCTCCTTCATTTCAACCTTGTTGAATCTGAAGATTATCTGCCTTGGGGTTGCTCTTCTTGTGGAATATCTTTGTGGTGTTCTCTGTATTTCCTGGACTTGAGTATTGGCCTGGATTGCTAGGTTAAAGAAATTTTCCTAGTTAATATCCTGAAGAGTATTTTCCAGCTTGAATTCATTCTCTTCATCACATTCTGGTAAACCTATCAACCGTTAATTAGATCTCTTCACATAATCCCACATTTCTTGGAGACTTTGTCCATTCCTTTTTGCACTTTTTTCTCTAATCCTGGTTTCTCGTTTTATTTCACTGAGTTGATTTTCGACTTCTGATCAGCTGTTTCAATTCATTCATATTCCTAAGTTGTCCATTTTGTTATCATTTTCTCAAATCTTTGTTGAAATCTTTTTTTTTTCTTGGTGGCAGTATTTCTTTTTTTAAAATTTTTTATTGGATTTCAGGTTTTGGGGTACATGTGCAGAGCATGCAAGACAGTTGCGTAGGTACGCACATGGCAGTGTGCTTTGCTTTGCTTCTCCCCTTCACCCACATTTGGCATTTCTAGCCAGGCTATCCCTCCAAACCTCCCCCTCCCACTGGCCCTCCCCTTTTCCCCCCAATAGACCCCAGTGTTTAGTACTCCCCTTTCTGTGTCCATGTGTTCTCATTTTTCATCACCCGCCTATGAGTGAGAATATACAGTGTTTCATTATCTGTTTTTGTGTCAGTTTGCTGAGGATGAGGTTCTCCAGATTCATCCATGTCCCTACAAACGACACAAACTCATCATTTCTGATTGCTGTATAATATTCCATGGTGTATATGCGCCACATTTTTCCAATCCAGTCTATCATCAATGGGCATTTGGGTTGATTCCAGGTCTTTCCTACTGTAAACAGTGCTGCAATGAACATTCGTGTGCATGTGTCCTTGTAGTAGAAAGATTTATAGTCTTTTGGATATATACCCAGTAATGGGATTGCTGGGTCAAATGGAATTTCTATTTCTAAGGCCTTGAGGAATCGCCACACCGTCTTCCACAATGGTTGAACTAATTTACACTCCCACCAACAGTGTAAAAGTGTTCCTTTTTCTCCACATCCTCTCCAGCATCTGTTGTCTCCAGATTTTTAAATGATCGCCATTCTAACTGGCGTGAGATGATGGTATCTCAGTGTGGTTTTGATTTGCATCTCTCTGATGACCAGTGACGATGAGCATTTTTTCATATGATTGTTGGCCTCATATATGTCTTCTTTCGTAAAGTTTCTGTTCGTATACTTTGCCAACTTTTGAATGGGCTTGTTTGCTTTTTCCTTTAAATCTGTTTCAGGTCTTTGTAAATTCTGGATATCAGCCCTTTGTCAGATGGGTAAACTGCAAAAATTTTTTCCCATTCTGTTGGTTGCCGATTCACTCTAGTAACTGTTTCTTTTGCTCTGCAGAAGCTGTAGAATTTCATTAGGTCCCATTTGTCTATTTTGGCTTTTGTTGCCAATGCTCTTGGTGTTTTGTTCATGAAGTCCTTGGCTACTCCTATGTCCTGGATAGTTTTGCCTAGATTTCCCTCTAAGGTATTTATCGTGCCAGGGTTTGCGTTTAAGTCTTTAATCCATCTGGAGTTAATTTTAGTGTAAGGTGTCAGGAAGGGGTCCAGTTTCTGCTTTCTGCACACGGCTAGCCAGTTTTACCAACACCATTTGTTAAACATGGAATCCTTTCCCCACTGCTTGTTTTGTCAGATTTATCAAAGATTGTATAGTTGTAGATATGTTGTGTTGCCTCCAGTGCCTCTGTTTCGTTCCATTGGTCTATATCTCTGTTTTGGTACCAGTACCATGCTGTTTTGATTACTGTAGCCTTGTAGTATAGTTTGAAATCTGGTAGTGTGATGCCCCCTGCTGTGTTCCTTTTGCTTAGAATTGACTTGGCTATGCGGGCTCTCATTTGGTTCTATATGAAGTTCATGGTTGTTTTTTCCAGTTCTGTGAAGAAAGTCAATGGTAGGTTGATGGGGATAGCATTGATTCTGTAAATTACTTTGGGCAGTATAGCCATTTTCACGACGTTAATTCTTCCTAACCATGAACATGGAATGATTCTCCATCTGTTTGTGTCCTCTCTGATTTCGTTGAGCAGTGGTTTGTAGTTCTCCTTGAAGGGGTCCCTTACATTCCTTGTGAATTGTATTCCAAGGTATTTTATTCTTTTTGTAGCAATTGTGAATGGCAGTTTGTTCTTGATTTGGCTTTCTTTAAGTCTGCTATTGGGGTACAGGCATGCTTGTGATTTTTGCACATTGATTTTATATTCTGAGACTTTGCTGAAGTTGCTTATCAGTTTCAGGAGTTTTTGGACTGAGGCGATGGGGTCTTTTAGGTATACTATCATGTCGTCAGCAAATAGAGACACTTTGGCTTCCACCTTTCCTATTTGAATACCCTTTATTTCTTTTTCTTGCCTGATTGCTCTGGCTAGAACTTCCAGTACTATATTGAATAGGAGTGGTGAAAGAGGGCATCCTTGTCTAGTGCCAGATTTCAAAGGGAGTGCTTCCAGTTTTTGCCCATTCAGTATGATATTGGCTGTTGGTTTGCCATAAATAGCTTTTATTACTTTGAGATTCATTCCATCAATACCAAGTTTATTGATGGTTTTTAGCATAAAGCGCTGTTGAATTTTGTCAAATGCCTTCTCTGCGTCAATTGAGATAATCATGTGGTTTTTGTTTTTGGTTCTGTTTATGTGGTGAATTATGTTGATAGACTTGCGTATGTTGAGCCAGCCTTGCATCCCCGGGATGAATCCTACTTGATCGTGATGAATAAGTTTTTTGATTTGCTGTTGCAATCGGCTTGCCAATATTTTATTGAAGATTTTTGCATCTATGTTTATCATGGATATTGGCCTGAAGTTTTCTTTTCTTGTTGGGTCTCTGCCGGGTTTCAGTATCAAGATGATGTTGGTCTTATAAAATGATTTGGGAAGGCTTCCCTTTTTTTGTATTGTTTGAATAGTTTTGGAAGGATTGGTACCAGCTCCTCCTTGTGTGTCTCGTAGAATTCGGCTGTGAGTCCATCTGGACCTGGGCTTAGTTTGAGTGGTAGACTCTTAATTGCTGCCTCGACTTCTGACCTTGTTATTGGTCTATTCATAGTTTCAGCTTCCTCCTTGTTTAGGCTTGGGAGGACACAGGAGTCCAGGAATTTATCCATTTCTTCCACGTTTACTAGTTTATGTGCATAGGGTTGTTTGTAATATTCTCTGAAGATGGTTTGAATTTCTGTGGAGTCTGTTGTGATTTCCCCTTTATCATTTTTTATTGCATCTATTTGGTTGTTTCCTCTTTTATTTTTAATCAATCTGGCTTGTGGTCTATTGTGTTGATCTTTTCAAAAAACCAGCCTTTGGATTTATTGATTTTTTAAAGGGTTTTTCGTGTCTCAATCTCCTTCAGTTCAGCTCTGATCTTAGTTAATTCTTGTCTTCTGCTTGGTTGTGAGTTTTTTTTTTGATCTTGCTCCTCTAGCTCTTTCAATTTTGACGATAGGGTGTCAATTTTATATCTCTCCATTCTCCTCATATGGGCACTTATTGCTATATACTTTCCTCTAGAGACTGCTTAAAATGAGTCCCAGAAGTTCTGGCATGTTGTGTCTTCATTCTTATTGGTTTCAAAGAACTTCTTTATTTCTGTCTTCATTTCATTGTTTACCCAGTCAACATTCAAGAGCCAGTTGTTCAGTTTCCATGAAGCTGTGCGGTTCTGGGTTGGTTTCTGTATTCTGAGTTGTAGCTTGATTGCACTATGGTCTGAGAGGCTGTTTGTTACGATTTCAGTTGTTTTGCATTTGCTGAGCAGTGCTTTACTTCCAATTCTGTGGTCAATTTTAGAGTAGGTGTGATGTGGTGCTGAGAAGAATGTGTATTCTGTGGATTTGGGGTGGAGAGTTCTGTAAATGTCTATCAGGTTTGCTTGCACCAGGTCTGAGTTCAAGCCCTGGATATCCTTGTTGATTTTCTGTCTGGTTGATCTGTCTAATATTGACAGTGGAGTGTTAAAGTTTCCCACGATTATTGTGTGGGAGTCTAAGTCTCTTTGTAGGTCATTAACATCTTGCCTTATGTATCTGGGTGCTGCTGTATTTGGTCCATATATGTTCAGGATCGTTAGCTCTTCTTGTTGTATCGATCCTTTTACCATTATGTAATGGCCTTCTTTGTGTCTTTTGATCTTTGTTGCTTTAAAGTCTATTTTATCATAGAGAAGAATTGCAACTCCTGCTTTCTTTTGCTATTTTCTTGGTAAATCTTCCTTCATCCCTTTATTTTGAGCCTTTGTGTATCCTTGCATGTGAGATGGCTTTCCTGGATACAGCACACTGATGGGTTTTGGATTTTTATTCAATTTGCCAGTCTGTGTCTTTTGATTGGTGCATTTAGTCCATTTACATTTAGGGTTAATATTGTTATGTGTGAATTTGATACTGCCATTTTGATGCTAAGTGGCTGTTTTGCCTGTTAGTTTTTGTAGATTCTTCATTATGTTGACGCTCTTTAGCATTTAGTGTGATTTTGAAATGGCTGGTACTGGTTGTTCCTTTCTATGTGAGTGCCTCTTTTAGGAGCTCTTGTAAAGCAGGCCTGGTGGTGACACAATCTCTGAGTACTTGCTTGTTCACAAAGTATTTTATTTTTCCTTCACTTCTGAAGGTCAGTTTTGCTGGATATGAAATTCTGGGTTGAAAGTTGTTTACTTTAAGAATGTTGAATATTGGCCCCCACTCTCGTCTGGCTTGTAGTGTTTCTGCTGAGAGATCTGCTGTGAATCTGATGGGCTTCCCTTTGTGGGTGACCCGACCTTTCCCTCTTGCTGCCTTTAGTATTTTCTTCTTTATTTCAATTTGTTGAATCTGATGATTATGTTCTTTGGGGTTGCCCTTCTTGTGAAATATCTTTATGGTGTTCTCTGTATTTCCTGTATTTGAGTGTTGGCCTGTCTTGCCAGGTGGGGCAAATTTTCCTGGATGATGTCCTGAAGAGTATTTTCCAGCTTGCATTCATTCTCTTCGTTCTCTTCTGGTACACCTATCAAACGTAGGTTAGGTTTTTCACATAGTCCCACATTTCTTGGAGACTTTGTTCATTCCTTTTTGCGCTTTTTTCTCTAATCTTGGTTTCTCGTTTTATTTCATTGAGTTGATCTTCGACTTCAGATATTCTTTCTTCTGCTTGGTCAATTCGGCTATTGAAACCTGTGCATGCTTCGTGAAGTTCCCGTATTGTGTTTTTCAGCTCTTTTATTTTATTCATATTTCTCTCTAAGTTAACCATTCTTGTTATCATTTCCTCATATCTTTTTTCAAGTTCCTTAGTTTCTTTGCATTGATTTAATACATGTTCATTTAGCTCACAACAGTTTCTCACTATCCACCTTCTGAAGTCTAATTCCGTCATTTTTTCACAGTCATTCTCCGTCCAGCTTTGTTCCCTTGCTGCTGAGGAGTTTTGGTCCTTTCTAGGAGGCGAGGTGTTCTGGTTTCGGGTGTTTCCCTCCTTTTTTCGCTGGTTTCTTCCCATCTTTGTGGATTTATCTGCTTGTCGTCTGTGTAGTTGCTGACTTTTCGATTGGGTCTCTGAGTGTACACCCAGATTGTTGATGATGAAGTATTTCTGTTACTTGGTTTTCCTTCTACCAGTCTAGCCCCTTCGCTGTATGACTGCTGAGATCCACTCCAGGCCCTGCTTGTCTAGGATGCACCTCTAGCAGCTGTGGCACAGTGAGGTATGCTAACAGTTTCTTTTTCTGCTATCTTTGTCACAGAATGATGCCTGCCAAATGTCAGTCTTTTGGATATAGCAGGGTCAGGGAGCTGCTTGAGGAGACAGTCTGTACTTTATAGGAGCTCAATTGCTGAGCTGTGATCTCTGTTGTTCATTCAGTGCTGTTAGGCTGCTATGTTTAATTCTGGTGCAACAGAGCTCATTAAAAAAAAACCTTTTTTTCTCATATGCTCTTTGTTGGGGGGTTCGGGCTTTATTTTTGGATGTTCGTTGAGGTGTCCTGCCCAGCTAGGAGGCAGACTAGCCACTGTTTGCCTGCCGAGGCTCCACCCTGCTGTTGTGAGGCTCGCCCTGTTAGGGCAGGCTCTGCTGTTCTGCTGTGGTCTCTGCCACACCCTGAGGCGAAGTCTCTCCATTGTATCGGGTTGCCTCGGCAACGACAGGCTGCATCAGCAGTGGGCGTGTATCTCAGTTGGAGCGGGTTGCCTCGGTAATGGTGGACGCCCCTCCCCCACAGAGCGTCTCAGACGGACTGCACGGGGATCACTTGAAATCCCGGTCTTGTTGATCCCACTGGGATAGCCCAAACGCTCTGTCCCTGCAATCTCCTGGGTGGGCCCACTGTCCAAGTCTTGCTCAGTCTCAAGTCCAGCCCTCTCGAGTCTCAGGTTGCCGGCTCAACAGGGCACCCAGACAAGCGTGCCCTGTGGGGAGCGATGGGCAGAGCCAGCTGCCACCACCCTGGCTGCTGGCTTCACCAGGCAGAGGCACTGCCAGGCATCCAGTGTCTACCCTATACTTGGGAATCTCCCCATTCTATGGGAAACAAAGATCAGTCTGGAAATGCAGCTCTGACTCACCTCTCCGTGGACTCAAAGAGAGCTCCAATCCTGGGTTGTTCTCACAGCGCCATCTTGAGTCCTCGCCCCCTTTTGAAATCTGTTTTCAAGGTTCTTAGTTTCTTTGCATTGATTTAGAACATGTTCTTTTTGCTAACAAAACTCTCTCATTACCCACCTTCTGAAGTCTAATACTGTCATTTCATCACACTCATTCTCCAGCTTTGTTCCCTTGCTGGTGAGGAGTTTTGGTCCTCTGTAGAAGGTGAGGTGTTCTGGTTTCGGGTATTTTCCTCCTTTTTGTGCTGGTTTCTTTCCAGCTTTGTGGATTTATCCACCTGTCATCTGAGTGGTTGCTGATTTTCCAATTGGATGTGAGTGGACGTCCAGACTCTTGATGATGAAGTAATTCTGTTTCTTAGTTCTTTTTCTTAGAGTCTGGCCCCACAGCCGTAGGACTGCTGAGGTCCACCCCAAACCCTACTGGCCTGGGGAAATCCTGTAGCAGCTGCAAAACCATGAGGGTTGCTACCAGTTTCTTCTTCTGCCATCTTTGTCCCTAAATGATGCCCACCAAATGTCAGTCTGATCAGTCCATTGTGAGGACTGATCAGACTCTTTGGATATACAGGGGTAAGGGAGCTGCTTGAGGAGACAGTCTGTACATTATAGGAGCTCTAGTGCTAAGCTGTAAGCTCTGTTGTCCATTCAGGGCTGCTAGGCAGGTACGTCTAAATCTGCTGCAGCAGAACTCATAAAGGCCCCCACCCTTTTTTTTTCCTCACGTGGTCTGTCCCGGGGAATTAGGGCTTTATGAGTGTCCATTGCACTTTCCTGCCCAGCGAGGAGGGAGTCTAGTTGATGAGCTGCTGTGGGCTCCACCCTGTTTTTGGATCCACCCTGTTGCCATGGGTTCTGCCCTGCTGCCATGGGCTCCGCCCTGCTTCCATGTGTAGTTCCCTGTAGTCCTGCTTATATGGGTGTGGTTAGAACTGCAGTGGTGATGGTGGTTCCCCTCTGTAGTGACAGACTCTCTCTGTTATGGTGGGTTGCCTTGGCAAAGACAGGCTGCCTCAGAAATGGCAGAATCCCTCTATAGAAGTCGGGTGCCTTGTTACTGGTGGATGCCCCTCCCACACTGGGCTGCACTGTACTGGGTTCAGCTGTGCTTGCCCTGAAACTCTTAAACCCGAGAACTTTCAATTGCTATTCTTTTTGCATTTGTGGGGGTGTGACACGCCAAGCCTGATCACCTGATTCCCTGCCTCAGAGCCCCCCTTCTTTTTCTTTCTAATTTTCTAATATAATTAAAACACACTGTCATCATCAAGAGAAACAGATTTACCCCTTTTGAATGATTAATTTAGTTGACTCCTGGTTGCCTAGGGCCAGATTGCAAGACATGAGTTAGCCATGGTATGAGATAACAGTGTGCTTGGCATCATAAAAAAATGAAGTTTCAGTCATGTAAGGAAAAATTAATGTTTACAGTATAATGTAATTCTGTTTAGAATTATTTGGTATCTAGTCTGTCTTAAAAATGCTCCAAAATTTCAGCTGAGTAATTTTCGAAAGCAGGGCCTCCTTTTTCTTCCACTCTTTAAACTGTGGTCTGCATATGGGTACTAAAAAAATTTTGCAGAGAATGTGATGTGATTGGTGGAGCTTTCAATCACACTGACTGCTAATACTCATGTACTTTCAGTTCAATGAGACATTTCTATATAATTTTTTAAATGGTAAATGTATTCTGAAATGAAGGATGTAAACTTTAAATGAATTAGTTGTAAATGGTCTTTAATAAAACATTTTAATTGGTTTCACATATTTCTGAAATAATAAAAAATATTGTTGAAACAAAAATATTAGCGTGGTCAGATTTTTAAATATTAATTTAGGCCAGGCATGGTGGCTCATGCCTGTAATCCCAGCACTTTGAGAGGCCAAGGCAAGTGGATCACAAGGTCAAGAGATCGAGATCGTTCTGGTCAACATGGTGAAACCCCGTCTCTACTAAAAATACAAAAAACAAATTAGCTGAGCATGACGGCACATGCCTGTAATCCCAGCTACTCAGGAGGCTGAGGCAGGAGAATTGCCTGAACCCAGGGGCAAAGGTTGCGGTGAGCCGAGATCGCGTCATTGCACTCCAGCCTGGGTAACAAGAGCAATACTCCATCTCAAAAAAAAAAAAGTTTATTTAAAAAATTATATTTTTACCTCCAAAATTTTATATTGATTTCAAAAACAACATATTTTGGTAAAACAAACATATTACTTCTTGTTATGTTTTAAATATTTACTTCCAAATCATGTCATCTCTTTCCATTACTGAGAATGTCACTTGTCTTAATTTCTTAAAGAATGGCATTTAATCTTAAATTTTATGAGTTTACATCCCACCAGTGAGAAACAGAGTAAAATTAATAGTGGAGATCGAGAATGTCCTTACACGAATCTAAAAAATTTGAAAGTACTTGGCAAATAAGTTTGAGGTAGTTATATAAAATGTCTTTGGAGCTATACTGAAGGTTAAGTTCCCAAAAATTTAGAGTAACGTACTGAGTAGTTTCATGTTCAAGAGATACATACCAATAATTCAAATGGCAGTATAGCCTTTGCAGTATGGAAAAAATGACACCCCAATTCTGAATCTAATACAACAGTGTAAACGACACAAGGAAAATAACAAAACACAATAACGATCTTCTGTAATGAAGAATTTAATTCAAGAATATTTTGGTGCGGTTTTGGATGCAGTTGCGTATAATTAATTAAAAACAATATTTACAAACACAGTCAACTGGTGATGCTTTTATTATTAAAACACATGAGGATCTGCTGTGTCTTCCTAATAGTCCATGAAATACCAGATTGACTAAGGTATTTCTGTTGTAAGATTAAACCTATTGGTATCTATCAAGATGTGTGTGTGTGTGTGTGTGTGTGTGTGTGTGTGTGTGTGTGTATAAGAATTTGATTGAGGTCTTTTTGCTGTAGGACATACAGTAATATCAATATTAAACCTGTTTAATGCAAGGGATTTCACGGACCTAAGGACACTGCGGTTGGCCAGGTGCATGCCAGGTGGAGGGTTGTAATCCCGGTGAGGGGCTTGAGGTGGTTTGCTCTTGTTCAGGCTCCTCCGGACACCTCTGGCAAAAATTCATGCAGGACACTTAAACTCTGGCGCAGGCACTCTTCAGATTGCAAATGTGATCTTGTGCTTGGCTTTTTGGGGGATTCTCAGCGGAATGCATAAACATCTGTCTCGATTTTGAATTGACCACACAAAACTTTGGAGACGTCCTCTACACCTGAGCTGCTGCAATGGAAAGCCAGTTCCAGGTGTTGCCACCTCTGGAGCTCACTGGCCTTGCCTCTGTGGTTGGTTCCCTTCATGTCCAAACAGTAGTGCTGCAAAGCAGGAATCCCTGGGCATGGTGGGATGCCCAGGTCGAAATGTGGCAGTCTGCTCATGGGGCTAAGTAAGGTAATGGTGACCCCAGAGTGCTGGCTTCCATGACAAAGCCCTTTCATTCTCCACAAGACCAGAACAGAAAATGGGATCCTAGAGATACTAACGTCAGGACTGTCAGGGTCCTACACTGCTTGTGGCACACAATCTTCCAGCGACACCCCTAGAAATGAATCCACCTTGAACCTGCGCTGCAGTAGCTGGACAACGCCGATATAGTAGCTTCACATGTGGATATGCGAAAATGCATGTGAGGCCACCTGTCAAAAGCCCTAGCGCTGAGCTGGGGCTCGCTTCACACTGACATCCACGGTTGCCTGGGGAACAATCTCAGCGGCTTAGCCACGAAGGTGCCCTCCATGGCAGTGCATAATGGCTGGGTAACAACCTTTCTCCCCATGATCATCACCGAGTCCTGCAATTTTAGGAATCCCGCAGGCCATGAAACAATCTGGCGGAGCTTCAGAGACATCCACGGCCATCCACAAGTATCCCCACCATGCTTCAGGCCGACCCAGACACCGTGAAGGCGCTTCTCATTGAAAGCCCTCGTGGCTGTGATTTCCAGGTAAGGCCGGCCTGTGACTGGGCTTCTCTGTTCCCGAAGGGCATCGAGGCAGAAAACACAACCTCCCAGCCTCAGGAGCTGCCTGGCAAGGGGTGTTTTCGTGTGACAATTGGATGTCTCCGTGTGTCTTTTTGTGTGTGTATTCATATTTATTTCAGAGTGTGTCAACGAATGTGTGCCCGTGTGTGTGGGTGGGACATGCTGAAACAGTTGTGGCCAGTGGACTCCAACGTGGTTTCTCTGTAGTCTTTCTGCTTTCCGTCAGCATTTGGCTCAGTTTTGGAAATGCAGCTCCCTGCACTGTTTTCCTGGTGCTTTCCAAAGCCTCAGGTCAGTAGGGTCTGGTTAAGACCCGCAGGTGTCATCATCACCTGCTCATACAAAGGTGGGTAACACCTGGGGAAACAAGACGGGCCCAACACAAATACAATCAAATTCCTCCAGGAGCCCTTGGTACTGTGACACATCTAGGGCTAGAGGAACCCAAGCTGTGCCCTCCTCAGGACCCTTGAAGGGCTCCAGTTGTGTCCTTAAACTTATCTGTCTTTTCTCTACTTAAGATTCTTGTTTAAAAATCAACTCTAATTCGTGTTGCTGAGAGCCTAAATGTTTGCATTTATTTTCCTTTTTAATGCATTTTAGGTTTTGGGGTACATGAGCAGTACATGCAAGATAGTTGCATAGGTACACACATGGCAGTGTGTTCTGCTGCCTTCCTTCCCTTCATACACATTTGGAATTTCTCCCCAGGTTATCCCTCCCCAGCTGACCCCCCTAGCTGTCCCTCACCTATTCCCCCAATAGACCCCAGAGTGTAGTACACCCCTCCCTGTGTTCATGGGTTCTCATTTTTCATCACCCGCCTATGAGTGAGAATATGCCGTATTTCATTTTCTGTTCTTGTCAATTTGCTGAAAATGTTCTTCAGATTCATCCATGTCCCTACAAAAAACACGAACTCATTGATTTTGATTGCTGCATAATATTCCATAGTGCACATGTGCCACATTATCCCACTCCAAATTATCAATAAGCATTTCGGTTGGTTCCAGGTCTTTGCTATTGTAAACAGTGCCGCAATAAACATTCGTGTGCATGTTTCCTTATAGTAGACGGAATTATACTCCTTTGGATATATACCCAGTAATGGGATTGGTGGATCAAATGGAATTTCTATTTCTAGGTCCTTGAGGAATCACCACACTGTCCTCCACAATGGTTGAATTGATTTACACTCCCACCAGCAGTGTAAAAGTGTTCCTATTTCTCCACATCCCTCCGGCATCTGTTGTCCTAATATTTTTTAATGATCGCCATTCTAACTGGCGTGAGACAGTATCTCAATGTGGTTTTGATTTGCATCTAATGACCAGTGATGATGAGACTTTTTTCATATGTCTGTTAGCCTCATGTATGTCTTTTTTTTGTGAAGTGCCTATTCATATCCTTTGCCTATTTTTAAATGGGCTTTTTTCCCTGTAAATCTGTTTGAGTTCTTTGTAAATTCTGGATATCAGCCCTTTGTCAGATGGCTAAACTGCAAAAATTTTTCCCATTCAATTGGTTGCCAATTCACTCTAGTGACTGTTTCTTTTGCCTTGCAGAAGCTGTGGAGTTTGATTAGGTCCCATTTGTCTATTTTGGCTTTTGTTGCCAATGCTTTCGGTGTTTTGGTCATGAAGTCCTTGCCTACTCCTATATCCTGAATGGTTTTGCCTAGATTTTCTTCTAGGGATTTTATGGTGCCAGGTCTTATGTTTAAGTTTTTAATCCATCGGGAGTTAATTTTACTGTAAGGTGTCAGGAAGCGGTCAAGTTTCCGCTTTCTGCACATGACTAGCCAGTTTTCCCCAAACCATTTATTAAACAGGTAATTCTTTCCCCATTGCTTGTTTTTGTCAGGTTTATCAAAGACTGTATGGTTGTAGATATGTTGTGCTGCCTCCGATGCCTCTGTTCTGTTCCATTGGTCTGTATCTCTGTTTTGGTATGAGTACCATGCTGTTTTGATTACTGTAGCCTTGTAGTATAGTTTGAAGTGTGGTTGTGTGATGTCACCCGCTGTGTTCTATTTGCTTAGAATAGACTAGGCTATGCGGGCTCTTTTGGTTCCATATAAAGTTCATGGTGGTTTCTTCCAATTTAGTAGAGGTCATTGGTAGCTTGATGGGGTAGTGTTGATTCTGTAAATTACTTTGGGCGGTATAGCCGTTTTCACAATATTGACTCTTCCTAACCATGAACATGGAATGTTTCTCCATCTGTTTGTGTCCTCTCTTATTTTGTTGAGCAGTGGTTTGTAGTTTTCCTTGAAGAGGTCCCTTACTTTCCTTGTAAGTTGTATTCCTAGGTATTTTAATTTTTTTGTACAATTGTGAATGGCAGTTTGTCCTGGATTTGGCTCTCTTTAAGTCTGTTATTGATGTATAAAAATGCTTATAATTTTTGCACATTGATTTTATATCCTGAGACTTTGCTGAAGTTGCTTATCAGTTTCAGGAGCCTTTGGGCTGCGATGGTAAGGCCTTCTAGGTATACTATCATCTCGTCTGCAAATAGAGACAATTTGGCTTCCACCTTTCCTATTTGAATACCCTTTATTTCTTTTTCTTGCCTGACTGCTGTGGCTAGAACTTCCAGTACTATATTGAATTGCAGTGATGAAAGACGGCATCCTTGTCTAGTGCTGGATTACAAAGGGAATGCTTCCAGATTTGGCCCATTATCTATAATATTGGCTGTTGGTTTGTCGAAAATAGCTTTTATTACTTTGAGATACGTTCCGTCAATACCGAGTTTATTGAGTGTTTTTAGCATAAACGGCTGTGGAATTTTGTCAAATGCCTTCTCTGTGTCAATTGAGATAATCATGTGGTTTCTGATTTTGGTTCTGTTTATGTGGTGAATTAGGTCTATAGACTTGCGTATGTTGAACCAGCCTTGCATCCCCGGGACGAATCCTACTTGATCATGATGGATAAGTTTTTGATTTGATGTTGCACACCAAAATGTGTTTGTAAGTATTTTATTGAAGATTTTTGCATCTATGTTCATCATGAATATTGGCCTGAAGTTTTCTTTTCTTGTTGGGTCTCAACCGGGTTTGGCATCAGAATAATGTTGGTCTCATAAAATGATTTGGGAAGGAATCCCTCTTTTTGGATTATTTGGAATAGTTTTAGAAGGAATGATACCAGACACACTTCTTTGTGTGTCTGCTAGAATTCAGCTGTAAACCCATCTCGACATAGGCTTTTTTTGTGTGGTAGGCTCTTAATTGCTGCCTCAACTTCAGACTTTGTTATTGGTCTATTCATAGTTTCAGCTTCCTCCTGGTTTAGTCTTGGGAGGACACAGGTGTCCAGGAATTTATCCATTTCTTCCAGGTTTACTAGTTTATGCGCATAGAGTTGTTTGTAGTACTCTCTGATGATGGTTTGATTTTCTGTGGAATCTGTGGTGATTTCCCCTTTATCTATTATTATTACAACTATTTGGTTGTTGTGTGTTTACTTTTTTGTCATTCTGGCTAGTGGTCTGTCTGTTTTGTTGACCTTTTGAAAAAACAGCTCTTGGATTTATTGAGTTTTTTAACGGGTTTTTTATGTCTCTATCTCCTTCAGTTAAGCTCTGATCTTTGTTTTTTCTTGTCTTCTGCTAGGTTTTGAGTTTTTTTGATCTTGCTCCTCTAGCTCTTTCAATTTTGATAATAGTGTGTCAATTTTAAATCTCTCCACTCTTCTCATACGGGCACTTATTGTTATGTATTTTTCTCTGGAGACTGCTTTCAATGTGTCCCAGAGATTATGGCATGTTGTGTCTTCATTCTCATTGGTTTTGAAGAACTTCTTTATTTCTGCCTTCATTTCATTGTTTATCCAGTCAACACTCAAGAGCCAGTTGTTCGGTTTCCATGAAGCTGTGCGATTCTGAGTCAGTTTCTGAATTCTGAGTTCTAGCTTGATTGCACTATAATCTGAATGTTTCTTTTGATTTCAGTTGTTTTTCATTTGCTGAGGAATGCTTTACTTCCTATTATGTGGTCAATTTTAGAGCACATGTGATGTGGCACTCAGAAGTATGTATATTCTGTGGATTTGGGGTGGGGAGTTCTGAAAATGTGTATCAGGTTTGCTTGTTGCTGGTCTGAGTTCAAGCCCTGGATATCCTTGTTAATTTTCTGTCTGGTTGATCTAATATTGACAGTGGAGTGTTAAAGTCTCCCACTATTATTGTGTGAGAGTCTAAATCTTTTTTAAGTCATTAAGAACTTGCCATATATATCTGGGTGCTCCTGTATTGGATCAATATATATTTAGAATCGTTAGCTCCTCTTGTTTTATCAATCCGTTTACTATTATGTAATGACATTCTTTGTCTCTTTTGATCTTTGTTACTTAATTGTCAATTTTATCAGGGATGAGAACTGGAACTCCTGCTGTTTTTTGCTGTCCATTTTCTTGGTAAATCTTCCTCCATCCCGTTATTTTGAGCCTTTGTGTATCTTTGCCTGAGAGGTGGGTTACCTGGATACAGCACACTGATCGGTTTTGGTTTTTTATCCAGTTTGCCAGTCTGTGTCTTTTGATTGGTGCATTTAGCCCATTTACATTTAGGGTTACTATTGTTATGTGTGAATTTTACTGCCATTTTTGATGCTAGCTGGCTGTTGTGCCTGTTAGTTGATGCTGGTTATTTATCTTGTTGATGCCCTTTAGCATTTGGTATACTTTTGAAATGGCTGGTACTGTTTGTTAGTTTCTATATGTAGTGCCTCTGTCAGGAGTTCTTGTAAAGCAGGCCCGGTGGTGACATAATCTTTGAGTACTTGCTTTTTTGCAAAGGATTTTATTTTTCCTTCACTTATGAAGCTCAGTTTCGCTGGATATTAAATTCTGGGATGAAAGTTCTTTTCCTTAAGGATGTTGAATATTGGCCCCCACTCTCTTCTGGTTTGTAGCATTTCTGCCGAGAGATTGGCTGTGAGTCTGATGGGCTTCCCTTTTGGGTGACCCGACCTTTCTGGCTGCCCTTAGTATTTTCTCCTTCATTTCAACCCTGGTGAATCTGACGATTATGTGCCTTGGGGTTGCTGTTCTTGCAGAATATCTTTGCGGTGTTCTCTCTATTCCCTGGACTTGACTGTTGGTCCGCCTTGCTAGGTTGGGGAAATTTTCCTGGATAATATCCTGAAGAGTATTTTCCAACTTGGATTCACTCTCGTCACATTCTATTACACCTATCAAGCGTAGGTTATGTCTCTTCACATAGTCCCACATTTTTTGGAGACTTTGTTTATTCCTTTTTGCGCTTTTTTCTCTCTTCTTGGTTTGTGTTTTATTTCATTGAGTTGACCTTCGATTTCTGATATTCTTTTTCTGCTTGGTCCATTTGGCTGTTGAAACTTGTGCAGGCTTTGCAAAGTTCTCGTGGTGGGTTTTTCAGCTCCTTCAATTCATTTATATTCCTAAGTTGTCCATTCTTGTTATCATTTCCTCAAATTCTTTTTCAAGGTTCTTAGTATTTTCCATTAATTTAGAACATGTTCGTTTAGCTCATTAAGTTTCTCATTATCCACCTTCTGAAGTCTGATTCTGTCATTTCATCACACTCATTCTCTATCCAGCTTTGTTCCCTTGCTGGTGAGGAGTTTTGGTCCTTTGTAGAAGGCGAGGTTTTCTGGATTCAGGTGTTTTCCTCTTTTTGCGCTGGTTTCTTCCCATCTTTGTGGGTTTACCCACCTGTCATTTGAGCATTTGCTGACTTTTTGATTGGGTCTCTGAGTTAGCGCCCGTATTATTGATAATGAAGTATTTCTGTTAGTTTTTCTTCTAACAGTCTAGCTCCTCTGCTGTAGAACTGCTGAGGTCTACTCCAGGCTCTGTCTTGGGTACACTTGTAGCAGCTGTGGAACAGTAAGTGGTGCTACCAGTTTCTTTTTCTGCTTTGTCCCAGAATGATGCCCGCCAAATGTCAGTCTGATCAGTCGTTTTTGAGGTGACTTTTTGAATATACAGGGGTCAGGGAGCTGCTTGAGGAGGCGGTCTGTACTTTATAGGAGCTCAAGTACTGAGCTATGAGGTACATTTATCATTCAGGGCAGTTAGGCCAGTATGTTGAAGTCTGCTGCAAAACTCATAAGGACAAAACCCTTTTTTTCCTTAGATGCTGTCTCGGGGGAGTTAGAGCTTTCTTTGTGAGTATCCATAGCACCTTCCTGCACAGCTGGGAGGCAGTCTAGTCACTATTTTCCTGTCGAGGCTCCGCCCTGCTGCCACGAGCTCTGCCCTGTTGGCAGAGTCTCACTGTTATGGCCAATTGCCTCAGCAATGGCAGGCTGTGTCAGCAATGGGAGTGTACCTCAGTAGGGGCGGTATGCCTTGGTAATGGCGGACCACCCTTTTCCACGGAGCTGCACCATCCCGGGTAAAGCTGTGCCTGCATTGAAACTCTCAACCCTGAGCATTTCAAATTGCTGTTTTGTTTGTCCCTGTGGGGGTGGGGCCCGCCGAGCCTAATTACCTGGCTTTCTGCCTCAGAGTCTTTTTTATTTTTTTTTTGAAAGTTTAATGGTACACTCTCTCCCAGGTGTTTCAGTCAGCTGCTGATATGGCACTGGGATGTGTGATTTCCTGTGCAGCTACACATTGTGCTGGCTCGAACTTCTCTTCCCAGTAATCTGGTGTGGCTCACTGTCGAAGTCCCGTTTAATCAGATGGATATGCTAATCCACCCTCCCAAATCTCAGATTGCCAGTTTAACAGGGCATCCAGACCAGTTCATTCTGTGTAAACTTCCGCTGTGCTGTGGGACCGGCTGAAAAAGGCCATGCGAGCCTTAACAGCTGTGCTGGTGTCCCATGTCTCTCCTACACCTGGGAATTTCTCTGTTCTGTGGGCAACAAAGATCCATCTGGAAATGCAAATTGAACTCACCCTCTGCTTCTTCACTGAGAGCTGCAATCCTGATTTGCCCCTACCGTGCCATCTTGGCAGTACCCCCCTCAGATTTTTATTTATTCTAGGCACTCATTGGATGCCACTGAATAGGGGTCCTGATTGACATTTAGAGGAAAAATTCTCAGAATTGTTCTTTTGATGTAAGAATTATAGGTGTTAAGTATGCAATTAAAATTCTTTTCTTTTTATCATCTTAATTACTTTCCGAATAAAATTAAAACAATGCCATCAATGGAAACAGATTTACTGTTTTGAATGATTTAGTTGACTCCTGTTTATCGAAGGACAGATTACAAGACATGAGTTAGCCATAGTATGAAATAACAGTGTGCTTGGTATCATAAAGAAATGAAGTGTCAGTCATGTAAAAAAAATTAATGTTTAGAGAATAATTCTGTTTAGAAATATTTTGTATCTAGTCTAGCCTGAAAATGCTCCAAAATTTCAGCTGAGTAATTTTTGAAAGCAGAACCTCCTTTTTCTTCAACTCTCTAATGAACAGAGGTCTGCATATGGGTACTGCAAAATCTTTGCAATGGGTGTGCTGTGATTGGTGGAGCTTTCTATAATATTAGCTGCAAATACTCTTTTACTTTCACCTCCATGATTCATATCTATATGATCTTTTAAATGGTAAATGCATTCTGAAATGAAGGATGTGAATTTTTAAAAAAATTAGTTTTAAATGGACTTCTATAAGAAACTTTAGTTGGTTTTACATTCCTAGGACTTAGGCTGCATGAGATCTTTTCCTTTAGTGCTTCTCAATTGCCAACAAATTTGTTTTTATAAACATGAAAACCCATACATGCATGTGGAAAAATGTGTGTAGTTGCTCCAAGGTTGAGCATTTCAGATGTACAAGTCATATGTGATAAGTTATGAAACCTGAAATGCTCTGAGTAAATCATAGAGACAATAAAAAAAATAGTGGTTTTAAAATAATATTTCAGAGTTTATGTCTTCCTTCAGTTAGATGTTTATTTACATGTAAAGTTCTATAAAGTATATTGGTTACTTTTCACTTGCTTTTACATAAATGTTAACAAAACAGTGCGGTCCTATACTGTATTAATAACAAAGAGAAAACTTTTCAAGGACCTAACTTGAGCAATAATGCTAAACAGAGTAAATTTAATTTTGATACTAATTAAGGAATAGGTATATGTCAATTTCTTCTTCAGAGAACAAGCAGAGGAAAATATTGCTTCTCTCCTGAGGAAGAAAATATGTGGTCGGAATAACTGAAGCACTTTACACAGTGTTAAGTTTGAAAATTTTTTTGCCTAAAAATGTTTACTTCGTATGCAGGTTTTGATTGGCTTTATTTCATTCTATTATTCCTCGTGTGTACAGAAAGACCTCCAAGAGAGAGAAGACAAAAACAGTCTGTGTTGCAAAGGAAGCCCATGGCTGAAAATTGAATAAATAAATATGCGACTTTGCAAGGGATTTTGGAGACATGGAAAATCTTGTCAGGTAAGTTGGATGCTAAAACCTTGTCTTTAGGGATTAAGTGTCCATTCTAATTATTTTCTCATCTCAGAAAAACATGTAAAAGTAATAGCAAAATAAGACCTTTCTTAAAATATCTTACTGGAAACAGAATTTCAGAAACAGATTTCATCCAATTATTAAGATTCCACACATGGTTAAACTCTGGATGTAGATGTAAAGAAGAGAGATAATCTGACACAGGGAATTGCTTTTTTTCTGATGATGACAACCGTCTCCCTTTAGAGGTCAAAAAATCAATTTGATGTAAGCACTTTGTACTAAGATTATAATGTTCTATATCAAGAAAACAATGTTTGTAAGCTCCCTCAGCCTATTGT
The DNA here is from genome assembly GCF_049354715.1 of Callithrix jacchus. Lineage (NCBI taxonomy): Eukaryota > Metazoa > Chordata > Mammalia > Primates > Cebidae > Callithrix > Callithrix jacchus. Next base: position 11,389,686 of record NC_133525.1, on the reverse strand, counting down.
GAATTTTGAAATTTAAGTTAAATGTTCTCTCTGGTGAAATAAAGAAAGGTGAAAAGATGGCCCAAAAAGATTTTAGTTTTTGTTCTGTTTTCCTTTCTTTGCTTCCTCTGGTACTTTTATCTTTTAATCACTCCTAAAGCTATTCAGGAACCTTAGCTGATGCAGCACACACGCTCTTCCCAACAGTCTTGGAGAAACTCATCTAAGCTCTCGGTGCACTGGGCAAGTGAATGGGTGAACAAAAAGCTAATTTAAAAGATGCATCAGAATCTGAAAGGACAGTGGCACAGAGGGTCTTGCATTTGTTACAGGGATTTTGTAAGAAAACTAATTCTAATTTCTTTAAAAAATTGTCTTCTGGTAAATCTGTCAAATTTATTGAGAACATACATATTAAATATTTCTGAAATAAACACTGATAAAACAAAAATATTAGTGTGGTCATTTTTCTTTGAATATTTACTTCAAAAATTAAATTACTACCTCCAAAATTTTATATTGATTTCAAAATAATAAACATATTTTGGTAAAACAAATATATTACTTCTTATGTTTTTTAATATTTAATTCCAAATCATGTCATCTCTTTTCATTATTGAGAATGTCACTTGTCTTAATTTCTCAAAGAATGGCATAAAGTCTTAAATTTTATGAGATTTTATACCACAAGTGAGAAAAGTCGAGTAAAAATAATAGTAGGGAACCAGAATATCCTTCAAACAATCTAAAAATGTTAAAAATACTTAACTAATATGTTTGAGGTAGTTCATGTAGAATATCTGGGGGCTATCCTGAAGGTTACATTTCCAAGAATATAAAATAATAAACTGAGTAGTTCCATACTGAAAAGATCCACACGAATAATTCCAAAGGCAGTGTATCTTTTGCAGTATGGAAAAAATGACACCCCAAATGTGAGTCTAAAAAAATAGTGTAAATGACAACAAAAATAACAAAACAAAAGACAATAACAATCTTTTATAATAAAAAAGAATTTAATTCAAAAATATTTTGGGGAGGTTGAAGATGCAATTGAGGATAAATTAAAAACAGCAATTACAAACACAGAGATCTGGTGAGACTTTTATTAATTATTAAATCATACATTAGTATCTGTTGTGTCTTCCTAGTTTTCCATGAATTACCAGATTGACTGAGGTCTTTTTTCTGTAGGACTAAATCTATTCGTTTTTATCCCAATTTGTGTGTGTGTGTGTGTGTGTGTGTGTGTGTGTGTGTGTGATGAGTTTGATTGAAATCTTTTTTGCTGTAGGACCTACAGATCATATCAACATTGAACCTGTATGCCAGAAATTTCATAGAGCTAAGGATACTGCGGTTGGCTGGGTGCATGTCAGGTGGCTAATAGTAATCCTGGTGAGGGGCTTGGGGCGCTTTGATCTTTTGCCGGCTTCTCCTGACTTCTCTGGAAAGAATTCCTAAAAAAGGCTTGGACTGGCACAGGCCCATTTCAGATCGCAAATCTGATCTTGTGCTTGGCTTTCTTGGGAGTTCTCAGCAGCATGCCTGGACGTCTGTCTCAATCTTTGGATTCACCACACAGAACTCTGGAGACATGCTGTACCCCTGATCAGCTTCCCATGGCAGCCGATCAGGGGTACAGGCGACCAGGTGTCGCCGCCTCTAGCGCACACTGGCCTTGCCTTTTTGTAATTGTTCCCTTCATGTCCAGACGGTAGTGCTGCGAAGTAGGAATCCCTGGGCTTGGAAATCAAGGCAGGGCCTCTTGGTGGGCTGCCCATGTCAAAATATTGCAGCTCATGGGGCTGGGAAACGTACTGGTGACCCCCAGAGTAAATGCTTCCATGTCGGAAATGCCCTCATTCTTCACAAGACCAGAAGAGTGGGACAAAGGAGCTACTGAAGTCAAGACTTTCAGGAGCCAACACTGGTTATGGAAACGCACCCTCATTCCAGGGCCTCCCCTGCAAACGAATCCACGTTGAACCTGGGCGGAAGCAGCTGGACAGAGCCAATATTTCAGCTCCCCAGCTGCGCATGGGAAAGGGCCTGCGCATGTCACCTGTTGCAAGCCCTTTTGCTGAGCCTTGGCTCGCGTCACAGTGACAGCCACGGTTGCCTGGAGAATGATCTTAGTGGCTTAGCCAAGCAGGTGCCCTCCGTGGCTGTGACTTACAGTTGCACAACGAACCCTTACTCCCCGCGATCATGGCCAAGTCCTGTGATTTTAGGAATCTGGCAGGACAAACCAGGCCGAGAAACGATCTGGCTGGGCTTCAGGGACGGCTATGGTGTTCCACAAGTATCCCCATGATGCTTCAGGCCATCCAAGACAGCGTGAAGGCGCCTCTCATTGAAAGCCCCCGACTGGTATTTCCAGGTATAGCCGGACTGCCTGTGGTGGGGCTGCTCTGTCCCTAAGGGGATTCCCAGCAGAAAACAGAACCCCGAAACCTAAGGATATGCCTGGCAGGGTGTGTTTCCGTGCGACTCTTGGATTTCTCCATGAGTCTTTCTGTGTGTATGTTAGTGTGTGTATGCATATATATTTTCGAGTGTGTCGACGAGTGTGTGTGTGTGTGTGTGTGTGTGTGTGTGTGTGTGTGTGTGTGAATGGGGCATGCTTCAGTTGAGTGTGGTCAGTGCACTCCAGCGTGGTTTCTCTGTAGTCCACCTACCTTCTGCTGCCAGTGTTTGGTTCATAAAGGGCACGGCAGTTCCCTGCATTCTTTGTATTCCTGGTGCTTTCCAAAGCCGCAGTGTAGTAAGGTCTGCTCCCACCTGCAGGTGTCATAATCACCTGCTCATCCAGAGGTTAACTCCTGGAAAAACAAGACGTGTGCAACATAGATACAATCAATTTCCTCCAGGAGCCCTTGGTATTGTGGCAAATCTTAGGCTGGAGAAACCCTAGCTGTCCCGTCCTCAGGACCCTTGAAGGGTTGCAGTTGTGTCCTTAAACTTATGTGTCTTTTCTCTACTTAGGATTCTCGTTTAAAGATCAATTGCAATTCGTGTGCTGGAGTCAGCCTGGATTTCTATATTTTTTGTAGGAACTCATTGGATGAAACTGAATAGGGATCCTTATTGACATTTGCAGGAGCGAGTCTCAGAATTTTTTTCAAGTAAGAATTGTAGGTGTTGAGTCTGCATTTAAAAGTCTTTTCTTTTTTTTTTTTAATTGTATTTAAGCCTTTGGAATACATGTGCAAAACATGCAAGACAGTAGCCTAGGTACAGACGTGGCAGTGTGTTTTGCTGCCTTCCTCTCTTTCAAACACATTTGGCATTTCTCCCAATGCTATCCCCCTGATCTCACCCCCCCGTATCTCCCCTATTCCCCCAATTGACCCCAGTGGGTAGTGCTTCTTTCCCTGTTTCCATGTGTTCTCATTGTTCATCACCCACGTATGAGTAAAAATACGTATTATATTTTCTGTTCTTGTGTCAGTTTGCTAACAATGATGTTCTCCAGATTCCTCCATGTCCCTATAAAGAAAAGTAACTCATTGTTTTTGATTGCCGCATAATATTCCATAGTGTATATGTGTCACATTTTCCCAATCCAGTCTATCATCGATGGGCATTTGGGTTGATTCCAGGTCTTTGCTATTGTAAACAGTGCTGCAATGAACATTCGTGTGCATGTGTCCTTATAGTAGAACAATTTATAATCCTCTGGATATATACCCAGTAATAAAATTGCTGGGTCAAATAGAATTTCTATTTCTAGGTCTTTGAGTCTTTGCCACACTGTCTTCCACAATGGTTGAACTAATTTACACTCCCACCACAGTGTAGAAGTGTTCCTATTTCTCCACATCCTCTCCAGCATCTGTTGTCTCCAGATTTTTTAATGATCGCCATTCTAACAGGCGTGAGATGTTATCTCAATGTGGTTTTGAATTGCATCTCTAATGACAACTGATAATGAACATTTCTTCATAAGGTTGTTGGTCTCATGTATGTCTTCTTTTGAAAAGTGTCTGTTCATATCCTTTGCCCATTTTTGAATGGGCTTGTTTTTTTCTTGTAAATCTGTTTGAGTTCTTCGTAAACTCTGGATATCAGCCCTTTGTCAGATAGGTAAACTGAAAAATTTTTTCCCCTTCTGTTGGTTGCTGATTAACTCTAGTGGCTGTCTCTTTTGCCGTGTAGAAGGTGTGGAGTTTGATTAGGTCCCATTTGTGTATTTTGGCTTTTGTTGCCAATGATTTTAGAGTTTTGGTCATGAGGTCCATGCGTACTCCTATATGCTTCATGGCTTTGTCTAGATTTTCTTCTAGGGTTTTTATGGTGCCAGGTCTTATGTTTAAGTCTTTAATCCATCTGGATTTAGTTTTAGTGTAAGGTGTCAGGAAGGGATCCAGTTTCTGCTTTCTGAAGATGGCTAGCCAGTTTTCCCAACACCATTGATTAAACAGAAAATCCTTTCCGCATTGCTAGTTTTTGTCAGGTTTATCAAAGATTGTATGGTTGTATATATGTTGTGTTGCCTCCGATGCATCTAATCTGTTCCCTTGGTCTATATCTGTTTCTGTATGAGTACCACGCTGTTTTGATTACTGTAGCCTTGCAGTATAGTTTGACGTCCAGTAGTGTGATGCCTCCTGCTGTGTTTTTGCTTAGAATTGATTTGGCAATGTGGGCTCTCTTTTGGTTTCATATGAGTTCACAGTGGTTTATTTTAGTTCTGCGAAGAAAGTCAATGGTAGCTTGATGGGGATACCATTGTGTGTGTAAATTACTTTGGGCAGTATGGCCATTTTCATGATATTGATTCTTCCTAACCATGAACAGGGAATGTTTCTCTGTCTGTTTGTGTCCTCTCTTATTTTGTTGAGAAGTGATTTGTAGTTTTCCGTGAAAAAGCCCCTTATGTTTGTGGTAAGTTGTATTCCTAGGTATTTTATTCTCTTTGTAGCAATTGTGAATGGCAGTTAGTTCTTGATTTGGCTCTCTTTAAGTCTGTTATTGGTGTATAGGAATGCTTGTAATTTTTGCACATTGATTTCATACCTTGAGTCTTTGCTGAAATTTTTTATCAGTTTCAGGAGTTTTTGGACTGAGACGATGGGGTCTTCAAGATATACTATCACGTTATCTGCAAATAGAGACAATTTGGCTTCCGCCTTTCATATTTGAATACCTTTTATTTTTATGTCTTGACTAACTGCTCTGGCTAGAACTTTCTATATTGAATAGGAGTGGTGACAGAGGGCATCCTTGTCTAGTGCCAGATTTCAAAGGGAATGCTTCCAGTTTTTGCCCATTCAGTATGATATCGGCTGTTGGTTTGTCGTAAATAACTTTTAATATTTTGAGATATGTTCCTTCAATACCGAGTTTAATAAGGGTTTTTAGCATAACGGGTTAATGAATTTTGACGAAGGCCTTCTCTGCGTCACTTGAGATAATCATGTGGTTTTTAATTTTGGTTCTGTTTATGTGGTCAATTATGTTTCTAGATTTGCGTATGTCGAACCAGCCTTGCGTCCCCAGGATGAATCCTACTTAGTCTTGATGGATAAGTGTTTTGATGTGCTGTTGCAATCGGCTTGTCAGTATTTTATTGAAGATTTTTGCGTCTATGTTGATCATGGAAAATGGCCTGAAATTTTGTTTCCTTGTTCAGTCTCTGCCGGGTTTTGGTAATACCAAAGGTCTTTTCATTCCATCTTAATTTTTGTTCCTAATTCCTTTTCCAATAAAATTAAAAGAGACTGCCATCATCTAGGAAAACAGATTTACCCTTTTTGAATGATTAGTTGACTTCTAGTTACCTAAGGACTGCTTTCAAGACATGAGTTAGCCATGGTGTGAAATAAAAGTGTGCTGGAATGTATCTCAAAGTAATAAAAGCTATTTACGACAAACCAACAGCCAATATCATACTGAATAGGGAAAAACTGGAAGCATTCCCTTTGAAATCTGGCACTAGACAAGGATGCCCTCTCTCACCACTCCTATTCAATATACTATTAGAAGTTCAAGCCAGAGCAATCAGGCAAGAAAAGAAATACAGGGTGTTCAGATAGGAAAGGTAGAAGCTAAATTGTCAACATTTGCAGACGACATGATAGTATACCTATAAGACCCCATCGCCTCAGCCCAAAAACTCCTGAAACTGATAAGCAACTTCAGCAGTCTCAGGATATAAAATCAATGTGCAAAAAGCACAAGCATTCCTCTACACCAATAACAGACTTAAAAAGAGCCAAATCAAGAACAAACTGCCATTCATCATTGCTACAAAGATAATAAAACACCTAGGAATACAACTTACAGGAAAAATAAGAGACCTCTTCAAGAAAAACTACAAACCACTGCTCAACGAAATAAGAGAGGACACAAACAAATGGAGAAATATTCCATGTTCATGGTTAGGAAGAATATCTTGAAAATGGCTATACTGCCAAAAGTAATTTACAGAATCAATGCTATCCCCATCAAGCTACCATTGACTTTCTTCACAGAACTGGAAAAAAATCACCATGAATTTCATATGGAACCAAAAAAGAGTCTGAATAGCCAAGTGAATTCTAAGCAAAAAGAACACAGGGGGGGCAGTATACTACCGAATTTCAAACTATACTACAAGGCTACAGTGATTAAAACAGCATGGCACTGTTACCAAAACAGAGATATAGACCAATGGAAAAAAAACAGAGGCATCGAAGGCAACACAACATATCTACAACCATACAATCTTTGATAAACCTGAACAAAAACAAGCAATGTAGAAAGGATTCCCTGTTTAATAAATGGTATTTGGAAAATTGCCTAGCCATGTGTAGAAGGCAGAAACTGGACCCCTCCCTGACACCTTACATTAAAAGTAACACCAGATGAATTAAAGACTTAAACATAAGACCTGGCACCACAAAAACCCGAGAAGAAAATCTAGGCAAAACCATTCAGGACATAGGAGTAGGCAAGGACTTCATGAAGAAAACAACAAAAGCATTGGCAACAAAAGTCAAAATAGACAAATGGGACCTAATCAAACTCCACAGCCTCTGCACGGCAAAATAAACAGTCATTAGAGTGAATCGGCAACCAACAGAATGAAAAAATACTTTGCAGTTTACCCATCTGACAAGGGGCTGATATCCATAATTTACAAAGAAATCAAACAGATTCAGAAGAAAAAAACAAGCCCATTCCAAAATGGACAAGGGATATGAACAGACACTTTATAAAAGAAGACATACATGAGGCCAACAAACATATGAAAAGATGCTCTTCATCACTGGTCATTAGAGAAATGCAAATCAAAACCACATTGAGATACCATCTCACGCCAGTTAGAATGGCGATCATTAAAAAATCTGGAGACAACAGATTCTGGAGAGGATGTAGAGAAATAGGAACACTTTTACACTGCTGGTGGGAGTGTAAATTAGTTCAACCATTGTGGAAGACAGTGTGGCGATTCCTCAAGGCCTTAGAAATAGAAATTCCATTTGACCCAGCAATCCCATTACTGGGTATATATCCAATGGACTATAAATTGTTCTACTATCAGGACACATGCACACGAATGTTCACTGCAGCACTGTTTTCAATAGTAGAGACCTGGAACCAACCCAAATGCCCATCGATGATAAACTGGATTGGAAAAATGTGGCACGTATACACCATGGAATATTATGCAGCCATCAAAAACGATGAGTTCCTGTCCTTTGTAGGGACATGGATGAATCTGGAGAACATTATTGTCAGCAAACAGACATAAGAACAGAAAATGAAATACCGCATATTCTCACTCATAGCCGGGTGATGAACAATGAGAACACATGGACACAGGGAGGAGAGCGTTACAGACTGGGGTCTACTGGGGGAAACAAAAAAGAGATGGCAGCAGGAGCTGGGGAGGGATAGCATGAGGTAAAATGCCAGATGTGGGTGAAGGGGAGGAAGGCAGCAAATCACACTGTCACGTGTGTACCTATGCAACTATCTTGCATGTTCTGCACATGTACCCCAAAACCTAAAATGCAAAAAAAGATAATAAACGTATCCATAACTTCCAAAACAAAAAAAGATATATAATTGGTTAAGAAGCCCATAAGATTATGTTCAATATCTTTTGGGATTATGCAAATTAAAGACTGCAATGAGCTATGATTGCACAACCATTAGAATAATGAAAATTTCAAAGATTGACAACACCAACTGTTGGCTCGGATATGGGAAAGTCTCAGTTTTCACGCTTTTCTAGTCGAAATGTAAAATGGCACCAACCTCTGCGGAAAACAGTTTGGCTTTTATCAAAAAAGTTTAACATACATTAATCTTATGATTCCATAGTTCCACTCCTTGATATTTACCCAAGAGAAATTGAGGCATATGTCCCTAAAAAGACATGTACATGAATGTTCATAGCTGCTTTATTTATAATAGCTAAAAACTGGGAACAACCCAAATGTCTATCCACAGGTGAATGAATACGCAAAATGTTGTATAGGGATATGCAAATATAGGCAATAAAAAGCGATAAACTACTGATACATACAACAACATGAAGGAGTCTCGAAACAATTATTCCATGTGAGAGGACTCAAGACGGCGCAGTGAGAACAACCCAGGATTCAAGCTCTCGTTGAATGCACAAAGAGGGTGGTCAGGGCCACTTTTCCAGATGGATCTTTGTTGCTCACAGAACGGGGATATTTCCAGGCATAAAAGAGACGCGGGATCCCAGGCAGAAGTTTTGGCCGGTGCTGTAGCGCAGTGGCGCTGCACAGCGCTCCGCACATGGCGCACTGGTCTGGGCGCCCTGTTGAACCGGCAATCTGAGACTTGAGAGGGCTGAATTTGAGACTGAAGAAGACTTGAACAGTGAGCCAGCCCAGGACATTCCAGGGAAACAGCGTTTGGGGTAGCGCAGTGGGACAAACAAAACGGTGATTCCAAACGCTCCTGATGGAGAGGTTTCCTTAGGGCACAGCTGAACCCAGTACAATGCAGCTCCGTTAGGGAAAGGCGTCCGCCATTACCGAGGCAATCTGCCCCTACTGAGGTACACGCCCATTCCTAACACAGCCTGCCATTGCCAAGGCAACCCACCACAACAAAAAGACTCTGCTGCAGGGCGTGGCCCATGGAAGCAGGGCAGAGACTGCAGCAGAAGGGAAGAGCTTGCAGCAACAGGGCAAACCTCACACCAACAGCGCAGAGTCTTGGCAGGCAAATAGTGACTAGGCTGCCTCCTAGTTGGGCAGGAAAGCACAACGGACACTCACAAAGAAAGCCCCAACCCCCCCCGAGACAGAACATCTGAGAAAAAAAGGGTTTTTTAATGAGTTCTGTTGCAGCAGAATTAAACGTAGCAGCCTAACAGCCCTGAATGAACAACTAAGCCACAGCTCAGCACTTGAGCTCCTATAAAGTACAGATTGTCTCCTCAAGCAGCTCCCTGACCCCTCTATATCCAGAAGACTGACATTTGGCAGTCATCATTCTGGAACAAAGATAGCAGAAAAAGAAGCTGGTAGCATTGCTCACTGTTCCACAGCTGCTATAGATGCACCCCAGACAAGCAGGGCCTGGAGTGGACCTCAGCAGTCGTACAGTGGAGGGGCTAGACTGGTGGAAGAAAAACGAAGTAACAGAAATACTTCATCATCAACAATTCGGGTGTCCACTCAGAGACCCAATCGAAAAGTCAGCAACTACACAGATGACAGATGAATAAATCCACAAAGATGGAAAGAAACCAGCACAAAAAGGAGAAAAACACCCGAAATCAGAACACCTCGCCTCCTAAAAACAACCAAAACTCCTCACCAGCAAAGGAACAAAGCTGGATGGAAAATGACTGTGAGGAAATGACAAAATTAGACTTCAGAAGGTGGATAATGAGAAACTTGTGAGCTGAAAGAACATGTTTTAAATCAATGCAAAGAAACTAAGAACCTTGAAAAAAGATTCAAAAGAAGACTCGAGGAAATGATAACAAGAATGGATACCTTAGAGAGGAATATGAATGAATTAAACAAGCTGAATAACACAATACAACAACTTCGCTAAGCATTCACAAGTTTCAACAGCCGAATAGACCAAGCAGAAGAAAGAATATCAGAAGTCGAAGATCAACTCAATGAAATAAAACGAGAAACCAAAATGAGAGAAAAAAAGCGCAAAAAGGAATGAACAAAGTCTCCAAGAAATGTGGGACTATGTGAAAAGACCTCACCTACGTTTGATAGGTGTACCAGAATGTGACGAAGAGAATAAATACAAGCTGGAAAATACTCTTCAGGACATTATCCAAAAAAATTTCCCCCACCTAGCAAGACAGGCCAACACTCAAATGCGGGAAATACAGAGAACACCACAAAGATATTCCGCAAGAAGAGCAACTTCAAGGCACATAATCGCCAGATTCAACAAAATTAAAATGAAGTAAAAAATACTAAGGGCAGATAGAGAGAAAGGTCGGGTCACCCACAAAGGGAAGCCCATCAGACTCACAGCAGATCTCTCGACAGAAACACTACGAGCCAGAATAGAGTAAGAACAAATATTCAACATCCTTAAAGAAAAGAACTTTCAACCCAGAATTTCATCTCCAGCCAAACTGAGCTTCAGAAGTGAAGGAAAAATAAAATCCTTTGCGAACAAGCAAGTTCTCAGAGATTTTGTCACCACCAGGCCTGCTTTACAAGAGCTCCTGAAAGAGGCACTACACATACAAAGGAACAACCAGTACCAGGCATTCCAAAATCACACTAAATGCTAAAGAGCATTAACATAATGAAGAATCTACAACAACTAACAGGCAAAACAGCCAGCTAGCATCAAAATGGCAGTATCAAATTCACACATAACAATATTCACCCTACATGTAAATGGACTAAATGCACCAATCAAAAGACAAAGACTGGCAAATTGGATAAAAATCCAAAACCCATCAGTGTGCTGTATCCAGGAAACCCATCTAACATGCAAGGATACACAAAGCTCAAAATAAAGGGATGGAGAAAAATTTACCGAGCAAATATCAAAAAAAAAAGAAGCAGGAGTTGCAATTCTCTTCTCTGATAAAACAGACTTTAAAGCAACGAAGATCATAAGAGACAAAGAAGGTCATAACATAATGGTAAAAGGATCGATACAACAAGAGCTAACAATCCTAAGCATATATGGGCCCAATGAAGGAGCACCCAGATACATAAGGCAAGTTCTTAATGACTTACAAAGAGACTTAGACTCCCACACAATAATAGTGGGAGACTTTAACACTCCTCTGTCAATATTAGACAGATCAACCAGACAGAAAATCAACAAGGATATCCAGGGCTTGAGCTCAGACCTGGAGCAAGCAAACCTGATAGACATTTACAGAACTCTCCACCCCAAATCCACAGAATATACATTCCTCTTAGCACCACATCACACCTGCTTTAGAAATGACCACATAATTGGAAGTAAAGCACTCCTCAGCAAATGCAAAATAACTGAAATCATAACAAACAGTCTCTCAGACCATAGTGCAATCAAGTTAGAACTCAGAATTCAGAAACCAACCCAGAACCACACAGCTTCATGAAAACGGAAAAACTGGCTCTTGAATGTTGACGGGATAAACAATAAAATGAAGTCAGAAATAAAGTTCTTCAAAACCAATGAGAACAAAGACACAACATGCCAGAATCTCTGGGACACATTTAAAGCAGTCTCTAGAGGAAAGTATATAGCAATAAGTGCCCATATGAGGAGAATGCAGAGATCCAAAATTGACACCCTATAGTCAAAATTGAAAGAGATCGAGGATCAAGATCAAAAAAACTCAAAACCCAGCAGAAGACAAGAAATAACTAAGATCAGAGCTGAACTGAAGAAGATAGAGACACGAAAAACCCTTCAAAAAATTAAAAAATCCAAGAGCTGGTTTTTTGAAAAGATCAACGAAATAGACAGACCACTAGCCAGATTGATTAAAAAGAAAAACGAGAAAAATCAAATAGATGCAATAAAAAATGATAAAGGGGAAATCACCACAGATTCCACAGAAATACAAACTATCACCAAAGAATATTACATACAACTCTATGTACATAAACTAGTAAACCTGGAAGAAATAGATAAATTCCTGGACTCCTGTGTCCTCCCAAGCCTAAACCAGAAGGAAGCTGAAACTATGAACAGACCAATAACAAGGTCAGAAGTCGAGGCAGCGATTAAGAGCCTACCACAAAATAAAAAGCCCAGGTACAGATGGGTTCACAGCCGAATTCTACCAGACACACAAAGAGGAGCTGGTAGCATTCCTTCTGAAACTATTCCAAATAATCCAAAAAGAGGGAATCCTTCTCAAATCATTTTATAAGACCAATATCATCCTGATAACAAAACCCAGCAGAGACCCAGCGACAAAAGGAAACTTCAGGCCAATATCCATGATGAACATAGTCGCAAAAATCTTCAAACAAATACTGGCAAGCCGATTGCAACAGCAAATCAAAAAACGTATCCATCATGATCAAGTAGGATTGATCCAGGGAATGCAAGGCTGGTTCAACATACGCAAGTCTATAAATGTAATTCACCACATAAACCAAACCAAAAACAAAAACCTCATGATTATCTCAATTGACAGAGAGAAGGCATTCGACAAAATTTAACAGACCTTTATGCTAAAAACCCTAAATAAACTCGGTATTGATGGAATGTATCTCAAAGTAATAAAAGCTATTTATGACAAACCAACAGCCAATATCATACTGAATGGGCAAAAACTGGAAGCATTCCCTTTGAAATCCAGCACTAGACAAAAATGACCCCTTTCACCACTCCTATTCAATATAGTACTGGAAGTTCTAGCCATAGCAATCAGGTAAGATAAATAAATAAAGGGTATTCAAATAGGAAAGGTGGAAGCCAAATTGTCTCTATTGGCAGACATGATAGTATACCTAGAAGACCCCATCGCCTCAGCCCAAAAACTCCTGAAACTGATAAGCAACTTCAGCAAAGTCTCAGAATATAAAATCAATGTGCAAAAATCACAAGCATTCCTCTACACCAATAACAGACTTAAAGAAAGCCAAATCAAGAACGAATTGCAATTAACAGTTGCTACAAAAAGAATAAAATACCTAGGAATACAACTCATAAGGAACGTAAGGGACCTCTTCAAGGAGAACTACAAACCACTGCTCAACGAAATCAGAGGGACACAAACAGATGGAGAAGCATTCCATGTTCATGGGTAGGAAGAATTAATATCGTGAAAATGGCTATACTGCCGAAAGTAATTTACAGAATCAACACTATCCCCATCAAGCTACCATTGACTTTCTTCACAGAACTGGAAAAAAACACCATGAACTTCATATGGAACCAACAAAGAGCCCGCAGCGCCAAGTCAATTCTAAGCAAAAAGAACACAGCGGGGGGAATCACACTATCGGATTTCAAACTATACTACAAGGCTACAGTAATCAAAACAGCACGGTACTGGTACTGAAACAGAGATATAGACCAATGGAACAAAACAGAGGCATCGGAGGCAACACAACATATCTACAACCATACAATATTTGATAAACCCGACAAAAACAAGCAGTGGGAAAAAGATTCCCTTTTTAACAAATGGTGTTGGAAAAACTGGCTAGCCATGTGCAGAAAGCAGAAACAGGACCCCTTCCTGACACCTTACACTAAATTAACTCCAGATGGATTAAAGACTTAAACATAAGACCTGGCACCATAAAAACCCTAGAAGGAAATCTAGGCGAAACTATCCAGGACATAAAAGTAGGCCAGGACTTCATGAACAAAACGCCAAAAGCATTGGCAACAAAAGCCAAAATAGACAAATGGGACCTAATCAAACTCCACAGCTTCTGCCCGGCAAAAGAAAAAGTCACTAGAGTGAATCGGCAACCAACAGAATGGGAACAAATTTTTGCAGTTTACCCATCTGACAAAGGGCTGATATCCAGAATTTACAAAGAACTAAAACAGATTTACAGGAAGAAAACAAACAAGCCCATTCAAAATTGGGCAAAGGATATGAACAGACACTTTACCAAAGAAGACATATATGAGGACAACAATCATATGAAAAAAATGCTCATCATCACTGGTCATCAGAGAGATGCACATCAAAACCACATTGAGATACCATCTCACGCCAGTTAGAATGGTGATCATTAGAAAATCTGGAGACAACAGATGCTGGAGAGGATGTGGAGAAAAAGGAACACTTTTACACTGCTGGTGGGAGTGTAAATTAGTTCAACCATTGTGGAAGACAGTGTGGCGATTCCTCAAGGCCTTAGAAATAGAAATTCCATTTGACCCACAAATCCCATTACTGGGTATATATCCAAAGAACTATAAATCGTTCTACTATAAGGACACATGCATACGAATGTTCACTGCGGCACTGTTTACAATAGCAAAGACCTGGAATCTACCCAAATGCCCACTGATTACAGACTGGATTGGGAAAATGTGGCACGTATACACCATGGAATATTATGCAGGTATCAGAAATGATGAGTTTGTGTCGTTTGTAGGGACATGGATGAATCTGGAGAACATCATTCTCAGCAAACTGGCACTAGAACAGAAAATGAAACACCGCATATTCTCACTTGTAGGCGGGTGATGAAGAATGAGAACAGATGAACACAGGTAGGGGAGTACTAAACACTGCGGTCTATTGGGGGGATAAAGGAAGGGCCAGCGGGAGGGTGAGCTGGGAAGGGATAGCCTGGGGAGAAATGCAAAATGTGGGTGAGGGGAAGAAAGGAAGAAAAACACACTGCAATGTGTGTACCTATGCAACTGTCTTGCATGCTCTGCCCATGGACCCCAAAACCTAAAATGCAATAAAATAGAATAAAATAAATAGAATCATACTGTGTGAAATAAGCCAGCCAAAAAATGAGTGCCCAACATTTGATTCAATTTATATAAAATCTTAGACATTTTAAACCAGTAGATAAAAACAGAAAGTAGATCAGCAGTTCCTTGGGGTCAAAGGAGTATTTTAAAAGGCATGAAGAAATGCCTGAGGGTAATGGATATATTACTATCTTGATTGTCAGAATAGTTTAACAGATTTATAGATCAATCATTAATTATCAAATTGTACACCTTAAATATATGCTCTTTACATTATGTCAAGTATATCTCAATAAAGTTGTTTGATTTGGGGGAAAAATACAAATAGACTGAAAGTGGAGAACTAAAAGTGATCTAAGGAGATCTAAGGATTTCAGGCAAATGGAACTAAAGGAGAACTAAGGTTCCAAGCAAATGGCAACAAAAAACAGCAGGGCTGACCAAACTTGGAAGACAAAATAGACTACAAGTCAAAAACTGTCACACAAGACAAGGCAACTCAAAAATGCTTATATTACAAGAAAAGAAAGACCTCAAATCAAAGCCTAACTATATCAGTTCAAAGAGGAAAAAAAAAGAAGAGAGAATAAATCCAAGATTAGCAGAAGAAAGGAAATAAAGATTGGAGGAGACAGAGAAAACACAGTAAGAGAAAAAAAACGCTAAGGGTTAATTTAAAAAAATATTAACAAAATGGACAAAACCTAGGTCAGGTGTGGTGATTCCCGCCTGTAATTCCAGTGCTATGGGAGGCCGAAGCAGGTGGATCACTTGAACCCAGGAGTTAAATACTAGGCTAAGCAACATGGAACAACCGCGTCTCTATGATAGAAATACAAAAATTAGTCAGGTGTGCTGGTGTATATGCCTGTGTTCCAAGCTACTCAGGACACTGAGTTGAGAGGATCATCTAAGCCTCGGGAAATTGAGGCTGCACTAAATAGTGATTGCAACACTGTACTCCAGCCTGGATGACAGAGTGAGATCCTGTCTCAAAAATACAAAACACAACAAAACAAAAACTCTGACAAAACTGTAGCCAGATTAAGAAAAAGAAGATTCAAAACAATTAAAATCAGAAATGAAAGGAGATATAACCAATGCTACAGAAATAAAAGCACCACAAGAATAATATGAACAGAGAGGAATTCAAGATAGTGCTGTGACAACAACCCAGGATTTAAGCTCTCGATTAATCCGTGGAGAGGTGAGTCAAAGCTGCATTTTGACTGATCTTTGTTGCCCACAGAACTAGGAAATTCCTAAGTATAAAGGAGACGCAGGACACCAGGCAGAGGCTCTGCCTGGAGAAGCCGGCAGCTGGAAGCCAGGGTGGCGGCGGCCAGCCCTACCCAGCGATCCTCACAGGGCGCGCTGGTCCGGGTGCCCTGTTGAAACAGCAACCTGAGACTTGAGAGGGCTGAACTCGAGACTGAAGGGGACTTGGGCAGTGGGCCAGCCCAGGGGATTGCAGGGACACAGCGTGTGGGATAGCGCAGTGGGACAGACGAAACGACGATTCCAAACACTCGCTGTGGATACTGTCCCTGAGGCACTCCGTGGGGAAAGGGCATCCACCATTACCAAGGAAACCCGCCCCGACTGAGATACACGCCCACTGCTGAAGCAGCCTGCCATTGCCAAGGCAACCCGCTACAACAGAAAGACTCCTGCAAGGCGTAGGCCATGGTGCAGAACGCAGCAGAACAGCAAGAACCTGCAGCAACAGGGCGAGCTTCACAACAGCAGGATGGAGCCTTGGCAGTCAAATAGTGATTAGACTGCCTCCTAGCTGGGCAGGACACCTCAACAGACATCCAAAAACAAAGCCCCAATGCCCCAAGACAGAGCATTTAAGAAAAAGGGTTTTTTAATGAGCTCTGTTGCAGCAGAATCAAACATAGCAGCCTAACAGCCCTGAATGAACAACAGAGCTCACAGCTCAGCAATTGAGCTCCTATAAAGTACAGACTGTCTCCTCAAGCAGCTCCCTGACCCCTCTATATCCAAAAGACTGACATTTGGCAGGCATCATCCGGGGACAAAGATAACAGAAAAAGAAACTGGTAGCATCCCTCACTGTTCCACAGCTGCTATAGGTGTACCCCAGACAAGAAGGGCCTGGAGTGGACGTCAGCAGTCCTACAGGGAAGGGGCTAGACTGGTAGAAGGAAAACCAAGTAACAGAAATACTTTATCACCAACAATCTGGGTGTCCACTAAGAGACCCAATTGAAAAGTCAGCAACTACGCAGACGACAAGTGGATAAATTCACAAAGATGAAAAGAAGCCAGCGCAAAAAGGAGGAAAACACCCGAAACCAGAACACCTCGCCTCCTAGAAAGAACCAAAATTCCTCACCAGCAAGGGAACAAGCTGGACAGAGAATGACTGTGATGAAATGACGGAATTAGACTTCAGAAGATGGATAATGAGAAACTTCCATGGGCTGAAAGAACATGTTCTAAATCAATGCAAAGAAACTAAGAACCCTGAAAAAAGATTTGAGAAAATTATGACAAGAATGGATAACTTAGAGAGGAATATGAATGAACTAAAGTAGCTGAAAAAAAAAATACGAGAACTTCGCGAAGCAAACACAAGTTTCAATAGCCGAATTGACCAAGCAGAAGAAAGAATATCTGAAGTCGAAGATCAACTCAATGAAATAAAATGAGAAACCAAGATCAGAGAAAAAAGCGCAAAAAGGAATGAACAAAGTCTCCAAGAAATGTGGGACTATGTGGAAAGACCTAACCTACGTTTGATAGGTGTACCAGAAGAGGACGAAGAGAATGAATCCAAGCTGGAAAATACTCTTCAGGACATCATCCAGGAAAATTTCCCCCACCTAGCAAGACAGGTCAACACTCAAATGCAGGAAATACAGAGAACACCACAAAGATATTCCACAAGAAGAGCAACCTCAAGGCACATATTCGTCAGATTCAACAAGGTTGAAATGAAGGAGAAAATACTAAGGGCAGCCAGAGAGAAAGGTCGGGTAACCCACAAAGGAAGGCCCATCAGACTCACAGCAGATCTCTCGGCAGTAACACTACAAGCCAGAAGAGACTGGGGGCCAATATTCAACATTCTTAAAGAAAACAACTTTCAACCCAGAATTTCATATCCTGCCAAACTCAGCTTCAGAAGTGAAGGAAAAATAAAATCCTTTGCGAACAAGCAAGTACTCAGAGATTTTGTCACCACCAGGCCTGCTTTACAAGAGCTCCTGAAAGAGGCACTACACATACAAAGGAACAACCAGTACCAGCCATTCCAAAATCACACTAAATGCTAAAGAGCATCAACATAATGGAGAATCTACATCAACTAATGGGCAAAACAGCCAGCTGGCATCAAAATGGCAGTATCAAATTCACACATAACAATATTAACCCTAAATTTAAATGGACTAGATGCACCAATCAAAAGACACAGACTGGCAAATTGGATAAAAATCCAAAACCCATCAGTGTGCTGTATTCAGGAAACTCATCTCACATGCAAGGATACACAATGACTCAAAATAAAGGGATGGAGAAAGATTGACCAAGCAAATGGAGAGCAAAAATAAGCAGGATTTTCAATTCTCATCTCTGATAAAATAGACTTTAAAGCAACAAAGATCAAAAGAGACAAAAAGGCCATTACATAATGGTAAAAGGATCGATACAACAAGAAGAGCTAACGATCCTAAACATATATGGACCCAATACAGGAGCACCCAGAAACATAAGGCAAGTTCTTAATGACTTACAAAGAGACTTAGACTCCCACACAATAATAGTGGGAGACTTTTACACTCCACTGTCAATATTAGACAGATCAACATGACAGAAAATCAACAAGGATATCCGGGGCTTGAACTCAGACCTGGAGCAAACAAACCTGGTAGACATTTACAGAACTCTCCACCCCAAATCCACAAAATATACATTCTTCTCAGCACCACATCACACCTACTCTAAAATTGACCACATAATTGGAAGTAAAGCACTGCTCAGCAAATGCAAAACAACTGAAATCATAACAAACAGCCTCTCAGATCATAGTGCAATCAACTTAGAACTCAGAATTCAGAAACCGACCCAGAACCGCACAGCTTCATGGAAACTGAACAACTGGCTCTTGAATGTTGACTGAGTAAACAATGAAATGAAGGCAGAAATAAAGAAGTTCTTCGAAACCAATGAGAACGAAGACACAACATGTCAGAATCTCTGGGACACATATAAAGCAGTCTCTAGAGGAAAGTATAGAGCGATAAGTGCCCATATGAGGAGAATGGAGAGATACAAAATGGACACCCTATCGTCAAAGTTGAAAGAGCTAGAGGAGCAAGATCAGAAAAACTCAAAACCCAGCAGAAGACAAGAAATAACTAAGATCAGAGCTGAACTGAAGGAGATTGAGACACGAAAATCCCTTCAACAAATCAATAAATCCAAGAGCTGGTTTTTTGAAAAGATCATCAAAATAGATAGAGCACTAGCCAGATTGATTAAAAGAAAAGAGAGAACAACCAAATAGATGCAATAAAAAATAATAAAGGGGAAATCACCACAGACTACAAAGAAATTCAAACTATCATCAGAGAATATTACAAAAAACTCTATGCACATAAACTAGTAAACCTGGAAGAAATGGATAAATTCCTGGACTCCTGTGTCCTCCCAAGCCTAAACCAGGAGGAAGCTGAAACTATGAATAGACCAATAACATGGTCAGAAGTCTAGGCAGCAATTAAGAGCCTACAACACAAAAAAAGTCCAGGTCCAGACGGGTTCACAGCTGAATTCTACCAGACACACAAAGAGGAGCTGGTACCATTCCTTCTAAAACTATTCCAAATAATCCAAATAGAGGGAATCCTTCCCAAATCATTTTATGAGACCAACATCATCCTGATACCAAAACCCGGCAGAGACCCAACAAGAAAAGAAAACTTCTGGCCAATATCCATGATGAACATAGATGCAAGAATCTTCAATAAAATATTGGCAAGCCTATTGCCACAGCAAATCAAAAAACTTATTCATCACGATCAAGTAGGATTCATCCCAGGGATGCAAGGCTGGTTCAACATACGTAAGTATATAAACGTAATTCACCACATAAACAGAACCAAAAACAAAAACCACATGATTATTTCAATTGATGCAGAGAAGGCATCTGACAAAATACAACAGCCCTTTATGCTAAAAACCCTCAATAAACTCGGTATCGATGGAAAGTATCTCAAAGTAATAAAAGCTATTTATGACAAACCAACAGCCAATATCATACTGAATGGGCAAAAACTGGAAGCATTCCCTTTGAAATCCGGCACTAGATAAGGATGCCCTCTCTCACCACTCCTATTCAATATAGTACTGGAAGTTCTAGCCAGAGCAATCAGGCAAGAAAAAGAAATAAAGGGTATTCAAATAGGAAAGGTGGAAGCCAAATTGTCTCTATTTGCTGACGACATGATAGTATACCTAGAAGACCCCATCGCCTCAGCCCAAAAACTCCTGAAACTGATAAGCAACTTCAGCAAAGTCTCAGGATATAAAATCAATGTGCAAAAATCACAAGCATTCCTCTACACCAATAACAGACTTAAAGAAAGCCAAATCAAGAACGAACTGCCAATCACAATTGCTACAAAAAGAATAAAATACCTTGGAATACAACTCACAAGGAATGTAAGAGACCTCTTCAAGGAGAACTACAAACCACTGCTCAACGAAATCAGAGAGGACACAAACAGATGGAGAAACAGTCCATGTTATTGGTTAGGAAGAATTAATATCTTGAAAATGGCTATACTGCCCAAAGTAATTTACAGAATCAATGCTATCCCCATCAAGCTATTACTGACTTTCTTCACAGAATTGGAAAAAACCACCATAAACTTCATATGGAACCAACAAAGAGCCCGCATAGCCAAGTCAATTCTAAGCAAAAAGAACACAGCGGGGGGCATCACACTATCGGATTTCAAACTATACTACAAGGCTACAGTAATCAAAACAGCATGGTACTGGTACCAAAACAGAGATATAGACCAATGGAACAAAACAGAGGCACCAGAGGAAACACAACATATCTACAGCTGTACAATCTTTGATAAACCTGACAAAAGCAAGCAATGGGGAAGGGATTCCCTATTTAACAAATGGTGTAGGGAAAACTGGCTAGCCATGTGCAGAAAGCAGAAACTGGACCCGTTCCTGACACCTTACACTAAAATTAACTCCAGATGGATTAAAGACTTAAACATAAGACCTGGCACGATAAAAACCCTAGTAGGAAAATCTAGGCAAAACTATCCAGGACATAGGAGTAGGCAAGGACTTCATGAACAAAACACCAAAAGCATTGGCAACAAAAGCCAAAATAGACAAATGGGACCTAATCAAACTCCACAGCTTCTGCCCGGCAAAAGAAACAGTCACTAGAGTGAATCGGCAACCAACAGAATGGGAACAAATTTTTGCAGTTTACCCATCTGACAAAGGGCTGATATCCCGAATTTACAAAGAACTCAAACAGATTTACAAGAAAAAAACAAACAAGCCCAATCAAAAGTGGGCAAAGGTTATGAACAGACCCTTTACGAAAGAAGACATATATGAGGCCAACAATCATATGAAAAAATGCTCATCGTCACTGGTCATCAGAGAAATGCAAATCAAAACCTCATTGAGATACCATCTCACGCCTGTTACAATGGCGATCATTAAAAAATCTGGAGACAACAGATGCTGGAGAGGATGTGGAGAAAAAGGAACACTTTTACACTGTTGGTGGGAGTGTAAATTAGTTCAACCATTGTGGAAGACAGTGTGGCAATTCCTCAAGGCCTTAGAAATAGACATTCCATTTCACCCAGCAATCCCATTACTGGGTATGTACCCAAAGGACTATAAATCATTCTACTATAAGGACCCATGCACATTAATGTGTATTGCAGCACTGTTTACAATAGCAAAGACCTGGAATCAACCCAAATGCCCATCGATGATAGACTGGATTGGGAAAATGTGGCACATATACACCATGGAATATTATGCAGCAGTCAGAAATGATGAATTCTTGTCATTTGTAGGGACATGGATGAATCTGGAGAACATCATTCTCAGCAAACTGACACAAGAACAGAAAATAAAACACCGCATATTTTCACTGATAGGTGGGTGATGAAAAATGAGAACACATGGACACAGAAAGGGGAGTACTAAACACTGGGGTCTATTGGGGGGAAAGGGGAGGGCCCGTGGGAGGGGGAGGTGGGGAGGGATTGCCTGGGGAGAAATGCCAAATATGGGTGAAGGGGTGAAAGCAAACAGAACACACTGCCAGGTGTGTACCTATGCAACTGTATTGCATGCTCTGCACATGCATCGCAAAACCTAAAATGCAATAAAAAAATAAGAAAAAAAAGAGAATAATATGAACAAGTATATGCCAACAAATTGCAGAACCTAGAAGACTGATAAATTCCCAGAAAGCATACAATGGAATAAGATGGACTTGTGAAGAAAAAAAAAAAAATCCAAACAGACGTGGAGTTCAAATCACTGACCAAAAAGCCTACAAATAAAAGTGCAGAACGTAAGAACATTAAGAAAATAATTACCACTAATTCTCTTGAAAGCTGGAGAGGAGGAAACATTTCAAGTTCATTCTGTGAGGCCAGCATCATCCAGATATAAAACCAAGACAAAGACATTACCAGGAATGAAAACTGCATGCTACTATCCCTAATAAATATGATGCAAAAGTCCTGACCAAAATCTTGGCCAATGAAATTAATAGACCACTAAAAGGATGATACACCACAGTCAAGGAGTACTTACTCTTGGAACATAAAAAATAACAAAAGATGGAACATCAGTGTTATTTACATTAACAGAATTAAAGACAAAAACAATGTAGTCATCTCCACTGATTCAGAAACTGCATTAGACATGATTCAACACCCTTTACTAATAAAAGCAATCAACAAACTAGGAACACGAGAAGTGGCTCAAACATAAGAAAGGCCATATATTATATAAGAAGTCCACAGCTAACAGTATACTCATGGGTGAAGGAATGAAATCCTTTCCTCTAAGATCAGGAACATGGCAAGGTTTCCTACTCTATCACCATTTCTATTCAACACAGGACTGGAAGCCCTGGCCAGGGCATTTACACAAGAAAAGGTTTATAAACAAAAGGCAACCAAGTATAATAACAATCAATCCCCCAGGTGTACTAAGGGAGAGCTATATAATGAAAACCGCAAACATCACTAAAAAAAAAATTAAAGACAAGGCATCTGGTGTTCAGGAACTGATGAATTAGTACCATTCAGATGTCCATAAAACCGAAAGCAACCTATAGATAGATTCACTGCAATCCCCATCAAAATACCAATTGCAATTTTTTGTGTGTGGAAAAAGAAAATCCACCCTAAAATTCACATGGAAACTAAGAAACACAAACACTTCTATTCTCTGAGCACCAAAGATAGCAAAAACAATTTTGAAAAATAAACACCGGCTAGATGAGGTGGCTCATACCTATAATCCCAGCACTCTTGGAGGCTGAGATGGGAAGATCACCTGAAGTCAGGTGTTTGAGACCAGCCTGGCCAACATGGTGAAACCCCATCTCTACTAAAAATACAAAAACCAGCCAGGAGTGGTGGCTGAAGCCTGTGGTCCCAGCTACTTGGGAAGCTGAGTCAGGAGAGCAGTTTGAAACCAGAAGGCAGAGGTTGCAGAGAGTCACAATTGTGTCACTGGCACTCCAGCCTGGGAGACACAACAAGACTCCATGTCTCAAAACAAACAAAAAAAAAAAAAAAAGGAAGAAAAAAATAAATACAATGTTGGTTAACTCACACTTCCTGATTAGACACACAATAGAAAATGACAGTAATCCAACAGTGTGCTATTACCACAAATGAAAACAACAAAAGGAAGAAAATAGAGCCCAGGAATTAACCTAAGCATATATGGCCAAGTGATCTTCAACAACCGGGCCCAGACCCCTCAATGGAGAAAGGACCAGTCACTTCAACAAATGGTGTTGGTAAAACTAGGTTCCCATGTAAAAGAACAGTATCAGTAAGATCTTACCTTATACCATATATAAAAATCAGCTCTAAATGGATTAAACATAAGGCCTCAAAGGTAAAACTCCACAGACAAAAACAGAGAACCAAAAGCTTCATGATATTACATACCTGATTTCTTCGATATAACACCAAAAAAAAAAAAATAGACAAATTCAAAAATGCCGAGCAAACAAAAGAAACAATCAGTAAGGATGAAGAGACAATTTAAGGGCTGGGAGAAAATACCTGCAAATCTTACATCTGATAATAGCTAAAGAACTACTACAACTCAATAATACCAATAAACAATTTAGCTAAATACTGAGCAGTGGACTTGAATGAGACCTTTCTCCAAAGACATACAAGCACACAAAAAGATGCTCAGTATCTCAATACAAGCATGCAAAAAGATGTTCAAAATCCAAACTAAAAAAATAAAATAAAAACTAATGAGATATGCCCTTATGCCTATAAGAATTGTCAGGAGGAAAATGTGTGTGTGTGTGTGTGTATACATAGCAAACAAGAGCAAAGCGTAGGCAGGAATGTGAAGAAATTGAAACCCTTGGGCACTATTGGTGAGAATTGAAAACAGTGAGACTGCTATGAAAAGCAGCACAAAGGTAACTTAAAAATTATACAATGATCACGTATCATACAGCAATCCCACTTCTGAGTATGTATACAAAACCATCCAACAGGATCTGGGAGAGTTATCTGCACAGTTGTGTCTCTAGCAGTATTATTTAGAATAGTCAAAGAGGTGAAAGCAACCAAAATGTCCAACCACAGAGGAATGGATAAACAAAATGTGGTATACACACAATTACATGCAATCCAGTATTATTCTGTGTCAGAAAAAGGAAATACTGTCACAACATGGATAAACCTTGAGGACATTACGCCAAGCAAAGTAAACTCATCAAAAATGGACAAATACTACAATTTCCACTCATTAAGACACACCCAAATAAGCCAAATTCATAGAAGCAAAGAGTGGAATGGCAACTGTCAGAAGATGTGGGGAGAAGCAAGTGGTACTTTTGTTTAATGGGCATAGTTTCAGTGTTAGAAGATGAAGGTGTTCTGGAGATCTGCCACACAACACATGTAAATATAATTAACAACACTAATGAACCATATAATTAAAAATGGTTAAGATGGTAAATTTATGATATATCTTCTTTTTTTTATAAAACCACAATTAAAAATTATTTAAGCATTTAAAACCTAACAAACCAAGAATTACAAAGAAATATTTGCCCTCACTCAGTGAGTTTCTTATTACCAGAATATCGACTTTGAATTCTGAGATTATTTCATGTAAAGTAGAAGAAGTAAACTAAGTAAACTCATAAGCAGGTAATAAGCAAATTAATACCAAGCATTTCTGTGTAAAACAAAGGGATACATATTTCAAATAATGTTAGGTGGGGGAGAAAAAATATCTGGTGAATTTTATCAGGAAATTTGATTTAGTAAACAAACGATAAACATTACGCTTAATGGAAGTCAGAAAGTCCACGTCAATTTTAAAAATTATTCTCTAAGATATTAAAAAGTTGAGAGACAAGCATAATATCCTCCTACCTATCCACTCTCCAGCTTCCAAACATTTTTAAACTCATGGCCAGCCTTAGTATGCAGTCCTGTACTAGAACACTTAGAAACAAATGACCAATACCAAATCATTTGAACCTGAAATATTTTTGCAAGCCTATCAAAACGCTAAGAACACTGCAAATGATTGCTAGGTGTCTTAAATGTCTTCCAGTATACACATGCTTTCTTTTCTTTCTTTATCCAAGTTTGTCTTGATTCTTACACAAGAATATTTCCTGAACAGTACTGTACACTGTTACTACTGGGTGGTGCCTGATGTGTGGTTATCTCTATTGTGGTCCTACTGATATCAAACAACAAGTTTATGCATCGAAAGCATGATGACACATCCAGCTTCATATCACCTCTTTCAATGTTTTCCCCTAATGGGAAGGCCTTTCAACTTTCACAGCCAAGCATTCTTGCCTAAAATTTCCTTGTCAAAAGTAAATACCAGGAGTGCAGGCAGCACAGGTGCAAGGTTACAGTGACCAAACAAAAATCAGACAATCCCAGCCTGTGAATACTAAATTCAAGACAGCCAGCCAGGGTTCTTTAAACAGCAGGCAACTGAGTATGTTAGCTGGGTCTTAAATCAGGGTCCAAGTGGGGAGAATGGGAGTGACACAGGCAGGTAAACACATAGGGCACATAAGCAACAGGAAACAGGAACAAAGTGCAAGGTCATTGAAGGTAGGAAAAAAGCGTTGCCATTTTTTTTTTGTCCCTGTCCTAGTCTTTCACTGTTTCTGCATATCTAGAAATGTCTATTAAAACAAGTAGGGCAAAATATTTTACTTTCTTAGCACAACAGATATTAGCACTTGGGTGTGAAACCTGTCAGGAGTCAGAGCCTGGGGTATAGGCAAGAGAAACAAATCTGCAGACATTATCTTTTCCTCATCACTAGTTTAGGGTTATCTGAACAACTTCAGCCCTTCACCTCAGGAACACACCTGAAGTTTATCACATTTGAAACAAAGTTCTCCTCTTGTGACAAACCGAATGTACACAGAGTGTTTAAATAGCTATCTAGGTTTCATATTCTTACCATCTACTTGCAAGTTTCATCACAAGCTGAACCCAAACATTAGGGTACTGTGCTTCCACAACTCTCTCAAGCATCCACTTTATTAAGATCTGAGTTGGCATCTCCTTACCATACTACCAAATATTCAATCACTGTGTCCCACGTGTGCTTCCCCCCATCACAGCAGAGGATGTATACTCTAAACCCCTTGTCTTCTCCAGGTGATACTTGTGCTCCTCTGCCCCCACCCCCAATGGGAAAAGGCACTGTCTTAGTTCCAATTACTCGTGTGCAGGCTCATGATGGGCTCTCCCAAAATCTTACCTTTTCTCCCATCCAAAGTGCAGTAGCAAACACACACACACACACACACACACAGACACACGCACACACACACAACACCTGATCTCCAATTCTTAAATCCAGTGACTTCTACTTGGTCTTCAACTAATACTAAGTCATTAAGGGGGAAAATTATGTCGGAAATCCACCACGTTCTTTACTGAAGACTCACAAAATACCCCTTTTCCACTGTTATTTTCCAGGGTGGAGGGCCATTTGGATGTTCTGTCTCTTCACTAACTTATGCTACCTGGTGGACTAATAACTTGTATGAAAAGTCTCCCTGGTGTTTCCCTGACACCAATGAAGTCTCATGAGCCTGTGATTCTCCACTTTAAAATCACTGTGCCCTTCAACCTGTTGCTGAAGCCAAGCTGGGGTGGTGGGGTGTGACAGAGAATGCTCCCTTCCCAGCTGCCCAAAGAAACAACAAGCAAACAAGTTCAACCAAAACCTCCCTAAATGTCTCACCTCTTGCACAAGGATAAGGTCCCTACCCTAACCCAGGGTAGCCATTTGGCACTTCCTGCTACTATGTGATACTCTCCTGGACACAAGTTTCTTACATGGTGGCTGGCCAACTGGGTTGGGCTAGTACTACGTATTAACAACACTCCAGTATCTTCTCCTCACACTTAAAATTTCACAGGGACAGCTGAGTACGGTGGCTTATGTCTGTATTCCCAGCACACTGAAAGGCTGAGGCAGTCAGATCATGAGGTCAGGAGTCTGAGTCCAGCCTGGCTAGTATGGTGAAACCCCAACTTTACTAAAATTACAAAAATGAGGTAGGTGTGGTGGAGTGCATGTGTAGTCCCACCTACTTGGGAGGCTGAGGTGGAAGAATCACTTGAACCCAGTATATGGATGTTGCAGTGGGCCAGGATTCCACCACTGCACTCCAGCCTGGAAGACAAGAGTGACACTCAAAAAAAAAAAAAAAAATTCACAGGGACTACCAATCTGCATTGTTTTTTGATATCCGAATTCCTTACAAAACCAGTAATTAAATTTGAGATTTCTCCTGTGCTTTCTAGTTTTTATGGATAAGAGAACCCAATATCCTGGGCGATCAAACACCCTTTAAGAAAACACCCTGCGGGATGCTAGATTTAGTTCCTACCACCTAAAGCAAAGCACATTGTGGGAGCAAATCACAAAAACATAAGAGACACTGCATCAAGGGATATTACTAAAGAAGTTAAAAACAATCAAACAACTAGTCAATTAAGTAACTACTAAGACATGAAAAAAATACTTGTGAATCCTTATAGGGATTTCAGTGTTTCCCCCAAAGAAATAACTGAGAAAAAGGCAAGCTGGTGAAACAAATTGGAAACAATGACTGATGAAACATGTTGAGATTTATCTAATATGTTTCTATTTACATGACATGTGATCCTGTAAAGGTGATTGGGTGATGTGAGAAATAAGGAAGAAGTCACTCATGACCTTAAATCCAAGGAAAAGAGAAATGGATGACGAAGGGGTGATCTTGTTTTCCAAAGAGGTGTTCCCCACCCAGAAACTCCCTGAAGGTACTGACTTTGGCCATTAAATTTCAAGAGGGTGGAGGATTAAAGGCTGAGGCAGACATAAGGAAGTCAACAATCTTCTATGTCTAGTAAGTGCGAGGCAGCACCACTGCTCACACAGTCACAGAAATCTGGCAAGAAAGCATATCACCATTTACAGAGAAAACAAAGGCTCAAAAGGTTCTACATACTGTTGTCTGTGGTTACATAATAATGAATGACAGAGTCTGGATTTTTACCCAGGTCTTCCTGGTTCCAATACCACAGACTTCTCCTAACTTTTCCTGTACAGAAACATCTTGACCCTCAGAGGACTGCTTAATCTGTACGCTTCTAAAATAGCCTCATGTAGAAAATCCATTACTTTGTATCAGTCTTGTTGTACCTAAGCGCCTGAATTAACCAGACAAACAAACAGAGGTAGAAAATATTTCCAGAATATGACCCAAATGTGCTCTGACAATTTTAACAACAGACCTATCTGTCTGGAGATTACAAAGCTTGTCTTGGCAACATAGTATTGCCTTTTCCATTGTGATGTGGTGAGCAAAAAAAAAACAACCCTTGGCATCATAAACCAGGCAGAAATGCATATCTGTCTTCTCGATGCTGATGACATTTATCAAAAACAAGTATAAGGAACATAATTAATGCAAACTTTCTTTGGTCCGCACAGCAGGGGCACTCTATGCTAGGTTGAATGTGAGAACGTTTTAGCAGCCTGGGGATCCCCAACGCTTAATTGGGGTGCTTGAATAAAACCAACTAAACCTGGTTCTATCCCAATAAATGTCATTCAACAAAAGGAAGTAACTATATTTATCCATAGTCTACCGATTTGTATGTTCTTGTGCAATGGCTGCTTGAGATTGTGTTCTGGATTAAATGCACTCAAGATGCTGAGGAGAAAACACACATGAGCACACCCATACACACCAGGAAACTAAATCAGTGAGCACTCCTCACATTTAAGGAACCAAGTCTCAAGGCTCAGCATACTGCCCAGCCAATGCCGTGGTCCCCTCTACTCCTTCTATGAATTCCCCTACCAGGAATACTGCCTCACTTGAGATTTGGGGTTTTGAGAGAAAAGCAAAATGACAAAGAAAAAAAAAATACAAAAAGGAAAGCAAGTAGAAACGATGGTCTGGTTTTTCTAACTCAGTGGATGCATCTCAGGAAAGTCTAGTCTGGAACCCAATCAGTTCTGTAGGTTCTACACACCACCTGATAAACCAAATATTCCCCAGTTCTCTAGACAATAATAGACTAAATGGCTGTTAAAAGTACTGAGCATCCAGGCTCACCCCTGTAATTTCAACACTTTGGAAGTCTGAGGTGGGTGGATCACAATGTCAAAAGATTGAGACCATCCTGTCTAACATGGTGAAAGCTCATCTCTACTAAAGATTTAAAAATTATCTGGGCCTGGCGGTGTGGCTACTGGTAAAGCTGAGGCAGGAGAATCACTTGAACCCAAGAGTTGGATGTTGCATTAAGCCAAGATTTCGCTAATGCACTCCACCCTGACAACAGAGCTGAGACTTCATCACACACACACACACACACACACACACACACACACACACACACACACACACAAGTACTGAGCCTATCACCATGAAAACAAAGAGTGAAAAAAGGACTAGGTCACAATTCCTCAGTCCTTATCTCTACTATCTCTCTCGGTACCCATTTTCCCTAGAGAAGTGTGACCCTGCCTCCCTCTTCTACCGTCCTCTCCCACCATGCTACAAATACATCCTTGGAGACCCAGTATGGTTAAGTCACCAATAGGCAAAGTGGGAAGACAGAACCAAACCCTGTTCACTGACAAAGATTCTCTCCTTGGCCAATCGTTTGCCAGATTCCTGAGCCCTCTTCTTCACTGAGCTTCACCTGTGGCCTACAAAGATCTGAACACTAAAATGGCTTCTAAAAGATCAAGATTACCCAGTCCCCTCAAAGTGTCTGCCTGAGAAAACTCAAGGCTGCCAAAAGAATTTACTATTTGTTCCAGCCAACATTTGAGGACCGCTCCTCTGTCTGTCTCCCAGTCTCTAATGGGGGGGTAGGAGCCAAACGTTGATAACTGTCAGCTAGCAGCCACTGCTGGCCTCATCTTATTTACAGTGACCAACCCCTTTAGAGCTTTTCACTTGAGCCTTGCCACTCTCTCCCTATCCCTCTTTCTCCTTCTGAAAGGACCAGCACTAACTTCTGCATAAATCAAAGTTCAGTGTCCAGTTCTGTTGATGGCTGGGAACTTTCTCTCAATCTGTTCCTTCCTCAAAACAAAGAACTCTTTCCTTACCCATGAATCCAGCAGGGTATGTGATATCCACTCCAACCCTGCCATCAATTTTAATGAAGCGTTAATGAAGATGGGCATACATATCTTCTTTACCTCATGTCCAGTCAATGCATATTTGAGTCTATTCCTGAGAAAGACAATCAGAGGAAGACATTCCCTTAGCTTGTGGGGACCTGTTGATGGAACAGGTGCCTGTAGAAGACAAGGAAAGGCAACCTGATCTCTCAAGATCCACTGCTTATGTAACCTGATTGAGCAGATTACTTGCCTTAGTTCAGCATTAGCTGAACTTAACTTGTAGGTAAAAGGAATACAAGAGGGCAATTAATTCAGCAATTTGAGATGTCTGTGTTATGAAGGTCATACCCCCAAATATGGAAATCCCATTTTGTGCCCCCTTCCTTCTCCAAATGTAGCCTCACAACTATCTTCCCGTTTTGCCCTGCCCCAAGCACCATAGCCACTGGTACTGCCTACTTAAACCTTCCTTGAACACACTACATCCCATGTACCTCAGGTGTACTTTATGATTTAGTCACAACTTACTACGTGACATATTCTACTACTCTCTCACCATTCCAGGGTTCTAAGTCCCATGCAAGCCCTGTCAACGATGCTGGACCACCCTGTAACCACCCTGTAACCCCCTGTGCATTATTCCTTTGCTGGCTGCTTGCCAGTTCAAGTGTCATCAAATTCACACTGCAACAAATCCTGTAACCTATAATCTTGAAGTTTTGATGTTACACCATCCTGCCCTGTGGCTATTTGCTCCCTGTATCTACAAACGTCTGAAGGTCTAGGGCTGTTCTTGAACTCCACTCCTCAATGATTTCTTAAGCTCAGACCACACAGGAATCCTTTCTAATGGAGATTGTTCCCAAAGCTGTTTCTACAGATCTCTCTTTACTTTTGTCCCTCTTAAAATGGACTAACGATTACTAACCACACAAAACCATGGGGATAAGGGTTGGAGCATACAAGACTGAGGACCAAGGTCCTAGCAAGTCTTCAGAATGAGTGCCTTGCTCATCCACTTAACAACAGAGAAAACAGTGGCACATCCAGGGAGTCAGATACTAGGTGGCAGTAGCAAAGGTAGCACTTGGAAGCAGAAACTGACTGGTTCCAAACCCAGGTCCCCAGCCAACACACAGCCCATGTTTGCTCTCAAAATACCAGGACAAGGAAGACAAATTTCTACTACTCAGTATTCAGAGTTCAAACTGTCCCAAGAAGAGTCTATATAAATTATCAAATTAGTTACCAAGCTTCTCCTATATGGATGTGGACCCTCAGGATTGCCCCATGTTTATCCCTGCTCAAAAGAATCTTTGGCAACTTAAGCACCTCACTTCTGTCTTCTTCACACTGGCTCCCTCTCTGTCTCAGAAGACCAAGACTTTCTTACCACTCTCACCCAGTGTCACCACACCACCAAAGTGGAAATATGCCAGGAAGGCACTGCCTAGTCTCCTTCTTGTCAGATGCTTGCTTCCTGTGCCTCTGGATATACTGTCCTCATCCTGCCAGGTCTTCAAGGTTCAGTTCAAGAGACTCCAGCATTTCTCACACAATTTCTTGCCCTTGTTTCATAGGCTTCTGTAGCCTTTACTACTAAACTAGTATCTTAGGCTCAAGGTAAAAAGCAGCTATTCTACCCTCTAAAACAAAGGGTAACTTCAAATTAAATGCACTTGGCTATTATTGGTGACTCAGTGCACTGTCATTGAAGTCCTTTCTTATGTACAATTCAGTACATTCATTAATCCCCACCGTTCTGGGCTCAGGAAGTGCCCTCTGAAGAGGGGAACTCAAATTGTAAAGGAGACCACCAGGATATGACATCCTGGTGTTTTGATGTTGTTGGCATTTTTTTTTTTTTTTTTTTTTTTTGAGACGGAGTTTCGTTCTTGTTACCCAGGCTGGAGTGCAATGGTGCGATCTCGGCTCACCGCAACCTCCGCCTCCTGGGTTCAGGTGATTCTCCTGCCTCAGCCTCCTGAGCAGCTGGGATTACAGGCATGTGCCACCATGCCCAGCTAATTTTTTGTATTTTTAGTAGAGACAGAGTTTCACCATGTTGACCAGGATGGTCTCGATCTCTTGACCTCGTGATCCACCCGCCTCGGCCTCCCAAAGTGCTGGGATTACAGGCGTGAGCCACCACACCCGGCCTTGTTGTTGGCATTTTTAACCCTGTATGTATATAAGAGCACAAGCTATAAGAAACGTGTTTGTGATAAAACATAATTTGAATGAATCACAACACAGTAGCCTAACAGCTCTTTTGAAAATATTAACCCCTCTGCCTAGCATTGTGTCTAATGCCTGTAATCCCAGAATTTTGGGAGGGCGAGGCAGGTGGATCACAAGGTCAGGAGATCGAGACCACCCTGGCTAACATGACGAAACCCTGTCTGTACTAAAAACACAAAAATTAGCTGGCATGGTGGTGGTGCATGTCTGTAATCCCAGCTACTAGGGAGGCTGAGGCAGGAGAATCACCTCAACTCAGGAAGCAGAGGTTGCCGTGAACCAAGATCGGGCCACTGAACTCCAGGCTGGCAACAGAGCAAGATTTTGTCTAAGAAAATAAATTAAATTAATTAATGAAATTAAAATTAAAATGAACCCTGAACATTTCCAACAGTCCATTCCCTTACATCTTTCTTATCTTCTGGAGGAGGCTTTGTCATTTCACCCTCTTCAAAACTAGCCACTCCAATACCCAATTCCCCGTTCCAATGGCCCTACTCTTTTTACCCCCAGCCTTTAGCACCTGTGAGCATACTGTAAACTTCCCTCTCCTCCCAATAGGATGTAAGCTTCAATAGGAGAGAGGGATTAGATTTTGTTGCCTATAACCACTTTTTATCGGGACATATCCCCACGAGTGGGCCCGTATAACAACACCTGTGCGTATTATGCTCTCATTAATTAATAAAAATGGCATGCCCAAGTTCTCGGCGACATTATAGATTACACCAGTGCTCAACGTTGAGGGAGAAGCGCCCTTCTACCCGTAGTTTCCAAACAGCATGTTATAACTTTTTTTTCAAGTTCCTTTTCAGAAGAGTGCAAGGTCAAGTTCCGTGTGCAGCATGTCTTCACCAATGAAAATCCCACAAGCAAACAGTGCTCCCACGAAATACCAAGTCACAGATATACAAGCATGTACTCTTGACTTCAAAGAACATAAAGTCATACTCACAAATACACCCATTAGTTTATCGTGCATCCAGTGCTTCGGCGTTGCAACACGCCTCAAGTGCTTCCTGGGGCTCCGGGCCTGAAAAGGGCACCAAAATTTTTCAGAGAAATTCGTCCCAGTTGACAGTAAAATGTCCTAATCCTCATCTGTAAGAACTGCTAATCTTCATCTGTAATTCCTGATCCAAGGAAAATGATCGTCCAGACTATTTACTCACGCCCAGTTTTGAGGAAATACTACTACCTGCCAGATCCCAGAACAGACACCGGCAAAATTCACAGACCTTTGAAAACGTCGCGGGTGTCCCTAGCTTTCGTCAAGAGAGCATCCACAGTGCTCTCAAAACGAATCTGAGACAGCTTCAAGATGCAGAAATAAGCTTATCTGGATAAAAAACCAGTACTGGGCTGCGTAGTCAAGGAAGTACACAACGCGCCAGCTCCAATGACCCCCTAGCTGAGCACAACGAGGGCCAGCCCAGAATCCCCTAGTGACACTCTTAGACTTCTGCTCTACTAATCGGGTTTCCTAAAGCAGCACTAGCAGTATTCCCACCTGTCAAGTTAGGAGTGCCCAGAAAGAGAAAGATAGCCAAGCTGGAACAGCCCTTTTTCAAAGGAGAGAGGCATATACCTCCGAAGCCAGGACGCAGCCATATTATCGTGCGAAACCCTGCGTCGGAAGAGATCCTCTCCTTTTCCAGTGCACCCGTATGCTGTGGTCATAACTCGCGGGAAGTAGGTAGAGGGAGAACTTTAGTTCCGGATTCCGCCTCTAGTAAGTAATCAGGTGTTATTCTTCTGATGCAGAGGTCACAGCACGGAACTGAATTTTTTAAATACTGATTCACAGGTGTCAGTTATGCCGCGGAACTTGTTTTGTGCTTCCTCCTTTCCGGTCGACTGAGCTGGAAGGATGCAATTTACACTCTTAAAATTATCTTTTGCCGACTTTCAAAATATTTAACGGAAGTTCTGAAGGAACACGATTTAGGAGCAAGGAAAAAGCCAGTGTTAAGAAATAGCCATGTGATTCCTTGTGACTGTTACATGCTGTGATTGTAAAATCATAATTTAAGAAACAAATTATTCGTTGTTCTGGATTGGAATCAATGTCACAAGTTTGGGAATGTGCTAAAATCCTCTGTATTGTAAATTTTGAAAGGGTACGTTTTATGGCACATGAATTGTAAGTTGAATACCTTGTTTTGAAATAGCTTCTGGTGATGGTTGCACAGATATGTGCATTTCGTAAAACCTCCAAAACAGCTCACTTTTAAGCGGGTGAATTCGGCCACGTAAGTTGTGACGTGTGTGCGCGCGTGTGTGTGATGTCACAGCTTTATTGAGGTGGAATATCTGTATAAAATACAGCAAGCCAAATGAAGCTTCACTTCCTTAATGTGTACAGTTTGACAAGTTTGCTTATGGGAGTAAACTCAGGGTACCTCAATCACAATCAAAATAATAAATATGCATCACCTCAGAAAAATTTCCTTGTGTTCTTTTCTGGGCCTTTCTTCTCCTTTTTCTTTTCTTTCTGTACTTGCGCTTTTTGATGAAGCAAGCTCTGGCTCTGTTACCCTGGCTGGAGGGCAGGAGCGCCATTTGAGCTCCCAGCAGTCTCCACTTCCCCGGGGCTTGAGTGAGTCCCCCTAGGTGCGGTGGTTCCCTCAGCTTCCCTCAGTGCTGGAACCACAGGCACCTCTCACCACTTTCTTTTTAACTGTTTGATAGAACATACATAGTAAGGTCCACTGTCTTTACTATTTGTAAACGAAAAGAGGCGTCTGAAGCATTTTCTTATTATAGTTTTGCATTCAATTCCTTGACTGGAGGCTACAGGTGGTGTATGTGCCAACTGGCAATACAATAGGCTGAACAGATCTGAACTCCACATTTTTTGCACTATACCAGTATTCGTCTCTTCTGTTCTGAGATTCCTAGATCCATTTTGCCAATTCTCAGATCCTGTTGCTGATATTGTGGTAGGAGTTGCTAAGAAATAATTTTACGTGGGGCACAGTGGCATAGGCCTGTAATCTCAGTACTTTGGGGGGCCAAAGTGGGTGGATTACAAGATCAGGAGTTCAAGACCAGCCTGACTAACATGGTGAAACCCCATCTCTACTAAAAACACAAAAAAGAAAAAAATAGCTGAGTGTGGAGGTTGCACACCTATAATCCCAATTACTCAGGAGACTGACACTGGAGAATTGCTTGAACCTGGAGGTGGAGGCTGCAGTGAGCCAAGATCATGCCAATGTACTCTAACCAGGGGATGGAGAAAGACTCCATCCCCACCCCCACCCCCCAAAAAGGCACATAGAGAAGAAAAGTTTGTTTATTTTAAAGCTGCTCCAGACATGCTTCTTTCTAGAAGGAAAGTCTGGGCTCTTAGAGCTGAGCTGGCAACCTTTGATATGCAATGCAGGCCATTAGAAACTGGGTTCACCAAAACATGGATCTTACCCTTGCCCCACATGTTCCTGGCAACATGGCCGCCCCCATGTATCTCCAGTCTGTAGAAGATAGGCCCCTGCATTTCCACACTAAAAGGCTAGGGTGGAAGGCCCAGCTTTATTACCAGCTATATGAATTACATACCTGTTCAAACCAATCCCTTATGACCTATGCAAATCAGACACCATCTCCTCCAGCCTCTACATATGCCTCACTGGTTTTCTCCCAACTTGGAGTTCCCTTTCTTAGCATTGGAGCTGCAAGGTTCTTTGAACTGACTGCATCATGACCTGTACCATAGTCAAGCCATGGTGACCCCTGTGACCCACAAGTACACCTCCACATAGCCTCCCAGAGCCAGAACGTCTGGAGTAACAGAAAAACCACAAAAGGAGAATGGCTACCTCCTCCAGTGCCTGATTAACCAAACTTGTGACATTCTACTGCTGTTCCTGCCTTAGCTGATGGGTCAACCTTGTCACATTGGACCCTGTGACACACACCCCCTACCAGCTTGCAAAAAACTGCCATAAACTGTAATTTTCCATTACTTATCCCCAGCCTATAAAACCAGCTCCTAACCCAGCACCCTCTGCTCTCTTCTCAGACTCAGCATGCTCACCCCTGAGTGACTAAACAGCCTTGTTGCTCACACAAAGCCTGTTAAGGTGGTCTCTTCATTCAGAGCACACCTAAAAGGAGACTACCTCCCTCTATACAAGGTCGTGTTGTTAAGTGCTGAAGATCACTCTGTCTCTGTACAGGGGAGTGTTGTTAAGCACTGAAGACTGGTCAGAAGGAGGCATTTCATACAGGGTTTGTGTGAGCAACAAGGCTGTATATTAACAAAGGTGTGAGTGGGCTGAGTCCGAAAATGGAGTCAGTGTGGCGGTAAGGGCAGAGCAGGCTTTATAGGCCAGGGCAATGAGTGGAAAGTTACAGTTCTGGGTTGGTTGTTGCTGACTCAGTGGATTGATCAGTCAGCTAAAACAGGAACATGTTGTCCTTCCTCTTTGTAATCTTATTTTTTCAGACTTTCAGGCTCCGCGTAGCCATCAGGAGGTGTACATGCAGGTTACAGAGTTCATAATGGCTTGACAACAGTGCTGCCATATTTGGGGGACCTAACAGGGAGCTTCTTCTTTCTTCTTCTTCTTCCTAATTTCTTGCCTATTAAAATCTCCACTTTTTAAATCCACTCCACATGGATTCTATTGTTTTATCTAATTCAATGTGAAACAAGAGCCCTGGTGTTCCTACACTCATCAGAGCTATATCAATTTCTGTTCCATTCCTGGACAGCCCTAGAAGAACCCTTAGCCTTAATTGGGCTGTGTCCTTCTTTTCGTGGTGGCAGACAACTCACTTTTCTAGTCTTTCCCATCATTTTCCTTTTGTATTGTTCTCTCCCCATGAAAAACCTTTCATTCCAGACAGAACAGGGGAAAATACTGCTTTCTGACTAAAATGGAATTTTTGATTGGATCATTTCAGAAGATTCTTAGTCAAGCGCATATGTGAGCATTGGGGAGAGCCCTTATCAGCCAAATTATCCTTATTAAACTCTGATCCCTGAATGCTAGAGGAGACTGATTTGAGTAATAAGACTTCTGCACAGCTGGCTCTGCATGGATTATTCTTTCTTCATTGCAATTCCCCTGTCTTGATAAATCAGCTCTGTCTAGGCATGGTGAACCTGTTGGGCAGTTGCAGAGCTGCATCCTTGAGCATGTAGTGGCATCCCAAACCCTGGAGACCTTCTGCTGCCCCATTGGGAGGCAGCCAGGCAGTTTGTTATGAGCTAACCACCTGCCTCCCACATGCTGTTCCTTAACAGTGGCAGCTATGCCTGGCAACAGGCCTCCCACAGCTGCTGCCATACTGTCAGCCAGGACCTCTCCACCACCTCAGTGCCCATTGTGGGTTATGCATGGGTGCATGTTTGAGAGTCAGAAAATCATCACAGTATTGCACTTGCTTTTTTGGTTATTTCTTTTTGAGGCAGGATCTCACTTTCTTGCCCAGGCTGGAGTGCACTGCTATAATCCTGCCTCATTGCAGTCTTGAACACCTATGTTCAAGTCCTTTTTCCACGTCAGCGTGCCAAGATGCTGGAACTACAGGTGAATCCTGGTTCATCGGGCTGGTTTGAAACTTGTTTTTATAGAGATGGGGTATTTATATATTGCCCAGGCAGGTCTTGTATTTCTAGACTGAAGCAATCCTCCTGTCTCAGCCTCCTAAAGCACTAAAGTTACAAGTGTAAGCCACACTTGCCTTTTAGGTAAAAGGCAATATGTCACCTCTTGGTGTAGCTCAGGCTTCCCTAGTCCTTCCCAACCACGTATCTCTAAATGCAACAATTGTTGACTGCCTCTTTTTCATATAACTCTCATGTTCTTTTTTTCACCTCAAGTGTTCTCCCGAGCTCTGCATGTATTTCTTTTAAAACTGTGCTTGTTCCTGCCTTTCTCTGTACTCATGTCTTAACGAGTGGTCTAAGGGACTAGTGCTGCGTGCAATTGCTGTCAAGGCTCTTATGTAACTGTACTGAGCAATTCACCATGTTTATTGGGCACCCTACACATGCCAGGTATTATGTGGGGCATTAGGCACAGTATGGGGACTAAGATAGAGTCCCTGTCTATTGAGAGTCTCTGCTGTAATGGCAAAGACAATGAAAAACACAAATAATGACATGTTATTCCATGAAAGTAGTAGGATGTGGCATGAGTCCCCACATCTTGATCTCATCATCAGTTAGAGCTTCTTCCTGAAGAGCCTTTAGGATTGGAGAAATTATTTATGCACATGCATGTGAGAATAGAGGAGCCCTCCTCCGGATGTCTCTGCCCTTAGTCTCTTAGTTGCCACTAGAAAGTTTTCTGAGGCTAGCTGTAAAATAAGTTCAAAATCTACATCCTTGGGAATGTAGTTAAACAAAATAAGATACTTGTGACTGAGATCTCAGGCTGACTTGAATGCTCTCGTAACAATCTTTCTAGCAAAGAAATTATATGCATCACTCAATGACAGGGATGAGCTCTCTAAGAAGTATGTCATTATGTGATATCAATGTTGTGTAAATACAGAGTGTACATACACAAATCTAGACAGCATAGACCGCAGCACACCTAAAACAGATGGTACTGCCTATTGTTCCTAGGCTGCAAACCTGAACCACATGTTACTGTACCAAATATTGTAGTCAACACGATGGTGTTTATCTAAACACAGAAAAGCTTCAGTAAAGATATGTTTTCTAGAGCAAATGCTCATGACTAAGCTTATTGATGATGCCAAATAGCAGCGAAGAAGACAAGCAACAGGATGAATGGGGAAACAGGGCCCCTGTGGAGCAAAAGTACAGCCTGGCCTCCTAACACCTACTAGGGACAGATAAAGGAGTGTGGCTTTGATCACAAATTTAGCCTTTTGGTTCCCATGTTGTCCTTATTAATGACATAGTCTAAGGAATAGTTGGACCCTGACTAATG
The DNA here is from genome assembly GCF_049354715.1 of Callithrix jacchus. Classification (NCBI taxonomy): domain Eukaryota; kingdom Metazoa; phylum Chordata; class Mammalia; order Primates; family Cebidae; genus Callithrix; species Callithrix jacchus. The sequence goes on along the minus strand of NC_133525.1, from coordinate 11,349,745 downwards.
CCAGAAAATTGCCTGTGTTCCCATCTTTCCATCAGTTAAGATTTGTGAGGAGACTTCCAAAAGTCTATGAAAAATTAGAATTAAAAAATGGAAATCAAAAATGGAAACTTCATTTCTATGCATAAGTGCCATCATGTTCCACACATTTTGTAAACAATGACACCAGCCATTTAATCCAACCCTAAAGAATTGAAGGTTCTGCACATTTAACCACATCAATGCAGTCTTTTATACACTTTCAACTGAAAAGAAATAAGTAAAAAAAGATTCCCATTAAATATTAAGAAAGAAATCAGAAAGACCCAAACAAGGACTTTAAAATGAACACCCACTGATTTCCCATGGAAACACTTGCAAAATTGCCCGTGTTTGATGAGATGAATGAGAAGAAATGTTGTCATGGTGGAAAAGAACTCTGTGATCAAATTCTCCTGGGCATTTTTTCTGCTAAAACTTCGACTTTCTCAAAACCACTCTCATCATAATAAGCAGATATTTTCATTCCTTGGCCCTCCAGCAAGGATAATAAATGCTTTGAGCATTACAAAAAGTTAAAAACAAAAAACACCTGTGGTCATTGTCATGATTGACAAGTCTGCTTTTACTTTCACATTCACTGGACCCCTTGGTAGCCATTGTTTTGATTGTACTTTGCCTTCAGGATTGTTTTGGTAAAGCTGTCTTTTGCCTCCTGTTAAAGTTCTTCAAAGAAAGGCCTCAGGATCTTCATCCCACTTGTTTAAAATTTCTGTTATTAATCACTGATTCTCACCAATTTGGGACTGAACAGGATTTTTTGTCTCAGAATTAATGTGATTGACCTGCAGCTACAGTCTTCATCTTCAATATCTTCTCATTCCTTCTTAAAACAAGTCATCCATTTATAAACTGCTGATTTCTTTGGGACACTGTTGTCTTACACTTTTTGTAAAACATTAATAATCTCACCATTCTTACTCCCAGACTTCACAATAAATTTCATGTTTGTTATTTATTGTTTCAGTTTTAACAATTTATGTTGCTCTGCTTCGTTAAAACTGATATCTCACACTTCTCATGCTTCAAACTAGATGCTATTTGAACATGTTACAACAAATTAGGATGAAGTATTTTGCTGAAAAAAATGTTTTGAAATCCACAGCTTTTAAATAATGTGTATTTCCTTGAACTTCTGAAACTCCCTTTGCATGTGCATTATTATTGCTTTACATTTTCCAAAAAGTTTGCAATACACACTGGGATTACCAGCCATGAGTATGTATACAGAAAAGCAAGACACAATATTTTCTTAGGACACCACAGGCAGCATTTCCATGTGACACCTCCCTTGTATCAGAATTATCAAGAGTGCAGGAAGATTCCACATGTATACTTCGGGAGTCTCAGGGCTGCATAAGGATTCTGAGCACACCATGAGGTAGTGCCTTCCCAGAGCTGGCCCAACTCCAGATAACTGTGTCTTCACCTTACTAAGGGTGAACCTGGGCTAGACCTCACACAGCTTCATCAAAGGTACCAAGGAGATGTGAAGAAGTTTTAGATTTCTAAGGAAATGTGCATCCTTCATTTCCATTCTGTCATCACTTCCATAACCTCAGAACATTAGAAGCCCTTCCTATGTTTGGAGATAAAAGCCTACCTGATGAGGCCCAGCCTCACTCCCTCCACTCCAACTCCAGTTCAAAAGCAAAGAGACTTTTTAAGCACTACTGTGCGGCGAGAGCTAGACATGTGACCTGGCAGAGCCAACTAGTCATCTCTTCAAAGTTAGCAGCTCATGCCAAAGGGAATGAGCTGCAGACAAGCACAAGCACTTCTGAAGAGTCCCTGGCAGCAGGCAAAGGAAATTTGGGAGGCAGTGTTGAGTGTGCCTTCAGAGCCAGTCCAGCCTTCCAGGTGTGGTCACCATCCACTACCATCTCTGTTATCTTCATGAGCCCCGTGCTGCAGCCTACTCTTGGCAGTTCCTGTTTCCTTGGCTTCTGAGGAGGAAGGAAGCCATTGGAAATTATGGCTTTGTCCATATTCCCACTATCCGGCTTATCTATTTCTTTGGGCTTATCTTAGCTAGAGTCAGCTTCTGAAGCTCTTAAACAAGAACCCTGAGATCCAATTATATAGCCAAGATGATGACTCCCAGATGGGACACCAAGCAAAACCAGATTATTGGCTAGTGGAGCCAAGTGAGATAGTGAGTAGATGCTTTCTCATGGTGACTGACAGGCACTGGGCCAGGCCTAGGTACTGGGGACAGAAAAATGACCGTCAGTATGTATACTGGGCCAACCTCAGAAATGATGAGACAATTGGGCAAATGCATGAAGAAATGAGATGATGGCTAGCCTTGGTTCTGAGTGACTTCCCTATAAGGCTTGTTGCTGCAGAAAATGTGGCTTGTTTTGCTGTTTTAAAATAACAGGTCCCTGGTATCTTGGGGGTGCTACAGGAATGGTGGAGTTGAGACAAAGTGATGGTGATAATTGGAGCAAAGTTCTTGAACAGGTGTGAGGAAATTAAGATGTACAGCCAGGAGTTTGGGTTGCCCTGTGAGAAGGAGGTGACAACAGAGGTGTAGCTTGGAGTGAGGGCTGAATAGAAAGAGGAGACTGTTCCCATCAGACAGATTGTATTTGATTTTAGTGCACTGGAGTCTCACCATTAAAAAAAGATATCTTTTGGTTTGTTTGGCAGACTCTCACACTCACTCAGGATAGAGGGGTAGTGACACCATTGCATGGGTCCCTGAAGGCAACCTCAATTTCCTGGGCTTAAAGATCCTCCTGCCTTAGCCTCACAAATAGCTGAGACCACAGGCACTCAACACCATACCCAACTAATTTTCTTTTTGTAAAGATCTGATTGCACTATGTTGTCTAGGTTAAAAAAAGAAAAAAATCTTTGTAATAGTCTACTCATTTTCTTCATTTCAAAGTGAGATATTATCATCATCATAGATAGGTATCATTACAGAAGGGTGCATACTTCCACCTGTTTACTTCCTGCAGAGTTTCTCTAAGTATCTTTTACATGAGGATAACTGTTCCTAACAAAACTTTGTTCTGCAGAACATTCACCTCACGTTCTACCTATAAATATTCTTCACCTCTCTCTGCTATTCTCCAGAGGGGAACAATAACCTCTCCTTGTGGCTCACTCCTATAATCTCAGCACTTTGGGAGGCCAAGTCAAGTGCATGACCTGAGGTCAGGAGTTCCAGACCAGCCTGATGAATATGGAAACACTGTCTCTAAAAATACACAAAGTACCCAGGTGTCCTGGCAGATTCCTGTAGTCCCAGCAACTTGGGAGGCTGAGAAAGGAGAATTGGTTAAACCTGGGAGGTGAAGGTTGCAGTGAGCCCAGATTGCACCATTGCTCTCCAGCCTGGGTGACAGAGTAAGACTCAGTCTCAACAACAACAGTGACAAAAAGTATTTATTTTTTAATTTTATTTTTAAAGGGAACCAACTGTTTAGTGAGCTACAGCTTAGATTCTTAAATAAAATAAAGTGGGAGCTTAAGTACACGAGGAAAAATGTTTTTGTTTGTGTGTTTTCTGTCGCACAGGCTAGAGTGCAGTGGCACCATCTCAGCTCACTAGAACCTCTGCCACCTGGGTTCAAGCCATTCTCCTACTTCAGCCTCCCCAGCAACCAGGACTACAAGTTCATGCCACTACACCCAGCCAATTTTTGTAATTTAGTAGAGACAAGGTTTCACCATTTTGGCCAGGCTGGTCTTGAACTTCTGACCTCATGATTCACCCTCCTTGGTCTCCCAAGGTAATAGGAGTGAGTTACCATGCCTTGCTGGGAAAGTATTTTTAAGAATCACTGCAATGAAGATTCCATCCATCTGAAAATTTTATTGTGGTCACAGTCCAGCTTCCCCTACAGCAGCAGTCCAAAATGTTTTTGGTAGCAAGGTCTAGTTTCCTGGTGGTTTCATGGAAGGCAGCTTTCCACAGACAGTGGACAGGGAATGGGAAAGGGGTTGGATTTGGGATGAGACTGTTCAACCTCAAATTAACAGATTTCAGGCCAATATCCATGATGAATGTTGATGCAAAAGTCCTTAATAAAATACTGGAACACCAAGTCCAGTAGCACATCAAAAACTTATCCATCATGATCAGGTAGGCTACATCCCATGGATGCAAGGGTGGTTCAACATACACAACTCTGTAAATGTAATCCATCACATAGACAGAATGAAAGACAAAAAGCACACGATTATCTCAATACATGCAGAGAAGGCCTTCAACAAAATTCATCAGCCTTTATGCTAAAAACTCTCAATAAACTAGGTATTGATGGGATGTATCATCTCAAAGTAGTAAGAGCTATTTATGACACACCCAGAGCCAATATCATACTGAATAGGCAAAAACTGGAAGCCTTCCCTTTGAAAACAGGCACAAGAAAAGGATGCCCTCTATCACCACTCCTATACAGCATATTATTGGAAGTTCTGGCCAGAGCAATAAGGTAAGAACAAGAAATAAAGCATATTCAATTAGGAAAAGAGGAAGTCAAATTGTCTCTATTTTCAGATGACATAATTAGATATTTAGAAGACCCCATCATCTTAGGCCAAAATCTCCTTAACCTGATAAGCAACTTCAGCAAAGTCTCAGGATACAAAATCAATGTAGATAAATCACAAGCATTTCCATATACAAATGAGACAAACAGAGAGCCAAGTCATGAGGAAACTCCAATTCACAACTGCTTCAAAGACAATAAAATACCTAGGAATACAACAAACAAGGTATATGAAGGACCTCTTCAAGAAGAACTACAAACCACTGCTCAAGGAAATAAGAGAGGACACAGATGGAAAAGCATCTCATGCTCATGGTTAGTAAGAATCAATATTATGAAAATGGCCATACTGCCCAAAGTAATTTATAGGTTCAATAATATCTCCATCAAGCTACCGTTGACCTTTTTTGCAGAAATGGAAAAAAAAAATCTTAAGCTCCACGTGGCACCAAAAAAGAGCCTATGTGTGTGTGTGTGTGTGTGTGTGTGTGTGTGTATGTGCGTGTGTATATATATATATATCATGATATATATATATATATATGATATATGATATATAAATGTAGACAATACCATAATACCAATCAGGACATAGGCATAGGCAAGAACTTCATGGCTGAAATACCAAAACAATGGCAACAAAAGCCAAAATTGACAAATGGTATTTAATTAAACTTCAGAGCTTCTGCACAGCAAATGAAACAATCGTTAGAGTGAACTGGCAGTCAAGAGAATGGGAAAAATTTTTTGCCATGTATCCATCTGACAAAGGGCTAATATCCAGAATCTCAAAAAACTAAAATAAATCTACAAGAAAAAAAAAAAATTCAAAAACTCAGTTAACCAAATTCATGCTTGATGTCCAGAAACCCTGGACCTCTCTTCTGTCCATAGCCCTAGCTTGCATCAGAATCAGCACCCTCCTTCCTCAGTCCATTTGAGTGAAGTATGACCACCCCTTCCTCTTACAAAACATACCCCCTTCTAACTCTCAGCTAGGAGAATACTTCTCAACACTTTTCCTTATCTGCCATCCCCTCTGTGAACAAGGAGACTGGCCGTCCCAAAGCCCCATGAAGGCACCACCAACAGATTCTCCTACTATGAGAAAAAGTCTTCCTAAAACTCTTAACCCAGCAAGCCTTAAACAAAAGTATGAAGGTCCTTTTCAAGTTGTTCCCACAAACCCCACTGCAGTTAAACTCTCAGGACATATCTCTTGATATCATCTTTCCAGATTAAACAGAGCTCCTGAAGCACCCAGTGACCCACCAGCTGCCATCCTCCGCCAACTCTGCAGTATTCTTTTCAGCCCAACAAAACTGTTCCTCACATCTATGCCTGAGGAAGACCCACTGCTGTCTCCTCCCTCCTCTTAAAAGCCCCAAGTACTTCCCAAATCCTTAAAGTAACTTAAATGCCCTGCCCCTGCCTATCCTGCCACTTTGCCCTCTTCCTCTACTCTGTCGGTAAAGACAGCTGGTTTTTCTGCCAAGATCCCACTCTTTACTCTCTTTGGGAGTGGATAAATGACCTATTTTTCCAAGACACTCTGTGTGACTTTCCCCAGATGAAATGCAGCTGTTTATGCTTCTTACTCACTGTTTTCCCATCTGTCCCTCCTACTCCCTTGGCTGCCCTGCACCACTGCACCCTGGCTACCTATCGTGCCTACCTCCCTCTACAAAACCCTCAGCTTAACCCACTCTCTGCTGAACCAATCCAACTCGAACCTAGAAAAGGACTACTAGGTATTCCTCTCCCTGACAGTTACTATGTAAACTGCTACTCCTACCCCTGCAAAAACTTGGATTTTTACAAACTTAAGCTATCATCCTCAATAAGAAAGTAAAATCCTCTCTCAGCCCTTAAACAGGCAACGATTAGCCAGGTTTCCCATCTCTGAAACAACCAAAAATACTTTAACAGGACAGGCAGTACAACTTCTGCATTTCTGTATTTCTAATCTCACCCAATATACAGACAATATTAACAAACCAATATAAGGCCCATAACAATGAACACAGATTTAACTCTCTAAGCCCTAATTTGCTTTCAACACAATCTGTCTTCATGTCTATCTCTGGGGCACCTACTGTCCCATTAATACCACTGTACCTTGCAGTTTCAGGCCTCAACTATTAAAACTTTCAAGTCTTCCAAGCGGCTCTATTTAATTGGCCTGTCCGCTTTTATAAGTAGAGTATTTTGCAATACTCTACTTATAAACAGTGAGGATTTTGCAATGGGAGGCATACTTGTTGCATGACTATACACCCATGGACTCCTTGCAGCCTATCCCCCATCCCTGAAGAATGCCTCCTTATACCTACATTTTACCACTCTTCTAAATGGATCATAGTAGATAAAAAATAATTCTTTCTCCAATCGGAAAACAAAACACAGAGAGCCACTCATTCTTCCCCACTAACCGCTTTTTAGCCGCTTCCTAGAGCTGCCCTAGCTAGCACCCTAGGCACATGGGAAAATGAGAACAGTAAACTCACACAGTTTTTTTTTTAACACACATAAGCAGTTCTGTCTGCTGAACCAAGCCGTATTTTTCATGTGTGAAGCCTCAACTCACCTTGCTTCTCCACCAATTGGACTGGCTTCAGTACCCTGTTCAATTTAAGTCCCAAAATAGACATTGCTCAAGGGAACCGAAGCTTACCAGTCCCCATCAAAGCTCAAGTCTGCCAGCTCTGAGCTGTACAGCTAATAACTCTACTAACAGGACTTGGAATTACTGTGGCCCAGGAATAGGAATAGTAGGGCTGTCCACCTCCCTGTCCTACTTCACACCCTCTCCAAAGATCTCCCAGACAATCTGCAACATATAGTAGAATCCATTCTTACTCTTCAATGCCAAATAGATTCTCTAGCAGCAGTTACACTCCAAAAACATCAAGGTTTAGACCTCCTCACTGATGAAAAAGGAGAACTGTGTACCTTTTTAGTGGAAGAATCCTGTTTCTGTACTAACCAGTCAAGAGTAGTACAAGATGCTGCACGACAGTTAAATGAAAAAGCTTCTGACATCAGAAAGTTCTTCTAGGACTCCTGGGCTAATCTTTGGGGCAGTCTGGCTCCTCCCAATAGCTGGACCTCTTGTGTGTGTGTGTGTGTGTGTGTTTTTTCTGAGACGGAGTTTTGCTCTTTCTACCCAGGCTGGAGTGCAATGGCTCGATCTCGGCTCACCGCAACCTCCGCCTCCTGGGTTCAGGCAATTCTCCTGCCTCAGCCTCCTGAGTAGCTGGGATTACAGGTACGCGCCACCATGCCTAGGTAATTTTTCGTAGTTTTAGTAGAGACGGGGTTTCACCATGTTGGCCAGGATGGTCTCCATCTCTTGACCTCGTGATCCACCCGCCTCGGCCTCCCAAAGTGCTGGGATTACAGGTGTGAGCCACGGCGCCCGGCCCAGACCTCGTTTCTATCTTTCTCCTAGCAGTTGAGCCCTACCTTTTACAACTCCTCACCCAGGGCCTTATTAAACAATATAAGCTATTGTTTATATTTAAACAATATGAAACAATATAAGCTATTTGCCCTTGAAACAATATAAGCTATGTTGCTGATCCAAGAATACGAATAGTTCCAGGAAAGTCAGTCCCTATAATCTAGTCACTGCCCAAAAGTCACCTCTGTCCAGCCAGAAGCAGACAGATGACAAAGGCACTCCTCCTCTATAACCTATTAAAAGGCTGGAATGTTAGGAACAAGCTGCCTCAGAAAACCCACTCCATGCAGGTTGACCCATTCCCTCCATTCTGATTGCTCTGCAGCAGCATTCCTGAACTCCTATGTGGGCACCACATCAAGGCTGCCTGAAGTACTACAATGAAGCAAAACTTGATTACAGCCATCCCAGGCAGCTTGGGGGAGGACAGGGAAAACAAATGTTTATCCATACTTGTAAATTCCTGTTTGACACTTACCTGTAAAATCCGTTTTTGTTTTTGTGTTTTTAAATGCTGCCACAAAGTTTCATAATGTATTGTAAGTCTGTCACAAGTTGAGAAACTATCTCTGTGCTTATTGCAAGCTGATAGATTACTTCAGTCCTGAAACTCCCTTTTGCCCCTTTCACCCTGTAAGGTCTATTACCGAGAAAATGAAAAGCCAATTTATTCAGCTCCCGGGAGAAGTTCTATGGTCCGGGAAAGGGCCAGAGAAGTCACCCTTGACTTCTCTGTTATTAAAGAGGAATTTGCTAATTTCCATGTAGTTTAGTGGGTGTTGTTTTCTATTTTTATTACAGTGTGGTTCATGAGTGTGACTGGTATGTTTTTTAAATTTTATTGTGGTGTGTTTTGTGACCAAGCATGTGGTTAATCTTAGGATATACGCTGTGTGCAAATGAGAGGAATGTATATACTGTGCCTGTTAGATGGAGTGGTCTGTAGATATCAATTAGATTTAACTGGTCAAGGGTTGTGTTCTGTATAAGAATCTCACTGGGGATGTTGACATCTTTTATTATAATTTGTAGTTGTTTACTAAATCTGGGTGATTCAATATTGAGTGAATATACATTAGGATGGTATCATTACTTCATGCCTTTTATTATTTTTATTAGTGGTTTACAGTTTCTTTTATGTAATATATAAATAGCAGCAATTCCTTTTCGTTTTCCTTTTCTTTTTTTTTTTTTTTTAGATGGAGTTTTTCTCTTGTCTCCCAGGCTGAAATGCAATGGCATGATCTCAGCTCACTGAAACCTCCACCACCCGGGTTTCAGCAGCATCTCGTACCACTCCTGCCTCAGACACCCCAGTAGCTGGAAATACAGGCACCTGCCACCATGACTGGCTAATTTTTATATTTGTAGTAGAGACAGGGTTTCATCATGTTGGCCAGGCTGGTCTCAAACTCCTGACTTTAAGCGATCTGCCCACCTCAGCCTCATTTAAATGATAAAATATAATAGAAAAGAAAAGAAATGGATGCAGGGATACAAATTACATTAAAGGGGAGAATAAAACAGACATCCTGAAAGGAAAAAAACACAGTAACTCTCCCCTGTAAAATATCTCAGGAAAAACAAAATACAGAAATTACTGAAGAAATAATCCAAAATAAAGGAAATGAGACCTAAAGATAGAGACATTTAACACAATCAGAAAAATTAATTCTTCTTAATCAGAAAGTTAACAGAGATAGGTATCATTTAAAAAATGAAATTTGACTCTGAATTAAATAAATTAATTTTTACAAATAACAATACTTTTAACTGCAGACTGGAACAAGCAAAAGGAAGACTCTGAAGACAGGCTGCATAAAATTACTCAATCAGAAAGTGAAAAATAAGAATGAAAACGTATGAAGGCAGCTGACAAGAAGGGACTCTGTTAAATTACACAAACTTCCACATTATGGGAGTTCAAGGTATGATGTCACTTTTGCTTGTAATGGCTGTATCCAAGACCTAAAGGGGTGTATAAGTGACCATGGCAAATGTGGTTGAGTGTGATAGGCGAGGGGTGGGGAAATTGAAAAATAGTAAAAAAGGTTAGTTGGATTTGAAGTCACATGGCAAATAAGGGTTGTTGCGCTATCCCTTAGCTGGCTGAGGCAGTACCTTGTAGAATCAGAAAAAGGCAAATTAAAGAAAGGTTTCCTTTTTACTTACAATGGCAACTAGAACTTTGTTTTTAGCCCTATTGAAATTTCTAAAGTTGGTAGGTTTTGTTCCTTAAGATCTGTAGAAGCATTTTAATGAGGTAACTTATTCAGATTACTAGTAACTTTTTTAAACAAGACCCAATATTCATAAAAATTAAAGATGCATTTGAGATATGAATTATTAAAAAACCTAATAAGAGTATGTGAAATTAACATATCCCTTCAAAAACAAATTATACGAGTAGGCAGTGAACTTCTGAAATAAAATATCCACTAATACTCTTTATCTTTTTATATACCTAACAAAAGAGTATCTTAAATTAGCAATGACATTTTATATTTTGTTCTACATTTTGAATCCTTTATTACTTACTAAACTGTGAAGTGAACACAACACATAATGAAAAAGACGAGCCTACTCTGTATTTATTTTGAGATGGATTCTCGCTGTGTCACCAAGCTGAATGCAGTGGCGTGATCTGGGCTCCCTGCAACCTCTGCGTCCCAGGTTTAAGTGGTTTTCCACCTCAGCCTCCTGAATAGCTAGGATTACAGATGCCCACCACCACACCTGGCTAATTTTTGTATTTTCAGTCGAAGTGGGGTTTCACCATGTTGTTCTGGCTTATCTAGAACTCCTGAACTCAGGCGATCAACCTGCATTGGGTTCACAAAGTGCTGGGATTACAGGTGTGAGTCACACTGTCCAGCTCAAGGTTTGCCTTTTAAGAGTTATGATGTTATTAAAAAGTAAAAATATGTATTTCATATATTTCCATATAGAATATTTTAAAATGTTAATTTGTCAAATATGATTTAGATCATGGTTTGCCATGACTACTGTACATCACTCAAAAAATGCAATCCCATATTTAGAATTTGGCCAACAGCCTTCATTCAGATCAATAAAGAAGAGGCATACACTTCCTTTACATTGTTCCAAATAAGACAAACACAATTTTATATGAAGTTGGTACAAATTAGTTATAAATTATTGTCAAATTCCTGATTAAGGACTTGAGAATAAAATATCAGTGGTATCAATATTAAAACTATAAAATTTTTGTAGGAATATATAGTAGTGGCATATCCTTCCTTTTGGCAAAGTAGGTTCAAGCAACTTATAGAACGCTATCTTGTCTGGAGTTAAATGATATTGACTACAATTATTTTAAATACTCTGTTAATAAGAATATACAGATGTCTAGTCCACATAGTCTATGACAGGCATTACGAACTGTAGATGTACGTGAAATACAGAATATAAAATATGTAGATATCTAATACCCCATACCTCTGATATCCACTATGACGTGTTAGAAATCACTCTACCTACTGTAAATGAATGTACACACATAGATCTTCCAACACTTCTGAGGAAATATTAAATTATTGTTTTGGATAGTATTGATGCACACTCCTTTATTACAGTGATGTCCATTTCACTCTCTAAACAATATAATTGAAATTTCAGTTAAGAATAATTAACTGTAAGCCCAGCACTTTGGGGGGCCGAGGCGGGTGGATCACGAGGTCAAGAGATCAAGACCATCCTCGTCAACATGGTGAAACCCCGTCTCTACTAAAAATACAAAAAATTAGCGGGACACGGTGGCGGCGTGCCTGTAATCCCAGCTACTCAGGAGGCTGAGGAAGGAGAATTGCGTGAATCCAGGAGGCAGAGGTTGCGGTGAGCCGAGATTGCGCCACTGCACTCCAGCCTGGGTAACAAGAGCGAAACTCCATCTCAAAAAAAAAAAAAAAAAAAAGAATAATAATTAACTGTAATGATTGTACTTTAAAAGTTTTTAATTTTTAAATTTTTTATACTTTTAAGTTCTGCAGCTGTAATCATTTTAAACTCAAACATTTGTATATCATGATCAATGACAACCACATTTTATTCAGTCCATCACTAATTGTCATTGCACATCTATTATTCACTTCATAAATATCAAAGAGCATGGTTTCATTTCTTCCTTTGTACCATTTGACAAGCCCAGGTGATATTTCACAAAAATAAATAACTGAAAGAGGCAATTGGCTAATTGCCTCAAGTATAGCGGAAAAACAAACTAAAGTGCAACACAGGTAGTAAAATCTGAATGAAATATAAATGGGAGTTGTAGAAACAACAAGTGATTGTAGGGATCTAATATTCCCAACATCCCGGCTAGATATGCAGCCAAAGAAACTTAGTAAACTTAATTAAAATAAACGAGAAAAAATGGCTGTTCCTAAAAAAGGTAGAAATATTGCAGAGAATATGACACCAGGAATAAAACTCATGTAGAAATCCTGGATTTATTTCATGACATTAAAAGTGAACTGATGAAGCATTGATATTTGCCAAGTATGTGTGACATTTTGACAAGTTAAGGAAGATAATTAACTTTTGGGAGCTGCATGGCAAAATGCAAGCACTGTTGGGCCTACTATTAGTATAATTTTTTGAAACAAAACATTTAATACTCAATGCTTTTAATATTTTGTGTTAATGTACTATATAAAATACTGTTTTCATTTCTCTACAAATTGTGATTAATTTATAATGTTTTTTTAACAAGAAATTGTAACAATCATAGAGCAGCTGTAATTTTTCTCATTATCTAGCGCTGTCTTCAGTTTTACCTTGTGGTCATCTTGGTAATCATGTACCAATTTGTGCTTTTTGTGGTTTTGTACTACCATGCAAAGCAAGACCAGTCTGCATTATCAATACTAGTTTACAGATTGTTGAGACCGCTTACACATGGCCACCGTGCCAGAGGGTGGAGGTGGAATTTGGATGCAGGCAGTTTAACTCCAGAACATGTGGCTGTATACTTCCTTATTGCATTAGCTTGCATTCGGTGTGGTGAGGATTCAGAGGAACATATAAAATCCAATTAAGTTTCAAAATGCCTGTTTATTCCACACCTGATAGTCTCCAGTCCTGTCAAATTTGTAATAGAACATAATTTAGACTTATTCCTGTCTTGAATATAAAGAAAAAACAAGAATAAAATGGATACACTTTTTCTTTATGAGAAAGCATCTTATTCTGTTGCCCAGGCTGGACTACAGTGGTGCAATAATGGCTCACTACAACATTCACCTGCTGGGCTCAAGTGATTATCATCCCTCAGACTCCTGAATAGCTGGAATTACTAACATGCACCAGCACCGCAGCTGGCTATCTTTTGTATTTTTAGTAGAAACAGAGTCTCACCATGTTGTCTAAATTGGTCCCAAACTTCTCATGTCAAGTGATCTGCCCGTCTCAGCCTCGCGAAGTGTTGGGATTACGGGTGTGTGCCACTATGCCTGGCCAAAATGCACATTTGAAAAAGGCTGGGAAGGCAGAAAGCAAATGAGGAGCAGAGTCAAAACTTGCGTGGGGGCAGATAAGAGAAGTATGGGTACTCCCATTTACAAATCCATCAGGTCTCATGAGACCATCACAAAAATAGCATGGGAAAGAACTGACCCCATGATTCAATTACCTCCTGGTCGCTTCCAGATTCGAGATGAGATTTCTGTGGGGTCACAGCCAAATCTATCACCCAAAACAGTATAAATTAAGCTTATCCAATTTTGGGAAGGGTAAAAGTCATCAAATGTTTGTCATATAAGCTTATTAAAAAGCCTCCATTTTAATATTTTGTATGTCAAGTCAAACAATGTTAAATGTAATTAAAAAATTTTTTGAGACAAAGTTTACTTTATCACCCAGGCTGGAGTGCAGTGGTGGTGATCCTGACTCATTGCAACCTCCAGCTCTCAGGTTCAAGTGATTCTCTTGACTCAGCCTCTCGAGTTGCTGAGTTATCACTATGTTGGCCAGGCTGGTCTCAAACTCCTGAAGTCAACTTCTGGAGTCAAGTGGCCCTCCTGCATTGCCTGCTAAAGTGCTGGGATTACAGGCATGAGCCACCACACCAGGCTGAAATGTGCTTAAAACTATATAAAATACAAATAAAAGTATCATCAATATATCTAGCCAGGCATTTTATTCAAAATGTGTTTACTTATGTGTGAATGATGACAGCATATACCTAATTAGTATTTACTTTACATGCTTGAGTAAACTACCAAGCACAGGTTTTGTAAGCAAATGTATTAGTAACTACGGGTACTAACATATGGGAAAAAAAGGAGTGGGGGGCATTCCTGAAAATGCAAGACTTTCCATCACTCATAATTCATAAGCTCCCGAAGAACTTTTTAGGCTCAATATGAAAATGTTGGCAGGGCGCAGTGGTTCACGCCTATAATCCCAGCACTTTGGGGAGGCCGAGGCAGGTGGATCAGGAGGTCAAGAAATCGAGACCATCCTGGTCAACAAGGTGAAACCCAGTCTCTACTAAAAACACAAAAAATAGCTAGGCATGGGGGTGTGCGCCTGTAGTCCCAGCTACTCAGGAGGCTGAGGCAGAACTGCTTGAACCCAGGAGGTGGAGGTTGCGGTGAGCCGAGATCGCACCATTGCACTCCAGCCTGGGTAACAAGAGCGAAACTCCATCTCAAAAAAAAAAAAAAAAAATTGTAACACTTATGCAGTTCCAATATTTTTACCAAAACGTGCAAAGTGGATTAAGTACCACAAATAAGCCACAGTTGTTACAGAAAGCTGATAAGAAAAAGAAAAAAGTGTTTGAGTGGTTTTACTCCCATTAAGAATTGTATCACTTATGCAGAGTTCCAACGTTTTTACCAAAATGTGCCGAGTAGTTTAAGTACTATAAATTAAGCCATATACTTTTATGTACATTAGGCTAAAAATGTCAGGAAGTTTTGATAATCAGTGAACACAAGTTAAGTCAACTCTTCAAAAATATTAAAAAATAGTCTTCAGATACATTTCACCTAGATAAATGTTTATGAGTGACACAGAATAAGAATCATAAACCAAAACTGTAAGCTTTTATTTCTTAGATTTAATAATGTACCAACATTCTGGCCTTAATTTTGACTCCAGAGTTTTCACATGAAAGAACTAAAATGACCTTTTTCTTTTCTTTTTTTTTTTTTTTTTTTTTGACAGTCTTGCTCCGTCACCAGGCTGGAGTGCAGCGGTGTGATCTCGGCTCACTATAACCTCCACCTCCTGGGTTCAAACAATTCTCCTGCCTCAGTCACCTGAGTAGCTTGGACTACAGGCATGGACCACCATGCCCAGCTAATTTTTGTATTTTAGTAGAGATGGGGTTTCATTATGTTGGCCAGGATGGTCTCAATCTCAAACTCATGGATCAGCCCACCTCAGCCTCCCAAACTGCTGGGATTACAGGTGAGAGCCATCTTGCCTGACCAATGAAGTTTTACTCTCTCGTATACATTTGTATTAGTGAAACCATGTGATTTCATATTCCCTTTATATTTTCATTACTTATGAATTATCGAGAAAAAATATATTCCACAACTCTATTAAAGTTATGTAAGACAGTACCCAGAGAACTCTAACTAGTCCAGCCTTTATTTTCACTTTATAGCTTTAAGAACAAAACTTAAAAAGGGAAAATTATAATACAAAATCTTACTAGTATGTATTTAAAAAAAATCAGTACCCACAATGAAATACACTAACACCACAGTTATGTCAAAATACAATGATCATTACTCTTTCTTATTACGTTAATTGATGTAGCTCTTCCATTCAGATTTTGAGAGGAAGTCCTGCTCTGTCACCCAGGTTGGAGTTCAGTGGCAAGATCTCGGTTCACTGCATCCTCCACCTTCCAGGTTCAAGCAATTCTGCTGCCTTAGCCTCCCGAGTAGCTGGGATACTGGCATGCACAAAGATGACCCACTACTTTTTGTATTTTTAGTAAAGATAGGGTTTCGCCATGTTGATTAGGCTGGTGTTGAACACCTGAACTTAGGGGATCTGCCCACCTTGGCCTTACACAGTGCTAGGATTACAGGTGTGAGCTACCACACTCAGCCTGAAATTATCTTCCCCTAACAGTATTGTTGCCTCCTCCTCTGGCAGTTTAGGGACAATGTGAGAAAAGCTGTTTATACAATGTACTATAAAATCAGTTTTTCATTTATACATTGCAATTTTCTTGTTCATGAAGACAAAGACTGTGGGTTGCAATGAATTACTTTTGAAAACAAAATGGCATAGCAGTATTTCCAGTGTTAAGACAATTGGTTGCCACCTAGGGTTCAATTTCTGCAACGGTTACACATTTTAAATTGCTACTCAAAGTTGCTACAATTTAAAAACTGCACGTTGGAAATGCTTCTTTTTTTCCCTTAACAGGAGGCACACATGACAAAAAGAATTTATAAGGCATCAATGTTAGTATAAAAATACATATGGCTAGATTAATATAAAAATTATGTCCACTTTTTTCTGATACCAAATGTAGATTTGTCTTATTTAAATTCTGTCAGAAACTTTAGGAGAACATCTGAGTAGCTGAAACATACACAAAGACTGTAGAGTAAATAGATTAACGGGAAGTAGGACTTATTATAACTTACAATGATTACAAAGCAGAAATGTATGCAAAATATCAAATTACTTGAAGTAAAGTTATCACAGTAGCAAAGGCATTTATTTGTTTTTATAGCAAATATGATCTTTTATCTGTAAGTTTACATCAAAACAATAAAGTATTAACATTTAAGATAATTCGGTGTCATCAGCTTTTACAGAAATAAATACTTTAAAACAATGAAGACAGATCAGTTTGCTTTAACAAACTATAAACTAAACGAATTTCTCTTAACTGGTGATAGTCAAAATCCCAACTGGAGAGCAATCCTCAGAAAACTTCAAATGTAAAATCACTCAGTTCAATTTAGATCTGTAATTGAAAAGAACATCAGATCCATATATCTAATTGCAACATTGTAATGCATACAAACACTCCGGGTAGCAATCTGAGAAGTAAACCCTTTTGACCTGGGTATTCTGTATACTAGATTTTTCTCATATCCTTTGTGTTACCAGTAAATCTTTATGGTCTTTCAGAATGTTACTATGTAACATATTATCAAAACATCTTTGAAGTTTTGCATCTCTTTATTTCCTTTGTGGTAGTGATTATACATCTTATATTCTGAGGGTGGACACAGACAAAATAGAATGTAATTCTTTTAAGAATGGGACAAATATTGTCCTAATCAAATTCAGAGTTCATTTAGTCAAAGAAGTAAAACTAAAACACCTATAAATCTTCTACAATGCTCTCTCGAGATAAGCAAAACAAACTCTTATTAATAAACTAAACTTCCTCTCATAGCCATTGTCTTTATATTCCTTTCCTGATTACCCTACTGGGTCTAGTTCCAAAGGAAACACTGGCATCAATCTAAGTACTTTCCTGACCCACTTCCTGAGAAAAGTCTTAACATTCCTAGATCCTAACTCTAATATCTGTGTATGTAGCTTTGTGTTTCTGTATGCAGTCTAGGTAGGTTCTTTTAATTTTCCAGACGCCTTCAAGCCCATTGGCTGTGGAAATGTTCACATTTGCCCTTAATCTACAACACAGTGTTTATGCTTGTGGTTACTGCAACATGAAGTAAATGTCTTTTCTGTTTAATTCCCAAAACACCTCTGACTCAGGGTCCCCAAAAGGAGGTATATAAAGAAATCAGAATATGAAAGGAAAATATCTTGGGCCCCCCAAATTGCTAAGAAAAACTCAAGGTGGAAAGTGCGGCAAACCTGCCTCCCATTCTATTCAAAGTGGTCCTTCAGCTCACTGAGTTAGAAGCATATCTGACCGCCTACTTTACAAAGGCTAACAAAGACACCTTCCCTTTCCTAACTGAACCAATGTGCTTCTCATATATATTGACTGACGTCTCATGTCTCCCTAAGATGTTCAAAACCAAGCGGTGCCTGACCACCTTGGGTGCATGTCATCACAACTTCCTGAGAATGTCATGGGTGCATCCTCAATCCTGGCAAAAATCAAGTTTCTAAATTAACATGACACCTGTCTAAGATTTCCTCATTCACAAGAACAACAGGTTTTTCAGGCTTTTTCATTTTCTCCTTTTGGTTGTACCTTAAAATTTATATTACATGAAGGCAGATTTATGACTCAGAAATATTTCCTGAAGAAAAAAAATTTATAAATTTTAGAGTATTTTATGTTTTACAAAATGTACAAATGCGTATGTACAACAGAATTATGTCCTGTTTATTTTCTTTAATTCAAAGTGTAGGTTATCTAAATAGTTTGGAAATGTGCCAAAATATAAGCTATAATATCAGAAGAAGAGAAGGATGGGTGTGATAGATGAAGAAGAAAAACTGTAAACTGTAGAATCCTGTTGGTGAGTATATGAATGTTTATAGAGGAAGTTTAAAATCCTTCTATTCCTCTGAACAGCTGGAAAACAATGTTAATGAGAAGGATGGGTGTGACAGATGAAGAAGAAAAACTAAACTGTAGAATCCTGTTGGTGAGTATATGAATGTTTACAGAGGAAGTTGAAAATCCTTCTATTCCTCTGAACAGCTGGAAAACAATTTTAATGAATGTTGGGGTCAAACAAAAGCTGTAGAGATCCCTGATGTAAAATAATGGTTCCCAATGGAGTGAGAGCATCAGTATCACTTGTGCCTGTCTTAGACTTTCCAGAGACTTGCCTTAGTAATTTATTTTTGAGACAGAGTCTCAATCTGTTGCCCAGGCTGGCGTGCAGTGGCAAGATCTCTGTCTCCCAGGTTCAAGCCATTCTCCTCCCTCAGCTTCCTGAATAGCTGGGATTACAGGTGTGAGCCACTGTACCCAGCTGGCCTTTGTAATTTTGAGAGCTCTAGTATTTGCGCAGTTATGTTAAGGATGACTACTTATTAATGTCCAGTCAATCATAATTTTGGGGTTTCCATATACACATAGTTTTTGAATCATATTTTCATTATAGGGATGTTGATCAAGAAAGCCTACACCCAAATGAAGTTAAGCTACACCACCAATTCCATATTTAACACACACACACACACACACACACACACAGTCACTCTCATAAAGGGAAGAAATCAAAGTAAATTTTATTTGAATACAGTTAACTTAAAAAGTAAGATGAGGCATTTACTGCTTTGTGAATTCTACTGCTTTGTTACTAGGAAAAACAATCATTTCCATAAAATAGGTGCAAACCAAATCTGAAGTCTGGCCAATACAAACTGATGTTCAACAACGTAATTCTATTACGTACCATGGCAACAGGCCCAACATTTTAACAAGCCTTTCAAGTATATTCTAAATTTCAGTGCTGCATCCAACTGGTTCAAACAAGATTCCTTTTTTCGTTTGAGACGGCGTTTCGCTTGTTACCCAGGCTGGAGTGCAATGGTGCGATCTCGGCTCACCGCAACCTCCACCTCCTGGATTCAGGCAATTCTCCTGCCTCAGCCTCCCGAGTAGCTGGGATTACAGGGACGCGCCACCATGCCCAGCTAATTTTTTTGTATTTTTAGTAGAGACGGGGTTTCATCATATTGACCGGGATGGTCTTGATCTCTTGACCTCGTGATCCACCCGCCTCGGCCTCCCGAAGTGCTGGGATTACAGGCATGAGCCACCGTGCCCGGCCAAGATTCTTCTAAGAGACTAAGCATTTCTCTTGAGAGGACATGTTCTCAGAACTACGTGTTTAGAAACTCTTACTTTAATTATGATTGCCGACTGCCAAAGCTAAAATTGATTTTTGAAGAAAAGAATATTCCAAAGGATTGTAAAGTTTACAGATAATGCACAGATAAAACACCTATTAGGTTTATCTACTTACATTTTCAATGTCTTCATCATCATCTTCAGCATCAACAAACTGGATTTCATCATCATCTCCAGGACCAAATGTGTCTGTTTCACTGATTTCAGCTAAAGATAAAATAATATACTGATTATATAATCAAGATTTTGCCTGTAATCTCAGCACTCTGGGAGGCTGAGGTGGGGGATAACCTGAGGTCAAGAGTTTTGAGACCTGCCTGGCCAACATGGTGAAATCCCATCTCTACTGAAAAAAAAAATAATAATTTCCTGGCTTGGTGGTGCACACCTGCAATACCAGCTACTTGGGAGTCTGAGCCAGGGAATAACTTAAACCTGGGAGGTGAGGTTTGCAGTGAGCTGAGATTGTGCCACTGCACTCCATCCTGGGTGACAGAATGAGACTCTGTTTAAAAAAAAAAAAAAAGAAAGAACATATGTGCTGTATTTTTTCTTTCATTTTAAAAAGATAATTATAATGTTCACGTAGCACACATACAAAAGGTATTTTAAATACGGCAAACAGACTCTAATTATACTAACTAAACAGCTAAACATTTCCATGTAGCCTTCAAAAATGATTTGAGCTCAGGTTAACAACTTATCCTCAAAATATATAGTTATCTTGAAATTACAACAGCTACTTCACCAATTATTAAACAGATTTATCAAATCAGTGAAAAATACTTGGTTAAATCGTAATCACGGTTATCATTAAGCAATAAAGGTGAAAAAAGGAGGTGCTAGCTAAATTCCCAATTATTTCAGCAGTTCCTGAAATGCCAATAATTTCATCAGGATGTTCATGTTTATGTAAAAATCTTATTTTCATAAGTTGCAATGTGATAAACAATGAAAACATCTCCTTGTAAAATACATAGGCTTTAAAACAGTGCATATTCTCTTTGATGGTGTTATGAGGGACTTATTTTAATCTTGTCAAGTTTTGTGCAGTAAGCATGCATGATGTCTACCTTTAAGAAAAAGAAAACACAATTGTTTGTTAAAAATAATCCCACAGTTACAACTTTGGTAAGAGAAACTGAATACTTTTTTCTGTAAGATTCAAACATTACTATTATAATTGTTGCCTTTCCTTAAATGAAAACTGCCAATCTTTTAAGAATTGTTTAGAAAAAGTCTATACAAAATATATTCCTTTGAGAGATTATATACAAATCCAGAGCTTATGAATTAAAAAACTCATCATCAAAGGAAATTTCATAATTCAAAATCTCTTTATTAGAGGCTTCTATTTTTAAGTTCACACTGGCTTTATTTGAGATTTCCACTTATTAATATCTTTTCGAAAGTCTTAGAAGTATACTGAAGTATAGGCAAGACTACTTACCACAAATTTTGTACGTATACACTAAAATAGTAAGCAAAACAGAATTCTACTAAAATCCCTTCACCTAAATTCCACAAACATTAATATGAAAGAACAAGTAGATATAATAATTTTGATATTACCATGTTCTGGAAGCTCGCCATATGCCTTCAGACTTCTAGCTTCATCTGCATTGTACTTGAAAATTACATCAGCTTTGCTATCCTGAGAAATAAACAAATAATGTTCAAAACTGCTTATACCAAAGTATCACCAGTTGTTTCACAATTTACTTTCAAATTAAAGACATCTAAAGAAAGGCCACATAATGTTTGTTACAAGTGGTCCTGCTTTTCTTTGCCTACCCGAATACCTTCTAGAAAAAATTGTTGAGTCTGAATAATTAGGAAGTGGTTTGTATTCATTGGTAAACAATAATTAATAGATTTGGAAAGATACATACAGATTTCATTTTAATAAAGCATAAGTGGCAAGCCCGGTCTTTTATATACTATTACCTTTTAATTAGAAGTCTCTTTGAAAAAAAAATGGAAGATGAATTTTTAAAAATTGCATTGTAAAACTCTTAGGTCAAAGATTACAATTTAAAACTTAAATGCATTAAGGAATAATGTTAAAAAAGTAATATAGTTTTCTATGAATCAGTAGTTCTTAGTATCAGAATTATCTATGGAACTTGAAAAACAGACAGCTAGAGTTTAAGAATAGATACCTACTTCCTTAAGACTGAAAGTAGACCTGCCCAGGATGTGGTACATAAATGTACATTTTTAAAAGCTCTTCTGGGTGGGTGTTTCTAATGCAACCATTGAAAAACACTCTCCTAAGATGTGAAAACACTTCCCCATTTAAAATTATTTTATCCAACTTGGGAGGAGAGGAATTCTGATTGCTTACAATTTGCAATCTAGATCTAAAAACTAAAGTGATCTGTCACAATGGCAGTAAAACCAAAACTTTTCAAACCATCATGTGCAAACAAGATTTTGTTAAACTGGTGACTCAAATAATATAATGGACATAAAAATAACATTTTAAAAGCACAGTACAATTTATATATATGTGTATACACACACACCAAAACATAGTCAATGTGCAATCAAATATATATTTAATATATATACATACACGCACAGACACACACACACACACACACACATCAATGTGTAATTAAGTCTATCAAAATAAATGCCTCCTTGCAGCAATTGTACAAATGGCAGCACAAGGATTTACTAAAATTTGTTTCTTCATGAAAGAAATTAGAATACTGACAAAATTGGTCAAAGTCCATAAATCAGTAATCTGAAAATTAACCAAATGAAGCAATAAACACTAAGGAGTGTTTATTCAAGAAAAACAGGTGAATCTCACTAAGAAAAAGTGGCTTTTTAAGTTTCCCCATTCCCATTTCTCATCTCAGTTTCATAAACACCAACAGCCTCTCAGCTACTGAAAAACACAGAACAAGTCTGAAGTTTCTTGTTAACTCTATTCTATAGGTAGTAGACTGCCAGTTCCTGGAAACTCCCATTTTAAGAGCTTTTCTTTCACTTAACTGATTCAGAACTTACTCACTTTGAATGCTTACCTCCCAAGGCTTTTGTAGAAAACATAATCTGGCAGTAAAACCAAAACTTTTCAAACCATCATGTGCAAACAAGATTTTGTTAAACTGGTGACTCAAATAATATAATGGACATAAAAATAACATTTTAAAAAGCACAGTACAATTTATATATATATGTATATATTTTAACATGTTTTAAGTGGCAATAACAGTCTGGATAAAAAAGAAAACTAACCAAAAACTTAGAAGAAAAAGCTATGTAAGAGATATGCATAGGAAATGTGTAAAGTCCAAAATACTTCTGCAAATCTAAAAGGCCAAATACAGGTTCACGGCAATGCACATGATAAAGACACAGATATGAAAGACCTAATCTTACCCCTGACTGAAGTTAACATCCTGCACAGCATGAGATCAAGAATAAGGAAGAGGTGTCAGTTGACTGACACTGGTTGAATGTTGAAAGTATTACTCCACATGTTCAAGATTTCTCTTTGAATGCTCAATCCCTTAGTGGTTTTAATGAAATCTAAATTCAACATGAACTGCCTGTTAAACCAACCAACCATTCAATGGCCGAAGAATTAGTTCTGAAAAGTCACCAAACAAGCAGTAGTAACAAGAGCCCTGAGAAGTAGGAATCTGAGTTCCAGAACAGCTATGTGGTAGTTAAAATGTTCAGCTTTTGGGAGGAACTCAAGATGGCGCTGTGACAACAACCCAGGATTTCAGCTCTCTGTTAATCCGCGGAGAGGTGAGTCAAAGCTGCATTTTCAGACTGACCTTTGTTGCCCACAGAACGGGGAAATTCCCAAATATAAAGGAGACGCGGGAACCCAGGCAGAGGCTCTGCCTGGAAAAGCCGGCAGCCAGGGAAGTGGCAGCCGGCCGGCCCTACCCAGCGATCCCCACAGGGCACACTTGTCCGTGTGCCCTGTTGAAATGGCAACCTGAGACTTGAGAGGGCTGAACTTGAGACTGAAAGTGACTTGGGCAGTGGGCCAGCCCAGGGGATCGCAGGGACACAGCCTGTGGGATAGCGCAGTGAGAAAGAAAAAATGGCGATTCCCACCATGGAGACCGTCCCTGAGGCGCTCCCTGGGGGAGGGGCATCCACCATTACCGAGGCAACCCGCCCGGACTGAGACACACGCCCACTGCTGATGCAGCCTGCAGTTGCCCAGGCAACCCGCCCCTACTGAGATACACGCCCACTGTTGATGCAGCCGGCCGTTGCCGAGGCAACCCACTACAACAGAGAGACTCCGCTGCAGGGCGTAGCCCATGGTGGAGAATGCAGCAGAACAGCAAGAGCCTGCAGCAACAGGGCAAGCCTCAGAACAGCAGGGCAGAGCCTCGGCAGTCAACTAGTGATTAGACTGCCTCCTAGCTGGGCAGGACACCTCAACAGATATCCAAAAACAAAGCCCCAACGCCCCAAGACAGAGCATTTGAGAAAAAAAGGTTTTTTTTTTTTTAAATGAGCTCTGTTGCAGCAGAATCAAACATAGCAGCCTAACAGCCCTGAATGAACAACAGAGCTCACAGCTCAGCAATTGAGCTCCTATAAAGTACAAACTGTCTCCTCAAGCAGCTCTCTGACCCCTCTATATACAAAAGACTGACATTTGGCAGGCATCAACTGGGACGAATATAGCAGAAAAAGAAACTGGTAGCATCCCACACTGTTCCGCAGCTGCTATAGGTGTACTCCAGACAAGCAGGGCCTGGAGTGGACCTCAGCAGTCGTACAGCGAAGGGGCTAGACTGGTAGAAGGAAAACCAAGTAACAGAAATACTTCATCACCAACAATCTGGGTGTCCACTAAGAGACCCAATCGAAAAGTCAGCAACTACGCAGATGACAAGTGGATAAATCCACAAAGATGGGAAGAAACCAGCGCAAAAAGGAGGAAAAAACCCAAAACCAGAACAACTCACCTCCTAGAAAGAAACAAAATTCCTCACCAGCAAGGGAACAAAGCTGGACGGAGAATGACTGTGGTGAAATGACGGAATTAGACTTCAGAACATGCATAATCAGAAAATTCCATGAGCTAAAAGAACATGTTCTAAATCAATGCAAAGAAACTAAGAACCTTGAAAAAAGATTTGAGGAAATGATGACAAGAATGGATAACTTAGAGAGGAATAGGAATGAACTAAAGGAGCTGAAAAACACAATACGAGAACTTCACGAAGCATGCACAAGTTTCAATAGCCGAATTGACCAAGCAGAAGAAAGAATATCTGAAGTCGAAGATCAACTCAATGAAATAAAACGAGAAACCAAGATCAGAGGAAAAAGCGCAAAATGGTATGAACAAAGGCTCCAAGAAACTATGTGAAAAGGGACTATGTGAAAAGACCTAACCTACGTTTGATAGGTGTACCAGAAGGGTACGGAGAATGAATCCAAACTGGAAAATACTCTTCAGGATATCATCCAGGAAAATTTACCCCACCTAGCAAGACAGGTGAACATTCAAATGCAGGAAATACAGAGAACACAACAACGATATTCCACAAGAAGAGCAACCCCAAGGCACAGAATCGTCAGATTCAACAAGGTTTAAAGGAAGGAGAAAATACTAAGGGCAGCCAGAGAGAAAGGTCAGGTCACGCACAAAGGGAAGCTCATCAGACTCACAGCAGATCTCTCGGCAGAAACACTACAAGCCAGAAGAGAGTGGGGGCCAATATTCAACATTCTTAAAGAAAACAACTTTCAACCTAGAATTTCATATCCAGCACAACTGAGCTTCAGAAGTGAAGGAAAAATAAAATCCTTTGCGAACAAGCAAGTACTCAGAGATTTTGTCACCACCAGGCCTGCTTTACAAGAGCTCCTGAAAGAGGCACTACACATACAAAGGAACAACCAGTACCAGCCATACCAAAAATCACACTAAATGCTAAAGAGCATCAACATAATGAAGAATCTACATCAACTAACGGGAAAAACAGCCACTTAGAATCAAAATGGCAGTATCAAATTCACACATAACAATATTAACCCTAAATGTAAATGGACTAAATGCACCAATCAAAAGACACAGACTGGCAAATTAGATAAAAATCCAAAACCCATCAGTGTGCTGTATTCAGGAAACCCATCTCACATGCAAGGATACACAAAAACTCAAAATAAAAAGATGGAGGAAGATGGACCAAGCAAATGGAGAGCAAAAAAAAGCAAAAGTTGCAATTCTCATCTCAGATAAAATAGACTTTAAAGCGACAAAGATCAAAAGAGACAAAGAAGGCCATTACATAATGGTAAAAGGATCGATACAACAAGAGCTAACGATCCTAAACATATATGGACTCAATACAGGAGCACCCAGATACATAAGGCAAGTTCTTAATGACTTACAAAGAGACTTAGATTCCCACACAATAATAGTGGGAGACTTTAGCACTCCACTGTCAATATTAGACAGATCAACAAGACAGAAAATCAACAAGATATCCAGGGCTTGAACTCAGACCTGGAGCAAGCAAACCTGATAGACATTTACAGAACTCTCCACACCAAATCCACAGAATATACATTTTTCTGAGCACCACATAACACCTACTCTAAAATTGACCACAGGATTGGAAGTAAAGCACTGCTCAGCAAATGCAAAACAACCCAAATCATAACAAACAGCCTCTCAGACCATAGTGCAATCAAGTTAGAACTCAGAATTCAGAAACCAATCCAGAACCGCACAGCTTCATGGAAACTGAACAACTGGCTTTTGAATGTTGACTGAGTAAACAATGAAATGAAGGCAGAAATAAAGAAGTTCTTCGAAACCAATGACAACGAAGACACAAAATGCCAGAATCTCTGGGACACATTTAAAGCAGTCTCTAGAGGAAAGTATATAGCAATAAGTGCCCATATGAGGAGAATGGAGAGATCCAAAATGGACACCCTATCGTCAAAATTGAAAGAGCTAGAGGAGCAAGATCAAAAGAACTCTAAACCCAGCAGAAGACAAGAAATAACTAAGATCAGAGCTGAACTGAAGGAGATTGAGACACGAAAAACCCTTCAAAAAATCAATAAATCCAAGAGCTGGTTTTTTGAAAAGATCATCAAAATAGACATACCACTAGGCAGATTGATTACAGCTAAAAGAGAGAACAACCAAACAGATGCATTAAAAAATGATAAACGGGAAATCACGACAGACTCCACAGAAATTCAAACCATCATCAGAGAACATTACAAACAACTCTATGCACATAAACTAGTAAACCTGGAAGAAATAAATAAATTCCTGGACTCCTGTGTCCTCCCAAGCCTAAATAAGGAGGAAGCTGAAACTATGAATAGACCAATAACATGGTCAGAAGTCGAGGCAGCAATTAAGAGCCTACGACTCAAAAAAAGCCCAGGTCCAGACAAGTTCAAAGCCGAATTCTACCAGACACACAAAGAGGAGCTCGAACCATTCCTTCTAAAACTATTCCAAATAATCCAAAAAAAGGGAATCCTTCCCAAATCATTTTATGAGACCAACATCATCCTGATACCAAAACCCGGCAGAAACCCAACAAGAAAAGAAAACTTCAGGCCAATATCCATGATGGACATAGAGGCAAAAATCTTCAATAAAATATTGGCAAGCCGATTGCAACAGCAAATCAAAAAACTTATTCATCACAATCAAGTAGGAATCATCCCAGGGATGCAAGGCTGGTTCAACATACGCAAGTCTATAAACGTAATTCACCACATAAAAAGAACCAAAAACAAAATCCACATGATTATCTCAATTGATGCAGAGAAGGCATTTGACAAAACACAACAGCCCTTTATGCTAAAAACCCTCAATAAACTCGGTATCGATGGAACGTATCTCAAAGTAATAAAAGCTATTTATGACAAACCAACAGACAATATCATACTGAATGGGCAAAAACTGGAAGCATTCCCTTTGAAATCTGGCACTAGACAAGGATGCCCTCTCTCACCACTCCTATTCAATATAGTACTGGAAGTTCTAGCCAGAGCAATCAGGCAAGAAAAAGAAATAAAGGGTATTCAAATAGAAAAGGTGGAAGCCAAATTGTCTCTATTTGCAGACGGCATGATAGTATACCTAGAAGACCCCATCGCCTCAGCCCAAAAACTCCTGAAACTGATAAGCAACTTCAGCAAAGTCTCAGGATATACAATCAATGTGTAAAAATCACAAGCATTCGTCTACCCCAATAACAAACTTAAAGAAAGCCAAATCAAGAACGAACTGCCATTCACAATTGCTACAAAAAGAATAAAATACCTTGGAATACAACTCACAAGGAACATAAGAGACCTCTTCAAGGAGAACTACAAGCCACTGCTCAACGAAATCAGAGAGGACACAAACAGATGGAGAAACAGTCCATGTTCATGGTTAGGAAGAATTAATATCGTGAAAATGGCTATACTGCCCAAAGTAATTTACAGAATCAACGCTATCCCCATCAAGCTACCACTGACTTTCTTCACAGAGCTGGAAAAAACCACCATGAACTTCATATGGAACCAGAAGAGAGCCCGCATAGCCAAGTCAATTCTAAGCAAAAAGAACACAGCGGGGGGCATCACACTACCGGATTTCAAACTATACTACAAGGCTACAGTAATCAAAACAGCATGGTAACGGTACCAACACAAAGATATAGACATATGGAACAAAACAGAGGCACCGGAGAAAACACAACATATCTACAACTATACAATCTTTGATAAACCTGACAAAAACAAGGAATGAGGAAAGGATTCCCTGTTTAACAAATGGTGTTGGGAAAACTGGCTAGCCATGTGCAGAAAGCAGAAACTGGACCCCTTCCTGACACCTTACACTAAAATTAACTCCAGATGGATTAAAGACTTAAACATACGACCTGGCACCATAAAAACCCTAGAAGGAAATCTAGGCAAAACTATCCAGGACATAGGAGTAGGCAAGGACTTCATGAACAAACACCAAAAGCATTGGCAACAAAAGCCAAAATAGAAAAATGGGACCTAATCAAACTCCACAGCTTCTGCATGGCAAAAGAAACAGTCACTAGAGTGGATCGGCAACCAACAGAATGGGAACAAATTTTTGCAGTTTACCCATCTGACAAAGGGCTGATATCCTTTTGAATTTACAAAGAACTCAAACAGATTTACAAGAAAAAAACAAACAAGCCCATTCAAAAGTGGGCAAAGGATATGAACAGACACTTTATGAAAGAAGACATATATGCGGCCAACAATCATATGAAAAAATGCTCATCGTCACTGGTCATCAGAGAGATGCAAATCAAAACCACATTGAGATACCATCTCATGCCAGTTAGAATGGCGATCATTAAAAAATCTGGAGACAGCAGATGCTGGAGAGGATGTGGAGAAAAAGGAACACTTTTACACTGTTGGTGGGAGTGTAAATTAGTCTAACCATTGTGGAAGACAGTGTGGCGATTCCTCAAGGCCTTAGAAATAGAAATTCCATTTGACCCAGCAATCCCATTACTGGGTATATACCCAAAGGACTATAAATCATTCTACTATAAGGACACATGCACACGAATGTGTATTGCTGCACTGTTTACAACAGCAAAGACCTGGAATCAACCCAAATGCCCATCGATGATAGACTGGATTGGGAAAATGTGGCACATATACACCATGGAATATTATGCAGCAATCAGAAATGATGAGTTCGTGTCGTTTGCAGGGACATGGATGAATCTGGAGAACATCATTCTCAGCAAACTGACACAAGAACAGAAAATGAAACACCGCATATTCTCACTCATAGGCAGGTGATGAAAAATGAAAACACATGGACACAGAGAGGGGAGTACTAAACACTGGGGTCTATTGTGGGGAAAAGGGGAGGGCCAGTGGGAGGGGGAGTTGGGGAGGGATAGCCTGGGGAGAAACGCCAAATGTGGGTGAAGGGGTGAAAGCAAACAGAACACACTGCCATGTGTGTACCTATGCAACTGTATTGCATGCTCTGCACATGTACCCCAAAACCTAAAATGCAATAAAAAAAGAAAAAAATAAAAAAAAAAATAATAAAATAAAATAAGATGTTCAGTTTTTAAGAAATAAATTAAGATACCTAAAAAGGTGGACAGAAGACTTTAACACTAGCAAGCAACTAGACTTAACAGATGACTACACGAAACTCCAACCAGTAGCAAGAGAATAAGAATCCAGACATAGCAGTAATTTTAATGTGGTTAAGCAATGGTAATAAGTTCCATGGGCAGTAATCAAATGGATTTTATAGACCTATGACATGTAAATAGTTTCAAGGTTAGAGATAAATGGCTACTCCTGTCTTTGTTCTATACTGCTCCTCTTAAAATTAAAGCATATACAACAGTCTGTACTGTAACTACTTGTGTGCATGCGTAACTTTATACTACAAAACCAAAAAACTCTTAGAGGAGAACTGACTTATTCAACAGCATCATCTCGACTTGCGGTTTCCCAACTAAGTTTCAAAATATTAAAATAATATTAAGAACATGAGTCTCCAAAATTATTAAATTTTGCTTTGACATATCAGGATACTAATAAAAAATTACTACCTATATACTATCATTCTCATTTTTAAAAATATTAAAAACATATTTAAAAACAAAAAATTGTGTTCCATGAAAAACAACTACATATCTTCTAATATGACTTCAAAGCACTGAAATTCAGCCTACTCCAATACTATTTCATGTCTGAAATGCCTAGCTGAATGCCTCAAACACCACTAGCGTTTAAATGGATGATGACAGAATGGTCTACTTGTCCGAACCTGCAAGAAAATATTTACTACACACGGTATTAATAATAAAATCAAAGAATTAAAACAAATCATGTCTTTCCACAAAATACATGTACCATTAACTATCTGTGCAAATTATTCTGAATTTGAAAAATTTTACAGTCTTAAACACAACTGGCCCTAAATAATGATGCTGGCAGAACCCTGAGAAAGTATACGGGGCTGGAACAAGTTAAAGATGCTAGTTGGTATCTTCTAAACATCAACGACTACTTTTAAAGACACAACACATACTTAGATGTTATTTTTACCTGATAGTCTCGTAGACCAACCAATATAATGTCTGAAGTATTTATCCAAACCTGTAAGAAATTTATGCAGATTATTTTAAAAATAAAAGCAAATAAGAAGGAGAATGTTTAGTGAATCTTCCCATAAAACGGATACGCTATTCACCTAATGTGAAAAAAAAAATAAAATTAAGACTTTGATGCCAGGCCAGGTGTCTCATGCCTATAATCCCAGCACTTTGGGACGCTAAGGCAGGAGGATCACCTGAGCACAGGAGTTTGACACCAAAACTAGAAAACATAGAGATGCCTAGACTGTACAAAGAGTCAAAAAATTTCAAAAAGTTGGGTGTAGTAGCACATGCCTGCAGTTACTTTAGAAGGCTGATATGGGAGAACTACTTGAGGTGGAGGCTGCAGTTGAGTGATGACTATGCCACTGTACTCCAGCCTAGAGCACAGAGATCCTGTCTCATAAAATTGGGGAAAAAAACTGTAACATATATACATAGTATAGTGGTATGTAGCACATAGTTAAGGTCTGGCATGGAAAAAATTACAGTACCAATTGAGTTTGTTAAAATTTTCTTTCTTAGAATGTTAAAAATCATAACAATTTTATTCCAATTACTCAAGAATTTAGAATTCCAGATAATCTTTGTGGTAGAAATTCGGACATGCAATTGTATCTAAACAAAATGTTTCTAACAAACATTTGTATCTAAACAACAAACAAGATGTATCTAAACAAAATGATTCTAAAGCACCCAATCTACATAAATATAGCCTCTGCTATTGCCTTAACGTTTGTATTCCTCAAGATTTTTGTCGAAATTTGAATCCCATGGTACTAGGAGGTTGGGCCTTTGGGAGGTGATTATGTAATGAGGGCTGATCCCTGATGAATGGGATTTTTGCCCTTATAAAAGAGGCCCAAGGGAGCTCATTCATCTCTTCTAAAATATGTGGAGAATGCAGAAGGCACCACATATGAATGAGAAAATGGGTCATCACCAATATTAAATGGATTTCTCTTTCTCCAGAGCTATGAGAAATAAAATTTCTGTTGTTTATAATCTACCCAGTCAAAGGTACTTTGTGATGGTAGCCCAAACGGACTAAGAGAACCCATAAAAGTGCCACTAATTTGGAAATGAAAGCATGTGAACACACCAAATAGATTCTATTTTCTTCTTTTTGAGATAGAAACTCTCACTCTGTCACCCAAACTGAAGTGCATTAGCAGAATTCTTAGCTCATGGCAACCTTGCGCTCCGGGGTTCAAGCAATCATCCTGCCTTAAGCCTCCTGAGGAGATGGAACTATAGGTATATGCTGGCTAATACTTGTAGAGAGCTCAGCCAAAATAAAGTTTTTATTATTTTAATTATAAAATTTAAGTACCACAGACTTTTAATCAATTTGATTTATAAAACTACCTGATATGGTATTGTAACAAATCTGCTGTCTACCATTTCATATTCCAATTTTCCTCATACCACCTACAACTATTTCAACCAAGACAAAACCTAATGAAGGAATATGCAGCAATTAGTCTCTTTTAATGTAAATTCCCACATTTTTTATTGTTTCAAAGTATTAACATTTGAGTCAAGACGATTTGTATTATATATTAAAACATGTGATTTAGTCAATACTAACATCAGAGTAAACACTTCTGGCAGGAATACAACAGAAGCCAAACAAAGGAATTATTCTTTAAAAGTAAATCTAAAAGTTATCAAAGACCTTTTCTGTTTATTCTTATTGTCATGAGTCACGGTTGTATAAATTATTTTGAGAACTCAAATTGCTTAGACCATGTATTTAAAGCAGAGACTTTTTTAAATTGAAGTAAAAGAAATCTACACACCTACCTTTTTTCTCAATTTTCCTCGGATATGGCATAACCTCTTTACACCATCAAAACACAATGCTTCCAATCGTCCATTCCCCAGCATTTTAATTACCTGAGCATACTCTGAGAAGAGGAGAGTAAAACAAGGGTGAGATCCTATTCAGCGTTTGTTAAAATGTAATGAGTGAAATTTAGCTGTTTGGTTGGGCATGGTGGCTCACACTCATAAACCCAGCAATTTGGGGGGCAGCCAAGGCTGGTGAATCTCCTGAGGTCAGGAGTTCAAGACTAGTTTAGCTAACATGGGGAAACCCCATCTCTACTAAACATACAAAAATCAGTTGGCTGTGGTAGTTGGTGCCTGTAATCCCAGGTACTCAGGAGGCTCACGTAGGAGAATGGCTTGAACACAGGAGGCAGAGGTTTCAGTGGGGCTGAGATTATGCCACTGTATGCCAGCCTGGGTGACAACAGCAAAACACCACCTCAAAACAAAACTAAAACAAAAAACAGAAGAAAATTATCTGTTAATAAAAGCTCCTCTAACTGCTAAATCAGATCAAACTACAAAGAAAAACAGAATAAAACAAACAGCAAAAAGTTTAAGAAATTCATTCAGACAGTCCTATTTCAAAATGTCACATATTATGGTAGGAAAACCGGAGTCCCAGCTATGCATATTTACTTTAACACCTTTATTTTTAGAATAAATAAAAGCCTAAGTCAAGTAACTTGTTTAGTGTTACAAACGCCATTTCCATGACAAGCTATATCCGTTAGTAGAGGCATTTTAACTACCTACCCATTCTGAATATGTCAACAGTTGTTTTTCACGATTGTACACTTTAGTTTGGAACATCGAAGTGGCTCATTTCATAATATACACTATAACCCTTCATCAGTCTCCCCACATGAGCCCTAACTCAATCTTCACCATCCTTAATCTCAGAAATGACTGAGACAAATTATAGCCTAACTATTAAAAATTCCCATTTACTTTAGACTATCTCAGTGATTATTCTTAAGTTCTTGAATCTTGAAAAATGGGAGTGACATTCCTAAGTAAAATGTAACACGTTTATGGGAAATACTTTCAAAAGTGCCCTGATTCCACTGCTACTAGAAAGTACTCTTATAAGAATATGAGCATTAGCCAGTACAGCCATTCTCTTCTAAGAGGCAGGAAAGAGAAAAAAACAAACAAAGGAAATAGAGGGAAACAGACAATTCCAAAATTTTCACACTAATAAGGTTTCTTCTTAGAACTATCCAAGAGAAGACCAGGCATGGTGGCTCACGCCTGTAATCCCAGCACTTTGGGAGACCGAGGTGGGGAGATGATGAGGTCAAGAGAGCGAGACCATCCTGGACAACATGGTGAAACCCCGTCTCTACTCTAAAAATACAAAAAATTAGCTGGGCATGGTGGTGCATGCCTGAACCAGGTGGCAGAGGTTGTGGTGAGCCGAGATCACACCATTGCACTCCAGCCAGGGTAAGGAGCAGAACTTCGTCTCAAAAAAAAAAAAAAAGAACTATCCAAGAGAATGTCGACTAACACATAATTACATTTAAGAGATAAATTTATAAAGCTACATTGAGAGGTTGTTATATATGTGGCAACTGAGTTCATTTTACAGAAGTCGGTGAGCCCAGCTTATCATTAAGCACTTCTGCAACATGGATAAAAATAACAATAAAATAAGAACAAATGGAAATTAAAAACCTGGTCCTGAAAGTACAGTCAATATCTATTAGAAATGAAAGAAGATAGCTAAATAGGTGTCTTTTGCCAGAAAATAAGTTTCATATAATTAAAACATGTTAACTTTTTAGTGGCTTCTATCTAGAATATAAAAGACTAACAAAAATTCAACATAGAAACATACATAGTTTTTGTCATAAATATTAAATAATGTATTTATGCTGAAAATAATTAAACGTGGAGAAATTTGAATATAGATTATCTAAGAGATTAGGACTCTTCACAAAATGTCCTGTTAGGGAACTATTAAACTGTAAGCTAATCTAAACAGTCATATGTAGTTAGTGGTACCTATTTGAAACAGCATAGTATAAAAGTTAAAAACAATATAACATTAAAGTTAAATTTGTTGCAATAATTCTACTGTAGTTAGAGAAAGAAATGTGCTTCATCTTAGAAGATATACATTGAAGTATTTAGGTCTGAGGCCTGTAAATTCATGTTACTAGTTATCTGTATAGAAAATCAAAATGGTCAGAAAAATGTGTAAACATGCAGAAATGCAAAGATAGAAATAAACGATGTAAAGGTTAAAAACTAGTAAATTCAGGTGAGGAATATTTACAATTTTGTTGTGTACTAATATTTCAAATTTTTCCTATGTTCATTATTTTAAAAAGAAAAAATGAAGACAAAATCAAATGCACCAATGAATTTATTTTGTTCTTTTGTATCTCCTTTTATCAATCCAGTGGGGTTAGTCAATTATTAAAACTGTATTACAGGCTGGGCATGGTGGCTCACACTGTAATCCCAGCACTTTGGGAGGCAAAGACGGGTAGATCACGAGGTCAAGAGATCAAGACCAACCTAGCCAACACAGTGAAACCCCAACTCTACTAAAATACAAAAATTGGCTGGGTGTGGTGGCTCACGCCTGCAGTGCCAACTACTGAGAGGCAGAGGCAGGAGAACTGCTTGAACCCAGAAGGTGGAGGTTGCAGGGGGACAAGATTCTGCCACTGCACTCCAGCCTGGCACCTGGTGAGAAAACAAGACCATTAAAAATATATATATATATATATATATATATATATATATATATATATATATATATATGTATATATAGTATTACATTTTATGATTAAGTACTAGTGGCAGTGAAGCACTTGGGGTTCAAAAAGGTTTTATGATTTTTATCCTAAAAAATACCCATGGTCTACTAATAGTGTATGACATTACGCATTAACAACATATGAAATATTTAATCATCACAGTCTATGCTTAATTTGCTCTAAACTTTTTTTTTGTTTCGAGCAGGGTCTTGGTCTGTCACCCAGGCTGAATACAGTCATGCCCTCACAGCTCCCTGCACCCTTAACCTCCTGGGTTTAAGCCCTCCTCTCCCCTAATCCCGCGGAGTACCTCGGACTCCTGTCGTGTACTACTATGCCTCATTATTATTATTACTATTTTTGTAGAGACAGGGTTCTGCCCTATTGCTCCCAGCTTTAAGCAAGTGAAACACTTCACTTCCCAAAAGGCTGGGATTACAGCAATCAGTTAGATTGTATTCCTCCACGCTAAACAATGAAACTGTGTTTGCAAAAATGCTCTCAATGAATCCTCTATCCAGACTTAATATATCCTAGAAATTATTATTTAATAAACAAATTCTAGATAAATGTGGATGATGAGAAATGACAACAGGAAAAATGGAAACATAGGACAACTGCTTAGCATAATGACTAAGACTCCTTTAAGAAAAAGACAGAAAATTATACTCATGGCAACAATGAAACATGTTAATAAAAGAAGCCTAACTTAAAGTCTTACCTTGTCCATCCTCTTTAAACACCAACTCTCTTTTTTCAGATTCCTTCTCATTCTTACCCCTGCGCCTGGTTTTACCTCCTTTACCTAATTAATTTAAAAAGAAGATAAAAAATTCACTGTAAAAATCTACATATTATATACATTAAACTATAATACAAAAGAAGACTTTTGAAGTTTGCTTTTGAAACCACTTGCAGGAAAATTGAAAATGTGTCATTTAAACAGATTTATTATCTGTTTAAATGTATTTACATTACAACATTAACATTACAGAATTAACAGGACTTGTCAGAGTTCTCTTTAAGTCTTTTACCAGGTACATATCAATACTATCCTCTTGGACATTTGTTTGGATACTTCTGAGATAAATGTACATCTTATGTAAAACTGTATGAAAGAAACATTTTATTACTCAAAGAACTATTGTGAAGATGTTGTTCATGCTTTCCAAATAAAAACAGGACTCTATTCATTTTCTTCTATAGCATCTTTTAACTCTACTCAATAATTAGTCCTGAGTATCTTTCCATTACAATAGCTGCAGACCTGGGCCAACATTTTAACTGTTAAAGTATATTAATGCTGTATCTTGATTTCTTCAATGTTTCACTATTATGACACAATGCTGCATTGAAGGTTGTCTGCAAACAACCTTCATAAGGTAAATGAACACAAGGAGAATTTCTGAGTTAAAAGTTTACAAATTCACTTCCTTACTCTTTAGATCAACTATTTCAACTGCCATCACATTTCTTTCCATTTTTATATTTTCGCTTATTGCTAGACACATAAGCGAAAGGATTTTCTATTGAATCACCAAGGAATTGGGGTAATTTTCCGTAACATTTTGTCCCCATTACCGAATGTTAATGAAAATAGCAGTGGTTTCCAAAAGGAGGGTTAAAGACCGCAAATCAAGTAATATTAAAGGATCGATGGAAGAATCTGAATAAAAAAGATAACACTGCAAATAAAATAAAATTTACATACTTGACCACTGTAAACTCAGACATCTAATTCTTGAATGCATCCAATACCTCAGGGGCAGTTACAGTACTGTGTGCCACTATAAATCAAAGTGACTCGTCTACATTTTGATCCATTCTTAGCACACACCAAAACTAAATTTCTAAAAGAAAAACACGTTCTATATTTTGAGTCATTAATCTTGCCTGAACTTAGCGGTGTCAGGACAAGGATCATACCTGCTTTGCTTACTGAGTTTTACAAAAGTTTGGCAGCTTTTCAAATGACTAAATAATGCTTAGTTCAAGTTCTAAAAGAATGGCAACTTTTAAATTGCATATCGCAATCTCAAAGGTGGAGGCACCTTGGTCTATCTCTTCAGGAGTAGGCCAAAGGCTGCCCGTTTCCCGATGTGAGGATTGGTTTCTAAGACTTCGGAAGAAAACCAGCTGAATGAGTGCAAAGAAAAAGTCACACTACATATGGCCCATGCTCATTTACATGTTTACTTGGATAAACCTCATCACAATATTAACAGGCATCTGGATTTTCAGGTAAAAAACAACAACAACAAGAAAACCAAATTAGCAACTTTTATTTCTACATTAGTAAGTCTAATAAAATACGGGTCTTCCGCAGTATCCTTCAACGAATAAGCCCAGCAGATAACACCGATTTTACATAATAACAAAAACATTCCATTTAGGATGGGGATTATCTCAAGAAGAAAAAATGGCGAGTGGTGGCAGAGGACTTTATGAATCTGTGCTGTAATTCTTAGACATATCTTTCTTTTAAGTGCCTCACATATGATTTAAAAAAAAAAAACTGTTCTCAGTCTACCATAATTAACCAAACCCTTATGATTCTCCTTTTATTGTAATGTCGTGCAATAGAATTCACTATCTTTTAAGAGAATGAGACTAGGCATGCACATACCACAATTAAAGTCGTTTAATATTCTTTTTTAATCTTCCTTTCTAAGAACAAAAAATCCACACCTCCTACTTAAACAATTTAGATGTGTTTTGGAGATACTCTTTCTAATGAGAATATTCTTAGGCATCATTCAGTGTAAAAGTTCTACCCTACAAGAACAAAGCAAGCCTTACTATTTAAGGAATGGTGTCAGGTACAGGTACAGTAACATCAACAAAGATTTATTGGACACTTTGCAAGGGATACTGTGATCTTTAGTTGATAGCTTATTTAAGAGAACTGTGAATCTCATCAACAGAAATAAAGGTGGAAACAAGATAACTACTGAAGTTGTTCAGTGCTATCTGAAAAATAAGTTCACTTACAACTTAAAAAGTGGGAGGCCTAACCTCTCCTTAGGCCTCCCACTTTATAATTGTAAGTAAACTTACATTCAAGTCTAAGCTTGGTGTGAAAATTTAGCCGCAGAATGAAGGTAACCTTTATGTCTTTATTCCCACAATATTTATTTGATAAGGAAGTTGAAAACTTGCCTAAATATGTAACACATCTTCTGCAAAAGAATGATCAACTTTTTTAAAGAGCTGGGGCAGAGTAAAACGCCAGAGATGAACCTAAACATGTTTCAAGGTTTCCTCACCGTTTAACACAAAAAAGGGAATATCCTTAACAACACTTTTAACTGTCCGGATAGTCTTCAAAATGAATAACTGCTTCAGGAAAGTAGCAGGGAAGTTGGTAGGAACCTATACTTGAAGGCCAGGCCTTCCGGATAAGGTCCCTCAATCGTCTCTTCCTATACACGGTAAGTCTGGTATGAATCAGTCTCAAAAGCCCACGATCCTCCGAAGGCCTCATAAACATGGCGGCTGTCCCACCCCAATGTGACCAAACTGAGTGTTCCCA
Source organism: Callithrix jacchus (assembly GCF_049354715.1). NCBI lineage: Eukaryota > Metazoa > Chordata > Mammalia > Primates > Cebidae > Callithrix > Callithrix jacchus. The sequence goes on along the minus strand of NC_133525.1, from coordinate 11,310,658 downwards.
GCGTCTTTCCCTAACACATAAGAAGGGGCGCGGCGCCCAATACCCGCGGGAAGAACCGTCACTGCGACCTGGAACAGACGTCGAGATTAATGGCAGAGCAGGCAGAGGTACAGTCCCAGAGGCCTGCAGGATTACCTTTATTCTTGGGCATGCTGGTGTTAAGGGCCTCGTGTGACCTCTTCCGACTCCTTTCTGGCGGTTACTACTCCACAGCAGCCTGAACTAAGATGTCGCAGACGGGCGCGTCGAAGAGACTGGCTACTGAGCTCTGTAACACACTTCAGACGGGCACTTTATGACGCCAGCAAAAGGCGACGAAACTAATTACGATACTTCCCCCGCCCCCAACCGCTTCTCTATGTCGGAGGCGTGGCCAAATGACTGACGTAGTAGATCAAGTCAATAAGAAAGAGTTTGGTCCACGAAAAAACTCGGGGCGGGGCGGGACTAGACTCAGCATGGAGAAGGCGGAGTCAGGAACGGAAGGAGCGGGGTGGTGGGGTCTACCGCTTTGTAAAAAAAACCGTCTTCGGGCCGGCTGCGGTGGCTGACGCCTGTAATCCCAGCACTTTGGGAGGCCTAGACGGGTGGATCACGAGGTCAAGAGATCAAGACCATGGTGAAACTCCGTCTCTACTAAAAAATACAAAATTATCTTGGTGTGGTGGCGCGCGCCTGTAGTCCCAGCTACTCGGGAGGCTGAGGCAGGAGAATTGCTTGAACCTGGGAGGCAGAGGTTGCAGTGAGCCGAGATCGCGCCACTGCACTCCAGCCTGGCGAAACAGCAAAACGCTGTCTCAAAAATAAATAAATAAATAATAAAAAAAAACAACCATCTTTCCGGGTCTGGAGCTGTGGCTCACTGCCATAATCCCAGCACTTTGGGAGGCCGAGGCTAGCGGATCACGAGGTCAGGAGATGGAGATCATCGTAGCCAACGTAGTGAAACCCGGTCTCTACTAAATTAAAAAAAAAAAAAATTACCTGGGCGTGATGGCACATGCCTGTATTCCCAGCTACTCAGGAGGCTGAGGCAGGAGAATAGCTTGAACCCAGGAGGCGGAGTTTGCCGTAAACCGAGATCGCCCCTCTGCCCTACATTATGCGTGACAGTGAAAGACTCCGTGTCCGTGTCAAACAAACAAACAACAGTCTTCCAGTTTCACAACTTACTGTGGCATTTACCTATAACCTCCTAAAACAAGTCCTTGCTCTTATACAATGAGATTGGAGGACTGGTGAAGGACAAGGACCCCTATGTTCCGAATGATTATTACTTTTCTCCATCTTTTTTTTTTTTTTTTTTTTTTTTTTTTTTCTTGAGACAGTTTTGCTCTGTTTGCCCAGGCTGGAGTGCAGTGGCCAGATCTCGGTTCGCTGGAAGATCCTTCTTTTGGTTTCAAGCGATTCTCTTACCTCAGCCTCCACAGTAACTGGGATTACAGACGCTGGTCACCACGCCCGGCTAATTTTTGTGTATTTAGTAGACAAAATGGGTTTTCACCGTATTGGCCAGGCTGGTCTCGAACTCCTGACCTCGTGATCTGCCGGGGCCTCCCAAAGTGCTGGGATTATAGCATGAGCCACCACCCGCGGCCTACTTTTCTCTATCTCTGTCTTCTCTATCTCACCATAAACCATATCAGTACAGACACCAGATCTGTTGCCTAAGCCTCTGAATTTTGCAGTATATCATGACTTAACCAAATGTCTCAAATGGACTGGCTGTGGTGGTCAAATTATTTCAGGAAAAATTCCACTGGGTTATGGTATTCGATCATTTAGTTAACTGTATTTGTTGTACTACTATTATGTTTAGAATGTTGGCATCTGTGTTAAGATATATCGGTTTGTAGTTTCTTGTGATGACTGGGTCTAGGATAAATAAAATCCTGGCTTCATAGAATTAATTACATAGTGTCCCTTTTTCCCTGTGTTTTTGCACAAATTTGAGTATTGAGGTAAGTTATTTAAATGGTGGTAGGATTTAATTTTGATTATTAATTTATAATGTATTTATTCCTAAGTCAGTTTTGGTAGTTTGTATCAGGAATTTCTTCATTTATTCTAAATTATCTAACTTGTTGGGCATATACTTGGCCATAATATAGATAGTATAGTAGCCTCTTAATCCTTTTGTTTCTTTCATTGTGCAAGATAAGTCACAGTACTCCAATTATCAGGCACTCAAAACCAGTCTATGAAAGTAGCCACAGGGGTTGTTCACTACAAAGCCCCAGGGGCAGAGTTGGCCAAATCTGTGGGAGCTCACCCTTAGTATCATGAGTATGCCCTGGGTGTAAGCATAGAGTCAAATGAGGTTTTGGAGCTTTATGATTTAATGACTGCCTGGCCACGTTTCATACTTGCCTGAGGCTTGTGTCCTCTTTGCTTGGCCGATTTCTTTTATTTTAAATGGTAACATTTATCCAATGCCTGTATTACTATTGTATTTTGAAAGTAACTAACTTGCTTTTAATTTTCCAGGCTCATAGGCGAAAGGAACTTCCCCTTTCTCAGATGAAACTTTACACTTGGACTTCTGCATCAATGTCAAACTGAGTTAAGGCTTTGGGTGACTGTTGGGAAGGCATTACTGGTTTTCAAATATGATAAAGACATGAGAAATAGGAGGAATTAGGAGATATAGTTTGGCTCTGTGTTCCCACTAAAATATCATCTCCAATTTTAATCCCCACGTTTTGAGAGAGGGACCAGATTGAGGGTGATATGGTCATGGGGGCAGTTTGTCCTGTGCTGTTCTCATGATACTGAGGTAGTACTCATGAGAGATGATAGTTTTAAAAGCGTTTGGATTTCTTCCTTTGCTTCTTTCCTACCACCATGTAGGATGTGCCTTGCCTCCCCTACATCTTACAGCATAATTGTAAGTTCCCTGAGTCCTCCTCAGCCATGCAAAACTGTGAGTCAATTAAAACCCTTTTCTTTGTAAATTACTTAATCTGAGGTAGTATATTTATAACATTGTGAGAACAGACTAATGCAGTTATAAAGCTGACAAAAGGCTTATCTAGTTTTCAGAAAGATTTACATACTTTTAAAGAAAGGAAAAGCAGGCCTGGCGCGGTGGCTCAAGCCTGTAATCCCAGCACTTTGGGAGGCCCAGGTGGGTGAATCACGAGGTCAAGAGATCAAGACCACCTTGGTCAACATGGTGAAACCCCGTCTCTACTAAAAATACAAAAAATTAGCTGGGCATGGTGGCGCGTGCCTGTAATCCCAGCTACTCGGGAGGCTTTGGCAGGAGAATTGCCTGAACCCAGGAGGCGGAGGTTGCGGGGAGCCGAGATCGCACCACTGCACTCCAGCCTGGGTAACAAGAGCAAAACTCCGTGTCAACAAAAAAAAAAAAAAAAAAAAAAAAAAAAAAAGAAAGGAAAAGCAATTACAATTTTCTAAAGCAAATGTTCTGAGAAAAGGGAGAGCCACTGAGGGAATTATTTATTATATTATTTTTAATTTGTATTTGTCCTCACACTGGCTAAAGGTTTGTTACTCTTGTAAATCTTTTCAAATAATAAATTTGGTTTTGTTGATTATATTGTTTCCCTATTTTCTTTTTTTTATTGCATTTTAGGTTTTGGGGTACATGTGCAGAGCATGCAATACAGTTGCATAGGTAAACACAGGGCAGTGTGTTTTGTTTGCTCTCTCCCCTTCACCCACATTTGGTATTTCCCCCCTGGCAATCCCTCCCCACCTCCCCCTCCCACTGGCCCTCCCCTTTTCCCCCTATGGACCCCAGTGTTTAGTACTCCCCTCTCTGTGTCCATGTGTTCTCATTTTTCATCACCCGCCTATGAGTGAGACTATGCGGTGTTTCATTCTCTGTTCTTGTGTCAGTTTGCTGAGAATGATGTTCTGCAGATTCATCCATGTCTCTATAAATGACACGAACTCATCATTTCTGATTGCTGCATAATATTCCATGGTGTATATGTGCCACATTTTCCCAATCCAGTCTATCACCGATGGGCATTTGGGTTGATTCCAGGTCTTGGCTATTGTAAACAGTGCTGCAATGAACATTCGTGTGCATGTGTCCTTGTAGTAGAACGATTTATAGTCCTTTGGATATATACCCAGTAATGGGATTGCTGGGCCAAATGGGATTTCTATTTCTAAGGCCTTGAGGAATCGCCACACTGTCTTCCACAATGGTTGGACTAATTTACACTCCCACCAACTATTTTCTATATCATTTATTTTTTCCCTAATATTTTACTTTTTAAAATTTTTATTAATAGCCAACCCAGCTCTCTTTTGGTAACTATTTAAATAGAGTATCTTAGTTTGTCAGTTTGCATTTGTGTACTTGAATCTAACATGAGTTGCCGGGAGGGAAAATCGCCTGATTAAAAACTGACCCAGTAGTCCCATAGGTTTTTTTGTTTTTTTTTTTTTTGAGAAACAAAAATTTACCCCTTTGGTCTTAAAGCTATAACCTTACATTTGTTTTGTCTAAGTTCCTTCTTCAGGAAAGATCTTCAGGACTTGTTCAAAAAGTAGTAAGGAACTGAAACTCACCAGAATATCATAACCTGGCAATGAGATAACAGACCCCTCATTCATTATGATTGTTTCCTTGCCTTTCTGGTTCCTATTTGCTTACACATTTACGTTTTTTTCTCTGCTATATAAACCTCTAGTTTTAGTTAGGGAGATGAACTTAAAACTCATCTTCCAATTCCTCAGCTGCAGTACATGAATAAAGCCTCTTCCTTGGAAATACTTGTTATCTCAGTGATTGACTTTCTGTGCAACAAGCAGCAGGACTCAGACAAAACCATTGGTGCTTCAGTAACATTGAAACAATCTTTTTTTTTTTTTAATTTTTTATTGGATTTTAGGTTTTGGGGTACATGAGCGGAGCATGCAAACAGTTGCATAGGAACACACATGGCAGTGTGCTTTTCTTTCCTTCTCTTCTTCACCCACATTTGGCATTTCCCCCCAGGCTATCCCTCCCCACCTCCCCCTCCCACTGGCCCTCCCCTTTTCCCCCCAATAGACCCCAGTGTTTAGTACTCCCATTTCTGTGTCCATGTGTTCTCATTTTTCATCTTAAATAAACTATACTGATGGAAAATTATAACAATGAAAAAGATGTGATCTTGCCAACACTCGTCCTGCCTTTAGCCTTCAAATTCTTAATTATTCTTAAGCTCTTAATTATTCCTGGGCTTAAGCCAAGCTAATGCTGGGAAATATTTAATGTATAGCTTAAATGATGGCGGCACTTTCCGAAAAGTCAACTGCCCATCTAAAGCTCGTAAGAGACACCCCAAACTAGGAAGACAGGGGAGGCTGAATTCTGGTAAGGTGTATTCCCAGCCATTATTCCAGAAGGCATAAGATATGCAACTTCCCCAATTACTCCTGCAGGTAACAACACTAAGGTACAAGTTAAGGACTGGCTTTTGAGATACCTGTTCAGGTTTTCTTTTTTTTTGACACCGAGTTTCGCTCGTTACCCAGGCTGGAGTGCAGTGGCATGATCTCGGCTCACCTCAGCCTCCGCCTCCTGGGTTCGGGCAATTCTCCTGCCTCAGCCTCCTCAGTAGCTGGGATTATAGGCACGCGCCACCGTGCCCAGCTAATTTTTTGTATTTTTAGTAGAGACGGGGTTTCACCATGTTGACCAGGCTGGTCTCGATCTCTTGACCTCATGGTCCTCCTGCCTCGGCCTCAAAAAGTGCTGGGATTACAGGCTTGAGCCACCGCGCCCAGCCTGTTCAGGTTTTCTTTTGTGGTTCCTGACTGGGAGCTCCACCTAGAACCGTCAACGACTCCTGTGGCCACACCTAGAAGTGACTCAGTGCACAGGACCATTTTCTGTACTTCCATGATTTCATCCCTAACTAATTATCTGCAAACACCTACTGTCTAGAACCCCCACTTCATACCCCAAACTACCTTTGAAAAACTCTTAACACCCAAATGCTTGGGGAGGCTTATTTGAGTAATAATAAAACTTCACTTTTTTGTTTAGCCAGCTCAACATGTGTAAAACTATTTATCTGTTCAATTACCTTGCCTTTATAAATTGACCCTAACTGTGCATGAGTAAGGAAGATCCTATTTGTCAATTATAGGATAATATAGATTTGTCTATTCTTTCAGGATTTTTAATGACCCATTTTGATCCATTTATGTTTACGTGATGACTAAAATAAGAACTTCATGCATTTTTCTTTTTATTTTCTACATGGCTTTTGTCTTTGTGAAATATAAATTGTATTTATTTATATAATACAAGCATAATTTTTTACTTGCATGGATTGCATAGTGATGAAGTCAGGTCGTTTAAGATCCCCATCAACCACTGAAATAATGGATGTTGCATCCATTAAGTAATTTCTTGTCTTCCACCCCTCTGTACCTGCAACCTTTTTGATAGTCCAGTGCCTATCAGTGCATAATCTACTCATACACATTGTTTAACTTTTATTTGTAATTTAGAACTTGAAATATTTAACTCCATGTTATGTTCTTTAACATAATGGCTTCCAGTTCTCCCAAAGTTGTTGCACGTATATGGCTTTATTATTTTTTTATGGCTGTATGGTATTTTATTTTGTATATATCATAAGGACATTTTTTATTTTTGACAATAATGACTTGGTGGAATCTTAGCTTGATTCCATTTTTTTTTTAATTTTTTATTGCATTTTAGGTTTTGGGGTACATGTGCAGAACATGCAAGACAGTTGCATAGGTACAGACATGGCAGTGTGTTTTGCTTCCTTTCTCCCCTTCACCCACATTTGGCATTTCTCCCCAGCCTATCCCTCGCCAGCACCCCGCCACCAACTGGCCCTCCCCTTTTCCCCCCATTAGACCCAGTGTTTAGTACTCCCCTCCCTGGGTCCATGTGTTCTCATTTTTCATCAACCGCCTATGAGTGAGAATATGCGGTATTTCATTTGCTGTTCTAGTGTCAGTTTGCTGAGAATGATGTTCTCCAGATTCACCCATGTCCATACAAATGACACAAACTCATCATTTCTGATTGCTGCATAACATTCCATGGTGTATATGAGCCACATTTTCCAAATCCAGTCTATCATCGATAAGCATGGGTTATCAATGCTGGGTTGGTTCCAGGTCTTTGCTATTGTAAACAGTGCTGCAATGAACATACGTGTGCATGTGTCCTTATAGTAGAACGATTTATAGTCTTTTGGATATATACCCAGTAATGGGATTGCTGGGTCAAATGGAATTTCTATTTCTAAGGCCTTGAGGAATCGCCACACTGTCTTCCACAATGGTTGAACTAATTTACACTCCCACCAACAATGTAAAAGTGTTCCTTTTTCTCCACATCCTCTCCAGCATCTGTTGTCTCCAGATTTTTTTAATGATCGCCATTCTAACTGGCGTGAGATGGTATCTCAATGTGGTTTTGATTTGCGTCTCTCTGATGACCAGTGACGATGAGCATTTTTTCATATGATTGTTGGCCTCATATATGTCTTCTTTTGTAAAGTGTCTGTTCATATCCTATGCCACTTTTTAAATGGGCTTTTTTTCCTGTAAATCTGTTTGAGTTCTTTGTAAATTCTGGATATCAGCCCTTTGTCAGATGCGTAAATTGCAAAAAAATTTTTCCCATTCTGTTGGTTGCCGATTCACTTTAGTGACTGTTTCTTTTGCCCTGCAGAAGCTGTGGAGTTCCATTAGGTCCCATTTGTCTATTTTGGCTTTTGTTGCCAGTGCTTTTGGTGTTTTGGTCATGAAGTCCTTGCCTACTCCTATGTCCTGGATGGCTTTGCCTAGATTTTCTTTTAGGGTTTTTATGGTGCCACGTCTTATGTTTAAGTCTTTAATCCATCTGGAGTTAATTTTAGTGTAAGGTGTCAGGAAGGGGTCCAGTTTCTGCTTTCTGCACATGGCTAGCCAGTTTTCCCAACACCATTTATTAAACAGGGAATCCTTTCCCCATTGCTGGTTTTTGTCAGGTTTATCCAAGGTTGTATGGTTGTAGATATGTTGTGTTCCCTCTGTTCTCTTCCATTGGTCTGTATCTCTATTTTGATACCAGTACCATGCTGTTTTGATTACTGTAGCCTTGTAGTATAGTTTGGAGTTTGGCAGTATGATGCGTCCTGATTTGTTCTTTTTGCTCAGAATTGACGTGGTTATGTGGGCTCTCTTTTGGTTCCATATGAAGTTTAAGTTGGGTTTTTCCAGTTCTGTGAAGAAGGTCATTGGTAGCTTGATGGGGTTAGCGTTGAATCTGTAAATTACTTTGGGCAGTATGGCCATTTTCACAATACTGATTTTTCCTAACCATGAACAAGAAATGTTCCTCCATCTGTTTGTGTCCTCCCTTGTTTCGTTGAGCAGTGGGTTTGTAGTTCTTCTTGAAGAGGACCTTACGTTCCTTGTTAGTTGTATTCCTAGGTATTTTATTCTCTTTGTAGCAATTGTGAATGGCAGGTCGTTCTTGATTTGGCTCTCTTTAAGTCTGCTATTGGTTTATAGGAATGCTTGTGATTTATGCACATTGATTTTATATCCTGAGACTTTGCTGAAGTTGCTTATCAGTTTCAGGATTTTTTGCGCTGAGATGATGGGGTCTTCTAGGTATACTATCATGTCGTCTGCAAATAGAGACTATTTGGCTTCCTTCTTTCATATTTGAATACCCTTTATTTCTTTTTCTTGAATGATTGCTCTGGCTACAACTTCCAGTACTATATTGAATAGGAGTGGTGAGAGAGGGCATCCTTGTCTAGTGCCAGAGTTCAAAGGGAATGCTTCCAGTTTTTGCCCATTCAGTATGATATTGGCTGTTGGTTTGTCATAAATAGCTTTTATTATTTTGAGATACGTTCCACCAATACCGAGTTTATTGAGGGCTTTCAGCATAAAGAGCTGTTGAATTTTGTCAAAGGCCTTCTCTGCATCAATTGAGAAAACCATCACAGCAGATCTTTAGGCAGAAACCCCACAAGTCAGAATAGATTGGGGGCCAATATTCAAAATCCTTAAAGAGAAGAACTTTTAACCCTGAATTTCATAACCAGGCACACTAAGGTTTATAAGTGAAGGAGAAATAAAATCCTTTAAGGACAAGCAATTGCTAATTGATTTTGTCACCAACGAAAAGCTCCTAAAGGAAGCACAAAACATGGAAAGGAACAACCAATATCAACTAGTGCAAAAACAAACCAAATAGTAACGACCATTGATACAATAGAGAAACCACATCAACTAATGGGCAAAACAACCCACTAGTATCCAAATGGCAGGATCAAATACAGACATAACAAAATTAACCTAAGAGGCTAATACCCCAATCAAAAGACACAAAGTGGCAATTTGAATAAAGAGTCAAGACCAGAAGATGGCAGCATAGGACCAGCTCAGGGTTGCAGCTCCCAGTGAAAGCACAGAGGGTGAGTGGATGACGCATTTCCAGATGGATCTTTACTGCACAGAGTCCAGGAGATTCCCAGGAGGAGGAGCCCGACGGGTCACCAGCGCAGCTATTTTGACCAGCACGGCTGTTTGGGCCAGTGCCGCTGTTTTGACTAGTGCCACAGCACGGCAGCTCTTTGTGCAAAATGCACTGGTCTGGCTGCCCTATTAAACTGGCAATTAGAGATCCAGGAAGGCAGATTAGCATATTCATCTTATTAAATAGGACTGAAACATAAAGCCAGGTCAGGAGATTCCTGGGCATTGACATTGTTTCAGCTGGTGCAGTGGGTCGCCACACAAAAATTCACAGAGATCCCAGCGCCATTTCAGGGGGTGACTGGCTAGGAGAGAGTCAACCTTTCAACTTATTAAAAAAAAAAGCTCTGAGGCAGGGAGCCAGGTGAGCGGGCTCAGCGGGTCCCACCCCCCCCAAACACAAACAAACAAAAACCACTGCAATTGGAAAGGCTCCACGTTAAGAGTTCCACGGCAAACATAGCTGAACCCAAAATGGTGCAGATATGTGGGATAGGGGCGTCTGCTATTACCGAGGCAATCAACCCCTACAAAGGTAGTCTGCCATTGCTGATGCAGCCTGTCATTGCTGAAACAACCTGCCAAAACAGAGAGAGTTCACCATTAGAGAGGTGAGCCACCATCTCCACGGCAGTTCTAACCACACCCATATAAACAGGAGGGGAGGGAAATACACATGGAAGCATGGTGGAGCCCATGGCAATACCATGAAGCCTGGGCAGCAGGGTGGACCCCCAAACAGCTCAGTAAAGCCTCTGCAGGCAGGCAGTGACAAAGCTACCTCTTTTCTGGGCAGGACAGTGCAATGAATACTCATAAATAAAGCCCTACCTCCCCGGGACAGAACACCTGGGAAAAAATTAAGGTTTTCTAAGTTCTAGTGCAGCAGACTTAAACATTCCTGCCTAGCAGCTCTGAATGAACAATGGAGCTCACAGCTCAACACGGGAGCTCCTATAAAGTACAGACTGCCTCCTCAAACAGCACCCTGACCCCTGTATATCCAAAGACTCACCTCACAAAAGACTGATCAGACTGACATTTGGTGGGCATCATTCTGGGACAAAGACAGCAGAAGAAGAAACTGGTAGCAACCCTCACAGTTCCACAGCTGCTACAGGTGTTCCCCAGGCAAGAAGGGCCTGTAGTGGACCTCAGCAGTCATAAAGCAGAGGGGCCAGACTGGTAGAAAAAAAACGAAGAAACAGAAATCACTTCATCATCAACAATATGGACATCCACTCAGAGACCCAATCTGAAAATCAGCAACTACACAGATGACAAGCGGGTAATCCACAAAGGTAGGAAGACACCAGCGCAAAAAGGAGGAAAACACACGAAACCGAAACACCTCACCTCCTACAAGAGATCACAACTCCTCACCAGGAAAGAAACAAAGTGGGACAAAGAATGAGTGTGATAAAATGACAAAATCGGAATTCAGAAGGTGGGTTATGAGAAGCTTCTGTGAGCTAAAAGAACATGTTCTAACTCAATGCAAAGAAAGTAAGAACCTTGAAAAAAATTTGAGGAAATAATAATAAGAATCGACAACTTAGAGAGGAATATGAGTGAATTAATGGAGTTGAAAAACACAACACGAAAAATTTGTGAAGCATGCACAAGTCTCAAAAGCCAAGTTGACCAAGCAGAAAAAAGAAACATCAGAGGTTAAAGATCAACTCAATGAAATAAAATGAGAAGGCAAGATTAGAGAAAAAAGCACACACACAAAAAAATGAACAAAGTTTCCAAGAAACGTGGGACTATGTGAAGAGTCCTAATCAACCTTTGATAGGTGTACCTGAAAATGATGAAGAGATGAATCCAATCTGGAAAACGCTCTTCAGAATATTATCCGAAAGGAAAAAAAAAAAAAAACCCAACATAACAAGGCAGCCCAATATTCAAGTCCAGGAAATACAGAGAACACCGCAAAGATATTCTTCAAGAAGAGCAACCCCAAGGGACATAATTGTCAGATTCACGAGGGTTGAAATGAAGGAGAAAATGCTAAGGGCACCCAGAGAGAAAGGTTGGGTGACTCACAAATGGAAGCCCATCAGACACAGCAGATCTCTTGGCAGGAACCCTACAAGGCAGAAGACAGTGGGGGCCAATATTCAACATCCTTAAAGAAAAGAACTTTCAATCCAGAATTTCATATCCAGCCAAACTAAGCTTTATAAGTGAAGAAAAAATAAAATCCTTTGCGAACTAGCAAGTACTAAGAGGTTTTGTCACCACCAGGCCTGCTTTACTAGAGCTTCGAAAAAAGGCACTACACATAGGAAAAAAAAAAAAAAACAGTACCAGCCACTCCAAAAACATAACAAATGCTAAAGAGCTTCAACAAAATGAAGAATCTGCATCAACTAATGAGCATAACAGCCAGCTAGCATCAAAATGGCAGTATAAAATGCACACAAAACAATATTAACCCTAAATGTAAATGGGCTAAATGCAGCAATCAAAAGACAGACTGAAAAATTGGATAAAAAGCCAAACACCATCAATGTGCTGTATCCAGGAAACGCATCTCACATGCAAGAATACACAAAGGCTAAAATAAAGGGTTGGAGGAAGATTTGCCAAGCAAATGGAGAGAAGAAAAAAAAAAAAAAAACAGGATTCTCTGATAAAATAGACTTTTAAGCAACAAAGAAAGTCATTACTTAATGGTAAAAGGATCGATACAACAAGAAGAGCTAATGATCCTTAATTTACATTGACCCAATACAGGAGCACCCAGATGTATAAGGCAAGTTTTTAATTACTTAAAAAGAGACTTAGACTTTCACACAATAATAGTGGGAGACTTTAACACTTCACTGTCAATATTAGACAGATCCACCAGATAGAAAATTAACAAGGATATCCAGGGCTTGAACTCAGACCTGGAACAAGCAAACCTGATAGACATTTACAGAACTCTCCACCTCAAATCCAATAAATATACATTCTTCTCAGCACCACATCACACCTACTCTAAAATTGACCACGTAATTGGAAGTAAAGCACTCCTCAGCAAATGCAAAACAACTGAAATCATAACAAACAGTCTCTCCGACCATAGTGCCATAAAGTTAGAACTCAGAATTCAGAAACTAACTGAGAACCACACAGCTTCATGGAAACTGAACAACTGGCTCTTGAATGTTGACTAGATAACGAAATGAAGGCAGAAATAAAAAAGTTATTCAAAACCAATGAGAATGAAGACACAACATACCAGAATCTCTGGGACACATTTAAAGCAGTCTCTAAAAAAAAAAAAAAAAAAAAAAAAAGCAATAAGTGCCCACATGGGAAAAGTGGAGAGATCCAAAATTGACACCCTATTGTCAAAATTGAAAGAACAATAGGAGCAAGATCAAAAAAACTCAAAACCCAGCAGAAGACAAAAAATAACTAAGATCAAAGCAGAACTAAAAAAGATAGAGGCACAAAAAAGCCTTCAAATCATCAATAAATCCAAGAGCTGGTTTTTTGAAAAGATCCACAAAATAGACAAACCACTAGCCAGATTAATAAAAAAGAAAAGAGAAAACCAAATAGATGCAATAAAAAACGTTCAAGAGGAAATCACTACAGATTTCATAAAAATTCAAACCATCATAAGGGAATATTACAAACAACTCTATACACATAAACTAGTGAACCTGGAAGAAATGGATAGATTCCTGCACACTTTTGTCCCCCCAAGCGTAAACCAGAAAGAAGTCAAAACTATGAATCGACCAATGACAGGGCCTGAAGTTGAGACAGCCATTAAGAGCCTACCACACAAAAAATGCCCAGGTCCAGATGAATTCACAGCCAAATTCTACCAGACACACAAAGCGGAACTGTTACCATTCCTTTTAAAACTATTCCTAATTATCCAAAAAGAGGAAGTCCTTCCCAAATCATTTTATGAGACCAACATCATCCTGATACCAAAACCCGACAGAGACTCAAACCCGACAGGAAGAAAAGAAAACTTCAGGCCAATATCCATGAAGAACATATATGAAACAAATCTTTAAAAAAATATTGGCAAGCCGATTGCAACAGCAAATCAAAAACTTATCCATCATGAGCAAGTAGGATTGATCCTGGGGATGAAAGGCCAGTTCAACATACGCAAGTCTATAAACATAATTTACCACATAGACAGAACCTAAAACAAACACCACATGATTATCCCAATTGATGCAGAGAAGACTTTGACAGAATTCAAGAGGCCTTTATGTTAAAAATCCTTAATAAACTTGGTATTGATGAAACCTATCTCAAAATAATAAAAGCTATTTATGACAAACCAACAGCCAATATCATACTCAATGAGCAAAAACTGGAAACATTCCCTTTGAAATCCGGCACTAGACAAGGATGCCCTCTCTCACCACTCCTATTCAATATAGTAATGGAAGTTCTAGCTAGAGCAGTCAGGCAAGAAAAAGAAATAAAGGGTATTCAAATAGGAAAGGTGGAGGCCAAATTGTCTCCATTCGCAGATGACATGATAGTATACCTAGAAGACCTCATCGCCTCAGCCCAAAAACTCCTGAAACTAATAAGCAACTTTAGCAAAGTCTCAGGATACAAAATACATGTGAAAAGATCACAAGCATTCCTATACACCAATAACAGACTTGAAGAGAGCCAAATGAAGAACAAACTGCCGGCCGGGCACGGTGGCTCACGCCTGTAATCCCAGCATGTTGGGAGGCCAAAGCAGGTGGATCACGAGGTCAAGAGTTCATAGACCATCCTGGTCAACATGGTGAAACCTCGTCTCTACTAAAAATACAAAAAAAAGTTAGCTGGGCACAGTGGCACGTGCCTTTAATCCCAGCTACTAGGGTGGCTGAGGCAGGAGAATTGCCTCGACCCTGGTGGTGGAGGTTGCAGTGAGCCGAGATCGAGCCATTGCACTCCAGCCAGGGTAACAAGAGCGAAACTCCATCTCAAAAAAAAAAAAAAAGAAAAAAAAAAAAGAACAAACTGCCATTTACTATTGCTACAAAGAAAATAAAATACCTAAGAATAAAGCTGACAGGGAACGTAAAGGACCTCTTCAAAAAGAACTACAAACCACGGCTCAACGAAATAAGAGAGAACACAAACAGATGGAGAAACATTCCATGTACATGGTTTGGAAGAATCAACATCGTGAAAATGGCTATACTGCCCTAAGTAATTTACAGACTCAATGCTATCCCCATCAAGCTACCAATGACTTTCTTCACAGAACTGGAAAAAACCACCTTAAATTTCACATGGAACCAAAAGAGAGCCCGCATAGCCAAGTCCATTCTAAGCAAAAATAACACAGCAAAAGTCATCATACTACCAGACTTCAAATTATACCACAGGGATACAGTAATCAAAACAGCATGGCACTGGTACCAAAACAGAAATATAGACCAATGAAAGAGAACAGAAGCCTTGGAGCCAACACAACATATCTGCAACCATACAATCTTTGATAAAGCTGACAAAAACATGCAATGGGGAAAGGATTCCCTGTTTAATAAATGCTGTTGGGAAAACTGGCTGGCCATGTTCAGAAAGCAAAATCTGGACCGCTTTTTGACACCTTGCACTAAAATAAACTCCAGATGAATTAAGGACTTAAATATGACCTAACACCATGAAATCCCTAGAAGAAAATCTAGGCAAAACCATTCAGGACATAGGAGTAGGCAAGGACTTCATGAACAAAACACCAAAAGCATTGGCAACAAAAGCCAAAATAGATACATAGAACCTAATCAAACTCCACAGCTTCTGCATAGCAAAAGAAACAGTCATTAGGGTGAATCGGCAACCAACAAAGTGGAAAAAATTTTTTGTAGTTTACCCATCTGATAAAGGGCTGATATCCAGAATTTACAAAGAACTAAAACAGATTAACAAGAAAAATAACAAAAAAGACCATTCAGAAATGGGCAAAGGATACAAACAGACACTTTACTAAAGAAGACATACATGAGGTCAACAAACATATAAAAAATGCTTATCATCATTGGTAATCAGAGAAATGCAGATCAAAACTACATTGAGATACCATCTCATACCAGTTAGAATGGTGATCATTAAAAAATCTGGAGACAGCAGATGCTGGAGAGGATGTGGAAAAATAGAAACACTTTTACACCGCTGGTGGGGGGTGTAAATTAGTTCAACCATTGTGGGAGACAGGGTGGAGATTCCTCAAGGACCTAGAAATAAAAATTCCATTTGACCCAGCAATCCCATTATCGGGTATATATCCAGAGGACTATAAATCATTCTAATATAAACACACATGCCCACGAATGTTCACTGCAGCACTGTTTACAATAGCAAAGACCTGGAACCAACCCAAATGCCCCCTGATGATAGACTGGACTGGGAAAATGTGGCGCATATACACCATGGAATATTATGCAGCCATCAAAAGCAATGCATTCATGTCCTTAGTAGGGACATTGATGAACCTGGAGAATATCATTCTCAGAAAACTGATACAAGAACAGAAAATGAAATACCACATGTTCTCACTCATGGGTGGGTGATGAACAATGAGAACACATCGACACAGGGAGGTGAGCATTACACACTGGGGTCTATTGTGGTGAATCGGGGATGGACAGTGGGGCGGGGAAGTTGGGGAGAGATAGCATGGGGAGAAATGTTACATATAGGTGAAGTGGAGGAAGGCAGCAAATCACACTGCCACGTGTGTACCTATGCACCTATCTTGCATGTTCTTCACATGTACCCCCAAACCTAAAATGCAAATAAATAAATAAATAAATAAAAAGAACACCAAAAACAGAGCAAAACAAAACAAAAAAAGAGTCAATACCAATTGCTGTGCTGTATTGGGGAGACTCGTCTCACTTGCAAAGACACACCTAGACTCCAAATAAAGGGATGGAGGAAGACATACCATGCAAAAGAGCTAAAAAAAAAATCCATTTACCATTACATAATGCCCTTTGTCTCTTTTCATCTTTGTTGGTTTAAAGTCTGTTTTATCAGAGACTAGAATATATCTAAAATCAACACCCTAATGTCACAACTAAAAGAACAAGAGAAGCAACATAAAACAAATTCAAAAGCTAGAATAAGACTGGAATAACGAATCAATGAATCTAGGAGCTGATTTTGTGAAAAAATCATCAAAATAATAGATTGCTAGCCAGACTAATGAATAAAAGAGACAAGAATCAAATACCTGCAATACAACATGATATCACCACTGATCACAAAGACAGACAAACTAACATCAGAGAATACTACAAACAGCTTTATACATATAAACCTGTAAATATAGAAGAAATGGATACATTTCTGGACACTTAAATCCTACCAAGAGTAAACGAGGAAAACCTCTATCTCTAAATAGTCTGAGGAGAAGGTCTAAAATTCAGGCAGTGATAACCTACCAGCCAAAAAAAAAGAAAAAATGTCCAGCACCAGATGGATTCACAGCTGAATCCATACCAGAAGTACAAAGAAGAGCTGATACCATTTTTTTCTACAATATTGCAAACAATAGGAAAAAGAAAAAACCACCCTAACTGATTTTATGGGACCAACATCAACCTGATACCCAAACCTGGCAGAGACACCACAACAATAACAAAATTGAAGCTAATAGCCATGATAAACATTGATGCAAAACCCTCAATAAAATATTAGCAAACTGAATCAAACAGCACATCAAAAAGCTTATCCATCACAATCAAGGCGACTTAATTCCTAGGATGCAAGGCTGGTTCAACATACGAAAATCTATTAATTTAATTATTCCATCAAATAAACAACAAAAGACAAAAACCTAAATGATCTCAATAGATGCAGAGAAGGCCTTCAACAAAATGCAACAGGTGTTTTGCTAAAAACTCTCAATAAACTTAAGTATTGATAGAAGGTGTGTCAGAATAGTAAGAGCTGTTTATAACAAACCCACAGACAATATCACCCAGATTGGGTAAAAACTGAAAGCATTCCCTTTGAAATCTAGCACTAGACAAGGATGCCCTCTCTCACCACTGCAATTTATCATAATATTGGAAGTCTGGTAGGGCAATCAGGCAAGAGAAAGAAATAAACAATTTTAGGAAAAGAGAAAGTAAAATTGTCTCTATTTGCAGAAGACATAATTGCATTTAGAAGACTCCATCATATCAGCCCAAATTCTCCTTAAGATGACAAGCAACTTTAGCAAAGTCTCAGGATACAAAATCAATGTGTGAAAATTACAAGCATTCCTATATACCAGTAATGTGAAAACAGAAGGTCAAATCATGAGTGCATTCCCATTCACAATTGCTAGGAAGAGTATTAAATATCTACAAATGCAACTAACAAGGGATGTGAAGGACCTCTTCAAGAAGAACTACAAATTACTTCTCAAGAAAATAAGAGGAAACACAGATAGATGGATAAACATTCCATCTTCATGGTTAGGAAGAATCCGTATTGTTGAAATCACTGTAGTGATTCAAAGTAACTCATAGTGATTTCAAAGTAATTCATAGATTCAATGCTATCTCCATCAAGCCACCATTGACTTTCTTCACAGAACTGATTTAAAAAAATACTTAAAACTTTCTATAAAATGAAAAAAGAGACACAGAGCCAAGACAATCCTAAGCAAAGACAACACAAAACAAAACAAAAACAAAAAAGGGGAGGATTCAGGATCACAGCTCTCAGTGAACGCGCAGAGGGTGAGTCAACGCTGCATTTCCAGACAGATCTTTGTTGCCCACAGAATGAAGAAATTCCCAGGTGTAGGAGAGACACGGGACGCCAGTGCAGCTATTTTCGCTGGTGCGGCCTCTTTGGCCGGCCCGGCAGCGCAGCGGCACTCCACAACACGTCGCACAGAATGCACTGATCTGGGTGCCCTGTTAAACTGGCAATCTGAGATTTGGGAGGGCAGATTAGCATTTCCATCTGATTAAACAAGACTAAGACAGTGAGCCAGACCAGGAGATTCCTGGGAAGCAGCGTCTGAGCCAGCACAGTGGGTCGCTGCACAGGAAATCACAGAGATCCTGGTGCCCTAACAGCAGGCGACTTAAACAGCTGGGAGAGAGTCAACTGTTCAACTTTCAAAAAAAAAAAAAGGCACTCTGAGGCAGGGAGCCAGGTGAGCAGACTCGGTGGGTTTCACCCCCACAGGAACAAACAAAACGGCAATCCAAAACGCTCTGAGTGGAGGTTCACTGCGGGTACAGCTGAACCCAGGATGGTGCGGCTCGGTGGGAAAAGGGTGTCCGCCATTACCGAGGCAATCTGCCCCTACTGAGGTACACTAACATTGCTGATTCAGCCTGCCATTGCCGAGGCAACCCGCCAAAACAGAGAGACTCTGCCACAGGGTGGAGCCCATGGCAGCAGGGTGGAGACTGTGGCAGCAGGGCAGAGCCCACAGCAACAGGGCAAATCCCATGCCAGCAGGGCCCAGCCTCGGAAGGCAAATAGTGACTAGACTGCCTCCTACCTGGGCGGGACAGTACAATGGACACTCATAAAGAAAGCCCTAACTCCCCGAGACAGAGCATCTGAGGAAAAAAAAAAAAAGTTTTTATGAGTTCTGCTGCAGCAGACTTAAATGTAGCAGCCTAACAGTCTATAATGAACAACGAAGCTAACAGCTCAGGACTTGAGCTCCTATAAACTACAGACTGTCTCCTCAAGCAGCTCCCTGACCCCTGTATATCCAAAGAGTAACTTAAAAAAAAAAAAAAAACTGATCAGAGTGACATTTGGCAGGCACCATTCTGGAACAAAGATAGAAGGAGAAGAAACTAGTAGCATCCCACACTGTTCCACAGCTGCTACAGGTGTACCCCAGACAATCAGGGCCTGGAGTGGAACTCAGCAGTGGTACAGCAGAGGGGCTAGACTGTTAGATAATAAACCAAGTAACAGAAATACTTCATCATCAACAATCTGGGAATCCACATAGAGACCCAATCAAAAAATAAGCAACTACTCAGACGACAGGTGGATAAATCCAAAAAGATGGGAAGAAACCAGGGCAAAAAAACCCAAAAAAAACAAAAAAAACACACAAAACCAGAACCCCTCTCCTTTTACAAAGGAACAAAACGCCTCACCAGCAAGGGAACAAAGCTGGATGCAGAATGACTGTGACAAAATGGCAGAATTAGACTTCAGAAAGTGGGTAATGAGAAACTCCTGCGAGCTAAAAGAACATGTTTTAAATCAATGCAAAGATAATAAGAACTTTGAAAAAACATTCGAGGAAATGATAACAAGAATGGATAACCTTAGAGTGGAATATGAATGATTGAAGGAGCTAAAAAAAAAAACACGAGAACTTCATGAAGCCTGCACAAGTTTCAACAGCTGAATTGACCAAACAGAAGAAAGAATATCAGAACTCGAAGAACAACTCAATGAAATAACACGAGAAACCAAGATTAGAAAAAAAAAAAAAAGAATGAAAAAAGTCTCCAAGAAATGTGGAACTATGTGAAGACACCTAACCTACGTTTGATAGGTGTACCACAATGTGAGGAAGAGAACGAATCCAAGCTGGAAAATACTCGTCAGAATATTATCCAGGAAAATTTCCACAACCTAGCAAGGCAGGCCAACACTGAAATCCAGGAAATACAGAGAAAACCACAAAGATATTCCACAAGAAGAAAAACCCCAAGGCACATAATCCTCAGATTCACCAGGGTTGAAATGAAGGAGAAAATACTAAGGGCAGCCAGAGAGAAAGGTCGGGTCACCCACAAAGGGAAGCCCATCAGACTCACAGCAGATTTCTTGGCAGAAACTCTAAAAGCCAGAAGAGAGTGGGGGCCAATATTCAACATCCTTAAAGAAAAGAACTCTCAACCAAGAATTTCATATCCAGCCAAACTGAGCTTCATAAGTGAAGAAATAATAAAATCCTTTGCACACAAGCAAGTACTCAAAGATTTTGTGACCACCAGACCTGCTGTACAAGAGACCCTGAAAGAGGCACTACACATAGAAAGGAACAACCAGCACCGGCCATTCCAAAATCACACTAAATGCTAAAGAGCCTGAACAAAATGAAGAATCTACATCAACTAACGGGAAAAATAGCCAGATAGCATCAAAATGGCAATATCAAATTCACACATAACAATATTAACCCCAAATGTAAATGGGCTAAATGCACCAATCAAAAGACACAGACTGGCAAATTGGATAATAAGCCAAAAACCATCAGTGTGCTGAATTTAGGGAACCCATCTCCCATGCAAGGATACACAAAGGCTCAAAATGAAGGGATGGAGGAAGATCTGCCAAGCAAAGGGAGAGCAAAAAAAAAAGCAGGAGTTGCAACTTTCATCTCTGATGAAAGAGACTTTAAAGCAAAAAAGATCAAAAGAGACAAAGAAGGCCATTACATAATGGCAAAAGAATCGATACAACAAGAAGAGCTAACAATCCTAAACATATATGGACCCCATACAGGAGCACTGAGATACATAAGGCAAGTTCTTAATGACTTACACAGAGACTTAGCCTCCCACACAATAATAGTGGGAGACTTTAACACTCCACTGTCAATATTAGACAGATCCACCAGACAGAAAATTAACAAGGATATCCAGGGCTTGAACTCAGACCTGGAACAAGCAAACCTGATAGACATTTACAGAACTCTCCACCCCAAATCCACAGAATATACATTCTCCTCAGCACCACATCACACCCACTCTAAAATTGACCACATAATTGGAAGTAAAGCACTGCTCAGCAAATGCAAAACAACCAAAATCATAACAAACAGTCTCTCAGACCATAGTGCAATCAAGTCAGAACTCAAAATTCAGAAACAAACCCAGAACCGCACAGCTTCATGGAAACTGAACAACTGGCTCTTGAATGTTGACTGAGTAAACAATGAAATGAAGGCAGAAATAAAGAAGTTCTTCGAAACCAATGAGAACAAAGACACAACATGTCAGAATCTCTGGGACACATTTAAAGCAGTATCTAGAGAAAAATACATAGCGATAAGTGCCCATATGAGAAGAGTGGAGAGACACAAAATTGACACCCTACAGTCAAAATTGAAAAAGCTAGAGGATCAAGATCAAAAAAACTCAAAACCTAGCAGAAGACAAGAAATAACTAATAACAGAGCAGAACTGAAGGAGATAAAGACACGAAAAACCCTTCAAATAATCAATAAATCCAAGAGCTGCTTTTATGAAAAGATCAACAAAATAGACAGACCAGTAGCAAGACTGAATAGAAACAAAAAGAGAGAACAACCAAATACATGCAATAAAAAACGATAAAGGGGAAATCACGACAAATTCCACAGAAATTCAAACCATCATCAGAGAATATTACAAACAACTCTATGCACATGAACTAGTAAACCTGGAAGAAATGGATAAATTCCTGGACTCCTGTGTCCTCCCAAGCCTAAACAAGGAGGAAGCTGAAACTATGAATAGACCAATAACAAGGTCTGAAGTCAAGGCAGCAATTAAGAGCCTACCACACAAAGGAAGCCCAGGTCCAGACGGGTTCACAGCCGAATTCTACCAGACACATGATGAGAAACTGGTATCATTCCTTCTGAAATGATTGCAAATAATCCAAAAAGAGGGAATCCTTCCCAAATCATTTTATGAGACCAACATCATCCTGTTACCAAAACCCAGTGAGAAAACTCGGGTTCTCTCCAAAACCCGGAGAGAACCAATGAGAAAAGAAAACTTCAGGCCAATATCCATGATGAACATAGATGCAAAAATCTTCAATAAAATACTGGCAAGCTGATTGCAACAGCACATCAAAAAACTTATCCATCATAATCAAGTAGGATTCATCCTGGGGATGCAAGGCTGGTTCAACATACGCAAGTCTATAAACGTAATTCACCACATAAACAGGACAAAAAACAAAAACCACATGATTATCTCAATTGATACAGAGAAGGCATTTGACAAAATTCAACAGCCGTTTATGCTAAAAACTTTCAATAAACTCGGTATCAATGGAATGTATCTAAAAGTAATAAAAGCTATTTATGGCAAACCAACAGCCAATATCATACTGAATGGGCAAAAGCTGGAAGCATTCCCTTTGAAATCTGGCACCAGACAAGGATGCCCTCTTTCAGCACTCCTATTCAATATAGCACTGGAAGTTCTAGCTAGAGCAATCAGGCAAGAAAAATAAATAAAGGGTATTCAAATAGGAAAGGTGGAAGCCAAACTGTCTCTAATTGCAGATGATATGATAGTATACCTAGAAGACCCCATTACCTAAGGACAAAAACTCCTGAAACTGATAAGTAACTTCAGCAAAGTCTCAAGATATAAAATCAATGTGCAAAAATCACAAGCATTTGTATACACCAATAACAGACTTAAGAGAGCCAAATAAAGAACGAACTGCCATTCACAATTGCTACAAATAGAATAAAATAACCAGGAATACAACTAACAAGGAACGTAAGGGACCTCTTCTAGGAAAACTAAAAACCACAGATCAACAAAATAGGAGAGGGCACAAACAGATGGAGAAACATTCCTTGTTCATGTTTAGGAAGAATTAATATTGTGAAATTGGCTATACTGCCCAAAGTAATATACAGACTCAATGCTATTGCCATCAAGCTACCACTGACTTTCTTCACAGAATTGGAAAAAACCACCTTGAACTTCATATGGAACCAAAACAGAGCCTGCATAGCCAAGTCAATTCTAAGCAAATAGAACACAGTGGGGGGCTACCAGATTTCAAACTGTACTACAAGGCTACAGTAATCAAAACAACATGATACAGGTACAAAAACAGAGATATAGACCAATGGAACAGAACAGAGGCATCGGGGGCAACACAATATATCTACAACCATACAATCTTTCATAAACCTGACAGAAACAAGCAATGGGGAAAGGATTCCCTGTTTAATAAATGGTATTGGAAAAACTGGCTAGCCATGTGCAGAGAGCAAAAACTGGACTCCTTCCTGACACCTTACACTGAAATTAACTCCAGATGGATTAAAGACTTAAACATAAGACCTGGCACCATAAAAACCCTAGAAGAAAATCTAGGCAGAACCATCCAGGACATAGGAGTAGGCAAGGACTTCAAGAACAAAACACCAAAAGCCTTGGCAACAAAAGCCAAAATAGACAAATGGGATCTAATGAATCTCCACAGCTTCTGCATGGCAAAGGAAACAGTCACTAGAGTGAATCAGCAACCAACAGAATGGGAAAAAATTTTTGCAGTTTACCCATCTGACAAAGGGCTGATATCCAGAATTTACAAAGAACTCAAACATATTTACAGAAAAAACATTCAAAAATGGGCAAAGGATATGAACAAATACTTTACAAAAAAAGACATACATGGGGCCAACAAACATATAGAAAAATGCTCATCATCACTGGTCAATACAGAGATGCAAATCAAAACCACATTGAGATACCATCTCACGCCAGTTAGAATGGCGATCATTAAAAAAATCTGGAGACAACAGATGCTGGAGAGGATGTGGAGAAATAGGAACATTTTTACACTGTTGGTGGGAGTGTAAATTAGTTCAACCATCGTGGAAGACAGTGTGGTGATTCCTCAAGGCCTTAGAAATAGAAATTCCATTTGACCCAGCAATCCCATTCCTGGGTATATATCCAAAGGACTATAAATCATTCTACTATAAGGACACATGCACACGAATGTTCACTGCGGCACTGTTTACAATAGCAAAGACCTGGAATCAACCCAAATGCCCATCGATGATAGACTGGATTGGAAAAATGTGGCACATATACACCATGGAATATTATGCAGCATTCAGAAATGATGAGTTCCTGTCATTTGTAGGGACATGGATGAATCTGGAGAACATCATTCTCAGCAAACTGACACAAGAACAGAAAATGAAATACCACATATTCTCACTCATAGGTGGGTGATGAAAAATGAGAACACATGAACACAGGGAAGGAAGTACTAAACACTCGGGCCTGTTCAGGGGGAAGAGGGGAAGGACAGTGGAGGGTGAGGGAGCTAGGGAGGGATAGCCTGGGGAGAAATGCCAAATGTGGGTGAAGGGGAGAAAGGCAGCAAAACACACTGCCATGTGTGTACCTATGCAACTGTCTTGCATGTTCCGCACATGTACCCCAAAACCTAAAATGCAATTAAAAAAAAAAAAAAAAACAGGAAAAAACATTTGAATTCAGATGAAACTACAAGACTATCATAATCAAAACAGCATGGTCCTGGTACCAAAACAGAGATATAGCCTGATGGGGCAGAACAGAGGCATCAGAAATAATGTCCCATATGATATTTGACAAATCTGACAAAAACAAGCAGTGGGGAAAGGATTCCCTGTTTAATAAATGGCGTTGAGATAAACCAGCTAGCCACATGCAGAAAGCTGAAAATTGAACCCTGTCCTTACACCTTATACCAAAATTAACTCCAGGTGGATTGAAGATTTAAACATAAGACCTAACACCATAAAAACCCTAGAAGAAAAGCCAGGCAATATCATTCAGGAAACAGGGATGGGCAAGGACTTCATGACTAAAACACCTAAAGCAATGACAACAAAAGCTGAAATAGACAAATTAAATCTAATTAGACTAAAGAGCTTCTGAACAGCAACAGAAACTATCATTCGAGTGAACTAGCAATCAGAATAGAAAAAAATTTTTTGCAATCTACTCATCTAACAAAGGTCTGCTACCCAGAATTTACAAAGAAGTTCAATAAATTTACAAAAAACAAACGATCCCATCACATGTGGGTGAAGGATATGAACAGACAGTTCTCAAAAGAAGACATTTATGCAGCCAACAGACATATGAAAAACTCCTCGTTTGTTATTAGAGAAATGCAAATCAAAACCACATTGAGATACTACCTCACACCAGTTACAATGGCAATCAATAAAAAATCAGGAGATGAAAATGCTGGAGAGAATGTGAAGAAACTGGAATGCTTTTACACTCTTGGCAGGAGTGTAAATTAGTTCAACCGTTGTGGAAGACAGTGTGGTGATTTCTCAAAGACCTAAAAATGAAAATATCATGTGACCCAGCAATGTAATTTCTGGGTATATACCCAAAGGACTATAATCATTCTATTATAAAGACATGTGCATAAGTATGTTTGCTGTTGGTATTGTTTACAATTTTAAAGCCCTGGAACCGACCCAAATGGCCATCAATAACAGACTGGATAAAGAAAATGTGGCACATATATACCATGGAACACTATGTAGCCATAAAAAAGGATGAATTCAGGTCCTTCGCAGGAATGTGAATGAAGCTGGAAACCATCATTCTCAGCAAAATGGCAGAAGTACAGGAAACAAACACTGTATGCTCTAACTCATAAAAGGGGGTTGAACAACAAGAACAGCATGGACACAGGGAGTGGAACATCACACACCAGTGCCTGTCAGAGTGTGGGGGTTCGGGGAAAGATAGCAGGGTGTGGGGACATAGGGGAGGGATAGCATTAGGATAAATACCTAATGTAGATGACAAGGCGATGGATGCAGCAAACCACCATGGAATGTGTATACCTATGCAACAAACCTGATTATTCTGCACAGGTACCCCAGAGGTTAAAGTATAATATGAAAAAAATTTAAAAAGGGAAAATGCATCAGAAGTAAAACTAAATAAATAGGATATACTAAAACTAAAAAATTTTGTCTAGCAAAAGAAATACTTATGAGGACAAGCAACCTATAGGAGAAAATATCTGCAAATTACACATCTGACAAAGAACAAACATCCAGAAACAACATGAAACTCAAGTAAGCTAGAAAGCAAAAATAATGATTCCATTAAAATCATTAAAACATGAGTGAATGCATGAGTGGCTATTTCTGACACCGAAAACAACTAGCAACAAACACATTTTAAAATGCACAATATCATTAATCATCAGGCAAATTAAAACAACAGTGGGATACCATCCTATCTCAGCCAGAATGAAAAGTACTAAAAAAATAAAAAAAAGGATAGATATTGTCATGGATATGGTAGAAAGGGAATGCATGTTATAGACTGCTGGTGGGAATGTAAATTAATACAAACTTTATAGGAAAAACTATGAGGATTTCTCAAATAACAAAAAGTACATCTTCCATTTGATTCAGCAAATTGTATGCTAGCTATAGATCCAAGAGAGAAGTTGCTATGTCAGAAAGACAGCAGTATTTATATGTTCATCACAGCACAATTCACAATTGCAAAGACTAATCAGCTAAAATGCCCAGAGAAAATGTGGTGTGTTTCAAGAATTGAAAATGAAATACGGCATATTCTCACTCATAGGCACGTGATGAAAAATGAGAACCCATGGACACAGAGAAGGGAGTACTAAACACGGGGGTCTATTGGGAAGAATCGGGGAGGGACAGCGGTGAGGGGGAGCTGGGGAGCGATAGCCTGGGGAGAAATGCCAAATGTAAATAAAGGGGAGGAAAACAGCAAAACACACTGGCATGTGTGTACCTATGCAACTGTCTTGCATGTTCTGCACATGTACCCCTAAACCTAAAATGCAATTAAAAAAAAGAGTAGAAAAAGGACATTATATATCTTTTCTAACAGGAAAAAAAAAAAAACCAGAATGTGGTGTGTTCATGTGCATGTGCGCCCCCCCGTGTATGTGTGTGTGTGTGTGTGTGTGTGTCTGTGTGTGTGTACGGCAAAAAAAAAACAAAACAAAGGCAGCAAAACACACTGCCATGTGTATACCTATGCAACTGTCTTGCACGTCCTGCACATGTACCCCAAAACCTAAAATGCAATAAAAAAATTATTTTTTTATTTGATAAAAGGAGAGGGGCTACTCAGTGACTCTTCTGAATATTACATTTTTTCAATCTGCACTCCGCACTAAGTCCCCAACCCCTTATGGTGCAGCACACTCTCTCTGCACTTTTGTTTCAGACCGATATAACAGCCCCTCTTTCAGAAGCTTCTTGGCATTGGAGAGTTTGTTATTCCCTCAATATTTCCTAGATTGTGGCGGCACCTCCTTTAGTCTTATTCAAAATGCCCCTGGTTCTAGCTGGCCTTGCGATTTGCTCAACATCAAGGGTCCAATGTAATGGACTTAGAGTTCCCACACGTTTTAACCAGTGATCTTAATTGGGCTTTTTCACACTCGCTCACATGCGTACACCTCCCATCATCCACGTTTGGAGAAAAGATTACTCAAAACAGTTACAAAGAGACAAAAATCAAATTCTACGTGCCAAAATAAGTTGACATGTCATGGTTGATCAGGTCAGGCTTTCAAACAAAGGGAGGGCAAATCAAGAATTAATCCCAGAATTAATGCTACTGTGTTTCTGATATTTAGACTACAAGTACTGGATTCTTTCAGTGTTCATTCTTTGAGCAAGTCTGCTGTGGAATTCTGCCTGGCTGTGCTCTGGTGAAGAATTACACCTGGGCTAATGCCTACAAGGGAGTGCTCTTAGTTTCTATGTTACTGAAGAAGTTGGGAGTCCCCTGTGGGAATGCATTTTTCTGCGAAAAATAAACTGCTATTTAATACAGGAAATGAGAAAACCAAATTGTTTTTGTTTGCTTAATATAGAAAGAAAGAGCTATGCTGTTTAGACACATTCTTTGAGTAATGCAAACAATGTGAAATCAGAGAATTGGCAGATATTAAGTGTTGTACAGAAGCCTGCAGTATTTGTACAAACACAGACATTCAGGCCAAACTTGCAGCCAAAGAGGTATATTTATTAAAGTTCGTTGTGGCGTTACTGAGTTTTTGAAGTCCTGGCACAGTTTCATTATTTTTATTGGTAACAGTGTTTCATTGAGGAAACGAGCCTTTGTAGTTACCTACATTTAAACCTAGCTTATATGACTACATATATACAATGAATACAGAGCCAATATTACCTCAATATTTGTTAAAGTTTACATATTTTTTAATAAAAAGCCATAATGCAACTATATTTTTTTTTAAAAGTGATATTTACTAATTTACCATTCTTTAAGCAGCTCTTCTGATGTTGATTTTAGAACATTGGCAGTAGCTAAACATAAAAACATAGTACTTTTGGAGTGATATTTTTACAAAGATTATTATGGATTATTTAAACATGCACACACACACACATGCATGTAGATATATGTAGATTTGTATAGAATTACTTTATTATATCTCTATCCAATGACATCACTTATTTTTATTTATTTATTTTTCTTTCAGTTACGGGGTACCTATGTAGATCATGCAGATTTATTACAAACTTACACATGTGCCATGGGACTGGTTTTCTGCATCAGTAGCCCCGTCATCTACATTAGGTATTTCTTCTAACCCTATGCCTCTTTATTCTTCACACTCAAACTTATGTCTCCCTAATTTTTCACGCAAAGACTTCGATGGGTGATGGTCCCATCTTTATGTCCATGTGTTTTTCTTGCTCAAAGGGGACTTATGAGTGAGAAAGTGCTGTTTATGGTTTTCCATTCTTCTGCAAGCTTGCTGGCAATAATGGTTTCATCCGTGTCTGTGCAGATAACATGAATTCATCTATTTTTTGAAATGACTGTAAAATATTTCATGGTATATACGTGCTATATTTTCTCTATGTAGTCTATCATTGACGGGCATTTGGATTTTTAACAAGTCTTTGCTATTGTAAACAGTACAGCAATAAACATACGTGAGGATGTATCTTTATAATGGAAAGATTTATAGTCCCTTGGGTATATTCCAAGTAATGAGATTGTTGGGTCAAACAGCATTTCTATTTCTATATCTCTAAGAAATGTCACACTTTATTCCACAATGGTTAAATCAATTTTCACTCCCACCATCAGTGTAAAAGTGCTTCTATTACTCTACATCCTCTTTTGTTTTAAGATATTTCAACAATCACCATTCTAACTGATTTGAGGTGGTATATCAATGTAGTTTTTATTTGCTTTTCTTTAATGAGCAGTGATAATGAGCATTTTTACACATGGTTTTTGGTCACACAAGTGTGTTCCTTGAAAACGGTTCATATGCTTTTTCCACTCCTTGATAAAGTTTCTTTGTTTTGTATGTTTCTTTTTTAAAATCTGCTTTAGTTCTTTGTAGAATCTGAATATTAGACCTTTGTCAGATGAGGAGAATGCAAAATATTCTTTCGATGCTGTTGGTTGCTCGCGTATTCTATTAATAGTTTCTTTTTCTGTGCTGAAACTCTTAATTAGATCCCACTTGTCTATTTTGGCTTTGTAGCTATTGCTTTTGGTGTTTTAGTCATGAAGTCCTTTTCCATGCCTATGTCCTGGATGGTATTGCCTACGATTTTCTACAGATTTTATGGTTTTAGGCCTAATGTTTAAATATTTAATCTGTATAGTGTTAATTTCTATATAAAATGTAAGAAAGGGATCCAGTTTTAGCTTTGTGCCTATGGCCGGCTGGTTTTTAAAACAAACAACATTTATAAAATAGAGGATTCTTTCCCATTTTTTCTGATCTCACAGAAACCATAATAGCTCTGAACTAGTATCTAGTAGTTTCTGAAAATTTTGATAATTTTCCTTTTTTTTATGCAGAGTCATTCTGGCAAAATTTTCAGTCCTCCTCCAGATAGGATAAGTACCCATTGCATAAATTCATAGGCATATAGTCGGGCAATTCCACAGGAATTTATCTTCCTCATTCAAAAAATTGTGGGTGTTTAAACAGACTCTAATCTGAAAAATGATTGAGGGACTGTACTTTACTTTATTACTTAGTTTTTACCATTTAGAACAGTATTTTTTCCATTTTTCCAGAAAGTTATCTGCTTGTATAACATCAGTATGAGGCCCTTTTTTTTTTTTTTTTTTTTGTAATCTATTTCACTTCCAGGACCATGGTGATTTATTTTCCAATGCCAGAGTTCTCCGGGAGTCAAAGTATTCTCATTGTCCCTCTTTCTTACCTATTCCCCTTTTGGGTTTGATGGTAGAGTACTGCAACTTGGCTCCTAATATTGATGTGGTTAATGCCATAACAACGGATGCATCAGGAATGTCAAATGTATTTATTCTGCATAACTTTATAAGCTGGTTCTACCAGAGACTATCAGTGTTCTTCATATGATTGAAAATAGTTTACTTGGAATCATTATATCAGATTATATTAAGTAGCCCAACTCCAGAAACTGCAAATCCAGAGATACTTTCCTTTCAATATTATGTTTCTCTACAACCACTTATGGTACTAAGTTGTGTATTCCTTATGGTTCTTTCAGAAAAAAAATATATATATAAAGGTGAGTTTATTAAGTGTTAACTTACAAAATATCAATATTCCACAACAGGCCATCTGCAAGTGTAGCAAAAAAGAGAATCAGTGCGAGTCGCAGAACTGAACAACTTGGAGTTCTACATGCGAAAATAGAGAGTATCTGTCACAGGAGGAAAATATAGGCTAAGAGGCTAAGCCCATCTCACCTTTATTTCCATATCTTTCTGCCTATTTTAAATTCATAGAGAGTGGAATAGATTATGTTTTCCCAGATTAAGGGTTGATCTGCCCTCTGTAGCACACTGATCTCTTTTGGGCAACACTTACACAGAGAAATTTAGAATTAATAATCTGTATATTTCAATACAACCATCGCAGACTCCTGGTCATATATCTGAACGTTTCCATTGTTGCTTCACCTATAAGCCAGTGACAGAATTCCAGGTGCTAGACTGATGTACAACAATGGAAACTAATAGTGTTTTTGTTCTTCATTCTGTTCATTTATGCTGACCAATGTAATTAGCAAGCAGTTTCTATTTACTTTGAAGCACATACCTTTGTTGTAGTAAGCCAGATTAAAGAATTTTTAGATTGTCAGCTGTGGGAAACAGTTACTCACTCAAAATCTTTCTTTCTGCTAAAACCCGACAAGGTTCCAGGACTATAATTGTTGGGCTTAATCTCTTTTGGATAACAGGCTCTAATGAGAGCTGGGGAGAAGACAGGATGGCCAGATGGAGAGAGGAGCTACCCATTCTAGGGTGTCCTCTCAGCTGAAGATGTAGCAAGTATTGGTACCATCAGATGTGAAGAGGAACTACCCACTCCAAGGTCTTCTCTCCGTGGAGACCTATACACCTAATAAGATGATCAGCTGGATAGAGATGGTACTCATTCTATGGTCTTTGCTCTGCTAATTGATGATCACAAATAAACACCCTGCCTGCAGGAAAAAAAAGCCACTCACTCCAGATCTTCTCTCTGCTGAGAGCTGGATATTCAGGACATTCATCTGCTTGTGGAGAGGAGTTAACAAATGGGACCCTTTTCAGAGCCCTGTTCCTCAGTAAGGCTCTTTACGTTGTTCACACTCCACCGGCACAGGTACCTCATTCTTCCTGAATGCAAAAATATTATTTGAGATATACTGAATATTTAAATGGAAAGATCTGTAACCAAAACAGGAGTAAAAGTATCTCCGGCCTATCACATTGTGGAAGACAAAAATAGAAGGAGAGCTCTGGCTTTTCAGGGTGTACAGACATAGGGGTTCTAATACCAGAGCTTTAATACGCTTGTCAGGGTTTTTTTGTTCCTGGCACATTCAAGGTTCTGGGTGACACTACAAATCTCAGTCTCAACTGAGAATCTTCTTGCAGTATTCCTGGTCCTGCATCAGTTACTCAATGAGATGAAACTCTAGCTGGCACTGGAAAACTTCCGCTTTGCCACAGCTGAAATGCCTGGTCGTGTGTATTAGCTGGACCCAAAAGATGCACCTACATTCCTCAAATGTCTATGTCATGTTTGCCCATGGCAGTTGTTCCGTCCAGGCCTGTAATCCAATTTTAGTGCATTCTCTCAGACAGAGTAGATAGAATAAACTTAACAAGCCAGAGAAGGTTCAGGCAAAGAAACAACTGCCCACAAATATTTTCCACTGTCAATATGACGTCCCCAGAATGTTTTGATAAAAGAAGACTGGCTGGCTGTATTTAGATGTCTCACTTCAATTGGGTCTTGAAATGCCTATAATTTAGTGTCTAAAAATTTGGTATTTTTAAATCTGTTGCTATTCACTGAGTGTTGCTGGCAAGATATTACTAATATGAACTATTGAAATAGATATAGATTGTCATCCCAAACTGTTTTGAGGACCAAGAGTTTCTATCGGGGCAAGTTTATGGCAGCTGCCTCGAAAACATGAGTATAGAACAAGATTAGACAACGATCGAAAGGCCTTAACCCACACGCATATGTCTCCAGTCTAACTGTTTATTCATGTCAATTTTGTTCTCGGAGGTCTCTCTACGAGAATCAAAGGGAATTACCCATTAATTGCATTTACTCTGGAGCCCAAAACCAAAATATTTTCTCAGTTTTAAAGTCAGACCTTTAACCATGTCCATTATCCACAAGAGTGTTATCTTAGAATTTCTATTGTAATGTCTACAATCTAAACATGCTGATGAGTCAGGGAATATGGTTTGCTTGATTGCGTTTTGCTCTCTGAAGGCAGACAACAGCCATATTCTAGGCCACTTGAAACAGTGTAGTGGTGAGACAGTGCATTCATTCATACACCACGGAGCCGTAATCTGCAGGTCAGATTTCTGCAGTGGTGGTACACACGTCTCAGTTTGTGATCTCAACGTGATAGAGGGCGCAAGCGGTTCTCAATGTGAAGAAAGGTGACACGATAGCTGTTAAAGCAGATACTCAAACACAGAGTGAACTATTGTAATCAACAGTGCAAAGAAGAAAACAGGTAAGAGTGGATTACGCAGAATGGAAAGTAAGGAACACCACAGTCAAGTGAAGAAATTAGTAAGTCATTGGTTTCCACTGAGGATTACCAATTATGGTGAGACAATGTTTCAAACTAGGGTTTCCTGATGAGACAACTGTCATCAGCACAGCAAGGGAAGCATATGAATGACTAGAAAAGGTTCTTAAGGCTACTGAGAGTTTAGTCTTACAAAATGAATTAAGACATTTAATACAAGCTAATTTCTCTCCTGATCCTTGGTCAGCAGCAGAGAGCACCTTAGATATAGATAGCTGGGTGAAAGCGGGAAGCATTTCAAAACAGAATTACATCAAAGGGAAACAGGTTACTGTTAACATCTCTTACATCATGAACATTCATAAGAGTTGCCCGAGTACAATTATATGTATAAGGGTCCAATGAGGGGAAGGAGAAAAAGCCATAATCTTTTTTACTCCTTTTGGCCTCTTCCTCAACCCAGCTATCATGCGGTAAAGATACAAAGAATACAAAGATTTTTCCTGTGCCTTGTCCTCAAATCAGTAAGGAAAAAGGTATGCCTTTTTTAATTTTTAGAATTAAAGTAATTCTGCAGGTATGACTTCTTGTTTGAAACAAGCAGCTTTGGAAAGTGAACTTCTTTCCTTGACCCAAAATTGAAGATCAGCATGACAGTCAGACACAGGAACACATCTCCTTTAGCACTTCTAAAGAGCTTAGAGAAAGCATTGAGAAAAATGGAGCTTCTAGCCAATTATGAAAGAAATAATTGAGGCTTTAGTAGACAACTTTCAAATGAACCCATGGAACTAGTCAATGCTAGGTCGAACGACTTGGAAGCCCAGCCTCTTTTGGAGTGCAAAATATTTTGACTTGTGTGAAAAATAAGATAAAAGTAATCAGGTGACAGGGAAAGTCCTCATAGCTGCTATGTTCCAGGAGAAGAGTCCCCATGTTGACTACAAAAATTAGATTTTGGTCACCAGGTATATCATCAAATTTCTATTTGTGCCCTTTGCACCTGGGACAAAATTTCTCAGAGAATAGCTCAGCAGGCATCTTTTTGTAAATCTTCCTAAGGGACCTCAGGAGCCTTTTGTTGAATTTATTGATCATGTAACCCTGGCATATAAAAGACAAATTATTCACAACCAGTCTGCTGAAATTTCATTGTTGCAATTAACTTGTGAAAACACCAGTGTGGATTACACACAGTTAGGTAAAAAGCAGCCACATGTGGGCATTTATAAAACCAAGCAAACTAGTAAAAACATAATGCCACAATTTTGGCTATGACAGTAAGGACTCCTAGAACGAGAAGGGAGGAAAACTAACTGTTTTTTCAGTGGTGAGTCAGGTCATATGAGAAGGGACTGCCCAAATAATAGGAAAAAAAGGTAAATCAGAGAAAAAACTAGATTCTGGCTGATCAGTGTGGCTCTCACCTGTAATTACAGCACTTTGGGAGAATGAGGTGGGTGCATCACAAGGTCAGAAATTCAAGATCAGCATGGCCAACGTGATAAAACCCATTTTTTCTAAAAATTAAAAAAAAAAAACACACAGTTGGGCATGACGATGTGTGCCTGTTACTTCAGCTACTAAAAAAGTTAAGGCAGAAGAATTTCTTGGACAAGGACCTGGGAGGTGAAGGTTTCTGTGAGCTGAGTTTGAGCCTCTGTCCTCCAGCCTGGCAGACAGAGGGAGACTACATCTCATACAGACAACAGAGACATTTTCAGTATGACTTTGATGTGAAAAGTGAAAACATTGGCAAACCAATGGTGATCCAAATACAACAAAAATGGTAAACTCATAGGTAATCAGACAGAAAAATTCATGAGGGGCCAACCTTGAGCACTGTTTCAAGTTGGGGCAATGCTAACAGCTTTCCTCAGCCAGAGAGACAGCCCACAATTCTCTCTTGAAGAGCAGCCACCACTGGGGTCGCAGGGCTAGAATTGCTCTGCCCCCGTGAGTTAGTGTTAAAAGAAGAAGAGAACCCAGAAGAGTCACGACCAGAATGTGAAAGCTACTGCCTTTGTTAGCAGTGGAATTAAGCCCAGGATGGTCTACCCTATCCAGAAAAGGAATTAAGGAGCTCCCAGAGGCTATTGATAGTGATTATCAAGGTGAAGTATTTGTGCTGATGGAATGTAAATGATTGTATATTCTTACTTCTGGGTCAAAGATAGCTAGGTTACTGATCTTACCATACTGCTTTCCTAATGCCGAAAAAAAAATTAGGGGTACGGAAAGTTTTGGAATCACAGGGGCCACAGAAGTTTATTGGAATCAAATAATCATTGATCAGAGACCCATGGTTACCTTAAAAATTGGAAATAAACATGTGACTGGCTTTCTGGACACAGGAGTGAATATTTCAATTATCAGTTTTCAAAACTGGCAGATAACGTGGCCTCATGTCACGTAGGAACAAAGAATTGTTGGCATTGGGGAAGCACATATAACAAATTAGAGCACACACCTCCTGATGTGCTGTTTTCCAGAAGGGAGAAAGTCATTGATACAACCTCTCGTCATGAACATCCCTGTTAAGCTTTGGGGATGGGATCCAGTAGCCCAACAGTGGTCACTCTGCAGGCCTCTTTCTAAAAAAGGCCACTGTTGTTATTTCTACCCTACCATCCTGTGCCCATGTCAAGATGCTGTCTGGGTAGAACAATGACGCCTAAAGGGGAATAAATTACTGATAGCCCATGAATTAGTGACTGAACAATTTCTGACCAGACATATTCAACTTCAGCAAGTCCTTGGAACTCGCCTATTTTCATCATCCCTAAAAAGCCTGGCAAGAGGAGACTTTGTATAACTTATGTGCTATTAACACTGAATTGTAACCTATGAGGCTTCTGCAACTCGGAATGCACACAGTGATGTTTTAGGACTGGCCTATAGTTTTCATTGACCTAAAACAGTATTTTCATACAACTTCTCTAACAGAACAGAACCCGGGGAAATTTGCATTTACCCTAACAGCTATTACTAATGAAAAGCTGGCTTCCCAGTTTTATTGGAATATATGTGCATCCTTATGTAATGCTGAACAGTCTTACCATGAGTCAGTATTTTGGAAACCAAGATTTACCTCCCAGTAAAAAAAAAAAAAAAAAAAAATGCAATTTCAAGATATATTCATTTTATGTATACGATTTTACTGGTAGCTCCAAAGAGCCTTTAATTTTAAAGTTGTACTCCTCTGTCATGTAGAGAATGCACATTGAGGCGGTTTATTCATTGCACCTGGGAAAGTACAAATATACTCACTCTGGAATATCTTGGATAGATATTTGCTTCCTGATTAGTAAGACCTCCAATGGTAAATTAAATACTAACAACCTACATACACTTATGAATGATTATACTAAATTATGAGGGGATGTTAAGTAGATTTGTTCTCTTTGGTATTCCTACTTATAAGATACAGACCTGTTTTTATTTTTAATTGTATTTTAAGTTCTGGGGCACATGTGCAGATCTTGCAGGATGATTGCACAGATTCACACATGCCATGGTTTTCTCCTATCTCCATCCCCTGCTGTTACCTACATCAGATGTTTCCTTCGGTGTTAAACCCTCCAAACCTCCTCACTCCTCACTGTACCTCCCCACTTCTCCCTGTACCTCCCCTATGCCCTCACCCTTCCAAAGACCCCAGACTGGTATGTTCACCTCTCTGTGCCCATATGTTCTCATAGTTAAACATCCAATGATGTAAATCAGACAGATTTTATAGCCTCTCCCTTCCTGCAGTTCTCTCCTTTGGGTGCACAGTTGGATCACGCTGTAACCAGAACTTTGTAGCCATTGCAACGGCATTCTGCTTGGCAAGTCCCCTATGTGTTGTGAATACCCACCCCCTTTGGTAACCAGCAACTATGGGAACCTTCAGCTCTCTCGTTACCAACTTGCTTTTCTAATTGCTTTTTCTGCTTCTGTAAAATTCTGCTACAGTGAGACTAGCCCTCCCCACTTTACTACCATAGATATAAAAGCAAATCACGCCCCCTCGTCAGGGCAGAGAGATTTTAGAATGTGAGCCACATCTCAATTGCCAGCAATACATGGCTCCTAATTAAAACTCAGAGTGTGGTGCTTTTTGTCTAACTCGCTTGCATATAACATTTGGGAGCCTCAAGAAGATCTCCATCCATAGAGGACCACACATTTTCTAAGTTCTTCTGGACTAATTGGGGACTATGCGGCAGGTGCTTCCTGAGACTTTTCAGGACCCCATAGGCCACTGCCTTTTGAAGGGGACCAGATCACAACCAGCGTGCCCAATGAAATACAAATCCTGAGTTATCAATCTCGGTCTGTGAAGGTTAGTGAGATCTGACTCTGTCTTTTTGGGAGGAAAATGACCCTGGCAGAAGTATTCCCTCATGACTGTGTCATCACTCCAGGATGCTGAAGGACAGAGTTTCAGTTTCAGTCATTGATTTTGTCTGTTTCAAATTAGTTTTCCTCTTTTTTGTTATGTCTGTTGTGTTTTAACTCAACAATGGATGTGTCTTCATCGCGACCCTCCTCACCTCTTCAATGTATGCTGAGAACAGTTTTTTTCAAGTTTTTCAGATGTCTATGAGTGTGCCTTACAAAGGCAGACTGAGGAGTCTGTGAAATGAAGTGGCCACATTTTAGAACCAGATGGTCAGAAAGTAGAAGGAAGAAGCCAGGCTCAGAGGAAATGAGTGAGAGTGTGGCAGACTTCTGGGCATACCCATACTTGTTCATTTCAGCACCTTTCAGGACACCCTGTGGGGGACAGAGATGACATTATCTTTAGTAGGTTGAGGCTCTCTCAGGCTGAATCTGTGGGGTCTTCGGGGAGACTAAAGCCAATCTGGTTTCAGCTTGAACACTTGAGATGTTGGACCCAAGAATATCACTAATTGAAGGGACTTTATTATTTTTCCTTGGGCTTCTAAGGCTGAGGTTAGTCTGTGATTAGTCTGGCTTTTGAGGTCTTAATAAAACTAACTGAAAATTTAAACAACCTTAGCAGGTTATTTATAGTGATTTTCAATGAAGTATATTTTTCCAGTTTTGAAAATAGAAACAAAAATTATCAAAATGAATGTAGTGAAGTGAAGATGATGATCAATCCTAGAAGATGATTAGGCAGTAATTGATAATAAACACTTAATATTTCATGAATCCTCAGAGTGCTCACCTAGTTGTTTGTTAACCACTCCCATTTAACCTTAGCAGGAGTCCCAATGGCAGTTCCTGGCAGAATCCCTGTTCTTCAAGTAAGAGGTTACATGAATTTGTCTAGAGATTCACAGTTGGGTAGTGGAAGACCTACATATAAGTAGGCACTGGTAGTTTCAAGAGAGATGCTGTTGTCATAGGTAGATGGAAATAAGGAGCCAAGGTGCACATACTTTGAGGGCCAGATCAGATATGTGTCAGCCCCACGTGTACCACGGTCCACAGCTGAGCAGCCTGCAGTTTTCTTCTCTTTACAGGATCCTTCTAACCAGAGGAAGATATAGAGTCCAGGGAGCGTGCTCAGAAATCACTGCAATGAAGCAGAAATATGAAAAAAAAAAAAAAACAGACAAAATACTAGAAATAAATATCACAATGACAGCTTGGTTTGTCTTTACATGGCAATGTTTTGTGTGTCTTCTTCTACGATTGTGCCTTCCATTCTCCAAAATAGATATAAATTTAGCTGATGAGTCAGGGTGCAGGGGCAAGGGTGTTGGTCAAAAGAAGCTGCTACACAACCCTGGTCCCTGATGTGGCATCTTTGCTGGTGGCTTTCTGTTCCCTGAAATCTGACATAATCCCAGTTTCTAAGCCATGTCACCCCTTTGCCCAATTTATGCCTTGATTCTCACGTGAGTAATGAAGGAAACTGGATAGGTAAGATGGTCCCAACGTTTATTAGTGAACGTAACTGTCAGTACGTTTCAGGTTATAATGTGTCCAGAAAATTCCAGGCCCAAGACTTGCTGTTTCCATGGTTACTAATACAAATGGTATGGTGGTTTATTTCTGCATTTCTCACCCTATCATCTGCATTAGGTAATATTCCCCTTGCTATCCCTTCCAAATCCCCGCACTCCTTTCTATTTGTTTTCTAACATTTTTAACCTGCAGGCCCCAGTGTGTGATGTTCCCCTCCAAGTGTTGATATGTTCTCAGTGTTGAACAGTCACTTATGAATGAGCATATGCAGTGTTGTGTCTGTTAGCTGAGAATAATGGTTTGCAGTTTTATCTGTATCCCAGCAAAATACATGAACTCATTTTTTTAATGGTAACATAGTATTCCATGGTATATATGTGTAACATTGTCTTTATCTAGTCTATCACTGATGGGCATTTGGGTTGGTTCCAAATTTATTCTCTTGTAAACACGGCTACAATGAACATATGTGTGCATGAGTCTTTATAATAAAATAATTTATAAACATTTGGGTATAAACCCAGTAATGGTATTGTTAGATCAAATTGTATTTTAATTTTTAAATTCTTGACTAATTGCCACACTTTCTTCTCCAGTGGTGAAACTAATTGACACTCCCACCGACATTGTAAAGGCGTTCCTGAGTCTCCATATTTTCTCCAGCAATTCTTGTCTCTTGATTTTTTAAATTATCAACATACTAATAGAAATGAGGTGGTATCGAGAGGACTCAAGATGGCGCTTTGAGAACAACCCAGGATTGGAGCTCGCATTGAATCCACAAATGGTGAGTCAGAGCTGCATTTACAGACTGATCTTTGTTGCCCACAGTACGGGGAAACTCCCAAGTATAAAAAGACATGGGACGCCAGGCAGTAGGTCTGCCTGGCAAAGCCGGCAGCCAGGGCGGTGGCAGCCAGCCCTACCCAGCAATCCCCACAGGGTGTGCTTGTCCGGGTGCCCTGTTGAACTGGCAACCTGAAACTTGAGAGGGCTTGACTTGAGACTGAACGAGACTTGGACAGTAGCCCAGCCCAGGGGATTGCAGGGACAGATCATTTGGGATACCCAGTGGGACGAACAAAACCGCGATTTCAAACTATCCCGAGCAGATGGTCCGAGATGCTCTGTGGGGGAGGGGCGTCCACCACTACCAAGGCAACCCACCCCAACTGAGATACACGCCCACTGCTGACACAGCCAGCCGTTGCCAAGGCAACCTGCCCCAACTGAGATACACGACCACTGCTGACACAGCCAGCCATTGCCGAGGCAAACCGCCCCAACTGAGATACACGCCCACTGCTGATGCAGCCTGCAGTTGCTGAGACAACAGACTACAATGAAGACACTCCGCTGCAGGGCATGGTGGAGACCACAGCAGAGCCTGCAGGAACAGGGCAAATCACACAACAGCAGGGCAGAGCCTCGGCAGCCAAACAGTGGCTAGTCTGCCTTCTAGCTGGGCAGGACACCTCATCGAACATCCAAAAATAAAGCCCAAACCCCTCAACACAGAGCATTTGAGAAAAAGAAAGTTTTTTAATGAGCTCTGTTGCAGCAGAATCAAACATAGCAGCCTAACAGCCCTGAATGAACAACAGAGCACACAGCTCAGCAATTAAGCCCGTATAAAGTACAAACTGTCTCCTCAAGCAGCTCCCTGAACCCTCTATATCCAAAAGACTGACATTAGGCAGACATCATCCTGGGACAAAGATAGAAGAAAAAGAAAGTGGTAGCATCCCTCGCTGTGCCACAGCTGCTAGAGGTGCACCCCAGACAAGCAGGGTCTGAAGCAGACCTCAGCAGTCGTACAGCAAAGGGGCTAGACTGGCAGAAGGAAAACCAAGCAACAGAAATACTTCATCATCAACATTCCTGGTGTCCACTCAGAGACCCAATCGAAAAGTAAGCAACTACGCAAACGACCAGCGGACAAATCCACAAAGATGGGAAGAAACCAGTGCAAAAAGGAGGAAAACACCCGAAACCAGAACACCTCGCCTCCTAGAAAGGACCAAAAATCCTCACCAGCAAGGGAACAAAGCTGGACGGAGAATGACTGTGACGAAATGAGAAAATTAGACTTCAGAAGATGGATAATGAGAAACTTTTGTGAGCTAAAAGATCATGTATTAAATCAATGCAAAGAAACTAAGAACCTTGAAAAAAGATTCGTGGAAATGATAACAAGAATGGATAACTTAGAGAGGAATATGAATGAATTAAAGGAGCTGAAAAACACAATACGAGAACTTCGCGAAGCAAACAGAAGTTTCAATAGCCGAATTGACCAAGCAGAAGAAAGAATATCTGAAGTCGAAGATCAACTCAATGAAATAAAATGAGAAACCAAGATCAGAGAAAAAAGCACAAAAAGGAATGAACAGTCTCCAAGAAATGTGGGACTATGTGAAAAGACCTAACCTACGTTTGATAGGTGTACCAGAAGGGGATGAAGAGAATGAATCCAAGCTGGAAAATACTCTTCAGGACAGCATCCAGGAAAATTTCCCCCACCTAGCAAGACAGGCCGACACTCAATTGCAGGAAATAAAGAGAACACCACAAAGATATTCCGCAAGAAGAGCAACCCCAAGGCACATAATCTTCAGATTCAACAGGGTTGAAATAAAGGACAGAAATAAAGGCAGCCAGAGAGAAAGGTCGGGTCACCCACAAAGGGAAGCCCATCAGACTCACAGCAGATCTCCTGGAAGAAACACTACAAGCCAGAAGACAGTGGGGGCCAATATTCAACATTCTTAAATAAAACAACTTTCAACCCAGAATTTCATATCCAGCCAAACTAAGCTTCAGAAGTGAAGGAAAAATAAAATCCTTTGTGAACTAGCAAGTACTCAGAGATTGTGTCACCACCAGGCCTGCTTTACAAGAGCTCCTGAAACAGGCACTACACATAGAAAGGATCAGCCAGTACCAGCCATTCCAAAATCACACTGAATGCTAAAGAGCTTCAACATAATGAAGAATCTACAACAACTAACAGGCAAAACAGCCACTTAGCATCAAAATGGCAGCATCAAATTCACACATAACAATATTAACCCTAAATGTAAATGGACTAAATGCACCAATCAAAAGACACAGACTGGCAAATTTGATAAAAATCCAAAACCCATCAGTGTGCTGTATCCAGGAAACCCATGTCACATGCAAGGATACACGAAGGCTCAAAATAAAGGGATGGAGGAAGATTAACCAAGCTAATGGAAAGCAAAAAAAAGCAGGAGTTGCAATTCTCATCTCTGATAAAATAGACTTTAAAGCAACAAAGATCAAAAGAGACAAAGAAGGCCATTACATAATGGTAAAAGAATCAATACAACAAGAAGAGCTAACGATCCTAAACATATATGGACCCAATGCAGGAGCACCCAGATACATAAGGCAAGTTCCTAATGACTTACAAAAGGACTTAGACTCCCACACAATAATAGTGGGAGACTTTAACACTCAACTGTCAATACTAGACAGATCAACCAGACAGAAAATCAACAAGATATCCAGGGCTTGAACTCAGACCTGGAGCAAGCAAACCTGATAGACATTTACAGAACTCTCCACCCCAAATCCACAGAATACACATTCTTCTCAGCACCACATCACACCTACTCTAAAATTGACCACATAATTGGAAGTAAAGCACTGCTAAACAAATGCAAAACAACTGAAATCATAACAAACAGCCTCTCAGACCATAGTGCAATCAAGTTAGAACTCAGAATTCAGAAACTGACCCAGAACCGCACAGCTTCATGGAAACTGAACAACTGGCTCTTGAATGTTGACTGGGTAAACAATGAAATGAAGGCAGACATAAAGAAGTTCTTCAAAACCAATGACAACGAAGATACAACATGCAAGAACCTCTGGGACACATTTAAAGCAGTCCCTAGAGGAAAGTATATAGCAATAAGTGCCCATATGAGGAGAATGGAGAGATCCAAAATTGACACCCTATCATCAAAATTGAAAGAGCTAGAGGAGCAAGATCAAAAAATCTCAAAACCCAGCAGAAGACAAGAAATAACTAAGATCAGAGCTGAGCTGAAGGAGATTGAGACACAAAAAAACCTTCAAAAATCAATAAA
This sequence comes from Callithrix jacchus, assembly GCF_049354715.1. Classification (NCBI taxonomy): domain Eukaryota; kingdom Metazoa; phylum Chordata; class Mammalia; order Primates; family Cebidae; genus Callithrix; species Callithrix jacchus. The sequence continues at coordinate 11,267,350 of NC_133525.1, read as the reverse complement.
TCCAAGAGCTGGTTTTTTGAAAAGATCAACAAAATAGACCACTAGCCAGATTGATTAAAAAGAAAAAAGAGAACAACCAAATAGATGTAATAAAAAATGATAAAGGGGAAATCACCACAGATTCCACTGAAATTCAAACCATCATCAGAGAATATTACAAAAAACTCTATGCGCATAAACTAGTAAACCTAGAAGAAATGGATAAATTCCTGGACTCCTGTGTCCTCCCAAGCCTAAACCAGGAGGAAGTTGAAACTATGAATAGACAAATAACAAGGTCTGAAGTTGAGGCAGCAATTAAGAGCCTACCACACAAAAAAAGCCCAGGTCCAGACGGGTTCACAGCCGAATTCTACCAGACACACAAGGAGGAGCTGGTACCATTCCTTCTAAAACTATTTCAAACAATCCAAAAAGAGGGAATCCTTCCCAAATCATTTTATGAGACCAACATCATCCTGATACCAAAACCTGGCAGAGACCCAATGAGACAAGAAAACTTCAGGCCAATATCCATGATGAACATAGATGCAAAAATCTTCAATAAAATATTGGCAAGCCGATTGCAACAGCAAATCAAAAAATTTATTCATCATGATCAAGTAGGATTCATCCCAGGGATGCAAGGCTGGTTCAACATACGCAAGTCTATCAACGTAATTCACCACATAAACAGAACCAAAAACAAAAACCACATGATTATCTCAATTGACGCAGAGAAGGCATTTGACAAAATTCAACAGCCCTTTATGCTAAAAACTCTCAATAAACTCGGTATCGATGGAACGTATCTCAAAGTAATAAAAGCTATTTACGACAAACGAACAGCCGATATCATACTGAATGGGCAAAAACTGGAAGCATTCCCTTTGAAATCTGGCACTAGACAAGGATGCCCTCTCTCACCACTCCTATTCGATATAGTACTGGATGTTCTAGCCAGAGCAATCAGGCAAGAAAAAGAAATAAAGGGTATTCAAATAGGAAAGGTGGAAGCCAAATTGTCTCTATTTGCTGACGACATGATAGTATACCTAGAAGACCCCATTGCCTCTGCCCCAAAACTCTTGAAACTGATAAGCAACTTCAGCAAAGTCTCAGGATATACAATCAATGTGCAAAAATCACAAGCATCCGTCTACACCAATAACAGACTTAAAGAAAGCCAAATCAAGAGTGAACTGCCATTCGCAATTGCTACAAAAAGAATAAAATACCTTGGAATACAACTCACAAGGAACGTAAGAGACCTCTTCAAGGAGAACTACAAACCACTGCCTAACGAAATCAGAGAGGACACAAACAGATGGAGAAACCTTCCATGTTCATGATTAGGAAGAATTAATATCGTGAAAATGGCTATACTGCCCAAAGTAATTTACAGAATCAACGCTATCCCCATCAAGCTACCATCGACTTTCTTCACAGAACTGGAAAAAACCACCATGAACTTCATATGGAACCAAAAGAAAGCCCGCATAGCCAAGTCAATTCTAAGCAAAAAGAACACAGCGGGGGGCATCACACTACCAGATTTCAAACTATACTACAAAGCTACAGTAATCAAAATGGCATGCTACTGGTACCGAAACAGAGATATAGACATATGGAACAAAACAGAGGCACCAGAGGAAACACAACATACATAAAACCATACAATCTTTGATAAACCTGACAAAAACAAGCAATGGGGAAAGGATTCCATGTTTAACAAATGGTGTTGGAAAAACTGGCTAGCCATGTGCAGAAAGCAGAAACTGGACCCCTTCCTGACACCTTACACTAAAATTAACTCCAGATGGATTAAAGACTTAAACATAAGACCTGGCACCATAAAAACCCTAGTAGGAAAATCTAGGCAAAACTATCCAGGACATAGGAGTAGGCAAGGACTTCATGAACAAAACACCAAAAGCATTGGCAACAAAAGCCAAAATAGACAAATGGGACCTAATCAAACTCCACAGCTTCACAGCAAAAGAAACAGTCACTAGAGTGGATCGGCAACCAACAGAATGGGAACAAATTTTTGCAGTTTACCCATCTGACGAAGGGCTGATATCCAGAATTTACAAAGAACTCAAACAGATTTACAGGAAAAAAGCAAACAAGCCCATTCAAAAGTGGGCAAAGGATATGAACAGATACTTTACGAAAGAAGACATATATGAGGCCAACAATCATATGAAAAAATGCTCATCGTCACTCATCATCAGAGAGATGCAAATCAAAACCACATTGAGATACCATCTCACGCCTGTTAGAATGGCGATCATTAAAAAATCTGGAGACAACAGATGCTGGAGAGGATGTGGAGAAAAAGGAACACTTTTACACTGTTGGTGGGAGTGTAAATTAGTTCAACCATTGTGGAAGACAGTGTGGCGATTCCTCAAGGCCTTAGAAATAGAAATTCCATTTGACCCAGCAATCCCATTACTGGGTATATATCCAAAAGTCTGTAAATCGTTCTACTATAAGGACACATATACACGAAAGTTCATTGCAGCACTGTTAACAATAGCAAAGACCTGGAATCAACCCAAATGCCCATTGATAATAGACTGGATTGAAAAAATGTGGCACATATACACCATGGAATATTATGCAGCAATCAGAAATGATGAGTTTGTGTCGTTTGTAGGGACATGGATGAATCTGGAGAACATCATCCTCAGCAAACTGACACAAGAACAGAAAATGAAACACCGTATATTCTCACTCATAGGTGGGTGATGAAAAATGAGAACACATGGACACAGAAAGGGGAGTACTAAACACTGGGGTCTATTGGGGGGAAATGGGGAGGGTCAGTGGGAGGGGGAGGTGGGGAGGGATAGCCTGGGGAGAAATGCCAAATGTGGGTGAAGGGGAGAAAAAAAGCAAAGCACACTGCCATGTGTGTACCTATGCAACTGTCTTGCATGCTCTGCTCATGTACACCAAAACCTAAAATCCAATAAAAATTAAAAAAAAAATAAAGCTGTGGTCAAAAATGTTATATATGTGGGGTTTCTTGATTTTTAAAATGCAACAGTAATAGTTTTTTTAATTACTAGAAGAACCAAGGGCATTAAGCCAGGAAGCAATATGCATGCTCCTATTATAAGTGACACATTATGACAGAAGTCTTGTATCCTCCTTCTGAAGGAAACCAATTTCAAAACATTGATTCAGAGTCAAAACCATAAGACACCCGCACAGGTATATGTACCAGTTTTCTCATGTCCTTCACAAATTTTTACCACCTTACCCCGACCCTGGTTATTTATTTGCAGAAAACAGTTGCTAAAGTTGAATCTTCCACACTCCACTTTTCAGCTTCTAATAAGTGATCTAAACCCAGTCTCTTCTGGTAGATGGCATTCCTTATCTTGTTCTCCTGCCAACACAGAGTGGTTGAGGCCTGGTCAGTTGTATTGTCCAGGATTTCTAAAACAGTTTGCAACCAAATTATTCAAGTCAGCATATATATCAGAGGACAATACCCCAGAAGTCATTCTCTGCCATCTTGCTGGAGAAAAATATTGTATTTTTACCAGAGTTTGAATAGAATTCTTTTAATTTACCCATAGCTAGGCTTTGCTTGTCTCACAAAGAGTAGACAAAAATACCTAACAAATCCTTACTACTTATGACTAACAGGAAGAAAGATGGTATCATGGTGCCAAAAACACAACTGCCTCTACACTATGCACTGGTCTGGCAGTTTGGTTTAGGTTCTATGCTCACATAACCAGTACAACAAAGGAGGCATTACCGAGTTTTGGTGGAGTTCTGGGTGCCTTAGAGAACTTTTGGAAAATTGGTCTCAGTCCTATTTAAACTCCACCACTGATTGTTTCACTGCTTCCATTATATAACTTCGGTCACACACTGTTTAGATTTACCACCAGGATTATCATACACTTTTCTATTCTAGTCAGGTAGCATTGTCCAATAATGAAAGTTTCTGAGATTCAGAAGCTGTTATTCAGGTTCTTTTTCACATAAGTCTCATTAGCTAAAGGGCTAGCAGGCACAGGTTCCTGGGTCTCCCATGACCACACGTCCCCCATATTATTTCCATCACACATAACAAGAATGTGTTTTCAAAGCTTGGCCACATTCACAACTAACTGAAAGAACAAGTTTCTTTATTTCTGGGAGAGTTCTAAAAGTGGTTCATTTAATATATCATAAGAAGTTTAAAACGCTGGGTAGGGTGATTGTCTCTGGATACTTCCCCGAATTAGAGTGGCAACTCAAACATCCAGTTGTTTCTCACAGATTTCCTTTATTACATATTCACCTTTTCTCTAACAAGGATCCAGGGGATTACAATAGCCAGAGGTGCAGGAGGAGTTACTTCTCCTATTTTAAGAATGAACTGACTTATTTTATTATTTTTTTCAGTGGCCCAGATAACACATGTCAACTTGCCATAATTACTGGTGCATGGCAAATATTCATGGCAGATTTACTGATGCTCTGCCCTATAGCCTCTTTCTCAACTGAGATAACCACACCATCCACCTGTACTGATGACTATAGAAGCATCATATTTTGAGATAATTTGCTTGGGAGTCCCCTTCTTCTCAGTTCTGGAAAGTACTTTCCTCGTATTACCAGAAAGACGTCCAGTTCTCAGCTTTATTTTAAACATGTTGGGCAAGTTAATCTCAGATGAGTTATAACACACATCGGGTTGGTTGTCCCCTCGGTTGCACAGCCAGAACTGGGTAGCACTACATCAAGAAATTTCTTTGATTGTTCTAGTGCATTCATGATAACTGTCAAAGGAGGGAACTGTGGTAAGCCTTTTTCCTGCCTTAGTAATCTTGCATATTAACCAGAAACAATTATCCTATGGAAGGTTTACATCTACCAGGGTAGCAAAATACAAGTTCATAGGATAAAGAAAAAAAGCCTCTCACAGAAGTAACCCTCACACTTTTGTCATTAATAAACCAGTCGGCTCCTGGCATGTGACTGGAGCAGGGCTCTTGTCAGTTCCCCTTAAGGTGATTTTACTTGGGTTGCAGAGATCTGGCTTTACTTCCCACTTGTCTGATACTTCATGTTTTTCTTGGCTGTGATGGACCCATGCAAAAACTCTCTTGATCTTAAAGACAGTTGGAGTTATGATAAAAAGAGTTTGAAGTCCTTTCTGCTTTGGTCATGTGGGAGCTTCATTTTAGTCCTTGAAGTAAACTTGGTCATTTGTTGAAAAGGGTGAACTGAAGAGAATAATTTAACAGGGCATTTTTCATTCACCACTTCACACACGTTCTTTGTCTCCTTTGTTTATACCTTGTAATTGCTAACATAATTAAGTTTTCCCTAATTCCTGTGGAGTCCCTGGGTTCCGATAGAATGGGGGGAAGCCTATGTTATGGGCTATAATATGTGAAATGTCTAGTTTTCTAAGAAGGTGTACAACTAATCTTAAACAACACCACGGAAACATCTTTTACTTTCTTTAACCCTGTTTCTTCACACAGCTTCCTTAAGCTATTCCCAATAGTTTGGTTCATTCACTCCACTCTGCCTGAACCCTGAGACTAATAGGTGACATGTAGTTTTTAGTTTATCCCTAACATTCTTGCTGAACTCGGCACCAGGTTGGATGTAAATTCAGGTCCATTTTCTGAGCCTACTCACAAAGGCAGTCCAAATCTGGGGATGATGTCTCTTACGAGAGCATAAGTCATTTCCCGGGCCTTCTCAATTCAGGTTGAGTAGGGTTCTACCCTCCCAGATTAAGTATATACCAGAACTAATCAATACTAATTAATTCATCACTTAGGCATCTTGGTGAGGTCCACTTGCAACTCTTTAAAAGGAGCGATTTCAAAAGCACGAATTCCTGGTGGAATCATAGGTCCCTGTCTGGCATTGAGCTCTCTGCATATGAAACACATTGTGTCATTTTTTCTGTTAGTGCAGATAAATGAGAGATGTAAAAATAGTGGCCTTACAAAAATCTCTATGGATGATGGCACCTTTTCTCATGTTTCCAAAGGCTGTTAGACTTATTTTACTCTTTCAAATTGGCAGGTTGCCCACAACTGAAACTACAGGCTCAGATACTATTTCTGTTATTGGTGAGCCAGGCACAGCGGAGCAAGAGGTGCATGAATGTGAGTGAATGTTAAGTCAAGCCATTGCATAGAGCAAAGCCCATATGCTGATAATCTGAACAGGTCCAGATGACAACACAGGCATCAGTTTTCTGCAAGTGTGTGACTAAATTAGGCATACCGCTGGTTATTTCCCCTGCAGGTACTGGGGAATTCAGATGTGCTGACATCCAGTAGCCTAGAAATGTCAGAAACTTTAGAGCATCTAACATCTAAAATGATGTTGCAGCCCTGGCTTGGGAAAGGTTTAGGTATGGACTTTTTGAAGGGATGAAGCCCTGCTTTGTTCTATTTTATTTTTATTCATGGGAAGAAAAAAACATGGCAAGTTTGTGTGTTTTAGGCCTATTTGTTTGACTAAGTTTTCAGTTTTGCCATTTAGTTGTGAGTCCTTGAGCCATGTTCAGTAAGAATGAGGTACGTGGACAACAGAAAAGTATCTCAGGAGACACAAAGGGGTAGTTTCTTTTCAAAAGAAGGATATATTTGCTTCTATGCAACACTCAATAAAGACAAGACATGGAGTAGAAAACTCCAATATTGAAGGTAGGTTGTGCTGACATGTCTGCAGCCCTCAGTTAAGAGAAGATGCAGAGTGCATACCTTCCATATGCAGAAAGATTGCTGAGATGCATATCTCAGCTCTTCTTGGAGAGGAGATCTATCTTACCACAAACTTGTAATCCCAATAAATGTACAACTCTCAGTGGAGAAAAGACCCACAGTTAATAGCTCCACTTTGCAAGCAGGTTATTCCAAGATCTGCCTGAGTCTGGAGTTCATACGGGCTTCATGTTGTAGAACAAATATGCCTCATGTTCCATAGATGGTTATGAGTGGGAACAGAAAGAGGTATAAATTCTTTCTATAATCTCCAGAACATGCAGCCTGTTGCATACATTTTAGACAATCAATTACTTACACATTCCTCTAGGAATGGTTCACTGAGGGTCTCCTTCTTTCTGCCAGGTGCCTGTCTGTCTCCTGCTACACTTCATCATGCCAATACTGTTTACAGAGAGAAATCTCCAGGCCAATGCCAAGCTGCCTTTAGTTCTACCCAACTCCCTGAGCCTCCTGTGTTCACTGGTGCCAAAGAATTAGGGAAAAAATGAGGTTATAGAAAGCTGCTCTTCCAACATAACCACAATTGTCAGCACACCAGGTGAGGTCACGACAGTTCCTGGGCTCAGCCGTAAATTTGCTTCAATGTCAGAGGGGGCACTGGGAGCTGGGAGAGGCCAGGAAATGAGAGAAGGCACTTCAGAAACTTTCTGGGATTGCTTATCCCAGTTTCTGGAAAACACAGGGACATCTGAGTCTGCAGCTGTGTCTTGGCAGCCAGAACATGTCTGAGTAAGTGAGGAACAGTCCTGGGTTTCTCTTTCTCACTGCACCTGGCATTTTGACAGTAGCCTTTTTAAATGGGTTACTGCTAACATTACTTACAGCACTTCTCCCATTGCAGAATGATTTCGGGTGAACCTAAGAGTCTCTACTCTCTGATTATGCCTTCGTCTTTATATTGACAAATCCCATCCTGAAGCAGTCAGTCAACATTAGTGTATAAAATACCAGCACTTTAGAGATTTCAAAGATTTTGGGAGTTCTGTGTCAGAAAACAAAGGGCCAAGCACTTATAAATCATTGTTTCAGCTTCTGCTTTTTCCAACTCAATGTCCCCAAACAAAGCTTTTACTTCGGCCTCTCAATTGTTCTAGTTCCGCTCCTTAACCAAACTGAGTTGTGCTTTCTTCAAGAAAGCTCACGGAGAGATCAAAACATATCTCTCTTTCCAGTTCATAAAAATACAAGACTCAGCCATATAGTGAAAAAATCTCAAGCCCCCTTTTAACCGTGGAGAGCTTATTTATTTTGCTTATTAAACTTCTGTTGTTAGCTGAACTTGGTGTTCAGGAAGCTTAATTATCTTGGCCCTGGGGCATTACATAAGCTGGTGATTGGACCCAGGCTAAGCTCTCATGCCAAGTTTCCACTTCAGGTGCTGTTTTGTCCAGGCCCCAAGTCAAGGGCCAACCAACATAAGTCACATCTATTCCTTCAGCTTCTGAAGAATCGCAAATTTATTTTATATATTTTTCATCTCTAAAAACCCTGAAGACCAGTCTCATAGTAGGCAAATCACTCATCCCCAAATGCATCATCAAGAGCTTTTTACGTTCACTTTTTAAATTTTTGTCTCCACAGCTCTTGCTGTTTGCATCCATGATTCTTATTTTTTCTGACCAAGGAACAAATAATTCTGATGATACCTAACAATGATAGATTGCTACGTCGCCATACATTAACGAGTCTGAAATGATTAAGGTCTGTGAGTTGAACTCTGCGATGCTTTCATCTGCTGGATTATCTGGGAAACTGGCCACATACTGTGATGCACATCTTTCGGGAATGTCCAAAACGTAGCAGTCGCCAACACAGTCTGGAAAGCATGAAGATTGCTTCATTTTGCTGCCTCAGTTGTCCTTTTGAATATTCCGTGGCTGTTTGCTACTTCTAGGACTTCATCATTTATTATTGTTTCCCTTCGTGAGTCTTTTCCAGCCACAGTTAACTGGCTATAGTTAAAATAAGGTGAGCAGGCTTCCACCAAGGATCACCATACATGTTGCTCTTTCTGGATGCCTCCCTGATTATTTCCTGATTACCTTATTTAGACATGAACTTAAAAGTCACTATGTAAGAAAATACTTGTACATTTGTTTTACCTAAAATCTAAATTTATTTTATAATAAAAATTTTGCTTTATATTTTTCTATGAAATTGATTACTTCGGTTGATAAAACATAAAGAAAAATCTTTATAACATTACCACTAAAACCAAAATCTCACATGTAGGATTCCCAAGTAAAAGAATAACATTTGGTTCAAATATTATTAAGAAGATTTTTAAGAGACAAAAAGCATAAATCTCATACGTAAAAATTAACTCTGAAATTATAAAAATTTACTGCTTCATATATAAAAAGAAAAGCAAAACTGCAGGGCAGACAACTTCAAACCATTAAAATAAGAGTCTAACTGCTCTGAAATTTTTTATTCTTCTCAATGTATAGTATTGTCTCAGGTTACATTTATACATATGGAATATTCATTAACAGTCAAAATTACCAGGACTGTACCTGAAATAGCATTTTATTTTAGAAAATTGTTACTCACAATCTTTTTTAGCTTTCCTTTATCTATTCATTTTTGCATAAGTATCATTTTGCCAATTACAGATGTCAGGTTTCAGAACATTTTTTCTGATATTCTACTACATCTGTTTTCTGTGGTTCTGGCTGAACAGTCACATGTTAATTTTAATGATGACATTCTTATACATAAAAAGTTGCTTATACCTTTCTTCTTTTACAGTATTGTTTGCTTTGGCTCTTAATTGACAATAATGTTTTTTGATGTTTCTATTACAGACTATTCTGGTTGAACACTTTTTTCCTTCAACTTGTAGATTCAGGTTCTTAATGAACTTGGAATAATTTTTGGACTTTTTACCTTTCAGATTTTATTTTCTTACCTCTTATTTTTCTGTATTTATGAGATGCCCATATTGCATATATTGTTGTACCTCATGGTGTTCTATTCATTTGTTAAGTGTTTTTTCACATAATTTGCTTTTGAAGTCTCCGATTTTGTTATTACAGTTTTTATTTATTCAGATTTTCTGAATGTTTAGCTGCTCAAATCTGATGTTGAACTTATATATTGCAGATTTTCTTTCAGTCGCTGTGTATTTATCTAAACTTTTAATATTTTCTTTTATAAAACTTGTCACTGGTGCTCTCATGTTGTTTTCCATGCTTTGTCATTTTCCTTTAAGCATAATTAAAACTGATCTTTTAAATTTTTTGTCTGTAAAACTTGAGACAGATTCAGTTTCTGTCTTTACTTTACATCTGTCATAGGCTTATTTTAATTTTAGTGTTTTTTGATTTTCAGAAATCTATAGTTAAAATGTCATAATGTGCTAACTTTAAGTTATAGGTTTGCTTTACTTCTCCAAGAAGTTTTTTACTTATCAAATACTTATGTAGCATTCGATTAGGATTTTCAATAAGAACAATATAAAAACTATTACTTTTAAGAACTGGATCTGTATTAGGACTTTCATTCAACGTTAAGAGGGCTTGTTTATAATGCCGCTTACCCTTCAGTTTCTTGTCACATTGAAGCTATGGAATTAATGCATATTTTCTTGTTTTTTAGTATGTTTTGTATCAAATATGTGCATTCTGCAATATATCAAACTGCTTTTAAATATTCTGATCTTCACAATTATAGATGTTTTCACCTTTTGCCCCTGTTTGTGGTTTATATATTGTTTAAAATAACTCTTATTTTTGTTCTCAGCAACTTAAATGTTTGTGACAATTTGTTGCATTTTGAACTGAGAGTTCTTTTGGAGTTAGGTATAACAGAAATATGTTTCACCAATTTTTCACATATCTCTAAAAGACAAGAAAAAACACAACAAGTTAGGGTATGATGGCTTCTTGACACTTTTTGGAAACAGGAATCAACTCCTCACATTAACAATAATAGATCTCATTTTTAAAGGCTTTATCTATCCCTAGGAGGTGGTATGGTAAACTACACATAGACAAACAAGCTTACTATAATGGAATTGTCTCCCTTTATTAAGTATCTACTTAGTTGACATCAACTCTTGATGTTTAGTACCCAGATTGACTTGATTGATTTGACTACTTTTGTAGTTGTTCAAAGCTGTCTACCCCATAGTTTTGTCTTCATTTTTACCTATGAAGAATTGGTTCTTTACATTTCAAATTTTAATTTGTGTATAAGACTTACAGTTCTGTCCATTTAACATGTTGTTTCAAATACTTAAATTGAAAACACTTTTAATTTAGAATACCACATGAGAGCTTTTGGTTTCCGTGGTTATGCTAGAAAGTGTTTTGGTTTGCTTTATATTAATTGAGATTATAAATTTTATATAAAATAATTGAGGCAATGTTTATTATATAATAGATTTTACTTTCATGCATAACAAATATTCAACAGTTTGCTTACAGGGTGACTTTTAGCTAAATATCTAGAGAAAATAATGGTATTTGAATAATAAATATCTAAATAAAATAAGGTTTTAAAAAAGAATGTCCAGATAAGTTAAAGGTTAAAAAATTGTGGTGAACTCATCTCTTAAAACATGCTATTCCTATTACAATGAGTGTAAATAATTAATAAACACTCAGTGTGCACAGATATAATCTAAGACAGTAATATAAATGTGAAGGATGGAAAACTAGAAGAGCCGATTACTTTATATTGTTCACTTTAAACTTTAGATAACTCAAACAATTTTGTATTATTTAAAGTAAACTTTTTACAGTGTATACCAATAATTGAAGTTTTAATATAAGTCCATATAATATTTAAAACACAAAATATTGAAAAATAATTTCTTATACTTCAAGGTCTGGTGTACATTCAGAGACCGTCCAAGTTTGTTACATAGGAATACACACGGTATGGTGGTTGTTTGCCGCATTCCTCACCCTATCATATGCATTAGGTAATTCCCCTTGCTATCCCTTCCTAATTATCCCACTTTTTTCTATTTCTTTTCTAACCTCTTAAACCTGCAGGCTTTAGTGTGCAATGTCCCCTCCGAGTGTCGATACGTTCTCAGTGTTGAACACCCACTTATGAGTGAGCATAGGCTGTGTTGTGTCTGTTTGCTGAATATCATTGCTCTCAGTTTCATCCATATTTCTGCAAATAAACATGAACTCATTCTTTTTGATGGTTGCATAGTATTCCATGGTATATATGTGTAACATTGTCTTTATCTAGTCTATCACTGATGAGCTTTTGAGTTGGTTCCAAGTTTCTTCTCTTGTAAACATGGCTGCAATGCACATATGTGTGTATGTATCTTTATAATAAAATGATTTATAAACCTCTGAGTATATACCCAGTAATGGTATTGTTAGACCAAATTTTATTTCTATTTTTGGATCTTTGAGAAATTGCCTCATTGTCTTCTCCAGTGGCGAAACTAATTTACACTCCCACCGACAGTGTAAAGGCATTCCTATGTCTCCATGTCTTCTCCAGCATCTCTTGTCTCTTGATATTTTAATTATCGACATTCTAACAGAGGTGAGGTGGTATCTCAGTATGGTTTGATTTGCATTTCTCCACTGATCAGTAATGATGAGTTCTTTTACATGTGTCTTGACTGCAAAAATATTTTTTTTGAAAAGTGTCAGAATATATTTCTGGTTCACTTGATTTAAATGGCTGACTGTTTTTATCTTGTAAATTTATTTAAGGGTTGTCTGTAGATTCTGGATATATGTTTCTTGACAGATGGGCAGATTGCAGAAATATTTTCACATTTTCTTGTTGCCAGTTCACACTGTTGATTTTTTTTTTTTTTTTTTTTTTTTTTTTTTTTTGCTGTGCAGAAGCTGTTGTGTTTAATTAGGTCTCATTTGTCTATTTTTTGCCATTGGTTTTTGTGTTTGAGCATAAAGTTCTTGATCATGCCTATATACTGCATGGTATTTCCTAGGTTTTCTTCTGGGTTTCTATGGTCTTAGGCCTCATTATGAATCTTTAATCCATATAGAGTTATTCTTTGTATAATTTGTAACAAAGGGATTGTGTTTTAGCTTTCTAAGTAGTCTAACCAATTTTTTCTTTTTCTTTTCTTTTATTTTACATTCTTCTTCTTCTTCTTTTTTTTTTTTTTTGAGACAGAGTTTTACTCCTGTTACTCAGGCTGGAGTGTAATGGCATAATCTTGGCTCACTGCTACCTCTGTCTTCTGGGTTCAGGAAATTCTCCTGCCTCAGGCTCCTGAATAGCTAGGGCTACAGGCACAGGCTGCCGTCTCCAGCTAACATTCTGTATTTTTAGTAGAGACTGGGTTTCACTATGTTGACCAGGATGGTCTCCATCTCTTGACCCCATAATCTACCCAACTCAGCCTCTTAAAGTGCTTGGACCACAGGCATGAGCTACCGCACCCGGCCTAACCAGTTTTTTCAACAATATTTATTAAATATGGGAATTTTTTCTCAGTGCCTGTTTTTGTAAAAGTTTTTCAAAGATCAGATGGTTCTAGCTGTGAGGCATTCTTTCTGAGGTATTTGTCTTGTTGCAATTGCGTAATCTCTGTTTTGGTACCAGTATCATGTGGTGTTAAGTACATAACCAATTATTTTTAAATGAACAAAAGAGAAGGTACAGATCAAATAAGATAATCATCATGGAAGACAAGATATTAAATATTAGCATAATTATTTTATACTTGTAATAACGTTATACTTCCAATTACTTTAAACATGTGCTTTTGCATAACAAGGCACAGACTGGTGCAAATGCGTTATTAAAAGAATAATTCATTTATATAATTACTTTTCCAGTCTTATTTTGGGTAAAAATACTAAGGGCCAAAAAGTTAAATGATGCAAACTTCTGGAAAAGGCATGACAATGGACTACAGGGTACTCTATGTGTGGCTCTTCAAGTCAAAAATGGATCCAGTGAAAAATTAATATAGTGCAATTCGTTGGAAAATTCAGAGTTCATCTGAAAGTTTACAGCTTCAAAAGGAAATTTCCATAGCAAAATAACAATTAAATGTTATCAATGTTATGGCACAGATCAACAATAGCTATTTATTTGTTATTAATTATCACTGTGGCGTGCTAATTGGAAAACCTCCTGAAGCAGATGGCAAGAGTCAGACAAACAGAAAACAGTCTGCCTCAAAACTCTCAAAATGACTTTTGCACTGAATGGTGCTCCTCATAACACAGGTTCTGACAAAGGTAAATAGTCATTGTTTTCTTCTCAAACCTTGTGTCGACTTTCTCTTCTCCTGTTCAAGCAACATTTAGAATATAATTGAAAGAGCCAGGGTGCATTATTTCTGTTTTCTTTTTCAATTTAATTTAATTTTCTCACTTTCTTTTTTTTAAGAAGTCAAACATTGGTAGACAAAAATATTCAAAATAAATTCATATGCTTTAAAGTATAAATAAATTGTTATGATGAGGCCATGGACCCCAGAACTTTTAAGGCTGAAAGAAGACCAAAAATACATTTGGTAGGACTGATTTTCCATACAGAAAGAGCCTACATGATGACTAAACAAAACCTTTTCGAGCAATGCAGAAAAATAAATTCTGATTTTCAAGGTAACAGCATTTTAAAATTTAATTCCACTTCTTAATCATTAATGAAATCACAGAACAGAAAGTGAAAAAGAAAAGTACAGCTCATTGCAGGAACAAAAAATAATATCAAACACAGGGTACTCCTAGATATTCCAAATGGCAGGTTTATGAAAAAAAAATTTTTGAAATTAATGTTCATAGAAATATAACAAGATAACCTAAAGAAGCACAGAAAATTCAGGAACAAAATAATTATTAATAAAGCCAGTGAAATATTTTTAATGACTTAACAATCTTAGAGGGAAAAGTAAATCAACTGAAGTAAAAATTCGCTATAGATAATTAAAAGTAGGCTAGAGTAAAGGAAAGACAAGAATTTGAGAAAACCTAAAGAACAGTTAATTGAAATGACTATGAAAGGAATAAAAAAGGTAAGAGATGAAATTATGTGAACACTGCCTAGAAACCTGTTGGAAGCCATCAAGTGGCCATACTTACACATTTTGAAGGTTCCAAAAAAAAGACAGGAAATCAGGAAGAGTATTTAAGAAGAAGTGGTCAAAAATGTCACAAAAATGGAAAAATAAATAAACATCCCAACTCTCAACAAACTTCCAATTGATAAACTCAAAGACATACACATAAACTTACATGATAACATAGCCCTTTCAAACAAAAACAAAGAAAACCCTGAAAGCAGGAAAAAAATTAATAGGTATCTACAAACAACTCTTAAATATAATCAATAATTTTTTGATCTGAAAACTCAGAGACCACAAAGCAGTAGACTAGCACATTTCAAATGATGTAAGAAACACATTCAAACTAAAAACTTTTGTGCAAAAACTGTCCATGGAAAGTGATGGAGAAATCATGATATACCCAGATGAAAACTGGGGCCTTTTCCTAGTAGACGGCCCTTTAAGAAATGCTTTATAGGCACTTAAAGGTAATAAAAAACAGACTCGCAATAACAGTATAAATAAATAAAAATTAAAATAAAGACAAACATATAAACAATTATAGAAGTAAGAAACATTTACAATGTGTAGCTCCACAATCGGTTTCACACATAATTTGAAAAACCAATACATTTAATAAAATGTTATCATTAAAACTTTGTATGTCTAGTTGACATACAATAATTACAGTTATAATTTTGGGAACTGAATAAGTAAAATAACAAACACCAACTTATAATGTATGGGTTCTCCTGCTGTTGCAGGTAAGCTCATGTTACTTTAAAAATGTTATCACATTGGAATGTTCAATATAATTGCCATGGCAACAACAAAAGGGAGTAACAGGTGTGTAGAATGCTTTGTGCACTATATAAGAGTCAAAGTTGTGGATTTACCTAATCTTACCTAAAGCTACCTAGCAAGAAATCTTGGCATCATAAGACCAAGTCCAAGCTGTCCCAGCAGAGATTAAGTGTGAAGAGGCTAAGGCTCTTTGACATCTTCTTCACACACCTTTTACTACAACAGTGTCCACCAAGTGGAAGAGGTTCATCCATACATAGCAGCTGGTGAAGCACTGGAGAAGAAAAGAAGCGGCTATGAAGAGACACAACTAAATAAAGCTTGGCACAGCAACTGCCTCAATTCTGTCTCTCTCTTCGTGGCTTCCCAGGAGTGCGAGGTTGAAGCTATTATTGACAAAAGACAACATAGAAATGGGAAAACAGAGTATTTGGTTAGGTAGAAAGATGATGACAAACAGGATGACACTTGGGAACCAGAGCAGAACCTCACAAACTGTGGAAAATGTATTTGTGACTTTAACAGATGACAGATGCAAAAGCAGAAAAAAAATCGACATGGATCGGAACAAAAACGACTTCTTCAATCAATGTCCGGAAACGAACTTCCAGAACTTCCAAATCCAGCTTCCCTAAGAAATTTCCTAAAAGGCAATCGACTGGAAACGACCACAAATCAAAAAACAACCAGTTATTTGCTGCCAGACAGAACATTAGAATAAACACTGCTGCACTTCTCACTGACCCAAAATATTTGGAGCAAATAAATTCAACTACCAAGACACCTGTACCTCAGAGATTAGTTAACAGCCAGAACACAGTTAGTGCCATTTTGAAACCTAAGAAACTAGATCCTGTTGCATCAGTTCAAAAGCACAAGGTGGTGTTTAAGGTGGCAGCGTTGAAACCCATCAGAATTTCATCAGATCCTGACACAGAACAAGATGGAATAGAAAACAGGACCCACACACAACCACCAGGGTCTCAGATGTCTGACTCACTTAGTGCTTTCATGGCCACAGAGTCACATAACAAAGAAGATACAGTGGTGTTGATGGTCCCTTCAACACACAATGGAACAACAAACAGGCATACATCTGCTCCAAGAGTTAAAGCTGGAAAAAGAGAGATTATTGATGAGAGAAAATACCAGGCTTCTATCAGGAAAATGTATTTCACCATAAGCTTAAAAAAAAATGCCAACGGATACAGAGACATTGTAGTCAAGAAAGACGAGGTATTCACCTACATATTGCTATCCACTATATCAACAGAAAAAAATGCACTAAATACAGGAGTTTTTAAACAAATCATGAATGCTCTGGAAAGGGCTGCTGTGGATGACAGCAAGCTTGATTTGTTCAGCGCCGCTGGCAGTGTCTTTTGCTCTGGTCTTAATGTTGGGTACATTTTGAAGAATTTAAGACATGACAGAAACAGAATGAGCACTGAAATGGTGGACACCATTAAGAGCTTTGTGAATGTTTTCATTCATTTTAAAAAACTTATTGTATCTATCAACAGCCCAGCCATTGGGCTAGGTGCATCCATACTACCTCTTTGTGACTTGGTTTGGGCAATTGAAAAGGCTTGATTTCAAATTCCATATATGACCACTGGACAGAGTCCAGATGGCTCTGCTACTGTTGCTTCACAAGAATCATGGGTGAAGACTCTGCCAATGAAATGTTGATTGGTGGGCGAAAGCTGACAGCACGGGAGGCATCTGTCAAAGGCCTGGTCTCTCAGGTGTTCTTGACTTCAACTTACACCGGAGAGGTGATGATTCAAATTAAAAGGATTGCCTCCTGTAATCCTGTTATACTGTAAAAGCGTAAGGCCCTAGTGTGCTGTAATATTAAGATGAAGTTGAGCTCTGACTTTAGGGTGTTTAGCAGTGTTCTTTCACAGTCACCCAGAGAGAATTTACAAAAGAGTTCATAGCTCAGACACTATCAAAGGAAAATTGTCCTGTGAGAAGTAAAGAGTACCAACCTTTTTTCAACTCCCTACTTTTACATACTTTAACCTACATATTTTACAGTTTTGCTTTCGTGCACCACTGTATAACTTCCTGTCTTTGGAGAGATACATATAATTGACCTCAGTGAGTCACCCTGTATTAGGATTGATGGATATTGAGTAGAAATGGATTCTACTTTGTAACTGCATTTTAGCTTTTGGGGTACATATGAAGAACATGCAACATTGCTGCACGGGTAAACCCATGGCAGTGTGATTTGCTCCCTTTTTATTAGTTGGCAGAAGTATTTCCAGAAGGTAGTCTGGGTCGTGTAAACTTGGGGAATGTAACCCAAAGATCAGCTTCAGCTGGTAGTGATAACATGGATTTTCAAGTCTTTCAACGGTAATGCATAACAGACATGCTGAAAATGGACAGGAGAGTCACCTTCCCAGTCCTTGGACCTCAGTATAGCCCAGCAATTGGTGTCAGCAAGCCACCTGACAACAGGTTTATGCTCTTTGCTATTTTATTTATTTATTCTCTCCTTGCCATCCAGAAGTGAGGGGAACAAAATGGGAGATACACATAAGTAGAATGCCCCCATTTGAGAATTTTTCATAGCATTTCCTAGGGAGAGTTTCTACTCTCATCTTTAGTCTCAGTGCCAGGGTTTTATCATGAGACATAGTGCTACTAGTTCATGTAATAAAACTGTGTTAAGGTTTCTTGTTTGTTTCTTTGTCAGTTTCTTGAAAAAAACTGTTCTCAGCATACATTGAAGAGGTGAGGAGGGTCGCGATGAAGACACATCCATTGTTGAGTTAAAACACAACAGACATAACAAAAAAGAGGAAAACTAATTTGAAACAGACAAAATCAATGACTGAAACTGAAACTCTGTCCTTCAGCATCCTGGAGTGATGACACAGTCATGAGGGAATACTTCTGCCAGGGTCATTTTCCTCCCAAAAAGACAGAGTCAGATCTCACTAACCTTCACAGACCGAGATTGATAACTCAGGATTTGTATTTCATTGGGCACGCTGGTTGTGATCTGGTCCCCTTCAAAAGGCAGTGGCCTATGGGGTCCTGAAAAGTCTCAGGAAGCACCTGCCGCATAGTCCCCAATTAGTCCAGAAGAACTTAGAAAATGTGTGGTCCTCTATGGATGGAGATCTTCTTGAGGCTCCCAAATGTTATATGCAAGCGAGTTAGACAAAAAGCACCACACTCTGAGTTTTAATTAGGAGCCATGTATTGCTGGCAATTGAGATGTGGCTCACATTCTAAAATCTCTCTGCCCTGACGAGGGGGCGTGATTTGCTTTTATATCTATGGTAGTAAAGTGGGGAGGGCTAGTCTCACTGTAGCAGAATTTTACAGAAGCAGAAAAAGCAATTAGAAAAGCAAGTTGGTAACGAGAGAGCTGAAGGTTCCCATAGTTGCTGGTTACCAAAGGGGGTGGGTATTCACAACACATAGGGGACTTGCCAAGCAGAATGCCGTTGCAATGGCTACAAAGTTCTGGTTACAGCGTGATCCAACTGTGCACCCAAAGGAGAGAACTGCAGGAAGGGAGAGGCTATAAAATCTGTCTGATTTACATCATTGGATGTTTAACTATGAGAACATATGGGCACAGAGAGGTGAACATACCAGTCTGGGGTCTTTGGAAGGGTGAGGGCATAGGGGAGGTACAGGGAGAAGTGGGGAGGTACAGTGAGGAGTGAGGAGGTTTGGAGGGTTTAACACCGAAGGAAACATCTGATGTAGGTAACAGCAGGGGATGGAGATAGGAGAAAACCATGGCATGTGTGAATCTGTGCAATCATCCTGCAAGATCTGCACATGTGCCCCAGAACTTAAAATACAATTAAAAATAAAAACAGGTCTGTATCTTATAAGTAGGAATACCAAAGAGAACAAATCTACTTAACATCCCCTCATAATTTAGTATAATCATTCATAAGTGTATGTAGGTTGTTAGTATTTAATTTACCATTGGAGGTCTTACTAATCAGGAAGCAAATATCTATCCAAGATATTCCAGAGTGAGTATATTTGTACTTTCCCAGGTGCAATGAATAAACCGCCTCAATGTGCATTCTCTACATGACAGAGGAGTACAACTTTAAAATTAAAGGCTCTTTGGAGCTACCAGTAAAATCGTATACATAAAATGAATATATCTTGAAATTGCATTTTTTTTTTTTTTTTTTTTTACTGGGAGGTAAATCTTGGTTTCCAAAATACTGACTCATGGTAAGACTGTTCAGCATTACATAAGGATGCACATATATTCCAATAAAACTGGGAAGCCAGCTTTTCATTAGTAATAGCTGTTAGGGTAAATGCAAATTTCCCCGGGTTCTGTTCTGTTAGAGAAGTTGTATGAAAATACTGTTTTAGGTCAATGAAAACTATAGGCCAGTCCTAAAACATCACTGTGTGCATTCCGAGTTGCAGAAGCCTCATAGGTTACAATTCAGTGTTAATAGCACATAAGTTATACAAAGTCTCCTCTTGCCAGGCTTTTTAGGGATGATGAAAATAGGCGAGTTCCAAGGACTTGCTGAAGTTGAATATGTCTGGTCAGAAATTGTTCAGTCACTAATTCATGGGCTATCAGTAATTTATTCCCCTTTAGGCGTCATTGTTCTACCCAGACAGCATCTTGACATGGGCACAGGATGGTAGGGTAGAAATAACAACAGTGGCCTTTTTTAGAAAGAGGCCTGCAGAGTGACCACTGTTGGGCTACTGGATCCCATCCCCAAAGCTTAACAGGGATGTTCATGACGAGAGGTTGTATCAATGACTTTCTCCCTTCTGGAAAACAGCACATCAGGAGGTGTGTGCTCTAATTTGTTATATGTGCTTCCCCAATGCCAACAATTCTTTGTTCCTACGTGACATGAGGCCACGTTATCTGCCAGTTTTGAAAACTGATAATTGAAATATTCACTCCTGTGTCCAGAAAGCCAGTCACATGTTTATTTCCAATTTTTAAGGTAACCATGGGTCTCTGATCAATGATTATTTGATTCCAATAAACTTCTGTGGCCCCTGTGATTCCAAAACTTTCCGTACCCCTAATTTTTTTTTCGGCATTAGGAAAGCAGTATGGTAAGATCAGTAACCTAGCTATCTTTGACCCAGAAGTAAGAATATACAATCATTTACATTCCATCAGCACAAATACTTCACCTTGATAATCACTATCAATAGCCTCTGGGAGCTCCTTAATTCCTTTTCTGGATAGGGTAGACCATCCTGGGCTTAATTCCACTGCTAACAAAGGCAGTAGCTTTCACATTCTGGTCGTGACTCTTCTGGGTTCTCTTCTTCTTTTAACACTAACTCACGGGGGCAGAGCAATTCTAGCCCTGCGACCCCAGTGGTGGCTGCTCTTCAAGAGAGAATTGTGGGCTGTCTCTCTGGCTGAGGAAAGCTGTTAGCATTGCCCCAACTTGAAACAGTGCTCAAGGTTGGCCCCTCATGAATTTTTCTGTCTGATTACCTATGAGTTTACCATTTTTGTTGTATTTGGATCACCATTGGTTTGCCAATGTTTTCACTTTTCACATCAAAGTCATACTGAAAATGTCTCTGTTGTCTGTATGAGATGTAGTCTCCCTCTGTCTGCCAGGCTGGAGGACAGAGGCTCAAACTCAGCTCACAGAAACCTTCACCTCCCAGGTCCTTGTCCAAGAAATTCTTCTGCCTTAACTTTTTTAGTAGCTGAAGTAACAGGCACACATCGTCATGCCCAACTGTGTGTTTTTTTTTTTTAATTTTTAGAAAAAATGGGTTTTATCACGTTGGCCATGCTGATCTTGAATTTCTGACCTTGTGATGCACCCACCTCATTCTCCCAAAGTGCTGTAATTACAGGTGAGAGCCACACTGATCAGCCAGAATCTAGTTTTTTCTCTGATTTACCTTTTTTTCCTATTATTTGGGCAGTCCCTTCTCATATGACCTGACTCACCACTGAAAAAACAGTTAGTTTTCCTCCCTTCTCGTTCTAGGAGTCCTTACTGTCATAGCCAAAATTGTGGCATTATGTTTTTACTAGTTTGCTTGGTTTTATAAATGCCCACATGTGGCTGCTTTTTACCTAACTGTGTGTAATCCACACTGGTGTTTTCACAAGTTAATTGCAACAATGAAATTTCAGCAGACTGGTTGTGAATAATTTGTCTTTTATATGCCAGGGTTACATGATCAATAAATTCAACAAAAGGCTCCTGAGGTCCCTTAGGAAGATTTACAAAAAGATGCCTGCTGAGCTATTCTCTGAGAAATTTTGTCCCAGGTGCAAAGGGCACAAATAGAAATTTGATGATATACCTGGTGACCAAAATCTAATTTTTGTAGTCAACATGGGGACTCTTCTCCTGGAACATAGCAGCTATGAGGACTTTCCCTGTCACCTGATTACTTTTATCTTATTTTTCACACAAGTCAAAATATTTTGCACTCCAAAAGAGGCTGGGCTTCCAAGTCGTTCGACCTAGCATTGACTAGTTCCATGGGTTCATTTGAAAGTTGTCTACTAAAGCCTCAATTATTTCTTTCATAATTGGCTAGAAGCTCCATTTTTCTCAATGCTTTCTCTAAGCTCTTTAGAAGTGCTAAAGGAGATGTGTTCCTGTGTCTGACTGTCATGCTGATCTTCAATTTTGGGTCAAGGAAAGAAGTTCACTTTCCAAAGCTGCTTGTTTCAAACAAGAAGTCATACCTGCAGAATTACTTTAATTCTAAAAATTAAAAAAGGCATACCTTTTTCCTTACTGATTTGAGGACAAGGCACAGGAAAAATCTTTGTATTCTTTGTATCTTTACCGCATGATAGCTGGGTTGAGGAAGAGGCCAAAAGGAGTAAAAAAGATTATGGCTTTTTCTCCTTCCCCTCATTGGACCCTTATACATATAATTGTACTCGGGCAACTCTTATGAATGTTCATGATGTAAGAGATGTTAACAGTAACCTGTTTCCCTTTGATGTAATTCTGTTTTGAAATGCTTCCCGCTTTCACCCAGCTATCTATATCTAAGGTGCTCTCTGCTGCTGACCAAGGATCAGGAGAGAAATTAGCTTGTATTAAATGTCTTAATTCATTTTGTAAGACTAAACTCTCAGTAGCCTTAAGAACCTTTTCTAGTCATTCATATGCTTCCCTTGCTGTGCTGATGACAGTTGTCTCATCAGGAAACCCTAGTTTGAAACATTGTCTCACCATAATTGGTAATCCTCAGTGGAAACCAATGACTTACTAATTTCTTCACTTGACTGTGGTGTTCCTTACTTTCCATTCTGCGTAATCCACTCTTACCTGTTTTCTTCTTTGCACTGTTGATTACAATAGTTCACTCTGTGTTTGAGTATCTGCTTTAACAGCTATCGTGTCACCTTTCTTCACATTGAGAACCGCTTGCGCCCTCTATCACGTTGAGATCACAAACTGAGACGTGTGTACCACCACTGCAGAAATCTGACCTGCAGATTACGGCTCCGTGGTGTATGAATGAATGCACTGTCTCACCACTACACTGTTTCAAGTGGCCTAGAATATGGCTGTTGTCTGCCTTCAGAGAGCAAAACGCAATCAAGCAAACCATATTCCCTGACTCATCAGCATGTTTAGATTGTAGACATTACAATAGAAATTCTAAGATAACACTCTTGTGGATAATGGACATGGTTAAAGGTCTGACTTTAAAACTGAGAAAATATTTTGGTTTTGGGCTCCAGAGTAAATGCAATTAATGGGTAATTCCCTTTGATTCTCGTAGAGAGACCTCCGAGAACAAAATTGACATGAATAAACAGTTAGACTGGAGACATATGCGTGTGGGTTAAGGCCTTTCGATCGTTGTCTAATCTTGTTCTATACTCATGTTTTCGAGGCAGCTGCCATAAACTTGCCCCGATAGAAACTCTTGGTCCTCAAAACAGTTTGGGATGACAATCTATATCTATTTCAATAGTTCATATTAGTAATATCTTGCCAGCAACACTCAGTGAATAGCAACAGATTTAAAAATACCAAATTTTTAGACACTAAATTATAGGCATTTCAAGACCCAATTGAAGTGAGACATCTAAATACAGCCAGCCAGTCTTCTTTTATCAAAACATTCTGGGGACGTCATATTGACAGTGGAAAATATTTGTGGGCAGTTGTTTCTTTGCCTGAACCTTCTCTGGCTTGTTAAGTTTATTCTATCTACTCTGTCTGAGAGAATGCACTAAAATTGGATTACAGGCCTGGACGGAACAACTGCCATGGGCAAACATGACATAGACATTTGAGGAATGTAGGTGCATCTTTTGGGTCCAGCTAATACACACGACCAGGCATTTCAGCTGTGGCAAAGCGGAAGTTTTCCAGTGCCAGCTAGAGTTTCATCTCATTGAGTAACTGATGCAGGACCAGGAATACTGCAAGAAGATTCTCAGTTGAGACTGAGATTTGTAGTGTCACCCAGAACCTTGAATGTGCCAGGAACAAAAAAACCCTGACAAGCGTATTAAAGCTCTGGTATTAGAACCCCTATGTCTGTACACCCTGAAAAGCCAGAGCTCTCCTTCTATTTTTGTCTTCCACAATGTGATAGGCCGGAGATACTTTTACTCCTGTTTTGGTTACAGATCTTTCCATTTAAATATTCAGTATATCTCAAATAATATTTTTGCATTCAGGAAGAATGAGGTACCTGTGCCGGTGGAGTGTGAACAACGTAAAGAGCCTTACTGAGGAACAGGGCTCTGAAAAGGGTCCCATTTGTTAACTCCTCTCCACAAGCAGATGAATGTCCTGAATATCCAGCTCTCAGCAGAGAGAAGATCTGGAGTGAGTGGCTTTTTTTTCCTGCAGGCAGGGTGTTTATTTGTGATCATCAATTAGCAGAGCAAAGACCATAGAATGAGTACCATCTCTATCCAGCTGATCATCTTATTAGGTGTATAGGTCTCCACGGAGAGAAGACCTTGGAGTGGGTAGTTCCTCTTCACATCTGATGGTACCAATACTTGCTACATCTTCAGCTGAGAGGACACCCTAGAATGGGTAGCTCCTCTCTCCATCTGGCCATCCTGTCTTCTCCCCAGCTCTCATTAGAGCCTGTTATCCAAAAGAGATTAAGCCCAACAATTATAGTCCTGGAACCTTGTCGGGTTTTAGCAGAAAGAAAGATTTTGAGTGAGTAACTGTTTCCCACAGCTGACAATCTAAAAATTCTTTAATCTGGCTTACTACAACAAAGGTATGTGCTTCAAAGTAAATAGAAACTGCTTGCTAATTACATTGGTCAGCATAAATGAACAGAATGAAGAACAAAAACACTATTAGTTTCCATTGTTGTACATCAGTCTAGCACCTGGAATTCTGTCACTGGCTTATAGGTGAAGCAACAATGGAAACGTTCAGATATATGACCAGGAGTCTGCGATGGTTGTATTGAAATATACAGATTATTAATTCTAAATTTCTCTGTGTAAGTGTTGCCCAAAAGAGATCAGTGTGCTACAGAGGGCAGATCAACCCTTAATCTGGGAAAACATAATCTATTCCACTCTCTATGAATTTAAAATAGGCAGAAAGATATGGAAATAAAGGTGAGATGGGCTTAGCCTCTTAGCCTATATTTTCCTCCTGTGACAGATACTCTCTATTTTCGCATGTAGAACTCCAAGTTGTTCAGTTCTGCGACTCGCACTGATTCTCTTTTTTGCTACACTTGCAGATGGCCTGTTGTGGAATATTGATATTTTGTAAGTTAACACTTAATAAACTCACCTTTATATATATATTTTTTTTCTGAAAGAACCATAAGGAATACACAACTTAGTACCATAAGTGGTTGTAGAGAAACATAATATTGAAAGGAAAGTATCTCTGGATTTGCAGTTTCTGGAGTTGGGCTACTTAATATAATCTGATATAATGATTCCAAGTAAACTATTTTCAATCATATGAAGAACACTGATAGTCTCTGGTAGAACCAGCTTATAAAGTTATGCAGAATAAATACATTTGACATTCCTGATGCATCCGTTGTTATGGCATTAACCACATCAATATTAGGAGCCAAGTTGCAGTACTCTACCATCAAACCCAAAAGGGGAATAGGTAAGAAAGAGGGACAATGAGAATACTTTGACTCCCGGAGAACTCTGGCATTGGAAAATAAATCACCATGGTCCTGGAAGTGAAATAGATTACAAAAAAAAAAAAAAAAAAAGGGCCTCATACTGATGTTATACAAGCAGATAACTTTCTGGAAAAATGGAAAAAATACTGTTCTAAATGGTAAAAACTAAGTAATAAAGTAAAGTACAGTCCCTCAATCATTTTTCAGATTAGAGTCTGTTTAAACACCCACAATTTTTTGAATGAGGAAGATAAATTCCTGTGGAATTGCCCGACTATATGCCTATGAATTTATGCAATGGGTACTTATCCTATCTGGAGGAGGACTGAAAATTTTGCCAGAATGACTCTGCATAAAAAAAAGGAAAATTATCAAAATTTTCAGAAACTACTAGATACTAGTTCAGAGCTATTATGGTTTCTGTGAGATCAGAAAAAATGGGAAAGAATCCTCTATTTTATAAATGTTGTTTGTTTTAAAAACCAGCCGGCCATAGGCACAAAGCTAAAACTGGATCCCTTTCTTACATTTTATATAGAAATTAACACTATACAGATTAAATATTTAAACATTAGGCCTAAAACCATAAAATCTGTAGAAAATCGTAGGCAATACCATCCAGGACATAGGCATGGAAAAGGACTTCATGACTAAAACACCAAAAGCAATAGCTACAAAGCCAAAATAGACAAGTGGGATCTAATTAAGAGTTTCAGCACAGAAAAAGAAACTATTAATAGAATACGCGAGCAACCAACAGCATCGAAAGAATATTTTGCATTCTCCTCATCTGACAAAGGTCTAATATTCAGATTCTACAAAGAACTAAAGCAGATTTTAAAAAAGAAACATACAAAACAAAGAAACTTTATCAAGGAGTGGAAAAAGCATATGAACCGTTTTCAAGGAACACACTTGTGTGACCAAAAACCATGTGTAAAAATGCTCATTATCACTGCTCATTAAAGAAAAGCAAATAAAAACTACATTGATATACCACCTCAAATCAGTTAGAATGGTGATTGTTGAAATATCTTAAAACAAAAGAGGATGTAGAGTAATAGAAGCACTTTTACACTGATGGTGGGAGTGAAAATTGATTTAACCATTGTGGAATAAAGTGTGACATTTCTTAGAGATATAGAAATAGAAATGCTGTTTGACCCAACAATCTCATTACTTGGAATATACCCAAGGGACTATAAATCTTTCCATTATAAAGATACATCCTCACGTATGTTTATTGCTGTACTGTTTACAATAGCAAAGACTTGTTAAAAATCCAAATGCCCGTCAATGATAGACTACATAGAGAAAATATAGCACGTATATACCATGAAATATTTTACAGTCATTTCAAAAAATAGATGAATTCATGTTATCTGCACAGACACGGATGAAACCATTATTGCCAGCAAGCTTGCAGAAGAATGGAAAACCATAAACAGCACTTTCTCACTCATAAGTCCCCTTTGAGCAAGAAAAACACATGGACATAAAGATGGGACCATCACCCATCGAAGTCTTTGCGTGAAAAATTAGGGAGACATAAGTTTGAGTGTGAAGAATAAAGAGGCATAGGGTTAGAAGAAATACCTAATGTAGATGACGGGGCTACTGATGCAGAAAACCAGTCCCATGGCACATGTGTAAGTTTGTAATAAATCTGCATGATCTACATAGGTACCCCGTAACTGAAAGAAAAATAAATAAATAAAAATAAGTGATGTCATTGGATAGAGATATAATAAAGTAATTCTATACAAATCTACATATATCTACATGCATGTGTGTGTGTGTGCATGTTTAAATAATCCATAATAATCTTTGTAAAAATATCACTCCAAAAGTACTATGTTTTTATGTTTAGCTACTGCCAATGTTCTAAAATCAACATCAGAAGAGCTGCTTAAAGAATGGTAAATTAGTAAATATCACTTTTAAAAAAAAATATAGTTGCATTATGGCTTTTTATTAAAAAATATGTAAACTTTAACAAATATTGAGGTAATATTGGCTCTGTATTCATTGTATATATGTAGTCATATAAGCTAGGTTTAAATGTAGGTAACTACAAAGGCTCGTTTCCTCAATGAAACACTGTTACCAATAAAAATAATGAAACTGTGCCAGGACTTCAAAAACTCAGTAACGCCACAACGAACTTTAATAAATATACCTCTTTGGCTGCAAGTTTGGCCTGAATGTCTGTGTTTGTACAAATACTGCAGGCTTCTGTACAACACTTAATATCTGCCAATTCTCTGATTTCACATTGTTTGCATTACTCAAAGAATGTGTCTAAACAGCATAGCTCTTTCTTTCTATATTAAGCAAACAAAAACAATTTGGTTTTCTCATTTCCTGTATTAAATAGCAGTTTATTTTTCGCAGAAAAATGCATTCCCACAGGGGACTCCCAACTTCTTCAGTAACATAGAAACTAAGAGCACTCCCTTGTAGGCATTAGCCCAGGTGTAATTCTTCACCAGAGCACAGCCAGGCAGAATTCCACAGCAGACTTGCTCAAAGAATGAACACTGAAAGAATCCAGTACTTGTAGTCTAAATATCAGAAACACAGTAGCATTAATTCTGGGATTAATTCTTGATTTGCCCTCCCTTTGTTTGAAAGCCTGACCTGATCAACCATGACATGTCAACTTATTTTGGCACGTAGAATTTGATTTTTGTCTCTTTGTAACTGTTTTGAGTAATCTTTTCTCCAAACGTGGATGATGGGAGGTGTACGCATGTGAGCGAGTGTGAAAAAGCCCAATTAAGATCACTGGTTAAAACGTGTGGGAACTCTAAGTCCATTACATTGGACCCTTGATGTTGAGCAAATCGCAAGGCCAGCTAGAACCAGGGGCATTTTGAATAAGACTAAAGGAGGTGCCGCCACAATCTAGGAAATATTGAGGGAATAACAAACTCTCCAATGCCAAGAAGCTTCTGAAAGAGGGGCTGTTATATCGGTCTGAAACAAAAGTGCAGAGAGAGTGTGCTGCACCATAAGGGGTTGGGGACTTAGTGCGGAGTGCAGATTGAAAAAATGTAATATTCAGAAGAGTCACTGAGTAGCCCCTCTCCTTTTATCAAATAAAAAAATAATTTTTTTATTGCATTTTAGGTTTTGGGGTACATGTGCAGGACGTGCAAGACAGTTGCATAGGTATACACATGGCAGTGTGTTTTGCTGCCTTTGTTTTGTTTTTTTTTTGCCGTACACACACACAGACACACACACACACACACACACACATACACGGGGGGGCGCACATGCACATGAACACACCACATTCTGGTTTTTTTTTTTTTCCTGTTAGAAAAGATATATAATGTCCTTTTTCTACTCTTTTTTTTAATTGCATTTTAGGTTTAGGGGTACATGTGCAGAACATGCAAGACAGTTGCATAGGTACACACATGCCAGTGTGTTTTGCTGTTTTCCTCCCCTTTATTTACATTTGGCATTTCTCCCCAGGCTATCGCTCCCCAGCTCCCCCTCACCGCTGTCCCTCCCCGATTCTTCCCAATAGACCCCCGTGTTTAGTACTCCCTTCTCTGTGTCCATGGGTTCTCATTTTTCATCACGTGCCTATGAGTGAGAATATGCCGTATTTCATTTTCAATTCTTGAAACACACCACATTTTCTCTGGGCATTTTAGCTGATTAGTCTTTGCAATTGTGAATTGTGCTGTGATGAACATATAAATACTGCTGTCTTTCTGACATAGCAACTTCTCTCTTGGATCTATAGCTAGCATACAATTTGCTGAATCAAATGGAAGATGTACTTTTTGTTATTTGAGAAATCCTCATAGTTTTTCCTATAAAGTTTGTATTAATTTACATTCCCACCAGCAGTCTATAACATGCATTCCCTTTCTACCATATCCATGACAATATCTATCCTTTTTTTTATTTTTTTAGTACTTTTCATTCTGGCTGAGATAGGATGGTATCCCACTGTTGTTTTAATTTGCCTGATGATTAATGATATTGTGCATTTTAAAATGTGTTTGTTGCTAGTTGTTTTCGGTGTCAGAAATAGCCACTCATGCATTCACTCATGTTTTAATGATTTTAATGGAATCATTATTTTTGCTTTCTAGCTTACTTGAGTTTCATGTTGTTTCTGGATGTTTGTTCTTTGTCAGATGTGTAATTTGCAGATATTTTCTCCTATAGGTTGCTTGTCCTCATAAGTATTTCTTTTGCTAGACAAAATTTTTTAGTTTTAGTATATCCTATTTATTTAGTTTTACTTCTGATGCATTTTCCCTTTTTAAATTTTTTTCATATTATACTTTAACCTCTGGGGTACCTGTGCAGAATAATCAGGTTTGTTGCATAGGTATACACATTCCATGGTGGTTTGCTGCATCCATCGCCTTGTCATCTACATTAGGTATTTATCCTAATGCTATCCCTCCCCTATGTCCCCACACCCTGCTATCTTTCCCCGAACCCCCACACTCTGACAGGCACTGGTGTGTGATGTTCCACTCCCTGTGTCCATGCTGTTCTTGTTGTTCAACCCCCTTTTATGAGTTAGAGCATACAGTGTTTGTTTCCTGTACTTCTGCCATTTTGCTGAGAATGATGGTTTCCAGCTTCATTCACATTCCTGCGAAGGACCTGAATTCATCCTTTTTTATGGCTACATAGTGTTCCATGGTATATATGTGCCACATTTTCTTTATCCAGTCTGTTATTGATGGCCATTTGGGTCGGTTCCAGGGCTTTAAAATTGTAAACAATACCAACAGCAAACATACTTATGCACATGTCTTTATAATAGAATGATTATAGTCCTTTGGGTATATACCCAGAAATTACATTGCTGGGTCACATGATATTTTCATTTTTAGGTCTTTGAGAAATCACCACACTGTCTTCCACAACGGTTGAACTAATTTACACTCCTGCCAAGAGTGTAAAAGCATTCCAGTTTCTTCACATTCTCTCCAGCATTTTCATCTCCTGATTTTTTATTGATTGCCATTGTAACTGGTGTGAGGTAGTATCTCAATGTGGTTTTGATTTGCATTTCTCTAATAACAAACGAGGAGTTTTTCATATGTCTGTTGGCTGCATAAATGTCTTCTTTTGAGAACTGTCTGTTCATATCCTTCACCCACATGTGATGGGATCGTTTGTTTTTTGTAAATTTATTGAACTTCTTTGTAAATTCTGGGTAGCAGACCTTTGTTAGATGAGTAGATTGCAAAAAATTTTTTTCTATTCTGATTGCTAGTTCACTCGAATGATAGTTTCTGTTGCTGTTCAGAAGCTCTTTAGTCTAATTAGATTTAATTTGTCTATTTCAGCTTTTGTTGTCATTGCTTTAGGTGTTTTAGTCATGAAGTCCTTGCCCATCCCTGTTTCCTGAATGATATTGCCTGGCTTTTCTTCTAGGGTTTTTATGGTGTTAGGTCTTATGTTTAAATCTTCAATCCACCTGGAGTTAATTTTGGTATAAGGTGTAAGGACAGGGTTCAATTTTCAGCTTTCTGCATGTGGCTAGCTGGTTTATCTCAACGCCATTTATTAAACAGGGAATCCTTTCCCCACTGCTTGTTTTTGTCAGATTTGTCAAATATCATATGGGACATTATTTCTGATGCCTCTGTTCTGCCCCATCAGGCTATATCTCTGTTTTGGTACCAGGACCATGCTGTTTTGATTATGATAGTCTTGTAGTTTCATCTGAATTCAAATGTTTTTTCCTGTTTTTTTTTTTTTTTTTAATTGCATTTTAGGTTTTGGGGTACATGTGCGGAACATGCAAGACAGTTGCATAGGTACACACATGGCAGTGTGTTTTGCTGCCTTTCTCCCCTTCACCCACATTTGGCATTTCTCCCCAGGCTATCCCTCCCTAGCTCCCTCACCCTCCACTGTCCTTCCCCTCTTCCCCCTGAACAGGCCCGAGTGTTTAGTACTTCCTTCCCTGTGTTCATGTGTTCTCATTTTTCATCACCCACCTATGAGTGAGAATATGTGGTATTTCATTTTCTGTTCTTGTGTCAGTTTGCTGAGAATGATGTTCTCCAGATTCATCCATGTCCCTACAAATGACAGGAACTCATCATTTCTGAATGCTGCATAATATTCCATGGTGTATATGTGCCACATTTTTCCAATCCAGTCTATCATCGATGGGCATTTGGGTTGATTCCAGGTCTTTGCTATTGTAAACAGTGCCGCAGTGAACATTCGTGTGCATGTGTCCTTATAGTAGAATGATTTATAGTCCTTTGGATATATACCCAGGAATGGGATTGCTGGGTCAAATGGAATTTCTATTTCTAAGGCCTTGAGGAATCACCACACTGTCTTCCACGATGGTTGAACTAATTTACACTCCCACCAACAGTGTAAAAATGTTCCTATTTCTCCACATCCTCTCCAGCATCTGTTGTCTCCAGATTTTTTTAATGATCGCCATTCTAACTGGCGTGAGATGGTATCTCAATGTGGTTTTGATTTGCATCTCTGTATTGACCAGTGATGATGAGCATTTTTCTATATGTTTGTTGGCCCCATGTATGTCTTTTTTTGTAAAGTATTTGTTCATATCCTTTGCCCATTTTTGAATGTTTTTTCTGTAAATATGTTTGAGTTCTTTGTAAATTCTGGATATCAGCCCTTTGTCAGATGGGTAAACTGCAAAAATTTTTTCCCATTCTGTTGGTTGCTGATTCACTCTAGTGACTGTTTCCTTTGCCATGCAGAAGCTGTGGAGATTCATTAGATCCCATTTGTCTATTTTGGCTTTTGTTGCCAAGGCTTTTGGTGTTTTGTTCTTGAAGTCCTTGCCTACTCCTATGTCCTGGATGGTTCTGCCTAGATTTTCTTCTAGGGTTTTTATGGTGCCAGGTCTTATGTTTAAGTCTTTAATCCATCTGGAGTTAATTTCAGTGTAAGGTGTCAGGAAGGAGTCCAGTTTTTGCTCTCTGCACATGGCTAGCCAGTTTTTCCAATACCATTTATTAAACAGGGAATCCTTTCCCCATTGCTTGTTTCTGTCAGGTTTATGAAAGATTGTATGGTTGTAGATATATTGTGTTGCCCCCGATGCCTCTGTTCTGTTCCATTGGTCTATATCTCTGTTTTTGTACCTGTATCATGTTGTTTTGATTACTGTAGCCTTGTAGTACAGTTTGAAATCTGGTAGCCCCCCACTGTGTTCTATTTGCTTAGAATTGACTTGGCTATGCAGGCTCTGTTTTGGTTCCATATGAAGTTCAAGGTGGTTTTTTCCAATTCTGTGAAGAAAGTCAGTGGTAGCTTGATGGCAATAGCATTGAGTCTGTAT
Source organism: Callithrix jacchus (assembly GCF_049354715.1). Taxonomy (NCBI): domain Eukaryota; kingdom Metazoa; phylum Chordata; class Mammalia; order Primates; family Cebidae; genus Callithrix; species Callithrix jacchus. Next base: position 11,234,337 of record NC_133525.1, on the reverse strand, counting down.
ATTACTTTGGGCAGTATAGCCAATTTCACAATATTAATTCTTCCTAAACATGAACAAGGAATGTTTCTCCATCTGTTTGTGCCCTCTCCTATTTTGTTGATCTGTGGTTTTTAGTTTTCCTAGAAGAGGTCCCTTACGTTCCTTGTTAGTTGTATTCCTGGTTATTTTATTCTATTTGTAGCAATTGTGAATGGCAGTTCGTTCTTTATTTGGCTCTCTTAAGTCTGTTATTGGTGTATACAAATGCTTGTGATTTTTGCACATTGATTTTATATCTTGAGACTTTGCTGAAGTTACTTATCAGTTTCAGGAGTTTTTGTCCTTAGGTAATGGGGTCTTCTAGGTATACTATCATATCATCTGCAATTAGAGACAGTTTGGCTTCCACCTTTCCTATTTGAATACCCTTTATTTATTTTTCTTGCCTGATTGCTCTAGCTAGAACTTCCAGTGCTATATTGAATAGGAGTGCTGAAAGAGGGCATCCTTGTCTGGTGCCAGATTTCAAAGGGAATGCTTCCAGCTTTTGCCCATTCAGTATGATATTGGCTGTTGGTTTGCCATAAATAGCTTTTATTACTTTTAGATACATTCCATTGATACCGAGTTTATTGAAAGTTTTTAGCATAAACGGCTGTTGAATTTTGTCAAATGCCTTCTCTGTATCAATTGAGATAATCATGTGGTTTTTGTTTTTTGTCCTGTTTATGTGGTGAATTACGTTTATAGACTTGCGTATGTTGAACCAGCCTTGCATCCCCAGGATGAATCCTACTTGATTATGATGGATAAGTTTTTTGATGTGCTGTTGCAATCAGCTTGCCAGTATTTTATTGAAGATTTTTGCATCTATGTTCATCATGGATATTGGCCTGAAGTTTTCTTTTCTCATTGGTTCTCTCCGGGTTTTGGAGAGAACCCGAGTTTTCTCACTGGGTTTTGGTAACAGGATGATGTTGGTCTCATAAAATGATTTGGGAAGGATTCCCTCTTTTTGGATTATTTGCAATCATTTCAGAAGGAATGATACCAGTTTCTCATCATGTGTCTGGTAGAATTCGGCTGTGAACCCGTCTGGACCTGGGCTTCCTTTGTGTGGTAGGCTCTTAATTGCTGCCTTGACTTCAGACCTTGTTATTGGTCTATTCATAGTTTCAGCTTCCTCCTTGTTTAGGCTTGGGAGGACACAGGAGTCCAGGAATTTATCCATTTCTTCCAGGTTTACTAGTTCATGTGCATAGAGTTGTTTGTAATATTCTCTGATGATGGTTTGAATTTCTGTGGAATTTGTCGTGATTTCCCCTTTATCGTTTTTTATTGCATGTATTTGGTTGTTCTCTCTTTTTGTTTCTATTCAGTCTTGCTACTGGTCTGTCTATTTTGTTGATCTTTTCATAAAAGCAGCTCTTGGATTTATTGATTATTTGAAGGGTTTTTCGTGTCTTTATCTCCTTCAGTTCTGCTCTGTTATTAGTTATTTCTTGTCTTCTGCTAGGTTTTGAGTTTTTTTGATCTTGATCCTCTAGCTTTTTCAATTTTGACTGTAGGGTGTCAATTTTGTGTCTCTCCACTCTTCTCATATGGGCACTTATCGCTATGTATTTTTCTCTAGATACTGCTTTAAATGTGTCCCAGAGATTCTGACATGTTGTGTCTTTGTTCTCATTGGTTTCGAAGAACTTCTTTATTTCTGCCTTCATTTCATTGTTTACTCAGTCAACATTCAAGAGCCAGTTGTTCAGTTTCCATGAAGCTGTGCGGTTCTGGGTTTGTTTCTGAATTTTGAGTTCTGACTTGATTGCACTATGGTCTGAGAGACTGTTTGTTATGATTTTGGTTGTTTTGCATTTGCTGAGCAGTGCTTTACTTCCAATTATGTGGTCAATTTTAGAGTGGGTGTGATGTGGTGCTGAGGAGAATGTATATTCTGTGGATTTGGGGTGGAGAGTTCTGTAAATGTCTATCAGGTTTGCTTGTTCCAGGTCTGAGTTCAAGCCCTGGATATCCTTGTTAATTTTCTGTCTGGTGGATCTGTCTAATATTGACAGTGGAGTGTTAAAGTCTCCCACTATTATTGTGTGGGAGGCTAAGTCTCTGTGTAAGTCATTAAGAACTTGCCTTATGTATCTCAGTGCTCCTGTATGGGGTCCATATATGTTTAGGATTGTTAGCTCTTCTTGTTGTATCGATTCTTTTGCCATTATGTAATGGCCTTCTTTGTCTCTTTTGATCTTTTTTGCTTTAAAGTCTCTTTCATCAGAGATGAAAGTTGCAACTCCTGCTTTTTTTTTTGCTCTCCCTTTGCTTGGCAGATCTTCCTCCATCCCTTCATTTTGAGCCTTTGTGTATCCTTGCATGGGAGATGGGTTCCCTAAATTCAGCACACTGATGGTTTTTGGCTTATTATCCAATTTGCCAGTCTGTGTCTTTTGATTGGTGCATTTAGCCCATTTACATTTGGGGTTAATATTGTTATGTGTGAATTTGATATTGCCATTTTGATGCTATCTGGCTATTTTTCCCGTTAGTTGATGTAGATTCTTCATTTTGTTCAGGCTCTTTAGCATTTAGTGTGATTTTGGAATGGCCGGTGCTGGTTGTTCCTTTCTATGTGTAGTGCCTCTTTCAGGGTCTCTTGTACAGCAGGTCTGGTGGTCACAAAATCTTTGAGTACTTGCTTGTGTGCAAAGGATTTTATTATTTCTTCACTTATGAAGCTCAGTTTGGCTGGATATGAAATTCTTGGTTGAGAGTTCTTTTCTTTAAGGATGTTGAATATTGGCCCCCACTCTCTTCTGGCTTTTAGAGTTTCTGCCAAGAAATCTGCTGTGAGTCTGATGGGCTTCCCTTTGTGGGTGACCCGACCTTTCTCTCTGGCTGCCCTTAGTATTTTCTCCTTCATTTCAACCCTGGTGAATCTGAGGATTATGTGCCTTGGGGTTTTTCTTCTTGTGGAATATCTTTGTGGTTTTCTCTGTATTTCCTGGATTTCAGTGTTGGCCTGCCTTGCTAGGTTGTGGAAATTTTCCTGGATAATATTCTGACGAGTATTTTCCAGCTTGGATTCGTTCTCTTCCTCACATTGTGGTACACCTATCAAACGTAGGTTAGGTGTCTTCACATAGTTCCACATTTCTTGGAGACTTTTTTCATTCTTTTTTTTTTTTTTTTCTAATCTTGGTTTCTCGTGTTATTTCATTGAGTTGTTCTTCGAGTTCTGATATTCTTTCTTCTGTTTGGTCAATTCAGCTGTTGAAACTTGTGCAGGCTTCATGAAGTTCTCGTGTTTTTTTTTTAGCTCCTTCAATCATTCATATTCCACTCTAAGGTTATCCATTCTTGTTATCATTTCCTCGAATGTTTTTTCAAAGTTCTTATTATCTTTGCATTGATTTAAAACATGTTCTTTTAGCTCGCAGGAGTTTCTCATTACCCACTTTCTGAAGTCTAATTCTGCCATTTTGTCACAGTCATTCTGCATCCAGCTTTGTTCCCTTGCTGGTGAGGCGTTTTGTTCCTTTGTAAAAGGAGAGGGGTTCTGGTTTTGTGTGTTTTTTTTGTTTTTTTTGGGTTTTTTTGCCCTGGTTTCTTCCCATCTTTTTGGATTTATCCACCTGTCGTCTGAGTAGTTGCTTATTTTTTGATTGGGTCTCTATGTGGATTCCCAGATTGTTGATGATGAAGTATTTCTGTTACTTGGTTTATTATCTAACAGTCTAGCCCCTCTGCTGTACCACTGCTGAGTTCCACTCCAGGCCCTGATTGTCTGGGGTACACCTGTAGCAGCTGTGGAACAGTGTGGGATGCTACTAGTTTCTTCTCCTTCTATCTTTGTTCCAGAATGGTGCCTGCCAAATGTCACTCTGATCAGTTTTTTTTTTTTTTTTTTAAGTTACTCTTTGGATATACAGGGGTCAGGGAGCTGCTTGAGGAGACAGTCTGTAGTTTATAGGAGCTCAAGTCCTGAGCTGTTAGCTTCGTTGTTCATTATAGACTGTTAGGCTGCTACATTTAAGTCTGCTGCAGCAGAACTCATAAAAACTTTTTTTTTTTTCCTCAGATGCTCTGTCTCGGGGAGTTAGGGCTTTCTTTATGAGTGTCCATTGTACTGTCCCGCCCAGGTAGGAGGCAGTCTAGTCACTATTTGCCTTCCGAGGCTGGGCCCTGCTGGCATGGGATTTGCCCTGTTGCTGTGGGCTCTGCCCTGCTGCCACAGTCTCCACCCTGCTGCCATGGGCTCCACCCTGTGGCAGAGTCTCTCTGTTTTGGCGGGTTGCCTCGGCAATGGCAGGCTGAATCAGCAATGTTAGTGTACCTCAGTAGGGGCAGATTGCCTCGGTAATGGCGGACACCCTTTTCCCACCGAGCCGCACCATCCTGGGTTCAGCTGTACCCGCAGTGAACCTCCACTCAGAGCGTTTTGGATTGCCGTTTTGTTTGTTCCTGTGGGGGTGAAACCCACCGAGTCTGCTCACCTGGCTCCCTGCCTCAGAGTGCCTTTTTTTTTTTTTTGAAAGTTGAACAGTTGACTCTCTCCCAGCTGTTTAAGTCGCCTGCTGTTAGGGCACCAGGATCTCTGTGATTTCCTGTGCAGCGACCCACTGTGCTGGCTCAGACGCTGCTTCCCAGGAATCTCCTGGTCTGGCTCACTGTCTTAGTCTTGTTTAATCAGATGGAAATGCTAATCTGCCCTCCCAAATCTCAGATTGCCAGTTTAACAGGGCACCCAGATCAGTGCATTCTGTGCGACGTGTTGTGGAGTGCCGCTGCGCTGCCGGGCCGGCCAAAGAGGCCGCACCAGCGAAAATAGCTGCACTGGCGTCCCGTGTCTCTCCTACACCTGGGAATTTCTTCATTCTGTGGGCAACAAAGATCTGTCTGGAAATGCAGCGTTGACTCACCCTCTGCGCGTTCACTGAGAGCTGTGATCCTGAATCCTCCCCTTTTTTGTTTTTGTTTTGTTTTGTGTTGTCTTTGCTTAGGATTGTCTTGGCTCTGTGTCTCTTTTTTCATTTTATAGAAAGTTTTAAGTATTTTTTTAAATCAGTTCTGTGAAGAAAGTCAATGGTGGCTTGATGGAGATAGCATTGAATCTATGAATTACTTTGAAATCACTATGAGTTACTTTGAATCACTACAGTGATTTCAACAATACGGATTCTTCCTAACCATGAAGATGGAATGTTTATCCATCTATCTGTGTTTCCTCTTATTTTCTTGAGAAGTAATTTGTAGTTCTTCTTGAAGAGGTCCTTCACATCCCTTGTTAGTTGCATTTGTAGATATTTAATACTCTTCCTAGCAATTGTGAATGGGAATGCACTCATGATTTGACCTTCTGTTTTCACATTACTGGTATATAGGAATGCTTGTAATTTTCACACATTGATTTTGTATCCTGAGACTTTGCTAAAGTTGCTTGTCATCTTAAGGAGAATTTGGGCTGATATGATGGAGTCTTCTAAATGCAATTATGTCTTCTGCAAATAGAGACAATTTTACTTTCTCTTTTCCTAAAATTGTTTATTTCTTTCTCTTGCCTGATTGCCCTACCAGACTTCCAATATTATGATAAATTGCAGTGGTGAGAGAGGGCATCCTTGTCTAGTGCTAGATTTCAAAGGGAATGCTTTCAGTTTTTACCCAATCTGGGTGATATTGTCTGTGGGTTTGTTATAAACAGCTCTTACTATTCTGACACACCTTCTATCAATACTTAAGTTTATTGAGAGTTTTTAGCAAAACACCTGTTGCATTTTGTTGAAGGCCTTCTCTGCATCTATTGAGATCATTTAGGTTTTTGTCTTTTGTTGTTTATTTGATGGAATAATTAAATTAATAGATTTTCGTATGTTGAACCAGCCTTGCATCCTAGGAATTAAGTCGCCTTGATTGTGATGGATAAGCTTTTTGATGTGCTGTTTGATTCAGTTTGCTAATATTTTATTGAGGGTTTTGCATCAATGTTTATCATGGCTATTAGCTTCAATTTTGTTATTGTTGTGGTGTCTCTGCCAGGTTTGGGTATCAGGTTGATGTTGGTCCCATAAAATCAGTTAGGGTGGTTTTTTCTTTTTCCTATTGTTTGCAATATTGTAGAAAAAAATGGTATCAGCTCTTCTTTGTACTTCTGGTATGGATTCAGCTGTGAATCCATCTGGTGCTGGACATTTTTTCTTTTTTTTTTGGCTGGTAGGTTATCACTGCCTGAATTTTAGACCTTCTCCTCAGACTATTTAGAGATAGAGGTTTTCCTCGTTTACTCTTGGTAGGATTTAAGTGTCCAGAAATGTATCCATTTCTTCTATATTTACAGGTTTATATGTATAAAGCTGTTTGTAGTATTCTCTGATGTTAGTTTGTCTGTCTTTGTGATCAGTGGTGATATCATGTTGTATTGCAGGTATTTGATTCTTGTCTCTTTTATTCATTAGTCTGGCTAGCAATCTATTATTTTGATGATTTTTTCACAAAATCAGCTCCTAGATTCATTGATTCGTTATTCCAGTCTTATTCTAGCTTTTGAATTTGTTTTATGTTGCTTCTCTTGTTCTTTTAGTTGTGACATTAGGGTGTTGATTTTAGATATATTCTAGTCTCTGATAAAACAGACTTTAAACCAACAAAGATGAAAAGAGACAAAGGGCATTATGTAATGGTAAATGGATTTTTTTTTTAGCTCTTTTGCATGGTATGTCTTCCTCCATCCCTTTATTTGGAGTCTAGGTGTGTCTTTGCAAGTGAGACGAGTCTCCCCAATACAGCACAGCAATTGGTATTGACTCTTTTTTTGTTTTGTTTTGCTCTGTTTTTGGTGTTCTTTTTATTTATTTATTTATTTATTTGCATTTTAGGTTTGGGGGTACATGTGAAGAACATGCAAGATAGGTGCATAGGTACACACGTGGCAGTGTGATTTGCTGCCTTCCTCCACTTCACCTATATGTAACATTTCTCCCCATGCTATCTCTCCCCAACTTCCCCGCCCCACTGTCCATCCCCGATTCACCACAATAGACCCCAGTGTGTAATGCTCACCTCCCTGTGTCGATGTGTTCTCATTGTTCATCACCCACCCATGAGTGAGAACATGTGGTATTTCATTTTCTGTTCTTGTATCAGTTTTCTGAGAATGATATTCTCCAGGTTCATCAATGTCCCTACTAAGGACATGAATGCATTGCTTTTGATGGCTGCATAATATTCCATGGTGTATATGCGCCACATTTTCCCAGTCCAGTCTATCATCAGGGGGCATTTGGGTTGGTTCCAGGTCTTTGCTATTGTAAACAGTGCTGCAGTGAACATTCGTGGGCATGTGTGTTTATATTAGAATGATTTATAGTCCTCTGGATATATACCCGATAATGGGATTGCTGGGTCAAATGGAATTTTTATTTCTAGGTCCTTGAGGAATCTCCACCCTGTCTCCCACAATGGTTGAACTAATTTACACCCCCCACCAGCGGTGTAAAAGTGTTTCTATTTTTCCACATCCTCTCCAGCATCTGCTGTCTCCAGATTTTTTAATGATCACCATTCTAACTGGTATGAGATGGTATCTCAATGTAGTTTTGATCTGCATTTCTCTGATTACCAATGATGATAAGCATTTTTTATATGTTTGTTGACCTCATGTATGTCTTCTTTAGTAAAGTGTCTGTTTGTATCCTTTGCCCATTTCTGAATGGTCTTTTTTGTTATTTTTCTTGTTAATCTGTTTTAGTTCTTTGTAAATTCTGGATATCAGCCCTTTATCAGATGGGTAAACTACAAAAAATTTTTTCCACTTTGTTGGTTGCCGATTCACCCTAATGACTGTTTCTTTTGCTATGCAGAAGCTGTGGAGTTTGATTAGGTTCTATGTATCTATTTTGGCTTTTGTTGCCAATGCTTTTGGTGTTTTGTTCATGAAGTCCTTGCCTACTCCTATGTCCTGAATGGTTTTGCCTAGATTTTCTTCTAGGGATTTCATGGTGTTAGGTCATATTTAAGTCCTTAATTCATCTGGAGTTTATTTTAGTGCAAGGTGTCAAAAAGCGGTCCAGATTTTGCTTTCTGAACATGGCCAGCCAGTTTTCCCAACAGCATTTATTAAACAGGGAATCCTTTCCCCATTGCATGTTTTTGTCAGCTTTATCAAAGATTGTATGGTTGCAGATATGTTGTGTTGGCTCCAAGGCTTCTGTTCTCTTTCATTGGTCTATATTTCTGTTTTGGTACCAGTGCCATGCTGTTTTGATTACTGTATCCCTGTGGTATAATTTGAAGTCTGGTAGTATGATGACTTTTGCTGTGTTATTTTTGCTTAGAATGGACTTGGCTATGCGGGCTCTCTTTTGGTTCCATGTGAAATTTAAGGTGGTTTTTTCCAGTTCTGTGAAGAAAGTCATTGGTAGCTTGATGGGGATAGCATTGAGTCTGTAAATTACTTAGGGCAGTATAGCCATTTTCACGATGTTGATTCTTCCAAACCATGTACATGGAATGTTTCTCCATCTGTTTGTGTTCTCTCTTATTTCGTTGAGCCGTGGTTTGTAGTTCTTTTTGAAGAGGTCCTTTACGTTCCCTGTCAGCTTTATTCTTAGGTATTTTATTTTCTTTGTAGCAATAGTAAATGGCAGTTTGTTCTTTTTTTTTTTTTCTTTTTTTTTTTTTTTTTGAGATGGAGTTTCGCTCTTGTTACCCTGGCTGGAGTGCAATGGCTCGATCTCGGCTCACTGCAACCTCCACCACCAGGGTCGAGGCAATTCTCCTGCCTCAGCCACCCTAGTAGCTGGGATTAAAGGCACGTGCCACTGTGCCCAGCTAACTTTTTTTTGTATTTTTAGTAGAGACGAGGTTTCACCATGTTGACCAGGATGGTCTATGAACTCTTGACCTCGTGATCCACCTGCTTTGGCCTCCCAACATGCTGGGATTACAGGCGTGAGCCACCGTGCCCGGCCGGCAGTTTGTTCTTCATTTGGCTCTCTTCAAGTCTGTTATTGGTGTATAGGAATGCTTGTGATCTTTTCACATGTATTTTGTATCCTGAGACTTTGCTAAAGTTGCTTATTAGTTTCAGGAGTTTTTGGGCTGAGGCGATGAGGTCTTCTAGGTATACTATCATGTCATCTGCGAATGGAGACAATTTGGCCTCCACCTTTCCTATTTGAATACCCTTTATTTCTTTTTCTTGCCTGACTGCTCTAGCTAGAACTTCCATTACTATATTGAATAGGAGTGGTGAGAGAGGGCATCCTTGTCTAGTGCCGGATTTCAAAGGGAATGTTTCCAGTTTTTGCTCATTGAGTATGATATTGGCTGTTGGTTTGTCATAAATAGCTTTTATTATTTTGAGATAGGTTTCATCAATACCAAGTTTATTAAGGATTTTTAACATAAAGGCCTCTTGAATTCTGTCAAAGTCTTCTCTGCATCAATTGGGATAATCATGTGGTGTTTGTTTTAGGTTCTGTCTATGTGGTAAATTATGTTTATAGACTTGCGTATGTTGAACTGGCCTTTCATCCCCAGGATCAATCCTACTTGCTCATGATGGATAAGTTTTTGATTTGCTGTTGCAATCGGCTTGCCAATATTTTTTTAAAGATTTGTTTCATATATGTTCTTCATGGATATTGGCCTGAAGTTTTCTTTTCTTCCTGTCGGGTTTGAGTCTCTGTCGGGTTTTGGTATCAGGATGATGTTGGTCTCATAAAATGATTTGGGAAGGACTTCCTCTTTTTGGATAATTAGGAATAGTTTTAAAAGGAATGGTAACAGTTCCGCTTTGTGTGTCTGGTAGAATTTGGCTGTGAATTCATCTGGACCTGGGCATTTTTTGTGTGGTAGGCTCTTAATGGCTGTCTCAACTTCAGGCCCTGTCATTGGTCGATTCATAGTTTTGACTTCTTTCTGGTTTACGCTTGGGGGGACAAAAGTGTGCAGGAATCTATCCATTTCTTCCAGGTTCACTAGTTTATGTGTATAGAGTTGTTTGTAATATTCCCTTATGATGGTTTGAATTTTTATGAAATCTGTAGTGATTTCCTCTTGAACGTTTTTTATTGCATCTATTTGGTTTTCTCTTTTCTTTTTTATTAATCTGGCTAGTGGTTTGTCTATTTTGTGGATCTTTTCAAAAAACCAGCTCTTGGATTTATTGATGATTTGAAGGCTTTTTTGTGCCTCTATCTTTTTTAGTTCTGCTTTGATCTTAGTTATTTTTTGTCTTCTGCTGGGTTTTGAGTTTTTTTGATCTTGCTCCTATTGTTCTTTCAATTTTGACAATAGGGTGTCAATTTTGGATCTCTCCACTTTTCCCATGTGGGCACTTATTGCTTTTTTTTTTTTTTTTTTTTTTTTAGAGACTGCTTTAAATGTGTCCCAGAGATTCTGGTATGTTGTGTCTTCATTCTCATTGGTTTTGAATAACTTTTTTATTTCTGCCTTCATTTCGTTATCTAGTCAACATTCAAGAGCCAGTTGTTCAGTTTCCATGAAGCTGTGTGGTTCTCAGTTAGTTTCTGAATTCTGAGTTCTAACTTTATGGCACTATGGTCGGAGAGACTGTTTGTTATGATTTCAGTTGTTTTGCATTTGCTGAGGAGTGCTTTACTTCCAATTACGTGGTCAATTTTAGAGTAGGTGTGATGTGGTGCTGAGAAGAATGTATATTTATTGGATTTGAGGTGGAGAGTTCTGTAAATGTCTATCAGGTTTGCTTGTTCCAGGTCTGAGTTCAAGCCCTGGATATCCTTGTTAATTTTCTATCTGGTGGATCTGTCTAATATTGACAGTGAAGTGTTAAAGTCTCCCACTATTATTGTGTGAAAGTCTAAGTCTCTTTTTAAGTAATTAAAAACTTGCCTTATACATCTGGGTGCTCCTGTATTGGGTCAATGTAAATTAAGGATCATTAGCTCTTCTTGTTGTATTGATCCTTTTACCATTAAGTAATGACTTTCTTTGTTGCTTAAAAGTCTATTTTATCAGAGAATCCTGTTTTTTTTTTTTTTTTTCTTCTCTCCATTTGCTTGGCAAATCTTCCTCCAACCCTTTATTTTAGCCTTTGTGTATTCTTGCATGTGAGATGCGTTTCCTGGATACAGCACATTGATGGTGTTTGGCTTTTTATCCAATTTTTCAGTCTGTCTTTTGATTGCTGCATTTAGCCCATTTACATTTAGGGTTAATATTGTTTTGTGTGCATTTTATACTGCCATTTTGATGCTAGCTGGCTGTTATGCTCATTAGTTGATGCAGATTCTTCATTTTGTTGAAGCTCTTTAGCATTTGTTATGTTTTTGGAGTGGCTGGTACTGTTTTTTTTTTTTTTTTCCTATGTGTAGTGCCTTTTTTCGAAGCTCTAGTAAAGCAGGCCTGGTGGTGACAAAACCTCTTAGTACTTGCTAGTTCGCAAAGGATTTTATTTTTTCTTCACTTATAAAGCTTAGTTTGGCTGGATATGAAATTCTGGATTGAAAGTTCTTTTCTTTAAGGATGTTGAATATTGGCCCCCACTGTCTTCTGCCTTGTAGGGTTCCTGCCAAGAGATCTGCTGTGTCTGATGGGCTTCCATTTGTGAGTCACCCAACCTTTCTCTCTGGGTGCCCTTAGCATTTTCTCCTTCATTTCAACCCTCGTGAATCTGACAATTATGTCCCTTGGGGTTGCTCTTCTTGAAGAATATCTTTGCGGTGTTCTCTGTATTTCCTGGACTTGAATATTGGGCTGCCTTGTTATGTTGGGTTTTTTTTTTTTTTTCCTTTCGGATAATATTCTGAAGAGCGTTTTCCAGATTGGATTCATCTCTTCATCATTTTCAGGTACACCTATCAAAGGTTGATTAGGACTCTTCACATAGTCCCACGTTTCTTGGAAACTTTGTTCATTTTTTTGTGTGTGTGCTTTTTTCTCTAATCTTGCCTTCTCATTTTATTTCATTGAGTTGATCTTTAACCTCTGATGTTTCTTTTTTCTGCTTGGTCAACTTGGCTTTTGAGACTTGTGCATGCTTCACAAATTTTTCGTGTTGTGTTTTTCAACTCCATTAATTCACTCATATTCCTCTCTAAGTTGTCGATTCTTATTATTATTTCCTCAAATTTTTTTCAAGGTTCTTACTTTCTTTGCATTGAGTTAGAACATGTTCTTTTAGCTCACAGAAGCTTCTCATAACCCACCTTCTGAATTCCGATTTTGTCATTTTATCACACTCATTCTTTGTCCCACTTTGTTTCTTTCCTGGTGAGGAGTTGTGATCTCTTGTAGGAGGTGAGGTGTTTCGGTTTCGTGTGTTTTCCTCCTTTTTGCGCTGGTGTCTTCCTACCTTTGTGGATTACCCGCTTGTCATCTGTGTAGTTGCTGATTTTCAGATTGGGTCTCTGAGTGGATGTCCATATTGTTGATGATGAAGTGATTTCTGTTTCTTCGTTTTTTTTCTACCAGTCTGGCCCCTCTGCTTTATGACTGCTGAGGTCCACTACAGGCCCTTCTTGCCTGGGGAACACCTGTAGCAGCTGTGGAACTGTGAGGGTTGCTACCAGTTTCTTCTTCTGCTGTCTTTGTCCCAGAATGATGCCCACCAAATGTCAGTCTGATCAGTCTTTTGTGAGGTGAGTCTTTGGATATACAGGGGTCAGGGTGCTGTTTGAGGAGGCAGTCTGTACTTTATAGGAGCTCCCGTGTTGAGCTGTGAGCTCCATTGTTCATTCAGAGCTGCTAGGCAGGAATGTTTAAGTCTGCTGCACTAGAACTTAGAAAACCTTAATTTTTTCCCAGGTGTTCTGTCCCGGGGAGGTAGGGCTTTATTTATGAGTATTCATTGCACTGTCCTGCCCAGAAAAGAGGTAGCTTTGTCACTGCCTGCCTGCAGAGGCTTTACTGAGCTGTTTGGGGGTCCACCCTGCTGCCCAGGCTTCATGGTATTGCCATGGGCTCCACCATGCTTCCATGTGTATTTCCCTCCCCTCCTGTTTATATGGGTGTGGTTAGAACTGCCGTGGAGATGGTGGCTCACCTCTCTAATGGTGAACTCTCTCTGTTTTGGCAGGTTGTTTCAGCAATGACAGGCTGCATCAGCAATGGCAGACTACCTTTGTAGGGGTTGATTGCCTCGGTAATAGCAGACGCCCCTATCCCACATATCTGCACCATTTTGGGTTCAGCTATGTTTGCCGTGGAACTCTTAACGTGGAGCCTTTCCAATTGCAGTGGTTTTTGTTTGTTTGTGTTTGGGGGGGGGTGGGACCCGCTGAGCCCGCTCACCTGGCTCCCTGCCTCAGAGCTTTTTTTTTTAATAAGTTGAAAGGTTGACTCTCTCCTAGCCAGTCACCCCCTGAAATGGCGCTGGGATCTCTGTGAATTTTTGTGTGGCGACCCACTGCACCAGCTGAAACAATGTCAATGCCCAGGAATCTCCTGACCTGGCTTTATGTTTCAGTCCTATTTAATAAGATGAATATGCTAATCTGCCTTCCTGGATCTCTAATTGCCAGTTTAATAGGGCAGCCAGACCAGTGCATTTTGCACAAAGAGCTGCCGTGCTGTGGCACTAGTCAAAACAGCGGCACTGGCCCAAACAGCCGTGCTGGTCAAAATAGCTGCGCTGGTGACCCGTCGGGCTCCTCCTCCTGGGAATCTCCTGGACTCTGTGCAGTAAAGATCCATCTGGAAATGCGTCATCCACTCACCCTCTGTGCTTTCACTGGGAGCTGCAACCCTGAGCTGGTCCTATGCTGCCATCTTCTGGTCTTGACTCTTTATTCAAATTGCCACTTTGTGTCTTTTGATTGGGGTATTAGCCTCTTAGGTTAATTTTGTTATGTCTGTATTTGATCCTGCCATTTGGATACTAGTGGGTTGTTTTGCCCATTAGTTGATGTGGTTTCTCTATTGTATCAATGGTCGTTACTATTTGGTTTGTTTTTGCACTAGTTGATATTGGTTGTTCCTTTCCATGTTTTGTGCTTCCTTTAGGAGCTTTTCGTTGGTGACAAAATCAATTAGCAATTGCTTGTCCTTAAAGGATTTTATTTCTCCTTCACTTATAAACCTTAGTGTGCCTGGTTATGAAATTCAGGGTTAAAAGTTCTTCTCTTTAAGGATTTTGAATATTGGCCCCCAATCTATTCTGACTTGTGGGGTTTCTGCCTAAAGATCTGCTGTGATGGTTTTCTCAATTGATGCAGAGAAGGCCTTTGACAAAATTCAACAGCTCTTTATGCTGAAAGCCCTCAATAAACTCGGTATTGGTGGAACGTATCTCAAAATAATAAAAGCTATTTATGACAAACCAACAGCCAATATCATACTGAATGGGCAAAAACTGGAAGCATTCCCTTTGAACTCTGGCACTAGACAAGGATGCCCTCTCTCACCACTCCTATTCAATATAGTACTGGAAGTTGTAGCCAGAGCAATCATTCAAGAAAAAGAAATAAAGGGTATTCAAATATGAAAGAAGGAAGCCAAATAGTCTCTATTTGCAGACGACATGATAGTATACCTAGAAGACCCCATCATCTCAGCGCAAAAAATCCTGAAACTGATAAGCAACTTCAGCAAAGTCTCAGGATATAAAATCAATGTGCATAAATCACAAGCATTCCTATAAACCAATAGCAGACTTAAAGAGAGCCAAATCAAGAACGACCTGCCATTCACAATTGCTACAAAGAGAATAAAATACCTAGGAATACAACTAACAAGGAACGTAATGTCCTCTTCAAGAAGAACTACAAACCCACTGCTCAACGAAACAAGGGAGGACACAAACAGATGGAGGAACATTTCTTGTTCATGGTTAGGAAAAATCAGTATTGTGAAAATGGCCATACTGCCCAAAGTAATTTACAGATTCAACGCTAACCCCATCAAGCTACCAATGACCTTCTTCACAGAACTGGAAAAACCCAACTTAAACTTCATATGGAACCAAAAGAGAGCCCACATAACCACGTCAATTCTGAGCAAAAAGAACAAATCAGGACGCATCATACTGCCAAACTCCAAACTATACTACAAGGCTACAGTAATCAAAACAGCATGGTACTGGTATCAAAATAGAGATACAGACCAATGGAAGAGAACAGAGGGAACACAACATATCTACAACCATACAACCTTGGATAAACCTGACAAAAACCAGCAATGGGGAAAGGATTCCCTGTTTAATAAATGGTGTTGGGAAAACTGGCTAGCCATGTGCAGAAAGCAGAAACTGGACCCCTTCCTGACACCTTACACTAAAATTAACTCCAGATGGATTAAAGACTTAAACATAAGACGTGGCACCATAAAAACCCTAAAAGAAAATCTAGGCAAAGCCATCCAGGACATAGGAGTAGGCAAGGACTTCATGACCAAAACACCAAAAGCACTGGCAACAAAAGCCAAAATAGACAAATGGGACCTAATGGAACTCCACAGCTTCTGCAGGGCAAAAGAAACAGTCACTAAAGTGAATCGGCAACCAACAGAATGGGAAAAATTTTTTTGCAATTTACGCATCTGACAAAGGGCTGATATCCAGAATTTACAAAGAACTCAAACAGATTTACAGGAAAAAAAGCCCATTTAAAAAGTGGCATAGGATATGAACAGACACTTTACAAAAGAAGACATATATGAGGCCAACAATCATATGAAAAAATGCTCATCGTCACTGGTCATCAGAGAGACGCAAATCAAAACCACATTGAGATACCATCTCACGCCAGTTAGAATGGCGATCATTAAAAAAATCTGGAGACAACAGATGCTGGAGAGGATGTGGAGAAAAAGGAACACTTTTACATTGTTGGTGGGAGTGTAAATTAGTTCAACCATTGTGGAAGACAGTGTGGCGATTCCTCAAGGCCTTAGAAATAGAAATTCCATTTGACCCAGCAATCCCATTACTGGGTATATATCCAAAAGACTATAAATCGTTCTACTATAAGGACACATGCACACGTATGTTCATTGCAGCACTGTTTACAATAGCAAAGACCTGGAACCAACCCAGCATTGATAACCCATGCTTATCGATGATAGACTGGATTTGGAAAATGTGGCTCATATACACCATGGAATGTTATGCAGCAATCAGAAATGATGAGTTTGTGTCATTTGTATGGACATGGGTGAATCTGGAGAACATCATTCTCAGCAAACTGACACTAGAACAGCAAATGAAATACCGCATATTCTCACTCATAGGCGGTTGATGAAAAATGAGAACACATGGACCCAGGGAGGGGAGTACTAAACACTGGGTCTAATGGGGGGAAAAGGGGAGGGCCAGTTGGTGGCGGGGTGCTGGCGAGGGATAGGCTGGGGAGAAATGCCAAATGTGGGTGAAGGGGAGAAAGGAAGCAAAACACACTGCCATGTCTGTACCTATGCAACTGTCTTGCATGTTCTGCACATGTACCCCAAAACCTAAAATGCAATAAAAAATTAAAAAAAAAATGGAATCAAGCTAAGATTCCACCAAGTCATTATTGTCAAAAATAAAAAATGTCCTTATGATATATACAAAATAAAATACCATACAGCCATAAAAAAATAATAAAGCCATATACGTGCAACAACTTTGGGAGAACTGGAAGCCATTATGTTAAAGAACATAACATGGAGTTAAATATTTCAAGTTCTAAATTACAAATAAAAGTTAAACAATGTGTATGAGTAGATTATGCACTGATAGGCACTGGACTATCAAAAAGGTTGCAGGTACAGAGGGGTGGAAGACAAGAAATTACTTAATGGATGCAACATCCATTATTTCAGTGGTTGATGGGGATCTTAAACGACCTGACTTCATCACTATGCAATCCATGCAAGTAAAAAATTATGCTTGTATTATATAAATAAATACAATTTATATTTCACAAAGACAAAAGCCATGTAGAAAATAAAAAGAAAAATGCATGAAGTTCTTATTTTAGTCATCACGTAAACATAAATGGATCAAAATGGGTCATTAAAAATCCTGAAAGAATAGACAAATCTATATTATCCTATAATTGACAAATAGGATCTTCCTTACTCATGCACAGTTAGGGTCAATTTATAAAGGCAAGGTAATTGAACAGATAAATAGTTTTACACATGTTGAGCTGGCTAAACAAAAAAGTGAAGTTTTATTATTACTCAAATAAGCCTCCCCAAGCATTTGGGTGTTAAGAGTTTTTCAAAGGTAGTTTGGGGTATGAAGTGGGGGTTCTAGACAGTAGGTGTTTGCAGATAATTAGTTAGGGATGAAATCATGGAAGTACAGAAAATGGTCCTGTGCACTGAGTCACTTCTAGGTGTGGCCACAGGAGTCGTTGACGGTTCTAGGTGGAGCTCCCAGTCAGGAACCACAAAAGAAAACCTGAACAGGCTGGGCGCGGTGGCTCAAGCCTGTAATCCCAGCACTTTTTGAGGCCGAGGCAGGAGGACCATGAGGTCAAGAGATCGAGACCAGCCTGGTCAACATGGTGAAACCCCGTCTCTACTAAAAATACAAAAAATTAGCTGGGCACGGTGGCGCGTGCCTATAATCCCAGCTACTGAGGAGGCTGAGGCAGGAGAATTGCCCGAACCCAGGAGGCGGAGGCTGAGGTGAGCCGAGATCATGCCACTGCACTCCAGCCTGGGTAACGAGCGAAACTCGGTGTCAAAAAAAAAGAAAACCTGAACAGGTATCTCAAAAGCCAGTCCTTAACTTGTACCTTAGTGTTGTTACCTGCAGGAGTAATTGGGGAAGTTGCATATCTTATGCCTTCTGGAATAATGGCTGGGAATACACCTTACCAGAATTCAGCCTCCCCTGTCTTCCTAGTTTGGGGTGTCTCTTACGAGCTTTAGATGGGCAGTTGACTTTTCGGAAAGTGCCGCCATCATTTAAGCTATACATTAAATATTTCCCAGCATTAGCTTGGCTTAAGCCCAGGAATAATTAAGAGCTTAAGAATAATTAAGAATTTGAAGGCTAAAGGCAGGACGAGTGTTGGCAAGATCACATCTTTTTCATTGTTATAATTTTCCATCAGTATAGTTTATTTAAGATGAAAAATGAGAACACATGGACACAGAAATGGGAGTACTAAACACTGGGGTCTATTGGGGGGAAAAGGGGAGGGCCAGTGGGAGGGGGAGGTGGGGAGGGATAGCCTGGGGGGAAATGCCAAATGTGGGTGAAGAAGAGAAGGAAAGAAAAGCACACTGCCATGTGTGTTCCTATGCAACTGTTTGCATGCTCCGCTCATGTACCCCAAAACCTAAAATCCAATAAAAAATTAAAAAAAAAAAAAGATTGTTTCAATGTTACTGAAGCACCAATGGTTTTGTCTGAGTCCTGCTGCTTGTTGCACAGAAAGTCAATCACTGAGATAACAAGTATTTCCAAGGAAGAGGCTTTATTCATGTACTGCAGCTGAGGAATTGGAAGATGAGTTTTAAGTTCATCTCCCTAACTAAAACTAGAGGTTTATATAGCAGAGAAAAAAACGTAAATGTGTAAGCAAATAGGAACCAGAAAGGCAAGGAAACAATCATAATGAATGAGGGGTCTGTTATCTCATTGCCAGGTTATGATATTCTGGTGAGTTTCAGTTCCTTACTACTTTTTGAACAAGTCCTGAAGATCTTTCCTGAAGAAGGAACTTAGACAAAACAAATGTAAGGTTATAGCTTTAAGACCAAAGGGGTAAATTTTTGTTTCTCAAAAAAAAAAAAACAAAAAAACCTATGGGACTACTGGGTCAGTTTTTAATCAGGCGATTTTCCCTCCCGGCAACTCATGTTAGATTCAAGTACACAAATGCAAACTGACAAACTAAGATACTCTATTTAAATAGTTACCAAAAGAGAGCTGGGTTGGCTATTAATAAAAATTTTAAAAAGTAAAATATTAGGGAAAAAATAAATGATATAGAAAATAGTTGGTGGGAGTGTAAATTAGTCCAACCATTGTGGAAGACAGTGTGGCGATTCCTCAAGGCCTTAGAAATAGAAATCCCATTTGGCCCAGCAATCCCATTACTGGGTATATATCCAAAGGACTATAAATCGTTCTACTACAAGGACACATGCACACGAATGTTCATTGCAGCACTGTTTACAATAGCCAAGACCTGGAATCAACCCAAATGCCCATCGGTGATAGACTGGATTGGGAAAATGTGGCACATATACACCATGGAATATTATGCAGCAATCAGAAATGATGAGTTCGTGTCATTTATAGAGACATGGATGAATCTGCAGAACATCATTCTCAGCAAACTGACACAAGAACAGAGAATGAAACACCGCATAGTCTCACTCATAGGCGGGTGATGAAAAATGAGAACACATGGACACAGAGAGGGGAGTACTAAACACTGGGGTCCATAGGGGGAAAAGGGGAGGGCCAGTGGGAGGGGGAGGTGGGGAGGGATTGCCAGGGGGGAAATACCAAATGTGGGTGAAGGGGAGAGAGCAAACAAAACACACTGCCCTGTGTTTACCTATGCAACTGTATTGCATGCTCTGCACATGTACCCCAAAACCTAAAATGCAATAAAAAAAAGAAAATAGGGAAACAATATAATCAACAAAACCAAATTTATTATTTGAAAAGATTTACAAGAGTAACAAACCTTTAGCCAGTGTGAGGACAAATACAAATTAAAAATAATATAATAAATAATTCCCTCAGTGGCTCTCCCTTTTCTCAGAACATTTGCTTTAGAAAATTGTAATTGCTTTTCCTTTCTTTTTTTTTTTTTTTTTTTTTTTTTTTTTTTTTTTTGTTGACACGGAGTTTTGCTCTTGTTACCCAGGCTGGAGTGCAGTGGTGCGATCTCGGCTCCCCGCAACCTCCGCCTCCTGGGTTCAGGCAATTCTCCTGCCAAAGCCTCCCGAGTAGCTGGGATTACAGGCACGCGCCACCATGCCCAGCTAATTTTTTGTATTTTTAGTAGAGACGGGGTTTCACCATGTTGACCAAGGTGGTCTTGATCTCTTGACCTCGTGATTCACCCACCTGGGCCTCCCAAAGTGCTGGGATTACAGGCTTGAGCCACCGCGCCAGGCCTGCTTTTCCTTTCTTTAAAAGTATGTAAATCTTTCTGAAAACTAGATAAGCCTTTTGTCAGCTTTATAACTGCATTAGTCTGTTCTCACAATGTTATAAATATACTACCTCAGATTAAGTAATTTACAAAGAAAAGGGTTTTAATTGACTCACAGTTTTGCATGGCTGAGGAGGACTCAGGGAACTTACAATTATGCTGTAAGATGTAGGGGAGGCAAGGCACATCCTACATGGTGGTAGGAAAGAAGCAAAGGAAGAAATCCAAACGCTTTTAAAACTATCATCTCTCATGAGTACTACCTCAGTATCATGAGAACAGCACAGGACAAACTGCCCCCATGACCATATCACCCTCAATCTGGTCCCTCTCTCAAAACGTGGGGATTAAAATTGGAGATGATATTTTAGTGGGAACACAGAGCCAAACTATATCTCCTAATTCCTCCTATTTCTCATGTCTTTATCATATTTGAAAACCAGTAATGCCTTCCCAACAGTCACCCAAAGCCTTAACTCAGTTTGACATTGATGCAGAAGTCCAAGTGTAAAGTTTCATCTGAGAAAGGGGAAGTTCCTTTCGCCTATGAGCCTGGAAAATTAAAAGCAAGTTAGTTACTTTCAAAATACAATAGTAATACAGGCATTGGATAAATGTTACCATTTAAAATAAAAGAAATCGGCCAAGCAAAGAGGACACAAGCCTCAGGCAAGTATGAAACGTGGCCAGGCAGTCATTAAATCATAAAGCTCCAAAACCTCATTTGACTCTATGCTTACACCCAGGGCATACTCATGATACTAAGGGTGAGCTCCCACAGATTTGGCCAACTCTGCCCCTGGGGCTTTGTAGTGAACAACCCCTGTGGCTACTTTCATAGACTGGTTTTGAGTGCCTGATAATTGGAGTACTGTGACTTATCTTGCACAATGAAAGAAACAAAAGGATTAAGAGGCTACTATACTATCTATATTATGGCCAAGTATATGCCCAACAAGTTAGATAATTTAGAATAAATGAAGAAATTCCTGATACAAACTACCAAAACTGACTTAGGAATAAATACATTATAAATTAATAATCAAAATTAAATCCTACCACCATTTAAATAACTTACCTCAATACTCAAATTTGTGCAAAAACACAGGGAAAAAGGGACACTATGTAATTAATTCTATGAAGCCAGGATTTTATTTATCCTAGACCCAGTCATCACAAGAAACTACAAACCGATATATCTTAACACAGATGCCAACATTCTAAACATAATAGTAGTACAACAAATACAGTTAACTAAATGATCGAATACCATAACCCAGTGGAATTTTTCCTGAAATAATTTGACCACCACAGCCAGTCCATTTGAGACATTTGGTTAAGTCATGATATACTGCAAAATTCAGAGGCTTAGGCAACAGATCTGGTGTCTGTACTGATATGGTTTATGGTGAGATAGAGAAGACAGAGATAGAGAAAAGTAGGCCGCGGGTGGTGGCTCATGCTATAATCCCAGCACTTTGGGAGGCCCCGGCAGATCACGAGGTCAGGAGTTCGAGACCAGCCTGGCCAATACGGTGAAAACCCATTTTGTCTACTAAATACACAAAAATTAGCCGGGCGTGGTGACCAGCGTCTGTAATCCCAGTTACTGTGGAGGCTGAGGTAAGAGAATCGCTTGAAACCAAAAGAAGGATCTTCCAGCGAACCGAGATCTGGCCACTGCACTCCAGCCTGGGCAAACAGAGCAAAACTGTCTCAAGAAAAAAAAAAAAAAAAAAAAAAAGATGGAGAAAAGTAATAATCATTCGGAACATAGGGGTCCTTGTCCTTCACCAGTCCTCCAATCTCATTGTATAAGAGCAAGGACTTGTTTTAGGAGGTTATAGGTAAATGCCACAGTAAGTTGTGAAACTGGAAGACTGTTGTTTGTTTGTTTGACACGGACACGGAGTCTTTCACTGTCACGCATAATGTAGGGCAGAGGGGCGATCTCGGTTTATGGCAAACTCCGCCTCCTGGGTTCAAGCTATTCTCCTGCCTCAGCCTCCTGAGTAGCTGGGAATACAGGCATGTGCCATCACGCCCAGGTAATTTTTTTTTTTTTTAATTTAGTAGAGACCGGGTTTCACTACGTTGGCTACGATGATCTCCATCTCCTGACCTCGTGATCCGCTAGCCTCGGCCTCCCAAAGTGCTGGGATTATGGCAGTGAGCCACAGCTCCAGACCCGGAAAGATGGTTGTTTTTTTTTTATTATTT
Source organism: Callithrix jacchus (assembly GCF_049354715.1). Taxonomy (NCBI): domain Eukaryota; kingdom Metazoa; phylum Chordata; class Mammalia; order Primates; family Cebidae; genus Callithrix; species Callithrix jacchus. The sequence goes on along the minus strand of NC_133525.1, from coordinate 11,212,045 downwards.
ATTTATTTATTTTTGAGACAGCGTTTTGCTGTTTCGCCAGGCTGGAGTGCAGTGGCGCGATCTCGGCTCACTGCAACCTCTGCCTCCCAGGTTCAAGCAATTCTCCTGCCTCATCCTCCCGAGTAGCTGGGACTACAGGCGCGCGCCACCACACCAAGATAATTTTGTATTTTTTAGTAGAGACGGAGTTTCACCATGGTCTTGATCTCTTGACCTCGTGATCCACCCGTCTAGGCCTCCCAAAGTGCTGGGATTACAGGCGTCAGCCACCGCAGCCAGCCCGAAGACGGTTTTTTTTACAAAGCGGTAGACCCCACCACCCCGCTCCTTCCGTTCCTGACTCCGCCTTCTCCATGCTGAGTCTAGTCCCGCCCCGCCCCGAGTTTTTTCGTGGACCAAACTCTTTCTTATTGACTTGATCTACTACGTCAGTCATTTGGCCACGCCTCCGACATAGAGAAGCGGTTGGGGGCGGGGGAAGTATCGTAATTAGTTTCGTCGCCTTTTGCTGGCGTCATAAAGTGCCCGTCTGAAGTGTGTTACAGAGCTCAGTAGCCAGTCTCTTCGACGCGCCCGTCTGCGACATCTTAGTTCAGGCTGCTGTGGAGTAGTAACCGCCAGAAAGGAGTCGGAAGAGGTCACACGAGGCCCTTAACACCAGCATGCCCAAGAATAAAGGTAATCCTGCAGGCCTCTGGGACTGTACCTCTGCCTGCTCTGCCATTAATCTCGACGTCTGTTCCAGGTCGCAGTGACGGTTCTTCCCGCGGGTATTGGGCGCCGCGCCCCTTCTTATGTGTTAGGGAAAGACGCTGGGAACACTCAGTTTGGTCACATTGGGGTGGGACAGCCGCCATGTTTATGAGGCCTTCGGAGGATCGTGGGCTTTTGAGACTGATTCATACCAGACTTACCGTGTATAGGAAGAGACGATTGAGGGACCTTATCCGGAAGGCCTGGCCTTCAAGTATAGGTTCCTACCAACTTCCCTGCTACTTTCCTGAAGCAGTTATTCATTTTGAAGACTATCCGGACAGTTAAAAGTGTTGTTAAGGATATTCCCTTTTTTGTGTTAAACGGTGAGGAAACCTTGAAACATGTTTAGGTTCATCTCTGGCGTTTTACTCTGCCCCAGCTCTTTAAAAAAGTTGATCATTCTTTTGCAGAAGATGTGTTACATATTTAGGCAAGTTTTCAACTTCCTTATCAAATAAATATTGTGGGAATAAAGACATAAAGGTTACCTTCATTCTGCGGCTAAATTTTCACACCAAGCTTAGACTTGAATGTAAGTTTACTTACAATTATAAAGTGGGAGGCCTAAGGAGAGGTTAGGCCTCCCACTTTTTAAGTTGTAAGTGAACTTATTTTTCAGATAGCACTGAACAACTTCAGTAGTTATCTTGTTTCCACCTTTATTTCTGTTGATGAGATTCACAGTTCTCTTAAATAAGCTATCAACTAAAGATCACAGTATCCCTTGCAAAGTGTCCAATAAATCTTTGTTGATGTTACTGTACCTGTACCTGACACCATTCCTTAAATAGTAAGGCTTGCTTTGTTCTTGTAGGGTAGAACTTTTACACTGAATGATGCCTAAGAATATTCTCATTAGAAAGAGTATCTCCAAAACACATCTAAATTGTTTAAGTAGGAGGTGTGGATTTTTTGTTCTTAGAAAGGAAGATTAAAAAAGAATATTAAACGACTTTAATTGTGGTATGTGCATGCCTAGTCTCATTCTCTTAAAAGATAGTGAATTCTATTGCACGACATTACAATAAAAGGAGAATCATAAGGGTTTGGTTAATTATGGTAGACTGAGAACAGTTTTTTTTTTTTTAATCATATGTGAGGCACTTAAAAGAAAGATATGTCTAAGAATTACAGCACAGATTCATAAAGTCCTCTGCCACCACTCGCCATTTTTTCTTCTTGAGATAATCCCCATCCTAAATGGAATGTTTTTGTTATTATGTAAAATCGGTGTTATCTGCTGGGCTTATTCGTTGAAGGATACTGCGGAAGACCCGTATTTTATTAGACTTACTAATGTAGAAATAAAAGTTGCTAATTTGGTTTTCTTGTTGTTGTTGTTTTTTACCTGAAAATCCAGATGCCTGTTAATATTGTGATGAGGTTTATCCAAGTAAACATGTAAATGAGCATGGGCCATATGTAGTGTGACTTTTTCTTTGCACTCATTCAGCTGGTTTTCTTCCGAAGTCTTAGAAACCAATCCTCACATCGGGAAACGGGCAGCCTTTGGCCTACTCCTGAAGAGATAGACCAAGGTGCCTCCACCTTTGAGATTGCGATATGCAATTTAAAAGTTGCCATTCTTTTAGAACTTGAACTAAGCATTATTTAGTCATTTGAAAAGCTGCCAAACTTTTGTAAAACTCAGTAAGCAAAGCAGGTATGATCCTTGTCCTGACACCGCTAAGTTCAGGCAAGATTAATGACTCAAAATATAGAACGTGTTTTTCTTTTAGAAATTTAGTTTTGGTGTGTGCTAAGAATGGATCAAAATGTAGACGAGTCACTTTGATTTATAGTGGCACACAGTACTGTAACTGCCCCTGAGGTATTGGATGCATTCAAGAATTAGATGTCTGAGTTTACAGTGGTCAAGTATGTAAATTTTATTTTATTTGCAGTGTTATCTTTTTTATTCAGATTCTTCCATCGATCCTTTAATATTACTTGATTTGCGGTCTTTAACCCTCCTTTTGGAAACCACTGCTATTTTCATTAACATTCGGTAATGGGGACAAAATGTTACGGAAAATTACCCCAATTCCTTGGTGATTCAATAGAAAATCCTTTCGCTTATGTGTCTAGCAATAAGCGAAAATATAAAAATGGAAAGAAATGTGATGGCAGTTGAAATAGTTGATCTAAAGAGTAAGGAAGTGAATTTGTAAACTTTTAACTCAGAAATTCTCCTTGTGTTCATTTACCTTATGAAGGTTGTTTGCAGACAACCTTCAATGCAGCATTGTGTCATAATAGTGAAACATTGAAGAAATCAAGATACAGCATTAATATACTTTAACAGTTAAAATGTTGGCCCAGGTCTGCAGCTATTGTAATGGAAAGATACTCAGGACTAATTATTGAGTAGAGTTAAAAGATGCTATAGAAGAAAATGAATAGAGTCCTGTTTTTATTTGGAAAGCATGAACAACATCTTCACAATAGTTCTTTGAGTAATAAAATGTTTCTTTCATACAGTTTTACATAAGATGTACATTTATCTCAGAAGTATCCAAACAAATGTCCAAGAGGATAGTATTGATATGTACCTGGTAAAAGACTTAAAGAGAACTCTGACAAGTCCTGTTAATTCTGTAATGTTAATGTTGTAATGTAAATACATTTAAACAGATAATAAATCTGTTTAAATGACACATTTTCAATTTTCCTGCAAGTGGTTTCAAAAGCAAACTTCAAAAGTCTTCTTTTGTATTATAGTTTAATGTATATAATATGTAGATTTTTACAGTGAATTTTTTATCTTCTTTTTAAATTAATTAGGTAAAGGAGGTAAAACCAGGCGCAGGGGTAAGAATGAGAAGGAATCTGAAAAAAGAGAGTTGGTGTTTAAAGAGGATGGACAAGGTAAGACTTTAAGTTAGGCTTCTTTTATTAACATGTTTCATTGTTGCCATGAGTATAATTTTCTGTCTTTTTCTTAAAGGAGTCTTAGTCATTATGCTAAGCAGTTGTCCTATGTTTCCATTTTTCCTGTTGTCATTTCTCATCATCCACATTTATCTAGAATTTGTTTATTAAATAATAATTTCTAGGATATATTAAGTCTGGATAGAGGATTCATTGAGAGCATTTTTGCAAACACAGTTTCATTGTTTAGCGTGGAGGAATACAATCTAACTGATTGCTGTAATCCCAGCCTTTTGGGAAGTGAAGTGTTTCACTTGCTTAAAGCTGGGAGCAATAGGGCAGAACCCTGTCTCTACAAAAATAGTAATAATAATAATGAGGCATAGTAGTACACGACAGGAGTCCGAGGTACTCCGCGGGATTAGGGGAGAGGAGGGCTTAAACCCAGGAGGTTAAGGGTGCAGGGAGCTGTGAGGGCATGACTGTATTCAGCCTGGGTGACAGACCAAGACCCTGCTCGAAACAAAAAAAAAGTTTAGAGCAAATTAAGCATAGACTGTGATGATTAAATATTTCATATGTTGTTAATGCGTAATGTCATACACTATTAGTAGACCATGGGTATTTTTTAGGATAAAAATCATAAAACCTTTTTGAACCCCAAGTGCTTCACTGCCACTAGTACTTAATCATAAAATGTAATACTATATATACATATATATATATATATATATATATATATATATATATAATTATTTTTTTAATGGTCTTGTTTTCTCACCAGGTGCCAGGCTGGAGTGCAGTGGCAGAATCTTGTCCCCCTGCAACCTCCACCTTCTGGGTTCAAGCAGTTCTCCTGCCTCTGCCTCTCAGTAGTTGGCACTGCAGGCGTGAGCCACCACACCCAGCCAATTTTTGTATTTTAGTAGAGTTGGGGTTTCACTGTGTTGGCTAGGTTGGTCTTGATCTCTTGACCTCGTGATCTACCCGTCTTTGCCTCCCAAAGTGCTGGGATTACAGTGTGAGCCACCATGCCCAGCCTGTAATACAGTTTTAATAATTGACTAACCCCACTGGATTGATAAAAGGAGATACAAAAGAACAAAATAAATTCATTGGTGCATTTGATTTTGTCTTCATTTTTTCTTTTTAAAATAATGAACATAGGAAAAATTTGAAATATTAGTACACAACAAAATTGTAAATATTCCTCACCTGAATTTACTAGTTTTTAACCTTTACATCGTTTATTTCTATCTTTGCATTTCTGCATGTTTACACATTTTTCTGACCATTTTGATTTTCTATACAGATAACTAGTAACATGAATTTACAGGCCTCAGACCTAAATACTTCAATGTATATCTTCTAAGATGAAGCACATTTCTTTCTCTAACTACAGTAGAATTATTGCAACAAATTTAACTTTAATGTTATATTGTTTTTAACTTTTATACTATGCTGTTTCAAATAGGTACCACTAACTACATATGACTGTTTAGATTAGCTTACAGTTTAATAGTTCCCTAACAGGACATTTTGTGAAGAGTCCTAATCTCTTAGATAATCTATATTCAAATTTCTCCACGTTTAATTATTTTCAGCATAAATACATTATTTAATATTTATGACAAAAACTATGTATGTTTCTATGTTGAATTTTTGTTAGTCTTTTATATTCTAGATAGAAGCCACTAAAAAGTTAACATGTTTTAATTATATGAAACTTATTTTCTGGCAAAAGACACCTATTTAGCTATCTTCTTTCATTTCTAATAGATATTGACTGTACTTTCAGGACCAGGTTTTTAATTTCCATTTGTTCTTATTTTATTGTTATTTTTATCCATGTTGCAGAAGTGCTTAATGATAAGCTGGGCTCACCGACTTCTGTAAAATGAACTCAGTTGCCACATATATAACAACCTCTCAATGTAGCTTTATAAATTTATCTCTTAAATGTAATTATGTGTTAGTCGACATTCTCTTGGATAGTTCTTTTTTTTTTTTTTTGAGACGAAGTTCTGCTCCTTACCCTGGCTGGAGTGCAATGGTGTGATCTCGGCTCACCACAACCTCTGCCACCTGGTTCAGGCATGCACCACCATGCCCAGCTAATTTTTTGTATTTTTAGAGTAGAGACGGGGTTTCACCATGTTGTCCAGGATGGTCTCGCTCTCTTGACCTCATCATCTCCCCACCTCGGTCTCCCAAAGTGCTGGGATTACAGGCGTGAGCCACCATGCCTGGTCTTCTCTTGGATAGTTCTAAGAAGAAACCTTATTAGTGTGAAAATTTTGGAATTGTCTGTTTCCCTCTATTTCCTTTGTTTGTTTTTTTCTCTTTCCTGCCTCTTAGAAGAGAATGGCTGTACTGGCTAATGCTCATATTCTTATAAGAGTACTTTCTAGTAGCAGTGGAATCAGGGCACTTTTGAAAGTATTTCCCATAAACGTGTTACATTTTACTTAGGAATGTCACTCCCATTTTTCAAGATTCAAGAACTTAAGAATAATCACTGAGATAGTCTAAAGTAAATGGGAATTTTTAATAGTTAGGCTATAATTTGTCTCAGTCATTTCTGAGATTAAGGATGGTGAAGATTGAGTTAGGGCTCATGTGGGGAGACTGATGAAGGGTTATAGTGTATATTATGAAATGAGCCACTTCGATGTTCCAAACTAAAGTGTACAATCGTGAAAAACAACTGTTGACATATTCAGAATGGGTAGGTAGTTAAAATGCCTCTACTAACGGATATAGCTTGTCATGGAAATGGCGTTTGTAACACTAAACAAGTTACTTGACTTAGGCTTTTATTTATTCTAAAAATAAAGGTGTTAAAGTAAATATGCATAGCTGGGACTCCGGTTTTCCTACCATAATATGTGACATTTTGAAATAGGACTGTCTGAATGAATTTCTTAAACTTTTTGCTGTTTGTTTTATTCTGTTTTTCTTTGTAGTTTGATCTGATTTAGCAGTTAGAGGAGCTTTTATTAACAGATAATTTTCTTCTGTTTTTTGTTTTAGTTTTGTTTTGAGGTGGTGTTTTGCTGTTGTCACCCAGGCTGGCATACAGTGGCATAATCTCAGCCCCACTGAAACCTCTGCCTCCTGTGTTCAAGCCATTCTCCTACGTGAGCCTCCTGAGTACCTGGGATTACAGGCACCAACTACCACAGCCAACTGATTTTTGTATGTTTAGTAGAGATGGGGTTTCCCCATGTTAGCTAAACTAGTCTTGAACTCCTGACCTCAGGAGATTCACCAGCCTTGGCTGCCCCCCAAATTGCTGGGTTTATGAGTGTGAGCCACCATGCCCAACCAAACAGCTAAATTTCACTCATTACATTTTAACAAACGCTGAATAGGATCTCACCCTTGTTTTACTCTCCTCTTCTCAGAGTATGCTCAGGTAATTAAAATGCTGGGGAATGGACGATTGGAAGCATTGTGTTTTGATGGTGTAAAGAGGTTATGCCATATCCGAGGAAAATTGAGAAAAAAGGTAGGTGTGTAGATTTCTTTTACTTCAATTTAAAAAAGTCTCTGCTTTAAATACATGGTCTAAGCAATTTGAGTTCTCAAAATAATTTATACAACCGTGACTCATGACAATAAGAATAAACAGAAAAGGTCTTTGATAACTTTTAGATTTACTTTTAAAGAATAATTCCTTTGTTTGGCTTCTGTTGTATTCCTGCCAGAAGTGTTTACTCTGATGTTAGTATTGACTAAATCACATGTTTTAATATATAATACAAATCGTCTTGACTCAAATGTTAATACTTTGAAACAATAAAAAATGTGGGAATTTACATTAAAAGAGACTAATTGCTGCATATTCCTTCATTAGGTTTTGTCTTGGTTGAAATAGTTGTAGGTGGTATGAGGAAAATTGGAATATGAAATGGTAGACAGCAGATTTGTTACAATACCATATCAGGTAGTTTTATAAATCAAATTGATTAAAAGTCTGTGGTACTTAAATTTTATAATTAAAATAATAAAAACTTTATTTTGGCTGAGCTCTCTACAAGTATTAGCCAGCATATACCTATAGTTCCATCTCCTCAGGAGGCTTAAGGCAGGATGATTGCTTGAACCCCGGAGCGCAAGGTTGCCATGAGCTAAGAATTCTGCTAATGCACTTCAGTTTGGGTGACAGAGTGAGAGTTTCTATCTCAAAAAGAAGAAAATAGAATCTATTTGGTGTGTTCACATGCTTTCATTTCCAAATTAGTGGCAATTTTATGGGTTCTCTTAGTCCGTTTGGGCTACCATCACAAAGTACCTTTGACTGGGTAGATTATAAACAACAGAAATTTTATTTCTCATAGCTCTGGAGAAAGAGAAATCCATTTAATATTGGTGATGACCCATTTTCTCATTCATATGTGGTGCCTTCTGCATTCTCCACATATTTTAGAAGAGATGAATGAGCTCCCTTGGGCCTCTTTTATAAGGGCAAAAATCCCATTCATCAGGGATCAGCCCTCATTACATAATCACCTCCCAAAGGCCCAACCTCCTAGTACCATGGGATTCAAATTTCGACAAAAATCTTGAGGAATACAAACGTTAAGGCAATAGCAGAGGCTATATTTATGTAGATTGGGTGCTTTAGAATCATTTTGTTTAGATACATCTTGTTTGTTGTTTAGATACAAATGTTTGTTAGAAACATTTTGTTTAGATACAATTGCATGTCCGAATTTCTACCACAAAGATTATCTGGAATTCTAAATTCTTGAGTAATTGGAATAAAATTGTTATGATTTTTAACATTCTAAGAAAGAAAATTTTAACAAACTCAATTGGTACTGTAATTTTTTCCATGCCAGACCTTAACTATGTGCTACATACCACTATACTATGTATATATGTTACAGTTTTTTTCCCCAATTTTATGAGACAGGATCTCTGTGCTCTAGGCTGGAGTACAGTGGCATAGTCATCACTCAACTGCAGCCTCCACCTCAAGTAGTTCTCCCATATCAGCCTTCTAAAGTAACTGCAGGCATGTGCTACTACACCCAACTTTTTGAAATTTTTTGACTCTTTGTACAGTCTAGGCATCTCTATGTTTTCTAGTTTTGGTGTCAAACTCCTGTGCTCAGGTGATCCTCCTGCCTTAGCGTCCCAAAGTGCTGGGATTATAGGCATGAGACACCTGGCCTGGCATCAAAGTCTTAATTTTATTTTTTTTTTCACATTAGGTGAATAGCGTATCCGTTTTATGGGAAGATTCACTAAACATTCTCCTTCTTATTTGCTTTTATTTTTAAAATAATCTGCATAAATTTCTTACAGGTTTGGATAAATACTTCAGACATTATATTGGTTGGTCTACGAGACTATCAGGTAAAAATAACATCTAAGTATGTGTTGTGTCTTTAAAAGTAGTCGTTGATGTTTAGAAGATACCAACTAGCATCTTTAACTTGTTCCAGCCCCGTATACTTTCTCAGGGTTCTGCCAGCATCATTATTTAGGGCCAGTTGTGTTTAAGACTGTAAAATTTTTCAAATTCAGAATAATTTGCACAGATAGTTAATGGTACATGTATTTTGTGGAAAGACATGATTTGTTTTAATTCTTTGATTTTATTATTAATACCGTGTGTAGTAAATATTTTCTTGCAGGTTCGGACAAGTAGACCATTCTGTCATCATCCATTTAAACGCTAGTGGTGTTTGAGGCATTCAGCTAGGCATTTCAGACATGAAATAGTATTGGAGTAGGCTGAATTTCAGTGCTTTGAAGTCATATTAGAAGATATGTAGTTGTTTTTCATGGAACACAATTTTTTGTTTTTAAATATGTTTTTAATATTTTTAAAAATGAGAATGATAGTATATAGGTAGTAATTTTTTATTAGTATCCTGATATGTCAAAGCAAAATTTAATAATTTTGGAGACTCATGTTCTTAATATTATTTTAATATTTTGAAACTTAGTTGGGAAACCGCAAGTCGAGATGATGCTGTTGAATAAGTCAGTTCTCCTCTAAGAGTTTTTTGGTTTTGTAGTATAAAGTTACGCATGCACACAAGTAGTTACAGTACAGACTGTTGTATATGCTTTAATTTTAAGAGGAGCAGTATAGAACAAAGACAGGAGTAGCCATTTATCTCTAACCTTGAAACTATTTACATGTCATAGGTCTATAAAATCCATTTGATTACTGCCCATGGAACTTATTACCATTGCTTAACCACATTAAAATTACTGCTATGTCTGGATTCTTATTCTCTTGCTACTGGTTGGAGTTTCGTGTAGTCATCTGTTAAGTCTAGTTGCTTGCTAGTGTTAAAGTCTTCTGTCCACCTTTTTAGGTATCTTAATTTATTTCTTAAAAACTGAACATCTTATTTTATTTTATTATTTTTTTTTTATTTTTTTCTTTTTTTATTGCATTTTAGGTTTTGGGGTACATGTGCAGAGCATGCAATACAGTTGCATAGGTACACACATGGCAGTGTGTTCTGTTTGCTTTCACCCCTTCACCCACATTTGGCGTTTCTCCCCAGGCTATCCCTCCCCAACTCCCCCTCCCACTGGCCCTCCCCTTTTCCCCACAATAGACCCCAGTGTTTAGTACTCCCCTCTCTGTGTCCATGTGTTTTCATTTTTCATCACCTGCCTATGAGTGAGAATATGCGGTGTTTCATTTTCTGTTCTTGTGTCAGTTTGCTGAGAATGATGTTCTCCAGATTCATCCATGTCCCTGCAAACGACACGAACTCATCATTTCTGATTGCTGCATAATATTCCATGGTGTATATGTGCCACATTTTCCCAATCCAGTCTATCATCGATGGGCATTTGGGTTGATTCCAGGTCTTTGCTGTTGTAAACAGTGCAGCAATACACATTCGTGTGCATGTGTCCTTATAGTAGAATGATTTATAGTCCTTTGGGTATATACCCAGTAATGGGATTGCTGGGTCAAATGGAATTTCTATTTCTAAGGCCTTGAGGAATCGCCACACTGTCTTCCACAATGGTTAGACTAATTTACACTCCCACCAACAGTGTAAAAGTGTTCCTTTTTCTCCACATCCTCTCCAGCATCTGCTGTCTCCAGATTTTTTAATGATCGCCATTCTAACTGGCATGAGATGGTATCTCAATGTGGTTTTGATTTGCATCTCTCTGATGACCAGTGACGATGAGCATTTTTTCATATGATTGTTGGCCACATATATGTCTTCTTTCATAAAGTGTCTGTTCATATCCTTTGCCCACTTTTGAATGGGCTTGTTTGTTTTTTTCTTGTAAATCTGTTTGAGTTCTTTGTAAATTCAAAAGGATATCAGCCCTTTGTCAGATGGGTAAACTGCAAAAATTTGTTCCCATTCTGTTGGTTGCCGATCCACTCTAGTGACTGTTTCTTTTGCCATGCAGAAGCTGTGGAGTTTGATTAGGTCCCATTTTTCTATTTTGGCTTTTGTTGCCAATGCTTTTGGTGTTTGTTCATGAAGTCCTTGCCTACTCCTATGTCCTGGATAGTTTTGCCTAGATTTCCTTCTAGGGTTTTTATGGTGCCAGGTCGTATGTTTAAGTCTTTAATCCATCTGGAGTTAATTTTAGTGTAAGGTGTCAGGAAGGGGTCCAGTTTCTGCTTTCTGCACATGGCTAGCCAGTTTTCCCAACACCATTTGTTAAACAGGGAATCCTTTCCTCATTCCTTGTTTTTGTCAGGTTTATCAAAGATTGTATAGTTGTAGATATGTTGTGTTTTCTCCGGTGCCTCTGTTTTGTTCCATATGTCTATATCTTTGTGTTGGTACCGTTACCATGCTGTTTTGATTACTGTAGCCTTGTAGTATAGTTTGAAATCCGGTAGTGTGATGCCCCCCGCTGTGTTCTTTTTGCTTAGAATTGACTTGGCTATGCGGGCTCTCTTCTGGTTCCATATGAAGTTCATGGTGGTTTTTTCCAGCTCTGTGAAGAAAGTCAGTGGTAGCTTGATGGGGATAGCGTTGATTCTGTAAATTACTTTGGGCAGTATAGCCATTTTCACGATATTAATTCTTCCTAACCATGAACATGGACTGTTTCTCCATCTGTTTGTTTCCTCTCTGATTTCGTTGAGCAGTAGCTTGTAGTTCTCCTTGAAGAGGTCTCTTATGTTCCTTGTGAGTTGTATTCCAAGGTATTTTATTCTTTTTGTAGCAATTGTGAATGGCAGTTCGTTCTTGATTTGGCTTTCTTTAAGTTTGTTATTGGGGTAGACGAATGCTTGTGATTTTTACACATTGATTGTATATCCTGAGACTTTGCTGAAGTTGCTTATCAGTTTCAGGAGTTTTTGGGCTGAGGCGATGGGGTCTTCTAGGTATACTATCATGCCGTCTGCAAATAGAGACAATTTGGCTTCCACCTTTTCTATTTGAATACCCTTTATTTCTTTTTCTTGCCTGATTGCTCTGGCTAGAACTTCCAGTACTATATTGAATAGGAGTGGTGAGAGAGGGCATCCTTGTCTAGTGCCAGATTTCAAAGGGAATGCTTCCAGTTTTTGCCCATTCAGTATGATATTGTCTGTTGGTTTGTCATAAATAGCTTTTATTACTTTGAGATACGTTCCATCGATACCGAGTTTATTGAGGGTTTTTAGCATAAAGGGCTGTTGTGTTTTGTCAAATGCCTTCTCTGCATCAATTGAGATAATCATGTGGATTTTGTTTTTGGTTCTTTTTATGTGGTGAATTACGTTTATAGACTTGCGTATGTTGAACCAGCCTTGCATCCCTGGGATGATTCCTACTTGATTGTGATGAATAAGTTTTTTGATTTGCTGTTGCAATCGGCTTGCCAATATTTTATTGAAGATTTTTGCCTCTATGTCCATCATGGATATTGGCCTGAAGTTTTCTTTTCTTGTTGGGTTTCTGCCGGGTTTTGGTATCAGGATGATGTTGGTCTCATAAAATGATTTGGGAAGGATTCCCTTTTTTTGGATTATTTGGAATAGTTTTAGAAGGAATGGTTCGAGCTCCTCTTTGTGTGTCTGGTAGAATTCGGCTTTGAACTTGTCTGGACCTGGGCTTTTTTTGAGTCGTAGGCTCTTAATTGCTGCCTCGACTTCTGACCATGTTATTGGTCTATTCATAGTTTCAGCTTCCTCCTTATTTAGGCTTGGGAGGACACAGGAGTCCAGGAATTTATTTATTTCTTCCAGGTTTACTAGTTTATGTGCATAGAGTTGTTTGTAATGTTCTCTGATGATGGTTTGAATTTCTGTGGAGTCTGTCGTGATTTCCCGTTTATCATTTTTTAATGCATCTGTTTGGTTGTTCTCTCTTTTAGCTGTAATCAATCTGCCTAGTGGTATGTCTATTTTGATGATCTTTTCAAAAAACCAGCTCTTGGATTTATTGATTTTTTGAAGGGTTTTTCGTGTCTCAATCTCCTTCAGTTCAGCTCTGATCTTAGTTATTTCTTGTCTTCTGCTGGGTTTAGAGTTCTTTTGATCTTGCTCCTCTAGCTCTTTCAATTTTGACGATAGGGTGTCCATTTTGGATCTCTCCATTCTCCTCATATGGGCACTTATTGCTATATACTTTCCTCTAGAGACTGCTTTAAATGTGTCCCAGAGATTCTGGCATTTTGTGTCTTCGTTGTCATTGGTTTCGAAGAACTTCTTTATTTCTGCCTTCATTTCATTGTTTACTCAGTCAACATTCAAAAGCCAGTTGTTCAGTTTCCATGAAGCTGTGCGGTTCTGGATTGGTTTCTGAATTCTGAGTTCTAACTTGATTGCACTATGGTCTGAGAGGCTGTTTGTTATGATTTGGGTTGTTTTGCATTTGCTGAGCAGTGCTTTACTTCCAATCCTGTGGTCAATTTTAGAGTAGGTGTTATGTGGTGCTCAGAAAAATGTATATTCTGTGGATTTGGTGTGGAGAGTTCTGTAAATGTCTATCAGGTTTGCTTGCTCCAGGTCTGAGTTCAAGCCCTGGATATCTTGTTGATTTTCTGTCTTGTTGATCTGTCTAATATTGACAGTGGAGTGCTAAAGTCTCCCACTATTATTGTGTGGGAATCTAAGTCTCTTTGTAAGTCATTAAGAACTTGCCTTATGTATCTGGGTGCTCCTGTATTGAGTCCATATATGTTTAGGATCGTTAGCTCTTGTTGTATCGATCCTTTTACCATTATGTAATGGCCTTCTTTGTCTCTTTTGATCTTTGTCGCTTTAAAGTCTATTTTATCTGAGATGAGAATTGCAACTTTTGCTTTTTTTTTGCTCTCCATTTGCTTGGTCCATCTTCCTCCATCTTTTTATTTTGAGTTTTTGTGTATCCTTGCATGTGAGATGGGTTTCCTGAATACAGCACACTGATGGGTTTTGGATTTTTATCTAATTTGCCAGTCTGTGTCTTTTGATTGGTGCATTTAGTCCATTTACATTTAGGGTTAATATTGTTATGTGTGAATTTGATACTGCCATTTTGATTCTAAGTGGCTGTTTTTCCCGTTAGTTGATGTAGATTCTTCATTATGTTGATGCTCTTTAGCATTTAGTGTGATTTTTGGTATGGCTGGTACTGGTTGTTCCTTTGTATGTGTAGTGCCTCTTTCAGGAGCTCTTGTAAAGCAGGCCTGGTGGTGACAAAATCTCTGAGTACTTGCTTGTTCGCAAAGGATTTTATTTTTCCTTCACTTCTGAAGCTCAGTTGTGCTGGATATGAAATTCTAGGTTGAAAGTTGTTTTCTTTAAGAATGTTGAATATTGGCCCCCACTCTCTTCTGGCTTGTAGTGTTTCTGCCGAGAGATCTGCTGTGAGTCTGATGAGCTTCCCTTTGTGCGTGTCCTGACCTTTCTCTCTGGCTGCCCTTAGTATTTTCTCCTTCCTTTAAACCTTGTTGAATCTGACGATTCTGTGCCTTGGGGTTGCTCTTCTTGTGGAATATCGTTGTTGTGTTCTCTGTATTTCCTGCATTTGAATGTTCACCTGTCTTGCTAGGTGGGGTAAATTTTCCTGGATGATATCCTGAAGAGTATTTTCCAGTTTGGATTCATTCTCCGTACCCTTCTGGTACACCTATCAAACGTAGGTTAGGTCTTTTCACATAGTCCCTTTTCACATAGTTTCTTGGAGCCTTTGTTCATACCATTTTGCGCTTTTTCCTCTGATCTTGGTTTCTCGTTTTATTTCATTGAGTTGATCTTCGACTTCAGATATTCTTTCTTCTGCTTGGTCAATTCGGCTATTGAAACTTGTGCATGCTTCGTGAAGTTCTCGTATTGTGTTTTTCAGCTCCTTTAGTTCATTCCTATTCCTCTCTAAGTTATCCATTCTTGTCATCATTTCCTCAAATCTTTTTTCAAGGTTCTTAGTTTCTTTGCATTGATTTAGAACATGTTCTTTTAGCTCATGGAATTTTCTGATTATGCATGTTCTGAAGTCTAATTCCGTCATTTCACCACAGTCATTCTCCGTCCAGCTTTGTTCCCTTGCTGGTGAGGAATTTTGTTTCTTTCTAGGAGGTGAGTTGTTCTGGTTTTGGGTTTTTTCCTCCTTTTTGCGCTGGTTTCTTCCCATCTTTGTGGATTTATCCACTTGTCATCTGCGTAGTTGCTGACTTTTCGATTGGGTCTCTTAGTGGACACCCAGATTGTTGGTGATGAAGTATTTCTGTTACTTGGTTTTCCTTCTACCAGTCTAGCCCCTTCGCTGTACGACTGCTGAGGTCCACTCCAGGCCCTGCTTGTCTGGAGTACACCTATAGCAGCTGCGGAACAGTGTGGGATGCTACCAGTTTCTTTTTCTGCTATATTCGTCCCAGTTGATGCCTGCCAAATGTCAGTCTTTTGTATATAGAGGGGTCAGAGAGCTG
This sequence comes from Callithrix jacchus, assembly GCF_049354715.1. Lineage (NCBI taxonomy): Eukaryota > Metazoa > Chordata > Mammalia > Primates > Cebidae > Callithrix > Callithrix jacchus. The sequence continues at coordinate 11,196,562 of NC_133525.1, read as the reverse complement.
CTTGAGGAGACAGTTTGTACTTTATAGGAGCTCAATTGCTGAGCTGTGAGCTCTGTTGTTCATTCAGGGCTGTTAGGCTGCTATGTTTGATTCTGCTGCAACAGAGCTCATTTAAAAAAAAAAAAACCTTTTTTTCTCAAATGCTCTGTCTTGGGGCGTTGGGGCTTTGTTTTTGGATATCTGTTGAGGTGTCCTGCCCAGCTAGGAGGCAGTCTAATCACTAGTTGACTGCCGAGGCTCTGCCCTGCTGTTCTGAGGCTTGCCCTGTTGCTGCAGGCTCTTGCTGTTCTGCTGCATTCTCCACCATGGGCTACGCCCTGCAGCGGAGTCTCTCTGTTGTAGTGGGTTGCCTCGGCAACGGCCGGCTGCATCAACAGTGGGCGTGTATCTCAGTAGGGGCGGGTTGCCTGGGCAACTGCAGGCTGCATCAGCAGTGGGCGTGTGTCTCAGTCCGGGCGGGTTGCCTCGGTAATGGTGGATGCCCCTCCCCCAGGGAGCGCCTCAGGGACGGTCTCCATGGTGGGAATCGCCATTTTTTCTTTCTCACTGCGCTATCCCACAGGCTGTGTCCCTGCGATCCCCTGGGCTGGCCCACTGCCCAAGTCACTTTCAGTCTCAAGTTCAGCCCTCTCAAGTCTCAGGTTGCCATTTCAACAGGGCACACGGACAAGTGTGCCCTGTGGGGATCGCTGGGTAGGGCCGGCCGGCTGCCACTTCCCTGGCTGCCGGCTTTTCCAGGCAGAGCCTCTGCCTGGGTTCCCGCGTCTCCTTTATATTTGGGAATTTCCCCGTTCTGTGGGCAACAAAGGTCAGTCTGAAAATGCAGCTTTGACTCACCTCTCCGCGGATTAACAGAGAGCTGAAATCCTGGGTTGTTGTCACAGCGCCATCTTGAGTTCCTCCCAAAAGCTGAACATTTTAACTACCACATAGCTGTTCTGGAACTCAGATTCCTACTTCTCAGGGCTCTTGTTACTACTGCTTGTTTGGTGACTTTTCAGAACTAATTCTTCGGCCATTGAATGGTTGGTTGGTTTAACAGGCAGTTCATGTTGAATTTAGATTTCATTAAAACCACTAAGGGATTGAGCATTCAAAGAGAAATCTTGAACATGTGGAGTAATACTTTCAACATTCAACCAGTGTCAGTCAACTGACACCTCTTCCTTATTCTTGATCTCATGCTGTGCAGGATGTTAACTTCAGTCAGGGGTAAGATTAGGTCTTTCATATCTGTGTCTTTATCATGTGCATTGCCGTGAACCTGTATTTGGCCTTTTAGATTTGCAGAAGTATTTTGGACTTTACACATTTCCTATGCATATCTCTTACATAGCTTTTTCTTCTAAGTTTTTGGTTAGTTTTCTTTTTTATCCAGACTGTTATTGCCACTTAAAACATGTTAAAATATATACATATATATATAAATTGTACTGTGCTTTTTAAAATGTTATTTTTATGTCCATTATATTATTTGAGTCACCAGTTTAACAAAATCTTGTTTGCACATGATGGTTTGAAAAGTTTTGGTTTTACTGCCAGATTATGTTTTCTACAAAAGCCTTGGGAGGTAAGCATTCAAAGTGAGTAAGTTCTGAATCAGTTAAGTGAAAGAAAAGCTCTTAAAATGGGAGTTTCCAGGAACTGGCAGTCTACTACCTATAGAATAGAGTTAACAAGAAACTTCAGACTTGTTCTGTGTTTTTCAGTAGCTGAGAGGCTGTTGGTGTTTATGAAACTGAGATGAGAAATGGGAATGGGGAAACTTAAAAAGCCACTTTTTCTTAGTGAGATTCACCTGTTTTTCTTGAATAAACACTCCTTAGTGTTTATTGCTTCATTTGGTTAATTTTCAGATTACTGATTTATGGACTTTGACCAATTTTGTCAGTATTCTAATTTCTTTCATGAAGAAACAAATTTTAGTAAATCCTTGTGCTGCCATTTGTACAATTGCTGCAAGGAGGCATTTATTTTGATAGACTTAATTACACATTGATGTGTGTGTGTGTGTGTGTGTGTCTGTGCGTGTATGTATATATATTAAATATATATTTGATTGCACATTGACTATGTTTTGGTGTGTGTGTATACACATATATATAAATTGTACTGTGCTTTTAAAATGTTATTTTTATGTCCATTATATTATTTGAGTCACCAGTTTAACAAAATCTTGTTTGCACATGATGGTTTGAAAAGTTTTGGTTTTACTGCCATTGTGACAGATCACTTTAGTTTTTAGATCTAGATTGCAAATTGTAAGCAATCAGAATTCCTCTCCTCCCAAGTTGGATAAAATAATTTTAAATGGGGAAGTGTTTTCACATCTTAGGAGAGTGTTTTTCAATGGTTGCATTAGAAACACCCACCCAGAAGAGCTTTTAAAAATGTACATTTATGTACCACATCCTGGGCAGGTCTACTTTCAGTCTTAAGGAAGTAGGTATCTATTCTTAAACTCTAGCTGTCTGTTTTTCAAGTTCCATAGATAATTCTGATACTAAGAACTACTGATTCATAGAAAACTATATTACTTTTTTAACATTATTCCTTAATGCATTTAAGTTTTAAATTGTAATCTTTGACCTAAGAGTTTTACAATGCAATTTTTAAAAATTCATCTTCCATTTTTTTTTCAAAGAGACTTCTAATTAAAAGGTAATAGTATATAAAAGACCGGGCTTGCCACTTATGCTTTATTAAAATGAAATCTGTATGTATCTTTCCAAATCTATTAATTATTGTTTACCAATGAATACAAACCACTTCCTAATTATTCAGACTCAACAATTTTTTCTAGAAGGTATTCGGGTAGGCAAAGAAAAGCAGGACCACTTGTAACAAACATTATGTGGCCTTTCTTTAGATGTCTTTAATTTGAAAGTAAATTGTGAAACAACTGGTGATACTTTGGTATAAGCAGTTTTGAACATTATTTGTTTATTTCTCAGGATAGCAAAGCTGATGTAATTTTCAAGTACAATGCAGATGAAGCTAGAAGTCTGAAGGCATATGGCGAGCTTCCAGAACATGGTAATATCAAAATTATTATATCTACTTGTTCTTTCATATTAATGTTTGTGGAATTTAGGTGAAGGGATTTTAGTAGAATTCTGTTTTGCTTACTATTTTAGTGTATACGTACAAAATTTGTGGTAAGTAGTCTTGCCTATACTTCAGTATACTTCTAAGACTTTCGAAAAGATATTAATAAGTGGAAATCTCAAATAAAGCCAGTGTGAACTTAAAAATAGAAGCCTCTAATAAAGAGATTTTGAATTATGAAATTTCCTTTGATGATGAGTTTTTTAATTCATAAGCTCTGGATTTGTATATAATCTCTCAAAGGAATATATTTTGTATAGACTTTTTCTAAACAATTCTTAAAAGATTGGCAGTTTTCATTTAAGGAAAGGCAACAATTATAATAGTAATGTTTGAATCTTACAGAAAAAAGTATTCAGTTTCTCTTACCAAAGTTGTAACTGTGGGATTATTTTTAACAAACAATTGTGTTTTCTTTTTCTTAAAGGTAGACATCATGCATGCTTACTGCACAAAACTTGACAAGATTAAAATAAGTCCCTCATAACACCATCAAAGAGAATATGCACTGTTTTAAAGCCTATGTATTTTACAAGGAGATGTTTTCATTGTTTATCACATTGCAACTTATGAAAATAAGATTTTTACATAAACATGAACATCCTGATGAAATTATTGGCATTTCAGGAACTGCTGAAATAATTGGGAATTTAGCTAGCACCTCCTTTTTTCACCTTTATTGCTTAATGATAACCGTGATTACGATTTAACCAAGTATTTTTCACTGATTTGATAAATCTGTTTAATAATTGGTGAAGTAGCTGTTGTAATTTCAAGATAACTATATATTTTGAGGATAAGTTGTTAACCTGAGCTCAAATCATTTTTGAAGGCTACATGGAAATGTTTAGCTGTTTAGTTAGTATAATTAGAGTCTGTTTGCCGTATTTAAAATACCTTTTGTATGTGTGCTACGTGAACATTATAATTATCTTTTTAAAATGAAAGAAAAAATACAGCACATATGTTCTTTCTTTTTTTTTTTTTTTTTAAACAGAGTCTCATTCTGTCACCCAGGATGGAGTGCAGTGGCACAATCTCAGCTCACTGCAAACCTCACCTCCCAGGTTTAAGTTATTCCCTGGCTCAGACTCCCAAGTAGCTGGTATTGCAGGTGTGCACCACCAAGCCAGGAAATTATTATTTTTTTTTTCAGTAGAGATGGGATTTCACCATGTTGGCCAGGCAGGTCTCAAAACTCTTGACCTCAGGTTATCCCCCACCTCAGCCTCCCAGAGTGCTGAGATTACAGGCAAAATCTTGATTATATAATCAGTATATTATTTTATCTTTAGCTGAAATCAGTGAAACAGACACATTTGGTCCTGGAGATGATGATGAAATCCAGTTTGTTGATGCTGAAGATGATGATGAAGACATTGAAAATGTAAGTAGATAAACCTAATAGGTGTTTTATCTGTGCATTATCTGTAAACTTTACAATCCTTTGGAATATTCTTTTCTTCAAAAATCAATTTTAGCTTTGGCAGTCGGCAATCATAATTAAAGTAAGAGTTTCTAAACACGTAGTTCTGAGAACATGTCCTCTCAAGAGAAATGCTTAGTCTCTTAGAAGAATCTTGGCCGGGCACGGTGGCTCATGCCTGTAATCCCAGCACTTCGGGAGGCCGAGGCGGGTGGATCACGAGGTCAAGAGATCAAGACCATCCCGGTCAATATGATGAAACCCCGTCTCTACTAAAAATACAAAAAAATTAGCTGGGCATGGTGGCGCGTCCCTGTAATCCCAGCTACTCGGGAGGCTGAGGCAGGAGAATTGCCTGAATCCAGGAGGTGGAGGTTGCGGTGAGCCGAGATCGCACCATTGCACTCCAGCCTGGGTAACAAGCGAAACGCCGTCTCAAACGAAAAAAGGAATCTTGTTTGAACCAGTTGGATGCAGCACTGAAATTTAGAATATACTTGAAAGGCTTGTTAAAATGTTGGGCCTGTTGCCATGGTACGTAATAGAATTACGTTGTTGAACATCAGTTTGTATTGGCCAGACTTCAGATTTGGTTTGCACCTATTTTATGGAAATGATTGTTTTTCCTAGTAACAAAGCAGTAGAATTCACAAAGCAGTAAATGCCTCATCTTACTTTTTAAGTTAACTGTATTCAAATAAAATTTACTTTGATTTCTTCCCTTTATGAGAGTGACTGTGTGTGTGTGTGTGTGTGTGTGTGTGTTAAATATGGAATTGGTGGTGTAGCTTAACTTCATTTGGGTGTAGGCTTTCTTGATCAACATCCCTATAATGAAAATATGATTCAAAAACTATGTGTATATGGAAACCCCAAAATTATGATTGACTGGACATTAATAAGTAGTCATCCTTAACATAACTGCGCAAATACTAGAGCTCTCAAAATTACAAAGGCCAGCTGGGTACAGTGGCTCACACCTGTAATCCCAGCTATTCAGGAAGCTGAGGGAGGAGAATGGCTTGAACCTGGGAGACAGAGATCTTGCCACTGCACGCCAGCCTGGGCAACAGATTGAGACTCTGTCTCAAAAATAAATTACTAAGGCAAGTCTCTGGAAAGTCTAAGACAGGCACAAGTGATACTGATGCTCTCACTCCATTGGGAACCATTATTTTACATCAGGGATCTCTACAGCTTTTGTTTGACCCCAACATTCATTAAAATTGTTTTCCAGCTGTTCAGAGGAATAGAAGGATTTTCAACTTCCTCTGTAAACATTCATATACTCACCAACAGGATTCTACAGTTTAGTTTTTCTTCTTCATCTGTCACACCCATCCTTCTCATTAACATTGTTTTCCAGCTGTTCAGAGGAATAGAAGGATTTTAAACTTCCTCTATAAACATTCATATACTCACCAACAGGATTCTACAGTTTACAGTTTTTCTTCTTCATCTATCACACCCATCCTTCTCTTCTTCTGATATTATAGCTTATATTTTGGCACATTTCCAAACTATTTAGATAACCTACACTTTGAATTAAAGAAAATAAACAGGACATAATTCTGTTGTACATACGCATTTGTACATTTTGTAAAACATAAAATACTCTAAAATTTATAAATTTTTTTTCTTCAGGAAATATTTCTGAGTCATAAATCTGCCTTCATGTAATATAAATTTTAAGGTACAACCAAAAGGAGAAAATGAAAAAGCCTGAAAAACCTGTTGTTCTTGTGAATGAGGAAATCTTAGACAGGTGTCATGTTAATTTAGAAACTTGATTTTTGCCAGGATTGAGGATGCACCCATGACATTCTCAGGAAGTTGTGATGACATGCACCCAAGGTGGTCAGGCACCGCTTGGTTTTGAACATCTTAGGGAGACATGAGACGTCAGTCAATATATATGAGAAGCACATTGGTTCAGTTAGGAAAGGGAAGGTGTCTTTGTTAGCCTTTGTAAAGTAGGCGGTCAGATATGCTTCTAACTCAGTGAGCTGAAGGACCACTTTGAATAGAATGGGAGGCAGGTTTGCCGCACTTTCCACCTTGAGTTTTTCTTAGCAATTTGGGGGGCCCAAGATATTTTCCTTTCATATTCTGATTTCTTTATATACCTCCTTTTGGGGACCCTGAGTCAGAGGTGTTTTGGGAATTAAACAGAAAAGACATTTACTTCATGTTGCAGTAACCACAAGCATAAACACTGTGTTGTAGATTAAGGGCAAATGTGAACATTTCCACAGCCAATGGGCTTGAAGGCGTCTGGAAAATTAAAAGAACCTACCTAGACTGCATACAGAAACACAAAGCTACATACACAGATATTAGAGTTAGGATCTAGGAATGTTAAGACTTTTCTCAGGAAGTGGGTCAGGAAAGTACTTAGATTGATGCCAGTGTTTCCTTTGGAACTAGACCCAGTAGGGTAATCAGGAAAGGAATATAAAGACAATGGCTATGAGAGGAAGTTTAGTTTATTAATAAGAGTTTGTTTTGCTTATCTCGAGAGAGCATTGTAGAAGATTTATAGGTGTTTTAGTTTTACTTCTTTGACTAAATGAACTCTGAATTTGATTAGGACAATATTTGTCCCATTCTTAAAAGAATTACATTCTATTTTGTCTGTGTCCACCCTCAGAATATAAGATGTATAATCACTACCACAAAGGAAATAAAGAGATGCAAAACTTCAAAGATGTTTTGATAATATGTTACATAGTAACATTCTGAAAGACCATAAAGATTTACTGGTAACACAAAGGATATGAGAAAAATCTAGTATACAGAATACCCAGGTCAAAAGGGTTTACTTCTCAGATTGCTACCCGGAGTGTTTGTATGCATTACAATGTTGCAATTAGATATATGGATCTGATGTTCTTTTCAATTACAGATCTAAATTGAACTGAGTGATTTTACATTTGAAGTTTTCTGAGGATTGCTCTCCAGTTGGGATTTTGACTATCACCAGTTAAGAGAAATTCGTTTAGTTTATAGTTTGTTAAAGCAAACTGATCTGTCTTCATTGTTTTAAAGTATTTATTTCTGTAAAAGCTGATGACACCGAATTATCTTAAATGTTAATACTTTATTGTTTTGATGTAAACTTACAGATAAAAGATCATATTTGCTATAAAAACAAATAAATGCCTTTGCTACTGTGATAACTTTACTTCAAGTAATTTGATATTTTGCATACATTTCTGCTTTGTAATCATTGTAAGTTATAATAAGTCCTACTTCCCGTTAATCTATTTACTCTACAGTCTTTGTGTATGTTTCAGCTACTCAGATGTTCTCCTAAAGTTTCTGACAGAATTTAAATAAGACAAATCTACATTTGGTATCAGAAAAAAGTGGACATAATTTTTATATTAATCTAGCCATATGTATTTTTATACTAACATTGATGCCTTATAAATTCTTTTTGTCATGTGTGCCTCCTGTTAAGGGAAAAAAAGAAGCATTTCCAACGTGCAGTTTTTAAATTGTAGCAACTTTGAGTAGCAATTTAAAATGTGTAACCGTTGCAGAAATTGAACCCTAGGTGGCAACCAATTGTCTTAACACTGGAAATACTGCTATGCCATTTTGTTTTCAAAAGTAATTCATTGCAACCCACAGTCTTTGTCTTCATGAACAAGAAAATTGCAATGTATAAATGAAAAACTGATTTTATAGTACATTGTATAAACAGCTTTTCTCACATTGTCCCTAAACTGCCAGAGGAGGAGGCAACAATACTGTTAGGGGAAGATAATTTCAGGCTGAGTGTGGTAGCTCACACCTGTAATCCTAGCACTGTGTAAGGCCAAGGTGGGCAGATCCCCTAAGTTCAGGTGTTCAACACCAGCCTAATCAACATGGCGAAACCCTATCTTTACTAAAAATACAAAAAGTAGTGGGTCATCTTTGTGCATGCCAGTATCCCAGCTACTCGGGAGGCTAAGGCAGCAGAATTGCTTGAACCTGGAAGGTGGAGGATGCAGTGAACCGAGATCTTGCCACTGAACTCCAACCTGGGTGACAGAGCAGGACTTCCTCTCAAAATCTGAATGGAAGAGCTACATCAATTAACGTAATAAGAAAGAGTAATGATCATTGTATTTTGACATAACTGTGGTGTTAGTGTATTTCATTGTGGGTACTGATTTTTTTTAAATACATACTAGTAAGATTTTGTATTATAATTTTCCCTTTTTAAGTTTTGTTCTTAAAGCTATAAAGTGAAAATAAAGGCTGGACTAGTTAGAGTTCTCTGGGTACTGTCTTACATAACTTTAATAGAGTTGTGGAATATATTTTTTCTCGATAATTCATAAGTAATGAAAATATAAAGGGAATATGAAATCACATGGTTTCACTAATACAAATGTATACGAGAGAGTAAAACTTCATTGGTCAGGCAAGATGGCTCTCACCTGTAATCCCAGCAGTTTGGGAGGCTGAGGTGGGCTGATCCATGAGTTTGAGATTGAGACCATCCTGGCCAACATAATGAAACCCCATCTCTACTAAAATACAAAAATTAGCTGGGCATGGTGGTCCATGCCTGTAGTCCAAGCTACTCAGGTGACTGAGGCAGGAGAATTGTTTGAACCCAGGAGGTGGAGGTTATAGTGAGCCGAGATCACACCGCTGCACTCCAGCCTGGTGACGGAGCAAGACTGTCAAAAAAAAAAAAAAAAAAAAAAGAAAAGAAAAAGGTCATTTTAGTTCTTTCATGTGAAAACTCTGGAGTCAAAATTAAGGCCAGAATGTTGGTACATTATTAAATCTAAGAAATAAAAGCTTACAGTTTTGGTTTATGATTCTTATTCTGTGTCACTCATAAACATTTATCTAGGTGAAATGTATCTGAAGACTATTTTTTAATATTTTTGAAGAGTTGACTTAACTTGTGTTCACTGATTATCAAAACTTCCTGACATTTTTAGCCTAATGTACATAAAAGTATATGGCTTAATTTATAGTACTTAAACTACTCGGCACATTTTGGTAAAAACGTTGGAACTCTGCATAAGTGATACAATTCTTAATGGGAGTAAAACCACTCAAACACTTTTTTCTTTTTCTTATCAGCTTTCTGTAACAACTGTGGCTTATTTGTGGTACTTAATCCACTTTGCACGTTTTGGTAAAAATATTGGAACTGCATAAGTGTTACAATTTTTTTTTTTTTTTTTTTGAGATGGAGTTTCGCTCTTGTTACCCAGGCTGGAGTGCAATGGTGCGATCTCGGCTCACCGCAACCTCCACCTCCTGGGTTCAAGCAGTTCTGCCTCAGCCTCCTGAGTAGCTGGGACTACAGGCGCACACCCCCATGCCTAGCTATTTTTTGTGTTTTTAGTAGAGACTGGGTTTCACCTTGTTGACCAGGATGGTCTCGATTTCTTGACCTCCTGATCCACCTGCCTCGGCCTCCCCAAAGTGCTGGGATTATAGGCGTGAACCACTGCGCCCTGCCAACATTTTCATATTGAGCCTAAAAAGTTCTTCGGGAGCTTATGAATTATGAGTGATGGAAAGTCTTGCATTTTCAGGAATGCCCCCCACTCCTTTTTTTCCCATATGTTAGTACCCGTAGTTACTAATACATTTGCTTACAAAACCTGTGCTTGGTAGTTTACTCAAGCATGTAAAGTAAATACTAATTAGGTATATGCTGTCATCATTCACACATAAGTAAACACATTTTGAATAAAATGCCTGGCTAGATATATTGATGATACTTTTATTTGTATTTTATATAGTTTTAAGCACATTTCAGCCTGGTGTGGTGGCTCATGCCTGTAATCCCAGCACTTTAGCAGGCAATGCAGGAGGGCCACTTGACTCCAGAAGTTGACTTCAGGAGTTTGAGACCAGCCTGGCCAACATAGTGATAACTCAGCAACTCGAGAGGCTGAGTCAAGAGAATCACTTGAACCTGAGAGCTGGAGGTTGCAATGAGTCAGGATCACCACCACTGCACTCCAGCCTGGGTGATAAAGTAAACTTTGTCTCAAAAAATTTTTTAATTACATTTAACATTGTTTGACTTGACATACAAAATATTAAAATGGAGGCTTTTTAATAAGCTTATATGACAAACATTTGATGACTTTTACCCTTCCCAAAATTGGATAAGCTTAATTTATACTGTTTTGGGTGATAGATTTGGCTGTGACCCCACAGAAATCTCATCTCGAATCTGGAAGCGACCAGGAGGTAATTGAATCATGGGGTCAGTTCTTTCCCATGCTATTTTTGTGATGGTCTCATGAGACCTGATGGATTTGTAAATGGGAGTACCCATACTTCTCTTATCTGCCCCCACGCAAGTTTTGACTCTGCTCCTCATTTGCTTTCTGCCTTCCCAGCCTTTTTCAAATGTGCATTTTGGCCAGGCATAGTGGCACACACCCGTAATCCCAACACTTCGCGAGGCTGAGACGGGCAGATCACTTGACATGAGAAGTTTGGGACCAATTTAGACAACATGGTGAGACTCTGTTTCTACTAAAAATACAAAAGATAGCCAGCTGCGGTGCTGGTGCATGTTAGTAATTCCAGCTATTCAGGAGTCTGAGGGATGATAATCACTTGAGCCCAGCAGGTGAATGTTGTAGTGAGCCATTATTGCACCACTGTAGTCCAGCCTGGGCAACAGAATAAGATGCTTTCTCATAAAGAAAAAGTGTATCCATTTTATTCTTGTTTTTTCTTTATATTCAAGACAGGAATAAGTCTAAATTATGTTCTATTACAAATTTGACAGGACTGGAGACTATCAGGTGTGGAATAAACAGGCATTTTGAAACTTAATTGGATTTTATATGTTCCTCTGAATCCTCACCACACCGAATGCAAGCTAATGCAATAAGGAAGTATACAGCCACATGTTCTGGAGTTAAACTGCCTGCATCCAAATTCCACCTCCACCCTCTGGCACGGTGGCCATGTGTAAGCGGTCTCAACAATCTGTAAACTAGTATTGATAATGCAGACTGGTCTTGCTTTGCATGGTAGTACAAAACCACAAAAAGCACAAATTGGTACATGATTACCAAGATGACCACAAGGTAAAACTGAAGACAGCGCTAGATAATGAGAAAAATTACAGCTGCTCTATGATTGTTACAATTTCTTGTTAAAAAAACATTATAAATTAATCACAATTTGTAGAGAAATGAAAACAGTATTTTATATAGTACATTAACACAAAATATTAAAAGCATTGAGTATTAAATGTTTTGTTTCAAAAAATTATACTAATAGTAGGCCCAACAGTGCTTGCATTTTGCCATGCAGCTCCCAAAAGTTAATTATCTTCCTTAACTTGTCAAAATGTCACACATACTTGGCAAATATCAATGCTTCATCAGTTCACTTTTAATGTCATGAAATAAATCCAGGATTTCTACATGAGTTTTATTCCTGGTGTCATATTCTCTGCAATATTTCTACCTTTTTTAGGAACAGCCATTTTTTCTCGTTTATTTTAATTAAGTTTACTAAGTTTCTTTGGCTGCATATCTAGCCGGGATGTTGGGAATATTAGATCCCTACAATCACTTGTTGTTTCTACAACTCCCATTTATATTTCATTCAGATTTTACTACCTGTGTTGCACTTTAGTTTGTTTTTCCGCTATACTTGAGGCAATTAGCCAATTGCCTCTTTCAGTTATTTATTTTTGTGAAATATCACCTGGGCTTGTCAAATGGTACAAAGGAAGAAATGAAACCATGCTCTTTGATATTTATGAAGTGAATAATAGATGTGCAATGACAATTAGTGATGGACTGAATAAAATGTGGTTGTCATTGATCATGATATACAAATGTTTGAGTTTAAAATGATTACAGCTGCAGAACTTAAAAGTATAAAAAATTTAAAAATTAAAAACTTTTAAAGTACAATCATTACAGTTAATTATTATTCTTTTTTTTTTTTTTTTTTTTGAGATGGAGTTTCGCTCTTGTTACCCAGGCTGGAGTGCAGTGGCGCAATCTCGGCTCACCGCAACCTCTGCCTCCTGGATTCACGCAATTCTCCTTCCTCAGCCTCCTGAGTAGCTGGGATTACAGGCACGCCGCCACCGTGTCCCGCTAATTTTTTGTATTTTTAGTAGAGACGGGGTTTCACCATGTTGACGAGGATGGTCTTGATCTCTTGACCTCGTGATCCACCCGCCTCGGCCCCCCAAAGTGCTGGGCTTACAGTTAATTATTCTTAACTGAAATTTCAATTATATTGTTTAGAGAGTGAAATGGACATCACTGTAATAAAGGAGTGTGCATCAATACTATCCAAAACAATAATTTAATATTTCCTCAGAAGTGTTGGAAGATCTATGTGTGTACATTCATTTACAGTAGGTAGAGTGATTTCTAACACGTCATAGTGGATATCAGAGGTATGGGGTATTAGATATCTACATATTTTATATTCTGTATTTCACGTACATCTACAGTTCGTAATGCCTGTCATAGACTATGTGGACTAGACATCTGTATATTCTTATTAACAGAGTATTTAAAATAATTGTAGTCAATATCATTTAACTCCAGACAAGATAGCGTTCTATAAGTTGCTTGAACCTACTTTGCCAAAAGGAAGGATATGCCACTACTATATATTCCTACAAAAATTTTATAGTTTTAATATTGATACCACTGATATTTTATTCTCAAGTCCTTAATCAGGAATTTGACAATAATTTATAACTAATTTGTACCAACTTCATATAAAATTGTGTTTGTCTTATTTGGAACAATGTAAAGGAAGTGTATGCCTCTTCTTTATTGATCTGAATGAAGGCTGTTGGCCAAATTCTAAATATGGGATTGCATTTTTTGAGTGATGTACAGTAGTCATGGCAAACCATGATCTAAATCATATTTGACAAATTAACATTTTAAAATATTCTATATGGAAATATATGAAATACATATTTTTACTTTTTAATAACATCATAACTCTTAAAAGGCAAACCTTGAGCTGGACAGTGTGACTCACACCTGTAATCCCAGCACTTTGTGAACCCAATGCAGGTTGATCGCCTGAGTTCAGGAGTTCTAGATAAGCCAGAACAACATGGTGAAACCCCACTTCGACTGAAAATACAAAAATTAGCCAGGTGTGGTGGTGGGCATCTGTAATCCTAGCTATTCAGGAGGCTGAGGTGGAAAACCACTTAAACCTGGGACGCAGAGGTTGCAGGGAGCCCAGATCACGCCACTGCATTCAGCTTGGTGACACAGCGAGAATCCATCTCAAAATAAATACAGAGTAGGCTCGTCTTTTTCATTATGTGTTGTGTTCACTTCACAGTTTAGTAAGTAATAAAGGATTCAAAATGTAGAACAAAATATAAAATGTCATTGCTAATTTAAGATACTCTTTTGTTAGGTATATAAAAAGATAAAGAGTATTAGTGGATATTTTATTTCAGAAGTTCACTGCCTACTCGTATAATTTGTTTTTGAAGGGATATGTTAATTTCACATACTCTTATTAGGTTTTTTAATAATTCATATCTCAAATGCATCTTTAATTTTTATGAATATTGGGTCTTGTTTAAAAAAGTTACTAGTAATCTGAATAAGTTACCTCATTAAAATGCTTCTACAGATCTTAAGGAACAAAACCTACCAACTTTAGAAATTTCAATAGGGCTAAAAACAAAGTTCTAGTTGCCATTGTAAGTAAAAAGGAAACCTTTCTTTAATTTGCCTTTTTCTGATTCTACAAGGTACTGCCTCAGCCAGCTAAGGGATAGCGCAACAACCCTTATTTGCCATGTGACTTCAAATCCAACTAACCTTTTTTACTATTTTTCAATTTCCCCACCCCTCGCCTATCACACTCAACCACATTTGCCATGGTCACTTATACACCCCTTTAGGTCTTGGATACAGCCATTACAAGCAAAAGTGACATCATACCTTGAACTCCCATAATGTGGAAGTTTGTGTAATTTAACAGAGTCCCTTCTTGTCAGCTGCCTTCATACGTTTTCATTCTTATTTTTCACTTTCTGATTGAGTAATTTTATGCAGCCTGTCTTCAGAGTCTTCCTTTTGCTTGTTCCAGTCTGCAGTTAAAAGTATTGTTATTTGTAAAAATTAATTTATTTAATTCAGAGTCAAATTTCATTTTTTAAATGATACCTATCTCTGTTAACTTTCTGATTAAGAAGAATTAATTTTTCTGATTGTGTTAAATGTCTCTATCTTTAGGTCTCATTTCCTTTATTTTGGATTATTTCTTCAGTAATTTCTGTATTTTGTTTTTCCTGAGATATTTTACAGGGGAGAGTTACTGTGTTTTTTTCCTTTCAGGATGTCTGTTTTATTCTCCCCTTTAATGTAATTTGTATCCCTGCATCCATTTCTTTTCTTTTCTATTATATTTTATCATTTAAATGAGGCTGAGGTGGGCAGATCGCTTAAAGTCAGGAGTTTGAGACCAGCCTGGCCAACATGATGAAACCCTGTCTCTACTACAAATATAAAAATTAGCCAGTCATGGTGGCAGGTGCCTGTATTTCCAGCTACTGGGGTGTCTGAGGCAGGAGTGGTACGAGATGCTGCTGAAACCCGGGTGGTGGAGGTTTCAGTGAGCTGAGATCATGCCATTGCATTTCAGCCTGGGAGACAAGAGAAAAACTCCATCTAAAAAAAAAAAAAAAAAAAAGAAAAGGAAAACGAAAAGGAATTGCTGCTATTTATATATTACATAAAAGAAACTGTAAACCACTAATAAAAATAATAAAAGGCATGAAGTAATGATACCATCCTAATGTATATTCACTCAATATTGAATCACCCAGATTTAGTAAACAACTACAAATTATAATAAAAGATGTCAACATCCCCAGTGAGATTCTTATACAGAACACAACCCTTGACCAGTTAAATCTAATTGATATCTACAGACCACTCCATCTAACAGGCACAGTATATACATTCCTCTCATTTGCACACAGCGTATATCCTAAGATTAACCACATGCTTGGTCACAAAACACACCACAATAAAATTTAAAAAACATACCAGTCACACTCATGAACCACACTGTAATAAAAATAGAAAACAACACCCACTAAACTACATGGAAATTAGCAAATTCCTCTTTAATAACAGAGAAGTCAAGGGTGACTTCTCTGGCCCTTTCCCGGACCATAGAACTTCTCCCGGGAGCTGAATAAATTGGCTTTTCATTTTCTCGGTAATAGACCTTACAGGGTGAAAGGGGCAAAATGGAGTTTCAGGACTGAAGTAATCTATCAGCTTGCAATAAGCACAGAGATAGTTTCTCAACTTGTGACAGACTTACAATACATTATGAAACTTTGTGGCAGCATTTAAAAACACAAAAACAAAAACGGATTTTACAGGTAAGTGTCAAACAGGAATTTACAAGTATGGATAAACATTTGTTTTCCCTGTCCTCCCCCAAGCTGCCTGGGATGGCTGTAATCAAGTTTTGCTTCATTGTAGTACTTCAGGCAGCCTTGATGTGGTGCCCACATAGGAGTTCAGGAATGCTGCTGCAGAGCAATCAGAATGGAGGGAATGGGTCAACCTGCATGGAGTGGGTTTTCTGAGGCAGCTTGTTCCTAACATTCCAGCCTTTTAATAGGTTATAGAGGAGGAGTGCCTTTGTCATCTGTCTGCTTCTGGCTGGACAGAGGTGACTTTTGGGCAGTGACTAGATTATAGGGACTGACTTTCCTGGAACTATTCGTATTCTTGGATCAGCAACATAGCTTATATTGTTTCAAGGGCAAATAGCTTATATTGTTTCATATTGTTTAAATATAAACAATAGCTTATATTGTTTAATAAGGCCCTGGGTGAGGAGTTGTAAAAGGTAGGGCTCAACTGCTAGGAGAAAGATAGAAACGAGGTCTGGGCCGGGCGCCGTGGCTCACACCTGTAATCCCAGCACTTTGGGAGGCCGAGGCGGGTGGATCACGAGGTCAAGAGATGGAGACCATCCTGGCCAACATGGTGAAACCCCGTCTCTACTAAAACTACGAAAAATTACCTAGGCATGGTGGCGCGTACCTGTAATCCCAGCTACTCAGGAGGCTGAGGCAGGAGAATTGCCTGAACCCAGGAGGCGGAGGTTGCGGTGAGCCGAGATCGAGCCATTGCACTCCAGCCTGGGTAGAAAGAGCAAAACTCCGTCTCAGAAAAAACACACACACACACACACACACAAGAGGTCCAGCTATTGGGAGGAGCCAGACTGCCCCAAAAATTAGCCCAGGAGTCCTAGAAGAACTTTCTGATGTCAGAAGCTTTTTCATTTAACTGTCGTGCAGCATCTTGTACTACTCTTGACTGGTTAGTACAGAAACAGGATTCTTCCACTAAAAAGGTACACAGTTCTCCTTTTTCATCAGTGAGGAGGTCTAAACCTTGATGTTTTTGGAGTGTAACTGCTGCTAGAGAATCTATTTGGCATTGAAGAGTAAGAATGGATTCTACTATATGTTGCAGATTGTCTGGGAGATCTTTGGAGAGGGTGTGAAGTAGGACAGGGAGGTGGACAGCCCTACTATTCCTATTCCTGGGCCACAGTAATTCCAAGTCCTGTTAGTAGAGTTATTAGCTGTACAGCTCAGAGCTGGCAGACTTGAGCTTTGATGGGGACTGGTAAGCTTCGGTTCCCTTGAGCAATGTCTATTTTGGGACTTAAATTGAACAGGGTACTGAAGCCAGTCCAATTGGTGGAGAAGCAAGGTGAGTTGAGGCTTCACACATGAAAAATACGGCTTGGTTCAGCAGACAGAACTGCTTATGTGTGTTAAAAAAAAACTGTGTGAGTTTACTGTTCTCATTTTCCCATGTGCCTAGGGTGCTAGCTAGGGCAGCTCTAGGAAGCGGCTAAAAAGCGGTTAGTGGGGAAGAATGAGTGGCTCTCTGTGTTTTGTTTTCCGATTGGAGAAAGAATTATTTTTTATCTACTATGATCCATTTAGAAGAGTGGTAAAATGTAGGTATAAGGAGGCATTCTTCAGGGGTGGGGGATAGGCTGCAAGGAGTCCATGGGTGTATAGTCATGCAACAAGTATGCCTCCCATTGCAAAATCCTCACTGTTTATAAGTAGAGTATTGCAAAATACTCTACTTATAAAAGCGGACAGGCCAATTAAATAGAGCCGCTTGGAAGACTTGAAAGTTTTAATAGTTGAGGCCTGAAACTGCAAGGTACAGTGGTATTAATGGGACAGTAGGTGCCCCAGAGATAGACATGAAGACAGATTGTGTTGAAAGCAAATTAGGGCTTAGAGAGTTAAATCTGTGTTCATTGTTATGGGCCTTATATTGGTTTGTTAATATTGTCTGTATATTGGGTGAGATTAGAAATACAGAAATGCAGAAGTTGTACTGCCTGTCCTGTTAAAGTATTTTTGGTTGTTTCAGAGATGGGAAACCTGGCTAATCGTTGCCTGTTTAAGGGCTGAGAGAGGATTTTACTTTCTTATTGAGGATGATAGCTTAAGTTTGTAAAAATCCAAGTTTTTGCAGGGGTAGGAGTAGCAGTTTACATAGTAACTGTCAGGGAGAGGAATACCTAGTAGTCCTTTTCTAGGTTCGAGTTGGATTGGTTCAGCAGAGAGTGGGTTAAGCTGAGGGTTTTGTAGAGGGAGGTAGGCACGATAGGTAGCCAGGGTGCAGTGGTGCAGGGCAGCCAAGGGAGTAGGAGGGACAGATGGGAAAACAGTGAGTAAGAAGCATAAACAGCTGCATTTCATCTGGGGAAAGTCACACAGAGTGTCTTGGAAAAATAGGTCATTTATCCACTCCCAAAGAGAGTAAAGAGTGGGATCTTGGCAGAAAAACCAGCTGTCTTTACCGACAGAGTAGAGGAAGAGGGCAAAGTGGCAGGATAGGCAGGGGCAGGGCATTTAAGTTACTTTAAGGATTTGGGAAGTACTTGGGGCTTTTAAGAGGAGGGAGGAGACAGCAGTGGGTCTTCCTCAGGCATAGATGTGAGGAACAGTTTTGTTGGGCTGAAAAGAATACTGCAGAGTTGGCGGAGGATGGCAGCTGGTGGGTCACTGGGTGCTTCAGGAGCTCTGTTTAATCTGGAAAGATGATATCAAGAGATATGTCCTGAGAGTTTAACTGCAGTGGGGTTTGTGGGAACAACTTGAAAAGGACCTTCATACTTTTGTTTAAGGCTTGCTGGGTTAAGAGTTTTAGGAAGACTTTTTCTCATAGTAGGAGAATCTGTTGGTGGTGCCTTCATGGGGCTTTGGGACGGCCAGTCTCCTTGTTCACAGAGGGGATGGCAGATAAGGAAAAGTGTTGAGAAGTATTCTCCTAGCTGAGAGTTAGAAGGGGGTATGTTTTGTAAGAGGAAGGGGTGGTCATACTTCACTCAAATGGACTGAGGAAGGAGGGTGCTGATTCTGATGCAAGCTAGGGCTATGGACAGAAGAGAGGTCCAGGGTTTCTGGACATCAAGCATGAATTTGGTTAACTGAGTTTTTGAATTTTTTTTTTTTCTTGTAGATTTATTTTAGTTTTTTGAGATTCTGGATATTAGCCCTTTGTCAGATGGATACATGGCAAAAAATTTTTCCCATTCTCTTGACTGCCAGTTCACTCTAACGATTGTTTCATTTGCTGTGCAGAAGCTCTGAAGTTTAATTAAATACCATTTGTCAATTTTGGCTTTTGTTGCCATTGTTTTGGTATTTCAGCCATGAAGTTCTTGCCTATGCCTATGTCCTGATTGGTATTATGGTATTGTCTACATTTATATATCATATATCATATATATATATATATATCATGATATATATATATATACACACGCACATACACACACACACACACACACACACACACACACATAGGCTCTTTTTTGGTGCCACGTGGAGCTTAAGATTTTTTTTTTCCATTTCTGCAAAAAAGGTCAACGGTAGCTTGATGGAGATATTATTGAACCTATAAATTACTTTGGGCAGTATGGCCATTTTCATAATATTGATTCTTACTAACCATGAGCATGAGATGCTTTTCCATCTGTGTCCTCTCTTATTTCCTTGAGCAGTGGTTTGTAGTTCTTCTTGAAGAGGTCCTTCATATACCTTGTTTGTTGTATTCCTAGGTATTTTATTGTCTTTGAAGCAGTTGTGAATTGGAGTTTCCTCATGACTTGGCTCTCTGTTTGTCTCATTTGTATATGGAAATGCTTGTGATTTATCTACATTGATTTTGTATCCTGAGACTTTGCTGAAGTTGCTTATCAGGTTAAGGAGATTTTGGCCTAAGATGATGGGGTCTTCTAAATATCTAATTATGTCATCTGAAAATAGAGACAATTTGACTTCCTCTTTTCCTAATTGAATATGCTTTATTTCTTGTTCTTACCTTATTGCTCTGGCCAGAACTTCCAATAATATGCTGTATAGGAGTGGTGATAGAGGGCATCCTTTTCTTGTGCCTGTTTTCAAAGGGAAGGCTTCCAGTTTTTGCCTATTCAGTATGATATTGGCTCTGGGTGTGTCATAAATAGCTCTTACTACTTTGAGATGATACATCCCATCAATACCTAGTTTATTGAGAGTTTTTAGCATAAAGGCTGATGAATTTTGTTGAAGGCCTTCTCTGCATGTATTGAGATAATCGTGTGCTTTTTGTCTTTCATTCTGTCTATGTGATGGATTACATTTACAGAGTTGTGTATGTTGAACCACCCTTGCATCCATGGGATGTAGCCTACCTGATCATGATGGATAAGTTTTTGATGTGCTACTGGACTTGGTTTTCCAGTATTTTATTAAGGACTTTTGCATCAACATTCATCATGGATATTGGCCTGAAATCTGTTAATTTGAGGTTGAACAGTCTCATCCCAAATCCAACCCCTTTCCCATTCCCTGTCCACTGTCTGTGGAAAGCTGCCTTCCATGAAACCACCAGGAAACTAGACCTTGCTACCAAAAACATTTTGGACTGCTGCTGTAGGGGAAGCTGGACTGTGACCACAATAAAATTTTCAGATGGATGGAATCTTCATTGCAGTGATTCTTAAAAATACTTTCCCAGCAAGGCATGGTAACTCACTCCTATTACCTTGGGAGACCAAGGAGGGTGAATCATGAGGTCAGAAGTTCAAGACCAGCCTGGCCAAAATGGTGAAACCTTGTCTCTACTAAATTACAAAAATTGGCTGGGTGTAGTGGCATGAACTTGTAGTCCTGGTTGCTGGGGAGGCTGAAGTAGGAGAATGGCTTGAACCCAGGTGGCAGAGGTTCTAGTGAGCTGAGATGGTGCCACTGCACTCTAGCCTGTGCGACAGAAAACACACAAACAAAAACATTTTTCCTCGTGTACTTAAGCTCCCACTTTATTTTATTTAAGAATCTAAGCTGTAGCTCACTAAACAGTTGGTTCCCTTTAAAAATAAAATTAAAAAATAAATACTTTTTGTCACTGTTGTTGTTGAGACTGAGTCTTACTCTGTCACCCAGGCTGGAGAGCAATGGTGCAATCTGGGCTCACTGCAACCTTCACCTCCCAGGTTTAACCAATTCTCCTTTCTCAGCCTCCCAAGTTGCTGGGACTACAGGAATCTGCCAGGACACCTGGGTACTTTGTGTATTTTTAGAGACAGTGTTTCCATATTCATCAGGCTGGTCTGGAACTCCTGACCTCAGGTCATGCACTTGACTTGGCCTCCCAAAGTGCTGAGATTATAGGAGTGAGCCACAAGGAGAGGTTATTGTTCCCCTCTGGAGAATAGCAGAGAGAGGTGAAGAATATTTATAGGTAGAACGTGAGGTGAATGTTCTGCAGAACAAAGTTTTGTTAGGAACAGTTATCCTCATGTAAAAGATACTTAGAGAAACTCTGCAGGAAGTAAACAGGTGGAAGTATGCACCCTTCTGTAATGATACCTATCTATGATGATGATAATATCTCACTTTGAAATGAAGAAAATGAGTAGACTATTACAAAGATTTTTTTCTTTTTTTAACCTAGACAACATAGTGCAATCAGATCTTTACAAAAAGAAAATTAGTTGGGTATGGTGTTGAGTGCCTGTGGTCTCAGCTATTTGTGAGGCTAAGGCAGGAGGATCTTTAAGCCCAGGAAATTGAGGTTGCCTTCAGGGACCCATGCAATGGTGTCACTACCCCTCTATCCTGAGTGAGTGTGAGAGTCTGCCAAACAAACCAAAAGATATCTTTTTTTAATGGTGAGACTCCAGTGCACTAAAATCAAATACAATCTGTCTGATGGGAACAGTCTCCTCTTTCTATTCAGCCCTCACTCCAAGCTACACCTCTGTTGTCACCTCCTTCTCACAGGGCAACCCAAACTCCTGGCTGTACATCTTAATTTCCTCACACCTGTTCAAGAACTTTGCTCCAATTATCACCATCACTTTGTCTCAACTCCACCATTCCTGTAGCACCCCCAAGATACCAGGGACCTGTTATTTTAAAACAGCAAAACAAGCCACATTTTCTGCAGCAACAAGCCTTATAGGGAAGTCACTCAGAACCAAGGCTAGCCATCATCTCATTTCTTCATGCATTTGCCCAATTGTCTCATCATTTCTGAGGTTGGCCCAGTATACATACTGACGGTCATTTTTCTGTCCCCAGTACCTAGGCCTGGCCCAGTGCCTGTCAGTCACCATGAGAAAGCATCTACTCACTATCTCACTTGGCTCCACTAGCCAATAATCTGGTTTTGCTTGGTGTCCCATCTGGGAGTCATCATCTTGGCTATATAATTGGATCTCAGGGTTCTTGTTTAAGAGCTTCAGAAGCTGACTCTAGCTAAGATAAGCCCAAAGAAATAGATAAGCCGGATAGTGGGAATATGGACAAAGCCATAATTTCCAATGGCTTCCTTCCTCCTCAGAAGCCAAGGAAACAGGAACTGCCAAGAGTAGGCTGCAGCACGGGGCTCATGAAGATAACAGAGATGGTAGTGGATGGTGACCACACCTGGAAGGCTGGACTGGCTCTGAAGGCACACTCAACACTGCCTCCCAAATTTCCTTTGCCTGCTGCCAGGGACTCTTCAGAAGTGCTTGTGCTTGTCTGCAGCTCATTCCCTTTGGCATGAGCTGCTAACTTTGAAGAGATGACTAGTTGGCTCTGCCAGGTCACATGTCTAGCTCTCGCTGCACAGTAGTGCTTAAAAAGTCTCTTTGCTTTTGAACTGGAGTTGGAGTGGAGGGAGTGAGGCTGGGCCTCATCAGGTAGGCTTTTATCTCCAAACATAGGAAGGGCTTCTAATGTTCTGAGGTTATGGAAGTGATGACAGAATGGAAATGAAGGATGCACATTTCCTTAGAAATCTAAAACTTCTTCACATCTCCTTGGTACCTTTGATGAAGCTGTGTGAGGTCTAGCCCAGGTTCACCCTTAGTAAGGTGAAGACACAGTTATCTGGAGTTGGGCCAGCTCTGGGAAGGCACTACCTCATGGTGTGCTCAGAATCCTTATGCAGCCCTGAGACTCCCGAAGTATACATGTGGAATCTTCCTGCACTCTTGATAATTCTGATACAAGGGAGGTGTCACATGGAAATGCTGCCTGTGGTGTCCTAAGAAAATATTGTGTCTTGCTTTTCTGTATACATACTCATGGCTGGTAATCCCAGTGTGTATTGCAAACTTTTTGGAAAATGTAAAGCAATAATAATGCACATGCAAAGGGAGTTTCAGAAGTTCAAGGAAATACACATTATTTAAAAGCTGTGGATTTCAAAACATTTTTTTCAGCAAAATACTTCATCCTAATTTGTTGTAACATGTTCAAATAGCATCTAGTTTGAAGCATGAGAAGTGTGAGATATCAGTTTTAACGAAGCAGAGCAACATAAATTGTTAAAACTGAAACAATAAATAACAAACATGAAATTTATTGTGAAGTCTGGGAGTAAGAATGGTGAGATTATTAATGTTTTACAAAAAGTGTAAGACAACAGTGTCCCAAAGAAATCAGCAGTTTATAAATGGATGACTTGTTTTAAGAAGGAATGAGAAGATATTGAAGATGAAGACTGTAGCTGCAGGTCAATCACATTAATTCTGAGACAAAAAATCCTGTTCAGTCCCAAATTGGTGAGAATCAGTGATTAATAACAGAAATTTTAAACAAGTGGGATGAAGATCCTGAGGCCTTTCTTTGAAGAACTTTAACAGGAGGCAAAAGACAGCTTTACCAAAACAATCCTGAAGGCAAAGTACAATCAAAACAATGGCTACCAAGGGGTCCAGTGAATGTGAAAGTAAAAGCAGACTTGTCAATCATGACAATGACCACAGGTGTTTTTTGTTTTTAACTTTTTGTAATGCTCAAAGCATTTATTATCCTTGCTGGAGGGCCAAGGAATGAAAATATCTGCTTATTATGATGAGAGTGGTTTTGAGAAAGTCGAAGTTTTAGCAGAAAAAATGCCCAGGAGAATTTGATCACAGAGTTCTTTTCCACCATGACAACATTTCTTCTCATTCATCTCATCAAACACGGGCAATTTTGCAAGTGTTTCCATGGGAAATCAGTGGGTGTTCATTTTAAAGTCCTTGTTTGGGTCTTTCTGATTTCTTTCTTAATATTTAATGGGAATCTTTTTTTACTTATTTCTTTTCAGTTGAAAGTGTATAAAAGACTGCATTGATGTGGTTAAATGTGCAGAACCTTCAATTCTTTAGGGTTGGATTAAATGGCTGGTGTCATTGTTTACAAAATGTGTGGAACATGATGGCACTTATGCATAGAAATGAAGTTTCCATTTTTGATTTCCATTTTTTAATTCTAATTTTTCATAGACTTTTGGAAGTCTCCTCACAAATCTTAACTGATGGAAAGATGGGAACACAGGCAATTTTCTGGCATTAGTCAGGGTCCAACTATTCCTTAGACTATGTCATTAATAAGGACAACATGGGAACCAAAAGGCTAAATTTGTGATCAAAGCCACACTCCTTTATCTGTCCCTAGTAGGTGTTAGGAGGCCAGGCTGTACTTTTGCTCCACAGGGGCCCTGTTTCCCCATTCATCCTGTTGCTTGTCTTCTTCGCTGCTATTTGGCATCATCAATAAGCTTAGTCATGAGCATTTGCTCTAGAAAACATATCTTTACTGAAGCTTTTCTGTGTTTAGATAAACACCATCGTGTTGACTACAATATTTGGTACAGTAACATGTGGTTCAGGTTTGCAGCCTAGGAACAATAGGCAGTACCATCTGTTTTAGGTGTGCTGCGGTCTATGCTGTCTAGATTTGTGTATGTACACTCTGTATTTACACAACATTGATATCACATAATGACATACTTCTTAGAGAGCTCATCCCTGTCATTGAGTGATGCATATAATTTCTTTGCTAGAAAGATTGTTATGAGAGCATTCAAGTCAGCCTGAGATCTCAGTCACAAGTATCTTATTTTGTTTAACTACATTCCCAAGGATGTAGATTTTGAACTTATTTTACAGCTAGCCTCAGAAAACTTTCTAGTGGCAACTAAGAGACTAAGGGCAGAGACATCCGGAGGAGGGCTCCTCTATTCTCACATGCATGTGCATAAATAATTTCTCCAATCCTAAAGGCTCTTCAGGAAGAAGCTCTAACTGATGATGAGATCAAGATGTGGGGACTCATGCCACATCCTACTACTTTCATGGAATAACATGTCATTATTTGTGTTTTTCATTGTCTTTGCCATTACAGCAGAGACTCTCAATAGACAGGGACTCTATCTTAGTCCCCATACTGTGCCTAATGCCCCACATAATACCTGGCATGTGTAGGGTGCCCAATAAACATGGTGAATTGCTCAGTACAGTTACATAAGAGCCTTGACAGCAATTGCACGCAGCACTAGTCCCTTAGACCACTCGTTAAGACATGAGTACAGAGAAAGGCAGGAACAAGCACAGTTTTAAAAGAAATACATGCAGAGCTCGGGAGAACACTTGAGGTGAAAAAAAGAACATGAGAGTTATATGAAAAAGAGGCAGTCAACAATTGTTGCATTTAGAGATACGTGGTTGGGAAGGACTAGGGAAGCCTGAGCTACACCAAGAGGTGACATATTGCCTTTTACCTAAAAGGCAAGTGTGGCTTACACTTGTAACTTTAGTGCTTTAGGAGGCTGAGACAGGAGGATTGCTTCAGTCTAGAAATACAAGACCTGCCTGGGCAATATATAAATACCCCATCTCTATAAAAACAAGTTTCAAACCAGCCCGATGAACCAGGATTCACCTGTAGTTCCAGCATCTTGGCACGCTGACGTGGAAAAAGGACTTGAACATAGGTGTTCAAGACTGCAATGAGGCAGGATTATAGCAGTGCACTCCAGCCTGGGCAAGAAAGTGAGATCCTGCCTCAAAAAGAAATAACCAAAAAAGCAAGTGCAATACTGTGATGATTTTCTGACTCTCAAACATGCACCCATGCATAACCCACAATGGGCACTGAGGTGGTGGAGAGGTCCTGGCTGACAGTATGGCAGCAGCTGTGGGAGGCCTGTTGCCAGGCATAGCTGCCACTGTTAAGGAACAGCATGTGGGAGGCAGGTGGTTAGCTCATAACAAACTGCCTGGCTGCCTCCCAATGGGGCAGCAGAAGGTCTCCAGGGTTTGGGATGCCACTACATGCTCAAGGATGCAGCTCTGCAACTGCCCAACAGGTTCACCATGCCTAGACAGAGCTGATTTATCAAGACAGGGGAATTGCAATGAAGAAAGAATAATCCATGCAGAGCCAGCTGTGCAGAAGTCTTATTACTCAAATCAGTCTCCTCTAGCATTCAGGGATCAGAGTTTAATAAGGATAATTTGGCTGATAAGGGCTCTCCCCAATGCTCACATATGCGCTTGACTAAGAATCTTCTGAAATGATCCAATCAAAAATTCCATTTTAGTCAGAAAGCAGTATTTTCCCCTGTTCTGTCTGGAATGAAAGGTTTTTCATGGGGAGAGAACAATACAAAAGGAAAATGATGGGAAAGACTAGAAAAGTGAGTTGTCTGCCACCACGAAAAGAAGGACACAGCCCAATTAAGGCTAAGGGTTCTTCTAGGGCTGTCCAGGAATGGAACAGAAATTGATATAGCTCTGATGAGTGTAGGAACACCAGGGCTCTTGTTTCACATTGAATTAGATAAAACAATAGAATCCATGTGGAGTGGATTTAAAAAGTGGAGATTTTAATAGGCAAGAAATTAGGAAGAAGAAGAAGAAAGAAGAAGCTCCCTGTTAGGTCCCCCAAATATGGCAGCACTGTTGTCAAGCCATTATGAACTCTGTAACCTGCATGTACACCTCCTGATGGCTACGCGGAGCCTGAAAGTCTGAAAAAATAAGATTACAAAGAGGAAGGACAACATGTTCCTGTTTTAGCTGACTGATCAATCCACTGAGTCAGCAACAACCAACCCTGAACTGTAACTTTCCACTCATTGCCCTGGCCTATAAAGCCTGCTCTGCCCTTACCGCCACACTGACTCCATTTTCGGACTCAGCCCACTCACACCTTTGTTAATATACAGCCTTGTTGCTCACACAAACCCTGTATGGGATGCCTCCTTCTGACCAGTCTTCAGTGCTTAACAACACTCCCCTGTACAGAGACAGAGTGATCTTCAGCACTTAAGAACACGACCTTGTATAGAGGGAGGTAGTCTCCTTTTAGGTGTGCTCTGAATGAAGAGACCACCTTAACAGGCTTTGTGTGAGCAACAAGGCTGTTTAGTCACTCAGGGGTGAGCATGCTGAGTCTGAGAAGAGAGCAGAGGGTGCTGGGTTAGGAGCTGGTTTTATAGGCTGGGGATAAGTAATGGAAAATTACAGTTTATGGCAGTTTTTTGCAAGCTGGTAGGGGGTGTGTGTCACAGGGTCCAATGTGACAAGGTTGACCCATCAGCTAAGGCAGGAACAGCAGTAGAATGTCACAAGTTTGGTTAATCAGGCACTGGAGGAGGTAGCCATTCTCCTTTTGTGGTTTTTCTGTTACTCCAGACGTTCTGGCTCTGGGAGGCTATGTGGAGGTGTACTTGTGGGTCACAGGGGTCACCATGGCTTGACTATGGTACAGGTCATGATGCAGTCAGTTCAAAGAACCTTGCAGCTCCAATGCTAAGAAAGGGAACTCCAAGTTGGG
Organism: Callithrix jacchus; assembly: GCF_049354715.1. NCBI lineage: Eukaryota > Metazoa > Chordata > Mammalia > Primates > Cebidae > Callithrix > Callithrix jacchus. The sequence goes on along the minus strand of NC_133525.1, from coordinate 11,168,873 downwards.
AGAAAACCAGTGAGGCATATGTAGAGGCTGGAGGAGATGGTGTCTGATTTGCATAGGTCATAAGGGATTGGTTTGAACAGGTATGTAATTCATATAGCTGGTAATAAAGCTGGGCCTTCCACCCTAGCCTTTTAGTGTGGAAATGCAGGGGCCTATCTTCTACAGACTGGAGATACATGGGGGCGGCCATGTTGCCAGGAACATGTGGGGCAAGGGTAAGATCCATGTTTTGGTGAACCCAGTTTCTAATGGCCTGCATTGCATATCAAAGGTTGCCAGCTCAGCTCTAAGAGCCCAGACTTTCCTTCTAGAAAGAAGCATGTCTGGAGCAGCTTTAAAATAAACAAACTTTTCTTCTCTATGTGCCTTTTTGGGGGGTGGGGGTGGGGATGGAGTCTTTCTCCATCCCCTGGTTAGAGTACATTGGCATGATCTTGGCTCACTGCAGCCTCCACCTCCAGGTTCAAGCAATTCTCCAGTGTCAGTCTCCTGAGTAATTGGGATTATAGGTGTGCAACCTCCACACTCAGCTATTTTTTTCTTTTTTGTGTTTTTAGTAGAGATGGGGTTTCACCATGTTAGTCAGGCTGGTCTTGAACTCCTGATCTTGTAATCCACCCACTTTGGCCCCCCAAAGTACTGAGATTACAGGCCTATGCCACTGTGCCCCACGTAAAATTATTTCTTAGCAACTCCTACCACAATATCAGCAACAGGATCTGAGAATTGGCAAAATGGATCTAGGAATCTCAGAACAGAAGAGACGAATACTGGTATAGTGCAAAAAATGTGGAGTTCAGATCTGTTCAGCCTATTGTATTGCCAGTTGGCACATACACCACCTGTAGCCTCCAGTCAAGGAATTGAATGCAAAACTATAATAAGAAAATGCTTCAGACGCCTCTTTTCGTTTACAAATAGTAAAGACAGTGGACCTTACTATGTATGTTCTATCAAACAGTTAAAAAGAAAGTGGTGAGAGGTGCCTGTGGTTCCAGCACTGAGGGAAGCTGAGGGAACCACCGCACCTAGGGGGACTCACTCAAGCCCCGGGGAAGTGGAGACTGCTGGGAGCTCAAATGGCGCTCCTGCCCTCCAGCCAGGGTAACAGAGCCAGAGCTTGCTTCATCAAAAAGCGCAAGTACAGAAAGAAAAGAAAAAGGAGAAGAAAGGCCCAGAAAAGAACACAAGGAAATTTTTCTGAGGTGATGCATATTTATTATTTTGATTGTGATTGAGGTACCCTGAGTTTACTCCCATAAGCAAACTTGTCAAACTGTACACATTAAGGAAGTGAAGCTTCATTTGGCTTGCTGTATTTTATACAGATATTCCACCTCAATAAAGCTGTGACATCACACACACGCGCGCACACACGTCACAACTTACGTGGCCGAATTCACCCGCTTAAAAGTGAGCTGTTTTGGAGGTTTTACGAAATGCACATATCTGTGCAACCATCACCAGAAGCTATTTCAAAACAAGGTATTCAACTTACAATTCATGTGCCATAAAACGTACCCTTTCAAAATTTACAATACAGAGGATTTTAGCACATTCCCAAACTTGTGACATTGATTCCAATCCAGAACAACGAATAATTTGTTTCTTAAATTATGATTTTACAATCACAGCATGTAACAGTCACAAGGAATCACATGGCTATTTCTTAACACTGGCTTTTTCCTTGCTCCTAAATCGTGTTCCTTCAGAACTTCCGTTAAATATTTTGAAAGTCGGCAAAAGATAATTTTAAGAGTGTAAATTGCATCCTTCCAGCTCAGTCGACCGGAAAGGAGGAAGCACAAAACAAGTTCCGCGGCATAACTGACACCTGTGAATCAGTATTTAAAAAATTCAGTTCCGTGCTGTGACCTCTGCATCAGAAGAATAACACCTGATTACTTACTAGAGGCGGAATCCGGAACTAAAGTTCTCCCTCTACCTACTTCCCGCGAGTTATGACCACAGCATACGGGTGCACTGGAAAAGGAGAGGATCTCTTCCGACGCAGGGTTTCGCACGATAATATGGCTGCGTCCTGGCTTCGGAGGTATATGCCTCTCTCCTTTGAAAAAGGGCTGTTCCAGCTTGGCTATCTTTCTCTTTCTGGGCACTCCTAACTTGACAGGTGGGAATACTGCTAGTGCTGCTTTAGGAAACCCGATTAGTAGAGCAGAAGTCTAAGAGTGTCACTAGGGGATTCTGGGCTGGCCCTCGTTGTGCTCAGCTAGGGGGTCATTGGAGCTGGCGCGTTGTGTACTTCCTTGACTACGCAGCCCAGTACTGGTTTTTTATCCAGATAAGCTTATTTCTGCATCTTGAAGCTGTCTCAGATTCGTTTTGAGAGCACTGTGGATGCTCTCTTGACGAAAGCTAGGGACACCCGCGACGTTTTCAAAGGTCTGTGAATTTTGCCGGTGTCTGTTCTGGGATCTGGCAGGTAGTAGTATTTCCTCAAAACTGGGCGTGAGTAAATAGTCTGGACGATCATTTTCCTTGGATCAGGAATTACAGATGAAGATTAGCAGTTCTTACAGATGAGGATTAGGACATTTTACTGTCAACTGGGACGAATTTCTCTGAAAAATTTTGGTGCCCTTTTCAGGCCCGGAGCCCCAGGAAGCACTTGAGGCGTGTTGCAACGCCGAAGCACTGGATGCACGATAAACTAATGGGTGTATTTGTGAGTATGACTTTATGTTCTTTGAAGTCAAGAGTACATGCTTGTATATCTGTGACTTGGTATTTCGTGGGAGCACTGTTTGCTTGTGGGATTTTCATTGGTGAAGACATGCTGCACACGGAACTTGACCTTGCACTCTTCTGAAAAGGAACTTGAAAAAAAAGTTATAACATGCTGTTTGGAAACTACGGGTAGAAGGGCGCTTCTCCCTCAACTTTGAGCACTGGTGTAATCTATAATGTCGCCGAGAACTTGGGCATGCCATTTTTATTAATTAATGAGAGCATAATACGCACAGGTGTTGTTATACGGGCCCACTCGTGGGGATATGTCCCGATAAAAAGTGGTTATAGGCAACAAAATCTAATCCCTCTCTCCTATTGATGCTTACATCCTATTGGGAGGAGAGGGAAGTTTACAGTATGCTCACAGGTGCTAAAGGCTGGGGGTAAAAAGAGTAGGGCCGTTGGAACGGGGAATTGGGTATTGGAGTGGCTAGTTTTGAAGAGGGTGAAATGACAAAGCCTCCTCCAGAAGATAAGAAAGATGTAAGGGAATGGACTGTTGGAAATGTTCAGGGTTCATTTTAATTTTAATTTCATTAATTAATTTAATTTATTTTCTTAGACAAAATCTTGCTCTGTTGCCAGCCTGGAGTTCAGTGGCCCGATCTTGGTTCACGGCAACCTCTGCTTCCTGAGTTGAGGTGATTCTCCTGCCTCAGCCTCCCTAGTAGCTGGGATTACAGACATGCACCACCACCATGCCAGCTAATTTTTGTGTTTTTAGTACAGACAGGGTTTCGTCATGTTAGCCAGGGTGGTCTCGATCTCCTGACCTTGTGATCCACCTGCCTCGCCCTCCCAAAATTCTGGGATTACAGGCATTAGACACAATGCTAGGCAGAGGGGTTAATATTTTCAAAAGAGCTGTTAGGCTACTGTGTTGTGATTCATTCAAATTATGTTTTATCACAAACACGTTTCTTATAGCTTGTGCTCTTATATACATACAGGGTTAAAAATGCCAACAACAAGGCCGGGTGTGGTGGCTCACGCCTGTAATCCCAGCACTTTGGGAGGCCGAGGCGGGTGGATCACGAGGTCAAGAGATCGAGACCATCCTGGTCAACATGGTGAAACTCTGTCTCTACTAAAAATACAAAAAATTAGCTGGGCATGGTGGCACATGCCTGTAATCCCAGCTACTCAGGAGGCTGAGGCAGGAGAATCACCTGAACCCAGGAGGCGGAGGTTGCGGTGAGCCGAGATCGCACCATTGCACTCCAGCCTGGGTAACAAGAACGAAACTCCGTCTCAAAAAAAAAAAAAAAAAAAAAAAAATGCCAACAACATCAAAACACCAGGATGTCATATCCTGGTGGTCTCCTTTACAATTTGAGTTCCCCTCTTCAGAGGGCACTTCCTGAGCCCAGAACGGTGGGGATTAATGAATGTACTGAATTGTACATAAGAAAGGACTTCAATGACAGTGCACTGAGTCACCAATAATAGCCAAGTGCATTTAATTTGAAGTTACCCTTTGTTTTAGAGGGTAGAATAGCTGCTTTTTACCTTGAGCCTAAGATACTAGTTTAGTAGTAAAGGCTACAGAAGCCTATGAAACAAGGGCAAGAAATTGTGTGAGAAATGCTGGAGTCTCTTGAACTGAACCTTGAAGACCTGGCAGGATGAGGACAGTATATCCAGAGGCACAGGAAGCAAGCATCTGACAAGAAGGAGACTAGGCAGTGCCTTCCTGGCATATTTCCACTTTGGTGGTGTGGTGACACTGGGTGAGAGTGGTAAGAAAGTCTTGGTCTTCTGAGACAGAGAGGGAGCCAGTGTGAAGAAGACAGAAGTGAGGTGCTTAAGTTGCCAAAGATTCTTTTGAGCAGGGATAAACATGGGGCAATCCTGAGGGTCCACATCCATATAGGAGAAGCTTGGTAACTAATTTGATAATTTATATAGACTCTTCTTGGGACAGTTTGAACTCTGAATACTGAGTAGTAGAAATTTGTCTTCCTTGTCCTGGTATTTTGAGAGCAAACATGGGCTGTGTGTTGGCTGGGGACCTGGGTTTGGAACCAGTCAGTTTCTGCTTCCAAGTGCTACCTTTGCTACTGCCACCTAGTATCTGACTCCCTGGATGTGCCACTGTTTTCTCTGTTGTTAAGTGGATGAGCAAGGCACTCATTCTGAAGACTTGCTAGGACCTTGGTCCTCAGTCTTGTATGCTCCAACCCTTATCCCCATGGTTTTGTGTGGTTAGTAATCGTTAGTCCATTTTAAGAGGGACAAAAGTAAAGAGAGATCTGTAGAAACAGCTTTGGGAACAATCTCCATTAGAAAGGATTCCTGTGTGGTCTGAGCTTAAGAAATCATTGAGGAGTGGAGTTCAAGAACAGCCCTAGACCTTCAGACGTTTGTAGATACAGGGAGCAAATAGCCACAGGGCAGGATGGTGTAACATCAAAACTTCAAGATTATAGGTTACAGGATTTGTTGCAGTGTGAATTTGATGACACTTGAACTGGCAAGCAGCCAGCAAAGGAATAATGCACAGGGGGTTACAGGGTGGTTACAGGGTGGTCCAGCATCGTTGACAGGGCTTGCATGGGACTTAGAACCCTGGAATGGTGAGAGAGTAGTAGAATATGTCACGTAGTAAGTTGTGACTAAATCATAAAGTACACCTGAGGTACATGGGATGTAGTGTGTTCAAGGAAGGTTTAAGTAGGCAGTACCAGTGGCTATGGTGCTTGGGGCAGGGCAAAACGGGAAGATAGTTGTGAGGCTACATTTGGAGAAGGAAGGGGGCACAAAATGGGATTTCCATATTTGGGGGTATGACCTTCATAACACAGACATCTCAAATTGCTGAATTAATTGCCCTCTTGTATTCCTTTTACCTACAAGTTAAGTTCAGCTAATGCTGAACTAAGGCAAGTAATCTGCTCAATCAGGTTACATAAGCAGTGGATCTTGAGAGATCAGGTTGCCTTTCCTTGTCTTCTACAGGCACCTGTTCCATCAACAGGTCCCCACAAGCTAAGGGAATGTCTTCCTCTGATTGTCTTTCTCAGGAATAGACTCAAATATGCATTGACTGGACATGAGGTAAAGAAGATATGTATGCCCATCTTCATTAACGCTTCATTAAAATTGATGGCAGGGTTGGAGTGGATATCACATACCCTGCTGGATTCATGGGTAAGGAAAGAGTTCTTTGTTTTGAGGAAGGAACAGATTGAGAGAAAGTTCCCAGCCATCAACAGAACTGGACACTGAACTTTGATTTATGCAGAAGTTAGTGCTGGTCCTTTCAGAAGGAGAAAGAGGGATAGGGAGAGAGTGGCAAGGCTCAAGTGAAAAGCTCTAAAGGGGTTGGTCACTGTAAATAAGATGAGGCCAGCAGTGGCTGCTAGCTGACAGTTATCAACGTTTGGCTCCTACCCCCCCATTAGAGACTGGGAGACAGACAGAGGAGCGGTCCTCAAATGTTGGCTGGAACAAATAGTAAATTCTTTTGGCAGCCTTGAGTTTTCTCAGGCAGACACTTTGAGGGGACTGGGTAATCTTGATCTTTTAGAAGCCATTTTAGTGTTCAGATCTTTGTAGGCCACAGGTGAAGCTCAGTGAAGAAGAGGGCTCAGGAATCTGGCAAACGATTGGCCAAGGAGAGAATCTTTGTCAGTGAACAGGGTTTGGTTCTGTCTTCCCACTTTGCCTATTGGTGACTTAACCATACTGGGTCTCCAAGGATGTATTTGTAGCATGGTGGGAGAGGACGGTAGAAGAGGGAGGCAGGGTCACACTTCTCTAGGGAAAATGGGTACCGAGAGAGATAGTAGAGATAAGGACTGAGGAATTGTGACCTAGTCCTTTTTTCACTCTTTGTTTTCATGGTGATAGGCTCAGTACTTGTGTGTGTGTGTGTGTGTGTGTGTGTGTGTGTGTGTGTGTGTGTGTGATGAAGTCTCAGCTCTGTTGTCAGGGTGGAGTGCATTAGCGAAATCTTGGCTTAATGCAACATCCAACTCTTGGGTTCAAGTGATTCTCCTGCCTCAGCTTTACCAGTAGCCACACCGCCAGGCCCAGATAATTTTTAAATCTTTAGTAGAGATGAGCTTTCACCATGTTAGACAGGATGGTCTCAATCTTTTGACATTGTGATCCACCCACCTCAGACTTCCAAAGTGTTGAAATTACAGGGGTGAGCCTGGATGCTCAGTACTTTTAACAGCCATTTAGTCTATTATTGTCTAGAGAACTGGGGAATATTTGGTTTATCAGGTGGTGTGTAGAACCTACAGAACTGATTGGGTTCCAGACTAGACTTTCCTGAGATGCATCCACTGAGTTAGAAAAACCAGACCATCGTTTCTACTTGCTTTCCTTTTTGTATTTTTTTTTTCTTTGTCATTTTGCTTTTCTCTCAAAACCCCAAATCTCAAGTGAGGCAGTATTCCTGGTAGGGGAATTCATAGAAGGAGTAGAGGGGACCACGGCATTGGCTGGGCAGTATGCTGAGCCTTGAGACTTGGTTCCTTAAATGTGAGGAGTGCTCACTGATTTAGTTTCCTGGTGTGTATGGGTGTGCTCATGTGTGTTTTCTCCTCAGCATCTTGAGTGCATTTAATCCAGAACACAATCTCAAGCAGCCATTGCACAAGAACATACAAATCGGTAGACTATGGATAAATATAGTTACTTCCTTTTGTTGAATGACATTTATTGGGATAGAACCAGGTTTAGTTGGTTTTATTCAAGCACCCCAATTAAGCGTTGGGGATCCCCAGGCTGCTAAAACGTTCTCACATTCAACCTAGCATAGAGTGCCCCTGCTGTGCGGACCAAAGAAAGTTTGCATTAATTATGTTCCTTATACTTGTTTTTGATAAATGTCATCAGCATCGAGAAGACAGATATGCATTTCTGCCTGGTTTATGATGCCAAGGGTTGTTTTTTTTTTTGCTCACCACATCACAATGGAAAAGGCAATACTATGTTGCCAAGACAAGCTTTGTAATCTCCAGACAGATAGGTCTGTTGTTAAAATTGTCAGAGCACATTTGGGTCATATTCTGGAAATATTTTCTACCTCTGTTTGTTTGTCTGGTTAATTCAGGCGCTTAGGTACAACAAGACTGATACAAAGTAATGGATTTTCTACATGAGGCTATTTTAGAAGCGTACAGATTAAGCAGTCCTCTGAGGGTCAAGATGTTTCTGTACAGGAAAAGTTAGGAGAAGTCTGTGGTATTGGAACCAGGAAGACCTGGGTAAAAATCCAGACTCTGTCATTCATTATTATGTAACCACAGACAACAGTATGTAGAACCTTTTGAGCCTTTGTTTTCTCTGTAAATGGTGATATGCTTTCTTGCCAGATTTCTGTGACTGTGTGAGCAGTGGTGCTGCCTCGCACTTACTAGACATAGAAGATTGTTGACTTCCTTATGTCTGCCTCAGCCTTTAATCCTCCACCCTCTTGAAATTTAATGGCCAAAGTCAGTACCTTCAGGGAGTTTCTGGGTGGGGAACACCTCTTTGGAAAACAAGATCACCCCTTCGTCATCCATTTCTCTTTTCCTTGGATTTAAGGTCATGAGTGACTTCTTCCTTATTTCTCACATCACCCAATCACCTTTACAGGATCAGATGTCATGTAAATAGAAACATATTAGATAAATCTCAACATGTTTCATCAGTCATTGTTTCCAATTTGTTTAACCAGCTTGCCTTTTTCTCAGTTATTTCTTTGGGGGAAACACTGAAATCCCTATAAGGATTCACAAGTATTTTTTTCATGTCTTAGTAGTTACTTAATTGACTAGTTGTTTGATTGTTTTTAACTTCTTTAGTAATATCCCTTGATGCAGTGTCTCTTATGTTTTTGTGATTTGCTCCCACAATGTGCTTTGCTTTAGGTGGTAGGAACTAAATCTAGCATCCCGCAGGGTGTTTTCTTAAAGGGTGTTTGATCGCCCAGGATATTGGGTTCTCTTATCCATAAAAACTAGAAAGCACAGGAGAAATCTCAAATTTAATTACTGGTTTTGTAAGGAATTCGGATATCAAAAAACAATGCAGATTGGTAGTCCCTGTGAATTTTTTTTTTTTTTTTTTGAGTGTCACTCTTGTCTTCCAGGCTGGAGTGCAGTGGTGGAATCCTGGCCCACTGCAACATCCATATACTGGGTTCAAGTGATTCTTCCACCTCAGCCTCCCAAGTAGGTGGGACTACACATGCACTCCACCACACCTACCTCATTTTTGTAATTTTAGTAAAGTTGGGGTTTCACCATACTAGCCAGGCTGGACTCAGACTCCTGACCTCATGATCTGACTGCCTCAGCCTTTCAGTGTGCTGGGAATACAGACATAAGCCACCGTACTCAGCTGTCCCTGTGAAATTTTAAGTGTGAGGAGAAGATACTGGAGTGTTGTTAATACGTAGTACTAGCCCAACCCAGTTGGCCAGCCACCATGTAAGAAACTTGTGTCCAGGAGAGTATCACATAGTAGCAGGAAGTGCCAAATGGCTACCCTGGGTTAGGGTAGGGACCTTATCCTTGTGCAAGAGGTGAGACATTTAGGGAGGTTTTGGTTGAACTTGTTTGCTTGTTGTTTCTTTGGGCAGCTGGGAAGGGAGCATTCTCTGTCACACCCCACCACCCCAGCTTGGCTTCAGCAACAGGTTGAAGGGCACAGTGATTTTAAAGTGGAGAATCACAGGCTCATGAGACTTCATTGGTGTCAGGGAAACACCAGGGAGACTTTTCATACAAGTTATTAGTCCACCAGGTAGCATAAGTTAGTGAAGAGACAGAACATCCAAATGGCCCTCCACCCTGGAAAATAACAGTGGAAAAGGGGTATTTTGTGAGTCTTCAGTAAAGAACGTGGTGGATTTCCGACATAATTTTCCCCCTTAATGACTTAGTATTAGTTGAAGACCAAGTAGAAGTCACTGGATTTAAGAATTGGAGATCAGGTGTTGTGTGTGTGTGCGTGTGTCTGTGTGTGTGTGTGTGTGTGTGTGTGTGTGTGTGTTTGCTACTGCACTTTGGATGGGAGAAAAGGTAAGATTTTGGGAGAGCCCATCATGAGCCTGCACACGAGTAATTGGAACTAAGACAGTGCCTTTTCCCATTGGGGGTGGGGGCAGAGGAGCACAAGTATCACCTGGAGAAGACAAGGGGTTTAGAGTATACATCCTCTGCTGTGATGGGGGGAAGCACACGTGGGACACAGTGATTGAATATTTGGTAGTATGGTAAGGAGATGCCAACTCAGATCTTAATAAAGTGGATGCTTGAGAGAGTTGTGGAAGCACAGTACCCTAATGTTTGGGTTCAGCTTGTGATGAAACTTGCAAGTAGATGGTAAGAATATGAAACCTAGATAGCTATTTAAACACTCTGTGTACATTCGGTTTGTCACAAGAGGAGAACTTTGTTTCAAATGTGATAAACTTCAGGTGTGTTCCTGAGGTGAAGGGCTGAAGTTGTTCAGATAACCCTAAACTAGTGATGAGGAAAAGATAATGTCTGCAGATTTGTTTCTCTTGCCTATACCCCAGGCTCTGACTCCTGACAGGTTTCACACCCAAGTGCTAATATCTGTTGTGCTAAGAAAGTAAAATATTTTGCCCTACTTGTTTTAATAGACATTTCTAGATATGCAGAAACAGTGAAAGACTAGGACAGGGACAAAAAAAAAAATGGCAACGCTTTTTTCCTACCTTCAATGACCTTGCACTTTGTTCCTGTTTCCTGTTGCTTATGTGCCCTATGTGTTTACCTGCCTGTGTCACTCCCATTCTCCCCACTTGGACCCTGATTTAAGACCCAGCTAACATACTCAGTTGCCTGCTGTTTAAAGAACCCTGGCTGGCTGTCTTGAATTTAGTATTCACAGGCTGGGATTGTCTGATTTTTGTTTGGTCACTGTAACCTTGCACCTGTGCTGCCTGCACTCCTGGTATTTACTTTTGACAAGGAAATTTTAGGCAAGAATGCTTGGCTGTGAAAGTTGAAAGGCCTTCCCATTAGGGGAAAACATTGAAAGAGGTGATATGAAGCTGGATGTGTCATCATGCTTTCGATGCATAAACTTGTTGTTTGATATCAGTAGGACCACAATAGAGATAACCACACATCAGGCACCACCCAGTAGTAACAGTGTACAGTACTGTTCAGGAAATATTCTTGTGTAAGAATCAAGACAAACTTGGATAAAGAAAGAAAAGAAAGCATGTGTATACTGGAAGACATTTAAGACACCTAGCAATCATTTGCAGTGTTCTTAGCGTTTTGATAGGCTTGCAAAAATATTTCAGGTTCAAATGATTTGGTATTGGTCATTTGTTTCTAAGTGTTCTAGTACAGGACTGCATACTAAGGCTGGCCATGAGTTTAAAAATGTTTGGAAGCTGGAGAGTGGATAGGTAGGAGGATATTATGCTTGTCTCTCAACTTTTTAATATCTTAGAGAATAATTTTTAAAATTGACGTGGACTTTCTGACTTCCATTAAGCGTAATGTTTATCGTTTGTTTACTAAATCAAATTTCCTGATAAAATTCACCAGATATTTTTTCTCCCCCACCTAACATTATTTGAAATATGTATCCCTTTGTTTTACACAGAAATGCTTGGTATTAATTTGCTTATTACCTGCTTATGAGTTTACTTAGTTTACTTCTTCTACTTTACATGAAATAATCTCAGAATTCAAAGTCGATATTCTGGTAATAAGAAACTCACTGAGTGAGGGCAAATATTTCTTTGTAATTCTTGGTTTGTTAGGTTTTAAATGCTTAAATAATTTTTAATTGTGGTTTTATAAAAAAAAGAAGATATATCATAAATTTACCATCTTAACCATTTTTAATTATATGGTTCATTAGTGTTGTTAATTATATTTACATGTGTTGTGTGGCAGATCTCCAGAACACCTTCATCTTCTAACACTGAAACTATGCCCATTAAACAAAAGTACCACTTGCTTCTCCCCACATCTTCTGACAGTTGCCATTCCACTCTTTGCTTCTATGAATTTGGCTTATTTGGGTGTGTCTTAATGAGTGGAAATTGTAGTATTTGTCCATTTTTGATGAGTTTACTTTGCTTGGCGTAATGTCCTCAAGGTTTATCCATGTTGTGACAGTATTTCCTTTTTCTGACACAGAATAATACTGGATTGCATGTAATTGTGTGTATACCACATTTTGTTTATCCATTCCTCTGTGGTTGGACATTTTGGTTGCTTTCACCTCTTTGACTATTCTAAATAATACTGCTAGAGACACAACTGTGCAGATAACTCTCCCAGATCCTGTTGGATGGTTTTGTATACATACTCAGAAGTGGGATTGCTGTATGATACGTGATCATTGTATAATTTTTAAGTTACCTTTGTGCTGCTTTTCATAGCAGTCTCACTGTTTTCAATTCTCACCAATAGTGCCCAAGGGTTTCAATTTCTTCACATTCCTGCCTACGCTTTGCTCTTGTTTGCTATGTATACACACACACACACACACATTTTCCTCCTGACAATTCTTATAGGCATAAGGGCATATCTCATTAGTTTTTATTTTATTTTTTTAGTTTGGATTTTGAACATCTTTTTGCATGCTTGTATTGAGATACTGAGCATCTTTTTGTGTGCTTGTATGTCTTTGGAGAAAGGTCTCATTCAAGTCCACTGCTCAGTATTTAGCTAAATTGTTTATTGGTATTATTGAGTTGTAGTAGTTCTTTAGCTATTATCAGATGTAAGATTTGCAGGTATTTTCTCCCAGCCCTTAAATTGTCTCTTCATCCTTACTGATTGTTTCTTTTGTTTGCTCGGCATTTTTGAATTTGTCTATTTTTTTTTTTTTTGGTGTTATATCGAAGAAATCAGGTATGTAATATCATGAAGCTTTTGGTTCTCTGTTTTTGTCTGTGGAGTTTTACCTTTGAGGCCTTATGTTTAATCCATTTAGAGCTGATTTTTATATATGGTATAAGGTAAGATCTTACTGATACTGTTCTTTTACATGGGAACCTAGTTCTACCAACACCATTTGTTGAAGTGACTGGTCCTTTCTCCATTGAGGGGTCTGGGCCCGGTTGTTGAAGATCACTTGGCCATATATGCTTAGGTTAATTCCTGGGCTCTATTTTCTTCCTTTTGTTGTTTTCATTTGTGGTAATAGCACACTGTTGGATTACTGTCATTTTCTATTGTGTGTCTAATCAGGAAGTGTGAGTTAACCAACATTGTATTTATTTTTTTCTTCCTTTTTTTTTTTTTTTTTGTTTGTTTTGAGACATGGAGTCTTGTTGTGTCTCCCAGGCTGGAGTGCCAGTGACACAATTGTGACTCTCTGCAACCTCTGCCTTCTGGTTTCAAACTGCTCTCCTGACTCAGCTTCCCAAGTAGCTGGGACCACAGGCTTCAGCCACCACTCCTGGCTGGTTTTTGTATTTTTAGTAGAGATGGGGTTTCACCATGTTGGCCAGGCTGGTCTCAAACACCTGACTTCAGGTGATCTTCCCATCTCAGCCTCCAAGAGTGCTGGGATTATAGGTATGAGCCACCTCATCTAGCCGGTGTTTATTTTTCAAAATTGTTTTTGCTATCTTTGGTGCTCAGAGAATAGAAGTGTTTGTGTTTCTTAGTTTCCATGTGAATTTTAGGGTGGATTTTCTTTTTCCACACACAAAAAATTGCAATTGGTATTTTGATGGGGATTGCAGTGAATCTATCTATAGGTTGCTTTCGGTTTTATGGACATCTGAATGGTACTAATTCATCAGTTCCTGAACACCAGATGCCTTGTCTTTAATTTTTTTTTTAGTGATGTTTGCGGTTTTCATTATATAGCTCTCCCTTAGTACACCTGGGGGATTGATTGTTATTATACTTGGTTGCCTTTTGTTTATAAACCTTTTCTTGTGTAAATGCCCTGGCCAGGGCTTCCAGTCCTGTGTTGAATAGAAATGGTGATAGAGTAGGAAACCTTGCCATGTTCCTGATCTTAGAGGAAAGGATTTCATTCCTTCACCCATGAGTATACTGTTAGCTGTGGACTTCTTATATAATATATGGCCTTTCTTATGTTTGAGCCACTTCTCGTGTTCCTAGTTTGTTGATTGCTTTTATTAGTAAAGGGTGTTGAATCATGTCTAATGCAGTTTCTGAATCAGTGGAGATGACTACATTGTTTTTGTCTTTAATTCTGTTAATGTAAATAACACTGATGTTCCATCTTTTGTTATTTTTTATGTTCCAAGAGTAAGTACTCCTTGACTGTGGTGTATCATCCTTTTAGTGGTCTATTAATTTCATTGGCCAAGATTTTGGTCAGGACTTTTGCATCATATTTATTAGGGATAGTAGCATGCAGTTTTCATTCCTGGTAATGTCTTTGTCTTGGTTTTATATCTGGATGATGCTGGCCTCACAGAATGAACTTGAAATGTTTCCTCCTCTCCAGCTTTCAAGAGAATTAGTGGTAATTATTTTCTTAATGTTCTTACGTTCTGCACTTTTATTTGTAGGCTTTTTGGTCAGTGATTTGAACTCCACGTCTGTTTGGATTTTTTTTTTTTTCTTCACAAGTCCATCTTATTCCATTGTATGCTTTCTGGGAATTTATCAGTCTTCTAGGTTCTGCAATTTGTTGGCATATACTTGTTCATATTATTCTCTTTTTTTTTCTTATTTTTTTATTGCATTTTAGGTTTTGCGATGCATGTGCAGAGCATGCAATACAGTTGCATAGGTACACACCTGGCAGTGTGTTCTGTTTGCTTTCACCCCTTCACCCATATTTGGCATTTCTCCCCAGGCAATCCCTCCCCACCTCCCCCTCCCACGGGCCCTCCCCTTTCCCCCCAATAGACCCCAGTGTTTAGTACTCCCCTTTCTGTGTCCATGTGTTCTCATTTTTCATCACCCACCTATCAGTGAAAATATGCGGTGTTTTATTTTCTGTTCTTGTGTCAGTTTGCTGAGAATGATGTTCTCCAGATTCATCCATGTCCCTACAAATGACAAGAATTCATCATTTCTGACTGCTGCATAATATTCCATGGTGTATATGTGCCACATTTTCCCAATCCAGTCTATCATCGATGGGCATTTGGGTTGATTCCAGGTCTTTGCTATTGTAAACAGTGCTGCAATACACATTAATGTGCATGGGTCCTTATAGTAGAATGATTTATAGTCCTTTGGGTACATACCCAGTAATGGGATTGCTGGGTGAAATGGAATGTCTATTTCTAAGGCCTTGAGGAATTGCCACACTGTCTTCCACAATGGTTGAACTAATTTACACTCCCACCAACAGTGTAAAAGTGTTCCTTTTTCTCCACATCCTCTCCAGCATCTGTTGTCTCCAGATTTTTTAATGATCGCCATTGTAACAGGCGTGAGATGGTATCTCAATGAGGTTTTGATTTGCATTTCTCTGATGACCAGTGACGATGAGCATTTTTTCATATGATTGTTGGCCTCATATATGTCTTCTTTCGTAAAGGGTCTGTTCATAACCTTTGCCCACTTTTGATTGGGCTTGTTTGTTTTTTTCTTGTAAATCTGTTTGAGTTCTTTGTAAATTCGGGATATCAGCCCTTTGTCAGATGGGTAAACTGCAAAAATTTGTTCCCATTCTGTTGGTTGCCGATTCACTCTAGTGACTGTTTCTTTTGCCGGGCAGAAGCTGTGGAGTTTGATTAGGTCCCATTTGTCTATTTTGGCTTTTGTTGCCAATGCTTTTGGTGTTTTGTTCATGAAGTCCTTGCCTACTCCTATGTCCTGGATAGTTTTGCCTAGATTTTCCTACTAGGGTTTTTATCGTGCCAGGTCTTATGTTTAAGTCTTTAATCCATCTGGAGTTAATTTTAGTGTAAGGTGTCAGGAACGGGTCCAGTTTCTGCTTTCTGCACATGGCTAGCCAGTTTTCCCTACACCATTTGTTAAATAGGGAATCCCTTCCCCATTGCTTGCTTTTGTCAGGTTTATCAAAGATTGTACAGCTGTAGATATGTTGTGTTTCCTCTGGTGCCTCTGTTTTGTTCCATTGGTCTATATCTCTGTTTTGGTACCAGTACCATGCTGTTTTGATTACTGTAGCCTTGTAGTATAGTTTGAAATCCGATAGTGTGATGCCCCCCGCTGTGTTCTTTTTGCTTAGAATTGACTTGGCTATGCGGGCTCTTTGTTGGTTCCATATGAAGTTTATGGTGGTTTTTTCCAATTCTGTGAAGAAAGTCAGTAATAGCTTGATGGGGATAGCATTGATTCTGTAAATTACTTTGGGCAGTATAGCCATTTTCAAGATATTAATTCTTCCTAACCAATAACATGGACTGTTTCTCCATCTGTTTGTGTCCTCTCTGATTTCGTTGAGCAGTGGTTTGTAGTTCTCCTTGAAGAGGTCTCTTACATTCCTTGTGAGTTGTATTCCAAGGTATTTTATTCTTTTTGTAGCAATTGTGATTGGCAGTTCGTTCTTGATTTGGCTTTCTTTAAGTCTGTTATTGGTGTAGAGGAATGCTTGTGATTTTTGCACATTGATTTTATATCCTGAGACTTTGCTGAAGTTGCTTATCAGTTTCAGGAGTTTTTGGGCTGAGGCGATGGGGTCTTCTAGGTATACTATCATGTCGTCAGCAAATAGAGACAATTTGGCTTCCACCTTTCCTATTTGAATACCCTTTATTTCTTTTTCTTGCCTGATTGCTCTGGCTAGAACTTCCAGTACTATATTGAATAGGAGTGGTGAGAGAGGGCATCCTTATCTAGTGCCGGATTTCAAAGGGAATGCTTCCAGTTTTTGCCCATTCAGTATGATATTGGCTGTTGGTTTGTCATAAATAGCTTTTATTACTTTGAGATACTTTCCATCGATACCGAGTTTATTGAGGGTTTTTAGCATAAAGGGCTGTTGTATTTTGTCAGATGCCTTCTCTGCATCAATTGAAATAATCATGTGGTTTTTGTTTTTGGTTCTGTTTATGTGGTGAATTACGTTTATATACTTACGTATGTTGAACCAGCCTTGCATCCCTGGGATGAATCCTACTTGATCGTGATGAATAAGTTTTTTGATTTGCTGTGGCAATAGGCTTGCCAATATTTTATTGAAGATTCTTGCATCTATGTTCATCATGGATATTGGCCAGAAGTTTTCTTTTCTTGTTGGGTCTCTGCCGGGTTTTGGTATCAGGATGATGTTGGTCTCATAAAATGATTTGGGAAGGATTCCCTCTATTTGGATTATTTGGAATAGTTTTAGAAGGAATGGTACCAGCTCCTCTTTGTGTGTCTGGTAGAATTCAGCTGTGAACCCGTCTGGACCTGGACTTTTTTTGTGTTGTAGGCTCTTAATTGCTGCCTAGACTTCTGACCATGTTATTGGTCTATTCATAGTTTCAGCTTCCTCCTGGTTTAGGCTTGGGAGGACACAGGAGTCCAGGAATTTATCCATTTCTTCCAGGTTTACTAGTTTATGTGCATAGAGTTTTTTGTAATATTCTCTGATGATAGTTTGAATTTCTTTGTAGTCTGTGGTGATTTCCCCTTTATTATTTTTTATTGCATCTATTTGGTTGTTCTCTCTTTTCTTTTAATCAATCTGGCTAGTGGTCTATCTATTTTGATGATCTTTTCAAAAAACCAGCTCTTGGATTTATTGATTTGTTGAAGGGATTTTCGTGTCTCAATCTCCTTCAGTTCAGCTCTGATCTTAGTTATTTCTTGTCTTCTGCTGGGTTTTGAGTTTTTCTGATCTTGCTCCTCTAGCTCTTTCAACTTTGACGATAGGGTGTCCATTTTGTATCTCTCCATTCTCCTCATATGGGCACTTATCGCTCTATACTTTCCTCTAGAGACTGCTTTATATGTGTCCCAGAGATTCTGACATGTTGTGTCTTCGTTCTCATTGGTTTCGAAGAACTTCTTTATTTCTGCCTTCATTTCATTGTTTACTCAGTCAACATTCAAGAGCCAGTTGTTCAGTTTCCATGAAGCTGTGCGGTTCTGGGTCGGTTTCTGAATTCTGAGTTCTAAGTTGATTGCACTATGATCTGAGAGGCTGTTTGTTATGATTTCAGTTGTTTTGCATTTGCTGAGCAGTGCTTTACTTCCAATTATGTGGTCAATTTTAGAGTAGGTGTGATGTGGTGCTGAGAAGAATGTATATTTTGTGGATTTGGGGTGGAGAGTTCTGTAAATGTCTACCAGGTTTGTTTGCTCCAGGTCTGAGTTCAAGCCCCGGATATCCTTGTTGATTTTCTGTCATGTTGATCTGTCTAATATTGACAGTGGAGTGTAAAAGTCTCCCACTATTATTGTGTGGGAGTCTAAGTCTCTTTGTAAGTCATTAAGAACTTGCCTTATGTTTCTGGGTGCTCCTGTATTGGGTCCATATATGTTTAGGATCGTTAGCTCTTCTTGTTGTATCGATCCTTTTACCATTATGTAATGGCCTTTTTGTCTCTTTTGATCTTTGTTGCTTTAAAGTCTATTTTATCAGAGATGAGAATTGAAAATCCTGCTTATTTTTGCTCTCCATTTGCTTGGTCAATCTTTCTCCATCCCTTTATTTTGAGTCATTGTGTATCCTTGCATGTGAGATGAGTTTCCTGAATACAGCACACTGATGGGTTTTGGATTTTTATCCAATTTGCCAGTCTGTGTCTTTTGATTGGTGCATCTAGTCCATTTAAATTTAGGGTTAATATTGTTATGTGTGAATTTGATACTGCCATTTTGATGCCAGCTGGCTGTTTTGCCCATTAGTTGATGTAGATTCTCCATTATGTTGATGCTCTTTAGCATTTAGTGTGATTTTGGAATGGCTGGTACTGGTTGTTCCTTTGTATGTGTAGTGCCTCTTTCAGGAGCTCTTGTAAAGCAGGCCTGGTGGTGACAAAATCTCTGAGTACTTGCTTGTTCGCAAAGGATTTTATTTTTCCTTCACTTCTGAAGCTGAGTTTGGCAGGATATGAAATTCTGGGTTGAAAGTTGTTTTCTTTAAGAATGTTGAATATTGGCCCCCAGTCTCTTCTGGCTTGTAGTGTTACTGCCGAGAGATCTGCTGTGAGTCTGATGGGCCTTCCTTTGTGGGTTACCCGACCTTTCTCTCTGGCTGCCCTTAGTATTTTCTCCTTCATTTCAACCTTGTTGAATCTGACGAATATGTGCCTTGAGGTTGCTCTTCTTGTGGAATATCTTTGTGGTGTTCTCTGTATTTCCTGCATTTGAGTGTTGACCTGTCTTGCTAGGTGGGGGAAATTTTCCTGGATGATGTCCTGAAGAGTATTTTCCAGCTTGGATTCATTCTCTTCGTCCTCTTCTGGTACACCTATCAAACGTAGGTTAGGTCTTTCCACATAGTCCCACATTTCTTGGAGACTTTGTTCATTCCTTTTTGCGCTTTTTTCTCTGATCTTGGTTTCTCATTTTATTTCATTGAGTTGATCTTCGACTTCAGATATTCTTTCTTCTGCTTGGTCAATTCGGCTATTGAAACTTGTGTTTGCTTCGCGAAGTTCTCGTATTTTTTTTTTCAGCTACTTTAGTTCATTCATATTCCTCTCTAAGTTATCCATTCTTGTCATAATTTTCTCAAATCTTTTTTCAGGGTTCTTAGTTTCTTTGCATTGATTTAGAACATGTTCTTTCAGCCCATGGAAGTTTCTCATTATCCATCTTCTGAAGTCTAATTCCGTCATTTCATCACAGTCATTCTCTGTCCAGCTTGTTCCCTTGCTGGTGAGGAATTTTGGTTCTTTCTAGGAGGCGAGGTGTTCTGGTTTCGGGTGTTTTCCTCCTTTTTGCGCTGGCTTCTTTTCATCTTTGTGAATTTATCCACTTGTCGTCTGCGTAGTTGCTGACTTTTCAATTGGGTCTCTTAGTGGACACCCAGATTGTTGGTGATAAAGTATTTCTGTTACTTGGTTTTCCTTCTACCAGTCTAGCCCCTTCCCTGTAGGACTGCTGACGTCCACTCCAGGCCCTTCTTGTCTGGGGTACACCTATAGCAGCTGTGGAACAGTGAGGGATGCTACCAGTTTCTTTTTCTGTTATCTTTGTCCCCGGATGATGCCTGCCAAATGTCAGTCTTTTGGATATAGAGGGGTCAGGGAGCTGCTTGAGGAGACAGTCTGTACTTTATAGGAGCTCAATTGCTGAGCTGTGAGCTCTGTTGTTCATTCAGGGCTGTTAGGCTGCTATGTTTGATTCTGCTGCAACAGAGCTCATTAAAAAACCCTTTTTCTTAAATGCTCTGTCTTGGGGCATTGGGGCTTTGTTTTTGGATGTCTGTTGAGGTGTCCTGCCCAGCTAGGAGGCAGTCTAATCACTATTTGACTGCCAAGGCTCCATCCTGCTGTTGTGAAGCTCGCCCTGTTGCTGCAGGTTCTTGCTGTTCTGCTGCGTTCTGCACCATGGCCTACGCCTTGCAGGAGTCTTTCTGTTGTAGCGGGTTGCCTTGGCAATGGCAGGCTGCTTCAGCAGTGGGCGTGTATCTCAGTCGGGGCGGGTTTCCTTGGTAATGGTGGATGCCCTTTCCCCACGGAGTGCCTCAGGGACAGTATCCACAGCGAGTGTTTGGAATCGTCGTTTCGTCTGTCCCACTGCGCTATCCCACACGCTGTGTCCCTGCAATCCCCTGGGCTGGCCCACTGCCCAAGTCCCCTTCAGTCTCGAGTTCAGCCCTCTCAAGTCTCAGGTTGCTGTTTCAACAGGGCACCCGGACCAGCGCGCCCTGTGAGGATCGCTGGGTAGGGCTGGCCGCCGCCACCCTGGCTTCCAGCTGCCGGCTTCTCCAGGCAGAGCCTCTGCCTGGTGTCCTGCGTCTCCTTTATACTTAGGAATTTCCTAGTTCTGTGGGCAACAAAGATCAGTCAAAATGCAGCTTTGACTCACCTCTCCACGGATTAATCGAGAGCTTAAATCCTGGGTTGTTGTCACAGCACTATCTTGAATTCCTCTCTGTTCATATTATTCTTGTGGTGCTTTTATTTCTGTAGCATTGGTTATATCTCCTTTCATTTCTGATTTTAATTGTTTTGAATCTTCTTTTTCTTAATCTGGCTACAGTTTTGTCAGAGTTTTTGTTTTGTTGTGTTTTGTATTTTTGAGACAGGATCTCACTCTGTCATCCAGGCTGGAGTACAGTGTTGCAATCACTATTTAGTGCAGCCTCAATTTCCCGAGGCTTAGATGATCCTCTCAACTCAGTGTCCTGAGTAGCTTGGAACACAGGCATATACACCAGCACACCTGACTAATTTTTGTATTTCTATCATAGAGACGCGGTTGTTCCATGTTGCTTAGCCTAGTATTTAACTCCTGGGTTCAAGTGATCCACCTGCTTCGGCCTCCCATAGCACTGGAATTACAGGCGGGAATCACCACACCTGACCTAGGTTTTGTCCATTTTGTTAATATTTTTTTAAATTAACCCTTAGCGTTTTTTTTCTCTTACTGTGTTTTCTCTGTCTCCTCCAATCTTTATTTCCTTTCTTCTGCTAATCTTGGATTTATTCTCTCTTCTTTTTTTTTCCTCTTTGAACTGATATAGTTAGGCTTTGATTTGAGGTCTTTCTTTTCTTGTAATATAAGCATTTTTGAGTTGCCTTGTCTTGTGTGACAGTTTTTGACTTGTAGTCTATTTTGTCTTCCAAGTTTGGTCAGCCCTGCTGTTTTTTGTTGCCATTTGCTTGGAACCTTAGTTCTCCTTTAGTTCCATTTGCCTGAAATCCTTAGATCTCCTTAGATCACTTTTAGTTCTCCACTTTCAGTCTATTTGTATTTTTCCCCCAAATCAAACAACTTTATTGAGATATACTTGACATAATGTAAAGAGCATATATTTAAGGTGTACAATTTGATAATTAATGATTGATCTATAAATCTGTTAAACTATTCTGACAATCAAGATAGTAATATATCCATTACCCTCAGGCATTTCTTCATGCCTTTTAAAATACTCCTTTGACCCCAAGGAACTGCTGATCTACTTTCTGTTTTTATCTACTGGTTTAAAATGTCTAAGATTTTATATAAATTGAATCAAATGTTGGGCACTCATTTTTTGGCTGGCTTATTTCACACAGTATGATTCTATTTATTTTATTCTATTTTATTGCATTTTAGGTTTTGGGGTCCATGGGCAGAGCATGCAAGACAGTTGCATAGGTACACACATTGCAGTGTGTTTTTCTTCCTTTCTTCCCCTCACCCACATTTTGCATTTCTCCCCAGGCTATCCCTTCCCAGCTCACCCTCCCGCTGGCCCTTCCTTTATCCCCCCAATAGACCGCAGTGTTTAGTACTCCCCTACCTGTGTTCATCTGTTCTCATTCTTCATCACCCGCCTACAAGTGAGAATATGCGGTGTTTCATTTTCTGTTCTAGTGCCAGTTTGCTGAGAATGATGTTCTCCAGATTCATCCATGTCCCTACAAACGACACAAACTCATCATTTCTGATACCTGCATAATATTCCATGGTGTATACGTGCCACATTTTCCCAATCCAGTCTGTAATCAGTGGGCATTTGGGTAGATTCCAGGTCTTTGCTATTGTAAACAGTGCCGCAGTGAACATTCGTATGCATGTG
This sequence comes from Callithrix jacchus, assembly GCF_049354715.1. Taxonomy (NCBI): domain Eukaryota; kingdom Metazoa; phylum Chordata; class Mammalia; order Primates; family Cebidae; genus Callithrix; species Callithrix jacchus. The sequence continues at coordinate 11,146,547 of NC_133525.1, read as the reverse complement.
TCCTTATAGTAGAACGATTTATAGTTCTTTGGATATATACCCAGTAATGGGATTTGTGGGTCAAATGGAATTTCTATTTCTAAGGCCTTGAGGAATCGCCACACTGTCTTCCACAATGGTTGAACTAATTTACACTCCCACCAGCAGTGTAAAAGTGTTCCTTTTTCTCCACATCCTCTCCAGCATCTGTTGTCTCCAGATTTTCTAATGATCACCATTCTAACTGGCGTGAGATGGTATCTCAATGTGGTTTTGATGTGCATCTCTCTGATGACCAGTGATGATGAGCATTTTTTTCATATGATTGTTGTCCTCATATATGTCTTCTTTGGTAAAGTGTCTGTTCATATCCTTTGCCCAATTTTGAATGGGCTTGTTTGTTTTCTTCCTGTAAATCTGTTTTAGTTCTTTGTAAATTCTGGATATCAGCCCTTTGTCAGATGGGTAAACTGCAAAAATTTGTTCCCATTCTGTTGGTTGCCGATTCACTCTAGTGACTTTTTCTTTTGCCGGGCAGAAGCTGTGGAGTTTGATTAGGTCCCATTTGTCTATTTTGGCTTTTGTTGCCAATGCTTTTGGCGTTTTGTTCATGAAGTCCTGGCCTACTTTTATGTCCTGGATAGTTTCGCCTAGATTTCCTTCTAGGGTTTTTATGGTGCCAGGTCTTATGTTTAAGTCTTTAATCCATCTGGAGTTAATTTAGTGTAAGGTGTCAGGAAGGGGTCCTGTTTCTGCTTTCTGCACATGGCTAGCCAGTTTTTCCAACACCATTTGTTAAAAAGGGAATCTTTTTCCCACTGCTTGTTTTTGTCGGGTTTATCAAATATTGTATGGTTGTAGATATGTTGTGTTGCCTCCGATGCCTCTGTTTTGTTCCATTGGTCTATATCTCTGTTTCAGTACCAGTACCGTGCTGTTTTGATTACTGTAGCCTTGTAGTATAGTTTGAAATCCGATAGTGTGATTCCCCCCGCTGTGTTCTTTTTGCTTAGAATTGACTTGGCGCTGCGGGCTCTTTGTTGGTTCCATATGAAGTTCATGGTGTTTTTTTCCAGTTCTGTGAAGAAAGTCAATGGTAGCTTGATGGGGATAGTGTTGATTCTGTAAATTACTTTCGGCAGTATAGCCATTTTCACGATATTAATTCTTCCTACCCATGAACATGGAATGCTTCTCCATCTGTTTGTGTCCCTCTGATTTCGTTGAGCAGTGGTTTGTAGTTCTCCTTGAAGAGGTCCCTTACGTTCCTTATGAGTTGTATTCCTAGGTATTTTATTCTTTTTGTAGCAACTGTTAATTGCAATTCGTTCTTGATTTGGCTTTCTTTAAGTCTGTTATTGGTGTAGAGGAATGCTTGTGATTTTTGCACATTGATTTTATATTCTGAGACTTTGCTGAAGTTGCTTATCAGTTTCAGGAGTTTTTGGGCTGAGGCGATGGGGTCTTCTAGGTATACTATCATGTCTGCCAATAGAGACAATTTGGCTTCCACCTTTCCTATTTGAATACCCTTTATTTATTTATCTTACCTGATTGCTATGGCTAGAACTTCCAGTACTATATTGAATAGGAGTGGTGAAAGGGGTCATTTTTGTCTAGTGCTGGATTTCAAAGGGAATGCTTCCAGTTTTTGCCCATTCAGTATGATATTGGCTGTTGGTTTGTCATAAATAGCTTTTATTACTTTGAGATACATTCCATCAATACCGAGTTTATTTAGGGTTTTTAGCATAAAGGTCTGTTAAATTTTGTCGAATGCCTTCTCTCTGTCAATTGAGATAATCATGAGGTTTTTGTTTTTGGTTTGGTTTATGTGGTGAATTACATTTATAGACTTGCGTATGTTGAACCAGCCTTGCATTCCCTGGATCAATCCTACTTGATCATGATGGATACGTTTTTTGATTTGCTGTTGCAATCGGCTTGCCAGTATTTGTTTGAAGATTTTTGCGACTATATTCATCATGGATATTGGCCTGAAGTTTCCTTTTGTCGCTGGGTCTCTGCTGGGTTTTGTTATCAGGATGATATTGGTCTTATAAAATGATTTGAGAAGGATTCCCTCTTTTTGGATTATTTGGAATAGTTTCAGAAGGAATGCTACCAGCTCCTCTTTGTGTGTCTGGTAGAATTCGGCTGTGAACCCATCTGTACCTGGGCTTTTTATTTTGTGGTAGGCTCTTAATCGCTGCCTCGACTTCTGACCTTGTTATTGGTCTGTTCATAGTTTCAGCTTCCTTCTGGTTTAGGCTTGGGAGGACACAGGAGTCCAGGAATTTATCTATTTCTTCCAGGTTTACTAGTTTATGTACATAGAGTTGTATGTAATATTCTTTGGTGATAGTTTGTATTTCTGTGGAATCTGTGGTGATTTCCCCTTTATCATTTTTTATTGCATCTATTTGATTTTTCTCGTTTTTCTTTTTAATCAATCTGGCTAGTGGTCTGTCTATTTCGTTGATCTTTTCAAAAAACCAGCTCTTGGATTTTTTAATTTTTTGAAGGGTTTTTCGTGTCTCTATCTTCTTCAGTTCAGCTCTGATCTTAGTTATTTCTTGTCTTCTGCTGGGTTTTGAGTTTTTTTGATCTTGATCCTCGATCTCTTTCAATTTTGACTATAGGGTGTCAATTTTGGATCTCTGCATTCTCCTCATATGGGCACTTATTGCTATATACTTTCCTCTAGAGACTGCTTTAAATGTGTCCCAGAGATTCTGGCATGTTGTGTCTTTGTTCTCATTGGTTTTGAAGAACTTTATTTCTGACTTCATTTTATTGTTTATCCCGTCAACATTCAAGAGCCAGTTTTTCCGTTTTCATGAAGCTGTGTGGTTCTGGGTTGGTTTCTGAATTCTGAGTTCTAACTTGATTGCACTATGGTCTGAGAGACTGTTTGTTATGATTTCAGTTATTTTGCATTTGCTGAGGAGTGCTTTACTTCCAATTATGTGGTCATTTCTAAAGCAGGTGTGATGTGGTGCTAAGAGGAATGTATATTCTGTGGATTTGGGGTGGAGAGTTCTGTAAATGTCTATCAGGTTTGCTTGCTCCAGGTCTGAGCTCAAGCCCTGGATATCCTTGTTGATTTTCTGTCTGGTTGATCTGTCTAATATTGACAGAGGAGTGTTAAAGTCTCCCACTATTATTGTGTGGGAGTCTAAGTCTCTTTGTAAGTCATTAAGAACTTGCCTTATGTATCTGGGTGCTCCTTCATTGGGCCCATATATGCTTAGGATTGTTAGCTCTTGTTGTATCGATCCTTTTACCATTATGTTATGACCTTCTTTGTCTCTTATGATCTTCGTTGCTTTAAAGTCTGTTTTATCAGAGAAGAGAATTGCAACTCCTGCTTCTTTTTTTTTTGATATTTGCTCGGTAAATTTTTCTCCATCCCTTTATTTTGAGCTTTGTGTATCCTTGCATGTTAGATGGGTTTCCTGGATACAGCACACTGATGGGTTTTGGATTTTTATCCAATTTGCCAGTCTTTGTCTTTTGATTGGTGCATTTAGTCCATTTACATGTAGGGTGAATATTGTTATGTGTGAATTTGATACTGCCATTTTGATGCTAGCTGGCTGTTTTGCCTGTTAGTTGTTGTAGATTCTTCATTATGTTAATGCTCTTTAGCATTTAGTGTGATTTTGGAATGCCTGGTACTGGTTGTTCCTTTGTATGTGTAGTGCCTCTTTCAGGAGCTCTTGTAAAGCAGGCCTGGTGGTGACAAAATCTCTGAGAACTTGCTTGTTCGCAAAGGATTTTATTTTTCCTTCACTTCTGAAGCTCAGTTTGGCTGGAGATGAAATTCTGGGTTGAAAGTTCTTTTCTTTAAGGATGTTGAATATTTGTTCTTACTCTATTCTGGCTCGTAGTGTTTCTGTCGAGAGATCTGCTGTGAGTCTGATGGGCTTCCCTTTGTGGGTGACCCGACCTTTCTCTCTATCTGCCCTTAGTATTTTTTACTTCATTTTAATTTTGTTGAATCTGGCGATTATGTGCCTTGAAGTTGCTCTTCTTGCGGAATATCTTTGTGGTGTTCTCTGTATTTCCCGCATTTGAGTGTTGGCCTGTCTTGCTAGGTGGGGGAAATTTTTTTGGATAATGTCCTGAAGAGTATTTTCCAGCTTGTATTTATTCTCTTCGTCACATTCTGGTACACCTATCAAACGTAGGTGAGGTCTTTTCACATAGTCCCACATTTCTTGGAGACTTTGTTCATTCCTTTTTGCGCTTTTTTTCTCTCATTTTGGTTTCTCGTTTTATTTCATTGAGTTGATCTTCGACTTCTGATATTCTTTCTTCTGCTTGGTCTATTCGGCTGTTGAAACTTGTGAATGCTTAGCGAAGTTGTTGTATTGTGTTATTCAGCTTGTTTAATTCATTCATATTCCTCTCTAAGGTATCCATTCTTGTTATCATTTCCTCGAGTCTTCTTTTGAATCTTTTTTCAAGGTTCTTAGTTTCTTTGCATTGATTTAAAACATGTTCTTTCAGCTCACAAGTTTCTCATTATCCACCTTCTGAAGTCTAATTTTGTCATTTCCTCACAGTCATTTTCCATCCAGCTTTGTTCCTTTGCTGGTGAGGAGTTTTGGTTGTTTTTAGGAGGCGAGGTGTTCTGATTTCGGGTGTTTTTCTCCTTTTTGTGCTGGTTTCTTTCCATCTTTGTGGATTTATTCATCTGTCATCTGTGTAGTTGCTGACTTTTCGATTGGGTCTCTGAGTGGACACCCGAATTGTTGATGATGAAGTATTTCTGTTACTTCGTTTTTCTTCCACCAGTCTAGCCCCTCCACTGTACGACTGCTGAGGTCCACTCCAGGCCCTGCTTGTCTGGGGTGCATCTATAGCAGCTGTGGAACAGTGAGCAATGCTACCAGCTTCTTTTTCTGCTATCTTTGTTCCAGAATGATGACTGCCAAATGTCAGTCTTCTGGATATAGAGGGGTCAGGGAGCTGCTTGAGGAGACAATCTGTACTTTATAGGAGCTCAAGTGCTGAGCTGTGGCTCAGTTGTTCATTCAGGGCTGTTAGGCTGCTACGTTTAATTCTGCTGCAACAGAACTCATTAAAAAACCCTTTTTTTCTCAGATGTTCTGTCTCGGGGGGGGTTGGGGCTTTCTTTGTGAGTGTCCGTTGTGCTTTCCTGCCCAACTAGGAGGCAGCCTAGTCACTATTTGCCTGCCAAGACTCTGCGCTGTTGGTGTGAGGTTTGCCCTGTTGCTGCAAGCTCTTCCCTTCTGCTGCAGTCTCTGCCCTGCTTCCATGGGCTACGCCCTGCAGCAGAGTCTTTTTGTTGTGGTGGGTTGCCTTGGCAATGGCAGGCTGTGTTAGGAATGGGCGTGTACCTCAGTAGGGGCGGATTGCCTCGGTAATGGCGGACGCCTTTCCCTAACGGAGCTGCATTGTACTGGGTTCAGCTGTGCCCTAAGGAAACCTCTCCATCAGGAGCGTTTGGAATCACCGTTTTGTTTGTCCCACTGCGCTACCCCAAACGCTGTTTCCCTGGAATGTCCTGGGCTGGCTCACTGTTCAAGTCTTCTTCAGTCTCAAATTCAGCCCTCTCAAGTCTCAGATTGCCGGTTCAACAGGGCGCCCAGACCAGTGCGCCATGTGCGGAGCGCTGTGCAGCGCCACTGCGCTACAGCACCGGCCAAAACTTCTGCCTGGGATCCCGCGTCTCTTTTATGCCTGGAAATATCCCCGTTCTGTGAGCAACAAAGATCCATCTGGAAAAGTGGCCCTGACCACCCTCTTTGTGCATTCAACGAGAGCTTGAATCCTGGGTTGTTCTCACTGCGCCGTCTTGAGTCCTCTCACATGGAATAATTGTTTCGAGACTCCTTCATGTTGTTGTATGTATCAGTAGTTTATCGCTTTTTATTGCCTATATTTGCATATCCCTATACAACATTTTGCGTATTCATTCACCTGTGGATAGACATTTGGGTTGTTCCCAGTTTTTAGCTATTATAAATAAAGCAGCTATGAACATTCATGTACATGTCTTTTTAGGGACATATGCCTCAATTTCTCTTGGGTAAATATCAAGGAGTGGAACTATGGAATCATAAGATTAATGTATGTTAAACTTTTTTGATAAAAGCCAAACTGTTTTCCGCAGAGGTTGGTGCCATTTTACATTTCGACTAGAAAAGCGTGAAAACTGAGACTTTCCCATATCCGAGCCAACAGTTGGTGTTGTCAATCTTTGAAATTTTCATTATTCTAATGGTTGTGCAATCATAGCTCATTGCAGTCTTTAATTTGCATAATCCCAAAAGATATTGAACATAATCTTATGGGCTTCTTAACCAATTATATATCTTTTTTTGTTTTGGAAGTTATGGATACGTTTATTATCTTTTTTTGCATTTTAGGTTTTGGGGTACATGTGCAGAACATGCAAGATAGTTGCATAGGTACACACGTGACAGTGTGATTTGCTGCCTTCCTCCCCTTCACCCACATCTGGCATTTTACCTCATGCTATCCCTCCCCAGCTCCTGCTGCCATCTCTTTTTTGTTTCCCCCAGTAGACCCCAGTCTGTAACGCTCTCCTCCCTGTGTCCATGTGTTCTCATTGTTCATCACCCGGCTATGAGTGAGAATATGCGGTATTTCATTTTCTGTTCTTATGTCTGTTTGCTGACAATAATGTTCTCCAGATTCATCCATGTCCCTACAAAGGACAGGAACTCATCGTTTTTGATGGCTGCATAATATTCCATGGTGTATACGTGCCACATTTTTCCAATCCAGTTTATCATCGATGGGCATTTGGGTTGGTTCCAGGTCTCTACTATTGAAAACAGTGCTGCAGTGAACATTCGTGTGCATGTGTCCTGATAGTAGAACAATTTATAGTCCATTGGATATATACCCAGTAATGGGATTGCTGGGTCAAATGGAATTTCTATTTCTAAGGCCTTGAGGAATCGCCACACTGTCTTCCACAATGGTTGAACTAATTTACACTCCCACCAGCAGTGTAAAAGTGTTCCTATTTCTCTACATCCTCTCCAGAATCTGTTGTCTCCAGATTTTTTAATGATCGCCATTCTAACTGGCGTGAGATGGTATCTCAATGTGGTTTTGATTTGCATTTCTCTAATGACCAGTGATGAAGAGCATCTTTTCATATGTTTGTTGGCCTCATGTATGTCTTCTTTTATAAAGTGTCTGTTCATATCCCTTGTCCATTTTGGAATGGGCTTGTTTTTTTCTTCTGAATCTGTTTGATTTCTTTGTAAATTATGGATATCAGCCCCTTGTCAGATGGGTAAACTGCAAAGTATTTTTTCATTCTGTTGGTTGCCGATTCACTCTAATGACTGTTTATTTTGCCGTGCAGAGGCTGTGGAGTTTGATTAGGTCCCATTTGTCTATTTTGACTTTTGTTGCCAATGCTTTTGTTGTTTTCTTCATGAAGTCCTTGCCTACTCCTATGTCCTGAATGGTTTTGCCTAGATTTTCTTCTCGGGTTTTTGTGGTGCCAGGTCTTATGTTTAAGTCTTTAATTCATCTGGTGTTACTTTTAATGTAAGGTGTCAGGGAGGGGTCCAGTTTCTGCCTTCTACACATGGCTAGGCAATTTTCCAAACACCATTTATTAAACAGGGAATCCTTTCTACATTGCTTGTTTTTGTTCAGGTTTATCAAAGATTGTATGGTTGTAGATATGTTGTGTTGCCTTCGATGCCTCTGTTTTTTTTCCATTGGTCTATATCTCTGTTTTGGTAACAGTGCCATGCTGTTTTAATCACTGTAGCCTTGTAGTATAGTTTGAAATTCGGTAGTATACTGCCCCCCCTGTGTTCTTTTTGCTTAGAATTCACTTGGCTATTCAGACTCTTTTTTGGTTCCATATGAAATTCATGGTGATTTTTTTCCAGTTCTGTGAAGAAAGTCAATGGTAGCTTGATGGGGATAGCATTGATTCTGTAAATTACTTTTGGCAGTATAGCCATTTTCAAGATATTCTTCCTAACCATGAACATGGAATATTTCTCCATTTGTTTGTGTCCTCTCTTATTTCGTTGAGCAGTGGTTTGTAGTTTTTCTTGAAGAGGTCTCTTATTTTTCCTGTAAGTTGTATTCCTAGGTGTTTTATTATCTTTGTAGCAATGATGAATGGCAGTTTGTTCTTGATTTGGCTCTTTTTAAGTCTGTTATTGGTGTAGAGGAATGCTTGTGCTTTTTGCACATTGATTTTATATCCTGAGACTGCTGAAGTTGCTTATCAGTTTCAGGAGTTTTTGGGCTGAGGCGATGGGGTCTTCTAGGTATACTATCATGTCGTCTGCAAATGTTGACAATTTAGCTTCTACCTTTCCTATCTGAACACCCTGTATTTCTTTTCTTGCCTGATTGCTCTGGCTTGAACTTCTAGTAGTATATTGAATAGGAGTGGTGAGAGAGGGCATCCTTGTCTAGTGCCAGATTTCAAAGGGAATGCTTCCAGTTTTTCCCTATTCAGTATGATATTGGCTGTTGGTTTGTCGTAAATAGCTTTTATTACTTTGAGATACATTCCAGCACACTTTTATTTCACACCATGGCTAACTCATGTCTTGAAAGCAGTCCTTAGGTAACTAGAAGTCAACTAATCATTCAAAAAGGGTAAATCTGTTTTCCTAGATGATGGCAGTCTCTTTTAATTTTATTGGAAAAGGAATTAGGAACAAAAATTAAGATGGAATGAAAAGACCTTTGGTATTACCAAAACCCGGCAGAGACTGAACAAGGAAACAAAATTTCAGGCCATTTTCCATGATCAACATAGACGCAAAAATCTTCAATAAAATACTGACAAGCCGATTGCAACAGCACATCAAAACACTTATCCATCAAGACTAAGTAGGATTCATCCTGGGGACGCAAGGCTGGTTCGACATACGCAAATCTAGAAACATAATTGACCACATAAACAGAACCAAAATTAAAAACCACATGATTATCTCAAGTGACGCAGAGAAGGCCTTCGTCAAAATTCATTAACCCGTTATGCTAAAAACCCTTATTAAACTCGGTATTGAAGGAACATATCTCAAAATATTAAAAGTTATTTACGACAAACCAACAGCCGATATCATACTGAATGGGCAAAAACTGGAAGCATTCCCTTTGAAATCTGGCACTAGACAAGGATGCCCTCTGTCACCACTCCTATTCAATATAGAAAGTTCTAGCCAGAGCAGTTAGTCAAGACATAAAAATAAAAGGTATTCAAATATGAAAGGCGGAAGCCAAATTGTCTCTATTTGCAGATAACGTGATAGTATATCTTGAAGACCCCATCGTCTCAGTCCAAAAACTCCTGAAACTGATAAAAAATTTCAGCAAAGACTCAAGGTATGAAATCAATGTGCAAAAATTACAAGCATTCCTATACACCAATAACAGACTTAAAGAGAGCCAAATCAAGAACTAACTGCCATTCACAATTGCTACAAAGAGAATAAAATACCTAGGAATACAACTTACCACAAACATAAGGGGCTTTTTCACGGAAAACTACAAATCACTTCTCAACAAAATAAGAGAGGACACAAACAGACAGAGAAACATTCCCTGTTCATGGTTAGGAAGAATCAATATCATGAAAATGGCCATACTGCCCAAAGTAATTTACACACACAATGGTATCCCCATCAAGCTACCATTGACTTTCTTCGCAGAACTAAAATAAACCACTGTGAACTCATATGAAACCAAAAGAGAGCCCACATTGCCAAATCAATTCTAAGCAAAAACACAGCAGGAGGCATCACACTACTGGACGTCAAACTATACTGCAAGGCTACAGTAATCAAAACAGCGTGGTACTCATACAGAAACAGATATAGACCAAGGGAACAGATTAGATGCATCGGAGGCAACACAACATATATACAACCATACAATCTTTGATAAACCTGACAAAAACTAGCAATGCGGAAAGGATTTTCTGTTTAATCAATGGTGTTGGGAAAACTGGCTAGCCATCTTCAGAAAGCAGAAACTGGATCCCTTCCTGACACCTTACACTAAAACTAAATCCAGATGGATTAAAGACTTAAACATAAGACCTGGCACCATAAAAACCCTAGAAGAAAATCTAGACAAAGCCATGAAGCATATAGGAGTACGCATGGACCTCATGACCAAAACTCTAAAATCATTGGCAACAAAAGCCAAAATACACAAATGGGACCTAATCAAACTCCACACCTTCTACACGGCAAAAGAGACAGCCACTAGAGTTAATCAGCAACCAACAGAAGGGGAAAAAATTTTTCAGTTTACCTATCTGACAAAGGGCTGATATCCAGAGTTTACGAAGAACTCAAACAGATTTACAAGAAAAAAACAAGCCCATTCAAAAATGGGCAAAGGATATGAACAGACACTTTTCAAAAGAAGACATACATGAGACCAACAACCTTATGAAGAAATGTTCATTATCAGTTGTCATTAGAGATGCAATTCAAAACCACATTGAGATAACATCTCACGCCTGTTAGAATGGCGATCATTAAAAAATCTGGAGACAACAGATGCTGGAGAGGATGTGGAGAAATAGGAACACTTCTACACTGTGGTGGGAGTGTAAATTAGTTCAACCATTGTGGAAGACAGTGTGGCAAAGACTCAAAGACCTAGAAATAGAAATTCTATTTGACCCAGCAATTTTATTACTGGGTATATATCCAGAGGATTATAAATTGTTCTACTATAAGGACACATGCACACGAATGTTCATTGCAGCACTGTTTACAATAGCAAAGACCTGGAATCAACCCAAATGCCCATCGATGATAGACTGGATTGGGAAAATGTGACACATATACACTATGGAATATTATGCGGCAATCAAAAACAATGAGTTCCTTTTCTTTATAGGGACATGGAGGAATCTGGAGAACATCATTGTTAGCAAACTGACACAAGAACAGAAAATATAATACGTATTTTTACTCATACGTGGGTGATGAACAATGAGAACACATGGAAACAGGGAAAGAAGCACTACCCACTGGGGTCAATTGGGGGAATAGGGGAGATACGGGGGGGTGAGATCAGGGGGATAGCATTGGGAGAAATGCCAAATGTGTTTGAAAGAGAGGAAGGCAGCAAAACACACTGCCACGTCTGTACCTAGGCTACTGTCTTGCATGTTTTGCACATGTATTCCAAAGGCTTAAATACAATTAAAAAAAAAAAAAGAAAAGACTTTTAAATGCAGACTCAACACCTACAATTCTTACTTGAAAAAAATTCTGAGACTCGCTCCTGCAAATGTCAATAAGGATCCCTATTCAGTTTCATCCAATGAGTTCCTACAAAAAATATAGAAATCCAGGCTGACTCCAGCACACGAATTGCAATTGATCTTTAAACGAGAATCCTAAGTAGAGAAAAGACACATAAGTTTAAGGACACAACTGCAACCCTTCAAGGGTCCTGAGGACGGGACAGCTAGGGTTTCTCCAGCCTAAGATTTGCCACAATACCAAGGGCTCCTGGAGGAAATTGATTGTATCTATGTTGCACACGTCTTGTTTTTCCAGGAGTTAACCTCTGGATGAGCAGGTGATTATGACACCTGCAGGTGGGAGCAGACCTTACTACACTGCGGCTTTGGAAAGCACCAGGAATACAAAGAATGCAGGGAACTGCCGTGCCCTTTATGAACCAAACACTGGCAGCAGAAGGTAGGTGGACTACAGAGAAACCACGCTGGAGTGCACTGACCACACTCAACTGAAGCATGCCCCATTCACACACACACACACACACACACACACTCGTCGACACACTCGAAAATATATATGCATACACACACTAACATACACACGGAAAGACTCATGGAGAAATCCAAGAGTCGCACGGAAACACACCCTGCCAGGCATATCCTTAGGCTTCGGGGTTCTGTTTTCTGCTGGGAATCCCCTTAGGGACAGAGCAGCCCCACCACAGGCAGTCCGGCTATACCTGGAAATACCAGTCGGGGGCTTTCAATGAGAGGCGCCTTCACGCTGTCTTGGATGGCCTGAAGCATCATGGGGATACTTGTGGAACACCATAGCCGTCCCTGAAGCCCAGCCAGATCGTTTCTCGGCCTGGTTTGTCCTGCCAGATTCCTAAAATCACAGGACTTGGCCATGATCGCGGGGAGTAAGGGTTCGTTGTGCAACTGTAAGTCACAGCCACGGAGGGCACCTGCTTGGCTAAGCCACTAAGATCATTCTCCAGGCAACCGTGGCTGTCACTGTGACGCGAGCCAAGGCTCAGCAAAAGGGCTTGCAACAGGTGACATGCGCAGGCCCTTTCCCACGCGCAGCTGGGGAGCTGAAATATTGGCTCTGTCCAGCTGCTTCCGCCCAGGTTCAACGTGGATTCGTTTGCAGGGGAGGCCCTGGAATGAGGGTGCGTTTCCATAACCAGTGTTGGCTCCTGAAAGTCTTGACTTCAGTAGCTCCTTTGTCCCACTCTTCTGGTCTTGTGAAGAATGAGGGCATTTCCGACATGGAAGCATTTACTCTGGGGGTCACCAGTACGTTTCCCAGCCCCATGAGCTGCAATATTTTGACATGGGCAGCCCACCAAGAGGCCCTGCCTTGATTTCCAAGCCCAGGGATTCCTACTTCGCAGCACTACCGTCTGGACATGAAGGGAACAATTACAAAAAGGCAAGGCCAGTGTGCGCTAGAGGCGGCGACACCTGGTCGCCTGTACCCCTGATCGGCTGCCATGGGAAGCTGATCAGGGGTACAGCATGTCTCCAGAGTTCTGTGTGGTGAATCCAAAGATTGAGACAGACGTCCAGGCATGCTGCTGAGAACTCCCAAGAAAGCCAAGCACAAGATCAGATTTGCGATCTGAAATGGGCCTGTGCCAGTCCAAGCCTTTTTTAGGAATTCTTTCCAGAGAAGTCAGGAGAAGCCGGCAAAAGATCAAAGCGCCCCAAGCCCCTCACCAGGATTACTATTAGCCACCTGGCATGCACCCAGCCAACCGCAGTATCCTTAGCTCTATGAAATTTCTGGCATACAGGTTCAATGTTGATATGATCTGTAGGTCCTACAGCAAAAAAGATTTCAATCAAACTCATCACACACACACACACACACACACACACACACACACACACACACACAAATTGGGATAAAAACGAATAGATTTAGTCCTACAGAAAAAAGACCTCAGTCAATCTGGTAATTCATGGAAAACTAGGAAGACACAACAGATACTAATGTATGATTTAATAATTAATAAAAGTCTCACCAGATCTCTGTGTTTGTAATTGCTGTTTTTAATTTATCCTCAACTGCATCTTCAACCTCCCCAAAATATTTTTGAATTAAATTCTTTTTTATTATAAAAGATTGTTATTGTCTTTTGTTTTGTTATTTTTGTTGTCATTTACACTATTTTTTTAGACTCACATTTGGGGTGTCATTTTTTCCATACTGCAAAAGATACACTGCCTTTGGAATTATTCGTGTGGATCTTTTCAGTATGGAACTACTCAGTTTATTATTTTATATTCTTGGAAATGTAACCTTCAGGATAGCCCCCAGATATTCTACATGAACTACCTCAAACATATTAGTTAAGTATTTTTAACATTTTTAGATTGTTTGAAGGATATTCTGGTTCCCTACTATTACTTTTACTCGACTTTTCTCACTTGTGGTATAAAATCTCATAAAATTTAAGACTTTATGCCATTCTTTGAGAAATTAAGACAAGTGACATTCTCAATAATGAAAAGAGATGACATGATTTGGAATTAAATATTAAAAAACATAAGAAGTAATATATTTGTTTTACCAAAATATGTTTATTATTTTGAAATCAATATAAAATTTTGGAGGTAGTAATTTAATTTTTGAAGTAAATATTCAAAGAAAAATGACCACACTAATATTTTTGTTTTATCAGTGTTTATTTCAGAAATATTTAATATGTATGTTCTCAATAAATTTGACAGATTTACCAGAAGACAATTTTTTAAAGAAATTAGAATTAGTTTTCTTACAAAATCCCTGTAACAAATGCAAGACCCTCTGTGCCACTGTCCTTTCAGATTCTGATGCATCTTTTAAATTAGCTTTTTGTTCACCCATTCACTTGCCCAGTGCACCGAGAGCTTAGATGAGTTTCTCCAAGACTGTTGGGAAGAGCGTGTGTGCTGCATCAGCTAAGGTTCCTGAATAGCTTTAGGAGTGATTAAAAGATAAAAGTACCAGAGGAAGCAAAGAAAGGAAAACAGAACAAAAACTAAAATCTTTTTGGGCCATCTTTTCACCTTTCTTTATTTCACCAGAGAGAACATTTAACTTAAATTTCAAAATTCACAATAGGCTGAGGGAGCTTACAAACATTGTTTTCTTGATATAGAACATTATAATCTTAGTACAAAGTGCTTACATCAAATTGATTTTTTGACCTCTAAAGGGAGACGGTTGTCATCATCAGAAAAAAAGCAATTCCCTGTGTCAGATTATCTCTCTTCTTTACATCTACATCCAGAGTTTAACCATGTGTGGAATCTTAATAATTGGATGAAATCTGTTTCTGAAATTCTGTTTCCAGTAAGATATTTTAAGAAAGGTCTTATTTTGCTATTACTTTTACATGTTTTTCTGAGATGAGAAAATAATTAGAATGGACACTTAATCCCTAAAGACAAGGTTTTAGCATCCAACTTACCTGACAAGATTTTCCATGTCTCCAAAATCCCTTGCAAAGTCGCATATTTATTTATTCAATTTTCAGCCATGGGCTTCCTTTGCAACACAGACTGTTTTTGTCTTCTCTCTCTTGGAGGTCTTTCTGTACACACGAGGAATAATAGAATGAAATAAAGCCAATCAAAACCTGCATACGAAGTAAACATTTTTAGGCAAAAAAATTTTCAAACTTAACACTGTGTAAAGTGCTTCAGTTATTCCGACCACATATTTTCTTCCTCAGGAGAGAAGCAATATTTTCCTCTGCTTGTTCTCTGAAGAAGAAATTGACATATACCTATTCCTTAATTAGTATCAAAATTAAATTTACTCTGTTTAGCATTATTGCTCAAGTTAGGTCCTTGAAAAGTTTTCTCTTTGTTATTAATACAGTATAGGACCGCACTGTTTTGTTAACATTTATGTAAAAGCAAGTGAAAAGTAACCAATATACTTTATAGAACTTTACATGTAAATAAACATCTAACTGAAGGAAGACATAAACTCTGAAATATTATTTTAAAACCACTATTTTTTTTATTGTCTCTATGATTTACTCAGAGCATTTCAGGTTTCATAACTTATCACATATGACTTGTACATCTGAAATGCTCAACCTTGGAGCAACTACACACATTTTTCCACATGCATGTATGGGTTTTCATGTTTATAAAAACAAATTTGTTGGCAATTGAGAAGCACTAAAGGAAAAGATCTCATGCAGCCTAAGTCCTAGGAATGTAAAACCAACTAAAGTTTCTTATAGAAGTCCATTTAAAACTAATTTTTTTAAAAATTCACATCCTTCATTTCAGAATGCATTTACCATTTAAAAGATCATATAGATATGAATCATGGAGGTGAAAGTAAAAGAGTATTTGCAGCTAATATTATAGAAAGCTCCACCAATCACAGCACACCCATTGCAAAGATTTTGCAGTACCCATATGCAGACCTCTGTTCATTAGAGAGTTGAAGAAAAAGGAGGTTCTGCTTTCAAAAATTACTCAGCTGAAATTTTGGAGCATTTTCAGGCTAGACTAGATACAAAATATTTCTAAACAGAATTATTCTCTAAACATTAATTTTTTTTACATGACTGACACTTCATTTCTTTATGATACCAAGCACACTGTTATTTCATACTATGGCTAACTCATGTCTTGTAATCTGTCCTTCGATAAACAGGAGTCAACTAAATCATTCAAAACAGTAAATCTGTTTCCATTGATGGCATTGTTTTAATTTTATTCGGAAAGTAATTAAGATGATAAAAAGAAAAGAATTTTAATTGCATACTTAACACCTATAATTCTTACATCAAAAGAACAATTCTGAGAATTTTTCCTCTAAATGTCAATCAGGACCCCTATTCAGTGGCATCCAATGAGTGCCTAGAATAAATAAAAATCTGAGGGGGGTACTGCCAAGATGGCACGGTAGGGGCAAATCAGGATTGCAGCTCTCAGTGAAGAAGCAGAGGGTGAGTTCAATTTGCATTTCCAGATGGATCTTTGTTGCCCACAGAACAGAGAAATTCCCAGGTGTAGGAGAGACATGGGACACCAGCACAGCTGTTAAGGCTCGCATGGCCTTTTTCAGCCGGTCCCACAGCACAGCGGAAGTTTACACAGAATGAACTGGTCTGGATGCCCTGTTAAACTGGCAATCTGAGATTTGGGAGGGTGGATTAGCATATCCATCTGATTAAACGGGACTTCGACAGTGAGCCACACCAGATTACTGGGAAGAGAAGTTCGAGCCAGCGCAATGTGTAGCTGCACAGGAAATCACACATCCCAGTGCCATATCAGCAGCTGACTGAAACACCTGGGAGAGAGTGTACCATTAAACTTTCAAAAAAAAAATAAAAAAGACTCTGAGGCAGAAAGCCAGGTAATTAGGCTCGGCGGGCCCCACCCCCACAGGGACAAACAAAACAGCAATTTGAAATGCTCAGGGTTGAGAGTTTCAATGCAGGCACAGCTTTACCCGGGATGGTGCAGCTCCGTGGAAAAGGGTGGTCCGCCATTACCAAGGCATACCGCCCCTACTGAGGTACACTCCCATTGCTGACACAGCCTGCCATTGCTGAGGCAATTGGCCATAACAGTGAGACTCTGCCAACAGGGCAGAGCTCGTGGCAGCAGGGCGGAGCCTCGACAGGAAAATAGTGACTAGACTGCCTCCCAGCTGTGCAGGAAGGTGCTATGGATACTCACAAAGAAAGCTCTAACTCCCCCGAGACAGCATCTAAGGAAAAAAAGGGTTTTGTCCTTATGAGTTTTGCAGCAGACTTCAACATACTGGCCTAACTGCCCTGAATGATAAATGTACCTCATAGCTCAGTACTTGAGCTCCTATAAAGTACAGACCGCCTCCTCAAGCAGCTCCCTGACCCCTGTATATTCAAAAAGTCACCTCAAAAACGACTGATCAGACTGACATTTGGCGGGCATCATTCTGGGACAAAGCAGAAAAAGAAACTGGTAGCACCACTTACTGTTCCACAGCTGCTACAAGTGTACCCAAGACAGAGCCTGGAGTAGACCTCAGCAGTTCTACAGCAGAGGAGCTAGACTGTTAGAAGAAAAACTAACAGAAATACTTCATTATCAATAATACGGGCGCTAACTCAGAGACCCAATCAAAAAGTCAGCAAATGCTCAAATGACAGGTGGGTAAACCCACAAAGATGGGAAGAAACCAGCGCAAAAAGAGGAAAACACCTGAATCCAGAAAACCTCGCCTTCTACAAAGGACCAAAACTCCTCACCAGCAAGGGAACAAAGCTGGATAGAGAATGAGTGTGATGAAATGACAGAATCAGACTTCAGAAGGTGGATAATGAGAAACTTAATGAGCTAAACGAACATGTTCTAAATTAATGGAAAATACTAAGAACCTTGAAAAAGAATTTGAGGAAATGATAACAAGAATGGACAACTTAGGAATATAAATGAATTGAAGGAGCTGAAAAACCCACCACGAGAACTTTGCAAAGCCTGCACAAGTTTCAACAGCCAAATGGACCAAGCAGAAAAAGAATATCAGAAATCGAAGGTCAACTCAATGAAATAAAACACAAACCAAGAAGAGAGAAAAAAGCGCAAAAAGGAATAAACAAAGTCTCCAAAAAATGTGGGACTATGTGAAGAGACATAACCTACGCTTGATAGGTGTAATAGAATGTGACGAGAGTGAATCCAAGTTGGAAAATACTCTTCAGGATATTATCCAGGAAAATTTCCCCAACCTAGCAAGGCGGACCAACAGTCAAGTCCAGGGAATAGAGAGAACACCGCAAAGATATTCTGCAAGAACAGCAACCCCAAGGCACATAATCGTCAGATTCACCAGGGTTGAAATGAAGGAGAAAATACTAAGGGCAGCCAGAAAGGTCGGGTCACCCAAAAGGGAAGCCCATCAGACTCACAGCCAATCTCTCGGCAGAAATGCTACAAACCAGAAGAGAGTGGGGGCCAATATTCAACATCCTTAAGGAAAAGAACTTTCATCCCAGAATTTAATATCCAGCGAAACTGAGCTTCATAAGTGAAGGAAAAATAAAATCCTTTGCAAAAAAGCAAGTACTCAAAGATTATGTCACCACCGGGCCTGCTTTACAAGAACTCCTGACAGAGG
This sequence comes from Callithrix jacchus, assembly GCF_049354715.1. NCBI lineage: Eukaryota > Metazoa > Chordata > Mammalia > Primates > Cebidae > Callithrix > Callithrix jacchus. Next base: position 11,128,182 of record NC_133525.1, on the reverse strand, counting down.
CACTACATATAGAAACTAACAAACAGTACCAGCCATTTCAAAAGTATACCAAATGCTAAAGGGCATCAACAAGATAAATAACCAGCATCAACTAACAGGCACAACAGCCAGCTAGCATCAAAAATGGCAGTAAAATTCACACATAACAATAGTAACCCTAAATGTAAATGGGCTAAATGCACCAATCAAAAGACACAGACTGGCAAACTGGATAAAAAACCAAAACCGATCAGTGTGCTGTATCCAGGTAACCCACCTCTCAGGCAAAGATACACAAAGGCTCAAAATAACGGGATGGAGGAAGATTTACCAAGAAAATGGACAGCAAAAAACAGCAGGAGTTCCAGTTCTCATCCCTGATAAAATTGACAATTAAGTAACAAAGATCAAAAGAGACAAAGAATGTCATTACATAATAGTAAACGGATTGATAAAACAAGAGGAGCTAACGATTCTAAATATATATTGATCCAATACAGGAGCACCCAGATATATATGGCAAGTTCTTAATGACTTAAAAAAGATTTAGACTCTCACACAATAATAGTGGGAGACTTTAACACTCCACTGTCAATATTAGATCAACCAGACAGAAAATTAACAAGGATATCCAGGGCTTGAACTCAGACCAGCAACAAGCAAACCTGATACACATTTTCAGAACTCCCCACCCCAAATCCACAGAATATACATACTTCTGAGTGCCACATCACATGTGCTCTAAAATTGACCACATAATAGGAAGTAAAGCATTCCTCAGCAAATGAAAAACAACTGAAATCAAAAGAAACATTCAGATTATAGTGCAATCAAGCTAGAACTCAGAATTCAGAAACTGACTCAGAATCGCACAGCTTCATGGAAACCGAACAACTGGCTCTTGAGTGTTGACTGGATAAACAATGAAATGAAGGCAGAAATAAAGAAGTTCTTCAAAACCAATGAGAATGAAGACACAACATGCCATAATCTCTGGGACACATTGAAAGCAGTCTCCAGAGAAAAATACATAACAATAAGTGCCCGTATGAGAAGAGTGGAGAGATTTAAAATTGACACACTATTATCAAAATTGAAAGAGCTAGAGGAGCAAGATCAAAAAAACTCAAAACCTAGCAGAAGACAAGAAAAAACAAAGATCAGAGCTTAACTGAAGGAGATAGAGACATAAAAAACCCGTTAAAAAACTCAATAAATCCAAGAGCTGTTTTTTCAAAAGGTCAACAAAACAGACAGACCACTAGCCAGAATGACAAAAAAGTAAACACACAACAACCAAATAGTTGTAATAATAATAGATAAAGGGGAAATCACCACAGATTCCACAGAAAATCAAACCATCATCAGAGAGTACTACAAACAACTCTATGCGCATAAACTAGTAAACCTGGAAGAAATGGATAAATTCCTGGACACCTGTGTCCTCCCAAGACTAAACCAGGAGGAAGCTGAAACTATGAATAGACCAATAACAAAGTCTGAAGTTGAGGCAGCAATTAAGAGCCTACCACACAAAAAAAGCCTATGTCGAGATGGGTTTACAGCTGAATTCTAGCAGACACACAAAGAAGTGTGTCTGGTATCATTCCTTCTAAAACTATTCCAAATAATCCAAAAAGAGGGATTCCTTCCCAAATCATTTTATGAGACCAACATTATTCTGATGCCAAACCCGGTTGAGACCCAACAAGAAAAGAAAACTTCAGGCCAATATTCATGATGAACATAGATGCAAAAATCTTCAATAAAATACTTACAAACACATTTTGGTGTGCAACATCAAATCAAAAACTTATCCATCATGATCAAGTAGGATTCGTCCCGGGGATGCAAGGCTGGTTCAACATACGCAAGTCTATAGACCTAATTCACCACATAAACAGAACCAAAATCAGAAACCACATGATTATCTCAATTGACACAGAGAAGGCATTTGACAAAATTCCACAGCCGTTTATGCTAAAAACACTCAATAAACTCGGTATTGACGGAACGTATCTCAAAGTAATAAAAGCTATTTTCGACAAACCAACAGCCAATATTATAGATAATGGGCCAAATCTGGAAGCATTCCCTTTGTAATCCAGCACTAGACAAGGATGCCGTCTTTCATCACTGCAATTCAATATAGTACTGGAAGTTCTAGCCACAGCAGTCAGGCAAGAAAAAGAAATAAAGGGTATTCAAATAGGAAAGGTGGAAGCCAAATTGTCTCTATTTGCAGACGAGATGATAGTATACCTAGAAGGCCTTACCATCGCAGCCCAAAGGCTCCTGAAACTGATAAGCAACTTCAGCAAAGTCTCAGGATATAAAATCAATGTGCAAAAATTATAAGCATTTTTATACATCAATAACAGACTTAAAGAGAGCCAAATCCAGGACAAACTGCCATTCACAATTGTACAAAAAAATTAAAATACCTAGGAATACAACTTACAAGGAAAGTAAGGGACCTCTTCAAGGAAAACTACAAACCACTGCTCAACAAAATAAGAGAGGACACAAACAGATGGAGAAACATTCCATGTTCATGGTTAGGAAGAGTCAATATTGTGAAAACGGCTATACCGCCCAAAGTAATTTACAGAATCAACACTACCCCATCAAGCTACCAATGACCTCTACTAAATTGGAAGAAACCACCATGAACTTTATATGGAACCAAAAGAGCCCGCATAGCCTAGTCTATTCTAAGCAAATAGAACACAGCGGGTGACATCACACAACCACACTTCAAACTATACTACAAGGCTACAGTAATCAAAACAGCATGGTACTCATACCAAAACAGAGATACAGACCAATGGAACAGAACAGAGGCATCGGAGGCAGCACAACATATCTACAACCATACAGTCTTTGATAAACCTGACAAAAACAAGCAATGGGGAAAGAATTACCTGTTTAATAAATGGTTTGGGGAAAACTGGCTAGTCATGTGCAGAAAGCGGAAACTTGACCGCTTCCTGACACCTTACAGTAAAATTAACTCCCGATGGATTAAAAACTTAAACATAAGACCTGGCACCATAAAATCCCTAGAAGAAAATCTAGGCAAAACCATTCAGGATATAGGAGTAGGCAAGGACTTCATGACCAAAACACCGAAAGCATTGGCAACAAAAGCCAAAATAGACAAATGGGACCTAATCAAACTCCACAGCTTCTGCAAGGCAAAAGAAACAGTCACTAGAGTGAATTGGCAACCAATTGAATGGGAAAAATTTTTGCAGTTTAGCCATCTGACAAAGGGCTGATATCCAGAATTTACAAAGAACTCAAACAGATTTACAGGGAAAAAAGCCCATTTAAAAATAGGCAAAGGATATGAATAGGCACTTCACAAAAAAAAGACATACATGAGGCTAACAGACATATGAAAAAAGTCTCATCATCACTGGTCATTAGATGCAAATCAAAACCACATTGAGATACTGTCTCACGCCAGTTAGAATGGCGATCATTAAAAAATATTAGGACAACAGATGCCGGAGGGATGTGGAGAAATAGGAACACTTTTACACTGCTGGTGGGAGTGTAAATCAATTCAACCATTGTGGAGGACAGTGTGGTGATTCCTCAAGGACCTAGAAATAGAAATTCCATTTGATCCACCAATCCCATTACTGGGTATATATCCAAAGGAGTATAATTCCGTCTACTATAAGGAAACATGCACACGAATGTTTATTGCGGCACTGTTTACAATAGCAAAGACCTGGAACCAACCGAAATGCTTATTGATAATTTGGAGTGGGATAATGTGGCACATGTGCACTATGGAATATTATGCAGCAATCAAAATCAATGAGTTCGTGTTTTTTGTAGGGACATGGATGAATCTGAAGAACATTTTCAGCAAATTGACAAGAACAGAAAATGAAATACGGCATATTCTCACTCATAGGCGGGTGATGAAAAATGAGAACCCATGAACACAGGGAGGGGTGTACTACACTCTGGGGTCTATTGGGGGAATAGGTGAGGGACAGCTAGGGGGGTCAGCTGGGGAGGGATAACCTGGGGAGAAATTCCAAATGTGTATGAAGGGAAGGAAGGCAGCAGAACACACTGCCATGTGTGTACCTATGCAACTATCTTGCATGTACTGCTCATGTACCCCAAAACCTAAAATGCATTAAAAAGGAAAATAAATGCAAACATTTAGGCTCTCAGCAACACGAATTAGAGTTGATTTTTAAACAAGAATCTTAAGTAGAGAAAAGACAGATAAGTTTAAGGACACAACTGGAGCCCTTCAAGGGTCCTGAGGAGGGCACAGCTTGGGTTCCTCTAGCCCTAGATGTGTCACAGTACCAAGGGCTCCTGGAGGAATTTGATTGTATTTGTGTTGGGCCCGTCTTGTTTCCCCAGGTGTTACCCACCTTTGTATGAGCAGGTGATGATGACACCTGCGGGTCTTAACCAGACCCTACTGACCTGAGGCTTTGGAAAGCACCAGGAAAACAGTGCAGGGAGCTGCATTTCCAAAACTGAGCCAAATGCTGACGGAAAGCAGAAAGACTACAGAGAAACCACGTTGGAGTCCACTGGCCACAACTGTTTCAGCATGTCCCACCCACACACACGGGCACACATTCGTTGACACACTCTGAAATAAATATGAATACACACACAAAAAGACACACGGAGACATCCAATTGTCACACGAAAACACCCCTTGCCAGGCAGCTCCTGAGGCTGGGAGGTTGTGTTTTCTGCCTCGATGCCCTTCGGGAACAGAGAAGCCCAGTCACAGGCCGGCCTTACCTGGAAATCACAGCCACGAGGGCTTTCAATGAGAAGCGCCTTCACGGTGTCTGGGTCGGCCTGAAGCATGGTGGGGATACTTGTGGATGGCCGTGGATGTCTCTGAAGCTCCGCCAGATTGTTTCATGGCCTGCGGGATTCCTAAAATTGCAGGACTCGGTGATGATCATGGGGAGAAAGGTTGTTACCCAGCCATTATGCACTGCCATGGAGGGCACCTTCGTGGCTAAGCCGCTGAGATTGTTCCCCAGGCAACCGTGGATGTCAGTGTGAAGCGAGCCCCAGCTCAGCGCTAGGGCTTTTGACAGGTGGCCTCACATGCATTTTCGCATATCCACATGTGAAGCTACTATATCGGCGTTGTCCAGCTACTGCAGCGCAGGTTCAAGGTGGATTCATTTCTAGGGGTGTCGCTGGAAGATTGTGTGCCACAAGCAGTGTAGGACCCTGACAGTCCTGACGTTAGTATCTCTAGGATCCCATTTTCTGTTCTGGTCTTGTGGAGAATGAAAGGGCTTTGTCATGGAAGCCAGCACTCTGGGGTCACCATTACCTTACTTAGCCCCATGAGCAGACTGCCACATTTCGACCTGGGCATCCCACCACGCCCAGGGATTCCTGCTTTGCAGCACTACTGTTTGGACATGAAGGGAACCAACCACAGAGGCAAGGCCAGTGAGCTCCAGAGGTGGCAACACCTGGAACTGGCTTTCCATTGCAGCAGCTCAGGTGTAGAGGACGTCTCCAAAGTTTTGTGTGGTCAATTCAAAATCGAGACAGATGTTTATGCATTCCGCTGAGAATCCCCCAAAAAGCCAAGCACAAGATCACATTTGCAATCTGAAGAGTGCCTGCGCCAGAGTTTAAGTGTCCTGCATGAATTTTTGCCAGAGGTGTCCGGAGGAGCCTGAACAAGAGCAAACCACCTCAAGCCCCTCACCGGGATTACAACCCTCCACCTGGCATGCACCTGGCCAACCGCAGTGTCCTTAGGTCCGTGAAATCCCTTGCATTAAACAGGTTTAATATTGATATTACTGTATGTCCTACAGCAAAAAGACCTCAATCAAATTCTTATACACACACACACACACACACACACACACACACACACACACATCTTGATAGATACCAATAGGTTTAATCTTACAACAGAAATACCTTAGTCAATCTGGTATTTCATGGACTATTAGGAAGACACAGCAGATCCTCATGTGTTTTAATAATAAAAGCATCACCAGTTGACTGTGTTTGTAAATATTGTTTTTAATTAATTATACGCAACTGCATCCAAAACCGCACCAAAATATTCTTGAATTAAATTCTTCATTACAGAAGATCGTTATTGTGTTTTGTTATTTTCCTTGTGTCGTTTACACTGTTGTATTAGATTCAGAATTGGGGTGTCATTTTTTCCATACTGCAAAGGCTATACTGCCATTTGAATTATTGGTATGTATCTCTTGAACATGAAACTACTCAGTACGTTACTCTAAATTTTTGGGAACTTAACCTTCAGTATAGCTCCAAAGACATTTTATATAACTACCTCAAACTTATTTGCCAAGTACTTTCAAATTTTTTAGATTCGTGTAAGGACATTCTCGATCTCCACTATTAATTTTACTCTGTTTCTCACTGGTGGGATGTAAACTCATAAAATTTAAGATTAAATGCCATTCTTTAAGAAATTAAGACAAGTGACATTCTCAGTAATGGAAAGAGATGACATGATTTGGAAGTAAATATTTAAAACATAACAAGAAGTAATATGTTTGTTTTACCAAAATATGTTGTTTTTGAAATCAATATAAAATTTTGGAGGTAAAAATATAATTTTTTAAATAAACTTTTTTTTTTTTGAGATGGAGTATTGCTCTTGTTACCCAGGCTGGAGTGCAATGACGCGATCTCGGCTCACCGCAACCTTTGCCCCTGGGTTCAGGCAATTCTCCTGCCTCAGCCTCCTGAGTAGCTGGGATTACAGGCATGTGCCGTCATGCTCAGCTAATTTGTTTTTTGTATTTTTAGTAGAGACGGGGTTTCACCATGTTGACCAGAACGATCTCGATCTCTTGACCTTGTGATCCACTTGCCTTGGCCTCTCAAAGTGCTGGGATTACAGGCATGAGCCACCATGCCTGGCCTAAATTAATATTTAAAAATCTGACCACGCTAATATTTTTGTTTCAACAATATTTTTTATTATTTCAGAAATATGTGAAACCAATTAAAATGTTTTATTAAAGACCATTTACAACTAATTCATTTAAAGTTTACATCCTTCATTTCAGAATACATTTACCATTTAAAAAATTATATAGAAATGTCTCATTGAACTGAAAGTACATGAGTATTAGCAGTCAGTGTGATTGAAAGCTCCACCAATCACATCACATTCTCTGCAAAATTTTTTTAGTACCCATATGCAGACCACAGTTTAAAGAGTGGAAGAAAAAGGAGGCCCTGCTTTCGAAAATTACTCAGCTGAAATTTTGGAGCATTTTTAAGACAGACTAGATACCAAATAATTCTAAACAGAATTACATTATACTGTAAACATTAATTTTTCCTTACATGACTGAAACTTCATTTTTTTATGATGCCAAGCACACTGTTATCTCATACCATGGCTAACTCATGTCTTGCAATCTGGCCTTAGGCAACCAGGAGTCAACTAAATTAATCATTCAAAAGGGGTAAATCTGTTTCTCTTGATGATGACAGTGTGTTTTAATTATATTAGAAAATTAGAAAGAAAAAGAAGGGGGGCTCTGAGGCAGGGAATCAGGTGATCAGGCTTGGCGTGTCACACCCCCACAAATGCAAAAAGAATAGCAATTGAAAGTTCTCGGGTTTAAGAGTTTCAGGGCAAGCACAGCTGAACCCAGTACAGTGCAGCCCAGTGTGGGAGGGGCATCCACCAGTAACAAGGCACCCGACTTCTATAGAGGGATTCTGCCATTTCTGAGGCAGCCTGTCTTTGCCAAGGCAACCCACCATAACAGAGAGAGTCTGTCACTACAGAGGGGAACCACCATCACCACTGCAGTTCTAACCACACCCATATAAGCAGGACTACAGGGAACTACACATGGAAGCAGGGCGGAGCCCATGGCAGCAGGGCAGAACCCATGGCAACAGGGTGGATCCAAAAACAGGGTGGAGCCCACAGCAGCTCATCAACTAGACTCCCTCCTCGCTGGGCAGGAAAGTGCAATGGACACTCATAAAGCCCTAATTCCCCGGGACAGACCACGTGAGGAAAAAAAAAGGGTGGGGGCCTTTATGAGTTCTGCTGCAGCAGATTTAGACGTACCTGCCTAGCAGCCCTGAATGGACAACAGAGCTTACAGCTTAGCACTAGAGCTCCTATAATGTACAGACTGTCTCCTCAAGCAGCTCCCTTACCCCTGTATATCCAAAGAGTCTGATCAGTCCTCACAATGGACTGATCAGACTGACATTTGGTGGGCATCATTTAGGGACAAAGATGGCAGAAGAAGAAACTGGTAGCAACCCTCATGGTTTTGCAGCTGCTACAGGATTTCCCCAGGCCAGTAGGGTTTGGGGTGGACCTCAGCAGTCCTACGGCTGTGGGGCCAGACTCTAAGAAAAAGAACTAAGAAACAGAATTACTTCATCATCAAGAGTCTGGACGTCCACTCACATCCAATTGGAAAATCAGCAACCACTCAGATGACAGGTGGATAAATCCACAAAGCTGGAAAGAAACCAGCACAAAAAGGAGGAAAATACCCGAAACCAGAACACCTCACCTTCTACAGAGGACCAAAACTCCTCACCAGCAAGGGAACAAAGCTGGAGAATGAGTGTGATGAAATGACAGTATTAGACTTCAGAAGGTGGGTAATGAGAGAGTTTTGTTAGCAAAAAGAACATGTTCTAAATCAATGCAAAGAAACTAAGAACCTTGAAAACAGATTTCAAAAGGGGGCGAGGACTCAAGATGGCGCTGTGAGAACAACCCAGGATTGGAGCTCTCTTTGAGTCCACGGAGAGGTGAGTCAGAGCTGCATTTCCAGACTGATCTTTGTTTCCCATAGAATGGGGAGATTCCCAAGTATAGGGTAGACACTGGATGCCTGGCAGTGCCTCTGCCTGGTGAAGCCAGCAGCCAGGGTGGTGGCAGCTGGCTCTGCCCATCGCTCCCCACAGGGCACGCTTGTCTGGGTGCCCTGTTGAGCCGGCAACCTGAGACTCGAGAGGGCTGGACTTGAGACTGAGCAAGACTTGGACAGTGGGCCCACCCAGGAGATTGCAGGGACAGAGCGTTTGGGCTATCCCAGTGGGATCAACAAGACCGGGATTTCAAGTGATCCCCGTGCAGTCCGTCTGAGACGCTCTGTGGGGGAGGGGCGTCCACCATTACCGAGGCAACCCGCTCCAACTGAGATACACGCCCACTGCTGATGCAGCCTGTCGTTGCCGAGGCAACCCGATACAATGGAGAGACTTCGCCTCAGGGTGTGGCAGAGACCACAGCAGAACAGCAGAGCCTGCCCTAACAGGGCGAGCCTCACAACAGCAGGGTGGAGCCTCGGCAGGCAAACAGTGGCTAGTCTGCCTCCTAGCTGGGCAGGACACCTCAACGAACATCCAAAAATAAAGCCCGAACCCCCCAACAAAGAGCATATGAGAAAAAAAGGTTTTTTTTTAATGAGCTCTGTTGCACCAGAATTAAACATAGCAGCCTAACAGCACTGAATGAACAACAGAGATCACAGCTCAGCAATTGAGCTCCTATAAAGTACAGACTGTCTCCTCAAGCAGCTCCCTGACCCTGCTATATCCAAAAGACTGACATTTGGCAGGCATCATTCTGTGACAAAGATAGCAGAAAAAGAAACTGTTAGCATACCTCACTGTGCCACAGCTGCTAGAGGTGCATCCTAGACAAGCAGGGCCTGGAGTGGATCTCAGCAGTCATACAGCGAAGGGGCTAGACTGGTAGAAGGAAAACCAAGTAACAGAAATACTTCATCATCAACAATCTGGGTGTACACTCAGAGACCCAATCGAAAAGTCAGCAACTACACAGACGACAAGCAGATAAATCCACAAAGATGGGAAGAAACCAGCGAAAAAAGGAGGGAAACACCCGAAACCAGAACACCTCGCCTCCTAGAAAGGACCAAAACTCCTCAGCAGCAAGGGAACAAAGCTGGACGGAGAATGACTGTGAAAAAATGACGGAATTAGACTTCAGAAGGTGGATAGTGAGAAACTGTTGTGAGCTAAATGAACATGTATTAAATCAATGCAAAGAAACTAAGGAACTTGAAAAAAGATATGAGGAAATGATAACAAGAATGGTTAACTTAGAGAGAAATATGAATAAAATAAAAGAGCTGAAAAACACAATACGGGAACTTCACGAAGCATGCACAGGTTTCAATAGCCGAATTGACCAAGCAGAAGAAAGAATATCTGAAGTCGAAGATCAACTCAATGAAATAAAACGAGAAACCAAGATTAGAGAAAAAAGCGCAAAAAGGAATGAACAAAGTCTCCAAGAAATGTGGGACTATGTGAAAAACCTAACCTACGTTTGATAGGTGTACCAGAAGAGAACGAAGAGAATGAATGCAAGCTGGAAAATACTCTTCAGGACATCATCCAGGAAAATTTGCCCCACCTGGCAAGACAGGCCAACACTCAAATACAGGAAATACAGAGAACACCATAAAGATATTTCACAAGAAGGGCAACCCCAAAGAACATAATCATCAGATTCAACAAATTGAAATAAAGAAGAAAATACTAAAGGCAGCAAGAGGGAAAGGTCGGGTCACCCACAAAGGGAAGCCCATCAGATTCACAGCAGATCTCTCAGCAGAAACACTACAAGCCAGACGAGAGTGGGGGCCAATATTCAACATTCTTAAAGTAAACAACTTTCAACCCAGAATTTCATATCCAGCAAAACTGACCTTCAGAAGTGAAGGAAAAATAAAATACTTTGTGAACAAGCAAGTACTCAGAGATTGTGTCACCACCAGGCCTGCTTTACAAGAGCTCCTAAAAGAGGCACTCACATAGAAAGGAACAACCAGTACCAGCCATTTCAAAATCACACTAAATGCTAAAGAGCGTCAACATAATGAAGAATCTACAAAAACTAACAGGCAAAACAGCCACTTAGCATCAAAATGGCAGTATCAAATTCACACATAACAATATTAACCCTAAATGTAAATGGACTAAATGCACCAATCAAAAGACACAGACTGGCAAATTGAATAAAAATCCAAAACCCATCAGTGTGCTGTATCCAGGAAAGCCATCTCACATGCAAGGATACACAAAGGCTCAAAATAAAGGGATGAAGGAAGATTTACCAAGAAAATAGCAAAAGAAAGCAGGAGTTGCAATTCTTCTCTATGATAAAATAGACTTTAAAGCAACAAAGATCAAAAGACACAAAGAAGGCCATTACATAATGGTAAAAGGATCGATACAACAAGAAGAGCTAACGATCCTGAACATATATGGACCAAATACAGCAGCACCCAGATACATAAGGCAAGATGTTAATGACCTACAAAGAGACTTAGACTCCCACACAATAATCGTGGGAAACTTTAACACTCCACTGTCAATATTAGACAGATCAACCAGACAGAAAATCAACAAGGATATCCAGGGCTTGAACTCAGACCTGGTGCAAGCAAACCTGATAGACATTTACAGAACTCTCCACCCCAAATCCACAGAATACACATTCTTCTCAGCACCACATCACACCTACTCTAAAATTGACCACAGAATTGGAAGTAAAGCACTGCTCAGCAAATGCAAAACAACTGAAATCGTAACAAACAGCCTCTCAGACCATAGTGCAATCAAGCTACAACTCAGAATACAGAAACCAACCCAGAACCGCACAGCTTCATGGAAACTGAACAACTGGCTCTTGAATGTTGACTGGGTAAACAATGAAATGAAGACAGAAATAAAGAAGTTCTTTGAAACCAATAAGAATGAAGACACAACATGCCAGAACTTCTGGGACTCATTTTAAGCAGTCTCTAGAGGAAAGTATATAGCAATAAGTGCCCATATGAGGAGAATGGAGAGATATAAAATTGACACCCTATCGTCAAAATTGAAAGAGCTAGAGGAGCAAGATCAAAAAAAAAACTCACAACCAAGCAGAAGACAAGAATTAACTAAGATCAGAGCTGAACTGAAGGAGATTGAGACACGAAAAACCCTTTAAAAAATCAATAAATCCAAAGGCTGGTTTTTTGAAAAGATCAACACAATAGACCACAAGCCAGATTGATTAAAAATAAAAGAGGAAACAACCAAATAGATGCAATAAAAAATGATAAAGGGGAAATCACAACAGACTCCACAGAAATTCAAACCATCTTCAGAGAATATTACAAACAACCCTATGCACATAAACTAGTAAACGTGGAAGAAATGGATAAATTCCTGGACTCCTGTGTCCTCCCAAGCCTAAACAAGGAGGAAGCTGAAACTATGAATAGACCAATAACAAGGTCAGAAGTCGAGGCAGCAATTAAGAGTCTACCACTCAAACTAAGCCCAGGTCCAGATGGACTCACAGCCGAATTCTACGAGACACACAAGGAGGAGCTGGTACCAATCCTTCCAAAACTATTCAAACAATACAAAAAAAGGGAAGCCTTCCCAAATCATTTTATAAGACCAACATCATCTTGATACTGAAACCCGGCAGAGACCCAACAAGAAAAGAAAACTTCAGGCCAATATCCATGATAAACATAGATGCAAAAATCTTCAATAAAATATTGGCAAGCCGATTGCAACAGCAAATCAAAAAACTTATTCATCACGATCAAGTAGGATTCATCCCGGGGATGCAAGGCTGGCTCAACATACGCAAGTCTATCAACATAATTCACCACATAAACAGAACCAAAAACAAAAACCACATGATTATCTCAATTGACGCAGAGAAGGCATTTGACAAAATTCAACAGCGCTTTATGCTAAAAACCATCAATAAACTTGGTATTGATGGAATGAATCTCAAAGTAATAAAAGCTATTTATGGCAAACCAACAGCCAATATCATACTGAATGGGCAAAAACTGGAAGCACTCCCTTTGAAATCTGGCACTAGACAAGGATGCCCTCTTTCACCACTCCTATTCAATATAGTACTGGAAGTTCTAGCCAGAGCAATCAGGCAAGAAAAAGAAATAAAGGGTATTCAAATAGGAAAGGTGGAAGCCAAAGTGTCTCTATTTGCTGACGACATGATAGTATACCTAAAAGACCCCATCGCCTCAGTCCAAAAACTCCTGAAACTGATAAGCAACTTCAGCAAAGTCTCAGAATATAAAATCAATGTGCAAAAATCACAAGCATGCCTGTACCCCAATAGCAGACTTAAAGAAAGCCAAATCAAGAACAAACTGCCATTCACAATTGCTACAAAAAGAATAAAATACCTTGGAATACAATTCACAAGGAATGTAAGGGACCCCTTCAAGGAGAACTACAAACCACTGCTCAACGAAATCAGAGAGGACACAAACAGATGGAGAATCATTCCATGTTCATGGTTAGGAAGAATTAACGTCGTGAAAATGGCTATACTGCCCAAAGTAATTTACAGAATCAATGCTATCCCCATCAACCTACCATTGACTTTCTTCACAGAACTGGAAAAAACAACCATGAACTTCATATAGAACCAAATGAGAGCCCGCATAGCCAAGTCAATTCTAAGCAAAAGGAACACAGCAGGGGGCATCACACTACCAGATTTCAAACTATACTACAAGGCTACAGTAATCAAAACAGCATGGTACTGGTACCAAAACAGAGATATAGACCAATGGAACGAAACAGAGGCACTGGAGGCAACACAACATATCTACAACTATACAATCTTTGATAAATCTGACAAAACAAGCAGTGGGGAAAGGATTCCATGTTTAACAAATGGTGTTGGTAAAACTGGCTAGCCGTGTGCAGAAAGCAGAAACTGGACCCCTTCCTGACACCTTACACTAAAATTAACTCCAGATGGATTAAAGACTTAAACGCAAACCCTGGCACGATAAATACCTTAGAGGGAAATCTAGGCAAAACTATCCAGGACATAGGAGTAGCCAAGGACTTCATGAACAAAACACCAAGAGCATTGGCAACAAAAGCCAAAATAGACAAATGGGACCTAATGAAATTCTACAGCTTCTGCAGAGCAAAAGAAACAGTTACTAGAGTGAATTGGCAACCAACAGAATGGGAAAAAATTTTTGCAGTTTACCCATCTGACAAAGGGCTGATATCCAGAATTTACAAAGACCTGAAACAGATTTAAAGGAAAAAGCAAACAAGCCCATTCAAAAGTTGGCAAAGTATACGAACAGAAACTTTACGAAAGAAGACATATATGAGGCCAACAATCATATGAAAAAATGCTCATCGTCACTGGTCATCAGAGAGATGCAAATCAAAACCACACTGAGATACCATCATCTCACGCCAGTTAGAATGGCGATCATTTAAAAATCTGGAGACAACAGATGCTGGAGAGGATGTGGAGAAAAAGGAACACTTTTACACTGTTGGTGGGAGTGTAAATTAGTTCAACCATTGTGGAAGACGGTGTGGCGATTCCTCAAGGCCTTAGAAATAGAAATTCCATTTGACCCAGCAATCCCATTACTGGGTATATATCCAAAAGACTATAAATCTTTCTACTACAAGGACACATGCACACGAATGTTCATTGCAGCACTGTTTACAGTAGGAAAGACCTGGAATCAACCCAAATGCCCATTGATGATAGACTGGATTGGAAAAATGTGGCGCATATACACCATGGAATATTATACAGCAATCAGAAATGATGAGTTTGTGTCGTTTGTAGGGACATGGATGAATCTGGAGAACCTCATCCTCAGCAAACTGACACAAAAACAGATAATGAAACACTGCATATTCTCACTCATAGGCGGGTGATGAAAAATGAGAACACATGGACACAGAAAGGGGAGTACTAAACACTGGGGTCTATTGGGGGGAAAAGGGGAGGGCCAGTGGGAGGGGGAGGTTTGGAGGGATAGCCTGGCTAGAAATGCCAAATGTGGGTGAAGGGGAGAAGCAAAGCAAAGCACACTGCCATGTGCGTACCTACGCAACTGTCTTGCATGCTCTGCACATGTACCCCAAAACCTGAAATCCAATAAAAAATTTTAAAAAAAGAAATACTGCCACCAAGAAAAAAAAAAGATTTCAACAAAGATTTGAGAAAATGATAACAAAATGGACAACTTAGGAATATGAATGAATTGAAACAGCTGATCAGAAGTCGAAAATCAACTCAGTGAAATAAAACGAGAAACCAGGATTAGAGAAAAAAGTGCAAAAAGGAATGGACAAAGTCTCCAAGAAATGTGGGATTATGTGAAGAGATCTAATTAACGGTTGATAGGTTTACCAGAATGTGATGAAGAGAATGAATTCAAGCTGGAAAATACTCTTCAGGATATTAACTAGGAAAATTTCTTTAACCTAGCAATCCAGGCCAATACTCAAGTCCAGGAAATACAGAGAACACCACAAAGATATTCCACAAGAAGAGCAACCCCAAGGCAGATAATCTTCAGATTCAACAAGGTTGAAATGAAGGAGAAAATACTAAGGGCAGCCAGAGAAAAAGGTCGGGTTACCCACAAAGGGAAGCCCATCAGACTCACAGCAGATCTCTCAGCAGAAACTCTACAAGACTGGAGAGAGTGGGACCAATATTCAACATTCTTAAAGAATAGAACTTTCAACCCAGAATTTCACATCCAGCCAAACTGAGCTTAATAAGTGAAGGAAAAATAAAATCCTTTGCAAAAAAGCAAGTACTCAGAGATTTTTGTCACCACCAGGCCTGCTTTACTAGAGCTCCTGAAAGAGGCCCCACACAGAAAGAAACAACCAGTACTAGCCATTTCAAAGACATACCAAATGCTAAAGAGCATCAAACAAAAATAATAATAATAATCTGCACTAACTAATGGGCAAAACAGCCAGCTAGCATCAAAACGGCAGTATCAAATTCACACATAACAATATAAACTCTAAATGTAAATGGGCTAAATGCACCAGTCAAAAGTCACAGACTGGCAAATTGGATAAAAAGCCAAAACCCATCGCTGTGCTTTACCCAGGAAACTCATCTCACATGCAAGGTTACACAAAGGCTCAAAATAAAGGGATGGCGGAAGATCTACCAAGCAAATGGAGAGCAAAAGGAAAAAAAAAGGAGGTGCAATTCTCGTCTCTGATAACATAGACTTTAAAGCAACAAAGATCAAAAGAGACAAAGAAGGTCATTACATAATGGTCAAAGGATCGATACAACAAGAAGAGCTAACCTAAATATATATGGATTCAATACAGGAGCATTCAGATATGTAAGGCAAGTTTTTAACGATCTACAAAGATACTTAGACTTTCACACACTAATAATGGGACACTTTAACACTCCACTGTCAATATTAGACAGATCTACCAGACAGAAAATTAACAAGGAAATCCAGAACTTCAACTCAGACCTGGAACAAGCAAACCTGATAGACATTTACAGAACTCTCCATCCCAAATTCACAGAATATACATTCTTCTCAGCACCACATCACACCTACTTTAAAATTGACCACATAATTGGAAGTAAAGCACTCCTCAGCCAATTCAAAGCAACTGAAATCATAACAAACAGTCTCTCAGACCATAGTGCAACAAGTTAGAACTCAGAATTCAGAAACTAACTCAGAACCGCACAGCTTTATGGAAACTGAACAACTGGCTCTTGAATATTGAATGGATAAAGAATGATATGAAAGGAGAAATAAAGAAGTTCTTCAAAACAAATAAGAACGAAGACACAACATGCCAGAATCTCTGGGACACATTTAAAGCAGTCTCCAGAGGAAAATATGTAGCAATAAGTTCCCACATGAGAAGAGTGGAGAGATCCAAAGTTGAAACCCTATTGTCCAAATTGAAAGAACAATAGGAACAAGATCAAAAAAACTCAAAACCTAGCAGAAGACAAGAAATAACTAAGATCGGAGCAGAACTGAAGGAGATAGAGACATGAAAAACCCTTCAGAAAATCAATAAATCCAAGAGCTGGTTTTTTGTAAAGATCAACAAAATAGGTCATTAGCCAGACTGATAAAAAAGAAAAGAGAGAACAACCAAATAGATGCAATATAAAATGATAAAGGGGAAATCACCACAGATTCCACAGAAATTCAAACCATCATCACAGAATATTACAAACAACTCTATGCACATAAACTAATAAACCTGGAAGAAATGGATAAATTCCTTGACACCTGTGTCCTCCCAAGCTTAAACCAGGAGGAAGCTGAATCTCTGAATAGACCAATAACAAGGTCTTAAGTCGAGACAGTAATTAAGAGCCTACCACACACAAAAAAGCCCCATTTCAGAGGTGTTCAAAGCCGAATTCCACCAGACACACAATGAGGTGCTGGTACCATTTTTTCTTAAGCTAGTCCAAATAGTCCAAAATAATTTGAATCCTTTTCAAATTATTATATGAGACCAACATCATACTGATACCAAAAATTGGTAGAGAGTCAACAAGGAAAGAAAAGTTCAGGCCAATATTCATGATGAACACATATGCAAAAATCTTCAATAAAATACTGGCAAGCCAATTGCAACAGCACATCAAAAAGCTTATCCATCATTGTCAAGTAGAATTTATCCCGGGGATTCAAGGCTGGTTCAACATATGCCAGTCTGTGAACATAATTCACCATATAAGCCGAAACAAAAACAAACACCATATGATTATCTCAATTGATGCAGAGGTTTTTGACAAAATTCAACAGTGCTTTATGCAATAAACTTTTAATAAACTCTGTATTGATGGAACATATCTCAATATTGTAAAAGCTACTTATGACAAACCAACAGCCAATATCTTACTGAATGGGCAAAAAACTGGAAGCATTCTTTTTGAAATCTGGCAGTAGACATCGATACTCTCTCTCTCACCATTCCTACTTAATATGGTACTGGAACCATATTACTGAACTACAACTGGAAGTTGTAGACAGAGAAATCAGGCAAAAAATGAAATAAAGATATTCAATAGGAAAGGATGTAACCAGAATGTTTTTATTTGCAGACAACATCATAGTATATCTAAAAGACCCCATCGTCTCAGCCCCAAAATTTCTGAATCTGATAAGCATCTTCAGCAAAATCTCAGGATATTAAATCAGTGTGCAAAAATTATAGAAGCATTTCTATACACCAATAAAAGACTTAAAGGTAGCCAAATCAAGAATGAACTGCCATTAACAGTTGCTACAAAGAGAATAAAATACCTAGGAATACAACTTACAAGGAACGTAAGGTACTTCTTCAAGGAAACTACAAACCACTTTTCAACGAAATAAGAGAGGACACAAACTAATGGAGAATCATTCCATGTTCATGGTTAGGAAATATCAATATCGTTAAAATGGCCGTACAGCCCAAAGTATTTTACAGACTCAAGGTTATCCCCATCAAGCTACCATTGACTTTCTTCACAGAACTGGAAAAAACCACCTTGAACTTCATATGGAACCAAAAGAGAGCCCACATAGCCAAGTCAATTCTAAGCAAAAAGAATGCCGCAGGAGGCATCACACTATTGGACTTCAAACTATATTACAAGGCTACAGTAATCAAAACAGCATGGTACTGGTACTAAAACAGATATGGACCAATAGAACAGAACAGAGGTATTGGAGGCAACACAACATATCTAAAACCATACAATGTTTGATAAACCTCACAAAAACGAGCAATGGGAAAAGGACTCCCTGTTTAATCAATTTTTGGGGGGAAAACTGGCTAGCCATGTGCAGAAAGCAGAAACTGGACACCTTCCTGACACCTTACAATAAAATTAACTTCAGATTGATCAAAGACTTAAACATAAGGCCTGGCACCATAAAAACCTTAGAAGAAAATTTAGGGAAAACCATTCAGGACATAGGAGTAGGCAAGGACTTCATGACCAAAACACCAACAGCATGGGCATCAAAAGCCAAAATAGACAAATGGGACCTAATCAAACTTCAAAGCTTCTACACAGTGAAAGAAACAGTCACTAGAATGAACGGCAGCCAACAGAATGGGGAAAAATTTTTGCAGTTTATCCATCTGACAAAGGGCTCTTATCCAGAATTTTCAAAGAACTCAAAGAGATTTACAAGAAAAAAAACAAACAATCTCATTCAAAAATGGGCAAAGGATAGAAACAGACACTTTACAAAAGAAGACATACATGAGGACAAAAAACATGCAAAAATGCTCACTATCACTGTTCATTAAAGAGATGCAAATCAAAACCACATTGAGATACCATCCCATGCCTTTTAGAATGGCGATTATAAAAAAATCTAAAGACAACAGATACTGGAGAGGATGTGGAGAAATAGGAACACTTTTACACTGCAGATGGGAATGTAAATTAGTACAACAATTGTTGAAGAAAGATTAGGATTTCTCAAGGACCTAGAAGTAGAAATTCCATTTGACCCAGCAATCCCATTACTGGGTATATATCCAATGGAGTATAAATCGGTCTACTATACGAACACGTTCACATGAATGTTTATGTCAGCACCGTTTACAATAGTAAAGACCTGGAACCAACCCAAATGCCCATCGATGATAGAGTGCACTGGGAAAATGTGGCACAGATACACCATGGAATATTATGCAGCAATCAAAAGTGACGAGTTCGTGTTTTTTGCAGGGACATGGATGAATCGGGAGAACATCATTCTCAGCAAAGTGACACAAGAATAGAAAATGAAATACCGCATATTCTAACTCATAGGCGGGCAATGAACAATGAGAACACATGGACTCAGGGAAGGGAGGACTATGCACTGGGGTTTATCGGGGGGAATAGGGGAAGGACAGTGGGGTTAGGAACTAAGAAATAGCATGGCGAGAAACGCCTAATATGTGTGCAGGGGAGGAAGGCAGCAAAACACACTGCCATGTATGTACCTAGGCAACTATCTTGCAAGTTCTGTACATGTACCGCAAAACATAAAGTGCAACAAAAAAAGAAAAGACTTTTAATTGAAAATTTATCACGTACAATTCTTACTTCAAAAAAACAATTCTGAGACTTGCTCCTTTAAATGTCAATCAGAACCCGTATTCACTGGCATTCAATGAGTGCCTACAAAAAATACAGATATTATGGCTTACTGCAACACACCAATTACAATCAATCTTTAACCAACAATTCTTAGTAGAGGAAAGACACATAAGTTTAAGGACACAACTGGAGCCCTTCAAGGGTCCTCAGGATGGGATAGCTAGGGTTCCTCCAGGCCTAGATAATCCAAAATACAAAGGGCTTCTGGAGAAAATTGTATCTGTGTTGCTCCCGTGTTGTTGTTGTTGTTGTTTTTTTTTCAGGAGTTTCCCACCTCCAGATGAGCAGGTGTTTATGACACCTGCAGGTGGGAGCCACACCCAACTACACTGAGGCTTTGGAAAGCACCAGGAAAACAATGCGGGGAGCTGCAGCCCCCAGACTGAGCCAAACCTTGACCGGCAGCAGATTGTAGGCAGACTACAGAGAAACCGCACTGGAGTGCACTCTCCACACTCGTTTCAGCATGTCCCACTCGCACATATGCGCACACACTTGTCGATACACTTGGAAATATATATGCATACACACACTCACATACACACAGAAAGACACACGGAGACATCCAACAGTCACATGGAAACACACCCTGACAGGCAGCTCCTGAGGCTGCAGGGTTCTGTTCTCTGCTGGAAAGCCAGTAAAAGAGCATACCCGCCAAAGCCAGGTCGCTCATACCTGCAAATCCCAGTTGCGAGGGCTTTCAATGAGAGGCGCATTCACGCTGTCTGGACCGGCATAAATCATCATGGGAATACTTGCGGATCTCCGTGGACGTCCCTGAAGTGCCGCCAGATCGTTTCTCGGCCAGGTTCGGACTGTCAGATACCTAAAATTGCAAGACTCAGTGATGATCGTGGGGAGCAAGGGTCCGTTGCCCAACACTGAGGCAATGCCACAGAGGGCCCCTGCGTGGCTAAGCTGCTGAGATCGTTCTGCAGGCGACCGTGGCTGTCAGTGTGATGCGAACCAAGTCTCAACGATACGGCTTGTGACTGGCGGCTTCTGCATGCGCTTTTCAGTGCCCAACTGGGGAGCCGCAATATCGGCGCAGTCCTGCTTCTGCCACACAGGTTCAAGGTGTATTCGGTTGCAGCGGCGGCCCCGGAAGGAGGCTGCCTGACAGAAGCAGCATAGGACAGTGACAGTGCTGACTTCAGCACTTCCTTGGGTCCATTACTCTGTTTTTGTCTTGTAGAGAATGAGGGTGCTTTTGACCTGGAAGCGGGTTCTCTGGGGGGTCACCATTACGTTCCCCATCCCCATGAGCTGACTGCCACTTTTCGACCTGGGCAACTCACTAAGAGGCCCTGCCTTGATCTCCAAGCCCAGGGATTCCTGCTTCGCAGTACTACTGCCTGGACATGAAGAGAACAACCACAAAGAAGCAAGGACAGTGTGCCCCCAAGGTGGTGACACCTGGAACTGGCTTTTCTTGGTGGCTGATCAGGTGTAGAACTTTGGATGACTCCAAAGTTCTGTGTGGTGAATCCAAAATCGAGACAGATGTCCAGGCAAGCCATGGAGAACCCCCAAGAAAGCCAATCACAAGAAGATCACATTTGCAGTCTGAAGAGTGCCTGTGTTAGAGTCCAAGCCTTCTTCAGGAATTCCTGCCAGGGTATTTGGGAGGAGCCCGCAAAAGAACAATCAGCCCCTAGCCCCTCAACGGTATCACTACCCACCACCTGTCATGCACCCAGCCAACTGCAGTCTTTTTAGCTCCGTGAAATCTGTGGCATTAAAGAGGTTCAATGTTGATATGACCTGTAGGTCCTACAGCAAAAACGAACTCAATCAAACTCATACCACACACACACACACACACACACACACACACGCACTCACAAATTATTCTGAATAAATACAAGTTTAGTCCTACAGCAAAAAGACCTCAGTCTATCTGGTATTTCATGGACAATTAGGAAGACACAGCAGATACTCATGTATGTTTTAATAATTAATAAAAGCATCACTAGCTCTCTAGGTTTGTAATTACTGTTTCCAAATAATCGTCCTCAACTGCATCCTCAATCTTCCCAAAAGATTGTTGAATTAAATTCTTCTTCATTATAGAAGATTGCTATTGTCTTTTTATTTTCGTTGTATCGTTTACACCATTGTATTCCACTCACGACTGGGGTGTCATTTTCCCCATACAACAAAAGATATACTGCCATCCAAATTATTCATGTGTATCTCTTGAACATGGAACTACTCAGTAGGTTACTCTATATTTTTGGAAACTTAACCTTCAGCATAGCCCCCAAGACATTCTACATAAATGCCATATACATATTATGCAAGAACTTTCAAATTTCTTAGATTTGTTGAAGGATATTGTCTATCCCTGTTATTATTTTTACTCGATCTTTCTCACTGGTGGTATGAAAACTCTCATAAAGTTTAAGATTTCATGCCATTTTTTGGAAAATAAAGACAAGTGACATTCTCAATAATGGAAACATGACATGATTTGGAAGTAAATATTTAAAAACATAGCAAGAAGGGATATATTTGTGTTACCAACATGTTTATTCATTTTAAAATCAATAGAAAATTCTGGAGGCAAAAATTTAATTTTTAAGTAAATATTTAAAAACCTGACCACACTAACATTTTTGTTTTATCAGTATATTATTTCAGAAATAATTAATATTTGTGTTTTCAAAAAATTTTACAGGGATATACCGGAAAACCATGTTTTTAAAAAATCAGAATGAGTTCCTTTACAAAATCTCTGTAACAAATGCAAAGCCCTTTGTGCCACTGTTCTTTCAAAGTCTCATGCCTCTTTTAAATTA
Organism: Callithrix jacchus; assembly: GCF_049354715.1. Lineage (NCBI taxonomy): Eukaryota > Metazoa > Chordata > Mammalia > Primates > Cebidae > Callithrix > Callithrix jacchus. Next base: position 11,105,373 of record NC_133525.1, on the reverse strand, counting down.
GACTTTTGTTCACCCATTCACTTGCCCTGTGAACCCAGAGTTTTGATCACTTTCTTCGAGTGTTGGAAAGAGCCTGTGTGCTACATCAGCAAAGATTCCTGATTAGCGTTAGGACTGATTAAAAGAAAAACTACCAGAGAAAGCAAAGAAGGGAAAACAGTACAAAAACTTAAATCTTTTTAAAAATCTTTTCACGTTTTTTTGTTTCACCAGAGAGAAGCATTTAACCCAAATTTCAACATTTATAATAGTCAAAGAAAGCTTAGAAACTTTACTGTTTTGACATAAAACATCATAACCTTAGTACAAAGTGCTTAGATCAAATTGCTTTTTTGACCTCTAAAGAGAGGCTGTTGTCAACATCTCTTGTCCAGAACAAAGCCATTCCCTGTGTAAAATTATCACTCTGATTTACATCTACATTCAGAATATAACCATGTGTGAGAGCTTAATAATTGGATGAAATTTGTTTCTGAAATACTGTTTCCACTAACAAATATTTTATGAAAGGTCTTATTTTGCTATTATTTTTACATGTTTTTTTTGGGGGGGTGAGAAAATAACCATGGACAGTTAATCCATAAGGACAAGGTTTTAGCATCCAACTTACCTGACAAGGTTTTCCTTGTCTTCAATTTTCGTGCAAAGTTTCATATTCAGTTCTTCAATTTTCAAACTTAGGCTTTTTTGCAACACAGAATGTCCTTGTCTTCTCTCTTGGAGGTCTTTCCGGATACACAAGAGATAACTGAATGAAACAAAACCAATAAAAAGCTGCATATGAAGTAAACAAATTTAGGCAAAAATTTCTCAAACTTAAAACTGTGTTAAGTGCTTATGTTATTCTAACCTCATGTTTTCTTTCTCAGAAGAGAAGCGATGTTTCCCACTGGTGGTTTTCTGAAGAAAAAGCAGACATATACCTAGTCTTTAATTACTGATAAAATTAAATTTTCTCCTTCAGTATTGTTGATAAAGTTAGGTCCTTGAAATTTAGCGCTGTGTAATTAAGAAAATATTGGACCACAATGTTTTGTTAACATTTATGCAAAAGGAACCAATTCAATATACTATATTGTAGTTTACCTGTCAATGAACATATAACTGATGGAATACATGAACTCTGGAAAATTATTTTAAAGCCTATTTCACTATTTCTTCATTGTTCCTAATTGTAATTTACTCAGAGCTTCTCAGGTTTCATAACCTATGCGAAATGACTTCTACATCTGAAATGCCGATTCTGTCGCAACTACACCCAACATTTTCTCACATGCGTGTATGGGTATTTATGTTTATGGAAACATAATTTCTAGGCAACTGAGAAGTGATAAAAGAAACGTTCTCACGTAGCCAAAGTTTTTGAAAATGTAAAACCAACTAAAATGTCTTATAAATTACCAATTCATTTAAAATTCACATCCTTCATTTGAGAATAAATTTACCATTTAAAAGATTATATAGAAATTTGTCATAGAAATCAAAGTACATGAGTATTAGCAGCCAATGTGATAGAAAGCTTCACCAGTCACAGCACATTCTCTGCAAAGATTTTGTAGTACCCGTATGCAGACAGCTGTTCCTTAGAGACTGGAAAAGAAAGGAGGCCTGCTTTCCAAAATTACTCAGACAAGTGAAATTTTTGTGCATTTTCAAGCTAGACTAGACACCAAATGATTCTAAACAGAATAACATTATACTCTACACATATTAATTTTTCTTACAAGACTGACACTCCATTTCTTTATGATACCAAGAACACTGTTTTTTCATACCATAGCAATTTTATATCTTGTCATCTGTCCTTAGGTAATGAGAAGTCAACTAAATTAATCATTCAAAAACAGTAAATCTGTTTCCCTTGATGATGGCAGTGTGTTTTAATTTTATTAGGAAAGTAATTAGGATGAAAAATTAAGATGACAAAAAGAAAAGACTTTTAATTGCAGATTCAACACCTACAATTCTTACTACAAAAAACAATTTTGAGACGTGCTTCTCCAAATGTCAATCACGACTTATATTCAGTGGCATCCAATGAGAGCCTACAAAAAATACAGAAATCATGACACACTCCAACACACGAATTACAATCGATCTTTAAACAAGAATTCTAAGTAGAGGAAAGACACATAAGTTTAAGGTCACAACTAAAGCTTTTCAAGGGTCCTGAGGATGGGACAGCTAGGGTCCCTCCAGTTCTATATATTCCACAGGCTCCTGGAAGAAATTCATTGGATCGCCATTGCTCCCGTCTTGTTTTCCCAAGAGTTACCCGCCTCCGGATGAGCAGGTGATTATGGCACCTGCACGTGGGAGCCAGATCCCACAACACTGAGGCTTTGAAAAGCACCAGGAAAACAAAGAATGCCGGGAGCTGCAGCACCCGAACTGAGGCAAACCCTGACCGGCAGCAGAATGTAGGTGGACAACAGAGAAACCGCGCTGGAGTGCACTGATGACACTCGTGTCAGCATGTGCCACCCACACACACGTGCACACACTGGTCGACACTCAGAAATATACATGCATACACACACTGACATACACACAGAAAGACACACGGAGACATCCAATAGTTGCACGGAAACACCCTGACAGGCAGCTCCTGAGGCTGCGGGGTTTTGTTCTCTACTGGGAAGCCCCTCCGGGACACAACAGCCCCGCCACAGGCAGGCCAGTCTTACCTGGAAATCCCAGTCATGAGGGCTTTCAATGAGAGGAAGCTTCACGCTGTCGGGGCCAGCCGTAGCATAGTGGGGATAGTTGTGGATCGCCATGGACGTCCCCGAAGCCCCATCACATTGTTTCTCAGCCTGGTTTGGCCTGCCGGATTCTTAAAATCGCAGGACTTGGCGATGATTTCGGAGAGAAAGGGTTCATTGCCCAACGCTGAGGCACTGCCACACAGGGACCGTGCGTGGCTAAGCTGCTCAGATCGTTCCCCAGGAAAATGTGGCTGTCACTGTGACCCGAGCCCCAGCTCAGCGCTAGAGCTTGTGACAGGCAGCTTGCGCATGAGCTTTCTTGTGCCCAGCTGGAAAGCTGAAATATCAGTGCGGTCCAGCTGCCGCCGCCCAGGTTCAAGGTGGAGTGGGCTCAAGGGGCAGCCCCAGAAGTAGGCTGCATGCCACAAGCAGCATAGAACACTGACAGTCGTGACTTCAGTACCTTTTGGGGCCTACTCTTCTGTTCTGCTCTTGTGGAGAATAAGGGCGCTTCCGACCTGGAAGTGGGCACTCTGGTGACACCATTACATTCCCCAGCCCCATGAGCTGACTGCCAAATTTTGACCTGGGAAACCCACCAAGTGGCCCTGCCTTGATCTCCAAGCTCAAGTACTTTTACTTCGCAGCACTACTGTTTGGACATGAAGGGAACAACCTCAAAGATACAAGGCCAGTGTGCCCCAAAGGTGGCGACACCTGGAATTGTCTTCCCATGGCGGCCTATCAGGTGTAGAGTACATCTCCACAGTTCTGTGTGGTGAATCCAAAATCAAGACAGATGTCCAGATATGCCGATGAGAACCCCCAAGAAAGCTAAGCACAGGAACATCACATTTGCGATCTGAAGAGGGCCTGTGCCAGAGTTCAAGCCTCCTTGAAAAATTTCTGCCACAGAAGATGGGAAGAGTGCCCAAAAAGGCAAACCGCCCCAAGCCCCTCTCCGGGATCACTACCCGCCACCTGGCATGCACCTAGCCAACCACAGTCTCCTTAGCTCTGTGAAATCACTGGCATTAAACAGGTTCAATTTTGATATGACCTGTAGTTTCTACAGCAAAATACCACAAACTCATATCAAATGCGGGTGCACACACACACACACACACACACACACAAATTAGTTTGTATAAATACTAAAAGAGTTAGTTCTACAGCAAAAAGACCTCAACCAATCTGGTATTTTATGGACAATTAGGAAGACACAACAAATTCTCATGTATGTTTTGATAATAAAAGCATCACCAGCTCTCTATGTTTGTAATTACTGTTTTCAGTTAACCATCCTCAACTGCAATCTCAACCTTACCAAAATATTGTTGAATTAAATTCTTCTTCATTATAGAAGATTGTTGTTGTTTTTTGTTATTTTTGTTGTATCATTTACACTATTCTATTACACTCACGATTGGGGTGTTATTTTTTTTATACTGCCATTCTAATTATTCGTGTGTATCTCTTGAGCATGGAACTACTCAGTACATTACTTTATATTTTTGGAAACTTAACCTTCAGAATAGCCCAGAAGACATTCTACATAAACTACCTCAAACATATTAGCCAAGAACTTTCAACTTTTTTAGATTTGTTGAAGCACATTCTCGTTCCCTATTATTTTTACTCGATCTTTCTCACTGGTGGTATGAAAACTTTCATAAAATTTCAGATTTCATGCCATTCTTTGAGAAATTAAGACAAGTGACATTCTCAACCGTGAAAACAGATGATAATGATTTGGAAGTAAATATTTGAAAACCTAGCAAGAACTAATATATTTGTTTTACCAAAATATGTTTATTCTTTTTGAAATGAAGATAAAACTTTGGAAGAATAATTTTAATTTTCAAGTAAATATTCAAGAACCAGACCACACTAATACTTGTGTTTTATAAATATGTTTATTATTTCAGAAATATTTAATATGTGTGTCCTCAAGAAATTTGACAGAAATTTACCAGAAGGCAATTTTTTAAAGATATCAGAACGAGTTCCTTTACAAAATATCTGTAACAAATGCAAGAACCTTTGTGCCACTGTCCATTCAGAGTCTGATGCCTCTTTTAAATTAGCTTTTTGTTCACCCATTCTCTTGCCCAGCGCACCCAGAATTTTGATTACTTTCTTCAAAACTGTTGGGAAGAGCCTGCGTGCTGCATCAGCTATGATTCCTAATTAGCGTCAAGACCGATTAAAAGAAAAAATGTACCAGAGGAAGCAAAGAAATTAAAACGACATAATCTAAAATCTTCCTGGGCCATCTTTTCACCTTTCTTTTTCTCACCAGAGAGAAGCATTTCACTCAAATTTCAACGTTTACAATCGGCTAAGGGAGCTTAGACACTTTAATTTTTTTTGACATAAAACATTATGACCTTAGTACAAAGTTCTTAGATGAAATTGCGTTACTGACCTCTAAAGAGAGACTGTTGTCAAAACGTCTTCTCTAGAAAAAGGCAATTCCCTGTTTCAGATTATCACCGTTATTTACATCTACATCTAGAGTGTAACCAAGTGTGGGAGTTTAATATTTGGATGAAATCTGTTTTTGAAATATTGTTTCAACTAATGAATATTTTAAGTAAGGTCTTATACTGCTATTATTTTTACAGGTATTTCTGCAATGAGAAAATAATAAGCATGGACACTTAATCCCTAAGGACAAGGTTTTAGCATTCAACTTACCTGACAAGATTTTCCTTGTCTCCAAGTTTCTTGCACATTTGCATATCGTGTTCTTCAATTTTCAGCCCTGGGCTTTCTTAGCAACACAGACTCTTCTTTTCTTCTCTCTCTTGGAGGTTTTTCTGGACACACAGGAAATAATGCAATGAAACAAAATCAATTAAAACCTGCATGCAATGTAATCAATTTTAGTCCAGAAATTTCTCAATCTTAACAATGCATAAAGTGCTCAAGTTATTTCCACCAAATGTTTTCTTCCTCAGGAGAGAAGCAATGTTTTCCTCCGATGGTTCTCTGAAGAACAAATATAAATATGTTTAGTCTTTAATTAATGATGAAATTAAATTTTTTCTGCTTAGCATTATTGCTTAAGTTAGCTCATCGAAAATTTATTTCTTTGTAACTAATATGTGTATAGGACCACAAAGTTTTGTCAACATTTATGCAAAAGAAATAGAAAAGTAACCAATTAAATATACTTTTTAGCAGTTTACCTGTAAATGAACACATAACTTATGGATGATATAAAGTGGGGAAAATTATTTTAAAAGATTATCTCAATATTTCTTCATTGTTTCTAATTATGATATACTCAGAGTGTTTCAGGGTATATAACATCACAAATAACTTCTACATCTGAAAGTCTCAACCTGGTCGAAACTACACACAACATTTTCCCACATGCATGTGTGTGGGAAAACAAATAATTTCTAGGCAACTGAGAAGCACTGAAGGAAAAGTACTCACACAGTCGAAGTCCTGGAGAATGTAAAACAAACTAAAATGTCTTATAAAAAACTATTTAAATCTAATTCATTTAAAATTCACATCCTTCATTTCAGAATACATTTACCATTTAAAAGATCATATAGAAATGTGTCATAGAAATGAAAGTGCTATTGAAAACCAATATGATAGAATTGAAAGCCAATGTGATAGAAAGCTTCACCAATCACAGAAATTCTCTGCGAAGATTCTGTAGTACCCATATGCAGACCGCTATTCCTTAGAGAGTGGCAGAAAAAGGAGAAAGTGCTTTCAAAAATTACTCAGCTGAAATTTTGGAGCACTTCTATACTAGACTAGATTCCAAATAATTCTAAACAGAATTACAATCTACTGTAAACATATTAACTTTTCCTTATATGACTGACACTTTATTTGTTTTTTTGATACCAACCACACTGTTATTTCATACCATGGCTAACTACTGTTTTGTAATCTGTCCTTTGTTAACCAGGAGTCAGCTAAATTAATCCTTCAAAAATGGTAAATCTTGATGATGGCAGAGTGTTTAAATTTTATTAGGAAGGTAATTCGGAAGAATAATTAAGATGACAAAAAGAAAAGGCTTTTAATTGCAGACTCAACACCTACAAATCGTATTTCAAAAAAATTTTTTTGAGGCTTGGTCTTCCAAATGTCAATCAGAAACCCTATTCAGTGGCATCCAATGAGTGCCTATAAGAAATACAGAAATCCAGGCTGACTCCAACACATGCATTTCAATCGATCTTTAAACAAGAATCCTAAGTAGAGAAAAGACACCTAAGTTTAAGGACACAACTGGAGCCCTTCAAGAGTCCTGAGGATGGGACAGCTAGGGTCCCTCCAGCACTAGATGTGCCACAATACCAAAGGCTCCTGGAGGAAACTGATTGTACCTGTGTTGTTCCTGTCTTGTTTTTCAGGAGTTACTCGCCTCCAGATGAGCAGATAATTATAACACCTGAAGGTGGGAGCCAGACCCCACTACACTGAGGCTTTAATAAGCACCAGGAGAACAAACAATGTGGAGAGCTGCAACATTTAAACTGAGGCAAACTCTGACTGGCAGCAGAAAGTAGGCACTGGCCCTATTCATGTCAGCAAGTCCCACCCCACACATGCACACACACTCGTTCACACACTCAAAAATATACATTCATACACTCACATACACACAGAAAAACACACAGAGAAATTCGAGGGTCTCACGGAATCACACGCTGCCAGGCAGCTGCTAAGGCTGCGGGATTCTGTTCTCTACTGGGAAGCCCCTCGGGGACAGAGCAGCCCCGCCACAGGCAGGCCCACCATACCTGGAAATGCCAGCAGCGAGGGCATTCAATGAGAGGCACCTTCATGCTGTCTGCGCCAGCCTGAAACATCGTGGGGATACTGATGGATCGCCGTGGACGTTTCTGAATCCTTGCCAGATCGTTTCTCAGCCTGCTTCAGCCTATCGGATTCATAAAATCCCAGGGCTCTGCATTGATTGAGGTGAGCAAGGGTCCATTGCCCGACCCTAAGGCACTGCAACCGAGGGCACTTGCTTGGCTAAGCCCCTGAGATCGTTCCCAAGGAAACCGTGGCTGTCACTATTACGTGAGCCCCAGCTCAGCGATAGGGCTTGTGATAGGCAACCTGTGCATGCGCTTTCGCGTGCCCATCTGGGGAGCCGCAATATCAGCGCTGTCCAGCTGCTGCCACCCAGGTTCCACGTGGATTCGATTGAAGGTATGGCCCCAGAAGAAGGATGCCTGCCATAACCAGCGTGGGACTTTGACAGTCCTGATCTAAGTACCTCCTTGGTCCCACATTTCCGTTCTGGTCTTGTGGAGGATGAAGGCGCTTCCAACCTGCAAGCAGGAACTCTAGAGGCCACCAGTACGTTCCCCAGCCCCATCAGCTTACTGCCACATTTTGACCTGGGCAACCCACCAAGTGGCCCTGCCTTTATCTCCAAGCCCAGGAATTCCTGCTTGGCAGCACTACTGTCTGGACATGCAGGGAACAACCGCAAGGAGGCAAGGCCAGTGTGCCCCAGAGGGGGTGACACCTAAAACTGGCTTTCCGTGGTGGGTGATCAGGTAAAGAGGACGTCTCCTAAGTCCTGTGTGGTGAATCCAAAATCGAGACAGATGTCAAGGCATGCGGCTGAAAACTCCCAAGAAAGCCAAGCACGGGAACATCACATTTGCGATCTGAAGATGACCCGTGCCAGAGTCCAAGCTTCCTTTTGGAATTCCTGCCAAAGGAGTTGGGAGGAGCCTGCAAAAGGGTAAACTTTCCCAAGCCCCTTTACGGGATCACTACCTCCCACCTGGCATGCACTCAACCAACCGCAGCCTTTTTAGTTCCGTGAAATCTCTTGCAATAAACAGATTACACGTTGATTTGGCCTGTAGGTCCTACAGCAAGGAGGCCTCAATTAAACTCATATCAACCCCCGCCACACACACACACACACACACACACACACACACACACACACACAAACAAATTAGTCTGCATAAATACTAATAGTTTTTGTCCCACAGAATAAAAACATCAGTCTATCTGATATTTCATGGACAATTAGGAAGATACAGCAGATACTCATGTATGTTTTAATTATTAATAAAAGCACCACCAGCTCTCTATGTTTGTAATTACTGTTTCCAATTAATCATCCTCAACTGCATTCTCAACCTCCTGAAAATATTCTTAAATTTAATTCTTCCTCTTATAGAAGATTGTTATTGCTTTTTGTCATTTTTGTGGTGTCATTTACACTATTGTATTAGAATCCCGATTTGGGTGTCATTTTTCCCCATACTTTAAAAGATATACTTGCATTCAAATTATTGGTGTCTATCTCTTGAACATGAAAGTACTCAGTATGTAACTCTATATTTTTGGAAACGTCATCTTTAGGATAGCCCCAAGACATTCTACATAAACTATCTGAAACATATTAGCCAAGTGCTTTCAACTTTCTTAGATTTGTTGAAGGACATTCTCTTTCCCTACATTTAATTTTACTTGATCTTTTTCACTGGTGGTATGAAAACTCTCATAAAATCTAAGATTTCATGTTATTCTTTGAAAAATGAGGGCAAGTGATAGTCTCGATAATAAAAACAGATGACATAATTTAGAAGTAAATATTTAAAAACATAATAGGAAGTAATATATTAGTTTTACCAAAATATGTTTATTCTTCTTGAAAGCAATATAAAATTTTGGATGTAAATATTTAATTTTTGAAGTAAATATTCAAAAACCGACCACTCTAGTATTTTTGTTTTATCAGTATGTTTATTATTTCAGAAATATTTAATGTGTGTGTCCTTACGTGTGGGATTCGCTCCTGCAAACGGCCCTTGACAGGACCCCCGCCATCTTGAGCTTGAGCCCATACACATTTCTCCTTTTCTGGAGGCTGTGGAGCTAAGGGAAAACAGGAAGTCTGGTTGCACCGATTTTATAAACATTAATCTTTGTCTCTGACATTTGCAACAGGGTGGCTGAGCTCAGCCTTTGTTGTCCAATGAGACATTGTGTGGTTAGACATTGTGTGCTTCCTAATTCCTTCTCTGCACCATAACTCTATGACTTAGTTTACCTCTGCTAACTCAATTATATTGTTTGCACATGATCCTATATGAATAGGCAAGTTTAGAATGACATTTGGAAAGGTCTAGCTATACCTTGTTAACAATCTTACTTGCTTGCTTAACTGATTTTAGAAAAACACGTTTAGATTTATGATCCCCTTTTGCAAATTTTATTGTCCTTTTACTGTACACCCTATGATTAAGAGTCATACTTTCTGTACCCCTTTTCTTGTAATTCTTGTTCTTGATTTTATTTTAAGATACAATGAAATGTACATCATTCCTTAAACACTGAAAGGTATATAACCTGTAGTTTGCACAAATAAACTTGCTGTCTTGGCACTTGCTGCTCCGGCATTGCCTGACAGTCCTTGAGATCCCACTCTCTATCTATCTTTTCTTCCGCGCACTCCCTCTTCCAGGTTGAGAACATTTGAGTGGAGCTGAGGCTCTCCGCTTGTCGGAAGCCCCCCGACAGATGTGCCAGAACCCCACACTAAAATTGTTTGACAGGAATTTATCAGAAGACAATTTTTTAAAGAAATCAGTACGAGTTTTCTTAAAAATCCATGTAACAAATGCAAAATTTTTTGTGCCACTGTCCTTTCAGAGTCTGATGCCTCTTTTAAATTAGCTGTTTGTTCACCCATTCACTTGCCCATCGCACCCAGATTTTGAACAGTTTCTTCAAGACTGTTGTGAAGAGCCTGTGTGCTGCAACCGTTATGAATCCTGATGAGCGTTAGGACTGATTTAAAAAAAAAAAAGGTACCAGAGGAAGTAGGAAAAAGAAAACAGAACAAAAACTAATATATTTATGGGCCATTTTGTTCATCTTTCTTTATTTCACCAGAGAAGCATTTAACCCAAATTTCAAAATTGACAATAGGCTAAGGGAGCTTAGAAACTTTATTGTTTTGACATAAAACATCATAACCTTAGTACAAAGTGCTCAGATCAAATTGCTCTTTTGACCTTTGATGAAAAACTGTTGTCGATATCTCTTCTCCAGAAGTAAGCAATTCCCCGTGTCAGATTATCACTCTTTTTTACACCTACATCCAGAGTAAAACCATGTGTGGGAGCTTAATAATTGGATAAAATCTGTTTCTAAAATACTGTTTTCACTACTGGATATTCTAAGAAAGGTCTTATCCTGCTATTATTTTTACATGTTCTTCTGTAATGAGAAAATAATAAGCATGGACACTTAATCCCTAACAATAAGGTTTCGGCATCCAACTTAACTGACAAGATTTTCTTTGTCTCCAAGTTTTATGCAAAGTTGCTGATTCAGTTCTTCAGTTTTCAGCCTTGGGCTTCTTTTGCAAGAAGAGTGTCATTGTCTTCTCTCTTGGAGGTCTTTTCAGATACACAAGTGATAATAGAATGAAACAATACCAATCAACAACTGCAGACAATGTAATAAATTTTACGCAAAAATGTTCTCAAACTTAACACGGTGTAAAGTGCGTAGGTTATTCCAACCACAAGTTTTCTATCTTAGGAGAGTAACAATGATTTCCTCTGCTGGTTCTCTGAAGAACAAATAGACATAAACGTATTCTTTAATTAATGATAGAATTAAAATTCCTCTGTTCAGCATTACTGCTAAAGTTAGGTCCTTGAAAATTTAGCTCTTTGAAATTAATACAGTATAGGACCACAAAGTTTTGTTCATATTAATCCAAAAGGAATTGATATGTAACCAATACAGTATACTTTATAGTACTTTAACTGTAAATCAACATATAACTGATGAAAGACATGAACTCTAAAAAATTATTCTATGATTATCTCAATATTTCTCCATTGTTCCTAATTATGATTTACTCAGAGCGTTTCAGGTTTTATAACTTACCACAAATGGCTTCTACATCTAAAATGCTCAACCTGGGAGCAAGTACACAGAACATTTTCCCAAATTTATGGGTATCCATACGTGTTTATAAAACCAAATAATTACTTGGCCACTGAGAAGAGCTAAAATAAAAGTTTCGAAATAGTCAAAGGCTAGAGAATGTCAAACCAACTAAAATGTATCATAAAAGATCATGTAAAACTAATTCATTCAAAATTCACACCCTTCATTTTAGAATACATTTACCATTTAAAAGATCATATAGAAATGTGTCATAGAACTCAAAGTACATGAGTGTTAGCAGCCAATGTGATATAAAGCTTCATCAACCACAGCACATTCTTTGCAAAGATTTTGTATTAACCATATGCAGACCACTGTTCCTTAGAGCGTGGAAGAAAAAGGAGGCCACGCTTTCATAAATTACTCAGACAGCTGAAATGTTTGAGCATTTTCAAACTACACAGGATACCAAATAATTCTAAATAGAATTACCTTTAACTGTAAACATATTAATTTTACCTTACATGACTGACACTTCATTCCTTTATGATACCAAGCATACTGTTATTTCATACCATGGCTAACTCACTTCTTGTAATCTGTCCCTAGGTAACCAGGGGTCAACTATATTAATCATTCAGAAATGGTAATTCTGTTTTTCTTGATGATGGCAGTGTGTTCTAATTTAATTATGAAAGTAATTAGAAAGAAAAATTAAAATGAAAATAAGAAAGACTTTTAGTATCACTGAGATACAGCAGAGACTCAACAAGAACAGAAAACTTCAGGCCAATATCCATAATGAACACAGATGCAAAAATCTTCAATAAAATACTGGCAAGCCAATTGCAACAGCACATCAAAAATCGTATCCATCATGATGAAGTAGGATTCCTCTCGGGGATGCAAGGCTGGTTCAACATACACAAGTCTATAAGTGTTATTCATTACATAAACACAACCAAAAGCAAAAACCACGTGATTATCTCAATTGATGCAGAGAAGGCCTTTGACAAAATTCACCTGCGCTTTATACTAAAAACTTTCAATAAAGTCGGTATTGATGGAACATATCTCAAAATAATAAAGGGTATTTACAACAAAGCAACAGCCAAGATAATCCTGAATGGGCAAAAACTGGATGCATTTCCTTTGAAATCTGGCACTGAACAATAATGCCCTCTCTCACCACTCCTATTCAGTATAGTACTGGAAGTTCTAGCCAGAGCAATCAGGCAAGAAAAAGAAATAAAGGGTATTCAAATACAAAAGGAGGTTTGGAGGCGACATGATAGTACATCTAGAAGACCCCATCGTCTCAGCCCAAATACCCCTAAAAAGTATGAGCAGCTACAGCAAGTCTCAGGATAAAAAATCAATGTGCAAAAGTCTGAAGAATTTTTATAAACCAATAACAGACTTAAAGAGAGCCAAATCAAGAATGAACTGCCATTCAAAATTGCTACAAAGAGAAGAAAATACCTAGGAATACAACTTACAAGGTATGTAAGGGACCTCTTCAAGGAGAACTACAAACCACTGCTCAACAAAATAAGAGAGGACACAAACAGATGGAGAAAATTCCATGTTCATGATTAGGAAGAATTAATATTGTGAAAATGGCCATACAACCCAAAGTAATTTACAGACTCAAAGCCATTCCCATCAAGCTACCATTGACTTTCTTCACAGAACTGGGAAAAAACACCTTGAACTTCATATGGAACCAAAATAGATCTCGCACAGCCGAGTCAATTCTAAGCAAAAAGAACACAGCGGGAGGCATCACACTACAAAACTTCAAACTATACTACAAGGCTTCAGTAATCAATACAGCATGGTACTGGGACCAAAACAGAGATATATACCTATGAAACAGAACAGAGGCATTGGAGGTAACACAACATGGCTACAACCATACATTCTTTGATAAACCTGACAAAAACAAGCAATGGGGAATGGACTTTCTGTTTATTAAGTGGTGTTGGAAAAACTGGCTAGCCATATGCAGAAAGCAGACAATAAACCCCTTCCTGACATTTTACACTAAAATTGACTCCAGATGTGTTAAAGACATAAACATAAAACTTAGCACCGTAAAACCCTAGAAGAAAATCTAGGCAAAACCATTCAGGACATAAGAGTAGGCAAAACTTCATGACCAAAACACCAAAGGCATTGGCAACAAAAGCCAAAATAGACAAATGGGACCTAATCAAACTCCAAAGCTTCTTCACAGCAAAATAAACAGTCACTAGAGTGAATCGGCAACCAACAGAATAAGAAAAAATTTTTGTAGTTCACCAATTTGACCAAGGGCTGATATCCAGAATTACAAAGAACCCAAACAGATTTACAAGAAATAATCATACAACCCATTCAAAAATGGGCAAGGAATATGAACAGAAACTTTACAAGAGAAGCCATACATGAAGCCAACAAACATATAAATATAAAAGCTCATCATCAGTGGTCATTAGAGAGATGCAAATCAAAACCACATTGAGATACCATCCCAAGCCAATTAGAATGACGATCATTAAAAATCTGGAGACAACAGATATGCTGGAGAGGATGTGGAGGAATAGGAACACTTTTACACTGCTGGTGAAAGTGCAAATTAGTACAACCATTGTGGAAGACAGTGTGGTGATTGCACAAGGACCTAGAAATAGAAATTCCATTTGACCCAGCAATCCCATTACTGGGTATGTATCCAAAAGAATATAAATCGGTCTACCATAAGGACGCATGAACACGAATGTTCATTGCAGCACTGTTTACAATAGCAAAGACCTGGAATCAACCCAAATGCCCATCGATGATAGACTGGACTGGGAAATGTGGCACATATACACCATGGAATATTATGCAGCAATCAGAAATGATGAGTTCGTGTTGTTTGTAGGGACATGGATGAATCTGGAGAACATCATTCTCAGCAAATTGACACAAAAACAGAAAACGAAATCCTGCATATTCTCATTCATAAGCGGGTGATGAACAATGAGAACCCATGGACACAGGGAAGGGCGCACTACACATTGGGGTCTGTAGGGGTGAATAGAGGAGGAACAGCCAGAATGAAGAGCTGGGGAGGGATAGCCTGGGGAGAAACGCCAAATGTGGGTGAAAAGAAGGAATGCAGCAAAACACACTACCACGTGTGTACCTATGCAACTGTCTTGCATGTTCTGCACATTTACCCAAAAACTAAAATGCAATAAAGAAAAGAAAGAACTTAATTGCAGACTCAACTCGTACAATTCTTACTTCAAAAGAAAAATTCTGAGACTTGCTCCTTCAAATGTCAATCAGGAACCCTATTCAGTGGCATCCAATAAGTGCCTATAAGAAATACAGAAATTCAGGCTCACTCCAACACACGAATTACAATCGATCTTTAAACAAGAATCCTAAGTAGAGGAAAGACACATCAGTTTAAGGACACGACTTGAGCACTTCAAAGGTCCTGAGGATGGGACAGCTAGGTTTCCACAAGCCCTAGATGTGCCACAGTAAAAAGGGCTTTTTGAGGAAGTTGATTGTTTCTGTGTTGTTCCTGTCTTGTTTCTCCAGGAGTTACCAGCCTCAGGATGAGCAGGTGATTCTGACACCTGCAGGTGGGAGCCAGACCACAGTACACTGATGCTTTGGAAAGTAACAGGAAAACAAAGAATGCAGAGAGCTACAGCTCCCAATCTGAGCCAAACGCTGACTGGCAGCAGAAGGTAGGCGGACTACAGAGAAACCATGCTGGAGTGCACTGGCCACAATCATGTCAGCATGTCCCACCCACACACACGAGCACACATGCGTCGACACACTTGGAAATATATATGCATACACACACTCACATACTCAAAGAAAGACACACGAAGACATCCAAGAGTCGCACGGAAACACACCCTGCCAGGCAGTTCCTGAGGCTGCTGGGCTCTGTTCTCTACTGGGAAGTCCCTCGGGGTCAGGGCAGCATGCTACAGGCAGGCCAGACCTACCTGGTAATCCCAGCCGCTATGGCATTCAATGAGAGGCACCTTCACGCTCTCTGTGCTGGCCTGAAGCATTGTGGGGACAATTTCGGATCCCCGTGGATGTCCCTGAAGCCCCGCCAGATCGTTTTTCGGCCTCGTTCGACCTGCCAGATTCCTAAGTTTGCAGGACTCCGCGATGATAGCAGGAAGAAAGGGTCCGTTGCCGAGACCTGAGGCACTGCCACGGGAGGCCTCTGCGTGGCTAAACCGCTGAGATCATTGCCCTGGCAACCGTGGTTGTCACTTTGACGCCAGCCTTGTTAAGCGCTAGGTCTTGTGAAAGAAGGCTTGCTCATGCTCTTTCCCGTTCCCAGGTGGGAAGACTCAAAATTGGCGCTGTCCAGCTGCTGCCGCCCAGGTTCAAAGTGGACTCTGTTGTACGGGCGGCACCAGAAGGAGGCCACACGTCATATGCTTATGACGTGAAACCCTGACTTCAGTTGCTCGTTGGGTTCACATGTCTGTTCCAGTCTTGTTGAGAATGAGGGTGCCTCCGACCTGGAAGCGGAGTACTGGTGACACTCTGGGGGTCACAAGTACGTTCCCCAGCCCCATGAGCTGACTGCCACATTTCGACCTGGGAAACCCACCAAGAGGCCCAGTCTTGATCTCCAAGCCCAGAAATTCCTGCTTCACAGCACTACTTTCTGAAATTGAAGAAAACTACCACAAAGAGTCAAGCATAGTTTGCACCAGAGGTGGTGACACCTGAAACTGGCTTTTTCTGGCTGCCGATCAGGTGTAGAGGACATCTCCAAAGTGCTGTGTGGTGAATCCAAAATCTAGACAGATGTCCAGGCATGCTGCTGAGAACCCCCAAGAAAGCCAAGCACAAGAAAATCACATTTGCGATGTGAGGAGGGCCTGTGCCAGAGACCAACCCTCCTTCAGATATTCCTGCCAGAGGAGTCGGGAGTAGCCTACAAAAGGGCAAACCACCCCAAGCCTTTCACCGGGATGACTATCGGTCACCTGGCATGCACCCAGCCAACTGTACTCTCCTTAGCTACGTGAAGTATCTGGCATGAAACAGCTTCAATGTTGATATGACCTGTAGGTCCTACAGCAAAAAGACCTCAATCAAACTCATATCAAACCCACACACAGAAACACACACACACACACCACACACACACACACACACTCACTAGTCTGGATAAATACTACTAGGTTTTGTCCTACAGCAAAATGACCTCCGTCAATCTGGTATTTCATATACAATCAGGAAGACACATCAGATACTCATGTATGTTTTAATAATTAATAAAAGCATCACCAGCTCTCTATGTTTTTAATTAGTTTCCAATTAATCATCCTCAACTGCATTCTCAACCTCCACAAAATATTCTTCAATTAAATTCTTTTTAATTATATAAGATTGTTATTGTTTTGTGCTGCTTTTTTGTGTGTAATTTACACTATTGTATTAGACTTATAATAGGGGTGTCATTTTTCTCATACTGCAAAAGATATACTGCCATCGGAATTATTTGTGTGTATCTCTTTAACATGGAACTACTCCGTATGTTACTCTGTATTTTTGGAAACTTAGCCTTCAGGATAGCCTTAAAGATATTCTACATAAACTACCTCAAACATCTTAGCCAAGAACTTTCAACTTTCATGATTTGTTGAAGGATATTCTCGTTCCCTATTTTTATTTGTACTCGATCTTTCTCACAGGCGGTATGAAAACGCTCATAAAATTTAAGATTCCCTGCCATTCCTTGAGAAATTAAGACAAGTGTCATTCTCAATAATGAAAACAAATGACATGATTTGGAAGTAAATATTTTAAAACATAGGAAAAAATTAATATATTTCTTTTATCAAAATATGTTTATTATTTTGAGAAATTAATATATAAGTTTGGAAGCAAAAATTTAATTTTTGAAGAAAATATTCAAAATACTGACCACAATAATACTTTTATTTTATCAATATGTTTATCATTTCAGAAATATTAAATATGTGTGTCCTCAAGAAATTTGACAGGAATTTACCAAAAGACAATTTTTTAAAAAATCAGAAAGAGTTCTCTTACAAAGTCCCTGTAACTAATGCAAGATTCTTTGTGCTGCTGTCCTTTCAGAGTCTGATGCCTCTTTTAAATTAACTTTTTTTCACCCATTCACTTTCCCAGTGCACCCTGAGTTTTGATCAAGTTCTTTGAGACTGTTGGGAAGAGCCTGTGTGCTGCACCGGATAAGATTCATGGCTACTGTTAGGACTGATTAAAAGACAAAAGTACCAAAGGAAGCAGAAAGAATAACAGAACAAAAACGAAAATCTTCTTGGGCCATCTTTTCACCTTTCATTATTACACCAGAGAGAATCATTTAACTCAAATTTCAACATTTAAAATAGGCTAAGTGAGCTTAGAAACTTTATTGTTTTCACATAAAACATCTTAACCTTAGTACAAAGGGTTAGACGAAATTGATTTTTTGATGTCTAAAGAGAGACTGTTGTCAACATGTCTTCTCCAGAAAAAAGTAATTCCGTGTGTCAGATTATCACTCTTATTTACATCTACATGAAGAGTATAACCATGTATGGGAGCTTAATAATGGGATGAAATCGGTTTTGAGATACTGTTTTTACTAACGGATATTTTAAGAAAGGTCCTACCTTATTATTATTTTCACATGTTTTCTGCGATGAGAAAATAATAAGCGTGGACACTTAATCCATAAGAACAAGGATTTAGCAACCAACATATCTGACAAGCTTTTTCTTGTCTGCAAATTCCTTGCAAAGTTACATATTTAGTTATTCAATTTTCAGCCTTGTGCTTTTTTTTTTGCAACAAAGACTGTCCTTGTCTTCTCTCTCTTGTAGGTCTTTTTGGATACACAAGGGATAATAGAATGAAACAAAATCAATCAAAGCCTGCATACAATGTAATCAAATTTAGGCAAAAAATTTCTCCAACTTAACACACTGTAAAGTGCTCAACTTATTACCACCACATGTTTTCTTCTCAAAAAAGAAGCAATTTTTTTTTACTCTGTTTCTCTGAAGAACAAATAAATATATACCTAGTCTTTAATTAACGATAAAACTAAATTTTCTTTGTTCAGCATTATTGCTGAAGGGAGGTCATTGAGAATTTAGCTCTTTGTAATTAATACAGTGTAGGACAACAAAGTTTTGTTAATATTGATGCAAAAGGTATTGTAAAGTAACCAATTCAATATACTTCATAGTACTTTACCTGTAAATGAACATATAAGTGATTGAATACATGAACTTTGGATAATTATTTTATATGACTATCTAAATATTTCTTTATTTTCTCTAATTATGATTTATTCAGGGCATTTCAGGTTGCATAACTTATCACAATGCAATCTACATCTGAAATGCTCAACCTGGGAGCAAGTACACACAATATTTTCTCACATGCATGTATAAGTATCCATGTTGATGAAACCAAATAGTTACTCGGCCACTGAGAAGCACTAAAATAAAAGTTCTCAAATAGGTGAAGTCCTAGAAAATGTAAAACCAACTAAAATGACTCATAAAATACCATGTAAAACTAATTCAATTGAAATTCACATTTTTCATTTCAGAATACATTTACCATTTAAAAGATCATATAGAAATGTGTCATCAAAGTCAAAGTACATAAGTATTAGAAGCTAATGTGATAAAAAGCTCCATCAATCACAGCACATTCTCTGCAAAGATTTTGTAGTACCCATCTGCAGACCGCTGTTTTTTAGAGAGTGAAAGATAAAAAAGGCCCTGCTGTTAGAAATTACTCAGACAGGTGAGATTTTAGAGCATTTTCAAACTAGACTGGACACCAAATAATTCTAAACAAATTACCTTATTCTGTAAACATATTAATATTACCTTACATGACTGACACTTAATTCCTTTATGATACCAAACACACAGTTATTTCATATCATGGCTAACTCATGTCTTGAAATCTGACCCTAGGTAGCCAGGAGTCGACCAAATAATCAACCAAAAACTGTAATTCTGCTTCTTTTGATAATGGCACTGTGTTTCAATTTTATTAAGAAATTAATTAGGAAGAAAATTTAAGATAAAAGAAAAGACATTTGGCATCACCAACACCTGGCAGAGACTCAACAATAAAAAAAAAAAAAAATTCAGGCCAATATCCATGATGAGCATAGATGCAAAAATCTTCACCTTAATTGATGCAGAGAAGGCCTTTGAAAAAATTCAACAGCCCTTTAGGCTAAAAACCCTCAATAAACTCGGTATTGATGAAACATATCTCAAAATAATAAAAGGTATTTATGACAAACCAACAGCCAATATCATGCCGAATGGGCAAAAACTAAAAGCATTTTCTTGGCAATCTGGCAGTAGACAAGGATGTCCTCTCTCACCACTCCTATAGAATATAGTAATGAAAGTTCTACCCAGAGAAATTAGGCAAGAAAAAGAAAGGAAGCGTATTGAAATATGAAAGGAGGAAACCAAATTGTCCCTATTTGCAGACGACATACTAGTATATCTAGAAGACCCCATCGTCACAGCCCAAAAACTCCTGAAACTGATAAGAAACTTCAGCAAAGTCTGAGGATATAAAATCAATGTGCCAAAATCACAAGCATTCCCATACACCAATAGAAGACTGAAAGAAAGCCAAATCAAGAATGAACTGCCAATCACAATTGCTACAAAACGAATAAAATACCTAGGAATACAACTTACAAGAATCGTAAGGGACCTCTTCAATGAAAACTAAAAACCACTGCTCAACGAAATAAGAGAGGTCACAAACAGATGGAGAAACATTCTATGTTCATGATTAGGAAGAATCAATATCGTGAAAATGACCATATGGCCCAAAGTATTTTACAGACTCAATTCTATCCCCATCAAGGTATTATTGACTTTCTTCACAGAGCTGGAAATAACCACCTTGAACTTTATATCGAACCAAAAGAGAGCCCGCATAGCCAAGTCAATTCTAAGCAAGAGCAACACAGCGGGAGGAATCACGCTAACTGACTTCAAACTATACTACCAAGCTATAATGATCAAAACAGCATGGTACTGGTACCAAAACAGAAATATAGACCAATAAAACAAAACAGAGGCATCAGAGACAACATAACATATCTACAACCATACAGTCTTCGATAAACCTGACAAAAACAAGCAATGGAAAAAGGACTTTCTGTTGAATAAATGGTGTTGGGAAAACTGGCTAGCCATGTGCAGAAAGCGGAAACTGGACCCCTTCCTGACACCTTACACTAAAATCAACTGCAGATGGATTAAAGACTTAAACATTAGACTTGGCACCCTAAAAACTTTAGAAGAAAATCAAGGCAAAATCATTCAGGACATAGGAGTAGGCAAGGACTTCATGAACACAACACCAAAAGCATTGGCAACAAAAGCCAAAATAGACAAATGGGACCTAACCAAACTCCACAGCTTCTGCGTGGCACAAGAAGCAGTTACTAGAGTGAATCGGCAACCAACAGGATGGGAAAAAATTTTTGCAGTTTACCCATCTGACAAAGGGCTGATATCCAGAATTTACAAAGAACTCAAACAGATTTACAAGAAAAAAAACAAACAAGCCCATTCAAAAATTGGCAAAGGATATGAACAGACACTTTACCAAAGAAGACATTCATGAGGCCAACGAATATATGAAAAAATGCTCATTATCACTGGTCATTAGAGAGATGCAAATCAAAACCACATTGAGATACCATCTCACACCAGTTAGAATGGCGATCATTTAAAAATCTGGAGACAACAGATACTGGAGAGGATGTGGAGAAATAGGAACACTTTTACACTGCTAGTGGGAGTGTAAATTAGTTCAACCCTTGTGGAAGGCAGTGTGGCGATTGCTCAAGTACCTAGAAATGGAAATTCCATTTGACCCAGCAATCCCATTTCTGGGTATATATCCAAAGGAATATAAATCGTTGTACTCTAAGGACACATGCACACGAATGTTCATTGCAGCACTGTTTATAATAGCAAAGACCTGGAACCAAGCCAAATGCCCATCGATGACAGACTGGACTGGGAAATGTGGCACATATACACCATGGAATATTATGCAGCAATCAAAAATGGTAAGTTTCTATCTTTTGTAGGAACATGGATGAAACTGAAGAACATCATTCTCAGCAAACTGAAACAAGTCCGGAAAATGAAATATCGCATATTCTCACTCATAAGCTGGCGATGTCCAATGAGAAAACATGGAAACAGAAAAGGGAGCATTACCCACTAGGGTCTATCTGGGGATATAAAGGGAGGGACAACGCGGGGGAGAGATTGGGTGGGATAGCATGGGGAGAAATGCCAAATTTGTTTGAAGGGGAGGAAGGCAGCAAAACACTGTTACTTGGGTACCTACGCAACTATCTTGCATGTTCTGCATATGTACCCCCAAACTAAAATGCAACAACAAAAAAAGGAAAGACTTAATTGCATACTCAACACCTAAAATTCTTACCTCAAAAGAACAATTCTGAGACCTGCTCCTTCAAATGACAATCAGGACAGCTACTAAGTGGCATCTAATGAGTGCCTACAAGAAATACAGAAATCCAAGCTCACTCCAACACCCGAATTACAAACGATTTTTAAAAAAGAATCCGAAGTTGAGGAAAGACACATAAGTTTAAAAACAAAACTGGAGTTCATCAAGGGTCCTGAGGATGAAACAGCGAGGGTCGCTCCAGCCCTAGATTTACCACAGTACCAAGGGGTCCTGGAGGACATTGATTGTATCTGTGTTTCACTTGTTTTATTTTTCCAGGAGGTACCCGCCTCCAGATGAGCAGGTGATTATTACCCCTACAGACGGGATACAGACCCCACAACACCAAGGCTTTGAAATTACCAGGAAAACAAAGAATGTAGGGACCTGCAGCCGCCGAAGTGAGCCAAACGCTGACCGGCAGCAGAAGGTAGGCAGACTATAAAGAAACCGCGCTGGAGTGCACTGGCCACATTCATGTCACGATGTCTTACCCACACACAGATGCACACACTCGTCGACATACTCGGAAACATGCATACACACACTCACATACACACAGAAAGACACATGAAGACATCCAAGAGTCACACGGAAACACACCCTGCCAGGCAGTTCCTGAGGCTGCAGGGTTCTGTTCTCTGCCAGGAATCCCCTCCGGGACAGAGCAGACAAGCCAAAGGCAGGCTAATAGTACCGAAAATCCCAGCGGCGAGGGATTTACATGTACATCCAAAGTATAACCCTGTGTGGGAGCTTAAGAATTGGATGAAATCTGTTTCTGAAGTACTGTTGTCACTAAAGAATGTTTTAAGAAAGGTCATATTCTGCTATTATTTTTATATGCTTTTCTGTGATGAGAAAATTATAAGCAAGCATACTTAATTTCTAAGAACAAGGTTTTAGCATTCGACTTACCTGACAAGATTTCCCTTGTCTCCAAGTTTCTTGCAATGTTGCATATTCAGTTCTTCAATTTTCAGCCTTGGGCTTTTTTGCAACACAGACTGTCCTTGTCTTTTCTCTTGGGCGTCTTTCCAGACACACAAGTTATAATAGAATGAAGCTAAATCAGTCAAAACCTGCATACCATGTAAACGAATTTAGGCAAAAAAAAATTTCAAACATATCACTGTGTAAAGTGCTTAAGGTATTCCAACCACCTGTTTTCTTCCTCAGGAGAGAAGCGATGTTTTCCTCTGCTGGTTCTCTGAAGAACAAATAGACATATACCTGGTGTTTAATAATAAAATAAAATTTCCTCTGCTCAACATTATTGCTTAAGTTAGGTCCTTGAAAATTTAGCTCTTTGTAATTCATACAGTACAGGACTACAATGTTTGTTAACATTGATGCAAAAGCAGTTAAAAAATTCAGTATACTTTATAGTAATTTACCTATAAAAGACCATATAATAGATGGAAGACATGAACTCTGGAAAATTATTCTAAAAGATTATCTCAATATTTCTTTATTGTCTTTAATTATGATTTACTTAGAGCATTTCAGGTTTCATAACTTATCACAAATTAATTCTACATCTCAAATGCTCAACCTGGGAACAACTACACACAACATTTTCCCACATGCATGTATGGGTATCCATGTTTATGGAAACAGATAATTACTAGCCAACTGAGAAGTGGTAAAAGAAAAGTTCTCACATACCGAAGTGCTACAGAATGTAAAACCAACTAAAATGTCTTATAACAGACCATTTAAAACTAATTCATTAAAAATTCACATCCTTCATTTCAGAATACATTTACTATTTAAAAGATTATATAGAAATGTGTCATAGAACTGAAAGTACATGAGTGTTAGCAGCCAATGTGATAGAAAGCTCCACCAATCACAGCACATTCTCTGCAAAGATTTTGTAGTACACATATGCAGACAGCTGTTCCTTAGAGAGTGGAAGAAAAAGAGGCCCTGCTTTCAAAAATTACTCAGACAACTGAAATTTTGGAGAATTTTCAAGCTAGACTAGATACCAAATGATTCTAAACATAATTACATTATACTGTGAACATATTAATTTTTTCTTACATGACTGACACTTCATTTCTTTATGATACCAAGCACACCGTTATTTCATACCATGGCTAACTCATGTCTTGTAATCTGTCCTTAGGTTACCAGGAGTCAACTAAAATAATCATTTAAAAATGGTAATTCTGTTTCCCTTGATGATGGCAGTGTGTTTTAGTTTTATTAGGAAAGTAATTAGGAAGAAAAATTAAGATAATAAAGAGAAAAGACTTTTCATTGCAGTATCAAAACCTACAATCTTTACTTCAAAAGAACAATTCTGAGACTTGCTGCGTCAAATCTCAATCAGGACCTTTATTGCGTGACATCCCAAGAGTTCCTACAAGAAATACAGAAATCATGACACACTCCAACACACGAATTACAATCGATCTTTAAACAAGAATTCTAAGTAGAGGAAAGACACATAATTTTTTTTTTTTTTTTTTTTTTTTTTTGAGACGGAGTTTCGCTTTTGTTTCCCAGGCTGGAGTGCAATGGCGCAATCTTGGCTCACCGCAACCTCCGCTTCCTGGGTTCAGGCAATTCTCCTGCCTCAGCCTCCTGAGTAGCTGGGATTACAGGCACGCGCCACCATGCCCAGCTAATTTTTGGCATCTTTAGTAGAGACGGGGTTTCACCATGTTGACCAGGATGGTCTCGATCTCTTGACCTCGTGATCCACCCGCCTCGGCCTCCCAAAGTGCTGGGATTACAGGCTTGAGCCACCGTGCCCGGCCAAGGCACAAAATTTTAAGGACGCTACTGGAGGCCTTCAAGGGTCCTGAGGATGGGACAGCTAGGGTACCTCCAGCATTAGATGTGCCACAGTACCAAGGACTCCTGGAAAGAATATATTGTATCTGTGTTGCACCCGTCTTGTTTTTCCAGGAGTTACCCGCCTTCTGAGCAAGTGATTATGACACCTGCAGGTGGGAGCTAGACCCCACTACACTGAGGCTTTGGAAAGGAACAGGGAAACAAAGAATGCGGGTAGCTGCAGCCTCCAATCTGAGCCAAACGCGAACTGGCAACAGAAAATAGGCAGACTACAAAGAAACCACGCTGAAGTGCACTGGCCTCACTCCTGTCTGCATGTCTCACCCACACGCGCACACACTTGTAGACATACTTGGAAATATATATGCATGTGCACACTCACATACACACAAAAAGACACACGGAGACATCAAAGAGCAGCACAGAAACACACCCTGCCAGGCAGCTCCTGAGGCTGCGGGTATCTGTTCTCTGCCGGGAAGGCCCATAGGAACAGGGCAGCCCAGCAAAAGGCAGGCCGGCCATGCCTAGAAATCCCAGCCGCGAGGGCATTCAATGAGAGGCGCCTTCACGACCTCTGGGCAAGCCTGAAGCATCCTGGGGATACTTGCAGATCGCCGTGGACATCCCTGCAGCCCCGCCAGATGGTTTCTTGGCTGGTTCGGCCTCCCGGATTCCTAAAATCGCAGGGCTAGGCGAGGATTGCGGGGAGAAAGGGTCCGTTGCCCAACCCTGAGGCACTGCCACAAAGGGCCCCTGCGTGGCGAAGACGCTGAGATCGTTCCACAGGCAACCGTGCTATCACCGTGACGTGAGCCCGGCTCAGCGCTAGGGCTTGTGTCAGGCGGCTTGTACATGCGCTTTATTGTGCCCAGCTGGGGAGCCGCAATATAGGCGCTGTCCAGCTGATGTCGCCCAGGTGAAAGGTGGATTCCGTTGCAGAAGTGGCCCCCGACAAAGGCTGGGTGCCAAAAGCAACATAGGACCCTGACAGTACTGACTACAGTACCTCTTCGGGCCCACTCTTCTGTTCCGTTCTTGTGGAAAATGAGGGCGTTTCCGACCTTCAAGCGTCACTCTGGGGGTAACCAGTACGTTCCCCAGCCCCATGAGCTGACAGCCACGTTTCTACCTGAGCAACCCACCAAGAGTGTCTGCCTTGATCTCCAAGCCCAGGGATTTCTGCTTTGTAGCACTACTGTCTGGACATAAAGGGAACAACAACAAAGAGGCAAGGCCGGTGTGCCCCAGAGGTGGCGATACCTGGAACTGGCTTTCCATGGCGGCCGAACTGGTGTAGAGGACGTCTCCAAAGTACTGTGTAGTGAATCCAAAATCGAGGCAGATGTCCATGCCTGCCGCTGAGAAACCCCAAAAAAGTCAAGCACAAGAAGATCAGATTTGCGATCAAAAGAGGGACTGTGCCAGAGTCCACACCTCCTTCGAAAATTCCTGCCTGAGGAGTCGGAAGGAACCCGCACAAGGGCAAACCGCCTAAAGCCTTTCACCGGGATCACTCCCCACCACCTGGCATACACGCAGCAAATCGCAGCATTTTTAGCTTCGTGAAATCCTTTGCATTAAACAGGTTTCATATTGATGTGACCTGTATGTCCTACAGCAAAAAAGATTTCAATCAAACTCTTATCAAACACACACACACACAAACACACACACACACACACACACGTACACACAAAATCATACTAAATAAATACCAATAGGTTTAGTCCTACAGTAAAAATACCTCAGTCAATCTGGTATTTAATGAACAATCAAGAAGACACAGGAGATACTTATATACGTTTTAATAATTAATAAAATCACCAGCTCTCTATTTTTATTACTTTTTCCAGTTAATCATACGCAACTGCATCCAAAATCTCACCAAAATATTTCTGAATTAAATTCTTCTTCATTATAGAAGATTGTTATTGTTTTTGTTATTTTTGTTGTGTCATTTACACTACTGTGTTAGAGTCACGATTGGGGTGTCATTTTCTCCACACTGAAAAAAATATACTGCCATTCGAATTATTTGTATTTATCTCTTGAACATGAAACTACTCAGTACATTTACTCTAAATTTTTGGAAACTTAACCTTCAGTATAGCTCCCAAGACATTCTACATAAACGACCTCAACCTTATTTGCCAAGTACTTTCAACTTTGTTAGATGTGTTTAAGGAATTCTCATTCCCTACTATTAATTTTACTTCTTCTTTCTCACTGGTGGCATGTAAACTCTCATAAAATTTAAAATTTCATGCCATCCTTTGAGAAATTAAGACAAGTGACATTCTCAGTAATTAAAACATATGACATAATTTAAAAGTAAATATTTAAAAACATAAGAAGTAATATGTTTGTTTTATCAAAATGTTTATTCTTGTTGAAATCAATATAAAATATTGGAGGTAAAATTTTAATTTTTAAAATAAATATTCAAAAACCTGACCACACCATTTTTTGTTTTAACAATATTTTTCATTATTTCAGAAATATGTGAAACCAATTAAAATGTCTTATACAAGACCATTTAAAACTAATTCATTTAAAATTCACAGCCTTCATTTCAGAATATATTTACCATTCAAAAGATCATATAGAAATATGTCATAGAACTGAAAGTACATTAGTATTAGCAGCCAATGTGATAGAAAGCCCCACCAATCACAGCACATTCTCTGCAAATATTTTTAGTACCCATATGCAGACCGCAGTTTCTTAGAGAGTGAGAGAAAAAGGAGGCCCTGCTTTCAAAAATTACTCAGATAGCTGAAAGTTTGAAGGATTTTAAAGATAGAGTAGATACCAAATGTTTTTATAGAGAATTACATTATACTGTACACATATTAATTTTTTCTTACATTACTGAAACTTCATTCCTTTATGATACCAAGCACACTGTTATTTCATACTATGGCAAGCTATTCTCTTGCAATCTGTCGTTAGATAACCAGGAGCCAACACAATTAATCATTTAAAAACTGTAAATCTGTTTCCCTTGATGATAGCAGTGTGTTTTAATTTTATTGGGAAAGTAAATAGAAAAAAATAAATAAAAGGAGCTCTGAGGCAAGAAACCAGGTGATCAGGCTCGGTGGGTCACATCCCCACAAGAACAAACGAAACAGCAATTGGAAATGCTAAAGGTTGCGAGTTTCAGGGCAAGCACATCGAACCCAGTACAGGGCAGCCCGTTGTGGAAGGGGCGTCTGCCACTACCAAGGCACGCGACCCCTACCAAGAGACTCTTCCATTGCTGAGAAGGCCTGCTGTTGCAGAGGCAACCCACCATAAAAGAGAGAGTCTGCCACTACAGAGGTGAGCCACCATCGCCACTGCAGCCACTTTCACTCCAGAATTTCATATCCAGCCAAACCACACCCATATATTCAGGACTAAAGGGAATTACACGTGGAGGCAGGGCAAAACCCACGAGAGCAAAGCGGAGCCTATGGCAGCAGGGCTAAGCCCACAGCAACAGGGCAAAGCCCATGGAAACAGGGCAAATCCTATGGCAGCTCATTGACTAGACTGCCTCCTCGCTGGGCAGGAAAGTGCAACGGATACTCATAATAAAAGGCCCTAACTCCTCGGGAAAAAGAACCTGAAAAAAAAAATGGGAAGGCTTTATGAGTTCTGCTGTAGTAGACTTAAACGTACCTACCTAGCAGCTCTGAATGAAAAAGAGAGCTCAGAGCTCAGCAGACAAAATAGAGGCTCTCTCCTCAAGCAGCTCTCTGACCCACTTATATACAAAGAGTCACCTCACAAAGGACTGATCATATTGACATTTGGCAGGCATCATTCAGAAACAAAGATAGCAGAAGAAGAACCTGGTAGCAACCCTCACAGTTTCACAGCTGCTACAGAAGTTCCCCAGGAAAGCAAGGCCTGGAGTGGACACAAGCAGTCCTACAGCAGTGGGGCCAGAGAGTTAGAAGAAAAATTAAGAAACAGGAATACTTCATCATCAAAAATCTGGACATCCACTCAGAGACTCAATTGGAAAATCAGCAACCACTTAGATGACAGGTGAATACATCCACAAAGTTGGAAGGAAAGCAGCGCAAAAAAAAAAAAAAAAAAAAAAGGAAAGCATCAGAAGCCAGAACACCTCACCTCCTACAGTAAACCAAAACTCCTCACCAGCAAGAGAACAAAGCGGGGCAGAGAATCAGTGTGATGAACTGATAAAATCAGACTTCAGAAAATGGGAAATGAGAAACTTCCATGATCGAAAAAAAATGTTCTAAATCAATGCAAAGAAATTAAGAACCTTAAAATAAGATTTGAAAAGGTATTTGAGAAAAGGATAATAAGAATAAACAACTTATAGAGAAATATGAGTGAATTGAAGGAGTTGAAAATCAAAACACAAGAACTTCGTGAAGCATGCACAAGTTTCAACAGCTGAATTGACCCAGCAGAAGAAGAAATATTAAAAGTCGAAAACCAACTCAATGAAATAAAATGAGAAGCCTAGATTAGAGAAGAAAGCACAAAATGGAATGAACAAAGTCTCCAAGAAATGTAAGACTATGTGAAGAGATGTAATCTACATTTCATAGGTGTACCTAAATGTGATGAAGAGAATGAATCGAAGCTGGAAAATACTGTTCAGGATACTATCCAGGAAAATTTCCAAAACATAACAAGGCAGGCCAATATTCAAGTCCAGGAAATACAGAGAAAACCACAAAGATATTCCGCAAGAAGAGCAACCCAAAGGCACATTAACGTCAAATTCACTGGGGTTGAAATAAAAAACAAAATATTAATGGCAGCGCGAGAGATAGGTCGAGTCACCCACAAAGGGAAGCCCGTCAGACTCACAGCAGATCTCTCGGCAGAGACCCGACAGGCCAGAAGAGAGTGGCGGCCAATATTCAACATTCTTAAAGAAGAAAACTTTCACTCCAGAATTTCATATCCAGCCAAACCAAGCTTCATAAGTGAAAAAAATATTAAATCCTTTGCACACAAGCAAGTACTCAGAGATTTTGTCACCACCAGGCCTGCTTCACAAGAGCTCCTGAAAAAGGCACTACACATAGAAAGGAAGAACCAATACCAGCCATTTGAAAAACATACCAAATGCTAAAGGGCATCAATAAAATGAATTGGAATAAATTGGAAGCATTCCCTTTGAAATTTGGCCCTAGAAAAGTATGCCCTCTTTCACCACTCCTATTCAATATAGTACTGGAAGTTCTAGCCAGAGCAATCAGGGAAGAAAAAGATATAAAGGGTATTCAAATAGAAAGAAAGGAAGCCAAATGGTCTCTATTTGCAGACGACATGATAGTATACCTAGAAGACCCCATCGCCTCAGCCCAAAAACTTCTGAAACTGATAAGCAACTTCAGCAAACTCTCAGAATTTCTATTTGATAAACCTAAAAAAGACATGCAACGGGGAAAGGATTCCCTGTTTAATAAATGGTGTTAAAAAAAACTGGCGGGCCATGTGCAGAAAACAGAAACTGAAACTTTTTCTGACACCTTACACTAAAATTAACTCCAGATGGATTAAAAATTAAAATATAAGACCTGGCACCATAAAAACCCTAGAAGAAAATTGGGGCAAAATCATTCTGGACATAGGAGTAGGCAAAAAATTCATGAACAAAACACTAAAAGTATTGACAACAAAAGCAAAAATAAACAAATGGGACCTAATCAAACCCCATAGCTTCTGTACAGCAAAAGAAACAGTCACTAAAGTGAATCGTCAACCAAAAGAATGGGAAAAAAGTTTTGCAGTTTATCAATCTGACAAAGGGCTGATATCCAGAATTTACAAAGAACTCAAACCGATTTACAAGAGAAAAACAAACAAGCCCATTCAAAAATGGGCAAAAGATATGAACACTTTATGAAAGAAGACATATATGAGGCCAACAATCATATGAAAAAATCCTCATCGTCACTGGTCATCAGAGAGATGCAAATTAAAACCACATTGAGATACCATCTCACGCCAGTTAGAATGGATATCATTAAAAAATCTGGAGACAACAGATGCTGGAGAGAATGTGGAGAAATAGGAACACTTTTGCACTGTTGGTAGGAGTGTAAATTAGTTCAACCATTGTTGAAAAGAGTATGGCGATTCCTCAAGGCCTTAGAAATAGCAATTCCATTTGACCCAGCAATCCCATTACTAGGTATATATCCAAAAGAGTATAAATTGTTCTTGAGCACGAGGAACTCAAGATGGTGCTGTGACAACAACCAAGGATATAAGCTCTTGGTTAATCCACGGAGAGGTGAGTCAAAGCTGCATTTTCAGACTGGTCTTTGTTGCCCACAGAACGGGGAAATTCCCAAGTATAAAGGAGACACGAGACACCAGGCAGAGGATCTGCCTGGAGAACCCAGCAGCCAGGGTGGCGGTGGCCGGCCCTACCCAGTGATCCCCACATGGCACGCTTGTCCAGGTGCCCTGTTGAAACGGCAACCTGAGACTTGAGAGGGCTGAACTCGAGACTGAAAGAAACTTGGGCAGTGGGCCAGCCAAGAGGATAGCAGGGACACAGCGTGTGAAATAGTGCAGTGAGACAGACAAAATGGCGATTCCAAATACTCGCCGTGGAGACCGTCCCTGAGGCGCTCCGTGGAAAAGGGGCATCCACCATTACCGAGGCAACCCACCCTGACTGAGACACACGCCCACTGCTGAGGCAGCCTGCCGTTGCCGAGGCAACCTGCTACAACAGAGATACTCTGCTGCAGGGCGTAGCCCGTGGGGGAGAACGCAGCAGAACAGCAAGAGCCTGCAGCAACAGGGCGAGCCTCACAACAGCAGGGCGGAGCCTCGGCAGTCAAATAGTGATTAGACTGCCTCCTAGCTTGGCAGGACACCTCAACAGACATCCAAAAACAAAGCACCAATGCCCCAAGACAGAGCATTTGAGAAAAAAGAGGGTTTTTTAATGAGCTCTGTTGCAGCAGAATCAAACATAGCAGCCTAACAGCCCTGAATGAACAACAGAGCTCACAGCTCAGCAATTGAGCTTCTATAAAGTACAGACTGTCTCCTCAAGCTGCACCCTGACCTCTCTATATCCAAAAGACTGACATTTGGCAGGCATCATCCTGGGACAAAGATAGCAGAAAAAGAAACTGGTAGCATCCCTCACTGTTCCGCAGCTGCTATAGGTGTACCCCAGACAAGCAGGGCCTGGAGTGGACCTCAGCAGTCGTACAGCGAAGGGGCTAGACTGGTAGAAGGAAAACCAAGTAACAGAAACACTTCATCACCAACAATCTGGGTGTCCACTAAGAGACCATTCGAAAAGTCAGCAACTACGCAGACGACAAGTGGATAAATCCACAAAGATGGGAAGAAACCAGCGCAAAAAGGAGGAAAACACCCAAAACCAGAAGACCTCACCTACTAGAAAGAACCAAAACACCTCACCAGCAAGAAAACAAAGCTAGACGAAGAATGACTGTGATGAAATAACGGAATAAAGACTTCAGAACATGCATAATGAGAAACTTCCATAAGCTAAAAGAACATGTTCTAAATCAATGCAAAGAAACTAAGAACCTTAAACTAAGATTTGAGGAAATGATGATGAGAATGGATAACTTAGAGAGGAATATGAATGAACTAAAGAGCTGCAAACCACAATACGAGAACTTCGCGAAGCATGGAGAAGTTACAATAGCTGAATCGACCAAGCAGAAGAAAGAATATCTGAAGTCGAAGATCAACTCAATGAAATAAAATGAGAAACCAAGATCAGGGGAAAAAGCGCATAAAGGAATGAACAAAGTCTCCAAGAAATGTGGGACTATGTGAAGAGACCTAACATACGTTTGATAGGTGTACCAGAAGGGGACGAAGAGAATGAATCCAAGCTGGAAAATACACTTCTGGACATCATCCAGGAAAATTTCACCCACCTAGCAAGACAGGCCAACACTAAATTGCAGGAAATACAGAGAACAACACAAAGATATTCCACAAAAAGAGCAACCCCAACGCATATAATCGTCAGATTCAACAATGTTGAAAGGAAGGAGAAAATACTAAGGGCAGCCAGAGAGAAAGGTCGGGTCACCCACAAAGGGAAGCCCATCAGACTCACAGCAGATCTGTCGGCAGAAACACTACAAGCCAGAAGAGAGTGGGGGCCAATATTCAACATTCTTAAAGAAAACAACTTTCAACCCAGAATTTCATATCCAGCCAAACTGAGCTTCGTAAGTGAAGGAAAAATAAAATCCTCTGTGAACAAGCCAGTACTCAGAGACTTTGTCACCACCAGGCCTGCTTTACAAGAGCTCCTGAAATAGGCACTACACATAGAAAGGAACAACCAGTACCAGCCCTTCAAAAATCACACTGAATGCTAAAGAGCATCAACATAATAAAGAATCTACAACAACTAACAGGCAAAACAGCCAGCTAGCATCAAAATGGCAGTATCAAATTCACACATAACAATATTAACCCTAAATGTAAATGGACTAAATGCACCAATCAAAAGACACAGACTGGCAAATTGGATAAAAATCCAAAACCCATCAGTGTGCTGTATCCAGGAAACCCATCTCACATGCAAGGATACACAAAGGCTCAAAATAAAGGGATGGAGGAAGATTTATCAAGCAAATAGAGAGCAAAAGTAAGCAGGAGTTGCAGGTCTCATCTCTGATAAAATAGACTTTAAAGCAACAAAGATCAAAAGAGATAAAGAAGAACATTACATAATGGTACATGGATTGATACAACAAGAAGAGCTAATGATTTTAAACATATATGGACCCAATACAGGGGCACCCAGATATATAAGGCATGTTCTTAACGACTTACAAAGAGACTTAGACTCCCACACAATAATAGTGGGAGACGTTAACACTCCACTGTCAATATTAGACAGATCAACCAGACAGAAAATCAACAAGGATATCCAGGGCTTGAACTCAGACCTGGTGCAAGCAAACCTGATAGACATTTACAGACCTCTCCACCCCAAATCCACAGAATACACATTCTTTTCAGCGCCACATTACACCTACTCTAAAATTGACCACATAATTGGAAGTAAAGCACTGCTCAGCAAATGGAAAACAACTGAAATCATAACAAACAGCCTCTCAGATCATAGTGCAATCAAGTTAGAACTCAGAATTCAGAAACCAACCCAGAACCGCACAGCTTCATGGAAACTGAACAACTGGCTCTTGAATGTTGACTGGGTAAACAATGAAATGAAGGCAGAAATAAAGAAGTTCTTTGAAACAAATGAGAACGAAGACACAACATGCCAGAATCTCTGGGACACATTTAACGCAGTCTCTAGAGGAAAGTATATAGCAATAAGTGCCCATATGAGAAGAATGGAGAGATCCAAAATTGACACCCGATCATCAAAATTGAAAGAGCTAGAGGAGCAAGATCAAAAAAACTCAAAACCCAGCAGAAGACAAGAAATAACTAAGATCAGAGCTGAACTGAAGGAGGTTGACACACGAGAAACTCTCCAAAAAATCAATAAATCCAAGAGCTGGTTTTTTGAAAAGATCATCAAAATAGACCACTAGCCAGATTGATTAAAAAGAAAAGAGGGAACAACCAAATAGAGGCAATAAAAAAATGATAAAGGAGAAATCACCACAGATTCCACAGAAATTCAAACATCATCATAGAATATTACAAACAACTCTATGCACATAAACTAGTAAACCTGGAAGAAATGGATAAATTTCTGGACTCCTGTGTCCTCCCAAGCCTAAACCAGGAGGAAGCTGAAACTATGAATAGACCAATAACAAGGGCAGAAGTCAAGGCCGCAATTAAGAGCCTACCACACAAAAAAAGCCCAGGTCCAGACGGGTTCACAGCCAAATTCCACCAGACACACAAAGAGGAGCTGGTACCATTTTCGGAAACTATTCCAAATAATCCAAAAAGAAGGAATCCTTCCCAAATCATTTTATGAGATCAATATCATCCTGATACCAAAATTTGGCAGAGACCCAACAAGAAAAGAACACTTCCGGCCAATATCAATGATGAACATCGATGCAAAAATCTTCAATAATATATTGGCAAGCCGATTGCAACAGCAAATCAAAAAACTTATTCATCATGATCAAGTAGGATTCATCCCGGGGATGCAAGGCTGGTTCAACATATGCAAGTCTATAAACGTAATTCACCACATAAACAGAACAAAAAACAAAAACCACAAGATTATCTCAATTGATGCAGAGAAGGCATTTGACAAAATTCAACAGCCCTTTATGCTAAAAACCCTCAATAAACTCGGGATCCATGGAACATATGTCAAAGTAATAAAAGCTATTTATGACAAACCAACAGCCAATATCATACTGAATGGGCAAAAACTGGAAGCATTCCCTTTAAAATCCGGCACTAGACAAGGATGCCCTCTCTCACCACTCCTATTCAATATAGTACTGGAAGTGCTAGCCACAGCAATCAGGCAAGAAAGAGAAATAAAGGGTATTCAAATAGAAAAGGTAGAAGTCAAATTGTCTCTATTTGCTGACGACATGATAGTATACCTAGAAGACCCCATCGATTCAGCCCCAAAACTCCTGAAACTGATAAGCAACTTCAGCAATGTCTCAGGATATAAAATCAATGTGCAAAAATCACAAGCATTCGTCTACATCAATAACACACTTAAAGGGAGCCAAATCAAGAACGAACTGCCATTCACAATTGCTACAAAAATAATAAAATACCTTGGAATACAACTCACAAGCACCGTAAGGGACCTCTTCAAGGAAAACTACAAACCACTGCTCAATGAAATCAGAGAGGACACAAACAGATGGAGAAACATTCCATGTTCATGGTTAGGAGGAATTAATATCATAAAAATGTCTAGACTGCCCAAAGTAATTTACAGAATCAATGCTATACTCATCAAGCTAACATTGACTTTCTTCACAGAACTGGAAAAAACCACCATGAACTTTATTTGGAACCAAAAGAGAGCCCGCATACCCAAGTAAATTCTAAGCAAAAAGAACACAGCGAGGGGCATCACACTACCAAACTTCAAACTATACTACAAGGCTACAGTAATCAAAACAGCATGGTACTGGTACCAAAACAGAAATATAAACCAATGGAAAAGAACAGCGGCATCAGAGGCAACACAACATATCTACAAACATACAATTTTTTATAAACTCGACAAAAACAAGCAATGGGGAAAGGATTCCCTGTTCAACAAATGGTGCTGGGAAAACTGGCTAGCCATGTGCAGAAAACAGAAACTGGACCCCTTCCTGACATCTTACATCAAAATTAACTCCAGATGGATTAAAGACTTAAACATAAGATGTGGCACGATAAAAACCCTAGACGGAAATCTAGGCAAAACCATCCAGGACATAGGAGTAGGCAAAGACTTTATGAACCAAACACCAAAGCATTGGCAACAGAAGCCAAAATAGTCAAATGAGACCTAATGAAACTCCACAGCTTCTGCACGACAAAGGAAACAGTCACTAGAATGAATTGGCAACCAACAGAATGGGAAAAAAATATTTGCAGTTTATTCATCTGACAAAGGGCTGATATCCAGAATTTACAAAGAACTCAAACCGATTTACAGGAAAAAAAAAAAACAAACAAACCCATTCAAAATTGGGCAAAGGATGTGAACAGACACTTTACGAAAGAAGACATATATGAGGCCAACAATCATATAAAAAAATGCTCATCGTCACTGGTCATCAGAGAGGTGCAAATCAAAACCACATTGAGATACCATCTCACGCCAGTTAGAATGGTGGTCATTAAAAAATCTGGAGACAACAGATGCTGGAGAGGATGTGGAGAAAAAGGAACACTTTTACACTCTTGGTGGGAGTGTAAATTAGTCCAACCATTGTGGAAGACAGTTTGGCGATTCCTCAAGGCCTTAGAAATAGAAATTCCATTTGAACCAGCAATTCCATTACTGGGTATATATCCAAAGGACTATAAATTTTTCTACTATAAGGACACATGTACACGAATGTTCATTGCAGCACTGTTTACAATAGCAAAGACCTGGAATCAACCCAAATGCCCATCGATGATAGACTGGATTGGAAAAATGTGGCACATATACACCATGGAATATTATGCAGCAATCAGAAATGATGAGTTTGTGTCATTTGTAGGGACATGGATGAAGCTGCAGAACATCATTCTCAGCAAACTGATACAAGAACAGAAAATGAAACACCGCATATTCTCACTCATAGGCGGGTGATGAAAAATGAGAACACATGGACACAGAAAGGGGAGTACTAAACACTGGGGTCTATTTGGGGGAAAACGGGAGGGCCAGTGGGAGGGGGATATGGGGAGGGATAGCCTGGGGAGAAATGCCAAATGTGGGTGAAGGGGAGAAAGCAAACAAAACACACTGCCATGTGTGTACCTATGCAACTGTATTGCATGCTCTGCACATGTACCTTAAAACCTAAAATGCAATAAAAAATAAAAATAAATAAAAAATGAAGCAGAGCTGAGGTATTCACAATAGCAAAGGTGTATAATCAACCTAGGTGCCCATCAATGGTGGACTGGATAAAGAAAATGTGGTACATATACATCATGAAATACTACACAGCCCTAAAAATGAAAAAATGTGATAATGTCCTTTGCATAATATTGGTGCAGCTGGAGGCCATTAATTTAAGTGAATTAATATGGGAACAGAAAACCAATTACTGCATGTCCTTGTTGATAAGTGGAAGCCGATGATTGAGCACACAGACATAATGATGGGAACAAGAGATACTGGGGACTACCAGAGTGGAGAGGGAGAAAGTGCAGTGTGGGCTGAAAAACCACCTGTTGGGTACTATGTTCACTACCCGGGTGGTGGGAAGCATTCCCCTGCACAAGCTGTCTCATTTTTTGCCTGACACCATTGACATAAGATGTGACTTGCTCCTCCTTGCCTTCCGCCATGATTTTGAGGCTTCCCATTAAACCTCTTTCTTTTGTGAAAAAAAAAAATAGACACATAGTTCCTTGTAGATTCTGGATATTAGTCCTTTGTCAGATGGGTAGATTGCAAACATTTTTTTTACCATTTTATTGGTTGCCAGTTCACTCTAATGACTGTTTCCTTTGCTGCACAGAACTCTGGAGTTTAATTAGATGCCATTTGTCTATTTTGGCTTTTGTTGCCAATGCTTTTGGTGTTTTAGCCATCAAGTCCTTGCCTATGCCTATGTCTTGGATGGTTTTGCTTATGTTTTCTTTTAGGGTTTTTATGGTGTTAGGTCTTATTTTTAGATGTTAATCCATCTGGAGTTAATTTTAGTGTAAGGTGTCAGGAAGGGGTCCAGTTTCTGCTTTCTGCACATGGCTAGCCAGTTTTCCCAACACCATTTGTTAAACAGGGAATCCTCTCCCCATTGCAAGAAAAACACAAGCCCATTAAAAAGTATGCAAAAAATATGAACCAGCACTTTTCAAAAGAAGACATCTATGAGGCCAAGAAACATATGAAAAAGTGCTCATCATCACTCATCATTTGATAAATGCAAATCAAAACCACATTGAGATACCATCTCATGCCAGTTAGAATGACGATCATTAAAAAATCTGGAGACAACAGATGCTGGAGAGGATGTGGAGAAATAGGAACACTTTTACACTGCTGATGGGAGTGTAAATTAGTTCAACCATTGTGGAAGACAGTTTGGTGATTCCTCAAGGCCTTAGAAATAGAAATTCCATTTGACCCAGCAATCCCATCACTGGGTATATATCCAAAGGACTATAAATTGTTCTACTATAAGGACACATGCACACGATTGTTCATTGCAGCACTGTTTACAATAGCAAAGACCTGGAATCAACCCAAATGCCCATCGATGATAGACTGGATTGGGAAAATGTGGCACATATACACATATGCACCATGGAATACTGTGCAGCCGTAAAAACCAATGAGTTTATGACCTTCATAGGGACATGGATGAATCTGGAAACCATCATGCTCAGCAAACTGACACAAGAACAGAAAATCAAATGCCGCATGTTTTCATTCCTAGGCGGGTGTTGAAGAATTAGAACATGTGGACACAGGGAGGGGAGCATCACACACTGTGGTCAGCTGGGGGGACTAGGGGAGGAACAGTGTGTGGTGGGGAGGGATAACAGGAGAAATACCAGATACAGATGATGGGAGGAGGAAGGCAGCAAACCACCTTGCCATGTTTGTACCTATGCAACAATTCTGCATGATCTGCACATGTGCCCCAGAACGTAAATTACAATTAAAAAAAAAAAGACATATAGACTAATGGGACAATAAAGAGCCCAGAAATAAAGCCACACTTATGCAGTTAACTAACCATCAACAAAGATGCCAGGAATATTCAATGGGGTCTCTTCAATAAATGGTGTTGGGAAACAGGATATCCACATGTGAAAGAATGAAAGTGAATCTTTATCTCACATATATACAAAAATCAACTTAAAATGAATTGAAGACTTAAATATAAGACCTAAAAGTGTAAAACTACTAGTGGAAAGTGGAAGAAAAACTCCTTGACATTGGTCTTGCCAAAGATTTTATGAATACAACTCCAAAGGCACAGGCAACAAAGGAAAAAAAAAACAGGTGGGACTGCATCAGACTAAAAAATCCACACCGGTCATTAGAGAAATGCCAATCAAAACCACATTGAGATACCATCTCACGCCAGTTATAATGGCCATCATTAAAAAATCTGGAGACAACAGATGCTGCAGAGGATGTGGAGAAATAGGAACACTTTTACACTGCTGGTGGGAGTGCAAATTATTTCAACCATTGTGGAAGAAAGGGTGGTGATTTCTTAAGGACCTAGAAATAGAAATTCCATTTGACCCAGCAATCCCATTACTGGGTATATACCCAAAGGATTATAAATCGTTCTATTATAAGGACACATGCACACATATGTTCACTGTGGTGCTGTTTACAATAGCAAAGACCTGGAACCAACCCAAATGCCCATGAATGACAGACTGGACAGGGAAAATGTTGCACACATACACCATGGAATACTATGCAGCCATTAAAAACAATAAGTTCGTGTTCTTTGTATGGACATGGATGAACCTGGAAACCATCATTCTCAGCAAACTGACACAAGAACAGAAAATCAAGCACCGCATGTTCTCACTCACAGGTGTCAATGAGTTCTCATTGCCACAGGGAGGGAAGCATGACACACTGGGGGGGGTTTGTTGGGGGGAGAATAGAGGACGGACAGTGTAGGGTAGGAAGGTTGGGGAGAAATAACATGGGGAGAAATGCCAGATATAGGTGACAGGGTGATGGAGGCACCAAACCACACTGCCATGTATGTACCTATGCAACAATCCTGCATGTTCTACACATGTACCCCAGAACGTAAAGTGAAATAATAATATATATATATATTTATATATATTTGTATATCTAAAGTCTGTACAGCAAAGGAAACTGAACAAAATGAGAAGGCAACCTACAGAATGGGAGACAATATTTGCAACCCACATATTTGATAAGGGGGCTGATATCCAAAATGTATAAAGAACTTATCCAGGTCAATAGCAGAAAAAACGCAAATAATATGATTTATAAATGGGCAAAGATCCTGAATGGACATTTTTCCAAAGAAGACATATAAATGGCCAGTAAGTACATGTAAATGTACTCAACATCACCAATATGAGAAATGCAAATCAAAACCATAATAAGATATCACATCATACCTGTTAGGGTGGCTATTACCAAAAAGTTAAAGATAGAAAACAATATGGAGATTCCTCAAAAAACAAAAAAATAGAACTACAATATGATTTAGCAATAGCATTTCCAGGAATTTATCCAATAAAATTGAAATCAGTGTCTCGAAAACATGGCGAATTCCCATGTTCATTGCTCTATCGTTCACAATAGCCAAGATGTAGAAACAACTTAAATGTCAATTGCTGGATGATTGGATAAAGAAAATGTGATGGACAGACAGACAGATAGATAGATAGATGCACAGTGGAATATTATTCAGCATTAAAAAATGAGATCTTGCCATTTGCAACAACATGTATGGACCTACAGAGCATTATACAAAGTGAAATAAGACAGATACGGAAAGACAGATACTGTATGATCTCACTTATAGGTGGAACTAAAGAAATAAAACTCAGACAGTAAATAGGTAGTTGCTGGGGTGGGGAAATGAAATTCTGGTTGAAGGGTGCAAGCTTTCATTTATAAAATGAATATATTCTGGATTTATTTACAGCATGGTAAGTATACTTAACAATACAGTGTACTTGAATTATTTGTATTATTGTATAGTACAATATTGTATACTTTAAATTTGGTAAGAGAGTAGATTTTCAATTTTCTTTCTTTCTTTTTTTTTTGAGACGGAGTTTTGCTGTTGTTACCCAGACTGGAGTGCAGTGGCACGATCTCAGCTCACCGCAACCTCCGCCTTCTGGGTTCAAGAAATTCTCCTGCCTCAACCTCCCAAGTAGGTGACACTACAGGCGAGCGCCACCATGCCCAGCTAATTTTTGTATTTTTAGTAGAGACAGGGTTTCACCTTGTTGACCAGGATGGTCTCGATCTCTTGACCTCGTGATCCACCCACCTTGGCCTCCCAAAGTGCTGGGATTATAGGCATAAGCCACCGCGCTCGGCCTAAGTTTTCTCACTACATACACAAAATGGTAAATTCAAGTGGTGATTAATGTGTTTAATTGTAGTAATCACTTCACAGTATATGTGTGTGTCAAAATATAAAGCTGTACACCTTAAATATATTATCTGTATATTACACCTCAATAAAGCTAGGGGAACAATGGTGGTGATATCACCTTTAGTGGTGATATACAAATGGCTAATAAATACATGAAAAGATGTAAATATCATTAACCATTAGGGAAATGCAAATCAAA
This sequence comes from Callithrix jacchus, assembly GCF_049354715.1. NCBI lineage: Eukaryota > Metazoa > Chordata > Mammalia > Primates > Cebidae > Callithrix > Callithrix jacchus. The sequence goes on along the minus strand of NC_133525.1, from coordinate 11,063,434 downwards.
ACTATAGTGAGATACCACCTTACACCCATTAATATGGCTACTATTAAAAAAACAGAAAATAACAAGTGTTGGCAAAGACATGTATAAATTGGAACCCTTGTACCTTGTTGATAGAAATGTAAAATGGTACAGCCACTGTGGAAAATGTTCATGGTAGTTTCTCAAAAAATCAAGAATATAATTGCCACATGCTTCAGCAGTTCCACTTTTTGGTATATACCCAAATGATTTGAAAGCAGGCTCTCCTAGATAGTTGTGCAACCATGTTACTAGCAGCATTATTTACAACTCAGTTTCTTAGCCTTTTAAAAAATATTTCTGCCTTTGCCTGTTTGTTAATTTCTTCTACTTGTGTTTTATTGTTGTATTGTTCTAAAATCTTGAGGTGAAAACCAGGTTTATTTTCCATCTTGCTGGTTTTCTAATAAATACATTTGAGGTCATACATTTTCCTCTTCATTTTGGCCCCACCGATTTTGATGTATATATAGTACAGTAGTTCTAATGTTTTTTGTTTATTTCCTTATAAATCATTTGTAGTTTCCATTTTTATTTCCCTTCAACCGAAGGATTACTTAGAAGTGCATTTAAAGGCTGGGCATGGTGGCTCATGCCTATAATCCAAGTGCTTTGGAGACCAAGGCGGTCGGATCACCCGAGGTTGTGAGTTCAAGACAGGCCCGACAAACATGGTGAAACCCCATCTTTAAAAACAAAGAAGTGCATTTAAAAATTTAAAACTTTGAAATTTCCTGTTGTTTAGGTTTGAGGGATGGACTAGTATGTTAATTTTTAACACTACATTATGGTAACTGATTGTGGACTGTGTAATATCAGCCTTATGGATTTTTAAAATATTTCCTTTGTTACCTAGAACAGGGGTCCACAAACCATAGCGTGTAGGCCAGGTTGGCCTGGGGCCTATATTTGTAAGTCAAGTTTTATTGGAACATAGCTACATCCATTTATTTACATATCATCTATGACTCCTTTCCAGCTATGATCATAGAGCTGAGTGTTGTAATAGAAACCCTGTGGCCCACACAGCTTAAAATATTTACTCTCTGGTCTTTACTTCAAGAGTTTGCTGATTCCTGACTAAAACATAGTCAATTTTCACAGATTTTTCATTTGGGTTGGAAATATGTATATTTTTTCTTGGATACAGGTTCCTTATACCCCTGTTAGAATAAGCTTAAGTTGTGTTATACCAACCCTTATATCCTTCATTGTGGTTTTGATTATCAATATCTGAGAGAGATGTGTATAAACTTCTTATCACAACTAAATTTGTCCACTTTCATATTTTAGTGTCCTTTGAAGCTGTTTTTTTTTTTTAAGTGCAGAGTGTTGACAGGTCATCAACTATTAAACTTCTTTGCTGTTCTTCCTCCATACGGTATGAAATAGTCCTCTTTATCCTATTTATTTTTTGTTTATGCCTTGAATTCTTTCTAAGAATATTATTGTTCTGGTCAGGATTAAATTCAGCAGCATATGTTAGAAGAAAATTTAAATCAGAAATAAAATTAGTTTAAACAAGAAACATTTTTGGGGGGGAGTAAAAGAAGTCTGAAGATTGATCTCTGGGCTCTGCAGTGTCTTCAGGGACACAGGCTCCTCTCTTCTGCTTCATTATCTTGGTATATGATTTTCATCCTAAGGTCCCTTCATGGTCCATGAGACTTCTGGAGCTCCAGCAAGCACATCTCCATTGAGGCCCAGAAGGAAGAGGAGAGGTAGGAAGGCATAAAGGGGCCTGTCCCCCCTCAACTGACTTCCAATAAGTAACCTTCCCAGAAGTCCAAGAAAGCAATTCCACTTCCATCTCACTGGCAGAACTCAGTCAAGTGGCCATATCTAAGCTACCAAGGAGACTAGGAAATCTAGTCTTTTTCTTCACGTAGCTCTATCTTTGCTAAAAATGGACATTCTGTTATCAAGGAGAAAGGTGAGAATGCACAGCAATCTGCCACTGCCTGCTGTGTATTATAGTTCTTGTTAGCATTTGTTTGCCTGTTAAAACTTGTTCCATTCTTTTATTTTTGACCTTCCTCAGTTATGTTGTTTTAGGTATGCCTCTTATAAAATATAGCGAGATCTTGAGTGTTTTGGTTTTAAACAATCAGAACATTCGTCTCTTAATAGGTGAACGTCATACATTCATTTTATTACCATTGCTGATATATGTGGTAATATTCCTGCCATTATCTTTTTTGGTTTCTGTTTGCTATGCTTTTGAATTTTTTCCCTTTCATGTCACTGGCACTGATTGAGTTTTCTGTTGTGATTTTTCTGTTTTAGGAATTGTCCTTACTAAATCCAATTTTAAAGTTATTACTTATTTTATTAAATATTGTGTTTTGAAATAATACTAGATTTACAGTAAAGTTGTAAGAATAGTATTAAGGATTCCTGGATATGCCTCACCCAGATTTCCTAAATGTCAGTATTTTGTCACATTTCTATTGTCATTTTTCTCTTTATAGTATGGATTTTTTTTCCTGTACCATTTGAGAGTAAGTTGCACACATGATGCCTCTTCAGTAGGCGTTTCCTTAGGCATTTCTTAAATAACCAGAATATAATTGTCAGTATCAGGAAATTAAAATCCATACAGCATTATTATCTAATTCATAGGTAGTATTCAAATGTTATCACCAATTTTTCTAATTACATTCTTATAACAGAAGTAAAAAACCTTTATTCCAGGTTCACATATTGCATGTGATTGTCTTGGCTATTTAGTCTCCTATGATTTCAAACAGCTCCTATGTCTTTTGTGACCTAAACAGTTTTGAACACTATTAAAGGCCAGTTATTTTGGAAAATGTCTTTCATTTTGCATTCCTTCATGTTTTATCATGATTCGATGTAGATTATATTCTTTCGGCAAGAACGCCACTGAAGTTATGTTGGTGCTTTTGATGATTTGTATAAGGAGCCACATGATGTCAATTTGTTCTATTACTGGTGATTTTAACTTTGACCACATGCTTAAGGTAGTGCCTGATAGGTTTTTCCACTGTAAAGTTAATTATTCTCTTTGATGTTAATAAACAGTTGGCCCTCCATATTCATGGATTCTGCGTCCATTGATTCACCCAACCCTGAATTAAAAATATTTGGGAGAAAAACTGCATAAATGCTGAACATGTAGAGACTTTTTTTTAGTCATTATTCCCTACACTGTACAGTATAATAATAATTTCTTTTGAGACAGGGCTCAAGTGATCCTCCCTTGTCAGCCTCCCAAGTAGCTGGGACTACAGGCATGTGCCACCATACCTGGCTATTTTTTTGTGTGGGTGTATTTTTTTGTAAAGGTGGGGTTTTACTGCGTTGCCCAGGCTGGTCTCAAACTCCTGGGCTGAAGTGATCTACCCATCTCAGCCTCCCAAAGTGCTGGGACTACAGGTATGAGCCAGTGTACCCAGCCTGTATGAGGTATTGTAAATAATCTAGAGATGCTAAGTAATCTAGAGAGAATTTAAAGTATACAGGAGGATGAGGTTATATGCAAATATTTCACCCTTTTATATCAGGGACTTGAACATCATTTGGTGTCTGTGGGAGGTCCTGGAACCAATCCCCCACAGATACGATGGGATGACTGTATCTTGTAGGGAGTTTTAGCGTTCATCAATTAGTATCTCCTAAATTATTTATTACTAAGATGTTTGTCACATGGCAGTGTTCTAATTCCATCATTCCTTCAACATTTACTAGTTGGTATTTTACTTTAAGAAAGAGTTTTCTCTTCTGATTATTTATTCACTTATTTATTTATATTAATACAAACACCTAGATTCTTATTTTATTCAATGGGTTTTAATCCATCACTGTAGTTATTTGGAGGCACCCATGCTTCAGAATTGGCTAGTGGAAGTTTTTCCTGTGTTCTTTTGACCTACTCCCATCCTTCTTTGAGTACTACATGATTTTCTAACACAAGTAGATGTTCCAGGTTTGTCTCATTTTTTCCTCTACCCAGCCTGGATTCATTATTTCTCCAAGGAGCCTTGTTTCCTTTTTTTTTTTTTTTTTTTTTTTTGAGACGGAGTTTCGCTCTTGTTAGGCGCAATCTCGGCTCACCGCAACCTCCGCCTCCTGGGATCAGGCAATTCTCCTGCCTCAGCCTCCCTAGTAGCTTGGATTACAGGCACACGCACCCATGTCCAGCTGATTTTTTAAAATATTTTTAGTAGAGATGGGGTTTCACCATGTTGGCCAGGATGGTCTCGATCTCTCGACCTAGTGAGCCACCCACCTCGGCCTCCCAAAGTGCTGGGATTACAGACATGAACCACCATGCCAGTCCCAGTTGTCCTTAAGAACACTGCATGGAATCTTCCTGAGAAAGCCGCATGAGTTTCTGTGTTTTGCTTGCATGTAATGGCGCCTCCTAGACCATCCTGTGTAGTAATTTCTTGGGGATCTGCTACCAGGCAGATTCTACTTCAGTGTATCTGGCTGGGGCTTCATGCTCTGTGTGTGTAAGTAATGGGCAGTGCCAATACTGCTCCTCCATGGACCACATACTGTGTCTTGAGTTGTCACCACACAGGTGTAGGGAGGTTAGGCACATAGGTGGACATGGTAGCAGAGTGCAAACTAGGGGTCCCTGGAGGTAGCCATGGAGCTTGGGATGGCCACTTTCTTGCCCCTCAGCAGGAATTGCGTATGTCCAGGCGATTTATCACAAGAAAGACGGGGAAATGCTGCAGGATCGACTCAAATGCATCAGTCCTAGTACAAACAACCTAAATGAGGCCTGCCTGGCTGTAGCCACGTCCTGTGGTAGCATCTTCCTCTGTGCTGATGTGAAGTTGCCCTCAGAAGCAGAAACAGCTCACCTGACTGTGGGAAGACTACACCAATCCATCCAGGGGAGACAGCCACAAAGAGGGTTTGCTAAACAACGACTGAGGGGAGAGGAACTTTTGCAAAGTCTCAATACGAATCCGCTCGAAACACTTTTCTTGTGTGTAAACTGCAAATTACAATAAAAAGGGAGTCTAAAAATTGTCATTACATTTTAAAAGCGAGTCTTGGCTGGGCGTGGTGGCTCATGCCTGTAATCCCAACACTATGGGAAGCTGACACAAGGAGGACTGCTTGAGCCCAGGAGTGAAAGGCAGCCTGGACAACATGGTGAAGCTGTGTCTCTACAAACAGAAAGAAGGAAAGAAAGAAAAAGAAAGAGAGAGAGAGAGGGAGGGAGAGAGGGAGTGAAAGAAGGAGGGAGGGAGAAAGGAAGAAAGGGGAAGGAAGAAAGAGAGAGAGGGAGGGAAGGAGGGACAGAGGGATAGAGAGAGAGGGAGGGAAGGAAGGAGGGAGGGAAGGAAGGAGGGAGGGAGAAAGGAAGAAAGGGGAAGGAAGAAAGAGAGAGAGGGAGGGAAGGAGGGACAGAGGGATAGAGAGAGAGGGAGGGAAGGAAGGAGGGAGGGAAGGAAGTAGGGAGAAAGGGAGGGAAGCAGGGAGGAAGGGAGAGATGGAGGGAGGGAGAGAGGGAGAAAGGAAGGAAGGAAGGAAAAGAAAGAAAGAAAGAAAGAAAGAAAGAAAGAAAGAAAGAAAGAAAGAAAGAAAGAAAGAAAGAAAGAGAGAGACAGAAAGCGGGAGGGACAGAAGGAGGGAGGGAGGGAGGGAGGGAGAGAGGAAGGGAGGGAGCGAGGGAGGAAACCAATTAGCCGAGCCTCAGGCTTGGTGGCTGAGGTGAAAGGATAACGTGAGCCCAGCCAGTTGAGTCTGCCACTACACTCCAGCCCGGGTCACACAGCCTGGATCACACAGCCTGGGTCACACAGCCCAGATCACACAGAGAGACCTTTTCCAAAACAAAGAAAGAAAGGAAAAACGGAGTCTTGCTAAGCTGATGCCTTTAGAACTGTTTCTTGGCAGAGACAATGTTGGTGTGTGTGGCTCCCTGTGGATCTCTCTGGAGGGTAAGAGAGCGTAGCTCCATCTGCACTGGGAAAAGGGCCCTTGCCCAGAGGGTTTGGGGCTCAGGTTTAACAAGAGAAGTGTGAGGGTCAGTGCTTGCCAAAGGAAGTAGGTGATGCTGGAATCACCCGGCTTCTAGGTGCCAAAATGTCACCCTTTACATCTTTTCAACATCCCTCTGCCTCAGTGGTATGAAATGACTAATTGCACCTAGGACAATTGTCTATTATACTTACTGGCACTGGCAAAAAAAAGCACATTAGGGTGGACATTCTAAAACCAAAGATATTAATATAAAGGTGTATTTTTATTTCTTTAAAAAAGTACACGAGATCTTCCAGGGAGCATGGAATGAGCAATGTTTAGCATATAAAGTACTCCAGACCCATCCAAACCCTTGTCAACATGAGAGCATCAATATTATTCGTTTATTTTCCAAATTTCTGGTGTAGAATGTGTTGCGATTGTTGGAAACTAGACTGAGATTAAACAGTGAGTAATGCTCAGTATTCCAACCTGCTGTTTCCAATTTCCTGAACCACCAGGGGAATGCAGTGCCTCTTTATACTGCTCTTTGTGAAGCATAGCTTTTGCATTCATTTCGCAATTACACATGGCCAATGTCTAATGTATAAAGCCATGAAAACTCTTCAGAATCTAATGGTTCCCCCCTCTGCCCCCACCTAGAACAAACAGTTAAGAACAGAAAACTATAAAGAGGCCCACGCACATTTCACAGAAAGCGTTTTGTGATCTTTTTGCACTGTGAGTTTGGCTCTGTCTCCAGGGTGGAGTGCAATTCCCCCACTGAAATGGGGAACTCAGGCTTCTTCCAACCAAGTTGTTCTCTTCCTTTGAATGTATTTCATGGCAAAAGTGGAATAGCACTGCAAAGATTCTCTAGAATGAGCCAGACAAAGTCAATTCATTCATTCAAGGGTGCATGCATTCATTTAATGAATATCCATTACCTAAACTGTGCAGATATGGAAGTTGGCCTGCATGTATGTGGGTCCCAACATTTGGTCTCAGAAAATAATAGGTAGGTAGATGGATAGATGGATGGGGGGTGGGTAAGTGGACGAATGAATAGCTGGATAGGAAGTTGGGTGCATAGATGGATGAATTATTAGATGGATTAATGGATGGACAGAGAGATGGGTAGATGGAGAAATGGGTAGGTAGGTAGTTGCATAGTCGATTGGATGAATTGATGAATAGATAGATAGATGGTTATATAGAGAGATGGCTAGTTGGAAACATGGATGATGGATGGACACACAGATGATGGATGGACAGATGGATGGGTAGATGGACGAATGGGTAGATAGATAGTTGGATAGCTGATTGAATGGATGGATGTAGAGAGTTGAACAGATGGTTACATAGAGAGAACAACACATGCATCTACAGATGATGGGTGGACCGATAAATGGGTAGACGATGGTGGGTACATAGCTGGATAATTGATTAGGATGGGTGGATATATGGTTGGATAAATGGTTATATGAAGAGGTAGATGAATGATAGATGGACACACTGAGTGCGTGAATAGATGTGTACATAGCTGGATAGATTACAGATCGAAAAATAGATTAATATATGTATGGGTAGATATATAATTGCATAGATATTTGGGTGGATGGAGGGAAGATGCTCAACTTCACGGCTGAATGCCAACTCCTCTCCAGCCTTCATGCTGATTGCTGGTCCCAGAGGGTGCAAAGTGGGTGGTCCCATACAGTGGTTCTAAGCCGATGTGCTGTTCTCAGAAGCCTCGGGGACTAGCTGTGTTACCTGTTTATGTACCTGAACGTCTCTGTTCCCTGTCACATCTTTAAAGCAGAGGATGGGATTGCTGCACGGATGATGTGAGAAAATCTAGGTCTCAGTGGCGTAGTGAGAGCTGAATGCGTGCTACTACAATTCAGAGAGTGATCATTAAATGCACCTCTTCAAATGCCCTTCAGGACAGTCCCCTTCCATGGCTCAAAAAACGAGGTCAGTCATTTCCCGACCACAAACTCCGTCAACTTGTGTATTGCTTGAAAGTAAGTGACCTTACTTTTACATTTCCATCTGTTCCAATAAAACAAACTGGAGCCCAGAGTCATCTGGTATAAGATGTGTCATAAAAACACAGGGGTGTGCACCACAGTGTGGAAGAGGAATAACCTGTGTGAAACGCAGGAAGAACAATGCACTGTCTCCACCTACTCAATGAATGAAACAAACCCAAACCCAGGTGCCAATAGGGGTGGGGTTATTACCACTCAGGTTCACAGGCTTGCTGACAGGGAAGTGAAATTATATTTATCCTGGCAGCACTGACTCTCACACTGTGTCAATGACACATATGTCAAAAAAATTATATTATACGTATAAAAAAGAAATAATATGTGTGTGTGTGTGTGTGTGTGTGTGTGTATCTCTTTTTTTTTTCTTTTTTCTTGATACAGAGTCTCAGTTTGTCCCCCAGACTGGAGTGCAGTGGCACAATCTCAGCTCACTGCAGCCTCTGCCTCCTGGGTCCAAGTGATTCTCCTACCTCAGCCTCCTGAGTAGCTGAGATGACAGGGGCCAGCTTCCATGCCCTGCTAATTTTTGTATTTTTAGTAGACATGGTGTTTCGCCGTGTTGGCCAGGCTGATCTCCAACCCCTGACGTCAGGTGATCTGCCTGCCTCAGCCTCCCAAAGTGCTAGGATTGCAGGCAGGAGCCACCACGCCCATCCTGCCGTGACATGTTTTTATGTGACATCATGTTACAACAGACATGCTCCATGAAAGTGCTTATTCCAAATTGAGGCCTTGTTTTCCCCTCTTAGAATTGAAGCTAGGATCTCTCTACTTCTTCATGTCCAGAGTAAGCAGGGAGCACATTAGCATGTTTCTGTTCTATTTTTTTCACAGCACTCTAAGTTTTCTCAACGGGGTGCAGTGGCTCACACCTGCCACCCCAGCACTTTGGGAGGCTGAGGTGGGAGGATCATTTGAGCCCAGAAGTTTGAAACCAGCCTGATGGGGTCGCATAGCAAGACCCCATCTTTCAAAACATTTTTTAAAAAATCAGCCAGTCATGGCGGTGTGTGCCTGCAGTCCCAGCTACTGAGGAGGCCGACGTGGGAGGATTGCTTGAGCCCAGGAGGTCAACACTGAAGAGAACCATGATGTCATTCAGGCTGCGTGACAGAGTGAGACCCTGTCTCCCAATAAGACTCAAACAAACAAATAAAGGATTCTCCAAGAGTACTTGATTGTAAACATTTTTCTCCAAACTCCCAACAGGGCATAAAACAGCTGCGAACAATAAATGCCTTCACAGTTTCTTTTTGCTGTGGTCATATCATAAAATTACAGGAAGGATACTGATTGGAGACACCAAAACCAGTGGGTCTCAGCAGGGCTGCTCACGGAAGAGATAAGCCATGCCCAACTTTGCGTAGGTTTTCCATTCATATTCAGAGTTTTGTAGATCAATCTCAGATACATCTGTCTTCCCATCTGCACCAGTCAGGGTTCTACAGAGGGACAGAACCAATGGAAAAAATACATTTTATGTATTTATATATTTATATGTATTTTTGTATATAATTATATTTTAAATATAATATATTTATATATTTATGTAATGTATATATTATATATTTATATGTAAAAACATTTATATATACTTATTTACGTATTAGGTATATTTATAATAATATATACATGACATATACATAATATATTAAATATTGTATGTAATATATATTATAATACATATAGTTATGTATTTTATGTATTTATGTGTAAATATATTTATAAATTTTATATATAAATATATTTTTATGTTTAATATTATAAATATAAATAAATGATATTATATAATATATATTATAATAATAGATATGAAAATATATTATATATAATATATAATTATATATTTTATGTATTTATGTGTAATTATATTTATATATTTTATGTATTATACTCTTATGTATATAAATATATTTTATGTATTTATGTGTAATTATATTTATATATTATATTTTTGTTTAATATTATAAATAAATGTAAATATAAATAAAACATATTTTATATAAATAATAGTTATAATATTATAGATATATATTTTCTATAAATATATATATATACACAAAGGGGAGTTGATTAAGTATGAACTCACACAATCACAAGGTCCCATAATAGTCCATCTGCAGGCTGAGGAGCAAGGACAGCAAGCCCATATCCCAAAACCGAAGAATCTGGAGTCTGATGTCAGAGAGCAGGGAGCCTCCAGCGTGGGAGGAAGATGGAGGCTGAGAGGCGAGGCCAGTCTCCCTCTGCACATTTTCTACCTGCTTATATTCTAGCTGAGCTGGCCGCTAATGAGATGGTGCCCACCCAGACTGATGGTGGTTCTGGCTTTCCCAACTCCCTGACTCAAATGTTCATCTCCTGTGGCAACCCCCTCACAGACACAGCCAGCATCGATATTTTGCGTGGTTCAATCTGATCAAGTTGACATGCACACCATCCTTCACAGCTGCTGCAAAAAACACAACTTGAATCTTCAAGAAGCCTTCTTAATTAAAAAGAAATACCTTTGCCATTCAGAGTTTTACACAAGGTTCAAGGCCCTTTTCAGAAAGATAGGAGTTTTTAAAGAGGAGTGTAAATTCTCATCTTCTTAGGAAGCATTCAAGGATAGAGTTGCAGCTGTGACTTAGAGAATCCTGCCCGCTTAATTCAAGAAGATTCGCACTTAAGGTCACACACATCTATTTTTTTCCCACTTTGTTCTTTGGTGAATATTCAGAATAATGGCAACAGTAATGGCTGTAAGCATCCCGGGCTTGTACTGTGGCAGAAACTTTTAAACACGTTCTGCATGTATTAATATGTATTTTATTATTATTATTATCAAGACAGAGTCTCACTCAATTTGTTGCCCAGGCTGGAGTGCACTGGCGTGATCTCAGCTGACTGCAACCTCCGCCTCCTGAGTTCAAGTGATTCCTCTGCCTCAGCCTTCCAAGTAGCTGGAACTACAGGCCTGTGCCACCACGTCCAGGTTTGTTTGTTTGTTTGTTTTTTTGTGTTTTTAGTAGACATGGGTTTCACCATGTTGGCCAGACTGGTCTCCAACCCCTGACCTCAAGTGATCTGCCTGCCTCAGCCTCCCAAAGTGCTGGGATTACAAGAGTCAGCCCCCATGCTTGGTTCATATTCACATATTTCTATGTGAAATGCATGTAGAAATAGTGCGTTGTGGTAGGCGTTATACGGGGTGTTCTCATCATTTTTCAGATTGGTTACCTTCAGGAGGCAAAGGTTAAGGAATTGGCTCAGGTTGTGTTAGCAATCAATTATACGCCCAAAGTGGGCTGTAAGTCAAAGCGACCCAATTTTAGATCCAGACTACGTATGCTCTTTGTCCACATTTTCATACTGGAGGAGCTCTGACCCCTTCTATTGAGAGGGGCTTCTAATCATTCTTTTATAAAGACACATGCACACATATGTTTATTGTGGCTCTGTTCAGGATAGCAAAGACTTGGAACCAAGCCAAATGCCCATCAATCATAGACTGGATAAAGAAAATGTGGCACAGAGACACCATGGAATACTATGCAACCATCAAAAAGAATGAGTTCATGTCCTTTGCAGGGACATGGATGAAGCTGGAAACCAGCATTCTTAGCAAACTGACACAAGAACAGAAAACCAGACACCGCATGCTCTCACTCATGAGTGGGCGTTGAACAATGAGAACACACGGACACAGGGAGGGGAACATCACACACCGGGGCCTGTCTCTCGGCTAGGGGGACAGGGGAGAGCACTAGGAGAAATACGTAATGTAGATGACGGGGTGATGGATGCAGCAAACCACCATGGCACATGCGTACCTGTGTAACAAAGCTGCGTGTTCCGCACGTGTGCCCCAGAACTTAAAGTACAATGATAATAATAAAAAGAGGGGCTTCTCGCCTTCTGTTATACCCGCAGACAAGCAGGAGAGAGATGTAGTCTGCATGGCAGTGTTGAAAGTCAGTGCACACCCCGAGTCTGCATGTGTCTTAGGACTGTCTTCAACCCGTCAGGAAGCTCTGCGTTCCTCTAGAGCTCTCCCCACCAATGCTTGCAACCCCCACTACCACCAAGCCCGCCACTTTTCTTTTCTTCTTTTTATTTTTGGTGTTGGTGTGTGACCCCAGCTGCACTGTGGTGGTGGGGGCAAAGCTCCCTGCAGCCTTGGCCTCCCAGGCTCAAGTAATCCTCCCACCTTAGCCTCTTGGGTTGACTGGACTACAGGTGCACACCACCACGCCTGGTTAAAGTTTTACATTTTTAGTAGAGATGGGGTCTCACTGTGTTGCCCAGGATGGTCTTCCTCGGCTCAAGGGATCCTCCCTCCTTGGCCTCCCAAAGTGTTGGTATTATACACGTAAGCCACTGTGCTGAGTCCCACACACTTCTTTTCTTTTTTGAGATGGAGTTTTGCTGTTGTTACCCAGGCTGGAGTGCAATGGCGTGATCTCAGCTCACCGCAATCTCCTCCTCCTGGGTTCAGGCAATTCTCCTGCCTCAGCCTCCCGAGTAGCTGGGACTACAGGCACACGCCACCACGCTCAGCTAATTTTTTGTATTTTTAGTTGCGATGGGGTTTCACCATGTTGACCAGGGTGGTCTCGATCTCTTGACCTTGTGATCCACCAGCCTTGGCCTCCCAAAGTGCTGGGATTACAAGTGTGAGCCACCGCACCCGGTGTCCCACACACTTCTTGACAATCTTCCTATGTTCTCTCAGATGAAAGACAATTATTGTAGGCCGCCCGTCACCCCAAGAGTATAAAGGCCCCTTTTCCAGAGGAATGTATGCACCTCACCCAGCTATCTTGGTCTTTCGCCGTGTAGATATGAAAAGTAACCCTTAGCCATGTGTCTGCCACATTTTCCTTCTTGGGGTTAATAATAAAATAAGTGTATTAAGACATGAGTTGACCAGATGTGGTTGCTCACTCCTGTAATCCCAGCACTTTGGGAGGCCGAGGTGGGCAGATTACCTGAGGTCAGGAGCTCGAGACCAGTCTGGCCAACATGCCGTAACCCCATCTCTACTAAAAAATGAAAAAAAAAAAAAATACAAAATTACACGGGCGTGGTGGCGCACACCTGTTGTCCCAGCTACTCTGAAGACTGAGACAAGAGAATTGCCTGAACCCGGGGGGTGGAGGTTGCAGTGAGCAGAGATCACATCACTGCACTCCAGCCTGGGTGACAGAGTGAGACTCTGACTCAAAAAAACAAAAACAAAAACAAAAACAAAACCATGTTTTTTTTAATCACAAGTGCAATTAAGATTGTACTTATAAAATATGGTTTTTCAGACTTTTTCTCTTAGCCTTTGACCCTGTTCTGGAGCAGGTGGAGGTGCTTGTGTGAATCTTATGGCAGGTTTTTCTGCCTTGTGCTCGGGCTCCCACGTTGAGACCCTGCCCAGGGAAAGCTGAGACCCGCGAGTGTGAAGTGCGGTGCTCCTCTGTGTACAGGGTGAGAATATGTTCTGTGTTCTCAGACATGGAGAAAGCAGACCTCCTTTAGGAAAATGACCTCAGAAGAGCTTGGGTGTTAAAATCATCATGGGAGCTCTGACACTGCCTTTTTAGTGGTTATTTTAATAGAAGGCATCCCTTCCCACACCTATGGAGACCATACGGGAGGCATCTCATTTTGTAGATGCAGCCAGAGGCCACCCAGCTCACACTTTGGGATCCCAGCACTTTGGGAGATTGAGGTGGGCGGATCACCTGAGGTCATGAGTTTGGGACCAGCCTGGCCAACATGGGGAAACCCCATCGCTACTAAAAATACAAAAATCAGCCAGGCATGATAGTAGGAGCTTGTCATCCCAGCTGCAGAGGTTGCAGTGAGCTGAGATCGTGCCACTGAACTCCAGCCTGAGGGACAGAGTGAGACTCCATCTCAAAAAAATAAAAAAATGTACCAAGAGCAGACTGTACCAAGCTCAGGTGATAAATGCATTTCCACCCGTACTTCTCTGCAGGGCCCATGAATACTCTGTCTGTCATCCAAATGCTACCAAGCTAACGGTATGCAGGGTTCTGTTTTCACAGTGACACAAAGACCCACACCTGTGCTGTGTGGTTTCAAAAAATATTTTATTTTCTGGGATAGCCATAATTTCTCAGCTCTGTCTTTGTGGCCTCTCTGCAGACAGAGGAGGTGGAAGCTACGACAGCCTCGGAGGTGGCACACATCACACCTACAAACACGGAACCATGGGAGCTTCTAGAAAATGCTCACCAGGGTGCATATGGACAGGATGGTGAGTGGGTGACCAGGGCTGCTGTCGGTCCAGGGCATTCAGAGAGACCAGTGTTCCGCCCGCCTTCGTCCTCATCTCTTCACTCTTGTGCGTTAAAGGAAGCAGAAGAAACACAGCGGAGAGTCCTGTGTGGCCACTGGACCGGGCGTTGCGGCTGTCACACGTGATGAGATTTGAGAAGGTGCATTAGGCATCAGGTGGAATCTGATGGTCACAAGTGAGAGATTTGCTTCTGGAAATTTCCGGGACTCTTGTTCTAGGTGCAGAGTCTCTCGTTTGTATTTGTAGGGCAATGCTGTTCTTCCAGAACGTGACTTTTCCTTTTCTGCAACAGGCAGGAGAGGAATATTCGGGGTCACTTGGCAACAATGAGGACGAGGAGTCTCTTCCCTGGGGGATCTGGTCTGCACTTGAGAGGAAGTGATCTCGCAGCGGACGAAGTCTGTATCAGGTTGATGGCGGGGACAGCATCGGAGAGTTAAGTGCGGAAACCCCCCAGTGGCACCTACTTTAACGATGGCATTCTCTGAAGCTGGTTTGTCCTCTGGATGGGTCTAGCCAGTAATAAGAGTCAACACTTCCACTGGGGTACCTGTGGGCATGGCGACCCCCGTGAATTCCGACTCTGCACAAGAGGAAGGAGCGTGAAACTTCACAACAGACTGGGCCAGGCAGGTGGGCAGAGCTGGCTGGATGGGACCTCGAGGGTGGATGGAGGTTACAGATGCCAGCATGGCCCCGGAGGTGACACTGCCCATGAGTCCCGGCTGCCTGGTGATGGCTTGGCAGAAGGAGTGATGGGCGGGGGAGATGGCCTTAATCCTGACTGACAGTCTTCCCACCCTTCAACCCCCGCAGGGAAGCTGCGTTGACATGCTGGTGGACAGTCTTCAGAGCAGGGCGGAGCAGTGACCTTCAGAGATCCATCCCTGCACGCTGCAGTCCTGGCCTGTGGGTGCTGGCTTCCCAGGGTGATGTGCCCACAGCTCCCTGGCTGGCACCTGTCATGCATGCAAACACATGACTCCACAGCCGCCAGCGTTCTCCAGCGCCTTAGGGGACCTAAGTAGATACAAAGAAAAGAGGAAAAAAAAGAGGAAGAAAAAAAAATGAATGGCGATCTGATGAAAGATTACACCCCTCCCCCATCCTCTGCTCTCCTTGGAGACAGCGTGTGCCCCTGTTACCCAGGCTGGAGCACAGTGGTGGGACCATACCTGCCATCTTGAACACCTGGGCTTAAGCAATTCTTCTGCTTCAGCCTCCTGAGTTGTTAATGCTACAGGTATGTGCCACTAAGCAGATAATTATTTTGATTTTTTGTCTTGTTAAGTTTCCGAGGCTCGTGTTGAACTCCTGGGCTCCAGTGACCCTCCCACCTCAAACTCCCAAAGTGCTGTGCTGACAGATAGGAGTCCCTGAGCCCAGCCAGTCCACTCCTTCAATTCTACTGACAAGTCATTTCAGCCAGCACATGGGTTCTTAATATCACACTCACATAAAAAGAACCAGGGCCCCCTGAAATAATGGTGAACTCTAAGCATGGAGCTGGACGCTACAGATAAGCCCAGACCATCTTCTCGTACCAGAAACTAAGGAAATTGCATTTTCTGGAATACCCATACATCTAGCTCAAACACAAAAATCTCCAAGACAACAAGACGGGGGTATGTCAAAGAAACACGAGTCCCAACCTGAGGGAGCTTCTGGTGCTCAAAGCTGAAACAGTCTAGGCAATAAAATAAAATATTACATGGTAACCAAAGCAATGAATCATTGAATAAATATGTAAGTGAACGAGGACAGTCAAATCCACCTTGCAGAATAGTTCCAAATAATTTATGTTGATTTTTTTTTCTTTTTTTTTTTGAGACAGACTGTCGCTCTGTCACCCAGGCAGGAGTACAGTGGCATGATCTTGGCTCACTACAACCTCTGCTTCCTGGGTTCAATTGATTCTCCTGGCTTAGCCTCCCGAGTAGCAGGGATTACAGGCACCCACCACCATGCCCGGCTAATTTTTTATATTTTTAATAAGGATGGGGTTTCACCAGGTTAGCTAGGATGGTCTCGATCTCCTGACGCCGTGATTCACCTGCCTTGGACTCCCAAGGTACTGGGATTACAGGCGTGAGCCACCGCGCCCGGCCTTATGTAGATATTTGATGAAATACAACTCCCCATTTCTTTAACTGTGGGTTGCATGTACAGACTTCCTTTGAAAGAGCACGATGAGGGAGAATAATGACTTCATATCGGAGGAATCTGACAAACACTGCCTCAGTGCTGATCATGGCCAACATCCACAGTCATCGCACAGGCTGACGGTCTGTATCTTGATATGATGTAATGGGAATGACTGTTCATCTCTGCAGTCATCCAGCCCAAAACCAACCACCCTAGTCTCACCATGAGAAAAGTTGCAGACAAATCCCAACAGAGGGACAGCTTGGCAAAATACCTGACCCATCCTCCTCAACACCATGCTTCCTGTTTAGTCCACAGGACTGTGGGAAGTAGAAAAGTTCCTTTGTAAAGATTCCTTACCACCAGGCGTGGCGGCTCACATCTGTAATCTCAGAACTTTGGGAGGCCAATGTGGGTGGATCATGGGGTCAAGAGATCGAGATCATCCTGGCCAACATGGAGAAATGCTGTCTTTACTAAAAATACAAAAATTAGCCGGGCATGGTGGTGTGTGCCTGTGGTCCCAGCTACTCGGAAGGCTGAGGCCGGAGAATTGCTTAACCCAGGGAGGAGGAGGTTGCGGTGAGCTGAGATTGTGTCACTGCACTCCAGCCTGGGTGACTGAGCGAGACTCCATCTGAAACAAAACGAAACATCAGCTCTTGCATGAACTAATACTGTGAGAACTCACTCATTACCACGAGGGCAGCACCAAGTCACTCATGAGGAATCCATTCCCATGACCAAAATGCCTCCCACCAGGCCTCTCCTGCAATGCCGGGGATGCTACTTTAATGGGAGATTTGGAGGGAACAAACACCCAAAGGATGCCGGTTCATCTGAACCAACATGTGCTGTAAGTGTACAATGCACACTGGGTTTGAAGAGGTGGTGTGAAAAAAGAATGCACACTATCTCATAACTATATGTGCAATTCTAATATATTCTAAATAACTATATATACAATTCTAAATCTATTCTAAATAACTATATATACACATTAAATCTATTCTAAATAATTATATATACAAATATAAATCTATTCTAAATAACTACACATACAGTTCTAATACATTGTAAATAACGATATATACAATTCTAAATCTATTCTAGATATATACAGTTCTAAATCTCTTATATGTACAATGCTAAATCTATTCTAAATAACTATATGTACAATTCCAAAATCTATTCTAAATAACCATATATACAATTCTAATATACTGTAAATAATATATACAATTCTAAATAATTCTAGCTACCTACATATACAATTCTAATATACTGTAAATAACAATATATACAATTGTAAATAATCCTAGCTATACCTATATATACAATTCTAAATATATTTACACACATATCTCAAAAATATAAATTTGAAATAAATTATGTGTATACGCATATAACTATTTTATATGCTTATGAAATGTGCATATTCATTTATGACATTTATAAATATATGTTTATATAGAAATATAGGTATATTTTTTCAGATGGAGTTTCACTCTTCTTGCCCAGGCTGGAGAAAGGTGGTGTGATCTCAGCTCCCTGCAACCTCTGTCTCCTGGATTTAAGTGTTTCTCCTGCCTCAGTCTCCTGGGTAACTGACATTATGGCTAACTTTTTGTATTTTTAGTAGAGATGGGTTTCTTCATGTTGGCCAGGCTGGTCTCGAACTCCTGACCTCAGGTGATCCACTCACCTCAGCCTCCCAAAGTGCTGGGATTATAGGCGTGAGCCACCGTGCCCAGGAAGAAATATATCCTAATAAAGTGTGTACACATTTAACATTAAAAAAATAAAATATAAATTTATATATTTATATAAATATACATTCTGAAATTAGACTTTTTATATAGTGATAAAACAAGTATGTTTATACATAAATATAATAAAATTCTTTACAAATTTAATACATTGAAAAATATACATAAGCTATAAATTTGTTTCTGTAAATATAAATATATATGTTGAAATTAGACTATTTGATATAGTGATTAAATATATTTATAGGAAAACATTTTAATAAAATTTGTACATATTTAATTAACTTAAAAATACTGAAACTGTAACTTCATATATTTAAGTAAATATAAAAATATACATACATGGCCGGGCGCAGTGGCTCACGCCTATAATCCCAGCACTTTGGGAGGCCGAGGCGGGTGGATCACGAGGCCAAGAGATCGAGACCATCCTGGTCAACATGGTGAAACCCCGTCTCTACTAAAAATACAAAAATTAGCTGGGCACAGTGGCGCGTGCCTGTAATCGCAGCTACTCGGGAGGCTGAGGCAGGAGAATTGCTTGAACCCAGAAGGTGGAGGTTGTGGTGAGCCGAGATCACGCCATTTCACTCCAGTCTGGGTAACAACAGGGAAACTCTGTCTCAAAAAAAAAAAAAAAAATATATATATATATATATATATATATGTATATATACACACATACATGTTAAAATGAGACTATTTTATATAGTTATTAAATACACATATTTGCATACAAATATATTGTAACAAAATTTGTACAGATTTAATTAATTTAAAAACATACATAAAGTATGCATTTATACATTTATGTAAATATCCATTTATATACCTGTTAAAAGGAGACTTTTATAGTGATTAAATGTATTAAAATTGATTTCACCGTTTTCATTTTACTCCTTTGTTAATGTATTTAACAAAGAGTTTTCAATTGCTTATGTGGATCATATTTTATTTTATTTTATTTTTGAGACAAAGTCTCAGTCTGTCGCCCAGGCTGGAGTGCGATGGCAGGATCTCAGCTCACTGCAGCTTCTGTCTCCCGAGTTCAAGCGATTCTCCTGCCTCAGTCTCCTGAGTAGCTGGGATCACAGGCATGTGCTACCATGCCTGGTTAATTTTTGTATTTTTAGTAGAGACGGGGTTTCACGATGTTGGCCAGGCTGGTCTCAAACTCCTGGCCTCAAGTGATCTACCTGCCTTGGCCGCTTAAGGTGCTGGGATTACACGTGTGAGCCACTGTGTCTGGCTAATTTTTGTATTTTCAGTAGAGACGGGGGTTTCTCCATGTTGGCCAGGCTGGTCTCAAGCTCCTGACCTCAAGTGATCTGCCCACATTGGCCACTTAAAGTGCTGGGATTACACATTTGAGTCACTGCATCTGGCTAATTTTTGTATTTTTAGTAGAGACGGGGTTTCACCATGTTGGCCAGGCTGGTCTTGAACTCCTGGCCTCAAGTGATCCACCCGCCTTGGCCTCCCAGAGTGATAGGATTATAGGCGTGAGCCACCTTGTCCAGCTCATATTGTATTTCTTTCTTTCTTTTTTTTTTTTTAAGAGGGAATTTTGCTCTTGTCACCCAGGCTAGAATAGTGCAGTGGTGTGATCTCGGCTCACTGTAACCTCCGCCTCCCGGGTTCAAGCAATGTTCTTGTCTCAGCCTCCCAAGCAGCTAGGATTATAGATGCCCACCACCATGCTGGGTTAATTTTTTTTTAAAGTATTTTTTAGTAGAGACGGGGTTTCACCATGTTGGCCAGGCTGGTCCTGAACTCATGACCTCAGGTAATCCACCATCCTTTGCCTCCCAAAGTGCTGCAATTATAGGCATGAGCCACCGTGCCTGGCCCGTGTTGTATTTCTAACGGGTAGAATTGTTGTAGACCCTGAAATCCTGGGTCATCCAGGGAAAATGCAGAAACAGGGCTCCGGGTCCATCACTAGAGTGCTGGGTGGGGCTGTAGCCACATGGATGTGTTCCCCAGAAGCCCCATGATGTTCACGGACACTGGGCTGGGTAGGCTGCCTCTCCTCCTCGAACCCCATTCGACCCCAGCCCCTCCACCTCAGACAGTGGCAGAACCCTTCATCAAGGAAGATTCAGTGCCCCTTGGGACCTGTCCTTATTCCAGGAAATCAATTGGAGCAACTGAGAAGTGACTACATAGTTATACTGAGCACTTGGGATGAAGGCTGAGGCCACAGGGGAGTCCTTGATACTTTCACAAAGAATTCAAAACCTACTGAAAAGTGCTTTCTGGCCAGGTGCAATGGCTCACGCCTGTCATCCCAGCACTTCGTGAGGCTGAGGCTTGTGGATCAGCTGAGATCAGGAGTTCAAGACCAGCCTGGCCAACATGGTGAAACCCCTTCTCTCCTAAGAATAAAAAAATGTACCGGAGATGATGGTGCATGTCTGTAATTCCAGCCACTTGGGAGGCTGAGGCAGGGGAATCAACTGAAACCAGGAAGCGGAGGTTGCAGTGAGCTGAGATCACACCACTGCACTCCAGCCTGGGGAGCAAAGGTGAAACTCCATGTCAAAAAAAAGGGGGCTTTCATTCACTCGAGTATCTCAAATGTTCACTAGAATGCCATGTACCAACTCCTGAATTGCTGCTGTTGGTGAGAGAATGGGTTGATCCCCCAAAGTAATCATGACACTTAACTAACCCCAGGACCCAGTCCCAGCCAATTCAGCTTTTGCAAGGAGCCTAATCCTTGCCAGTTCAAACCAGGTGTTCCAGCTTTCCATCTGCTCTTTTCCCGACCTGTAACTCCATGAATCTTATCTTTAAGAATGGGTGGGGGTTGGGCCCCATGGCTCACGTCTATAATCCCTATAATCCCAGCACTTTGGGACACCAAGGCGGGCAGATCACCTCAGGTCAGGAGTTCAAGATCAGCCTGGCTAACATGGTGAAACCCCGTCTCTACTAAAGATAAAAAAAATTATCTGGGCATGGTGGCACGTGCCTGTAATCCCAGATACTCAGGAGGCTGAGGTAGGACAATTGCCTGAACTTGGAAGGTAGAGGTTGCGGTGAGCTGAGATCGCGCCACTGCACTCCAGCCTGGGTAACAAGAGCGAGACTCCGTCTCAAAAAAAGGAAAAAAAAAAAAAAAAAAAAAAAAAAAGAGTCCTTCATCAGCCAGCAATCGAGAGTCAGCTCCCGCTCAAAATCTCGATTTCCCTTTGTGCCTTGTTTAGGTAGGGAAGGGGGAGCCTAGCTGAAGAGGAATTTTACAGAAGCAGAAAGAGCAAGTCAGTAGGAGGCATTAAAGATGGCAGCAGGGGGAACTTCCCATACAGCCACTAAGAGGGGTGTTCCGCTGCTTTCTACGCAATCATCAAAGGGGAGTTCCTCACAGTAGCAGGTGGGCTTGCCAAGCAGGCTGTGGTTACATTACAACTGTGAAGAACAGTATGCTTCATACTTTAACGCTTCAAGGCATCTAAGTGCAGCACGACCCAGCTATGCACCTGTGGGGGCTGTGGCAGGGAGGGAGAGGCCGGGCTGGAGCTTACTGCTGAGATGGAGTCAGGTAGGCTAACCCGAGTTAGGGGACTACATAGGTGTGCTGATAACTCTTTGTGAAGCCCTATGCTATGCAGCTGTTAGACACGCCGTGCTCACAGGCACGTGGTATATTCTACATCCTTGTACTTTCACCGAGATATCAGTGCTGGACGTGCTCACAGGCGTGTCCCAGCTCTCCATGGCTTTCACCTGTTTAGAAAAGTTTTAAGTTGTCAGCCAATCAGGTTTTAGTTTAGATGGTGAGGTCTGGCTCCAGCCATTGGAGATCAGACACAGCAGTAAGGATGACCCCCATATGTGTAAGCGATAAATGTGTGTGTTTTCCTTTATTCCTTGTACTCTTGTGGTACGATGGCTAGTGAGGGTCCCCTTCCTGCAGCACAGGAAGTAAAAATTGCGTTGCTGAAAGATCCTCTGTCTCAGTGCTAACTTTTTCTTGCGGCACCAAACATCTGTTTCCAGCATGCATTGATTATGTTCCAGGTACGGCATGCGTTTCAGAGTCACTTTCTAGATCTCCAATCTTCATACACAAGAAGCTTTATCAGCTCCTTGCTTTCTCTGCTTCCTTATAAATCCTGGAGGCAGAAGGCCCTCAGGGGAGAATTATGGTGCTCAACCTTAGTGGTGGACGTTGTCCAGGTGAGTTGGACTTCAGGCACCACGTCTATTGAGTGACGATCATGTTCCTTACCTGCTAACGCTTATGTGGATAAGGTGTGGTCATAAGGTGGGTTCCCCAGAAACAGAGATTGAGGTTGAGAT
The DNA here is from genome assembly GCF_049354715.1 of Callithrix jacchus. Classification (NCBI taxonomy): domain Eukaryota; kingdom Metazoa; phylum Chordata; class Mammalia; order Primates; family Cebidae; genus Callithrix; species Callithrix jacchus. The sequence goes on along the minus strand of NC_133525.1, from coordinate 11,040,893 downwards.
TCAAAGGAAGAGAGCGATTGCAGACGAAGGGAGGGAAGCCTGGTTAAAAAGGCACTGAGCCAGCCAGGCACGGCGGCTCATGCCTATAACTCCAGCACTTTGGGAGGCCAAGGTTGGCAGATCACAAAGTCAGGAGATAGAGACCATCGTGGCCAACATGGTGAAACCTGTGTCTACTAAAAATGCAAACTTTAGCTGGATGTAGTGGTGGACACCTCTAATTCCTGCTATTCAGGAGGCTGAGGCAAGGGAAGCCCTTGAACCTGCGAGGTGGAGGTTGCAGTGAGCCGAGATCCTGCCACTGCACTCCAGCCTGGTGACAGAGTAAGACTCCATCTTAAAAAAAAAACAAAAAAGGCACTGAGCAATGATTTGGTCTCAGGACATATCTCAACCTGATCAGTAGCAGGCTCTGGAACACAAACTGAGCTGCAGAATTTGCTGCATTTCGGCATGGAAGAGAGTGTGTGTGTGTGTGTGTGTGTGTGTGTGTGTGTGTGTACACGCATGCATATGTGTGCATATATGTGCATGCATGAATGATCCTATGTCCCGTGGCTTCCACTACCTGGAATGAACCTTGCACTAGCTTTAACTGGAGAGTCTGCCTTGACCTTCAGGGCTGCGCTGAGGATCATGATGGCTGAAAAATCTCCTCCCAGCCCCACTGGGGTTCTTCCTCCGTGTTCTGGAGCACAGAGACTGTGAGGTCTGTCTGCCAGATGTTTTATGACATGCTGTCTGCACTTCTTTTATACCCAGGATCAAAATGCACCACGGTTATCCAATAACCTTGCCATGTCCCCAACAGGGAATTTATACTGAGAGAGCAGAAGCCACGTGTGCCCAGCATTACAGCTGCTGGTATGGAAGAGCCGGGAAAGGTTTGTTAGAGGAGTGTTTCAGGCTAAATGGTGTCTCTCTGAAATTCCTATGTGGAAACCTTAGCTCCCATTGCGATGGTAAGAGATAATGATGTGAAAATTATGTCATTAGGGTGAACCCTCATCCAAGAGGACTGGGGTGCTTATAAGAAGAGGAGGTGAGGACACAGACACACACAGAAGGATGACCCTGTGAGGACACAGGAGAGAGTCCTCAGGAGGAGCCAGCCCTGCCCACACCTGGATCTCAGACCTCCAGCTTCCAGAGGTCTTCCAGAGGACTGTGGGAGAATCAACGTCTGCTGTTTCTAAGCCACCCAGTCTACGGTATTCTGTGACAGCAGCCTGAAATGGACTAAGAGATATCAAAAGAAGAAAAGATGAGGACACAGACACAGAGGGGCGACCTTGTGAGGACACGGGGAGAAGACGGCGTCCACAAGCCCAGGAGAGAGGCCTCAGGAGGAGCCAGCCCTGCCCACACCTGGATCTCAGACCTCCAGCCTCCAGGACTTGGGGAGTCAATATCCCTTGTTTATACCCCGAAGTTTGTGGTCTTTTGTTACGGCAGCCTTAGCAAACTACTGCAACGAGTGAATCAAACAGTCCACAGCTTGCAATTCTAGCCATGCCACATGTTTAAATCAATTAAAGCTCCAGAAAAATAAATATTCAAGCCTTGAATGAATCCACGCTCAACAGCCACTTGTCCTTCCTGGTTGCAACGCTGGCGCTGCCGTCCTGCTCATGAGTCCTGCTGTCGGTTGAATTAATTTTCCTGCCCCTGAGGAAAGCATGCCTTATCTCTCTGCACTTCTGAAGGTTACTGTGCCACCCACCATTTGTCCCCAGATGGGGAATCCCTGCAGGAGGGAAGGGAATACTGAAATGATGATTGCGCCGGGCACAGTGGCTCACGCCTGTCATCCCAGCGCTTTGGGAAGCCAAGGTGGGTGGGTCACCTGAGGTCAAGAGTTCGAGACCAGCCTGGCCAACATAATGAAACCCCATCTCTACCAAAAATACAAAATTAAGCAAGGCGCAGTGGTGCATGCTCATAATCACAGCTACTCAGGAGGCTGAGGCAGGAGAATCACTTGAACCTGAGAAGTGGAGGTGGCAGTGATCCAAGATCGTACCATTGCTCTCCAGCCTGGGTGACAGAGTGAGACCCTGTCTCAAAACAAAACAAAACAAAACAAAAAACAGTTAAAAAAATGAAAAGAGACCAGGTGTGGTGGCTCACGCCTATAATCCCAGCACTTTGGGAGGCCGAGGTGGGTGGATCATGAGGTCAAGAGATCGAGACCATCCTGGTCAACAAGGTGAAACGCCGTCTCTACTAAAATACAAAAAATTAGCTGGGCATGGTGGCACGTGCTTGTAGTCCCAGCTATTCAGGAGGCTGAGGCAGGAGAATTGCCTGAACCCAGGAGGCAGAGGTTGCAGTGAGCCGAGATTGCGCCATTGCACTCCAGCCTGGGTAACAAGAGCGAAACTCTGTCTCAAAAAAAAAGAAAAGAAAAAAATGAAAATAAATAATCTCTGCATTGAATAGGGTGGCTCATGCCTCTGATCCTAGCACTCTGGGAGGCTGAAGCAGGAGGGTCAGAGACCAGGAGTTTGAGAACAGCCTGGAAAACCTGGGGAAACCCTATGTGTTGCTTACTGTGGTGTCACATGCCTGTAGTCGCAGCTACTCAGGAAGCTGAGGTGAGAGGATCACCTGTAATCCCAGCTACTCTCTGGAGGCTGAGGCCGGAGAACTGCTGGAACCTGATCTCGTCTCACTGCAGCCTCCACCTCCTGGCTTCAAGAGATTCACCTGCTTCAATCTCCCCAATAGCTGGAATTACAGGTGCCTGCCATCACACCCAGCTAATTTTTCTTTTTCAGTAGAGACAGGGTTTCACCATGTCAGCCAGGCAGGTCTCAAACTCCTGACCTCAAGTGATCTGACCACCTCGGCCTTCCCAAAGTTCTTTATTCAGTTAGATAGTTTTTTTTTCCTTTTCTTTTGTCTTTTGTGGTAGGTAAGATCTAATTTCCATGTTATCGTAATTTCCATGTTATCATAATTCCCGTTAGAATTGTCCATCAGTGTCATACTAAAAGATGAAATATATATATTTTTTTGAGATGGAGTTTCACTCTTGTTACCCAGGCTAGAGTGCAATGGCATGATCTCGGCTCACAGCAACTTCCACCACCTGGGTTCAGGCAATTCTCCTGCCTCAGCTTCCTGAGTAGCTGGGATTACAGGCACATGCCACCATGCCCAGCTAATTTTTTTTTTTTTGTATTTTTAGTAGAGACGGGGTTTCACCATGTTGACCAGGATGGTCTTGATCTCTTGACCTCGTGATCCACCCACCTCAGCCACCCAAAGTGCTGGGATTACAGGTGTGAGCCACCGCGCCCAGCCTAAAATATGAGATATTAAGGAAAACTGGCCAGGTGCGGTGTCTCACGCCTGTAATCCCAGCACTTTGGGAGGCCGAGGGAGGCGCATCACCTGAGGTGAGGAGTTTGAGAGAGCCTGACGAACACAGTGAAACCCCGTCTCTACTAAAAATACAAAAATTAGCCAGGTGTGGTGGCAGGTGCCTGTAGTCCCAGTTACTGAGGAGGCTGAGGCAGGAGAATCGCTTGAACCTGGAGGCGGAGGTTGCGGAGAGCCGAGATCACGCCAGTGCACTCCAACCTGGGCGACAGACTGAGATTCCGTCTCCAAAAATAAAAATAATAAAGAAAATCATGGTAACTCACTTAGCTTCCATCGTGATGTGATCTACACTTCACACAGGTGGGAATGAGCAATGAGGAGTAGTGCATCGAGGTGCTGTGATCAGACCAGCATTGACGGATGGGCTTGGGGGACACTTAGCTTTTCTCTTTCCCTAATGACGTCCATCCATTTTCCCTGAGGGTGTTCATGAGCATTCTGGGTGGTGGTCTCACTGACGACCTGAATCATTGCATTCATGCAAACAGCGCCAAGGGATGGCTATGCATCGTCACCTGAGGAGTCAGACACAGGTGGAGGCGGGTGGAGTGGAAGGTTGAGTCTGGTTAGATGGTAAGAGACAGCACAATGACGTGAAAAACCGCCTCTGCTGGCTGCTGGCAACACGGCTTTCAGATCCCCAGTGGGCAGTTCTTTATCTACTGCTTATTTATTCTGAGACAGGGTCGCACTCTGTCACCCAGGCTGGAATGCAGAGGCACGCTCTCAGCTCATTGCCACCTCTGCCTCCTGGGTTCAGGTGATTCTCCCTCCTCAGCCTCTCAGACAGCTGGGATTACAGGTGTGCATCACCACTCCTGGCTACTTTTTGTCTTTCTGGCAGAGACGGGGTTTCGCCATGTTGGCCAGGCTGGTCTTGAACTCCTGATCTCAAGCGATCTGCCATCCAGAGACTCCCAAAGGGCCGGGATTGCAGGTGTGAGCTGCCACACCCAGCCACGGACAGCTTTTTGACCACATAAATAAAGACAGTTTTCACCTTCCCCAGAAGAAAATGTAACAGCCTATCCCAAGGTTTTGTAATAAAGGTGTAAAATTGTCATAGACCCACAGTAGCTGTTCAATAAATGCAAACGTGTTGCTCCTACATCAGGAAAATCCTGCTTACGAGGCAACTGAGGAGAGTTTACCAGAGAGATTGCTCCTGAGCTTTCCGCACAGTGAGTCTGATCCCTTTCCTCCAGGCCGGCGCTCATTCAAAGGGCTCCATGTGCTGTAACCTATTTTTGAAACTGTTTCAGAATCGCCTCCAAGCGGCTGTCTAGACCTTACCTTACGCTCATGCTATTTTGAGCTAAAAGCCATATTGATTAAACTGGCTTCTGAAGTTGTGCCCCAGACTTGGCGGTGACGGAGGCTTAGATATTTCCAAAAGTCCTTGCCTCTGCCTGGAAGGCTCCCTAGCTAAGGGTACAATGCCAGGATGATAGCTCTTGAAAGATCCTGCCTCTGGGGAGAGTTTTGGAAAGGAAGTGCCCATGCTTGTCACACAATGGCAGTGCTCGGACACACTTCTCCGATGGGGGAACATCCCCCTCTGTCTGCACCCCTCACCCCAGTATGGCGTTGCCTGTAGGTTCCTATGATGCCACCCTGTCTGTTTCACTCATTCGTCCCTTGAATTCACACTTCACATGTTGCTAAGACAAATCAGTGGGGTGTTTGGAGGGGGGCGGGGAATAACTCATGGAGACATGATCTTTCTACACATGGCATTACCCGGCTGGGCGTGGTGGCTCACTTCTGTGATCCCAGCATTTTAGGAGGCCAAGGTGGGCAGACCACCTGAGGTCAGGAGTTCAAGACCAGCCTGGCCAACGTGGTGAAACCCCATCTCTAAACACAAAAATTAGCTGGGCATGGTGGCTCATGCCTGTAATCCCAGCTACTCGGGAGGCTGAGGTAGGAGAATCGCTTGAACCCAGGAGGTGGAGGTTGCAGTGAGCCAAGGTCACGCCATTGGACTCCAGCCTGCACAACAGAGAGAGGCTCTGTCTCAAAAAAAAAAAAAAAAAAAAGAAGAAGAAATGGTATTACTGAGAAAACACGGCAGGTGTCTGGCTCGTGCCACAGCAGTGTTTTCCTGCTTGAAGGCACCGTTCGCAGATTCTTCTTCCCACTGTAGAGCCTCCTGGCCGGGCACACTGGCTGGGAAGTGTTGGGAACCGTGTGAGTGTGAAGGCTCCTCTACCTCTTAGGAGCCTGCGTTTGTCCTGTGTCTCTTACATCCTGAAAGGACGCAGCTCTGAGAGTCAGGCCCCCGCACTGCCTCTCGTAGCTACAAATTCACATCTATTTCCCAGTTCACGTTGTAAATGGGATTTAGCCTGACAAGGTGGAGCTCCGTGGATCACAGAGCTAGCATGTCGGCCTCAGGCTGGCCTCTCCCTGTCTGTCAGCATGGTGGAACTCTCTGTTATCTTTCGGCCTCCTCCCCACTCCTCTTTTACAGACATCTGCAATGCAGGCAAGTTGCAATATGAACACCTGTGGAGCAGGGCCGGAGGGGAGGAGATGGAAAAGGACCTTCGTTTTAGGGTGAAGGAGGAGAAGAGGGTTACGGAGCATCACAGTAACCCGAGCAACATTCCCAACCTCTATATTCATGAACTCAGAACAGCTTTGAGAGCAAGAGCGACATTTTCAACCCGATTCTTTTTTTCCCGTTTCACTTATCTTGAATTCCAAAATGTTTATTTCTGCTAAAGAACTTTGTTTTTTTTCAGTGATATAAAGTTGGAAGGTATGTAAATATTCTTATCGAGTGTGACGTCTGGTGACCCACAGACTTGCTTCTTTGTATTTCCTCCCGACTTCCACACCTCCCTTGGGGAAATACACAAGCAAGCAAGACCCCTTCTGAGGCTGCCTGTTCCTTCCTTCCCTCCTTCCTTCCTTCCTTCCCTCCTTCCTTTCTTCCTTCCCTCCCCTTCCCTCCTTCACTCCCTCCCTCCTTCCTTCCCTCCCCCCTTCCCTCCTTCACTCCCTCCCTCCTTCCTTCCTTCCCTCCTTCCCTCCCTCCCTCCCTCCCTCCCTCCCTCCCTCCCTCCCTCCCTCCCTCCCTCCTTCCTTCCTTCCCTCCTTCCTTCCCTCCCTCCTTCCCTCCTTCCCTTCCTCCTTCCCTCCCTCCCTCCTTCCCTCCTTCCTTCCCTCCTTCGTTCCCTCCCTCCTTCCCTCCTTTCCTTCCTCCTTCCTTCCCTCCTTCCTTCCCTCCTTCCCTCCCTCCCTCCCTCCTTTCTTCCCTCCCTCCTTCCTTTCCTTTCATTCCTTCCCTCCCTCCCTTCTTCCTTCTTTACCTCCCTCCCTCTCTTCTTCCTTCCTTCCCTCCCATCCTTCCTCCCTCCCTTCTTCCCTCCTTTCTTCCCTCCTTCCCTCCCTCTGTTCTTCCTTCCTTCCTTCCCTCCCTTCTTCCTTCCTTCCTCTCTGTCTTTCTTTCTCACTCTCTCTCTCTTTTTGCTTTTTTTCCCCCCCATGCTGGAGTGCAGTGGCCCAATCTCAGCTCATTGCAGCCTCTGCCTCCTGTATACAAGTGATTCCCCTGCCTCAGCCTGCTGAGTAGCTGGGATTACAGGCATGTGCCACCATGCCTGGCTGACTTTTGTATTTTTAGTAGAGATAGGTTTCACCATGTTGACCAGGCTGGTTTGGAACTCCTGACCTCAAGTGATCTGTCGCCTCGGCCTCCCAAAGTGCTGGGATTATGGGCGTGAGCCACTGTGCCTGGTCCCTTTTTGTTCTTTCTTAGAGATGAAGTCTCAGTATGCTGCCCAGGCTGGTACTGAACTCCTGTACTCAAGCAAGCCTTCCACCTCGGCCTCCCAACGTGCTGGGATGACAGGGGTGAGCCACTGTGCCCTGCCCTTAATGATCAGCGTTAGAAAGTTCCTCTAGCTGAGCATGCCCTCTCATAAGTCCCAGCTACTGTCCCTCGACTTACTGTCTACATGTTCTTAAGCTTTGCTCCATCTCAGGCTTCCATACGACTCAAATTTGCCCACTTCCCTCCAGTCTTCTTGCACAGAAGCTGAAGTTTCCAGGAGGCCCTCTCTGCCGCGTGGGGGACCTTCCCCTTAAGTTTGGAAGGCTGCAGAAAGCAAGTACGGCGGCTTTTAGAAGGGTCTTCACATTATATGGGAAAGCAAGCAAAACGCATTTAGGGTCACTTTTTCAGAAGGTTCGCTTTAAGGCTCTTTTTTTTAAGACTCATAAAAATCTTTACAATTGGGAATAAATAAAATATACTTGCTGGGCGCCGTGGCTCACATCTGTAATCCCAACGCTTTGGGAGGCTGAGGCAGGCAGATCACTTGCGGTCAGGAGTTCGAGACAAGCCTGGCAAACGTGGTGAGACCTCGCCTCTACTAAAAACACAAAAATTTGCCGAGCGTGGTGGCGCATGCCTGTAATCCCAGCTACTCAGGAGGCTGAGGCAGAATTGCTTGAGTCCAAGAGGCCAAGGTTGTGCCACTGCACTCCAGCCTGGGCGACAGAGTGAGACTCCTTCTCAAAATAATAATAATAATGTATATACATATATTAACATGGCCTTTTGAAATAAGAGAGTTTTCCTTACACTATGGACATAACAAATAACTTCTAAAATACAGAAAAACTGTTGAATTCACTTTTTAAATTTTTTTATGACTGATTGTCAATATGCATTAAAAAATACACCAAAAGCCTGAAATCCCAGTACTTTGGGAGGCTGAGGTGGGTGGATCCCGTGAGGTCAGGAGTTCAAGACCAGCCTGGCCAATGTGATGAAATCCGTTTCTAGTAAATAGTCCCAAAATCAGTCAGGTGTGATGGCTCAGGACCATGGTCCAAGCCACTCGGAAGACTGAGGCATGAGAACTGCCCGAGGCCGGAAGGCGGAGGTTGCATTGAGCCGAGACTGCATCACTGCACTCCAGCCCTGGTGACAGAGCCAGACCTGTCTTAAAAATAAAATACATAAAAAATGTTAAAAATGGAAACCTGTGTGAGCAGTGTCTGGAAATAATTAGCAGTTATTCCATAATCAATTTTTAAAAACTTAAAAGAAAATGACTAATTTTAAACCCTAAAAGAGATCTGAAAGTAGAAACATAATTTAAAACTTCTGGGTGATTTTATATACACACATGCACACACCACAAACACACGCACCCCCCACAAACACAGCATACCACAAACATACACACCACAAACACACACCACACATACCCCACACACACCCTACAAACACACACTCCACACACACACCACAAACACACATACACCACAAACACACACACCAGACACACATACACCACAAACACACCATACCACAAACACACACACCGAAACACATACACACACCAGAAACACACCATATCACACACACACCACACACACACCACAAACACACACACCCCACAAACACAGCATACCACAAACACAGCATACCACAAACATACACCCCACAAATACACACCACAAACACACACCCTCCCCACAAACACACACACCCCACAAACACACCATGGTGCCAACACACACACACCACGAACACACACACTACAAACACAGCATACCACAAACATACACACCACAAACACACACACACCCCATAAACACACCATGGCACAAACACACACACCACAAACACACACACCACAACACACACAGCACAAACACACACACCACAACACACACAGCACAAACACACACACACCACAAACACACCATACCACAAACACACACACCACAACACACACACACACCACAAACACAGCATACCAAAAACACAGCATACCACAAACATACACACCACAAACACACCATACCACAAACACACCCACCACAAACACACACACACCCCAAAAACACACACACCACAAACACACACACACCCCACAAACACACCATGGCGCAAACACACACACACCACAAACACAGCATACCACAAACCTACACACCACAAACACACACACCACAAACACAAACACACCCCACAAACACACCATGGTGCAAACACACACACACCACGAACACACACACCACAAACACAGCATACCACAAACACACACACCACAAACACAGACACGCCCCATAAACATTATGGCACAAACACACACACACCACAAACACACACACCACAACACACACAGCACAAACACACACACCACAAACACCATACCACAAACACACACACCACAAACACACCATACCACAATCACACTCCCCACAAACACACACACACCCCACAAACACACACACCACAAATACACCACAAACACGCACACACACCCCACAAACACACCATGGCGCAAACACACACACACCACAAACACACCATACCACAAACACACCCACCACAAACACACACACACCCCAAAAACACACACAGCACAAACACACACACACTCCACAAACACACCATGGCGCAAACACACACACACCACAAACACAGCATACCACAAACCTACACACCACAGACACACACACCACAAACACACACACCACAAACACAAACACACCCCACAAACACACCATGGTGCAAACACACACACACACCACAAACACACACAACACAAACACAGCATACCACAAACACACACACCACAAACACAGACACGCCCCATAAACACCATGGCACAAACACACACACACCACAAACACACACACCACAACACACACAGCACAAACACACACACACCACAAACACACCATAACACAAACACACCATACCACAAACACACCCACCACAAACACACACACCCCACAAACACACACACCACAAATACACCACAAACACACACACACACCCCACAAACACACCATGGGGCAAACACACACACACCACAAACACAGCATACCACAAACATACACACCACAAACACACACACCACAAACACACCCACCACAAACACAAACACACCACAGACACACACACACCACAGACACACCATACCACAAACACACACACCACAAACACACCATACCACAAACACACCCACCACAAAAACACCCACCACAAGCACACACACACCACACACACACCACAGCACACACACCACAAACACACCATGCCACAAACACACCCACCACAAACACACTCACCACAAACACACCCACCACACACACACACCACAAACACACACACCACAAATACACCACACCACAAATGCACACACACCACAAACACACACCACACACACACACCACAAACACACACGCCACAAGCACACCATGCCAGAAACACACACACGCCACAAACACACACACACACACCACAGACACACATGTTTGCTACAGATTCATGAGTAAAAGCTTGGTGGCCGATGAGTTTTTTCTTTTATTCTTGGGGAAGTTACATCACGTTTTTTTTCCAGCCTTATTTTTCTGCTCTGTGTAATTGGGGTACTAATTATATTCCTCTTGCTGTCAGAGGGTAAAATACAATGTACATAATATTATTGTAACTTCACGTTGGTGCCGAGTCAAACACTCAGCAACTATTCGGTCTAATGGTTATTTGTAGGAAAGCACAGGTGTTTTGACAGTACTCTATCCACCCCTGCATCCGTGGGTTGTCCACAGAAAATTAAGATAATAGCTCAGAGGTTTCTGTCTTGTCGGACTCTTCCCGGCTTTATTGAGTGTCCTTCTGCTCAGTTAGGTTTTATGCTTCTAGGTTCCAGCAAAGCATCCTGAGTGGCCATGCGGCTGTTGTAAAACTCACACACTCTCTCTCTTCTTTAGGTGTGAAATATGCAAATGGACTGGGCCACATGGCTCACGCCTGTAATCCCAGCACTTTGGAAGGCTGAGGCAGGTGGATCACTAGGTCAGGAGTTCGAGACCAGCCTGGCCAACATGGTGAAACCCCGTATCTACTAAAAATACAAAACTTAGCCAGGCGTGGTGGCACGTGCCTATAATCCCAGGTCCTCGGGAGGCTGAGGCAGGAGAGTTGCTTGAACCTAGGAGGCAGAGGTTGCTGTGAGCTGAGATTGCACCAGTGCACTCCAGCCTGGGTAACACAGCAAAGAAAAGAAATACCAAAATGGTCACGATGATCTAAGGACTCCCTTGGTAAACGGATGGATCTCAGTGTGAACTGGTGGATATAAAAGAGGATCCCAGAGAAGAGCCACAAGGGGAGAAAGAAACCCAATCTCTAGCCAAAAGCTCCAAGTGTGAGTCTGTGTCACTTCCAGTGACAGCTCTGCACTGACCCGCTGGGTGACCTTGACTTCTACCTGCTTTGGTTTCTGTACCTGAAACAGGAGTGTTAGCGGCAACCTGGCATCTTCCCAGGCCGGTGGCGTAGATTCGGAGGAACGCCGCAGGGGAAGGTGTTTTGTACATCACGCAGGAGGCTGCACAGGCCCGAGGCCGTGTGATTTCCTTCTGTGTAAAGGCTTCCGGTTCTACCCTTGTGTACTTGGGGGAAGAAGAGTATCTGCCAGGGGTGTTAGTGTTCTTCTTCCACAAGAGTGTTAATTAGCTGTGCGCCTTGTGACTTGCTGCACGCCCTGCCCTTTGAATTCTGAAGCCCTGCGTTTTGTTCTGATGATATGACGAGGCTTTCAGCGGGCACGGTAGTGACTACTAAGTAGGAAATTTAGTGTACTCGTTCATAGAAAATCAATATGTAGATGGCTAGTTCCTAATTCATGACAGGACATTCTCTGGGAAACTGAATAAACATTGCTCTGTTGAAATTGAAATTTTATGTAAGAAGACTAATCCAAGACAGGCTGAGAATGTATACGCTCTAAGAAATCACCAGATGGGACTGGGACCCAGCTGTCATGTTTAGGGCGAGGATGATTAGTGGCTGAAATCTGGTTTCGGTGGTAACTGCGTTTTCATACCTTTCCTACACAAGCACCACTAATGATGGATGCCCACAGCCCTGTTTCCTCCCAGACCCTCACCTGAGAAACAGGCTTCTTGGGTTGAATCTTCCTTCTTCTATTGGAGTAGGCCCTTGGGTATGTGTTTGGCTTAATTTTGGATTCCCTGGGTGGGATGTCCTAGGTGAAGCTCAGTAGCCTTTTCCTCCATTGGGGAATAAATAATCTGCAAAGCATCCCATTTTCGATTTTCATAATCAAGCGTCTACCCTGTTTCTTTCCAGTTAATTTCATACCTGCGGCACAGGCAGTGCTTCAAACACACCAGTCTGTTCTGCTGTCAGAGAGTCTTTGTGAACTGAGCTGTAAAAATCATAGATTTGGGTAAGTGATCTGGGAGTGGGGGGTGGGGTGGGGACAAGTTGAGGACAGGCCTTTCTTGTCCGGAGGTGAACCTGACAGCTGCCCCCAACCGCGCTGTGCAGACGCCGGCTTCTGTGGCTCAGGTGCTGCAGAATCACTCACTGCCTCGGCTCCAATTTTAACTACAGAAAACAAACGCGCGCGCGTGCGCGCGCGCGCACACACACACACACACACACACACACCCTAACCATCCCAAATCACACATTTGCAGTCCCATTGAATTTCCAAAGACTCTCAGGACAAGCAATCTATACATTATCCTAGGATCAAAAGTCCCAGGATTTTTTTTGTCTCCTTAACCCTTAAGTGTCTGGAAATTGAATCACGGAGGAATCCACAAACCTAAACAACGCGCAGAAAAGCTCAGTAAGATCCGAGGTGAGCCCCCAAACAGCTGCTGTCTGCCCTGATTACCAGAGGGAGACATCCCAGCAGGTTGCCCGTGCATAAATTGGCACTCTGTTTAAATTGGGTGTTTTTCCTCACAGGGTTCCCCCCCGCCAGAGAAATATTCAAAGGGAGGCATTTTTCTGTCTCAGAAGGTGTTTATTTAGTCAAAGATTGCTTCACCTTCCCAAACTTGCCCGTCACAATTGGTGTGGGACAAAGCCTCATCATTGTCACGTCCGTCACTCTCCCTTCTGGAGCAGGGGCCAGAGGACTTTAAGGGACAGCTCCTACCCCCGCTGCACCCCAGGCTTCCCTGGGGGCACCTGGAGGTGTGGAAAAGGCAAAAAGGCTTCCGAACTGGTTTAAATTCTGTTTTCCATTCGTCCCTAGAGGTGTGCCTTGGCGGTGGATGACGCTCGCTCGGTTCCCAGCACTGCGCTCAGCGGGGTTTTTTTTTTTTTTTTTTTTTTTTTTTTTGTCAGTAGAGGTGACAGAGCACCTGAGTGCGGGGTCCCCACCGCTGGGGCAGAGGACTGGGGACCCGATAGCGCGTGGTGTGCAATAGCGCACGGACCCACCCGAGAGCCCGCGCGTCCTGCTCCCCGGGTGGCGGCCACAGGCGGGAGCGCGTCTGGTCCTCGGACCCAGGGCGCGCAGTGGGTGGGAAGGTGGGACGGACCTGGAGGAGCAGGACGGGCCGGCGCCCACCCCTCTGCACGGCCGCCTGCCGCTTCCCGTGTCCCCAGGGGAACCCCGGGCTCCGCGCATCCTCGGGTTCGGTCTCGCGTCCGGATCTGGCGCCCTCCCCGAAGTTGGGGCTCCCCCGCCCTGGCCCCATGAGCCGCCGCGCGACTGCACTCACCCGCTCTCCCCGGCGCGTCGCTGAAGGTCAAGGCCAGGAGGCGGTGCAGGGCCGGCGGCGGGGCCCGGGGCGGGGGTCTCCAGCGCCAAGCTGGGGGCACCGCGGGACCGCTCAGTCCCCAGGGCCCTCCCGCCGCGGACGCCCCCCGCGTGGCGGCCCGGGGGTCCGGCGGCGCTCAGATGCCGTGGTCGCAGTCCACATCGCGGCAGATGTACCAGAGAATCACGTAGAGGATGAGGAGGATGGCGAAGCTGAACAGGGCCACCAGGATCGCCTTGGTCACCGGCGACATGAGAGACTGCATGGCCCCGGCGGGGCGCGCGGGCCGGTGGGGGGCGTGCGGGGGCGCGGGGCGCGGCGCTCACGACCCCCGAGAGCGCCCGGAGCCCCGCGCCGGCCCCGCGCCGCATCCGCAATGCTCCTGCCCCGGACGGACGCTGCGTGGCTGCTCGGAAGCAGGAGCGCTCGGGTGCGGGCGGCTGCGCGCGGGGCTCCCACCCCCCGAGTCCCCGCTGCTGGCGTTCATCGGGCCCGGCGGCCGCAGGGCTGGGCGGGGGGCGCGGGGGGCCCGGGGAGCTGGCGGGAGGAGGGGGCGGCGGCCATGGGGAAGAGCCTGAGGCACACGACGCGCCAGGTAAGTTCCCTGAAAACTTGGGCGGCGGCGGCGGCGGCGCGGTGACAGGTGGAAACGCCAGCCCCCCGGGGCAGCAGCGCGCAGCGGTCCACGGGCGGAGGAGGCGGCGGGGGGCGCGGGGGCGGCCGGAGGAGCGGGGGCGCGGGAGGGAGGCGCGGGGGCGAGCGCGCGGGGACTGGCTGCGGCGCGGGGCAGGAGCCTCCCCTCGCGGATGCGGAGGTGCGGGGCGAGCACGCGTTTCCACCCGCCCCGCGCGCCTCTCCATCACCCTCCCACCGCCCTGCCTTCCCTCCACCACTCTGTCCCGCGCAGCGCTGAGTGGTGGATGTCGCCCTCCTCTTGGTCTTGCATGTCACCCCTTCTTTGGGAGTCCCCCTTTCTTCGTCTTTCCCCCACTCACACCCTGCACCCCGGTATTGGTGAGCAGGGATATTCCCGTAAAAGAAACAGGGTGCTAACGGAGAGACTCGGCTGACCCTTCTCTGTCCCTCTCTCTCTCTCTGTGTTGGACACGGAAGGGGCTTTCAAGTTGCGCCCAACTCATGGCTAACCCCAAGCATAACAGCCCAAGAAAGAAAAAAAAAAAAAAGGACAAACGCTTACCCCGAGGCACGGCTTACATAAGGGAAGGGAAGACGCTGGTTCTGTGATGGAGGGTGCTGCGGACGTCTCGGTGTGAGAGTCACAGCCCGTGATGAAGGCTGATGTCCGCACAGCCTTGGTGTAAGAATGCAGCTTCTGCCCTCGCATCACAGAAGGCCCTCTGTCCCACGTTTGTCTCTTACTCTTTGGGGTGTACCCCGGGGAATGGAAAGACAGGTACCCCGGTATGCACATTTTCCCTGATGGCTGAGCTATATTTAGGGCTGATCTCTGGTGGAGACTTGAGCAGGTCAGAGCAGAACACAGAAGGCCCAAGGAGCGCAGATTCTTGGGAAAGGACACAGTTCCTCCCGAGCTGCGCATCCCGAATCCACCCTTTTAGGGAGGGAGGAAGCTGGGGGTATTGGAATTGGACAGGGTCGCAGGGCTTGGACCGGGAATCCATGACGTGGAAGAACAGGGACCACCCAGTGCCCAGCAAAGACACAGTTCAGGCCAGTCGTGCCCTCATGTCTGTCTGCACTACCTGTGGCCCTGACACCGGTGAGCAGGAGCCGGTCGACTCCGCCTGGAAGCAGCCCTCACTTGCCTGCAGTGATGCACTGCTGAGGGCCGATGACACACCTGCCTGCAGTGACCCCAGCACAGACGCCCCACGCTTCTGGGAGACAGAAGGAGCTTCGGGATTGGAGAGCCTTTGTCTGAGATCCTGGCTTCCGAGGGTACAGGCATTCCTGACCTTCAGAAACAGGAACAAAGGAGAAGCTATGACCTGATCCAGGTAAAAATAGCATCCACTGCTGTGGTCTGGGATGGATCTGCAGCTGAGTGACGCCGCCAGGGAAATGGGTGCCACGATATTACAGGGCTGTGTGGGTCTGGTACAAAGGAATCGGTCAGGCACTGAAGTGGTGATGCGTCTCTACTCCGCACCCTTCTACCCAACGCTTCCATTCTAGAGGCCGCTCTTCCCCCAGGATGACACAGGTAGGAGGGGGAGACTCTCTTCTTGCGGAGGGCCAAGGGGGAGCCCACCTCAGCGGCTCCCACAGATATGGGGGTGGCTGGCGTGGCTGTTCCTTGAGTCTGCAGTCTGAGAAAGGTGTTTTGAGCAAAAGTGGGGAGGGAGGAGAGAGTTTTGTAGATGGCTTGACCCATTCGGGCAGGACTTGCAGCCGGAGGCCTGCTTCTCGCCACTGTAGAGAGGATGTCAAGTGTGTGCACATGCACGTGTGCGTGTGTGCGTGTGCGCACGCGTGCATGCATGTGCTCACATAGCAAACTGTCAATGTCCTGCCCAATGTTTTCATCCTAGAGGCAGCTCTTCCTCCAGGATGAAGCAGGTGGGAGGGAGGAGACCCTCTTCCTGCTGAGATCAAAGAGGGCAGTCCACATCAAGGGCTTCCATAGATATGGGGGTGACTGGCGTGGCTGTTCCTTGAATCTGCAGTCTGAGAAAGGTGTTTTGAGCAAAAGTCAGGAGGGAGGGGAGAGTTTTGTAGATGGCTTGACCCATTCAGGCAGAACTTGCAGCCGGGGGCCTGCTTCTCGCCACAGTAGAGAGGAAGTCAAGTGTGTGTGCGTGTGTGTGTGTGTGTGTGTATGTGCGCACATGTGCTCACACTGACCTGTCAGTGTCCTGCGTGAAGCCCCCCTCAGCAGCGATACTGTGCACATTTCCAGGGCTGCTGCTTCCAACTTTCAATTGAACCTGTATTTCCAGCGTCTAGCTGTTCATGAACTGAAAGAAGAGGGATAATTGAATTTCTAGACTTCCAATTCTCTGCACATGAAGAGCTGGTATTCCTCAGGGGAATTCCTCAGGGGAAGAAACACCAAAGTTTCAGACAGTTTGTTAAACTTCATTTTGTCTGTACAATTTGCTGCCCACCCACAGTGAAGCCAAGAGCGAAAAGAACATCCAGGTGGGAAGGTTGAAGGCGGGTGTCAGGCAATACACCGAGATTCCTTCTCACAAAGAGAATGTAAATTTTTTTTTTTTTTTTGAAATGCAGTCTCGCTGTCACCCAGGCTGCTGTGCAGTGCTGCGATCTCAGCTCACTGGAACCTCCACCTCCCAGGTTCAAGCAATTCTCCTGCCTCAGCCTCTCAAGTAGCTGGGATTACAGGTGCCCACCACCAGCCTAATTTATTGTGTTTCTATTACAGATGGGTTTTCAACATGTTGATCAGGCTGGTCTCGAACTCCTCAGGTGATCCACCCACCTTGGCTTCCCAGCGTGCTGAGATTACAGGTGTGAGGCACGGTGCCCACCCTAAAATGTGATTTTTTCATGTAGGAAGACAGAACAGAATAGACACTCCAGGAAAAAACTCGTGTATTTACACCCAACTGACTTTTGACAAAAGCACCAAGAACTAGCACAGGGGAAAGAACCCTTAGTTCACTAAATGGTGCTAGAAAAACAGGATAATGTGCTCAGAAGAATAAAACTAGCTCCCCTCACTCATCATATACAGTAACAAACTCAACACTAATTAGACACTTCAATACAGGACCCCAAGTGATGAAATCCCTAAAATAAACAGTAGAGGAAATGCTTCAGGACCTTTGTGTGGGCCAAGATTTTCTGGGCAACATCTCAAAAACAGATCAATGGGCCTACAGGAAACCAGAAAAGCTTCTGCACAGCAAAGAAAACAAGCGACCGAGTGAAGACACAACCTGGAGAATGGGAGAATATATCTACACATATTCGAGAGACAATATTTACTCATCTGACAGGGGACAGAGCTCTAAAAATACAAGGATCTCAAACAAACAACAGTAGAAAAACAATAATCCAATTAAAAATTACCAAAGGGGCCAGGTGCAGTGGCTCCTCCCTCTAATCCCAGCACTTTGGGAGGCCAAGGCAGGTGGATCACCTGAGGTCAGGAGTTCGAGACCAGCCTGGCCAACATGGTGAAACCTTGTCTCTACTAAAAATACAAAAAGTTAGCCAGGTATCTGGTGGCAGGTGCATGTCATCCCAGCTACTTGGTGGCTGAGGCAGGAGAATCGCTTGAACCCAGGAGGCGGAGGTTGCAGTGAGCTGAGATTGCACCACTGCACTCCATCCTGGGTGACAGAGCAAGATTTTGTCTCAAAAGAAAAAAAGATTATTAAAGGATCTGAAAGGATCTGTCTTTTCCCCAAAAAAGACAGACTCATGGCCAAGGAGAGGATGAAAAAAATGCCCAAGAACACTAATCATCAGGTAAATGCAAATCCAAACCACAAGGAGATGCTGTCTTAACTCAGTAGATTCGCTAGCATCAAAAAGACAGAAGGTAAAACATGCTGGTGAGGACTGGGACAGAAGGAAGGTCAGGGCCTGTTGGTGGGAATGTAAATTAGCACAGCTGTGATGGAAAACAGCATGGGACTTTCTCAGAAAACTAAAACTAGAATTGCCATGTGATTCCATAATCTTACTACCTTTTCTATGTAACACATGACTAGATTTTTAAAATGTGATATCTATACATCATGGAATACTATACAGCCATAAAAAAAATGAAATTCTGCCATTGACAACAACACAGATAAACTTGGGAGACATTATCCTCTGTGAGAAAAGTCAGGCATGAAAAGATCCATGCCCATGTTGATACGCTGAGCTCATAGAAGTAGAGAGTAGAATTGTTATCAGAAGCTAGTGGCTGTGCATGGTGGCTTGAGCCTGTAATCCCAGCACTTTGGGAGGCTGAGGCGGGTGAATCATTTCAGGTCAGGGTTTGAAACCAGCCTGGCCAACACCGTGAACCCAGGAGGTGGAGGTTGCAGTGAGCCAAGATCGTGCCACTGCTCTCCAGCCTGGGCTGCAGAGAAAGAGACTGTCTAAAAATAAAAATAAAATGCTGTTTCTGCTGCTTAACCCTGCAGCCAGGTACATGTACTTCATTTTCCTCATCCCCGAGTTACTTCTTGAACTAAATACAGTGGAGAGCCCATGTTTCAATGCAGCCACTCTCCCTAGAGCTAATTATTTTAGAATCAGTTAGTGTGTGAACTACTAAATGCCCTTTCCATATGTGGCTTGTAGTTATTTGGTCCCAAGATGCAGAGCTTCTAATGGGGACGGTAATTATTGATTTTCTTTGAGCAATTAGGGCTTCTCCTTTTTAATCCGTGTATCTGTTTGTGTTTTTGAGAAAGAGAGTCCCTCTGTCGCCCAGGTTGGAGTGCAGTGGCGTAATCTCAGGTCACTGCAACCTGTCTCCTGGGTTTAAGCCATTCTCCTGCCTCAGCCTCCCGAGTAGCTGGGACTACAGGCATGTACCATCACACTCAACTAATTTTTGTATTTTTAGTAGAGATGAGGTTTCTCCAGGTTGCCCAGGCTGGTCTCGAACTCTTGACCTCAAGTGATCTTCCTGCCTCGGCCTCCCAAAGTGCTGGGATAACAGGCTCGAGCCACCATACCTGGCAGTTCTGTTCTCATTTTAGTTCATACTTGCATGTAGAAACTCATGAACGAGAGGAGCCATGAGCCCTGGGACAGGCAGGTGAGGACAAGAAGAGTCACCTCTTGACCAACTCATTCCTGGGTGAAGATGGGAAGTATTAGAAGGATTTCCTCGTTTCTGATTGGCTCAGTATCTGTGTGAGCAGTTGCTGCTCGTGGGCTGGACAGAACGCGCCACAGGTGCACAGCAATCTCTAGGTCCGCTGGTTGAAGAAATGTGAGCACTTTCTGGAATGTGTAACAAGTCTTCAGGGCATCCCTGGAGAACACTGGGATAGGTCCAGTATTCTATGTAGAAAATGGAACATCTTCCCAAGAGTTTTTGGACAGCGTGTATCCCTGGCTTGACTCAATTGCCTAAAGTAATTGAATAATAAGTGCTTTTTGAAACTCCGTTTTACTTTGAATGTGAAACATGCATTTCGTTTTTCAACCCAAGGAAACTTGCCCAAACTCTTTACAACGCTGGGCTCCTTTGGAGAACTGAAAATCTTGGGTCCTGGCTCTGTCTCCAGGATCTTCACGTTGGGTCATCCGTTGTTAAAGTAATTCAAACTTGCGTGATCTCATGAACAATTTTCACAGTTTGCTATATGAAGCTGATTTGGCCTGGTGTGCTGTGTCACGCCTATGATCCCAGTGCTAAAGCAGGTGGATTGACTGAGGTCAGAAGTTTGAGACCAGCCTGGCCAACATGGTGAAACCCCGGCTCTACTAAAAAAAATACAGAAATTAGCTGGGTGTGGTGGCGTGTGCCTGTAGTCCCAGCTACTTGGGAGGCTGAGGCAGGAGAATTGCTTGAACCCGGGAGGCAGAGGTTGCAATGAGCTGAGATTGTGCCACTGCACTCCAGCCTGGTGCCTGGTGACAGAGTGAGACTCTGCCTCAAAAAAAAAAAATGGATTTGGTTTACAGATCAAGGTCAAAAAATCAAGATTTGGGGAAAACCTTGGTAAAAAATAAGATTTTGATTGCTGTATCTCCTTGCCCTTTGTCACATGTGAAACCTTCTCTCCCTCCAAAGGTCTTCCACTGTAAGCATTTCTCCTTCCCAAATCAGGGTCAAAATCAAGATTTAGGTTACAGCCAGGCTTGGTGGCTCAAACCTGTAATGCCAGCACTTTGGGAGGTTGAGGTGGGTGGATCGCCTTTGGTCAGGAGTTCAAGACCATCCTGGCCAACATGGTGAAACCCGGTCTCTACTAAAAATGCAAAAATTAGCCAGGCGTGGTGGAATGCACCTGTGGTCCCAGAGACTCTGGAGGCTGAGGCAGGAAAACTTCTTTAACCCGGAAGGCAGAGGTTGCAGTGAGCTGAGAGCACAGCACTACATTCCAGCCTGGGCAACAGATTGAGGCTTTGTCTCAAAAACAAAAAGATTTGGGTTACAAAATCAAGTGTGTGAACAAGACCAAGTTTGCCATATGAATTTGTGTCCCGTTTCTCTTTATGTGTGCCTTTGTGTTAGGGTGGAGGTGTGCACATGTGTCAAAATAACAGTTATCATTACTTCAGATAGTTTTTCCTAATGTGCTATTTTCAGTGAGCTTACGTCCGCAGGTGCATTGAGGCATAAACAAAAAATAAAAACTAGACTTGCTGATTTCGTAATTTAGGCAAAACACAAAGCCAGTGATAAAAACTGATAAAAATGGATGTTTCTGTAGTAGCAGGAGTCGCCAAGAGGTTCTCAAAGCATTTTACCTTCTTAGTTCATGGCGTCTGCTTTTCTTTCCTTTCCTTTTCTTTTTGAGATGGAGCCTTGCTCTGTCACCAGACTGGAGTGCAGTGGCATGATCCTGGCTCACTGCAACCTCCGACTTCTAGGTACAAGCAATTCCTGTGGCTCAGCCTCCCAAGTAGCTGGGACTACAGGTGCGCGCCACCACGCCTGGCTATTTTTTTATGTTTCAGTAGAGACGGGTTTCACCCATGTTGGCCAGGATGGTCTCGATCTCCTGACCTCATGATCCACCCAACTCAGCCTCCCAAAGGGCTGGGATTACAGGCTTGAGTCACCGCGCCCAGCACTCTGCTTTTCTCTCCTGTGCCAGTGTTGCATGTCTTTTTACTATTTGCTCAAATTGTTTCAAAGATGAGGTGGGGCAGTGTTGTGTAGAATGGCTAAGATTTTGTGTAGATGCTATTAATACATTTAAACTAACATTGTAGGTGTCCAACATTTTTTATTTATCCACAGAGGAGCCAACACTAGAAAGACTTCTCTACAGGCAAGCAAGGAGATGTAATCCACCTGCTTTTTAGAGTTGGGGAGGTTTAACAAGGAAACAGCTCTCAAGTTCCTGAGACAGCTGCTTTGTTCCAAAACACAGATTTGTTAAACTCAGTGTGTGTGAAAACTAGTAATAAGTTAGCAGAGCCGATGGGGACTTCAGACTTCAGTGTATGCTTTTTCTACCTCATTCCAGCAAAAATGGGCGAGTGACGAGACCATAGAGACTACAGGAGAAGGGACATTTTATTTTCAAAATAGCAGAGTGGGAGCCAGGCAACCATATATTCAGATGACGAAAACTCCCAGAGAAATATGCACACACTCCCATGCTGTTATTTCAACAGTGAGTAGATTTTCCCAGACGGTCTAAAAGAGTATACTTTTAACTGTAAGCTTTGCCTTCATTTTTTCTTGGTGTGTGGGAGAAAACATTATAACCGGAAAAGCTGGGGAAGATGAAGTTGGCCATGCATTCTAGTTAACTTTTTTTTTTTTTTGAGATGGAGTCTTACTTTGTTGCCCAGGCTGGAGTGCAGTGGCACAATCTTGGCTCACTGCAACCTCTGCCTCCCAGGTTCAAGGCATTCTCCCACCTCAGCCCCCTGAGTAGCTGGGATTACAGACGCTACCACGCCCAGGTAACGTTCGCATTTTTGGTGGAGAAGGAGTTCACCATATCGGCCAGGCTGGTCTCGAACTGCTGACCTCAGGTGATCTATCCGCCTCGGCCTCTCAACGTGCTGGGATGACAGGCCTGAGCCACCGTGCTCTGCAACGTTTAAAAACATTGAAATTAAGTTGAATCAAATTTAGTTTCTTTGTCAAGCAGCGGTTTCTCATTAAGGGCAGTAGCTGGCGTTTTGATGTAGCGGGCTCTTTAAACTGACAGCTCAAATAAGTTCAGATTCCTTCTTGCCTCCGTGTCTTGGGAGTGAAAGGCCTTTTCACTTGAAAAAGTTGAATTACTGTCACACACGTTGTTTGCCTGTGTTTTGAGATGGGGTCTCACTGTGTCACCTGCGCTGGAGTGTGTGTCACCGTCATGCTTTCTGGCAGACTTGACCTCACAGGATCAAGCCACGCTCTGACCTCAGCCTCCCAGGTAGCTGGCACTACAGGTGTGCAGCACTATGCCTGGCTATTTTTTGAATTTTTTGTAGAGATGGGGGTCTCGCTGCTTTGCAGCGCTGATCTGGAACTCCTGGGTTCAAGTGATTCTCCTGCGTTGCCCTCCCCGAATATTGGGATTAGTGGCATGAGCCACCAGGCCCGGTGACGAACCTCTTTATGCAGCATTTTGAAGCTGTAAAACGCTGAGTGCTGGTTGAGTTTATTGTCTGGATTTGAATTTTTTAATACATTATCTGTAATAATGACATTTTATTTCTCAGGCAGCTTTGTGCACAGTATGGGATTTGTTATGGGTTCAGGCAGATCTGTGGCTTCTCAATTAACATGAGAAATGATCCTTAATTGTGAGGTGTTGACAACCAACTTCTGTCTGTGTTTTGTACCTTTGCCCTTTCTGTAGATAGGAACCCTTCCTTCCCTCAGAGCAGCTCCCTGATAGAAACAGATGATCCACGTCCGAATCATGACAACGGGGTGACATCTCTAAGTCCAGGAGAGTTTACATTGCTTTCTCATTTTTTCTTTGTCCGTTCATTTGTTTTTTGAGACGGGGCTTCCCTCTTTTACCCAGGCTGGAATGCAATGGCACAGTCTCAGCTCACTGCAACCTCCAACCCCTGGGTTCAAGTGATCCTCTGGCTTCAGCCTCCCAAGTAGCTGGGATTACCAGCACCCACCACCACGCTCAGCTAATTTTTGTATTTTTAGTAGAGACGGGGTTTTGACACGTTGACCAGGCTGGTCTTGAACTCCTGACCTTGGGTGATCCACCCTCCTCGGCCTCCCAAAGTGCCAGGATTACAGGTGTGAGCCACCACGCCCAGCTAGTTTGTGTTACTTTCTATAATCATTATTCAGGATGGCCATCCAACATACTGAAAAGCAGAGAATATCCTGGGGGTGGGGGGCTTGGGGGAGCAGAGGCAGATTATTGTCACGTATTTGCCCTGAGACAGCTTGTATAAAAATGCTGAGTTGGAGAAGGAAAGTTCAGACAAACGTAACTCTTAGTGGCTCACACCTGTAATCCCAGTACTTTGGGAGGCTGACGTGGGTGGACAACAAGGTCAGGAGTTTAAGACCAGCCTGGCCAATATAGCAAAACCACGTCTCTACTAAAAATGCAAAAACTAACCAGGCGTGGTGGTGGGCACCACCTGTAGTCCCAGCTACTTGGGAGGCTGAGGCAGGAGAATGGCTTGAACCTGGGAGGCGGAGGTTGCAGTGAGCCGAGATTGCGCCATTGCACTCCAGCTTGGGTGACAGAGCGAGATTGTCTCAAAATTTAAAAACTCATACAATGTCCTTCCATCTCAACACCATGACTTCTCAAAAGACAGATATACCAAGAAGATCCCATGGTTTTATCAACTGGACATTTGACAACAATTTTTCTTTTTTTTTTTGAGATGGAGTCTTGCTGTGTCTCCCAGGCTGGAGTGCAGTGGCATGATCTCGGCTCACCGAAACCTCTGCCTCCTGGGTTCAAGTGATTCTTCTGACAGCCTCCCCAGTAGCTAGAATTACAGGCACCCACCACCATGCCCAGCTGATTTTTGTAGTTTTAATAGAGACAGTGTTTCACCACGTTGGCCGGGCTGGGCTCGAACTCCTGACCTCACAATCTGCCCATGTTAGCGTCTATTCTTATAACAATCATGTGCCTTGATTTAAGAATTCCCATGTGGTCAGCCTTCCTGACCATCAGAGCGATTATAAGATCAGGTAAGCAAGCACGGGACACCATGAGGTCTCACTGGGGCCAGGGGGGATGTTTGGGAAAAACCAAAATCAAAAATAGGCCTTGTGGGTTGGTCACCGACCCTTTCCTGGTATTTCCTGAGTGTTAGAATGTTTTGCACAGAGCCACTGTCTCTCAGCTAGGTATGACTATGTCCCATTTACAGATGAAACAGTGAGGCCAGGAAGGTCAAATCACCCGTGTGAGGGAGCAGTGTTGGCATAATTTAGTGTCAATAGAGGAAGGAACACGTTCTGTCTCTAGAAGGGTATAAAGATACTGGCCTGGCGCGGCAGCTCACGCCGGTAATCTCAGCACTTTTTGGGGCCGAGGCAGGTGGATCACCTGAGGCCAGGGATTCGAGACCAGCCTGGCCAACATGGTGAAAGCCCATCTCTACTAAAAATACAAAAATTAGCTGGGCACGGTGGCGGGGGCCTATAATCCCAGCTACTTGGGAGGCTGAGGCCGGAGAATCGCTAGAACCCAGGGGGTGGAGGTTGCAGTGAGCCGTGATTGCACCACAACACTCCAGCCTGGGGGACAGTGGGAGACTCTGTCTCAAGTATATATATATATATATATATGTATGTGTGTGTGTGTATATATATATATATATGTGTGTGTGTGTATATATGTATGTATATATGTACATATATGTATGTGTATATATATGTGTATATATGTATGCATCTGTGTATGTATGTGTATATGTGTATGTATATGTGTGTATATATGTATGCATATGTATATGTATGCATATGTGTGTATGTATATGTGTATATATGAATGTGTATATGTATAGGTATGTGTGTATATGTATGTATCTGTATGTGTGTATGTGTGTGAATGCATGTATGCATGTAAGTGTATGTATATGCATGTGTATACGTGTATGCATATGCGTGTATATGTATGTGTGTATATATGAATGTATATGTATGTGTATGTGTGTGCATATATGTATGCATGTAAGTGTATATATGCATGTATATGTATGTATATATGTGTATGTGTATGTGTATGTATGCATGCACACATGCATGTATATGTGTGTGCATATGTATGTATATGCATGTGTGTTTATGTGTGTATATACATGTGTATCTATGTATGTGTATTATATATGTATGTGTATCATATACGTATGTATATGTATTTGGGTCAGACATAAACGCGGTTTGTGATGTCCTCTTTCTTTAACACGAATCTTAATTTCTCAAGTGTAACTCCAGATGTTGATGCTCATTCGCAGTGTCCAAGCCCTCATTATTCCAAAGTGCTTCATAGTGCTGCCTGCAGAAATGTAAATATTTATTCTGTAATCATCCTTTAATTTTTTTCCTGCCTCACAGAGTTTTTGACTGGCTGTTTTGGAAGACTATGTCTTAGTGTCCCTTAACAGTGGGGGAACCTGTGTGTGTGTGTGCAGACCTGACAAAATTCTCAGGCTTGGGGTTATCTTCTAGGTGAAGCTACTGACGGGGAGAGGGAGCTTTGATTTAGTTAAGGCTTGTCTGACTGCGCCACCTACCGGCTATGAAGGCAATATGCTACCCGCCTTTGAGGTTTTCAGCGTGGCTGGCTGCAAACACCCAATAAAAATTGGGCATGGCGCATACCTGTCATAGGAGCACTTTGGGAGGCTGAGGCGGGCGGATCACCTGAGGTCAGGGGTTCGAGACCAGCCTGGCTTACATGGTGAAACTCAGTCTCTACTAAAAATACAAAAATTAGGTCTGGTGCGATGGCTCACGCCTGTAATCCCAACACTTTGGGAGGCCGAGGCTGGCAGATCACCTGAGGTCACGAGTTCGAGACCAACCTGGCCAACATGGTGAAACCCCGTCTCTGCGAAAAACGCAAAAATTAGCCGGGCGTAGTGGCGGGCACCTGTAATCCCACCTAAGTGGGGGGCTGAGGCAGGAGAATCGCTTGAACCCGGGAGGCTCAGGTTGCAGAGAGCCGAGATCATGCTGTTGCACTCTAGACTGGGCAACAATAGCGAAACGCCATCTCAAAGAACAAAAAAGTGTGTGTGCTCCTGGGTCCCTCTACATGGACGTTATGTGAGACGTGGGTTACCACCTGCCGAAGTCCGCCCTGCAGACCCCAAGTCAGCGACAGACCAACCAATGCACTCACATCATTCAGTGAATCAAGTGGGCTGGGGCTGGCCTTGGAGATCTCAGAGGCCAAATGCAGCCCATCCACCAAGACTCTCTGTGCATCCAGACTTTTATTCATACAGAGTTCTAAGTCAACACACTTGTGGATAATTAACATGGTGAAAAGAATGGTTCTCTAAATATTTTCCATAATAGTTTGCCAACCACCCCACATGAATTCCAAGAGCTATCCACCATGGACACTTGTCATAGTTTTCAAATCTTAGTAGAGTACCCCCCCTCCCTAAAAATGCTCTGTGTTCAGATGGATTTTAGAGTTTTCAAGCCGGCTTGCTGTGGGAGACTTTTCAGCATTCAAACTTTTATATTTAAGTACCTTTTTTTCTTTTTTCGGAAGGAATCTCACTCTGTCACCCAGGATGGAGTGCAGTGGCTCAATTTCAGCTCACTGCAACCTCCACCTCCCAGGTTCAAGCGATTCTCCTGCCTCAACCTCCCAGGTAGGTGGGACTATAGGTGTGCACCACCATGCCTGCTAATTTTTTGTATTCTTAGTAAAGATTTGGTTTCACCATGTTGGCCAGGCTGGTCTCAAACTCCTGACCTCATAATCTGCCCCACATCGGCGTCCGAAAGTGCTGGGATTACAGGGGTGAGCCGCCCTGCCCAGCCCTTTAGTACAATTTTTGATGATGTTATGTCTTTTTTTTTTTTTTTTTTAAGATGCTGGGTCTTGCCCTGTCACCCAGGCTAGAATGAAATGGTATTATCATGGATCACTGCAGCCTTGACTTTCTGGGTTCAAGCACTTCTCCTACCTCAGCCTCCAGATCAGCTCAAATCACAGGCCTGTGCCACCACACCCAGCTAATATTTTCATTTGTATGTTTTGTAGAGATGAGGTATCACTATGTTATCCAGGGTGGTCTTGAACTCTTGAACTCAAGAAATCCTTGGGCATTAGTCTCCCAAAGTGCTAACGCAGCATGTTACTGGGTGCAAGATGATATTTTACCTTAGAAGAGTAGGGAGGGGAGAGAAGAGTCAGGAAGGGGGAAATGGGGACACAAAGGAAAGGAATGCAGAGAGAAAGAGACAAAAGAGAAGAGAAGAGAACAGAGAGAGAGAGAGAGAGAGAGAGAGAGAGAGAGAGAGAGAGAGACAGAGAGAGACAGAGACCCCCATGCACACAGAAAGAAAGAGACTGATGGAAATTCTTTTTCCACCAGCCAAGAAGAGAACCAGCATCCCAGCAGAGGGGGTTGATGGAAGCCATTGACTGTATTACATCACTGGCTGTCACACATATGCCCTTAAATATCTGTGGCTTAACAATTAAATAATTATTTCCCAGTTATCCATTTGTCCAGTGCAGTATCCAGGGAATCCCGAGCAGACCACCAGCTCTCAGCACAGACAGCACAATACCAGGGACGGGTGGCAGACCTTTTGGTGCTTGACCAGCTGGTTTCCCTGCATCTGCTCAGGGATGCTGCTCTCCAGGCTACTGGTTTCCCAGCCTCAGCACAGATGCCTTCATCCCCAGAATTTTAAGGGAGGGGATGCTGGAAGCTGGGGCAGGAGATTGGGGTGAGAATGAAGGTTTTCAGAGCAGAGACCATGACGGACCAATTTTCAGACTGCCTGAAAATGCAGCGTAACCCAAATTCTTAGGAGACTCTAGGGAAGAGTCAGAACCATGGCAATAGCCGAGATTGCATTTCCCGGGGCAGGAGTCTAAGAGTCAGAGTTAGATCTGTTTAGACTGAAACTTGAAAAATACAGGGATGGGAAAGTCTGATCTTTCCTCAAAGGGTGAACCGAAGACCATATGTATTAGTCTGTTTTCACACTGCTGATAGAAACATATCCAAACGGGGCGAATTACAGAGGAAAGAGAGATTTAACAGACTCACAGTTCCACATGCCTGGGGAGGCCTCAGAATCATGGCAGAAGGCAGGAAGGTGCAAGTCACATCTTACATGGGTGGCAGCAGGCAAAGAGAGAGAGCCGTGCAGCGGAACTCTCCTTCTTTAAAAAGATTGTATTTATTCATTATTATACTTTAGGTTCTGGGCTATATATGCAGATTGTGCAGGATTGTTTCATAGGTCAATACATGCCATGGTGGTTTCCTGCATGCATCCCCCCATTGTCTACATTAGGTAATTATATACATAATATTATATCATAATGATTATATGTAATATATTATAATTATATATAATATTATATTATAATAATTATATTATATACTTCTATAACATTCATATATAATTATATAATACAAGTACCCTGTCCCTCAGGCTGGAATGCAGTGGTGTGATCCCAGCTCAGTGCAGCCTCCACTTCCCAGGTTCAAGCCATCCTCCTGGCTCAGCCTCCTGAGTAGCTGTGATTACAGGCTCCCGCCATGGCATGCAGCGAATCCTTGGATTTTTGTAGAGACAAGGATTTTCCAGGTTGGCCAGGCTGGTCTGGAATGTCTGACTCAAGGGATCCACCTGCCTCAGCCTCCCAAATATTTTTATATTTTTTAATTATGATTTTTTTTTATTTCCATAGGTTATTGGGAACAGGTGGTGTCTGGTTGAAGGAGCGAGCTCATTGGTGATGATTTGTGAGATTTTGGTGCACCCATCACCTTAGAAGTATACACTGCGCCCTGCTTGTAGTCTTTCATCCCTCAGCCACTCCCACCCTGTCTCTGCCATTCCCCAAGTCCATTGTGTCATCCTTATGCCTTTGTATCCTCATAGCTTAGCTCCCACTTGTAAGTGGGAACACACGATGTTTGTTTTTTTCATTTCTATTTACTTCTCTTAGCATAATAGTCTCCAATCCCATCCAGGTTGCTAAGAATGCCATTAATTCATTCCTTTTCATGGCTGAGTAGTATTCTTTCATATATATATATATACGTATATATATATCCACAGTTTCTTTTTCTTTCTTTCTTTTTTTTTTTTTTTTTTGAGACGGAGTTTCGCTCTTGTTACCCAGGCTGGAGCGCAATGGCGCGATCTCGGCTCACCACAATCTCCGCCTCCTGGGTTCAGGCAATTCTCCTGCCTCAGCCTCCTGAGTAGCTGGGATTAAAGGCACGTGCCACCGTGCCCAGCTAATTTTTTGTAATTTTTAGTAGAGACAGGGTTTCACCATGTTGACCAGGACGGTCTCGATCTGTTGACCTCGTGATCCACCCACCTCAGCCACCCAAAGTGCTAGGATTACAGGCTTGAGGAACCGCGCCCAGCCTCTTTCTTTTTTTTAAGACAGTCATGCTCTGTCACCCAGGCTGGAGTGCAGTTACATGATCCTGGCTCACTGCACCCTCTGCCCACTGGGTTCAAGTGATTCTCCTGCTTCAGCCTCCAGACTAGCTGGGATTACAGGTGCTCACCACCATGCCTGGCTATTTTTTGTATTTTTTAGTAGAGACGGGGTTTCACCATGTTGGTCAGGCTGGTCTCAAACTCTTGACCTTGTGATCCGCTGCTGTCGGCCTCCCAAAGTGCTGGGAAGTCATGAGGTTGTTAAGTGGAATTCATGCCTCCTGCAGGAAGGGGTTCCTAGCTATTGTGGGAGTGTGGCCTCCTTATTTCTCTTGGGCATGTACCTTCTCACCTCTTGCACTTTCTCTCCATGATATGAACTACACTGAGGCCCTCACCAGATCAGCTGGGCATCTTGGGCTTCCCAGCCTCCACAACTGCAAGGTAAAAATACTCTCTTTCAATTTTTATTTATTTATTTAGAGATAGAATCTGGCCCTGTTGCCCATGCTGGATTTCAGTGGCGTGATCTCGGCTCACTGCAACCTCTTCCTCCTGGGTTCAAGCAATTCTCTGCCTCAGCCTCCTGAGTAGCTGGAATTACAGGTGCTTCCCACCATGCCAGGCTAATTTTTGTGTGTGTGTTTTTAGTAGAGATGGGGGTTTCACCATCTTGCCAGGCTGGTCTTGAACTCGTGACCTTGCGATCCACCCACCTTGGCCTACCAAAGTGCTGGGATTACAAGCATAAGCCACCACACCCAGCCATCAACCTAAATTTTTTTTTTTAATTTTTAAATCTAAAGACAGAGTTTCACCATGAGGGCCAGGCTGGTCTTGAACTCATTACCTCAGGTGATCCTCCCACCTCGGCCTCCGAAAGTGCTAGGCTTACAAGTGTGAGCCACCGCACCCGGCCTTCAACCTCTGTTTTTAATAAGTGACTCAGTGTGTGGTATTCTGTATTAGCAACAGAAAACAGACTAAAACACACCCTTTCTGTTCCCGGTGCTAACCTACACTGTCCCCTTCTCACAAAGGCCTCATCTAATGCCCTCAGGAAGGGAGTGGTCTCCTCTTTGTTAAAAATGGTTTTGATCAGGCCAGACGCTGAGACTCATGTCTGTAATCCCAGCACTTTAGGAGGCCAAAGCAGGTGGATCACTTGAGACCAGAGATCAAGACCAGCCTGGCCAACATGGTGAAACCTCGTCTCCACTAAAAGTACAGAAATTAGATGGGCATGGTGGTGCATGCCTATAATCCCAGCTACTCAGAAGGTGGAGGCAGGAGAATAGTTTGAATCCGAGAGGTGGAGGTTGCAGTGAGCCTAGATCGCACCACTGCACTGCAGCCTGGCAACAGCAAGACTCTGTCAAAAGAAAGAAAAATAAAAAAGACAGAACTGATAGTAGAACTGCCATTTGATCCAGCAATCCCACTACTGGGTGTTTTCTCTTTTCTTCCTAAGTGTTTTTCCTTCTTGCCAGCAGGCCGCCACTGCGGACAGCATGTCTGTAGGGTTTGATCAGCTGCATTTGCTCCCAAGGCACCTGATGAAAGGGTTTTTCCTCATGTCTCTTCTAATACATTTCTTCATCCTTCACGCATTCCTTCCATCCTTTGCACCTACTGTGTTCTTGGGGTCAGGGAAGTATGTGCAAGGGAGTCCTGGTGGCCGAAGCATTCCGGTTCCTGGAGAAGAGAGGCATCGAAACAGGCAGACAGCATGAAAGGCACCGCCATGCTTGCATCAGGAGAGACGGTTTGCAGGAGTGCTGGTTTCTATGGCACCCCTCAGATTTCTTTCATTGAAGCCTCCTTGTTCGGCCTTTCCAATTGAAAAGTGCCTCAAATGTAGCTGGGGTTTGAAAAGCTTGAAACCAGAAGGCACCTCTGACATAATGGTGAATCGTCAGGTCAGTGTATGGGGCATATGTGGGCTAGGAAAGCCACGCCTTAGACACCCTCTAGCCCACATCTGCTCACAGTAATCTGTTTGCACATCTTAGGGTCTCCCTCACAACAGCTGTTGGGAACATAGGAGGAGAGGATGGTGGGTGAGGGTTCGGCAGGAGACACTTGCCAGCAGGTAGAGCTGGCATTCCAGCCTGGGACTGGTGGCACCATTGATTTGTAAATTATTTTTTTCCTGTCTCTCTCCTTGCTCTCTGTACCCCCCTTCCATCTCTGTCCTCTCTCTCTATCTCCTCTCTTTCTCTCCTTTCTCTCCTTCTCAGTCTCCTCTCTCTCTCTCTCCTGTCTCTATCTCTCTCCTCTCTCTGTCCCTCTCTCTTTCTCTGTCTCTCTTACCCCTGCAACATGTTCATCTTTTACAGTTGTCACCCGAGGGAAGAGTGATGTGAAACTAGGAATTCACTTTTTCTGGGGAATTTAGGAATGTGGGGCCGTGGGGTTTTCTCCACCTGTTTTGGGTCATTGCTTCCTGATTTTTCAGAGCTTTGCTATTAACAGCTCATTTCCCTCCCTTAGGGGCTGACTTTGACTTTTCTGGTGGAGAAAACAGTGAGTAACTTTTCAAAGTCTCCTGTGTTGCTGACCTGGTTATTGTCATCGAATTCTTATCATTTCTGAGACATCTCTTTGGCATGGTAAGCGGATTGAGTTTGGACAGTGGGAACATAGGAAGTATAGGTATTGTTTATTTTTGTTATTGTTCAACTTTTGACTTTTTCTTTGAGACCGAGTTTCACTCTTGTTGCCCAGGCTGGAGTGCAGTGGTGCCATCTCAGCTCACTGCAACCTCCAGCTCCAGGATTCAAGTAATTCTCCTGCCTCAGCCTCCTGAGTAGCTGGGATTACAGGCATGCACCCGCACGTCTAGCTAATTTTTGTATTTTTAATAGAGACGGGGTTTCTCGATGTTGGTCAGGCTGGTATTGAACTCCTGACTTTGTGATCTGCCTGCCTCGGCCTCCCATGGGGGACATTGTAGTATTTCCTGGTCATACGTATAATAGTAGCACTTCCTGGTTCACAGGGACTTTGCAACACTTCCTGGTTCATTCGGATAATTATAGGACTTTTTCGTTTGCAGGGACATTGTCATATTTTCCAGTTCATATGGATAATTATAGAACTTCCTGGTTCATAAAGATATTTGCAACCCTCTGATTCATAGTGGTAATTGTAGCACTTCCTGTTTCATAAGGATATGGTAGTACTTCCTGGTTCATAGAGACATTGTGGTACTTCCTGGTTCATACAGATAATGGTAGTACTTCCTGGTTCATATGGACATTGTAATACTTCCTGGTTCAGAGGGACATTATAGTACTTCCTGGTTCATATGGATACTTGCTGCACTTCCTGGTTCATCTGGACATGGTAATACTTCTTGGTTCAGAGGGACATTTCAGTACTTCCTGGTTCATACGGATAATGGTAGTACTTCCCGGTTCACAGGGACATTGCAACAATTTCTAGTTCATTCAGTTACTTATAAACTTCCTGGTTCGCAGGGATATTGTCACACTTTCTGGTTCATATTGATAATTGTAGAACTTCCCGGTTCATAAAGACATTTGCAACCCTCGGTTTACTAGGGATAATTGTAGCACTTCCTGTTTCCTAGGGACATTGTAATACTTCCTGGTTCATATGGATAATTGTAGCACTTCCTGGTTCATAAAGACATTTGCAACCCTCGGTTTCCTAGGGATAATTGTAGCACTTCCTGTTTCCTAGGGACATTGTAATACTTCCTGGTTCATATGGATAATTGTAGCACTTCCTGGTTCATACGAATAATAGTAGCACTTCGTGGTTCCCAGGGACATTGCATCACTTCTGGTTCATACAGATAATTGTAGCACTTCCTGCTTTGCAGGGACATGGCAGTACTTTTTGGTTCATAGGAAATATTGTGACAGTTCCTGTTTCTTATGGATACTGTAATACTTCCTGCTTCATAGAGACATTGTAGTACTTCCTGGTTCATACAGATAATGGTAGTACTTCCTGGTTCATACGGACATTGTAATACTTTCTGGTTCAGAGGGACATTTCAGTACTTCCTGATTCATACGGATAACGGTAGTACTTCCTGGTTCACAGGGACATTGCAACAGTTCCTACTTCATTCAGATAATTGTAGACTTCCTGGTTTGCAGGAATATTGTCACACTTTCTGGTTCATAAAGACATTTGTAACCCTCTGGCTCCTGGGGGCAATTGTAACACTTCCTGTTTTCTAGGGACATTGTAGTACTTCCTGGTTCATATGGATAATAATAGCACTTCGCGGTTCCCAGGGACATTGCAATGCTTCCGGTTCATACAGATAATTGTAGCACTTCCTGGTTTGCAGGGACATGGCAATACTTTTTGGTTCATAGGGAATATTGTAACACTTCCTGTTTCTTATGGATACTGTAATACTTCCTGGTTCATAGAGGCATTGTAGTACTTCCTGGTTCATACAGACATTGTAATACTTCCTGGTTCAGAGGGACATTGTAGTACTTCCTGGTTCATACAGATACTTGTTGCACTTCCTGGATCATATGGACATGATAATACTTCCTGGTTCATAGGGACATTTCAGTACTTCCTGGTTCATATGGATAATGGTAGTACTTCCTGGTTCATAGGGACATTGTAGTACTTCCTAGTTCATACAGATACTTCTTGTACTTCCTCGTTCATATGGACATGGTAATACTTCTTGGTTCATACAGATAACGGTAGTACTTCCTGGTTCATATGGATAATGGTAGTACTTTCTGGTTCACAGGGACATTGCAACAATTCCTAGTTCATTCAGATAATTGTAGAACTTCCTGGTTTGCAGGGATATTGTCACACTTTCTGGTTCATGTCGATAATTGTAGAACTTTCTGGTTCATAAAGACATTTGTAACTCTCTGGTTCCTGGGGGTAATTGTAACACTTCCTGTTTCCTAGGGACATTGTAATACTTCCTGGTTCATACAGATAATTGTAGCACTACCTGGTTCATGTGGATAATAGTAGCACTTTGTGGTTCCCAGGGACATTGCAACACTTACAGTTCATACCGATTATTGTAGCAGTTCCTGCTTTGCAGGGACATGGCAATACTTTTTGGTTCATAGGAAATATTGTAACACTTCCTGTTTTATACGGATACTGTAATACTTCCTGATTCTTAGGGACATTGTAGTACTTCCTGGTTCATACAGATAATGGTAGTACTTCCTGGTTCACAGGGACATTGCAACAATTCCTAGTTCATTCAGATAATTGTAGATTTCCTGGTTTGCAGGGATATTGTCACACTTTCTGGTTCATAAAGACATTTGCAATCCTCTGGTTCCTGTGGGTAATTGTAGCACTTCATGTTTCATAGGGACATTGTAATACTTCCTGGTTCATATGGATAATTGTAGCACTTCCTGGTTCACATGGATAATTATAGCACTTCCTTGTTCACAGGGACATTGCAACACCTCCTGGTTCCTATGGATAACTGTAGAATGTTTGGTTCATAGGAATAATTGTAGCACTTCCTGGCACATAGGGGAATTGCGACACTTACTGGTTCATAGTGACAGTGCAACACTTCCTGGTTTATATGGATAATTGTGTCACTTCCTGGTTCATGAGGACATTGCAACACTTCTTGGTTCATCCTGATAATGGTAGCACCTTCATGTTTCATAGGGATATTGCAACACTTTCTGGTTCACGTGGATAATAGTAGTCCTCTTTGTTTCATAGGAACATTGCAACACTTCCTGTTTCATCATCCCCTATTCTGCCATTTGCCTCAGACCTAGGAAGTTACTCACAAATCTACTTCCTATCCCATGGATTTGACTATTAGGGGCACTTCAAAGAAATGGTATCCCACACCATGCAGTTTTGTGCTTGGCTTCTCTCACTCAGCATCACATTTTTGAGGTCCGTCGATGTACTATGCATCTGAATTCCATTCCTTTTGATGGCTGAATGACATTCCATTGTATGAGGAGACCACATTTTGTTTATCTGCACCTGTTGATGGGCAGTGAGTTCTTTCCACTGTGCAACTACCATAAATAATGTTTAGCACTTAGTGTACAGTTAGGACGTCTATGTATGTACTTGTTGGAGTACATGTCTTCAATTTTTTGAGTAAATACCCAGCAGGGGAATGGCTGGGTCGTAAGAAAACTCTGTGTTTAACCACTGAAGGATCCACCAGGCTGCTTTTCAAAGCAGCTGCACCATTGCACCATCCCACAAACAATACGACAGAGTTCCAGTTTCTGCACATCTGAGCCCACAGTTGTCCCTGTCCATCTTTGTCATTAGAGCCATCCTAGTGTGTAAAACGGGCTATCTCATTGTGGTTTCGATGTGCATTTCCCTGATGACCAAATAGGTTGGTTTTCAAGTTTTCTTGGTCTTTCTTTTTCTTTATCAAGGAGATGACTAATGAGTAATACATAAATAAATGTTTCTTACCCACTGTTTTGATGAATTTTATTCATTGTCGTATTAATGCTTGACCTTATTTGCTTCTCTGTCAGCTATGGGTATCTAAATGTTAGTTTTAGGAATGAACTGTGCTTTTTCTAACCCCACAATCCCCAGATCTATCCAGGACACTGCCTAAAACACAGAAAGCATTAAACAAATACAGATTAAATATAATAGCAAACGCATGTTTTATTTTAAAATATCAACAGTTGCTCCATTTGCAGTGGCTCACACCTGTAATTCCAGCACCTTAGGAGGCTGAGGTGTGCAGATCACCTGAGGTCAGGAGTGTAAGACCAGCCTGGCCAACCTGGAGGAGCCCCATCAGTACTAAATATACAAAAATTAGCCTAGTGTCGTGGCAGGCACCTGTAGTCCTAGCTGTGCAGAAAGCTGAGGCAGGAGAATTGCTTGAACTCTGGAGGCAGAGGTTGCAGTGAGCTGAGATCCCACCATTGCACTCCAGCCTGGGTGACAGAGTGAGACTCTGTCTCAAAAAAAAAACACACACACACACAAAAACAAAGCCCATTGCAGAAGCAAAGGCTCCTGAGAAGTGGGCCTCAGCATCCCAGCCAGCTTCTGCCCCAGCCTCCAGATCTGGAGCCAAGAGCACTTAAACTGTTCCAAAAGCCACAACAGCTGCCGCTGTTGCCTTAACTGGGCCAAGTAGTAGGAGCCCCTCCACGCTAGTACCCAAGAAGCCCACTACCATTAAGACTGAGGGAAAACCTGCAGAAGTCAAGAAGATGACTGCAAAGTCTCTTCCAGCTGACTTGAGTTGCCCCAAGAGCACCTCCACCAGTTCCATGCAGAAAACCACCACTCTTGGTGGGACAGCCCCTGCTGCAGAGGTGGCTCCCACCCAAGTAAAGCCCACACCTATGCCATCTCGGCCCTCCACCACTCCTTCCATAGACAAGAAGCTCACCTCGACCAAGCCCAGCTCCACCACCCTGAGACTCAGCCGCCTGGCCACCAATGCTTCTGCTCCTGATCTGAAGAATGTCCGCTCCAAGGCTGGCTCCACGGAAAACATCAAGCATCAGCCTGGAGGAGGCCGGGCCAAAGTAGAGAAAAAAACAGAGGCAGCTGATACAACTTGAAAGCCTGAATCTAATGCAGTCACTAAAACAGCCAGCCCAATTGCAAGTGCACAGAAACCACCTGCGGGGAAAGTCCAGATGG
This sequence comes from Callithrix jacchus, assembly GCF_049354715.1. Taxonomy (NCBI): domain Eukaryota; kingdom Metazoa; phylum Chordata; class Mammalia; order Primates; family Cebidae; genus Callithrix; species Callithrix jacchus. The sequence goes on along the minus strand of NC_133525.1, from coordinate 11,003,104 downwards.
TCTCCAAAAAAGTGAGCTACAGCCATATTCAGTCCAAGTGTGGTTCCAAGGACAATATTAAGCATGTCCCTGGAGGTGGTAATGTTCAGATTCTGAACAAGAAAGTGGACATCTCTAAGTTCTCCTCCAAGTGTGGGTCTAAGGCTAACATCAAGCACAAGCCTGGTGGAGGAGATGTCAAGATTGAAAGTCAGAAATTGAACTTCAAGGAGAAGGCCCAGGCCAAGGTGATCCCTCAATAATGTGGGCCACCTACCTGCCGGAGGTACCGTGAAGACTGAGGGTGGTGGCAGCGAGGCTCTTCTGTGTCTGGGCCCCCCCACTGGGGAGGAGCCAGCCATCTCTGGGGCAGCACCTGAAACTGGCGCCCCCACTTCAGCCAGTGGCCCCAGTGGCCACCCCAACCTGTCAGGAGGTGGTGACCAAAGGGAGGCCCAGACCTTGGACAGCCAGATCCAGGAGACAAGCATCTAATGATGACATTCTGGTCTCGTGTTCTGTTTCCCCCATTCCCCTCTTGTCTCCCTCGTTCCCCTCTCCCTTCCCTCCTCCCATGTCACTGCAGATTGAGACCTACAGGCTGTGTTCCGGGCAAATGCCAGGGCCTGCACTGACCATGGCACCAACATTGTCTCCCGCCCCCCACACTTCCCTGGTGGCCCCAACTCAGGCTCTCGGGTCCTTGGCCCCCCTTCTCAGGCTGTCCACTAGACCAGTGAGCGCTTAGGCGCCGGCAGCCTGCTAGGCTCGCCTTCCCTCCTGCTTCTCGCCCTGGGGCAGCAGCAGCCCCACCCACACCTCTCACTCCTGGCTGGGCCCAGCTTCCTGCTTTGGTCCTGACCCATCACTGCGCCACTACTCCGTGGAGAGGTTGGGAGGGGATTGGAGTGGCTGAGGCTAAATTGGGATCTAGGAGGGCAGAACAAGATTCTGCCCTCATCTTTGGTTCTTTTGGTCCAAACCCAAAAGAAACACGCCCTCCCTCCCTGGATGTACCTGGAGGGAAGAGTGGAGGTGAATTCCAAGTGGTGACAGGACGCTGACCCAGGACAGGACTGCCTCTCCCTTTGGCCTCACAAAGGTGCCCCCCCCACAGGTGGCATCAGGTGCTTTTTGCTGCCCTGCCCCAAGTTAGGGGCCAGTGCTGTCCCCATGCTTAACATACCCGCCTAGCTGCTGTCACATTTTTTCTTGTTTTGTCCTTTTATTTTTTTTCTAATAACCTAAAAACTGGCAAAATAGTTCTGCAGGTTGAAGCCATCTCTACATGAAAATCCTCAGTTACTCTTCAAGGATGAAAAGGTGTAGAGGACACTGGGCTACAGATAAGGCACTCATTTAAATGATTTAAAAGTTCCCATTTGGCTGGACACAGTGGCTCACCCCCTGTCATCCCAGCACTGTGGAGGCAGACCCGGGATGATCACTTGAGGTCAGGAGTTCAAGACCAGCCTGACCACCATGGTGAAACTCCATCTTGCCTAAAAATACAAAAATTATTTTTATATTTTTGAATATAAAAATATTTATATTAAATTTCAAGGTGTAAGTAGCAGGGATTTCAGGCATGGTGGTGAGCCACCCATCATCCCCGCTACTTGGGAGGCTGAGGTAGGAGCATCACTTGAATCCGGGAGGCAGAGTTTACAGTGAGCCAAGATCATGCCTCTTCACCACAGCCTGGATCACACAGTGAGACTCCATCTCAAAAAAAAAAAAAAAAAGAAAGACAGAAAGGTAAAAAAAAAAAGGAAGGAAGGAAGGATGGAAGGAAGGAAGGAAGGAAGGAAGGAAGGAAGGAAGGAAGGAAGGGAAGGACGGAAGGAAGGAAGGAAGGAAGGAAGGAAGGAAGGAAGGAAGGAAAAGAAAGAAAAGTTTCCATCTTAGCGAGCTCTGCTGGTTCTCCCCACCTGTGACCTTAGCCTCCGAAGTCAGCCTGGTTTCGCCCCTTGGTGCTGCTTTGCAGCCCTACTGTTGGGTAAACGTCTCTATGAGACCCGTGGCGAGTCACTACTAAATCAGAGTCTGCGAGGTGGTTCACACCTGTCACCCGAGCACTTTGGGAGGCTGAGGCCAGCAGATCACGAGGTCAAGAGATCAAGACCAGTCTGGCCAACATAGTGAAACCCTGGATGTTGTTACTGGTCAGGGACGGCTTTTTCATGAGTCAGGTTCATGAGTCAGGACCTGTCAAGCCCTTTACTGCCCGGGTCCAGGAGAGGGACCGAATGTCTCTGTCCCGGCATCCTCTAATTTACTTGACATGTATGCACTTTCTCCAGTGTCAGGGTTATTATTTTTTGTTTTTTGGGGGGTTTTCATTGTTGTTTGGTATTTTATTTTATTTTATTTTTTTGAGATGGAGTCTCACTCTGAAGCCCAGGCTGGGGTGCAGTGGCACGATCTCAGCTCACTGCAACCTCCTTCTCCTGGGTTCAAGTGACTCTCCTGCCTCAGCTTCCCAAGTACCTGGGATTACAGGCGTTCACCATCATGACTGGCTAATTTTTGTATTTTTGTAGAGATGGGGTTTCACCATGTTGGCCAGGCTGGTCTTGAACTCCCGACCTCAGGTGATCTGCCTGCCTCAGCCTCTCAAATTGCTGGGATTACAAGCATGAGCCACCATGCCCAGCCAGGTATATATTTTTTTTCTCAGCTCAAGAATGAACTTTTTCTTAGAATCCTAAAGCTAAAATGGTGTTTCTCCACTTTTATTTATTAAAAATACCTAATTCTAGTGATCACACTTTTGGGCTCAAACATCCTAGTTATGGAAAGAGGAGATGCCACAATGGATGCCACGCTAAAAAGGTGCCCTGGAGAGTTTCACAAGGGAAGAAAGTGTCATCTCAGGGAGGGCAAACTAGACATGCTTTTCACACACTGGTCATTCATGGCTATGATTAGAAGAAATTCCACACGGTGAATTAATGTGCCTTTCCCTGATGATTCATGATGTTCACACACACATAAAAGAGGAAGTCCCACACAGACCTCAGAATAGACCCAGATGGGGTCACTCGAATACTCTAATGCCAGTATTAGACTCTAATACTCTAATGCCATCTGACGTAAGAATTTATCACATTACCCTAAGAATTTTACACATTACAAAGGAAATTTGTGTTGTCACAGTTCCAGACCCCAGAAGTCTGAGATCTAACTGAGCAGGACCGTGCTCCCTCACGAGGGTCCTTCCTGCCTCTCTCAGCTCCTGGGGACTCCAGGTGTCCTGGGCTTGTAGCCACATCACTCCATTCCCTGCCTCATCTCCACAAGACCTTCTCCTCTGTGCCTACAAATCTCTCTCTCCTTATAAGGACACTAGTTATTGGATTTAGAGCCCCCCTCCACCTCTAAGATGATCTCATCTCAAGAACCTTCACTTAAATATGTCTGCCAGGACCCTTCTTCTAAATAAGATCCTTTTGCTAGATTTTCAGGGTGAGGGCATGCACATCGCTTTTTATGACTCACAAAGATATGCAGCCCTGTCATGCAGTCATGCAAGTGGAATACTTAGGCGGACTCTCCAGGCCTGCGTGGGAAGGGAGTGTGTGGTGGGGGGATCATACCACAGCAAAGAGGAGAAAGGAAAACCCCTGTCCTCCTCCAGCTTTTTGAGGTCCCAGGAAAGAGCAAACCCAGCAATTCAAGGGCAATGGTCAAAGTTTGTAGGTATAGACCATGAGAAGCCATGAGCACAGAAGCTGGTGCTGAAGGGGGGCACAGACGTGGTAACGGACACTGGGGATATTAGGGAATCGCCTGAGGTGGGGCCGACCATCATGGGGGGAATGGTAGAAAGTAAAGGTGATTGAAAGGGAGGATGGTCACCTGTAACATCAGCTCCAAGAGCTCAGAAAAGTCGAGACGTGGGTCCCAGCACCTGAGGAAGTCTGCCCTGCAGACCCTGAGTCAAGGACATGATTGAACACATTCTCACACCGTTACAGTGATACAAGTGAGCTGGGGATGGCCAATGGCTGCTTTCAGAGGGCAAAATGCAACCATAGACCCAGACCCTCTGTCCATCCACACGTTTATTTATAACAGAGGCTCTAAGTCAATACACTTGTGGATAATTCACGTGGTTAAAAGAGTGAGTTTTTTTAAATTGCATTTTAGGTTTTGGGATACATGTGAAGAACATGCAAGATAGTTGCATAGGTACACACGCGGCAGTGTGATTTGCTGCCTTCCTCCCCTTCACCTATATCTGGCATTTCTCCCCATGCTATCTCTCCCCTGCTCCCCACCCCGCACTGTCCGTCCCCCATTTCCCCCCAACAGACCGCAGTGTGTAGTGCTCCCCTCCCTGTGTCCATGTGTTCTCATTATTCAACACCCGTCTATGACTGAGAACATGCGGTGTTTGATTTTCTGCTCTTGTGTCAGTTTGCTGAGAATGATGGTTTCCAGGTTCATCCATGTCCCTACAAAGGACATGAACTCATTGTTTTTCATGTCTGCATAATATTCCATGGTGTATATGTGCCACATTTTCCCTGTCCAGTCTATCATCGATGGGCATTTGGGTTTGTTCCAGGTCTTTGCTATTGTAAACAGTGCTGCAATGAACATTCGTGTGCATGTGTCCTTAGAGTAGAACAATTTGTAATCCTTTGGATATATACCCAGCTCATCATTTTTGATGGCTGCATAGTATTCCATGGTGTATATGTGTCACATTTTCCCTGTCCAGTCTATCATCGATGGGCATTTGGGTTGGTTTCAGGTCTTTGCTATTGTAAACAGTGCTGCAATGAACATTTGTGTGCATGTGTCCTTAGAGTAGAACGATTTATAATCCTTTGGATATATACCCAGCACATCATTTTTGATGGCTGCATAGTATTCCATGGTGGATATGTGTCACATTTTCCCTGTCCAGTCTATCATCGACGGGCATTTGGGTTGGTTCCAGGTCTTTGCTATTGTAAACAATGCTGCAATGAACATTCATGTGCATGTGTCCTTATAGTAAGTAGAATGATTTATAAGCCTTTGGATATATACCCAGTAATGATTTTACAAGCAATAGAAGCTTTAGGTTCTGGGGCTCAGAGTAAACACTATTAACAGGTAATTCCCCTTTGACCTTCCCCAGAGGGGAGCACCCAGAACAAAATTCACATGAGTGACCAGTGAGAGTGGAGAGAAATGCGTGTTGGGTGAGGTCTTTGATCGGCTCTCCCTTTTTCCTATGCTAATGTTAATGAGCAGCTGCCTTCAGCCTGCCCCAATAAAACCTTCTCGGCCTTCCAACATGTTTGAGACTATCATCTATAACTTTCCCTAAATATTTTCTGTGACATGCTTGCCCATCCCCCCACCCCGAATGCATAACAACAGAAAGTGTAGATGGGAGCTCCGTTTCCATCCAAGACTGAGCCTCATTCACACTTTGGTGCATGGATGCTGACACTCTCATAGAAAGGGTGAAGCATGGCGGGGGGGTGGAAAAAAAGGAGGAGGAGGAGGAGGATAGAGGCTGTGGGGAAAGGAGTGAGCAGAATCACAGAAACAGACCAATAACTTACTTCTAGGAAGTATTCAAAGGCCAGGTGCAGTGGCTCATGTATGGAACCCCAGCTACTCAAGGGGCTGAGAGAGGAGGATCGCTTGGGACCAGGACTTTGACATTAGCCTGAGCTAACATGGTGAAACCCTGTCTCTACTGAAAATACAAAAATTGGCCGGGTGTGCTGGCGGGCACTTATAATCCAGCTACTTGGGAGGCCGAGGCAGGAAAATTGCTTGAACTCAGAAGGCGGAGGTTGCAGTGAGCTGAAATCATGGCATCGCACTCCAGCCTGGGCGACAGAGTGAGACTGTCTCATAAAAAAAAAAAAAAAAAGACACAGGTTGTCAAAGAAAGAAAAAAAGATATAAAGCGGGGACACTTGCTCATGCCTGTAATTCTAGCACTTTGGGAGGTTAAGGCAGGAGGATTGCTTGAGACCAGGAATTCAAAGCAAGACGGGGCAACATAGTGAGACCCCATCTCTAAAAACAACAGCAACAACAAAAAACCAGAAATATACATGGTGACACCTGTATTCATGCTCGTCACATACTGCAGATACATGCTGTTTAGAAGGGAGGGAGCCTCGTTCCTGAGTGGGCTGTGAGGATGTGTGTGTTGTTGTGGCAACAAATCGCCAACACTGAAAACAACACGTTTATTTTCTTACCTGTATTTCTGTAGGTCAGGAGTCTGAAATGGACTGCACTGTTTTCATAACAAGGTGTTGGGAGGATTGCAGTGTCTGCAAAATCTCTAGCAGAGCATTCATCCTTGCTTTTGAGGTTTTAGAAGGCACCTGCTGTTTTTATCTCATTGGCTGTGACCCCACCATTAAGGCATATCACTCTGAGCTCTGCTTCCAGCCTCACATTCCCTATTTCTGTGGTCAAATATCTCCCTTCTTCTCTTAAAAGCCTGGTGACCCCATTGTGATTCCGTGGAGAATTCAAACAATGTCATTAAGATCCATACCTGGATCCCATCTGCAAGTTGCTCTTTGTCCTAAGAATTAGAACATCTCCAGGGATCAGGATCGTACCTGCCGCATAGGGTTTGGACACTTGATGGGATCAGGGAGCCTGATGAGGGAGGGTGTCATCTCTGAGGGTCTGGGTCAAAGTGAGCCAAGTAGCTGGAACAGGTGGACACAGGACACCATTTTGGCAGAAGTAAGGGAGGCAGCTGGGGACATCTCTACCTCTAGGGTCATAGATTGGGACACAGGCACTGAGAACCTCCCACCAGGAGAGGGAAACATCTACATATAAAGAGAAAGACAGGCAGAGTCCAAGGGGAGCACTTTGGGAGACTGGGGTGGGCAGGTCACATGAGGTCATGAGTTCAAGACCAGCCCGGCCAAACCAGCTTAGAGATGATGAAACCCCATCTCTACTAAGAATAGAAAAATTAGCCAGGCGTGGTGGCACATGCCTATAATCCCAGGTGCTCACGAGGCTGAGGCACGAGAATTGCTTGAAGCTGTAAGGCAGAGGTTGTAGTCAGCTGAGGTTGTGCCATTGCACTTCAACCTGGGCAATAAAGCAAGACTCAGTCTTAAAAATAAAGATACAAAAACTAGCTGGGCATGGTAGCACATGCTTGTGATCCCAGCTACTTGGGAGGCTGAGGCAGGAGAATTGCTTGTACCCAGGAGGTGGAGGAGGTTGCAGTGAGCCGAGATCGCATCGCTACACTCCAGCCTGGATGACAGAGCAAGGCTCGGTCTTAAAAAAAAAATACAAAAATTAGCCGGGAGTGGTGGCACACACCTGTAATCCCAGCTACTTGGGAGGCTGAGGCATGAGGTCAGGAGTTTGAGACCAGTCTGGCCAACACAGGGAAAACCCATTTTCACTAAAAATACAAAAATTAGCTGGGCGTGGTGGTGTGCACCTGTAATCCCAGCTATGCAGGAGGCTGAGGCAGGAGAATCATTTGAACCTGGGAGGTGGAGGTTGTAGTGAGCCGACATTACACCATTGCACTCCCGCCTGGGCGATAAAGTGAGACTCAGTCTTAAAAAAATTTAGCCAAGTGTGGTAGCACATGCCTGTAATCCCAGCTACTTGGGAGGCTGAGGCACAGAATTGCTTGAACTCGGGAGGCAGAAGTTGCAGTGAGTTGAGATGGAGCCACTGCACTGCAGCCTGGATGACGGAAGGAGACTCCATCTCAAAAAAAGAAAAAGAAAAGAGAAAGATACACATTGTGTATGCAGCAGGACCATGCCTACAAGCAGCTAAGACTAACAGAGAAGCTATCCAACCTCAGAGAGGTGGACCCAGGTCGTGTCACTGGATTCTTTTCAAGGAAAGATTTGGTTTTTAGTTCCTTTAGCTACCCTCTTTGGGGCAACCCAGCAGACTCTTATGAGCTCAGATGGAATGAACGTTGCAATTAATCACTCCGAGAAACAATTCCATTAGCAATGGGTATGTAAGTGGAAGCAACAGCACTGTGGGATCAGAGCCAGGATCTGTGAGATGCAGAGCAAGCAGAGGCACCCAGTACAATGCACATGGCAAGCAAGGCTGGCTCCTGGGGATGGTCAAAGGGACCTTTTCTTTTCTTTTTTGAGACGGAGTTTCGCTCTCGTTACCCAGGCTGGAGTGCTATGGCGCGATCTCGGCTCACCGCCACCTCCGCCTCCCGGGTTCAGGCAATTCTTTTGCCTCAGCCTCCTGAGTAGCTGGGATTACAGGCACGTGCCACCGTGCCCAGCTAATTTTTTGCATTTTTAGTACAGATGGGGTTCCACCATGTTGACCAAGATGGTCTCGATCTCTTGACCTCATGATCCACCCACCTCAGCCTCCCAAAGTGCTGGGATTACAGGTGTGAGCCACCAAAAGGGCCCTTTTCAAGGTTGAGGATTGACTGTTTCCTCACTTCATTCCCCTCCATGCCACACTGGGCCTGATTTTCTCTTTCCCTCCTCACTGGGCCCTCTGGGATGCTCAGTTCCATTGACCACAGGCCCTTTGCATGTGCCACACTTGCCACACAAACCTCCTTCTGCCTGCACTTTGTGCTGCTGTCATTATTCTTCAGCTGCCAGCTCACCTGTCACTTCACCTTAAGGATTCACATCTGTGTCCCTGCCTGATGCAAGCTGATCACATTCTAAGCCTCTAGAAGCCTTACCTGCTCACCACTGCTCTGACCACAGCACTGCTTTTAGGTCACAGTTTTGTTTAAATTTCTGCTTTCCCTGTTAGATGCTAAGTAACATGAGAGTGAGTGTCTGGCCATGGTTTGCCCATCTGTGCATCTCCAGGACTGGATGGGTTCCAGGACATGCAATAGTGTTCAAAGCTGGGTGACCTGGCTTTGAAGAAGGAGAGCTTCACACATATGGGTGAATGTGTGCTTATTCTCACCACTACACTGCTTAGCTTTCTTTTATTTATTTATTTATTTAGACAATCTCACTCTGTCCCCCAGGCTGGAGTGCAATGGTGTGATCTTGGCTCACCTCAACCTCACCTCCTGAGTTAAGCAATTTTCCTGCTTCCGCTTCCCGAGTAGCTGAGATTACAGGCACATGCCACCATGCCTGGCTAATTTTTGTATTTTCAGTAGAGATGGGGTTTCACCATGTTGTTCAGGCTGGTGTAGAACTATTGGCCTTGTGATCCATCTGCCTCAGTCTGCCAAAGCGCTGGGATGACAGGCATAAGCCACCACAGTTGGCCTTGTTTCCTTCCTCTCACCTGGAATGCTTACTGTGTACTTCTCTGCAGTGCTTACCGTGTTCTTCTCTGCAGTGCTTACCGTGTGCTTCTCTGCAGTGCTAACCATGTGCTTCTCTGCAGTGCTTACCGTGTTCTTCTCTGCAGTGCTTACCGTGTGCTTCTCTGCAGTGCTTACCATGTTCTTCTCTGCAGTGTTTGCTGAGTACTTCTCTGCAGTGCTTACTGAGTACTTCTCTGCAGTGCCAGCACCATCATTCACCACCTGTTCAGCTCCAAGGCATCCTGGAAACGTTTCCCACCCACAGGAACAGTTTTGCTGTGTGGGCACTCTCACTTGCTACCATGACTTTGCCATTAGGATATTGAAAAAAGACAGCCCAGTGCAGTGGCTCACACCTGTCATCCCAGCACTTTGGGAGTCTGAGGCGGTTTAGCTCACCTGAGGTCAGGAGTTCAAGACCAGCCTGATCAACATGGAGAAACCCCGTCTCTACTAAAAACACAAAGTTGGCCCAGCATGGTGGCCCACACCTGTAATGCCAGCTACTCAGGAGGCTGAGGCAGGAGAATCGCTTGAACCCAGAATGCGGAGGTTGCGGTGAGCCGAGATCGCACCATTGCACTCCAGCATGGGCAACAAGAGCGAAACTCCATCTCAAAAAAAGCAACAAAAAAAGATATTGAAAAAGACATGAAAACACCCACAGCTTCCTATCATTCAATTATTCAGTTGCAGGCACATCACCCGATGCTAAGAATGTGCTGTGTTTTAAATCAACACCTGCTGACTCTTCAGCCTCTGGGCAGGGTTTCTTACGTTCCCTTTCAGCTCTGAATCATGTTCCTCCTAATCTTGGTAACTCTTGTGCCTTTTGCACCAGCCAAAATCAGGTCCTGGGTCTTGAGCAAAACCAAGAGCACGGGAAAAAAATCCCCCATGAGAATCTGAGACATCACTCAGTAATGGGATCGCTGGGTCAAATGGAATTTCTATTTCTAGGGACCTTGAGGAATCACCACACTGTCTTCCACAATGGCTGAACTAATTTACACTCCCACCAGCAGTGTCAAATTGTTGCTGTTTCTCCACATCCTCTCCAGCATCTGTTGTCTCTAGACCTTTTTTTTTTTTTTAATTCTTGCATAGGTTCAGAATTTAGTTCCAGGTACATGAGAGGTCTTTGTAGATCTTTTTCCTGGTGAGTCAGCTGGCTTAGTAGACCTCATCTGGCTTCTCTGGCTTTATCTCCCCAACAGCTCAGCACCTTGGTGCAGTGCAGGGTCCCAGTGGCGGGTCTTATTTCCCACCACTTACTGGACATTGGCAGGCTCAGTGCACCAGTCAGGGAATGGGGTGTCTTGCCAAGAATTCCCTCTTTAGGGGCAGGAATGAAATTTACATTTGTGGAGCCCTTTCCACGTGGAAGGTGCTTTGCAGGCACTTTAAAAAAATCTGCGCCAGCCAGCCGCAGTGACTCACGCCTGTAATCTCAGGACTTTGGGAGGCCAAGGAAGGCGGATCGCCTGAGATCAGGAGTAGAAGACCAGCCTGGCCAACATGGCGAAATCTGTCTCTACTGAAAATACAAAAATAAGCCAGGCGTGGTGGTGGGTGGCTACTATTATCCCAGCTACGCAGGAGGCTGAGGCAGGAGAATTAATTGCTTGAACACAGGAGGCAGAGGTTTCAGGGACTGAGATCAAGCCTCTGTGCTCCAGCCAGGAAGAAAGAGACAGAGCAAGACTGTCTCAAAACCAAATCTGTCCCCAACCTCATAGTAAGAATGAGTGCTGTCATTGTACAAGAAACTGTCAATCAGATTGGTGACATGTTCACCAATGCACTGCTAATAAACAGCAGAAGTAAAATTCAGATATCAAGACATTCATCCTCAAAGTCTATGCTTGCAACTAGATTACGGCCCTGATATTCTAGGGATGAATCAGCTTCGGTTTCCCCTCCTGGACCCCCAGCAAGTAGCACATTGGAATTATTCTAGTCTGGCATAGTGGGGAGCAGTGTGAATAGATAAGGTCTGGGGTCCCGGTTTGGGCACATAAATCTGCATCATTATCTGGCTTCTTCAAGCAGACCTCAGACTTGGTCTTGCTTTCTAGATTTTATTCTGCCCAATGGAAAATAGTGTTTGTATCTTTAGAAAACATAATGTGCAATTTTCACCTCTCAATATGTTGCAGAGCAGAGATATTGCTTTGATCTATTTTCACATAATAGTTATTATTTAAGGTCTCAATTAAGACCAGTGTCTTAATCTGTGTGTGGCTCTGAGTTAAAGGCTTTCCACAGACTCACTGCTGAAGTTTATCCTAACTCCCTTGAGCAGAGGCCAGCATCAGAGAGACTTGATAAATAATGCAGGTGCTGCAATCCCTGAGTCCTCTAAGAAATGAAACACAAAGGAAGGACTCCAGGGACATTCCCACAAATGTGCCCAATTCCAGTGGGTCTAGGTTTCCCACCCTGCTGTAGGTACTCTGCCACCCATTCATGATTATCTGGCTACAAAACAGCAAGCTGTGCATGACTGATATGGGCTCATGGCCCCACGGACGTCTAGAGATGGCTAGGTGTCCATCTGCAGGAACTGAGGGAAAGTGAGAAGGAGGGAGGGAGGGGCGGGTGAATAGATGGATAGATAAATGGATGGAAAAATGGACAAATGGATAGATGCATGGATGGATGGTGAATTGGTAGATGAAAGGGAGGGATAGATGGGTGTTTGGATGGATATTTGCGTGGATTGGTAGATGGATAGATGGATGGATAGGTGGATGCGTGGATGGATGGATGAGTGAATGGCTGAGTAGATGGGTACTCAGGTGCATGGATGGAGAGATGGATGAGTAGATGCATACATGGATGCACAGGTGTTTGGGTGGATGTATAGGTGGAAAGGTAGATAGATAGACAGATTGATGGATAGATAGGGAGATGGACAGATGAACCAGTGAATAGATGTGTTGATGAATAGGTGGGTGGATAGATGGAAGGATGGATGAGTGGCTTGGTGGATGAGTAGATGAATGGATGAATGGAGGGATGAGTGGGTGTTTGAATGGGTATGTGGATGGTTAGCTGGATGGGTAGGTGGGTGGATGGAAGGATCAGTGAATAGATGTGTTGATGAATAGCTGGGTATGTAGATGGGAGGGTGGATGAATGGTTTGGTGGATGAGTGAATGGATGGCTGGATAGATGGATGGATGGATGGATGGATGGATGGATGGATGGATGGATGGATGGATGATGGAATGAATGGATGGCTGGATGGGTGGATGAATTGTTTGGTGGATGAGTGAATGGATGGCCAGATAGATGGATGGATAGATGCTTGAATAGATGGATGGATGGTTACGTGGATAAGTATGTGAGTAGGTGGATGGATGGATTGATGGATGGATAGATGGAGGGATAAGTGGATGATTGAATGGCTGGCTGACTGGCTGGCTGGATGGATGGATGGATGGATGGATGCTTGAATAGATGGATGGATGGTTATGTGGATGAGTACATGAGTAGGTGGATGGATGGATTGATGAATGGATAGATGGATGGTTAAGTAGATGATTGAATGGATGGATGGAAGAATGCTTGAATGGATGAATGGAAGAATCCTTGAAGGGTTGGATCGATGGTTAGGTAGATGAGTAGGTGAGTAGGTGGATGGATGGATAGATGGATAAGTGGATAAGTGGATACTTGAATTGATGGATGCATGCATGCATAAATACCTTCATGGATGGGTGGATAAGTGCATAGATGGATAGATGGGTGGATGGATGTGGTTAGATATATAGATAAATGCAAAGGTGAATGCAAAGAGAAGTGTAGATATATGAAACCCTGCCTGCTTCCTGTCCTGTGTGACCACCAAATCTGCAACCTTGTTTTTCAAACTGTGGCTTCAAGGCTTTTCCTTGTCTCTGTGTGTGTTTCTCTGTCATCCACCAAGCCTCCCAGGGAACCTCTTCCTGCCTCCCCTCTGCCCCTTTGACCTGCACTCCAGACCCAAGATTGGCCTCAGGGTTCATCTGTGGAAGTCATTTATGGGAGCCCACACTGGAAATGCCTTCACTCTTTATTCCACCCTCTCATCTCTGCCAAGTGAGCTGCCCCTGCCGGCGGCAGTGACCTCCTGACATGGGGATGGCTGTTCTGGGCATACTGAGTACGCACTGTCTCCTGAGTGGGAATCGGCTTTGCAGAGGTGACCGCATGCCATTTTTTCAAAAGTCATTCAAATTCTTTGTCTTTTACATCCTGTCTACAAACACATTTATACATTCCCTCCTCCTGCCACCTCCTGCCACTGGGCAGGCTCTTACCCTTGTCCTGCAGTTCTGGTGCTAGGAGCTGTCTGTGCTGTCCACTGGGTGGACTGAAATGTCTCCCCCATGAAAAGGGGAATCCGGGTCTTCATAGATCTCTGAGGAGCCAGGCATTTGGCACTGGGGATCATGACCAGCTGATTTCCGAAGGGTTCCCAGGAGAAGCTAAGTTGGTTACTGATAAGAAGATGGTCTGGGATAAGAAGAATTGGGATAGTGAGGCATCATTTTCCTTGCCCAGAAGATCCAACCCCTGGATCTCCTGAGGCCCTGGGGCCTCTTTTTCCTCTTTCTTATTTATTATTTATTTATTTATTTATTTATTTATTTATTTATTTATTTGAGACAGAGTCTTTTTTTTTTTTTTTGAGACGGAGTTTCGCTCTTGTTACCCAGGCTAAAGTGCAATGGCGCGATCTTGGCTCACCGCAACCTCCGCCTCCCGAGTTCAGGCAATTCTCCTGCCTCAGCCTCCCGAGTAGCTGGGATTACAGACACGCGCTACCATGCCCAGCTAATTTTTTGTATCTTCAGTAGAGACGGGGTTTCACCATGTTGACCTGCATGGTCTCCATCTCTTAACCTTGTGATCCACCCGCCTCGGCCTCCCAAAGTGCTGGGATTACAGGTTTTAGCCACCGGGCCCGGCCCCTTTTTTCTTTATATATTATCCACTCCTAGTTATTTCTTTATAGCAATGTAAGAACTAACTAGTGATACTGGTTTCCTCAAGGAAACCCCCACTCCCATCTCCCCACCGCCCCCCTCTTTCTCTCTCTCTCATCTTTTTGAGACAGAGTCTTGCTCTGTCACCCAGGCTGGAGTGTGGTGGCACGATCTTGGCTCACTGCAATCTCCACCTCCAGGGTTCAAGCGATTCTCCTGCCTCAGTCTCCTGAGTAACTGGGATTTCAGGCACTTGTCACTATCTCAGGTTATTTGCCTGCCTTGACATCCCAAAGTGCTGGGATTATAGGAATGAGCCACCACACCTGGCTTTTATCTCTGGTGGACAACAAAGTGTATTTTCCTTTTGCTGGTCCATGGGGATGTCATTTAACTATGCACAGAGAGTGTAATGGCACGATCTCAGCTGACTACAACCTCTGCCTCCCAGGTTCAAGCAATTCTCCTGCCTCAGCCTCCCGAGTAGCTGGGATTATAGGTGCCTGCCACCAAACCCAGCCAAGTTTTGTATTTTTGGTCAAGAAGGGCTTTCACCATGTTGGCCAGGCTAGTCTTGAACTCCTGACCTCAAGAGATCCACCTGCCTTGACTTCCCAAAGTGCTGGGATTATAGGCACGAGCCACCGCACCTGACTGGGGATTCTTTTTTTATCTCTGGTGGACAATGAGGTGTTTTTTCCTCTTGCCAGTTCAGGAAAATGCCACTCAAGTGCGATAGGGCAGCAGATGGACAAGGAGACTCAAGTGCTTGGGGGACTTCATGTGTTTTCTTCCCCACCCGCCATGGTGCCTGCTGTGGGAGCTCACATAATACAGATGGATAATGATGGCACAGAGCACATCCTGGCTGGTGGACTCTCCTACTTCATACTTCAGTAGTGATGGATGCACTGCCCATTAAAATGATTATAACAGGCTCTGGCTGGGCACGGTGGCTCACGTTTGTAATCCAGCACTTTGGGAGGCTGAGGCGGGCTGATCATGAGGTCAGGAGTTCGAGACCAGCCTGACCAACATGGTGAAACCCCGTCTCTACTAAAAATACCAAAATATGCCAGGCGTGGTGGCACATACCCGTAATCCCAGCTACTGAGGAAGCTGAGGCAGGAGAAACGCTTGAACCTGGGAGGCAGAGGTTGCGGTGAACCAGATCGCACCACTGCACTCCAGCCTGAGTGACACAGCGAGACTCGGTCTCAAAACAAATGAACAACCAAAAAACGATGAGTATGTAGCTAATATGTTACTTGTAGTTAGCCATCCCACAATGGCTACATATTTCAAACGTGATGTATTGACGAAAAGAAAAGCTTCGTCAACACTGACTGGCTTAGGCTACACACAGATACACTAAACACACACACAGCCTACTTTTATTTCTGCAGTTACTCTTTTGTGCTATGTCTTAAAATGATCCATTGCAATGGCATGTAACTTTGAAGATACAAACTCGCCAGCTGATCTAAGAATTTCCAGCTCTGGAAGAATCGCAGATGTAAAGAGAGAGAGAGAGAGGGAAAGAGAGAGAAAGAGAGAGAGAGAGAGAGAGAGAGAGAGAGAGAGAGAGAGAGAGAGAGAGAGAGAGACAGAGGGAGAGAGAGAGAGAGAGTTGATCATGTTTGCTTGCTTTTGCATATTATGTCTGGTCATCACAATAAGTGAATAAAGTCTGAAATGGCCCTCCGATTTTGCAAGTGTTTTCTTCCAAGGATAGTTTTTAAAACAGCCACAAGACAACAGCCTCAACTTCACTCCCTCATCCTTGGTCTAAGGCAAGTTTAGAGAACAGCAGAAGGAAACATCAGCCAAGAAGCCAAAAACAAAAGCAACTGGCAAATGCAAAAACCCACTGGAAAATGCCTGAACCCAGTGACCTGCAGAGTCAGCTCTGCTCCCAAAGCAGGCAGTTGGAAGGGGACAGGGCTGGGAGACAGCGTGGGTGTGTTTTATCTGCTTCTTTTGTAAATTCACTGCAGGATGTGTTTGCTTCTTAGAGGTCCCAAAGCAAAGAAACAAAGTCCCACAGAGTTCACCCAGGAGGAGAGCCTTCATTGGGTCAGGCTGTAAGACAAGGATTCTCCCCTGAGAAAGATAAATACATATTTCAGCGCCCATGTTTAGAGAAGAAGGAAGAACTAAGCCTTTCCTGTAGAAACACTTACTTATTTCATGATTTGAAAATGGACTTTTATGTCTTAGGAATTATGTGGATGGGATGTTTTCTTGGGTGATAGGATTTGAAAAAACAGAAAGGACCAGGTGCCCTGTGCTGGCAATAGTTTTCTTTTTTTCTTCCTTCCTCTCTGCCTTCTCTCTCTTTCTTTCTCTCTCTCTTTCTTTCTTTCTTTCTTTCTTTCTTTCTTTCTTTCTTTCTTTCTTTCTTCTTTCCTTCCTTCTTTCTCATTCTTTCATTTCCTTCCTTCTTTTTTTCTTCCTTATTCTTCCTTCCTTTCTTTTTTCTTTCTTTCTCTCTTTTTTCTCTCTCTCTCTTTCTACTTTGCTAACTTGTGTGTATTTTGTTTGCTTTCTTGTGTGAGAGGAAAGAGGAGGAGAAACACAGTTTTAGGTTTTTTTTGTGCCTTTATTATAAGGAGAGAGTGAGAATATCGTGATAGGCAGATGCAGGGTTCTGAGCAGACAGCCGCACCCTGCTTAGTTCTAAAGGCATCTAGACTTTATCCTGAGCATCTAGATTTTATCCTGAAAGCCACAGAGATGCCCACATCTTGAAATAGCCTCTCAGAAGAGGATAGAATGGGTTGCCACTGTAGGAGGGAGAGACATCTAACTTAGCTGACTCCATCTTGCTTCTGACTCCTCAAGCTAACTGCCCTCAGGCACTTCTGTACACCCTCCACGTTAGTCATGGAAAGAACTTAGATTTCAGTTTAACTGGAAAGCAAGGATGATAGTTCCTTTCCTAAACTAACCCCCGAGGCAATAAGAAGGGTCCGCACACAACTAACAGTGTTATGTTGAAGATTGGTAGAGCACTGTGACCTGACCAAGGACAGAGAAGTTTTGCAATCTCCTTGGGCCCCTGCTGATACCCGAGTGTCTGCGGTCACCAGTCATCCCTCCCCTCATTCTCCTCCCTCGTACCCCTTCTCAATGTTAAAAACAAAAGCTTGAGATTCCTGACTTTAAAGATGGTTCCTTAGCACATGGGCCTGCTATCTTCTTGGCTTGCTGGCTCTCCAAGTAAACATGTTTTTCTTTTCTTTTCTTTTTTTCTTTTTGACACAGCCTCTCACTCTGTCACCTCAGGTTGGAGTGCAGTGGCATGATCTGTGCTCATTGCAACCTCTGTCCCCTGGGTTCAAGCGATTCTCCTGCCTCAGTCTCCCGAGTAGCTGGGATTACAGGCACCTGCCACTATGCCCAGCTAATTTTGTATTTTTAGTAGAGATGGGGTTTCTCCATGTTAGCCAGGCTGGTCTCAAACTCCTGACCTCAGATGATCCACCTGCCTCGGCCTCCCAGAGTGGTGGAATTACAGGCGTGAGCCACTGCACCCGGCCATAAAGATGCTTTTCTTGGTCCAACTTCTTGTCTCTTGAGTGATTGGCTGTTACTCAGTGAGCGTCAGGAACTTTGGACTCCACAGCAGCAGGATGACTCTCAGGATTCCTAGTCTATTCTGGGTGCAGGAATCACTGGGGAATCTGGCTGAAATACAGACTCTGATGGAATAGGCCTGGGGCACGCAGCCTGAGATTCTGCGTCTCCAGTCAGCACCCAGAGGTGCTGATGCTGCTGATCAAGAATGCATACCTTGGAGAGCAGTGCTGAGAAGATGGTGGAAGAGCCCAGGCTGATGAGGATCTGAATAGGGTCCATAGCAGGGAGGTTAGGAAAATGAGATAAAATATTAAAAATGGCAGAGCCGGCTGGGCACAGTGGATCACGCCTGTGATCCCAGCACTTTGGGAGGCCAAGGAGGGAGGATCACCTGAGATCAGGAGTTCAAGACCAGCCTGGCCAATGTGGAGAAACCCTGTCTCTACTAAAAATACAAAAAAAATTAGTTATACATGGTGGCAGGCACCTGCAATCCCAGCTACTCAGGAGGCTGAGGCAGGAGAATCGCTTGAACCTGGGAGGCAGAGTTTGCGGTGAGCTGAGATTCCACCATTTCACTGCAGCCTGGGCAACAAGAGCGGAACTCCGTCTCAAAAAAAAAAAAAAACATACATAAATAAAATAAAATGGCAGAGTTACCTTCCTTGGGGACAAACAAATGGCTTTTCCATTCCTTGTTACTCTCATTTCCTTGGGCGCTACCCCCGGTGTTCTCCTTTCTGTTATATGTTCTCTACCTGCGGTTTCCATGTTCTCATGAAGGAAGAATTTCAAATATCAAAAAACAGAGAGAGAGGAAGAGAAATTTGAGCATGTTTCATTGCTTTTGCTCATGTTCGTTCATCACAAGAAGTAAATAAAATCTGAAATTTCCCCCGACTTTGCAAGTGTTTTCTTCCAAGGAGAGCAATAGGCAGACATGTGCCCACTTTGCGGGATTTCTTTGGTTCCCAAATGCCTCCCATGAGGTATGAAGGACACATGATGTATTATGTAATGGATGAGAACCAAAGTCTTCCAGATGTTGGGTGTCTCATCCCAGTGTGAGCAGTGTGAGGATATGCTTTTAAAACTTAATGTCCCTTTAGAAAAGAGAAGTTAACATACATGTTAGATATTTTAATTCACCTTGAGTAAAAGTTATCTTTTCTAATATGAATTTATAAAGTTATTAATTGGTTCAAACATTTTTGTGTGATACACCTCTAAATGTTTTCAGCAGAGGGGGAAGCAAGAAAGAAAAGGCCATTTTAAAGGCAAATGAGAGAGATGACTTGAGTCACGGTATTTATTCTCCATGCATGGTTATTAACCAATGTTTCCTGACTTCTTACCTGTCAAAACACTGGAAAGGAAGAATGTGTGGTCCCAGGAGGTGACAAAATTCCTATTTTACTTTTTTCCCCTTTCTAATCATACTTTAAGTTCTGGGGTATGGGTGCAGGACGTGCAGGTGTGTTACATAGGTATACACATGCCATGGTGGTTGCTGCACCCATCAACCCATCAGCCACATTAGGTATAATCCTATTGGTGGGGGATTCCTCCCCTATCCCGCCACCAAAACCCCCGACAGGCCCCAGTGTGATGTTCCCTCCCTATGTCCATGTGTTTTCATTGTTCAACACCCACTTATGACTGAAAACATGCAAATCTCTTTCTTATTTTAAAGGAAATATTAGAAAACAGGTTACATGCCCAGGTCAAAGGGCTGACAAAGAATTTCATAGGAGTTCAGCGATCTTTTTCTTCCCTCAAATATAGTGATTGTAAGGCTTTTACGAAGTAGCATGTAAAGTCCACTGAGCTCTCAATGTTTGTATCTCCCAAAAATTTCTGTTTTGATGTCCTCACCTCCCAGGTGATGGTGTTCAGAGGTGGGAGCTGTGGGAGGTGATGAGGTCACAAGTGTGGGGCCTCACGAATGAGATTAGTGCCCTTATAAAAGGGGCCCCAGAGAGCTCCCGCACCCCTTCCACCATGTGAAGTCACAGCCAGAAGGAATTGTGTATGAACCAGGAGGTGGGTCTCCACCAGACACTGTCTTGAGCTTCCAGCCTCCAGGACCATGAGCAATAAATCCCCAATGTTGTTAAAGGGCTTTCTCCTTGATCACAATAAGCCGAGTGTTTGTTTCCCCTAAATTTCTGTGTGGAAACCCTAACCTGCAAAGTGAGGGTGCTAGGAGGTGGGGCCTTTGGAAGGTGCGTGATCATGAGGGTGGAGCCTCATGAATGGGATCAGTGCTCTTCTCAAAGGGGCCCCAGCAAGCTAGTCCCTCACCCCTTCCTCCTCATAAGGACTCAGCCAGAAGGCACCATTTACGCAGCAGGAAATCCTCAGCAGACACTGAATCCACCACACCTTGACCTTGAACGTGAGAAACACATTTCTGCTGTACGCAGGGTGCACTTTTCATAGTGTTTTGCTACGGCAGTTTGAATGGACTTACAAAGCCACCCTCTCAGGTTGAGTTACAGAGGATCTGAACAATCTTTCCCTGTAGGGGACATCCTATGCTCTAGAGACCCAGGTGCAGAAACAACATCATGTATTTGAGAGTCAGATTCCCTAGTAGCCAGGGGGAAGCCCAGACATCAGACATTGGTACCCAGATGTTCTTCCCCCAGGCTTTCCATGGGGAGGTCAGGCCATAGTTGAGTAGTGACTGGGAGAAGTCTCTCTGGAGACGGAGGCAGCACAGTAGCACTGAGTTCCTGGGGTACTAAGTAGTGACTGGGAGAAGTCTCTCTGGAGGTGGAGATGGTGCAACACTGAGTTCCTGGGGTACAGAGTAGTGATGACTGGGAGAAGTCTCTCTGTAGGTGGAGATGTCACAGCAGCGCTGAGTTCCCAGGGTACTGAGTAGTGACTGGGAGAAGTCTCTCTGGAGATGGAGACAGCACAGCAGCACTGAGTTCCCAGGGTACTGAGTGGAGCTGGTGTGTGAGGAACACATGATCGTGCTTAGCAGTCACCAGACAGGTGTTCTTGCAGATGATTCTTATTATTCTCTAAAATCAGGTTTGATTTTAGAGCTTGGCCACAAAATCCCAAGCCTGGTCCTTCAGCTGTGTTATTTTTCTGTTGATGCGTAGTGCATTGCAACAAACATAGCATCTTGAAAATGTTGTGCATTGACTGACTGATGGATTGACTGATGGATTGCTGTCTCTGTGGGCCAACAGCCCAAGCATGGCTTATCTGGGTGCTCTGTGTCAGGGTCTCAGTTGCAATCTCATCAGAGGCTCAACTCGGGTGAGACCCATTTCCAAACTTCTTGAGGTTGTTGAAGGAAATTTTGTATTTTTAGTTGTGTGTGTGTGTTTTGTTTTGTTTGTTTGTTTTTTGCAACTTCAGGAGTGAGGCTTTAGGGTTTTTTTCCAGATGAGGTGTGAGGCTTTAGGGTTTTTTTTTTGCAGATGGAGGAGTGAGGCTTTAGGGTTTTTTTTCCAGATGAGGAGTGAGGCTTTAGGGGTTTTTTTTTTGCAGATGCAGGAGTGAGGCTTTAGGGTTTTTTTGCAGATGCAGGAGTGAGGCTTCAGTGTTTTTTGCAGATGAGGAGTGAGGCTTTAGGGTTTTTTTGCAGATGCAGGAGTGAGGCTTTAGGGTTTTTTCCAGATGAGGAGTAAGGCTTTAGGGCTTTTTTGCAGATGCAGGAGTAAGGCTTTAGGGTTTTTTTGCAGATGCAGGAGTGAGGCTTCAGTGTTTTTTGCAGATGAGGAGTGAGGCTTTAGGGTTTTTTTGCAGATGCAGGAGTGAGGCTTTAGGGTTTTTTCCAGATGAGGAGTAAGGATTTAGGGCTTTTTTGCAGATGCAGGAGTAAGGCTTTAGGGTTTTTCTGCAGATGCAGGAGTGAGCCTTTAGGGTTTTTTTGCAAATGAAGAGTGAGGCTTTAGGGTTTTTTGCAAATGCAGGAGTGAGGCTTTAGGGTTTTTTTGCAGATGCAGGAGTGAGCCTTTAGGGTTTTTTTAGCAGATGAGGTGTGAGGCTTTAGGGTTTTTTGCAGATGCAGGAGTGAGGCTTTAGTGTTTTTTGCAGATGCAGGAGTGAGGCTTTAGGGTTTGTTGCAGATGAGGAGTGAGGCTTCAGGGTTTTTAGCAGATGCAGGAGTGAGGCTTTAGTTTCTTGCTGGAGACAGTCCTCAGCTTCAGAGTTTTTGTGTGAACTTCTACAAGCTGATCACTTATTCATGGAAGGTTGTTTCTTCAGTGCTAGCAAGAGAGAGGGGAGCAGGGTGGAAGAGAAAGAGACTAGGGTGTTTTTGCTAACAAAACTATGTTTTCTCAAATCAGTTCAGGCTGCTATAGCAGAACGCCATAGTCTTGGAAGCTTATAAAAAGCAGACACTTACTCCTCACAGTGCAAGAGGCTGGAAGTTCAAGGTCAAGGTGGGGCAGATTTGGTGTCTGGTGAGGGCTTCCTGGTTTGTAGTCAGTGCCTTCTGCCTGTGTCCTCACTTGGTTGAAGGGGAGAGGGAGCTCTCTGGGGTCCCTATTATGATGGCACTGATCCCATTCATGAGGCTTCACCTCACGACCTCATCTCTTCCCAAAAACTCCACCTCCTGACACCATCACTTTGGGAGTGATAGATAATTCCTCTCTCTCTGTCAGATAAATCATTCCTATGTATGCAAATAGCAGTTTTGAGGGTACACATTCATTGATGGTGCATCATATTACATCATGTTCTGTAATCACAGGCGTGATAGCCATTCTCCTTTTCTGTAGCCTCAGGGCTAGAAACAAGTCACTCCGAAGAGAGGGTATAAATGACTCAGGGTCTGTGCTCCAGACCAGCAGTCCTAGAAATCCTGCCTGTGCCCAAATGTCCTTTCAATAAATTCTCCTTCTTTTTTTCATTTAAAATTATTTAGAACCATATTGTGCTGCTTACACTTAGGAAATGTGATTAAGAAAGAGGGCAGTTCCACCCTGAGCTGGAAACCATCATTCTCAGCAAACTAACACAAGAACAGAAAACTTGCAAGTGTGAGTTGAACAATGAGAACACATGGACACAGGAAGGGGAACATCACACACTGCAGCCTGTTGTGGAGTGGGGGATTGGGGAGGGAGAGAAGGGGGTGGAGGATTGGGGAGGGATAGCAGAGGGTGGGGGATTGGGAGGGAGAGTGGGGTGGTGGGGGATTGGGATGAAGAGCAGGGGGTGGGGGATTGGGAGGGAGAGCAGGGGGTGAGGGATTGGAGAGGGAGAGCAGGGGGTAGGGGATTGGGGAGGGAGAACAGGGCGTGGGGATTGGGGAGGGAGAGCAGGGGGTGGGGATTGGGAAGGGAGAGCAAGGGGTGGGGGATTGGGGAGTGAGAGCGGGGGGTGGGGAATTGAGGAGGGATAATAGGGCATTGGGGGATGGGGAGGGAGAGAAGGGGGTGGGGATTGGGGATGGAGAGTAGGGGGTGGGGATTGGGGAGGGAGAGAAGGGGGTGGAAGATTGGGGAGGGAGAGCAGAGGGTGGGAAATTGGGATGGAGAGCAGGGGTTGGAGGATTGGGATGGAGAGCAGGGGATGGGGGATTGGGATGGAGAGCAGGGGGTGGGGGATTGGGAGGGAAAGCAGGGGGTGAGGGATTGGGGAGGGAGAGCAGGGGGTGGGGGATTGGGGAGAGAGAGCCAGGGGTTAAGGATTAGAGAGGGAGAGCATGGGGTGGGGCATTGGGGAGGGAGAGCAGAGGGTGGGGGATTGGGGACAGAGCAGGGGGTGGGGATTGGGGAGGGATAGCAGGGGGTGGGAATTGGGGAGGAATAGCAGGGGTTAGGGGATTGAGAAGTGAGAACAGGGGATGTGGGATTGGAGATAGATAGCAGGAGGTAGGGGATTGGGGAGGGAGAGCAGGGGGTGGGGGATTGGGGAGGGAGAGTAGGCGGTGGGGGATTGGGGAGGGATAATAGGGCATTGGGGGATTGTGGAGGGAGAGCATGGGGAGAAATACCTTACATAAATGATGGAGGATGTGTGCAGCAAACCACCACCCTGGTGCATGTATTCCTATGTAACACACCTGCACAAGCCACACATGTACCCTAGAACTTAAAAGTATAATAATAATGATAATAATAATAATAATAAGAAGAAGAAGAAGAAGAAGAAGAAGAAGAAGAAGAAGAAGAAGAAGAAGGTGGCTGCAGGCAGCACGTCATCAAGAACAGCACTCAGACTGGCTTTGCTGGAAAGCACATTCGAACGAGTTGCACCCGCCTGTCTCTGTTTCCTGGGGATGCTGTAGGTGGCTTAAAAGTGGGATTCCTGCTGTGGCAGTTTTGGAAGCAGAAGTCTGAGATCAAGGTGTGGGCAGGGTGGGCTCCTCCTAGAGGCTCTAGTGGCGGATCTGTTACTGACTGCAGCCCTGAGCATATTCCCATGGCCTCAAAGGCCTCCCAGGCAGTGCCCAGGATGGCCTCACCTCAGAGAATGATTCAGACTCAAATGTCCACAAGGCCGAGGCCACGAAATCCTGTCTTAGCTTCAAACACGCACACCCTCTCTCTGTCTTTGTGTCACCCCCACCCCCTCACTGGCTTTCTGTCCCATCTTTTTTTTTCTCTTTTTTTTAGACAGACTCTCTCTCTGTTGCCAGGCACCAGGCTGGAGTCTCTCACGGCAGCCTCCACCTCCCAGGTTCAAGCTATTCTCCTGCCTCAGCCTCCCGAATAGTAGTGACCATAGGTGTACACCACCATGTCCTGTTGGTTTTTAAATTTTTTGTAGAGATAGGATCTTGCTATGTTGCCCAGGCTAGTTTCAAATTCCTGGGCTCAAGCAATTCATTTGCCTTGGCCTCCCAATATGCTGGGATTACAGGACTGAGCCATAGCACTTGTATTGCCATGTACTTGTGTCTCTGTCTGATCTCTGTATCTATCTACTCACCCATCTATTTTATTTATCTATATCTATATCTGTAATCCAACCACCTACCTATCCATTTGTCTACTCTCTCTCTCTCAATCTATGTACCTTTCTGTGTATCTGTCGGTCTATCTCCATCCATCCATCTACCGACCTACCTATCTGTCTGCCTATTCATCCATGTATCTACCTCTATCCATGATTTATTTAGCAATGAATCCACTTCTATCTATGTATCTATATTTCTATCTATATATTGATACATGTATCTATATCTATTTATGTATAAACCATATACCCATGTATCTACTTGGATCTCTTTATCACTCCATTTATCTATATTATGTGTCTATGCATTCATGTACCTATGTCTATATCCACTTATTCGTGTATCTAGCTCTATGTGTCTCTGCATTTAACATGAATGTGCACTTCTTATATATGCTATGTCTCAAACATGTGCACACTCACACATGCAGTCTGGATGTATACACATACACACATATATATAGTCATGGTATATACACATATATATTTAGCGATGCAATGCACTGCACACACATGCAATCTGGATGCATACATACACACTTGTATATATAGTGATGGCATACGCACACATATATTTAGTGATGTATATACACAGACACACATATGTAATCTGGCTGTATACACATGTGTATATATATAGTGATGGTATACACACATATATTTAGTGATGTATATACACTGCACACACATGCAATCTGGATGCATACATACACACTTGTATATATAGTGATGGTATACACACATATATTTAGTGATGTATATACACTGCACACACATGCAATCTGGATGCATACATACACACTTGTATATATAGTGATGGCATACACACATATATTTAGTGATGTATATACACTGCACACACATACAATCTGGATGCATACATACACACTTGTATATATAGTGATGGTATACACACATATATTTAGTGGTGTATATACACAGACACACACATATGTAATCTGGATGTATACACATGTGTAAATATATAGTGATGGTATACACACATATATTTAGTGGTGATATACACTGCGCACACATGTAATCTGGATGTATACACACAGGTATATATAGTGATGGTATACACACATATATTTAGTGGTGATATACACTGCGCACACATGTAATCTAGATGTATACACACAGGTATATATAGTGATGGTAAACACACATATATTTAGTGATGTATATACACTGCACACACATATGCAATCTGGATGTATACACACAGACACGTATATATAGTGATGGTATACATACACACACACATATATATACTGATGATATACACACACATATTTAGTGATGTATATAGACACACACTCATACAGTCCCGATATATACTCACACACAGGTATATATAGTGATGGTAGACACACATATATTTAGTGATGTATATACACAGACACACACATATGTAATCTGGATGTATACACTCGTGTATATATATAGTGATGGTATACACACATATATTTAGTGGTGTATATACACTGTGCACACATGTAATCTGGATGTATACACACACAGGTATATATAGTGATGGTATACACACATATATTTAGTGGTGTATATACACTGTGCACACATGTAATCTGGATGTATACACACACAGGTATATATAGTGATGGTATACACACATATATTTAGTGGTGTATATACACTGCACACACATGTAATCTGGATGTATACACATGTGTATATATATAGTGATGGTATACACACATATATTTAGTGGTGTATATACACTGTGCACACATGTAATCTGGATGTATACACACACAGGTGTATATAGTGATGGTATACACACATATATTTAGTGGTGTATATACACTGTGCACACATGTAATCTGGATGTATACACACACAGGTATATATAGTGATGGTACACACATATATTTAGTGATGTATATACACAGATACACACATGCAGTCTGGATGTACACACACAGGTATATATAGTGATGGTAAACACACACACATATATTTAGTGATGTACACACACACACACGCACACACTTCGTGAAGGGGCATCCTGACTTGATTCGTACATATCTCAGCGCTGACACTCATCAGCAAGAAGCGTCCCCGAACCCGGGCTGACCGCGTGCTTCCCAGGCCCCAGCCCGAGTCCCAGCCATTGCTGCGGAGGCTCACAGAGGAGTCGGCCCAGCCAAGGCCGCCCCCAAGACTCTCCTCACTGAAGGCGCCTCCTTCCTTTGGCTTCCGTTTCTGTCCAAACGTCACAGTAAACAACCACACTCCTGACGTGGCCTCGGAACATAAAATCAACCACGGCGGCTGGCCCTGTGGGTACCACGAGAAATGAGGCAGTTTCTACTTCCCGTCATTTCCACGCAGTGGCATCTGAAATGGAAATGGTTTCCATCGCTAAACATTTTCTGTGACTTTTGGCTGCAATATCTTGCTTCTTACGCTCTTTTTCCCCCTCATATTTCTCCTCCCCTGCTTACATTTCTTTACACTAAAATTTTTCTGTACATTAAAAGTGTCCTTTATATGCCAAGTATAAAGAATATTTCAAACACCCTTCTATAAATTAAACAAAAAATAAGCTGAATTTTCCAATAGAAACCTGCACTACAACAGCATCACCGCAGACAGACGAGAAAAAAGTTATTTCTCCCGACAGAAAATGCCGACGGTAAGAAAGTACGCCCGTGTTTTTATGTGAAAACTCCCAGTTCAAAACCGCACACATGAAACCTCGTGTGAGGAGAACTGTCCACCAAGTTCATCTCTCTATTGTATTTGCCCTTCTGGAGGATAATGTGGAATACAATCTGCCCTCTGCCAGGATAATGTTTTATTTATTTCTGTATTTATCTATTCTCACTCTATTTATTCCAAAGCATGTGAGAAGCCTTCAGATGAGACGGCTTTAATTTGACCTTTAAAGCAGAAGAGCAACATTCTAGGATTCAGGGCCAAAAATCAGTGCCTTTTATAGCTATCTGTTTTCAAGGGTTGAATTTTCCCGGCCCAACACGTCTGGAGGATAGAACCCCCAATGAAGGGGCTTTTCATTCTTAGTCCCGTGACCTTCAAGCAGGGACAGCCCTTGCCATGTGGCCTGGCATATTTAATTTTTGTGCTGAATCTGCATCCCTGGATGGTGGTTCTGTTTTCACCCTTCCACGTCCTCTTTCCACCCTGGGAGTTGATTTTTTGAGACTGTTTTCGAGGGGCTCATGCCTGCGAGTTTCTAAGCAATGTTGGCCAATCCGGGGGACTGAAGTTTGACAGTAAAACCTGAGATGGAGCGAGACTCCATCTCGAAACAACAACAACAACAACAAGAATGGTGCATAGGGTGAAACCTACATTCAGTGACAGGTGCCTTCTTAGGAGACAGAAGAAGACACACAGGTGCAGAGAAGAAAGCCACATGGAGTTGGTGGCAGAGGCTGGAGTGATGCAGCCGCAAGCCATGGGATGCTGGAGCCCCCAGCAGCTGGGAGAGGCAAAAAGAAACCAGCCTGGCCAACATGGTGAAACCCAGTCTCTGCTAAAAATACAAAAATGAGTCAGGTGTGGTGGCAGTCACCTGTAGTCCCAGCTACTTGGGAGGCTAAAGTAGGAGAATTGCTTGAACCCAGAGGTGGAGGTTGCTTTGAGGTGAGATCGTGTCACTGAACTTCAGCCTGGGCAACAGAGCAAGACTCCATCTTAATGCAGGTGAAGAGGGGATGGATGTGGCAAACTACCTTGGCATGTGTATACCCATGTAAAAGTCCTGCACGATCTGCACATGTGCCCCAGAACTTACGGCATAAAAAAAAAATCAAGATGGAATCATAATGGCATAACCCAAACTCTACATTCAATGACAGGTATCTTTCTAAGAGACACAGATGCAGAGGAGAAGCCCATGTGCAGACAAAGGCAGAGACTGCAGGGATGCAGCCACACGCCCAGGGATGCCGGAGCCCCCAGGAGCTGGGAAGGGCAGAGGGAGTTTCCCCGGAGGGAGCTCCAGTCTGCGTCTCAATGTCTTCTTCTGAAAAGGACACTAATCATATCAGATTAGGGTGCACCGTAATGACCTCATTTTACATGAATCACCTCTTTAAAGATCTTATCTCCAATGGCACCTATACACCATGGAATACTATGCAGCCATGAAAAACGATGAGTTCATG
Source organism: Callithrix jacchus (assembly GCF_049354715.1). Classification (NCBI taxonomy): domain Eukaryota; kingdom Metazoa; phylum Chordata; class Mammalia; order Primates; family Cebidae; genus Callithrix; species Callithrix jacchus. The sequence goes on along the minus strand of NC_133525.1, from coordinate 10,974,182 downwards.
TCCTTTGTAGGGATATGGATGAACCTGGAAACCATCATTCTCAGCAAGTGACTCTAGAACAGAAAATCAAACACCACATGTTCTCACTCATTGGTGGGTGTTGAAAAATGAGAACACATGGATACAGGGAGGGGAGCATCACACGCTGAGGTCCGAGAGTGGGAACTAGGGGAGGGACAGTGCGGGGTGGGGAGAGAGAACATGGGGAGAAATGCCAGATATAGGTGATTGGGAGGAAGGCAGCAAACCACATTGCCATGTAGGTACCTATGCAGCAATACTGCATGTTCTTCACATGTATCCCAAAACCTAAAATGCAATTATATATATATATATATTTGTAAAATATATATATAAAATAAAAAAGATTTTATCTCCAAACACATTCATACCCTGAAGTCCTGGGAGTTAGGGCTTCAACTGATAAGAGTTGGATAGAATTCGGCTCACAGGTCTTTGCAGTTGAGGTCACTAAGGTGGGTCCTGATTTAGTGACTCCTGTATTTATAACAAGAGGAGATGAAGACACAGACACAGAAGAGAAGGTCAGGTGGAGATGGAGGCAGACATTGGAGTAATGGGGCCACAAGCCCAGGGATACTGGAGCCCCCAGGAGCTGGGAGGAGCAGGAAGGGTCCTCCTCTAGACCCTCCTGAGGGAGCACAGCCCTGCTCACATCTTGATCTCAGCCTGCTGCTCTCCAGAAGTGGGACAGAATAAATTTCTGGTTTTGTTTTGTTGAGACAGAGTCTTGCTCTGTCACTCAGGCTGGCGTACAGTGGCACAGTATCAGCTCACAGCAACCTCTGCCTCCTGGATTCAAGTGATTCTGCTGCCTCAGTCTCCCAAGTAGCTGGGATTACAAAAGTGCACCACCCCAGGTTAATTTTTGTATTTTTAGTAGAGACGGGTTTCATCGTGTTGGCCAGGGTGGTCTCGAACTCCTGACCTCGTGATCCACCCACCTCAGCCTCCCAAAGTACTGGGATTACTAGAGTGAGACACTGTGCCCAGCCCCCAAATTCCATAATATTATCCTTATGCCTTTGCATTCTCATAGCACAGGTTCCTACTTAGAGATGAGAAAATACTGTATTTGGCTCTCCATCCCCCGAGTTACTTCACTTTGAATAATGGCCTCCAGCACCATCCAACTAGCCGCAAAAGACACTGCTTCATTTCTCTCTATGGCTGAACAGTATTCCATGGTGTATATGCCGCATTTGTTTATACACTTATTGGTTGCTGGTCACTTAGACTGGTTTCTTATCATTGCAGTTGTGAATTGTGCTGCTATAAATGTGTGCACAAAAGGTGTCTTCTTCCTAAAGTGACTTTTTTGTTTTATTTTGAGGTGGAGTTTTGCTCTTGTCACCCAGGCTGGAGTGCAGTGGTGTGATCTCAGCTCACTGCAACCTCCGCCTCCTGGGTTCAAGTGATTGTCCTGCCTCAGCCTCCTGAGTAGGTGGGATTACAGGCATGTGCCACCACTCCCGGCTAATTTTGAATTTTTTAGTAGAGACTAGATTTTATCATGTTGGCTAGGCTGGTCTCAAACTCTTGGCCTCAGGTGATCCACCGCCTCAGCCTTCCAAAGTGCTGGGATTACAGGTGTGAGCTGCTGTGCCCAGCCCCAGCACAGCTTTTTAATATTACTCATGCATGGAGCAACAAGACTCTTCAGCATTGGCCTACAAAAACTCCTTCGGCCCTCAAGATGGAAGACGTTGCAACACGACCCTATAAAACAATTTCTGGGTATGTCAGAACCCAATAGAGCACTGGCCGGTCCATAAATAGTTCTGGGTTGGTTGATAAATAATCCTCTGTAATGCTTTGTGTATACTGGAGTTGATGAAGATGTGTTGATTTAAAGCAGATTACACTTGTGACAACTGATGGATGTCCGTAGCCTTGTTATCAGAAATGCACCTGTGTTTTTTTCTTGTAAATCTGCTTTAGTTCTTTGTAGATTCTGGATAGTAACCCTTTGTCAGATGGGTGAAGGATATGAACAGACACTTTTCAAAAGAAGACATTTATGTGGCCAAAAAACATATGAAAAAATACTCATCATCACTGGTCATTAGAGAAATGCAAATCAAGTCCACATTGAGATACCATCTCATGGCAGTAAGAATGGTGAGCATTAAAAAATCTGGAGACAACAGATGCTGGAGAGGATGTGGAGACATAGGAACAGTTTTACGCTGCTGGTGGGAGTGTAAATTAGTTCAACCATTGTGGAAGACAGTGTGGCCATTCCTCAAGGACCTAGAAATAGAAATTCCATTTGACCCAGCAATCCCATTACTGGGTATATATCCAAAGGACTATAAATCGTTCTACTATAAGGACACATGCACACGAATGCTCATTGCAGCACTGTTTACAATAGCAAAGACCTGGAACCAACCCAAATGCCCATCCATGATAGACTGGACAAGGAAAACGTGGCACATATACACTATGAAATACTATACAGTCATAAAAACAAGAAGTTTGTTTCCTTTGTAGGGACATGGATGCATCTGGAAACCATCATTCTCAGCAAACTGACACAAGAGCATAAAACCAAACACCGCATGTTCTGACTCATAGGTGGGTATTGAACAATGAGAACACATGGACACAGGGAGGGGAGCATCACATACTGGGGTAGGTTGAGGGTTGTGGGAGCTAGGGGAGGGACATTGCAGGGGCAGGGAGGCTGGGAAGGGAAAACGCTGGGAGCAATGCCTGATGTAGGCGACAGCGGGACGTAGACTACAAACCACCATGGCATGTGTGTACCTGAGTAACAACCCTGTGGAATGTGCACGTGTACCCCAGGGCTTAAAGTACGGTAAAAATGAAATAAGCACGTGCACCTGCGTCGGTGATCTGGCTTGGACATTGCACTCCAGGCATGATAGAACATGAAGTTGGGTTAAGGGCAAATGAAACTCTCATGAAGTTGGGTTAAGGGCAAACGAAACTCTGCGTGTGGGTCCTATGTCCTTAGACTCTTAGCATCTTCCTTAGACTCTTTAATCATTTCAAAAGGAAATTTAAAAAAATATATAAAATTATAATTTATAGAAATTATACAGAAAACTAATTTGGAAAAGTGGTACATTTGACCATTTCTTGTTATATTTCAAAATCTAAATTTCCTTGGGTGTCATGAAATTATCCTGTCTGGAACCAAAAGCTTTCCCACCTTTATTATTTATTTATTTATTTTTGTGATGTAGTCCCATTCTATCGGCTGAGATGGAGTGCAGTGGTGCTATCTCTGCTCACTGCAACCTCTGCCTCCCGGGGTAAAGCGATTCTCCTGCCTCAACCTCTCAAATAACTGGTATGACAGGCACCTGCCACCACGTCCATCTAATTTTTGTGTTTTTAGTACAGATGGGGGTTTTACCATGTTGACCAAGCTGGTCTTGAACTCGTGACCTCAAATGATCCACCTGTCTGTTTCTGCCTCCCAAAGTCCTGGGATTATAGGCGTGAGCCACCACGCCCAGCCCCATTTTTACCTTTGAAGTTGACTTAACATTTCCTGTGAGAAGAGGTAGTTTTTTTTTTTTACATTGAGTAACAAATCCGTTAACTTTTTTGAAATCAGGGTTCAGTATTACCTAGAACCCATGACCGAGTTAAAGTGCTGGATGCATAAACACACACACACATACAGACATGCGTGTACACCTGCAGCCACACACGTCAACTGAAACTCCATTTATTTATTTGCTGATGAAGAGAACCTGCAAATAGAATGTGCAGGTGTCCTTATCTGACCCTGGAAGGGAGAAAAACGTTCAAAGATGAGCTCTTTTAATTTCAAGTTATGTGTCAACTGCCTTGGATTCACTTTCTTGCTTTTTCTTTCTTTCTTTTTTTTTAAGTATTAAGGCTGTCAGTGACTTCCTCGTAAGTTGGTGAGCAGAGGTAGATGGTTTGAAGTGTATTGTCAGTGTGGTATTAAAATGTGTATTATACATTTGAACTCCTGGGCTCAAACGATCATCCCGCCTCATTCTCCCAGGCAGCTGAGACTACAGGCGTGCACCCCTACGTCCTGCTATTTTTGAAAATAGAAATACAGTGTATTTCTTACTGCTCATTTAAGGTTCTAGGGAAACAGAAATAAACAATACATGGCTTATAATTCAAGCAGCTGTACGTGTGATCCTGTTGGGTGTCTGCCTGCACATACATGGCCAACCAGGACTGAATAAGATGTTCCTATAATGTTGGGAGAATCTGCGGACCACAGCCAGTTTGGCCTTAGGCTCCAGAAGATGATTAAACATGGAAATGAAAGCCAGATAAACAGTTGATGATAATGAAGTGAACATGTGTGTGTGTACCTCCTTTTCTCCAACCCCCCAAAAGACTGTAAAGCCCTTGAGGATGCTTTATTTTGTGTCCCCCAAGGTGCCTTGAAGAGTGTTGAAAATTTGGCAAATTCTCAATAACGTCTGGAATGGGGAAGCAGGGGCCTTGGGAAAGTCATTAGATACACAGCGATTAGCTTTTGCAGCTAATCCACCCCAAAACGTGGTGGTTTAAAACAAAACACAGAGCTGGGCATGGTGCCTCATGACTATTATCCCAGCGCTTTGGGAGGCCAAGGTGTGTGGATCACCTGAGGTCGGGACTTCGAGACCAACCTCACCAACATGGAGAAACCCAGTCTCTACTAAAAATACAAAATTAGCCAGGCATGGTGGCCCATGCCTGTAGTCCCAGCTACTCGGGATGCTGAGGCAGGGGCATTGCTTGAACCCACTAGGAGGAGGTTGCACTGAGCAGAGACCGCTCCATTGCACTCCAGTCTGGACAACAAGAGCGAAACTCTGTCTAAAAAAAAAATACCCATTTCATTAATCACGAGTCTGTGCCTCCGCTATTTGGGTTTGGCTCAGTGAGGCAGCTCTGGTGTCAGCTGGATTTACTTGTGAGTCCGTGCTCAGCTGCCAGGAGGCCAGGAGTGGACTGCTTTGGATGACTCAGCTGGGGTGGCTCGGTATAGCTCCAAATGGTCTCTCAGCCTTTATGGAGGCAGCTCAGGCTTATGCATATGCAGCCAGGAAGGTTTCCAAGCCACAGAGCTAAGGGGTGAACAGCCTCTAAAAGCTCCAGTGCAGAATTAAAAATATATATATGTGGGCTAGGCCCAATGGCTCATGCCTGTAATATCAGCACTTTGGGAGACCAAGGTGGGAGAATCATGAGGTCTGAAGTTCAAGATCCATCCTGGACAACATGGTGAAACCCTGTCTCTACTAAAAATACCAAAAATTAGACAGCCGTGCTGGCAGGTTTCTGTAATCCAGGCTTTTTGAGCGTCTGAGGCAAGGAATTGCTTGAACCCGGGAGGCGGAGGTTGCAGTGAGCCGAGATTGCGCCACTGCACTTCAGCCTGGGTGACTGAGAGGGACTCTGTCTCAAAAAAAAAAAAAAAAAAACTCATTTGTTTTTAGCAACAAGATCTCACTCTGTCACCCAGGCTGGAGTGCAGTGACACAATCACAGCTCACTGGAACTTTGAACTCCTGGACTGAAGTGATCTTTTCACGTCAGCCTCCCAAGTAGCAGAGACTACAGTGTGCACCACTATGTCCTGCTAATTTTTTTTTTTTTTTTGAAATGGAGTCTTGCTCTGTTGCCCAGGCTGGAGTGCAATGGCATGATCTGAGATCACCACATCCTCTACCTCCCCGGTTTTAAGCAATTCTCTGCCTCAGCCTCCCGAGTAGCTCAGATTACAGGTGCCCGCCACCACGCCTGGCTAATTTTTGTATTATTACTAATGACGGGGTTTCACCAACTTGGCCAGGCTGGTCTTGAACTCCTGACCTCATGATCCACCCACGTCGGCCTCCCAAAGTGTTGGGATGACAGGCATGAGCCACTGCACCCAGCCTGTCCAGCTAATTTTTAAAAAATAGACATAGGGTGTCATGTTGCCCAGGGTGGTCTCAAACTTCTGGCCACAAGAGATCCTCCCCCTTAGACTTCACAAGTGCTGGATTTATAGGAGTGAACCACGGAAAGCACAATCATGTTGACCTATTTTCACTGCATTCCTCTGGCCAGAGCAAGAGGTGACATCAGTGCAGATACAAGGGTCCCACATATGGCTGAACCTCTTCAGCAGAGCTGATTCACAGAAAGAACTAACAGTCTTCATAACACCCAAGAGAGCTGCAGAGCACCCTGTGCTTCTGAAGGGCAGACCTGGTTGATGGCATTCAACCTCGGTTAGAGCTCAAGTTTCTGCAATGACATTAGCCTTATCTAGGGCAAACTTTACCTTTATGAGTGTAGGAGTTTGGGAGAATGAGGCAGGTGGATCACCTGAGGTTGGGAGTTCAAGATCAGCCTGACCAACATGGAGAAACCCTGTCTCTGCTAAAATACAAAATCAGCAGGGCGTGGTGGTGCAGGCCTGTATTCCCATCTTCTCAGGAGGCTGGGGCAGGAGAATCGCTTGAACCTGGGACGCAGAGGTTGTGGTGAGCTGAGCTCATGCCACTGCACTCCAGCCTGGGCAACAAGAGTGAAACTCCATCTCAAAAGGAAAAGAAAAGAAAAGAGTATCGGAGTGGGATGGAGTGTGACAGTTTAATCAACAAATCCTCCTGAGTTGACTCTCCACTATAATGAATTTGGTCTTGCTTCAAGCTCCTCTGGTGAGGTCTGGCAGACGTGAATGAGAAGGGGCTGCAAAGGTATCCAGGGTCCTTGGTTCTGGTGATGCGGCTGCAAGCACAGATGCTGCAGAGAGGGGCTGTCAAATCCCTGAACTAGGAGGCTCTCTGAAGGGGGCCGTTACAGGGGTGGGAGCTGTCTTTCCTGAGGACTCCTGCAAAAATCTTTCAGGTCACAAGGCACATCCCATGGAACCACCCACCTTTGAAAATGGCTTATGGCCACCGTCTTGGGTAGAGCTATTCTCTCTGCAGCACCATTCTCCCAGCTCTCACCAGCCGGTATTCCAAGTGGGGCATAGTCAGGAATAGGCTCACTACTCTGGCAAGTTCCGGAAAACCCAGAAGAACTGGCAGGACCAAGTGGGAATTTCACTTTCTGCAGAAAGAAGAAAAAGTTCTACAAAGTCAAAGAGACAGAGAAAAGACCTCCTGGCTTGTTAGGGTGTCTGCTTTGTCCATAAACAACTAGGATCCGAATAATCATGATAATAATAATAGTACATCGTCTTCTTCCAGAAGTCCCTGGCATTGGTCTTCTCCTGCTCCTGACCCCTACACCTTTGCCTAACACTCAGAGAATCTCTCTCCGGATAGAAACAGGGACAGACACTTCCTAGATTTTCCCCTTTCCTCTTTCCCTCCATAAAGCCACGGATATTACTTAGGACTTTCTGGAGAAAGAGAACCAGTAAACTTTGGGACAGCTAGTTATACAGAATAACTCAAACAATCGGGCATTTTAGAACACATATGTAAAAGCTAACTTTTGCTGTGTAGCATTTTCACTCATATCCCTGTAAAATGTGTGTGTTTGTGGTGTGTGTGTGTATTTGTGTTTGTGTGTTTGTGTTTGTGTGTGTGTGTTTGTGGTGTGTGTGTATTTGTATTTCTGTGTTTGTGTGTGTGTATTTGTGTTTCTGTTTGTGTGTGTTTGTGTGTATTTGTTTCTTTGTGTGTGTTTGTGTTTGTGTGTGTATTTGTGTTTCTGTGTTTGTGTGTGTTTGTGGTGTGTGTATTTATGTTTCTGTGTTTGTGTCTGTGTGTGTGTGTGTGTTTTTTTTTTGTGTGTGTGTGTGTGTGCGCGCACACAGGCAAAAGAAAAGAGAGGAGCTTCCTTACTGCATAGTCTTTTGTGGTCAGCTCACTTTTGCGTTGCCGGCACTCGGCAGAGGAATTAAGCACTTAAAGTTCCCAGACTGTACATGGGGCTGTCTGCCAGGTACCACGTTAAAACGCAAAGCTGAGCCTACTCCAAGCTTGTTGCAAAGCTCAGATAAACACAAATAAACAGCCGCAAATTCGGACAGCTCTCCTGTCACAGTCTGTGTTTAGGGACACCCTAGGATGCCTTTCCCAGATTCAGCACTATGACCCACACAGTCATCGTTCGTCATAATCAAGACTCAACCTCGGGTCTTGGATATGGTCCTAAGGTGCCACTGGTTCTAACTCAAAAGGTTGATTATCTATCTAAGCAGACTTAGGGGTAAGCAGGATTCCTGTTTCAAATACAGGATTCTGGGAAGTTGATGCTTTCTTGACTCGGAGCCAAACTAAACGCCAGCATAGGCTTCATCACCAGAGCAGCTGTTTGTATATTATGCAATTTCCTTAATGCCTTTTAATTCCTGCTGGAGACTCAACCAATGCTACAGATAAGAAAAGTTAAAAGACACACAGACATAGCATCACACATCGAGATTTTGCCAAATTAAATTACTGTTTTAAAAATGATTTTCACCACTGATGGGCGCAAACCATAAAATTTCCAGTATATGAACTCGGGGCTACAAGACACTGTTTATCTTTGGCTGCTGTGAACACTGAGGGAAATTCCAGTGGTTTGGAAGCAGTCACAAGGCAATGTTCTGCAAATGGCCTGGACTCAGAGTCAAAGGGCTCTTGCTTTTAATCCCAGCCCTCTGCCAACCAGCTCAGTGGCCCCAGGATGGTTCTTCATCTGCAGAGGTGGGTTAATGAATCCAGAATCCCTGTTTCACAGTTGTACCTCCATAAATGAACACCTAGAAAGTTATACAACAATACAAAAATATCAGGTAAAAATTTACTTGTTTGTAAATCTATCAGTCCATCCAACCACTCACCCATCGATCTGTTCATCCATCTATTTTCCTAGCCACCCATCCATGTATCCATGCACCTATTTATCCATCCATCCAATTATCCATTCATCTATCCACATATCCATCCACTCACCCACCACCCATCTACCCATCCATCCATTCATCGATACATTCATTCATCCACACATCCACCCACCAATTCACCAAACTCTTCATCCATCCATCCATCCATCTCTGAATATGTCCACTCACTTGTCCATGCATTCACCCACCCATCTACCCATCTGTCCATCCATCCATCCATCCATCCAGCCATCCATCCATCCATCCACACATCCATCTGTCCATCTACCCACCCACCTATTGCCCCATTCATCCATCCATTTATTCATCCATCCACACATTCAGGCACCCATTTACCAAAGCACTTAACTATCCATCCATCCATCCATCCATCCATCCCTTTATACACCCACCCACTCATCCATCCATGCAGCCACCTACCCATGTTTTTATCCATCCATTCGTCCATCCATCCACACATCCACCCACCCATTCATCCAAGCCTCCATCTGTCCACTCCTCCATCCACCCACCCATCCCTCAATTCATCCACCCACACATCTACCCATCTACCCATCCATTCATCATCCATCTATCCACTTACCCACCCATTTGTCCGCACATTCATTCATCCAGCCATTTATTCATTCATCTACCCATTTATATCTCAATCAATCCATGCGTCGAGCTGTCTGTCCATTTATTTATATATCCACAACCCCCAAGCATCCACCCATCTGTACATCCATCCTCCCACTGACTCAGGAAACTAAACTTGAGCATCTGTATGGCAGACATCGAATGTGGCTCAGACACCTCTTAACTGCCTTGGCTGCCTACAGGAGCTCACAGGAGGTCTCTACTGTACACTGAGCTCAGCCCCTGGCAATGGAGACCAGAAATGAAAAGTGATTAAAGTGAAACTGAAACAAACCTGACTTTTTAAACCGTAAGATTAAACACGTACTCCTCTGTCCTGTAGTGAGATCAGGAGTGTTGGTCTGGGCCTGGCATGGCTGTCTTGCAGTGTCACCAGTCACCCTGGCACCTTTGCTCCATATATTCTTAGAGTAGGATTTCTACCCTCTAGAGGACTTCCTGTTCTAAGCTAGCTGCTGGTGCTCCAGACATCATGTCATTATTCCAGGCAGGCCCAGTATGATGCAGAGAAAGCGAAAAGTGGGCTTGGTCATCATCAGTCCCCCTCTTAAGGGACTCCTCAAAAGTTTCGCCCAATAACTTTGGTTCACATTGATTTTATTTATTTACTTATATTTATTTATTTTTTTTTGAGATGAAGTCTCACTCTTGTTGCCCAGGTTGGAGTGCAATGGTGCAACCTCGGCTCATTACAACCTCTGCCTCCCAGGTTCAACAGATTCTCCTGCCTCAGCCTCCCAAGCAGCTGGGACTACAGTCACCCACCACCAGGCCCAGCTAATTTTGTAACTTTAGTAGAGATGGGGTTCCTCCATGTTGGTCTGGCTTGTCTCAAACTGTCAGGTGATCCGCCCACCTCAGCCTCCCAAAGTGCTGGGATTACAGGTGTGGGCCACTGTGCCTGGTCCACACTGATTCTATTAGCCAGAACATAGATTTTTGTTACCCCTGACTGCAAAGGAGAATGAGGACATCGCATTTCAGCTGTCACATGGCCTACCTGAGTAACTTCAAGGTTCCTTGATATAAAGGAAGAAGGAAAAGATACAGGATAGGCAGCTGTAGTCTCACAGGTGCATGAGAAATGGATGGATGGGCAGATGGTGGACAGGGGTGTGTATGTAAATACTGTATTATTCTTCCCAGGCTGCCATAATAAAGTAGCATAGACTGGTGCTTAACACAGATTTATTTTCTCACAGTTCTGGAGACTGGCACGTCCAATATCAAGGGGCTGGCTGGTTCAGTTGCTGGTGAGGGCTCTCTTCTGGGTTTGCTGTGTTCTCACATTGGGGAAAGAGCAAGCAAACTCTCTGGCATCTCTTCCTATAAAGGCACTAACTTGGCTGGGTGCGGTGGCTTACGTCTGTAATCCCAGCACTTTGGGAGGCTGATGAGGGCGGATCATCAGAGGTTGGGAGTTCGAGACCAGCCTGACCAACATGGTGAAACCTCGTCTCTACTAAAAATACAAAATTAGCTGGGCATGGTGGTGTGTATGTGTAATCCCAGCTACTTGGGAGTGTGAGGCAGGAGAATCCCTTGAATCTAGGAGGCAGAAGTTGCGGTGAGCCGAGATCGTGTCATTGCACACCAGCATGGGCAAGAAGAGCGAAATTCCACCCCCCCCAAAAAAATGGCACTAACTTTATTGCATAGGTCCTAACTTTATGATTTCATTTAACCTTAATTATTTTCTTGCTGCAAATACAGACACATGGCAGGCAGAGCTTCAACACAGCTCTGCCTGTGTTGGGGAGGAGACACAACTCTGCTCACAGCACACATGCATGCATGCTACATGGATGTGTGTGCACGCATGCTACATGGATGTGTGTGCTTTCTGTGAATGTGAACGCAGGAACGCATGCTACATGTATGTGTGTGATTTCTGTGAATGTGAACACAGGAACGCATGCACGTATGCTACATGGATGTGTGTGCTCTCTGTGAATGTGAAGACAGAAACGAATGCACGCATGCTCCATGGATGTGTGTGCTTTCTGTGAATGTGAACGCAGGAACGCATGCACACATGCTACATGGATGTGTGTGCTTTCTGTGAATGTGAACGCGGGAACCCATGCACGCATGCTACATGGATGTGTGTGCTTTCTGTGAATGTGAACGCGGGAACCCATGCACGCATGCTACATGGATGTGTGTGCTTCCCGTGAATGTGAAGATAGGAAGGCTCATTAATAGCACATATACACACACATACTATAAGTGTGTGTGCCTGTGTGTATGGGAAGAGAGGAAGCCTATTATCTAAATGCCTGGCCTTTGGGGTGAGCTAATTTTGTTGTGTATGCATTCAATTGAGCAATAAGCTTCTCAAAGGCTGCGTTTCTTTGTTGAGCTTTTTGCCAGGTGCCAAGGTACAAACAGAGATGCCACTGCTCTACAACTTCTTAGGAGGCTCAGATAAACAGGAGTAAGTCTAAATAAATACACATAAATTAAGGGCTATTATAATAAACACTTTCTGCTCTCAGAAGCAGAGCCACGGCTGTTTGATTTCACTGCCATATCTCACAGAGCAGATGCTCAAAGAGCTTTGCTGTAGCCGGGCATGGGGGCATATCCCCATGATCCTAGGATTTGGGGAGGACTGAGACTAGAGAATCACTTGAAGCCACGGGTTTGAGACCAGCCTGGGCAACATAGTGAGGCCCCATCTCTAAAATTATAAAATAAGCTGAACATGGTGGTGCAGCCCTCTGGTCCCAGCTACTAGAGAGGCTGAGGTCAGAGGATCACTTGAAACCAGGAGTTTGAGACCAGCCTGGGCAACATAGAGAGACCCATGTCCAAAATTGTAAAATAAGCTGGACATGGTGGCACATTCCTGTGGTCCCAGCTACTCGGGAGCCTGAGATGGTAGCATCTCCTGAGTCCAGAAGTTTGAGACCAGCCTGAGCAACATAGAGAGAGCTCGTCTCTACAAAAAAATTAAAATAAGCAAAAATAAAATGTTAAAAACATGAAAAAGCTTTGTTGAATAACTGGACATGTTGAGAAATCACCAAGAATGGAGCACCGTAGTAATCTGGGAATAAAAAACGGAGTTGGCTGTGTAGAAGCCAAGCAGCTGGGGGCATGTGGAAGAAAGTCTGTGGTGAGCTGTGCCCTGAAGAACGCACCTGCACAAAAGATCTCATGCTACTCATTCTGAAGGTCACACACACACACACACATATATATATATATATATATCATACTACAAAGGTAACAGTTTTCAATCTGTCTCTCTAAGAATAATGCAGACATCGGGGGAACATCTGCTGCTCACAATTTGGGAGAATGGGAAGATAAGAACATCCAGCCAGCCATCCATGTATTCATCCATCTATCAATCCAAGCACCCACCCATCCATCCATCCATCCATCTGCATCCATCCATCCATCCATCCATCCAACCATCCATCCATCCATCCATGCATACATACATACATCCACCCACTCATTTATCCAACCCTCCATCTATCCACCCATTCATTCATCCATTCATCCACCCACAATCCACTCCTCCATCCACCCACCCATCCCTCAATCCATCCTCCCACACATTCACCCACTCATGTACCCATCCATCCATCCATCCATCCACCCACCCATGCACCCATCCATCCACTCACCCACCCATGCATCCATCCATCCACTCACCCACCCATTCACCCACGCATTCTATCTGAATTGTGTCTGTGAGATTCCTCCGTGGTGAAATTACTCTTTTCCTAACGTTTCCAGGTTGTACACTTTGGAAGAAGTGGGGATCTGTGTTCCCCTCCTTGATGGTTAGAGCAGCAGTCCCCAACCTTTCTGGTACCAGGGACCGGTTTCATGGAAGAAAATTTTTCCATGGAGCCGAGGATGGGAGGGATGGTTTCAGGATGATTCAAACTTTATTTTTATTGTGATTGCATTGTAATGTATAACGAAATAATTCTACAACTCACCATAATGTAGAATCAATGGGAGCCTGTATTAGCCCATTTGCACACCGCTATAAAGAACTAAGACTGGGTAATTTATGAAGGAAAGAGATTTAATTGACACATGACTCCAGAGGCCATATAGAAAGCTGGGAGGCCTCAGGAAACTTACAATCACAGCTGAAGGTGGAGAATAAGGAGGCACGTCTCACATGGCTGTAGTAGGAGAGAGATGCTGAAGGGGGGAGGTGATACACACTTTTAAACAACCAGATCTCTTGACAACTCACTATCATGAGAACAGCAAGGGGGAAGACCATCCCCATGATCCAATCATGTCTCACCAGGCCCGTCCTCTGACACTAGGGATTAGAATTTGCACAGGAGATTCAGGGGGGATAAAAATCCAAACCATATCAGAGCCCTGAGCTTGTTTTCCCGCAACTAGACAGTCTCATCTGGGGGTGTTGGGAGACAGGGACAGATCATCAGACTTTGGATTCTCATAAGGAGCGCACAACCTAGATCCCTGGCATGTGCAGTTCACAGTAGGGTTTGTGCTCCTGTGAGAATCTAATGCTGCTGCTGATCTGACAGGAGGCAGAGCTCAGGCATTCACGCAAGTGATGGGGAGCAGGTGTCAACACAGATGAAGCTTCTCTCACTTGCCCACTGCTCACCTCCAGCTGTGTGCCCTGCTTTCTCTAGGGCCATCGACAAATACTGGTCCATGGCCAGGGGTCTGGGGACCTCTGGGTTCGAGTGGTTCATCAATTATTTGGGATCATTCTTCACGGCGGGGAGGTTGTCTCTTCTTATTTACGTATCTATTCAAACAATGCTCTTGATGTGTGGAAGTTGTCGGGCAGTCAGATCCCCAATCCCTTATTGAAGAGCTGTCCACCTGCAGCCCTTGTTTGCAGAAGCTGGGTTTCATCTCTGTCCACACTTTGTGCCCTTGTCATCTGCGTGTTTTTCTAGAATATACAGACAGCATATCCTGGAATGCCAGTGGCTCCAAGGATGCATCTCCTGTGGATGGTCATTCTCAGATTCCTTGTCCTGTATATATAGAAACAGATATACACACACGTATATATGTATATATACAAACATTATATTTAACATATTGTTATACTTAATAAATCAAACAAACATATTTAATTTAGTAAATATCAACACATTAAATATAATAAATATATTTATTAAATATAATAAATTATAGTTATATAATTTAATATTGTGTGTGTGTGTGTATATATGTATATTTGAACGTTATTGGATTCTTTCTCACCTTCTCCATTCAAGATCATGTGAAATTCTTTCTTCCTGCCTCAGAGCTGTCTCTGGGCTTGACGTGGTTGAATGGATGAACTTGATAATAACCATGGCATCTCTTTATTTACTGAGGGTGTTTGGTATGCTTGCCTTGAGATTAAAATATGAAATTATTTTGGTGGGAAAGTTATCTTTGAGAAATGAAAATTTACGTTACTTGTACTATCAGGACTCGAATTAAGACAATTATTGGATAAACATTAATAGGAATCCTTGAATTGACATATTAGAATCTGCTTAAATAGGCTGGGTGCGGTGGCTCACACTTGGAATCCCAACATTTTGGGAGGCCAAGGTGGGTGGTTCACCTGAGGTCAGGACTTCGAGACCACCCTCGCCAACATTGTGAAATGCTGTCTCTACTAAAAACACAAAAATTAGCTGGGTGTGGTGGTGTGTGCCTGTAATCCCAGCTGTTTGGGAGGCAGAGGCAAGAGAATCGCTTGAACCCGGAAGGCAGAGGTTGCAGTGAGCCAAGATTGTACCATGGCACTCCAGCCTGAGTGACAGAGCAAGACTCTGTCAAAAAAAAAAAAAAAAAAAAAAGAAGAATCTGCTTAAATGAAAGGAAACCTGATCGTGTGCTTTCTGGGAAGTGTGAAATCTGCAGAGGCATTTGATGAATGAAATACTCCTGTGCCCATCGGCCAGCTTCCCACCTGCAGAGGAGGGTGTGTTCACATTCAAACTTTGCCGGGCACGCGTAGACATCTTATAACTCCAGCTGCAGACCTAACCCCTGTGTCTTGCGGGGTTCCTCAACTCAAAATTCCCAGGTGACAGTTCCAACTCCCAGGACCTCAGAATAAGACTGTATTTGGAGATGGGGGTCTTTAAAGAGGGGACCAGGGTAAAATGAAGTCACTAGGGTGGGTCCTGATCTAATAGGACTGGTGTCCTATAAGAATAGGAGATGAGGACACAGACACACACAGAGGGAGGACCCTGTGAGGACACAGGGAGAAGACAGTATCTGTGAGCCCAGGAGAGAGGCCTCAGGAGGAGCCAGCCCTGCCCACACCTGGATCTTGGACCTCCAGCCTCCAGGATCGTGATGGGATAAATGTCGGCTGTTTTAGCGGCCCCGAGCCTGGGATTTGGTTTAGGCAGTCTGATCAGGTGATCGCACTGTGAAATCTATGATGACAGGAAATGATGGCTGTCCCGGCCTGTCCGAAGCTGACCACTGGCCAGGGGTCTTTGGGAGGTATCGGCAACCTGGGCAGAGACTCGGTGCCAACCGCAAGCTGTTGTTCTCCAGACGCCCTCCCTTCCGTCACACCAACCTCTTCTTTTGACTTCTGAAGACAAGTCTGCCTTTGTTGTAGATGAAGTCTCCCCAGTACTCCCCAGAAAGTCTCCCTGGCTCCCCCAAACTGAAGAGAACAGTAGGGTTCCAGGTGCACAGAAGAAAGTAATGTCAAAACTCACCAAAGGTAACCCAGAGGGAAAACTAGTATTTCATCGCTGATGGAACCAGAACACAACCGCACCCGCCTCCTGCAAATCTTGAGAAGAACAGCAACAGGAAATATGGACAATCTGAACCAAAAACAAGAGGAAGCTGAGGGAAGACCCTCCTCCTGGGACCCGGAAACGATTTCTCAAAAATCATTATTCAGAAAGAAAGAAAGGGGTGGGTGCAGTGGCTCACATTTGCGATCCCAGGCAGGTGGATTACTAGGTCAGGAGTTTGAGGCCAGCCTGACCAACATGGAGAAACCCCATCTCTACTATAAATACAAAAATCAGTGGGGTGTGGTGGCAGGTGCCTGTAATCCCAGCTACTCAGGAGGCTGAGACACGAGAATTGCTTGAGCTGAGGTGGAGGTTGTAGTGAGCCGAGATCTTGCTGTCACACTCCAGCCTCAGCAACAGAGCAAGACTGTCTCGAAAATAAAAATGGGCCAGGTGCAGTGGCTCACATCTATAATCCCAGCACTTTGGAAGGCCAAGGCGGGTGGATCACGAGGTCAAGAGATCGAGACCATCCTGGTCAACATGGTGAAACCCCGTCTCTACTAAAAATACAAAAATTAGCTGGGCATGAGGCAGGAGAATTGCCTGAACCCAGGAGGCGGAGGTTGCGGTGAGCCAAGATTGTGCCACTGCACTCCAGCCTGGGTAACAAGAGTGAAACTCCGTCTAAAAAAAAAGTGCGCAAAGTGGCCACTTGGGTCCCTTGGAAATGGTCAGAACTTCTTTATTTCCTGAGCTTCCCCTGGTGAAAAAAACAGAACACATGGAGGCTGCCCCCGCAGGGAGCTCCCCATCACTCGCCTAGCCTGGCTCGGGCCTTCAAGAGATGCTTCTCATGGCGTCTGGATACATTCAGAATTCAGAAGCCCTTTTCAATTAATTTAATTCTTCCGGATACAATTCAGAAGGCCTTTTCACTTAACTTAATTTTCATTCTGCAGGTGAGAGTCTCTTGGGGCCAGCTGCAGAGTGTCTGCAGAATATTACGGAAATTCGCATTTTGAGCCAAGGAAAGGTAGCATTAAAAACAAGACAGAAAGCACAGAAGGCCAAAGGCATCTGACTAAATGAATCACAAACAGACGCGTCCCTGTGCTTATCTGTGTGACCATAAATACAAAGCCTCAAAGCCTGGCCTTCAGAAGCCTCTGTTGTGTCTTTATTATAGCGGATGACAGCGACCTGTGGCCCTCCCTGAAAGGCAGCCAGATTTCAGGCTCTGCTGGAACAGGACAGACGGTCAGAGAGAGGCTTCTGCTGCAGAGCCATCCAAATATCAGAGGCTGGAGGCGGTCCAGGCTAGGGCGTTTCTTTTGGAGGTGACTAGGGAGAAAGAAGCAGCAAGCTCTTGGTGGGGGGGCGGTGTTTGGCGTTTGAGACAGCACGGAGACCCGGGTTTCTCTTGCTTCATGATGCCAAAATCCCTAGCGAGCTGAAGCATCCCCCTGCTTCTCTGAGAGAGCCCCAAGGTCCTCCTGCTTGCCTTGACCTAGGGTCCATTCCCTCCCTCGACCCCAGCCCAGGACTACAGCCATGGAAAAAGAAAGTGCTGACTGGGAGACAGTCAGTGGCACATGGGGGTTGGGGGACAGGTGTGGGAGAAAGTGTCAGGGAAGGGTCCCTGGGTGGGTAGTTCATGCAGAGGCATGAACTTTGAAGCTCATATGAAGTGTTGCAGAGGCAACACTTTGAAGGTGATGCTTCCATGGAGAATGGTTGCATTTTTCCTCATGCTTCTACAGTGCAATTACATCGCTGGGGTTTTGCTGGCTGAAAAGAAAACAAAAAAGAAAAAATTTATCCTCCTTATATGCAGGTGTGCAAGGTCAGACTGTCAGTTTTGAAGACACGCATCACTCACACAGCTGAGCCGGTCCCTGGGGTGCAGGTTTCTGACCTAGGGGCAAAGGTGGCCTAGGAAGGGGTGGGCATGGCGGCAGGCAGGGGACAGCTCAGAGCCCCAGGCTCAGCTGGCTGCACAGCAGGTGTGCCGGGCCAGGAATGGGCCAGTAGATGGCACAGGGTTTTGTAAACCAAAAATATAAGTTTTCGGGAGGCCGGGATGGACGGATCACTTGAGGTTAGGAGTTCAAGACCAGACTGGCCAACATGATGAAACCCCATCTCAACTAAAAATACAAAAATTTGCCAGGCTTGGTGGCGGCACCTGTAGTCTTGGCTACTCAGGAGGGTGAGGCAGGAGGATCCCTTGAACCCGGGAGGTGGAGGTAGCAGTGAGCTGCGATCATGCCCCTACACTCCAGCCTGGGTGATAGAGTAAGACTCCACCTCAATAATTAAGTAAACAAATAATAAAATTCTAAGCCCACCCTCCCCGTCAGTCCCACCTTCAAAACCATCTGAGTGGACTTTCTCCTCAGCCACACAGCTTTTAAAGTTTAACCAGAGAGACCGTTTGAGGCGGTGATAGGAAGTGAGGTGGAACATGCCTCATGACACCTCTGTGGTGAAAGAAACCGCTTTACAGCCTCTTCTCTCTGACGCCTGGCAGCTGAAGGCTGCCTGCTGGAATAAGAACTTGGGTCTCCACAATCGTTTCCCTTCACTCATTCCTTTCCATTGATCCCAGGTCTTCAGAGAAACGCGAGCAATTGTCAATCAGAAAGTTCTACAGTCTATCTACAAGCCAGAAGCCCCGCTGCTTCCAGTCGCCCTGCTTTTCTGGATAAACCAACATGCATGTTAAATGTATTCGATTGCTGTCCCATGCCTCCCTAAAATGTGTAAAACCAAGCTGCGACCCGACCACCTTGGCACATGTTCTCAGGACCTCCTGAGGGCTGTGTCACAGGTCGTGGTCACTCCTATTTGGCTCAGAATAGATCTTTTCAAATATTTTATTTTGAGATGGAGTCTCACTCTGACACCCAGGCTGGGTGCAATGGCCTGATCTCTGCTCACTGCAACCTCCACCTCCCCGGTTCAAGCTTTTCTCCTGCCTCGACTTCCTGAGTAGCTAGGACTACCGGTGCAAGCCACCACACGCAAGATGGGGTTTCACCACGTTGGCCAGGCTGGTCTCGAACTCCTGACCTCAGGTGATCCGCCTGCCTTGGTCTCCCAAAGTGCTGGGATTACAGGCCTGAGCCACTGCGCCGGGCCTAGCTGGACTCCTTTCGCGGGCAGTTTGAAGGGTGGAATGCAAGGGAGGGATGCTTCTCAGTCTGCAAAGTTGTTCCGCTGCCCCTCAGGAAAATGGCTAGCATTGTATAGGCTTAGGTGTTCACAGAAAGCAGATTGTTAGTGTGGGGAGGCCTGCAGTGCAGCTGTGGCCGGCGGCGCGACTGGGGATCTCCAGACTCAAAGGCCATTGGAAGGCGAGTCGCCAACGCCCAGGGCTAGGGCCCAGGTGCCCCAGAGACTGAGACGGCCGATGGAGTTCCCTGTTGTACCCCACTAATCCCCATGACCAGGAGTCCTCACTCCCAACTTTGTCCTGGGTTTTTTTTGGGGGGGTGGTTAAACTGCCTGAGCGCAGAGGCACCTCCAAGGATCCTGTTGGTCTTGTGCAAAGGGGGTGTCCGCCCCCGCCCCCGCCAACCCTCCTGGGTTCCGCCCCAGCTCGGATGCGCCAGAAAGTACATGGGGTGGGAGTTGCCTGTGGAGGCAGCGGGGGCCCACGCCTTCCTGAGCAGGGAGGGAATTGCTCTTTGCTCCTCTTGGGGACCCCACCCATCCTCCCGAGCAGCTGGGAGGGGACCCCATACTTTTCCCAGCAGGGGAGCCTGGAGAGTGTCCTTTGCAGAGCAGGGGAAGGTCTCTGTTAGGGGCGGAGAAGGGGCTGCAGGGGCGAGTGTGGAGGGCCAAGTGTTTCCAAGAAGCGCTGTAGTTTCGCTTCGCTGCAGTTAGAGGCGTGCATTTTAGGGGGTGTAGACAGGGAGGGACCCGCACTTTCCCAAGCTGGGGGCAAAGTTTCTTTTGCTGCCACTAGAGACAAGGGTGTGGGGGTGCGAGTGTGGGGTTGGGATGGGGGTAGGTGAGGGGTCCTTGTGAAAGGGGCGGAGAAGGGGCTGCAGGGGCAAGTAGGGGGAGTTACAGGTTTTCAAGAAGGGCGGCAGTTTTGTGTTGCTCTAGTTAGAAGCGTGCATTGAGGGAGTGTAGGGAGGGAGGGGCCCGCACTTTGCTGAGCAGGAGACTTGGGAGCTTCTTTTGCCCCCACCACTGACCAGGGGGCGAGGGAGTCCTCGTGCAAGGGGCGGAGAATAAGCTGCAGGGGCGAGTCGGGAGGGGATTTGGGGGCTACAGGTTTTCAAGAAGCGCGGCAGTTTTGTGCCACTATAGTTAGGGGCCTCCCTGGGGCGTGCAATTTACGGGGATGCAGACAGGTGGGGGACCCTCACTTTCCTGAGAATGTTAGATTTCTCTTTGCTCCGGGTCGGCGCCCCCTGAGGGTCCTGGAGACTGGCTCGCGGATGTGTGGACTCCACGGTTTGCTGGGAAGGGAGCGGGGTGTCCCGTGCTCCCCTCGGCCCCGCCCGCCTCCTTCTCGGTCCCCTCCCCCGGCCCGGCGTTCCGGCCCCTCCTAAGCGCGCCGAGGCCGGGGTGGGGCGGGGCCGGGCGGGCGCGGCCCGGGCTGAGCCTGCGGGGCGGCTCCCCTCACCCGCCCCCTTCGGGTCCTTCCGAGCTCCGCCCTACACGGCCCAGGGGTGCCAGTCTCGCTGCCGCCGCTACCGCCCGCGCGCTGCACTCGGGAGCGTCCCTGCGCGCACTGGGCGCACCATGGCCCGCGGGTCCGCGCTGGCGCTGCTGCTGCTCCTCGGCCTGCTCGGCGCTTTGGTGGCCGCCCCGGGTGAGCCAGCGGCGGGATTCGGGTGCGGGGGGGACTCGTGGGGCGCGGGCCGGGCCTGGGGATCCGCTTGCGGGTGCGGAATTGCTAACCGCGGCGGGACGCGCTGTGGCCAGCGGGGCCCAGGCATGGAGGGGGCGCCCACTTTCTCCCCAGTTCTCTCCTGGGGCCGGGTGGGAGTCGCATTCCAGAGGGAGAAGGTCAGCGTTTGTTGTCGGAGGCGCAAACTCTTAATTTTGGGGGTGACCTTGGGAGAGGTGGCATTTCATTCTTCCTAATCCCGGCGACTTTCTAACGGATCTCTCTGCCCGTTGGCATCAGCCCCTGACCCCACCCCGCTCTCTCCCCTCGGGGTCTGGGACTTGCGTCTTTAGGCCGCGCGCGGAGGCCGCCCCGGACTCGCCTCTCGCAGCCACGCCCTGCGTCCCGGGCCTAAATTTGGAATCGGTGGGAGCCCGGAGGATGCGGGGGAGGGGAAGGAACAGTTGGAAACAAACTTTGAGCCCTGAAACCGTTCAAAACTCCGGTGTGGATGCAGGCCCCGGGAATTTCTGAAAGAAACGCGTGGTTACCAGATTGTCCATGTGTAGCGCTGGAGAGTTGGGAAAACAGAAAAAGTATCCAGAGACGGGGGAGCCACGGTCACCCTCCCGCGCCCTAAACCGGGCCTCGTTCTGGTTATTATTTTCTGGTGTTTTTCTGTTTCCCTCGCGTCGAAAGGAAAACGGGGACCCCGCTGGGTGTGATGTGCTATCAATTCCACTAGACGGTGCGTTTCTGCCCCTTCCTGTGGGCAGGCTTTTAAGAAGAGCGGCTTGCAGGCAGTGTAGACTTGACCAGCCTTATCAGGGCTGGACAAACTGAGGAATGAGAGGCGGGAACGCCCAGCTCTGGGAGGGCAGAGGAGGCCCGGTTTGTGCCGCGAAATTTCCTGCTGGTGTTCATAGGGTCGAGCTCAGCCCGGAGCTGCGGTGAAGAGGCCTGGTCTCTGTTTGTAGGGAGGAGCTGCTAAGGGGTTTACACGCTCTTTATTTTATTGTATGTTTTTTGAGACGGAGTTTCGCTCTTGTTACCCATGCTGGAGTGCAATGGCGCGATCTCGGCTCACCGCAACCTCCGCCTCCCGGGTTCAGGCAATTCTCCTTCCTCAGCCTCCCGAGTAGCTGGGACTACAGGCACGCACCACCATGCCCAGCTAATTTTTGTATTTTTAGTAGAGACGGGGTTTCACCATGTTGACCAGGATGGTCTCGATCTCTTGACCTCGTGATCCACCCGCCTCGGCCTCCCAAAGTGCTGGGATTACAGGCTTGAGCCACCGCGCCCGGCCCGCGCGTCCCGGGTATCCTGGAAATTGCGCTTTCCCTTGGTAGAGCTGACAGTGTGGCTGGCTCCGTTTTGTAAAACTTGGAGGCGTGTACAGCCCGCAGGGAGGTTCCAAACGCGGCTTCCTGTTTCTCTTTTTTCCTTAGCAGGGAGGGCTCTGCAGGGTTTGATCAGCTGCATCTGCTCCCAAGGCACCTGCAGAAGGGCGTTTTCACTTGTCTCGCTAACGCATGTCCTTCATGCATTCATTCATTCCCTCCTTTGCAGCTGCCGTGTGCTTGGGGCAGGAAAATATATCCCAAAGAGTTCTGGTGTCTGAAGAATTTAGTTTCCAGGAGAAGAGAGGCATCCAAACAGGCGGACAGGACACACAGGGCGACAAGGACCGCTATGGTTCCATCACTAAATAACTCAGGCGTTCCAAGTGGTGGAGCTTGATGAGGGGCTTGGCTGGGTTTTGGAGACCTGGGGACAGAATTGCCAGCTGGTCCGGCTTTACAGGTCAATGGAGGAGAGAGGGGGCAAAAGCCTTATCTTCTCTGAGCTCACAACAAGGCGTTGCACACTTTTTAATCCCGCAGTAGTGTTCATCTGGAGCTCCCTAGTTTTGGAAGCAGACTGGGCTTAGGAGCCCTGAGACGGCGGAGACTTCGCGTCCAGGGAAGGGTGGCTGCACAGGGGTTGGGTGGGTGGTGAGGGCGGCAGACAGGCAGATAGCAGGGGCCAGTCTGTCCTTCCAATCGCAGAGGAAAGCCGGGCCCTCAGCACTGCTGGGTGTCCTTGGGGGACCCTTGTCACCCCCGCTTTCCAGTGCCACCCTACTAGAGATGGAGATGGAAACCCCCTGTCCCGGTCATATTAATACACGTGTTGTTTCATCAGGAAACTTCAACTTTGAGTTGGTGATGCTCAGAACGCACTTTTCCTGCAGCAGTATGCATCGGGCTGCAAAACCCCACGGAGCCTAGGGGGAGGGTCTCTCACAGAGGCCGACAGCCCTGCCTGATCTCAGCGTTTCGGGGAACCAGGCCCGTGTTCCTTGGTGTCTTCATAAATACTCAGGGGCATAGATGGGATGGATGGAGCTGGGGGAAGGCTGCAGAGGAAACAAGGAGGCACCAGCTTTGTAGAGAGCAGGACTTCCCAGGGTGACGTTGGCCCTCAGGAGACCCTTTGCCAAGGTTGCAGACAGTTTTTGGTGGCCACCCTGGGGTGGGACCTGCCACCATCCTGCTGTGGAAAAGGCTGCTCAGGGAAGCCTCTCAGAATCCTTTGAGGCCCAGGACAGGCCCCAGCACAAGGAACTCATCTGGTGCCAAGTGCCAATTGTGTTGAGGGAAGAAAACCGGGAGGAGGGCTTGGGAGTTATGCCTAGGCACAGATTTAGGGCTGGCTCTGCGGTTGGGAGTGTCCCATCCCTGACAGTAGCGTAGAACACACCCGATGCATCCCTGCTTTCCAGAAAAGGCTGTTTTGACCCCAGCAGGCACAGCGGCCTGGGCAGTTTGAAAAATTCCAAACCCCTACATGGGCCCACATCTGTGGAACAATACCAGGTCTCTTCGGGATTCCCTCACCGCAGCAGAGGAAGCCTGCGCTTCGCTTTCTCAGCCTCTCCGGAGCTCTGTCTCCTGCCCCTGGGTGTGTATGCAGA
This sequence comes from Callithrix jacchus, assembly GCF_049354715.1. Lineage (NCBI taxonomy): Eukaryota > Metazoa > Chordata > Mammalia > Primates > Cebidae > Callithrix > Callithrix jacchus. The sequence goes on along the minus strand of NC_133525.1, from coordinate 10,950,126 downwards.
AGTTATTAGGGGAACGTTGCTGTCTTCTGGGCAGAGGAAGTGGGTTTTATCCTTCAGCGAGTTTGCCTTGATTTTCTGCCAGCTTTTGGCTGTGGTAAAAGTTGATTGTTTTGTATTTAACCTCCTGCTTTAGGTCGGGTGAGGTGGCTCACGCCTGTAATCCCAGCACTTTGGGAGGCCAGGGCCAGTGGGATCACACGAGGCCAAGAGTTCAAGACCGGCCCGGCCAACGTGGGAAACCCAGAGTCTACTAAAATGACAAAAATTAGCCGGGCGTGGCGGTGCACGCCTATAATCCCAGTTACTTGGGAGGCTGAGTCACGAGACTTGCCTGAGCTCGGGAAGCAGAGGTTGCAGTCAGCCGAGATCGTGTCCCTGAACTCCAGCCTGGGCGACACGGAGAGACTCAGTCTCAAAAACAAACAAACAAAAAACCTCCCTGCATTCACTCTTTCTCCTTTCTCTGTCTGTGAGACACAGTTTTCATGTGAGGACAAATACGTGCCTTTACACTTTGGAGGTATTCAAGAACGTGATTTTACATTTGTTTGTTTGTAAGTCACTTTTCTTCTGGAAGGCCCTACGCTGGTTACATGCTGTCATTTAGAAAGAAATGCAGCTCATACGACACTTTCACCAATTGGGCACTTAGGAAGATCCTGGCAGGATTTCATGGATACGGTCTGGAATGCTTTCTAACTTAGGTGTCTTTTCCCCAAGGGAGGTGGACTTCTCACTAGCTACATGGAGCTTGTGGTGCTTTTCAGTCGGGCTGAACGTTTTCAGATCACTCTCCTTACTTTAGGGGAAAAGAATCGTGTCCTTTGTGATTCACAGACATGGTAAGAAATAAGACCTACGTGTCTTTAGGGGTGCAAAGGAAGAAAAGTTCTGTTTTGTTTTTTTATAGACGGAATCTCTGTTGCCCAGGCTGTAGTGCAGTGGCACCATCTCGGCTCACAGTTCAAGCAGTTCTCCTGCCTCAGCCTCCTGGTTAGCTGGGATTACAGGCATGCAATGCCATGTCTGGCTATTTTTTGTATATTTAGTAGAGATGAGGTTTCGCTGTGTTGGCCAGGCTGAAAAGTAATTTTGTGAGGTGGAGGTCTCGCTCTGTTGCTCAGACTGGAGAGCAGGGGTTTGACCAGAGCTCACTGCAGCCTCCACCTCCTGGGCTCAAACAGTCCTCCCACCTCAGCTTTTGCAGTAGCTGGGACTACAGACACACACCACCATGCCTGGCCAGTTTTACATTTCTTTGTAGAGACAGGGTCTTGCTATGTTGCCCAGACTGGAAAAAACAATGTTTTTTGGAGACAAGAGCCTGGCTGTGTCACCCAGGCTGGCGTGCAATGAATGGCAGGATCTCCGCTCACTGCAACATCTGCCTCCTGGATTCAGGTGGCTCTCCTGCCTCAGCCAGCCAAATAGCTGGGATTTCAGGTGTGCATCAGCACACCTGGCTAATTTTTGTATTTTTAGTAGAGACGGAGTTTCACCCTGTTGGCCAGCCTGGCCACGAGTTCCTGGCCTCAAGTGATCTGCCCACCTCAGCCTCCCAAAGTTCTGGGATTACACGTGTGAGCCACCTGAAAAATCATTTTTAAAATCAACTGTCCTACATTCTTACTGGGAAGGGACTCCTGTAACCAAAGACAGCTTAACAAGGGGAAAACAAAGCAAACTGTATTGTCATGCGCTTTTCACTGATACATGGCAGGGACCCAGGCATGGGTGGTTTTCAAGGAGGGGGGTTGGAATTCTAGCTGCTCTAGCGTCCTCAGCAAAGAACAGTCCGTTTTTAGAGCATTGGCAAGAGAAAGACAAAGGACTTTTGAGTCTTCGCGGGAGAGAATGAGATGGCAGGGAAGCTTCTTCATTCCGAGTCCTGAGGTTCAGCATCCAGGCTCGTGAGGTTTTATTTTCACCTGTCGTCAGTGGTTCCCCTGCGTTCTCCCTGCTGGAAACGTGGGGTGGGGATTGCTTGTGAACGTGGTCTCCTGGTGCTGCTGTAGCTGCAGGCTGCACACTGTCCAGGGCTTGAGGCTTTGCTGCTGCTGTTTTTTGATTGAATCCTGTCTCTTGGCTGAAACACAGTTATCCACCACCATTTCTAGATACTGTTTGTCCAACAGGTATCTTTCACATCTCTAGAGACCAGAAGGACTTCCTCTTCTTGCATTTTCTGTTGGGTATTCTTTCTTGGTGTGGTTCCTTGGCGAGTTTTGGGGAGATGGCCATGGGCGTGTTTTCGGGTTTGTTTTTAGAATGACTCAGGGTTGCCACCACACCTCGCCTCATACGGTCTCCTAGTCATCACAAGAACATTTCCCCCAGCAGGAAGCCAGAAACTTTCTTTCTTCTCCCCGGCGAGTCAGATTCAGACCAGCACTTTTCAAGTGGGCTGTGAAAGGACCATGCAGCCACCCGGCTTTGCAAAGAAAGTTCATCCGAGGAGAGGAGAAAATCCGCGTGGGCTGCGTGGAAAGCCTTGCTGAAGAAGCAGGATGGGCAAAGCTTGCTTTCGCGCTCTCTGTCTGGGTGGGCTGGGCTGAGATCGAAACCCTGTTTGTCGCCACAGGCGGCAGCTGGATGAGTTTGAAAGCGGTCGCACACCCCTTTAAAGCACTTTGCTTTCTCAACTTTTAGAGGTGTTCTAGGCTGGGGCGGGTCCTCTGCTTTTGAGAAGCACCTGTAGGAGTGCTGTGCTGCCGCTTCTCAGGGAGCCAAGCAAAGCGTTTCTCCGAGGGCGCTGTTTAAAAGCTGTTAACAATGTAACTAGGGCCAGGCGAGGTGGCTCACGCCTGTCATCCCAGCACCTTGTGAGGCCGAGGCAGGCAGAGGACGAGGTAAAGGGATCGAGACCAGCCTGGCCAACATGGTGAAACCCCATCTCTACTAAAAATACAAAAATTAGCCAGACATGGTGGCAGGTGCCTGTACTTCCAGCTACTCTGAAGGCTGAGGCAGGAGAATCACTTGAACCCGGGAGGCAGAGGTTGCAGTGAGCCAAGATGGCGCCACTGCACTCCAGCCTGGTGACAGAGTGAGCCTCCGTCTCAATAATGATAATAATAATAATAATGTAATTGGTTATTACACCGCCTTCCTGAGGAGGTGGCAGACCAGCCAGAGCCGTTACATTGCAGAGACTCTGCAGACATTACTCATGGGACACAGGGCAGCCAGACAAGCCTCTTGTTTGTGTCTGCTTTGCCTGACCCTGCAAAATTATTGTCTAAATACGCCTTGGCAAGCATTGATCCACGAGGGGATGCTGACCAGAAGGAGCCTTCGTATCTGCAGGAAGACGATGGACGGGAATGCTGACAAGAATAAACAGACTGCATTGTCCTTAAGGGCCAAGGGACTTGTGGAGGCATAGAGATTTTGTAACTACTGCTGGGTCTCAAAGATTGCCAGTCCGCCTCTCCTGCGGCGGCTGCTAGTTTTCTTTTTCTGCGGGGAGCAGGTTTGCTTCTAAATGTGAATTAACACGGGACTGTCTTCGATGAATTCAGCACAAAACGTTCTCAGCAGTTGAAGGGACACACACAGAGAGGAAAGTGTCAGGCATTTTATGCAGAGATTCATACCTAGAATAGCAGGACGGGGAAGTTTTGGATGTGGCAAGCAGGAGACAGATATGAACACGTGACTTCTGTGGACCCTGCAGAGACCATCATGAAGGTAGCGGCCCCACCCTGTGTTGAGGTCTTTACTCAAGAGGCTGTGGTTGTGGTCTAACACAGCATCCAGCAGACACACAACACGGACAGCCACAGCTGTCCACAAGCTCCTTACACACTCTTCATATCATGAATGTATTACTTGGTGGTGGCTTGTAATCTTTTTTTAAATTTTATTTTAAACGTTCCCAGGCTGGAGTGCAGTGGCATGATGGTAGCTCACTGCAAACTTGACCTCCTGGGCTCAGGGGTATCTCTCACCTCAGCCTTTTGAGGAGCTGGGACCACAGGCATGTGCCACACTCAGCTAATTTTTTAAATCTTTTTGTAGAATAGGGGTCTCACTATGTAGTCCAAGCTGGTCTCGAACCCCTGGGCTCAAGCAAATCTCCCACCTCCACCTCCCAAAATGCTGGGGTTGCAGGCGTGAGCCACCATGCTCAGACCACAAAATTATTATTATTTTTTGAGCCAGGATCTTACTCTGTTGCCCAGGCTGGAGTGCAGTGGTATGATCTCAGCTCATAGCAGCCTTGAACCCCTGGTCTCTGAGCCTCTTGTGTGTAGTTAGAGACAGAGTTTCACTCTGTTGTCCAGGCTAGTGGGCATATTTTAATATTTTAATCCTACAGAGTGCAGGCTAAGAATACACCGGCATCTGTGGTGCCCATCCCTCCTGCATTCCTGATTTCTGGGTGACGGTTTCAGATGCAGACCTGCTTGACCCCCATCCATTGGCTCTTGCTGACCTAGACCCGAGGTTCTCAGCTTTGGCCGCGTTGCAGGAAGCTTGGAAAAGTCACTCTTGCCCAGGACTCTCTGGGTAGCCTGCTTTATAGACATGTTATGTGTTTTTATTTTTAATTTTTTGAGGCAAAATTTTGCTCTGTCACTCAGACTGGAGTGCAGCGGTGTAGTCATGGCTCACCGCAGCCTCAACCTCCTGGGCTCAAGCAGTCCACACACCTCAGCCTCGCAAGTAGCTTGGACCAGAGGCATGCCTCACCATACTAGCTAGTTTTTTTTTTTTTTTTTTTTTTTTTTTTTGTAGAGACAGGGTGTTTCTCTGTTGCCCAGGCTAGTCTTGAACTACTGGACTCAAGCCTTCCACCTGCCTTGGCCTTGCAAAGTGTTGGGTTTATAGGCGGGAGCCACTGCACCCTGCTATTAGGAATTTTAAAAGCCCTGCAGAGGTTCTGCGTGGCTGAGTTGTCAAACACCGCTGAATTGTTATTCTACCGGATGTTCTGCTCATCCCCTCCTACGTGTGACTTCCCATGACTGGTTCTCGAATGTGAATGTCCGTGCTGTGGACTACATTTTTCAAAGAGCATTCAGTTTGTTCTCTTCAGCAAGCCCTTAAGATGTATCTCATGGGCTTTTTGTAGATAAAGATGCTGGTGTTAGAGAGTTCAGGAGCTTACTGGTGATCACGTGATCAGCGTGGGGAAAAATGCTCATGGACATGAGTCCATCCATCCACCCACTCATCCACCCACCAACTCACCCACCCAGCCATCTACCCACCCATTTATCTATCCATCCATCCATCCATCCATCCGTCCGTCCGTCCGTCCGTCCATCCATCCATCAACCCACCTGGGCATAGGGGCTGCTGGGCTTGGGAGTTGGTAGCTTCATTTGCAGGGTAAACAGACCTGCCTTCACCACTTGTGTGACTTGAAAGGGAGGAGAATGTCCTGAATCACCAATGGGCATTTTTATATGGAAGAAAACTCCCTTGAGTCTTGTCTCAGACCAGTCACTAAGGCCTCTCCGGCTCCTCAGGGTCTCTGCGTTCTAGGTGTCCATATGTCCTTCCAACCATTTACCCATTCGTTCATGCATGCATGCATGCATGTATGCATCCATCCATCCATTTATCTATTCACCCATCAATCCATCCTGCCACTCACTTACTCATCAATTCATTTATCGATGCATGCATCCATCCAACCTCCATTCATTTATGTATCCATTCATGCACCTGTCCATCCATCCATCCTCCCATTGATTTATCCATCCATTCATGCATTTGTTCGTCAGTCCATCCATTCATCTACCTATCTTTCCATCCACACATACATCCATCTATTCATCCATCCTTTTAGTTCATCCAGCCACTCATCAATTGATAGTCATCTATCCATCACTCATCTATCCATCCATTAATCCATTCATCCATTCATCCATCCACCCATCCACCTATCCATCCATCCATCCATCCATCCATCCATCCATCCATCCACCTATCCATCTATTTATCCATCTACCCATCTATCCACCTATCTATCCATCCATCCATCCATTCACCTACATACTCACCCACCCATTCATTAGTCCACCCAACCATCCATCCACCTATCCACCATCCATCCCATCACTGCCCATCCTTCCACTCATCCAGCCAAGCCGTCCATCCACCCAGCTATCCACCCAACTATTCACCTACTCACTAATTTATCCACTCACCCACCCATGCAGCCATGCATTCGTGCATCCATGCATCCATCCATCCATGCATCCATCCACAACCCACCCACCCACCCACCCATGCATCCACACACCCACCGCCACACCCATGTATGCACCCTCCCACCCATCCATCCACGCACCCTCCCACCCATCCATCCATGCACCCTCCCACCCACCCTTCCATCCATGCACCCACCCATCCATCCACGTACCTGCCATTCATGCTCCCTCCCAGTCCTTGGCTCTCTTGTGTATTCCTTTAGCCAACATAGGCTGAAGTTAAATGCTACCTGTGTTCTTGGTGCTGTTTGCTGTGGGCACAGAGAAGACATACCTGGTCCCTGTTCTGTGTTCTCTGCCTGGGCAGTAACGACCAGGGTATCAATTTGGGCATGGAAGCCCTGGAGGTCTGGAAGCACAGAGCAGGGACCACACTCGCTCAGGGCATCAGAGAGAGTTCTCCCAGGAGGGGCCCCCCCTGGACGCTAAGCTTCCAAGAATGAGCAGAGGAAGACAGACGTAAGGAAGAGGAAGACTGTCTCACCCTGTAGAGAAGCAGTAAGTGAGGGTGGGGAGGCTGCAGTTCATCTCAGACTATAGGAGCTGCAGAGCCGTATCATGGCTGCCTCTGTTGCCGTTGCCAAGGAGTGCAGATGTAAGTTCCCCTGAAGGGTTTGATGCAGACAGCTCTGCAGGGACACTTAACCTGCTGAAGGCCCCTCTTTGGGTAATAGCATGGAGAACAGGTTGGAGGGGCCGGCGCTATTTTTAGCAGAGCGTGGGTAAGTCAGCAGAGGTAGAAGAGAAGTTACAAGCCCTCTTAAGACATACTAAGGAGGTAAGAATCTGTAACAGGTGCCTCCTGCAGAGTCGATCACATGTTTGCATCACATGGGTAGGCTTTAACATATAGACACCTGCGTCTCACCTCGGAAAGTTTCTGATTTAATTGGCTCGGGCATCAGGACTTAGGAAAACCCCTCAGATGTGTGTCATTTGCTGCTGGAGTTGAGAACTGGAGACTGCAGCTGTGCTCCTTAAACTGCAAAGCCCTTACAAATCGCCTCTTACAAATGCTTGTGAGAAAGAATGTGGGTTGGCCAGGGAAGAGGATCACAGAGGACTTCCTGGAGAAGGTGACATTCTGCCACAGCCTTGAGGGGTGAATAGAAGTTTTCCCCGTTCAGAAAGAAGGGATACACTTTCATGGCCTGATAGAGGATGCAATGAGGCAGATGAGGGGCCCAAATTCTGTGACCCTTCCCTCCCCCGACTAGGACACCCCTGTATCAGTCCCATTGTGTAACAACCTAATTCACAGGATATTGCAAGGGTGAGGGCTTTTAAATTTTCTGAGAAAGGCAATGATATATTTTGGAAACCATGACAAACACCCTAATTGTTTTAATCTGTGTACACACAACCTTCATCATTCAAGGATTCTGTATTTGTGAACTTGCTAAAATGCATGTGTAATCCTCTGATCAATATTCCCGGCATGTAATTTTTTTTTTTTTATTTGGAACTTTCATTTTTGATTCGGGGATACACGTGAGAGTTTCTTCCATAGGTAGACACATGTCACGAGGGTTTGCTGTGCAGATTATTTCATCACCGTGGTATAGAGCCCAGATCCAGTCGTTACCTTTCTGTTCCTCTCCTTACACCCGGCATGTTTTCTACATACACAGAACAGCAGAAAAACTGAAGTTCTTTTTTGTTTCTTTTTCTGAGACGGAGTCTTACTCTGTCAGCCAGGACAGAGCTGGAATGCAGTGGCATGATCTCAGCTCACTGTAACCTCCACCTCCCGGGTTCAAGTGATTCTCCTGCCTCAGCTTCCCAAGTAGCTGGGATGACAGGTGCCTGGGTAATTGTTTGTGTTTTTAGAAGGGACAGAGTTTCGTCATGTTGGCCAGGGTAATCTCGAACTCCCGGCCTTAGGGGATCCACCTGCCTCGGCTTCCCAAAGTGCTGGGATTACAGGCGTGAGCCGCCACGCCTGGCCAGAATTGAGCTTCTCAATACCCCGTGTTCTCAGTTGAAGTTCAACAAAGCAAAACACTCACTGCCTTCTTGTGCCACCGCATACGGTCAACAGGGTTCTCTTCAAGGTCTACTCGAGTGCTGGGTTTTGTGTTTTCCCACTTTTTGTCAGTGAATTTGCTCTTTCAAATATCCCCAGGTCTTTGCTGAGGTGGTACCTCACGTCCCTAAGTATGGGGAAGCTAGGATGCTCTCCTGCGGAAATACACACCTGATGAGCTTCATTTAGGCACAAGTTTCAGTGCTATCAGCTTCAAGACCAATGTGAGTGACTCCACGATGTGTATTCACTACCGTGTCTTCAAACAGAAACCCACGCAAGACGGGCTTAGGTGTTGATGGGTTGATGACCTCTGGGAAGCTAGCCCGGTCTTTCCCTAGGAGCAATGGTTCGCTGTGTGCTAATTCAGTGTTCGCCGAGACTTCGTGAAATGTCACTGCTTTGAATAACAAAGCCGTAATGAACAATCTGAGCTGCTTTGTGTGTGTCTGTGTGTCTCTGTGTGTGCCTGTGTGTCTGTGTCTCTGTGAGTACGTGTGTCTGTATGTGTCTGTGTGTGTCTGTGTGTCTGTGTTTCTGTGTGTGTATGCCTGTCTGTGTATCTGTATATATGCCTGTGTGTGTATGTGTGTGTGCCTGTGTGTGTCTGTGTATGTCTGTGAGTGTGCCTCTGTGTCTGTGTGTGTTTCTGTGTGTGTTTGTGTCAGTATGTGTCTGTGTGTGTCTCTGTGCGTGTGTGTCTGTATGTGTGACTGTGTGTGTGTGCCTGTGTGTCTCTGTCTGTGTGTGTGTATGTGTGTGCCTGTGTCTCTGTGTATGTGTCTGTGTGTCTGCCTGTGTGTCTGTGTTTGTGTCTGTGACTCTGTGTGTGTGTATGTGTGTCAGTATGTCTCTGTGTGTTACTGTGTATATCTCTGTGTGTCTGTGTTTCTATGTATGTGTCTGTATATGTATGTGTGTGTTTGTATATGTGCCTGTGTGTCTGTGTCTGTATGTCTGTGTGTGTCTGTTTCTGTGTGTGTGCCTGTATGTTTGTGTCTGTGTTTCTGCATGTATGTGCCTGTTTATCTGTATGTGTGCCTGTGTGTCCGTGTGTGTGTGTGTGCCTGTGTCTCTGTATGTGTCCTGTGTGTCTCTGCATGTGTCTGTGTATGTCTGTGTCTGTGAGTGTGCCTGTGTCTCTGTGTGTGTGTCAGTATGTGTCTCTGTGTGTGTTACTGTGTGCGTGTGTCTTTCTGTGTGTGTTTGTCTATGTGTGTGTCTGTATGTGTGACTGTGTGTTTGTGTGCCTGTGTGTCTGTTTCTGTGTATCTGTGCCTCTGCCTGTGTATGTGTGTGCCTGTGTGTCTGTGTGTGCCTGTGTGTGTGTCTCTGTGTGTGTCTGTCTCTGTATGTGTCTCTGTGTTACTGAGTGTGTGTGTCTGTGTGTGTTTGTGTGTGCCTGTGTCTATGTCTGTTTCTGGTGTGTGCCTGTGTGTCTGTGTTTCTCTGTGTGTGTGCCTATGTGTGTATCTTTGTGTGTGCCTGTGTGTCTGTGTATGTGTGTTTGTGTGTGTGTGTCTGTGTATGTCTGTGAGTGTGCCTCTGTGTCTGTGTGTGTGTCTATGTATCGTGTGTGTGTGTGTGTGTGTGTGTGTTGGCCTTGCATCATTTTACAGAGACACCAAGGGCTCTGCAAAGGGCTAACAGTTGGGACCGGGACTGGTGGAGGAGGGGTTATTTGGAGCTATTCCCAACCAACAGGGCAGAGACCAGTGTGAGACACCAGCTGGGAAGTGGCTGGGGATGAGGCTGGAAAAAGTCCTGAGGACTCTAAGTCAGTTTCCCGTTTCCACATTAGCCTTGGGAGGTAATGACTCAGTTTCCTGTAGGGACATGACCTGGAGCTAGCATCTGCCTGCGGAAGGGGTGATAGGGACAGAGAGTGGGGAACCCCGGGTAGCCCTGCCTTGCTGTCCTCTGAGCCCCAAAACTCCTGAAGGTAGAGTCCTTCAGCATCACCCTGAAGTTTGTTAAAAATGCAGGTTTGGCCGGGCACAGTGACTCATGCTGGTAATCCTGGCACTTTGGGAGGCAGAGGTGGGTGGATCATGAGGTCAGGAGATCGAGACCATCCTGGCCAACATGGTGAAACCCCGTGTCTACTAAAATACACACACACACAGAAGTCAGCTGGGTGTGCTGGAGTTGCCTGTACTCTCAGTTACTCAGGAGGCTGAGGCAGGGGAATACCTTGAACCCGGGAGACAGAAGTTTCAGTGAGCAGAGATCGTGCCAGTATACTCCAGCCTGGGGACAGAGCAAGACTCTGTCTCAAAAAAGAAAAAATATGCAGATTCATGAGCCTCACCCCAGACCACAAAATCAAAATGTCTGGGGCTGAGACCCGGGGTTTCTTATCTCCCCAAGCCCCTCGCTGGGAGATTCTGAGAGCCGCTGGTGTGAGACGTGCTGAGCCCAGACCCAACCTTCATACCATTCTCTGGCTTTATGTAAAACTTGGCACAGCTCAGGGGACGGTCCCAGAGTGATGGCAGGAGAACAAAAGAAAGCTTCCCACTTCTTACCTAACGTATAGTAAAATTACAGAAAAGAGCTTAGCTTGTTACATCACCTCTGCACCCTCGTGCTGTCATCACAGGATGAAGCCAAGATGTCACCTTGGGCCACCTCAGACAAGGAATTATAATCAATTTAACCATGTGCACACACACACACACATGCACACACAGAAATATATACATATAAAAGGCATGCTCAGCCCAGCCCAAACAAAACTCCTACCTGGAGGAGTTTTGAGGCTCTCTCTCTATATATGTTTTTGAAACACACACACACACACACACACACACACACACACACACACAGAAATATATACATATAAAAGGCATGCTCAGCCCAGCCCAAACAAAACTCCTACCTGGAGGAGTTTTGAGGCTCTCTCTCTATATATGTTTTTGAAACACACACACACACACACACACACACAGAAATAAATTCATGTAAAAGGCATGCTCAGCCCAGCCCAAACAAAACTCTTTCCTTCAGGAGTTTTGAGGCTCAAAATATATATGTTTTTGAAATACACACACACACACACACACACACACACACACACACACAGACACATGCAGGTGGTTAAACTGCATATAATTCCACATATAAATCTGTAATGTTTATATATTTCTGAATATATGTATGTTTCCAATTATATATATATATTTCAGAATGTATATCTACACATACACACACACACACACACACTTTTCTTTTGAGACAGTCTTGTTCTGTCACCCAGGCTGGAGTGCTGTGGTGCAATGTCAGCTCACTGCAACCTCCACCTGCCGAGTTCAAGAGATTCTCCTGCCTCAGGCTCCTGAGTGGCTGGGACTACAGGCACACGCCACCATGCTCAGCTAATTTAGTAGAGAAGGGGTTTTGCCATGTTGGCCAGGCTGGTCTCCAACTCCTGACCTCAATGATCTGCCTGCCTCAATCTCCCAAAGCGCTGGGATTACAGGCGTGAGCCACCACATTCTGCCTATTTTTTTGAGGCAGGGTCTCTCTCTGTTTTACAGGCTGGAGCACTGTGGCACAATCTCAGCTCCCTGCAACCTTAACCTCCCCAGACTCAGGCCATCCTCCCACCTCAGCCTCCCAAGTAGCCGGGACCATGGTGTGCACCACCACACCTGTCTAATTTTTGCATTATTTTTTTTTTGTAAAGACGGGGTTTCATCCTGTCGCCCAGGCTGATCTTGAACTCCTAGGCTCAAGCGATCCTCCCTCCTTGGCCTTTCAAAGTGTTGGGATTATAAGTGTGAGCCATGGTGCCTGGGCACCTGTATATAGTTTTCAAGCTTGTAAGACAGAGAGGCGAGTTTAACTATGGCTAGAGACACAAAGCCCATTCCTATGTGTAGTTCACAGGCAGAGAAAGTTTCCAGAGCCCAGGGGCCACTGCCAGCCCCTGCTTTCATGCCTTTCCCTGGCGTGAACAGTCTGTGTGTGACTCAGCGGCCACATCTAAAGTGTAGGCTGTCGGGTGCACGTGGAATTCCTTGCTCTCGTCCGTGATCTGTTGCAGCGATTACGTCGTGTTTTCTATACTCAGTTATTCAGTTGCTGGCACAAGTCCACTTACTGACAGGATGCTGGAGGCAGCCCTGGGGTAGTTCTGCAACTATGGTGCTCTGGTGTATTTCAGAAACTATTTATGACACCAAAGATCTAGGAGCCAGATTTATTTTAATGATGTGTTTATTTCTTTTAATTGACAAATACACATTGTATCTATGCAGTGGCAAGTGGTGTCTTGATGTACATGCATTCATGGTGGAATAGTTTTAAATATGCATGACCTCACAGACTTTGCAGGATTTTGTGTGTGTGTGTGTGTGTGTGTGTGTGTGGTGAGAACACTCACGAATGGACTCCTGGTCATTTGCAAATACTCCAGGTGCTGGTGATAACTGCAGTCACCATGGTGTGTCTGAGTTGCCCTGAAGTTACTTTTGTCTCCTGGAAACCGTATCCTGTGACCAGTCATCTCCCCGGTGACACATCTTGAAAAAGAGGACAGCACTTCCAGAGCAATTCCGTTTTTAGCAACAGAAAAATAAGGGTGTTTCAACCATTTGAATAAAATAGTAAGAAATGTATCAACTGCCTGCTGCTATTCCCACATGAAATTTCTGCTGCTCCATCCGGTGTTCAGGCATTTTCTTTTTTCTTTTCTTTTTTGCTTTTGAGACGGAGTCTCACTCTGCCGCCCAGGCCGGAGTGCAGCGGCTCAACCTCGGCTCACTACAACCTTCGCCTCCCGGGTTCCAGCTATTCCCCTGCCTCAGTCTCCGGAGTAGCTGGGTCTGCAGGCGCTCACCACCATGTCCAGCTGATTTTTTCTTTGAGACAGAGTCTTGCTCTGTTGCCCAGGCTGGAGTGCAGGGGCACGATCTCGGCTCACTACAGCCTCCGCCTTCTGGGTTCAAGCTGATTTTCCTGCCTCAGCCTCCTGAGTAGCTTAGACTACAGGTGCCTGTCACTATGCTCAGCTGATTTTTGTTTTTTTGTTTATTTTAGTATAGGTGGGGTTTATCCATGTTGGCCGGGATGGTCATGAATTCCTGACCTCAGGGGACCCAACCACCTCGGCCTCCTGAAGTGCTGGGATTATAGGCAGGAGCCACTGTGCCTAGTGCCCCTTTTCCCCTTTTTTGTATTTTTTAGTAGAAATGGGGTTTCACCACATTGTCCAGGCTGGTCTGGAACTCTTGACCTTGTGATCTGCCTGCTTCAGCCTCCCAAAGTGCTGAGATAACAGTCATGAGTGACTGTGCCTGGCATGTAGAGGCATTTTCTCTTTCACTGTTCTGAGCTTTCTTTTCACCACGATTATCTCTAGGTTGGGGACCCTTCCAGAGGCCCCCCAAACCTAGAATGAAAAGGGCAGACTATGTGACTGGTTCCACCCCACCTCCAAAAAAAAAAAAAAAAAACACCACCAAGAAAAACCCTTTGCCTGGCATCAAAGCACACCGCAGTGAGGGAAGAGCACAGACATGCCCTCTGCACCTCCTCCTCCTCCTCCTTTCCAGAACGTTCAGAAAGTTTCCGTGTTTAGTGGGCTTTGGCAAAGGGTGTGAAAAACCAGCAGGGGCAGGTGAGGACGGAAGTGGTCATCAGCAGGTGCGGGCATCCGGAGTGATGCTGGGACTGAGCGAACTGGACGCTGGCCAGTGTCGGGGAGTGAATAGGACATTTCCGTCAGGGGCACGCAGGCCAGTGGCGGGGTGTACATCCTCCCACCATTAATGCAGAATGAATGTTACTACGGAGAAGCCTGCAGGCACCCAGAGAGCACTGGTAAATGACGTCCTTGGCTACTGCTATTCCTGTGTAATGATTATGTTCTTATGAAAACCCAAAAGTGGGAGGAATCTTGGAACCACCTTATTTTTATTTTTATGTGGAACACGTGAATGGTATCACGATAGGGTTTAAGAGAACACAAGTGTCCGGCGCAGTGACTCACGCCTGGAATCGCAACACTTTGGGGGGCCGAGGTGGACAGATCACTTGAGGTCAGGAGTTTGAGACCAGCCTGGCCAACATGATGAAACCCCGTCTCTGCTAAAAAAAACAAAAATTAGCCGGGCATGGTGGTGGTGCCTGCCTGTAGTCTCAGCTACTCGGGAGACTGAGGCAGAAGAATCCCTTGAACCCCAGGGGCAGAGGTTGCAGTGAGTTGAGATTGTGCCACTGCACTCTAGCCCTGGGCAACAGAACAAGACTCTGTCTCTAAAGGGGAGGGGAGGGGAGAGGAGGGGGAGAAAGGAGAGGAGGGGGAGAGAGAAGGGGAGGAGAGGGGAGAGAAGAGGAGGGGAGAGGTGAGGAGAGGGGAGAGGGGAGGGTAAAGAGGAGGAAGGAAGGGGAGGGGAGAGGGAGAGGAGGAGAAGAGGGGAGGGGAGGGGAAGAGAGAAAGTGAGGGGAGGACGAGAGAAGGGAGAGGGGAAGGTAGGGGAGGGGAATCCAGGTACTGGTGGGGAGGAGAGGGGAGGTGAGGGGAGGGAGAAAGGAGAGGAGGGGGAGAGAGAAGGGGAGAGGAGGGGAGGAGAGGGGAGAGGTGAGGAGAGATGGAGAGGGGAGGGTAAAGAGGAATAATGGAGGGGAGGAGAGAGGGAGAGGAGGAGTAGAGGGGAAGAGAGAAGGTGAGGGGAGTATGAGAGAAGGGAGAGGGGAAGGTAGGGGAGGGGAATCCAGGTACTGGAGGGGAGGAGAAGAGAGGGGAGTGGAGGGGAGAAGGAGAGAGGAGGAGGGGAGGGGGAGAAAAGAGGGAAGGGGAGGGAGACGGGGAGAGAAGAGGGGAGAAAGGAAGGGAGGGGAGGGAGAGAGAAGAGGAAAGGAAGGGAGTGAAAGGGAGGGGAGAGGGAGAGAGATAGGGGGAGTCCAGGTAGTAGAGGGGAGGGGAGGGGAGGGGAGGGGGAGAAAGAAGGAGGGGAGGGGGAGAAAAGAGGGAAGGGGATGGAGATAGGGAGAGGGGAGGGGAGAAAAGAGATGAGGGGAGGGGGAGAGAACGGAGAGGGGAAGGTAGGGGAGTGGAGGAGAGAGCGGAGGAGAGGAGGGGAGTGGAAGAAAGGGGAGAGGGAGAGAGGGAGAGAGGGGAGTCCAGGTAGTA
This sequence comes from Callithrix jacchus, assembly GCF_049354715.1. Classification (NCBI taxonomy): domain Eukaryota; kingdom Metazoa; phylum Chordata; class Mammalia; order Primates; family Cebidae; genus Callithrix; species Callithrix jacchus. The sequence continues at coordinate 10,934,738 of NC_133525.1, read as the reverse complement.
GAGGGGAGGGGAGGGGAGGGGATGGATGGGATGGGATCGAATCCAGGTAAGGACTCTCTGAGTTTGCCCAGGTGGAGCGCATTCCTGCCATTGCCAGGGTGGAGGGCATTCGTACTTTGTACAAGCCCTGCTCACCTTCCGCAGGAGCTCAAATGTGCCACATGGCCTTGGGGATGTCACTGTGGGTCCCTCCTGCATTTCGAGTTGCCTGGCTGATGTGAAGCGAAAAACACGGTTTGAGTCAGTAGAAAGTGTGTTCTGGCCGGGCACAGTGGCTCACGCCTGTAATCCCAGCACTTTGGGAGGCCGAGTCAGGTGGATCACGAGGTCAAGAGATCGAGACCATCTTGGTCAACATGGTGAAACCCTGTCTTTACTAAAAATAGAAAAAAATTAGCTGGGCATGGTGTCGCATGCCTGTAATCCCAGCTACTCAGGAGGCTGAGGTGGGAGAATTGCCTGAACCCAGGAGGCGGAGGTTGCAGTGAGCCGAGATCGCGCCATTGCACTCCAGTCTGGGTAACGAGAGTGAAACTTCGTATTAAAAAAAAAAAGAAAGTGTGTTCTCAGGGTGACTCATAACATCTGTGGTCCATTCCCCCTTGTCCTGGTGAGTTTCCTGGCCTTGTACCAGAAACATCTGGAGCTTCGAGTGGGCCTGTTAGAAACTGCAGTGGAGGTCGGGGGTTCTGCTGATTGTGTGGTCTCCTTGCAAGTTTGCAGAGAAGCTGAACATTCCACACCGGGCACCTGCGTTCTCTCCCAGGCTCCCTCTTCTGAGGGCCTGCTTGCAGCTCCTGCTGGGTGGGTTTTGCTGGAGGTCAGTTTCAGGAGCAAAAAGGGAAGTAGGGGTGTCTGTGGGGAGCCCACAATTTCCTGCCCACCACCTGAAAAAGCCCAGGGAATGTGATGAATTGGAAGACGAGGCCTTGGAAATGAAGAGAGCCGTGGACTTTGATGAGATGGAAGATTCATTAGAGAGATTCGTTTACTCACTGTTGGGATTGTTGACTGGGTTTGCTTCCCCATGAGGCTTCAAGCCCATAGCACATGCATCTGTATCCATTTATACATACCTGGGAGACTGCATCCCTCACACACCTGGGGGAGTCCATCCTACTCACACCTGGGGGACTCCATCCCTCACACACCTGGGGGACTCCATCCCTCACACACACCTGGGGGACTCCATCCCTCACACACTGGGGGACTCCATCCCTCACACACACCTGGGGGAGTCCATCCCTCACACACCTGGGCGCATCCATCCCTCACACACCTGGGGGTGTCCATCCCTCACACCTGGGGGACTCCATCCCTCACACACCTTGGGGACTACATCCCTCACACACCCTGGGGGCATCCATCCCTCACACACCTGGGGGAGTCCATCCCTCACACACCTGGGGGACTGCATCCCTCACACACACCTGGGGGACTCCATCCCTCACATACCTGGGGGACTCCATCCCTCACACACCTGGGGGACTCCATACCTCACACACCTGGGGGCGTCCATCCCTCACACACATACCTGGAAGATTAGCCTCAGAGGTGTGTGCAGCACCAGAGTCCAGCAGGGAGTGTGACTGCCTTAGTATGAGTGATGAAGGCCGCTATGTGAAACCGAGAGCTTCTGCCCTCCCTTTCTCCCCTACTCTCTATCGTGTGGCGTTTGTGGAGCTGTCTTAAGTGTTTCTCAGTCCAGGAGAAAACGGTGAGGGTGGAACTCTGGGGAAAGGAGGCGTTGCAAGCAGCGGAGGGCCTGCCCCAGCTGTGGGAGATGGAGTCTGAGGTCAAGGGCCCGAGGTTCCTGATAGAGTGCTTGGGCTTGTCTCTCCTGTGGTGACCTTGTCCTTCAGCCATCCTGGAGTGACGCCAGCCCACAGATAAGACTGGGAGACAAGCTCCTGCTGCGGGACTCGGGGAGTTCTTCAGGGACAGGGGCTGAGGGCAGATGGCAGGAGAAGGGGTGGAGGCTGGGAGGGCACACTGTGTCCTTTGCCATGCACTACCAGACTTGTCTTGGACCCTGTTGGCTGAGCATAGGGTCCAGGGAGCAGTGGGTTTGGGCACGCGGTGGTGACATCAGCCGTAGTCCTGAAGCACTGGGAAAGCTGGCAGTGCAGACTTGTGCGGGGGTGATGCTGGTGCTGGCAGGGCCTGTACCCTCCCCTGCTAGTGGGTTTGTGTGACAGCCATGGAGGAGGGGTTGGGGTCAGTGGAAGGAACACTAAGTGGGCCTGGGAGTCCTCACTGTGGGTGCAGCCTCACTGTGGGAGGGAAGGTGGAGCAGGGAAAGAAGGGAGCTTCCCAGTGATACCGGGTTCCAGGTCAGTGGCTATGAGCAGGATGGGAAGTCATGTGGAGGACGAGGCCGGTGGATTCGGGTGATGATGGAGGAGGATGGGAGGGGCAAGCTGGGCCAGGGAGGTCGCGGGCCATGGAGACAGTGTCATCAAGCAGACGGACAGACACAGGCGTGCATGCACACATACACAGGCACGCACATAGATGCACACACATGGGTGCACACACAGAAACCACATGAACACACAAGCATGCATCTATGAAATACACATGCACATAATAGCACATCCTCATGATGTGTGGACACACATGCAATGCACATACAGACACATAGGTATGCACACGTGTGTGCTCACACCACACACTCATGCATACACACATGGCCACACACATTCCTGCACATAAACCACATGAATGCATAAACATGCATCTGTGAAATACACATGCACACACAATCACATCCACCCGTGCACATGCACGTACACAGACATGCACACATACACCCAGGGTCTTCGTTAGAAAAATCCAAAATGTGGCTTGGTTGCAAAGAGCACATGAGGAGCCGGTGAAGCCAGAGGCTGGCCAGCAAGAAGCATGGACGGAAAGCCCAAGGTGGTTGGGGGAGAATTGGAAACATCTGGGTGGGCAAAACCTGCCCCCTTCCCCCAGCACACCCCCCTCTGTCCCATTCCAAGGCCCAGGGACAGATGCAAAGACTCAGCAAACCAGGAGCCCTTTCCTGCCCGAGGGAAGCATCGAGATCATGCTTCGTTTCCCTGGTGCCCTGCAATTTTGTACCTGACACACCCTTTCGGTGGAAATGTGTAGCCATCCTCAGGCTTGGACTGCGTATTCTGTGTCAGGCAGCTGGGCATGGATGGCAGTGAAGGGGGTGGGAGGGAGCCTGAGAGGAGAGGTCCTGCTTTGACCACCGTCTTCCAGCCATGGGGCATCCTGGGGAATGAAGGCCGCCTCCTGATACCTGAGTTTCTTGCGTTCTGCTGTGAGTGAGAGAAGAAGACAGAACCATGGTATTCTTTTTTACCTTTTTTTTTTTTTTTTTTTTAAGACAGAGTCTCACTCTGTCGCCCAGGCTGGAGTGCAGTGGTGGCGTGATCTCGGCTCACTGCAATTTCCATCCCTTGGGTTCAAGTGATTCTCCTGCCTCAACCTCCTGAGTAGCTGGGATTACAGGCGCCTACCACTGTGCCTGGCTAATTTTTGTATTTTTAGTAAAGACGGGGTTTCAACATCTTGGCCAGGCTGGTCTTGAACACCTGGCCTCATGATCTGCCTGCCTTGGCCTCCCAAAGAGCTGGGATTACATCCATGAGCCACTGCACCTGGCCTCTTTTTTTAAAATTATACTTTAAATTCTGGGGTACATGTGCATAGTGTGCAGGATTGTTACATAGGTATACATGTGCCGTGGTGGTTTGCTGCCTCCATCGTCCCATCATCTACGTTAGACATTTCTCCTAATACTCTCCCTCACCAATTCCCCCATTCCTGCTATCCCTCCCCAGCCCCCCACCCCCTGCTATCCCTCCCCTAGCCCCCCACTCCCAACAGGCCCCGGTGTGTGATGTTTCCCCTTCCTGTGTCAGTGTATTCTCACTGTTCAACACCCACTTATGAGTGAGAACATGAGGCATTTGGTTTTCTGTTCTTGTGTCCCTTTGCAGAGAATGATGGTTTCCAGCTTCATCCATGTCCCTGCAAAGGACATGAACTCATCCTTTTTTATGGCTGCATAGTATTCCATGGTGTCTGTGTGCCACATTTTCTTTATCCGTGGTCTTAGAAACCTTCCGAGGAATTAGTCTCCTTTCCCCTTGACTGCTGTTTTCTGAGTATTTCCTGAAGTTTTCGAGGATGAGTCACTTGAAGGGGATTGTCCTATTTTGCTTTGTTTTGTTTCCTTGGTGATGGTGTCTGTGATCTTCTCTTTATGAGGGTGAAATTATTGAAGTAAGAAGGATGACACATAAAAATAATACCCGTATTTCACTTTCATAAGTGTGGGTTTTTTGTTTGTTTGTTTTTGTCATTGCTGCTGCTGTTTTTTTTTAAGCATTCTGAGGATTCTCTCTGTTTATTACTAAGTCCTCCTACCTTTCTAAAGAGCTCATCTTTCTAAAGAATATGTTATCTACTCTTGGAATCTCTTTGTTGGGGTGGAGAGGGTGGGGACCGGCTGTCACTTGCTGGGAATACCCATGAGGTTTAGAAGTCATGCCTACTACTGAGGCAGTAACAGAGGTAGGCCTTAAGGAAGCTCAAAGTTCTGTCATTTCTGGGGAAGAGAGTTTCAAGGAAATAGAAACAGGAATTGATCTAGCAGTCTCTCTGTTACAAAAATACATATATAGACATGTAGAGGTGACTTCTAAGCCTTCGGGCATTCCCAGCAAGTCAGGGCAAGTCCCCATATATAGATAGTTGAGATAAGAAAAGGAAAGGAATTCAGTATGTCAGAGAGACACTGCCTTTCCACATCTATCGCATGCCATTCACAGCAGCCAAGACACGCAGTCCACAGAACAGCCTGTCGGGCAGAACGCATGAAGGAAACGGGGCCATCAACTCTGCCCATTCTCTAAAAGTCAGGAATTTACACACCTAGAACGAGTGCATTTAATGGTAGGTAAACTGTGCCCCATAAAGCTATTAAATGAAGAAAGAAAACGGGGTATAGGCACAGTGGAATAGTATTCAGCCTTGAAAAAGAAGGAGGTCCTACCATTTGCAACAATGTAGATAGAACCAGAGGTGATGCTGTTTAGTGAAGTAAGCCAGGCGCAGAAACGCTAACACCCTACCACCGAAACACACTCACATGTAATCTAAAAACGCCCAACTCATAGGAGCAGAGTGGCATGGTGGTTACCAAGGGGCTGGGGGAGAAGCGGGGAAGTGATGTTTAATTAAAGGATACAGTGTTTCCAACAGAGAGGAAGAGACCAGTTCAAGGAATCTATTGTACTCACAGAGACTGTGGTTAGTAAGAATGCACCGTATGCTTTATAGTCCTTTGGGTATATACCCAGTCATGGGATTGCTGGGTCAAATGGAATTTCTATTTCCAGGTCCTTGAGGAAGCGTCACACTGTCTTCCACAAAGGTTGAACTAATTTACACTCCCACCAGCAGTGTAAAAGTGTTTCTGTTTCTCCACATCCTCTCCAGCATCGGTTGTCCCCAGATTTTGTAATGATCGCCATTCTAACTGGCGTGAGATGGTATCTCACTGTGGTTTTGATTTGCATTTCTCTGATGACCAGTGATGATGACCTCTCTTTCTTATGTTTGTTGGCCTCACATATGTCTTCCTTTGAGAAGTGTCTGTTCATACACTTTGCCCACTTTTTGATGGAGTTGTTTGTTATCTAACATTCAACTGTAAAGACACATGCACACGTACGTTCATTGCGGCACGGTTCACAATAGCAAAGACCTGGAACCAGTTCAAATGCCCATCAATGATACACCGGAGGAAGAAATTCCATGGAAGACACCATGGAATACTATGCAGCCATAAAAATGGATGAGTTTGTGTCCTTTGCAAGGAGATGGATGAAGCTGGAAACCATCATTCTCAGCAACTGACACAAGAACAGAAAACCAAATACTGCATGTCCTCACTCATAAGTGGCTGTAAAACAATACTTGGACACAGGGAGGGGAACATCACACACCAGGGCCTGTTGTGGGGTGGGGGGCTAGGGGAGGGCCAGCAGGGGGTGGAGGGATTAGGGAGGGCTAACATTAGGAGAAATACCTAATGTAGATGAAGGGGTGATGGATGCAGCAAACCACTGTGGCACATGTATACCTGTGTAACAAACCCACACTTTCTACACGCATACCCCAGAACTGTATAATAATAAAGAAAGAATGCGTAGTATGCTTGAAAATGGCTAAGACAGTAGATTTGAAGTGCTTGTACCACGAATAAATACGTGAGGTAAGATATAAATAAAGAAAAAGATAATACATCTTTGAAAAGGACAGTTAAAGATTTCTGTGTAAACATATGAACATGAATGGATGTATATACGTGTCTGTGTGCCTGCCTTACATTTTACTGAGGATCAGTGGGATCCCCCCTTGCTGCTGTCTAAAGACCTGCCATGAGCTGGCAGAGGAGCTGTATTTGTGTTTGTTGTGTCTGGCAAGCATTCTGTGGTAGAAACAGCTGTTTGGAAGCTCTGGGGTTGTGGAAAGGACTCCTCTCTGATAGCTGGCTTGGGGCCACGGGCTGATCTGAGGGTTTCCTCTACTTTCTATTCATGTTGATACACATGGAAGCACACACGCAGCCATGAGTACACACAGACACACACACAAGCATGCAAGGACACATGGACACAGCTACACATACGCACATATTCAAAACACACCTATCCATGCACATACAAACCCATACACACACAACTACACATGTGCACACACACAAAACATGCACCTACACACATGCACAGAAAGAAACACAACTGCACTCTATACACAACTACACATGCACACACAAACCCAAACGTGCACACACAGTGACGCATGTGCACACACTGATGCATGTGCACACACAAAATGCACACATGCACCTACACATGTGCACAGATGGAAACATCTGCACACTATACACATTTACACATGCACACACCCACAATACACACACCTACACATGCACAAACAAACACACCCAAACCTATACACACAGTGACACATGCACATACACATACATGCCACTGCATACCTGCACATGAAAAACACATATACACACTATGCACACACACATACACACACACAAACCCACGCATACATGCATCTACACATAGGCACACATAACACCTACACCTAGGCAATACACAACCACACATACATGCGTCTATCCATAGGAACATAGAAACACACCTACACACTATGCACACCTACATATGCACACACAAACCCACATGAACATGCACTGACACCTATGCACACAAACACACCAATATACTACACACATATGCACACAGAAACCCACAAAATACACCTGTACATGTACACAAAACACATCTGCACATGTGCACATACACAAACCCACACATACATGCACCGCATATATGCACACACAAAACCACATAAACATATACATACACAGGACCCACCTACACTCCCGTGCATGCACACAAAACTCACAAATGCGTGCACTGCAGATGCCCAAATATACATGCGTGCACACACACACACACATACACAAAGACGCACACCCCTCTGACTATACAGGCACACTCCATTTATGCACACAGAAGCTTAGACTGCTCATGTGCACCTGCTGTGGAACTGGACACAACCTGGTGTTCATGGGACCCCCCGGGGGTGGTTTGTGGAGCCCTCACCACCCACTACCTGCTACTTCCTGACACTTGACAGATGTTGTCTGCCTTTGGTGCTGAGGAGTGGGATGGTGGATGGATGTTGACGATTGTCCTAACTCTTCCTCCAGTTGACTGAACAGTCAGAGTCGACTTTTCCAAAATTTCCCAAATTTGGCTTTTCTTCACATGTCGAAGACAGCCACGTTGAAGTAGTGTTGAAATTGTTTTAATAAAATATAGAAACGGGAGCTTACATCCATGATTGCATCCATCCATCCATCCATCCATCCATCCATCCATCCATCCACCTATCTATCCATCCACCCATCCACCCATCCACCCATCCATCCATCCATCCATCCTCCCATCCATCCACCTATCTATCCACCAATCTACCTGTCTCCATCCATCTATCTACCTATCCACCCACCCATCTACCTATCTATCCATCCATCCATCCATTCACCTACCTACTTACCTACTCATCCATCCTCCTATCCACCCGTACCTCCATCCACCCCCTCACTGTATATCCTCCCACTCATCCATCTGTCCATCCACCCAGCTATCCACTTAACCATCCACCTACTCATTATTCTATCCACTCACCCACCCATGCATCCATGCATCCATCCACCCATCCACCTCTTTATCCATCCATCCATCCATCCATCCATCCATCCATCCATCCCTCCATCCATCCACCTATCTAGCCATCTATCCATCCACCTACTTATCCATCTACCCATCTACCTGTCTCCATCCATCTATCTACCTATCCACCCACCCATCTACCTATCTGTCCATCCATCCATCTATCCATCCATCCACCTACCTACTTACTCACCTACTCATCCATCCTCCTATCCACCCGTACCTCCATCCATCCCCTCACTGTACATCCTCCCACTCATCCATCTAACTACCCGTCCATCCACCGAGCTATCCACCCAACCATCCACCTACTCATTAAATCCATCTACTCACCCACTCATGCATCCATTCATCCGTTCATCCATCCATCCACCCATCTGTCTATCCATACATCCATCCACCTATCTATCCATCTATCCATTTATTCATGCATCTGTCCATCCATTCATTCATTCATCCATCCATCCATCCATCCACCTATTTATCCATTTATCCATCCATCCATCCATCCATGTATTCATCCATCCATTCATCCATCCATCCATCCATCCACCCATCCATCCACCTATCTATCCATCCATCCATACATCCATCTGCCTGTCTATCCATCCATCCATCCACCTAGCTATCTATTAATCCACCTATCTATCCATCCATCCACCTGTTCATCCATATCCATCCACCTATCTGCCTGTCCATCCATCCATTCATCTATCCATCGTATCCACCCACCCATCTACCTGTCTATCCATTCATCATCTATCCATCCACCTATCTGTCTATCCACCTATCCATCCATCCACCTATCTATCCATCCACCTACCTGCTTACTCACGTACTCATGCATCCACCTATCCACCCGTACCTCCATCCATCCCCTCACTGTACATCCTCTCACTCATCCACCTAAGTACCTGTCCATCCACCCCACTATCCACCCAACCATCCACTTATTAATCTATCCACTCAGCCACCCATGCATCCATCCATGCATTCATCCATCCACCCAACCACCCACCCATCCATCCACTTAGCTGCCAGTCCACCCACCCTCCCAGTTCTCATTCTGAGGGATTCCATGAGATTTTGTTTAATGCATAATGGTGCGTCTTTCTGGGTTGTCTGGTGTTTCTACTATATTTTGGTTTGTAATGGCAGGAAAATTGTCAACTAAAAAGGGAGAATTTTGTTCCCCATGTTCTTTTCAGTACACATTCAAAATTGTTATTCGTCTATTTCAGAGGCGCTGCCTTTCCGGAATACTACTCACACCAAATGATCACGTTTTCCACTGTTTTAATTTCCGCTGAGCCCGAAGGTCGTAATTTCTTTAAAACCTGGGCTAACATATTCTTACCTTTAGGTGTGAACGTGAATGTTTAGAATGAGAAGAGAAATCATAGCACATTGTAAATTTTTAAAGTTGCTGCTTTACATATCACAAAAAGTCACAAAATCATATATCATTTCTTATCACTCTAATTTTCGAATGCACTTTCATCTTCCTTGTATCTGACTCGTTTTTTCTCTTTCAGATTATGATTTTGATTCATCTGATGCCCTCAGTGGTGAGTAACATCATTTTTTAAAATCCCATCATTATTTGATATTAACGTTGTAAATACAGGCACACCCCATATGTTCCTGGCTCAGTCCCAGACCTCCACAGTAACGGAATCATAGCAATTTTTCTCTTCCCAGTTCATATGTTATGCTTACTCTCAACTGCACTCTATTAAGTATGAAGCAGCATTATATCTTTTTGTTTGTTTTTTTTTTTTTTTTTTTTGAGACACAGCCTTGCTCTGTCACCCAGGCTAGAGTGCAGTGGTGCTATCTGAGGCTCACTGCAACCTCTGCCTCCTGGTGTCAAGTGATTCTCCTGCCTCAGCCTCCCGAGTAACTGGGATTACAGGTGCGCCACCACGCCCCGCTGATTTTTGTACTTTTAGTAGAGATGGGGTTTCACCATGTTGGCCAGGCTGGTCTCGAGCTCCTGACCTTGTTATCCACCTGCCTCAACCTCCCAAAGTGCTGTGATGACAGGCGTGAGCCTCCACACCTGGCCAGCATTACTTCTAAGTCAGTATATTTTAATTGAAAATACCTCATTAAGCCAGGCGCGGTGGCTCACACCTGTCATCCCAGCACTTTGGGAGGCTGAGGCAGAGAGTTGCTCGAACCCAGGAGACGGAGGTTGCAGTGAGCTGAGATCATGCCACTACACTCCAGCATGGGCTACAGAGTGAGACTCTGTCTAAAAAAAAAAGAAAAGATAAAGAAATACCTTATTTTTAAAAACTGCAGATATAGAGACGAAGTGGGCGCCTGTCGTTGGATGCCGTGGGTCTGGCTTGATGCAGGATGGCTGCAAAGCTTCCGTTTGTAAAACACACACTCTCTGTGAAGCACCATAGGACAGAGTGTGGGGAAGGAGACCCGCCTGTGTGTGTCAACCTGCCATAGGATAAAAACTATCGTCTTATATGAGGAAGAAAAGCAAGACGCCCTCGTTAACATCTGTGGACCACCCTGGTGGAATAATTCATAGTCCTGAGGTGGTCAAATGCTGAGCAGACTTGCCAGTCACCTGGGGAAGGGGCTAGAGGAGGTAAGCAGGGGGAGGTCCCCAGGAGAGAGAGGGGCGTCCAGTCTTGTATTCCTCTCTCTCGAAATCAGTATTTGCTCTCTTCATGGGTCTACGCCTTCCTTTTTTTTTTTTTTGGCTGAGATGGAGTTTCACTCTTGTCGCCCAGGCTGGAGTGCAGTGGGGCCATCTCAGCTCACTGCAACCTCCTCCTCCCAGGTTGAAGCGATTCTCCTGCCTCAATGCTCCCTAGTAGCTGGCATTACAGGCATGCACAACCATGCCTGGCTAATTTTTGTATTTTTAGTAGAGACAGTTTCTCCATGTTGGTCAGGGTGGTCTCGAATTCCTGACCGCAGGTGATCCGCCCTCCTGGGCCTCCCAAAGTGCTGAGATGACAGACGTGAGCCACCGCACCCGACTCAAATTTCCTTCTTCTTAGGACATCAGTCACTAGGACCTGTCCTAATCTCCTATAACCATCTTAACTAATCACAACTGCAAGCACCCTCTTTCCAAGTAAGATCACATATGGAGCTTTAGGGTGAATGTGGATTAGGGAGGAATGAGCTTCAACCCAGGACCGCGCCCTCTTTACTTTTTCACGTTTTACTTTTTTTTTTTTCCTTTTCTTTTTTTGGGGGGACAGGTTCTCGCTGTGTTGCTCAGGTTGGAGCGCAGTGGTGGGATCTTGGCTCCCTACAGCCTCCACCATCTGTGCTCCAGCAGTCCTCCCCCCTCAGCCTCCCAAAGTGCCGAGGCGTGAGAGGATGGCAGACATGAGCCAGCGCGCCTGGCCGGCTTTTTAATCTTAGATCCTGCGGTGCAATGCAGATGGTTTGAGCAGAAACCATGCTGATGGGGATCATCTTTCCTGACCGCCTACCCTTTCTTGGCCACTGGGACACCTGGAGGCGCCCTTGCTCTTTTGACCTCCTCCTGACTGACTTGCATTCTCAGAGGGGGACGCCTGGGCTGAGGTCTGACGGAGCCAACAGTGTGTGTCTTCTATAAGAAATGTGTTGGAAATAGATGCTCGGTGCTGCAAAATAAAATCAGCACTGACACAAAGGATCTCTCAGAAATGCAGTTTTCAATTCCCGGGCTGCAGGGAGGGGACGCTCACTAGCCATCGTGCCATGAGAGTACAATGAACAAAGGAAAACACACACATTTATCCCTGATGCATGTGGGGTCGTCCTTCCTGCTGTGTCTGATCTCCGTGGGCCAGAGCCAGACCTCACCATCTAAAGTAAAACTGGCTGACAACTTAAAATCTTCTAAACAGGTGAAAGCCACGGAGAGCTGGGACCCGGCTGTGAGCACGTCCAGCACTGATATCTTGGTGAAAGTACAAGGACATAGAATGTACTACGTGCCTGTGAGCACGGTGTGTCTAACAGCCACATAGGATGGGGCTTCACAGAGAGTTATTAGCACAGTTATTCTTTAATAAGAAAGGAAACTTTAAAAAGGAACTTTTCTGCTTCCCACAAATGTGAACAGGCTTTCCGCTGTGAATCCAGTGTCTCCTTCTTATGTGCACATCTCGGGGTCTGAAAGGGCAGTTTTTCTGCAAAGTTCTTCATTCTTCTGCCTTCGTGGCTTACATCTCACTCACACTCCCATTCACCGTTGAGGCTCCTTGTCTCTCTGGAAGCCATGGCCGGCGGCAGCCTCTGTGCCTGTCTTCTGGTCTCAATAGTCCTCCTGTAAACCTCAGCCCAGCGGGGGCTGGTGAGAAAAAACAACCCTAAACACATTCTCCAGCTATTTCCAAGAAAATGAAACATCCTTCACCACAGAAGAGCTGGCGCTCGTTTTCCCATCTGCAACTTTTACTGACCGAAATGTCTTCTCTCTTTAGACAATGAAGACAAGAAAGCCACACCTACCCCCAAGCCCAGTGCTGGTAAGAAAGCTGTGCTCCTAGTGTGCAAAGAAAAAGAACACACCGTTTTCTCTGACAGTAGGGCGGGACTTAGGCAACCAGAAAGGCATGACTGATTGGAGTGGTCCGGATGCCGCCTGGTTAAGATTGGAATTGTGTTGTGGTGGCATTTCATGCAGTGATTCCAGTAAGAGAATGGTTGCTGATGCAAAATGTTTTTGGGGTCATTTGGGCACCATCTCTGGGTGCTTTTATTCGAAGGGTGTCAGTGACTCTGTCTTTAGTTTTGTTTTTTTTTATTTTTGAGACGGAGTCTCACTCTTGTCTCCTAGGCCTGAGTGCAATGATGCCATCTTGGCTCACTGCAACCACCCCCTGCCCGGTTCAAGCGACTGATTCTCCTGCCTCAGCCGCTGAGTAGCTGGGACTACACACACCAGCCACCACGCCCAGCTGATCATTGTATTTTTAGTTGAGACGAGGTTTCACTATGTTAGTCAGGCTGGTCTCAAACTCCTGTGTTCAGGTGATCCAGCCGCCTCAGCCTCCCAAAGTGCTGCAATTATAGGCGTGACACACTGCAGCTAGCCTCTGTCTTCAGATTCCACTTCTTGGGAGATGAAGAATTTGGTGCTGAGACCCCCACATAATGACCAAGAAGTGGACTCATCTCTCAACCTGTGGGCACACACCTAACTTGTTCTTAAGGCTGTTCTTTCAAACTAAACTCAGAAACAAGGGACAAATGATGGAATTGCCCAAGGCTAAAGCCCATTGGGAAAAACAGAGTAACAGTTGGCCAGGCGCGGTGCCTTATGCCTGTAATCGCAGCGCTTTGGGAGGCCGAGGTGGGCAGATCACGAGATCAGGAGTTCAAGACCAGCCTGACCAACATAGTGAAACCCTGTCTGTACTAAAAATACAAAAATTAGCTGGGCATGGTGGCACACACCTGTGATCCCAGCTGCTCAGGAGGCTGAGGCAGGAGAATCACTTCAACCTGGGAGGCAGAGGTTGCAGTGAGCCGAGATTGCACCACTGCACTCCAGCCTGGGCGACAGAGCGAAACTCTATCTCAAAACAAAGAAAAAAAAAAAAAACAGAGTAAAATGATGCCAAAACCTATGGCATCACTGTCTTGTCTTAGCACTTCTGATTTCTCACATAAAATATTAATAGTGCCAGTGGATCATTGGACTTTCTGTCTAGAGTGTCAACTCGTGAGCAAAGGGCCCCCAGGCCTCCAGATCCTTGAAGTATGCAATAATCCAGACAACACGGTATAAGGAGTTTTGAGCGTCTGAATTTGCATGATCATGGTTTCCTTGAGGAAGGGAGCATACATTCCCATATGTGCCTCAGCATGGCTCAGTACATGCCGTTAGGTGGATTGCCAGCAAGCATTCTCAATCTCGGTTGGGTTTTCAAAATCGTTCTTCATACGAGCAGACAAGATCTGAAGCCATGGCAAATTCTCATGTCTGTTGTGGTGCCCACGTGGGTTGCTAGAGGCACATTCCAGACACCGTCTAGCCTAAATCTGATCACAGTCATGTTGTCCCCATCTCTTAGGGTCTGTCTTTCGAAAGGTGTTCGGGACCTGGGAGGAGAGGATGGTAGGTTGGGGAGTCAACAGGAGAAAATCATGTGCAGGCAGAGCTGGAGTTTCAACCCCGTCCAGATGACATAATTGCTTTATAAATTATTCTCTCTCTCTCTCTCTCTCTCTCTCTCTCTCTCTCTCTCTCTCTCTCTCTCTCTCTCTCCCCCCCTTTCTCCCTTGCCCCTCTTCTGAGAGCGGCTCTCCTAGCTCTTTCTCTGTCTTTATTTTTTACCCTTTTCATCTGAGACACTAGTGATGCAAAAAGGGTCAGGAATTCACTTTTTCTGATGAGATCCTGGCTGAGCTGTGGTGTCTGTGTACGAGGTGGTTCCTTCCTGGTTTCTCTCCGAAATTTAGTGTTAACACCTCTTTTTGGTCTTTTAGGGGAAGACTTCGACTTGTGATGCTCTTGGTGGTGGAGGACACAGTGAGTATCTCCTTTAATCTACTTGGTTGCTGACCTGCTTATTGTCACCAAATTATGATCATTTCACAGAGAATTATCCCATTTAGATTATAGCGGGAACCGGTTTTCACAGTGGAAACCTAGGGAATAGCTGTGTCGCTTTGTTCCTGCTGTTGCCATTGGGATTTTGCTGACAACCCGTACGTGTGCATGTATTTTAAGACTCCTACACTCTTTAGAAGGACATGAGACAAATGTGCTGTGGGAAGTAGAAAAGTGCCCTTTTAAAGTTCCCTTTCTTGTTAAAGAATAAGTGTGCTCATAACTCTCTGTGAAGCCGCATCCTGTGTGGCTGTTAGACACACCGAGCTCACAGGCACGTAGGACATTCTACGTCCTTGTACTTTCACCAAGATATCAGTGATGGACGTGCTCACAGGCAGGTCCCAGCTCTCTGTGGCTGTCACCTGTTTAGAAAAGTTTTAAGTTGTCAGCCAGTCGAGTTTTTGATGGTGAGGCCTGGGTCCAGCCCATGGAGCTCAGACATGGCAGGACGGACGACCCCACATGCGTCAGGGATACATGTGTGTGTTTTCCTTGGTTCATTGTACTCTCGTGGCAAGATAGGGGTCCCCTTCCTGCAGTTGAGTAAGTAAAACTTGCGTTGCTGAAAGACCCTTTGTCTCAGTGCTCATTTTTCTTTCCAGCACTGAGCATCTATTTCCAACATGTTCCTACCCTGGCCACGCTGGCTTCACGAGCATGTGTTGTGCCATATCGGTTTTGCGTGGGCGCCATATTGGTTCACTGCTCTGTGACCGCCATCTTGGAATACTTCACAGAACTTGAAAAATGAGTCCTGCATTTTTATTTTGGCCCCAGAAATTCTGTAGCTGGTGCGGACACCCCTTTCATTTGTTTTCTTAATTATACTTTAAGTTCTGGGGTACATGTGCAGATCATGCAGGATTGTTACACAGGTACACACGTGCCGTGATGGTTTGCTGCATCCATCCACTGTCAGCTACATTAGGTATTTCTCCTAACACTCTCTCTCCCGGATTCACCCACCCCCTGCTCTCCCTCCAAAATCCACCCACACACTGCTATTCCTCCCCTACCCCCCCACCCCCCAACAGGCCCCAGTGTGTGATGATCCCCTCCTGTGTCCATGTGTTCTCATTGATCAACTCCCACCTATGAGTGCAAACATGCCGTGTTTGATTTTCTGTTTTTGTGTCAGTTTGCTGAGGATGATGGTATCCAGATTCATCCATGTCCCTGCAAAGGACATGAACTCATCCTTTTTGATGGCTGCATAGTATTCCACAGAGTTTATGTGCCACATTGTCTTTATCCAGTCTGTCATTGATGGGCATTTGAGTTGGTTTCAAGTCTTTGCTACTTTCAATTCAGAACTGTAGCTCAAAGTTGAGAGGAGGACATTGGTAGGAGGCTCTCAGTGTATGGGTATCCCCACCGGGACAAAGAACAAGGTCCCGTTTCCGTGCAGGGAACCATCTCTGCATAAACTGATTTTCTTTTTCTTTTTCTTTACTGCAAGGCACTTAGAATTGCAACTCTCATCTCTCACAAACAGATGGCCCAGCACCACCGAACCCACCCAAACCGAGGCCAAATCCAAACCCCAACCAGCCTGCTTCCACTGGTAAGTGCTTCTGGCCCTGTGGGATGTCTCCATATTCTTCAGAATTCCGTGATATTTATGTTAGCTGAGAGGAGGTGATTTCAGATGAGTGCGTGCTGATCACTGACTGCCTGTACAGCATAAGGCCCCTGTTCACATAGTAGAAAACGTACTTTTCAAAAACATATGTTCGGTTTGGATTTTACTTTTAGTTTGCTCGTTTTTTTTTTTTTTTTTTTTTTTTTTGAGGCAGAGTCTTGCTCTGGCACCCAGGCTGGAGTGCAGTGGCACCATCTTGTCTCACTGCAACCTCCACCTACTGGTTTCAAGTGATTTTCCTGAGTCAGCCTCCAGAGTACCTGGAATGACAGGTGCACGCTACCACACCCAGCTAATTTTTGTATTTTTAGTAGAGAAGGATTTTGCCATGTTGGGCAGTCTGGTCTCAAACTCCTGACCTCAAGTGATCCGCCCACCTTGGCCTCCCAAAAGTGCTGGGATTACAGGTATGAGCCACTGCGCCTGGCCTAGTTAGTTTGCTACTGTTACCATCTTATGGAACTTCTAAACATTGAATCCAACGGTTTAAATATAGACTAGATATAGAAAAAAGTATTGGCATATACATTCCTTATGGAGAAGCTAGTGTGTTTTAAATCTTTTGGCTTTTAAATATTTCAGTCAGTTTTTCTAACATATCACAGCATTTTCAGAGTAGCTTATTTGAATAACTCTGGGTTTTTTTTTTAGCTGAATAGTTATTGAAAGTTTACTTTTTTTTGTTTTTTTTTTCTTTATTTAATTTTTAATGATGTCCATATCTTATTGACATTTTGATGGCTATTTTATATATCTTGTGTGTGTGTGTGTGTGTGTGTGTGTGTGTGTGTGTGTGTGTGTGTGTAGAGACAGAGAGAGAGCAGAGAGAGATGGGGTCTCGCTCTGTTATCCAGGCTAGAGTACAGTGCTGTGATCATATTAAATATAATAGTGTACCACAGCCTCAAAGTCCTGGGCTAAAAGATCCCCCTGCCTCAGCCTTTCAGTTACCTGGAGCCACAAGCACACAGCACTGTGATCAGTTAGGTTTTTGTTTTTTGTAGAGATGGGGGTCTCTGTAGGTTACCCAGGCTGGTCTGAACTCCTGGCCTCCAGTGATCCTTCCACGTCAGCCTCCCAAAGCGCTGAGATTACAGGCATGAGCCGCCGCACCCGGCCATGTGTGAGTATTTTTAGAGCTTCTGACCTGGTTGTTAGTTGGCTGCAGACTTTTACCAGTTCATTCTGATGCCAGGGGTGTGTGCAAATGTGCCTGTCTTCACACCGTCTCCAGTATTAGTTATGACCTAGGGAAGCTTTGCAAACTCTGTGAAATGTGATAGCAACTTTGTCCTAGTTTTATGACTTTACTTCTAAAATTAAAAAAAAAATGCATCAGTTGGCTGTGGATCCTTCTTTTGTGCACTGTGTCCTTTGCCTTCTATTCTTATATTCTGACATGGCATTATTGTATAAGCCTTCTTCATTTATTTATGGATGTTAAATATTGCAGCATGCAATATTATGCTCATGTTTCTCCACTTTATCTATGTTTTATTTTGTTCTGAGACTGAATTTCACTCTTGTTGCCCAGGCTGGAGTGCAATGGCACAATCTCTGCTCACCGAAATCTCCATCTCTCGGGTTCAAGTGATTCTCCTGCCTCAGCCTCCTGAGTACCCGGGATTACATGTGCCCACCACAACACCTAATTTTTTTATTCTTAGTAGCTAAAAATGAGTGGCTAATTTTTGTATTTTTAGTAGAGACAGGTTTTCACCATGTTGCTGAACAGGCTGGTGTTGATGAGTTTTTCCTTTATTCTGACATGTGAATCACCATGGAGGAGTTCGGGGTTGACAGATGATTTTTGGAAGAGTTCTGGGTTCACAGATGATTCTTTACTTTCCTTCCTAGGAAGCTTTTCAGATGCCGATCTTGCGGATGGCGTTCCTGCTGGAGAAGGTAGAATTTCCTTGTTTTCTGTGTCTTTTCTCTCTCCATCCCATGATGCCCACCTTCTCTGCAGAATCACTGCAGGGTCTAAACTCTCAGCCCTCCGTGAACTCACAGTGGAATGTTTGGCCGTCTCTGAGGGAACTCTGCATGTTTGCTGTGGCTTCAAGGCTGTGGGAAGTAAACGCTGCCCTATAGAGGTTCGGCAGCTTGGAGAAGAGTTCCGGGCCCTGACAGCTGCCCCACTTTCCTGAGGGACAGGGCCTGTAGAATGGACCCTTCTCACCACTCCTCACCCATCTCTTCACCTCTGTGTTCTTGCAAACAGCTAGGGTGCTTTCAGCTTTGTTTCATTAGGTTGTTTTCTGTAATTTAAGGAATATGAATACTAAAGCCCTGAAAATAAAGTGATAATGCCTGGGAACTCAAGTTCTCACTGACCCCTAGCGTGTAACAGGCGGGACCCAGCTCTGCAGCTGTGTAACATGCATGCCCCTAGATTGTAATAGGCAGCACCCCCACTCTATACCTGTGTAACACACACTTTCATAGAGTGTAACAGGAACCCCTACTCTGTAGCTGTGTAACATACACCACATGGAATATAAGAAGCAGGACCCCAGCTTCTTCCCAACCCTGGTTGTGCATTTCTGTTTAACCCCACGTCTTCCCGGTGCAGATTGTCAGCAGATGTTGCTTTTGTCTTGCAGGAACAGGAGGTCGTCATGGTGGAGGAAGCCAGGGGAACGAAGGGGAACAGGGTAGGTGCCCCTGGTTTCTGTCTTCTTTCTTCTTGTGTCTCCCACATGGTTTTGAGAAGGGGAAGCAGAATGCCTGAGAGCTGACAGGCTGCATGGGTATGAGCCTCCTGACGCTGCTGGTGGGTGGCACGGGTGTTCTGTGCCAAGCGCTCCCCTGACGATGTAGCCACACAGGTCCCCCCAGCAAACCACCCAGCTCCAGGTGCCCAAGTGAACCAGATTTTAGATTCGGTCACCTGCCCCAGGATGCCCTGGCTGGCGATCTGACGCTCAGCCTTGTCCTTGTGATTGGTGAGGCTCCCACACTCATCCTAAGGATCAGAAACTTGAGACGCCCTATCCTGGGTTACACTTGGTCCTAGAGAACGTCAGTGACCAGGTTGGAGGTGGAGATGTGGGTCGCTCCCACCATGGCTGTAAGAGGCGTTGTGTTCCCCATGGCAGTGCCAGAGAGGTATATCCTGCCTCCTTTTTCATGACCTTTTCCCTTAGATGGGACAAGGTCATGACAGAAAGAATTGCATTTGTACCTGTAAAGAAAAAAAATGAAGTCAGAAAGAGACAGAGAAAGAAGTAGGCAGGAAGAATAAAAGGAAGGAAGGAGGGAAGGAAAGATGGAAGGAGAGATGGAGAGAAGGAAGAAGGAAGGGAGGGAGGAAGGAAGGAAGGAAAAGGGAGGGAGGGAAAGAAGGAAGGAAGGCAGGGAGGAAGGAAGGAATGAAAAGGGAGGGAGGGAAAGAAGGAAAAGGGAGGGAGGAAGGAAGGAAAAGGGAGGGAGGGAAAGACGGAAGGAAGGCAGGGAGGAAGGAAGGAAAATGGAGGGAGGGAAAGAAGGAAGGAAGGCAGGGAGGAAGGAAAAGGGAGGGAGGGAAAGAAGGAAGGAAGGAAGGGAGGAAGGAAGGAAGGCAGGGAGAAGGAAGGAAGGAAAAGGGAGGGAGGGAAAGAAGGAAGGGAGGGAGGAAGGAAGGAAAAGGGAGGGAGGGAAAGAAGGAAGGAAGGCAGGGAGGAAGGAAGGAAAAGGGAAGGAGAGGAAGAGAGATGGGGGGTGTGGACAATAGCTTTGTATTTCAGTATCTTGTGTCTACAATTTTCAGGGACTTGCTTCCAGCAAAATCTCTAGTTTTAAGCAACTTCCTGGGCAGAAGAGATACTAATTTGGCCAAAGACGTTAGCACCTGTTTGCCATGTGAGTCAGTGTCAAAATGTGGATTCTTAAAATACCCAACGAATGTTTTTGGAAAAAGAAAAATGCCCAAAGCAAGGTAGTGTACCCTTGCTTTCGGTATTTATTATTTTTCAGATACAGGCCTTGGATTCTAGGCTTTCTTTGAAGAGGTGGTAACCTGTCTGTAGCCCTCACCTAGGACTGCAACGTCACCAAGAAAAGTAGCTAAGAAAACATAGGTCAGGCCTGTTTATTTCAGGCCGTCATTCTTGGCCTTCTAGAGAGTTAACGTTTAATTTGTCACTTCTTCAGGGAAGGGTAGTTGGGTTGGAAAAATCTTTCCATGACTGTTTTCTGCACACATTGAAGACTGGTCGATTGAAGACACCGCCCACAGGCCACATTTAGAGCCAGTGTTTTCCTGGAAGTCAGACAATTCTCCTGCCCCTCGTGGAGGGTGGAGAAGATTCTGTCTGGAGAAGGGGCCTCTAAGGTTCACAATTGGCAATGGAATTAAGAATCTCTTCATTGGCCGCACGCGGTGGCTCACACCTGTCATCCCAGCACTTTGGGAGGCCGAGTCGTGAGGCTCACTTGAGGTCAAGAGTTCGAGACCAGCCTGGCCAACATGGTGAAACCCCGTCACTGTGAAAAATACAAAAATTAGCCAGGGATGGTGGCGCACTTCTGTAATCCCAGCTACTCGGGAGACACGTGGATCGCTTGAACCCAGGAGGCAGAGGCTCCAGTGAGCTGAAATAATGCCACTGCACTGCAGCCTGGGTGACAGATTGGAGTAAGGCTCCATTAAAAAAAAATTGCCAGTCATGGTGGCACACTTGTAATCCCGGCCACTTGGGAAGTTGAGGCAGATGAACAGCTTGAACCTGGGAGGCAGAGGTTGCAGTGAGCCAGGATCAGGCCACTGCACTCCAGCTTGGGTGACAGAGCAAGGCTCGGTCTCCCAAAAACAAAACAAAAAAGAATTATTGCTGGAATGACATTTAAAAAATAGGCTGGGTGTGGTGGCTCATGTGTGTAATCCCAGCATTTTGGGAGGCCTAGGCAGGCAGGTTGCTTTGGGCTGGGAGTTTGAGATCAGACTGGGCAACATAGCAAGACCCCAGTTCTACAAAACCATGATAATTAAGCAGGCATGGTGGTGCACACCTGTAGTCCCAGCTACCTGGAAGGTCAAAGTGGGAGGATCTCAGGAGCCTAGGAGTTTGAGGTTGCGGTGAGCTGTGATTGCACGACTGCACACCAGCCCATGCGACAGAGCGGAACCCATCTCAAAATAATGACAATAATGATAACAAAATAGATACAGGTGTATTTAAAATGTTTGCATGCAAACCCAAAGTCATTTTCGGGGGGGGTGAGAAAGGAGCATTCTGACGACACAAAATGTTCTCGCAGTGCACCAAGCGTTGCAGATCTTTTCTTCATCTCCTGCCCCTACTGGGCTCTCCTCCTGCTTCGATGCCCAGCTGTCTCTCTCTTCCTGTCTGTCTGTCTGTCTGTCTGTCTGTCTGTCTGTCTGTCTTCTTTCTTTATGGTAAATTTCTGTGTCACCCAGGCTCGAGTGCAGTCATGCGATCTAGGCTCACTGCAGCCTCCAGCTCCCAGCTCCTGGGTTCAGCGATTCTCCTGCCTCAGCCTCCCGAGTAGCTGGGACTACAGCCGCCTGCCACCATGCCTGGCTAATTTTTGTATTTTTAGTAGAGACAGTGTTTCTCCATGTTTGCCAGACTGGTCTCCAACTCCTGACCTCAGGTGATCCTCCTGCCTTGGCCTCCCAAAGTGCCGGGATGACAGGTGTGAGCCACCGTGCCTGGCTGCAGCTACCCCATTCCATATGTCTTCGTCTTTCTCTTTCTCTGTCTCTGCCTTGGTCCTGGTGAGCTTCTCCCTGCACCTCGCTGGCGTCTCTTCGTGTCTGTTTTTTCCCCACTGCATCTGCCCAGGTGTGTCCACCACGACTGGTGATCAGAGACTGTGCACTGCTTTGAGTCCCTGTGTGCCGTTCCCAGCGTGCTCCCTTTGCAGATGGGTCAGCTCGGGCATCTCACATGTTTTGAGGTTCTCGGTGCTCTTGGACTGACTGTGCCAGCGAGCACCTGCTGGGATTTTCTCTGTGCCTTGCGTGTCCAATCCTCATGCCATGTGCTTCCTCCTGCAGCCGACACCCCAGGAGTGATCCCCGGGATCGTGGGGGCCATCGTGGTCGCCGTGGCAGGAGCCATCTCCAGCTTCATTGCTTACCAGAAAAAGAAGCTGTGCTTCAAAGAGAACAGTAAGGCTCACTCAGCTGGTGCCTCTCCTTCTTGCCTTGCCAATTTGAAACTGTGCTTTTTTTAAAAGGCAGAAACAAAACTCGGGCTGGCCAGAAACAGATGCACAATGGCTGATGGTTTGTGAAACCGCTGAAACTCTGGAATCGCAACTTCTGGCTTCGATTCCAGGTCTGTCCTGCCTCACGTTGTGTAGTGTGAAAGTCTGCAGGCTCCTGACTGCTGCGGCCCTTGGCTTTTACATGTAGAAAGTGGGAAACAGTTGGTATACATGCCGCAGAACTGTTGCCCTGCAAAGAGGAAACGCGGAAGACATTTAGCTCCCATGGTTCCTGCCGTGTTATGTACAATTGATGTCATCGTTACGAGGAGAACCGTGCCCATGGGGCCTCTGTGGTCCTTTCTCTGCCCAGGAGACTGGAGTTAAAACCCAGCATGGTGGATTTCCTTTCTGTTAGTACTGAAAACCCACAGGCACCTGGGACCTGGGAATGGAGGGCCACTCACGATTGCAATCCTTGGGCCTTTGTATTCAAAAGTCCCTAAATCATTTGGGGTCCGCTGTGAAGTCAGTTAGTAAGCACTAGTTTTTGAACACAGGTAATGTGCATGCATCACTGGGCTTTTGGATTTAGGGTGTGCCTTCTCTCTTGCATGACTAAGCAGTGTGGTTTGCAGGGACCCCCTGGACCAGGATGGTTACTCATAGTTTGTATTTTTTTTTTTTTTTGATGCAGAGTTTCGCTATGTTGCCCAGGCTGGAGTGAAGGGGCGCAGTCTCAGCTCACTGCAACCTCCACCCTCTGGTTCAAGTGATTCTCCTGCCTCAGCCTCCCGAATAGCTGAGATTATAGGTGCCTGATGCCATGCCCAGCTAATGTTTTGTATTTTGAGTAGAGACAGGGGTCTCACCGTGTTGGGCAGGCTGGTCTCAAACTCCTGACCTCAAATGATCCACCCGGCTCAGGCTCCCAAAGTGCCGGGATTACAGGTGTGAGCCCCCGTGCCTGACCCACAGCTATTCTTCTATGGAGGAGCCTCTGGAATCCCTCAAGCCTCTGGGTGTCTGAACTTCTCACCCTATTTGGATCTTAAGTCCTTTTTCATTCTTGCTCAGTGATGACACCCGCCCAAAGCCCTGCTTCTTGAAGATTTTAGGGCGATTCCTCGAAGATTTGAATAGGTGCTGGTGTGGACAAAGTTGGGCCGTAGGGGTGGAGTTTCCCCTTAATCTCTCATCATTCCAGTGTGTGACATCCATGAACATTATTTATGGCGTGAAATCGAGAGTCCTGAACAGCATTTGGCCCGGATCTCAGGACTTTAAATGAGCTGCTTGCTTGCTGTGGGGTTTTAGGCAGTGCATGGGACGTAGGCAGCTGCCTCCCACCTCATGAGCGGACCTGTGGGAAATGGTGGTTTTTTTTTTTTGAGACAGTCTTGCTCTGCCGCCCAGGCTGGAATAGTGCCACGATCTCGGCTCACTGCAACCTCTGCCTCCCGTGTTCTCCTGCCTCAGGCTCCTGAGTAGCTGGGATTACAGACATGCACCACCATGCCAGGCTAATTCTTGTATTTTAGTAGAGATAGAGTTTCACCATCTTAGTCAGGCTGGTCTCAAACTCCTGACCTCAGGTGATCTGCCCGCCTTGGCCTCCCAAAGTGCTGGGGTTACAGGCGTGAGCCACTGCACTGGCTGGTGTTTTGTTCATTGAATGGCAGTGTTGAATGGTGACCAAATGGACAGACGAACACATTGAGGGAGGTGCCTATAACAGACTTACACTTAGAAGCACATTGGAAAAAGCAAACAGCAAACATTCTTCTCCCCTCTCGCCTCTTTTAGATATAGTGGAGGATAATTCTTTTAAAAATATCCCTTTCTTTGAGAAATAGGGATACGATGGAAGGGAGTTGTGTTTGCTTTCCAAGGACACAGGGTTTTGTTTTTTTCCCAAAACTGTGCAAGTCACAGCATGATATTCAGCCAGGAGGGGATGAAGGCCTGTTTACCAGAAACAGGGTGTGTAATATTCTAGATGTTATATCTCAAACTCTCTAGCTATTTTTTTTTTTTTTTGAGATGGAGTCTCCCTCTGTCGCCCAGGCTGGAGTACAGTGGTGCGATCCTGGCTCAGTTCAACCTCCACCTTCTGGGTTCAAGCAATTCTCCTGCCTCCACCTCCTGAGTAGCTGGAATTACAAGTGCACATCACCACACCTGGCTAATTTTTATGTTTTTAGTGGAAACGGGGTTTCAGCATGTTGGCCACGCTGGTTTTGAACTCCTGAACTCAGGTGATCCACCTGCCTTGGATTATAGGCATGAGCCACCGTGCCTGGCCTCTAGCTCTTTTTCAGAATCCCAGACTATTGTTGAACACTTGGCATGAAACTACAAAATGTCTGATGGATGATTCTCTGAAAACCTTAGGCTCAGCCCAAGTTGGATTCACAAGTTGCAAAGGATTTTGATTACCTTGTGCATGGGATTCTTAGGAGCTTTTGAGGTCTTATAATGCTGCTTCATATTCACAGTCTGTATCAGACAGTTTTCATACTGCTATAAAGAAGTGCCTAAGACTGGGTGATTTAAGAAGGCAAGAGGTTCAGCGGACTCACAGCTCAGCATGGCTGGGGAGGCCTCAGGAAACTTACAGTCATAGCGGAAGGGAAAGGGATGGAAGGCACCTTCTTCCCATGGCGGCAGGAAGGAGAAAAACGCAGGAGGAACTACCAAACACAACCGTCAGATCCCCTGTGAACTCACTCATTACCATGAGAACAGCACAGGGGAACCTCCACCACCATTCACTGACCTCGACCTGGTCTCTGCCTTGACATGTGGAGGTTATGAGAGATTTCAATTCAAGATGAGATTTGGGTGGGGACACAGAGCGTCACCATATCACATTCCAGGACACACAAACTTGGGAAAGAATTCAGAAGGCTTGATTTTGAGAAAAATTTAGAAGTGGAGTTGGGAAAAGGAAAACAATTTGTCTTCTACCTTATCCACCCCCACCCGCCATGCCTGGGTGTTGGTCTTGGGTGGAAGCATTACTTTTCTGCATTTGTTGCAGGAGCTGGGGCAGGCACAAAACATGAAAGCTCTCATTGGGTGGGAACAGTTTCCCTAGATTTTTCAAGAACGAAAGCAAATATAATCCCAGCACTTTGGGAGGCCGAGGAAGGAGGATTGCTTGAGCGCCAGGAGTTGGAGATCAGCCTGGGCAACATAGTGAAACCTCATCTCTACGAAAAATGTAAAAAATTAGCTGGGAGTGCTTGTGTGTGCCTGCGGTCCAAACTGCTCAAGAGACCGAGGCGGGAGGATTGCTTGAGCCCAGGCATTGGAGGCTGCACTGATCCATGACGGCGACACTGCACTCCAGCCTGCGTAACAGATGGAGACCCTTTCTCTAGATATGAATTTTTTTTTTTTTTTTAAACCAGGGTGATTTTTCTCCAAATTCCTGGTTTAATAAGGACTTGTTTATTTTGAAGAAAAAAGGTCCCAAACATCAGGCTGTTCACAAAAATAACCCACAGTATCAACTTTAGAAAACAAATATTAAGACTATAACACTATTTTTCTAGAGGATGCATTTGACATGCCAACTCTCATTCACAAAAATACATCGTTACATTTGTGTTGAACTGCCCCACAGAGCACACTAATGTTGGGGTGTAACACACATACTTCTAACTCAAAGCTGCTTTCAGGAGCTACTCAACTAATTGAGATTGCCTTTGCAGTTAGGGAAGCAACTACTGAACATATGTATAAATGAAAAGAACTGTACTCCCTTCATAACAAGAGATTATTTTGGAGACAGTTGATAAAAACCATACATCCTTTTTATTGTTAAGTCATAAAGAGGTATCAAAATTAAAAGCAAAAATTACAGGGTAAGACTTAACAAAACTACTAGGAGCGTCAAAAAGGAAGTGAAAATGGGACTAGGCGCAGGGAAATATGAATTAATGAACATGGGAAAGACAAGGATGGGGAGAACAGTGAGCATGTGCTGAAGATACTAGGGGAGAGGATCTGGTGAAAAATTTGATCTTAGACAAGCGCCTAGGTAAAGAAATAATGGGATAAGATTTCTAAACCCCACTATGTGCTTAAGAGTCATCCTCGCCATTGGCGCTGTCTCTGTCATCCTCTCCTTCCTCAGCCTCTTTTTCATCATCCTTGATCAACTCCAGCTGGTCATCCCCCCGATCTTCATTATCATCATCATCCAGTAGGTCCCCCTCCTCAGCAGAGTCATCTGCACCCCCCTCAGACTCCATCTTCACATTAGTCTCATCTTTCTTCACGGAGCTGCTGCTCTGCTCCTCTTCTGACTTATCATTCTTCATCTCTACTGCTTGTTTGCTCTGTTCCTTTTCAATTTTTTCCAGGTTTTCCAGGAGAGAATCCACTTTTTGTTTTATCTGGGTCAGTTCCTTCTTAATGGCCTGAAGGTCATCTCCTTTCAATTTTCCAGACTTGGAAGATCCCCGCTGTCCACTCTTAGAATTGAAGCCACTTTTGCCCCTTCGTGAGGTGTTTCCTGATACACGCTGACGTTTCGAGGGCACTACAGCCCAAGCAATAGGAGGAGGAGGAGGTACACGTGCTGGGTAACTGTACATCCTATCATAATAATCCCGTTGAAAGTCATAGTCCAAGTCAAAAGAGGAGCCGTACATCTCCGCTGCAGATCGTTTCACACCTGCTTTTCCTCGGTTCACTTTTGGCTCTGCGGCCAGGTTAATATCTAAAACCTGGCCAGCAATCATTCTGCCATCCTCTCCTGCTACAGCAGCCCGGGAATTTCTCTCATTAACATATTGAACGAAGGCAAAACCCTTATGAACAGAGCAGCCCACAATTTTGCCATACTCCGAAAAGATTGCCTCCACATCAGATTTCTTGACCACGAGAGTGTTGAGATTCCCAATGAACACACGGGAGTTCATGGAGCGAGGATCTGTCTTGTTGGTAACGTTGCTGGCCATTGTGTTTGATGATAAGGTTTGTCACACAGCCGAAAATGTAGCTGAAGATCAAAAAAATCTCACAGGAGGGAGGAGGGAGAAGAGATTCGATTCTGAGTCTCCTACTCCCGGGTTCTACGTGCAGAAGCCGACTGCTGCTGGAGGTCGGCAATGCGGAGACAATGGCCCCCGAGTCGAATTTTTTTTTTTTTAAAGCATCTTTTCTGAAGAATTGGCTCAGGGTAGGCCAAGATTCACCTTATGCTCCTGAGACGCCAGGCGAATTTCCTTCTAACATTTTCCCTATGTCTTTTTTTCTGATGCCAAATTAACAGAAGGTCCGACTTTCAGTTCCTGGTTTGCTGTCTAGTTGTCCTGGGATGGATTTTCTTGGCCTTTTGTAAATGTAGAAAACAAAAGGCCAAAAATAAAATCAAAAAGCATAAGAAGAGAAGCAAGTTGGGTGCTTCAGACTAATCAGGCCCTTTGTTCTTTGGTACCATATCATACCCTGTACAATGGGAGATAGGCCTCACGTTATGTCACAAAGAAAACGGTGCCGTTCTGTAAATGCCCGAACCCTACCTCAGAAGAGGACCTTCCCAGCTGCTTCCACTCACATCTTGCTTTTTATACCTAAATTATAAAATGGGTTTAAACTGTGTCATCTCCGTGACACAGTGTCGTTAGCAGACATAGAATTGAGACGTTGGATCACAGTATCCGTAAAACAAAAGGTGTCAGAGTGCTAAGCCTCTGTGGCAGGTTGCTTTACTTTACTTTTTTTTTTTTTTGAGACGGAATTTAGCTCTTGTTACCCAGGCAGGAGTGCAATGGCGCGATCTCGGCTCACCGCAACCTCCACCTCCTGGGTTCAGGCAATTCTCCCACCTCAACCTCCCGAGTAGCTGGGATTACAGGCATGTGCCACCATGCCCAGCTAATTTTTGCATTTTTAGTAGAGATGGGGTTTCACCATATTGACCAGGATAGTCTCCATCTCTTGACCTCGTGATCCACCCACCTTAGCCTCCCAAAGTGCTGGGATTACAGGCGTGAGCCGCCGTGCCCGGCCCACTTTATGAATTTCATTGCTGGGATGGTGATTTTGAGATGTGGCAGCCCCGTAGCTTCAAGGGGAGCTTGGAGATGTCATAAGAATGATGTGAATACAGCATGCCCCGGTCCTTCAAGAAACCAGGCACAGTTTTCGAGATACCCTCATTCTACAAGACAGGCCCATCTTCCCAGACTGTGCCATTGGATTAAAATTTGTGGTGTTTGTTGAATTTCCTTTTTTTCTTTTTTGTTTTTTTTTATTGTGTGAGTGAGATGGAGTTTCGCTCTTGTTACCCAGGCTGGAGTACAATGGCGCGATCTCGGCTCACGGCAACCTCCGCCTCCTGGGTTCAGGCAATTCTCCTGCCTCAGCCTCCCAAGTAGCTGGGATTACAGGCACGCGCCACTGTGCCTAGCTAATTTTTGTATTTTTAGTAGAGACGGGGTTTCACTATGTTGACCAGGATGGTCTCGATGTCTTGACCTCGTGATCCACCCGCCTCAGCCTCCCAAAGTGCTGGGATTACAGGTGTGAGCCACCGTGCCTGGCTGAATTTTCATTAAAATGAGTCTCAGGGAAGCGGGTAAATAACTTGACTCTTCTGTATCTTTCCAAGGAGGAGATGCCTTCACCGAATCTTGTGTCTCAATAATAGATTTATTGAGAAGCTTTGCAGTGTTCAGTTTTGGGGCACACAAATGAGAAACACCCACGCCTTGTGGAATCACATGCCTCTGTCTATTACAGATTGGTAAACAATATATAATAAAGGCGACTGCTGTTTATGACATTAAAAGTAATAGCAATATAGCAAGACATACAAAAAATGTAAAAAAGTTATCTGAATGTGGGGGCTCCCTGCTAATTTTTTTACGTTTTTTTTTTTTTTTTTTTTTTTTGTAGAGACTGAGTCTTGCTATGTTGCCATTACTTTTAGTAGCAAAGACCACAGTTACTTTTGTGCAAATCTCCGTCCCTCCTTTCCTACCGATCTGAATTTGAGGTGCTGGGGCTCCTCCTGGTCCTTGCCCACGTGATGTGGAGGGGCGTATTTAGGCTGCTTCTCCCATGCACTCGGGTTTGCGACTGTGCGTCTGGGTGTGTTAGCTGCGCCCAGGACCTGGCTCAGGCCACTAACCTCATGGAGCCCGACTGCTTCTCACAAAGCCCAGCTTCCCACAGTGGGCACGGAGTGTTGAGGACGCTGTCTTTGAGTGTGCTGGCTGGTTCTCCTGCTCTGTTTACCAGGGTCCCAGGCTCACAATGGATCTTTTCAGGCTTTGGCAAGATGGGCTATTGGCTCTCCGCGCCTTCTCCTTTCCCTTTCTTCTTCCCTGCCTTTCTTCCTTCTTTCTTCTTTCCCTTTCTTCTTCCCTGCCTTTCTTCCTTCCCTCCTTTCTTTCCCCACCTCCTTCATTTCCCTCTTCCTTCCCGGCTTTTCTCTTTCTTCCTTTGCCCTCGTCTCTCCCTCTCTCTTCCTTCCATTCTTTCTGGAGCACCCCTCTTTTTCCTCCCTCCCTCCCTTTCCTTCATCCATCCTTCTTTTCCTCCGTTTTCCCTTCTTCGTCTCTTTCTTTTCTCCATCTTGTCCTTTCTTCTGTTTTCTTCTTACATACCTCTTTCTCTCTCTCTCTTCCTTTCCTTCCATCCCTCCCTACCTCCATTTTTCCTCCCTCCATCCTTCCTTTTTATCTCTCCATCCCTTCCTTCTTTCCTACCTTCCTTCCTGTTTTCGCTCTATCCTTCCTATTTCTCTGCATCCATCTCTCCTTTTCTCACATCCCCCTTTCCTTCCTTCTTTCCTCTGTCCGTCCTTCCCTCTTTCTTTTCTTCCTTCCTTTCCTTCCTCCCTCCTTCCTTTGTGACTTCCTTCCGTCTCCTCCTTCATCCATCTCTTCCTTCCCTCCCATCTTTGTTAATTTCTTATTTTCTTTCATTCTTTCTCCTCCCTCCTTTTCTCCCTCTTTCACTTCTTCCTCCATCCCTTTCTTCCTTCCGCCTTCCTTCTTGTCTTTGTTAATTTCTTTTCTTTCATTTTTTTTTTTTTAAGATGGGGTTTCACCATGTTGGCCATGCTAGTCTTGAACTCCTGACCTCAGGTGATCCACCCACCTCGGCCTCCCAAAGGGCTAGGATTACAGGCATGAGCCAGAGCGCCCGGCCTTCTTTCATTCTTTACCCTTCCTCCCTCTCTCCCTCTCTTTCCGTTTCTCCCCCCGTGTCTTCCTTCCTTCTTTCCTTCCTTCCCATCTTTGTTAATTTCTTTTTTGTCCTTCCTTCCTCTTTCCCTCCCTCTCTTCCTTCCTTCCCATCTTCGTTAATTTCTTTTCTTTCATTCTTTCTCCTTCCTCCTTCAGTTCTTTCTCCCTTCCTTCCTCCCTCCTTTCATAGCTCCCATTTCCTTTTTTCTGACCTCCTGACCGCCTCCTTCCCTTCCTCTCTTTCTGCCTCCGTCCCTTCCTTCGTCCCTCCTTCCTTCCTCCCTCCCGCCCTGCCTGTTCCCTGCCTCCGTCCCTGCCTTCCTCTGCCTCTCCCTCTACTCCCGAATGTCCATCCCCACTTGCCACTGTCCCACTTTGAGCCTCTATCCCGTTGTGTCCTCCCTCAGAGCAGCTGTTTCTAACACCTCCCTGCTGCTGCTGTGGTGGGGGTGACCCCCAGTGCCACTTTACTTTTTTTTATTATTTTTTGTCTCTTTGAACCTCCCATTTCAGATGAGCTGAAGACCTAGGGGCAAGCAGAGAACACAGCCCAGGCCTGCAGAGCGTCCTGACCGCACTCGTTTATCTGCTAAGACACAGCCTTAAAGCAAACCCCTCCATCGACCGCTCCCCTCACCCTGCTGATGAATGACCACCATGTTGGGATTGTCGCCCCCGTGGCAGATTGCCTGCCTGCAGTTTCATGTGCTTTTCCTTTCTGGATGCATAGAGTCTCACTACATCAGATCTTATTATAGTTCTGCACAGAAGCTTCAGAAAATGAAGAGAAACTCAGATGTTTTCTTTTAAACTTAAAACCTAATAGAAACAGGGCAGTGACTTCCATGTTTTATGAGTTCTGTCCCCAAGTCCATCCCTGCCGAAGGAACAAGCTGGGGGCCGGGGTGGGCACCCTCTTCCCCGAAATGTCCTATGTGAAGCTCACTCACCTCATAAGGGTTGGACCTTCCAGGCCACGCGTGGCTTTGTAAATCTTCCACCTTTTCAGCCCTCGCCTTTTTAGGCTGCGTGCTCGCTCTGTCTCCCGTGGAGTCATTCTTAACTCTTTCTGTGGTCAGTGCTCCAAACAGCTGTACATCTCGATTCCTAGAAACACAAAATTGTTATGTTTAGGAATGGCCTAAAAGTCTCAGAGTCTTCACACTCCAAGGCCTATTGGGAATTGGTGGGTGGTCAGGTCCCTGTTCTCACATCTGCGCAGGCAGCCTCTGCGGCCTTTTCCTCGGATCCTCTGGTATCCCTGAAACATGCTCATTGAACCTGGAATTTCCTCCCATCTGCAAACTCCACCAACTTGTTTTTCCATGTAATTGATTTTAACTTTTCTTTCTCTTCTTTTACTTTTCTTATTTTTTTCTTCTATTTTTTTTAAGTTATTTTGTTCTATGTTACTTTTTCTTCTTACTTTGCTTCGTTTTTTTTTTTTTTCTTTTTTTCTTTTCTTTTTTGAGATGGAGTCTCACTTTGTTGCCCAGGCTGGAGTGCGGTGGCACGGTCTTGGCTCGCTGCAGCCTCTGCCTCCTGGGTTCAAGCGATTGTCCTGCCTCAGCCTCCTGACTTGCTGGGACTATAGGCGTGTGCCATCATGCCCGGCTGATTTTTGTATTTTTAGTACAGACAAGTTTTCACCATGTTGGCCAGGCTGGTCTTGAGCTCCTGACCTCAGATGATCTGCCTGCCTCAGCCTCTCAAACTGCTGGGATTACAGGTGTGAGCCACCACACCTGGCCTTTTTCTTTTTATTTCTTTTACTTTTCTTGTTTCTTATTTTTTTCTTTTTCTTTTATTTTTTCTGGTTTTCCTTTTATTTTCTTTTACTTACTTTTCTTTTTTACTTTTATTTCTTCTCCGGTTTTCATTTTTTCTTTTTCTATTTCTTTGACTTTTTTCTTTTTCTTTTTTTTTTCATAATCCTTTTACTTCTTTCTTATGTCTTTTACTTTTCATATTTGCCCTCCTGTGGAAATGAGGCACAGCCACCCTTATGGGTGAGCAGTAGTTGCAGCTATGCATGGATAGTTTGATCCTCCTGTGCTCACTGCTGTGTGGTGTGGGGGCACAGAACCCTGACCCATATGCGTGTGGTCATCTTCGCACAGTGGTCACCTCTACGGCCCCTACTCTTGAAAGGATGTCTCCCAAGGTGTCTCAGCTCTTACACAGTGAAAGCTGCCTCCCAGTGACAGCAGTACGGATTCCAGAATGTCCTGTGTTTCCCAGAGTGTCTGACCTAACACAGCTTAAACATTAGCCACTGCTGGACAGTGATTGTCAGGGATATGGTCTCAGGATTGACCCCAATGCATGGTGTCTGTGTATAAATACATATTCACAAAGCATAGGGACCCGTTGAAGCCATATTACTTTGCTTAACGGTTCTAATAGCTACAGAGGGTTTCTAGCCTGAAAGAAAAGCACCGCAAATTGTTTGAAGTTGACTTGTCAAATGTGGCATGCTTCGTCTAACTTTTGATGGGAAGGGTGTGTGGGTGGAGGTGTATGGAGCATCTCATGAGACCGTTTCTCCTCCTGAGAGGTCCATGATGTTGGAACATTTGCACAGATGGACTTTGCCCTTGTGAGACTTTATGCTTTTCCCCTTCCTTCCTCCCTCCCTCCTTCCTTCCTTCCGAAAGAGTTTTGCTCTGTCGCCCAGGCTGGAGTACAGTGGTGCGATCTCACCTCACTGCAACCTCAGCCTCCCGAGTTCAAGCAGTTCTCCTGACTCAGCCTCCCCAGTAGCTGGGACTACAGGCACGTACCACCATGCGCAGCTAATTTTATGTATATTTAGTAGAGATGAGTTTCACCATGTTGGCCAGGACGGTCTCCATCTCTTGACTTGTGACCCGCCCACCTCGGCCTCCCAAAGTGCTGGGATTACAGGCGTGAGCCACCGCACCTGGCCTGAGACTTTATACTTCTCAAAGGACTTTTTCCCTGTTTAGAAGTTGCCAGCTTTTATGTAGTGTTTTATAATATCACAAGAATAAAAAGAATATCTTTTTGCTTTTTAACCAGTGAGGAGGGAGGGAGAAATTCTTTGTCCTCTGAAATGAATGCAGGTTTTCCATTTCTAGCCAGGACAGTTTGCTCCCAAGTGCATCCATGTTGACAACTTGGCACCTGCAGAACGAACAACGTTCAGGGTGAACATTTTCAGGTCGTGTGGAATGTTCTCCTCTTTGGGGTTTTTCCTCTCTCTTTTTTTCTTAAATCTTAGAACTTTGGCCGCTTTATGTGGGCAGCATTTAGTGATGAGGAGAGAAGGGCTGTGTACCCCCACGTTCATGTCGTATAAATGCAGGGCACCCCCTGCTGCTGTCGTTATAAGTTACGCTGCTGTGCCGTGCGGCCATGTTCATTTACGAAGGCATTTGAACCACAGACGGGGCTGTTTTACACATATAACCTTCTTGGCAAGGGGGATGCTCATGGCCACGGATTCCATGAGCTCCTGCTGTTTCCC
The DNA here is from genome assembly GCF_049354715.1 of Callithrix jacchus. NCBI lineage: Eukaryota > Metazoa > Chordata > Mammalia > Primates > Cebidae > Callithrix > Callithrix jacchus. Next base: position 10,900,321 of record NC_133525.1, on the reverse strand, counting down.
TTCATGCTGAAAGTGTGAGTGTTCCTTCACATCAGCTCTGGAAAAAGATAAATGTCTATAGATCTGTGCCTCTCTTGCACATTTCTAAGACTGTTGGCTTATCCTGTGCGTCGGAAGGGAAGCTGTGCCAACGGTGTGTGGGGAGACCAGACTGTGCTGCGGCATGTCTGAAACACGTTTACAAAGAAATGTGGAAATAGAAGCAGTACTGGGGAAACATGCTGGAGGAGGAAGAAAACCAGGTACATGCGACCCCTTGGCTCTCTTGACCTCTGATGGCCGGAGCAGCTATTAGTGGTCTGAGGCCTCAGCTCCCATCACTCTGCGTTCTGGGGAAGGTGGAAGGGAGGCTAGGAGAGCTGATTCAACCTCAGAAGGATGATCTGGGCGCAAAGAAAAAACGTCCTTTTCCCAGGTACCAAAAAGATCCAATCTGCTGAGATTCTCTGCATTTATTTTTATTTATTTATTTAAATTTTTATTTTTAAAATAAATAAATTTGTTTTAAAATAAATATATTGATTTATTATTTTAAAAATAAATAAATTTATTTATTGTTATCTAATAATAAATAAATTTATTTATTGTTATCTAATAATAAATAACAGATAACTCCAGAATATAACTGGAATAATAAATAACTCCAGCCTGTCACCCAGGCTGGAGTACAGTGGTGTGATCTTAGCTCACTGCAGCCTCTGCCTCCCAGGTTCAAACGACTCTCCTGCCTCAGCCTCTCTAGTAGCTGGGATTACACATGTCTGACACCACACCCAGTTAACTTTTGTATTTTTAGTAGAGATGGGGTTTCACCATTTTGGCCAGGCTGATCTCGAACTCCTGACCTCAAGTGATCCACCTGCCTCAACCTCTCGAAGTGCTGGGATTACAGGTGTGAGCCTCTACACCCAGCCAACTGCATTTGTTTGATGAGTCGGGAGGCAGTTATAAGTAGGAATCATACTTTCATAGATGCATGCTCTTGTTTTTTTTTTTTTTTTTTTTTTTGACAATGATGGCTTCCATGTGCCATTTTCTCAGAGCTTAGAGAGAGGAAAGAAACCCTGAAAATAGAGGAAAATAAAACTGCTTGTATTACTCTAGTGAGGTTCATCTGTGCCTGTACCGTCCATGATAAGATACTGTTGACCCAGCAATCCCATTACTGAGTATATATACCCAGAGGATTGTAACTGATTCTACTATAAAGACACATGCACATGTATGTTCATTAAGGCACTGTTCACAATAGTAAAAACTTGGAACCAACTCAAATGCCCATCACTGATAGACTGGATAAAGAAAATGTGGCACATGGAATACTATGCAGCCATAAAAAAGGATGAGTTGGTGTCCTTTGCAGGAACATGGATGAAGCTGGAAACCATCATTCTCAGCAAACTGACACAAGAACAGAAGACCAAAAACTGCATGTTCTCACTCATAAGTGGAAGTTGAACAATGAGAACACACCGACACAGGGAGGGGAGCATCACACACCGGGGCCTATTGGGGGGTGGGGGGCTAGGGGAGGGATAGCAGGGGGTTGGGGGGATTGGGGAGGGAGAGCATTAGGAGAAATACCTAATGTAGATGACGGGTTGATGGGTGCAGCAAACCAGCATGGCACGTGTATACCTGTGTAACACACACCTGCACGTTATGCACATGTATTCAAGTAAAATAAATAAATAAAAAGTAAAAACACATATGCAGTGAGACAAAAACAAAATACTGGCAAAGTCATCACTTAGGTGAGCGTTAGACTCAATGTTTCCAGTGGGTTTGGGGTTTAGGACTGACCACTCCGGCCCAAGCTATAGGAGCGCCAATCTCAGGAAAGCCTGGGTGTCTGGTGTGCATGCTGAGTGGGTGCTCTGTTGCACTGAGCCTCTCTGCGTGTTTTTTTTCTTGTTTTCAGCAGAACAAGGGGAGGTGGACATGGAGAATCACTGGAACTCCAGCGCAGAGCCAGCTGGTAAGGAGGACGGGGGAGCGGCGGTTCGCACATGCGGCCAGGGTTCCTATTGTGTTTTCTCTACCTGCTCCCATCTTGCCGTTCTGCTCACGTTCAAAGTTGGTTGCTTGGCTTTGAATGTGTTCCTTCATGTCTTGTTGCTTTTGAGGGATTCTTTCAAAAGACGATGAATGTATCAACTGCCTAGGGCCTGGGGCTCCAGAGAAGATGTATATGTGCCTAAGTCTCTTTTTAACAAAAGATTGAGGAAGTTTTCCCAGGAGTTCGAGACCAGACTGGCCAACATGGTGAAACCTCATCTCTACTGAAAACACAAAATTAGCTGGGTGTAGTGGCAGGTACCTGTAATCCCAGCTACTCGGGAGGCTCAGGCAGGACAGTCACGTGAACACAGGAGGCACAGGTTGCAGGGAGCCAAGACCGTTGCCATTGCACTCCTGCACCGGTGACACAGTGATACTGTAGCACACCATTGGTGCATCATCAGGAAGTCCACAGCTGGCTCCTGTGCACCGGAATTAAAAGTCGATCTCCTGAAATATTGCTTGTCAAGTTTCACTGTAAACTGTTGTTTCGTTGGCAGAGACGGGGTCTCACTGTCACCCAGGTCCAAGTGCAGTGGCATGACCATAACCCACCACAGCCTCAGCCTCCTGAGCTGATTAGCTGAGACCACAGGCGTGCAGCACCATGCCTGGCAGATTTGTTTTTTTTTATTCTGTAGAGACAAGATCTCACCAGGTTGCCCAGACAGGGTCTCACTATGTTGGCCATCTTGAGTTCAACCGATCCTCCCACCTCAGCCTCCCAAAGTGCTGGGATTCCAGGCATAAACTAGCACACCCAGCCTGCTGTCACTTTCTAAAAATCCTCCCAACCAGGTGGCAAACGTGGTCAAGAGGAGTCTCTTTAATTCGTGAGAAGCTAGCTTCTCAGGGTGAAAGGCAGGCATTTTGCCATCAGAACCACTTTTGAAAATGACAAGAAAGAAACGTGTGTGTGTGTGTGTGTATATATATATGCATGCTTTCTTTCTCTTATTTGGGCATAAGCTGGAACCTTTTGCCTGAGAGATGCAGCATTTGTTTTTAATAAGAGCCATCAAATTGAGATGTATTTTCAATAAAATGATCTAAAGTATTCTAATTTGTGTGTGTGTGTGTGTGTGTGTGTGTGTGTGTGTGTGTGTGTGTGGAGATGGAGTCTCTCTCTGTCACCCAGGCTGGAGTGTAGTGGTGCGGTTTCGACTCACTGCAACCTCCGCCTCCCAGGTTCAAACGATTCTCCTGCCTCAGCCTCCTGAGTAGCTGGGACTACAGGCACATGCCACCATACCCCACTAATTTTCATGGTATTTTTAATAGAGACGGGGCTTTCACCATGTTGGCCAGAGTGGTCTGTAACTCCTGACCTCAAGTGATCTGCCCACCTTGGCCTCACAAAGTGTCAGGATGACAGGCGTGAGCCAAGGCACTTGGCCTTGAATTTTAAAGATAGAGACTTTTAGAAAGTTAGTGTCTCGCCAGGTGCGGCATTTCACACATGTCATCCCAGCACTTCAGGAGGCCAAGGAGGGAGATCACCTGAGGTTGAGAGTTTGAGACTAGCCTGACCAACATGGAGAAAACAAGTCCTTACTTTAAAAACAAAAAAAAACTTAGCTGGGCATGGTGGTGCATGCCTGCAATTCCAGCTACTCAGGAGGCTGAGTCAGGAGAACTGCTTGAATCCAGGACGCAGATGTTGCAGTGAGCCAAGATCAAGCCATTGCACTCCATCCTGGGCAGCAAGAGTGAAACTCCATCTCAAAAAAAAAAAAAAAAGTGGATTTGTCGCTGACTGCTCTTTCAACTCGGGGAAAGATGTTTAGAACAAGCTATTATCTTTTTTTTTTTGAGAGAGAGTTTCAAAAAAACACTGTTACCCAGGTTGCAGTGCAATGGCGCGATCTCAGCTCACCGCAACCTCCGCCTCCTGGGTTCAGGCAATTCTCCTGCCTCAGCCTCCTGAGTAGCTGGGATTATAGGTGCATGCCACCGTGCCCAGCTGATTTTTTGAATTTTTAGTAGAGAAGGGATTTCACCATGTTGACGAGGATGGTCTCGATCTCTTGACCTCGTGATCCACCCGCCTTGGCCTCCCAAAGTGCTGGGATTACAGGCTTGAGCCACCGCACCAGGCCCAAGCTATTATCTTATGGAAGGAAGATTTCTTCTGCCCGTTGTAAGGACATTGTCTAGCTTCCTTAGCAAGAACATTGATGTGTATGTGTGGGGCTCTTGTTACCCGAAGGGCTTTGCATCCCACTGTTTCCTGCCAGCCTATTTGGAAGAAAAATGCCGTTGTCTTTAATTCCTTCTTCCAAATCCCAGCTTCTCCCTCCAAAATAGTTTTAAGACTGACATGTAAAATAAAATTTCCAAAACTTAAATGAACAGACCAGAAAATCTCAGCCCTGTGTCTTTCAGATAGTAAAAAGTACACTCTCTCACTGAGAACATGTATTCTGCCATTCGGTAACTGACAGGCATTTGTTACTGTCTCTGTGACATCGTTAGTGGAAAATGTCTTCCCTGGTTTTCCTTCTGCTTCTTCTGCAGTATCCATTTTTTTGTTGTTGTTGTAGGCATGGCATCGTTCAGTGAAATTGATCGAATTGGTTGAGATTTACAGTTTTGCTTTTTTTGTGATGATCTTTGGACCCATTTTTCTGATGCGGAAATAAAATCGCTAGCTCCTGAAAGTTTTAGGAAGTTATGTTCACCTGAGTACTCAGGGAACTGGGAATGACTCTTTTCTCCCTGCTTCCCACAGTTCAGCATACTCTTTTGGAGAAATAGAAGATTGTCAGTGGAAACAGCCCAGCTGGTGTCAGCAGGGTTAGGACACCTGCTGGAGGCTCCTCCCCAAAGAACAGCTGTGTGAGAGCAGAGACGGAGGCCTTCTGTTCACGGCGGATTCTTTGTTTTAATCTTGAGATGTTCTTTGCTTGTTGTCGCTGGGTGAATGTTGTTTACTAACGATGAATTTTACATCCAAACGGGGACAGGGACTTGGACCCCCATTCTCCAAGACCCAGGGGGGTTTCCCATGGGATGTGAAAGGCTTGCCATTATTATGTCCCTATAAGTCAAATATCAGCTGCACCGAGGCACCCTTAGTTGGAATCTCGCTTGTTTACAAATCAGGTGTGCATTGAGCACGTCTGAAACTCCCACGGTAGCCTTGACATTTTTTTTTTTTAATTAAAATAAGGTAAGCCCTTCAATTTGTTTCTTCAGTATTTCTTTTATTGGAGGACGTTTCTTTTTCATGTTAGACTAATAAAAAGAAATTAGAAACCAAGTACTTTCTCTTACCTAAATGTTTTGCCGAGGACAGATGTTAAAGAAGGCTGTAGGCATTTAATGGAATGGGGGTTCCAAGTTCTCCTTTTCTGGGACTTTAAGGCAGAATTTCAGCCTAACTGCCAGCTCTTTATTTCAAAAATTTCCTCTTAGGCCTCTTTTCCTTTTCCTGTCCTGCCACATCGGGACCAGTGCTCTTCTTCACCCAGATACTACAGCCAGATACTGTCCTCCATTCAGATACTTCCTGTTTCCAGATACTCTCCCGGCAGCTAGGTTACCCCCATGTCCAGTACTTCCTGCTTCCAGATACTCCTCTGAATCCAGGTAGTCCCTACAGCCAGATACTGTCCTCCATCCAGATGCTCTCCCTGCATGCAGGTGCACCCCTGAGAGTCCAGTTGCTCCCTGCTTCCAGATACTCCGCTATATCCTTGTGCTCCCTGCATCCAGATATGCTCCTCCATTCAGATTCTGGTTTGTAGCCATGTGCTCCCTGCATCCAGATTTCCCCTACATTCTGGTGCTCACCCCAAGTCCAGATACTCCCTGCTTCCAGTTATTCCCCTGAATCCACATACTCTCCGAAGCTAGGTAATCCCTGCATGCAGATACTCCTTGTGTCCAGGTACTCTCCTCCCTTCAGATGCTCCATTTCATCCAAATACTCTCCTCCATCCAGATACTCCCTCCCATCCAGATACTCTTCCTCCAACCAGATGCTCCCTTCTATTCAGTTACTCTCCTCTAGCCACATACTCCCTTCCTTCTAGATAGTTTCCTCCATCCAGATCTTCCCTTTAATCTAGTTACTCCCTTCCATCCAGATACTCTCCTCAATCCAGATACTCAAATCCAGATACTCCCTTATATCCATATACTCCCTTCCATCCAGTTACTCTCCTCCATCCAGATACTCCCTGCATCTAGATTCTCCCTGTATTCAGCTACCTTCTGTATCCAGGGTACCCCCTGAGTCCCTGCTTCCAGATAGTCCCCTGCATCCAGGTACTCCCTGCATCCTGATACTCACCTGCACCCAGATACTCCCTGTGTTCTCTTGAGTTTATATGACTTAAATATCACAAATTTGCTAAGAGTCTGTCCAGTCTTCACACAGTGTTGAACTACATTGATGTAAAAGGTGGGTTGAATGTGGGGGTCACACAGCTTTGTGTCCAAGAAGACCCTCATACCCTTTCTAATAAGTTGGGATTAACTGAAAGCCTGTTCTCTTCTCTGTAACACGTGACAACTTTTCCACATTGAGAACTGGTTCCCCACTGAGGGCAATGCACACATTGCAATGTGTGTCTATAAAAGCTTGGAGAGAGCTCCACTTGCCTTTTGTGCTAATCTCGTAAAGATCTAAAGTCCTGATATTTGGGATGGGATTGACTTCATCCATAGACTTCCCTCCACCACAAAATTAGGGTATCTTCAGTTGTCTGTAGTGGCACAGGCAGGTTAACGTGAAGCTGTTACAACAGGCATCCAGAGAAAGACAGTTTCAAGGCAACGTTTCATCTTGTCACTGATGATGGTGTCGAGAGCTGCTGCATGTCACAGAGGCTAGGTTTCCCGTGAATCTCTCTGCACAAAGGTATGGTGTTGCCATACCCATGTCAAAAGTCGTCTGATCTGGGGAAAGAGGTTGGATGAAGGAGTCAGTTATAAATGCTGGGCCTTTCCCATTTCCAAACTCAGAAATGCTGCCTTCCATTTCAGTTCTGGGGGTGGAGGTCATCCAAGCAGTCTGCCTGCTGTTGAGAATTCGACACCTTTTCACATCCCGTCATTCTCAGGATATTGATGGGCACACTCAGCTGGCTCTTTCTGGCACTGGAGTTACCGCTTCTAATTTTGACATTCCTGATAACTTGGAGTGCATAAAACTGGGTGAGAACAATGACAGGAACTCCTTGTCTATTTTTGTCACCCTTTCATTGCTTCCTTGAACAAATACCTATAGGATGTTACCTGTGGTTCAGGTGTGTGGAGATGACATTGTCGATTCTCTAGAATGTATTGACACATCACAAATGACTTACCCGCTCCACCCTTTGAGAGGGTCAACCAGGGATGTACATGTTTAATTGTTTATGGACACCAGACCATTCCCCATAGAAGGTTTGTAATGTAAATGCCCAAGACTTAAATGATGGCTCACATCTGTCTCCGGAGAGTACAAACTTTCTGATTATTGCCAACATCTTAGTTGAAAAATGATACCACATGGACTATCTTACATTGTAGTTCTCTTATCTTGAGTGAGAATCCATGTGTTGAAAATTATCTGTGTTCCATTTCTGGAAAACATTTGAATTTCTCTTTGTTTTTATATGCGTGACGGGTCCTTTTCTTATTGGTCTACAGGGACCGCTTACATATGTAAGGTAGGTAGTGCCCTTAGTGACATAGGTGGCACAGAGGCTTTTACACTTAATTCTTGGTCTGTTGAATCTTTGACAGCTGAAGGGTGGGTGGACCAGCATGCCTGAACACTTTGCTGAATGACCAACCACTTGTTATAAAGCTAGAGGGTGGTATTTCTAGGTCTCCCCAATAAATCATCGAGAACTGTCTTTGAGGTCAGATTTTTCACACTGACCAGCTTTATAATAATATAAAGAAAAAATACCTTAAATTTGTTGTCATTCTGTGAATAACATTGGCATTTTTGTAAGTATTGTAATCATACTATCCACAGAAATAATTCATTAAACAAGAAGCAGAACAGTAAAAAGAATAGTTAAAAAAAGAAGTATTTTTTATATATGTCAAATTAGGGCTTATTTACAAATAAATCTATACTTCCAAGAAATGTGTCAACGACTTACTTTTTAATGGAGCGGGGGGATGTCTGTCTTTGTAGATGATTCATTTTCATTCCTCATGGACATAAAAATAAACAGAATTTTATTGAACGTGGGTTATTGGAAAAATAGAGTTTAAATTATGTGGCTTGTTAGATCATTAAATACTGGGTAGAACAACTGCTTGTTTCATTGTTTTGGAACTTCCATGTAAAGAAAGTCCAGTGATTTTGAGAATGTTAGGTGAGGGCTGGTCTGGGCTCGATGGCTCACACCTGTAATCCCAGCATTTTGGGAGGCCTTGGCAGGCAGATGACTTGAGGCCAGGAGTCAGAGACTAGCCTGGCCAACATGGTAAAACCCCAGCTCTACTGCAAATACAAAAATTAGCCGGGCGTGGTGGAACGCACCTGTAGTCCCAGCTATTTGGGAGGCTGAGGCAGGAGAATCTCATAAAACCAGGAGGCGGAGGTTGCAGTGAACTGGGATTGCCCCACTGCACACTCAGCCTGGGTGACAGAGCAAGATTGTCTCAAAAAAAAAAAAAAAAAAAAAGCATTTAAGGCCTAACAGAACATAGAATAAAATACTTTATAAATTTCCCCAATAATAGTATTTGGAATAGTATGGTACTTGGTATCAGAGCCAATCTCTAACTTCTTACAGAGAGAAATTTTTCTGTGTTTATTCTGCAAGTGTTTACTGAGCCTCTGTACAGGCTGGGCAGTGTCAGTCAACAAAAAGACCCTTGGCTCATTCATTCTTTTTAACAAGGCAGAGGATGCATTGCAATCCGGGCCACGTAAGCTGTGGTCAGGTGTTTACTGTCGGGGAAATGCTGCCATGACCACTGTAGGCAGTACATGATTGTGAGCTCAGGTAAGTGAATTGGTTGTAATAAATGTCTAAAGGTAGCTTTATGTAGATATATATATCGTAATATAGGTTCTGCGGTACACATGTAGATCATGCAGGATTGTTGCATAGATACATGTGTGGCAAAGTGGTTTGCTGCCTCCATCCCCCCCGTCACCTTTATCTGGCATTTCTCCCCATGTTATCCCTCCGCAACCTCCCTATCCCCCACTCTTCCTCCTCTATTTCCCCCCAACAGACCCCAGTGTGTGATACTCCTCTCCCTGTACCCATGTGTTCTCACTGTTAAACACCCGCCTAAGAGTGAGAACATACAGTGTTTAATATTCTGTTCTTGTGTCAGTTTGCTGAGAATGATGGTTTCCAGCTTCATCTGTGTCCCAACAAAGGACACGAACTCATCATTTTTGATGGCTGCATAGTATTCCATGTGTATATGTGTCACATTTTCCCTGTCCAGTCTATCATTGATGGGCATTTGAGTTGGTTCCCGATCTTTGCTATTGTAAGCAGGTGCTGCAATGAACATACGTGTGCTGTGTCTTTATAAAAGAATGATTTATCATCCTTTGGATATATACCCAGTAATGGGATTGCTGGGTCAAATGGAATTTCTATTTCCAGGTCCTTGAGGAATCACCACACTGTCTTGCACAGTGGTTGAACTAATTTAGCTTTCTTAGGTAGAAAAGTGTTGCATGTTTGATTGTTCATGGACACTGTCAAACCACTCCCCCTAGACATTGTGCAAATTCACAGGACTTGAATGATGCCTCATATCTGTTTCCTAGGAGCACAGAAAACTTTCTGATCATGGCCAATCTCTCAGTTGAAAAATGATATCCAGTCAACTCTGTTAACACTGCATTTCTCTTATCTTGAGTGAGGTTGAGAATCCATGTGTTCAGAAGCCATTTGCATTCGGTTTCCAGAAACCAGTTGAACTGTACTTTGTTCATTTTTTTATGTTGTCAGTCCAATTCTTATTGATCTATAGGAACTCTTTACATATGAAAGATTGTGCCTTTAGTGAAGTCGAGAGCAAATTCGCTTTTTCACTCTATCCTTACCTTTTGAATATTTAAGTGGCATTTTATTTTTTATTCTAGTGTTACTATTTTTATGTGTTAAATTAACGGTTTCTGGTCTTCTGTAATATTTAGAGCAGCTTTGTCCACACAACTTTATTGAAAAAAAGGAACACGCATATTTTTCTAACACTTTTGTGGGAATTTTTTTTCTTTATTAAGTTAAAATATTTGGGTTCTCAGGGATGCACTTTTTGTTTAGGAAGTGAGGAAAAGAGTCCAGAATTTTTCCCACCATGTGATAGTCTCATTATTCTCAAACTGTTTATTGAATAATCCATGTTTTCGCCACTGATCTAAAATGCAGTTTACATCATGTGTGAAATTCATGTATGTCCCAAGGTCGGTGGGCAGACTTTCTGTCCTCTCCTGTCTCTCATTGATCACTCTGTTTGCAAATGAGGTAATGCCAGCTGATTTTAATGACTGTCGCTTGAGAATTACAGTTTTTCATATGTGACAAGACTCACTGCCTTTCCCATTCATCTTGTCAGGATGTTTTTGGTCATTTTTGCTGTTTAGTTTTTCATTTATGTTTTTGAATTAGCTTGTCCATTCTAAGAAAAATCCTAATATTTGTATAAAGATTACATTAAATTTACAGAATAATTTAGGAATGTTTGTAATCTCGAATCAGTATAAGATACATCTCGTTTTTGAGTTGACTTTTTTTGTATTTCTTCATTAGCATTTTCATGATTTTTCCTCATTTTTTTTCTTTTGAGCAATGTGATGGTTAAGATTGAGCATTTTCATATTTTTATATTGATTTGTAGCTTTCATATTTTATAAATGTAAACTACTTCTGTTAATTCTGTGCTATACTAACTCCTTAATTCATGACTCACATGGGCACACATACAGTCATGGATACAACAGGTTTTCATATATAAAATTATGAAAAAACTGTACCTATTCTTTTAACATTTTTGTGGGGATACAACAGCTTTTTATATATAAAATGAAAACACTGTATCTTTTTTTTTTTGAGACAGAGTTTTGTTCTTGTTACCCAGGCTGGAGTGCCATGGCACGATCTAGGCTCAACGCAACCTCCGCCTCCTGGGTTCAGGCAATTCTCCTGCCTCAGCCTCCCGAGTAGCTGCGATTACAGGCACGCGCCACCATGCCCAGCTAATTTTTTTTTGTATTTTTAGTAGAGACGGGGTTTCACCATGTTGACCAGAATGGTCTCGATCTCTTGACCTCGTGATCCACCCACCTCGGCCTCCCAAAGTGCTGGGATTACAGTCGTGAGCCACCTCACCTGGCCCAAAAACATATCTCTTCTAACACTTCATGGGGATACAACAGGTCTTCATGTATAAAATCATGAAAAATGTTTCTATTCCTTTGTTAAGAACGTTTGTCGGGAATGGGTATTAAATTCAATCGAGTGCTTTTGCGGGGGCATCATGACGATTGTATGGTTTTCTAGCCTGGCCCATTAATCCGGTGAATTAAATAAAATCACATAATGCATCACCTTACGTTAGCCATCTTTCTGTTCTTCAGTCTTATCTGGTGCTATGCTTTAGTTTTGTTATTTTCTTTAGGATTGTTGTGTCACTATTCGCAAGTCAAGTTCCTGTGTGTTATACGTTTGCATGTAGCATATTTCAGTATTGTGCTTCATACATAGATTTTGATAGACTTTCTTATTTCTGTTGTGCAAAATCTGATTGGCTAAAGTTGTCTTGCCATGGTGTGTGTGTGTGTGTGTGTGTGTCTGTATGTGTGTGTTTTACAGGGGGCAAAGGTTTTTTGTTTCTCTCTGATGGAGAGTTATTTATTTATTTGTTTGTTTTGAGACGGAGTCCCACTCTGTCACCCAGGCTGGAGTCCAGTGGTGCTATCTTGGCTTACTGCAACCTCCCACGTTCAAGCAATGCTCTTGCCTCAACTTCCTGAGCATCTGGGATTACAAGCATACACCACCACACCCGGCTATTTTTGCATTTCTAGTAGAGACAGGGTTTCACCATGTTGGCCAGGTTGGTCTCAAACTCCTGACCTCAAGTGATCTCCCAATTTGGCCTCCCAAAGTGCTGAGATTACAGGCGTGAGTCACTGTGCCTGGCTGGGACATGAATTTTTTAAAAACAGCTTTCTGTATTTCTACGCTTCATTGGAAAGTCATCTATAGTTACGTAAGTTTTCAAATACCACACCCAGCTAATTTTTGTGTTTTTAGTAGAGACAGGGCTTCACCCCACGTTGGCCAGGTTGTTCTCAAACTCCTGACCCCAGGTGACCCATCTGCTTCTGCCTCCCCAAGTGCTGGCATTGCATACGTGAGCCAGGGTGCCCAGCCAGAAATGGTTTTTATGTGTCTGAATAATTTTTAAAACTTGAAAGAACAGCAATATTTTGTAATGCATGAAAACTATGTGGCACTCAACTTTCAATGTCCATAAATAAAGTCCATTTGGCACAGACATTGGTTACATATTGCTGCAGAATCCGTGCAGTTTGCAAAGATAAACACCTTTACTGTCTGACCTTATACAGAAAAGCCTATCTACTCCTACCTGAAGCATGTAGAATACTACGACACTGTCCAGCACATGTTAGGGTGGTGGAAATCGTAGCAATTATTTGACACCTCCATTTCATCTGAGAGACTTGAACCTAATTACTCACTTTTTTTGAGAAACATCTTTTTTTATTAAGGCGAAATTCACAAATCATAGAAATAACCGGTTTTATTTCTTTTTCTTTTTTGACACTGAGTCTCTATCTATCTGTCACCCAGGCTGGAGTGCAGTGGTGTGATCTCATGTCACTGCAACCTCCGCTTCCCGGGTTCAAGCAATTCTCATGCCTCAGCCTGCCAAGTAGTTGGGATTACAGGCACGCACCACCACACCTGGCTAATTTTTATATTTTTAATAGAGATGGGGTTTCACCATGTTGGCCAGGCTGGTCTCGAACCCCTGACCTCAGTGATCCACCTACCTCGGCCTCCCACAGTGCCTGGATGACAGGAGAATTCACCATTTTAAAGTGAACAATTCAGGGCACTTGCTGCTTTCACAGTCTTCTGAGACCACCACTTCTGCCTACGTCCAAGACGTTTTCACGGCCACAAAAGAAGTCCCCTTAGCAGTTGTTTCCTATATTGCCTTCCTGGGGCTCTCATAAAAACATGCTTCAGGCCAGGCGAGGTGGCTCACGCCTGTAATCCCAGCACTTTGGGAGGCCGAGGCGGGTGGATCACCTGAAGTCAGGAGTTCAAGACCAGCCTGACCACGTAGTAAAACCCCATCTCTACTAAAAATACAAAAATTAGCTGGACATGGTGGTACATGCCTGTAATCCCAGCTTCTTGGGAGTCTGAGGCAGGAGAATCACTTGAATCTGGGAGGTAGAGGTTTCAGTGAGCTGAGATCATGCCCCTGCACTACAGCCTAAGTGACAGTAAGACTGTGTCAAAAAAAAAAGGTGCTGGGCATGGTGGGTCATGCCTGTCATCCCAGCACTTTGGGAAACCAAAGTGGGTAGATCACCTGAGGTCAGGAGTTCAAGACCAGCCTGGCCAACATGGAGAAACATCATCTCTACTACAAATACAAAATTAGGCCAGGTGTGGTGGCTCAAGCCTGTAATTCCAGCACTTTGGGAGGCCGAGGTGGGTGGATCACGAGGTCAAGAGATTGAGACCATCCTGGTCAACATGGTGAAACCCAGTGTCTACTAAAAATACAAAAAATTAGCTGGGCATGGTGGTGCGTACCTGTAGTCTCAGCTATTCAGGAGGCTGAGGCAGGAGATTTGCCTGACCCCAGGAGATGGAGGTTGCGGTGAGCCGAGATCATGCCATTGCACTCCAGCCTGGGTAACAGGAGCAAAACTCCGTCTCAAAAAAAAAAAAAAAATACAAAATTAGCCTGGTGTGGTGGTGCGTGCCTGTAATCCCAGCTACTCAGGAGGCTGAGCCAGGAGAATCGATTGAACCTGGGAGGCAGAGGTGGCGGTGAGCTGAGATGGTACCACTGCACTCCAGCCTGGGCAACAGAATGAGACCCGATCTCAAAAAAAAAAAAGTGATGGTGAAAACTACAATTACTTCTGCACCAACGTAATACATCTGCAATGATCTTATTTCCAAACAAAGTCACATTCTGAAGTACTAAAGGGTAAAGCTTCAATACAGGAAGTTTGGGGGGACATAATACAACCCATGATATATTCATTCCCACATCTCTCCAGCCCCTGGCAACCGGCAATGTGCTTTCTGTCTCTGCAGATTTGCCTGTTCTGGAGATTTCCAAGAAATGGAATCCTACACAATGCATCCTTCTGTGTCTGGCTTCTTTCACTCAGCATCCAGCTTTTGAGGTCCATCCACTTTGTAGCCGGTGTCACAGCTTCAGTCCTCTTTAGGGTCAGGGGAGTCTGAAAGAATTGAAATGCATCAACTGCTTTGTGGACTCTGCCACTCAGGGCTTAGGATTGCAGATGCTAACTGCCTTAGAGCATTTCCACCATATGCACACACGCACACGCACACCACACACACACACACACACACACACCTGTGTGCCCAGTAACTTAATCCACCCAAGTAACTTACCTTTATACAGATGTTGCTGTTAAGGCACAGTGGATCGCCACCTGTCATCCCAGCACTTTGGGAGGCTGAGGCAGGTGGATCACTTGAGGTCAGGAGTTCAAGACCAGCCTGGCCAACATGGTGAAATCCCCTCTTTACTAAAAATACAAAAATTAACCTGGCATGGTGGCACACACCAGTTTACCCAAGTGGCTGAAGCATGCTTGAAGGAGAATTGCTTGAACCTGGGAGACAATTAACATAATTTAACCAACAAATCAATTTAACATAACGGGTTTAGAAAAGGTTTGTTTCATGTGTCAGTGGGAGCACGTGGCTATGGACTCAATTTGTTTTCTTTTTTTAGCAAGGTCTCACTCCGTTGCCCAGGCTGGAGTGCAGTGGAGCAACTGTCACTCACCAAAACCTCCAACTCATCATTGAAGCGATCCTCCCACCTCAGCCTACTGAGCAGCTGGGACCACAGGATCCTCTCTCAATGCTCCAGTGTTCCATAGAGCAACCACGGGCCCCAGCTTGCAGAACAAGAATCTGTATACAGCTTCTTGTAACCCTAGAAGCACAGCGGCTTCAAACACCTCATCCTACCTGGGTCAGGGTGGCTCATCAGGCAGTGACTGAAGCCGCCAGCCCAGCCCTAAGCTGTTGAGCCCCCTGCCATGCCTTCTTTCCCCACCCCCACCCCCCATCCCCCACCCCCAGCTGTCAGAGGAGCCCTGGTCTTAAGATCCCAGAAGTCTGGCTTCCCTCTTGTGGACCCAGAGGGCCAGGAACAAAAATAACCCATTTATGCCTGAGGTTGCAATTTTTTTGAATTTTTGCAATCAGACCTTGGCGATGACCTTGAGTAGTAGGATATGAATAACTCCCACATGCTTAGCATTCCAATAATGGAACACTAGGCATCAATGGGAGTTTCAGTCGTTTCTCTTCCTGTATCTTATGCTTTCCACGGTTCATTCAGCTACGGAATAAACTGAGGTACAAACAGAACAGAGCTTGGGCTCAGCTTTCTTCACACATTGCCTACTATCTATTGCAACTTGGTTTTGGAATATGGGCTTATTTGTAAAAATGGAATGGATGGATGTCCATGAGTGTTGGTTCAAATTCATACCCTACTCTGATGGTCAAGAAAGCACCAGATCTCTTTGTTAATTGCACTGTTGCATTCCAATTGCAGCGGCACTGAGGTCCATTCCACAGACACGTGGAAGTTGTTGGAAATCGTTCTCCAAGCCCTGCATAGGCAAGTGATGGATTAGTGGAGACAATGTGACTTCCAGGGCACAGAGACTGTTAGGAGCCATCCCTCAGGGACTGTGAGGTTGACGTTAGCTAATTTGCCTTTTCTCTGTGTCACTGAGGAATGGGGTAAATGTTGACTGGTCAGTAGTCTAGATAATTCATCGTAGCTGGTGTATTTGTCAGCTGGGGCTGCTGTAACCAAGTGCCATGGACTGGGTGGATGAAGCAACACATATTTATCTTCTCGCAGTTCTGGAGGCTGGAAGTCTGAGATCGAGGCTCTTGTGGCTTTGATTCCCGGGGAGGGCTCTCTTTCCGGCTCGTGAACGACCTCTTTCTTGCTGTGCCCTCACATGGTGGAGAAAGAGCTTTGGTGTCTCTTGTGTTTTGCATAAGGACCCTAATCTCATCACAAAGACTGTACCTTCATGACCTTATCTAATACTAATTACCTGCCAAGGGTTACATCTCCAAGTACCATCCCACTGGGGTTTCGAGTTTCAGCATATGAATTTGGGGAGATGAGGGTTGACGACGTTCACGGGGTTGGCCCACACAGTGGCCCTGGGCTCTTCTTCCTAAGTGTCCTCATTACTGTCCACCTTCCTCTGCCCACGGACTTCGATCCTCCCAGCCTGCTCCCTTTACCCTCCCCATCCTGTGTGATCACCGCCCTCTGCAGAAACCTCTTCTAAAGCAAAGCTGAGTTTAGTTACCCTAAGACCTCAGTGCACATCCCTCACATCCTATAATATCACACTGCAATTGTCTGCTTTCGCTGTTTGTGTTTGTTTCTTGTTATAAACCTACTTTTTTTTTGAGACGGAGTTTCGCTCTTGTTACCCAGGCTGGAGTGCAATGGTGTGATCTCGGCTCACTGCAGCCTCTGCCTCCTGGGTTCAGGCAATTCTCCTGCCTCAGCCTCCTGAGTAGCTGAGACTACAGGTGTGCACCACCATGCCCAGCTAGTTTTTTTGTATTTTTAGTAGAGACAGGGTTTCACCACGTTGACCAGGATGGTCTCGATCTCTTGACCTCGTGATCCACCCGCCTAGGCCTCCCAAAGTGCTGGGATTACAGGCTTGGGCCACCGCGCCTGGCCCTATAAACCTACTTTTTCTTCTTTGTTGCATACCTGACACCTAGCACATGTGTGAGTCAGAAGAGACATGCATTGCTTGCATCTTCATTGCCACACTCTCCGTGGTACCAAAGACCTGAAATCAACCTAAATGTCCATCAGTGGTGGAGTGGAGAAGGGAAACGTGGGACATAGGCAGCATGGAATTCTATGTAACCACAAAAAAGAAAGAAGCCGTGTCTTTGGCAGCAATGTGGGTGGAACTGGAGACCATTATCCTACGTGAACTAACACAGCAATGGAGAAGGAAATACTGCATGTTCTCATTTATAAGTGGAAGCTAAACACTGGGCACTCGTGGACATAAAGATGGGAACAGCAGACACTGGGGACTCCACAAGGAGTGCGGAGGAAGGAAAGGAAGCATGGGTTGGAAAACTACTTGTTGAGTACTATGCTCACTATCTGGGTGTGATATATCCATGTAAACAAGCCTACACATGTACCCTCATACCTAAAATAAAAGTTGAAATTGAGGCTGGGTGCGGTGGCTCATGCCTGTAATCCTAGCACAAGACAGGTGGATCACCTGAGGTCAGGGGTTTGAGACAAGCCTGGTCAACATGACAAAACGTGGTCTCTACTAAAAATACCAAAAAAAAAAAAAAAAAGGCCGGGCACGGTGACTCACACCTGTAATCCCAGCACTTTGGGAGGCCAAGGTGGGTGGATCGCTTGAGGTCAGGAGTTTGAAACCAGCTTGACTAATGTGATGAAATCCTGTGTTTACTGAAAGTACAAAAATTAGCTGGGCAAGAGGTTTCTGCAGGTGGGCACCTGTAGTCTGACCTACTTGGGACACTGAGGCAGGAGAATCGGTTGAAAGGGGTGGGGAGTGGAGGTTGAAGAAAATAAGTTGAAATTAACAACAAAAATGACAGGTATGCCTTGAATGTTTGTTGAATGAATGCGTGAACTAATTAGATACTGCATGCTCAAAGCAAAAACCCACAATTCACAAATCTAGGACACTCAGCCACATCCAACGAGGCTTAAGTGAAAGGCACAAAAAGCCACGTGTCATCTGCTTTTCCAGAACCTTGTCTCTGCTGAAAGATTAGTTCTGCCAACTACAAAGACCACTGAGGTCTGAGGATGATGAATGCCTCTTGGAAGTCACTGAATTTGTTAGGTATAAAAGCGAAGAGTTCAGCTGAGCTCTGTGCACTGATGTGTGTGTTGATCTCCACTGGGTATCACTGTGCTATGACGTCCTGCAGGAGGAGGACTGCAGGCGGGCGGTGTCTTCCCTGGTTTCGGGGTTGGTGACTTTGAACTTGCTGCAGCACCCACGCCCTCAGCGGGCAGACTTGCCAAGCAGGTGTGCCAGCCGCCAGAAGCCTAAGATGCCCGTTGGCACTTGGTAACCACCCCAGTTTCCCATCCTCTGCGCTGCTGCAGATTGGTTGGGGCGGCCGGGGTAGGCTGGCTCCAAGACATGACTGAGTATGCGCGCACTGGTCCCACACGTTTTCAGCTGTGGAGTTTGGGAGCTGGGAGCTGGGAGCCCATTTGTTTCTGGCAGTTCAGTTCATGTTTTCCACTTGAAGACATCGCCTCCCTTCCTTCCAGGCTGGGAAACCAGAAGTCGACAGGAGGAGGGTGGAGAGGCTGCATCTCACAACCCGCTTGGTTGGGGATTCCGCTGAGGATTTTGCCTCCTGAAGCAAAGCATGGAACCCCGGTGGGGACTCCATGGCCTGACAGTCCTGTGTTTCCTAATGCACGCCCGAGGTAAGAGCCTTCTGGCTTGGAGGGAGATCCCCACGGGGGATTAGAAAGGAGACTAAGAGACATAGGTGGCTGAGAGGGGAGGGAGAAGACTGGCTGCTCCAATTTGGGATTTGGGAATTAGATCCACGAAGGCACGCTGCTAGCCGATAGCACTTCGGTATTCACCGTATTTTCTGCTTTCAATCTGCGTGTCCCAAGCGTTTAAAAAAAATGGCCTATTTAGCTCCATGAATTAAGCACAACTGGGCATGTGGGGAATGCCAATCATTTCCTTCTGATTCAAAAATGAGTCCTGACCATTTCCATATGGCAAAAATAGAGTTGAAATGACTATACCCCATGGGACAGATTACTAGAGATTCCTTTGCCGGAAAGGTTGCATTTGTTCAGATGTTTAAACCTTTTCGTAAACACTGTCATTCCTTCTTGCAAATCAAAACCACCTGAAATGTTTACATAAAAAACTTCAACATGAACCTGCAGGCTGGCTCTCCCACACTCCAAGATCAGAGTTTTTAGTGCCGCGCGAGAAACTCTAATGAACTCATAACGTATAGGATTTGAATAACAACCGAGTACGTTTCTCTGATCATTTTAATGTGGCGATTCCAGAGAAGGGAACACTCAGGCGAATCTCAAGAGTGAGACACCATCATTCTCAGCAAACTGACACAATAAGAGAAAACCAAACACCACATGTTCTCACTCATAGGCGGGTGTTGAACAATGAGAACAGATGAACACAGGGAGGGGAGCATCACACACCGGGGCCTGTCGGGGCGTGGGGAAATAGGGGAGGGAGAGTGGGGGGTGGGGAGATTGGGGAGGGATAGCATTAGGAGAAATACCTAATGTAGGTGATGGGGGGATGGAGGCAGCAGACCACCAGGCAGGCTACCTATGTAGTGTATGTATGTGTACCTATGTAACAATCCTGCAAGATCTGCACATGTACCCCAGAAATTAAAGTAGAATAATAAATATATATATATTTTAAAAATTTACCTCTGGAGAAGAAAGAACAAGGGAGCCAATAAAAACTTGAGGGATTTGTTAAAAAGAGAGAGAGAGTATTTCTGTTAGGAAATAAAAGACATCATTCAGATGCTCCTGAGGCAGCACTTCCTGTTTATCCTGTTGAAGGATTTGGATGTCAGGAAGGTAGGAGCCTGCGTTTATGGGCGGAGGCACTGTCGGGATAAACAGACCCTGGTGTTCCTCGTCTATGATCTGCATCAATAATTTTGTATTATCCTTGCTGTCTTGAGATCTCAGCTAGTACGTGGACAACTCGGCAATGCATTTATCAGTTTCTGTTTACAGGGAGACGTTGAACAGTGAACCCACCTTCCCAGGAAAGCACTGAAGAGCCAAAGGTTAACCAAAGACCCTTGGGCAAGTCAACTTCTACAAGGTGTAGCCTACACACAGCTCACACCTTACAATGGTTCGACTGATAATGGTTCAATTCAAGATGTTCCGACTTTACAATAGTGCAGAACTGGTATGCATTCGGCAGAAACTGAAACTGTACTGTCAGTACCCATACAACTTTTTTTTTTTTTTTTCTTTGAGCCGGAATGTCACTCTGTTCCCCAGGCTGGAATGCAGTGGCCCAATCTCAGTTCACTGCAACCTCCACCTCCTGGGTTCAGGCGATTTTCCTGTCTCAGCCTCCCAAGTAGCTGGGATTACAGGTGCCCGCCACCATGCCCAGCTAAGTTTTGTGTTTTTAGTAGAAACAGGGTTTCACCATGTTGGCCAGGCTGGTCGGGAACTCTAGACCTCAAGCGATCCACCCGCCTCAGCCTCCCAAAGTGCGAGGATTATAGACGTGAGCCACCACACCCAGCCCATACAATCATTCTCTTTTTCAGTTTCAGTACAATATTCAGTAAATTACATGAGAGATGCAACACCTCATTATAAAGTAGAGTTTGTGCTAGATGATTTGTCCAACTCTTGGGAGGGTCTCCATGTGTCACCCAGACTGGAGTGTAGTGGTTCCATCATAGCTGACTGCAGCCTTCACCCCAGGGGTTCAAGCAAACCTCCCACCTCAGCTTCCAGAGTAGCTGGTACTGCAGGCACTTGCCACCATGCCTGACCATTTTTTAAAATTTTTTGTAGAGACAGGATCTGACTATGTTGTCTAGGCTGGTTTTGAACTGCTGAGCTCAAGCGATCCTCCTGCCTTTGCCTCCCAAAATCTTGAGATCACAAATATCAGCCACCACACCCTATCCTGTGCTAAATTCTTTGAATGACAGCAGCACTTCTTAGGCACTGTGCATGTTTATTAACTTAGTTGATTGTCCCTCAGCCCGATGATGGGAGTGTCATGCTTGATGTCATTTTACAGATGGTGTATTAGTCAGCGTTCTCTCGAGGGACAGAACTAATGGAATCAATATATATAGAGAGAGGGGATTTTATTAAGTATTAACTCACACGATCACAAGGTCCCACAATAGGCCGTCTGCAGGCTGAGGAGCAAGGAGAGGCAGTCCAGGTTCCAAAACTGGTTAAAAACTTGGAGTGTGATGTTCGAGGGCTCCTCCAGCACAGGAGAAAGATGTAGGAGACTAGGCCAGTCTCTCTTTTGACTTTTTCCTGCCTGCTTATATTGTAGCCACGGTGACAACTGACTAGACAGTGCCCACCCAGATTGAGGGTGGGTCCGCCCCTTCCATTCCATCGTCTCCAATGTTAGTCTCCTTTGGCAACGCCCTCACAGACACAGACAGGGTCCAGACTTTGCATCCTTCTTTCCAATCCAGTTGACATTCAGTATTCACCATCACAGATGGGTAAACCAAGGCACCGAGGATTTCGACGGGGGCAGCTGGCAGCAGAATCTGAGCTGTCTTGCATGTCTCTCTGGGAAGACCCGCATGAGCATCCTGCTCTGTCGCAAGCCTTGTCTTCTGGAAATCAAAATCATTCCTTCTCCAAGAGTTACAGGAAAGAGGTCCCAGTCCAGACTGCAAGACAGGGTTCTTGGAACTTGCGCAAGAAAGAACTCACGGTGAAGCATAAAGTGAAAAGCATTTTGTTAGGAAAGTAAAGGAATAGACGGCTACTCCACAGCCAGAGCGGCCCCGAGGCTGCCGGTGGACTGCTTTCATGGCGATTTCTTGATACACTAAGCAAAGCGTGCATTATTCATGCCTCCCCTTTTAGACCATGCAGAATTCCTGACGTTGCCATGGCATTTGCTAGTGTCATGGCGCTGATGGGGCTGTAACAGTGAGGACAACCAGAGGTCACTCTCGTCACTCTTACTTTCGGTGGGTTTCTGGCAGCTTCTCCACTACCACCCGTTTTATCAGCAAAGTCTCTGTGACCCGTGTCTTGTGCAGACCGTCAATCTCATCCTTCACCATCTGGGAATGCGGCCCAGTAGGTCTCAGCCTTATATTACTCAGCCCCTATTCAAGGTGGAGTGGTTCTGGTTCTGGTGCCTCTGACACAAGGAATGCGCCATAGGGAGGTCACAGGAGGGACAGTAAAGGAGGTGAGGTCTGGATCAGGGCCCTTCTGTGTAAATGAGATGACGTGCATGCAGCAGCTGGGTGTGTCCTCGGTAATGAGTTACATGCATAGATGACCCTGCTACATCTCCAGCCATCACCAGCTAGAGACGGGGCACGTTTGCAAGACCCCAAAAACATTCTGCAAGGCTGGTGGGAGGATTGCTACAAAGTACTTAAGGAAACAGAGTATTGAGAGTATTGATCAGGATAAATAGTTAATGCATGTGGGTCTTAATACCTGGGTGAGAGTTGACAGGTGCAGCTAACCATCATGGCACATGTATACCTATGTAACAAGCCTGAACGTTCTGTACATGTATCCCAGAACTTCATATAAAACAAAGGGAACAGACTATTGTTAATGGTTAATACACTGTAAAACATTTATAATGATTAAATTATCAATACAAAACAAGATGATAACAATATGGCATATTTTTAATAATTAGAGGCTGACATTCTAGCAGTCCACGTTTCTGTTGTCTTTAACTGTTATTTTCTGTCAAATCCAGAGGGCGGTGAAGGAAAATGCCACACAATGTGGTCTTCTAACAGCCGATAAAACCAGAAGTCGGAATCCCAAAGGCCAGTGTATGAAATGTTATTTATTGAGGGGAAGAAAAGAGAAGTGTAGGGTTTGATAGAAGAACTGGGTACTACTGTTTGTTAGATTCACAGGGTGACTTTAGTTTTCAATAATCTATTGTATATTTCAAAATTGAAGAATGAGAGCGGTTCTAATATGAAGAAAAGGCAAATGTTTAAGGATGGATATCCCAAATATGCTGATTTGATCTTTAATTATACAAATGTGTTAAACTATGACATGTACCCTGAAGCTATGTACATCTGTTGTGCATCAATTAAAAACACATTAAAAGAAAGGGATATATGTCCAAGACGGTCTCTTCCAAGTCTATTGTACATTGTGATCAGATGTGAAACCGGGGAGTTCCCTGATTCCCCTCACAGGATGTGTGGCACGGATTGGTTCATGTGTTTGACCACCGTACACTGAAACCTCTTACGGGAGGCAGAGCTTTCAGATCGGCACATGCATCCGCTGGGCCAGTATTTTTGAAATAGAACTGGTAAGATACATTTACATCTATGTCGGAGAGTGTTTTTTAAATAGAACCAGTAAGATACATTTATGTCTAACTCTATATATACCTATATCTCCATTGGTCTTTCATCTATCTCAGAAATCTACCTGTTTATCATTTATCCATCTATCTCTTCATTTATCTGTCTGTTATCCATCTATCTATTCATCTATCTTTATCTCCAATATCTATCTTCAATATCTATTTATCTATCTATCATGTATCCCATCTACCTATCTACTGACCTATCTATCTAAAATATGTTTGTTTTCCTTATTTGAGAGGCTGAGGCAGACAGATCATTTGGGCCCAGGAGTTCGAGGCTGTGGTGAGCTAATTACACCACTACACTGCAGCCTCAGTGCAGAGCTAGACCTTGTCAGAAGGAGGAGGAGGAGAAGGAGGAAGAAGAGGATGGAGGAGGAGAAGGAGGAAGAAGAGGAAGGAGGAGGAGAAGGAGAAAGAAGAGAAAGGAGGAGGAGGAGGGGGAAGGAGGAAGAAGAAGGAGGAGGAAGAGGAGGAGAAGGAAGAGGAAGAGAAGGAGGAAGAAGAAGGAGGAGGAGGAGGATGAGAAGGAGAAAGAGGAGGAGGAGGAGGAAGAGGAAAAGGAGGAGGAAGAGAAGGAGGAAGAAGAAGGAGGAGGAGGATGAGAAGGAGGAAAAGGTGGAGGAGGAGGAAGAGGAGGAGAAGGAAGAGGAGAAGGAGGAAGGGGAGGAGAAGGAGGAGGAAGAGGAAGAGAAGGAGAAAGAAGAAGAAGGAGGAGGAGGATGAGAAGGAGGAATAGGAGGAGGAGGAAGAGGAGAAGGAGTAGGAAGAGGAAGAGAAGGAGGAAGAAGAAGGAGGAGGAGGAGGAAGAGGAGGAGGAGGATGAGAAGGAGGAAGAGGAGGAGGAGGATGAGAAGGAGGAAGAGGAGGAGGAGGAAGAGGAAGAGAAGGAGGAAGAAGAAGGAGGAGGAGGATGAGAAGGAGGAAAGGGAGGAGGAGGAAGAGGAGAAGGAGGAAGAGGAGGAGGAGGATGAGAAAGAGAAGGAGGAAGAAGGAGGAGGAGGAGGATGAGAAGGAGGGAGAGGAGGAGAAGGAGGAGGAAGAGGAAGAGAAGGAGGAAGAAGAAGAAGGAGGAGGAGGATGAGAAGGAGGAAAGGGAGGAGGAGGAAGAGGAGAAGGAGGAAGAGGAGGAGAAGGAGGAAGAAGAGGAGGAGAAGGAGGAGGAGGGGGAGGAGGAAAAGGAGGAAGAAGGAGGAGGAGAAAGAAGAAAGAGGAGGAAGAAGAGGAAGAGAAAGAGGAAGAAGCAAAAGCAGAAGAACGAAAAAGAATGGAAGGAAGGAAGCAAGCAAGCAAGGGAGGAAGGGAGGGGAAAGAAGAAAGAAAAAGAAAGAAAGAAGGAAAAGTGCATTCCAACCTAAGAACATTTCTTTAAACCTGAATGAATGCCTCCCGAGATTTTTCTAAAAAATATTCTCTTATTTTATTATAATGACAATAAAGTATCATTATAGCCCCACACAGATCTGCTGACCCAGAATCTGCATTTGGCCAGATTCTGGGCTGATTCTCACACCCTTCAGGGTCTGCGAGGCATTGAGGCGGATGTCCTGAGGCAGATGCCACAGTGGTTGTGTGAACCTGGCTCTCCACAGATGTGCGCTAGAAGCCTGTGTTTTTCCTCCAAGGCCCAGGACTGGGATGACTTCCAGAGTCATTGCTTAGCAGTCGGTGGGTTTCTATATGTTAATGGCAGTTCCTCCATGCTGAAAAACCTCTCCTTTTGCAAAGCTCTTTCCCAAGCCATCTGCCTACCTCTGCCCGCAGCCCTGGGTGTTCAGCACAATCATGGTTCTCCTGACTTTGCCAGTGCACAAAAGGAGACTGACATAAAGGAACAGGCCGGGCACAGTGGCTCACCCTTGTCATCCCAGCACTTTTGGAGATCGAGGCACGGGGATCACCTGAGGTCAGGAATTTGAGACTGGCCTGGCCAACATGGCGAAACCCCACCTCTACTGAAAATACAAAATATTATCAGGGTGTGCTTATAATTCCAGCCACTCGGAAGGCTGAGGTGAGAGAATTGCTTAAACCCAGGAGGAGGAGGTTACAATGAGCTGAGATTGCACCACTGCACTGCAGTGAGCCGAGATTGTACCACTGCACTCCGGCATGGACAACTGAGTGAGACTCTGCCTAAAAAAAAAAAAAAAAATTAGCCAGGTACGGTGGCTCACACCTGTAATCCCAGCACTCTGGGAGGCCGAGATTGGTGGATCACGAGGTTAAGAGATCGAGACCATCCTGGTCAACATGGTGAAACCCCGTCTCTACTAAAACACAAAAATTAGCTGGTGTGGTGGCAAGTGCCTGTAATCTCAGCTACTCGGGAGGCTGAGGCAGGAGAATTGCCTGAACCCAGGAGGAGGAGGTTGCAATGAGCTGAGATTGCACCATTGCACTGCAGTGAGCTGAGATTATACCACTGCACTCCAGCCTGGGCAATTGAGCGAGACTCTGCCTAAAAAAAACAAATTAAGGGAGAGTATTGTTGAGGGCGTGGGCCAGGGACAGGATGTCGCTGACATGAAACTGTCCAGATAGCCAAACCCTGGCTGTGTCCTCTGACCCAGGCTGTCCAATGGCACACCCATTGCAGCCAACTGTATCCCGTGGTTTAAATCTGTCGTGAGCTGAAGCGTACCCTCCTCATTGTTATAAATGAAAGCCCTCAGGACCTCCCAGCGAGACTGTGTTTGCAGACATGGTCTTTAAAAAGGCGATTCAGGTAAAATGAGGTCACCAGGTGGGGCCCTGATCCAGCTGGACTATGGACCTTATAAAAAGAAGAGGTGAGGACACTGACATGCACACAGGGCACCTCATGGAGACTCAGGGAGAAGACAGCATTCACAAGCCAAGGACAGAGGCCTCCGGAGGAGCCACCCGCCCACACCTTCATCTCGCCCTTCCAACCACCAGGACCTTGGGAGAATCAACATCTACTATTTAAGCTGCCCGGCCCGTGGGACTTTGCTACGGCAGCTCCAGCAGACAAACACGTTCCTATTGAGGTGAGGGAGTTATCTCTGTTAAGGGCTGAGTCTTGCACCTCCGAAATTTACACATTGAAGGCCTAATCCCCGGGACCTCGGAACATGACTGTGTTTAGAGAGAGGGTCTCTAGACGGGTGAGAAGGGTTCAATGAGGTCTTTATAAAAACAGGAGGTGAAGACACAGACACACACTGAGGGATGACCCTGTGAGGACACAGGGAGAAGACGGTGTCTCCAAGCCCAGGAGAGAGGCCTCAGGAGGAGCCAGCCCTGCCCACACCTGATCTCAGACCTGCAGCCTCCAGGACTCTGGGAGAATAAGACCCTGCTGTTTCTAAGCCACCCAGCCTATGGTGTTCTGTGATGCCAGCCTGAAACGGACTAAGATACCTCATAAGAAGAGGAGGTGACACAGACACACACACAGGGACGACCACGTGAGGACTCAGAGAGAAGATGGCATCTGCAGGCCCAGGAGAGAGGCCTCAGGAGGAGTCGGCCCTGCCCACACCTGGATCTGGGACCTCCAGCCTCCAGGACTGTGGGAGAATCCAGGCTGTTGTCTAACCTGCCCGCCCAGTCTGATTTTATTGTAGCAACTCCGGGAAGCCATTGCCAAGTCTGTGCCCTGCAAAGTGAGATGTATGGATCTGCAGCCTCAACATCCCCCAGGAGCTGATGAGAAACACTGTGTCCTCAGCCTAGCCAGACCTGCTGACGCATAGTCCGCGTGTCATCCAGGTCCTGAGGGACCATGTGCACATGCCACTCGGGGGAGACTGCATTGTCTGCCTACACTCCTCTTGGCCTCTCGGAGCAGTGGTCCTTCCTTCTGGGCATGGGGGCAGGACCCTTTCTGGGATGGGGGTCTTAGGACACCCAAAGCAGGCATGTCAGGGAACTTCCCTGTGGCCAGTCTTGATACAGATAGGATGGAGGGAAAGTTAGGGTCCTGTCTTCAGGTTTTGTGGCTGGCTTTGGGGGAAAGGCATTCTTGTTTCTAGGACCCGCCTGGGGGAAGAGATATTCTAGTTCCTAGAGTGCCTCGGGGGAGGACGGGACTCAGACACAGGAGGGCTGGAAAAGTTCTGAGAGAAACTTCTGCTTCGGAGGCTGCTGCTGAGGCCTGCACTCAGGTATGGTTTCCTGAGCCCGAACAACTTGTAGGTCTGAATCCATGTAAAGAATGCCAGCAGCCGGCAAAGTCCAGTAAGAAGCATCTTTGAATCCGGCAGGGTTGGAATTTGAACCCGGGAGGGTGAAATTCCCAGGGTGAATAGAGCTGCCACCTGCCTGGTTTATGCAACTGCATTTCAGAGAGAAGGGTCTGGGAGGTCTGCAGAAGAAGGCCTCCAAGCCGAAATCTCGTGGTTTTGCTCTGGAGGGTCCCAAGGGCAGCTTTACTGGGCCCTCCCACCCAGCTACCGGAGCCATTTAATTGACATCTCCAGGACGCCAGCAACTGAGGACCAATGTCATAAAGCCAACACAAAATGAGGTTGAGAATCCCAGAACACAAACGAGGATTTGGTTAAAAGCTGCTGAGTTCACTGAGGCAAATCAGCGAAGCAAATGGGAAACACATCTCCTGTTCCTGCCCCATGGAAAATGAACCCGGGAAAGCAAAAGCATCACATGTGGCTCCCGAGCTTGGAGCCAGACACCCCGGAGTCAGCGTAGTCTCCCAGCCCATGAGGAACCCGACCGTGGCTTTGCTGCAACCTGCCTGGAGAGGAGAGAGGACAGGGGGCCCTGCCTATGAGATGGATTTCCTGCCTGGCGGGCAGGACTAGAGACTGTCTCAGTGCCCAGGCCGCCTGATGCTGCCAGAGTCTGCCTGATTTATGTAACGAGGTCTGGGTGTGACCGACAGCAGCCTCGAGTGTGTGAGTCACACATGCAGCAACTTCTGGCTGCAGTGCCACCCCTGAGACCTAGCAAAGTCCCAAACCACCCTCCTCCACTTCCTCTGTGACACTCCACACCCCCTCCCATTCCTGCCACCACCCAGGGCCATCAGGACCATCTCAAAGCTGGAGGAGCCTCTCTGCAACCTGGCCGCCCGCTGCAGGGTGAATAGAGCTGCCACCTGCCTGGTTTATGCAACTGCATTTCAGAGAGAAGGGTCTGGGAGGGGAGGCACCTGTGGTTCTTTAGGGAAATAGGAGGGAGGGGCCAGGCACACAGACTGGAGGAGATTGTAATGTGATTGCTTAGCGGATGCATGGAATTGCTGGGTTGGGCTGAGATTGCTCAACAGTGGATGGGGACTGCAGTCTAAATTATCAGGGTGCTGAACTCTGGGGTCCTAGACCACTGTCTTGACTGGAACTGCTGACAGTCTTGGAGGGGAAATATCTCATGGATCCAAGAGGCTGACGTGGCTCCTCTCCTGCAGCCCAGTCTCAGCAGCTTGGACAATGATGGCCAAGGCAGCTGGAGGAGGCCAGGCGCAGTGGCTCACGCCTGTAATCCCAGCACTTTGGAAGGCCGAGGGAGGCAGATCAGTTGGGATCAAGAGTTCGAGAACAGCTTGGCCAACATGGTGAAACCGCATCTCTACCAAAAATACAGAAGTTTGCTGGGCGTGATGGCGCATGCAGTTGTAATGCCAGCTACTCAGGGGACTAAGGCAAGAGAATTGTTTGAACCCAGGAGGTGGAGGTTGCAGTGGGCCGAGATTGTGCCATTGCACTCTAGCCTGGGTGACACAGCAAAACTCCGTCTAAAAAAGCAAACATACAAAAAAAAAAAAAAAAAAAAAACCCAAAAATACAGAGAGAGCTGGAGGGAGCAAAGAAGAGCCGGGTTGTTCTTGAAGATGAACCTGTAGCAATCACTGGCGGCAGAGAATGTCATCTGAGAGGGACGTGTGTCCTCCCCAAGTTGGAAGGAAACGGCTGTGTGGGACCAGGAGCAGCTGCTGTGTGCACTCCTGCCTGGGGATACACCTTCTGCTCCGGAGAGGCCCTCATTACCTCCACAAGGTGCCGCAAAGCCTGCCCTGGTGGCATCTGGATGGAGCCATGCCACAGGCTGTACGAATCGATGTTGTAGCCCTTGAACCTTCCTCCAGAGCAAGCAACACCCAGGCAGACAGATTTCTGGGAGAGAGACAGACATCAGAGGTGGTGGAGACCCAGCACCTATGGCTTACCTGGTTCCCCCTGGCTTAGCCTCCTCCAGGGCTTAGTGTTTGAGCAAGAGGTTGTTCCCCCTGGACAATTCTGCAAATTCTGACTGTGCTCCTGCCTTGCCCTAAACCTCCCAGAAGCTCAGGTTCTTCCTTTGGGTAATGTGCATGCTGGTGATGGCAACATCCTTGGGTGGGTGGATGAGATGCTTAGATGCCTGGCATTACTGCAACAGAACTCAATGCATAAGAAGTGCTGATTCGATGCCCTCCCGCCTGCATCCTCTACCTCCCGATAAGTTCTCTGGTGGTGTTTTCTCTACGGGGTAATAGTGGCAGGGGGAAAGGGAGGAACAAAAGGCAAGGTGCACATATATGTCAGCAGGAGGGACACTTCATCCTCAAGAATGCTGCAGTGTGTTTTCAATGATGAGTCACAAAGACGCGAATGTTCTCATCTCTGCTGCAGACACATTCATTAGGTTAACTGCTTTTGGATCAGGTGGGAACCTCAGCTTGTGCACACAGGTTGCTTCCTGACCCCGTATTTGTCAGTGTAGGCTGGCTGCTGTAACAAACAGCCCCCAAAGAATTAAAAGTTTATCTCTTGTTTGCATTGCAGCCAGGTGAGGTGGCAAAGGTGTCCTCTGCTCCATACAGTCTCTCAAGGATCCAGGATCCTCATATTGTTCTGCTTCACCTTTTTCTAGGGCAGCCCCTCTCAACCTAGATTCTCTCTTTATGTGTGTGAGAATGAGTGTGTGTGTGTGTGTATGTGTGTGCATGTGTATATGTATGTGTATGTGTGTGTGTATAGGTGTGTGTATGTGTGTATGCATGTATATGTGTGTATGTATGTGTGTGTGCACGTGTGTGCGTGTGTGTTTATGGGAGAAATGCCAGTCCTAAGCTGTGAGTGGAACGGTCCAGGAAAGAAGTCTATGTGCCCGGAGAGAGGCTTCCTTCAAAGTTCCCTGGCCATGAGCAGAAATAAAATACTGGCATGGGTTGCAATGTGGGTGCAACTCAAAAGTCTCATGCTCAGTGAAAGAAGCCAGGCACAAAATACCACATATCGTGGGATGCTATTTATACGAAATTTGCAGAACAGGCAATTCATGGATCAGGCAGTCCAACAGGAGGTGGATTAGTGGTTGTCAGGGGCTGGGGAGGCAGCAGGGGATGTGACTGCTGAATGGGGACAGGGGTCTTCCTTTGGGTGAGAAGTATGTTCTGGGAGTAGATAGAGGTGGTGGTTGCATCTCCCACATAGCTCATGGTTAGTTATAGTGCTCTGGCGACCCTGGGCTTGTAGGAGGAGGGAAGCAGGCTGAGATGACGAACAAGGAGGATTCTGGCCTTTCCATCATGGTGTGACTTGTGACCTGTTTGCTCCCAATAGGTCAAAGAGACTTTGACTTGGCAGATGCCCTTGATGAGCCTGGTAAGTGCCAATATTTCATGGGGAGCCTTCCCTTTGCAGCTTGGGTCTAATAGCATCAGCTGCATAGTTACTTTGGAGTTGGGTTGCACCGGTGTTTGGAATTTCTTGGTGTCGAGAGCTCTTTTCTTCACAGGAGATTGCAGACGCCTTGAGACAAATGTTTACACAGTCTCTAAAAGTCTCAGACTCGTTTCTAGGTAGGTCTGTGCTTCTGAAGCCTATAGTTTAGAAGTATGCTAGTATTTTATTATTTTATTTTATTGAGATGGGTGTCTTGCTCTGTTGCCCAGGCTGGAGTGCTGTGGTGCCATCATAGCTTACCACACAGCCTTGACTTCCTGGCTCAAACAACCCTCCCACCTCAGCCTCCCAAGTAGCTGGAACTACAGGTGTGTGCTCCCGTGCACAGCTCATTTTTTTGATTTTTTTGTAGAGACGAATCTCACCATGTTGCCCAGGCTGGCCTCAAACTCCTGGGCTCAAGGAATCCTTCCACCTTGGTCTCTCAAAATGCTGGGATTACAGAGACACAGCAGCATGCCCGGCTCAGTTACTGCTTTTCTTACACTTAAGTTCATATCTGTCATTGTCCCGCACCCCGATCTGAATCTGTGGCCCCCAGTCTCCCCTCCCAGAGCACAGTGCATCTCCATTCTCCTAGCAGAGCTGCCAGTGAAGGTGAGCACTCCCGACCTGATGTCCACATCCACGTGATACACATTTGCTGAATGAATACATCCGTGAATGAAAGTGAGAGAAAAGCCATCATTCTAGAAGCTGCAAGGCTTTCTCCCTCTTTGCTTTTGCCTCCCTCCCCACCCCACCTACTGTCCGGCTCTGTGGTGGTTCTAGGGATGGGGTCACTCACTTGTCTTGGATGCTCTCAGCTTCTTTGGCCATCCTGTGGGCATCCTCACAGCCTCAAGGGCAGATTGTTTTTGAATGGATTTTAAGGGTATTTACTTGCTTTTTTACCCAAATAGACCATGGAATTTGTGTCCAGATCATTTACTTTGTCACTTACTTTTTATATTTCATCGGGGTGTTAACGGCCTGTCTTTTTATTTTTATTTTTTCGAGATGGAGTCTCACACTGTCACCCAGGCTGGAGTGCAGTGGCGCAATCTTCGCTCACTGCAGCAACCTCCATCTCCCAGGTTCAAGTGATTCTCCTGCACCAGCCTCCCAAGTAGCTGGGACTACAGGCTGACACCATACCCGGCTAATTTTTTGTGTTTTTAGTAGAGACAAGGTTTCACTTTGTTGGCCAGGCTCCTCTTGAACCCCTGACAGTGTGATCCGCCCATTTTAGCCTCCCAAACTGCTGGGGTTACAGATGTGAGCCACAGTGCCCAGCCCTTTCTTTGTGCTTCTGACGAATCTTCGATGCATATTGCATTTATTTTCTCTTTGTTCACAGAACCCACCAAGAAGCCAAACTCAGGTGAGTGACTCTTTGGCTGGGAGAAACTGAGGCAATGTCCTTGAACTGATGCTTATGGATGGATGCTTGAGGGTGTTTTACAGAATTATGGGGGTGTGTTAAGGAGATGCAAGAACTGTACCAGATAATAGATATTAAAAGCAAAATGTGGTGGTTAGGGAAATGCAAATCACAACCACACGGAAGCAGCACTGGGATGGGTAAAATCTAAAATGGAAAATAACAAGTGTTGACAAGGTTGTGAGGAAACTGGAATGCTTGCACATTGCTGGTGGGAGTCTAAAATGGTACAGCCACTGTGAACAAATACTTTTGTGGATCCTTAAAAAGTTAAATACAGAATTATTCTATAATTCCACTCCTAGATGTATACTCAAAATAATTGAAAACAGGTATTCCAAGAACCACTTGTATGCAAATGTTCACAGCAGCACTATTCATTATGGCTCAAAGATAGAAATAACCCACGTGCTCATCAGTGGAAGGAATGGATAAACAAAATGTGGTCCACCCACATGATGGAGTATTATTTAGCCTTGAAGAGGAATGAAGCACTGATAATTGCTACAAAGTGGTTCAACCTCAGAAACATTTTGGAAAGAGAAAGAAACCAGACACATGTAAGATCACAAAGTATATATTTTTATGAATATGAAATTTCAAGAGCAGGCAAATCCCTAGGACCCGAAGTAGTGTTGTGACCGCCAGTAGCTGGAGGGGAAAGGGAGAGTAACTGCTTGATGAACTCCAGGGCTCCTTTCAGGGAATGAAAGTGTTCTGGAAGTACACAGAGGTGATGGTTGCACAACGTTATGAATGTTCTAAATGCCCCTGAAGTGTTCACTTTGAGATGGTTAATTTATGTGTAAATTTCACCTCATTTTATTTATTTATTTTTCAATTAAAAAGGTAACTTTTGTTCTAGGGCAGTGGCTTATGCCTGTAATCCTAGGACTTTGGGAGGCCAAGGTGGTGGATCACCTGAGGTCAGAAATTCAAGATCAGCCTGGCCAACATGGCAAAACCCCATCTCTAATTAAATATACAAAAGTTAGCCAGGCATGATGGCATGGGCCTGTAATCCCAGCTACTCCAGAAGCTGAGGCTGGAGAATCACTTGAACACAGGAGGTGGAGGTTGCAGTGAACCAAGATCATGCCACTGCACTCCAGCCTGAGTGACAGAGTGAGATCCTGTCTCAGAAGAAAGAAAAAAAGAAAGCCGTAGCTCAGAGACAGAGGAATTGAGCAATGCATAGGTTCAGAAGGGCTGGAAACAGAGTGACTAAATTGTGTCTTGGCATTTGAGAGAGGTTGCGGCTATAAAACAATGAAAGAAGAAAGCAAACTCTACGGAGGCAGGGCTGAGCCAACCGGCTCTTCTTGTGGATATGTGATCAACTGTCAACCTCATGCCATCCTTTCGCCCAGGCTGGAGTGCAGTGGTGCCATCTTGTCTCACCACAACCTTCTCCTCCTGGGTTGAAGCAATTCTTGTGCCTCAGCTGGGACTACAGGCACGTGCCATCATGCCCGGCTAATTTTTGTATTTTTAGTAGAGATGGGGTTTGAACAAGTTGGCCAGGCTGGTCTCAAACTCCTGACCTCAGGTGACCTGCCCGCCTCGGCCTCCCAAAGTGCTGAGATTACAGGTGTGAACCACCGCGCCTGGCCTCATGGAATACTCGAAAATAAACTGCAGGTGGATTACAAACCTGAATGTAAAAGAAAATAATGGGTTTTTTATTGAAAAATAGAGGGAAATGTCTTATAATCTCAGGGTTAGGAGATTTTTCTTAGATAAGATAAGAAAAGAATGACCTCACCTGTTATGTAACCTCCAGGTACTCAGGAGGCCGAGGCATGAGAATCGCTTGAGCTCGGGAGGTGGAGATTGCAGTGAGCTGAGATAGCGCCATTGCACTCCAGGTAGGCTATAGAGTGAGACTTCATCTCAAAGAAAAAGCATAACCTTTAAAAATGTGTAAATTAGACGATGTCTACATTTTTTAAATAACAATAATAATGTTACGACTTTGAGCTCTAAAAAAGTCAGATTAGCTGTCAAATGGAGGCTCCTTGCTGCTTATATCACCAGGGAAAGAAACTTTAATATGCAAATACAGTCACCCTTTATTGTTCGTGGGCACTAGTTGTAGGACCCCTGCTTCCCTGCAGACACCTAAATCTATAGGTGCTGAAGTCCCTGATATAAAATGGTGTAGTATTTGCATACAATGCCAGTATATGTTCCTGTATCTTTTGATTTATTTATTTATTTGACCCAGAATCTCACTCTTATCCAGGCTGAAGTGCAGTGGCATGATTTTGGCTCACTGTAACCTCAACCTCCCAGGTTCAAGAGATTCTCGTGACTCAGCCTCCAAGTAGCTGGGATTATAGGTATTTGCCACCACTCCCAGCTGATTTTTGTATTTTTAGTAGAGACAGGTTTTAATCATGTTGCCCAGGCTGGTTCCAAACTCCTGACCTCAAGTGATCTGCCCACCCCGGACTCCCAACGTGCTGGGATTACAGGTGTGAGCCACCGCTCCCTGTGTGAAATATTTTCAATACACGCATAACCTGGCTTGTAGTCCCAGCTACTCAGGAGGCTGAGGCACAAGAATCGCTTGAGCTCGGGAGGTGGAGTTTCCAGTGAGTGGAGATCATGCCATTGGATCTACAGATGCGGAAATTCTGGTCAGAGAGCACAAATTGTGGATACATAGCTCCTACCCCAAAACAGAAGGATGGCAAAAAGAAAGAAAAAAAATGGACGAGAGAGACTATGAGGGAACTGAGAGGGTTATGATCATTCCATTTGCTGAAAGAAAAATTCAAAGACAGAATCACACACAGTTGACCAAAATGGATAAAACAAGTTACTGGGGTGGGCAGCAGTGGTGTCCTGGGAGCCAAGAGAGACGGAGATGGTGTTGGTTTCAGACAAGATAGTTGCGCAGGAACTCGATAGGGAAAAGGGGAATGGGTTGTGGGGACCAGGGGAGCTGGAATTCTGCCTGGGGAATCAGCCAGTGCCAACGGGTGAACCAGGGGAGGGCAGGTGTAGGGTACAGCCCTATGGGGCTCTGTGAGCCCCTCCCTGCTGGTTTGAAGACAAGAAATTGTAGAAATAAAAGGCACAAGACATGGAGATTGAGAGAAGAGAGTTTGGGCCCAGGGGTCCACAGCTACCCAGATCGTGGAGACCAGCAGTGGCCCCAAATGCCGGGATGCCTTGACTTTTATTGAGTTGCAAATCTGGGAGCAGGGAAGGTAGGGCATAGGTAGGGCGTGGTCCTGGTGGTGGGTGACTGGGGACAGGGCAAAATAGGGCATGGCACACAGGTGGGGGCTCAGGAATTTATGGCACCCCAAGTGAGGTAAGGAGCATAATGCATCAGCACCTTTTCCATACTTACCAAGAAAGAACTAAAGCATTAAGGTTTGTGCTACTATTACTGATTATCTTTTCTAAGAAAAGGGGAACCAGGTGCAGAAGCAGAGCATGAGTAGCCATGGAACATGACCCCTGAAGCACAGCACCACACAGGGACAATTAAGTCCCAGGATGTCCACGGGCCTCCCTGACAGCGGTCAGGCTTACCACGAGAGCTTGGAGAAGCGGAGTTTTCTCCTCACTCCCTTGAGGAAGGAGACGTCTTGGCCATCTTGGACATCTCCTTCCCTGGCTGGCTAAACAGCAGGTGCTTTCACAGCGCTGACACTGTCGCACAGCTGAGGCGCCCTCCAGCAGCTCTTTTGCAGGCGTGACAGAGGACATAAAGCATCTTGCCTTAGGGTCATTCATTCCACGATGTCACCCCAGGTTCGCACTTCCAACCTGAGAGGCATTAGTAAAAGAATTAATATCACCTATAAATAACTAACATTGCATATGAGTAACTACTAACTACGAACTACTGTTCATTTCTAGTTACTTTCTTCTTCATTATATATAGGGAAATAGGCTGAGGCCTTCTGCTCCTGCCTCCGCAGTTATGGGGTCTTTTCCCTACAGGCAGGGGGTTAGGAGCCTGCCTATGCTGATGCTGAAGCCCCGGGGCGGGTGCCTAGTTGAAGGGCCAAGAGGAGCCGTCAGGAGAGAAGGAAAAGCCCCGAGACTCCTTCAGGCTTGTTTCAGGACTCGGGGCAGGATAGGAGATGATGGTGGAGGATTCTGAGCAGGGGACGGCCTGGGTGGGAGCGGGACAGAAGGAGAGCTGGACAGGGACGTGGTGACAGGCGACACCGGCTCAACCAGGAAGGAAGGCCAGGAGGGAGCAGAGGGAAAGGGGCGTGCAAAGGTACAGAGCAGGAGCAACGGGGACATCCAGGGAAGGAGGGAAGTGCAGAGTATTGTGAGATGGGGCACCCCGAGAGAGGGGTTCAGGCAGCAGGCAGACACCGCAGCCTGAACTGCACCCCAGTTCACGGTCAGCCCTGGGAGGGCTTTGAGCAGAAGAGGGGCCAGCACCCACACCATGAGGCCACATACCGCCATCCTGGGCCCTGCACATGCCTCCTACAGGCTGGGTGGCTGCCCACGAGGTCATTTAATGCCTGGTGCCTCCTGGCTTCCTGCCAAGAGCACGTTGGCATTGACATCCCAATGCTGTCCTCCAAAACCTGCCCCAGTGCCCCCAACGCAGACCTGCTGTGAAGGGGATCCCTGGAGAGGATGCGTTAACAATGCCGTGTGCTCTGCCCACAGGTTATTTCAATGATGGGGACCGCAATGACGGACACTACGCGCCCAGGCCCAGGCCACCTGCAGGTAGGTGCTGAGCCTCCCGAGGCGGGACACGTGGATTTGCTCAGAGACGGCGGTGAGAGGCCTGAGGTTGGGGAGAGAGGGACGCCCAGTCCAGGGGCAAAGTTGGTCACAGGTGGACGATAGGCTGATGCAGGGGCTGACGCAGAAGGCCCCGTGGCTGCATCAGTGGCGTCGCGGTCTGGGCATCTGTCCGCCTCTCCCAGCTGGGGGACGGGATAGAAGCAAAATGAGCAGATTCAACTGGAGGCTCCATGGACACACGTGTGGGCCTTTCTGCTCAGACTCCACATGTGCAAGTGTGGCCGTCTGTGACTTGACACAGCTTCATGCACATG
Organism: Callithrix jacchus; assembly: GCF_049354715.1. NCBI lineage: Eukaryota > Metazoa > Chordata > Mammalia > Primates > Cebidae > Callithrix > Callithrix jacchus. The sequence continues at coordinate 10,862,698 of NC_133525.1, read as the reverse complement.
CGTGCTTAGCCCCCTCCATCAGTGTGTACACGAATGTTCCATGTCTGTATCTGTGTCTCTATATGCTTTCAAATATACATAAACACATGTACATATGCACGGATATGGGTTTTTTCATGTGTGTACATACATGCTTTTGTATATATACACTACGTACTTTTCTGTGTTTTCATATATGTATATTCCTGACTTTATATATATGCTTGTATATATCTTTACATATGTACATGTTTTATGTGTTTATTTATCTTTATGATTATATGCACATATATGCTCTTTATATATTTATGTATCTATATGTATTTCTTTTAATATATCTTTATTTTTTAATGTTTATGTACATTTTTAAATCCATAAGCATTTTATGTACATTTTTATATTTTATGTGTGTTATATAAATATATATTTTTACATCTATAATTAAACATATGCCTTTATGTATATCATTATATGTGTACATATATACCTTTATTGTATATGCTTTTATATATGTATGTATATATTTATATATATACTTTTATATATGTGTGTGTTTATCCTTATGTTAGTATGTCTTTATATATGTACACATATACCTTTATGTATATATACTTTCACATGTTATATATATATATACACACATAACTTTATATATACATGTGTATATATGTTTATGTAGGTATACAAATGTCTTTCTATATGTATATAAATATCTTTATATATCCGTATACAACTTTTATAGATGTATAAATATCTCATATAAGTATATATTTTATATGTGTGTATATGCATACTTCATTCATTTTCTTTTTCTGATATGGAGTCTTGCTCTGTTGCCCAGGCTGGAGTGCAGTGGCCCAGTCTCGGCTCACTGCAACCTCTGCCTCCCGAGTTCAAGTGATTCTCCTGCCTCAGCCTTCTGAGTAGCTGGGATGACAAGCACCTGCCACTATGCCTGGCTTATTTTTGTATTTTTAGTAGAGATGGAGTTTCACCATGTTGGCCAGGCTGGTCTCTAACACCTGACATTGTGATCCCCCCGCCTTGGAGTCCCAAAGTGCGGGGATTACAGGTGTGAGCCACTGCGCCAGGTCCCCTATTGTCTTGAAAGTAACAAGACAGGCATGGATTCTGTTTGATGCAGCTGTTATGGGGTGAATTATGTCTCGTGGCAAATTCATACGATGAAGTCCTGACCCCAAGTTTCCTCAGAATGTGACTGCCTTTGGAGATGGGACCTTCAAGGGGGAGATTCAGATAAAATGAGGTCACTAGGGTTGGTCCTGATCCAATAGGACTGGCATCCTCGTAAGAGGGGATGACGACACAGACACACACAGAGGAAGGACTCTGTGAGGACACAGGGAGAAGACGGCATCTCCAAGCCCAGGAGAGAGGCCTCAGGAGTAAGCCCAGGAATGAATGCAGTCAGAGATTGTGTGTATGTCTGGAGGAGGGGAAGCTGACAGAGGAAGTCATTTTGAGGGCAGGACGGGCTGACCTCACAGTGAGGAGCCAAGAAACGTCCTGAACCAAGCTGCCAACCCGGCTCCTGAGCTCCGGGCAGTGTTTTCTGCCCTGGAAACCAATGCTCCCTCGTGTCTGGTCCCCACTCCTCTGTTTGGCCCCCAGGCTTCCATAATCCCCACAGCTGTTTCATTTTAGAGGCCTCGAAAGAGAGTCTAGGCCAGGCATAGTGGCTCACACCTGTAATCCCAGCACTTTCTGAGGCCGATGTGGGTGGATCACCTGAAGTCAGGAGTTCAAGAGCAGACTGACCAACATGGTAAAACCCTGTCTCTACTGAAACTACAAAAATTACACAGACATGGTGCTGTGCACCTATAATCCCAGCTACTGTGGAGGTTAAGGCAGGAGAATTGCCTGTGCCTGGGAGGAGGAGGTAGCAGGGAGCTGAGATTGCACCATTGCACTCCAGCCTGGGCAATAGAGCAAGACTCTGTCTCAGAACAGGGGAAAAAGTAGAATCCAGGCAGAACATGGTGGTCCACGCCTGTAATCCCAGCTATACTCAGGAGGCTGAGGCAGGAGAATGGCTTGAGTTCAGGAGGCAGAAGCTGCAGTGAGCCGAGATCATGCCACTGCACTGCAGCCTGGGCGAAAAGAGCAAGACTCCAACTTAAAAAATAAAGAAAGAAAGAAGAGTCCCTGGGAGACAAAGCTCATAGTCAACTTCACAAACGTCCAAAAGTCATTGCAAAAGTTTTAAGAACTTTAAATGAAGCCCGGCTCCATGTGGCTCATCCCTGGGCTCTTAGCCCTTTGGGATGACAGGACAGGAAGATTGCTTGAGGCCAGAATTTGAGACCAGCCTGGGCAACATAGCAAGACCCGGCCTCCATAAAAATTAACAAAATTAGCTAAACATGGTGCTGTGCACCTGTCGTCTGAGCTACATGGGCGGCTGAGGTGGGAGGCTCGATTGAGTCCAGGGGTCGAGGCTGCGGGGAGCTATGACTGCCCCACCGCACCCCAGCCTGGGCCACAGAGCAGGACCCTGTCTCGAAACAAGAACCAAACAAATTCAAATGAAAGGGTGTGCACTGGCAAGATGAAAATATGACACGCTACAAAGGGTCAGATGCTTTCATCCTCATATTGGTGACTGACTTCTATGGCAGTGGTGGCATTTGTAAGAGCCCTAAACAGGGAAACGTCAGCAGAAGACGCTCTGCCCTGTTAATCTCAGAGGCCCGCGGACTCCTTGCTGGAAGCACCAGTGGGGTGAGCTTAGAGTAGACAATGAAAGTGTTTTTAACTGTAAGCTCTGAAACAGTGCTGTGAATGGCGTCTGCATGACTGGCTCTGTAAAAGGGGTGGGCGGTGACATCTTTTCTGTCTGGCAATCTTACTTACAGGTGGTAGCTACCTGAACTATGTCGCTATGTTTCTAAAACCATCCTGTTGTTTTCCAACAGTTCTCTACCCAACGCTGAAGCCACGCCCTCAGCCCCAGCCTGGCAATTCCGGCGGCAGTGGGGGTAATGCTTGTTATTTCTTTATTTTACTATTTTATTTTGTTATTTACTTTGGAGACGGGGTCTCGCTCTCTTGCCCTCACCGGCGTGAAGTGATGTGACTGCAGCCTCGGTCTCCTGGGTTCCAGTGATCTTCCTCCCTCAGCCTTTCAAGTAGCGGGGACAGATGCACACCACCACACACGACTCCTTTTAATTTTTTTTTTTTTCAGAGATAGGATCTCTCTATGTTGTCCAGGCTAGTCTTGAACTCCTGGCCTCAAACAATACTCTCCCTCAGCCTCCCAAAATGCTGCAATTACAAGCATTAGCTACTGTGACCCAGCCTGGTAATAAGTATTAAAACAATTTTCTAAGTGTTTTGGGCCAGGCACCGTGGCTCAAGCGTGTAATGCCAGCACTTTGGTAAGACAAGGCAGGCAGATCACCTGAGGGCAGGAATTCGACAGCAGCCTGGAAAACATGTTGAAACTTCGCCTTGATTAAAAATACAAAAATTAGCCAGGGACGATGGTTACACCTGTAATCACAACTACTTGGTAGGTGGAATTCTGTCAGAGCTGCAGGGGACTGAGATCATGCCATTGTACTCCAGCCTGAGCAACAGAGTGAGACTCTATCTCACAAATAAATTAAAATGAAAATGGAAAAGCTGTTTTAGTAACATCCCTGTTTTTATTATTGTTTTGAGACAGGACTTACTGGGTTGCCCAGGCTAAAATGCAGTGGTGGGATCACAGCTCACTGCAGCCTCCACCTTCTGGCCTCAAGCAATCCTCCCACCTCAGCCTCCTGAGTAGCTGGGACTACAGGCAAACACCACCCACCTGGCTAATTTTTCCTTTTTGGTTGTTGTTGTTGTGTGTGTGTTTAGGGACAGGGTCTCGCTGTGTTGCCCAGGCTGGTCACACACTCCTGGCCTTGTGATCCTCCTGCTTTGACGTCACAAAATCCTGGGGCTACAGATGTGAGCCACTGCGCCCAGCCCTAGGAAACAGCCTTTTAAGCCAAGTGCAATGGCTCTTGCACTCCCCAGAACCTTTGTGCCTGCTGCCGGGACTTCGGCTACACAGGCCTGTGCCCCTGCACGATCTGATTCGAGGCACTCACTTAGTCCCAAAGCGATGGAGAGTCCTTGCTAAGGGAGTCTTCCTGCCAAAACAAAGCACAACCACCACACTGCCTTTTCCAGTTTATACATTTTCTTTTCTTTCTCTCTCTTTCTTTCTTCTTTCTTTCTCTTTCTTTCTCCTTTCTTCCTTTGTTCTTTCCTTCCTTCTCTCTCTCTTTGCCTTTCTTTCTTTCCTTCTTTCTCTCTCTCTCCTTCCCTCCCTTCCTTCCCTCCTTCTCCTTCCTTCCTTCCTTCCTTCCCCTTCCTTCCTTCCTTCCTTCCTTCCTTCCTTCTTTCTTTCTTTCTTTCTTTCTTTCTTTCTTTCTTTCTTTCTTCCTTTCTTTCTTTCTTCGTCTCTGCTACTCAGGCTGAAATGTGCTGTGTTTCTTTCTTCTGTCTCCGCTACTCAGGCTGAAATGTGCTGTGATCATAGCTCACTGCAGCCTCCAGTTGCTGGGCTCAAGTGATCCTCCACGTCAGCCTACTGCAGATAGGACTACAGGGGAAAGCCACCACACTCAGCTCATTTTTCTGTAGAGACAGAGGGTCTTATCATTTTCTCCTGGCTGATCTCCAACTCCTGGCACCAAGCAATCCTCCGGACTCCACCGCCCAACAAGCTGGGCCTATAGGTGTGAGCCGCCGCAGCTGCCCTGCCTTACCCCACTCAGCATCTTCCTACCCCAGAGTGACGGGGGTGCACATGAGTATGGATTTCTTACAGACGCGCAGAGACCTGATCACTTCTCTATGCACCAATCTTGGACAGGAAACGCAGAGTCCAAGGCTTAATTAGGAGTCCAGGAACCATACGAGGACAGTCTCCTTGGCTCTCATTTGAGCCTGAAGTAGCTGAGTCTATGGCAGAGGCCGTCAGAGGGCAGAGGCCCAGGTGAATGCGGCAGTGGGACCTTTGTGAGACCCACAAAGGACGTTGTAGGAAATGATGCTTGCGGGCGGCCTTCAGTATTGAGAAAGCTCTCAGGCGGAGTCTTAGGGCTCTGGGATCTCCTCTGTCTTGCATGTACCTCTAGTTTTGGGGGAGGAAGCAGGTAGGTCTCCTGTTGGGGCAGCAAGGAGCAGGAAGAAATGGATGAGACAAGTCTCCCGGGGTGGGCAGCAGTGGTGCCCTGGATGCCGAGAGAGACAGAGGGATGGTGCAGTTTTCAGACAAAATACTTGATCAGGAGCTTGAAAGGAAAAAGGGGAGTGTGTTGTGGGGACCTGGGGAACTGGAATTCTGCCTGGGAAGTCAGCCAGTGCCAATGCCAGGGGCAGGGGTGGGCGGGGTTAGGAGCCTGCCTATGGTGATGCTGAAGCCCGGGGTGGGTGCCTAGTTGATGGGCCAAGAGGAGCCGTCAGGAGAGAAGGAAAAGCCCCAAGTCTCCTTCAGGCTTGTTTTAGGACTCGGGACAGGATAGGAGATGATGGTGGAGGATTCTGAGCAGGGGTCGGCCTGGGTGGGAGAGGGACAGAAGGAGAGCTGGACAGGGACGTGGTGACAGGCGACACTGGCTCATCCAGGAAGGCAGGCCAGGAGGGAGCAGAGGAAGAGGGGCGTGCAAAGGTCCAGAGCAGAAGCAACGGGGACATCCAGGAAAGGAGGGAAGTGCAGGGCATTGTGAGACGGGGCACCGGGAGAGAGGGGTCCAGGCAGAAGGCAGACCTAGCAGCCTGAACTGCACCCCAGTTCACGGTCAGCCCTGGGAGGGCTTTGAGCAGAAGAGGGGAAAGCGCCCACACCATGAGGCCACCTGCTGCCGTCCTGGACCCTGCACATGCCTCCTACAGGCTGGAAGGCTGCCCACGAGGTCATTTAATGCCTGGTGCCTCTGGGCACCCTGCCAAGAGCCGGTTGGCATTGACATACCAATGCTCTCCTCCAAAACCTGCCCCAGTGTCCCCAACACAGACCTGCTGTGAAGGGGACCTCTGGAGAGAACGGGTTAGCAATGCCGTGTGCTCTGCCCAAAGGTTATTTCAATGATGGGGACACAGAAAAAGTGTGTCGTGCACGGAAAAAGTACAGGAAGAAAATCTGTCTCAGCAGAGCAAGAGAAAGTGTGTCCTGCACTGGAAAGACACAGGAAGTGTGTCCTTCAGAGAGGGAGGACAGGAATTACTTCTGTGTGAGGAGAGCAACAGAAAGCGTGTCCTGCCCAGGAGAAACACAGGAAGTGTGTCCTGCACAGAGAAAGTACAGGAAGAAGGTCTGTCTCAGAAGAGCAAGAAAAAATGTGTCCTGCACTTCAGAAACACAGAAAGTGTGTCCTGCAGAGAGGAAGGACAGGAAGTACTTCTGTGTGAGGAGAGAAACAGGAAGTGTGTCCTACACAGAAGAAACACAGAAAGTTGTCCTGCACAGAGGAGGAACAGAAAGTAGGTCTGTCTCAGGAGAACAACAGGAAGTGTGTCCAAAGCATAAGAAACACAGGAAGTGTGTCCTGCACAGAGAAGGTACAGGATGTAGGTCTGTCTCAGGAGATCAATAGAAAGTGTGTCCTCAACATGAGGAACAGAGGAAGTGTGTCTTGCAGCGAGGAAGAACAGATAGTAGATCTGTCTCAGGAGAGCACAGGAAGTGTGTCCTGCAGAGAGGAAATACAGGAAGTAGGTCTCCCTTAGAAGAGCAAGAGGAAGTGTGTCCTGCAATGGAGAAATAAAGGAGGTGTGTCCTGCAGAGAGAGAAGACAGGAAGTAGTTCTGTGTGAGGAGAGCAACAGGAAGTGTGTCCTGCACAAAAGAAACAGAGGAAGTGTGTCCTGCACAGAGAAGGAACAGAAAGTACGCCTGTCACAGGAGAGCAACAGGAAGTGTGTCCTCAACATGAGAACAAGAGAAAGTGTGTCCTGCACGGAGAAAGTACAAAAAGAAGGTCTGTCTCAGCAGAGCAAGAGAAAGTGTGTCCTTCACTGGAGAAACACAGGAAGTGTGTCCTGCAGAGAGAAAAAACAGGAAGTAGTTCTGTGTGAGGACAGCAAGAGAAAGTGTGTCCTACACAGGAGAAACACAGAAATTTGTCCTGCACAGAGGAGGAACAGAAAGTAGGTCTGTCTCAGGAGAACAACAGGAAGTGTGTCCTGAGCATAAGAAACACAGGAAGTGTGTCCTGCACAGAGAAGGTACAGGATGTAGGTCTGTCTCAGGAGATCAATAAAAAGAGTGTCCTCAACATAAGAAACAGAGGAAGTGTGTCTTGTATCGAGGAAGAACAGAAAGTAGGTCTGTCTCAGGAGAGCACAGGAAGTGTGTCCTGCAGAGAGGAAAGACAGGAAGTAGGTCTCTCTTAGAAGAACAAGAGGAAGTGTGTCCTGCACTGGAGAAACACAGGAAGTGTGTCCTGCAGCGAGAGAGAGGACAGGAAGTAGTTCTGTGTGAGGAGAGCAACAGGAAGTGTGTCCTGCACAAGAGAAACAGAGGAAGTGTCTCCTGCACAGAGAAGGAACAGAAAGTAGGCCTGTCTCAGGAGAGCAACAGGAAGTGTGTCCTCAACATGAGAAAGAGAGGAAGTGTGTTTTGCACGGAGAAAGTACAGGAAGAAGGTCTGTCTCAGCAGAGCAAGAGAAAGTGTGTCCTGCACTGGATAAACACAGGAAGTGTGTCCTGCAGAGAGGAAGGACAGGAAGTAGTTCTGTGTGAGGAGAGCAACAGAAAGTGTGTCCTGCACAGAAGAAACACAGGAAGTGTGTCCTGCACACAGGAGGAACAGGAAGGTCTGTCTCAGGAGAACAACAGGAAGTGTGTCCTGAGCATAAGAAACACAGGAAGTGTGTCCTGCACATAAAAAGTTCAAAAAGTAGGTCTGTCTCAGGAGATCAACAGGAAGTGTGTCCTCAATATGAGAAACACAGGAAGTGTGTCCTGCACGGAGGAACTACAGGAAGCAGGTTTGTCTCAGGAGTTCAACAGGAAGTGTGTCCTCAACTTGAGAAACACATTAAGTGTGACCTGCACGAAGAAACTACAGGAAGTAAGTTTGTCTCAGCAGAGCAAGGGGAAGTGTCGCCTGCACTGCAGAAAAAGAGGAAGTGTGTCTTGCATGGAGAAAGTACTGAAAATAGATCTCTCTTAGAAGAGAAAGAGGAAGTGTGTCCTGAACTGGAGAAACACAGAAAGTGTGTCCTGCACAGAGAAAGTACAGGAAATAGGTGTGTCTCAGGAGATCAACAGGAAGTGTGTCATGCACGGAGAAAGTACAGGAAGTAGGTCTGTCTCCGGGGATCAACAGAAGGTGTGTCCTCAAAATGAGCAAAAAGAAGTGTGTCCTGCACAGAGGAAGTACAGGAAGTAGGTCTCTCTTAGATGAGCAAGAGTAAGTTTGTCCTGCCCAGGAGGAACACAGGAAGTGTGTCCTGCACAGAGGAGGAAAAGGAAGTAGGTCTGTCTCAGGAGAACAACAGAAAGTGTGTCCTGCACAGAAGAAACACAGGAAGTGTGTCCTGCACAAAAAAAGTTCAAAAAGTAGGTCTGTCTAAGGAGATCAACAAGAAGTGTGTCCTGCGCTGGAGAAACACAGGAAGTGTGTCCTGCAGAGAGGAAAGACAGAAAGTAGTTCTGTGTGAGATGAGCAACAAGAAGTGTGTCCTCAACATGAGAAACACAGGAAGTGTGTCCTGCACGGAGGAAGTACAGGAAGTAGGTCTGTCTCAGGAGATCAACAGAAAGTGTGTCCTCAACTTGAGAAACACAGGAAGTGTGTCCTGTACGGAGAAAATACAGGAAGTAGGTCTGTCTCAGCAGAGCAAGAGGAAGTGTGGCCTGCACTGGAGAAACAGAGGAAGTGTGTCCTGCACAGAGAAGGAACAGAAAGTAGGTCTGCCACAGGAGAGCAACAGGAAGTGTGTCCTCAACATGAGAAACAGAGGAAGTGTGTCCTGCACGGAGAAAGTACAGGAAGAAGGTCTGTCTCAGCAGAGCAAGAGAAAGTGTGTCCTGCCCTGGAGAAACACAGGAAGTGTGTTCTTCAGAGAGGGAGGACAGGAATTAGTTCTGTGTGAGGAGAGCAACAGAAAGCGTGTCCTGCCCAGGAGGAACACAGGAAGTGTGTCTTGCACAGTGCAGAAACAGGAAGTAGGTCTGTCTTAGGAGAGCAACAGAAAGCGTGTCCTGCACAGGAGAAACACAGGAAGTGTTTCCTGCACAGAGGAGGCACAGGAAGTAGGTCTGCTTCAGGAGAAATACAGGAAGTGTGTCCTGTGCATAAGAAACACAGGGAGTGTGTCCTGCACAGAGAAAGTACAGGAAGAGGTCTGCCTCAGGCGATCAACAGGAAGTGGGTCCTGAACATGAGACACAGAGAAAGTGTGTTCTGCACGGAGAAAGTACAGGATGTAGGTCTGTCTTAGAAGAGCAAGATGAAGTGTGTCCTGCACTGGAGAAACACAGAAAGTGTGTCCTGCAGAGAGGAAGGACAGGAAGTAGTTCTGTGTGAGGAGAGCAACAGGAAGTGTGTCCTGCCCAGGAGAAACACAGGAAGTGTGTCCTGCACAGAGGAAGAACAGAAAGTATCTCTGTGTGAAGAGAGTAATAGGAAGTGTGTCCTGCACCGGAGAAACACAGGAAATGAGTCCAGCACAGAGGAAGAACCGGAAGTACGTCTGTCTCAGCAGAGCAACAGGAAGTGTGTCCTGAGCATAAGAAACACAGGAAGTTTGTCCTGGACAGAGACAGTACAGGAAGTAGGTCTCAGGAGATCAACAGGAAGTGTGTCTTCAACATGAGAAACAGAGAAAGTGTGTCCTGCACGGAGGAAGTACAGGAAGTAGGTCTGTCTTAGAAGAGCAAGAGGAAGTGTGTCCTGCACCGCATAAACACAAGAAGTGTGTCCTGCAGAAAGGAAGGGCAGGAAGTAGTTCTGTGTGAGGAGATCAACAGGAAGTGTGTCCTGCACAGGAGAGACACAGAAAGTGTGTCCTGCACAGAGGAAGAATAGGAAGTAGGTCTGTCTCAGTAGAGCAACAGGAAGCTTGTCCTGCCCAGGAGAAACACAGGAAGTGTGTCCTGCACAGAGGAAGAACAGGAAGTAGTTTTGTGTGAGGAGAGTAATAGGAAGTGTGTCCTGCACAGGAGAAACACTGGAAATGAGTTCAGCACAGAGGAAGAACCGGATGTACGTCTGTCTCCGCAGAGCAACAGGAAGTGTGTCCTGCACAGAAGAAACACTGGAAGTGTGTCCTGCACAGAGGGAGAACAGAAAGTACGTCTTTCTCATGAGATCAACCGGAAGTGTGTCCTGCACAGGGGAAACACAGAAAGTGTATCCTGCACAGAAGAACAGAAAGTACGTCTGTCTCAGGAGAGCACAGGAAGTGTGTCCTGCACAGCAGAATCTCAGGAAGTGTGTGTTGCAGAGAGGAAAAACAGGAAGTAGGTCTGTGTGAGGAGAGAAACAGAAAGTGTGTCCTGCACAGGAGATACAGAGGAAGTGGGTCCTTCAGAGAGGAAGAACAGAAAGTAGGTCTGTCTCAGGAGAGCAACAGGAAGCGTGTCCTGCACAGGAGAAACAGAGAAAGTGTGTCCTGCAAAGAGGAAGAACAGGAAGTATCTCTGTGTGAGGAGAGTAATAGGAAATGTGTCCTGCCCAGGAGAATCAAAGGAAGTGTGTCCTGCAGAGAGAAAGGACAGGAAGTAGTTCTGTGTGAGGAGAGCAACAGAACGTGTGTTCTGCACAGAAGAAACACAGGAAGTGTGTCCTTCACAGAGGAGGAAAAGGGAGTAGGTCTGTCTAAGTAGAACAACAGGAAGTGTGTCCTGATCATAAGAAACACAGAAAGTGCGTCCTGCACAGAGACAGTACAGGAAGTAGGTCTGTCTCAGAGATCAACAGGAAGTGTGTCCTCAACATGAGCATCAGAGGAAGTGTGTCCTGCACAGAGGAAGTACAGGAAGTAGGTCTCTCTTAGAAGAAAAAGAGGAAGTGTGTCCTGCCCAGGAAATTCACAGGAAGTGTGTCTTTCACAGAGGAAGAACAGGAAGTACCTCTGTGTGAGGAGAATAATAGGAAGTGTGTCCTGCACAGGAGAAACACAGGAAATGAGGTCAGCACAGAGGAAGAACCGGAAGTACGTCTGTCACAGCAGGCCAACAGGAAGTGTGTCCTGCACAATAGAAACACTGGAAGTGTGTCCTGCACAGAAAATGAACAGGAAGTACATCTTTCTCATGAGATCAACAGGAAGCCTGTCCTGCACAGGGGAAACACAGAAAGTGTATCCTGCACAGATGGAGAACAGGAAGTCGGTCTGTCTCAGGAGAGCACAGGAAGTGTGTCCGGCACAGCAGAATCTCAGGAAAAGTGTCTTCCAGAGAGAAAAAACCGGAAGTAGGTCTGTGTGAGGAGAGCAACACAAAGCATGTCCTACACAGGAGAAACAGAGAAAGTGTGTCCTGCAAAGGAAAAGAACAGGAAGTATCTCTGTGTGAGGAGAGTAATAAGAAATATGTCCTGCCCAGAAGAATCACAGGAAGTGTGTCCTGCAGAGAGAAAGGACAGGAAGTCGTTCTGTGTGAGGAGAGCCTCAGGAAGTGTGCCATGCACAGAAGAAACACATGAAGTCTGTCCTGCACAGAGGAGGAACAGGAAGTAGGTCTGTCTCAGCAGAGCAAAAGGAAGTGTGTCCTGAGCATAAGAAACTCAGAAATTGTGTCCTGACCAGAGACAGTACAGGAAGTGGGTCTGTTTCAGAAGTTCAACCAAAATTGTGTCCTCAATATGAGCAACAGACGAAATGTGTCCTGCACAGAGGAAGTACGGAAAGTAGGTCTGTCTTAGGAGAGCAAGAAGAAGTGTGTCCTGCACTGGAGAAACATAGGAAGTGTGTCCTGCAGAGAGGAAAGACTGAAAATAGTTCTGTCTGAGAGGATTAACAGGAAGTGTGTCCTGCACAGAGGAGGAACAGGAAGGTCTGTCTCCGGAGAACAACAGAAAGTGTGTCCTGAGCATAAGAAACACAGGAAGGGTGTCCTGCACAAAAAAGTTAAAAAGTAGGTCTGTCTCAGGAAATCAACAGGAAGTGTGTCCTCAACATGAGAAACACAGGAAGTGTGTCCTGCACGGAGGAAGTACAGGAAGATGTTCTGGCTCAGGAGATCAACAGGAAGTGTGTCCTCAACTTGAGAAACACAAATGTGTGTCCTGCACGGAGAAAATACAGGAAGTAGGTCTGTCTCAGCAGAGCAAGTGGAAGTGTGGCCTGCACTGGAGAAACAGAAAAAGTGTGTCCTGCACAGAGAAGGAACAGAAAGTAGGTCTGTCACAGGAGAGCAACAGGAAGTGTGTCCTCAACATGAGAAACAGAGGAAGTGTGTCCTGCACGGAGAAAGTACAGGAAGAAGGTCTGTCTCAGCAGAGCAAGAGAAAGTGTGTCCTGCAATGGAGAAACACAGGAAGTGTGTCCTGCAGAGAAGAAGGACAGGAAGTAGTTCTGAGTGAGGAGAGCAAGAGAAAGTCTGTCATGCACAGAAGAAACACAAGAAGTGTGTCCTACACAGAGGAGGAACAGGAAGTAGGTCTGTCTCAGGAGAACAACAGAAAGTGTGTCCTGCACAGAAGAAACACAGGAAGTGTGTCCTGCACAAAAAAAGTTTAAAAAGTAGGTCTGTATCAGGAAATCAACAAGAAGTGTGTCCTGCACTGGAGAAACAGAGGAAGTGTGTCCTGCACAGAGAAGGAACAGAAAGTAGGTCTGCCACAGGAGAGCAACAGGAAGTGTGTCCTCAAAATGAGAAACAGAGGAAGTGTGTCCTGCACGGAGAAAGTACAGGAAGAAGGTCTGTCTCAGCAGAGCAAGAGAAAGTGTGTCCTGCCCTGGAGAAACACAGGAAGTGTGTCCTTCAGAGAGGGAGGACAAAAATTAGTTCTGTGTGAGGAGAGCAACAGAAAGCGTGTCCTGCCCAGGAGAAACACAGGAAGTGTGTCCTGCACAGAGAAAGTACAGGAAGAAGGTCTGTCTCAGAAGAGCAAGAGGAAATGTTTCCTCTACTGGAGAAACACAGAAAGTGTGTCCTGCAGAGAGGAAGGACAGGAAGTAGTTCTGTGTGAGGAGAGCAACAGGAAGTGTGTCCTACACAGGAGAAACACAGAAAGTTGTCCTGCACAGAGGAGGAACAGAAAGTAGGTCTGTCTCAGGAGAACAACAGGAAGTGTGTCCTGAGCATAAGAAACACAGGAAGTGTGTCCTGCACAGAGAAGGTACAGGGTGTAGGTCTGTCTCAGAAAATCAATAGAAAGTGTGTCCTCAACATGAGAAACAGAGGAAGTGTGTCCTGCATCGAGGAAGAACAGAAAGTAGACCTGTCTCAGGAGAGCACAGGAAGTGTGTTCTGCAGAGAGGAAATACAGGAAGTAGGTCTTCCTTAGAAGCACAAGAGGAAGTGTGTCCTGCACTGGAGAAACAAAGGAAGTGTGTCCTGCATAGAGAGAGAGAAGACAGGAAGTAGTTCTGTGTGAGGAGAGCAACAGGAAGTGTGTCCTGCACAAGAGAAACAGAGGAAGTGTGTCCTGCACAGAGAAGAAACAGAAAGTAGGCCTGTCACAGGAGAGCAACAGGAAGTGTGTCCTCAACATGAGAACAAGAGAAAGTGTGTCCTGCACGGAGAAATTACAAAAAGAAGGTCTGTCTCAGCAGAGCAAGAGAAAGTGTGTCCTGCCCTGGAGAAACACAGGAAGTGTGTCCTGCAGAGAGGAAGGACAGGAAGTAGTTCTGTGTGAGGACAGCAAGAGAAAGTGTGTCCTACACAGGAGAAACACAGAAATTTGTCCTGCACAGAGGAGGAACAGAAAGTAGGTCTGTATCAGGAGAACAACAGGAAGTGTGTCCTGAGCATAAGAAACACAGGAAGTGTGTCCTGCACAGAGAAGGTACAGGATGTAGGTCTGTCTCAGGAGATCAATAGGAAGTGTGTCCTCAACATGAGGAACAGAGGAAGTGTGTCCTGTATCGAGGAAGAACAGAAAGTAGGTCTGTCTCAGGAGAGCACAGGAAGTGTGTCCTGCAGAGAGGAAAGACAGGAAGTAGGTCTCTCTTAGAAGAGCAAGAGGAAGTGTGTCCTGCACTGGAGAAACACAGGAAGTGTGTCCTGCAGAGAGAGAGAGGACAGGAAGTAGTTCTGTGTGAGGAGAGCAACAGGAAGTGTGTCCTGCACAAGAGAAACAGAGGAAGTGTGTCCTGCACAGAGAAGGAACAGAAAGTAGGCCTGTCAGAGGAGAGCAACAGGAAGTGTGTCCTCAACATGAGAAACAGAGGAAGTGTGTTTTCCACGGAGGAAGTACAGGAAGAAGGTCTGTCTCAGCAGAGCAAGAGAAAGTGTGTCCTGCACTGGATAAACACAGGAAGTGTGTCCTGCAGAGAGGAAGGACAGGAAGTAGTTCTGTGTGAGGAGAGCAACAGAAAGTGTGTCCTGCACAGAAGAAACACAGGAAGTGTGTCCTGCACACAGGAGGAACAGGAAGGTCTGTCTCAGGAGAACAACAGGAAGTGTGTCCTGAGCATAAGAAACACAGGAAGTGTGTCCTGCACAAAAAATGTTCAAAAAGTAGGTCTGTCTCAGGAGATCAACAGGAAGTGTGTCCTCAATATGAGAAACACAGAAAGTGTGTCCTGCACGGAGGAACTACAGGAAGTAGGTTTGTCTCAGGAGTTCAACAGGAAGTGTGTCCTCAACTTGAGAAACACAGGAAGTGTGTCCTGCACGAAGAAAATACAGGAAGTAAGTTTGTCTCAGCAGAGCAAGAGGAAGTGTCGCCTGCACTGCAGAAACAGAGGAAGTGTGTCTTGCACGGAGGAAGTACTGAAAATAGATCTCTCTTAGAAGAGCAAGAGGAAGTGTGTCCTGCACTGGAGAAACACAGAAAGTGTGTCCTGCACAGAGAAAGTACAGGAAATAGGTGTGTCTCAGGAGATCAACAGGAAGTGTGTCATGCACGGAGAAAGTACAGGAAGTAGGTCTTTCTCCGGGGATCAACAGAAGGTGTGTCCTCAAAATGAGCAAAAAGAAGTGTGTCCTGCACAGAGGAAGTACAGGAAGTAGGTCTCTCTTAGATGAGCAAGAGTAAGTTTGTCCTGCCCAGGAGGAACACAGGAAGTGTGTCCTGCACAGAGGAGAAAAAGGAAGTAGGTCTGTCTCAGGAGAACAACAGAAAGTGTGTCCTGCACAGAAGAAACACAGGAAGTGTGTCCTGCACAAAAAAAGTTCAAAAAGTAGGTCTGTCTAAGGAGATCAACAAGAAGTGTGTCCTGCGCTGGAGAAACACAGGAAGTGTGTCCTGCAGAGAGGAAAGACAGAAAGTAGTTCAGTGTGAGATGAGCAACAGGAAGTGTGTCCTCAACATGAGAAACACAGGAAGTGTGTCCTGCACGGAGGAAGTACAGGAAGTAGGTCTGTCTCAGGAGATCAACAGAAAGTGTGTCCTCAACTTGAGAAACACAGGAAGTGTGTCCTGTACGGAGAAAATACAGGAAGTAGGTCTGTCTCAGCAGAGCAAGAGGAAGTGTGGCCTGCACTGGAGAAACACAGGAAGTGTGTTCTTCAGAGAGGGAGGACAGGAATTAGTTCTGTGTGAGGAGAGCAACAGAAAGCGTGTCCTGCCCAGGAGGTACACAGGAAGTGTGTCTTGCACAGTGGAGAAACAGGAAGTAGGTCTGTCTTAGGAGAGCAACAGAAAGCGTGTCCTGCACAGGAGAAACACAGGAAGTGTTTCCTGCACAGAGGAGGCACAGGAAGTAGGTCTGCTTCAGGAGAAATACAGGAAGTGTGTCCTGTGCATAAGAAACACAGGGAGTGTGTCCTGCACAGAGAAAGTACAGGAAGAGGTCTGCCTCAGGCGATCAACTGGAAGTGGGTCCTGAACATGAGACACAGAGAAAGTGTGTTCTGCACGGAGAAAGTACAGGATGTAGGTCTGTCTTAGAAGAGCAAGATGAAGTGTGTCCTGCACTGGAGAAACACAGAAAGTGTGTCCTGCAGAGAGGAAGGACAGGAAGTAGTTCTGTGTGAGGAGAGCAACAGGAAGTGTGTCCTGCCCAGGAGAAACACAGGAAGTGTGTCCTGCACAGAGGAAGAACAGAAAGTATCTCTGTGTGAAGAGAGTAATAGGAAGTGTGTCCTGCACCGGAGAAACACAGGAAATGAGTCCAGCACAGAGGAAGAACCGGAAGTACGTCTGTCTCAGCAGAGCAACAGGAAGTGTGTCCTGAGCATAAGAAACACAGGAAGTTTGTCCTGGACAGAGACAGTACAGGAAGTAGGTCTCAGGAGATCAACAGGAAGTGTGTCTTCAACATGAGAAACAGAGAAAGTGTGTCCTGCACGGAGGAAGTACAGGAAGTAGGTCTGTCTTAGAAGAGCAAGAGGAAGTGTGTCCTGCACCGCATAAACACAAGAAGTGTGTCCTGCAGAAAGGAAGGGCAGGAAGTAGTTCTGTGTGAGGAGATCAACAGGAAGTGTGTCCTGCACAGGAGAGACACAGAAAGTGTGTCCTGCACAGAGGAAGAATAGGAAGTAGGTCTGTCTCAGTAGAGCAACAGGAAGCTTGTCCTGCCCAGGAGAAACACAGGAAGTGTGTCCTGCACAGAGGAAGAACAGGAAGTAGTTTTGTGTGAGGAGAGTAATAGGAAGTGTGTCCTGCACAGGAGAAACACTGGAAATGAGTTCAGCACAGAGGAAGAACCGGATGTACG
This sequence comes from Callithrix jacchus, assembly GCF_049354715.1. Classification (NCBI taxonomy): domain Eukaryota; kingdom Metazoa; phylum Chordata; class Mammalia; order Primates; family Cebidae; genus Callithrix; species Callithrix jacchus. The sequence goes on along the minus strand of NC_133525.1, from coordinate 10,845,932 downwards.
TCTGTCTCCGCAGAGCAACAGGAAGTGTGTCCTGCACAGAAGAAACACTGGAAGTGTGTCCTGCACAGAGGGAGAACAGAAAGTACGTCTTTCTCATGAGATCAACCGGAAGTGTGTCCTGCACAGGGGAAACACAGAAAGTGTATCCTGCACAGAAGAACAGAAAGTACGTCTGTCTCAGGAGAGCACAGGAAGTGTGTCCTGCACAGCAGAATCTCAGGAAGTGTGTGTTGCAGAGAGGAAAAACAGGAAGTAGGTCTGTGTGAGGAGAGAAACAGAAAGTGTGTCCTGCACAGGAGATACAGAGGAAGTGGGTCCTTCAGAGAGGAAGAACAGAAAGTAGGTCTGTCTCAGGAGAGCAACAGGAAGCGTGTCCTGCACAGGAGAAACAGAGAAAGTGTGTCCTGCAAAGAGGAAGAACAGGAAGTATCTCTGTGTGAGGAGAGTAATAGGAAATGTGTCCTGCCCAGGAGAATCAAAGGAAGTGTGTCCTGCAGAGAGAAAGGACAGGAAGTAGTTCTGTGTGAGGAGAGCAACAGAACGTGTGTTCTGCACAGAAGAAACACAGGAAGTGTGTCCTTCACAGAGGAGGAAAAGGGAGTAGGTCTGTCTAAGTAGAACAACAGGAAGTGTGTCCTGATCATAAGAAACACAGAAAGTGCGTCCTGCACAGAGACAGTACAGGAAGTAGGTCTGTCTCAGAGATCAACAGGAAGTGTGTCCTCAACATGAGCATCAGAGGAAGTGTGTCCTGCACAGAGGAAGTACAGGAAGTAGGTCTCTCTTAGAAGAAAAAGAGGAAGTGTGTCCTGCCCAGGAAATTCACAGGAAGTGTGTCTTTCACAGAGGAAGAACAGGAAGTACCTCTGTGTGAGGAGAATAATAGGAAGTGTGTCCTGCACAGGAGAAACACAGGAAATGAGGTCAGCACAGAGGAAGAACCGGAAGTACATCTGTCACAGCAGGCCAACAGGAAGTGTGTCCTGCACAATAGAAACACTGGAAGTGTGTCCTGCACAGAAAATGAACAGGAAGTACATCTTTCTCATGAGATCAACAGGAAGCCTGTCCTGCACAGAGGAAACACAGAAAGTGTATCCTGCACAGATGGAGAACAGGAAGTCGGTCTGTCTCAGGAGAGCACAGGAAGTGTGTCCGGCACAGCAGAATCTCAGGAAAAGTGTCTTCCAGAGAGAAAAAACCGGAAGTAGGTCTGTGTGAGGAGAGCAACACAAAGCGTGTCCTACACAGGAGAAACAGAGAAAGTGTGTCCTGCAAAGGAAAAGAACAGGAAGTATCTCTGTGTGAGGAGAGTAATAAGAAATATGTCCTGCCCAGAAGAATCACAGGAAGTGTGTCCTGCAGAGAGAAAGGACAGGAAGTCGTTCTGTGTGAGGAGAGCCTCAGGAAGTGTGCCCTGCACAGAAGAAACACATGAAGTCTGTCCTGCACAGAGGAGGAACAGGAAGTAGGTCTGTCTCAGCAGAGCAAAAGGAAGTGTGTCCTGAGCATAAGAAACTCAGAAATTGTGTCCTGACCAGAGACAGTACAGGAAGTGGGTCTGTTTCAGAAGTTCAACCAAAATTGTGTCCTCAATATGAGCAACAGACGAAGTGTGTCCTGCACAGAGGAAGTACGGAAAGTAGGTATGTCTTAGGAGAGCAAGAAGTGTGTCCTGCACTGGAGAAACACAGGACGTGTGTCCTGCAGAGAGGAAAGACTGAAAATAGTTTTGTTTGAGATGATTAACAGGAAGTGTGTCCTGCACAGAGGAGGAACAGGAAGGTCTGTCTCCGGAGAACAACAGAAAGTGTGTCCTGAGCATAAGAAACACAGGAAGGGTGTCCTGCACAAAAAAGTTAAAAAGTAGGTCTGTCTCAGGAAATCAACAGGAAGTGTGTCCTCAACATGAGAAACACAGGAAGTGTGTCCTGCACGGAGGAAGTACAGGAAGATGTTCTGGCTCAGGAGATCAACAGGAAGTGTGTCCTCAACTTGAGAAACACAAATGTGTGTCCTGCACGGAGAAAATACAGGAAGTAGGTCTGTCTCAGCAGAGCAAGTGGAAGTGTGGCCTGCACTGGAGAAACAGAAAAAGTGTGTCCTGCACAGAGAAGGAACAGAAAGTAGGTCTGTCACAGGAGAGCAACAGGAAGTGTGTCCTCAACATGAGAAACAGAGGAAGTGTGTCCTGCACGGAGAAAGTACAGGAAGAAGGTCTGTCTCAGCAGAGCAAGAGAAAGTGTGTCCTGCAATGGAGAAACACAGGAAGTGTGTCCTGCAGAGAAGAAGGACAGGAAGTAGTTCTGAGTGAGGAGAGCAAGAGAAAGTCTGTCATGCACAGAAGAAACACAAGAAGTGTGTCCTACACAGAGGAGGAACAGGAAGTAGGTCTGTCTCAGGAGAACAACAGAAAGTGTGTCCTGCACAGAAGAAACACAGGAAGTGTGTCCTGCACAAAAAAAGTTTAAAAAGTAGGTCTGTATCAGGAAATCAACAAGAAGTGTGTCCTGCACTGGAGAAACAGAGGAAGTGTGTCCTGCACAGAGAAGGAACAGAAAGTAGGTCTGCCACAGGAGAGCAACAGGAAGTGTGTCCTCAAAATGAGAAACAGAGGAAGTGTGTCCTGCACGGAGAAAGTACAGGAAGAAGGTCTGTCTCAGCAGAGCAAGAGAAAGTGTGTCCTGCCCTGGAGAAACACAGGAAGTGTGTCCTTCAGAGAGGGAGGACAAAAATTAGTTCTGTGTGAGGAGAGCAACAGAAAGCGTGTCCTGCCCAGGAGAAACACAGGAAGTGTGTCCTGCACAGAGAAAGTACAGGAAGAAGGTCTGTCTCAGAAGAGCAAGAGGAAATGTTTCCTCTACTGGAGAAACACAGAAAGTGTGTCCTGCAGAGAGGAAGGACAGGAAGTAGTTCTGTGTGAGGAGAGCAACAGGAAGTGTGTCCTACACAGGAGAAACACAGAAAGTTGTCCTGCACAGAGGAGGAACAGAAAGTAGGTCTGTCTCAGGAGAACAACAGGAAGTGTGTCCTGAGCATAAGAAACACAGGAAGTGTGTCCTGCACAGAGAAGGTACAGGGTGTAGGTCTGTCTCAGAAAATCAATAGAAAGTGTGTCCTCAACATGAGAAACAGAGGAAGTGTGTCCTGCATCGAGGAAGAACAGAAAGTAGACCTGTCTCAGGAGAGCACAGGAAGTGTGTTCTGCAGAGAGGAAATACAGGAAGTAGGTCTTCCTTAGAAGCACAAGAGGAAGTGTGTCCTGCACTGGAGAAACAAAGGAAGTGTGTCCTGCATAGAGAGAGAGAAGACAGGAAGTAGTTCTGTGTGAGGAGAGCAACAGGAAGTGTGTCCTGCACAAGAGAAACAGAGGAAGTGTGTCCTGCACAGAGAAGAAACAGAAAGTAGGCCTGTCACAGGAGAGCAACAGGAAGTGTGTCCTCAACATGAGAACAAGAGAAAGTGTGTCCTGCACGGAGAAATTACAAAAAGAAGGTCTGTCTCAGCAGAGCAAGAGAAAGTGTGTCCTGCCCTGGAGAAACACAGGAAGTGTGTCCTGCAGAGAGGAAGGACAGGAAGTAGTTCTGTGTGAGGACAGCAAGAGAAAGTGTGTCCTACACAGGAGAAACACAGAAATTTGTCCTGCACAGAGGAGGAACAGAAAGTAGGTCTGTATCAGGAGAACAACAGGAAGTGTGTCCTGAGCATAAGAAACACAGGAAGTGTGTCCTGCACAGAGAAGGTACAGGATGTAGGTCTGTCTCAGGAGATCAATAGGAAGTGTGTCCTCAACATGAGGAACAGAGGAAGTGTGTCCTGTATCGAGGAAGAACAGAAAGTAGGTCTGTCTCAGGAGAGCACAGGAAGTGTGTCCTGCAGAGAGGAAAGACAGGAAGTAGGTCTCTCTTAGAAGAGCAAGAGGAAGTGTGTCCTGCACTGGAGAAACACAGGAAGTGTGTCCTGCAGAGAGAGAGAGGACAGGAAGTAGTTCTGTGTGAGGAGAGCAACAGGAAGTGTGTCCTGCACAAGAGAAACAGAGGAAGTGTGTCCTGCACAGAGAAGGAACAGAAAGTAGGCCTGTCAGAGGAGAGCAACAGGAAGTGTGTCCTCAACATGAGAAACAGAGGAAGTGTGTTTTCCACGGAGGAAGTACAGGAAGAAGGTCTGTCTCAGCAGAGCAAGAGAAAGTGTGTCCTGCACTGGATAAACACAGGAAGTGTGTCCTGCAGAGAGGAAGGACAGGAAGTAGTTCTGTGTGAGGAGAGCAACAGAAAGTGTGTCCTGCACAGAAGAAACACAGGAAGTGTGTCCTGCACACAGGAGGAACAGGAAGGTCTGTCTCAGGAGAACAACAGGAAGTGTGTCCTGAGCATAAGAAACACAGGAAGTGTGTCCTGCACAAAAAATGTTCAAAAAGTAGGTCTGTCTCAGGAGATCAACAGGAAGTGTGTCCTCAATATGAGAAACACAGAAAGTGTGTCCTGCACGGAGGAACTACAGGAAGTAGGTTTGTCTCAGGAGTTCAACAGGAAGTGTGTCCTCAACTTGAGAAACACAGGAAGTGTGTCCTGCACGAAGAAAATACAGGAAGTAAGTTTGTCTCAGCAGAGCAAGAGGAAGTGTCGCCTGCACTGCAGAAACAGAGGAAGTGTGTCTTGCACGGAGGAAGTACTGAAAATAGATCTCTCTTAGAAGAGCAAGAGGAAGTGTGTCCTGCACTGGAGAAACACAGAAAGTGTGTCCTGCACAGAGAAAGTACAGGAAATAGGTGTGTCTCAGGAGATCAACAGGAAGTGTGTCATGCACGGAGAAAGTACAGGAAGTAGGTCTTTCTCCGGGGATCAACAGAAGGTGTGTCCTCAAAATGAGCAAAAAGAAGTGTGTCCTGCACAGAGGAAGTACAGGAAGTAGGTCTCTCTTAGATGAGCAAGAGTAAGTTTGTCCTGCCCAGGAGGAACACAGGAAGTGTGTCCTGCACAGAGGAGAAAAAGGAAGTAGGTCTGTCTCAGGAGAACAACAGAAAGTGTGTCCTGCACAGAAGAAACACAGGAAGTGTGTCCTGCACAAAAAAAGTTCAAAAAGTAGGTCTGTCTAAGGAGATCAACAAGAAGTGTGTCCTGCGCTGGAGAAACACAGGAAGTGTGTCCTGCAGAGAGGAAAGACAGAAAGTAGTTCAGTGTGAGATGAGCAACAGGAAGTGTGTCCTCAACATGAGAAACACAGGAAGTGTGTCCTGCACGGAGGAAGTACAGGAAGTAGGTCTGTCTCAGGAGATCAACAGAAAGTGTGTCCTCAACTTGAGAAACACAGGAAGTGTGTCCTGTACGGAGAAAATACAGGAAGTAGGTCTGTCTCAGCAGAGCAAGAGGAAGTGTGGCCTGCACTGGAGAAACACAGGAAGTGTGTTCTTCAGAGAGGGAGGACAGGAATTAGTTCTGTGTGAGGAGAGCAACAGAAAGCGTGTCCTGCCCAGGAGGTACACAGGAAGTGTGTCTTGCACAGTGGAGAAACAGGAAGTAGGTCTGTCTTAGGAGAGCAACAGAAAGCGTGTCCTGCACAGGAGAAACACAGGAAGTGTTTCCTGCACAGAGGAGGCACAGGAAGTAGGTCTGCTTCAGGAGAAATACAGGAAGTGTGTCCTGTGCATAAGAAACACAGGGAGTGTGTCCTGCACAGAGAAAGTACAGGAAGAGGTCTGCCTCAGGCGATCAACTGGAAGTGGGTCCTGAACATGAGACACAGAGAAAGTGTGTTCTGCACGGAGAAAGTACAGGATGTAGGTCTGTCTTAGAAGAGCAAGATGAAGTGTGTCCTGCACTGGAGAAACACAGAAAGTGTGTCCTGCAGAGAGGAAGGACAGGAAGTAGTTCTGTGTGAGGAGAGCAACAGGAAGTGTGTCCTGCCCAGGAGAAACACAGGAAGTGTGTCCTGCACAGAGGAAGAACAGAAAGTATCTCTGTGTGAAGAGAGTAATAGGAAGTGTGTCCTGCACCGGAGAAACACAGGAAATGAGTCCAGCACAGAGGAAGAACCGGAAGTACGTCTGTCTCAGCAGAGCAACAGGAAGTGTGTCCTGAGCATAAGAAACACAGGAAGTTTGTCCTGGACAGAGACAGTACAGGAAGTAGGTCTCAGGAGATCAACAGGAAGTGTGTCTTCAACATGAGAAACAGAGAAAGTGTGTCCTGCACGGAGGAAGTACAGGAAGTAGGTCTGTCTTAGAAGAGCAAGAGGAAGTGTGTCCTGCACCGCATAAACACAAGAAGTGTGTCCTGCAGAAAGGAAGGGCAGGAAGTAGTTCTGTGTGAGGAGATCAACAGGAAGTGTGTCCTGCACAGGAGAGACACAGAAAGTGTGTCCTGCACAGAGGAAGAATAGGAAGTAGGTCTGTCTCAGTAGAGCAACAGGAAGCTTGTCCTGCCCAGGAGAAACACAGGAAGTGTGTCCTGCACAGAGGAAGAACAGGAAGTAGTTTTGTGTGAGGAGAGTAATAGGAAGTGTGTCCTGCACAGGAGAAACACTGGAAATGAGTTCAGCACAGAGGAAGAACCGGATGTACGTCTGTCTCCGCAGAGCAACAGGAAGTGTGTCCTGCACAGAAGAAACACTGGAAGTGTGTCCTGCACAGAGGGAGAACAGAAAGTACGTCTTTCTCATGAGATCAACCGGAAGTGTGTCCTGCACAGGGGAAACACAGAAAGTGTATCCTGCACAGAAGAACAGAAAGTACGTCTGTCTCAGGAGAGCACAGGAAGTGTGTCCTGCACAGCAGAATCTCAGGAAGTGTGTGTTGCAGAGAGGAAAAACAGGAAGTAGGTCTGTGTGAGGAGAGAAACAGAAAGTGTGTCCTGCACAGGAGATACAGAGGAAGTGGGTCCTTCAGAGAGGAAGAACAGAAAGTAGGTCTGTCTCAGGAGAGCAACAGGAAGCGTGTCCTGCACAGGAGAAACAGAGAAAGTGTGTCCTGCAAAGAGGAAGAACAGGAAGTATCTCTGTGTGAGGAGAGTAATAGGAAATGTGTCCTGCCCAGGAGAATCAAAGGAAGTGTGTCCTGCAGAGAGAAAGGACAGGAAGTAGTTCTGTGTGAGGAGAGCAACAGAACGTGTGTTCTGCACAGAAGAAACACAGGAAGTGTGTCCTTCACAGAGGAGGAAAAGGGAGTAGGTCTGTCTAAGTAGAACAACAGGAAGTGTGTCCTGATCATAAGAAACACAGAAAGTGCGTCCTGCACAGAGACAGTACAGGAAGTAGGTCTGTCTCAGAGATCAACAGGAAGTGTGTCCTCAACATGAGCATCAGAGGAAGTGTGTCCTGCACAGAGGAAGTACAGGAAGTAGGTCTCTCTTAGAAGAAAAAGAGGAAGTGTGTCCTGCCCAGGAAATTCACAGGAAGTGTGTCTTTCACAGAGGAAGAACAGGAAGTACCTCTGTGTGAGGAGAATAATAGGAAGTGTGTCCTGCACAGGAGAAACACAGGAAATGAGGTCAGCACAGAGGAAGAACCGGAAGTACATCTGTCACAGCAGGCCAACAGGAAGTGTGTCCTGCACAATAGAAACACTGGAAGTGTGTCCTGCACAGAAAATGAACAGGAAGTACATCTTTCTCATGAGATCAACAGGAAGCCTGTCCTGCACAGAGGAAACACAGAAAGTGTATCCTGCACAGATGGAGAACAGGAAGTCGGTCTGTCTCAGGAGAGCACAGGAAGTGTGTCCGGCACAGCAGAATCTCAGGAAAAGTGTCTTCCAGAGAGAAAAAACCGGAAGTAGGTCTGTGTGAGGAGAGCAACACAAAGCGTGTCCTACACAGGAGAAACAGAGAAAGTGTGTCCTGCAAAGGAAAAGAACAGGAAGTATCTCTGTGTGAGGAGAGTAATAAGAAATATGTCCTGCCCAGAAGAATCACAGGAAGTGTGTCCTGCAGAGAGAAAGGACAGGAAGTCGTTCTGTGTGAGGAGAGCCTCAGGAAGTGTGCCCTGCACAGAAGAAACACATGAAGTCTGTCCTGCACAGAGGAGGAACAGGAAGTAGGTCTGTCTCAGCAGAGCAAAAGGAAGTGTGTCCTGAGCATAAGAAACTCAGAAATTGTGTCCTGACCAGAGACAGTACAGGAAGTGGGTCTGTTTCAGAAGTTCAACCAAAATTGTGTCCTCAATATGAGCAACAGACGAAGTGTGTCCTGCACAGAGGAAGTACGGAAAGTAGGTATGTCTTAGGAGAGCAAGAAGTGTGTCCTGCACTGGAGAAACACAGGACGTGTGTCCTGCAGAGAGGAAAGACTGAAAATAGTTTTGTTTGAGATGATTAACAGGAAGTGTGTCCTGCACAGAGGAGGAACAGGAAGGTCTGTCTCCGGAGAACAACAGAAAGTGTGTCCTGAGCATAAGAAACACAGGAAGGGTGTCCTGCACAAAAAAGTTAAAAAGTAGGTCTGTCTCAGGAAATCAACAGGAAGTGTGTCCTCAACATGAGAAACACAGGAAGTGTGTCCTGCACGGAGGAAGTACAGGAAGATGTTCTGGCTCAGGAGATCAACAGGAAGTGTGTCCTCAACTTGAGAAACACAAAAAGTGTGTCCTGCACGGAGAAAATACAGGAAGTAGGTCTGTCTCAGCAGAGCAAGTGGAAGTGTTGCCTGCAGTGGAGAAACAGAAAAAGTGTGTCCTGCACAGGGAAGGAAGAGAAAGTAGGTCTGTCACAGGAGAGCAACAGGAAGTTTGTCCTCAACATGAGAAACATAGGAAGTGTGTCCTGCACGGGGAAAGTACAGGAAGAAGGTCTGTCTCAGCAGAGCAAGAGAAAGTGTGTCCTAAAATGGAGAAACACAGGAAGTGTGTCCTGCAGAGAAGAAGGACAGGAAGTAGTTCTGAGTGAGGAGAGCAAGAGAAAGACTGTCCTGCACAGAAGAAACACAAGAAGTGTGTCCTGCACAGAGGAGGATCAGGAAGTAGGTCTGTCTCAGGAGAACAACAGAAAGTGTGTCCTGCACAGAAGAAACACAGGAAGTGTGTCCTGCACAAGAAAAGTTCAAAAAGTAGGTCTGTCTCAGGAAATCAACAAGAAGTGTGTCCTGCACTGGAGAAACACAGGAAGTGTGTCCTGCAGAGAGGAAAGACAGAAAGTAGTTTTGTGTGAGATGAGCAACAAGAAGTGTGTCCTCAACATGAGAAACACAGGAAGTGTGTCCTGCACGGAGGAAGTACAGGAAGTAGGTCTGTCTCAGGAGATCAACAGAAATTGTGTCCTCAACTTGAGAAACACAGGAAGTGTGTCCTGTACGGAGAAAATACAGAAAGTAGGTCTGTCTCAGCAGAGCAAGAGGAAGTGTGTCCTGCACTGGAGAAACACAGAAAGTGTGTCCAGCACAGAGAAAATACAGGAAATAGGTGTGTCTCAGGAGATCAACAGGAAGTGTGTCCTGCACCGAGAAAGTACAGGAAGTAGGTCTGTCTCCGGGGATCAACAGAAGGTGTGTCCTCAAAATGAGCAAAAAGAAGTGTGTCCTGCACAGAGCAAGTACAGGAAGTAGGTCTCTCTTAGATGAGCAAGAGAAAGTTTGTCCTGCCCAGGAGGAACACAGGAAGTGTGTCCTGCAAAGAGGAGGAACAGGAAGTAGGTCTGTCTCAGGAGAACAACAGAAAGTGTGTCCTGCACAGAAGAAACACAGGAAGTGTGTCCTGCACAAAAAAAGTTCAAAAAGTAGGTCTGTCTAAGGAGATCAACAAGAAGTGTGTCCTGCGCTGGAGAAACACAGGAAGTGTGTCCTGCAGAGAGGAAAGACAGAAAGTAGTTCAGTGTGAGATGAGCAACAGGAAGTGTGTCCTCAACATGAGAAACACAGGAAGTGTGTCCTGCACGGAGGAAGTACAGGAAGTAGGTCTGTCTCAGGAGATCAACAGAAAGTGTGTCCTCAACTTGAGAAACACAGGAAGTGTGTCCTGTACGGAGAAAATACAGGAAGTAGGTCTGTCTCAGCAGAGCAAGAGGAAGTGTGGCCTGCACTGGAGAAACAGAGGAAGTGTGTCCTGCACAGAGAAGGAACAGAAAGTAGGTCTGCCACAGGAGAGCAACAGGAAGTGTGTCCTCAACATGAGAAACAGAGGAAGTGTGTCCTGCACGGAGAAAGTACAGGAAGAAGGTCTGTCTCAGCAGAGCAAGAGAAAGTGTGTCCTGCCCTGGAGAAACACAGGAAGTGTGTTCTTCAGAGAGGGAGGACAGGAATTAGTTCTGTGTGAGGAGAGCAACAGAAAGCGTGTCCTGCCCAGGAGGTACACAGGAAGTGTGTCTTGCACAGTGGAGAAACAGGAAGTAGGTCTGTCTTAGGAGAGCAACAGAAAGCGTGTCCTGCACAGGAGAAACACAGGAAGTGTTTCCTGCACAGAGGAGGCACAGGAAGTAGGTCTGCTTCAGGAGAAATACAGGAAGTGTGTCCTGTGCATAAGAAACACAGGGAGTGTGTCCTGCACAGAGAAAGTACAGGAAGAGGTCTGCCTCAGGCGATCAACAGGAAGTGGGTCCTGAACATGAGACACAGAGAAAGTGTGTTCTGCACGGAGAAAGTACAGGATGTAGGTCTGTCTTAGAAGAGCAAGATGAAGTGTGTCCTGCACTGGAGAAACACAGAAAGTGTGTCCTGCAGAGAGGAAGGACAGGAAGTAGTTCTGTGTGACGAGAGCAACAGAAAGTGTGTCCTGCACAGAAGAAACACAGGAAGTGTGTCCTGCACACAGGAGGAACAGGAAGGTCTGTCTCAGGAGAACAACAGAAAGTGTTTCCTGAGCATAAGAAACACAGGAAGTGTGTCCTGCACAAAAAATGTTCAAAAAGTAGGTCTGTCTCAGGAGATCAACAGGAAGTGTGTCCTCAATATGAGAAACACAGGAAGTGTGTCCTGCACGGAGGAACTACAGGAAGTAGGTTTGTCTCAGGAGTTCAACAGGAAGTGTGTCCTCAACTTGAGAAACACAGGAAGTGTGTCCTGCACGAAGAAAATACAGGAAGTAAGTTTGTCTCAGCAGAGCAAGAGGAAGTGTCGCCTGCACTGCACAAACAGAGGAAGTGTGTCTTGCACGGAGGAAGTACTGAAAATAGATCTCTCTTAGAAGAGCAAGAGGAAGTGTGTCCTGCACTGGAGAAACACAGAAAGTGTGTCCTGCACAGAGAAAGTACAGGAAATAGGTGTGTCTCAGGAGATCAACAGGAAGTGTGTCCTGCACCGAGAAAGTACAGGAAGTAGGTCTGTCTCCGGGGATCAACAGAAGGTGTGTCCTCAAAATGAGCAAAAAGAAGTGTGTCCTGCACAGAGGAAGTACAGGAAGTAGGTCTCTCTTAGATGAGCAAGAGAAAGTTTGTCCTGCCCAGGAGGAACACAGGAAGTGTGTCCTGCACAGAGGAGGAACAGGAAGTAGGTCTGTCTCAGGAGAACAACAGAAAGTGTGTCCTGCACAGAAGAAACACAGGAAGTGTGTCCTGCACAAAAAAAGTTCAAAAAGTAGGTCTGTCTAAGGAGATCAACAAGAAGTGTGTCCTGCGCTGGAGAAACACAGGAAGTGTGTCCTGCAGAGAGGAAAGACAGAAAGTAGTTCTGTGTGAGATGAGCAACAGGAAGTGTGTCCTCAACATGAGAAACACAGGAAGTGTGTCCTGTTAGGTCTGTCTCAGGAGATCAACAGAAAGTGTGTCCTCAACTTGAGAAACACAGGAAGTGTGTCCTGTACGGAGAAAATACAGGAAGTAGGTCTGTCTCAGCAGAGCAAGGGGAAGTTTGGCCTGCACTGGAGAAACAGAGAAAGTGTGTCCTGCACGGAGGAAGTACAGGAAGTAGGTCTTTCTAAGGGGATCAACAGAAGGTGTGTCCTCAAAATGAGCAAAAAGAAGTGTGTCCTGCACAGAGGAAGTACAGGAAGAAGGTTTCTCTTAGATGAGCAAGAGAAAGTTTGTCCTGACAGGAAGTGTGTCCTGTTCATATTGAGGACACAATTTTGGTTGAACTTCTGAAACAGACCCACTTCCTGTACTGTCTCTGGTCAGGACACAATTTCTGAGTTTCTTATGCTCAGGACACACTTCCTTTTGCTCTGCTGAGACAGACCTACTTCCTGTTCCTCCTCTGTGCAGGACAGACTTCATGTGTTTCTTCTGTGCAGGGCACACTTCCTGAGGCTCTCCTCACACAGAACGACTTCCTGTCCTTTCTCTCTGCAGGACACACTTCCTGTGATTCTTCTGGGCAGGACATATTTCTTATTACTCTCCTCACACAGAGATACTTCCTGTTCTTTTCCTTTGCAGGACACACTTTCTCTGTTTCTCCTGTGTAGGACACGCTTTGTGTTGCTCTCCTCACACAGACCTACTTCCGGTTTTTTCTCTCTGGAAGACACTTTTCCTGAGATTCTGCTGTGCCGGACACACTTCCTGTGCTCTCCTGAGACAGACCGACTTCCTGTTCTCCATCTGTGCAGGATACACTTTCTGTGTTTCCTCTGTGCAGGACAGGCTTCCTGTTGATCTCATGAGAAAGATGTACTTCCTGTTCATTTTCTGTGCAGGACACACTTCCAGTGTTTCTATTGTGCAGGACACACTTCCTGTTGGCCTGCTGTGACAGATGTACTTCCGGTTCTTCCTCTGTGCTGACCTCATTTCCTGTGTTTCTCCTGTGCAGGACACACTTCCTATTATTCTCCTCACACAGAGGTACTTCCTGTTCTTCCTCTGTGAAAGACACACTTCCTGTGAATTTCCTGGGCAGGACACACTTCCTCTTTTTCTTCTAAGAGAGACCTACTTCCTGTACTTCCTCTGTGCAGGACACACTTCCTCTGATGCTCATGTTGAGGACACACTTCCTGTTGATCTCTGAGACAGACCTACTTCCTGTACTGTCTCTGTGCAGGACGCACTTTCTGTGTTTCTTATGATCAGGACACACTTCCTGTTGTTCTACTTAGACAGACCTACTCCCTTTTCCTCCTCTGTGAAGGACACACTTCCTGTGTTTCTTCTGTGCAGAACACACGTTCTGTTGCTCTCCTCACACAGAACTACTTCCTGTCCTTTCTCTCTGCAGGACACACTTCCTTTGATTCTCCTGGGCAGGACACATTTCCTATTACTCTCCTCACACAGAGATACTTCCTGTTCTTCCTCTTTGCAGGACACACTTTCTCTGTTTCTCCTGTGCAGGACACGCTTCCTGTTGCTCTCCTGAGACAGACCTACTTTCTGTTCTTCCTCTCTGAAGGACCCACTTCCTCTGTATCTCCTGTGCAGGACACACTTTCTGTTTCTCTCCTCACACAGACCTACTTCCTGTTTTTCCTCTCTGCAACACACACTTCCTGAGATTCTGCTGTGCAGGACACACTTCCTGTGCTCTCCTGAGACAGACGTACTTTCTGTTCTTCTGTGCAGGATACACTTTCTGTGTTTCCCCTGTGCAGGACACACTTCCGGTTGATCTCATGAGAAAGACGTACTTTCTGTTCTCCCTCTGTGCAGGACACACTTCCAGTGTTTCTTCTGTGCAGGACACACTTCCTGTTGCTCTGCGGAGACAGACGTACATCCGGTTCTTCCTCTGTGCTGAACTCATTTCCAGTGTTTCTCCTGTGCAGGACACACTTCCTATTACTCTCCTCACACAAAACTACTTCCTGTTCTTCCTCTGTGCAGGACACACTTCCTGTGTTTCTCCTGGGCAGGACAAGCTTCCTGTTGCTCTACTGAGACAGACCTACTTCCTATTCTTCCTCTGTGCAGGACACACTTTCTGTGTCTCTCCTGTGCAGGACACACTTCCTGTTGATCTCCTCACACAGAACTACTTCCTGCCCTTCCTTTCTGCAGGACACACTTCTTGTGTTTATGCGGTGCAGGACACACTTCCTCTTGCTCTTCTAAGACAGACCTACTTCCTGTACTTCCTCCGTGCAGGACACACTTTCTCTGTTTCTCATGTTGAAGACACACTTCCTGTTGATCTCCTGAGACCTACTTCCTGTACTGTCTCTGTCCAGGACAAACTTCCTGTGTTTCTTATGCTCAGGACACACTTCCTGTTGCTCTGCTGAGACAGACGTACTTCCGGTTCTTCCTCTGTGCTGGACTCATTTCCTGTGTTTCTCCGGTGCAGGACACACTTCCTATTACTCTCTTCACACAGAGATACTTTCTGTTCTTCCTCTGTGCAGGACACACTTCCTGTGTTTCTCCTGGGCAGGACACACTTCCTGTTGCTCTCCTCACACAGAACTACTTCCTGTCCTTCCTCTCTGCAGGACACACTTTCTGTGTTTCTCCAGTGCAGGACACACTTCATCTTGCTCTTCTAAGACAGACCTACATCCTGTACTTTCTCCGTGCAGAACACACTTTCTCTGTGTCTCATGTTCAGGACCCACTTCCAGTTGATCGCCTGAGGCAGACCTCTTCCTGTACTTTCTCTGTGCAGGACACACTCCCTGTGTTTCTTATGCACAGGACACACTTCCTGTATTTCTCCTGAAGCAGACCTACTTCCTGTGCCTCCTCTGTGCAGGAAACACTTCCTGTGTTTCTCCTGTGCAGGACACGCTTTCTGTTGCTCTCCTAAGACAGACCTACTTCCTGTTTCTCCACTGTGCAAGACACACTTCCTGTGTTCCTCCTGGGCAGGACACGCTTTCTGTTGCTCTCCTCACACAGAACTAATTCCTGTCCTCCCTCTCTGAAGGACACACTTCCTGTGTTTCTCCAGGGCAGGCCACACTTCCTCTTGCTCTGCTGAGACAGACCTTCTTCCTGTACTTTCTCCGTGCAGGACACACTTCCTCTGTTTCTCATGTTGAGGACACACTTCCTGTTGCTCTCCTGTGGCAGACCTACTTTCTGTTCCTTCTCTGTGCAGGACACACTTCCTCTGTTTCTCCAGTGCAGGCCACACTTCCTCTTGCTCTGCTGAGACAGACCTACTTCCTGTATTTTCTCCGTACAGGACACACTTCCTGTGTTTCTCAAGTTGAGGACACACTTTCTGTTGATCTCCTGAGACAGACCTACTTCCTGTACTTCCTCCGTGCAGGACACACTTCCTGTGTTTCTCATGTTGAGGACACACTTCCTGTTGCTCATCTCACACTGAACTACTTTCTGTCTTTCCTCTCTGCAGGACACACTTCCTGTGTTTCTCCAGCGCAGGACACACTTCTTGTTGATCTCCTTAGACAGACCTACTTTTTGAACTTTTTTTGTGCAGGACACACTTCCTGTGTTTCTTCTGTGCAGGACACACTTTCTGTTGTTCTCCTGAGACAGACCTACTTCCTTTTCCTCCTCTGTGCAGGACACACTTCCTGTGTTCCTCCTGGGCAGGACAAACTTACTCTTGCTCATCTAAGAGAGACCTACTTCCTGTACTTCCTCTGTGCAGGACACACTTCTTTTTGCTCATTTTGAGGACACACCTTCTGTTGATCCCCGGAGACAGACCTACTTCCTGTACTTTCTCCGTGCATGACACACTTCCTGTTGATCTCCTGAGACACACCTATTTCCTGTACTTTCTCTGTGCAGGACACACTTTCTGTGTTTCTCCAGTGCAGGACACACTTCCTCTTGCTCTTCTAAGAGAGATCTATTTTCAGTACTTCCTCCGTGCAAGACACACTTCCTCTGTTTCTGCAGTGCAGGCGACACTTCCTCTTGCTCTGCTGAGACAAACTTACTTCCTGTATTTTCTTCGTGCAGGACACACTTCCTGTGTTTCTCAAGTTGAGGACACACTTCCTGTTGAACTCCTGAGACAAACCTACTTTCTGTAGTTCCTCCATGCAGGACACACTTTCTGTGTTTCTCATATTGAGGACACACTTCCTGTTGATCTCCTGAGACAGACCTACTTTTTGAACATTTTTTGTGCAGGACACACTTCCTGTGTTTCTTATGCTCAGGACACACTTCCTGTTGTTCTCCTGAGACAGACCTTCCTGTTCCTCCTGTGTGCAGGACACACTTCCTGTGTTTCTTCTGTGCAGGACACACTTTCTGTTGCTCTCCTCACACAGAACTACTTCCTGTCCTTCCTCTCTGCAGGACACACTTCCTGTGTTTATCCAGTGCAGGACACACTTTCTCTTGCTCTGCTGAGACAGACCTTCTTCCTGTACTTCCTCCGTGGAAAACACACTTCCTCTGTTTCTCATGTTGAGGACACACTTCCTGTTGCTCTCCTCTGACAGGCCTACTTTCTGTTCCTTCTCTGTGCAGGACACACTTCCTCTGTTTCTCTTGTGCAGGACACACTTCCTGTTGCTCTCCTCACACAGAACTACTTCCTGTCCTCTCTCTCTCTGCAGGACACACTTCCTGTGTTTCTCCAGTGCAGGACACACTTCCTCTTGCTCTTCTAAGAGAGACCTACTTCCTGTCTTTCCTCTCTGCAGGACACACTTCCTGTGCTCTCCTGAGACAGACCTACTTTCTGTTCTTCCTCGATACAGGACACACTTCCTCTGTTCCTCATGTTGAGGACACACTTCCTATTGATCTCCTGAGACAGACCTACATCCTGTACCTTCTCTGTGCAGGACACACTTCCTGTGTTTCTTATGCTCAGGACACACTTCCTGTTGTTCTCCTGAGACAGACCTACTTTCTGTTCCTCCTCTGTGCAGGACAAATTTCTGTGTTTCTCCTGTGTAGGACACACTTTCTCTTGCTGTCCTCACACAGAACTACTTCCTGTCCTTCCTCTCTGCAGGACACACTTCCTGTGTTTCTCCAGTGAAGGACACACTTTCTCTTGCTCTGCTGAGACAGACCTTCTTTTTGTACTTTCTCCGTGCAGGACACACTTTCTCTTGTTCTCATGTTGAGGACACACTTTCTGTTGCTCTCCTGTGACAGGCTTACTTTCTGTTCCTTCTCTGTGCAGGACACACTTCCTCTGTTTCTTTTGTGTGTATTTATATATATGTGTGTATATATGTGTGTGTATTTATATGTGTGTGCATTTATATGTAAATGTATATGTGTATATGTGTGTGTATTTATATGTATATGTGTGTGTATTTATATGTGTGTATGTATGCATATATGTGTGTGTATTTATATGTGTGTGTATTTATATATATGTGTGTATATATGTGTGTGTATTATATGTGTGTGTATTTATATGTGTGTGTATTTATATGTATATGTGTGTATATGTGTGTGTGTATTTATATGTGTTTGCGGGGACACGGATGAAGCTGGAAACCGTTATTCTCAGCAAACTGATACAAGAACATAAAACCAAACACAGCATGTTCTCGCTCATAAGTGGGTGTTGAACAAAAAGGACACATGGACACAGGGAGGAGAGCATCACACACCAGGGCCTGTCTGGAGGTGGGGATGCTAGGAAAGGAAAAGCAAGGGATGGGGGGATTGGGGAGGGAGAGCATTAGGAGAAATACCTAATGTAGGTGACGGTGGGATGGAGGCAGCGAACCACCATGGCACGTGTGTACTTGTGTTTGAAATGTGCACGTTGTGCACGTGTATCCCAGAATTTAAAGTATAATAAATAATAATAATAATACAATTTTAGAAATAAAAAATGAAAACACATCTCCTGTTATTCAGAATGCACTCACGAAGAGCAGAGTCCCCAGCCCCGTGTCTGCTTCACCCACCATTTCCACCGTAAAATTCCCCTTATGTGACTCACTCATGCAAAAAGGATTTTTGTTCGTCTTAGATAATTTCCACTTACCTCTGCTCCGTATTTTTGTTTTCTCTCGGGTTTGTTTTTTTCCTGGCGTTTCCTGGTGCCAAATTCAACAGCTTATCACCGTTCTCTGAGCTCTCCTCTGCAAAAAGCACGTTCTCCCCGGTATAATCTGCAGGTGCAGAGCGAGACCTCCTCAATTAGAGTTTGATAAATATTCTCAAGCAAACTTCTGGCCTCCTGGTACCTGAGGGGGTCTTCCTAGACACTCGCACTGCAAAGATCTTGCTTGCGTTGATTAAAAAGGACGTCTAATAACATCAAGAGTATGCTTGCGGCCTTCAACTCTGTGCTCCTGATCTGTCTTTAAGAACTCATTAATCTTCGGGTGTTCCTCGTGGCCCCGTGCCAGGTTACCTTTAAAAGGACAGGGTTTGATGAAGGCTGAGGGAGATTCTATTAGTGGTACGGCTGCCACTGGTACCCTAAGACATGCGGATGGAGGTGGTTTATCTTTGGTGTCCCTTTGATAAAGATAAATTGGAATTTGGGATTTATTGCTGTCCTGAAGCCACAGCCCACGCCATAGAAATCAAATGCTTTTTAGAGAGTGGTCTTTTAGTGATGTGATTAGTCAGACTGTGGCCACAGCTAATGGTGGTCCATGAAAATCCCTCCCTCATTCTCCTCACACTCTGAGAACAGAGTCAGACACTTCCAACGTTTGGCTGCAGTAGGTCAAGTGGCTGAGTCTCAGGTGGCAGGAATGACAGTAGCCCCTTCTGGATTTTAAATAAAATATAAAAAATATTCAGTGTCATGATGGAATCTCCCATGCTAGGTCCTGCTGGTCAGCAGGAACCCTAGAAGACACAGGAACCCAGGAAGAAAAGGAGACAGACACACGGGCATCCGGAGCAGCCTGGGTCCCTAAATGACTGTGTGGAGCAGAGCATCGGATACTATGGACAGCTCCCCTGGGGCTGAGAAACAGAGGGAAATAAATTTCCTGTAGTACCTGGGTGTTTTTACATTTTATTTATTTTTATTTAGAGACAGGGTCTCATCTTGTCACCCAGGAAGAAAATAAGAGATACATGTGGGCATCCGGAGCAGCCTGGGTCCCTGAATGACTATGTGGAGCAGAGCATCGAATACTATGGACGGCTCCCTCGGGGCTGACAAACAGAGGGAAATAAACTTCCCGTTGTACCTGGGTCTTTTTACATTTTATTTATTTTTATTTAGAGACAGGGACTCCCCTTGTCACCCGGGAAGAAAATAAGATGCACACACGGGCATCTGGAGCAGCCTGGGTCCCTGAATGACTTTGTGGAGCAGAGCATTGGGTCCTGACTATGGACAGCTCACTTGGGGTTGAGAAACAGAAGGAAATAAATTTCCCATAGTACCTGGGTCTTTTTACATTTCATTTATTTTTATTTAGAGACAGGGTCCATGCCACCATGCCCAGCTAACTTTTTAACATTTTTTGGAGAGATGTGGTCTCACTAAGTTACCCAGGCTGGCCTTGAACTCGTAGGCTCAAGTCATCCTTCTGCTTCAGCCTCCCAAAGTGCTTGGATTACAGGTATGGATGTAACTGGCTCATGTCTGTAATCCCAGCACTTTTTGCGCGGTAGGGGTGAGGCAGGAGGATTGCTTTAGAGCAGGAGTTCTCGAGCAGCCTGGGCAATGTAGTGAGATCCCAACTCTACCAAAAATAGCAGACTTAGCAAAAAACAGCCTCCTGGGTGACACGGTGACATGCCATCACCAGAAAAACTTTCATTTTATTTTATTTTATTGAGACAGTCTCTCTCGGTTTCCCAGGCTGGAGTGCATGGACGTGATCTTGGTTCACTGCAACCTCCACCTCCTGGGTTCAAGCGATTCTCCTGCCTCAGCCTCCCGAGTAGCTGGGACTATGGACCCACAACACCCCACCCAGCTAATTTGTGTAGTTTGACTAGAATTGGGGTTTTGCTATGTTGGCCAGGCTGGTCTCGAACTCCTGACCTCATGACTTTGAAAGGAGGCTGGTGGTTGACAGTTTTAGGTGATGTACTTTTCACTTCCATTACAACAAAAGACACTCATCCACAGACCCACACAGATACACAGACACCCAGACACACACACACAGACACACACACACAGACACACACACACAGACACACAGATACATACACAGACACCACAGACCCACACAGACAGACACACGCATACAGACATGGACACACAGATACACAGAGACACCACAGACCCACACAGATACACAGACACCCAGACACACACACACACAGACACACACACAGACAGACACACAGATACATCAACAGACACCACAGACCCACACAGATACACACACACACAGACATACACAAACACAGAGTCACCACAGACACACACAGATACACAACACACACACAGAGACAGAGACACACAGATACATACACAGTCACCACAGACCCACACAGATACACACACCCAGACACAGACACACACAGACACACACACAGATAGATACACAGAGACACCACAGACCCACATAGATACACAGCACACACACAGAGACACAGACACACAGATACATACAAAGGTACACCACAGACCCACACAAATACACACACACACACACAGACATACACAAACACAGAGTCACCACAGACACACACAGATACACAGCACACACACAGAGACAGACACACACAGATACATACACAGAGACACCACGGGCCCACACAGATACAGAGACACATACACATAGACACAGACACACAGATAAATACATAGACACCACAGACCCACACAGATACACACACACACAGACATGGACACACAGATACACAGAGACACCACAGTCCCACACAGATACATACACAGTCACCACAGACCCACACAGATACATACACAGACACACACACAGAGATACATACACAGTCACCACAGACTCACACAGATACACACACACAGACACAGGGACACAGACACACACACAGATACATACACGGTCACCACAGACCCACACAGATACACAGACACAAACACAAAGTCACCACAGACACACACAGATACACACACAAAGACACAGACAAACACAGATACATACACACACACACACAGATACATACACAGAGTCATCACAGACCCACACAGATACACACACACAGATACATACACAGAGACACCATAGAGACCCACACAGATGCAGAGACACACAAACACACAGAAAAACAGATACAAACACAGAGTCACCATGGACCCACACAGACACACAGACACACAGACAGATACATACACAGAGTCATCGCAGACACACACGGAAACACAGACACACACACACACAGATACACCACGGACCCACACAGATATAGAGATACACAGAGAGACACACAGACACACAGATACACACACAGACACCAGAGACACACACAGATACACACGCAGACACACATACACAGGCACACACAGATACACGCAAGAACACACAGAGACACAGACACACACACACACAGACACAGACACTCAGATACACACACAGTCACCACAGACCTACACAGATACAGACACACAGAGACAGAGACCATGGACCCACACAGATACACAGACACAGATACATACACAGAGACACAGACACACATGGAAACACTGACACACACACAGATACACACACAGAGACACAAACAGATACAGACACAGAGTCATCACAGACCCACACAGATACACAGACACACACACAGACACAAACACAAAGAGACAAACGCAGACACACAGAGACACACAGACATATACACATATACAGACACAGACACACAGAGACACACACGGACACACACACAGATACACACACAGAGACACCACGGACCCACACAGATATACACACAGAGACACACAGATACACACACGGACACCAGAGACACACACAGATACGCATGCAGACACACACACACAGGCATACACAGATACACACAAGAACACACAGAGACACAGACACTCAGATACACACACAGTCACCACAGACCCACACAGATACAGACAAACAGAGACAGAGACAGACAGATACATACACAGAGACACTGTAGAGACCCACACAGAGACACAGACACACACTCAGACACACTCAGACACACACACACACACTGACAGACACACACACTCAGATACGCAGTCACACACTGGGACAGGTGCACACCACCCAACCCTTCTAACTTAATTGTATTTGTTTTAGTAGAGATGGGGTTTCTCCACTTTCCGCCCCATCAAAACCACGGCACCCACGTTGTGTGGCACATTACGGGTGTTTCGTTCATCAGGGCGATCACAGGTGCCACGACGCTCCCACGTGTGGCAAGATAAATCTTTCCAGGTCCCCGCAGTCAGGCAGGGCTGTTCCTTCCTGCCTTTCAGAGTCGGGGACGAAATGAATGTCGACAGGACCATGTGTGGCTTTTAGGGACAGGGACGAATGTCTAAACCCTCCTGTAAATCGTTGGTAATTCTATTTCCTATTTGCTATAATTCTTTTTCTTAAAACCATCTGCCACTCAGAGGGGCTCGAGACATGTGTCATTTATCTTGGGGTCGGTAACTTCGTTCAATGAACCTGGCTTTCTGAAGGGACGTTAATGATCGAAAAGCCACCGGCAGTGTGTGTGTGTGTGTGTGTGTGTGTGTGTGTGTGTGTGTGTGTGTGTGATTGTTTTTATTTACTTATTTTTTAATTGCATTTTAGGTTTTGCGGTACATGTGGAGGACCTGCAGGACTGTTGCATAGGGACACATGTGGCTGTGTGATTTGCTGCCTTCCCCTCCTTCACCTATATCTGGCATTTCCCCCCATGCTCTCCCTCCCCAACCCCCCATCCCCACTGTCCCTCCCCTATTCCCCCCAACAGACCCCAGTGTGTGATGCTCCCCTCCCTGTGTCCACATGTTCTCATTGTTCAACACCCGCCTATGAGTGAGAACATGTGGTGTTTGATTTTCTCTTCTCGTGTCAGTTTGCTGAGAGTGATGGTTTCCAGGTTCATCCATGTCCCTACAAAGGACATGACCTCATCATTTTTGATGGTCGCATAATATCCCATGGTGTATCTGTGCCATATTTTCCCTGTCCAGACCCCAGTGTGTAGTGCTCCCCTCCCTGTGTCCGTGTGTTCTGGGTAGCTATGTGCCGAAAGCAGAAAATAGGCTCTGTCACTCTTTTTATTTTTATTTTATTTAATTTTTAAATTTTTTTATTGTTGCATTTTAGGTTTTGGGGTGCATGTGAAGAACATGCAGGATAGTTGCATAGGTGCAAACATGGCAGAGTGATTTGCTGCCTTCCTCCCCTTCACCTATATCTGGCATTTCTCCCCATGCTCTCTCTCCCCAACAACTGGGTAATTCACAAATATCAAAGGGTTATCAACCGTTGTAGAAACACACACACACACACACACACACATATGTTCATTGCAGCCCTGTTTACAATAGAAATGAGCTGGAACCAACCCAAATGCCCGTCGATGATTGAGTGGACAGGGAAAATGTGGCACATAGACACCATGGAATACTATGCAGCCATGTAAAAGGATGAGTTCACGTCCATTGAATGGACATGGATGAAGCTGGAAACCATCATTTTCAGCAAACCGACACAAGAACAGAAATCGATACACTGCAGGTTCTCACTCATAAGTGGGTGTTAAACAATGAGGACAGGTGGGCACAGGGAGAGGAGCATCCCAGAATGGGGTGTTTTGGAGGGTGGGGGCTAGGGGACACGAGCTCATCCTTTTTCACTGCTGCATACTATTCCATGGTGTCTACGTGCCACATTTTCCTCGCCCGGTCTGTCACCGACGGTCGTTTGAGTTGGTTACAGGCATTCGCTGTTGTGAACGGTGCCGCAGTGAACATACGTGTGTGTGTGTCCTTTTAATAGGTCGGTTTCTAATCCTTCGTGTAGATACCCAGCCATGGGGTTGCCGGGTGCAATGACATTTCTATTTCTCGGTCCTCGAGGACCGATTTTCTCATTTCTGTTGAACTCGCAGGTGGTATTGGGATGTGATCGCACAGTCCGCTGGTAGTTTGCACCCACCCTCCTGACACGGTTGAAGTGGCCGAGGTTGGAACCTTTTCCTGTGCGAGGATTTCCTGGCATGGGGAGAAATGCCAGATATAGGTGAAGGGGAGGAAGGCAGCAAATCACTCTGCCATGTTTGCACCTCTGCAACTATCCTGCATGTTCTTCACATGCACCCCGAAACCTAAAATGCAATAATAAAAAAATTAAAAAAATAAAATTAAATTAAATTAAAACGATTTCCAAATGACATTTCTCTGTCTAGGCCGTTTTCTTATTTCCTTCCTCAAGATGTGAAGGTGGCCGGAGGCTGCAGGAACATGTGTTTCAAATCGCCCAACAATGAGAGAGTTTTGTTGCCTGTCATAAATAATCAATTTCTTTTTTTTTGCTTTTTTGCTTAGACCAGATGTCGACATTGTCTCGATCCAGTCTCCGTCGTCACCTGCTGAGCAGACCCACATGTCGGGTGAGCATCGTCAGCATGCAGGTGCCCCGCGTGCCGTGGCTGCTGGTTGCATAGACGAAAAGAGGGGGGTGGGGACAGAAAATGCCAGGAGTGTGGGGGGCTGGGGCCCCGTGTGTGCACAAGAGTGTGTTCAATTGTCTTCTGCTGATGGCAGAGAAAACGGCCTTTGTGGTTCTGATTTACAGGGCAGGGATGACGGGAGAGGGGAGGTTAATCATGTGAATGTGAAGATTTATGTCTCGCGTGCTGAGGGGTAATTTCCATGGGGCAGTGACAAAAGCCTCAACGTCCCCTTGCTTCCCCCCCCGTCCGTGCTCCCGTAGCTTCTGTCGTCCTCCCTCGGCCTCCTTCCCTTTCTCCTTCTTCTCTCCCTTCTTTTCCCTTCCCTCCTTCCCTCTTTTGCTCCTTCCTTCCCTCCTTCCCTGTCTCCCTCCCTACCTCCTCCCTCCCTCCTTCCTTCGTTCCCTCCTCTCCTTCTTTCCCTTCTTCCCTTCCTCCTTCGTTCCCTCCCTCCTTCCCTTCTTCCTTCCCTCTTTCCCTCCCTCCTTCCCTCCTTCCTTCCCTCCTCTCTTTCCTTCCCTGCTTCCTTCTTTCCCTCCTTCCCTCCCTCATTCTGTCCCTCCCTCCATTCCTCCCTCCCTCCCTCATTCCCTCCCTCCTTCCTTCCTTCCCTCCCTCCCTCTTCCCTCCATCCTTCATTCCTTCCCTCTTTCCCTCCCTCCCTTCCTTCCTATGTCCCTCCTCCCCTTCCTTCCTCCCTTTCTCCCTCCTTCCTTCCTTCTCTCCCTCCCTCCCTCCTTCCTTCCCTTCCTCCCTCCTTCTTCCCCTCCTTTCTTCCCTCCATTCCTCCCTCCTTCCCCTCCCTCCCTCCCTCCTCCTGTCCCTCCCTCCTTCCTTCCTTCTTTCCCTCCTTCCCTCCCTCACTCCTTTCCCTCCCTCCCTCCTTCCTTTTCTCCTTCCCTCTCTCCCTCCCTCCCTTCCTCCCTTCCTCCCTCCTTCTTTCCCTCTCTCCTTTCCTCCTTTCTTCCTTCCCTCCCCATCTCCCTTACTCATTCCCTCCCTCCCTCCTTCCTCCCTCTCTTTCTCTTTCCTTCTTTCCTTTTCTTTACTTCCTTCATTTCCACCTGCAATTCTAGACCTTTGACAGGCTCAGCTCAGGAGCTGGAAACACAACAAGCACCTCTGACTCACGTGGAGACCATGTCCTCCCGGCCACGCATGACGTCTCCACATCTGCTTCTTCCTGGGCCTCTGCACGTTCTTTCTCGGTTCTTTTACGTGTGAGTGGAAGGAACTGTCTGGGTGGACGGGACTCGCCGGGCGATCAGTGAAACCCACACTTTATAGAGAGATCTGTGGCCTCATGTCCACTTTACAGAGAGATCTGTGGTCTCGTGTCCACTTTACAGGGAGATCTGTGGCCTCGCGTCCACTTTACAGAGAGATCTGTGGCCTCGCGTCCACTTTACAGAGAGATGTGTGGCCTCGCGTCCACTTTACAGGGAGATCTGTGGCCTCTCGTCCACTTGACATGGAGATCTGTGTTCTCGCGTCCACTTTACAGAGAGATCGGTGTCCTCGCGTCCACTTTACAGGGAGATCTGTGGTCTCGCGTCCACTTAATAGTGAGATCTGTGACCTCGTGCCCACTTTACAGGGAGATCTGTGGTCCTGTGTCCACTTTACAGAGAGATCTGTGGTCTCGCGTCCACTTAATAGTGAGATCTGTGACCTCATGCCCACTTTACAGGGAGATCTGTGGCCTCTCGTCCACTTTACACGGAGATCTGTGTTCTCGCGTCCAATTTACAGAGAGATCGGTGGCCTCGCGTCCACTTTACAGGGAAATCTGTGGTCCTGTGTCCACTTTACAGAGAGATCTGTGGTCTCGCGTCCACTTAATAGTGAGATCTGTGACCTCGTGCCCACTTTACAGGGAGATCTGTGGCCTCGTGTCCACTTTACAGTGAGATCTGTGGCCTCGCGTTCACTTTACAGAGAGATCGGTGGCCTCAAGGGAGATCTGTGGCCTCGCTTTCACTTTACAGAGAGATCTGTGGCCTCGTGTTCACTTTACAGGGAGATCTGTGGTCCTGTGTCCACTTTACAGGGAGATCTGTTGTCTCGCGTCCACTTAATAGTGAGATCTGTGGTCTCGTGTCCACTTAATAGTGAGATCTGTGGCCTCATGCCCACTTTACAGGAAGATCTGTGGCCTCGTGTCCACTTTACAGAGAGATCTGTGGTCCTGTGTCCACTTTACAGAGAGATCTGTGTTCTCGCATCCACTTTACAGAGAGATCTGTGGCCTCGTGTCCACTTTACAGAGAAATCTGTGGTTCTGTGTCCACTTCACAGAGAGATCTGTGTTCTCGCGTCCACTTTTCAGAGAGATCTGTGGCCTCGCGTCCACTTTACAGAGAGATCTGTGGTCCTGTGTCCACTTTTCAGAGAGATCTGTGGTCTCGCGTCCACTTTACAGAGAGCTCTGTGGTCTTGCATCCACTTTACAGGGAGATCTGTGGCCTCGCGTCCACTTTACAGGGAGATTCGTGGTCTTGCGTCCAAGTTACAGGGAGATATGTGGTCTCGCGTCCACTTTACTGGGAGATCTGTGGCCTCACGTCCACTTTACAGAGAGATCTGTGGTCCTGTGTCCACTTTACAGAGAGATCTGTGGCCTCGTGTCCACTTAACAGAGAGATCTGTGGTCCTGTGTCCACTTTACAGAGAGATCTGTGGCCTCACGTCCACTTTACAGAGAGATCGGTGGTCCTGTGTCCACTTTACAGAGAGATCTGTGGTCCTGTGTCCACTTTACAGAGAGATCTGTGGTCCTGTGTCCACTTTACAGAGAGATCGGTGGCCTCGCGTCCACTTTACAGAGAGATATGTGGTCCTGTGTCCACTTTACAGAGAGATCGGTGGTCTCGCGTCCACTTTACAGAGAGATCGGTGGTCCTGTGTCCACTTTACAGAGAGATCTGTGGCCTTGCGTCCACTTTACAGGGAGATCTGTGGCCTCGTGTCCACTTTACAGGGAGATCTGTGGCCTCACTTCCACTTTTCAGAGAGATCTGTGGCCTCGCGTCCACTTTACAGTGAGATCTGTGGCCTCGCGTCCACTTTACAGGGAGATCTGTGGCCTCGCGTCCACTTTACAGAGAGATCTGTGGCGTCGCGTCCACTCTACAGGGAGATCTGTGGCCTCACGTCCACCTTACAGTGAAATCTGTGGCCTCGCGTCCACTTTACAGAGAGATCGGTGGCCTCGTGTCCACTTTACAGAGAGATCTGTGGTCCTGTGTCCACTTTACAGAGAGATCTGTGTTCTCGCGTCCACTTAATAGTGAGATCTGTGGCCTCGTGCCCACTTTACAGGAAGATCTGTGGCCTCGCGTCCACTTTACAGAGAGATCTGTGGCCTCATGTCCACTTTACAGAGAAATCTGTGGCCTCGCATCCACTTTTCAGAGAGATCTGTGGCCTCGCGTCCACTTTACAGTGAAATCTGTGGCCTCACATCCACTTTACAGAGAGATCTGTGGTCTCGTGTCCACCATTCACAGTAACTGGCCCAGGAAGGCAGCCCCATGTCTGTCCATCGATGAACCTAGAACATGTAACACGTGGCACCTCCTGATAAACCTTCTCCGCAAGAGGCAGAAGCCACACCTGTGGGCAGGTGTCAGATGCAATAAACCACATAGCTGTGGCTGACCACGGAAGTCCCAGCACTTTGGGAGTTCGAGGAGGGTGGATCACAGGGTCAGGAGATCGAGACCATCCTGGTCAACATGGTGAAACCCCGTCTCTACTAAAATACAAAAAATTAGCTGGGCACGGTGGCACGTGCCTGTAATTCCAGCTACTCGGGAGGCTGAGGCAGGAGAATTGCCTGAACCCAGGAAGCGGAGGTTGCGGTGAGCCGAGATCGTGCCATTGCACTCCAGCCTGGGTAATGAGCGAAACTCCATCAAAAAGAAAAAAAAAAGAAAACAGAAAAAAAATTAGCCTGGTGTGGTGGCACATGCCTGTAATCCCAGCTACTCGGGAGGCTGAGGCAGGAGGATCACTTGAACCCGGAGGTGGAGTTTGCAGTGAGCCAAGATCATGCCATTGCACTCCAGCCTGGGCGACAGAGCAAGACTCTGTCTAAAAAAAGAAAGAAAGAAGGAAAGAAAGAAAGAAAGAAAGAAAGAAAGAAAGAAAGAAAGAAAGAAAGAAAGAAAGAGAGAGAGAGAAAGAAAGGAGAGAGCGAGGGAGGGAGGGAAGTAAGGAGGGTAAGAAGGAAGGAAAGGAAATTTAATACATGTCACATGTAATGTATGTGTTTCCCCATTGAATTAAGTCTCTAGTACCCGAAACGTACCAACTTTTAATAATATTGGGCTTATTTTATTTTTTTTAATTGCATTTTAGATGTTGGGGTACATGTGCAGAACATGCAAGATAGTTGCATAGGTGCAAACATGGCAGTGTGATTTGCTGCCTTCCTCCCCTTCACTACATTGGGTATTAAAAAATTTTTTTTAAAAAAATACAGAGAAAATGTGGCACATATACACCATGGAATACTATGCAGCCCTGAAAAAGGATGACTTCACGTTCTCTGCAGGGACACGGATGAGCCAGGAAACCACCACTCTCAGCAAACGGACACAAGGACAGAGACTCAAACAGCAAATGTTGTCACTCATAGGTGGGTGTTGAACAAGGAGAACACATGGACACAGGGAGGGGAGCATCACACAGTGGGGTCTGTTGGGGGAATAGGGGAGGGACAGCAGGGGGTGGGGAGTTGGGGGGAGAGAGCATGGGGAGAAATGCCAGATATAAGTGAAGGGGAGGAAGGCAGCAAATCCCACTGCCACGTGTGTCCCTATGCAATGATCCGGCATGTTCTTCACGTGTACCCCCAAAACCTAAAATGCAATAAAGAGAAAATAAAACTTGAGGTGCTGTCATTTCCTTGCCTATGTCCAGGATCATGGGTCAGAAATCATTTCTTGTAAATCTATCGTTTTTGGAGGCGGAGGGTTCACTGAGGTGGCATCGTGCCATTGCCCTCCAGCCTGGCAGCAACAGACAGAGAGTTCCTCTCAGAAAGAAAGAAAGAAAGAAAAAAAAGGAATAAAAACTCCCCCACACTTTGTCGCTGTACATTTTGAAAATAAGTCACGTTAGAAATTACAGAAAGTTGAAAGTTTGTAATAAATACCAGCCTGGAAAAATAATTAAGTGACTTATTTGTAACTGTCCCCCCCAAATCACTCCTTCCGTCCATCTGTTTTCCTCCAGCTGTGATGGGGTGGGTCATATCAGGAGTAACAAATATTAGATTTTTTTACATTTTTTTTTGAGATGGAGTTTCGCTCTTGTTACCCAGGCTGGAGCGCAATGGCGTGATCTCGGCTCACCACAGCCTCCGCCTCCCGGGTTCAAGAGATCCTCCTGCCTCAGCCTCCCGAGTAGCTGGAATTACAGGCACGAACCACCACGCCCAGCTAACTTTTTGTATTTTTGGTAGAGACGGGGTTTCATCATGTTGACCGGGATGGTCTCGAACTCCTGAACTCGTGATCCACCCGCCTCGGCCTCCCAAAGTGCTGGGATGACAGGCCTGAGCCACCGCGCCCGGCCCCTTAATCTAACATCAAAAAAAAAAAAAAAATGAAAGAAAAAGAAAAAGAAAGAAAATGGTGCCATGATTATAAATTTGCTCTGCTTCTCTGGTCTGAAGTCGGGGTCACAGAAATGTAGTTTCCCATATTTCTAAGGGAACATGAGTTTGAAAAACCAGAATTGTTGTGCACACAAGGGCAGAAAAGCAAACAGCGCATGTCCTCACTCATAACTGGGTGTTGGACATGGAGAGCACGTGGACACAGGGAGGGGAGCAACACACACCAGGGCCTGTCAGGGTGCTGGGGAAGTAGGGGAGGGATACCAGGGGGTGGGGGTGCTGGGGAGGGATAGCAGATAGGGGAGGAATAGCAGGGGATGGGGGGACTAGGGGAGGGATAGCAGGGGGTGGGGGCATAGGGGAAGGATAGCAGGAAGTGGGGGGCCAGGTGAGGAAGAGCAGGGTGTGGGGGGATACGGAAGGCATAGTGTTGGGTGGGGCACTAGGGGACAGATAGCAGGGGGTGGGGGTGCTGGGGAGGGACAGCAGGGGTTGGGGGTGCTGGGGAGGGATGGCAGGGGGTGGGGGTGCTGGGGAGGGATGGCAGGGGGTGGGGGTGCTGGGGAGGGATGGCAGGGGGTGGGGGTGCTGGGGAGGGATGGCAGGGGGTGGGGGTGCTGGGGAGGGATGGTAGGGGGTGGGGGTGCTGGGGAGGGATGGCAGGAAGTGGGGGTGCTGGGGAGGGATGGCAGGGGGTGGGGGTGCTGGGGAGTGATGGCAGGGGGTGGGGGTGCTGGGGAGGGATGGCAGGGGGTGGGGGTGCTGGGGAGGGATAGCAGATAGGGGAGGAATAGCAGGGGGTGGGGGGACTAGGGGAGGGATAGTAGGGGGTGGGGGGATAGGGGACAGATAGCATGGGGTGGGGGATAGGGGAGGGATAGCAGGGGATGGGGGGAGTAGGGGAGGGATATCAGGGGTTGGGGGGCTGGGGAAGTATAGTGCAGGGTGTGGGGATAGGGGAGGGATAGCAGGGGGTGGGGGATAGCAGTGGCTGGGGGTCTAAGGGAG